>NC_077242.1:12057596-16857596 GCF_947179165.1 Solanum dulcamara
TTATGATATTTGGGGTCCCTACAGGGTATCTACTCATAATGGGAAGAGATATTTTGTGACTGTGGTAGATGATTACTCTAGATTTACTTGGGTATTTCTTATAGCCTCTAAGTCAGATGCCATTGTGGTGTTAAGAGATTTTTTCACATAGGTTCAAAATTTATTCTCCACAACTATAAGACTCTGAGAACTGATAATGGGAGTGAGTTCTTTAGTGCTGCATTTCAGACTATGTTATCTATCCTTGGAATCCTCCATCATAGTACTTGTGTATATACCCCTCAACAGAATGGTGTTGCTGAGAGGAAGCATAGAACTATCTTAGAGATGGCCAGGGCACTCAGGTTCTAATTTTCTGTTCCCTTAAGATTCTGGGGTGAGTGTGTCACCACTGTAGTACATCTTCTCAACATAATTCCCTCACAATTGCTTCATTATAAGACTCCATTTGAGATGCTTCATTTACATCCTCCCTCCTTAGCTCATATTAAGGTCTTTGGCTGTCTTTGCTATGCTACATGTCCAAAAATTCTTGCCAAATTTTCTCCTAGAGCTATACCAGCTGTTCTTATGGGCTACTACTCTACCCAGAAAGGCTACCTATTGTATGATCTGCACTCTAAGTCTTTCTTTGTTAATAGACATGTTGTGTTCAAAGAAGATATCTTTCCTTTTAAGGATGTGCAAGTTTCTTCTGATCCCATATTTCCAGTCCTCACACTTATAGATTCTTCTCCTACACCTCCTGCACACCTCAACTCAGTTCCCATTCAACCACCCTCTTCTTCTTCTCCTGAAGAACCTCCTAAGCCCTTCCAGTCTCAGATTCCATCTATTTTTGTTAACTCTCCTGATATATCCATGACTCTACCTGCTCTTCTCCCTTCCAAGAAATCCTCTAGAGCTAGTAAACCTCCATCTTGGCTTCAAGACTTTGTTACCAATCCCAAAGGAAACTCTTGTTCTTTTCCTATTGTTGATCACATCTCTTATGCTCATCTCTCTCCATCTTACAGCACTTGTCTAGCTGCATACTCAGCCATCACAGAACCAACATCTTATAAAGCTACCTCGTTTGATCCTTAGTGGGTTCAAGTCATGCAGTTGGAGATTGATGCTTTGAAAGCTAATCATACCTGGTCCTTGGTTGATTTACCACCTGGCAAGAGACCTATTAGCTGTAAATGGGTATACAAGGTCAAATATAAATCCACAGGTGAGGTGGAAAGACTTAAAGCTAGGCTGATTGCCAAAGGATTTAACCAATAAGAAGTCTTAGACTACAGTGAAACTTTTAGCCCAGTAGCAAAAATGGTTACTGTGAGAACTGTTATGGCTCTTGCTGCCTCTAGAAGG
Organism: Solanum dulcamara; assembly: GCF_947179165.1. Lineage (NCBI taxonomy): Eukaryota > Viridiplantae > Streptophyta > Magnoliopsida > Solanales > Solanaceae > Solanum > Solanum dulcamara. The sequence continues at coordinate 12,058,953 of NC_077242.1, forward strand.
TGGTTTATCCTTCAAATGGACGTCCACAATGCCTTTCTCAATGGAGATTTATTGGAAGAGGTATACATGTTTATTCCAGATGGGTTTGCTAAACAGGGGGAGACCAGTACTAAGGTCTGCGAACTCCATAAGTCTTTGTATGGACTCAAACAAGCCCCTAGGCAGTGGAACTTGAAATTGACTGATTCCTTACTGAAGTTGGGATTTCATCAAAGTCATCACGACTACTCATTGGTCACCAGACAAGTTGATAGTGATATACTTATTGTGCTAGTCTATGTGGATGACTTGTTGGTCACTGGTAGCAAACAAGTCTAGTAGATGATACAAAAAATGATCTACAAAAGCAATTCAAAATGAAAGATCTAGGTGAACTTAAATTTTTTCTAAGTATTGAGTATGCTAGATCCAGTCAAGGAATTCATATGTCTCAGAGGAAATATGCCCTGGAACTGATTGTTGAATATGGCCTATGAGGATCTAAGCCTAGAGGAACACCATTAGAACAGAATAAGAAGCTAACATCAGTGAAGTATGATGAGTACATTCCACATGAAAGTAGAGTTGAGGATCAGATACTACAGCAACCTGAAAGGTACCAAAGACTTGTGGGAAGACTCCTGTATCTCACCATGACCAGACCTGATATAGCCTTCCCAGTCTAGGTACTGAGTCAGTACATGCATAATCCTAAAGAATCACACATGAAGTCAGCACTCAGAGTTGTCAAATACCTCAATGAAGCTCCAGGCCTTGGGTTGTTGATGCCATCTAAAGATACAAATACACTCACTGCCTAATGTGACTCAGACTGGGGAGCTTGTCTAGAAACAACAAGATCTGTCACTGGATACCTGCGAAGTTTGGTAGAGCACTAATCTCTTGGAAATTAAAGAAACAAGAGACAGTGTTTAGAAGCTCAGCAGAAACTGAGTTTAGAAGCATGGACAATTGTGCTGCTGAGATCACTTGGATATTTAGTTTGTTCAAAGAGCTGGGAGTTCACATTGAATTACCTGTTAGTATGATTTGTGACAGCAAGGCTGCGATCCAATTTGCTGCAAATCCTATCTTTCATGAAAGGACCAAACATATTGACATCGATTGTCATTTTGTAAGGAAAAGAATATGCCAAGGAATAATGAAAACTGAGTTTATACATAAAGGACCAGTTAGCTGATATACTTACAAAAAGTCTAGGGAAAGCTCAACATCAATAACTACTGAACAATCTTGGAGTTATGAATCTATTCAAACCATGAGCTTGAGGAGGAGTGTTAACTATAGCTTAGAGTTAGCAAGCTATCATGGTTAAGAGTTAGTTAGAGGTTGTTAGAAGTTTGTTATAAGTTGTTAGGAAGTAGTTACACATTGGAGTATATAAATATATCACGCTATACATGTGTGAGGAGATGTGTTGTAACAAATTAATCTTCAATCACTAAATATACATTTTCTCTCTTCTCCTCTCTGTAGTTTCTCTCTTCCTCTGTATCTTCTCTTCATCTGTATATTCTGCCTCTTCTGTGCATACTTTTTCTTCTTCTTCTTTCTTTTATTTCTCTTCCACTTATGTATAAGCTCCACTAATGGAGTTATCATTAGTTTTGGAACCAACTACGAGAATGAAAAAGTTATGCAAAAACTTATTTAAAACTTGACGATTAGGGTGGTCTAATCATTGATACCACAGGTTGTATGAACAACGATGTTGCATTTTGGTGGACCATCAACATCTCTCGGTGGCCACTCATACAAGTCGTTTTTACTCCATTCACGAGTCAATGATGCCTCCCGTAGTCAAATCCTTCACAAGATATGAGAAAGGAAAAATTTCATAACAGAGTGATTATCTTGACAAAACTTAGAGACATATATTAGATTATTTTTAATAGTTGGAGAGCAAAGGATATGTTGAAGCTGAAATTGGTGATTTGATGAATTAAAGTTCACATTAATAGTATGAGAGATTGGAATGGCATTACCATTACCCATGATGATCTCCTCCGAGTCGTGGTAGTCTTGCGAAGTGGTTAGACTATGTGTCTGAGGCAATATAGTTGGTGGCACCACTGCCAATGATCCACAGAGTTGATCGATTATGAAGGTGTGCAACATAATTAGCATGCACTTAAAGATGATTGTGAGAGTGTGTCTGATAGACACGAGCAGTGTGACCTCTACCATCACAAACTTGGCAGTAAAGGTTGATGTTAGAAGACTGTTGTTGTTGATTGTTGCACAGAGGTTGCTGATTGTTAAACCAAGACTAATTACGATTTTGTTGATTTTACGCATTTGATCATGGATTATTGTTTTGGTTATTGGTAGAGCCCTGACGGGTAGGAGTGGTAGTAGTCCCTTGACCAATGTTAGCAGTGATTGGAACATAAGGTATCTTTTTGGCTTCCTCATGCTAAGGATAAACTCATGATCAAGGAGCTTTTCATATAGTTCTTCATAGGGAATTGGAGAATCTCGAGTGTGGATAGTGGTTAAAATTTCTCGAAATTCAGATCTAAGGCAGTGAGAATCTTGTCAATCAATTCTTGATCGGAGAAGGGGGAGCCATCTGTTACATTCCGTATTTTTGCATTTTGGATTATTCGTAAGCTAACGATTATAAATTCAAGGACTTTTAATTTTGAATTTTAAAATGACATGATTCGTTGTAGATGCCAAGTTATATGAATAATTTATGTGTAGTAAAATACATCTCAAGAAGGACCCTTAAGCCAAATCAAAATAGAAGCCATCAAATATGTTTTTCTTAAAGTCACGTTTCGAGTAAGCTGACTTCGGGAGGCCATAACCTCTTTATAATTTGAGAATTTGGGAAAACTCTCAACATGAAAGTTGTAGATAATTAAAATATCTTTCCAACCATAGGTCGTGGGACGAAATGTGATATCGGAGTAATAAGATATAGATGTTTTAAGTTTGATAGGCCAAACTAAATAGTGAATTCGGCCCAACCCAATTCTAATTCGGGTCAGGCCCAATACCTACGAAATTAGATCTGATTTTTTGTAACTATTCCTTCAAACTTTAGACCAACATAATTCTGGAAATTTCCAGAGAGAGAGAGAAAGGGAGTTCTTGAGAGAAATCCCAAATCCGACCAAAATTCAAGTCCCGAAATCCGAAGCTCATGAAGAGAAAATTATTGTACGTCGCGTTGGCTTCAATTTGAGCTAGAAATCAGCCAATAAGGAGAAGATTTTATGTGGTGCTGCAAATTTAAGGTAATATTAAAGTCTCCTTTTCATTGTTAACAAGTTTAGTTAGAGTTTTAACGGATTAGAACGGAGAAAATAGTGTTATAAACTAGTTTGGTGATTTGTTGAGAGTTATGGGTTAAAGGGTTGTTTTAGGTAGATTAAATAGATGGAATTATCTTAGTGATGATGTATAATAATGGTTGATATTGTTTTGATGTTGTTGATGAGTTGTTGTTCTTGAATTTGGAGGAAAAAGGTGTATGAAGATTGTGAATGTTCAAACCCATTTTTGGAATTGAGTAGCTGGTAGTAATTTTGGAATATCTCATTGTGTAGACCTTCGATGTTAGATATTAAACATGTTTTGGAAAGCTAATACACGTACCTACAACTCTTATGTTTATGTATTAGTCTATATCTGCTGTTATTATGTCGAAAACTGAGCATGAATCATAAGACAAATTCTGTCCAGATTCTGGATTGAAAATTCCTTCATGTATAGCTGTTCGTATTTTGATGATATCTCTTTGTAGAAAATGAATTTTGAGTTGATTTCTTTTGCATTGGAAACTTAAGACAGAGATATAAATGTTTCATGAAGGTTATAAAGTCCAGTTTTGCCATTTTCATTTTCAAAATTTAGATACAACGTGAGGTACTTGACTTTCCGAATTTACTGCTTTGGTAACATGAATAATAAATCTTATTTTGTGTCAATATTTTGGATTGTTGATGTTGGTTGATGATTATATGGCTGGTTTGAAAGTGGGAAAAGTGAGCGGTATAGGGGAGGTGCTGTCCAATTTTTTTTAGAAATAACCTACTAACGATAGACTACGTTTTATTCTTGTCCATAGCTTAATCATAGTGCTTAACGTTTTAATATAGGTTGAGACAATATTGGACAACATATACGTATAAACGCTAAAGGTATGTAAAGTTAATATTTTCTTCTTTTGGCATGATCCATATGAAACGAACGAATGACGTATGCTTAAATTCCAAAGAAACTCGTATTCGTAGATATACTCGGATGGCTACTGTTCTTGATTTTCAAAATTTATATTGTTATGTCTTGACTCATGTGTATGATTCCAGCCATCCTAGTTGGTATAACTCATGTTGTGGTATAATTCATATTTTAGTATAATCCATAATTGATATGATTCATAATGACTATTGTCTTGGTTTTCAAATGATGGACTATTTTGCTTATTCTATTAAGTCTCCGATAATGATCAAATTTTGCAAGGTTGCTAATGATATCTTATTCGTGCATATTGTTATGGTATTATTCACCGAGTCTTACGATAGGCGGGGTATGTTATCATGTATGGATTCCACTACATTATTCACCGAGTCCCTTACTAGAGGTCCGGGTACGTGATATGATAATATGATATTATGATGATATGACGATATGATTATGGCACCAAGTCCCATAATGAGCCGGGTACGGTATCAGTGTACACTACTCTATTCACCGAGTCCCTTGCTAGAGGGCCGGGTATGGTATATATATACATATGACGATATATTAATATAATTGTGACACCGAGTCCCATAACGGGCTAGGTACGATATATGATGATATGCATGTCTTCATTTTATAAGACACAGGTACAGTGATTTATTGATTATGATACTTGACTCCTGAATCTTTATTTCAGATGTGATCTCCTTTACGGTATTTTATGCTTTATATACTCAGTACATAGTTCGTACTGACCCCCTTTTGTTCGGGGGGCTGCATTTCATGCCTGCAGGTACAAATACTCATTTTGGAGAGCCGCCAACTTAGGATTCTACTCAACGAGTTTGAAGTGCTCCATTGTCTCGGAGCCCAAACTTTGGGTACTAATCCTTATAATGTATATATTTGTGTATTTAGGGGTACGACGGGGCCCTGTCCCGTCATATGCTATTGTTAATTCTCTTAGAGGTCTGTAGACATATGAGTGGGTTGTATATAGATGTTGTCCGGTGTACTAGTATGACTTATGTTTTTGGACGTTTACATTCAGAATGGAAGCCTTGTCGGCTTACATATTATGTTATCTTATTTTTGACAATTAAGACTCGCCAAGAAATAGGTGATTTTAGTATATATATAAGTAACAGTTTGAGACAACGTGCTACCCATATAAATCCTTTATCATGCTTAATTGCCGATTGACTATAGATAATATGTGTGTATACGAGGGTCCAATTTGGACACTAGTCACGGGGCTAGGTCGTGACACCATCGGTGGCAAGTTTATCATAAAGAGACCGAAACTTGCTGGGGATAATCTTCTCCAGGACAAGAGTCTTTAGAGAGGTGGGCTAAAAGTGTTGGGGGAGGAAGCACCACAACTAAAGTTTGATATGACAATTAATATGAAAATAAATTAGACATGAGAATTTTACGTGGAAACCCCTCTAACTGATAGAGGGGAAAAACCACGGGGTAGAAGGATCTCATTATTAAAATATGGAGTACACTGCTCTTAAATACAAGGAGAAAACAACAATTAACACTTCTCTCTGATAAAAGGAACAACTACTAAAGAGGACACTCAAGACTACAATATTTATCTTGGTATATAACTCTCTTTGTATTCTTACTCTCTCTTTCTGGGATGATTTAAATGAGGGCAGAATGCTCTCTATTTATAAGAAACAAAAACGTGTTTCTGTCAAAAGAGGAACGCGTTTTCTACGTGTTTAATTGTCAAAAGAAGAAAAATGCGTTTCTGCCAACTTCCTTTTTTCCTTGTACGCGTTCTTTTTTTTTCAAAAAAGAAACAGCAATTGTTGACTTCTTTTTCTTTCATTTTTCAAAAAAGGAGCAGCAATTGCTGACTTCTTTTTCTTTCAAGAAGGACTCTAAGATTAAAGATGCGAGTTTGAGAATTATTTGCATAAGCAGTATGCAAGGCATCCTAAGCGAGGGAATTTGGAGCAAAAGCGTCTGTACTGTCAATGGTCGCATCCAGAGTTGCCAAGATAATATTTTATATAAGCTGATCTTGTTAAATCAAGAAACATAAGCAGTGTCGGGTACTTTAAGGTTGTTTTTAGAGATAGTTTTGAAGGGGGTTGAGATAGATATATCAAGATGAGCAAAGAGGCTCTGTCCACGCATAAGCATGGACATTTGATCCTTCCACATCGAGAAGTTATGGATGGGGAGTTAAGGTATGTGAGCTACCTCTCACCCTTGATTACAAAGAATCACAATCTAAAATTGTGGAGTAATCGGAAATAGTCTTTGAACTGGTGATGTTGTCGACACTGACGACACTTGTATTGGGGGCTATTTAGGCTTGAGTTGGGTGGGCTGGAAGGAAAAAAAAAAGATCAAGCTTGTTAAAGCAATAGAGCTCTGAACACCATAAAGAGAGAGAAAAGTACCGGTAGCAAAAGAACTGATTATTGTGTTGGCCCTTACATATACACTTGAGAATAAAATACAACTTAAAAAGAAAATCTAGATAATAGAAAAAGCTACATAATTATAATCCTAAAAATAAGAAAGCTGATAAGTATAAAATTAATTTAAAAAACTGAATAAAAAGAGTCCTAGAGGCTACAAGAAAGAAAGTCCTAAAAATGTGCTAGCCGTTACCATCAACCTAAATATTTTTAGAGTGGTGAAATGGCGCCAAGGTTAAATGATGCAGCAGCAGAACCTTTTTGAGCTAAATCAGCGGTGACCATGTTTATGACAGCAATGATACAAACGCGGAACAAGCTACTGCATCATAATCCAAATCCCACTTTTGGTTTCACCACATTTGCAGCTTCTATTTTTCAGTCTTTCTCAAATCACTCTGCTTACAGAACAAAAGACATATCTTTCCCTCCAACCCAAGAACCAGTATTTCAATTCAAGGACTCCACTAATCTCTTGAATAACAATACAAATCCTATCTTTCCATCAACCCATTTGGGAGCCGCAGTTTTACCTGAAAAGCCAGCATATTCTGTTCCTACAGTTTCAGACAAATGCGAATATCTAGTGCAAAAATACCTGCTTTCTTTTTCTGAACACGATGCCCATAGACTCCATTTGGATATTATAAAATATGGGGCTGTTAAAGATTTGTATTTGTGCAACACCCTTATTAATTTGTATGTGAAAAATGCTGATTTGATCTCTGCTCATGATGTGTTCGATGAAATGCCGAACAGAAATCTAGTTACTTGGGCATGCTTGATTACGGGTTATTCTCAAAATGGGATGCCTGATGAGGCATGTCGAGTTTTCCAAGAAATGGTTTCGTCGAGGTTTATTCCTAACCATTATGCTTGTGGTAGTGCTTTGAGGTCTTGTCAGGGTTTAGGTGCTTGTGGGTTGAGATTGGGGATGCAAATTCATGGTTTGCTTTTGAAAACAGGACATGCTTCTAATGAAGTTGTTTCCAATGTCTTGATCTCGATGTACGGAAGTTGTGCAGGTAATGGTGATTATGCTTGGCGTGTTTTTGAAGAGATAGAGAATAAGAATTCAGTATCTTGCAATTCTATTATCTCAGTTTACTCTCAGCGAGGTGCAATTTCTGCCTTTGAGCTCTTCTCTTATATGCAAAAAGAGGATTTGGGGTTTACTTTTAAACCAACTGAGTTCACTTTTGGCAGCTTAATTACTACTGCTGCTAATCATGTTAATTGTGGTTTGCTTTTACTGGAGCAGCTTCTGGCAAACATTGAAAAGTCTGGACTCTTGGAAGACTTGTATGTAGGCAGTGCTCTGCTCAGTGGTTTTGGAAGATTTGGGTCACTTGATACAGCAATGAAGGTTTTTAAACGGATGGGTGCAAGGAATGCAGTTTCCTTGAATGGGCTCATGGTCGGATTGGTGAGACTTGGTCAGGGAGAAGACGCAGCTAAGGTATTCATGGAGATGAGAGACTTAGTTAAAATCAATTCTGATTCCTTTGTTGTTCTTTTCAGTGCATTTCCTGAATTCTCTTCGTTTGAAGAAGGGAAAATAAGAGGTAGAGAGCTACACGCATATGTTATCCGAACTGGTTTGTGCAATTCCAAGGCTGCTATTGGAAATGCTCTGATTAATATGTATTCTAAATTTGGTGAAATCCAAATTGCCCATTCTGTTTTCCAGATCATGGTTAATAAGGATTCAGTATCATGGAACTCTATGATCTCTGCTCTAGATCAAAATGATTGTTTTGAAGATGCAATGTCGACATTCCAATCTATGAGAAGAACAGGTTTGATTGCTTCAAATTACTCACTGATAAGTACTTTGAGTTCTTGTGGAAGCCTGAATTGGATAAGATTGGGGGAACAACTGCACAGTGAAGGGATAAAGTTAGGACTTGATTTTGATGTTTCAGTGTCTAATACTCTTCTTGCTTTATATGCTGATACTGGACGTGTGGCTGAATGCAAGAAATTGTTTGCCTTGATGCTAGAACATGATCAAGTTTCATGGAATACCATTATCGGTGCATTAGGTGATTCTGAGACATCTATTTCTGAAGCTATAGAGTACTTCATACAGATGATGTGTGCTGGATGGAGTCCTAACAATGTGACATTTATAAATGTCCTTTCAGCAATATCATCTCTTTCTCTTCTTGGTCTTGTTCGTCAAATCCATGCTCTGGTGCTAAAATATAGTGCAATGGATGCTAATTCTATTGAAAACACATTTCTTGCCTGCTATGGTAAGTGTGGGGAAATGGATTACTGTGAGAACATATTTTGTGGGATGTCTAACAGGAAGGATGATGTGAGTTGGAATTTAATGATCTCTGGATATTTACACAATGAGATCTTACCAAAAGCCATGGACTTAGTCTGGCTTATGCTGCACAAAGGTCAGAAATTAGATGGCTTCACATTTGCCTCTGTTCTCAGTGCATGTGCCTCAATAGCAACATTGGAGCATGGCATGGAAGTTCATGCTTGTGCAATTAGAGCCTGTTTGGAATCTGACATTGTTGTTGGGAGTGCTCTTGTTGACATGTATGCCAAATGTGGAAGAATAGATTATGCTTCAAGGTTTTTTGATTTAATGCCTGTACGTAATATATATTCATGGAACTCGATGATATCTGGTTATGCACGGCATGGACATGGACATAAAGCACTGGATCTTTTTACAAAAATGAAGCTGGATGGTCAAACACCTGACCATGTCACATTTGTTGGTGTCTTATCAGCTTGTAGCCACGTGGGATTCGTCGAGCAGGGCATGGACTACTTTGATTCCATGAGCAAACAATATGGTCTGACACCTCGGATTGAACATTTCTCATGCATGGTTGATATCCTGGGACGAGCAGGACAGATGAATAAATTGGAGGACTTCATCAATAAAATGCCATTAAAGCCCAATGCACTTATCTGGAGGACTGTGCTTGGAGCCTGTGGTCGAGCAAGCACTCGTAAAACAGATCTAGGTAGGAAGGCTGCTCACATGCTCTTAGAGTTGGAACCTCATAATGCTGTGAATTATGTGCTTCTTGCAAATATGTATGCTTCAGGAGGGAAGTGGGAGGATGTGGCAGAGGCTCGGCGTGCAATGCGAGAAGCAACGGTAAGGAAAGAAGCTGGATGCAGCTGGGTTAGCATGAGAGATGGTGTTCATGTTTTTGTAGCTGGTGATCAATCACATCCAGATAAACATGCAATTTATGAAAAACTTAAGGAACTGCACAAGAGGATTAGGGATGCAGGGTATGTACCACAGATTAAATATGCCTTGTATGATCTTGAACTGGAGAATAAGGAAGAACTCCTCAGCTACCATAGTGAAAGACTTGCAGTTGCCTTTGTTCTTACACGGACATCAGATATGCCAATAAGAATAATGAAAAACCTTCGAGTTTGTGGGGACTGTCACTCTGCCTTCAGATACATATCACAAGTTGTTGGTAGACAAATAGTATTACGAGACTCCAACAGATTTCATCATTTTGCTGATGGAAAGTGTTCATGTAACGATTACTGGTGACATATTAAATGCTGTCTAACTGAAGAAAGGGATGTTACTTAATGAGGCATTAACAGACAAAGCAATGGAAAAGGTTCAAGCATTTCATGTCTGAAGTATAGGGAGAGAGGCAGTTAGTTTGCAAGGGTGTTGCATCAAGTATTCTGGTGAGGATCTCAACATGAATTTAGTAAAGCGTGCCATAATCTTGGTGTGGTTTGAATTACTTTCCATATTTCTTTATCATTTCATGACATGAATCGGCTAGAATGACAGCAAATGACACCATGAAATCAAAGGAGTATGGTGAATGTAAGGAGAGTTAAGAATATTAAACCCAATATTATCCTGTATCCAAGTTGTTGGTAGACAAATAGTATTATGAGACTCCTGCAGATTTCATCATTTTGTGCACTTTCTTAGTGGTCAATGAAGGTGGAAGGGACCCATGGGAAACTGGGGTTCAGAACTTCAAATCCCATCAGAGAAGAAAAATTGTTAGGTGATTTCTTCCCATCTGTCTAAGTTTGGTGGACAAAGTTACCCATGTACATGTATTGGTGGGAAGCAGCAGGTACCAAGTACAACTAATATGCCTCAGTCCCAAACAAGTTGGGGTTGGCACCACCATTATTGGAAAAACAGATTAATTTTTTTGCTGATGGAAAGTGTTCTTGTGATAAATGTTGGTGATAGATCAAATGCTGTCTAACTTAGAGAAAGGGATGTTGCTTAATGCCGAATTTGGAAACAGAGAAGCAATGGGAAGGGCTCAGCATGTCATGTATGAAATATGGGAAAGGAAGCATTTAGTTTTAAGGGTTGAATTAATATTCATGTGGTGACCTCAATCTGAAGTTACTAAAATGTACCATACTCCTGGTGTTTGATCGATTACTTGCCATATTGTCATATTTCGTTGATATTTTATGGCTTGAATTGGTTAGAGTGAAAGCAAATGACAACATGAAATCAAAGTTGACTGTGTAGGAGAAACTGTATCAGAGGTGCTCTTGCACAATAAAGGACTTTTGGTTTTGCAGGAGGATTTCGTTGTGCAGACTCCACAGATCAGGTGAAGTCCAATCTTCGATCTCTAAGGAACTCATCCTTCAGTTGAGTGGTTCATGGGAAGGGTTGTCTTGCGTGCTAGCTGAGCACACACCCATGGTACTCCATAGATACAGGGTGAGAATACAGCTGCCAACTCGAGGAAGAAGTTAACAGCAGTTTGACCAAAAGATGTTCAACATAACTAATCAAGTTCTAAAACTAACTTGATGATCAAGGGCAGGTAATGTGCATGAGCAGTATGTCTTCCTTTGTGCTAACTTGTCTTCTTCATCTCAAAATGCTTGATAAAAGTGTGTATATTACCCAGAAGGTTTTACTTCTCTTCCCTGATTATGCAGTACTGAGTCCTCTTGTTCGGGCTGCAAGTAGCTACAACTAATGTTACATTATAGATGGACACAATAACATGCAGTATTATGAACAACATTGTCGATCATATGGAAATGGAATAAAGAAGATGTAGGTTCCTTCAATACCGAGACAGATTCTTTATCAGGATTACTTTACAGAATGATGAATGAGTTGGTTGGAATCTCCCTAGGAAAATCATGTTTTGGCTAAGAGAAGAATTTTGTCAGTGTTTATGATCAGTATTAGACTCTTGACATTTTTGAAGTTGATTACATGGGACAAGACAGGTTTAATCATTTTACCAGCATCTTGTCCTTGTTCTTTTTTTGAATTAACATGGGTAATGCACACATATCTTGTCTCATGTTTGCAATAGCATTCACTTTGTTTACTTCTCCTTCTTAGCAACTTATAAGCCCAAAACATAATTTATCTTATATTTTCTTTCTGATATTTAATCCTATATTGTCACATCCAAGTTGATGATAACTACTTCACACTAATGTATACAAACGAACTGATCTTGGAGGCAAGTAAAGAGTAGATACAACCACGGGCAACTAGGATCTTAGATATTGTTAAAAAAAGGTGATGCAGTAATAAATGAACTGGATCCAAAGATATCACAAAAACTGTTGGAAAGAGAAGAAACAAGAAGAATCATTACTTTATTATAATAAATGTGTATTTGGAAAAAAAGGAAAATGTTCTTTGAAAAAATGTATTTAGGAAAAAAGTTTCTAATTTGTTTTTTCTGTCGACATATCTGAATTGGAACCATCGACCATGGTCATTCATTATCCCTATTGTCCTCTCTGCTCAAAAAGTTATAGGAAGACTTCAAGCAAACTTGCCATCTTTGCTTCCTTTTGGCTTTCATTGTTTAGTGCCGAATTACCCTTTAGTTATTCATGACTGTCATTCACTTGATCTTTAAACAGGTTATGAAAGTGATGGTAGCTCTATAAAAGTACAATTTGCAATCATCTTGCTAAGTTGGTTGGAGGTCGCAATGATGAATCCAGCATTCCCTTGGGTAAGAATCTGAAAAAGTTCAGTACCAAGTTCTTAACTATTTCACAGAAGCGAAACACCAGAAGACAAGCCTACCGGGACAAAGTATCTCAGAGAAATGACTTTATTTCTTGGATACAATTGGAACATTTTTCATCCTTCACCCCTTGTTCATTTTAAGAATTGAAATTGAGACAGATTATGTGCAGTTATTTACATGACTTGTATGAATACTTTGCATATATATTTTGTATTTCTGTTACTAATATAAGTTTGTGAAAGTCCCTGTTAACTCTTGAGATGAATGGTCATTTGGAGTTGTAGATTAACTTTACTTCGTATCATCGCATATGTACTGTATTACATTAGCAACAAGTGATTCTTAACAAAAGGTGATCAACTGGGGGCATTTTCCTCCGGCTTGAGTGTCCATTTTCTTCAGATCAAGTGCAGATATAATGAATAGTCATCGACTTCCAGGGAAGAATAGAAGAATGGGACCTGTTATTGGACATACAATGCATTACAGACGTGTGATCATTATGCTTCATCATTACGCTTCATCAGTTAGCTTTTCACCAATGCAGAGGGGTTATCCTTTTTGCTAGTTGCAAATTTTAGACAAAACATGTAAGGCAGAGAAGTGGACACAAAATCTCTCATATTGTTTGTTCTCTATGATGCTCTACATTAATAGTACATAAAATCTCTCGTATTATATGCTGTATATGATGCTCTACGTTGATAGTACCAGAATCTCTCGTATTATATGCTGTAGATGATGCTCTACATTGATACTACAGAAACTCTCTCGTATTATAAGCTGTATATGACACTCTACATTGATAGTACACAAAACTCTCATAGTTGTTTCTGAAATTGTAACAAGGTTTGGAAAGAATTCAATGTTAGTAGAAGGCAAATGATTTGTTTGTCTGTAAGCCTTAACATGGCTCTGATGATGACACGAGTGACAATTCCTTTTTCTCATCTGCTGAAGATGTTCCTTACTCCGTTTGTCGTTGCTGTTTCATTGACTAAATTACTCCTGATTTGCTTTATATAGGGCCATTTTTCTTGGAGCAGATAGATGAAAAGGATAACAACAATCTCAACAGTAAAAGCCAGGTTCCAAACACTTGTGCTTCTCATTGTTCTTGTGTGATATGACTGCAAACCTGTATATATGTTGATAATTCCCAGTAAAGAAACTGTAACTCCAAGAAGCCAGTGAACTGAAAACCATATACTCCTTCCTTTGCTTTCTCTGTACAGGAAGAACAAAACACAATACTTAAAATTACTGAAATTAACTTCGAAAGATTTGCACAAGTAGGATCTTTTAGTGCTCCCATGCGACGAGCTAGATTGAGAAGGCATTAGGGGGGTTCGAAACCGCAATCTCCCTTGTGGAAGCCTCTCCTCAAGCCAACTCAACCACACCCGAAGGTGCAATACTCAACCATCTTTCGAGCGATTGCACAGTGAGGGGTTTTACCCAGTGCGCACAAAGTGCTCACCCGAAGGGCAGAGGCTGTGGCAGAGGTTGTAGCGGCTGCGGATTTTCTTGGAGTTTCCAAAAAAAAAAAAACTTCGAAAGATTTGCACAATTAGGATCTTTTAGTGCCACAATTTAACTTTTGACCCCGTTCAAATTTCTTTTGCAAGAAAAAATTTGCGGCCACCATAACATAGCAAAATCCTGAAGAATTGCCAGGATTTCGAACTGATGAGAGAAACATGCCTTGTCACAATAATTGCTAGGATTCCTGGCCAAATCCTAACGAATCACCAGAATTTGGCCACAAATCCTGGCGACTTGATAGCAAAACTTGTCTTGTCATAAATTCTGATGGATCACTAGGATAGCCATTAGCCAGCATTATGATTACAAATCCTGAAATTAAGGTATATATCCTTTACCTGTCAGGCTTCAAAATCCCAGTGGCTGCTTGCAGCCATATGGCAGCATAAACAGCTAAGCCAATCCTTTGGTGATTATTTGTGAAAGAGTTGTCAAAGTTTCCTATTGACATGATTGCTGCTGCTGTTACAAGTAGAAAAGATAGTACCTGCACTATAAAAAAAGAATATTAGCGTGAACTTTATGCACTACATAATGTTATAGTACTTGTAAATAGACTTTCTAAAGCTAACAAGTATCACATGATGAACTAAACGGTTATACCTACCATCATAATTATCTTGAATAGTACTCATAAAAGATGTGTTAATATTTTTGAGAACAAACGAGTAAGAAAACAGTGCCACATAAAATGGTACGAGCGGAGTAATAACTATTAGTACCTGTTGAGGTACTAAGTGATGACCCTTTCCACATATTTCATAGTGAAACAGAAAAAAGTTTTTTTAAAAAAAGGGATAAACTAGTTACCTGTAAAATAGCATGAATAATCTTTAGCCTTGTTCCACATTCTTCGTGTCTATTTGACATTCTTATTACAAGAATTCCAATAGGCATCAAGAAACCCATGGAAGCCCAGAGAAGAAATCCATGTAGAATAATTTGAAATGACAACATAGAATTAATTTAACTGAAATTTAAGATAACAATAATTAGTTTCTGAGCAGCTAAATGTATGGGAAACGTAACTAGCTAGAGAACAATATCTAAAATCTGTGCAAAGAGGCCTAAGTGACATGCTATAGACAAATGAAACAATGTTTTATTTGGGCATAGGTTTAGATTAGTGGTTATTTATAGTGCATATTTTTATAGTGATTGAAAAAAAAAAGGGTAGGGAAATTGAAATTAGGTTTGATTTCAACCTGGTGGGGACCTTATAACATGATTTTCTTTTATATAGTAAGAGCAGGAGGGAGAGATTTCAAGAGCAAGAACATGATAACTAGTGAGGTAATGTAACATCCCAACTTATTAGTGATAATGTTTGCTTTGCTTTAATTTCTAATATTCATTAGCCTATAGTATTATATAAATTCCAATTTAAAGACATCATGTCAAAAATATAGGATTTGCTTAAATTCAATTAAATGTTGAGGTTTATCCTACTAATGTAAGCACATGAGACACTCATAGTACTAGAGGATTCCAAATTGATATCAAGAACTTAGAGTGCTTCAATAGAGTATGGAAATCAAGAGTCTAATTCAAGAAAAAGCCCAAAAATTTAATCAAATGAAGATGCAAAATTTGGAATTCCCAGACCACACCATGAACACAGAAGAATCACACTGAGGATAAGTACAAGCGCAAAAGCCAGTGTCCGTATACAATTTCCTGGATAAGTTTGAAATCAAGCGGACAACTTGCAAATAGCTCAAATAGGTAGCTTGCAAGTAACTCAAGCAGACAACTTGCCAAGCAACTTCTTAAAAAGTCTTGCAAGAGCTTCTTTTCTTCTATAAATAGGAAGATAGTTCAGTTCATTTGTACATCATTTTGAAGAGAAATAAACTATCTAGTTCGAAGAGCTTATATATGATGGCACCATTCATTCTAGATCACAAATATATGGAGTTGTTACGATCGAAATACAATTACAAATTTTGTGTCTGTACGACTTTAAGACGTGTCACTTAAACATGATACTTCCTTATCAACAATTGAGGCCGATGGATGAATTAATTAGTTGACTTTCAATTACTTAATAAGTACGTACTACTAATTAATTAACAAACTAGGCTATTTTTAATTCTAAGCAATAATTATAGACTTATTTATCTATCAAATATTATTAGAGGTGAAAGGTGGGGGTACTTCAATCTAATAAAGATGGTTCATATTTGTAATATTATTCCCTCCATTTTGATTAACGCATAGTAATTTAATTGCGTACATAGTTTTAAAAAAGAAATAAAACTTCTTATATTATGAATATAATCTTTTTGTTATAAGTATGTCATTAAGAATAAAATAGAAAAATTAAAATTTAATTGTTTTCAAATGCATAAATGTTTCATTTCTTTTTTGAAAATGAGCTAGTAAAAAAACAGAGTCACGAAAAATGAAACGAACGTAGAGTTAACTAATTTGTAAAAATTTACAAACACAAGATATTTATGTCCAACCAATAAATATAAGACACGTGTATCTTTCATAGAAAAATATCATTTAACCATAACTAGATGATTGACAACTTTACTTTTAAAAAATCTCATATAATTAATGTCAGTTGTGTGAGACAAGTACGTAATAAAGTTTTTTTTTATGAGAGAGTGAGACCAACAAAAACAACTTCTGTGAATTCAAAGGAACAACTGTAGGAGGTCCCTAAACACTGCACATGGAATCCAATGATGTTAATTCACCCAAAGTTGTTAAAATGTCATATGTAACATATCCATGATGACCTTAATTATAGGAAAATTGCAATCAAAAGCTTTGGTGATCTCTCATCTCTGAATAAGATGTTGTTAACCAGTTGATATGATCTAAGTAATTGAGAATTATCGTACTGTGGTATATATGTTCTAACGATCGATGAAATGAGTTAAAACAAAATGATCATGGGAGATAAAAGTTTAAATTCTAGTGGAGAAAAAATAATGTTAAGGGATACTTTCTTCAATTCAGCCATCTATCTAAAATTTTGATAAACATAATGACTCGATATGACAACTGAAAAGTAACAATATACTCGATAAATTAGTTGAGTTGCGCTCAAGCAATTATTCTGAATGTCACACAATTATTAAAAAGAAAGAATTAAGTAATCGATTGGAGAAAAGCAAATTTACAATGAAAAAGTGAAATCTCCTTAATTAATTTGATTACGAACAATAACGGTTGCTTTAACTACCAGTGCTTTCGATTTTTGTCTAAAGCTAAAATTTTGTAATTAGTGCATACGATAAAATATCAAATCAAAGAAAGTTTCACTTATATAATAAACAAATAATTATAACAAAAAAAGAAATCATTGTTAGAGAGCTTCAACGTAACAACATTATAGCCCCAATGTCGTCCAATTATATTTACTTTTTACATTAATAAGGACTAGAATTTTTTTTGAAATTATTTATAAGTTACATGATTTTGGATCTATCTTTCGGGAGAAGAAATTCCATATTCTTTCTCGCATCTTTCTATATTAGCAAATCTAGGTTTGTCTATCTCGATATATGTTTAATGGTGGTCTTGTTAACTTTCAACAAATATTTGCAATGTTCCACAAAATCCTTAGGGTTATATTTTATGATTTCCTCATTAGTAAGCTTGACATTAAATAGGCAGCCTATTTTGGCTTCTAAATCTTTTTATCTCATTTTCTTTTGTTAATTTCAACCCTTCTTGTGCTTTCTGTGACGGGAGTTCAAGCAAACAATATATAAGTTAATACATATAGGCGTCATATATATATGCTCTAATTTTAGGTGTGCACAAGTAGACACTTAAACTTGCATAAAATTGAACAAATAAACACACGCGTCCTACGTGACATAATACACGTAGGATGTCAGATATGATGCAAAATTGCCATGTAGGACGCCACGTAGGATGAATGTGTCTATTTGTTCAATTTTTATACAAGTTTAATTGTCTACTTGTGCACATCCAAAGTTGAAGGACATATATGCTAGCAAAAACCAAGTCGAAGGACAGATTTATGTATTGTGCCATACATATATCCACTTCTCATCTTAGTTGAGTATCCCAAGATTTTGAAAAGGGCTCATTTGTATGAAGCATAAATTCTACAATACATATATGTATTAACTTATATATTGTTTGCTTGTTTATTTTCAACCTGTAAACATGATTTATATTCTGTTTGGTTGTTTTTGTTATCTCCTTGTATTCAATAAAATATAATAAAACAGAAAATAGATGAAGCAAAATTTATATTAAAAAATGAGAACCTCAAAATTTAAAGTTGAATTATCTAAACACTGCCCTACATGTAAATAAATAAATAAATAAATAAATAAAGAAAGAAAGAAATAAAGAAATGTATGTAATCTGATTTTCAGTGTCCTCTCTAAAAAGGTTAGTACGTAAACATATATATGTCTTTTTTGGAATCTATTTAACCATTAGCTTTAGTAAAATTCGTATTCGAAGAATTTCTTTTCCATAGTAACACCTTTAGGAGCTATCTTGAGATAATTTATTCCAAGATAAGTTATCTTAGGATCTCATCACTAAAATATAAATGGTGAGATAAATAATCTCCTGAGATTATTATTCCGTATACCACACCAAACGACTCCTTATAATATATATTCTTCTTGAATTTTTGCTTTAAGAACGAGCCAATTTTCGAGGAAGTACCAACTTTCTTTATTTTCAAGGAACTTATTTTCTTAAAAAAAATATTTTTCAAAATTTTTAACCAACAGAACATGAGAAAATAAGAAAACATTTTCTTCATACCAAACACACCCTTAGTAGGAATTTTTTTAATGGAGCTTTACTTTCTTAACTTCACCTTATTGTTTGTTTCTCTATTATTATACCCTATGCGGTTTTTTCATGAAGACTAATTTCTATGAATAATAAGGTATACATCTCATAAAAATGATTATATCAAAATATATCACATACGCTCCACGTTATGATTAGAAATATCATATATTTAAGGAAGGATTACACAAATCTCATAACATTAAAAGCTAATTACATTCTATCTCTACTCTTTTCTAAATTACTAAAATTCCTTAAATTTGGTAGAATTCGGATACATCCCAAAACGTCCTGATCCGACATCCCGATACATCATATAAAGTGATGTATCCGATTGATATATCGCGTAAAGTGATATATCCAACCAATACATCACGTAAAGTGATGTATCCGACCGATACATCGTGTAAAATGATGTATCCAAAGTCCCAATATATCACGTAAAGTGATGTATCCAACCAATACATTGCGTAAAGTGATGTATCCAAAAATAGGAGTTTTTGTAATTTTTTCAAATGGTAGAAATTTTTAGAGAATATGGTAAAATAAATTGTGTATTTAGATAATTTATCCTATATTTAATGGTTATTTATCTAAAAAAGAAATACACTTTGAAGTGGTAGAGTGATATGAAATGCTATCTTAATAGTTGCTGTACAATAGGTGAGTTGATAACTAAGTTATGCTGAATTCTCCACACCTTTTGCTGGAATAACAATGTGCCTAAATGGCTATCAAGATGTCCACCCCCCGCGCTGTCAGGTAGAAGAAGAAACAGCAACCCTCTTGCCTCGAAAAGCAATTGTTGACAACGGTGTTGCAACTTCTGTGTTAAGAGGACTACCCCAATTGGCTAGTCGAACAGCTGATTCTCTGAAATTAGCCTTTTCTGGAAATTGACCGTGTATGCCTCTGATGGAGCAAAAATATCAACAGTGGAAATGCTTCGCTAAGTTCTAGCGAACTCCATTTCCAAAAGCCTTGGTAAACTATGAAGAACCATTAGAAATAATAAAATGTAACTCCTGCTAAGCAATAAAATCTAAAAGCATTGGCTAGATAGTCAGCAGATTTTGGCTCTCACTGTGTCTAAATCTTGATAAACTTGTCTTAAGAATTTCATGTAAAAATGTGTTTCTGCAGAAGGATAGTCAGGAATACTTATGTATGGAATTATTAGTCGTTGATCTTCTCCATCAGTGGATATTCAACTAAGATAATGAATGATGATCTCTCTGCCTCGCGAAGATACTGAACGGTGCCATCCATGAGTTTAACAAGTTTCTGGCTGATGTATAGGCCAAGGCCTTCCCTTGATATGCTCCGACTGTAGTGGAACATATGTTGAATTAGCTCATCAGGTATCCCTGGGGCTGGATGAGTGATCCTGAGAGGCGAAATGCAATATAGTAAGATGTAACGTACAGTGGAAGCAGATCAATCTTCAAACTTCGCATATTGCTCTGTCAGACTTTAAAGGAAACCTTGGTGAAGAATTAGGAGAGAAGGTATGAGATAGTTAATTATTCGAGGAGAGATTTTATCGTGATATAGGACTAAAAGATTACAAGTTCAAGTAGTTAAGCATCTAGCATTTAACCAATAACAAAATATCCAGTGTAATCCCACAAGTGGGATCTGTGGGTTCAAATGATTATATTTAGTCTCCTCATTTTTGGTTTTAACCATCTTGTTGCATTTTTGTTTGTTTACTTGTTTTCACAAAGTGATCAATTTCCCCCCTTCAAATAGTTAGAATGGTCATATAGATTGCAAAGTACAATAACTTGGAAGAATATGGATAATAAACTGCAGCTCTATGAAACTAGCCTCATGCAGTCTACTCCGCTTTAGGAATCCAGCAGCCCATTATTTCGATCGGGCTGCGTGATCCAACTTTGCGATTGGACAGGGCAGGCCAGAGATTAGCCCACCAAGCTCAACCATGGGAACAGCCCACCATCTTTGATGCCCCCACTTGGGTTACAAGCCCACACTACTGAGCTCCGGCAAATGAAGAAGGAAGTCCCTGTTGCAATTTAGGGAGCCATGATCTACCATACTTGGCAGGCTAGGAACTGGAAGATATTTAGACAAACCATTGTACATACAAATTTTGTAGTTACGCGACCTCTATACCTCACAAAGGTAGGGTAAGGTTTGTGTGTATCCTACCCTCCCCAAACCCCATTTGTGGAATTACATTGGATATGTTATTGTTGTTGCTGTACACAGATACAAAGAGAGATCAAACATAGGCTAGAGTTACTGCATAGTACAAAAAGAGCACATAGATGTCCTAGGTGCTCTTTAGTTTGTATTACTTTCTTGGTTATCAATGGTAATAGTTCACAGTTATTACCAAAAAGAAATTGCAGCTCTATAAATTTGGATAAATTGAGAGATTTTATATTTATTATTTCCTTTCTTCATTCTTTTCCGGAGGGTAATCTCAATTTGCCCCTTCTCTTTCCACCCCCTCTTTTTAACTAGAAGAAAATGTTGGATATTACGATAATATATGTAATGTATGCTAAAAGGGTGACATGAAAGGGTCATTCCAAAGAGTTTCAATATTTGAAATCTCTGAAAATCAGTGAAAACTGCTAAAAGCATAATCGAGCACTGCATCTGTTACTTCTAGGTAAATTCTAACAGACCAGGGGAAAAAAAATTGAGGCAGATTGCCCCTATTTAATACTACAACAACAACATACCCAGTGTGATCTCACAAGTGGGGTGTATGCAACCCACCCCTATCATTGAGGGGTGGAGAGATTATTTGTGATAGACTCTTGTCTCAAGAAAAGTGCTTCTCAAAAAAAGTTTGAAAAATACAAAGAGGAAAACAAGCTATGCTGAAAATATCAAAGAAAAGAAAAGTTTGAGATTTGACAGAAAAAATAGTTAACCAATGTTACAGAAACAACGATAGTGATAAAATTGAAGAATGGGATAATAATAATAATAATAATAATAATAATAATAATAATAATAATAATAATAATAATAATAATAATAATGATAATAATAATGGAAGAGCATGGTTCCATTATTATTATTATCACATTCCGATGACAAATGTTGACTTGGGACTTTGTCATATATCTTTTCTAGGTCAATAACACCATATTTAAGTCTCTTTTTCTATCTCTATACTGCTCCAACAATTTCCTTAAAAGACGATTGACTTACATAGTTGATCGCCCCGGCATGAATATTAATTGGTTCTCGAAAATGTCAACCCATCCTCATCCCCATCCCAACCACTCTCTCCCAAACTTTCATAGTGTGGCTTAATAGTTTAATACCCCTATAGTTATTGCAATTTTGAATATCACTCTTGTTCTTGTACAACGGGATCATTATATCCCACCTCCATTCTCTGTGCATTTTAGTTGTCCTAAAAATGACATTAAGCAACCCAGTTAGTCACTACATACCTACTTTGCCTGCACTATTCCAAAATTTCATCCGAATCTCATTTGGCCCAGTCGCTCTTCCCCCTTCTCATCTTATGAATTGCAATTGCCCCGTTAACCTCCTCAAACTTTATACACCTACAATATCCAAAATCTTGACGGCTTTCGGAGTGCTCTAAATCACCCAACACAATATTTTTGTTCCCTTACATTTAAGAGTGAAATTATCCTGCCATTTGCATTTAATGTGTCTCTTCCACCAATATTTTGTCATTCTCGTCTTTGATGCACCTCACTTGGTCTAGGAAGCGAGTTCTCCTTTTCTCGCCTTGGCAAGCCTATGCAACATCTTTTCCTCATCTTTGTCCTTTAGTTCTTCATACAAGTGTCCAAATGTTGCCATTTGGCTGCCGTAACCGCTATCCTTGCTTCCTTCTTTGCAGTCTTGTACCTCTCCCTATATGTCCTCTTTTCCCCCTCTTTTTTTCTCTCCGCTAACTTCATGTAAGCAACCTTCTTGGCTTCCACTTTCCCCTGGACCTCTCAATTCCACCACCAGTCCCCTCTATGTTCACCAAAGTTACCCTTCAAAACCCACCACTTTCTTAGTTGCTTCCATAATACAATTAGTTGTCCTAGTCCTCATACTATTTGCGTCTCCTCTAATCCCCCAAGTCCCAATTTAATACGTTTATTATTTTAACTCCGTATTACAAGAGAGTTAAAAGATTAACACGCAACATGGCATTTTAGTGCTGTTTCAGAAGGTCAAAAAGCTTTACTTAGCATTTTTCAGCTTCAGCATGGTCTGCGCGTACATTATATGCATTGGTACCTCCAATTCAAGAGAATTTACATGTTCACTTAATGGTCTTCCATGTTTCATGTGGAGGAGCTTTCTTCAGATTTCATTAGAGAGAAAATAGCTTTGAGGAAATGAAGAGTGGAACTTGCCCACTTTGTCACAACAAAACCTAAAGCCTCTCTATCTGGATTAGTACTCGTAGAAGTCAGATTTCTGTAATTTACTCTGTTTAATATTTTAAGACGCGCAGATCATACTTTAAAAGAAGTCATGTTTTCCCATAAAACAGCAAAAGATGTACACTAAGAAGCGTGGAGTGCAATCACAAGCTAGACAACGTAGCTAGGATTGCGTTGAGATAACTAGCAGTAGTTAATTCCTTACAATCTAAAACAGGCCCATAGACTTCATTTTGAGAAATGACTTGCATGCAAGATAATCAATAAATCCGAATCTGAGTGATAAGAGAACGATTACCGAAATTCAAGATGCATGACGTAAATCTTCTTCCCTATACGTTCCTTCCTTGGAATTACTCCGAAATGCACAGAGGAGTCTTCAAAGGGAGTAAAGAGGATAGCTGTGGTCAAAAAGTCAGAAAGGACTTGTTGAAGCCTCAAATTGTCACCAATCAGGTACAGCTGTGATACTTCGATGGGCGAGTCCCATGTGACCTGAACCTTGCGCTCCTGACTTAGAATCATAACTTGATTAATGACCACTGTAACAACTTCTCCAAGATTGAACTCACATGAGTTCATTTCCATATAGCTGAAAAAAATATTGCAATGATCGGGACCAGTCCAAAAATATATAAAGATAATAAATATCCACAAAATGAGTGTCACAGAGATGCAAATATTAAAATCGGATGTCCGGTCATACAATATTAGATAAGATCAGAAATGATAACATCCACCAACAAGTGCAAGTAGCGCATATGGAGGCTAAAATGAGAGAATGTTGCTTGAAATGGTTTGACCACATGTTGCATAGGCCTCCAAATGCACTGGTTCTTAGATGTGAAAATATGATGAATGAACGTGTTGAAAGAGGACGAGGTAGACCTAAAATCACATCGAAAAAAGTCGACTTAAAAAAGTCAACTGAAAAAATTTAAAATATATCAGGATCCAAGTAAATCTAGCAAAAGAAGGAAAAGAATGGAAGTTGAAAATCCGTATAGGTGATACTAACTAGAAGACTCTTAGTATAATGAGGATATAATCACTATAGTAGAGACCCCTTGTGTGCTGAGGGTTCATACAATCGACCCCAACTAGATTGAGTCTTTTTGTGTAGTTGTCATCTATGTTGCTAAGACTCGGTAATGGTGGCTCATTTCCTTACCGTCAAGTGGTTTTTCAGCAGATATCCAATACGGGTGTGGATCTAGAGGTCGGATTCTTCATCACAAAAAATATAGAATTCATGGGGTATGATCCGAGTGTGGATATGGGTGTTGGGATACGACCAATAAATGTATATTATAACATATAAATTTTGATTAGTTACAGTTATTGAACTAAAACTAATAAAACTTTATTCTTTATAAACACCAATATTTTTATTCAAACGATATCTTGCGTAATAGAAAAGCATATGAAATAAATCTAAAGTCAAACCAAATACCCAATCAATCTATACTTCTCGGTCATAGAATGTAGTCAAAGTATCCAAGGTAAGTTGACCAAATCAGTTATCGATCCCACACTACACCCACACCCATGTTGTGTTGACACTCGACACAGGTGTGACATGAATTTTGAAGAGTCCACGAGACATAGGTTGTCGTACAATTGTGCTCTCTCTAATTCTCTGTTTGGAAACGAGAGAGCACATCAATTTTTATCTAGCCACTATTTTCTTTCCTACTTTCCCTTCTTGTACTTTAACTCCTCCCTTCTTTTCCCTATTTTCTTGACATAGGGTAAGAGCCTTCAGCCTAATAGTGACCACATAGCATAAATTGTGGATAATTAGCCTTTTGAATAACCTAAGGAAACTTCTAAGCAACCCATTCTTCATTTATTTCACTCCATCTCCGCCTTTCACCATAGAGATACATAAAGTAACATCAAGGAGAGAGAAAGACATCAAGGACTTCTGAAAGCAAAGAACAGAAGAACTGATGCATCAGCTTCCTTAGCACTCTCCCATAATGCCAGGCGCACACTTTGTGAAAAACAGGCAGGCAGAGTAGCTCTTTGCAAGTACATAGAAGCTACAGCTATGATCCTGATGAGCAGAAATACTAGTGCAATGGCCTGAGTATAAAACAGATATTTCTTCTTCACATAAAAGGTACAACAATAAATGCAGGTCAGATTATCATACCATTCCTCAATACTCTCAATATCAGTGTCATCAATGATCTTGGCTAGTTGTTCTTGACACATTGCGCTTGTCTTCAGCAAATTCCTTTGTTCCTTGCTTAAATCAGAAGATTTCAGCAGATTCTGTATGCAGTTTATCCCATTTAACGGGTTTTTTAGTTCAAGACGAACATAAGCCAACTTTTTAAGACTATTTTTAGCAGCTTGTTCTGACAGCTTTTGCACATGCATTGCATATTGAAGTTCTGGACTAGGCACATGAAGGAAGCACAAGACCCCAGTTACCCGACCATCGCCATCAACCCTTTTATTTGCAGAGATTAAGGCTTCAATATACTTCTCCTGTTTATTAAATAACCCGAAAAACAATTTCTCACCTTCCCCACCAGCAATTACTCTATTCAATAATATCCTGAGCTTGGTTAACGTGTCTTGATCTTTTACCCTGCAACCGAAGTTATTGACCGTGAAAACTTCACCAAGAAGCATTTGATCAATGACCTCCTCTCTCTTCGACCCAGTCAACTTGTGCATAGCATCATTCCATTCTATGCATCTTCCATGTTCATCCATCACAAAAATTGGAGGAATCAAAGGAGATGGGCTGCGGACAATTCCAACATAATCACCTTGAATGCGGCTATATTTGTCCTTAATCAGCTTTAGCCCAGTAATATCTTGTCCAATAAAGCAAACTCCAACAATGTTTTGCTTTACGTCTCGACTACAGCAGGCATTAGCCACTATTGTAATTGATCCGACCTTTTCTTGAGGACCAAGTGTTCTAAGTTTGATTTCTACATTTTTCTCCTCCTTGCCTGCAATTTAAACATCAAAGTAGAATCATTTTCAAGAAAAAATATCAAAAAAACAAAATAAACACAGAAGTTATTGCATGGAAGTTAAGCAGCAATACCAGAGAAATAAGACAGGAAGGGAGAGGGAACTACCCTGAATGGGGATCCTAACAATAACAACAACAATAACATACCTAGTGTAATCCCACAAGTGGGGTCTAGGGAGAGTGATGCGTACACAACCTTACCCCTACCTTGTGAAGGTAGAGAGGTTGTTTCCGATAGACCCTCGGCTCAAGTAAAGCATATCAAAATCAAGTATGGAAGGGAAATACAGTAGAGAAGTCATGCTGAAAATAATGGAGACGAAAAAAGTAGGAACAACAAATAATATGATAATCCAGCATTGAGGTGGAAATAAAGTACAAGTTTCAGACTGCATGGGGGGCCAAAAATGTGAAAGACCAGCAATGCCCAACTGCAATGTCCAAAACAGTTCATCTAATTCCACTACAGTTTTTGACATTTCCTTTGTTCTTTCTAGAGCTTCACGTCAGAGGTCTTTATACACGAGGAAAAAAACTCAAAATGAGACGAAATATGCTAGGGATCGATTTGACATAGCCGATGCGAGCTCGTGGATAAGTTGTAATTTAAGAAAGGAAAAATAGATAGAGAAGCATGAAACAATTTATTTTTTTTCACACTGTACGTTCATCTACTTATGTTGCAAATATTGAACTAACAAAGTAAATGACAAGGATAATCAGAATATCACCTTGCAGAGCCAGGGAGAGGACACCTTTAATTGCGTTTGTTGTACCATCAATAACCAAATCAACCAAAGGTACACCTATAGCATTCTCTATTGGCAATCCAGTTAGCTCAGAAACTTTAGAGTTCCATCCATTGATACGGCCTGAAGCATCAACAGCCAAAATGGGTATTGATGCTGTCTCAATGAGACGAACCATTTCGTTTGTGACAATATGAAGTTCATCCACTCTATCTATACTGGTATCTACAGCAGGGACATTCACAATCATTTTAGAAAAATCAGCAGCCCCATCTTGCAAAGATCCTCGCAATATCAGCTGCAGGGAATGGATGGCATCCATTTCCACATCTTCCCAAGGCAGGCTCCGCCGCTTAACAACATCCAGAAAGGCTTTAAATGATGACCTTGGATGCATTTTTCTTCCGTCATCCTTGTCTCCAGGAAGATGTTTTGCACCACCCCACTTGATCTCTTTAGCTGTGTGGGAGCGGAACCAGAAGAGGAAATCTTTTGAAGTTATTTTTACAGCAGCCATTCCACATACGGCATCACCGAGAACAGAAGCACCTGGGCAGCCAGCTTCCATGAGGCTATCAGTGTTTAAACCTGTACTATCACCATGAGATTCATGAAGCCATTGAACTATATCTCTGATTTGGGACTCCGTAGGGGTAACACCACGCAGCCAAAGTTTGTTCCTATAATAAAGTGCAGCCCCGTCACACTTTACAAGGTCCATAACATTAGGAGACTGAGTAACAATCCCCATGGGAGCATCTCTTAGAAGCATGTCACATAGAACAGTTTGAGTTTGCAGTATCTTCTTTTCCTTAAGTTGAGCTGCCATTTCCACTTCCTTATTGATCTGAACACTGAAAACTTGAACCAAGAACTCACACGCGTACCTCAAAGGAAAAGGAAGAAATCTAGGGCAAGTGTGATGGCAAACTACCAAACCCCACAGTTTTCTTCCCACTTGCTGGTCACTATCCAACTCATCATCTTTCTCACTAATCATCACAGACACCGCCATAGATGCAACAGTACCCATATTGGTCATGTATTGTGCATGACAGCAATGGGGAGCTCTTAATGTGGATCCACCAAGGCTCAGTGATTGAGCCAATCTTGGGTCTTGAATCACCCTAATTGGTGGAGCTAAGCAATCACATATCATCCTAACCTTATTCTTCATGAAGAGAAATCTTGAAGCTTGTGGTATATCTGTAGCAGGGTAATGCAAGCCAAGATAAGGTTCTAGTTCAGGCGTACGGCATTCAGCAACTACTTCCCCATGTTCATCCTCGTGGAATTTATAAACCATAACACGATCATAGCCTGTCAAATGATTCACTTCTCTAACTAATACATCACATAACAATGATATATCCCCGCTTGGCAAAGATTGCAATTTTGCAATGGCTTTAGCTGCTAGCTTATAAGATTTCAAAGCTCCTGCTGTAGTTACAGGGACATCATCTGGATTCACAGGTTCCAAATCTATTACTAATCCAACATCAATGCGGTGCAAAATTGCATAGAAAGGCTTGCCTGAGTTTTTACAATGAACCAAAATAGGATTTAGCAAACTAAGTTCTCCAAAGCTGGCTGCTTTTTCAAGAGCAGAAGCACCTGAAGATCGAAACAGTTTCCTGACATCAGTTCCAAAAGTCAGCGCCTCTTGCTGTTCGATGTTTGGAACTGCATGAGGCGTCAAGTCCAACATTTCTGGTGCATTTTCGCTATACGCTATGACAGCAAAGTTGTGCTCATCGATGGCAATCATACAGCCAAACGGCTGAATTAGACTTCCCCTTTGCATTTTCTGGAGATAATTAGATACAGTTGAAGATGGAACATTGCTAGTGGAATTAGACAAGTTAACTGAACTAGAGTAATCAAACTGTTGCTCAGACGCTTCAAACTCCACATGGAGCTTTGCATCAACTGAAGTCTGAGCCATAACTCTAGCACCATGCCTAGATCTAGCTGAACTGCCCCTGGAGCAATTCGTCTTGTTTGTTGTAGAGCTAGAAGACATCTCTCTAAATCCTTTTTTTTTTGTTTCAGTTTCTCTAGCTATCTTTTGTATATAGATTCTTAATCAACAAGAAGATATCAAAATTGGGGATGGAAAACCGCCCCTTTGTTATTAGTAAAAGCCTAGAAGATCAAGAATCAAGAATCTGAAATGAAACAAAAACTCCAAAAAGGTCTCACCATTATCCAGAATAAATATATTACTACCAAAATAAGGTGAAAAGGAAAAAAGACAAGTTACAGTATCTTTATCAATAAGAATCCACCAAATTCAAGAAAAACAAAAATTAAAAAGGTGATACCCACTTGAACTAACCTTGTACTAATCCAAGATTCCTTTTTTTTTCCTTTAATGCTAGGAAGGGACTCAAATTCTTCAACTTAAGGTTCTTGATTGTCAATCATTCATTCATAACCAGCCAAATGAAGGAAAATGGTCAGCTAAAAATAGATTCTTTAAGCATATACTTTTATTGGGGCTTTACCAAAAAAAACCTTTAAATACTCTTGAGTCTGACAAAAGCAATTAAATTGGAATCATCTCAAGTTTGCTGTAAACTAATTAACGTTTGGTGTGTACACGACAGAGGATGGTCCACATTCCTACATGAGACCACAGCAGCACAAAAGAAAATATTTAGGATTATAAGTCTTCTTTTTTTTTTTTGGATTTTCTGCTCGAAAAGGGTAAGCATTCTCTGCCACTACTTTTTATTGTTCTCCTTTAAGTAATACTCTTGGTCACAAATATAATTTGAGAAAAACTTAGAAAATTGTGTTTAGCATATATTTGATAACATCTCGAGTTTTCAAATACTAAAAAAAACTACTATTTATAGGGCTGAGCATAATTTAATTCAAACCAAAAAATTTGATCAAATGGAAATTTTTTATAGTTTCAATTTCGATTTTTTGGTTTGATCGATCGGTTTCGATTTTTAATTTTAAAATTTTGATAATTTGGTTTGATTTTTGATTTTTTATTAATTTTTTCGGTTAATCAGAAACTCGAATTTTATTGAATACAATTATCATTGTGATAATTATGCTACATGGCCATTCAGTAAAAATAATTATATAGGCATGTATATTTCATGCATAGTCAAGCTATATTCAGCTTTTGAGTGTATCATAATGTATAGCTTATGTATAAATAATATAAATAAAACATAGCTATATTTATTCTAAATTAATTAATTTATTGTATATATTTAAAATTGTTAGTTTATAATTTATACAAATCTAATACATATACCGATCCAAATCCCTAAATTCATTTTTACTAATTTTCCAAATTCCACGTGTCAGCCCATTAAAAAGCAAAAGAACTGGCCCATATGCACCCACCCAATTGCCCAAATAGACAAATCTCTCAATTCTCATCATCATCGCAGAGACTTCCTAACTTCACTGTGAAGTTTTGAAGTGTAAAGTAGATCGACATTCGACGGACGCGCACTTGTCAGTTCTCACAATCAATCATCGTTCCATGTATGAAGATCGACGGCTTGACTCCACAGCCCTCAATCATTAAAATCACGTTGAAAATTCAATTTTTGTTTTAAAAGTCCAGTTATGACAAAAAGATGATATTCAAACCGAAAAACTAAATTCAAATAAATTGAACTAAAATTATAAAAATCAAACTAAATCGAATATATTTCAGTTCAGTTTCGATTAACATTTTCATCAAATCGAATCGAACCGATGGGTTATAATTTGAGTGAAAAATTGAGAAAAAAGAATAATTTATTTTTAATAGATTTAATTCCAACGGAATCAGTGACAAGTTTGAATATGCAGTTAATGTATTACTCTTGCCCATATTGTAATTTTGTTGTTGTTGATTGTTATCAATTATGTGATAAGATTATTTTTTTAATGGAACATGTTTATTATAAAATGATAATACAAACCTATGGATATTTTAAATAATTTTTAGAACTTATGGGTATAAATTATATTTTTTGAAATAGTCAAATATTCTTGAAAAAAATTGTGACTTCACCCAAAAATAATTTGTCAAGAATATTTGAGAATTTGAGTTCAAACGCTAACTTAATTTTTGTATTATCTTCTTTGTTGGTTTGTTTTCTTTTTTTATACTAATTTCGTTTCAACTTAATTTACTTATTTTAATTTGGTGTGGAGTTTAAAAATTTTAAAAAAATTATTTTATTTTTGATGATTTTAAATTAAATATATATCAAATGTATCGAAATATTCGTTAATTTTGTAGTCTTAAATATGTCATGTGAAAAGTCAAGATCGTGTAAAAATTTCCACACCATAATTAAAATTACAAGACTAAAAGATATTTTGATACATTCTACCTGTAATTTAAGATCATAAGATTCAATTTTTAATTTTTTTTTAAATTATGTCAAACTAAAACCAGACAAATAAATTAAAACAGCGAAAATAATAATATTAAAATAAGGCATAATACATAAATATACTCTTTAACTTGGCTTCATTTCACATTTATGCTCTCCAACTTTGGGTGTGTACAAGTAGACACTTAAACTTGTATAAAATTGAACAAGTAGACACATATGTCATAAGTGACACAATACACATAGGACACCATATATGACACAAAATTGTTATATATGATGTCATGTAGGACGAATGTGTCTATTTGTTCAAATTTTGAATAGTTAAAGTGTCTATTTGTGTACTAGAAAAGTAAGAGTTAGCTGAAGTTAAGTTAAAAGTCATATTTATATTTATGTATTATACCTTAGAATAATGATTTGAAAAAACCAACCTAATTTTTTAAGGTTACTATTGAACTTTATTATAATAGTAAACTCAATAAGAAAATTTAACTTAAAATAAATAACACTAAAAAATTACAAAAAATAAAAAAAAGTGTACAGTAAAGAGTAAATCATTTTTTTCTTGTTTGTTCTTTCTTCTTGGCTTATCTGAACTTGTTGATTTTTTTTCTTCTTTTCAAATTCAATAATTTATTAATAACAGTAAATTCAATTTAAAGAGGTATTTCCCCATTTGTCGTCCCTTTTGCATATTGCTGACTTAGGGTTTGCTTCGTAATTATTTTTAAAAAAAATCAAAAAATATTTTACTATTTTTTCATGTTGAATTGGCCAAAGGAGTGAAATTATTAAGGAAAAAATACACCAAATTGACTCAATTGTGAAATTATTTATCTAAATTGGATCAAACTTAAACTATTTATTCTTAATAAACTCATTACCCAAATTATTTACCATCTTACCACACTTTCTTCCTTTTAATTCTGTGCATGACGTCATGCGTCAGCATCAATATTATGAAATAATTCTTTGTGATACTTCATCGGTATATTAATACCATATCGATATCATATAGGATTGAACTTAATTCTCTGTGATGCTTCGTCGGTATATTGATATCGTATCAGTATCATATAAGATTGAACTTTCTTTTTTTAAGAAATAAAAATAAAACAATTAAAAAAAATTATTAAAATCACAATCTTATTTATTAACTCTAAATTAGTAAATATATTCTTTGTGATACTCCGTCGGTCTATTGATACCATATCGGCATCATATAGGGCTGAGCTTAATTCTCTATGATACTTCATTGATATATTGATATCATATTTGTATCATGTAGGATTAAGCTTAATTATCTGTGGTACTCCGTCAGTATATTGATACCCTATCACTTTCATATAGGATTGAGCTCTGTTTTTAAGAAATATAAATAAAACAATTAATTTTTTTTTATTAAAATCACAATCTTATTTATTAAACTCTAAATTAGTAAATATATTCTTTGTGATACCCGGTAGGTATATTGATATCATATCGATATCTTGTAGGAATGAGCTTAATCCTATGTGATACTCTATTGATATATTGATATCCTATCGTTATCATATTGGGAATATACTGATGTCAGCGTGCGAATTTCAATGTCACTTGTGGAACAAACTTATTTTTTCCTACATCCACCAAAAAATTATTTTAAATTTTTTTTGACTTACCAAACGTGGAAAAACGAAATTTCCACCATATCTAACACACCCTAGAACTAGTATTTCTCCAAGCAAAGAAACGGTTGAAATTAATGGTGCACCATATTACGCAACAAACAAAAATACAAAACAAACCAAGCCCACCACCACCAACAAGAAAATAATCCGCCGTTAAGTGGGCATTTTGTCATGTTTCATTGTATAATTTGAAAAAACGTAGCTTTTGTTTTCAAAGTGAAATATGATATTAAAAATTGAAATTGTGTTTAACCATGAATACATAAGATTTCATGAGTGAACGCCTCGTAAGCATGCATTAGTGTGAAGGGAAGCAATCATTCACGGCCAACCACAAGAATGCAACAATATAATGTGGTTGCATACTGATACTGTTTGCAACCAACCACCCTCTACTGTGCTAATTTTGAGAAGCCATACATGAAAATAGATACACAAAGACATGCACTTATGACCTCATTTGCAATGAAAAACTAAAAACTACAACAATACAGAAACAATGGCACAATTGTATTAGCGCGAAAACCATCAAGTGAGCACAGAGTGTATCTCTTTCGATAGACACGAGCGATACCAGTTTATTATCTTGAAAACTAATGGCTATAACAAGATTGTTCAAAAATCAAGGCTTCAAGTAAACAACCACACATGCACAGAAGGAACATTCAAAGCTTTATCTGCTCTGGCATCATATGGACAATACACGAGATGCTACAGCTAAAAGAGATAAATATCAGCAGATGAAGAACTCTTCTTGAGAAGTGGAAATAAATAGAAAAGAGATGTTTTATCTCGACAGGCACAACATTTTCATATCCACAATCCAGTTTGACTACCGCATCAGCTAAAAATGGATTCATGGTTATCCAACTCGCAGAGGCTTGCAAGAAAGAAAATAAAAACCTACGTATCCCCTCCTTATCAGTTAAATTCTTCTGAATTCTGTGACACGCATAAAAGTCATGCACTTTTCTGCATTCTTCGGGCACTATTTCATATTTTAGATGTCGCAAAGTTGTTACTCCAGCTCTTCGGCCAAACCTTGATCAGTTGATCCATATTCTAAAAGTCCCTTTTGTTTTTGGAAGAGGAACTTAGGAAAGAACCAATCAATGTTGAAGGAACTATTTTCAGATGCACCAATTCTAACGAGTTAAGCAATTACTAATCCAGGTCAGAACACAGAAAACAGGCTGCTTTCAACTATAACAAGTTGTTAAAATTGAACACAACTAAGCATTTCTAAAGGCACAGTAAGAAACAGGGTGAGAATTTTATCAATTTAAAAATAAAAAACTAATGTATTTAGCAAAATCTGTTTTGAAGAATCCCTTGCAATTTCTGATAAAAAAAAGTGGCGTGCAACCTGACATTTGGTGAGACTGTTTGGTCATTGTAGTTAAAGGAACTTACGACAAATAGCAGAGACTATAAAGGTCACAGTAAAATAAAAGAACAAATTACAAGAAGAGAAACAACGTGGCAATAATGGATGCAACAATTAACATGACATGCTAAATATTTCCAAATTCCAAAAGGAAAAGTTGCTCAGTATTAAATGACATGTTCCGGCAGCACTAAGACAACCATACCAAACGTACTCGGAAAGGAAAAGCCACAACTGGCCATGAGAACTTAATTTTACTTTGGATTCTATTACTTCACTCTCAGAAAAAGGAAACCACCTAAAAGAACCTCCCCCCCGCTCCCTCCCTCCCAGATAAAGTATGTCGTTTAGTATCTGCCTCTGCCTCACGCTGTACAGGCAGCAAGCATTTCTTCTACCATTAATTTAGTACCTTATCCAGAAAAAATATGTCACTGCTTGCTGCCCAAATAAAAGAACTATCTTATGGAAAATAAACTTTTCTTGGACAACATAGGTTATAGGTTCAACCCAAGAATTAAAATACTTATCTATCAGCAAACATAAACAAAGAACTATAAAAAACAAAAATTAGTGTGCATTCAAAAATAGCTGGCCCGTGAATGTACACAACATCATTCCTATAATTTTACACACTTGTTACACCTAAGAATGATCTGCATGGAAACACAAAGATCCAAACCTTAAAGTAGTATGATTGTGAAGCTCAGAGTGCTACTCTCCAGAAAGGGGGTGTAAAACAAAATTTTGTGTGCACTCAATAATAGCTGGCCTGTGAATGTAACACATAGCGTCATTCCTAAAACTTTACACAGGTGTTACACCTAAGAGTGATTTCTATGGGAAACCAAAAGATCCAAACATTAAAAGTAGAATGCTTGTGAAGCTCAGAATGTCACTGTTCAGAAAGGGGAGGACACCCTCAGACATACATTTTAGCAAACTCCATACACAATTCACGATCCCGTACATCTCCCCAGCCTCCCCATCCCTTGAAACCAGCCTGATATCCTGCCTGGTGCTCATATTTCCTAACTTCCCAGTCTGGTTTGATATTTGCGACTTTATCAATTTCATTGACAACAATATTCACACCGCCATTGTCCATACAAGCTAGATTACGACTATGACCTTGATGCAAACCACATTTCCCAAAATGAACAGCACTAGTCCTAGACCCTCGTAATGTGTAAACTGGAGAACCAAATGAAGGATAAACCGTCGACCACATTGTTATATCCCAATTATAATCATCAAAAGAGCAAAATCCTGCTGCCTTATTATGAATTTTCCTCCACACTGTCCGGTTAAATGCATAGCCCACATTGCCCATCCTTTCTGCAACTAAAGATTCCCATCCCTCTCCCCTTGACTTCACTTCAGATGGCGCTAGATTGGCAGCATAACAGTCGGGGCACTTTTTTGACTTCAACTCTGCAAGTAACTGCATATTGCGATATGCATTGGGATAAATGAAATGGTCTT
Source organism: Solanum dulcamara (assembly GCF_947179165.1). Classification (NCBI taxonomy): domain Eukaryota; kingdom Viridiplantae; phylum Streptophyta; class Magnoliopsida; order Solanales; family Solanaceae; genus Solanum; species Solanum dulcamara. Next base: position 12,095,006 of record NC_077242.1, read on the forward strand.
CTTCTATGAAAAGAATATGACCTGAGTGGTGACGAGTCTCCGTTAGCCCATCCCACACAGTATTCATCATCCACCACCAATGATGCTTCAATGAGACAATTTTTGGCGACCGGTGGTTCCCATACTGATCAGGAGTTCCCTCACAATGTTTCTCAATTGGATCATCTTTATCTTTACAATCTCTAGGAGATACACCTGGAAAGCTATTGGAAAAGATGTGAGGTGAGTAAGGGGCAAATATTTGTTTCACTTGACAGAACTTGATGCCTTCCACAATCTTGTTCATCTCTTCAAAATATCCATCATGACTAATAATCAGCACAGTCTCATTGATTCCTTCCACGCGAGAAAGACTGTCGATCACGATTTGAAGATACTGGGGCCGGTTATGAACATACAAAACAAGAACTACATGATCTTTCCCTAACTTTGGATACAAATCCAAGTTTCTTGGAGGGATCTGATTTCTCTTATGCAAGCTAACTGACAACTCATTTTGCAAGAGGAGTTTCGGAATTTTCGCTTCAATAGTTTCAATACTTTGACTACTCTCGTAAGTGTCATTGTTTATCAAACTAGAAATTGTATTGGTCCGAAGGAGAATCAAAATCAAAACTATTCCAAACATAGATATCAATGCTAGAGATACTAAACGCCTAAAAACTGCATCTTTCATTCTTCCTTTTTTACATGAAGCCATAACTAAACTATTGATATAACACACACAACAACTCTATCAAGAACAGGAAATGAATCCAACTTGAAAGTTAAAACCTCTACAGCTATTGCCAAAGAACTGACATGAAAACAGTAGCTTACAGATCAAAAGGGAGAATCAAGAACCTTCAATATGGTCTTCAAAGTTGGATTTTAGCACACCCAATGAAGAAAATTACAACCCCAACAGTACTGAACTTCAATAATTTCAGATGTACTGGTCAAGGTAGACAAAACCCTTCAAGATAAAAACAAGAAAACTACAGGGGTTTTGCAATTCAAAGGCAAATAATGGGATCAAAGATTGATCAAAACCATATGAAATATCAAATTTTAGAGGCTCAGCTTTATGCCAAAATATCCAAGAAGAGTCAAAGTGTGCAAAAGTCCAGTCCAGAAACGACTAATGAACAATCAAGAAGAGAAAAGTCGTCAGGAAACAAAAGTAAAAGACCTAGATCTTTTAGGGGGCAAATCTACAAATATGATGACTTTGGGTTCTTCAATGGAAACTTCACAAAAGTACAAGAGGGGTTGGGGGCAATAAATTGAAGTATTTTTGAAGTTAACGAAAAGAGAGCACCTAATGGGATCACACATAAAGTTCATTTTTGACCCAATTGTAAAGCAAAAAGATTTAAGAATTTATTTGTTTTTATTAAGAAATTAGGACGTTATAACATTAAGATTAAAATATTAAATATAAATATGTATATAAACATTATGATGATGTATTAAAATTTGAATATTAAATATTCTGCTCTTTTTTTGTTTTAATTTATTTGTATTACTTTATTTTTTAGTCTGTTTTCAAAAGATTGTCTCTTTTTGCGACAATAATAGATATATGAGTATTTATAACAAGCACTTTATATAAATATTGATAAAGATTTTAGCGATTCTAATGCAATATTCAATCAACGCTAAATATATTTGCGGCAATAATTATTGTCACTAGAAGAAAATCTATTGTCACTAAATGACTCTTTTGCTGTAGAGACGACAAGATTAAAGGACAATTTGACAAGTTTAATATTTATTTAATTAAAGATCATAAGATTCAAAAGTTTCTTTTACTTTATTAAATTTCATGTCAAATTAAAATAGGATAAAAAAATTAAAACGGACTGAATAATTAAGATATTTTTTTCAATATTTGGATGTGGTTGATGACGATGATGGCTAAGATTACCAGTTGGTGGTGATATTGATTGATTGTGATTATCGTCGATATGTAGTTATTTGAGGTGATGATGTTGGATAGTAGTAACTAATGGTGGAGGCTGATATTTATGGGTGATGACTGATAGTGATGGTTGATGATATCTCATGGTGATTGATAATGGCAATTAACAATAGTAATTGATAGTTTATGTAGTTACGGTATTGGTGATGATAATTATGAGTAGTGATTAGTGATGGTAATATCTACACTAAGGCGATTTGAGGTGCTGATGTGTAAGACCCCAAAAGTTGAAAAGTCAAAAAATAGAATTTAAAATGAAAATCTCAGAAAAACTGCACCAGATTCCCTTCACGGGCCATGTTCACGGGGGTTGAAGCTCACCACGGGCCATGAGGGACATCGTGGTGGAGCCTTGAAAATTTGGGGAAAAGGGGGAGAAGTTCACGAGAGGGTCCACGGCTCGTGGTGAGCACCACGGACCGTAGACCCTTCCGTGGAGTTGACCCCCAATGCCCCCTAAGTTAATCAAGGACCACGATAGAATCCACGATTTTTGGAGCCCTTGACGGACCGTGGTGCCCTCCATGGAGACAATCTCTCCTAAGCCAAACTCACTCGTAGGACCACGGCCACCGCCACAGACTGTGGTGAGATTCATGGGACGTGGTGGCCTTTCGTCCAAGTGTCTCATCCAAATTAAGTTAGGGGTGTTTTGGTATTTTCTCTATTGACTCATTAATGTATTTGGATGGTTTTTGAGTTAAAATCATATTCTATTAACTACCCTAAACTCTCATAACTCTCTCATTCACTCCCTAACACCCAAATTATAAAATCCTATCTCTAAAGTTCTCTCCCAAGGTTCATCTTCTTTCTCAAAGCAAATTACAATGGTTTCAAGCTCAAGTCTCCAATTCAAGTGTAATTCAGGGCTTCTAAAGTCTAAGGTATGTGAGAATTCATCCATGGATCCTTTCATCCATGGAGTTCCAAGGTTTTCTCTAAAATTCTCTTGATGAATTCTCCTTCTAAGCCCTAATTTTCATGAAATTGCATTTGATCTTCTTAATTATAATATATTTCATTATTATTGATCTACTTATGCATAATTCACATTACATTGCATGATTTCACATTGATTTTTATTGACACATGCCATATAATATTATCAAGGAGTTATGATCATGATTTATAAAGGATTTCTATGAATGATTATCAAGGCTTATGAATGACCCTTGAAAAGTAATGAATGATGATGAACTATGAACTCAATGATGTGTCAAGCAAAGTATTAAGGTTGTGATGGATTTTCCTCACATACTCATGTTAAAGTAGTGAAAGGTTTTTCTCACCAATTCATGAATTCTTATGAATCAATCATGTTAATAAGCTACTCTTATGATTACTTTATGATGAGGATTGATATCTTTTATTGTCTTTCCTAATAATATTAATGACTATGATTTATGACTTTTCGTTGGGATAATAACTAAGAAACGAGAGGACTTTAAGGTGGGGTTTGGTTCGGTATCCAAAGTAACTACCCAAGAAAATTCTAGTAGAAACCTAAATCCTTAACCACATTGCCCGCGTATGTTTCTTATGCCAATATGGCCTAGCTAGTGGATCTACATATAACTCATGATGTTATGATGCCCTCACGGTGTCTCCCTTAGCAAAATAGCTACTCCCTTCTCGATGTGGGAGTTACATCGGATTTCATGTTGTAGGTCGCATGGTCTTATTATTGGTTAAAGGTCCTATCCCACACCAAGGTATATGAAAAGGTACAAGTTTTCAGGATGATGTTTGATGCATTGACCACATGATTATGATGTTTAAGTGTTTTCAAGGTTTTACTTATTTTTTAAGATATTGGTCATGCATCCAATGTTCATATTAACTATGTCCTATTTTCATTGTCCATGCATACTTCTCACATAGTTAGTGTATTCCATGTACTAGCTCATACTTTTGCCTATATTGTATCATAATATAGGGACGAACGATCATCACGCACCTTCCACTTGTGGCTAGAGTTGAGCTTTACTTTCTTATAGTTGTTGAGTCCTCATGCTTCCGGGATAAGACTTTTTATCTTTTCGTCGTTCTTATGACTTTTATATGTTGTTATGGGTGAGATAGGAGCTTGTCTTATGCCTCAATCTAGACTAGTAGAGGCATGTTAGATGTTCATGGAGTGTATGTTGTCGCATCCTTTGATGTTGTTTTCTCCTTTATTGGGACATTCCTATTGAGACTTTACTTCTGCATCTATATTTAGCGTTAATGCTTTAATTACCTTATGTATGCTCATGAATGATATGCTAAGAGTCTTGGTTGGAGTTCGATCATCATGTCACACCGAGGGTCTAGCATGGATCATGACATGATGATTGTGGCAAATAATTGTGGTTGTAACTGATAGGTGGTGGTAGTTGATAAATGGTGGGCTACGACAACCGTTATTAATAAAAGTATATAGAGTATTGGTGAAATGACATTTTTGATTTTTTTTTGAATAGATAACATCTCGTGCCCAAAAGCTCAGAAATTGATTTTCAAGGGTTGTATCTATCATCTAATACGAGTTAGCGATACAAATTTTAAAACTCCTACCCTTGAGTCAGTTTCGATTGTTAATGAGTTTTCAAAAGTATTTCTCGACGATCTCTCTGGTATCCCTCCTAAAAAGGAGATAGACTTCGGTATTGATCTTCTCCCCGGTACCCAACCTATCTCTATCCTTTCTTACCGAATGGACCCGCAAAACTTAAAAAGTTAAAAGAGTAGTAGAAGATTTGTTGGATAAGGATTTTATTAGACTAAGTATCTCTTCATGGGGTGCTCCGGTTCTCTTTGTTAGAAAAAATGATGGTTCTCTCTGCATGTGTATTGGCTATCGACAATTGAACAAGGTCACGATTAAGAATAAATATCCCATTCCAAGAATTGATGATTTATTCGATCAACTTCAAGAACCAAACTACTTTTCAAAGATTGATCTTCGATCGGGTTATCATTATGTCACGACCCAAAAACTGAGGTCATGATGACACACATCTCAAAACCCAATCTGATGTGTAACCCTAAAAATAAATCTCATACAAGACTTCCAAAGGGAAAAGTGATGCCACGATTTAAATAAAAAGAAAAAAAACAATGAAGAAATTATCCCAAAATCTGGTGTCATAAGTATAAAGAGCATCTAATACAAGGTTCGAATCTGAAGATACAACATAAGTCTCTGAATGATACAAAAGACTGAAAAATAAAGATAGACTAGTGACGATCCGAATTCTGGGACCTCACCACTAATCTGAGAATACACAATCCGCTAGAATATTAACTGTCACGTACCTCAACTAGTATCTGTATCAAAAAGGGACACAGAAGTAGGGGTGAGTACAATTCACATGTACTCAGTAGGTTTTAGCTGACTGAGTATAAGGAATTAATCAAACCTATGAAATAAACTAAGGAACGCTTCCACCTGCATACAGAAAAGTCCCACTTCGGCATCGGTGCCGCCAGTTTATATATATAGTGGCACGAGTAAAGTAAACCCATAATAACAACTCATAATCACAATTAATCAAATAATTCAATCAGCACAAATGTCAATGCAATGCAATATGATGATGCAATGATGTGGTGGTACGGTGGAATCAAGACTGTCGCACAGCCTGTCGTATACACCTGCCGAGCTGTGCTACCAAGCAGGACCCATGGGGGTCTCGCAGACCATATACCTCAATCACAATATCTCATTATCCTTGTCACCTCCTCGTGGTCAAGGGATCACAATGCATCCACTACCCTGCCGGAAAACTGCCTCGGTTAGGGACTCAAGATACAAAGGTTAGGATCACAATGCATCCACTACCCTACCGGAAAACTGCCTCGGTTAGGGACTCAAGATACAAAGGTTGGGATCACAATGCATCCACTACCCTGCCGGAAAACTGCCTCGGTCAGGGACTCAAGATACAAAGGTTTAAAGGTGTTTCATTTTCTTTCTCAAAAAGAATTTCCATATTTCTCAACTTCCCATGTTTTATGGTATGATGAATGAGGATGAATGCATCAAAACACATATGCATGGAAGTAATAATCAACTCACATGTGGTATAAGGTTCAAAGTTCTCAAAACTTAACCTACACATGATATTCACCCTCAATAAATAGTAACGGGAAGAACACACTTTCATTTAAATATTCACCCCTTTCTCAACAATATTTCAATACTCAAGTATGCTCAAAACCCCCAACTCAATCTCTCAAGCGGCATTACAAGTCAAATAATATACTCAAGCCTCTCTCTTAGGCAAATCATAATTCACATGCTCTCAAAGCAAATAAGATAACAAATAAGGCCCCCACACGGGCTATGTAATACAAATAAACCCCGTCACGGCAACACATTAATAAATAAGCCTCCACACGGACATCACAATATATATAACATTCTCAACTCATACTACAACCCCATCTCAAAGTCTATAACATATGAATGACTAATTACCCCATCTCAATCTCAAAGAAAGATAGCCAAACCTACCTCAATTGCCGAAACCGCACTCGAATACCTCCACCGGACAAACAACTCTCGAATTCAGCGCTCGGAATAACAACCCACTATCAACAACGAAACATACACGTCACAAGGAGTCCAATGACACCCATATTGATAGGTTTCGGAAGTGGAGGTAAAATGGTCCAAAAATTAACTATTTTTGAAAAGGGTCAAATCTGTAAATTTATTGAAAAATCTCATTCTATTGGTAATAAGGAACTCATGGTTGAAAAACCCATAAAAATAGAGCTCAAAACGAGTTGGAAATCACAATTTTCCTTAAATTCAGATTAGGGAAGAAACAAAGATTTTTGGTGTTTGAAACTAAAATTTAAGAGTTAAAATCGTCAAAAACTTAATGAAAAAGGAAGGTTTTAGGTGAAAAATCACTTACCCAACACTTTGCCTCGAAAATTTCTTCTCAAATCACCTCAAGGAGTTCAAGAACTCAAACAAATAATGAAAAATATTAGAATGGGAAGAAAGGGGCATTTTCTGCCCAAAAAGTTACTATTCACGCATGTTACTGATCACGCGTATTTTGTATAAATTTTCGAAAATCACCCTCAAGGTCATTACACATCAACTCTGACTAAAAGAATGTGACATTTCGAAGGCGACTTTTAAAACTTGATATGATCACTTTGAATTATTGGTTATGTCTTTTGGGCTAACGAATGCTCCTGTAACTTTTATGGATTTGATGAACATGATTTTCAAAAAATATTTAAATATTTTCGTAATTATGTTCATTGATGATAATTTGGTCTATTCTCAAAGTGAAAAGGAACATGCAGACCATTTGAGGATTGTGTTGCAAGTCCTCAAGAACAGTCAGTTATTCTCTAAGTTTAGCAAATGTGAGTTTTGGTTGAGGTCAGTTGCTTTCCCTGGCCATATTGTCTCCGGTGAAGGTATTATGTTTGATCCTAAGAAGATCGAGGAGGTTAAGAATTGGACTAGATCTTTGTCTCCTTCTGATATTCAGAGTTTTTTGGGTTTAGCCGGTTATTATAGACGATTTGTGGAAGGTTTCTCTTTCATTGGATTGTCCTTAACTACTTTGACTAAAAAGAAGGTAAAATTTCAATGATCATAGGCATGTGAAAAAAGTTTCCAAGAATTGAAATATGGGCTTACTCATCCCTTCTAGTTGGTCCACTGCCAACTCTAATACACTACTTCACAAGGTTTCTCCTAGCCACTCCTCCCTCAAGTCGACCACCATGGTTCTGACTTGCACACAATCCCATATCTGGGATATTGGAACATATCTAACCATCACAATGTGATAAACAAACATATACATGAATACATTACTAACTACTATTTTGGGAGCAAAATACAGTTTTACAGATGACTTTACCACATTTAATGTCATAGATAACATTCAAACTTTTGATCTTCTCACATTAATTATTACATAGGATGGGTCTGATCAATTATCATTGTGCCAATTTCAATTACAACAGTCATCACATATGAATTCATATTCAATCATAAGTATTCAGTCAATAATGGTTCTCTCATGAAATCCATATCCAAATTGTTAGTTTGTACCGGCATGGGACTCGATCTATTATATGTGTCAGAACGTGACATTCATCTAATGTATGTATCAAAATATGACACTCGATCTAATATATGTGTCAAAATATGACATCCGATCCAATATATGTGTAAAAATGCGACACCCGATCCAATATCACAAACACAATTACAATCATAGTTCACATACTTGGACAATCGAGTAACAAGTTCATTGCATGCAATTGATCAAAATAGTCATTTCATTAAGTCCATTATATTTTTTCCTAGTTTCATGCATACATGCAGTACTATCAATTGTAGTTTAACATGCACACATAACACAAACAGGAAATAAACTATCACCTACAATTTTACATAATGGTTTATACCTCGATATACATTAATAACTAATATTGAACCTCCCCTTTTGATCGTCGTAAGCCTTAAGATCTTACACATACCCGGTGGTTACTCCACACTTAGTGTCACAACAGTCATCAACCTCCTCAATAGGTATTACCAAGGTTTACGTTCAAACATGGGTCCACTATCATTAGTCACAGGCTAATCATGATCCGTACACATAAAATCTTGTCCTACACAGTAATAACCACTTTCAGCCATCCAAATTCCGTGCCCGAAGGCTTAAGCATGAAATCTCCTGTCAACTACAGTATAATATGCGTGAGAACAGGTTTACAACTATTCAATTTAGAGAAAACCTAGCCTACCTGAGCGCCAAGCAGCAATAGAAGGATTATCGCACGATCCCTGACTTTCGAACGGAGAAATAATGAAAACGGGCCTTAAATTTGTGCTTTGTAGACTTCCTTACGCTAGAATTCTCTTCCTCCCTTTTTCCTAGGCCTAGAGCAACTTTTGAAAGAGTTTTTAGGTGACCCTCACCTATTTTGATACTTAAGAGAAGAAGGAGGAAATAAGAATTTGCGTCTTTTAATTCTACCCCGATGTGGCGATAACTATGCCGCCATGGCAGCACCGTTGTGGCTGGAATACTCCCGCTATGGCAGGATGGTAAAGGTATGATCAACTTAGTTCACAAAATTTTTGGTCCCACCTAACTAATGATGGTTTGAGTCGTTACAATAGGTGTTTGGACATGCGATTTCATCTTGTGATTTCAAATAATGAGATGAAATCAACGTTTGAACATGCAATTTCATCTTATGATTTCAAATTATGAGATGAAATCTCAAATTTCCCAAAAAGTTTGAAAATTTTTTAAATCATGATTTCACATTTTTTAAATACAAAAATTGATCCACAAATTTATATTTTGTATAAAAAATATATTGTTTTATATTTACCAATCATTTATTTTCTATGTAAACAAAATTTATAGTTGATATTACTACCCTTATCAACCTTTAAATCATTTATATCGGATATAAACATCACTCTCACCAACCAAAATTTTTATTTCTTCAAGTTAATATCAAAGGAATAATGAAATATTCAGAAAATATGAATTGATGATATAATTATTAATGATATTGATCAACAAACGGTTCAAAGTAACAATATTGATTCGTCTTCTGCATGCTCATAGTGAGGAGATTGTTAGGACTATGTAGAAGGATTATATTAAACAACAATACACTATAACTCATGTTCAATTTTATTTATTTATTGAACTAAAATTAGATCAATAAATGTTATATATATATATATATATATATATATATATATATATTTAAAAAAATAGGTTTGTGATATTTTATTATACTTTTTGTTATAAACTTTTGCTAATTTGCTAAGATTGTATAAAGAATTGGGATAATTATGATACTTTTTATAACGTTTGAGTTTTTATGTTTATAAACAAAAATATAAATTACATATTCAAATAAAATTTTAATGTTATCACATATAATTTCATCTCACATGATCAAATACGTACTTAATATGAACCAAAGAGAGTACCACTTAATATATTTTGTTTTTATTATGAGCAAGCTCTTGGAAAAACATCTATTTTAAAATATTGCTATATGTGACATTTCAATATTTTTAATATTGAACCAAGTGTCACGGTACTTTTCAAATTGTGAAGATGAGTCATGTGACACTTGTTCTAAATTTGCTTTTCCAATTGATTTCTCCTATCACTTCCAAGTTCCACTCCTTGTAAATATTGAAAATTTATGTCTTCACAAGAAGGGAACGAATAATGTTTGTGTAATCATTATTCCATTATAATTATTTTTTTAATTAATTTTTGTATTATTTAAATTTTATTATAAAAAAGACTTGTTTAATCTTTCAAAAGTATTTCTCATTAAATGATTTTTTAGGTTAATACTAACATAATATCACGATCCTGACCTATCGTGATTGGCACCTACACTAACTCTTCGATGGGAAAATAGGTACTACACCCAAAACTCAACATACTTAACGAAACAAAAGCATTTAAAAATGCGGAAGGAATTTTAAATAATGAAATAAGGATTGAGTTTTCATAACTCAGAAAGTTAAACCATTCAACCAAAACATGCAGAAATTTACCCCTAGAATTTGAAAGTCCTTGTATCAACACTCTTAATAAATCACAAGTCTAAAAAAAGAAATGCAACCCCGAAAAGTCATAAAAATAAAGTGTCTAGAAATTCAAGTCTGGAAAAAAGGGACCAAGACAAAGAACTCATGGTAATCTGAAGGAACTGGTTCACCCTTGAATTCTATCACTCAACAGTCGTCTATGCGAGGTCTCTCAACAACCGCCTGAAGATGTCCTATACTCAACAAAGAAAGAGCAAGTATAATATCAGTACATTAAATAACGGTGTACTAGTTGGATCACATGGCTTTTCCAGTAAGTGAGATATGAACAAGTAACTACAAAACAGTAAACACACATGTATAGAATACCATTTATCATCTCATAAGTAGTGCATATATATATATACACACAGGTTAACAGTCTCAATTTCAATACACAATCAAGAATGGTTCGCTCATGGAACCTACACTTCAACTATTAATGTGTTGGAACGTGACACCCAATCCAAGTACTTGTTAAAACGTGACACCCGATCTAGTTATATGTCAGAACGTGACACCTGGTCCTTTCAAACACAACACAATCACCATTACAATGCATACTCTTAATAGTCATAAATACCAAGAATTGGTTCATTGCATGCCATTGACATTAAACAGTCATTTTATGTGGTTCATTTCATCTTTCCCAATTTACATACATGTATGCATACAAATGAAGCAGTTAACGAGCACATATGACACATACGGAAAAACAAAACTATCACCTACCTCGAAATCAAGCTTTGAGAATTTAAAGAGTTAGAGCTTTCCCTTTTCGAAGTCTCTCGTCTTGTTCTTGGTCTAAAAACAACAACAATTACAAGAAATCAATAAATAATAGCCCATAATACTCGGATTATATCCAAAATACTAAACTTGGCCACTTTCATTTATTTATATATCCACACAATAGAGAATTATTTTACCTATATATATGATCTAATTTTCCCGCAGATAGTGTTCGGCTGACCACCCTTATTTGGGTGTAGCTCCGCCCCTAATATATATATATAAAGAGAGAGAGGGAGAGAGTGTTATATTTTTACCCTTGTTTCTTAATAATCTAAGAAATATGGCAAGCAATGTTTCTAGTGAAACTATTGATGATATTGATGTTGGTATTGTTCTGTCTGTCTGTGTTTTAGTCATCTTGTCAGATATTTATGGTATTACAAAATACAAATATGTCAATAGACACAATTACATGTTCAAAGTTTATAATAAAAGATTCATTAAAATTGCACGTTAATCCAAAAAAAAATTGAGAAATGATAATTTTGTTAGGCCAGTAATAAATTTGATTGATGCAGATGAATGATAATATAATATTGCGGTCATTTTTCAAGTAAATGTTGAGATTCATGTGACAAACTGAGTAATAAATTTTGATATTATATACAAGACATATTTGTGTAAATAAAAATGACATTGTGTCTTATACCGAAGTTGAAGAAAAAGAAAAAAATATTTATCTTGATTATTCAAGGACAACTTAAATTTTTGAAAAAGAAAAAATTCTTCTCAAACTTATATTTGGTAAAACTTTATAATCGAATGATGTATTGCATGTTTCTAATACTCAAACCAACTTGATTTTTGTAGAACAATTAGAAAAAGTTGGGGTGATATTTACTTTGAAGATGATGAGGTCGTGTCGAATAAAAATAATATTTTGATGGACAAAGAATTTTGTAATCTTGATTTATTTATACTTTAACTTTATTGATGATAGCAGTAAAAATGCATCCACTTCTACTTAAATGATTGAGCCTATTTCTCGATGACATGATTGTAAACATTAAAATTATAGTGGATTTAAATCCGTAAATTAATTTAGACTATATTAAATTTAAGAAAATAGTTTAAATAATATGGCAATTCAAGTCAAATAAATGAGCCACTAAAATCATGTCACGTGTCGAAGTTATGTGACAATCCAAGTCAAATTAAATAGGCCACTAAAATCATGTCATGTCTCAAAGTTATGTGGCAATCCAAGTCAAATTAAATAAGCCACTAGAATCGTGTCATATGCCAAAGTTAGGTGACAATCCAAGTCAAATTAAATAAGCCACTAAAATCAAGCCACATGTCAAACTTATGTAGCGATTCAAGTCAAATTAAATAAGCCACTAAAATCATGTCAAAGTTATGTGTCAATCTAAGTCAAATTAAATGAGCCACTAGAATAATGCCATGTGTATATGCAATATGTTATGACCAATCAAATTGAAGTTTTCACCAAAGGCATCTGATTGGTTAGTTCAAACCGACCAATCAAATCACACAAGCATACCACTCCCTACAATTATAAATAGGGATCCTCATTATTCTCAGGAGAAGGGGTTTTTGAAGAACAATAAGCAAGAAAAGAATTCATGGATCAAAGGCCGCAAATTTTCTACAAAGCTACAAAGTTCAAGTAATCAAATTCAAGTTCAAGTTCAAGATCATAAACAAAGGCAAATATCAAAAAGTTTGAGATCAAGTTACTTGTTCATATTTATTATTCGCCATAACCGTACAAGTGTTCGTGACGAATAATTCAAATCCAAATTTGAAGACGAAGATTCAAGATCAAGCTATTCAAACCCTTGACTCTAAATCAAATTCAAGTTCAACATATTCCATATTATTTGAAGAATCAGAGGATTATAATAGAGATTGTAACACGCACTACATTTTGAAATCAAATATTACACTTTGTTACTCTAATTTTTCGGTCTTGATTATTTATTTTTCTCGGCTCAAAAATTTGTTGTTTACAATGCTAGATTAGAATATATTAATATCTCATATTTAAAGAATATGATGTTACCTGACTTGATATATGACTCAGATTAAAATTATATTAATAAGTGTGAAATATATGTTCAAATTTACTTAAAAAATCATATATTCAATAAATAGAAATTGAATTATTATCTCTGATTTAGGAGATTTAAAACACATAATGATTACACATAGTACAAGATATTTTGTGATCTTTATTGACATTTTTCTGAATTTACTAAATTGTATTTAGTTAGAAATAAAGATAATGCTTACGATGTTTACGATATACAATATATATATATATAACACATTAAATTTGAAAATAAACTTAGTCGAAAAATCAAGAGAAATAGATTATATAGAGATGAAGAATATTTATCTTTAAATTTTTTGTGAAAAAAAAACTATTCATGAAACAACTTCGTCTTTATTTTTTCGAAATAGATTATATAGAGATGAAGAATATTTATCTTTAAATTTTTTGTGAAAAAAAAACTATTCATGAAACAACTTCGTCTTTATTACCTGAATCTAACGAAATTACTAAAAGAAAAAATAGAACATTACAAAAAATAATGAACTACATGTTAATAGTTATAATGCACATGATAAAATGTGGGATGAAGTTATCTTATTTGTCGTTTACAAAATAAGATTTCTCATAATTCTTTTCGACAAAACTTCTTATGAATGTGGAATGATTATAAATCTGACTTGTGTGTTACTTATAAAATAAAAAATTTCATAAAAGAAATGATAAAACTCCTTGTGAATTATGAAAAAATTATAAATGTAATTTGAAATATTTAAAAGAAGGGAAAAGTCTCAAATATGCCATTGAATTTTGAGAAAAGACTCATCTATTCCATCCGTTAAAAGTTTGACTCACATCTATTCCATCCGTTAACAATTTGACTCATTTATGCTATTTTCTTTTGAAAAAATGCTCATCCATGCCATTATTTGTTAATTATTTTCACAAGCTTTTGAGTCATCAAATATATGTTAAAATATATTTTTACATGGTGATTTAGAAGAAGAGATTTATATAATTCAACTTGAGGAATACAATTTTTGAAAAAGAAAATAAAGTTTGTAAATTAATAAAATCACTTCATGTCTTTAAACAAATTACTAAAAAGTGACATAAAAAATTTGATCAAGTCTTAGTGAAACACGAGTTTTCTTCGGTTGAAATAGACAAATATGTTTATACCGAAGCAACAAATTTTAAATATGTGTGTCACGATCCGAATCCAAGTATAAAGGCACTTATCCTTTTTCACCGGACAAGTCAGCCTAAACCCTAAATAGTTTCAGAAAGATAATGTGGAAGCAATTTAAATAGATAGATATACATAAAAGCGGAAGTCTTAGTCCACTACAATACCCCAAGGACTGACTGTCACATGTACAAGCCTCTAATATAACGGAAATTAAAGATAAGTACAAGTCTCAATGTCTTTATTTCTCAAATAGAACAAAACATAATAAAAAGGGACAAGGGAGATCGCCAACATTGAACAACTACCTCTCAAGTCTTCTAAAAAAGCCACGGATGAAGAAAGGAAAACTAAATCATTGTACGGTCTTGGAACCTAGACAAGTGTCGATAGGAAGGAGTGAGTATCAAATAACACAGTACTCAGCAATTAAATCACTAAATAGAGGTAAAGCTAAATAGAAACGAATACTCCTGTCATGCCACCCTAACCTCCATAACTACAATCTACAAGTAGAACAAACCAATCTAACAGTCTATAACTCATGTAGCATGTAATTCAATGGTACATCTCAGCAATTCAGGTGCACCAGATAAGTATCAATGGTATCACATGTATATTTGTCACAACTACACAAAAGTATGGGCATGTCCTTAGATAATCAAATAGATGTAATGCAATGCAATGAATGCCCAATGAGATGAATCAGATATGTCCATGCATCCATCATGGCATGTGACACGACCCTTGATATCATTTAGTAACAACCATGGTGTATGACAAGTTCCTCGAATGTCATATTGTAACACCCCTCAAAAAAAATTCCCTAAGATTTGGACCCTTCTTGTATACGGGTGGGGTCGAACTCGAGTATTGTGAAGTATATGCATGAGTTAAGATGAGTCCCTGAGAAATTAAGCAGTGTTAGAGGTGATGTGGGGTCACAAAGGACCCCTGGGACCAAGCTAAGTCCAAAAGGTTCGTCGTGGCCAAGTTTTAGGATGAGTTCGTTTAAGGGGTCGACTTCTAACAACCCTATCTTTTGAAAGACGACAATTTGGGTGGCCCACGACCTACCAAATTAAAGATCATCGAGTCTTCTTTCCATCGCCACCAAGAATGTAATTTTTGGGGTTCGGAGTCAAAAGATACGACGATCCTAAGATGAACTAGCACGGCAGGAATTTCAGGCCTGGGGTGCAACTGCTGGGAATCTGGGCTTGGCGCCGCAGTGGCGCGATGCACCACTATCGCGCCAGGAACATGCCTCAGTAGTTTGGTCTCTGGCGCGGCGCGCCACTAACAGATGTGCAAGTTTTAGGCCTAATCGACTTGGCATTGCAATGACGCGATGCACCACTATCGCGCCAGGAGCGTTTTCAGCCTATTTTGGAGAAAGGACAATTTGGGAATTGTCCCAAATTATATATATTCGAGCCTTGGGCATTTTGGGACCATTTTCAGCCTCTCCCTCTCTCTCTAAAAAGCCTTAGAAATCTCTCTCTCTCTTCTTCTTCTTCTCCATTTCCAACAAGAAATTGTTCCAAGAGCTTCAAGACTCCAAGTTTCCATTGAAGACCCAACAACAAGGTTTTTTCAAAAATCTATTCTAAGGTATGTAAGGTTATTCAAAGCATGGGTTGAGTCCACCCATGTGCCCTACTCTTCTTTGAGGTTAGATGTCCATGAGAATGGAGTTTCTTGATATGGTTTATGTTTGAATGAGTCTTGTCTCCTATTAATTTGATTCTTATTGTGTTGAAGTTGTTGAGCTAAGAATTTCTAAAACCTTTATGTTAGCATGAGTTGATGGAGATAGTTTGTTAATATGCTCGGTTGATTTTCTTAACCATGTGATTATGTTGAATGTGTCAATTCTTTTAAATGTGTTATTTCTCTTGAATTGTTGGTTTAAAATTCTTAGAGTTGTGATGATTCCTAAGGAGGTGATAAATGAGGAGAGGATTGGTTTGTTATATTTGTGAGATGTTATAAATGCATATCTAATTTAGACTTGAATGAGTTGATTTGAGGATAGAGTTGACGAGTTGGCAAGGTTCTAAACGAGACTTACCATTGTGACTTGAATGAGTTAAATTGAGGATAGAGTTGATGAGTTGGTAAGGTCCTAAATGAAACTAGCTGTGAGGGCTTGTTTGAGATGATTGGAGGGAGTCTTATGAGCATGGAGTCATGGGAGGAGTATCGAGCACCAAAGCGGGTGAGAGTATAGTCCATACTCGAACCCAAAAAACTATGCCGCCAATGTGGTTGGGATGGAACCGTTAAAGTTGGATGCTTCCCGTGGGATCGAACCTTTAAACTTGGATGTTTCCCATTTTATTGTCCTAAAATGATAGGACTTGACTAATTGATGGAATTCATGATTAGGGAGGCATTCATGCACTGGCAAGGTATGGACGGACGTGGCAACAACGTCTGATTGTTGTACTATCACTAGCTCATAAGTGATGGTTGTCGGATAAGAGAAACTCCCATTTAGGTCTCGATAGTGCTCCGAGTCAGTTGAGTTGAGTGGCATGTGAATTGGTCCCATCTAAACCATTTCTTGTTAAACTTAACTTAGGACCCTTGAGTGAGTTATCACTTCTTTATGAGTTGAGATTTCCGAGTTAGTTGATCCTTTTTTGATGTTGTTTTATTCGGATTTCTTTTACATACTCGTACATTCTATGTACTGACGCTATTTAGCATGCATCATAAAATGATGCAGAGACAGGTACCAGAGATTATCAACCAGCGCACCATTGAAGATCTACACACTTCCAGCTACTTGGTGAGTCCTTTTAGTTTCCGGAGGATGTTGAGCCCCCTATATAGTTTTGTGTTGTTTCCTTTATTTTTGATTGTTGGTAGCCATGGGTTTGTCATTGGAACCTCCTAGACTTTGATAGAGGCTTCATAGACAAGAGTGTGGGGAGGTTGGGCTGTTATTTGAGGAGTCTTATTATATTTGTTTTGTTGAGTTGATAGTGTTTGGCCTTCTGCTCCCATAATGAGAATAGTATGTTTATGACTGAATCCTCCATTGAGTGAATGTGATTGAATGATAGTGTGACTAAATCAGGTGGTTCGCTTGAAGGCCAAAAATGGATTTCGAGTGCCGGTCACGTCTAGGGTACCCTCCCGGAGCGTGACACATATAGTATCAACCAAGGCATGTGACACGTCCCTCAAATCCTCTTTGTTTTTCTCTTTCATTTATACATTAGCCAGAATCATTTCCCATCGGCATAATCATCAATTGTACTTCAATATTAATATTCAAAAGCAATACATATGAACATGCTCACACAATCGGTGAGAAAAAGATGAAGTCCAATACAATACACAATTCATCAAGATAATTACGGTGTATTTCCCATATTGAGTCAAAAATATCAATCATTTCAAACACATTATATCATTCATCAAATTTCCTTTTAATTACCCTATTAGTCGACCTTAGGAGTATTCATGATTCACAATTAACCCAAATTCGTAGCTTATTACTTCCTAACATACGTAGCAAGAAAATACAAGGTTCTACAAAGCTTAACGAAGGTTTAGAGTTTTACTTGCCTTAGTATTGACCTCGACATCTCTGAAACTTGTGTTTTTCCTTTACGTCGATACTCCAAATGAACAAAATCTAATCAAATAATGATTCAAAATAAAAAACTGAGTCTAATGACACCAAGAACACGAAATTCGGGTAAAACGGTTAAATGGCTAAAAAATTGATATTGAAAATGGGGTTTAAATTTGGAAATTTTTATAAAAAATATTCTTTAAAATATTTAGAACTCATTGACGAAAATCATTTTGAAAATGAAGCTGTATTCAGCTAACAATCATCAATTTATCAAACTCAAGTTTTTGAACAAAATCCTCTAATTTTGAAATCCAAAAACACTAATTTTGATGTTAAAAAGGAGTTATAATCAATGGGTTATAAAGATTCTAGTTCAAAATATCTTACCCAAACCTTCTTGAAATCGCACCTCCCCGAGCTCCCAAAGTCTGAAAATGGAGAAAAAAGACCAAATCCCAAGTTTTGGGAAGGGTTATCGTTCAGGGATTTTTATCCGTTCATGATTGCGACTCACTTAGCCCATTCTCCAGGTCAAGCCATCTGGCCCTCCGACATTACGATCAAGGCTCCGCGAACGCGGAGGCCTATAGAGGTCTACCTTTGTGAACGTGGCATAAAGCCTTGCGAATGCGATAAAAGGGAACTAACACCAGATAACAACAACACTTTAAGCACACACAAGTCAAAGATTGATCCCTCGAGATTTCTTTGAAATTTTATGCACACAATCCAAATATGCTACCCCACTAAATTCGACGTTTCAGAATCAATGGAATCGTCAGAATTTAACTTAAGGTCTCCTTGACCCAGAACTTAAAGAGTCATAACTAAACTAAATATATGCTTAGAAATACCAGATATAGCGGCATTGTCATGCCCCGAGAGGGACCTTAGACGTGACCGGCACTCAGAAATTATTACTGACTCCCAAGCGAACCACTTGGCCCGTTCACCCATTCATTCATTCAATCAGCGGAAGACTTAAAATAAATAGATAATTAAGTGGGCAATTTCAATCAACAATCTAGCTCAAGGAAGAATGTTCATGGGCCAACAAATCGAACTCCAATCTATGTCATTAAAATAGCCTGACAAGAACAATTCAAGGAAATAAAGTACTCAATCGACCTATCACTATCTAGTCTATGAAGTTTTTATCACTACCATCTAATTAGTTCCAATGACAGGTTCATACCTACCTCAGATCAGAATGAAAAGACTAAACTCAACGCACGAATAACATAAGTGGTATCCTCCGAATGTAGGGGAGGACTCGCCAATAAGATGAGTGTGAATAGATCCTCAATGGTGCGCCTATTAATGATTTCTTAAACCTGTCTCTGCATCATGAAATGATGCAAGTCCAAATGGACGTTAGTATGTGGAATGTAAGAGTATGTAATATGGCAAAATGAAACATGCATCAAGGTATAATAATATCAATTCAGATATCTCAAATCAGAAAGATAAGAGATTAAATCAGGATGTCATAAGTCTAAGGTACGAATACGATTTAGGCAGAGACCAATCATATACAATCCGATACGATCCAATCATATATACAAATCGATCCAATCAAATCATATACAATCAACTCAATAATAAAGGCAAAGGACTCAACTCAGTAGATATGCAAATTAGAATTTAGCAATATTTTACAATTCGACTTAATCATCTACAATCTCAATCAAACCAATCATATCATGCACAATCAACTCAATTTGAGAGTTTTTCTAACTGACAACTATCACCTATGAGCCAGTGATGCACAACAAAGTGGTGTTGTTGCCACACCCATCCAATACCTTACCAGGGTAAGGGATGATTCACTTTCATTGAATTCACAATCAATCAAAGTCCATCGTTTTGGGACTTAAGAGGTTTAACCCTCCATCCTACGCTAGCTACGTAGTTCATGAGATATGAGTTATACTATACTCTTACCCAAATCGATGATCAATACTCCTCCAAAGACTCAATATGCTCATATCTATCAGGTAAAATATTCAAATCATCTTATCTGGTCTCATTGGACCCTTTTCAAAACTCAATCTATCTCAATCATCACTTCTTTCAATCAAACAATCCTTTCAAGACTCATTCATGACTCATCAGGACTCCGAGTCAACAATCATTAAAGTTTTCATTTAAGACATGCTTTCAACTCAATCATGTAGTCCCATCACTCTTTCTCAAAATGGTTATTTATCTCGAGGAAATATTCATGTTTCAAAGTAGTAAGATGCTTAAAGACATCAACTTGACTCATGCTTAATGCATCCTCTTTCAAGACATTCAAAATCATGCTTTCAAACTCAATCAATGCAGTAGATATTAAATGTATATAAAACATAATTTTAACTCATGAACTCATTCACAAAATAGATATTTTAATGTAAACATGCTCAACTCGTTTATACTCAAAATACTCATGCTTAAAATAAAAATCAAGAAACTTCTCAAACTCAAATCATACCTTTCCAAAACTCCAACTCAAACAATCATTTATACTCAAAATGTTCATAAGATTCCAATCAAATCGAATTATGCAAATCATATCATGTAGTCACATTAGACTCTAATCCATTACATCTCAAAACATCATCATCAACATTACCTCTTCATCAACCATTTCACTTTTTAAAAATGAACATCATTTACATCATCATCAAACATCTTGCTCCAAAATCCTTATTTAATTCTATGCTCAATTTCATCAAACTCATTAAAATATGCATCATATCACTTTGAGAGCAATACTTTATTTATATATGAAAACCATCAATCTCAACCTCAAGGCAAATTATGACAAAAATAAAATCTCATCTTAGATTCATGTGAATAAATACATGAATGTATACCTCAAATACTCAACTCAAAGACATCATCAATACATATGAATTTATATACAAAAACTCAATAGAAATTTTAGATAACTCAAGAACTCAATTCATGGAACTCTAAACTCAACTCAGCTCGAATTAATGAAGATGTAGAGCATGAGGACGAACTTAGTCCAACGTTGTGAATAGCCTTACATACTTGAAATGAAGATTATCTCACCGAAAATCAAAGACATGGATTGAAGATCTTGAATCTTAGCTCTTCTTCTCCTTTCTAGTCTCTTCTCTCAAATCTCCTAAGGTGAAGGAGAGGAAAACCTCTTTGGGAGCTGATAAGGGGCAGATTTTTGTCCCAAAATGAAGTGAGTTAGATTGGGAAAGGTGGGAAAAAGACCAAAAAAACCCTCAAAATATTGAAAACGGGCAGAAATTTGAACTAGGGTGGAACAAGTCCGCATCACAGAGTTGTTCCCCTATAGTTTATTTTTTTCTAAAATTTTAAGTTGAACCAAAATTGGCCAAGTCCGCGATGCAGACTAGTCGCGTACCCTTCTGGTTAACTTGACATAAATTTTTATTCCAAACTCCACAAAATCCAATCTTAGTGGCGTTGAAAATAAGAATCAAAGACCTTTCATTTGATAGGTCATGGGCCACCTAACTCTTAATATTGTGAAAGTTATGGTCATTTGAAGTTAACCCTTGTATGGACTCATCCGAAAACTTAGCCGATAGAAATTTTTTGGGCTTGACTTGGTGTTAGAGATCCTTTATGACCCTAAACCACATCTAATACATTTTAAATACTTAGAAATTGATCCTATATCATATATAAAATTTGAAGTCTTCGAGTTCAAGCCTATACGCATACGAAAAATGATCTGAGTCTTGGCGAAAACAATTTGGGGTGTTACAAGGATCTCTAAAAATTCAACCAAGGCCAACCCTACGCTCAAAATCATCCCCCGAGTCCAACATAGTCGTCGAAATTTCATTCCGAGCATTCGACCTCCGAATGTTTACAAAAGTCAACTCTATGGTCAAAACTCAATAATTTCCAACTCAAGGCCTCAAATCCATGATATAACCCAAATTTGATTCCGCCAACTCTACTAGATCAAATTTCACATTTCGAAGATGATGGAATCGACAAAATTTTATTTCAAAACTCGAAACTCCGAATACCACTATTTGACAACTTAAGCCTTCAAAACTCAAATCTTTCCAACAACCTTAAGTTTTCATGGGATTTCACCAAACTTACTTCGAATATTGATCAAACCTTACTCAGAAAAACTACCAGAAGGGGTAAAATGGTCATTTTCTGAAAATTACCAAAAATGACCTTCAAAATCATTACAATGTGTTATATGCTTATATGTTGATGAGATGCTTCTATTTGATACACATTTAAATATAATGCAGTATACCAAATTATTTTTATCTACTAATTTTAATACGAAAGATTTGAGTGAAATAATATATATAATATTGAAAGTTAAAGTTTTAAAAAGTAAAGATGATATAATATTGTCACAAGAACATTATATGGTAAAACTCCTTAAAAATTTGAATATTTTAAGATTACACGTATGGTCAATCCTTATAATGCTAACTATCAATCGAAAAAAATTAATGATGACCAGTCCACGTTACAACCTTTAAGTCTTATTGGATCTAAAACTTGACTTTCTTGGAATTAGTAGAATAATTACATCAAAGACAGACTTATAATTTATCATACATGACGTATGTGAAGTTCTTTGTTAGAGTGAGTTGCTTCTTGTTTTATATGCCCTGTTGTGTGAATTATCTATGCTTAAGATGAGCAAGTGTTTGTGAGGGCACATGCTTGACACAAGATAAGTGGGTTGTTCGATCTTCTGAGTTAAAAGTCATAAAAGTGTCAACACGTATTTAAACAAATTGAGTCAGCTCTTGAGGCTAGGATGTTTTGAAAATATCATTTGCAAAATTTAATTTTGAATGATTGCATGAGTCAAAAGGTTGTTGATTGAGGTTGTAGCATCCTTAGCTTGGGAAAACTTTTTCAAATTGATATAGCTTTGTAAGTATCTTATTAGAGTCAAAAGTATGAAATTGTAAGGCTTGTTCGAGAACGAGCACAAGCATGAGCACGAGCTAAGTGTGAGGTGTTATGTGACACCAAAAAATCATAGATTTAGCTATCATTTGCCTCACATTTATTGCTTTTATTGTCTTTTTACCCATTGAATGTCACACCCCATAAGGGTATCCTAGGTGTGACCGGCACTCAAAGACTATTGTTAGTCCTTATGTGAACCACTTGGTCTGTTCACACATTAATTCAATGAACACTCTATCAGCAGAAGACTTAACCCATCAACAAAATAACTCAAAATGGTAATCAAATAGCTAACTTATAGAATAAGGCCAAAGGACAACAATCTCTCTAATCCAAACAACAAGACTAGTATGAATGAAACTAGACAAAAGACAATATCCAATCAACACATCAACAATCTAGTCTATGAAGCCTCTATCAACTGTCTAAGTGGTGCCAATGATAGATTAATGGCTACCTCAAATCAAAATGAAAAGACTAAAATCATAGCAGGAATAACATAAGTGGTATCCTTCGAATCCAGGGGAGGACTCATCAATCAGTTGAACAGAAACAAATCCTCTACGGTGCACCTGTTGATGATCTCTAAAATATGTTTATGCATCATAAAATGATACGGGTCCAAATGGACGTCAGTACATGAAATGTACGAGTATGTAATATGGTTGAATGAAACATGCATAAGGTAGAATAACATCAACTCAAGTGACTCAATCAAGAGTAAGAAACTTAATCAAGATATCATAAGTCTAAAGCAAGAGTAAGATTTAGACGGAGACTAATCATATACAATAAAATCCAATCCAATCAGAGTACTATCAAGACCTATATGGGAGTTTCTCTTATGTAATGATCTAGCCCATCATTACTAAATATATCTGCGGCAAAGGTATACAAATCTCTTTCATCATAATATGACTAGTATCAATTCCTTGATGTGAGAGTGCATTAGTTGTGAATTAAGGTCGTACTATGCTCTTATCTAAAAGTTAAGTTGAAAGTGTCTTTTCGATTTAGTTTTGGACTTGAGTTCAAACCAGGGTCAATTTCAAATAACCATATCTCTCAACCTATAATAAATTAGATAGCTCATGACCAATCAAATTAAAGGTCTACGAGTCTTCTTTCCAACACCACTAAATTTACCTCATTTGGAATTTGTAATAAAAAGTTATGCTCTTTTTATTAAGCACTATCTGTGTTGAAGCTGCTGTGGCGGGATAGATGGAATTTAAAGTCGGAAAAAAACCAGAATAGTTTATTTCATTCCCACTTCTTTCTTAAAAGAGCATAAGTGATCTACGGTGATTTTCTACTGGTTTTCACTCCAATATGTGCTAAAAGTAAGTAATTTACTTCATAAACTAGTAATTCAATTCCTAGAACCCATAAATATTAGTGGGTGATCATTGAGGGAGGGTTTTGGCTTGAAACTAATGGTAGAAAAATCCTAATCTGGGTGAGAAAATTATGGAATTGGCTTGGAATTTGGGATTTCATATAATCTGGAAGTATATAGGCCATTTGTAATTGAAGAACTATTTTTCTCAAGTACCAAAATCAAATTTGGCTTCTACAAATCAACTTACACGGGAAAAAATGCCAATCAATCCAATATACCATTGCATTCTTCTCAAAGACAAGAAATTGATTTAAATTCTTTAGAGTTCGATCCAGTGAAAAGAAGTTCAATCTTGAACTATCATCCAAATGATCGTGATGTAATTAGGAGAGCATACCTTCGATAAGGTCCTTGTCAACTTAAGAATCATATTTTTCGTCAAACAGTTTTTTATGGAGCTATGTGTCGTTTTAATCCTGAATAATTTGAAGAATATCATGATTGGTTGGAATATAGTGTAACTAATGATGCAACATATTGTTTAAATTGCTATTTGTTTAAAGATGATAACATTCATCAAGGTGGAGGTGAAGTATTTTCTACTATAGGTTTTAAGAGTTGGAATAAGAAGAGAAGTTTGAACCAACATATTAGTGGGTCAATTAACATTCATAATCAAGTAAAAAAAAGTGAAGATCTAATGCGATAACAACAGTCTTTATATTTGCATTTGAGAGATAATATGATCAAGTTAAGCATGAGTATTGGCTTCGCTTGCCTGCCTCAATTGATGTAGCAAAACTTCTTTTGAATCAAGAATTTGCATTTTGAGGTCATGATGAATCTAAATCTTCACTTAATAGGGGTAATTTTCTTAAAATTCTCTCATGGTATGCGAAACACTGTGATAAAATTCATGATTATATATTGGAATGTGATCCTCAGAATGATCAAATGACTTCTCCAATGATTCAAAAAGATATTGTGGTTGCATGTAAGATAGAAACCATCAAAGCTATCATTGAGGAATTAAATGGTGACTATTTTGCCTTATTGGTTGATGAATCTTTTGATGTGTCACGTAAGGAGAAAATGGCTATTGTTTTATGATATGTTGATCGAATGAGATTTGTGATGGAGTGATTGATTGATATTGTACATGTTCAAGATACTAGTGCTTTATTTAAAGGGGCAATTATTAATGTACTTCCTCAACATTCATTGAGTCTATCCTACGTGCGTGGATAATGTTATAATAGGGAAATTCGTAAGCAAGGCGAGATGAATGGACTTAAAATGTTGATTAGGCAAGAAAGTATCTCATCTCACTTTATTCATTGTTTTGCTCATCAACTTCAATAAACTCTTGTTGAGGTTTATAAAAAATGTATTCAAATAGGAGAGCTTGTATTATTGGTTTCAAATATTTTGAATGTGTTGGGAGCTTCTTTTAAGCGTATGGATGAATTTCGAGATTCTCAAAAGAAAAGAATTCAAGAGGCATTAGATATGGGAGAGCTTATAATCGGTACTGATTTGCATCAAAAAGTTGGTCTTATAAGAGCCATTGATACTCGTTGGGGATCTCACTACAAATCTTTTAGTAATTTTATTTTTATGTTTGGCTCTATTATTGATGTTCTTGATTCACTTGTTGTTGATGCATATTCTACAGATGAAACAACTAAGGCAACAGGATATCTCAAAGCTTGTCAAACATTTAATATTGCTTTTATGTTGCATTTGATGAGAGACATCTTAGGAATCACGGATGAGCTTAATAAATCTTTGCAAAAGAAAGAACAAGATATTGCAAATGCTATGTTACTAGTTGAAGTAGCAAAGAGAAGATTGCAAATACTAAGAGATGATGGATGTGATGCACTCATTGAT
Source organism: Solanum dulcamara (assembly GCF_947179165.1). Taxonomy (NCBI): domain Eukaryota; kingdom Viridiplantae; phylum Streptophyta; class Magnoliopsida; order Solanales; family Solanaceae; genus Solanum; species Solanum dulcamara. Next base: position 12,121,358 of record NC_077242.1, read on the forward strand.
AAGATATCCACATTTTTAACAAACGTAACATTTTTTTTACCTAATTTTGATGAGCCATATGTTAATTCTGGAAGATCAAGGCGTAAACCTGCTGATTATACAGTCTTACATTATTATCATGTTGAAGTATTTTGTAAGATTATTGATTGGCAACTTTAAAAACTCAATGATCATTTTAATGAGGTGACTATTGATTTGCTTCATGGAGTTTCTTGTTTGAATCCAATTGACTTAATTTTTAGTTTTAAAAACATTTTTATTGATGTTATTGTAAAAACATTTCAAGAGATGAAACCGCGTCAAGTATGGTTGTAATAATGTGATTATGTTTTTCTTTCATTAGTAAAATTTATTTTATTGATTTTTTGTGTGCTTACTACTTTATATTTTGGCACCCCTCAATTTGAATCCTGGCTCCGCCACTGCCGACAACAATAGCTTATGAGCGATAGATACATTCGCCATAGTTTTAGCATTACGGCAAACCCGTGCGTCTTGAAATAGGGATATTCATAGCAGTTGGTGTCATGTAGAATCCCAAGATCCAAAGAGTAGCCTCGAATGCCAGTGATCGTACAACAAGTTCGTTGTTGTTGCCACAACCATCCAATACTTTGCCAAGTTAAAGGACGAACCAACCTCCAACAATCAATCAAGTCCTATCTTTTCAGGACAATAAAATAAAGAAATATCCGACTTAATCGTTCAATCCTATCCTACGTTTGGCGATGTAGTTATTGAGTTTGAGTTATTACTTACTCTTTCCCAATTCGATGCTCAATACTCCTCCCAAGACTTAGTGCTCATAAGACAATCAATCCAATTAACCAATCAATAAGTGTCATATAGACTCTCATCAATTCATGAGTTCAGCAGTTCTATCCAATCAATCCTTTCAACCAAACATTCTTCCAATCATTCACAATCATTCATTTAAGAGTAGTTGAGACAATCATTTATGACAACATTCAGTTGAGACCATTCAATTGGATTCAATTATGAAGATATAAAGGACTATCAAGTTTTATCAAGACTATCATCGTGCTCACATCCCAATCACAATCATGCATTCACAAGTTCAAGGCTCTAGACTCAATCCATAGACATATACATTTAATATTAGTCAAAATACTATTAGGGTTTATGAAATAATTAGTTCAAATCATTTGTGGAAGAAACAAGTTTGTAGAAAACATCAATTTTGCAATATTATGTAAAATATATTAAATTTAAAGAAACATTCTCAAGAACACAATCATGGGGACTCAATTCATTCACAAATCAACCTATCACAATCATGGGGCACATGAAAGAACAAGGTTCATGCTGTAGTTTAGCCTTACATACTTGAAAGAATTAGATTCTTGAAGAGCTTTGAAGAACTCAACGAATGCTCTTGGAATCCTAGTTTTTTCTCCTCTTGAAATAACTTAAAACGTGTGAATTTTTTATTTGTCTGAGGATTTGGAATGAATGGGGAGGTTGTAAGATGATAATATAGACTTAGGGAAGTTAATTGAGGGTAAAAGGTCAAGAATATCATTCTGGAAATGTAAGAAAACCATAATAATTAAAAGAATGATATTTTAATGAGTCTCGTCGGCCAAATTGGCGAGCTAGAGGTCTCCTCGCCGAACTATTAAGTAAGTCGCTAAAAGGGTGCTTTAGATCGCCTAAAATAACAGTTTGTGAAGGTTTTCAGGTCCATTCAGTGAGCTAAGTTGGGGTATCACAGAGCTATGCGATGAGTCGCCAAATTGGCTAGTGAGCTCGCCTAACTGTCCTGTCTGTACATGCTTTACTAAAACGATCATAACTTTCTACTCCAAACTCCAAATGAGGCAAACTTAGTGGCGTTGGAAAGAGGACACATAGATATTTAATTTGATAGGTCAAGAGACACATAATTCTTAATATTCTGAGAGATATGGTCATTTGAGGTTGACCCTTATATGATCTTATACGAAAACTCAATTGGTAAATGATCTTTGAACTTGACTTAGTACTAGAAGTTCCTTGGGGCCCTAATTCACCTCTAATACACTTCAAATACTTAAGAATTGATCCTAAAACATATATACAATTAGAAGTCATCGGGCTCAGACTATATGAATAAGAAAAAAGGCTCGGGTCTTAGCTTAAAATTTTTTGGGGTATAATATTGAATTTATGAAGTACGCTTGAGTTGAATGTTTTTGATGTGTAGGACGAAAGTGAAGGAGTTTGAGCATAAAAAAAAGCTTAATAGAGCTTTAACGTGTGAGTACATAGAATCCAATAATCACCAACCCAAAATTAATTCAAGTGCAATACTAAGAGCGGGGATTAAATGTGAAAAAAAATCAAAATATGATAAAAAAAAAATGTACTATCGTGCCATGCTAGGCAAGGCTCAACACGCCGCGACGGAGGACAAGTGCCAAGCCCCAAACAGGAAAAAAGATTGCTGGTCAAAAGGCCTGTCGTGAGGCGCCAAGTAGAGCTGGTTGCGTGGCGGCAATGCAAAGATCGCTGGTTAAGGAACCCTATATATTCATCATAAACACGATTTTTAGTGGATCATCAAGACTAGAACACAAAGAAAGGGAGAAGAGCTTTATTTTAGTAGATTTTCATTATATTCTTTTCATTTTGATCATTGAACACGTGTTATTCATGAATTCTTTAGGTTGTAATCAAGGACGGATCTAGATGGTGTCAAGTGGGTTCATATGTGTTATAAGTGAAGGAGTATGAGCTAGGGGCATTTCTGTCTTTGCTATTATCTGTTAAAACCAATTAGTTAGTTAATTGGGTGAGTTGGTTGTAACTGATTAGTTGTTAAGATTCTGTTGTGAGTATTGTGTATTAATAAATATACACTGATGTGTAATGAGGTACAACACACAATACACAATGAAAAAGATATTTTCATCTCTCTCTCTTCTCCACATTTCTCTTCTTCTTCTTCGTCTAATTTCTCTCTTCTTTCCTTGTTTCTTCTGAGCTAAAATCTGCTTTAACAAAGTAGTCTAAGCTAAGATTAAGCTTAGAATGAGTTTGTTCATGGTATCAGAGCCTGTATCGCAGTGATTTACTGCGATAGACATTCGATTTTTGAGTCAAAGAGCCGAGTTAGGTTCACAGATTCATCAAGTTTTTTTTTTGATATACAGGTCTAAGCTCAGGTGAAGCTTAGATCGTTCCTACAACTACAGAAATCAAAGGAATTTCTTGAAATATGACAGGTAAAGAAACCCTAGGTCAACGGGTTCAGCCGAATCAAAGTAACAATTTCATATCTGGGCAAGGTATTGATTACAATCATCCTCTTTTCTTAAGTCCTACAGATGTAAGTGGAATCAATATTATCTCATTTCAGTTGATTGGTGTGGAGAACTACACTCTATGGAACCGATCGATTAAGCTAGCTCTACTAGGAAGAAACAAATTAGGGCTGGTTGATGGTACATGCAGAAAGGAGATGTATGGTGAGGAACTGTGGAGTCAGTGGGAGAGGGTAAATGCTATCGTCTTGTCGTGGCTGATGAATTCAATGTCAAAAAGTTTGCTCAGTGGAGTTGCATTTGCTTCAAGTGCAATGGATGTGTGGACTGGTTTATAAGAAAGGTTTGACAGAGTGGATTGTTCAAGGACCTACAGCTTGCATAAAGAAATTACAACTCTGCAGCAGGGGACGGCTTCAGTTTCTGCATATTACACAAAGTTAAAAGCTTTGTGGGATGAATTTGAGGTGTTAGTACCTGCACCTGGCTGTAACTGTGAGAAGTCCAGAGGCTTTGTTGCTCACCTGAATAGGCAGAGATTATATCAATTTTTAATGGGACTTAATGATTCGTATCATCAGGCTAGAAGCCAGATACTTATGATAGATCCACTACCAACTGTTAATCAGGCTTATGCCATGGTAGTAGGAGATGAAAATCAAAAATCTGTTGTTGCAGGCATCACTACTTTGGGCACCAGATTTTAAGTCAAAGAAAAAGATACAAAGTGCAAACACTACATATATTGACTCAAGTACCAGTCAACAACCTGCTCATGCTCATTTCTCTTATGGATTGAACACCAATGTATATGACAAATCAGTGTGGGAAAGGAACATCAATGCACAGTATAACACAATAGCAGCCAGCACATTCACAAAAGATCAGTATGATCAAATTCTGAATATGCTGAATCAACATTCACACTCAAAAGTTACTGCCTCTGATGAAAATAAAGCAAATGTTGCAGGTAAAACATTATTTGTCACTAAAAATAGTGATGTCTGGATTGTAGATACAAGTGCAACAAACCACATGGTGTCAAATTTGGATATGCTGAATAAGGAGTCTGTGTTAAAGCTAGATATTCCTAAGGAGGTGTCCTTACCAAATGGAAGTACCACACCAGTAACACACACTGGTTCATGAAGCTTGTCAACTAGAAGCCTTATTACTAATGTGTTTCACATACCAGAGTTCAAATATAATCTGATGTCTGTCAGCAAAATAACAAAGGAATTAGGATACTCAGTCTCCTTCTTTCCTGACTTTTGTGTTTTCCAAGAGCTTTACACTGGAAAGGTGAAGGAAGTTGGTAAAAAAGAAGGGGGCTTGTATCTGCTGTGGAGACAGTTATCTCAAAGCAACAATAAGGAGTCTGCTCTGGCTGTTGATTCTTCTCATGTCACTAAATTAGAGTTATGGCATCAAAGGCTTGGCCATGTCTCCTCAACAATACTTGCAAAAATGTTTACTCTGACTAAACACACTATGTGTCAAGTTTCTAAGTGTCTAGTTTGTCCAATGGCAAAACAAACCAGGTCTACTTTTCCTTCTAGTAGTATCAAAAGTACTGACTGCTTTGAATTGTTACATGTTGATCTTTGGGGGCCTTACAATACAGCTACTTTTGATGGCAACAAATATTTTCTTACAATAGTTGATGATTTTTCAAGGATGACCTGGTTATTCTTGCTTAAACAAAAATCAGATGTTTGTGTATCACTTTCAATATTTCTGAAGTATGTTCAGACTCAGTTTGGGAAAGCTGTCAAAGCAATAAGAACTGATAATGGTACAGAATTTGTTAATTCAGTTTGTGCTAATCTGTTTAAAGAACTAGGTGTCATACATCAAAAATCTTGTCCCTACACTCCTCAGCAAAATGGTGTTGCTGAAAGGAAACATAGACATTTACTTGAAGTCACAAGAGCACTAAGATTTCAAGGTAAAATTCCTATTAAGTTCTGGGGTCACTGTGTCCTAGCTGCCTCCTATCTTATTAACAGACTTCCTAGTAGTGTGCTTGGGTTTAAATCTCCTTATGAAAAACTATATGGTGTAAAACCTGGTCTTTCCCACTTGAGGACATTTGCCTGCTTGGTTTTTGCAAAAAATCTCACTGAGCATGATAAACTCCTGCCCAGATCAAGGTCTGCTGTCCACATGGGCTACTCTGAAGTGCAGAAAGGCTATATATTATTTGATTTGCTTAACAGGTCTTTCTTTGTGAGTAGAGATGTTCTCTTTAGGGAAGATATCTTCCCATTTGCCACAGATGACAGGTCTACACATCAGAGGTTGTTTGTAGATACTCTTTATGATTCAGTTATCCCTACATTGGATCTTGTACTCTCACCAATTCCTTACCAGGCTGTTGTCTCACCAATTCCTGCTCAGCCTTCTATACATGCAGATGTTGAGCAAGCTGAAGTGCAGCTACATATTGCTTCAATTGTTCTTGAGGAGCCTCCTACAGTAGTTTCTCAGCTTCCTAAAAAGTCAACAAGATCTAAACAATCCCCTGCCTTGTTGAAGGACTTTGTCTCTTTCAACACACTTCAAGATGTCCCTTATCCTATATCTAACTATGTCTCCTATTCTCATCTATCCCCTTCTTATTAATGTTACATTGCAGCTACATCCACTGTGGCAGAACCTGCCAGCTATGCTGAAGCAATCAAGATCCTAGGTGGATTGAGGCCATGCAAGCAGAGATCCAAGCCCTGGAGAGCAATCATACCTGGGAGATTACTCCACTCACTGCAGGCAAGAAAGCTATTGGATGCAGGTGGGTTTTCAAAGTCAAATATAAATCCACAGGTGAGATAGACAGATTTAAGGCCAGGCTAGTTGCAAAGGGGTATAGCCAGCAGGAAGGAATTGATTACACAGAGACTTTCTCTCCAGTGGTTAAGATGGTGACAGTGAGGACTGTTTTATCTATTGCAGCAGCCAACTAATGGCACATTCATCAGATGGATGTCTTTAATGCTTTCCTACATGGAGACTTAACAGATGAAATCTACATGCAACTTCCTCAGGATTTTGTCAGTCAAGGGGAGAATGTGTGCAGACTGACAAAGTCTTTGTATGGTCTCAAGCAAGCCCCAAGACAGTGGAATCAAAAACTCACTGAAGCCCTCCTAAGACTGAAGTTTACATAGAGTCAATATGACTACTCTTTGGTCATCAACAAATCATCAGAAGGAGTTGCTATAGTACTGGTGTATGTAGATGACATGCTGATCACTGGCAGCATCTTGAAGCTAATAGAAGAAACTAAGAAAGCCTTACAAAAGGCCTTCAAGATGAAAGACTTAGGGGAGCTTAAATACTTCCTTGGAATTGAGTTTACAAGGTCCACAGAAGGAATACTTATGCATCAGAGAAAGTATACACTTGAACTCATAGCAGAAGTGGGAATGTCAGCAGCTAAACCAGCAAGCACCCCAATGGATGCAAATATCAAATTGACATCCAAACAATATGATGAACATGTGAACAAGAATCAAGAGGAATCAGATGATCCCCTAACAGATCAATCAACATATCAAAGGCTTATAGGTAAGCTACTGTATCTCAACATGACAAGGCAAGACATATCCTTCAGTACTCAGACACTGAGTCAATTCTTAAATCAACCAAAAAAATCTCATATGGATGCTGCACTAAGAATAGTCAGGTATCTAAAGAGACAACCTGTACACGGCATACTGCTCTCAAGTCACTCAAACAACCAGGTTAGTGCATATTGTGATGCAGATTGGGCTGCTTTCCCTCTAACCAGGAAGTCAGTCACCGGCTACATGATAAAAATTGGAGAGTCACTGATATCATGGAAGGCCAAGAAGCAATCCACAGTGTCAAGAAGCTCAGCTGAATCTGAATATAGAAGCATGGCCTCAACTGTGTCAGAGTTGGTCTGGCTACTGGGTTTGTTAAAAGAAGTAGGAGCAGAAGTTGAAATGCCAGTACAGGTGTATAGTGATAGTAAAGCTGCGATTTAGATTGCTGCCAATCCAGTGTATCATGAGAGAACCAAGCATATAGAAATAAATTGTCACTTTATTAGAGAAAGGCTGCAACAAGGCTTAATTCAAGTACACTATCTCCCAACTCAACAGCAGCCAGCAGACATACTAACCAAAGGTTTGCCTAAAGCTCAGCATGAATATCTCTTATCCAAGCTAGGGGTGTTGAACATATTTACACCACCTAGCTTGAAGGGGAGTGTTATAAGTGAAGGAGTATGAGCTAGGGGCATTTCTGTCTTTGCTATTATCTGTTAAAACCAATTAGTTAGTTAATTGGGTGAGTTGGTTGTAACTGATTAGTTGTTAAGATTCTGTTGTGAGTATTGTGTATTAATAAATATACACTGATGTGTAATGAGGTACATCACACAATACACAATGAAAAAGATATTTTCATCTCTCTCTTTTCTCCACATTTCTCTTCTTCGTCTTCGTCTGATTTCTCTCTTCTTTCCTTGTTTCTTCTGAGCTAAAATCTGCTTTAACAAAGCAGTCTAAGCTAAGATTAAGCTTAGAATGAGTTTGTTCAATATGAACCCGTGAAAAAAATTACAATATATATATATATATATATATATATATATATATATATATGTGTGTGTGTGTGTTTTGTCTTCTGAAAAATACAAGTATAGATAAAATATTGACTCCACTTGACCAAAAGAAAGCCTATGGTCTACTGGCAAAGTGGTTCATTTTTGTAAGATGGTCCGTCCTGGGTTTGAAATCAGACAACAACACAATACATTATTTTACTCTTTTTCTTGTGTGCTTGGCCTCATTATTTTGATTAAACCATTTATTTTAATTTTTTATTTAATAAATAAATTATTAATTAAATAATAATTACTATATATTAATTAATATAATTTAGTTTAGTTGCTTTTTTTTTAAAATCTCCTTCATTTGTTCAACCAACTTGGTAAATTTTTTAGGTTCGTCACAAGTTGTAATAGAATCATGAGTAGCTAAACTTACAGTTTTTAGTGTTGTGGTATCAACATGAAGGTTGATGTTTGATAATCGTACTTTATATAGATTTTTCAATAATGAGTTATTTACTTTTTCTTCAACTTCATTATTTAATTCTTTTGGCCAATTATCGAATACTATCTGTGGGGCGTAAATTGAATTAAAAAATAATAATTTGCGTGCATATTAAGAAAAAGTAGAGTTTGGTTGTGAACCTTATAGGAAAAGGGGAATGATTCCTAACATGGATAGGAATATACATGTTATCCTTGTTCAGTTGTTACAAATGACATATCACATGCACTTTACTATCGACCAACGACCATAGAAATATAAGTATTAGGAATAGTCGAATAGCCTTAAGAGTTGTTGGCAAAATGCTTAATAAAGTATAATCAACCTACAACTAGTAACTCAGGAAAACACTTAAGCCTATGATTTGATAAGTCAACCGGATTGTTATATTACCATGACCCTGGATCTCTCTCATCTAAAAACAAAGTCTTTTGACTTCTTGTTAAATTTCATATTAATTCTAGTAAAGTAGTACAACAAGACGAAATTTCCAAAGTTGTTTGTTACTCGCTGAATAGTTAAAGTGAAAATTCAAAGTAGACAATCAATTCGACAAATTCTTGTGGATCGATAAAACACTTAACCTCATATATTACTTGTTCGACTGTGTATACTTGCGTATGAGTTTACCACAACCATAAGCATAGAAGAAGAAACTGAGTTCTCCAAGGGATAACAAATAATTTGAACATGTCAAACCTATAGCTGCAAACGTTTCACATCCTGCAGACTTGCAAAAGAGATGTTCACTGGATCTTTAGCCATATATTGATCAGTAAACTTTACCACTGAACAGTAGAACAAAGCTTCATGTCTCTTTCTATTAATTCCAATACACATGTACACAGGTAAAATCTAACCTTTTTTTATCAGTCTTGCACAGGCATAGTTGCCATACAGATATTCAGAAGCATCACATTAGTAAATATCACATGAAGATACAAAAAAATCTAGATTTCATCATCATTTTCGGTAGGATTAAGATTCTTACTATTGGAATGAGTGTCAAAAAACAAAAAAACACTTCCATCATGTGGTAGAGACCTTTGTTACCTTTTCTTACATAGATCATCTTTCGTATTCAAAACGATTCCATTGGCAGATTTCTTGACTTCCAACTCCAGAAAATTTTGGAAGCTTTTCACTTTTTTAAGTTTTTCAAGGACTTATAAAGTACTGCTGTCACATATTTGGTGCGAAATCTCTGTGTTGAACTTAGTACCACCATTGATTGACTGCTACGGGTTTTCTGTATGTAAAGATGGTTCAATACTGCTGGTAATGGCTTCTGAAATGTCTCCATACTACCAGCAGATGAAGACGGTTGGTCCAGGGGTGTCTGTTGTAACAGAGGAGGCAAATCAGGTAGTTTTTCGTTAAAATCTTCTGAACTGAAAGGCACACTGCTGTAGCTTGATTCAGGGGAAGGAGGTGCTTCTGACATATTGGTGTTATTTAGGACCTCTGGAATAATATCCTGCATAGCATATTAGTTAAAAGTAGAATCATTATGTTGTGTATAGGAAAAGAAAATGTCATGACAGTGCAATAGCCAGAGATAATTAACATGCTCCGTGTTGACTATTGTCCTTGATGGTTCATCATAGGAAGCAAGAAGTAGAACCTTCAGCACAATAAGAAATTCCCTTATTAGAATTTCGAAAAATTAGTACGTGTGTTATTCAAATTATCAAAAGTCTCATGTGGAGTAGGAAGTCAAATCTAATTAAGAACTGACTGCATGAGGTGACAGTGTTCAACAAGAGTACCTTATGCTGAATTTCTCCGGATTTAATAACGTTAGAAGTAACAGTGTACAGAGAGGTCACCTAGATTTGCTTGCCAACATTAGCGACAGTGACCAAATTGTCTTGCATTTTACAAAGGAAGCACTACGAATTAACTAAATCTGAAAGAATTCCAGTCTTCGAGCATTGCAACTGTACGGTTGTGCAATGCCATTTCCAATGTGGCGTGCCTGGTTTAAATTGAGCTCTAACAGCACTACATCTTAGTAACTAAGGATACAGAAACAAGCTTAGGCCTGTGAAAATGGAAATCCTCATTATTATTTGTCGAAGTTTAAAAGCTTACAAGAGTTTACAAAATACAGAGAAGGAAAAGAAAAGAAAATAACAGACAATGCCATAGAGCCACTGCTAATGCTTTTACCTGGCCTCCGCAATCAAATTCTCTTTCAGAAGATTAATTAGGCAATTGTATTCATTGCACATTTTTTGAAATCCAAAACTCTCAATAACAGATCTACAGTTGAATCCTATTCAATTTTAAGTAGTATATATTCCAGATGATACCATCTCATTAGCATGCTATGACCAAAAGTTACAGTATAACAGATTAAGCACATTAGAGTTTTCATTTTTGCCTCTTCATATTGCTTTTGTTTCTTTACCTTCTTTGGCAATAAGCAAAAGGAACAAACGATGCCAGTATTCTGTTAATCTATTTTTCTGGTCTACATGTGAGTGATATACTTGTGGGATCACACTGGCTATGTTGTTGTACATGTAAGTAATATAACGACCATTCATACATTAGATGGTGAAATTTTTTATGTCCGTTGAAAAGCTTGAAAGGCACAAGGCTGAAAGAACAAAATTTATTAGCCCTCAAAACAGGTAATAAATAGCTGCATCAGATAATGACAAGATCTGGATTCAGGAAGCAGCACTGTAACCTTATCTTCAGCTACTTGTTTTAACTTCAGACCTTATCCCAGTATCTCAATCTTGTCACTTCTTGACAGGACTATTTATCCCTTAAATATTTTAGCATATAAGAATTTATGCTTTCACAACTAACGTCTCACCAGTCATATTGACACATGAAAATGTGTGATCATTTTACTGTGGTATATATCGGCAAGGAGATCAAATGAATCACACTGAGTGTTGAGTTAAAATCAGAATGGTTCACAAAATGTTACCTGCAAGTCCAAGACATTGAACACATTTCCCGTATCATCACGTTCACATGGAAAATCTGGAGCATATCTCCATTGTCCATCTACAATGAACCGGTAATGATACACGCCTGATGGCAACACCTTCATGACAGTGAAGTCCTTGTCTGTTCTTTGTAGGTAATCTCTATTATAAAAAGTGAAATCACTTCTTTAACAAGCTTACGAGACAGAATACAACAAAAGAAAGAAGAATCAATCAGGCATACTTTGTCTTCCAGCCATCCCATGATCCCTCAATAGCAACTTCATGTCCTCCATGACTCCATGTGATCATTGTTGGTATCCCATTTTCACAAGGCATATCCCCATACTCCATTGTCTTTTGCACTATGTTACCACTTTGATTTTGCATTAATATTTCATCTGGCCTTTGTAAGGGGAAAACTGGAACCTGCAGAATAGAGTTTCGACAAAGATGAATAGTTGGAATCTAAGTGAACATAGAGGAAAGTTTCAATACCTGAATTCTACTAAATATTCCACTGAGGAATTGAAACCAGTGAGCTGTAAAAAAATAAAGAAGGCATATATTTATGCTTCGCATTTATTGTGTCAGTTGGTCCCCTCCATATTATGTAACTAACAAATGGCCAAATGATTTTCTTGTGTGTCCATTAACGTACCAGACACAACACATTAACCCCACAAAATTTGTACAACAGGCAAGAATCTTATACTACTGCCACTTAAATCTCCCAACTCCAAAAGTAATTTCCTCCACTTCAGGCAAATACCACCTACCAAATATATTCTTCACAACACAATCCTAGTTCAAGAAGAGCTTTTAACAATTTAGCATTTCCTTCTTAAATATACTGCCAAAAAATAAATTAAAATTTCTACAGTACTTATAGAAGACTTGATTTTCTTGAAACAGATATACATACATATAACATACCTTCACCCCAAATAAAAGAATACCAATGACTTACCATAACACTAGGTTCAACAGGTAAAGCTACGACACCTGAATCTAACTCAATCCAAAAGCTAGCTCATAAGGAGATTGTCCAAATCCATATAAGCAAACCACCAGTTCATTTCCCAACTAATGTGGTACTCTAACCACTCTAACACCACCTCCAGGCTACGCCCAACTGAAGCATGGACCAGAAGCTCAAATGGATATGGACTAGACCCGCTTACCATATAAAGATATGACGACAACAACAACATACCCAATGAAATCCCACAAGTGAGGTCCGGAGAGGGTAGAATGTTCGCAAACCTTACCACTACCTCACCTCGTAAAGGTAGAGAGGCTGTTTTCGAATGACCCTCCACTCAAGTTCAACAAATCTAGGTACAAAAAAGGAGGAAGTGAAGATAATATAGAGCCCGTTTGGATGGACTTAAAAAAAATAACTTTTATGTATGAATTGTTTTTAGAACTTTGAAGCGCTGAAAGTTATTTTATAAATAAGCAGTTGAATGTTTGGATAAAAGTGCTTAAATGAGAAAAATGATGTGAATTTCAGGGTTAAAAGAATAAAAAGGGTAGTTTGGAAATTTAGTTAAAACATAAGGGTTATATAAAAGTAATTTTTATGGTCGAAGAAAATGACTTTAAGCCCTTAGGAAAAAAAAAGTTAGAATCCTAACTTTTCATTTTTGACTGACTTTAAAAACTTTATGACTTAAAGTTAGCATTAGGCAAACACGTCCAAAAGCTAAAAAGGGGTTTTAAGTTAGTTTTATCCAAACGGGCTCATAACAAGTAACAAGGAAACGGTGCAAAGTCTAGGATGAATTAATATATGACACTTGAGGGGGGTTTGCCCAAATCAATATAGGCATACCACCGGTTCATTCCACGATCAATGTGTAACTCTAACCCACTCTAACAAAATAAACAACAAAAAAAAAATGTATCTTGATAATGCCAATCTAACTGACATAAAAATACACTGTAGCACTTGTAGTTTTGAGCCTCTTACCTGTGGAGTAAAAATCAAAGGAGAGTGATGATAAGCTTTAGGGTTATGAGGAGGAGACTGAGCCATGGAATCTGGGAACAGGCCATACTCCATAGATTCCTCCTCTTCATGTTCTTGATTCTTGATTCCAGATCTCTCTGCAGTTTCTTCTTCTTTCTTCTTCCCACTCACATTCCCCATTACTGCATAATACAAAAAACCCACTTCATATCTCAAACAAAATCATCTAAATTCCTTGTCTAAACCTCAAAAAACACATAAAAATTAAAACTTTCCTAGTAGTATATATGCACAGAGACTTAAAAAAAAAAAAAAAGGAAAGCCAAGCCATGCCAGTTAAAGAAAAAAGAAAGTGATAAACCTAGAAATACAGAGAGACTGAAAGATTTGGTAACTTACCCATAATAATTTTGCCTCTCTCTATATATATATATATAGAACTTGAGAGCAACCCCAGAAAGCAAATCAAGAACTTTAACTCAAAGGGCAGGTAACATGATTTCTGCAGCTTTGTGTAATTGATTGATGGAAAGCTATTTTTGTCATCTCTTTCTCTCTCTCTCTATTTCTACTTCAACTGCTACTCTTCTATGAATAAAGAAAAGAAAAGGCAACTGAAATAATGGGGAAAAAAGTGTTTTTATTCTCCAATGAGTTTGGAAGATACTTTGGCAGACTAATGATGCTTTGTTTAAATAAAGGAATGTTCCATTATTTTGGAAAAAAGTTTCATCAGTTTTTTTCTTTATATTACAGTAAGTAATAAGTACTTCATGCACCTACCAACACATCTTGCAAACTGCACATTATATACCTTATGTTAAATTACTTTTTTCTCCTTCAAACTTTGAGTCACTCTAAAATAACCTTTTGAGGTGGAAAACATTTGGATGGAGGCGGAATCAGAAATTTAGCGAAAAGTATGTAAATTTTCTTCATAGTTATTCTAAGGGAGTGTAAAATTATATATATATATATATATATATATATATATAATTAATGTTTAGCCTTTATAAATCATGTAATTTTATGGAGAAGGATGTTCACCGGACCATCCTTCACCTAAGGTGGCTCTGCTCTGCATCTAGCTAGCTAGTCTTTAATTACTAGTTTTAGTTTAACTATTGAGATTGATTTTTTATATAAATGTACTTTTAACTCCATGATTAGCGATTTATGTTAGTTCCTAAGCATGCATAGAGTAATATTATAGTACTAAATCGACGTTATGCGCTTTTATTAGTCACTATGCATTATTCTTTTTTCGAGTTGAAGTATTTAGCGGAATGAATGAGATTTTTTCACCTCTAATTTAAGATTTTAAGTTCTAGTTTAGTTTCTTAACCACTAGTTTACTTCGCAATTACTAATTTAAGGACCTGATTCTCAAATCAAAGGAGAAAAGCAAAAATAAAACTTCATGATCACCCCTCACTACTAAAAAAAGTTACTATTTTTCCATTGATATTTCCCATAAATGTTGAGTGCTATTTTATAAATATTTTTATTGAATTGGTGAGAAAAGAAAAAAAAACAGTAATAGTGTTTTCATATGAAAAAATTAGAAAGTTTCACAATATTTCAGTGAAAATCTATTTCAAACCATGCATATTTTCAGTGAACTGATTCAATGAGAAATAAGTGAAAAAAAATCATATTTTGACAATACAAATTTCTTATTAATTAATTTGCGGTGAGAAAACATCTATCTCTAATATTGTCTATATTTAAACAGTTTTAATAAGGGGTGTTCATGATTCGATTAGGATCAAAATCAAATCAATTTAATCGGTTTTTAAATTCCAAAAATCAAACCAAATCAAATCAAAAAAAAAATTATCGATTTGGTTCGGTTATTTGGTTTTTTGGGTTTGAAAATGATAAGTTTGTTGAGGGCAATATGCATCTCGATAAACACAAACACCTACTACATGAACAATCCATAGGAATGCTACTGTGGATTCAATTAAACAATACTAGAGTTATTATTATACAAACAAAGTGATTTAGTTGAGAAATACTAAAGACATTATACACCGAATATCAAAAGATCAAATCTTTATAACAAAATAATAATCTCAAGCTCAATAATTGAGGAACTATCTGGGGAAGGGGCACAACAAAATTATATACCAAATTTAAGCGTTGGGTTTGAGAAAATGACAAAGCTAAAGACTTAAGTTAATTAAAATTTAACAAAGTATTTATATTTATTTATGAATAATATATAATAATTTATATATATAATTTTTTGGTTCGATTTGGTTATTTTTGCGGTTATATTTAATAAAATCAAAACCAATCCAAAATAGTATTGATTTTCAAAACTTAAAATCAAACTTAACCAAACTAAACCAAATATTTATTTTTGATTCAAATTGTGATTCGATTTGATTCTTTAACCATAATCATGAACAAGCCCTAGTTCTAATAGGCTTGTAGCTTCGATCGAGATATTTATTTAAAATTAATAGTGGTACTCATAATACAACGTTGTTGTCAAAAGGTTTCAAGAATCTTTTCTTGTACTATTTTTTGTAATTTCTAAAATTCAAGACAAGAAAATGTTTAGCTAACTAGCAAGTCACGGCTGGTGCACACAATTATATATAGTAACCCTGGATCCTCTATTATTTATGTGTAGTTTTTTTTTTATTACTTACAGCAGTTAAAAAGTTTCACTCAGTTTAATTATATCCATGCATGACTTACTAGGTAATAGAGGATCTTGTGCAATTTATGACCTATGGAATCCTTTAAATCTCATTAATTAAAATCAACAAGCAGTATTTGATATGAGTTTAGATGAACCTAAAAAAAATTATTTAGATTCCGTATTTATACTGAAAAATCATTAATTATGTACAAGTAAATATCTAATTGCAAACTGACCAATAACTAAAACGAACTTTGGGTTCAATGACAACTTCAACTTTTGATTATTCGTTTTTGTGTGACAATTTGTCTGTTGATGTTAATTTACCCCTACATAAATAATTAAGAATAACAATTAAATATTCAAAGTTTAAAGGCACGTGAATTATAATGATCAAATAGAATATTCTTGATGCTAAATAACTTGCTAATGAACGCAATAAAAAATAATAGTAAAAGATAACAACAAATTAGTAAGTAATTAATGAGTAGAAGATACCAAGTAATTAATCTTACCATTTATGACTTAATGCCACGTCCAGTGTTACCTGTTGGGTTTAAATGAAGTGTGAATGGAAAAGAATAAGAAAGAAGAATTGAGAAATGTGGGGGAACCAAATAAAGGGAAAATGAAAAGTCATTTCTCCCTCATTGGTGAAAGAAAGAAAATGTTTTATCCTTATATAAGAAAACACTTCTTTTAACTCACAAAGGGTTGAGTAGAGATTGTCCCCTCACGCCGTCGTCGCCGCTCGGCTCGGCTTCGACTTCGGCTTTGGCAAGACTGTTATGTCTCAAGTCCAAGAACTATAAGTCATTATTTATGATCTCCTGACAGAAGGTATGATCAAATTCAATAGTTTTATTGTTAAAATTGTTGAATGTGTTATTGAATTTAAATTATCCATTGTAGATATGATCATAAACAAAGCATTTGTAGCATAAGCAAAAGGAGATGACTCTTGAAGACTTGATTGTTCGTCTTAGGATCAAGGAAGACAATAAGGCTGCCGAGAAGAAGGCTAGAGGAAACTCAATAATTATGGGAGAAAATATTATTGAGGATGGTCCAAATAAATCAAAAAAGAGGAAGAAACCTTCTGGACCGAAGAATTATCCTAGTAAAAAGAAGTTTAAAGGAGACTGCCATAACTATGGAAAAACTGGACATAAGGCTGTAGAATTTCGTGCTCCCAAGAAGGAAAAGAAGAAAGGTCAAGCCAACATGGTTGATACAAATGGGGGTATTGAAAACTTGTGTGCATTATTGACCGAATGCCAACCTAGTAGGAAATCCTAAAGAATGGTGGTTTGATCCAGGAGCCACGTCACATGTTTGTGCGGTCCAAAAAGCTTTCGCTACTTATTCCCCTGCTGCTCCTGATGAGACTATCGATATGGAAAATTCTACAACAGCTAAGGTTTAAGGATATGGTAAAGTATTCCTAAAAATGACCTCTGGCAAGGTGGTGATGCTGAACAAAGTTTGTCATATTCTAGAAATGAGAAAATAACTTGGTTTCAACCGGTCTTCTAATCAAAAATGGATTCAAGTGCGTTCTGGTTTCAGACAAAGTAGTAGTTAGTAAGAATGAAATGTATTTAGGAAAAGGCTACCTCACTAAGGGCATTTTCAAACTGAATGTAATGGTTGTTGATAATAATAAAGTTCAAGCTTCTTCTTACTTACTTGAGTCAAATAATTTATGGTATTCACACTTAGGACATGTCAATTATAAAACCTTGCGAAAACTGATCAACTTAAATGTATTGCCTAACTTTGAGTGCAATAAATCAAAATGTCAACTGTGTGGTGAATCTACGTATGCTAAGCATCCTTATAAATCTATTGAAAGAAATTCGAGTACATTAGAATTGGTTCACACAGACATTTATGATATGAAGTCAACACCAATTCGTGGTGGAAAAAATATTTTATAATTTTTATTGACGATTGCACTAGATACTGTTATGTCTATTTGTTGAATACTAAGGATGAAGAAATAACAGCATTTAGACAATACAAAACTGAAGTTGAGAATCAGTTGGATAAAAAGATAAAAATGATAAGAAGTGATAGAGGTGGAGAGTATGAATCTCCTTTTGCAGAAATATGTTTGGAAAATGGAATCATCTATTAAACTACTACCCCTAATCACCTCAATCTAACGGAATTGCAGAAAGCAAAAATCGAACTTTAAAGAAAATGATGAATGCTTTACTTATAAGTTCTGGTTTACCATAGAACTTATGAAAAAATCCATCCTTACAGCAAATCGAATATTCAATAGAGTTCTCCACATCAAAACACAGTCTATTCCATATGAGAAATAGAAAGGAAGAAAATAAAATTTGAAATATTTCATAGTGTGGGGGTGTCTAGCCAAAGTCCAAGTTTCTAAACCTAAAAGGGTAACAATAGGATCTAAGACTGTGGACTGTATTTTCATTGGATATGCTACAAACAGTAAAGCATATCGATTTTTGATTCACAAGTCCAAACATCCGGATATTCATGATAATATGGTAATAGAATCAGATAACGTTGAGTTCCTTAAACATATCTATCCATATAAAATTAGACTTGAATTATCTAGTGAAAGGTCTAAACGACCTCGAGAAGAACCAAAGGAGAATGTACCTAATAATGAGAATCCAAGATGTAGTAAACGTCAAAGGACATCTACTTTATTTGGATTTGATTTTGTAACATTTCTTCTTGAACAAGAGTCTCAAACATTCAAAAAAACTATGTCCGTTTCGGACTCATCCTTTTAGAAAGAGGCTGTCAATAGTGAGATTGATTCAATCTTGAGTAACCATACTTAGGAATTGGTTGATCTTCCTCCAGGAAACAAACCTTTGGGTTTAAAATAGATTTTCAAAAGAAAAATGAAAGCTGATGGAACTATTGACAAGTACAAGGCAAGACTTGTCGTTAAAGGATTTAGACAGAAAGAAGGCCTTTATTATTTTATACATACTCACCTGTAACTAGGATTACATCCATTTGGATGTTAATTGCACTAGCTGCGGTATATGATTTTGAAATCCATCAAATAGATATAAAAATAGCTTTCTTAAATGAAGAATTGGAGGAAGAAATTTACATGGAACAATCCGAGGGTTTTGTGGTTCCTGGTAAAGAAAAAAAAGTGTGAAAACTTATTAATTCATTATATGGACTAAAACAAGCACCCAAACAATGACATACGAAATTTGACCAAACTATATTGACAAATGGATTTAAGATTAATGAGTGTGATAAATGTGTTTACATTAAAGACACTCCAAACAAAGTTGTCATTGTTTGTTTATATGTGGGTGATATGCTAATAATGAGTAACGACATTGCAAACATAAATGCTAATAAGCGTATGTTTTCTAGTAAATTTGATATGAAAGATATAGGAGTTGCCGATTTGATATTGAAAATTAAGATTCAAAAACACTCCTCAAGGTCTAGCATTGTCTCAAACTCATTATATCCAAAAGGTACTTGAAAAATACAAATACTTAAACTTCAAAAGTGCAAAAACACCAATTAATGTAAATCTTGATCTTGTTAAGAATAAAGGTGAAAGTCAGGCTCAATTGGATTATGCAAGAATGTTGGAAAGTTTGATATACATTATGAACTGTACACGGACAGACATAGCTTGTGCTATAAGTAAATTGAGTCGATACACAAGTAATCCCAACCAAAATCATTGGATGACAATGAAACGAGTTTTGGGGTATTTAGAACACACTCAAAATTTTGCTTTGCATTATAATAAGTATACAACAGTTGTTGAAGGATATTGCGATGCAAATTGGATTATTAGGTCAACTGAAACTAAGTCCACAAGTGGATACGTTTTCACCATTGGTGGAGGAGCGATATCTTGAAAATCATCCAAACAAACATATATAGCTCGCTCTACAATGAAGTCTGAGTTCATAGCCTTAGACAAGGCTGGTTAAGAAGTAGAATGGCTCTGGAATTTCCTAGAATATATTCCATTTTGGCCCAAACCAATGGTTCATATATGCATACATTGTGATAGTCAAGCTGCAATAGGAAGAGTTGAGAGTGTTATGTATAACGATAAGTCTCGTCACATACAATGAAGACATAATACCATTAGAAAACTACACTCTAGTGAAATTATCACAATTGACTATGTAAAGTCAAAGAATAATGTGTCGGATCCACTTACAAATTAAAAGGTCTAACTAGAGAGGGAGTTGAGAGATAATCAAAGGGAATGAGACTATGGCTGAGGACAAATCATCATGGCGGTAACTCTACCTAGAAGACTGGAGATCCCAAGATATATGTTCAAGGAGATCAAATAAATTCATTGACGATGGTTCAACATTGTCAAAATAATTTTTTATGATCCATTCTCATAATGCGACAATGTTCAGTAACAAGGATAAGGCATCAGGACCTTTTAATGATATCTAAGTTTGATACAGGGCATATAAAATGGTGTTTCTATGGGATAACATATTTAAATATCACCTATGTAAGCTGCTTCTAGGGAAATTCGGTAAGGCCAGTTTTCTACGTACTTATGAATCAGGAAGTGTTCATGGCTGAAACGAACAAAATAATGAGAACCAAAAATAATTAAATGGTTAATTGTATGACTTATATTGTCTAGGTATACACCAAAGCTCGACGGTTCAAAGATATCAAATCTACCGATTGACCAAGCATATCCGATATATGTTCACTATGTAAAGTTCAAAGGAAAACCTACTTATCCAGATGCAATTAATCCTTACTTACAAATCACACAGTTTTTCATGCATATGTTTTTAACAATAGTCATTCCCCATTTATGTGGGAAATTATTGGGTTTAAGTGAAGTGTGAATGAGAAAGAAGAATTGAGAAATGTGGGGGAACCAAATGAAGTAAAAATGAAATGTCATTTCTCTCTCATTGGTAGAAGAAAGAAAATGGTTTGTCTTTATATAAGGAAACACTTCCTTTAACTCTTAAAGGATTAAGGAGAGGGTGCCCCGTCGCGCCGTTGTCATCGTCGCTCGCTTGGGGCTTTGGCAAATGATGTGATTGACTGATAATTTTTTAGGTAAAATTTATTTATTAATCTCATTACGTGATTTCCTTTTTCTGAATATTAATTCAAAATTATTGATTATTATTATTAATTAATTCGATGATTAATTTGAATTAATTAAATTCACGAAATTAACTAAAGAACCGAATTAACTAAACGGGATTATTTAAATTTCGCGAATATGTTTCAGAAAGGGCCTGTTCCTTTCGAAAAGATATTTTTTTCCAAAAGACACTATGCATATTCTGAACAGATGAGACTGTTCTGAACAGGCATATTCAAATCCTCTGTTGGCTATAAATAGAGAGGCCTTCTCTTAGTTTTGAACATCGAATTTCTTCTCTTCTGCATATATTTTCTTACAAACAAAGTTGTGTCTTTGTGTGATTACGTTGATGCTTTCTGAATTCGTTGAAATTAAAGAAGTTTGAGGCACCGCTACTTCTTTAATGTTCTATCTATTTTATTATGGGAGGAAATAATCTATAACATCGGGTACAGTGAAGAAATTAAATTGATTAACAATATACAATGAATTTTGTAGACTCAAATACTGTTTTTACTTTACATCTATATTGTTTTTGGTTTACTAACTTTAGTAACAAGCTTATCATTATCATTGTTGAATTGAATACGATTAAACTTAGAATGCCATATGCTATTTTCTAATTCGTCCAACTTTCAAGTCTCTATTTTGAACCATACAATTGATGGAAAAAACACATATAAAGATTGATCTGCAAGTCTTTTTTTTTTAAGGGAACAAACCCTACACGAGGCTCCCACCTCTCGTGCGCGGCTAGGGGTTGAGCCGCTCACCCCCAAGCTGTATTATACATAAAAACAGAAAAATACACGGAGGGGGATATAAACCTAACCTCCAATGTTCATAAACGACCATCTTACTAAGGGCAACCAACTCATCCCCGATACAAGCACATGAAAAGAAAACCTAGAAACTATGCACCTAAAGGAAATGACTCCTCTCGATACAAAGAAACTAGGAAAACATAAATAAGGGAGACTCTCCCTTTACATAAAATAAAGAAAAAATCTAAATAAAACTGGGGATGAATCCTCATAAATGCTATATATACAACAAAATTAGCGTAGACGAGGAACATCAAATAACATGGCTAAGATATAACATGGAAAATCACAAACACTGCAATTGGGTGCTCAATCCAAGGATGCAACACAAAATAGTAGATCATGGAGACTTTTTAATCCGTTTGGTCTTCCTCCGTCTGAAGCTGGGCAGGCCGACTCTATCTAGCATGTAATAACCTCGAGTACCACGAGGTAGCTGCTGGAGGGTGGTGTAGTGGTCTGGAGTGGTAAGAGTGTGACTGTGCTTGGAGAGAGCATCCGCAGTGAAGTTTGCCTCCCTGTATACATGCCTGCAAGAAAAGCGAACAAATAATTTGGAAATACCAACAAGGTCCTGAGTTACCTGGTGAAGGACAGGAGTGCTTACCTTATACCTATATAATCTATGGCAAGATAGCCAATCCCAAATAGCCAAAAATAGCTGTGTGATACTAACTAGCTATGCCACCATGAATTATAAACATCACAAGTCTCCATATGAAACGCTAGGGATCAGTCTATGTATTGACTATGGAGTACCATAGATTAGAGCTCTATCATTATTATTTTTTCGATTTAATCCTTCGGAATACAAATTCATTAATTCGATTAATTTAAAACTACGTCTAATGAAAAATGTTATTGTATCATATTGCCTCCCCTCAAGAAAGATTAAGAACTTGTTTGACGATGAAATGTTTTCACTTATTTTTAAGATTTTATTTGAAATTAATGTGATAAAAATTTCAAATATGACTTCAATTTATACTTAAATTTCATAAAACACTAAGAACCTTGTTTTTATTATATTTTCTTTTGCAAATTTTACCCTAATTTTTTATATTTCATATTCTTTTAAGGTAAAGTATATTCAGACAATCAAATATTATTTGCAAAAACTATAATCAAATATAACTCCAACTTCAAAAGTTTCAAACAAAGTGAAAAAATATTTGTAATAATATGTAGTTGCTTGTATATGGAAACTAATGTATGTCATTATGTGTCTATCTATTTTGAGATATTATTATTTAGAGTAGATTTAATTGTATGTTTCAGGTAAATTAGTTAAGTTGGACGATTTAGCTAGTTTTTAGAAATTGAGGGTATAGAAATCATATTTTAAAAAAGTATGTATATTCAAATTCTAAAATTCTTTACAAAAAGTATAAGCACAAGTACTCCAATTTCAACTTTAAAATTCCAAACAAAGTAAAAAAATATTATGTTTTCGTAACCAAACGCTCACTAAAAAGCTCCAAATCCCTTTATTCATGCGATTTGCACTCAATTTTGTCTAGCCTAGCTATATATCATGTGTATAGAATTGAAAAAAACCAAACATTACTAAAAAAATATTATTTTTTTATTGAATTTTTTTATTAAAAAAGGTTTAGTGGCCATTTTTATAGTTTTGGTTAAATTAATGAGAAAGAAAAAATAGTAGGAGTAGTGTTTTTACATGAAAAAAAAAGGAAATTTCCTGTTATTTTAGTGAGAATCTATTTTCCACAATGAATTTTCTCAGTGAGCTGGTTCAGTGGAAAATGGTGGGTGAAAATTATCCATTGATTCGCGGTAGGAAAAACCTTTGTTTTAGTAGTGAAAGAAAAACTGTAATTAGAGGCATACTTTTTTTTGTTTAATGTTTTCGAAATAGAGATGAGCCCGTGAATGTTGAGATTGGGAAGATATAGTTAAGATCTTTTAACCTTCCAAGTAAGTTAATATAAATTTGCATTAATCACTGAAATGTGATTCAAATAAGTTAAAATAAAAGGAAGCGAAAATAGACGATCTACTTATTGTCAAGCTTATCACAAAAAAAGACATATAGTACCGTCATGTGTTTTTCTTTTAGGGCTATGATTGAAGACTATAAGTATTTGTTGGAAGTCAATAAAACCAACATCAATTATTTGGAGGGAGTTAACCTAACGTATAGATTTTCTGACGAATGAAGGCCAAAAAAACAAAAAAATTTGATAATATAGTAGAATACACTTAAGAAAATGAAGTTTCTTGTCCCGGAAAATTTGAGTCATGTGGCCTTTGGAAGACTTTAAGATCATTATTTAGACAAAATTTCAGGTTAAAAAAAATAAATCAAAGTTTCAAAACTTAAAATATGGAAATCAAACGACATTATAATAAAGTTTTTTTGATGCAAAATGAGTTGAAACATGTATGCAAACAATAATGACCTGTTAATACCGTTGGATGTTTAAACAATTTACTATACAGCTCAAATAAATGAAAAAGAAGGGGTTAGTGGGGCAATAATTTGTGATTATTAAACTATAGTATAGTAAAATATTTCACCCATTCATTGTGGCTTTTTTACTAAGTTAATTGAAAATATTGTTACTTTGAACTTGCATTACTAATTAAGGGTCACTTTCAACTTGTACCACGCTTGGCCAATTAATATATGAAAGGTTATTTAAGTATCAATTGCACGAAGGAACCTAACACTCACTTTGAAACTATAAGGCAAACGTGGTATTTTTCATGATTACTTTTTTTCGTTTTTTGTCCAGTATTCAAAGTTCATATTAAATTCTTGATTAATTCAAATTGATGCCACGTAAAAAAAAATATTTTCTAACAATTTGTTTTCATATTCAGAGCATAAAAAAAACCTATCCATCCAACCTGATTGATGGTATCTTTCATAATAAAGCAATTTATGGAAATAAAATAGGGGCATCTCTTTAGTTCCTTTTTCTCTTCCAATCATAGCATAACAAGAAGCTCAAATCACAAAGCAATATCAGATGCTAGTTATAGAATATATAAGGTTACACATTCCATATGCACATTATTAATGGGGCCTAGCTAGTTGTGTGACCTAAGATAAAGCTGAAGTTTTTACAGTGAAAATGTTTTCTGTTTTAATCTCTCTAAGGGCACGTTAGGGATGTTAAATGGGTGAATTGAGTTGAATATAAACATATAAAATATGATAAGTCATATTGAATTTGGATGAGTACTTGTAGTGAGCTAAATATTATTGGTCATAGTGCAATTCGATTGACCCGCCCAAAAGGTTACTGGATAATAAAATGGATTGAGTCAAGATGAGTTAAATAACGGATCATAGTTCAATCTAATAGACCTGCCCAAAAACGTTACCTTAGCTGAGATGAGTTAAGTTAAGATAGGCTAAATAATGGATTATAGTCCAATCTGTTCAATTCTTATTGATTTCTAATTTATTTAGTTACTAAACAAAATATATTTTATTCATTTATTAGGGCTAGCTACATATAACATATTAAAAATATATATTTTGATAATGTTTTTATAGGACAATTTAGGCTACATATATAGCCTAATCAATCCATCTATATTGGGTAGGTGAAAATGGGGTCATTTGCACTTTTACCCCTACTTTATGTTGGTGTTAATTTATGTCACTCATAATGAATAATGTTTTTATTGGATATAAGCTTATATTTTCATATCATGATATTCCACAAGTTATGCTTGAAAATAACTTCAGTTTCTAAAAAATATATGCCCATTACACATAACTTTGATTGCTAGTAAAGACCAACGTATTTAAAAGGCAAAAATTTAAGACCAGTCCATTTGAAGGGGAAAATGTGAAATTTTATGATTAAAATGGGCGGTCATTAACTCGTCTAAATTAGGGGTGGTCATATTTTGATGATCTAATTTTTGTCACCCCTATTAAAAGCATCAATAGAAGGCGTATAACAGTGACGACGAAGCTAGAAATTTAATTAAAAGTTTATAAGATTTAATATGCATAGAAAAAGTAATTAGTGAACTGGGAAGTTAAAGGTGGCCTGATGTCTATTTTTGGCTGAGTCTAAGTTTGACTGGGAAGGTTTTTTAAAACTCTAAAAATATATCACATGGTCATTTTAGAAGGGGTTCGAACGTATTTGCAAGGTTTTAGCACTTGGAGCACACAAATTCTTTTGGTATTTACTTCTTTTCATATTTAGTAGACGTTTGTATGCATCATAACTTTTTATTCATTGTTGCTAATTTCTATGAACATGAGCGGCTAATTTTCTTGTTCTGGGGTTATTGTAGCTGCGTGATTGATGTTGTATG
The DNA here is from genome assembly GCF_947179165.1 of Solanum dulcamara. NCBI lineage: Eukaryota > Viridiplantae > Streptophyta > Magnoliopsida > Solanales > Solanaceae > Solanum > Solanum dulcamara. Next base: position 12,147,538 of record NC_077242.1, read on the forward strand.
AACTTGGATCGACTTATTAAGATATTTATCGTCGTGCTATGGATTGTATGGTTATTTACTTTATCTTACTTAGTGTAATTGTTTTATTGCCTCGTGACAATAAAGCACATTTTCGAACCCTAGATTGAACTCTAGAGAGCGTATACATCTAAGACATGCAATAATGCTAAGTAGAACACAATCCCCGTCCTGCCTAGGGGCATGATTTGTGCAGTTTAGTATAAAAGTAAGAGCCTAATCACAATATTAATAACTTGGTAGATATTAAAGTCAGTTCAAATAAATACTCAATATGTGATTGCTAGCAAATCCATAACTCTAAAATTACATTTTCTATTGTGTTAAAATCCTAACGCCTCATCATTAGATATTGATAATTGCTAGAATATTTATCCATATGAAATATTGTGATTGTCATGACCTAGCTATATAGGCTTTGTGCCTTAAACATTGTACAAACATCGGACGGTGCTTTTAATTTGTGGCCACAACTTGCCATTCTCTTTAGGCCTTAAATGACATTTCTTTAATAAACTTTCTTCAACCCTTATACAAGTAGAATCAAATTTGATTTGTTTGGTTTTTTGTACAACTCGAAATAATTGAGCTTCATTTTTAATTTACCTTCTTTATTTGCAATTTATTTATTTATTTATTTATTTATTTTTAAAATGTCTAAACCAATGTATGTGACATCTAATTAGGGTTGGACTGTGCACGAGAGGTGGGAGCCTCGTGTAGGGTCTGTTCCCATAAAAAAAAAATTAGGGTTGGACATAATTTGAGCAACACCGAAATTCAAACCAAAATTTGATTTTTTTGGATTTTGTTTTAGATTATGAATCAGATTCTGGATTTAAACTTTTAACTTTTTGAATTTTTTTTAGATTAGGGACTTACATTTGAAAATTAAAAAAAAAAAAATTTGGTCATTTGAGTTGTGACACCAGGTCCTTAAGAAAGCATATAATTTGATGTTTAAATTATAGAGTTTATAAGAATCGAACATTATATTTTGATGATTAAATTATAGAATTTCTTTGACAATGGTTTCATTGTTTGAATAAACATTATATTTTGATGATTGTGTTGGGAATGAGAGAAATTATTAAATCCATTTGACATGAATATTTTATTAGGATATTTATTTTTGTGAGAAGAAGAAACTCAACGTATATAGACTAAAAATCAAAAATTCAAAATAATCAAACCGATTAATCTGATACTAAACTAAAGAAAACAATTCCAATCCAAACTTTATTGAGTTCGAATTTTGATTTCTTGAATCTAAAAATCAAAAATCCAAATTGAAATTTTCTTATTCAATCCGAACTGTCCGAATGCATGAGTATATAAATACTTGATTTTTGCTTAATATATACAGTAAAAGTCTTTCTTCTTCTTTTTTTCCTTTTTTTTTTAAAAAAAGGTTGGTAGTTAGATGTTTGCATCACCATATAGATGTGGGACGTGACAGTGAGAGGAGAATCTGTTTTATACCAGTGGACAATATGGAAATATGACATCAAAAGATGTCCTCCTTTTGAAATTTGAGTACTGATTGTATGTTCATTTTGGTTAATTGAAGACAAAATATTTCATATCTTGAGAATTCATCATAAATGCTAGGTAATAGGTATTAATTAATCATAACTTTTGCCCCTTCTTTTGAGCTCAGAATCATCAATGTGAGTAAACTTTGGTATTAAAATGTCGATTTAAATTTTCTTTTTCTTGTAGTGTCAAACTAAAACAAACTTTGGTGGGGCGACCTTGATATTAAAAATATATATATATAATCAATTTTAACTTATTTGAAATCAGGATATAATAAAAGTTAAAGGATTTAGTTGAAGATAAAAGGGTATATTAAAACTAAGAATATTTGGCACCATTGAGTTGTCGTTTGGAATCCTTTTATACCAAGGACAAAAGTATTCCAGTGAGAGATGATCATCCTCAATCATTGAGGGTCAGGCCCAACTTTAGTATTTAATTTTTTTTGGCCCCATTAATCAAGATTCTCGTTGCCTATAGAATTCAACTGCTGCAACCCAATTTATTTTTAATTATGAAAAAAAGGATCTCTTCCAACCCAAGAGTTATGTATTTACTATATATAATTATAGTTTAAAAGAATTGCATTACACAACTATGATTAAGGTTTTATTGTAAATCTTGCCTCTCTCTCAAATTCTCGCTCGCCTCTGTCCCCCTATCTATCTATCTCCATCTCTAGCTCACCGACTACACAATTTCATATATCAATCACTACTAAAAATAATCCAAAAAGCTACAGAACAAGAAGCGACTGACAGCATCGCAAATAAAATGCGACGTATAAAACGACGCTGTCCATCGTTTTTTAAAAAATTTAATAAGAGCGACGGACAGTGACACCTAGTCCATCGCTTAGTTTGGCAGTTTTTTCTGCTAAAATTAAATATTATTTTTATATAAATATTTTATATATTTTATTAAAAAATAATTATTTATAAATTAAATATTATGACACCGTCCGTCGCAAATATTTTTTTATAGTTTTTTTTAATGTAGCGACAGACAGGATCGCTAAGTCCATCGGTATTGGTAAAAATATTTGGTCAACATATTTAAAATAGTGACGGGCGTTGTCACTTTGTCCGTCGCATTGTGGTCAAAATGGCAGTCAGTTATTTTAAAAAAAGTGACAGACTTAGAGACGTTGTCCGTCACTTTTTGTTAAAATATGTACAACACAAAGCGTAATTTTTCCAGTTCTCCCTCTCTCTAAACTCTCTCTTCTCTCTGTCTTCTCTCTACAGTCCGCCGCTCCACCTCCACCGCAGTCCCCCCACCCCTGTCTCTGTCGTTCGTCAGTCACCCGCCGCCGCTACTGCTCTGCCATTGTCTTATGGTGCTTATTATTCGTTTTTAAGAGGTTAGGGCTTAAACCTAAAACTAAGTTTTAATTTTTCTTATTTGTCATCTGTTAGTTAGTTAATTAGTTGATTACATTTAGTTTGTTGTAGTTCATTTGTATATTGAATTGTAAAATTAGTGAATGTAGTTATAGTTTTGATTTTAGGGCTTACGTTAGATTTGAGTTGTTGAATTAGATTGTAAATTTTTTAGTAATTTGTGATGTTAGTTAGTTAATTAGTTGATTACATTTAGTTTGTTGTAGTGCATTTGTATATTGGATTGTGAAATTAGTGAATGTAGTTATAGTTTTGATTTTAGGGCTTAAGTTAGATTTGGGTTGTTGAATTAGATTGTAATTTTTTTAGTAATTTGTGATGTTAGTTAGTTAATTAGTTGATTACATTTAGTTTGTTGTAGTTCATTTGTATATTGAATTGTGAAATTAGTGAATGTAGTTATAGTTTTTGATTGTAGGGCTTAAGTTAGATTTGGGTTGTTGAATTAGATTGTAAATTTTTTAGTAATTTGTGATGTTAGTTAGTTAATTAGTTTATGCCATTTAGTTTGTTGTAGTTTATTTGTATATTGGATTGTAACTTAGGAAGTTTTGAAGTTTGAAACTTAGAGAAAACTATTGGAACTTAATTAGAGGCTTGTGTTTTAGGACTTTAGAACTTATAATTAGAATAATTTAGATACTTTAATTTTAGGATACTTAAATTTAGAAGTTGAACTTAATTAGAACTTTGAAGTTGAATTTTTTGTTAACTTTAGAAATCTTGTTGAGGTTAAACTTTCTTTTGAACTAATTAAGCTAATGTTGAACTTTAGAATAACTTAGATACTTGAATATAGGAAATTTTGAAGTTTGAAACTTAGAAAAATATTGGAAATTGGATACTTGAATTATATATAGGACTTTAATTTAGAACTTATAATTAGAATAACTTAGATACTAATTAGAACTTTTTTAGATTTGTATAAATTTTGAACTCTTTAAACTTTATAGCTAATTTGAATAACTTAGATACTTGAATTTTAGGATATTTTAATTTAGAACTTCAACCTGAATGTCATGAGGTTTGAAACTTAATTTTTTACTTGAATTAATTATAACTTGAATTAATTAGAATATAAACTTAATTATAAGTTGAATTAATTAGAAATTGAAATTAATTATAACTTGAATTAATTAGAACATAAAATTAATGATAACTTGAATTAATTAGAATATGAACTTAATTATAACTTGAATTAATTAGAACTTGAACTTAATTATAACTTGAATTAATTCGGACTTGAACTTAATTAGAATTTGAACTTAATTATAACTTGAATTAATTATTATATTAATTAATTATAACTTGAATTAATTATAACTTGAATTAATTACAATTTGAATTAAGTAGAGCTTGAACTTAATTATTATATGAATTAATTAATTATAACTTCAATTAATGACAGTTGTAGTCTCGATGAATTGTAGTCTTTATGAACTAATTAAGCTTGAATATATATAATTTTGTAGATGGATCATCGTTTGTGGATGTATAACATGCATTATGAAGTTGGCGGTGGTTTGAAACCTGAATTTATTGATGGTGTAAGAAGTTTTATCGATCATGCAATGACACTTGATGTTTTTAAGCGAAATGGATTGGTTAGGTGTCCTTGTCGTGAATGTAGGTGCTTGAAATTTTTTAATCCAGATATAGTTATGATTCATTTGTATGGTAATGGATTTAAGTCTAGATATTTTGTATGAGTTGATCATGGAGAAATAGATGAATTAAATAATATATTTTATAATCTGCTGCCCGTGGATGAATATAATATGATTGCACCACATGGTCAAATTAGGGTTGAACATGATAGAGTTCAACATTATACATTTCAATATGATAGAGTTCATGAAATGATTAATGATGTGTTCGGGGTTAAAGGTGGGATGGAACCCAAACAATATTTTTATGAAACTTCCAATGAAGAAGCAAGACGCTTCTATCAACATTTAGAAGAGGTTAGTCGTCCACTATGTGAAGAGAGTCTGCATTCTGCTTTGTCAGTTGTAGTTAGATTAATGAATATTAAATCAGATTGGAGTGTTCCTCGTGCGGCTATGAACTCAATGGTTGATCTTTTGGGCGAACTAGTAAATCCTGAGTTTAACATACCTAAGAACTTCTATCAGGCAAAGAGATTGGTTTCCAAGTTAGGATTGTCGTATGATAGAATTCATTGTTGTGTTAATGGCTCCATGTTGTTCTACAAGACTGATTGTGAATTAGAAAATTGTAAGTTTTGTGGACAAGCTCGTTATAAGAGGACTCTTGGTGGAAAGGTGGTCCCAATTAAGGCGATGCATTATTTACCTCTTATTCCCAGATTAAAGAGGTTGTATGCATCTATGAGATTTGTCCACATATGAGATGGTACCGTGAATATAGAAGGCCGCCGGGTGTCTTATCACATCCATCTGATGGAGAAGCATGGACACATTTTGATAACATGTATCCTGATTTTGCTAGTGAACCAAGAAATGTACGATTGGGATTGTGTGAAGATGGCTTCACATCATTCTCTAATGCTGCCTCACCTTATTCTTGCTGGCCTGTATTTCTTACCCCGTACAACCTTCCTTCTGAAATGTGCATAACAAGTCCGTACATCTTTCTAAGTTGTGTTATTCCAGGTCCTCGCAATCCTAAAAGTTTGATTGATGTCTATCTACAACCATTGATAAATGAGCTTAAACAATTGTGGTTTGAAAGAGTAGTGACTTACGATAAATCAACTAAGCAGAATTTTGTTATGCATGCTGTTTTAATGTTGACTATTAATGATTTTTCTGCATACGGAATGTTGTCTAGTTGGATGACTACTGGAAAGCTTGCTTGTCCTCATTGCATGGAACATAGTAAGGCATTCACCTTAAAGCATGGCAGAAAAAATTTATGGTTTGATTTTCATCGTCAGTTCTTGCCAATGAACCATGAGTTTAGAAAGATGAAACATGCATTAAAAAAAATAGGATTGAAAATGACCCTCCACCTCCATCACAGATAGGACATCAAATTTGGGAGAGAGTTTCTCAATTGCCTAAAGTTACAGAAACTCCATAATCTAGACTTCTTGAATATAGTGTTGAACATAATTGGATCAAACAGAGCATATTCTGGGAGTTGCCGTATTGGAAGGATAATCTCCTACGACATAATCTTGATGTGATGCAAATTGAGAAAATTATTTTGATAATTTGTTTAACACAATGATGGATGTTAAGGGAAAGACAAAAGACAACACAAGGGCTAGAATGGACTTTCAGGAATACTGTAGGAGAAAAGAATTGTGGTTGCAAGAACTACAAAATGGTAAAACTGTTAAGCCTAAAGCCAATTATTCATTCACAGTGGATGAGAAACGTGACATATGTGAGTGGATTAAAAATTTGAGAATGTTAGAGGGATATGCTTCGAATTTGGGTAAGCGGGCAAATCTGAATGAAGGAAAGTTGATAGATATGAAAAGCCATGATTGTCATGTATTCATGGAAACATTGATTCCTATAGCTTTTAGCCATCTACCTGACAGGATATGGAAGCCAATCACAGAGGTAAGTCTTTTCTTTAGAGACTTATGTTTTGAAAAGTTATTGGAAAGTGGTTTAGACAGGATGGAGGAAAATATTGTTGTTATTACTACAAAACTAGAGAAGATTTTTTCATGTGGTTTTTTTGATGTGATGGAGCATCTTCCGATTCATCTTGTAAAAGAAGCCCGCCTTGGAGGTCCGGTTCAAACAAGGTGGATGTATCCATTTGAGAAGTAATGATTTTCTTACATAAGTAATTAATTTATTCTTTTTATATATGCTATAATTATTAGTTAACATATATTTAGGAAAATTGAAAGCTGCAAACAAACAATTAAACAGAGAGGAAAAATCGAAGGCTCAATTGTTCAAGCTCATATTGCAAGAGAAACTGGTGATTTTTATTCTGATTACATTGGGAATGAATTTCCCTGTAGGAGAAATAGGCATAATCTCAATGATGAAGGTGATAGTGATTCGATGTATCCATCGATTTCAATTTTTAATCATTGTGGTCGAGGATCTAAATAGCTTGAAAGACGAAGCTTCACTAACATGAAAAGACAATCAGCTATGACCCATGTTCTACTTAATTGTCCAAAAATTCAGCCATATCTTAAGTAAGTGTGAAATTAAATTATCAAATTACATAGTAATAAGTGGTTATTAAAATTGTATATGTCAATATCAGCTTGTTCGTAAGCACATGGAGCAATGAAGCCATATATACGAGGTTTTCCAAATGGCTAAAGGATTATGTAAGTGTGAAAGCTTATATTGAATCAATAGGTCTAATTTGTAGGTTTATGATGAATACTCAAGTGTCGAACATTCGCCATTTGTAAGAGAGATCGCACTCGGGCCTACATCTCATATTCATACAATGAATACATATTGTGTGAATGGTTTTAAGTTTCAAACTGAAGAAGTTTCTATGCACAAGAAAATCAATAATAGTGGTGTGTGCATTCAAGGTGATGTCGATGGTAATGGCCAAATTGTAGAATATTATGGTGTCATTCAAGAGATTATTGAAGTAAGATATTCAGGTTGGCCTAAATAACATAGTATTGTTTCGGTGTAAGTGGTTTGACCAATCACACAGAGGCACAAGAGTGGACAAACAACATAATATAATTAAAGTTAAGCACACCAGATAATACGGAAGTTATGATCCTTTTATCATTGTCCAAAATGCTAAGCAAGTCTATTACGCTCCATATCCATTGCGTAGAGATAATGCTGATTGGTGGGTTGTTATTAAGACAAAGACTGTGGGAAAAATTGAAATTGAGAATGTATTAGATGTGGCATACCAAAATGATATTGCACTTGTTCAACGACAAGTTGATGTTGAGTTGGAAACCACATTAGAACATCCTCAACACATAGTAGAAGAGGTTTTCGATGATGAACTTCTAATGTCAAATGTTGAGAAAGAAGTAAATGAGGAATATGAATCATTTGAGGGGGAGGAATGGATTGACAATGAATATGAAACAACTAAGGAGGAGGAATGGAAAGATGACGAAAATGAAACAAATGAGGAGGAATAGAGTGGTAGATTATCACTAGTATGTAAGTTATTTATTTCCCTAACCCTAAATTTATTTAATTTATGTTTTTTATATATTGTATTGTTACTTTACATGCAGATGTCATCTGGTGATGGTGATAGATCCCGGGATCATCTTGGTGTTAGCCATTCTGGTAGAAGTAAAAAGAAGTCTAGAAGACCTGTTGATCCTGAGGATATCCCAGGACATATTTCTTTAGCGCCGGAGATGCAGCAACGTTGAGCTAGTCCTACACATATTCATGTTGTTCCTTTTGAGACTATAGATCCTTTAGTTTACCATAGTCAGTTTCGCCGACCACGCGACACTTCTTCTTCTTCACAGGTCAGATATACTTCATATGATTAGATCTATCAGCTATCCACAGAGGTTATTGCTTACCCCCCAAGAGTATCATCTTCTTCTACTCCATCTCCCGGATCTCAGTCTCCTCACATATCTACTCTGAGACTTAGAGATTCTAGTGTAGAGACTGACACTCCTACAACATCACCTACACCTTCTTCTGCTGCTAGAACAGAGGCAGTACATGATATGTCTGGGTTAGCTCCTAGGCAGAGGGACAGACTTGGGAGAGTCATGATTGAGCCTGATGGATCCTCGTAAGTTTAATATTTTATTTATTTATTTTTGCTACATTAATAACTTATTGATAATATAATTACATCTTTATTATGTGTCTTGCAGGTGACATCCTTTGAAGGAGGTTGTTAGGGCTCTTCAGGAGAGTGTTAGGAGGCTATATACTGAGCCCTATCACTCTTGGTGGGAGATTCCAAACAGTATCCGCCAGGCAATATTTAATGAATTCAAGGTATATATATGTCTAAATCTATTTTTAAGTTACGTTTAATATTTTTACTATACTTTACTTAACTAATTATTTAACGTTATTCATTTTTTTCAGACTTTATGTACCTAGGAGCCAAGGTATAATATGATCATTGCGACCACTTTTGAAAGAAAAGCGAGAGTTAAACTGTCTAGCTGGCTAAAGAAAGATAGGGATGATCGGGCACCTTCGAGTTGGATGCCTTATATATTTGAAGAATTATGCCGGTATTGGGATATCAAAGAATTCAAGGCTTTTTTCGATCAAGAAAAAAAAGCAAGAGTCAGCCTAAAGGGTGGCTCGTTGCACATCGGAGGTGCAAAGAGTGTTGGTACGATTTAGAGGGAGATGGTAAGATTTTTAAATTTTAAGTTTAAATTCATTTTCTAAAATAAATCATTTGACAAAATATTATTTCATTAATTATATTTTTATTTATAGAAAAAAGAATTGGGACGCACTCCCTATCGTCATGAAGTCTTTAAAAAGACTCATGTGAAGAAAAAGACTAATGAGTCGGATCCAGATGAGTGGGTGGAGGAAAGGGCCAAATGAGCCTATGTAAGTTATTTAAAATATAATATAATATATTTTGATTCTAAGTTTTATTTTTAATATATATATATATATATATATATATATATATATATATTGATTATAACATTTATTTTTTAATATGCAGTAAGATTATGAGCGGCACGTACGTGAGATGGGAGATTCAGTTTATCTAACGCCTGAACAGTCCACTCAAATTTGGACAAAAAAGTAGTTGGAGGCAGACACAAGGACCGAATATATGGAATGAGGTCTAGAAATAATATACGATGACTCTAATTAGATTTAGAAGGTATTGGATCATCACGTCAAGCCGAGGCCATTGACGGGGTTCAGATAGCTGTAATATCTCAGCAAATTGCAGAACTTACACGCTCATTGGCAGAATCAGAGAAAAAAAGGGTCGAGGATAAAAAAAGTATGAATGAACAAGTTGAGAAAATTAAAGAACAAGTTGTCAACCTCGCCCGACAGCCTCCGTCCCGTTATTCAAGAGGGTCCACTCCGAATGATTTCGACGATGTGATGAATACATAGCAAATAGTCCTTAGGGTTCTTTATGTTAGTTTATGAACATTTTGAATTTTTTTGTTAACTTTAGAACACTTTAAATCGTTCTAAATTATGATTTTATTCATTTTAAGTGTTTAATTATGTTTGTTATTATGTATTTTGCGGATTGTGTTTGTTGTTATTTGTGTTTGAATGAGCTGAATTGAATATAATTGAATTGAATTTTGATTGCAGGTGGATAGCAGAAACTGCAGGTTTCTACTATCAAAAGTGTTGCAGAAAAGCGACGGATAGGGTCCTTTAGTCTGTCGCTTTTCAGTGTTTTTTATATATTTTTTCCAGAAAAAGCGACGGAGTACAGGACCTTGTCCGTCGCTTTTCTGCAAAATTTTAAGAAGACCAGTAGAAACAAAGTGACGGACGGAGACTAAAAGTCCATCGCTTTTTATTAAATAATTTCTTTTTTAAACAAAATAAAAAGATGGAGTCCGTTATTTTTTTTTATATATTTTTTAATTAAAAAAATTAGGGGCGACGTAGTCCGTCACTTTTTATGGCCCTTCCTTCGCTATTTTAAAAGCGTCGAGCAAAAAAGCGACAGAAGTGACTGCGTCATTTTTCCGTCGAGTTTGATCAAAAAAGTGACGCAGTCCGTCGCTTTTTTGCGTAATATTTTGACAGTTTTTTAGAGTGAGTCGTTTTAAACTACATAAGATTTCTAAGAACTTAAGATCAAAGTTTGAGATATATGTTTCTCACTAATTGCAAAGATAAGACAATTTGGGGCCAAAAACTTACGCATAACTTTGCATGATTATTCGCAAATTGGACTTGTGTAACTCAAAACTCCCCCTTTTAATATATATACTTGATACAATTATATTTGTTGATACACTTGATACAAGTGAATTCACAATTAAGGAATATATACACTTGATATAATTGTATTCGTTGATACAATTGTATTCATTGAAAATGATATATTTCAGTGATACAAATACAAATGGTAACTTTTTCAAGGCAACAGGTGGTAACATATACAAAAACACAAAACAAGAAAATATAAATACAAACACACATGGTAACACATAAATACAAATATATATGGCAACAGATGAATACAAATATAATTTGTACGAAATATAAAATTGATACAATTGTATTCATTGATATAAATCAATTGTATCAATTATATTCATGATTCAACTATCAATAAGATATACAATTATTATAACGACCTAATCCGTCGTTACTAAAAATATTTGCGGTAAAGGTATACATATCTCATTCGTTATAAGACTAGGATTAATTTCTTGGTATATGAGTGCATTAGCTATGAATTAAGGTCGTACTATGCTTTTATCTCAAAGTTAAGTTGAAAGTGTCTTTTCAATTTAGTTTTGGACTTGAGTTTAAACTAAGGTCAACTTCAAATGACTATATCTCTCAGCCTATAACGAATTAGATGGCCCATGAACTATTAAATTAAAGTTCTTTGAGTTTTCTTTCCAACTCCACCAAGTTTGCATAATTCGGAGTTTTGAGAAAAAAGTTATGACTTTTTTACTAAACACTGTCCGGACTGAGCCGCCGGAGTGGGATCTAATTGCTATAGCGGGATCCAATGGGCCATTAAGTGCATATTTTTATTATCTTATTCTTCCCAAGTACGAAAATAGATGAGAGTTACCCTAGAAACCCCCCAAAAGTTGTTCTAGGCTTGGAGAGAAGGGAAGAAGGAAATTCTAGCAGAAGGCTACAACCCATGGATTTCAGGCTTGTCTCCATAGTTTCTCCTTCTGGAAGTCAAGGATTGTGCTATAATCCTTCAACAATTACTTTACGCCTAGGTAGGCTAGGTTTTCTCAATTGAGTAGTTGTAAATGCGTTCCTATTGTTTAATATAACGTAGATTGACGGTTGATTTCATGCCTAGGCCTTCGAGCATAGAGTTTGGATGGTTAAATGGTTGTCAATTGTTGTTTAAAGTGGGAATGTATGATGCGGGTCTTGACTATTATGTAAGTAACAATAAATATCCAATCTTTGAATGTTAACCTTGGTAAAAATTGTTTAGAAGGTCAATGACCCTTACGGGATTAAATGTAGACAATTGTTGATTTATTAAGAGATCTTGAGACTTGTGAGTTATGGCTATTGATGTATATAGAAGAATGTGTTTATGCAAATAATTGTATGTGTTTATGCTTGCTATTCCCTGTGAAATACTTGAGCAATGCGTATCATGAAATAAAGGGAGAATGTGAACTAGTGTTGATAAATCTCATGCCATGAACCTATTTAATTATATGTTGTTGTAGGTTATGATTTAGTCTATATCATAAAGAGTCTCTTAATAGTTCATAATAATGATTGAGTAATGTTGTGAAATTTTCTATGCATTTAATTATTATAGTTGTGTGATTGATATGTAGTGTGATTGGTTTACAATTTCAAGACCGTAAAATCTATAATCTTGAACTTACTTTACTTAAAGTGATGCCTTGAACAAGAAAAGTTTGATGAAATATTGTTAATGAATGAAAATATAGAATGAAACTATTAAAACGACTAATTATGAACAATTGCATGCAATAAACCTGTTACTTGATTATGCAAGTATGTGAACTATTCGTTGTGGACTATGATTGTGTTACTGATTGTGATATTGGATCATGTGTTACATTTCGACACATATATTGGATCGAGTGTCACATTCCAACACATATATTGAATTGGATATCACATTCCGATATATCTATTAGATCGAGTGTCACGTTTCGACACATACGTCGACACACTAGCAGTCCAAGTGTTATCATGTTGATTGCTGTATTTGAGAAACTGACTGGATTATAATTGAGCATGCCTATCCTGTGTAATAATTGATATGATAGGATTGAAGGTCCAAGTGTTATCATATTGATTCCTGTAGTTAAGATTTACTCTATGAAACTGTATATTGCTCTTAAAATGGTAAATTGATAATGTGTTTCTATATATATGTCTGTTCAAATTATATTATAGTTTCTAGATGCATCCGTATCGTAGGTATGAGGCTGTGGTAAACAAGGGGAGAGTAGTTGATGTGTAGTTTAGTAAGATTAATGACTTAGAGTTAGATATTGATGGTGTCCTATTGGAACATGTAAAAAGGAGGGATTAGGGGAGTAGTCAGAGTTACTGTCTCCGGCCAGGCCGCTAGGCGGGAGGAATTCCACTGTGGCAAAGCCTCCACAGAGGGTTAGGTTCCGCCACAATAGACCAATACGGACCAGAGAGGATCTTAGGTCCCTTAAATATTTACCTCTTCCAATTGAGATGTTAATTATTCTAAGGCAAGGTATTGGTGTGATCGCTAAAGGTAGTAGACTTGTTAGACAAAGTTAATACTGGCTCGTAGTTTGAAAACTTCTCTATGTGATGGAAGGGCTAGGCCTTGATTTGTATTAGAGTTGAAAACGGACCAACTAGAAGGGATGAGAATTATGCTTGAACGAATTTAATGAGGTTATCGGGAATGGTAAGAGTTGTGCATAAAGGTTTGGCGGTGTATTTCCTTAATAGCATGTTTTTTTCTTGTTGATTTCTTTATATTATGCGGTGGGTATCGAGTTGATCGATAATGTCTACTAGTATAGGTTGCTTGTACTGATACTACTCTTGCTATGCCATTTGGCATAGTCTAGTTGCAGGGTCAGTGATGTTTTTAGGTGAAGACAACGATGATTCTCCAACAGCTTCTACTCTTCCTTCCTTATGGTGAGAGTTATGCATTACTTTATTTATACTCTATATCTTTAGAAGCTCTTGTACCTGTTTAGACTAGTATCCTTGGGAGTGTTAGTATGTTTCTGGTAATAAATCTTAGAGTTTTAAAAATTCAATTATGGTGTATTCTTGACATTTTAGGCTAGTATTTGATAATTGTTAAACTTTCCCACGTTATTTCTATAAGGGTTCTCCTATCTAGGTGTTAGAGTAGGGATCCGCATGGCCTAGTGGGTTGGGTTGTGACAATTATCAATGAAATATATAAATCAATTGTATCTCTCTTCTAGATATCGCTCGCCTCTCTTCTCCCTCTCCCAATCTCACTCGCCTCTCTTATCCTTCTCCCAATGTCACTCACCTCTCTCCTCCTTCATTGATACAAATCAACTGTATCAATTGTATTTGTGATACAATTATTGATTAGATATACAAATCAATTATATTTCACTGGCCTCTCTTCTCTCTCTCTCCCAGATCTTGCTTGCCTCTGTCCTCCTTCTAACATATAGCTACGAATCATAAAAAAGGGCAGCCCGGTGCACTAAGGCTCCCACTATGCGCAGGATCTGGGGAAGGGCTGACCACAAGGGTCTGTACGTAGTCTTACCTTGCATTTCTGCTAGAGGCTGTTTCCAAGGCTTGAACCCGTGACCTCCTGGTCACATGACAACAACTTTACCAGTTATGGTCACATAGCTACGAATCGTAATTAAAAAAATATTAACTAAGGAGCCTGATTATGTTTCTAGTGTCAGTTGTTTTTGAAATTTCCCTTATTTGGAATTGTTATTTTTGATTTAATTAACAAGATGATTTTGATTCAAGAAAAGTATTCACATGAAATATGATGATGAGTGTTGTAGAAATATGAATGCTGAGATAGATATGTGATCATATGAAATTAAATAAGATTATAAATGACCACATTTGTCAAAACTCACAAGTAGCACATATTGAAGATATAATGAGAAAAGGCGTTTGAAATTGTTTGATCATATCGTGCGTCGATCTACAGATGTACTAGTCAGTTGTGATATTATGGTGAGCGAAAGTATTAAAACAAAATGAGAGATCAACCCAAAAATCAATAAAAGAAATTATCTCGAAAAACCTAAAAAAAAATAAATTGAAATCAATACAGACTTAGCAAAAAATATATATGACACAAAGGATCAGAAGAAATGTATAGGTGATATATATTTACTAATGACCAATAAGATTTAGTCTTGTTATATTATAATTTTAAATATTATTACCTATTATACTTATTTTTCACCTTTATTTTTATTTGATACGAAGATAACATGAGTTCATAAACTTAAATAGAGAACTAAGAATTTATAGAGATGATTTCAATTTATTTGGGATTGAAGTGCAGTTAATTATAGTTTTGATTTTTTGAGGATATAATGGTAGCTAGACACTCAATGTGAATTTCACATAATATTATTATTATTATTTTCATATTCTTATCAATAAAATCGATGGAACTACTAGCATTTCACAAATTTGAGTAGTACATTGACTATAAGAACATTAAAAACAAAACTCCCTCTGTGTGTGAGACCCACTCTTGAAGACAAGACTTCATGGTTCTAGCCGAATTTCTTCAAAAAATAATAATATAAGGTATTTAAAAAATATATATGTATATAAAGAAAGAAAAAAAGAGAGAGATAGAGATGTATATTGAACCTCTAGTCTTGAACATAGTATTAGATGTTGGGTTAATAGTTCTATTTCCTCTAAAGCTCTTCCTGTGGGAAACACAATCAGTCCATACAAGGACTTACTGAGTCATCCATCCTTGCATCTATTCGATGCATCATCACATGAGATTTCAAATTTAAATTTTTAACATTATATTTTTTATTTTTCAAATCTTTCAGTGAAATATCCTGAATCTGCGACTGAATTATCGAGCTCGGGGATAGTTCTAAAAAGAATTGTGGCGCAATCAAAGGTTGGTTTGTAATAAAGTTTTTCATTTAATTTCAATGCATGTGCATCTGTTTTATTAATAATTTCAGGTGCTACTTGATTTAAATATTTGTACTAACCACCACACACTCGAAACATATAAAAGGCTAAAAGAAACCCAAAGGAGAAAGTTCATAACCTAATATTTCTTCTTTTAATCGAGAGCCACTTTTTCTTAATTATTTTCATATAACAACAACAACACGCTCAGTATAGTCCCACCATGTGGGATCTGGAGAGGATAGAATGTACGCAGATCTAATCCTCACCTTAAAAGGTAGAACGACTGTTTCCGAAAGACCCTCGACTTAAGAGAGAAGAACAAGAGAGGAGGAACAAGGAAACAAGACATGATTTTCATATAACATGATGTTAACATAATCATATTAAAGAAGAAGAGTTAGTTTTCTTGCTTCTCTTTTTGGGAACAACCAAAAGAGTGAAGAAAAATGTAAGGATAGTTTTACTATAGAGGCCCATGTCATGATAGTAAATGAGACATACAATTATTTTTGAAATGCTCTTACCGCTAATAGTTTGATGTAAAAATGTTGTAATTTTGACTCATTAAGTAATAATAATAAAAAAATGGGATTAAATTATTAATTGAAGACATTTTTATTCAATTTCGCATAATTCAAAAGCATATTTAACCTTTTTCCGTTAAAATTAATTTAAGCTCCGCTTAATAATATCTTTGATGATTATAAACAAATGACCGTGCAATTTTAAAAAGGAAATAATAATGCTACTATAAACAAATTCAGAAAAGCAGGCCACTCATATATATATATATAGTTCATAAAATAGTAAGGGGAATCCTGCAGTAAAAGTGTAATTAATTACATAATCAAAGTCATCATTAAAACCACTTCCTCTTACTTAAAAACGATTAAATAACTATGATAAGCTAGCACCGTCATTTTATTGTGAGTAGTACCAAAGCTAATTAATTATGGTTAATGATGGACAATTATCATCCTTAATGAAAAAATAAATCATTTATGGTCTCCATCATGATGAAGAAAAGCATAATAATTAAAACAATTTTAGTTCATGTAAATTACCGACATATTAAAGTTAATGTCATTGATGTTTGATGGCTCATTTAATTAGTTTCAAGGAAGTACGTACTATTGAAATAAAGTCAAAAGAAAGTTGGTGTCATGTCGTTAATTAGTTTCTTCAAAGGTTTCAATCACTAACAATACAACAAGTCAATAATTTAACTACTACTTCCACTCGTTTTAAAATAAATGAATTATTCAATTAATGCTTATTCATTAAAAATGTAAATGAGGGGCAAAATGACTTAGAAAATATAAACGAGGGACAAAAATAAAAAAAATTCTAACACGTCTCTTGAATTTTGAACAATTTACTTATTTTGAATTATAAAAAAATGCCCAACGATTCATTTATTTTGAAATGGAGGGAGTACCGACTCATTAATTTGCCACAACTTTTAATTTTTTTTTAATTAGATATGTATTTTACTAAATAATTTTATTAATGATATTTTGAAATTCTAAATTTGGTTACTACTACTTTAGTACTTTATGCAGTTATTTAATACCCTCTATATTCCATATTAACTGAATTTTTTGTGGTTTTTTTCATAGTTTAAAATAAGTGAATTGTTTAAAGTTTATGATAAATGTTTGAACTTTTTTCATTCTTGCTCTTCATTAACATTTTTTAGGTGATAAGTTCAATAGAGTTAAAATCTCAAATTTATGATTTTTCTTCGAAATTATTTCTATTTTTAAGAATAGTTTGACAATTACTAAAAAGTTAAAAGTGAAAAGTGATGTTCAACTTATATCCTAAACTTTTTTTCTTAATAAGTGTGTATTTCCTCACAAACTCAATTAATATAAAATAATGGGAGTACTAAATATAGTATAAGAAAAAAGTAATAAAACACTCTTAATTTAATCAAATAAACAAGTAAAATGAAATATTTATTTTTAATATAAAAATCAATTAAAAAGAGACGGAGGGAGTACATCTTCATTTGCAATATGACCAACATTGTCAAAATTCTAGGTCATCTCCTTGTTATAGGAAAAGAAACAAAGAGACAAAAATTCAAGTCATTCATGTTTAATGGCTCATTTAATTTCAAGCAAAGTAGTACCGTTGAATTAAAGTTGGTGTTCTATCGTTAATTAGTTTCTTCAAAGGTCTCAATCACTAATAGTGCAACAAGTCAATAATTTATACCGTACTCTCTTCCTAATATATTCCTAACTCATGTTAACTTGATACATTTCTTCAGAAAATTTAAGTTAGATGTATATTTAGTTAAATTAATCTTATTAATAATGTTTCATAATTTTAAATTTGGATATTATTATTTTATGTAGTTATTTAATATCAAGAATAATATAGAGAAAAAATAATAAATATTTCTTGATTTGCTAAAATAAACAAATAAAATGAAATATTTATTTTTAATATAAGAACGTAAAAGGGTCAAAAATGTCTTTAAACTATGTGAAATGAAAAAAAATACCCTTCGTTTATAGTTTGGTCCAAAAATGTCCTTGCTGTCAATACTTTGGTTCTAAAATGCTCTTATTGTTACTTCAAAAATGCCCTTTTCAAATAAATGTATTCTTTTTTTCTTTTTGAACACATTTTTTCCTAATAATAATTTTTCATTAGCAAATGCTTATACAATTTCAATAAAAAAAATTAAAGATAAAAATATTTTTTATTTTATTATAATTATTTTTTATCATTATTTAAATAAAAATTCAGGATGAATTTACTATGATCTTATATATATGACATAAATTATCCGTTAAAATTTAAAAGAGTACATGGAATTATTCTATTTTAATTGATAAAATGAGATTAAGAAGAAAAATAAATAATTTCCTACATTTTTATTACTCAAAGTGATTTAAAAAAACAAGAATAGGGTTCTTTAAAAGTAATTTTTTTATAAGGAACAGATTCTTTTAAAAAAATATATATATTTATTCGGAAAAGGGTATTTTTGACCCATTTTATAACAACAAAGACATTTTTGGACCAAACTATCAACAACAAGGACATTTTTGGACTAAAATATTGATGATAAGGGTGTTTTTGGACCAAACTATAAATAGAAGACATTTTTATTCATTTCACATAATTTAAGGACATTTTAAACCCTTTTTCGATATAAGAATCAAATAAAAAGTGATGGCAGGAGTACATTTTCATTTACTATATGACCAATATTGTAAAAATTCAAGGTCATTTCCCTTTGTTAATTTTTAGGAAAGAAACAAAGGGACATGGATGAAATTAATTAAACCAATAGATACGAGCAATAATGGAACCATGATTTTTATCAGGCAAGTAAAAACAATAAAAAAGCAAACAAACGAAGAAATTATAAAGTAATCAAAATACATTTAAAACGTTTGATCCACCACCGTATGCAAGTGTAAAATTAGGTGTAAGAAAAGCAAGGATTAGAATGGAAACAAACACACTTAGAACAAAAATTAAATTATGTAGTTAATCAGAAAAATTCAATGTTAATCTTATTTAGGAACGAATTATCCAAAAGATATTTTAGCTACAAACAATAGAGAAACAAAGTTCATAGCTTATTTTTTTTAAAAATAATAATAAAATTTATCTGCACCCAATATATATATCAAACTACCGTAATTTATCATAGTCAAGTAATAACTTTTGAAAAGAATATATATTAAGTAATCATAACTAAATGATTGGCAATAAATAACCTATTTTATTTTTTTTGCCAAAAAAAGATATTTAAATATTTATTTGGCATTCAATAGCCACTTTCTTTTTCTTGAAAATGATTTTTTAAAATTCTCTCTTTCCTAGACACGGCCTTTTATTTTTTGAAAAGAAAAAAATATTACTATATTGTCCTCCTTTTCTATATCTTTAACCGTATCTTTCTTCTTCTTTTTTCCTAAAAAAATCTCTTCCATTAGATATCCATTACACCATAATTCTCTCTCTCTCTTTTTTTAATGGGAAATGGACCTTGCCCCGAGGCTCCCACCCCTCGTGACGGTCAGGGGTTGAGCCGCACACCCCAAGCCTTATTATAGATAAAAAGAACAAAATACAAGGAGGGGGACATAAACCTTACCTCCGAAATTAAGGTGGTTCATAAGTCGAGTAGCCTACTAAGGTCACCGACTTATCCCCAATTACAACAAAGGAGAGATCTTAGACTATGTACTTAAGAGAGGACTCCTCTCGATACAAAACAACTAAGAAAACATAAATAAGGGAGACTCTCCCCTTTACAATATAATCCTAACTATAAGTTATTCATGAAAGCTATATCTAACTATAGATACAACAAATGTGAAGCTCAAACAGTTGAGTTATATACCAAGGTTCAAGTCAAGGAGGTTGTTTTATCCTTTTTAGTTTTCTTCTTCTAAAACTTGTCATCCCTAGCTTGTCCAACTTGATATAGCCTTTAGTTTCTTGTGGTAGTTCCTGGAGATTGTAGAAGTGTAGTGTGTGATCAAGCATATGGCTGTACTTAGCCAAAGTATCTACAGGAAAGTTTGCTTCTCGGAAGACATATTTGCATTGGAAGAAGTCCAGCAGTTGGACCAAATGTTGGAGCTCTGCAGTGAACTTTTGAATGCTCTAAAGTGGTTTGATGTCTAGCTTCAGCCATTTGATCACAAGTTCAGAATTGACTTTCAAAATGACTCTACTATAACCATGTTGGAGGCACCACGTGATGCCAAAACTGGATGCCTGCACTTCAGCTTGATTATTGTATTCTATTCCTAAAGGAGTGGCAAAAGCATATATCAGATTACCCTTTTGGTCCCTTACTATGCTCCTGCTCCTACTTTCCCTGGATTTCCTATGGCACTCCCATCTATTTTAAGTTTAACAATATTAGGGGAAGGTTTGAGCCATCTAACTTGAGTTAACTTTATGCCATGCTTGAAGTTTTCTATCAAAATAACTAGATCCTTCCAAACAGTTGGCCAGGAAATATATGGAAAAGCAGTAGTAATCAGCATGTATATGTTCTTGACTATAGTGAACTTCACTCTAGTAGTACTAGACTTATTTCCTCCATATTTACTTGCCCACCTGTTCTTCCAGACATTCCAGCAAATAAATATAGGGATGACTTACAGCATGAGTTTATGTACAACATTTTTTGGTTTGTAAGTCCACCATTTCATCAAGTTGCTTCTGATGGAGTTGTGGTCCTGCATAATTCCCCACCAGCTGGAGAAGTATTTCCAGATGTGCTTAGCAAAGCTTTCAGAGACAAAAATATGATCTATGTTGTCTAAACCAGGCCTGTAACAACAAGAGCACAATGCAGGTTCTCTCCCAAAAGAAATCAGTTTTTCATTGGTTGGAAGTTTGTGTCTCAATGCTCTCCAAAGCAAGAATGAAGCCTTGAATGAGATGTTAGTGTGCCATTCAGAGTATCAGTCAATGTCTTGTTCTTTTTTTCCTCACATGTTCCCAAGCTGATTTACAAGTGAAGTTTCCATATGACTGCAACTTCCATTGAGCTTGATCAAGAATATCCTGCTAGTACCTGATTTCAGTGTTGAGAATTGTTTGTATCATGTGTTGAGGAGCTTGTTGTCTGACTTTCTCTTCATTCCATCTCCCATTTCTCAGAAACATAGAGACAGTAGAGTTGTTGAATCTTGGATTATATTCATAGTGGTTGGCCAAAGGGAAAACACCCAACCAATTATCCCACCAGAAACTATAGTTACCTGAATACAAAGTTCACTCAATATGAGGCTATATATCACCCTTATTCTTCATAATGTTCTTCCATATGAGAGATTGGCCTGTGTGCCACTTTTTTGTGATAGGATGGGCTCTTTAGAAATATTTAGCTTTCAGGAAATCCCCCCATATAGATCTCTTAGACCTGAATAACCACCAGTGTTTGTATTGCAGTGCTAAGCATACATCTTCCAGATTTTTTACACTAATACCTCCCTCCTCATATGGTAATCTAAGAGTTTCCCATGAGGCTCAATGGTACTTCCTTTTCTCCTTATCCCAACCCTAGAAAAAGTCAGCAATAGGAATTTAATTTGCTTCAAAGTAGTTCTGGTAGGGGTTATGGCAGATAGTAGATGTATAGGGAGTGATTGAAGCATTGATTTGACCAAAGTAGCTCTACCCCCATAGCTTAGCATCCTTGTCTGCCACCCTTGGATTTTAGCAATCACTTTTGCAACCATACTAGTGAAATATATGACCCTTTGCCTTTCTATATACAATGGACATCCCAAGTAGGTCATAGGACCATGAGTACATTTGTATCCAGTGATGGACACAACTCTATCAATAATATCAGCAGTTGTGTGAGTAGGGATCAAGATTTGGCTCTTATCCATATTAATAAGCTGACTAGAAGTGCCCTCATACATCTGAAGAGTCTTCATGATCAGCTGAAGGAAATACTTGGAGGTTGAGGTGAAGACAATAATGTCATCTGCAAAACTCAAGTGGTTAATTTGAGGACCCTTTTTCTCCATTTGAAAATCAGTGTATAGGTAGTGATGATGAAGGTTGTTTAGCATTCCCGACAATACCTCTGCACCAAGAATAAAGAGAGCAGGGGAGAGGGGGTCTCCCTGTTTGAGGCCTCTTGTTGAGTGGAAAAATTCATGCCTACTACCATTGATGATGACAGAGTATCAATTGTTGGACATTATTCTCCATACCATGTCTATGAAAATTTCTCCAAATCCCATCTTTCTTATGACTAGACAAATAAAGGACCACAAAACCCTATCATAAGCCTTAGCCATGTCAAGTTTAATAACCACATTATCATTAATTTTGGGCTTCTTTATGTTGTGCATAATTTCTTGGACCAACATAATATTCTCAAATATGCTCCTTCCTTGGACAAATCCAGACTAATTATTAAAAATAAGATGAGGGAGGATAGGAGCCAGTCTGTTACTAAGGAGTTTGGAAATTATTTTGCTAGTAAAGTTGTTGAGAGAGATAGGTCTGAAATCAGATAGTCTGTTAGGATGTTCTACTTTTGGGAGTAGAGCTAGACATGCATGGAAGATGTATTTGGGAATGTCATGGCCATTAAAGAAGAACTGAATCAGCTCCAACAAATCCTCACTGATAATGTCCCAGCATACCTGAAAAAACTTGTCACTCATCCTATCAGGACCTACAACAGAAGTAGTACTCATAGAGAAGATCACTTGTTGCAAACTCCTCCTTAGTAGGTAACCCTTGTAGCAAGTGATTTTGATTGTCACTAACCATTCTAGGTATGTAATTAACAACATCTTCATTGATCTTCTTGTTGTCTCAAGTAAATATTTTTTCAAAATGATGACAGGCAACCTTGGCAATTTTTGCATTTCCCTGAATAATATTACCCTGATCATCTTTAATTTTGTGAGTATACAATCTTCTCCTTCTCCCTCTGATGATAGCATGGAAGTAGTTGGAGTTGGCATCCCCTTCCTTAAACCAATGGAGCTGAGTTTTTTGTTTAAGGATGGACTGCTCTATCTTCAGATACCTGATATATTAGGCATTGATTAGATTCAGCTTAGTTTTATTATCTTCTGAGTTATCTCTGATTATTGCATCCTCGGCATCTCTAATTTTTTCCTCAAAATCAGTGATGAAAGAAAAGATATCCCCATATTTTTGTCTTGACCAACTACTCAGAGTGCTGCTCACTCTTTTTATTTTTCCTGAAATCTTCTCATAGGATTCCTGCAGCAGGTTTCCCCCAGCCTATTTTTACAACATCAAGGAAGCTATCATTGTCAACCCAGTAGTGTAGGAACTTAAAATACTTGATGGCATTGTTCTGTCTCTCTACACACTCCATGAGTAAAGGGCAGTGGTCTGATCCAGTGGAAGCTAGATGAGTTATAGTTGTCATAAGCATTATTTTTAGCCACTTATCATTGACAATAGCTCTATTAAGTCTCTTCCAAATCCTAGCATCATTATCCCTGTTGTTACACCATGTATACTTTACACCATGAAAACCCAAGTCTATGAGTCCAAAAGCTTCAATAATACTTATGAATTCAAAACTTTTATTCATGTTATAGGGTTGGCCACCCAGCTTCTCATCAATGTTAGTGATCACATTAAAATCCCCTATGGTACACCATGGTTTGTCTACACTGGAGTACTGCAGTAGTTTCTCCCAAAGATCTCTTCTCAAGTGATCCTTACATTTAGCATAAAAAAAGGTTTTGAGGTAGGTAATAGGACATGCAACATGCTTGATCTCACAAGTAATCTGTTGCTCATCCTGATCTATAATGGAGCATGCCACATCTTTATTCAAAAAAAGCCAAATTTTGTTATTAGGATTATGAATGGCACTATCCATTTTAAGCTGAATTCTATGGGAATTAAGATAAGATTGGTTTGAAAATGTTTCAAGAATTGCCAACATAGAGATATTGTGATAATCCTTGAGTTTTTGGAGTCTATCCAGTGAATCTTGAGTATCAATACTCCTTGCATTCCAGCATATAGTACTAATCATCAAGACTTATGGGATTTGGACCTTGTTTTGATGCTACATTTGCAAATAGCATTATCAGAGCTTGTGGTGTCATCTGTTGCTTCTTCTTTCTTTTTTCATGCTGACTCCTGGTGAAAGACCATTCTTCTCTGAGATTTGTTATGCTTCTTCCTGTGTTGTTGTATCTATGGTAGGACCAAATGCCTTTAAGTGGGCATTGGTTTCCTCATCTTCCTTTTGAGCCTCATCATATTGGTCAGGATCTTCCTTATCCTCAGAATGGATGACTCTGTATTCATCTATTAGGTCTTATGGAATAATTTTCTTATTGAGTACACATTTTTCAGTAGCTGCCTCCTGAATTTGCAAAGATGTCATATGGATGCCTGCTTGTTCCACCACTAGGACATCATGTAGACTCTGCTATCCTGATTGCATTTCCTTGATAAGTTTCTTCTTTAAAGCATCCCTTTTCTTCTTACTAAGGGAATTAAAAAATTGAGGACTCTCATTTTGCCTTTTCAGATTACTATCAGGAGGTTCCTTATCCATTGTGTAGCAGTCCTTTTTTTGTACTGAATGTTCATAGTGCCTCTCCTATATGGTTGCTGTTGTAGTAGTCACCTCAGTGGTAGCAGGGACTCTAAATTCCTTTCTAAGATTAACCAAAGAACTTTCCCTCCCCCTGGTAACCCCTTCCTGCAAGTTAGTGGGTTTCTCCTGTAGTCCCCCATCCTTACCTCCTTAAACTACATCAGACATAACATGAAGATTAATGGGGGAACCATGGGGGTGTGGGAGAGATAAGTCAATACCTGAGTCCTTCCCTTTTGTAGTATTGCAGTCCATACCATCCAATGTGTCAATTGTGACAGCAGCAAATGTTACACCCCGTACTTTGGTAGCTTCTTAAGTTTCTAGGAAGTCTCTTAAATTTCTTAGAAGTCATCATGTGAGTCGGATAATCTATAACGCTATCAAATAATCCTAAGGAAATGAGAAGGAAATACTCCATAAAGGAGAAGATTAGAAATAGGGTTATAAGAATCCGGAAGAAGTTGGAGGTTAAGTAGTGAGTCGTAGGACTCGACTTACTTGTGAAAGCTATTACTTGGAATATTTTACATACTAAGCTACTTGAGTACATGTCGAGCTTAAGTAGCAAGGAATACATAGGCTCTTGAAGTGAGACGAGATTATGAGCTCACGAAAGA
The DNA here is from genome assembly GCF_947179165.1 of Solanum dulcamara. Lineage (NCBI taxonomy): Eukaryota > Viridiplantae > Streptophyta > Magnoliopsida > Solanales > Solanaceae > Solanum > Solanum dulcamara. The sequence goes on from NC_077242.1 coordinate 12,173,003, forward strand.
GAAATAAGGAAATGACGTGCCTACTCGAAGCAAGTAGGTAATGCAACTACTTAGGGTCAAGTAGGTGATGCAACATCTTGGGTGGACTCCCACGCTGCCATGTGGCAGCTTTGAATTGGATACATAATTGAGGTGGCGCACTAGAGGGGCTGCCACATGTCACCCCTAGGGGATGCCACATGTCACACTCTAAGGGAGTTTATAAATACATGTAAATATGACTATTCTTTCATTTAAAATTCATCTTTCAACTTGGAAAAAGAAAAGAAAAACGTAGAGAGGGAGAGAGCTACGACAGCCATGGCTTTGGCCATTTTAAGATACGATTTCCAATTTCGTTCTGTGAATTAATTATTTAAGGTATACCACGGATACATGATGGGGTTTAATAGAATGAAATTACTATTTGGGGCAGCCAAGAAGGGATACGAACAGTCCGCAACTTTCAGCATATAAAGGAGTTTCCAAAGTTAATTTTCAGCATGTTTGGGAAGCCTTTTGTTAAGGTATGGCTTGGTTATCTTCTCCCATATTTTGGTAATGGTTTGAACATTATAGGAAGGTATTAATAATTTAAAGTTATGGTTTGGAGCATCTCAAAATGGATATCAAAAAGCTACAACATTTCAACCGTAATTAAGGAATTTCCGAGGCGAGTTTTGACAATCTTTGGCCAATTTTGGATAAGGTGAGACCTTTCCCTTCAAATTGGGGTTTATGGTGTTGTTATGAAGTGTGTTATATGTTGTGTAAGTGTCTGGAAATATAAAAATATCATAGAGATGGTTGATGTTGGAAATAACCTAATTTAAAGTCGCTATAGTTAAATTGTTGTCGAAATAAGGTGTTGTGCGTGTGAGGTGCTGCTGCAGATGTGTGGTGTTGTGTTGTAGGGCCTAAAAGTATTCTGAAAGGGGTGTGGGAGCTTCTGGTTGTAGCCATCTGACCCTCTGTCTCGTATAGTTAAAGGTTTTGCAAAATGGAAACTAGAAACCCTATTTTGGTATCGTGGTTTCGAGTGAGTCATTTGCAGTTTGTGTTGTTTTATATTGGTGTGAACTGCTTATACATATGCTGAAGTTTGTTGTTGTTGGTTGGCTGTAGTTATAAGGAGTGTAATTAGAAATTTGTATAGGGCATATTATAGGGAAGGTGTTGCCCAATTTTCGTTAACTCCTTAACTAGTTAAGGAACTAGTCGAGAAGGCGAGCGAGGGGTTGAGTTATATGAATACTCATATGTAACCTAAGATGCTGGAAAGCTAAGGGTTGTTGATACTCGCATTAATTTTATGTTACCTAGGTTCAAGGAAAGATGAGGCAAACAGGATAAAGAGTAACCCATAAGAGGTATGTGAAGCTTTCTCTTGGCATGTTTTTGGAATAAGTATGTAAAGCATGTCTCTCTTTTCTTTTGGGCATGTCTTAGATTTAAGTGACAAATGATATGTGTATGAAGCCTGGGGTAATTCTATTCATGAGCTTTGAACATGATTCATGATTCATAATTCGTGCTCATTTCTGAATGTTAAAATTCTTAAAGTAGTTAAGCTCACATCCCTCAAGTCTTCTATAAGCTGAAAAGTAGTGTATGTAAAGATAACGTTTCCTTCTTTTGGCATGTATTCAAGTTAAATAGTGAATGATATGAACTTGCGGGTAAATCTACTCGTAAATTCCAAGTGTAACTCACAGTTCTTATGTACTCCTTGATGAAAGCACTCTTACAGTAATTGAACTAGGGCTTCTCAAGCCTTCTATATGTTAGAAAAGGATGAGTATGTGAAGCTACCCTTTTTTCTCTTTTGGCATGACTTAGATGTAAGTATTATGTATAGGAAATTAGGAGTTATTCCACTCTTAAAACTCTGAGTGTGAGTTAAGGCTCTTGTTAATCCGTACTGATTAGAACTCCTGTAACAAGTTAAGTCATCACTTTTCAAGTCTTCCATGTGATAGAAAGTGGTACATGTAAAGCTTGTCTTTTCCTACTTCTAGAAAGACTGAACTATAGATACTATAGAACACAGAGTTGGAGATATCTCCATTTATAGACTCTGGATGTAACTCATGACTTGTACCCACTTCTGAATGATAAGAGCCTTGAAGTAGATAAACTACGACCCTTGAGCCTACTATAGGTTGAATAATGTTGGGATGTTTAAGCTCCTATACCTAGGGGCTCTTGAACATGCTTTATGGTGATATCTAAGTGATGTTTGATATGTTATAGAGTTTTACATGCACGTATATGCATTATGATATATATGAAATGGGCCGAACGTACCTCGGCATATTTTTCTACGTAAGGATCGGGCCGTACGTTCCACGGCATTTTGTGTTGCTTATGGATCGGGACATCGTACCTCGACATTATTACACGATATATGGATCGGGATGTCATTCCTCGGTATTATTATATGATATACGGATCGAGCCGTCTTTCCTCGGTATTTTTATAAGATATGTGGATCGGGCTATCATTTCTCGGCGTGTACTTTGTATATACATGGATCGGGCTGTGCGTTCCACAATGCTAATGGTATATATGTTCTTACGATGATAAAATGATGCATTTGTTACACCGAGTCTCCGAACGGGCCGGATACAGTATGTGATGATAGCATGTATGCCTTTATTTTATAAAATGCAGGTACAGTAGATGGCTAAATGTTATTCTTGCCCCCTGCATCCCTATTTCAGTTGTTGTCTCAGTTATGATGTTTTATGCTTTATATACTCAGTCCATAAATCGTACTAACCATTTTTTCCTTGGGGGGCTGCATTTCATGCCCGCAGGTACATATGTTCATTTTAAGGATCCGCCATCTTAGGATTTCCACTCAGCTATGTTAGAAGTGCTCCACTGTTCTGGAGACTAGCTTTTGGTGCTGACCTTCTAATGTATATATTTGCTTAATCAGGGGTACAGCGGAGGCCCTGTCTCGCCATATGTTACTGTTAATATTCTTAGAGGTCTGTAGACATGTGTGTGGGTTATACATGTACGTTCTATTAAGTTATGTCTACGTGATGTATTATAAATATCAAGATACTATGACAGCCTTATCGGCTTGCACGCCCTTTCATGACAAGATACAAATAAAAGAGGCTACAGGCATATGAAAATGTTATGACCTACTGGGGTTCTTATGTATAGTTCTTATATTGATTGTTACATCTGATAATTAAATATACGGGGGTCTAGGTCGGACCCCAGTCACAGCCTACGGGGTTGGATCGTGATAGCAAAACTATTAATGGGGACTTGGAGGGATGAGAGAGATAAGTCAATACCTAATTTCTTTGCTTGTTTCACATACTCATTACTTCCTTTTTAATATTGTTTATTATTTTTTGCTAGAATCTGATTTGATTGAACATTATTTTGCTACATCTTATATCTTAATTTTTTTTTGAGTTTACCATTCTTGTTATTCCTCTTTGTCTTTGTTCCTATCTTGGTGTCGTTGATGTCTCCCAGCTTGGTTTTCTTTTGTACCTGCATTAGTTGGAGATATATTACTCTCAGGCTGTTGTGCAATGGTTAAGGGACCTACCTGGTTTTCAGTTTCCTTCCTTTTTTTTGTTTTCTTCATCTCTCCTCTTAACATTACAGCTTGTCATATTATGCCCTTGATGCTTACAATAAGAACAGTATTCAGGTATACCTTCATACTGTATAGCCTACCATCTGCCTTTAGTGTGATCCTCTTTATCAAATCCTATCCATACATACGGGGGCCTTTCCTTGGTGATATCCATTTGTATCCTTACTTTTGCAACACTGCCTCTAGTTATTTTAAGTGAAGTTGCATCCAGGTACAGGATTTTACTAATTGGGGATAAAAGGGGGGTTATAAACTCTTTATTGTAACAATGCCAAGATAGTTCTGGTAGTATGACCCAAACTGGTACGATAGGTGTTTCCTCTTTAGGTCTGAAGGTTGGAGTCCACAATTGAAGTCTCATAAGTTGCCTTTCAATATACATCTTTTGTTTATTCCATACTGAAATATGATCTTCCTCATTATCAAGATCTATGTAAATGTGCCTTGTATTGAAATGAGCAATCTTGACACCTCCAGTGAGTTGAGTCTGATGAATAAAGCTTCTTATGATAAGCTCTATCTTGGACATTGTATTGGTGAATTTACCTATTAAAGTATACTTACATCTAGACGCAAGTTTCACAAGAAAGTTTTCCTTTTAAAAAATTACAGCTGGCAAGCCCTGTCTTGTGGTGAAAACAGGAGATGAAATAGCAATAGGAACCTCATTTCTAGTTTGATTAACTCTTATTCTAGTCGCATAAGTTTGTATAACTGTGAATGGACCTGGTTCCGGGACAAAATCTATTTTGAGACTCTGGAACTGAGGTAGCTGTTTTGGATTTGTGGGAGGTTTATCATTTGACTTATGCATATTTGGTTGATACTGAGGGTTATGTTTATCAAAGTTGGATGTAAGCTTGGTGAAATCATGATGGAGCTGAGTCTTGGTAGTTGTTGAGGTGTTGTGATTAAGCTTGATATTGTTACCACACGCAGCAACCTCTCCGTTGTTGTCCTGGTTATCAGTTTCTATAGAGATAGGATTGAGCTCATTTTCACCCTTAGTCTCCCTGTTATCCTTAACCTCACGTTGTATAGAAGGGATTATCTCATTCAAATTATGATCAATTGCATTCGAGACAAATTTACTTGGATTGAATTATGAGTTCTGTCCTGCACTTGATTCTGATGGCCATCCATATTGCTCCTTGCCATTTCTTCAGTGTCGGCATTCAAATGGTTCGAGTTCATCTCCTGTAAGGTATTTATTTCAGCACCAGTTGATACGCTCGAAGAGTTTAATGGTTCCACAATTGCTCTTTGTTCCACCATAATCGACTAGATACCTTCAACACTTTGTATACATGTGTCGTATCTTTTTAATTTGAGAAATTCTGATCTGAGTCGAGCTTTTTATTCGTCGGAGCTCCAGTGCCCTTATCAGAAATTCGGTCACCGGTGAAGTCACCAGTAGTCGAATTTGTTTTTGGAGAAAGCTCTTTATCAGAAGAACAACCCTCAGTATCCAAATCACCTCGAATATCACCAGATCTTTTGATTGGAAAGGTGAAATGGGTTGAAATTTGATGTGAAGATACCTCTTTAGAGCCAGATTCAGCGTCATCACTGTGAGTTGCACAAATGTTTCCATTTTGTGATCAAGAGATGATCTTTTGTGCCCAGGCTAGCTGTTCCTTCAAAATCGCAACAGGGATCGCATCACTATAATCAACATTCGAGGAACTAGGAATGAAATTAGGCGTTGATTCCAGTTGGGATTTTTCATGAGAGGAAGGCTCTCCTCTTAGACTAAGTCTGGTGGCTTGGGGAGCTCCACCGGAGGCGTGTGGGCCATTCGGCAGACCTGTGCACTGTTCACGCTTGTATTTTTAGATAGAAGGGAGAGAATTAGGGTTTTTTGACTGTTATGCTGTGTTCAGTTTTATTGGGGAATTTGAATACTACAATTCTTCAAATGTATCTTCTTCTTCTTTTTTTTCTAAAAATAATTCTTCCATTAGATATCCATTACACAATAAGTTTCTCTTATTGGGAAAATTGAATCCCACGAATAAATTGAATATTCACTCGGCGAGTTTTTCTTCAAAAAATCTAAAATTAGGAGATTATATATCTTTCATCTGGGAGTAACTTATTTTATTTTTGTGTGAATTTTATTCTAAATGTAATGAGTAAGAGAGATTATTCTAAGAATCCTGTCAACAATTGGAATAATGATTCCGATTTTGATGATTTTATTACCAACGATCCCAAAAAATTGATTTGTGCAAAATTTATTGTCATTACAATCGAAAATCTCTCAAGTGAAGGCACAGAATATTATGGATATACAAATTTATAAAGGAGAACAGATTTTGAATATGACACTCCCACCGTAAAATATGAATTTAAATATAAGTAATGTGTACATACTGTATTTGCCATATCACAATCAATGTATACGATAAATTTTAAATCGAATAAAATAATTATACATCAATTAGATCAATATGTTAAATAAATGTATACAAAAATAAATTGCAATTTAATTAATGCATACATTAAAACTGTTACATGTATCCGTAAAATAACATTCCTAATTTAAAGGAATATAAAGACAATTACTATTCTTATGAATAAGGAGAGATAATTATAAATAATAGTTTGCTAGTTTTAAGTAGAAATGGTTGGAAGTTAGAACAAAGATGATATTAAATATTTTTTACTATTTTTAAAAATAATAATTTGAAAGGAGAGAGATAATTCTAAATAATCTTTTGCTAGTTTTAAGGAGAAATGATTGGAAGTTAGATGAAAGATGATATTAAAAAGCTTTTTTTATTTTAAAAACTAATTTTATAATGTCGATATATTACTTTTGGACCAATATGTGCCAGTTTTTTATTTGTCTATTAATTGCTAATTAATATTAGGCAATGTTTTGTCAATTGTATGTAACAATTATATATATGTGTCAATTCGTCATTTATAATTATATTAGCGAAAATATTGGATATGAGTTACAAGATTTTTCTAATTAGAAAGGAAGACAAGTGCAATTCTTATCATACTAATATGAGAAATTTGCATACAAATTTGAATTCTTGAAATTAGATCTCTTTCTCCAAGTTATGCATTAAAATATATTAAATGTAGTTTTCTAAAGAAAAAAAGAGATATTTATATAAATAGAAAATCATATTCACTATTTATTTTTTTAGCCGACAAATTAAAATTCAAATTACTCGTGTTTGATGGCTCATTTAGTTTCAAGTAACTAAATACCGTTGAATTAAAGTTGGTGTTCTATCGTTAATTATTTCTTCAAAGGTTTCAATCACCAATAGTTCTATCGTTATATATAATAATTTCTTCAATAATTTATGTAGTACATTTTCATTTAGTTTTCTATGTGACCCATTGTCAAAATTCAAGGTCTATCTTTCTTATCATTTATGTGTATTGTGCCCAGTGACGGAGGCAGGAATTCTATCAAGGGGTTCAAAAAAAATTAAGCATGCTAATAATTATCTATAAATAAATGGATCGGGTCAAATATACTTGTTTTGCAAAAAGTAGGGGGTCTTTCTACAAGTTCTTCGATTTCTTTTGAATTCCCTTTAGCTCCTGAAAGTGTAAATGGACAGAAAGCATGAACTCTTTTATTAAAAAGACTTAAAATAAATACCAACTCGAAGTAAAAACACCCTTCATCCACAAAAAAAAATTGACAAGAAATGGCTTCAAAACAAGAAAAATATCCTAAACAATAAAATTATCATATCTTGATATGTATTACAAAACATAGTGATAATTACACCACCTTGAAGAGGGGGGGGGGGGTTAAGAAATCAAACATGCGAGTAAGCCTATCAAAATATAGTTTTACAATTGAAATGCAACTATATACATTATTACAAATGTATTTTACGAGGTTTCATATCTTGAAATGTTTTAATAATAGCATCATTAGAAATACTGTCAAATACATCTTTTTCTAAATAAGGCACCAAACAACCACTAAAAAATCATCACTCATTTTGACTCCGCAAGTCATTTTTGATAAACTTCATTGCCAAAAAAGTTCTTTTAACGGAAGCAGTGGTAACTGGTAGAAGCAGTGGCGGAATCAAGATTTTTAATAAGGGTGTTCAAAATCTAAAAAAGTAGACACGCGAACTAGTCTAAGGGGGTTCGACATCTACTATTTATACATAAAATTTTTTTTAACCATGTATAAATAGTATAATTTTTCGCCGAAGGGGGTTCGGATGAACCCCCTGGATACATGCTGGGTCCGCCCCTGGGTAGAAGTAGAGCAAGTTTCATTAAGTGGAATACCAGAGGATAATTTGAATATTTTTTTGTCCGAACTAATCTTTTGAAAAGATCACAAAGCCTATTTAGTTCAGAGAACCTTTCATCAACATCACAAACATCAACTATGTAAGTTGCAAGTTGATTCTTAAGAGTACTCATATTAGATTCATCAAAGTCATCCGGATATAACTCCGTCATTCTCATTACTTTTTGATGTCAAAACTTGAAATTGAGTTAATTGGATTTAAGCAAGCAATTCCATGGAGCAAATCGGTAGTCACCTCATCAAAACGATCATTAAGCTCTTGAAGTTGCCAATCAATAATATTACAAAACACTTCAACACAATAATGATGTAAGATTGTATAGTTACAAGTATTCGTCGTGATCTTAAAGAGGTAACATATGGCTCCTCAAAGTTTGGTATCAAAATATCATGTTTGGTACAAAATGTAGATACCTTAGCAATAAGAGAGTCTCATTCATCAACTCATAAAACTTGCAACCTTCTCTTTGCTACTTCAACAAGTAGCATGACATTTGCAATATCTTGCTCCTTCTTTTGTAAGCATTTATTAAGCTCATTTGTGATTGCTAAGACATCTCTCATCAAATGCAACATGAACGCAACCTCATATGTTCGACAAGATTCAAGATGTCCCATTGCCTTAGCTCTTTCATTCATATTTCATGCATCAAGAGCAAGCGATTCAAGAACATCAAGAATAGAGCCAAACATAATAATAAAATTATTCAAGAATTTATAATGAGATCCCCAACGAGTGTCACAAGCTCTTGAAAGACCAAGTTGTTGATTCAAGCCCCCTACCCGTTGCAATATCAAGAATAATATAGAGAAAAAATAATAAAATTTTCTTGATTTGCTAAAATAAATAAATAAAATGAAACATTTATTTTTAATATAAGAACGTAAAAGGGTCAAAAATGTTTTTAAACTATGTGAAATGAACAAAAATATCCTCCGTTTATAGTTTGGTCCAAAAATGCCCTTGCCGTCAATACTTTGGTCCTATAATGCTCTTATTGTTACTTCAAAAATGCCCTTTTCAAATAAATGTATTCTTTATTTTCTTTTTGAACACATTTTTTTCTAATAATATTTTTTCATTAGCAAATGCTTATACAACTTCAATTAATTTTTTTTTTAAAAAAATAAAAATATTTTTTATTTTATTATAATTATTTTTTATCATTATTTAAATAAAAATTCATGATGAATTTACTATGATCTTATATATATGACATAAATTATCCGTTAAAACTTAAAAAAGTACATGAAATTAGTCTATTTTAATTGATAAAATGAGATTAAGAAGAAAAATAAATTATTTCCTACATTTTTATTACTCAAAGTGGTTTAAAAAAAACAAGAATAGGGTTCTGTAAAAGTAATTTTTTTATAAGGAACAAGATTTTTTTTTAAAAAATATATATTTATTCGGAAAAGGGTATTTTTGTCCCATTTTATAACAACAAAGACATTTTTGGACCAAACTATCAACAACAAGGATATTTTTGGACTAAAATATTGACGATAAAGATGTTTTTGGACCAAACTATAAATATAAGATATTTTTATTTATTTCACATAATTTAAGGACATTTTAAATCCTTTTTTGATATAAGAATCAAATAAAATGAGATGGCATGAGTACATTTTCATTTACTATATGACCAATATTGTAAAAACACAAGGTCATTTCCCTTTGTTAATTTATAGGAAAGAAACAAAGGGACATGGATGAAATTAATTAAACCAATAGATACGAGCAATAATGGAATCATGATTTTTATCGGACAAGTAAACAATAAAAAAACAAACAAACGAAGAAATTATAAAGTAATCAACATACATTTAAAAAGTTTGATCCACCACCGTATGCAAGTAAGTGTGCAAGTGTAAAATTAGGTGTAAGAAAAGCAAGGATTAGAATGGAAACAAACACAATTAGAATAAAAATTAAATTATGTAGTTAATCAGAAAAATTCAATGTTAATCTTATTTAGGAACGAATTATCCAAAAGATATTTTAGCTACAAACAATAGAGAAACAAAGTTCATAGCTAATTTTTTTTAAAAATAATAATAAAATTTATCTGCATCCAATATATATATATCAAATTATCGTAATTTATCATTGTTAAGTAATAACTTTTGAAAAAAATAAATATTAAGTAATATAACTAAGTGATTGGCAATAAATAACCTATTTTATATTTTTTGCCAAAAAAAGATATTTAAATATTTATTTGGCATTCAATAGCCACTTTCTTTTTCTTGAAAATGATTTTTTAAAATTTTCTCTCTCTTTCCTAGACACGGCCTTTTATTTTTTGAAAAGAAAAAAATATTACTATATTGTCCTCCTTTTTCTATATCTTTAACCGTATCTTTCTTCTTCTTTTTTCCTAAAAAATCTCTTCCATTAGATACCCATTACACCATAATTCTCTTTTATCGGGGAAATTGAATACTACAATTCTTCAAATGTATCTTCTTCTTTTTTTCTAAAAACAATTCTTCCATTAGATATCCATTACACAATAAGTTTCTCTTATCGGGAAAATTGAATTCCACGAATAAATTGAACGGCAAGTTTTTCTTCAAAAAATTTAAAATTAGGAGATTATATATCTTTCATTTGGGAGTAACTTATTTTATTTTTGTGTGAATTTTATTCTAAATGTAATGAGTAAGAGAGATTATTCTAAGAATCCTGTCAACAATTGGAATAATGATTCCGATTTTGATGATTTTATTACCAACGATCCCAAAAAATTGATTTGTACAAAATTTATTGTCATTACAATCGAAAATCTCTCAAGTGAAGGCACAGAATATTATGGATATACAAATTTATAAAGGAGAACAGATTTTGAATATGACACTCCCACCGTAAAATATGAATTTAAATATAAGTAATGTGTACATACTGTATTTGCCATATCACAATCAATGTATACGATAAATTTTAAATCGAATAAAATAATTATACATCAATTAGATCAATATGTTAAATAAATGTATACAAAAATAAATTGCAATTTAATTAATGCATACATTAAAACTGTTACATGTATCCGTAAAATAACATTCCTAATTTAAAGGAATATAAAGACAATTACTATTCTTATGAATAAGGAGAGATAATTATAAATAATAGTTTGCTAGTTTTAAGTAGAAATGGTTGGAAGTTAGAACAAAGATGATATTAAATATTTTTTACTATTTTTAAAAATAATAATTTGAAAGGAGAGAGATAATTCTAAATAATCTTTTGCTAGTTTTAAGGAGAAATGATTGGAAGTTAGACGAAAGATGATATTAAAAAGCTTTTTTTATTTTAAAAACTAATTTTATAATGTCGATATATTACTTTTGGACCAATATGTGCCAGTTTTTTATTTGTCTATTAATTGCTAATTAATATTAGGCAATGTTTTGTCAATTGTATGTAACAATTATATATATGTGTCAATTCGTCATTTATAATTATATTAGCGAAAATATTGGATATGAGTTACAAGATTTTTCTAATTAGAAAGGAAGACAAGTGCAATTCTTATCATACTAATATGAGAAATTTGCATACAAATTTGAATTCTTGAAATTAGATCTCTTTCTCCAAGTTATGCATTAAAATATATTAAATGTAGTTTTCTAAAGAAAAAAAGAGATATTTATATAAATAGAAAATCATATTCACTATTTATTTTTTTAGCCGACAAATTAAAATTCAAATTACTCGTGTTTGATGGCTCATTTAGTTTCAAGTAACTAAATACCGTTGAATTAAAGTTGGTGTTCTATCGTTAATTATTTCTTCAAAGGTTTCAATCACCAATAGTTCTATCGTTATATATAATAATTTCTTCAATAATTTATGTAGTACATTTTCATTTAATTTTCTATGTGACCCATTGTCAAAATTCAAGGTCTATCTTTCTTATCATTTATGTGTATTGTGCCCAGTGACGGAGGCAGGAATTCTATCAAGGGGTTCAAAAAAAATTAAGCATGCTAATAATTATCTATAAATAAACGGATCGGGTCAAATATACTTGTTTTGCAAAAAGTAGGGGGTCTTTCTACAAGTTTTTTGGTTTCTTTTGAATTCTCTTTAGCTCATGAAAGTGTAAATGGACAGAAAGCATGAACTCTTTCATTAAAAATACCTAAAATAAACACCAACTCAAAGTAAAAACACCATTCATCCACAAAACAAATTGACATAAAATGACTTCAAAACAATAAAAACATCCTAAACAATAAAATTATCATATCTTGATATGTATTACAAAACATAGTGATAATTACACCACCTTGAAGGGGGGGGGGGGGGGTTAAGAAACCAAACATGCGAATAAGCCTATCAAAACATAGTTTCACAATTGAAATGCAACTACATACATTATTACAATTGTATTTTACGAGGTTTCATATCTTGAAATGTCTTAGTAATAGCATCATTAGAAATACTGTCAAATACATCTTTTTCTAAATAAGGCACCAAACAACCACTAAAAAAATCATCACTCATTTTGACTCCGCAAGTCATTTTTGATAAACTTCATTATCAAAAAATCTCTTTTAACGGAGGCAGTGATAACTGGTAGAAGTAAAGCAAGTTTCACTAAGTGGAATACCAAAGGATAATTGGAATGTTTCTTTGTCGGAACTAATCTTTTGGAAAGATCACAAAGCCTATTTAGTTCAGAGAACCTTTCATCAACATCACGAACATCAACTATGTAAGTTGCAAGTTGATTCTTAAGAGTACTCATATTAGATTCATCAAAGTCATGCGGATATAACTCTGTCATTCTCATTACTTTTTTATGTCAAAACTTGAAATTGAGTTAATTGGATTTAAGCAAGCAGTTCCATGGAAAAAATCGATAGTCACCTCATCAAAACGATCATTAAGTTCTTGAAGTTGCCAATCAATAATATTACAAAACACTTCAACACAATAATGATGTAAAATTGTATAGTTACAAGTATTCGTCGTGATATTAAAGAGCTAACATATGGATCCTCAAAGTTTGGTATCAAAATATCATGTTTGGTACAAAATGTAGATACCTTAGCAATAAGAGAGTCCCATTCATCAACCCTTAAAACTTGCAACCTTCTCTTTGCTACTTCAACAAGTAGCATGACATTTGCAATATCTTGCTCCTTCTTTTGTAAGCATTTATTAAGCTCATTTGTGATTGCTAAGACATCTCTCATCAAATGCAACATGAACGCAACCTCATATGTTCGACAAGATTCAAGATGTCCCATTGCCTTAGCTCTTTCATTCATATTTCATGCATCAAGAGCAAGCGATTCAAGAACATCAAGAATAGAGCCAAACATAATAATAAAATTATTAAAGGATTTATAATGAGATCGCCAACGAGTGTCACAAGCTCTTGAAAGATCAAGTTGTTGATTCAAGCCCCTACCCGTTGTAAGTTCACCCATTTCTAATGCCTCTTTAATTATTTCTTTTTGAGAATTTCGTAATTCATCCATACACTTAAAGAAATATCCCAATACATTTAAAATATTTGAGACCAATATTACAAGTTTCTCCACTTCAACACACTTTTTAGAGACCCAACAAGAGTTAGTTGAAGTTGATGAGCAAAACAATGGATGGAATAAGCCGATCTACTTTCTTGCCTAATCAACATTTTAAGGCCATTGATATCACCTTGCATATTGCTTACTCCATCATAACATTGTCCACGCACACTTGATGGACTTAAAGAATGTTGAGCAAGTAAATTAGCAATTGCCTTCTTTAGAGATGAAGCATTAGTATCTTGAACATGAACAATGTCAATAAGTTGCTCCATCACAAATCTCTTTATATTAATATATCAAAATACAATAGCCATTTTCTCCTTGTGTGACACATTAAAGGAGTCATCAACTAGTAATGCAAAGTAATCACCATTTAATTCCTTAAGAATAGCTTTAACGGTCTCTATCTTACATGTAATCACAATATCTTTTTGAATTATTGGAGAAGTTATTTGATCATTTTGAAGAGCATGTTCTAGTACATAATCACGAATTTTATCACATTTTTTTGCATGAGAGAATTTCAAGAAAGTTACCCCTATTAAGTGATGATTTAAATTCATCATGACCTCAAAATGCAAATTTCTGAGATATGAGAAATCTTACTACATTAACTGAAACACTTAAGAGGATTTAATATCCATACTTAAGTTGATTAGATTGCCTCTCAAATGCAAATTGAATAGACTGTTGTTGTTGTAATAAATCTTGACATTTATTTTTTGACTGATTATATATGTTATTCAGTAGACCAATATGTTTGTCAAGACTACTTTTTTTATTCCAACTCTTAAACCTAATACTTGAAAATACTCCTCCTTGATGAATGGTATGGTCTTTAAATAGATAACAATATAAACAATAGACTGGATCTTTACTAACACTATACTCCAACCAATCATGATATACATTATCAAACCATTCATGATTAAAATGATGCATTGATCCAGATTTTTTTTTGAGGATACTCATACACCGCTAGACGAGGTTGACAAGGACCATTCAAAAAGTGTGCTCTTCTAATAACATCACGATGATTTGGATGATAATTCAATATTGAGATTCTTTCACCAGGATAAAATTTTAAAGAAACCAAATCAAATTCTTGAGGAGAATGTAATGATACTTCTAAATGACTAGCATTTTCTTCTTGGTTAGATTGAACATGATGTAACACCCCTCAAAAAATTTTCCTAAGATTCGGACCCTTCTTGTATATGGGTAGGGTCAAACCCGAGTATTGAGGGGCGTACACATGAGCTAGGATAAGTCCCCGAGAAATTTAAGGATGTTGGAGGCGATGTGGGGTCAATGGGGCCCCTAGGACCAAATTAAATCCAAGTGATTCGTCGTGGCTAAGTCTTGGGATGAGTTCATATAAAGGGTTGAATTCTAACAAACCTATCTTTTGAAAGACGACAATCTGGGAGGCCCACGACCTATCAAATTAAAGATCGTCGAGTCTTCTTTCCAACGCCACCAAGAATGTACATTTTGGAATTTGGAGTCAAAAGATATGACGATCCTAAGACGAACTAGCACGGCAGGAAGTTCATTTAGGGCCTGGGTTGCAATTGCTGGGGAAATGGTCTTGGCGCTGCAAGGGCGCGACGCGCCACTATCGCGCCAGGAACATGCCTCAGTAGTTTGGTCCTTGGCGCGATGCGCCACTAAAAGTTGTGCAGGATTTTTCAAGCCTAATTTCCAAAACCCAAGAACAATGGCCTTGGCACTGTAAGGGCGCGACGTGCCACTATCGCGCCAGAAATATGCCTCAGTAGTTTGGTCTCTGGCGCAGCGCGCCACTACGAGGTGTGCAGGTTTTTAGGCGTAATCGGCCTGGCGCTGCAATGGCGCGACGCGCCACTATCTCGCCAGGTGCATTTTTGCCTATTTTTCAGAACTTTTGAGAAGGGACAATTTGGGAATTGTCCCAAATTATATATGTATCCTCCTTGAGCATTTGGAGACACATTTTTCAGCCCCCACTCTCTCTCTAGAAAATCCCTAGAAAACTCTCTCCTCTTCATCTTCTTCTTCTTCTCCATTTCCAACAAGAGATTGTTCCAAGAGCTTCAAGACTTTAAGCTTTCCATTGAAGACCCAACAACAGGGTTTCTTCAAGAGTCTATTCCAAGGTATGTAAGGCTATCTAAAATATGGGTTGAGTCCACCCATGTGCCCTATACCTTCTTTGAGGATAAATGCCCATAGAAATGGAGTTTCTTGCTAGGGTTGTGTTCAAATGAGTTTTGTTGTCTATTAAAGTAATTTTTGCTATGTTGATGAGGTTTAGTCAAGAACTTCCAAAAAGAGTCTTTGTGTGAGTATGAGTTGATGAAGATGAGTTGTTAAATATGTTTTATTGATTTTCTTAGCTATGTGGATTATTATAAAGGATGCTATTTTCTTTAAAATGATGCTTATCTTGAATTGTAGATTTAAAGCCTTGGAATTGTGATGAGATTCAAAGATTGATTAAATAGATAGAGGAAATGATTGGTTATGTTTACATGTTGCTATAAATGTGCCTTTAAATTTCTCTTGAAAGATGTGATTTAGAGATGATTGATTAAGCTAGAGTGGATGAGTTGACAAGGTTTAAATGAGACTTGTCGTATGATTTAATTGAGTCGATTGGATGGAGTTTTATGAGCATTAAGTCTTGGGAGGAGTATTGAGCACCGAATTGGGTAAGAGTAAAGTCCATACTCGAACCCAATAACTACATCGCCAAACGTAGGAGGGGATTGAACCGTTAAAGTCGGATGTTTCCCCAGATGTTTGTCCTGACATTATAAGACTTGGTTGGATTGGATCCATGATTGGTTGACTCGTTCATGCCCTAGCAAAGCATGAACGGACGTGGAAACAACGTCGGCCTTTTATACTGTTACTGACTCATAAGTGATGGTTGTTGGATAAGAGAAACTCCCACATAAGTCTTGATAATACTCTGAGTTGGATTGAGTTGAATGGTATGTGATTAGTCCCGTCTAAACCGTATTCTCGTTTAGATCTAGGACACTTGATTGAGTTGTTATTTCTCTTGAGTTGAGTTCTGATAGAATTGATGTTTCCTTTATGTCCTTCCATTTGGCCATTTTACATACCAGTACATTCCACGTACTGACGCCAATTGGCCTGTATCGTTTCATAATGCAGAGACAAGTACCAGAGATCATCAATCGGCGCTCTGTTGAAGATCTCCACCCCCTCGCAGCTAGTAGTGAGTCCTCCTAGTTCCAGAGGATGTTGAGCTCTTCTTGTATAGTTCTGATGTTACTTGTTTTATTTTGATTGTTGGTAGCCATGGGCTTGTCATGTGCACCTTTCAAATTGTAGATAGAGGCTTCATAGACCAGAGTGTAGAAATGTTGAATTATTCTTTTGAGTAGCCCTTTTTAAAATTTCTTGTCAAGTTGATGATTGTTTGGCCTTTGGCCCTAACTTATGAACAGTATACCCTTAATTGAGTTTTCCGCTAAGATAATGTGATTGAATGAACGTGTGACTAGACCAGGTGGTTTATTCGGAGGTCAGAAATGGCCTTCGAGTGCTGGCCACGCCTAGGGTACCCTCTCGGGGCGTGACAAATATGGTATCAGAGCACAGAATTCAAGTGTCCTAGGGAGTCTATAAAGCCGTGTCTAGTAGAGTCTTGCTTATGGGTGTGTTGTGCAGTACACTTATAATCAGGAGGCTATAAGACATTAGGAATTGTTTCACTTCTTTCATACTCTGGAATTCGTGCGATAGAGTTAAACTCTATAAAACTCTTTTCTAATTCGTGCGTTTATACATTACAGATAATGCCTCCTAAACGTATGGCTAGCCAGAGAAATGTTGATAACGCCGAGATGCCCTAGTCAGAGGTACGTCCAACAAGGGCTAGAGGCCGACCTGCGAGATATGCGGAGGCACCTCAAGTGCCTGCTACTCCACCTGCAACCACATCAGAGGCAGAATTTTGAGGGGCAATTGCAATGCTCACTCAATTAGTGGCTGCCCAAAATGGTAACCAGAGTTCACCCACTCTTAGCTCTAGTCCCCAAGAGTCGTCTGTTGCCGCCAGAATTCGAGACTTTCTGAGAATGAATCCGCCAGCATTCACGGGTTCGAAGGTTGATGAGGACCCCCAAAATTTTATTGATGAGATGTGGAAAATTTTGAAAGCTATGCATGCTATGGAAATTGAGGGGGTTGAGTTGGTGTCTTATCAACTCAAGGATGTGGCAAACATCTGGTATAACCAATGGGAGAAAGGTAGGGGTGAGTATGCTGAACCTACTAGGTGGGATGAATTTGAGGGAGCCTTTCTTGACCACTTCTTTCCCCGAGAATTGAGGGAAGCGAAAGTGGAGGAATTTGTAAATCTGAAACAAAAAGGCATGACTGTTAAGGAGTATGGCCTGAAGTTCATCCAGCTGTCCAGGTATGCTCCATAAATGATCCCAGATATGAGGTCAAAGATGAGGAAGTTCATCTCCAGGTTAAGGAGGCATGTGAAGAAGGAGTGTAAAGCGACATTGCTAATCTCCGATATGGATATTTCCAGACTAATGGTGTATGATCAACAGGTGGAGGATGAGAAGAAAAAGGACAGAGAGGAGCATTTGAGCAAAAAGACAAGATCAGCTGGGCATGAGAATGAGTAGAGGCAAAACAAGGGCAACAGGTCCTTCTTCCAAAAGAGGACTCCCAATTATGCCTCATCTACCGCAAGTGCACCTATGCCGCAGAATAGGTATGATTGGCAAGGACAGAGTCGCTAGAATTTCAGACCCTAGGGTTCTCAATCACAAGCTAGCGTGGGTCAAGGTTCGCAATGGAAGCCACCATGCGTCAAGTGTGGTAACCTCCATTTGGGAGAGTGCAGAGCGGGGAGGGCCAGTTGTTATAAATGCGGCCAAATGAACCATTTTCAGAGAGAGTGTCCAGCATGGGGAGACAGGGCCCAGTTCTCTACTACCGCACCACCGACTAGGGGTGAGCAGAGGGGTACTACTTCAGGCATGAGGGGAGGTACAAACTGTTTATATGCCATGAGTAGTCGCCAAGATCAAGAGAACTCTCCAAACGTCGTGACAAGTATGATTCGAGTCTCTTCTCTTGATTGTTATGTATTGATGGATCCGGGTACCACCCTATCCTTTGTAACTCCTTACGTGGCTAGTAAATTCAATAAAATTCCCAAATGCCTTCTTGAGCCTTTCAGTGTAGCTACTTCGGTCGGTGATTCTGTCTTAGCTGAGAGAGTCTATAGAGATTGCACTATGTCAATTCATCAAAGGGATACCTTGGCTGACCTAGTTGAGTTGGACATGGTTGATTTTGATGTGATCCTTGGCATGGACTAGCTTTATGTCTGTTATGTCTCTATTGATTGTAGAACTCAGGTTGTCAAATTCAAATTCCCGAACGAAGCTGTCATAGAGTGGAGGGGTAGTCCTGTTATGCCTAAGGGTAAGTTTATTTCTTACCTTAGAGCCAAGAAGCTAATCTCAAAAGGGTGTATCTATCACATGGTCCGAGTGAAAGATGACAATGTTGAGTCTCCATCTCTCGAGTCGGTCCCAATTGTCAATGAGTTTCCCAACGTCTTTCCCGAGGATCTGCCTAGAGTCCCTCCTGATAAGGAGATCGACTTCGGGATTGATGTTCTTCCTGACACCCAGCCTATCTCAATCCCTCCATATAGGATGGCTCTAGCCAAGTTGAAGAAGTTGAAAGAACAGTTGAAGGGCTTGTTAGATAAGGGATTCATTAGGCCGAGTGTCTCATCATGTGGTGCTCCAGTCCTATTCGTGCGAAAGAAGGATGGGTCCCTTAGAATGTGTATTGACTACAGGCAGCTGAATAAGGTCACCATAAAAAACAAATACCCTTTCCCCAGAATAGATGATTTATTTGATCAACTTCAGAGTGCCACGTGTTTCTCAAAGATAGACTTGAGATCCGGCTACCATCAGTTGAAAGTGAGGGAATGTGATATTTCGAAGACCGCTTTTCGGACTCGTTATGGCCACTTTGAATTTTTGGTCATGTCCTTTGGGTTAAAAATGCCCCCGCAGCTTTCATGGATCTCATGAACCGGGTGTTTAAACCATATCTTGATATGTTTGTGATTGTATTCATAGATGATATTCTAGTCTACTTCAAGAATGAAGAGGAGCACGCCTATCATCTTAAAGTCGTTTTACAAACCTTGAGAGACCAGGTATTGTATACAAAGTTCTCCAAATGTGAATTTTGGCTTGCATCAGTGGCCTTCTTAGGCCACATTATATCTGGAGATGGTATTCAGGTTGACGCCCAGAAGATTAAAGTTGTGAAGAATTGGCCTAGACCCACATCCCCGACAGAGATAAGAAGTTTCTTGGGTTTGGCCGGCTACTATCAAAGGTTTGTAGAGGGATTCTTATTCATATCGTCACCATTGACTAAGCTGACTCAAAAGAAGGCTAAGTTCCAATGGTCCGATGCTTGTGAGGAGAGTTTCCAGAAACTGAAGGCCAAGCTAACTACTGCTCCAGTCCTGACTTTGCCCGATGGAATAGAGGGCTTTGTGGTCTACTATGATGCATCCAGAATTGGTTTGGGTTGTGTGTTGATGCAAAGGGGGAAGGTGATAGCCTATGCTTCGAGACAGCTTAAGGTTCATGAGAGGAATTATCCAACTCATGACCTTCAGCTGGCGGCTGTGGTATTCGCGCTTAAAATCTGGTGCCACTACTTGTATGGAGTGCATGTTGACGTATTCACCGATCACAAGAGCTTACAATATGTCTTCAGCCAGAAGGAACTCAACTTGAGGCAAAGGAGATGGCTCGAGCTATTCAAGGACTACGACATGAGCATCCTCTACCATCCAAGTAAAGCTAATGTTGTTGCTGATGCTCTTAGCAGGTTGTATATGGGTAGCACTGCCTATGTGGAGAAGGGAAGGAGGGAATTGGCGAAGGAGGTACATAGATTAGCCCGATTGGGAGTTTGACTCGAAGAGAACAATGAAGGTGGAGTAAACGTTTGAGATGGGGCTACGTCCTCACTTATAGCAGAGGTAAAGGAGAAACAAGATCAGGATCCCGTCCTCCTCCGTTTGAAGGAAGTGGTTCACAAACAAGGGGTGATGGTTTTCACCAAAGGGGGAGATGGTGTGTTGAGGTACCAAAGTAGATTGTGTGTACCTGATGTCAATGATGTTCGAGAGAGGATTATGGCCGAAGCGCATAGTTCCAGATACTCTATTCATCCAGGCTCCACGAAAATGTATCATGACTTGAGGGAAATCTATTGGTGGAGTGGGATGAAGAGGGATATTGCAGAATTTGTTTCTAAGTGCCCAAATTGCCAACAGGTGAAGGTTGAGCATCAAAAGCCATGCGGTTTAGCCCAAAACATAGAAATTCCGGAATGAAAGTGGGAGATGATCAACATGGACTTTATTACAGACTTGCCGAGGTCCCGAAAGCAACACGATTCTATTTGGGTGATTGTGGATAGAATGACGAAATCAGCTCACTTCTTGGCGGTTAAGACTACTGACGCCGCAGAAGATTATGCAAAGTTGTACATACAGGAGATCGTCAGATTGCATGGGGTCCCTTTGTCTATTATCTCAGACAGAGGATCCTAATTCACTTCCCAATTTTGGAAATCCTTTCAGAAGGGATTAGGTTCGAAGGTGAACTTGAGTACGACCTTTCATCCCCAGACAGATAGCCAAGCAGAGCGCACCATCCAGACATTGGAAGATATGTTGAGGGCATGTGTGCTTGACTTTAAGGGAAATTGGGATGATCACTTACCTTTCATAGAGTTCGCAAATAACAATAGTTATCATGCAAGTATTCAAATGGCTCCTTATGAAGCCTTGTATGAGAGGAGGTGTAGATCGCCCATTGGGTGGTTTGAAGTTGGTGAGGTTGAGTTGATTGGGCCTGAGTTTGTTCACCAAGCCATGGAGAAGCTGAGAGTTATCCAAGATAGGCTAAAGACAGCTCAAAGTCGCCAAAAATCTTACATCGACGTGAGGAGGAGAGACTTAGAGTTTGAGGTGGGTGATTGGGTGTATTTGAAAGTGTCACCCATGAAGGGTGTCATGAGGTTTGGAAGGAAAGGGAAGCTCAGTCCTCGATATATTGGTCCTTACCATATTTCGAGGTGGATTGGGAATGTTGCCTATGAGTTGGAGTTACCCTCAGAGCTAGTCTCTATTCATCCGGTGTTCCACGTTTCGATGTTGAAAAAATGTTTGGGCGATCCCTCGTTGGTAGTCTCCATTGATAGCGTTGGAATTAAGGATAGCTTGTCTTATGAAGAGGTTCCGGTCCAAATTCTTGATCGCCAAATTCGCAAATTGAGGAACAAAGAGGTCGCCTCAGTCAAAGTCCTGTGGAGGAACCAATTTGTTGAGGAAGCCACATGGGAAGTGGAGAAAGCCATGAAATCTAAATATCCACATCTATTCGTGCCTACCGAGGAGAATATTGAAGGTAATGTCCATTTCCTTGACTTGAATTCATTTGTGCATTATGAGTTTGATTGGTAATTTGTTTGAGAAATTGATTGGTTGATTGGCTGAATTCTGATTGCGATTTGTACCCCGAGTCCGTTCTTGGTCACTCGTCATTCGAGGACGAATGATCCCAAGGGGGAGATAATGTAACACCCCTCAAACATTTTCCCTAAGATTCGGACCCTTCTTGTATACGGGTAGGGTTGAACCTGAGTATTAAGGGGCGTACGCATGAGCTAGGATGAGTCCCCAAGAAATTTAAGGATGTTGGAGGCGATGTGGGGTCACAAGGGTCCCTAGGACCAAATTAAATCCAAGAGATTCGTTGTGGCTAAATTTTGGGATGAGTTCATATAAGGGGTCGACTTCTAACGACCCTATCTTTTGAAAGACGACAATCTGGGTGGCCTACAACCTATCAAATTAAAAGTCATCGAGTCTTCTTTCCAACGCCACCAAGAATATACATTTTGGAGTTTGGAGTCAAAAGATATGACGATCCTAAGATGAACTAGCACGGCAGGAAGTTTATTTTGGGCCTGGGTTGCAACTGTTGGGGAAATGGTCTTGGCGCTGCAAGGGCGCGATGCACCACTATCGCGCCAGGAACATGCCTCAGTAGTTTGGTCCTTGGCACGACGCGCCACTAAAAGTTATGCAGGGTTTTTCAAGCCTAATTTCCAAAACCCAAGAACAATGGACTTGGCGCTGTAAGGGCGTGACGCGCCACTATCGCGCCAGAAACATGACTCAGTAGTTTGGTGTCTGGCACGGCGCGCCATTACGAGGTGTGCAGGATTTTAGGCGTAATCTGCCAGAAGCTGCAATGGTGCGACGCGCCACTATCGCGCCAGGTGCATTTTTGCCTATTTTTCAGAACTTTTGAGAAGGGACAATTTGGTAATTGTCCCAAATTATATATGTATCCTCCTTGAGCATTTGGAGACATATTTTTCAGCCCCCACTCTCTCTCTAGAAAATCCCTAGAAAACTCTCTCCTCTTCATCTTCTTCTTCTTCTCCATTTCCAACAAGAGATTGTTCCAAGAGCTTCAAGACTTTAAGCTTTCCATTGAAGACCCAACAACAAGGTTTCTTCAAGAGTCTATTCCAAGGTATGTAAGGCTATCTAAAATATGGGTTGAGTCCACCCATGTGCCCTATACCTTCTTTGAGGATAAATGCCCATAGAAATGGAGTTTCTTGCTAGGGTTGTGTTCAAATGAGTTTTGTTGTCTATTAGAGTAATTTTTGCTATGTTGATGAGGTTTAGTCAAGAACTTCCAAAAAGAGTCTTTGTGTGAGTATGAGTTGATGAAGATGAATTGTTAAATATGTTTTATTGATTTTCTTAGCTATGTGGATTATGATAAAGGATGCTATTTTCTTTAAAATGATGCTTATCTTGAATTGTAGATTTAAAGCCTTGGAATTGTGATGAGATTCAAAGATTGATTAAATGGATAGAGGAAATGATTGGTTATGTTTACATGTTGCTATAAATGTGCCTTTAAATTTCTCTTGAAAGATGTGATTTAGAGATGATTGATTGAGCTAGAGTGGATGAGTTGACAAGGTTTAAATGAGACTTGTCATATGATTTGATTGATTCGATTGGATGGAGTTTTATGAGCATTAAGTCTTGGGAGGAGTATCGAGCACCGAATTGGGTAAGAGTAAAGTCCATACTCGAACCCAATAACTACGTCGCCAAACGTAGGAGGGGATTGAACCATTAAAGTCGGATGTTTCCCCAAATGTTTGTGCTGACATTATAAGACTTGGTTGGATTGGATCCATGATTGGTTGACTCGTTCATGCCCTGGCAAAGCATGAACAGACGCGGCAACAACGTCGGCTTGTTGTACTGTTACTGACTCATAAGTGATGGTTGTCGGATAAGAGAAACTCCCACATAAGTCTTGATAATACTCTGAGTCGGATTGAGTTGAATGGTATGTGATTTGTCCCGTCTAAACCGTATTCTCGTTTAGATCTAGGACACTTGATTGAGTTGTTATTTCTCTTGAGTTGAGTTCTGATAGAATTGATGTTTCCTTTATGTCCTTCCATTTGGCCATTTTACATACCAGTACATTCCACGTACTGACGCCAATTAGCCTGCATCGTTTCATGATGCAGAGACAAGTACCAGAGATCATCAACCGGCGCTCCGTTGAAGATCCCCACCCCCTCCCAGCTAGTGGTGAGTCCTTCTAGTACCGGAGGATGTTGAGCTCTTCTTGTATAGTTCTGATGTTACTTATTTTATTTTGATTGTTGGTAGCCATGGGCTTGTCCTGGGCACCTTCCAAATTGTAGATAGAGGCTTCATAGACCGGAGTGTAGAAATGTTGAATTATTCTTTTGAGTAGCCCTTTTTAAAATTTCTTGTCGAGTTGATGATTGTTTGGCCTTTGGCCCTAACTTATGAACAGTATACCCTTAATTGAGTTTTCCGCTAAGAGAATATGATTGAATGAACGTGTGACTAGACCAGGTGGTTCGCTAGGTCATAAATGGCGAGTGCCGGCCACGCCTAGGGTACCCTCCTGGGGCGTGACACATGACTATGAGAAGCTAAACTTGATTTCAGAACTTTGGTGAAATATTTTTTCACTAAATATTGGAACTAAATCATAAAGAGCACATAAATAAATACCAAAGTCAAAATCAAAGCCATATTGAATTCTGAAAATTAAAAGAAGAAGAAAAAAACTTACAGAGCTAGTCATGAATGGCCGAATGAAGGTAGGAACCACCGCACCAACATCTAGCGAGCAACGGACAACGACAGCCAACAGCATCGACGAACAACAACAATGGCCAGTGAGAAGCACTGCACCAGGCTAATAAGTGGGAATGAGAAGAGAAAAGAAAAGTTTGGAGAGAAAAAGATATTGCAATTCCTAGAAAAGAGAGATTTTTTTATTTGTTGACTTTTCAATTAAGGATTTAAAATAAAAAATTTAATCAGTTATGAAATCATTTGTTTTGTTTATATTTAACTAAAAAACGCTTAAAACTAAGCCTTAAAATGAGCCTAAAATTAGGAGAAAAAAGTGTGGCCAACTGGGTTCAAACTTGCGAACTGACATACACTTAAGCAAAATATTGAACCCCTTCACCACCGAGCTAAGTCATTTGGCTTATGCTCAGGGGGTTTAATATTAGATATATACACGTAAATAAAAGAACTTATCTTATATGTTGAGTTAGGGGGAAAAGGTGGGGATAAGAGATTATATAGGCTCGCCAAAGAAAGAGAGAGAAAAACCCATGACCTGGATCTAGTAAAGTGCATCAAGGAAGAGGAAGGTGAAGTGTTAGTGGATGAGACCTCTATCAAGCAAAAGTGGCAAGCTTACTTCCACAGACTCCTAAATGAAAAAGGAGACATAGATATTATACTGGTGATTTGGCGTACTCTCATAGTCCTCGAGACTTTAGGTACTGCAGGTGTTTTAGGGTTGAGGAGGTTAGACATGCTATTAGCAGGATGAGGAGGGGGGAGAGCGACCGGGCCCAATAAGATTCTGGTGGACTTTTGGAAAAGCATTGACAAGGCAAGTTTGGAGTGATTGACTAAGTTGCTTAATGTTATTTTGAAGACTGCTAAGATGTTCGATAAATAAAGGTGGAGTACTATGGTCCCATTGTACAAGAATAAGGGTGATATCCAAAACTGTAATAATTACAGGGGTATCAAATTGCTAAGACACACGATGAAAATTTGGGAGAGAGTGGTGGAGATGAGGGTGAAGAGAGGAGTGTCAATCTCAGAGAATCAGTTTGGACTCATGTAGGGGCGGTTGACTACTGAAGCAATCCATCTTATGCGGAGACTGGTGGAGAAATTTAGAAAAAGAAAAAGAAAATTTCATATGGTGTTCATTGACCTTGAAAAGTCTTATGACAAAGTTTTGAGGGATGTTCTCTGGAGGTGTATGGAGGCTAAAGGTGTCCCGATGGTGTATATTAGGGCGATAAAAGACATATATGTTGGAGCAACACTCGTATTAGGATGGTGGGAGGTAATTCAGAGCATTTTTTTATTGAGATGGAACTATATCAGAGATCTATGCTGAGTTCTTTTATTTTTGCATTGGTAATGGATGAATTGACATGGTATATTCAAGAGGAGGTTCTATAGTGTATATGCTATTTGCGGACGAAATGGTTTTGATTGATGAGACTCAGGACAAAGTTAATGATAAGTTGGAGGTTTGGAGGCAAACATTGGAGTCCAAAGGGTTCAGATTGAGCAGGACCAGAACAGAATACTTGGAGTACAAATTTAGTGTTGCGATGGATGAAGAGGACATGGAAGTGAGGCTTGCCACTCAACCTATCCCCAAGACAAAAAGCTTTAAATATCTTGTATCCATCATCCAAAGTAGTGGGGACATCGATGATAATGTCACGCACCGTATTAGGGCAGTTTGGAAGAAATGGAGGCTTGCCTCTAGAGTCCTGTGTGATAAAAAAGTACCACCTAATCTTAAAGGTAAGTTCTACAAAATGGTGGTTAGACCAGAGTTATTATATGGAGTGGAGTGCTGGCCAGTAAAGAACTCTTTTGTTCAGAAGATGCATGTTGCAGAGATGAGAATGCTGAGATAGATATGTGGACACACTAGGAGTAATAAGATTAGGAATGAGGTTATTCAGGAGAAGGTGAGAGTGACATCTGTGGAAGATAAGATGAAAGAAGCGAGACTGAGATGGTTTTGGCATGTGTAGAGGAGAGGTGTCAACGCCCCAGTTAGGAAGTGTTAGCGGTTGGATTTGGAGGTTATGTGGAGGGGTAGGGGTAGACCAAAAAAGTATTGGAGAAATATGATTAGACAAGATATGGTGCTACTCCATATCACCGAGGACATGACCTTAAATAGAAAGTAGTGGAGGTCTCGGATTAGGGTAGAAGGTTAGTAGGGATAGAATGGTGTCTTGCCGTGTGTCAGTTTAAGGTGGTTGTAGGTCTAGGCGTGCCTTGTTGTTATTGCCTTCGATTATCATCATATTACCTTATTATCGTTATTGTTCTTGTCTTGTAAAATTTGCATCGCTTTTCATTTTTGGGACATTATGCTATATATATCATTTTTCTCTCTTACTTGGGACTGTGACTTTTTAGCCGAGGGTGTTTCGGAAACAACCTCTATATCTCCATGAGGTAATGGTAAGGTCTGCGTACATCCTATCCTCCTCGGACCCCACTTGTGGAATTTCACTTGGTATGTTGTTGTTGTTTATATATACATTATGATTTTTTAACGAAGATCCGAGCCCCCTGAACCCAACTTAGATCCGCCCCTGATCAAATCATTCATGATTAAGACGATGCATTGATCCAGATATATTTGTATGAGGATACTCATGCACCGCTAGACGAGGTTGACAAGGACCATTCAAAAGATATGCTCTTCTAATAACATCACGATGATTTGGATGATAGTTTAATATTGAAATTTTTTTACCATGATCAAACTTTAAGGAACCCAAATCAAATTCTTGAGGAAAATGTAATGATATACTTCTGAATGATTAGCATTTTTTTCTTGGTTAGATTGAATATGACTATGAAAAGCCAAACTTGCTTTCGGAACTTTGATGAAATACTTTTTCACTGAATATTGAGATTGAATCATAAAGAGCACATAAATAAATACCAAAGCCAAAATCAATGCCATATTGAATTCTGAAAATTAAAAAGAAGAAGAAGTAAAGACTTACAGAGCTGGCCATGAGTGGCCGAAAGAAGGTAGGCACCACCGCACCAGCGTCCAACAAGAAGCGGACAACGGCAGCCGGCAGCAGTATCGAACAGCAGCAATGGCCAGTGAGCAGCACTGCAGCAGGCCAACAAGAAGGAATGAGAAGAGAAAAGAAAAGTATGGAGAGAAAAAGATATTGCAATCCCTAGAAAAGAGAGGTGTAACACTTAAAACTAAGCCTAAAATTAGAGAAAACAAGTGTGGCCAACTTGGTTTGAACTAACGAACTGGCACACACTTAAACATAATATTGAACCCCTTCACCACTAAGATTAAGTCATTTGGCTTATGTTTAGGGGGTTCAATATTAAATATATACACATAAATAAAAAAAATTATCTTATATATACGACATATTTTTTTAACGAAGGAAGTTCAGATGAACCCCTTGGACCCAACTTAAATCCGCCCCTAACTATGCCTATTATTAGAGAAAAAGAAATAAAGAGACACTGTATAAAAATCACCTTAGTTTTCCATGCAAGTTGTAGTACCAATGAGAATCTATTCAAATCTTAATCAAGACTATTTGATGGAGCCATGAATTTTATTAAAGGGAGCAAAAAATACACACATGAAAAAAGACACAGGGAAATCAACATGTATATATATATATATCATTATATTTTTAAGTGACCTTCCTTCGTGAAAAATATATATTATATAAATAAATTAAATTTTGATTTTATAATATATATGTTAAAAGTTGATACCTCGGGACAAGGTGATTAGTTAGCCGCAGCGATTGAGGGGCCACAAAAGATCACTTGAGCAATGCGTTTGAACCCAACTCCTTTTGACTTCAATTTTTGATTTTTTGACTTTACAGCTGAATTACTCCATCATTATGTCAAACAAAAACGAGTTAAGTTCGTATACTTCATAATAGCATGATAAATTTTTCCTTTAATTTTTCATCAATCAAAATAAATTGTTTCATTGTATAGGTTCAAAGTGCTTTTTCAGCAATAAATTTATTAGGAATGACTTACGGAATCGGGTGAATAATAAACTTTTGATCATTGATACCTTATGAAGAAAAAAATTATAATAGTATTTATTAATGTTTTTAATAATGTCATCATTATAAAATATTTTAAAATATAATTAAAACCTCCTCGAGTATGGTTAGAATAGTGTAATTACAGTGTATTTTTATTAGTGAAATTTATTTTCATGATTTTTTTGTATGTTTATTTCTTTGTATTTCGACACCTCTTGATAAAATTGATGGCTCTACCGTTACACACATGTATATTTATTATATTAGTCTAAATATCGGGTATGAGATGAGATTTTTCTATTTAGAAAGTGAGGCAAGTGCAACTCTTATCATACTAATATGAGAAATTTGCATACAAAATTGAAATTTAATATATTCTTTCTCAAGTAATAAATAAAAATACATCAAATGTAGTTTTTCAGAAGAAAAAATAGTTCTTTTCATAAGTAGTCGTCATGTTCACTGTTTACTTTTCTTAGCCAATATATATTTGATTATTTACGATTATTATACATGAATTACACTTCTATAATATGAGAAATTTTCATACAAACTTGAAATCTTGAAATTAATTTACTCTTTCTCCAAGTAATAGATAAAAATATATTAGATGTAGTTTTTCAGAAGGAAAAAAGGGATCTTTTCACAAATAACTGATCATATTCATTGATTTATTTTTCTTTGTCAATATATATTGAGGATATACAATTATTACGTATGAATTATACACACACAAAATATATGTATTTGCAACTCAATCATAGATAATTGTATCATAAAAAATGAACATTTCGAACTTTGTCTCTAATTCACTAGATGCACTAGAAATAAAGAGAAAAATGTGTACGAACGAGCTAGAGTTGTTGATATATATTTTTAGGCTAATTTTCAATATAAGTGATTAGGTCGACGCCATTTAGATCAATTGTTTAGAAAACAAAAGAAGAGAGAATGATAAGTTAACTTAATTTCCAATAAGAATACTATGCATGCCAAAGAAAATAGGTGATTTACAAGAATGGCCTTTATAGGTGAGTTGTCTTGAACTTTTGACCTTCATTGTCTTATAGGAAAAATTTCAAGTTTAAAAAGTCAAGATTAAATGCGATAACCAGGAGTCAAAAGTTCAAGACTATTGAGTGTAATTTCCCGAAAGAAAAATTTATACTACTTGCAAGTTGCAATGGACCAACTCAAAGTCCAACTAGCTCACCTTGGGCTATTTCCAAAGCCTTTATCAACATAAGCCCATATTAATCTTTTGGTCTCTTATGTTTTTTGGTTATTGTTTACTTGAAAATTGAAATTCATGCATAGGGAGTTTTGCATGGAATCTTTTTTAAAATGCAAAAGCTGAAAAAGCTCTTTGATGAGCACAAATTTGTAGTGCTTTACTGAATAGGATTCTTTATAAGTAAAAGGGAGAAAGAATATTCTAACTCTTAACTTCTTCTTTTTTCCTTTGTTTTTTTAGGTTTGACCATTTTGTGCCATGGAAATATACTTTATCCTTTATGATAAGCTTTTATTTGTTTGTTGGATAGTGATTGAAATTATAGAATGGGCAACATGTAAATTATAGGAATTCTATGTCCCAGCTACGTCTTTACATAAAATAATTACGCAAATAGCCGATCAATTTTATTACTTATTTTTCATAATTGATATACATAAATTATACACTAATTATACATATATTATATATCCACAAACTATTTTTAGTTTAAGCGGTTGAGTAAATAGTTATTTATGTTAATCCTTCCTTCATAGTTCTCCTAATAATTTTGTCAACAGATGATGTTTTTGAGCTCATGCTTTAGCTGGGAAGCCTAGATAAGAAGCAATTACATGTTAGTAATTAAAGTTAAGAAGAAAGATCAAATTGTCAGTCTTTTTTTGGTGGTGAAATGAAGCCAACACATATTTTTTTGTAATGGATATAATGGGGAGCATCTATTGAAATTCAGGTTTAATTTAAAGTTTACTCTTACTGTTTCTAGTTTTTGCTTCCTCCTAATGATACTTAGATGAAATTGAGTGACTTTTTGTGTTAGAAGAAATAGTTTAGTTACTTTTATGATACTTAGATAAAATTAAATGAGTTTTTTTGCCACAATTTTTTTTTAGTAATTTTAATGCAATAATTAAAGTGGAAATTGAGTATGTTGTTGTTGTAATTAAAGTAAAAACTAAGTGACCATCTGTTGTGAAATCAAAGCAGTCAAACATGGTGAACTCTGAGATGCAATGCTGTGCTCCTGTGGTATATATAGAGCAGTACAAATACTCTCAAATTTTCAGTCCACACTTTTTTTTTTGGAAAAATTACTTGATTGAGTGCTTTTTAAAAATTAATTATTGATTTTAGCGATATTTTTTATTTATTACCATTTGTAGCAATATATAGCAATATTATGATAAATCTACACTTGTATTAAAAGTGAATTATGCATACAATATAAATGTATTATAAGTGTTTTAAAATATATATTATGTTTGTGTAGTAAGAAACTAACATAATGTATTATAAGTCTATTAAAATATGTGATAAATGTATTATCCATCTATAAAACTTGTATTATATATGTTTTATAAATAGTTCTCTGCAATATGTATTAAAACTGTATTATAAATGTATTATAAACGTTCAGTAAAATTATTTTTTTATTGCTATAAATGATAAATATTTTCTTAATATTGTATATTTATGTAACTTTCCCTTTTTTTTTCTTTCTTAGAAATGGATAGTGATCTCAACAACCAACTATAGGTGACCCTTTTTCTCAACCTCAAGTCTATATATTTGTCTGGGCCTTATAAGGTTTCAGCCCAAATAGTTGTTGGCAAAGATTAAGTAGGGATTACACAATTCGCATAGTGTCAAGAGCTTATTACATCATATCCCTACTCTTTTTCAAATTATCAAAATCGCTTAAATTTGATGAAATCTGGATACATCTTAAAACGTTCCGATACATCACGACTCGATTTCGGATACATTCCTCAATGTCCCGATACATCGCGTCTCGATTCTAGATACATCACTGAACGTCTTGATACATTACGTACGTCCATATACATCGCGTAAAATAATGTATCCGACCAATACATCATGTAAAGTGATGTATCCAAGAATAGGAGAGAGTAGGGATTTTTGTAATTTTTTCAAATGATAGAAAATTTTAGAGAATATGGTAAAATAAGTTGTGTATTTAGATAATTTTTTCAAAAACTAAATATGACTAATCTTACTGGTTAAACTAAGAAAAACCTACATAACTAAGCAAATAGCCTTATTATAACTACTCAATCACGTGTTACTTAAAAAATCACATATTCAGACGTCATTTTGAATTTCCAAGCAAATTGTCAATATACATTTCTTATTTTTAACTTAAAATTGTTCTACCCTATATTTATAACTCAATCCCCCCCTCCCCCTCCTAATCATGCTCCATCTCTCAGATTTTACTTTTGTTTCACTTTTTCAACAAATTGATAATAGAAAACATGATTTAATTTGAATCAACACATAATCAAGAAGGTATGAAATTGAAGTGTCATGCACCTCAGACATGGCTACAAAGAGAAGTAAAAATTGGAGTTATCTAAGGTTGAATGATGAGCTATTTGGGGTACACGAAATCAAACACAATATCAAAAGGATTTTTGTGAGTGACACAGATAGATAACGATAAAAATGACAGATGGACTTTGTCATGTTCAATAATCGAAGAAAACATATATCTTTAATTTCAAATTAATTTATAGTTTATATCAAGTTTTTTCTAATTTAATCAATAGATAGGGACGATTCTGTCAAATAAAGGATACACGTATCGTACATTTGTATGTATGTGTATCTATGTAGTTTTTTTCTTTTTCAAAGTATATATCGATGCAAAGATACATTGAATACTAGCTTATTTGATGATTGTATCAAGACATATTTGCCAGCAAATACATGAATCTGGATATATTGTATGAAATTGATACCGGATACACTAAATGAATTTGATAAAAATACATTGGCTGAAATTGATAAGGGATATAGATACACTTGATACAAACAGGTACAATATGAAAACACAGATACAAAGAGTCATTGTTAATATCGTCAATTAGAAATCGTAGATGAAGTGAATCACGGATACAATCACTTGAAATTGAATTTTTGCAGTGATGAAGGGTTGATAGAAGAGAATTTTAGATTTTTGCTCTATTTTTTAGCTCATGGATATGCAGGATCTTCAGAATCGTTATAGACATGACTTTCTCCTTGTTTAATGTGTTTCAATTATAAAAAATTTTAATTAGCCAAAAAAAAGATCACTTTTTTAACGCGTATGTATTTGATATACACTGATCACCCGAATCAAATATATATATCTAGAACTAATCTCGAAAAGCTTGTGTAATATATTGAAACTATCGTCTGATTGACTAATTAACACCCATAATAGCTTGTCTTATGAAATTTTCTCTTAAATTAATGCACACTATCCGAAGCGTTCAACACCTTTTGTTGTAGGATATGACTATATAATAGTATCATAGTTACAGACAAAAATCGTTATAACAATATTTCAATTATAATGATTTGATTGCTTTTAAAATCAATTTTTCATGTTGTTACTTCTTCATAACTATATTCTATTTATAATAGTAATGTTATTTATTATAGCGCGATACATTCTTTGTAAATTTTACTTCTTTATAACAATCATACTCAAATATTATGTAATATTTTGTAAATAATATATCATGCATAAAAAATATTAAATTTATTATGGTAATCATCATTAATATCATGCACATATGAAATTTAAATTACGAAAATCTAAAAGAAAAATATTGCATTTAAATGGTGTCCATCAATTATGGTCATCACTTCTCGAGAAAATGCTACTCGTGTTTTTCTTTTTTACATTCATATTCTTTCTAAGAAAAATTGTTAAATTGGTTAACAAATACATTTCTTCTTCTTGCTACACAAAATTATTAAACTAATTTTTTATGTACGTTTATTTATAACAGTTAAATGGGATCTATACATCAAATGTTAACACCACCTCATTATAGTATCTATGAAATTTCATACAAGCATTACCACTATAATGAGGTTTGATTATAGCTATTAATGCAATACCTGGGACATTACTTTAAAAAAATACTAAATAAATTTTGTAGCTAAATAATAAAAATCATCAATAATTCTATTTTAGCAATAAATTATCAAATATATCTAAAAAATGTGAGTGAATTAACGATGTAGTTCGTAGCTCATTATGATTATTCTTTGTAGTGTCGGATATGGCGTTGTAAAAATTTACAAAATCATGTCTTTGGACAAATATCAAGAAAAGGCCATCCCCCTAATCCATGAGTTTATTTGTGATATAAAATATTAAAGCTATTGACTCGAAATGATTTATAAAATAATGAAGTTCACATTATTTTTTTTGATTCATTCTTTTTTTTTTTGGGGGGAAAATGATCAGTACCTTAGGCCACCAACTGAAGTGGGATATATTGGAATTGATTTTTTCAGACCCCTCAAGTTTATGATGGCTCAATAGAATGTCACATAAAGCCAAACGTTTATAAAGGATCCTAAATTCATTTGACAAAATTCTTAGATACTTTTATTTGAAATTTATGTTTTTTAGCCTTTTGAGATGTAATATAATTTGTTTGTTCCTTATCTTCTTTTCAATTATCACCACTAGCTTATAGTGTTGAGCTATGTTGAATGTAATGTTTTGATGATGGGCAAATATAACAAATATTTTTTCTATCTTAATTTAATTTATGTGACACATTTTTCTTTTAGTTTGTTTTAAAAAGAATGATATAGTTCTACATTTTAGTAATAATTTAACTTTTAAATGCTCATTTTATTCTTAAAGAGATGATTTATAGCCATACAAACATCTATGTCTTGTTTTAGACCACAAGTTTCAAAAGTCTTTCTTTTTTTCTTATTTTTCACATCAAGTCAAACAACATACATAAATTGAAACGGATGGAGTATTATTTAAGAATCAATTTCTAAACATGTCTTGGATAAGGAGTTGGTACTTTTTTTTTGGTAAAGAAGGTTTATATTTAGAATATTAAGATAGAGGAGGGCTGCTTAGAGCAGCAGCATTGTTAATAGATATGGCCTCATACCGACCATTTAAGTTACTATTACAATCGGTGGTTTTCCTCAAAATATAGTTCCCACCTTGTCTACCCACACAAGCTTTGAGGCAGACATAGGTGGAGCTAATAGAAAGTTAAGAGATCTAAAAACGCTGCATTTTTTCCCCTTTTTGCTTAGCACGTCCGCCACCCTATTCTGCTCCCTGAAGACATGAGTCACCTATGGTTCCCCCAGTTTCAGCATCAAAGCTCTGAACTGCAAGATAGTGTTAGAAAATAACAGGTTATCATGTTTGAGCATATCAATAATCTCTGAGGAATCCGTGTTCATTTCGATGGGGCACAGGTTCTGGTCATGGGCTACCTGCAGTCCCGCTTTGAGAGCCTGAAGCTCTGCTAAGGTGGTGTTGCTATGAGCTACTTTGTCTATAAAATATATGACCCAATCCCCATTATGGTTTCTTGTTACTCCACCCAAACTCCCGGACCAATGTTGATTGCTAGTAGATCCATCAATGTTCAATTTAAAATTGCCAGTATGAGGGTAGTTCCATTTAACATGGAGGATAGTAGGGGGGTTGGAAGGTTTTTGGGTAGGTCTTCAGCTGAAATTGGGTAGCCTGATGGAGGATATCATTGAGGGAAATGTTGTGCTTGGTTTTGTTAAAGAGGTTTCCATTTCTTTGGGTCCAAATGTTCCAGAAGAAAAAAGGCAATAACACTTCCTAAGTGATCAGACTGTTGTAGCTCTTCCCTTTTCTGTTTTCCCAGAGCGCTTCTAAGTTATCAGTGGATAAAGAGTTATTGAAGATGTTATGTTGGGAGGTGGTGTTGGCTTTAACAGTATTCCATAAACAGACTGCATTGGTGCAGCTAAATAAGACATGATCTATGTCTTCTTTGATATGACCATAGAAGCTACAGTGGTGGTTAATGGGGATGCCAATTCTATGGAGATAATGGGCAGTGGGGAGCCTGTCATGGTGCAACAGCCAGAAGAAAGTTTTTATTTTATTGGGGTTGTGCATTTTCCAAATCTATTTAAAATTCCTCCCACTGTGAGAGTGGTCTTGGGATATGGAGTCTTGGATAAGACTATGGGTAGTCCTGGAGGTGAATTTCCCAGTCTTGGTATGGTTCAAGGTGAGGATGTCCTCTTTGTTCCCATCAAAGATGAGGTTAACATTCTTAATACTGGTACTGAGCCAATCTGGAAGAGGAAGTGAAGTGGCATTGAGGTCCTACTTCCTATTCCTCTAATAGTTACTGACTCTAAGCCCATAATCACTCTCAATTAAGGAGCCATGGATCATGCTTCAGATTGATCCTAAGCTAGGGATCTATTTATCATGAAGGAAGTTGATTTTGTTGCCTTTAAAGGCAGTCCATTTGTGGCTAGTGGAGCTATTTTTCCATCTATCCAGAATGCATTTCCAAATCCTAGAAGTTGGGTTCTTCCTCTAGTAAATGTAGCCCTCCAGTCAATGATGTTGCACACTTTAGTAGGAAGTTAATCTATTGCATAATGTGAGAAGTAATGTTACTTAGGCATCCTTTAGCTAGGACAGTTCTGCTAGTCATGTTGAGTAGCTTGGTTTTCTATCCAACCAGCCTGTTATTCATATTGTCAATGATGAATTGGAAATCACTGATAATAGGCTTCTTTTGGAACATAGGAAAACCCAGGTATTTCATAAAGGTGTTGCTTCTCTTGATGTTAAGGGTGTTGGAGCATCTGGTAGCAGTTTCCTCAGTACAGTTGGAGGAGAAGATGACCTTATATTTAATATTATTAATGCTTTGACTAGAGGCGATGAAAAAAACTTTCAGAGCTCTGGGATAGAGAGGTTGTTTTGTTGGTTAACTTTAGCAAAGAGAGTAAGGTCATCAACAAAGAACAGGTGAGAAATCTTAGGCCCTTCAATGGTGATTTTGATGGAAGTCCAAGCCTTGTTGGTTACTTCCATCTCAATACCCTTAGACAGCCTCTCTATGCAGAGAATGAAAAGATAAGAGGATATGAGGTCACCCTGTCTGATCCCTCTAGAAGATTTAAAGGCATCAGTTTTCTCATCATTAACAAGAATGGAGATAGAAGTGCTCCTAATACAAGAAATGATAATCTTGCTTAAGCCCTTAGGGAAGTTGAAGAACTGGAGGGTGTCTCTAATAAAGGACCACTCAAGTTTATCAAAAGCTTTCTCAAGATCTATTTTAAGGATCATGCTAGCTTCTTTCCCTTTCATCTTTTTGAAGTGGGAAAGGTATTCCTGGAAAATGATGGCATTGTCAGCAACTCTTCTATTAGGAAGGAAAATGTCCTGATTGGGGCCAATGATGTTGTTAAGAAAAGGCTTGATTCTATTCATACTGATTTTTATAATCAGTTTATAGACTATATTGTAGAGTCCAACGCGTCTAAAGTTCCTGAGAGAGGTGGGGTTATGCACTTAGGAATGAAACAGAGGAAGGTTTCATAAATGTGGTCAGGCATATGGTGCTCAAAGAAGACCTTTTTGCAAAAGTTAGAGGTAGTACTGCCTATAAGGTCCTAATACTTTTGGTAGAACATAAGGTGGATTCCATCAGGCAGGCCTCGAGGCCTTTAGAGGGCTGAAGGATTTGATGGCTTAAAGGATTTCCGAGTCCTTAAAGGGGGAGTGTAACTCTAGACTTGTCTCATTGGGGACCTTGGTGTGGGAATGAGTGTTGGAGCTGGTTCTGAAGGCAGAGTGAGTGAGGATGGTGGAGAAGAGATTAGAAAAGTAAAAGTGTACATGGGTGTTGATGTCTTCTTTTTCAAGGAAACCCTATCCTTTGTCATTCTTGAGGAAACAAATTTTGTTTCTTCTTCTTCTTTTTCTATTGATGGTAGAGGTGTGAAAGAACTTAGTATTGGCATCCCCTTGACTAAGCCAACTGATCCTAGATTTTTTATCTAGAATTCTTCTTTAAATTTCAGGAGTGTATCATAATCTAGTAATAACTCCTTTTCAAGATTTTGTAAAAAGGTACCGTCGAAGTAATTAGCAAAATTTTGGATGCCTTCCAATTTTGCATTAATTTTCCTTGTTTTATGAAATATGTTACCAAAGGTTGCTTTGTTCCACAAAGAGGCTTCAGATTAAAGAAATTTAATAGCCCTAGGGTCCCTTGCTTGACTAAAACAGTTGTGAATGATACTCTTAAAATCAGGGTGGCCACACCACATGAGTTCCATTCTAAAAGGTTTCTTGTGACTATTGGGAGTGGGGGACCAAAGCCTGATCATTAAAGGGCAATTGTCAGACTTGGTTCTGGGAAGGTGTGAAACAGTAGCTTGGGGGTATCTAATTATCTAAGAGTTATTAGCTACACATCTATCCAGCCTTTCAAGGATGAGATTCTGTCTATTCTTATATCTTTTATTGGTCCAAGTGTATTTATAACCTTTAAACCCAAGGTCCACCATGTTACAATTGTCAAGACACTTCCTAAAGGCGCTAGATCTGTAGTTGTTGATTGGATTTCCACCTAATTTTTCAGAGGCTTTCAAAACATCATTTAAAATCACCAACTATAATCTAGTCTCCATTGTGGGTGTTCAATATATCAGTGAGTTCATCCCATAATTTAGTTCTAGTAAGAAAATCATTACTGGCATAAATGGCAGTAAAAAATTAATGGGTAGAGTTGGGAATTACCTGAACTATGACATGAATGCTTTGAATGCTTTGATGGGTTATGGAGATGTATTTCAGCTAAGAATATCTTCCTTCCACATTATCTCCATTCCACCCGAAAGGCCATTTACTGAGGATTGGATGTGGGAGTCGAATTGAAGAACTTCTATGAGTTTCTTATGTTCGATCATTCTTGTTTTCAGCAAAACCAACGTCGAGGGTTTGTGCATTTTGACCATTGACTCACAGTGCCTGCTGAAACTTGCACTATTTTCCTCTCTAATATTCCCGATTATGAAATTCATTGGAGGTGTTGGTGTGGGTGCTTGATCCAGAGTCCTCTTCCTTTTGTTCACTCAAGGAGGTCGATGGAGATCGATCACTAATTTCAGTGCGAGTGCAGCAGGAGTGTTCCTATTTTCGCTCCTTAGGTTCAGGGAACAATGGGTAAGTTCCCAGGGGCAGTAGACTAGAATTGCTTCTCTTGTGAGATCTGTGAACTCTTTGGTAAGGGTTTTTTTCAATGTGATGACTTGGGCTCTTTGTTCCTCAAAGGAGGCTAAGAGGAGTTTCAGGTCTTCGTTATTCTTTCTTGGGGTGTTGCGCCCTGTTCTGCTTCTCCTTCTTTTGACTTTTCTCTTATCCAAATCTGTTGGGGTGGATTTTGGAGCTAGATCCACTAGACAAATAAAGGGTTCAAGAGGGTGGGTTCATCGAAAAAAAAGAATGTTGTGCAATTCGTGAGCAATAAGATTGTTGATTATTGGTGTCGACATTGGAGTTTGGTCTCCCATCAGTTGAGTGTGTAGAAGTGTTTGAGTCCAAACTAGATGACCCAAGTTGTCTATCTCATGATTCAAATATTTCTTCATCACCTGAGCTAGTAAACCGAGGCTTGGACTACTAAAGTGATTTGGAGTTCACCGACCTTGAAGTAGAAGGTGAGATACTGTCCTTACATTACAAGCTCCATCTAAGATTTTGGCGTGTGGTCCGGTAGTTGAGGTACCGTGACCAGAGTCATAGTGGGGTTTTCCGTTGGGTTCATGGAGGGAGTTGATGTTATATTTAGTTGAAAGGAACATAGTATGAGGATGGGATGTAGGGGTAGTGGAGAAGCAAGTTCCATTGATTTTAGAGGAAGGAGTGGATGAGTTAATGAAGGTGACATATTCAGTCACTTCACTAGAGAGAGGGTGATGATTACTCTCTACAGAGTAGGGGTTCGGCTGGGGAGAAGTATTGGTCTTGGTGGTTTCTATGGAAGAAGTAGGGTGCCTTCCGTCTTCTATGAGAGAAGATTTAATATCCATGGGGCCCGTGCCATTAATGGCGGATTGAGGTTGAAGATTTGGAAATCTTACCTAAGGTACGGAGGCCAGAGGATTTCCTAAAGGGGAGATTTGGTTTGACAATTGAGGGTTAATGGGTCTTTAATGAGGATAGTTACGGGAGACTGGACAAGCTCATGAGGGTCGTTGCACTCTTTTTTTTGAATTTCTTTATTTTTTACAATGTCCATACCTATTCTAGACTAGGTCAGAGGGAAATTTCAGCCAGTATCAATGGTGTTTAGAAAGTTGAATTTATTTGAAATATGAATAGAAAACTTACCGGCTGCTTCCCTTATCCTTACTTGTGTTGTCGCTTGTAATTATTTGCTTTGCCCAATGTTAGCTATCAGGATTAAAAAATGGAGCTTTATTCTTTGTTTTTTTGAAAATATGACAGTTTTTCATTTGTTACTAGAACTGTTTGAGTAGAGGGGGAAGCTTCTTTGTTGTTCTTTATTATTGGTTTAGACAACTTTTAAGAGTTTGTGCCTGTTTCCTACAATATGTACACAAAATACCTCCCTTTTCATAAATCACTTTCTAGGTGTGATTTTTAATTTGGACTTCATTTCTCATAGGTTGATTTAATGGGACCTGGATATAAATTTTTGCATATCTCCCTCGTAGTGTTGTCGAAGTGCAAGTATCAATTTTGAGTAGTCTACGTAGCTTTTTTCCAATTTTCTCTAGAACGTTCCCGTCATAGAATTCTATTGGTAGCTGAGGTAGTCTAATTCATATTTTAGTGTGGGTCCCTTATGCTGCCTTCGGAATGAAGTTTGGTTCTCATCTTCTTACCAAAAGGAAGCTCTCTGCTACAAACTAGGGCCTTCATGCAGAGCTTTGCTCATATTTTCAGACTGGTTAAATTTTGCTATGTAGAAATCCCATCCCAAGTCAATAAGAGTAAGGGGTTAAGAGGGCTTCCACATTTTAGTCAACTTTTGTTAGGTAGCTATGTGAGATGTTTCTTCCAAACAGCTTGACTATTAGAGAGTTTCCCTATGAGAGATAGATTCTTGCCTTTTCTTCAACAGACAGGAGGATGGGCTCGAGAGATTGATTTGTTGCCAAGATTGGGATATTTCCATCCAAGGAGTAGGAGAGATTAATCTCCTTATCTTTACTGAGGAGAATTTCTTTGAATGAATTCACCTTCTGGTTACCTTCTTCTATCGCAGATAAAGAGTTGAGTGTTCCGATAGGTCAGGTGGTTTTGGTGAAGGTAATTGGTGGTTCATGTTGGGAGACATGGTAATATATCAAAGGTTGTTCATAGAGGAAGTTGACTTAAAAAATACCAAGCTAAATCACATACCTTGAGTTGGTACTTGATAGTGTATACAATAGACAAACAACTACTGAAAAACCAGGCTTTGATTGTATATGCGGGAATAATTAGATTATAGAAGATATATGCTTAAAGTGAAGGAACCAGGTCCTTCGCAATAGGCTGTAGACGATTGATAATCAATTAACGATAAAAGATTTCAAGCGCAAGAATGATTTCTTGAGGAATTTGATTTATGGCATAAATATGTGTATCAAGGAATAAGAACTCAACATAAAAACAATACCATCGAACTTATAGGTGTCATGGTTCATGGGATGGGGTTGTTGCTCTTTTCCTTCGCCACAATATCCCCTACCTTGGTCATGACTACCTCTCATCTCCTATCCTCTTCCTCAGTCATACTTGTCATGCCTGAAGTCTGTCAAAGCTTTAGTCTGTGTGATGGTTTCATCGCTAGTCCTGACTTGTCGATTTTTTAACTCTATCTTGGCCCATGTTGTAGCTCATCCATGAAGTGGAACAACATGTCTTCATCCGTGAGGTTGGGGATATGAAGGGTGAGGGTGGTGAAATCCTTCACATAGGCTCTTATGCTACCCATCTTCTTCAGCTCCTTGAACTTGCACTTCGCCTCAAAGATGAATTTGTTGAGGAAGAAGGCTTTCTTGAACTCACCTCAGAACTGAACCCAAGTAGCAATAATGCATAACCCCTTCCCTATATCCGACTCTTTTCGCTTCCACCATAGCATGGCCATGTCTGAGAGTATAGCACGACCGTGTTGATCCTCGTCTCATCACTCTTTACTTTTTTATACTTGAAGTAGTTCTCCAAGTGCCGAAGGAAATTTTACACCTTTTATGCATCGCGGGCGCCTTTGAACACAGGTGGCTTAGGAGCCTTAATCTTGGCCTTCCTTTTCCCACAAACAACTAATGAAAAATCAGGATTTGATTGTGTATGCAGGAAGAATTAGATTATAAAAGAGATATGCCTGAAGTGAAGGAACCAGGTCCTTCGTGATAGGCTGTAGACGATTGATGATCAATTAATGAAAGACGATTTCAAGTGCAAGAATGATTTCTAGAGGAATTTGATTTATGGAATAAATTGTGAATCAAGGAATAAGAACTGAACATAAAAACATTGTCATATTTGCACAAATAAAAAGAGTTTTGGAATTAGGATAAATCACATCTGAAGGTCAAATATTTATGAAAACTAAGTTCAATTGGGATTGAATTTTTGACCAAGCTTGAACGGGTTTCGAAGAAAGAATGTCATAACCCTGAAGCTCATTTGTAGAAATTCTCAAAAAAATTACTATTTTACCTCTCCCAATAGTTGATCGAGTCATGTTTGATCAGTTTGCAAAGTTAGTTTTGGAGTTTTATTGAAAAGTTGGGAATTTAGAAGTTTAAGAGTTTTGAAGCCTTAAGTTGTTAAAAAGTGAACTTTGACGTTATCCGAAGCTATGAGTCTTGGAATGAAATTTCGAAAGTTCTTTAAGTTCCGAAATACGGAAATTGCTTTCTGTGAATTGTCGTTTTTAGTTTCGGAATCGTATTGCAGAATTGAGCCCTTGAGTTATAAGTTTTAGTGAATTTAGGTCAAGGATTGACTTTGGTCAACATTCAGAGTTTGGATGCTCCGTTCTAATTTTCATCAATTCTGTTGGATTCAGGAGGTTATTTTAGGCCTATGAGAGGTTTTGGTTGATTTTTTAGAGGTTCCAATGGCAGTTTGATATTTTGAGCGAACGTTAGTTTATTGCGACTAAAATGTATTTCAGGTCAAGGAGACCTCAGATCCATATTCTAATAGTTTCATTGAGTTTGAAACGTCGAATTTAGCAGGATAACATATTTGATTTGTGTGCTCAAGATTCCGAATGAATCTCGAGGGGTCCATTCAGTGAATTTTTGTTGCCTTTGAATTTTTGCTGAGTTGTTGTTCTGTTGTACTCCTTCATATTCACGGCACCTTGCCTGCGTTTGCGAAGAGTTAAGTAGTCTAGCCTTTGCAATCGCGAGGCTCTTGTCGTGTTCGTGGGAGGCTGAGCTTTTGACCTTTGTATTCACATAGGGTCTTTCCACGTTCGTGATAGTCCAAATGTTAGTGAGTTTCTGCATTCGTGGAAGAGTACCCGCGTTCGCGAAGAAGCTTTCGTGTGACAAATTACTTTACTTTAAAAAATGGAATTTCTTCCCCATTCCACCATTTTTGGATCCTAGAGCTCGAGATAGGCGATCTTAAAGAGAATTTTTGAGATTTGTCAATTGGGTAAGTGATTTTACTATAAATTCTTCAAAACCCATTAATCATATCATGATTTTAGCCTTAAATCAATGATTTTAACCTTCATAGTTTGTGGTATTTTATTTTTCAAGAACAGAGATTTTTGTAAAATTGGTATTGTGAACTCATTTTTTATCCTTTTACGAATTGATTTTCACAGGTGAGTTCCAAATCCTCTGAGTAATGTGATTTTTTTTATATAAATTTTCAGATTTACCCCTAGTTTCTCGAGAATGTATTTTTGGGTCATTTTGGACCTGGCCTTTAAATCAATGATTTTAGTATTTTGTTCTCGTATTCTTGTTGTGATTCCATATTTGAATAGATTATATTTATTTGGAGGTCGAACAAAAAGTAAAAGCTCAAGTATCGGGTTGGTTGATTGTGTGTTTGTGGCAAGTAGACTTCTAACCCTTTATTAAGTGTAGAGAATCTTGTTTGCTTGTTATATGTGTTGGGGAGTAATGAAATTTTATAAAATATTTGATATTCGTAGTCTCATGTTCTTAATGAATGATCCGAATAAGAAAAGAGGCAATGAAAAAGGATAATTTGATGGTATATCGATATGTGATGCATTCTGGATGATTTGAACGGCTAAATTGACTCTTTATTGGTGATATATCATGAATTTGTTGATATAAATTGTGTATTGATATGAAAATTGTCTCATTCTCATTATTCATGTGAACATACCTATTTACATTGATTTTAAAATACTATGATGAGATTTATTGTGATGATTATGCCGGGAAGAAATAGTTCCGGCGATGCCGAGGGTAAATGGTTCTAGAGATTGATGATTATGTCGAGAAAAAATGGTTCTGGCAATACAGAGGGGAAATGATTCTGGCGGATACATGAACCTTGTGATTCCCCCTTGGGTTTTGGCCTGAGTCTCAATGGATGTGTATCGTAGGACAGACACATATCATTATATTTGACATTTCATTTTATTGCATTGCACATCATCTCCATTTGTGAACTTTGTGGATGCTTGTTATGGAACTTGTGATTGATGAATGTGAACTTTTGTGTTGGCATTAAGTACAATCTAGAGTGTTGTTATACATGTTGTATGTTATATTCAAAGTGAACTATTAGGTTGAACTGATTTATGTGCAGGTTGTCGTTTTAGAGGTTCGGTTGGAGTGTTGGGAGTACATGTATTATGTATGCTTTACTTAGAGTTAGTCATTTTCTTGCTAAGTACCGTGTTGTTTGATACTCACTCCTTGCTTCTACACTTGTGTAGATTACGAGCTCGGATCATCGTGGTTACTTTTTTTCTTTTCTATGTCCAA
Organism: Solanum dulcamara; assembly: GCF_947179165.1. Taxonomy (NCBI): domain Eukaryota; kingdom Viridiplantae; phylum Streptophyta; class Magnoliopsida; order Solanales; family Solanaceae; genus Solanum; species Solanum dulcamara. The sequence continues at coordinate 12,217,814 of NC_077242.1, forward strand.
GGCTTATTGTGGAGAGTTGTGAGGTAGCTGCTTATCACCTCGGCGGACACTTCTTACTCCTTTATTATATTTTTTTTCTATTCTCAAAATAATGACATTGAGACTTGTATTTTTTTAGAATGTATTGTATTACATTAGAGGCTTATACACGTACAATCAGATTTTGGGGATGATTTTGAATTAAGCTATATTATCCGTAGTGTTTATGAAATATTAAGTATTTTATTCCATTTACTTCCACTTTTTTCTTAAATGTTTAGGTTTTAGGCTGACATGTCTTGGTGGAATAGGACAAGTGCCCTCATAGACAATTTTGGATCGTGACAAAGAAAACAAGAGATTTCGACCATCGCCTCATTTATATATAGCATCATATTGATGTCATCGGTGATGAACGCTATCACAAAGATCAAATTTTATTTTTAGCAATTATGATTGTGAGGAGTGTTGTGTGTGAGTTAGTTGTCAACAAAGGAAACTTGTTCCTAAAGAAATGGGTAGTATAGTTGTCAAAGTTGTTGGATTATTAATTCTTTGTTCGTTATATTATAACCTTTTACTTTACTAAATGTTTGTAATTGGTGTTTGTTCCTAGAGTTGTAAAGGCTTTCAAGATTAGAGTAGAATCTTGAAAGGGACAATTACAACAAGGAAGAGTAGGAGTTAGTTAGTCTATTTGATTATAGAGTTGTAACCTAAAATTACAATGGAGATTTGAGGAAAATTCTATGAAGAACCTGGTTATTAAGTACATTAGGTGGCAACACAAACTATACAATTGATATTAGAGAAGCTTCTTTCAATCAAGGTTAGAACCTTGAAAAATGTTAAAATGGTTGCATCACCTAAAGTTCAAGAAAAATAAACACAAAATCACTATCCTTTAATGAAATATATTATGGATGGTGAAAGACTAGAATGTAGAATTTCATAATTGAGAAAATATTGGAGCCTTTTGTACATCATCTAGGAGGGTCCACAGATTCTTATGGCAAAGGATAACAAGAAAAGAGGAATTTGTATCAAAACAAAGGATCAGTTCACTGATGAAGATATTAAGGTACTCCAAAAGAATAATAAAGCCAATTTTTTTTAATTATTTGTGGCATTGAACCTAGTCGAATCTCTTTGTGCAACATTGTAAAGCAAGTAAGAGGCACATTAAAAACTAGGCATAGAGAGACTAGCCAAGTTAAAAAGTCACTGATTATTTTGTTTTACAAACAATCTGAACAATTCAATTTATTAGCTTATCACTTGACTTAATATCCTAGAGGTCGATAAATTTTAAAATTCTCTTCCTTCGATTTTAATTTATGTGATATTATATCTTTTTTAATTCATCCCATAAATAATATTATAATTCTTTATGTAAAAAATTTTGTCTAGTCTATTTTACCTCACATATTTTAAAAGTATTTCTTTCTTTATTAAGTTTTGTATCTAGTTAAAATTTGTCACATAAATTGTAATGAGCCCTTTTATTTGTCAATGATTTGAAAACCACAAATATTGAAATTTAGCAACTATATTTGTCAAAGATTTGGTATACTTGATAAGGTTCACATTGGCAATCATAAATGTCAAAGATTTCGTAGCCACAATACTTGATATATTCACATTTAAATATTGAAATTTTGTATCTTCTTATGATATTATCCATGACATCAAGCAACCCAATTTTTCTCTATAAATAGGAAAGTTGGCCATTAGTTGAAAAACATCTTGAAGCATATGAAAATATTTTATTTCTTTCTTTCCTTATTTTTTCATTAAGAGTTGTTTTGAAATGTGGTCTTTTGTTTGTCAAAGATTTAAAAGCCACAAATGTTTAAATTTGGCAATCATATTTGTCAAAGATTTGGTAGCTATAATACTTGATAAGTTTCACATTTAGCAATTATAAATGTCAAAAATTTAGTAACCATAATACTTTATATATTCAAATTAAAATGTTGAATTTTTATATCTTCCAATGATATCATCAATGACATCAAGCAACCCATTTTCCCCTATAAATAGAAAAGTTGTCCATTAGTTGAAACACACGTTGAAGCATATGAAAACATTGTTTCTTCTCCTAGTTTTTCCATTAAGAGTGTTTTTGTAAGAGAGTTAGTGTTGGAAAACACTTGTGTGAACCCTTTCTTTGGATTGATCTTGTGAGGTTATTCTTTTGAGGTATTTGGGATTAATTAGAATATTTACTCTGATTTTTGTACTCTTGCTGATATAGTAAAATCCTGCTCTCCACCTGTGAACTAGGTCACACCAATCGAACTACATAAAATTTGTATCTTCTTTATTTGCTTTTACTTTTGTTATTATTAACTTACTATTATCCTTGTTATTATCATTATAACATTATTTGGCTAAATTCTGCATTATCCGAGTTCTCGATACTAAGAAATTTGTATCAAAGCTGCATCTAATCCGGTTAGTTTAAGTAGCCAACAATGACAATAACAAAGACTAATTTTGAGAAATTAAAGATGGAGGCTATCCTAATTCAACATGGGCTAGATATGTCACTGAAAGGAAAGAAGAAGACACCAGAAAATATGAAGGACACAGAGTTTGCCGTCTTAAACAAAAAGGCAAAATCAGGTACTATTTTAAATCTCACAAATGAAGTTTTAAGTGAAGTATCTGCAGAAACCACAGGCAAAAGCATATGGGAAAAACTGAAAACCTTGTATATGAAGAGGCAGTAGAAAACAGACTTTACCTAAAGCAAAAAGCTTTACACATTTTGTATGGTTGAAGCTACTTCTATACTCTCACATCTTGATGCATTTGATTCTATTCTTATGGATTTGAGTAATATTGATGCTGAAGTTAATGATGAGGATCAAGCTTTATTATTACTTATTTTCTTACCCCATTCATTTAATCATATTAGAGATACTATGCTTTATGGAAATGATAATATCTCTTACAGGCAAATCAAATCTATCTTAAAATCAAAAGAACAGATAGATAGATATATTACTGGGGAAAGTAGTGAAACCCATGGGAAAGGTTTATTTGTAAAAGCATAAAGAAAATAAAAATGAGCATCAAAATACTAACTCCGCTAAAGCAAGTGTAGCTGTTGATGAGTCTGGCGGAATAATATTATTGGCTACTAGTAATAGCTTTAAATCTAACGATGAGTAGATTTTGGATTTGGGTTGTTCTTATCATATGTGTCCCAAAAAAGATTTATTTACCACATACGAATCTGTTGGAGGTGGAGTTGTCTTGCTAGACAACAATACTCCATGCAAATTTTTTGGTAAAGGTACAATTCGAATCACCAAATTGTGGCATATGCGATTAGGGCATATGAGTGAGAAAAGTCTTTCTATTCTCAGCAAAAGCGGTCTCCTATGTGGATAAAATACCTGGAACATGGAGTTCTGGGAACGTAGTGTATTCGAAAGGCAAAAAAGGGTCATTTTCAAATCTTCACCCATTTATCGAACATACGGTACTTTGGACTACATTCATTCAGATCTTTGGCGTCTTTCTCGTACCCCATCAAAAGGTAGTGTCAAGTATATGTTAACTTTCATTGATGATTATTCAAGAAAAGTTTGGGTTTATACATGCGCAAGTGGAGGTTGAACTTGGCATTCCTTCTAAGACAAATTCATCAACTTTGGAGAAAAATACAGTTGAAACTCTTGAAGTGGAAACTCCAAAAGATTAGCCAGAAGTTGAGACTTCTGAAGTTGAACCAAATGAGTATTTTATAGCCACACACAAATTAAGGAGACAAATTCAAAAATCAGAAAGGTATGAAGATTATGTTGTCTTTGCTTTTTTAGTTGCACAGAAAATTGAAGAACCATCAAATTATTTAGAAGCAGTTTTTATTATTGATTCGGCTAAGTGGCTGATTGCGATGAATGAAAAAATTGAATATCTCCATAAGAATAGTACTTGGTCTCTTGTAAATCCACCGTCAAGAAAGAAAATTATTGGTTGCAAATAGGTCTTCAAGAAAAATGATGGAATTTCAGGGATTGAAGATGCAAGGTATAAGGCATGATTAGTTGCAAAGGGCTATAGTCAGGTATAAGGGGTTGGTTTTGATGATATTTTCTCACCTGTTGTTAAGCATAGGTTTATTTGTGTCTTGCTTACCTTAGTTGCAATGTATGATTTGGAAGTAGAACAATTTGATATTAAGACAACTTTCTAACATGGCCAACTTGAGAACAAATATACACGTATCAACCTAAAGGATTTGAAATTGAAGGAAAAGAATATCATGTTTGTTTGTTGAAGAACTCCTTGTATGGATTAAAGCATCTCCAAGACAATAATACAAGAGGTTTGATCCATTTATGTTGGGTCGTGGTTATTCAAGGAGCATGTATGATAGTTGTGTTTACTTCCGGAAGTTAAATGATGATTCATTTGTTTACTTATTGTAATATGTTGATGACATGCTCATTGTTGCTAAGGATTTGACAAAAATTCACATTTTGAAAAGTCAGGTAAAAAGTGAATTTGAAATGAAAGATTTGCAAGCAGTTAAGAAAATCCTTGGTATGGAGATCAAAAGAGATCGATGAGCCAACAGGTTATTCTTGATCCAGAAGAAGTACTTGGAGAGGTTTGGCATGAAAGATGCTAAACCAGTTAGTACTCCTCTTGCGGCTCATTTTAAGTTATCAACTGCTCAATCACCGCAAATAGAAAAAGAAGAGAGGTATATGGCACAAGTACCATATTCTAGTGCAGTTGGCAGTATTATGTATGCAATGGTGTGTACATGTCCAAACATTTCACAAGCAGTAAGTATGGTAACCGGTATATAGCTTTCAATGGTAAAGCACATTGGCTAGCTGTGAAATGGATCCTCAGATACTTGTGAGGCACTTCAAACGCATGTTTGGAGTTTGGGAGAAATGCTAACACCTTGGTTGGTTTTGTAGACTCTGATTATGCAGGTGATCTTGACAAAAAAAGATCACTAACATGCTATGTTTTTTGTATTTGTAGTTGTGCTATCATCTGGAAAGCTACATTACAACATGTAGTAGCTTTATGTATTATCGAAGCAGAATATATGACACTAACTGAGGCGATCAAAGAAGCCTTATGGTTGAAGGGTCTGTTTGCTGAACTCAACTTACACTAAAATGGTATTTTTTTTTTATGATAGTCAAAGTGTCATTTACTTGACTAAAGATCAAATGTATCATGAGAGGACGAAGCATATTGATATCGAGTATCATTTCATCCGAAAAACATTGTTGAAGGAAAGGTCTCTGTTCAGAAGATTAACCCTAGAGACAACCCTGATGACATGTTCACGAAGTCTCTTTCAGTAAGCAAGTTCAAGCTCTGCTTGAATTTGAATGACGTTTATCAAGAATAATTTAGCCCATATGGGCTTTTTCGGAGAAGATGGAGCAAATTTACTATATCCACCAAACTCATGCCAAGGTGGAGATTTGTAATGTGGTCTTTTGTTTGTCAAAGATTTGGAAGCCACAAATATTGAAATTTAGAAATCATATTTGTCAAAGATTTGATAGCTATAATACTTGATAAGTTTCACATTTCACAATCATAAATGTCAAAGATTTAGTAACCATAATACTTGATATATTCACTTAAAATGTTGAATTTTTGTATCTTCCAATGATATCATCAATGACATCAAGCAACCCATTTTTTTCCTATACATAGGAAAGTTGTTCATTAGTTGAAACACACCTTGAAGCATATAAAATTATTGTTTCCTCTCCTAGTTTTTCCATTAAGAGTGTTTTGTAAGAGATTTAGTGTTGGGAAACACTTGTGTGAACCCTTTCTTTGGAGTGATCTTATGAAGTTATTCTTTTGGGGTATTTGGGATTAATTAGAGTATTTACTCTGATTTTGTACTCTATTTTGTACTCTTGCTGATATAGTAAAATCCTCCTCTCCACCTGTGGACTAGGTCACACCGATCGAACTACGTAAAATTTGTGTCTTCATTATTTGTTTTTACTTTCGTTATTATCAACTTACTATTATCTTTGTTAATGTCATTATAACATTTTTTGGCTAAATTCCGCATTACCCAAGTTCTCCATCCTAACATAAATTAAATCAAAAAGTCTAGTAATATTACTGAAAAATAAAAGAATAGAAAAAGGCCAAGAATACTCATAATCTATTGGAAATGTGTAACACCCCAATTTTTTTTTAATGTTTTTTCTAAAGGATTGTCATGTGATCCATGTTATCTATTAAGTTCTATGTGAGTAGCGATTGTCACGACCCAACCCCGTAGGCCGCAACTGGTGCCCAATTTTGAGCACCCAAACGTACCCTTATCCCAAATTAACCTTTTAACCGAATAAACAAAGGTAGTGATTAGAAAAAAATTGCTAAATAGATAAAAAAAAATAGATGTAGGCACGAGGGCTGATAGACCATCACAAAACACACAAAACCCAAACCATATATACAAAACCCACAACATAACTCTGTCTACAGACCTCTACAGATGATAGCATAGTCATATGACGGGACAAGGCCCCGTCGTACCCCTGACCAACATATCCAAATATACAGAGATAAAGTCAGTACCAAAATACAAGCTCCGAACAAGGGAGCACTGTCAACGACGCAGCAAATATCCTAAACAGGTGGATCAGCAAATCGAACTTCGGTACCTGCGGGCATGTAACGCAGCCCCCCGAAGAAAGGGGGTCAGTACGAAAAATGTACCGAATATGTAAAGTATGAATTGTAATAAATAAAATCATAATCTAAATAGTATGTGCAAAAAATAAAATAAATGTTTAGAATTTCAAAATACTTTTCATAATCCCAAATCATATATGCAAATACATATGCCGTATTCGGCCCCATTTTATGGGACTCGGTGAACAAAACGTGGTCGCCCTCCTGTCATTGGCGCCACAACACATCATAACATCAGAGTAGGGAATATCTCCGTAACAAATCATATCATATCAGATGGCCATATCAAATCATATCATATCACAAACATATATGTACATGGCATAGCATAACTCCGTGGCATAACATTTACCACCCCATGTACATGTCATACCTGCCCCCTCACGTCGGGACACGGCGAATAATGCAGAGAAATACGCACGAAAACATATCCTGGCCCAGGCTCAGTGAAAGAATGGTTACAGTATGCACGAATAGAGTAGTGAGAAACTAAATGCAATTTAAATTACAAAATATTTATACAGACTCGATGGCATAATTTCGATAACAAATCATAAAAGGAAACTTGAATAATAATAATAGTACAAATACTTCCAAATATATTATGGAAATTTAACGGAGTAATTATTTATATAATATTAGGAAGCATAGCAAAAAGTTTCTTTCAAATTTTCCCTAACATAATCCAAACGGAATAACAACGAAAAATTCGGAATAGTGGGGCCCACCTCGGTCAAATGAGGTGGCACATACAAATCACGTGCGTTAGACTTCATAATATTATTTAGAAGAGTTTCAAGGTATTCAAAATTCATTTGTGCAAAATCTAGAAGTTTAGACAATTTTTTTAAAATTATTCATAATTACCTAATTCAATTCTATTGAATAGAAAAGGGAAATTTTCGAGCGTCGATTTCGAAGAGTAGATGGATCCCCGAGGTTCGTATTCACTCCTATTACATCTAGGACATGCCAAGAGAAGAAAATGTAAAACTTTACATACCTTTTTGACGTTTTACGGTTGTCCAAATTCAATTCCCGTTTCCTCCAAAATCTACAATTGGTCACATTTATCAATTACTATTCATAAGACTTTAAGAACTCAATTTTTCCAATACTTGTCTACAAAAATTTCGGCAGCATCTCCCCTATATATATGACAACCCCGAGATTACAACTCGGCCACAATATCAACAACCAAGCCAACATCAACACCAATTCCATCAATAATCAACTTAAACACACCATAACATAAATTGATGTAATTTTCCAATTAGTGTAACAACTTTCAACCAAACTTTGCATTTCCAAATAAATATGAATATTTCATGTTCATAATTAATTTCAACTCATTCCAACATAGGTGAAAAATATTCCAAGTAAACTATTCAATATTCATCAATTCTATATTTCACCCAAAAATTCCATAAATGCAACAAAACTATTACAATTCATTTTCTTCTTTCAACTTCATAATCAAATTCATTTCCTTCTTTCAACTTCATAATCAAATTCATTTCCTTCTTTCAACTTCATAATCAACAACAAGAATCCATACTTTTAATAACTTACCTCCATATTCTTATAATATCATACTAAAATTACATAATTCCTACAAACCATTTTAATACCAACTTACACCATATAAACTTTATTTATATCCCAAAAATCATAACAACAACTAACAAATTATACAAACTTATTTTTTTTTTTCCATTTCATCACCTAACCCATATTTCCAACTTCAATTAATTTCATCCAACTTCCATTTTCAACATCAAATATTTATCATACTACTATTCAAATACTACACTAAAAATACTACACAAAAATTTAATTCATCTTCCCCCACAATCTTCATATACATGGATTTATACATATGTAAAACCCACCATGAAAACTTCCATATTTTCATAAATTCTACACATCTCCACATACTACAACATAAACAACCTTCATAACACAAAGAAATTGGATTAATTCTTACCTTTTCCTTCCAACTTCTTCACTTTACCAAAGCTTCAAATCAACCAAACAAGCCTCCTATTTTCCAAAATAACTTTATCATATTGTAGAGAATCCTTGAATTAGTAGGAATACTAGGAGAAAATAATTTTTGGAGCAAGATTTCAATTTTCTCCCTATTTTTTTCCTTGATCGATTTTCCCCTTATTTTCTTTTCCTTTGTTTTTTTTTTCTTCTTTCTTGAATTGTCTTGAAAGTTCTAAGAGTTGGAAGACATAAAGACTTCTAAGTGAAATTACCAATTTGCCCCTCACCTTTTCTAATATTTCCAAGTTGAAATTCCAATTATGCCCTTAACCTTTTATAGTATTTCCACATGTGAAATTCCAATTTTGTCCTCAACCTTTTATAGTATTTCCACATGTGAAATTCCAATTTTGTCCTCAACCTTTTATAGTATTTCCACATGAGTAATTCCAATTTTGTCCTTAATCTTTTATGGTATTTCCACATGAGAAATTTCAATTTTTACCCTTAACAAATTTCCAATATTTCCACATCTCAATTTAGTCTTAAGAATTTTGTATCCAACAAGGTCAAGCATAGCCTTGCCCTTGACTTATTACCATTATCCCCAAATTGTCCTAATGTGAAAAATACGGGTCATAACAGCGATGGTTAGAAATAGGTCTAGAAGGGTTTGGAAGGAGTTGGAGGCCAAATAATGGGTCGTGGTAATCAACCTACTTGCGTAAGCTACTGACTTGGATGTCTTACATAACAAAGCTACTTGAGTACATGTCGAGCTTAAGTAGCAAGGATTTCATAGGTTCTTAAAGTGAGACGAGATTTCAAATCCACGAAAAAAGAATAAGGAGACGACGCACCTACTTGGGTGGACCCCACCCCGCCATGTGGCATCCATGGGGTGGATGCATGGAATGAGATGGCGGCCTAAGAACCAGACATGTGTCAGCCTTAAAGGCTGACACGTGTCACTCTCAAGGGAGAAGTATATAAGGCAACCAATGACTAAGGGTTCTCATTTGTTCATCTTTTACACTTAGAAACTTAGAAAAAAATTGAGAGAAAGCAAGAACAAGAGGATATTAACGTGCACACCACATATTTTAGCCAACTTGAGAGACCCACTTGTTAAGGTAAGATTGAGATTCTTTTTCTTGTTAGCAAACCCATTTTTGGATGGGACTGTCGTTAATATTATTAGAATAACTCCTTATGTAAAGCTTCGTTTCAAGTGATTCAAGAAGTTTTGGAAAGATATTTCATAGGCATATAACTTTCATTTAGGCTCTAAAACCCACTTTTTCTTTTATATGCTCAAAAAAGGGTGATGAAGTATAGGGGAGGTGCTGCCCAAATTTTATTTTGGAAATCCTACATAGACTGCTATTGGTATTTTGGGCATATCTTTTTGTAAAGAATTATTGTAGGGGTGATTCGAAATTGTATGCGACCCTAAAAAATATGTCTATAACTTTCATTGAGGCCACAAAGCCTACTTCCCCCATTTACCCTTTCGAAACTGAGCAACAATACAAGACAGTAGGCTGTCCAGAACTCTTGTTTTGATAGTTTGGGGTGATTTTCATTGATTTCATGTTTAGTTTCGATATGATGAGACTGTTAAACTTAAGTAGGTATTTGATTGTGTATTTAAGGTGTATATTCTCTTATACAAGCTAAGGGGAATTGTTTGACGAAGTGGACTTTGATTGGTCTATGGCGTAGATGAATTGAACTCCTCGAGTTGTGGTAGAACTTGTTATGTGCTAAAACGCCAAGGTTCATGTATAAACTTGAACTTGGAATATTTTACTTTTCGAAATTTAAAGTATCTTGATGGGTTATTTTCTTACTCTTTGTCTTATATCGTGGTATGATTATTATCTCAAGTATTGTAAAATGTTTGCTAAATCGCCCACTTGTACGAATTGCTTGATCATTTTGTATTCTTGTTGGGACTTTGTCCTTCTTATTACGGTGACTTTTCCTCGATATTGGTATGCCTCTCGATTCAGATCTTGCCTATCTTGATGATGGATTTTCGTCCATTTTCGAGTACGAGTGAGCCACTTTCAACATGGTTCTTGATTCTCCTAATATTGGGTGACGACCCTTCTTGATATGGTCTTCGGTCCTTCTTGATTTCGGGAATTCGGTCCGTCTTGGTACTGATTGTGCTTAGTGTGAAGGCATGACGTATATATTGGGCGAAATTGATTATTTGACAACTCTTTTGAATTGAATTATAAGTTTTCTTGATACTTGAGCCTTCAAATATTAATTGATATTTTGAAACTCTTCAAAGTTTGTATTCGATACTTTGATATACTTGTTTACTTAGGCTTACTTTTACCTTATTGAGCCACCTGCGACGAACAAGGGAATTGAAGAGTTTAATGGCTCCAAGCCCAAAGTTTATACACCATTAAGCTTTATGCTTAGCGATAGTTGTTTTCTATCGTAGATAATGTGTGGGACGAGATGTGAAGATGTCCATTTGGAGTAGACTTTTGGAGCCCTTGTGAAGATCACATCTGCATATGTATCTAGTTTTGTAAATATTTTGGGAACTTGTACAGGATACATGTGGTACTTATGTATGAAATTTTGAAGGCTTGTAAAAACAAAACTAGATGTTTGTAACTTGAACAGGGTGACTAGTTTTGCCATTTTTGGAGTATGCTTTTAACTCAAGTCATGCCATGTGCTGGGTTTATACTTTGACTTGTCATTATGCACAAAGGAAGATAATAGTTTTGTGATAATTACTAGTTTGAGTTTTGTGTATTTTATGAACCCGCAATGGTGTTGAATTGGAAATGGAATTTCAAAACAAGTTTTCTAAATGTGTTGACTATTTGAGATTATAAAAGAAAAAAACTATCTTTTGTTTCGTAAGTGGCATCCTCCCAAAGGGAATGCTACAAAATGGCTCAAAAATACCCTGTCTTCCATCTTTTGATCCAAGAATACCCCTAAATTATTGAAAATGGCTAAACAATACCCTCTCTTGCACCTTTTGGTCTAAAAATACTCCCCACCTTTGTTTTTTGGTTAAAAGATATCCCTCCTTCCATCTTTTGGTCTAAAATTACTCTCAAACCAAATTTAATTGAATTGAATTCTTCTACAAATTAGTTAATTGTTTTATTTGTTCCAAAGGATAACTTTTTATTTATTCAAATTCTTAATATTAGCTCATCTCAATATATTTAAGTCTAGCGTAAAATAAAATACAAAATTTATTGTGTAAAAATGTAAAATAAAATTCTTACTCATATTATTAAAATAACACAATAAAATTTTATAAATAAACAAGAGCGAGAAAAAAAAAAGACAAGATACTATTTTCAGATTTTCAAAAAGCAAAATTTCATGAAAAAGGAGTTGTATACCTAGAAGACAAACCTTTGGAGCCTCATCACTAATGTAAAACAACATCTCATTTTTTGTATAACCCAACTTTGAATGTAAACATCCTTCGTACTAAAAATCCAAAATTAAACATTTACCTCTCTTTCTCTCTCTCAAATCAATTCAAATGTTAAACTCAAAGCTATTTCAAAAATAACTCAATTTGCCATATTGGGTTTAGAGAGGGGGGAATCAAATTGCAAGAGAAAAATAATTTTTCAACAGGTAATAAGTGTTGAATGATGTGGAAAAGTTGAATGAAAATGAGTATCAAAGAAAAACTTACAATTTTAAAAGTTAAATTTTAAGAATTTTATTGCACTATTTTAATAATAAGAATAAGAATTTTATTCTTCATTTTTACACAATAAATTTTTTATTTTATTTTATGTTAGACTTAAATATATAGGGATGAGCTAATATTAAGAATTTGAATAAATAAAAAATTATCTTTTGAAAACAAATAAAAAAAATTAACTAATTAGTAAAAAAAAATAATTCAATTAAATTTGGTTTGAGAGTAATTTTAGATCAAAAAATGGAATGAAAGGTATCTTCGAACCAAAAACAAAGGTGGGTATTTTTAGATTAAAATGTGGAATGTGGGTATTTTTTAGTCATTTTTAATAGGTTAGAAATATTTTTTTAGACATTTTCAATAGATTAAGTGTATTCTTGACCCTTTTTCCGAGAATAGAATACTTGACAAAATTAATTAGTTAGGTGTTCCAACTTCCAAGTATAGGCTGCTTTTCTCCAACATTAAGATATGGTCCCCTCCTATTCTCATTAATCCATGTTTTTGACAACCAAAATCAGTACTACAAATCCCAAATAGTGGTCGGTTTTCTTTGTTTAGACTGGTTTGTTCAAGACAATTAGGAGAGTAAATAATGTTAGTTAAGACTCTTTTAAGAATGTTGTAGTCTTAATCTTGTGCAAATTTCCTTTCGATTTGCGACAAGTAGCACTTGCAATTTCTCGACAGGTGGCTTCAACTTTTACTATTTTACCAACGACTTTTGGAGGACTATTCCAATTATATTTAATTTTCCGTTTAGAGTTGGGTTCGAACTTTTAACAAAATTATATTGAAAAAATACAAATCTTGTTCGATTTTGAGGATTGTTTGCATATTCCTACCACTTTTGGAGGGTTATTTGCAATTTAATTAATTCTTCATTTGATATTCTGTTTAGATTGCACTAATTTAAATTCACATTAAAAAGTTTAACTTTCAAAATTATTTGCATGGCAGTACTCCAACTAAATCTGTCTGTATTCTACGCAAGTTAATAATTTAAAATGGTAGAAGCAAAACAAATTACAAGTAATTGGGATAAGACATAAGAGCAGTAATCTTGAACTATAATGAAATTATTACACATTTAGACGAGGTGAGGATCCTAATAATATATATCTTTCTGAATTTAATTTGTTGGTATTGTTTAGATATAGACAAATGTGCTATTTAACTTTAACTTCATCTCATATTTATGTATCAAATTTTGAATATGCAGAAGTAGTCACTTAAATTTGTATAAAGTTGAACAAGTGGACACACGCGTTCTACGTGCATGTATGGAAAAATATACGTAGGACACCACATAGAACGCCAAGTAGGATGAGTGTATCTACTTGTTCAACTCTATAAAATTTAAGTGTCCTACTTGTGCACACTAGATGTCATAGATAAAGCCAAGTTAAAAGGTATATTTATGTATTATGCCTATTATTTATATTTCTAAACTATGAGAGGATTCTATTACCCTCTAAACTTATTTTTTTCATTTTTTTAATCCTTGAGTTATTTTGGTTCAGTTTTTGTTGTTGTCTAGTGCAGTTTTTGGTCCAATTTTTATTGTTGTTTTAGCGCAACTTTTGCTGGATTTTTTATGTAGTTTTGGTGCAATTTTCCTTCAATTTTGATCCAGTTTTGATCCAATGAGATGAATAAGAATAACAACTTGCAAATTTATACACCAAATAAATGGAGAAAACTTGGGCAAAACACCAACTTTACAAGTATGACAATTTCATAAATGAAGAAGACATGTATATTATTAAGAATAATTTTATAAATGTCAAAACGCGTGATGCAACTTTATAGATACAAAAATCAGTGCAAAAGTGCACTTAATTAAACAATAACATTATTTTAATAGACACAATATGGTAAACACAAAAATCAGGGGTAATATGACTTTCACATGGAGTGTGGTGGGGTTGAGGGGGTAATAGAACCCTCACATAATTTAGGGGTGTAAATAATATTTCGGAAGTAATAAAACTTTCACATAGTTTAGATGTGTAACTGACAATTTCACCATAGTTCAAAAAGATTCTTATGCCTTATCCAGTAAAATTTCTCCCTTTTAATTATTTTCAAATAAGCTAGTAATTTTACATGATATTAAATTATAATAAGCTCTTAAATCGAGTGATATGATTAACAATAAAAGATCTTTATAATTGATCCTAATTTATTTAGAATTGAGGTGTAATTATTTTTATTGCTTAATTCTATTAGAACAACATAGACACATTATAAAGGTGTTTGGACACACAATTTGGACTTTTTTAAAATAAAAAAAATCCCATGTCGGGAGTGTTATATATCACAATTTAAGTATAAGAGGGGGGCTTGGCCTTACCTACGAATATAACACAAGGATAAAAATTTGTCCTTCATAAAAAGAGGGCAGGAGAAGCTAACTTAGACATTCCAACCCTCGCAAAAAAAGAAACTATCTAGCTAACTAACAAAAAAAATTGCCTTGTCATATTTGAGCCTTATAAAAGTCATTTGGCTCTTGTCCAGTTGGAATGGAGCCTTAGACCCCATAGAAAGTTGTTGATAGGTGTCATAATAGGCCTCATTCTGACTGCTCACGGCTAATTTAGCAAGATGGTCTGCAATCATAGTGACCTCCCTGAAATAGTGTTCTACTTTGACATTAGCAAATTTCTTCAAATGTTAAACCTCGTCAATGATCCTATTTAGTTTATAATTATATCATTTGTTTTCATTGATCCTTTGGAAAAGAGATAGTGAATCCACTTTGTAACACCCGTGTTATTCTAGTTTAGACGGAGTTCGAAAACCATGAGGAAAATTGATGAAAGGACTGACCAGTGGACCACGAGGGTCACCTACGAATCGTAGACAGTTCTACGAGTCATAGGAATGACTCGTAGGTCCTTCCAACACTTAGAGAAATTCAGAGTATTGAGATTCACTTCTACCTCACGAGTCGTAAGGAATTCTACGAGTCGTAGAAATACTTGACACTTAACCAAATTTTTGAATTCAAATGTCACTCCTACGAGTGGAATTGACAGTCATTAAAGTGTCTACGAGTCGTAAAAATGACTCTTCGAGAAATTCAGAGACTCAGTTTTCTCAGAGTCTTAAAATCCTGCAGGACGAGTTGTGTATATGACTCATCGAGTGGCCTATGACTCGTATACCTGAGTCGTTCCTTGCCTTTTTTGTTGCCTAGTTCTACGACCCGTAGAAGTTTTTACAAGTCGTAGAACGACCCGTAGATAATCAGAGTTGGGTTTTTTTAAAGGGGTATTCTAGTCTTTTTCCACCTTTCCCAAAATAAAACCTTGATGTTTTGGTACTAATTTGAGTCCCTTAACAGTAACATATACGCGTATATTCCCTTAAACACTTGGATATAATTGAGAGCGAGGATTGGAGAAGAGAAAGAGGCTAGGATTCAAGTGTTCACTCCCACCTTCCAACTTTCGATTGTTCTTCGAGTATCAGGTATGTAAGGCTACTCAGAGCATTGGGTTGAGTCCGCCCACGCGTCCAACATGTAATTCTTCAAAATTGAGTTCAAGTTTTGAGTTTTTCCCTAAGTTTAGAATTGAGTTCTTGATGTCAATTGATACTTCCTTGAAGTTGTCTACGTTCATTTCATATTGATGATGTCCTTAATGTTGAGTAGTCATTGAGACATATATCCATGCATTCATCCACATGAACCTTAGTAAATTTATGGTCATACTTTGTCCATGTATTTTTTGAGGTCAGGATTGATGATTTTCATGCGTAAAATAAAGTATTGTCTTCAAATTGAGATGAAGCATATTTTTTTATGAATTTGATGAAATTGAAAGTAGAGTTAAATGAGGATTTTAAACAAGATGTTTTGATGACGACGTAATTGATGTTTTCTTTTAACCAAGCAGTGTATTGATTGATGAACAGGGAATGATGATGGTGGTGTTTTGAGATGAATTTGAGGTTTTAATAAAAAGTCCAATGAGACTAAATGATGATGTTAATATGAGCAAATGTTTTGGGAGTAATATTGAGCATCGAGTTGGGTCAGAGTTTGATGGACTCAAACCCCATACCTACATAGCCAATGTAGGATAGAGGCTATGCCTCTCTTGTCCTAAAAGAGGACTTGATGATTGGATCCATAAATGTTGATGTCCATTACTCTGGCAATGTATTGGATGGATATGGCAACGATATTGCTTCTTATATCGTCACTAGCTCATAAGTGATGGTTGTCGGTTAGAGAAACTCCCTAATGAAATAAAATATCATATTTTTTTATATTGAGTTACAATTACTTATTCATATCTTTTAAAGCATTCTCTGCACATATCACTTGCGTGTTTGAGTTGAACTATTTCAGCGTGAGTCTTTTGAGTTGAGTAGAGTTGAGTATCTTTGAGTAAGCTCCCTTCAGCTATATTACATACTCGTATATTCCATGTACTGACGCCAATTAGGCTGCATCATTTTATGATGCAGATACAGGTGATAGAGGTCCTCAACAGACGCATCGTTAAAGACTAAGTCCCGTTCAGCTTTTGGTGAGGCCTCCTTTCATCCGGAGGGCTTCTTTTATGTTTTTTCATTCATTATTCTTGGATAGTCATTTGAGGTTGCCTTGGACTTGTCTTGGTACCTTTTTAGTGTTGAGTTAGAGGCTTCATGGATAGTGTCAGAGTCGAGTTAGATGGATCCTTTTTCAAAGTCTGTTTTTAAACTATTGAGTTTATAATGTTGGGTTATATTATGTTTGAGTATTTCCAGTATATCATTTCATTACTAATGAGGTTGAGTGCCCACTTGAGTTATTTGAGTTATATTACATCTTTTCTTGAGAGTTTGGATGAGTGAATGGACCAAGTGATTTGCTTGGGCCCGCAATAGTTTTCGAGTGCCGGCCACGCCTAGTGTACCCTCTTGGAACGTGACAAACTTCGTAGGTAAAGTCTCTATAATTCAGAAGTATGCATCTGCTCAAACCATTATTAGCTGCCAAGGCTTCTGCTTCCAGATTACTTCACATTGTACGGGAGAAGAGAAAGTCATCACCAATTCACCTTTGTCATCTCTTAACACAATTTGGACTTTAAACTTAAAATTTTAATTTGAGATTTGTGTTTGTTTTTGACATTTTGAACAAAACTTCAACCTCATTTGGAAATTTTGATTTCAAATCTAAATTCATTTAAGTAAAATTTCAATTCTAAATCTATGATTTCAATTTTTTAAAAAATAAATTAAAACTCGACACAACTTAAAATTTACAAACAGAAAAGGATCTAAAATTTCCTTCAACTATTTGAATTGGTACAAAACTACTCTTCATCCATCTTTCGGCCCCCAAATACCACTAACATCAACTTTTGGCTCAACGCACCCTCCATATTATCTCTGTAGCTCATATTTGCCCTTATTTGTAACACCTTCCCTAAAGTAAGATTTTTAAATATTTATTATTATGTTGCCTAATTTGATTGGTCCAAATTTTAATCCTTCTCTAATAAATAATAAAAATCACATATGATTCATATTTTGACCCGATACGCTTGAAAATAATATTAAAAAGTTTATTAATTTCATTATATCTTCCTATTGTCCTGTTTTAAATAAACTCCAAATTTATTATAACTCAACTCATAACTGAGCATCTAACTAAAATTAATACTCGCTCCGTCTGATTGTCCATATATAAAAATGATTATTATTTTTGTTAATATAATTTTTCTATCAATTATCCAATTGTCTTGCTCATTCTTTCTTCTTTTTTAATGTCTTTTTCTTAATTAGGATATCAAAGACTCAAACTTGAAATGAGCTTACATGTTCATATTCTTTTAATTTTATTATTATCAGGGTGGGGATAGGAGAAAAGGTTTTTTTCATTTTTTTTATTTTAATTTTTTTGAATACGCACAAAAGAAAAATGCAGTATACATACATAGTTTCTTAATTAAATCATCTTCTATCGAACTAATTATTCCTATATAAATGTCATTTTTATTTTGCTCCTTTTTTCTCCCTTATTTTGTCATAAGTTGAAACAACAACAACAACCCAGTGAAATCCCACAACGTGGGATTTGGAGAGAGTAAAGTGTACGCAGACCTTACTCCTACTAAGGTAGGACGGCTGTTTCGAAATTTTTTATAAGTTGAAAGAAAAAACTAAAATTTAAAACGCTGGACAAGATCCAAGAAGAAATAAAAAATGGAACAGAGAGGAAGTGAAAGCGGGGGGGGGGGGGGGGAAGGGGAGTGTAGACAATAGAGGACTAACTTTTTTTAATTTATTATTGGAACCCAAATTATATTAAATATTACTTTAACAGAAAATAGCCTAAAATGCCCTTGAACTATGAGATTTTGTATAGTATTGCCCGCCATCCACCTTATGAGTGTGACCCATTAGAAATAAGGATATTTTTTTGCCCAAAAATTGACATCAAAGATATTTGAGGACCGAAAGGTGAATGAAGGATAGTTTTGTACCAATTCAAATAATTAAGAGGCATTTAAGTCATTCTCCATTTTACAAAAGTAATTACCCAAGCATACTTTACCCAAAAACCAGGTCCTTCAAATTGCAAGTTCAAACATAATTTCAATTTCAAATCAATATCTATCCAAATCAATAATTTCAAATCGTAATTTAACTTTTATGTCCAAACTCCTGCTAAGAGTTGAATTAATGCTTAAATCCTTTTATATGATAGCCAATGCAGAAGGAATAAATACTAGGTATATTTTCCATTTTAATTAGAAATGAATTATAATTTTGGTAGAATGCTAAGACTTTGGGCAAACCATATTGCCTTCAAGAATGGACCTTGGAATAAGAAAAGAAATTAATTTTTTTCTCTTTAAATTAGCAAGTTGGTGCTTGGATGATGGGAGAGCCAAATTGCTCGTAGGTGGAGAAATTCTTCATTACAATGTCCCACATGTTAAAAGCATGCAAAAAAGCCATCATTAAAGGCACAAACCAAAAGAGAAAAAGCAAGGTCATTATTATTAGAAGAAAGATGCATTCTTGGTTATTTGCAGTCTTTTTATGTTTGTATGATGGTCTATCAAGAAAGTTGAGAACTCCTTTGTATGATAAAAAGATTAATGGGGGTTGGTTACACTGCATCAACATTAATAAATTTCATAAAGAAAGCACCATTTCCTTTTTTATCCAACAACAACAATACCTCAATACAAAATAAATTGATACTGCTATATATGAATCCACGTATATTATCATCATACTAAATAAAATAAATATATATATCCTAATTAATAGATATGTAATAATCCGTTTCGGTCGTTATCGGCAGATCAAATGGTGAAAAAATGAGGTCAGAAAACTTTTTGGGTAGTGACTCAAAAAATTCTAAGCTAGGCCAGTCTCACACGAATTTGAGTGAGGTGAGGTCTAGGACAATCTGAAAATGGATTGGGGTTAAATTTTAAGTATGGATTGATTTTTCTAATAGCCAAGACATTAAGGAGTCCATAAGACTTTATGGAATTGAATGCGGGTGAGTAGAACTCCCGAAATTCATGAAAGATTTGGTTTGGAACATCAAGAATTCATGGTGTGTTTAAACTAGGGACTTTTGGAAGAATTTGCAGTACCATGCAAGCTACTATAACGGGAGGGCACTGCTATAGCAGGATGCACCTTTATCAGGCACTACAGCGGGGCAAATCAGGCGCCATAGCGGAATTTCGAGCGCTATAGCAGGGTAGGACCGCTATAGCAGGGTAAGTCAGAATTTAGTGCAGAAAATTCAGTAAACGAGCCATTAGTTTTCCATCTCGTTTTAGGAAACTACAAGGGCGATTTAGGGCATTTTTCAGTTTTTCATCATGTTTATCGATTGAGGTAAGTTAATTGCTTCCCAACTTGTAAATTTGATTCTTAAGCTTTAGAATCCATGAGGGTAACCTTCGGGAAGGATTTCAACTTGAAATTAATGGTGGGAAGTCCTAGTGTAGGTGGAATAATCATGAATTGGCCTGGGGTTAGGATTTGAGTATAATCCGGGTATTGCTAGGTCACTATTGATTCATTATTATATTTTATTATTGTTTTAGACCAAAAACAAGCCAAGATTTGTAACAAGGGGAAAGCTCAGCTTCATATAGTTTTAAGGTTTGATTCGAGGTAAGTGATGATTTGTGTGTTTTCAAATTTTGTATGTATGCATGTCTACTACTTTGTAGTATTACTTGTGCAATGCATGTGAAGGAAGCAAAAAGGCTAATTTGAAATGACATCATGTTGATAATCTCATGCAATAAACTTGTTTATTTACTTGTGGTCTCAAGTGTGATTGTTCATTGTGATTGTGATTGTGATTGTGCATGCTATTTGTGATTGATAGTTGGCTTGGGTACCACACCAATACATGATATCTATATGATTAGCTCGGGTACCACACCTGGTATGATACTTAAAATGGTTGGCTCGAGTATCACACGACACACTAACGCTCTGTTTGGATGGTTGTTTCTCATGGTTTCATAATGTATGGTACTGTATGGTATGGTATGGTATGGTATTATATAGTACAATACTATGTTTGGATAGACTATATGGTTTGCTATTGTTTAATGATAATTTTGTTGTTTGGTTTGACTGTATGGTATGGTATGGTATCGTAACTGATAAATTTATAAAAATACCCTTAATTATTAAAAATATTAATAATAATTGAAGAGAGAATTTCAATTTGAAATTCCTAGAAGCTTCAAAAATTATTGCGGAGGAAATGAGTAATACGATGGTGAAAGAAGTAGATATATTAGGGTAATATTTAATAAAGAATAAAAGGTAAATTAGAATTATTTAAGATTAAGTAAGGGTATAATTGGAAAAAAAATAAGTAAACAATGAGATACCACCAAATTGATGATTTCAAAAAGTGAGGGTTTTCATGATTACAAAACCATGAAACCAAATCATACCATACCATGTAATTAAAGAAACAATCAAAATAAATGTGGTTCTCTTACTAACGATATCATACCATACCACGGAAAACCACCATCCAAACAAGCTATAAGATTTTGTATGTGGGTTCCATGAGAGGACAGAGTATGTGCTTTGTGTGATTATGTAGGACATGTTTCATTCATTGGTTGTTCATAATATTCTGATTGGAAATCTTGATTATGTTGTGACTGTAATATAGATGTATAGATGTGTTGGCATGTTTTACTATGTTGTAGTTGGTTGTTTACATTCATGCTTGGACTGATTGTGTTATCTTACTGTGGTTGTGTACTGATACTGCACTTGCTCTTTCTTGTTGAGTACATGACATATTCAAGAGGCTGTTGAGAGACCTCAGTTAACAAATGCGTTATCGTTTGAATCCGGGTGAACTACTCTTCCAGGCTACCTTGGATTCATCCCTATTTTTTTGTCCATCTTTTCTGATACATACACTTTATACTATTGGATTTATGTATCTGATTTTCGGGGTTGCATTTTCATTCTTGACTATTTTAGAGTTTTGGTACTATGACCTTCAGGTTCTAGAGGGTTTATTTTTTCGCATTGAATTGATTTTAATAACTATTTGATTTTATGGGGACTCAAGTTTGGTTGTTTTTAAACAGTTTACTCTTATACATAGATTATGTGTTTTGACTTCTTAAAATGGGTTGATGGGTTAAGTTGGGTTAGTTATTAGTTCTCCCACTGGAGGGTTAGTGTGGGTGCCACACATGACAGGTCAGGGTCATGACAAAATATAACCTATATTGATCTTTTTTATTTGTGTCCAATCTTTAGCTAAGTCTATAGACTATATTGATTTTAAGAATTTGTGGTTCTTTCAACACGGTCTATAGACTCACCAAGTCTCACACATACTATTAGTGCATTCGTAGGTCAACGCATGACATAATCAAACCATCTCAAATAATCTTCTGTCATTTTTATCCTCATTGCGTGTTACTTGCATTTTCTGGCAAATGTGGCTATTTTTGATTTATTATCTAATCTTGTTGACCATGTCCATCTTAGCATCTGCATCTCTGCAACACTCATTTCATCTTATGGATATGTTGAATTTTAACGAACCAACATTCATTACCATATAACATTAACGATCTTGTAGTTATTGTGTAGAACTTATCTTCACTTTGATATGCATCCTTCTATCACATAATTAACACTCTAGTAGCACTTTTTCATTTCAATAATCCAACTTTAATCATATGAGTAACATTGATCTTCATCTATCATTTCAAATAACGAGTCTAGATATTTAAATTATTTGCATTTTGAAACCTCAATTGATCTCATCTAGTCTCACCTCAACTTCACTCTCCTCATGCCGACTAAATTTGCAGTTCATGTATTCAATCTTATTTCTACTCATCCTAAAATCCTTACTCTCTAAGGTACTTCTTCATCGTTCAAGCTTTTGATTGATAGCATCGCTAATTTCATCAATTAATAGTATCTCATGAGGAACTAGCATGCACCATGAGATCTCATATTGTATTACATTGGTTAGCCCATCCACGATCAGGGTAAACAAGCAGGGGCTCAATATCGATCACTAATATGGATTCACTATTACAGAAAACTCAACTAAATTTACTACTACCATTTTAACACTAGTGACGGCTCCTTTATACATGTCATTTATGACATTTGTATATTTACTATGGGACCCTTTCATCTTCTTATGACATTTGTAAATTTACTATGGGACCCTTTCATCTTCTTCATCCATCAAAGGACCTTTTGTGTTGCTCTATCATATGTTTTTTCAAGGCAATAGACACTATATAAAAACTTTTTAATTTTTTTGTGAGAAATTTTCATAGCAAAAAGACAACCTCCATGGTAGATCTACCGAACATAAAATAATGTTACAAGGAAAAAGAATGGATTTGAGGAATGATTTAAAGAAAGGGCAGGCACTAAAGTTTTTGAATTCATCTACTTTCCTATCATTTCCCTCCTATTTCTTTACATAACTAGGCAATATAAAAAAAACTTCTCTTTCCCCATTAGTTAAAATAATAAAAAAGGCTACGGAAAATATACTTATAGCTTATCTTTCTTTTTTTCATTAGATAAACAAGTCCTGGTTAAATTGTTTCTATGGTCACAAATTCAAATTCAACATCACTTTGGTTTCTGACAAGTCTTGGTCATTGTAAAGTATTGATGTCACCAAGTCAAAATTTCCTGAAATTTTGACCAACATTTTGTCAGCTCCTTGCTAGTACCTACCTTGCTGAGAAAGCTAGATTCTGTCTAGTTTATAAGTCAAGGTGCAGTTGAAGAAAGAAAGAGGGAAAAAAAGTGGTGGTACTTAAACTCAGTCAATGCCACATAAGTGAGAAAGGAAGGTTCTTTAGTTGTGAAACAAAAAAAGTTGCTGCTTTTTATTAAGTTTAAGGCTACAATTGAAGCTTATACATCTGAATCTTGATAAAACTTTCAGGTATTTGCTGTGATAATGGTTTTCTTGGAGTTACAAAGTTATTTTGAATCATGGATTAGAATAAGCATTTCTTTTAGTACTTGTACTTAAGGGGCTTGTTTTTTGTGGATCTTTTTTTATGGAAATTGGAGGTGTAAATGCCATGTGGTGAGCTCAGAGGTCAGCACATGGCTTTCTCATATTTCAAAGTGTTGACACAGTAGAGGGTTTTAGGATTTCAAGAGAATCAGTTGACAGAGGAAGACCACTGGATTGGTGTTAGGAAAACCAAAAAAAAAAAATACACTTCTCTAGGTGAGTTTATGAAGAGGAAACAGCCCATCAATTCTAATCTCATTATTTAAAACCTGCTAAACCACTTCTTTTCTTCCATTTTTAGCCCCTCCTTTTGGCAGTTTAGTTTACTTGCTGCCTATTTTACCAAGTTTTTGTATGCACTTTTCACAGCTTAGATTCAAGCTAGTGAAGTGGTATATTTGCTTTCTTGATCTCAGTTGAAGTTTCATTGAATCTTGGAAATGCATTCTTTGACTCTTTCTTATACAATCTCTTGTCTCTTGAGTCAAGATTGGAAGTGTTAATCATCTTGTTGATGTTCATGCTTCTCCTCTCCATCATCAGTACATCCATCAAAATCACAGTTTTTTCAAGAAGAGAGAAGAAAGTTCCCATTTTTCCTTTTCTTTATCCAACATTAAACTTTTACAAGTGCCACCTGATTGGGTATAACTTTTTCCCTTTTTGTTCCCCTTATTTCTTTTGCAAAATCTTGAAAATCCCCAAATCAAATGTCTTCTTCTATGTCTCTCCTCAGAAGCTCAATACTGTGGATTGCTATTCTTGTTCCACCATACTTGTTATTTGCCAAATTTTCAGGATATGGGGTTGTTTCTATTTCCATAACAACTTCAGTTTTGGTTGTATCTACCATAGCTTTCATATTCTCAAAACAAAAGCATAGTATCCTGAAGGAATCATCAGTCCAAGAAGAAGAAGAACCTCAAAATGGCAACTTTGGACAAGTTAAGGAAGTTTTATCAGTCCAAAATTCAAGAATTGAAAATGGGGTGGCTCAAAATGGAAACTTTGAACAAGTTGAGGAAGTTTTATCAGTCCAAAATCCAAGAATTGAAAATGGGGTTGCTCAAATACGTGATTTATATTCAGAAAGTGAGAGTCTTGGTGGCCCCTCATCTTCTTCAAGTGAAGATTCTGATATTGACTGGCCATTCTCAGGTGAGTTAGAACAAAGTCCACTATGCTCAGATGGTTCAATTTCTGATGAAGAAAGTCTAATTGAAATAGCACTTCCAAGTGGTCAATTTGTAAAAGATAGTCCCAAGTTGTCTTTTAATCAGCAACACCAAAAGGTAGTATTTGCAGATTTAGTACCAGAATCCATCTTTCAACAACATTGCGTAATGGATTTCTTGGCAGATATAAGTGATGTTTATGAAGAAGACAATTTGATAGAGATTGACATATCCATGGGATCCATCAAATGTTCAGGATTTGAGATTCCAGCATGAGTGGCTATATATTAAATTTTCTTGATGTTTACTTGTCTAATACTAATTTGTTTATCTGTATCTGAAGTTTTTTGATCCTTTAATGGATTTTGTGCTTATAAGGGCTTTCAAGATAGGAGACAAATTCCATTTTCTTTGTTTGTGAACAGTGAAGTTTGTGCTTGCTAATACATTGAATTTTACCCAATGAAAAGAAACTTTGGATACCAATTAAAACAGTTGTTATTTCTGGTGGCCATTTGTTTTCTCTTAATGCACATTAAAGTGTTAAAGTTTAAACTATCATGTTCCTAAGCAGATTAATAAATAAATAATAGAGTATTATTCTATTTGCATTTCTTTATGTCTCAATCTTCTTTTGCTGTCTTTGGCCTTATCTTAGTATTCCATTTGTTGAATCATATCTTAATCTTAGGATCTCTATCCCATGTTCTGATCCTGTTGTCCATTTTCTTGATTTCCATTTTGACATTTCAGATACACAAAGGAATGTTAACTAATTCAGGTTCTCTGCAAATAAAATTTGTATAAAATTTGTTAATTGGACTTTCTTATAGACTTGTTATTTCCATAGTTCGAAAATCAAATTCCATAACTCAATTCTTGATAGATAAAAGGGAGAATGCCGCTTTTAAAAAAAGATACGCTAATTTCAAATCGTGAATCGTGTTTGATGAGTGGGTATAATGGTTAGCCTTTCCATTGTTCTAAGTGTTGATCAAGATCACACATGCAAACTAAGATCACACATGTTGAAATGCTTTTTATACACAAACTGATTGATCTTGTTGAAAATTATGTTTTACTCCATAACTTTGAGAGAATCACAGCTTGATAAGAGGTTCGGTCCAATTTCAATGCCTACGTAGGAGGTGTAAATAATTTTTTTTAGGGATAATTAAAGTAGATGACTATTCGGTTATTTTAATTACCAAAAAATAGTTATTTGGTGTATATTCATTTATACTCAGTATATATTTCATGTATATAATATATCATAATAGTATATTCAGTGTATAACTCATGTATAAGTTACCTATATTGTATAGCCAGTGTATACTTTCTATGACTTTTGACAAGCTATATTGTGTAGTCACTAAATATTTCCTATGATTTTTATCTATTTTTTTATGTAAATAAAACATGTTATATTTGTTATAAACTAATTAGTTTATTATATATATTTGAAATCGACTCTTTTTTTAATTTATTTGATTTGCCATGAAATTGACCATAGATCAAATTTCACAAGAATTATTTCTTTCGATATCCATTCTTTACTGGAATAGGTATTGATATTGTCACGCCCCAAACTAGGGGAGGCGCAACAGGCACCCGGTGCCTCACTTGATCGAGCAAACCAACATACCCATAAAAGAAATAAAATCATGAGGGCTGACAAGGCCGCCACAATAACCTGCTGAAACAAGATAACTAGACCGACGAGGTCACAACAATATCAATGACATGATGAAAGGATTGACAAGGCCAATTTAACTGATAAAGAAATAGAAAGCCGACAAGGCTGCAACAGAAATCATATCTACAATTTGCCGACAAGGCTATACATGAAAGCTGAGAAAATCCAACAAGGTATGTCCACAAGTCTCTACGAATAGTACGACTCAATTGGTTGAAAAAAGCCCCCAACAATATCAACAACTATATACTATGCTCACGTATGCAAAACCTACAAACAACTAACAGCTCCAGGAAGAAAAGAGCTTATCAATCCTCAGTTGAGATAACACCCTTATGGCAAAGGCTGATCAAGACCTCTGTATGAACCTACAACACGAATGCAGCGCCCCCAGGCAATGAAATGTCAGTACAAATGAAAATGTATTGGTATGAAAGGCGGAAAGTAAAGTCATAAATAGTTGTAGTACAAAGGGTAATAGAGATACCACCTGAAACTGAAACTTTGAGAGCCTCCATGGCAGACATCTGACCTCATAATAATTAAATATGCATGGTATGCTCGTGTAATCGTATGTCATGAATACATACATACATATATACATACATATATATATATATATACATACATACATATATATATACATATATATATATATATATATATATGTATATAAGATGATCTTTTTTTTGTATTTTTTCTGTTTACGTGATTCTTTACCATAGCTTTGAGTTGTATAAATTACAGATTTACAGAAATTCATTTCATTTTGTTTGAGCTATTTTTGTATTTGTATATTTGTACATTTTTCTTGTAGTATTTCCATTACATGCTGTATTTTTTGTCCTACAGACCATAAATCTGTAGGATTTTGTTCTACACCTTCTCTTTTATACCATCTTTCTTCTATTTCTCTTCCTAAAGCGCCAGGTAATTTATGAAATAATTTTTTACCTAGTTCTTCATCAAAAGTATAGCCACTAACTGTGCAATAATAGAAATAATCTTTAAGAAAGTCTTTTCTATGCATCCAGTTTGTAATGCTTAGTTATTGTATATATATATATATATATATATATATGCAAATGCATGACATACCCAACCAATTGCTAGCAATGGCGGTCCTTCCGGTAGCTAACTGACATTATATTGCCAATTTGTGGCCATCTGTACAATATATATATATATATATATATATATATATATATATATATATATATATATAGTCTCTTGGGCAAATAGGCCTCATACCTCAGATTATAGCTCGGAGTCCATGCATAACATGTCACATATGATATGAACTTTGAATGCGCATAGTAGGTAATAGGAGCTTAGCCAATCTTGGCTTTTTGATACCTTTATAATCTCGTAATCACTTTCATATAACATATAAATGTCTCGTAGAACCGCATATGCTTTTAGAACAAATTTGAACACTTAACTCGACTTTAAAAAGGTAACTTAAATCTGAGGATGTTCATAAAGAGCTTAAGGTGCTTAAAGAATCTCCTCATAACTTCATTTAACTTCTATATGACCATTTAGGGCTATAAATTCATAATAGACTCAAAATTTTTGACTCAACTTCAACTTAGAACATTAGACATTTGGGAACTCAAAGGAGACTGATATGCGTAACTTGATTTAAGAATGATTCCAAGATGATAATAGTATGATCCCTTTTTAGAAACAAGGTGGTTGGACAAGTATATAACCAAAATGATAGAGTACAAGATTTAGTATGAATATCATTTTCAAATAACATTTTCGTAAAAGCTTTTGACAAGAAAGAATGGCTTAACAACTCCCTTAGATACAAAGTAACAATTTTTCAAAATTTCATTCTTATTCTTAGGACAACAACTCACTAGTAGACATAATGAATAAGAAATTCGACACAAAATGGCTTTAACCATCAAACATACTTCACAATTTTACCAGAATGATAATGATACGATAAAGTTAAGAATTAAGATCAGCTGACATCCCAATGTCTTTCACAAAGGATCATCCTAGCGATATAATAATAAAAATGACTCATTCAATTATTTATAATTTTTAGAATTCGTGCGATATGAAAAAGAGAATTTTGCCTTTAACATACCTTGCTTTTAATCCTTTCACGTATTAACTAAGAACAAATATTCTAAATCAGATAACAACACAAACAACTGTCCAACGTGCAATTTCTACAAGGCTCGAAGAATGACTACTTTGAAGATTGTTAGTATTTTCTGATTTCTAAAAGGAAAAAAGGGTCAAAAATGCCTTTAAACTATTTGAAATGAATAAAATAGTCCGTTGTTTATATTTTGGTCCAAAAATGCCCTTGTCGTCAATATTTTAGTCCAGAAATGCCCCTATTGTTATTTAATGGATCAAAATGCCTTTTTTTAAATAAATATATTATTTATTTTCTTTTTGAACACATTTTTTCCTAATCATATTTCTTATTTTATTATAACTATTTTTTATCGTTATTTGAATAAAAATTAATAATAGATTTATTATGAACTCGTATATATGACATATATTATCCGTTAAAACATAGAGTACATGAAATTATTCTTTTTTAATTGATAAAATGAGATTACGAAGAATAAAATAATTTCCTATATTTTTATTACTTAAAGTGGTTTTAAAAGAAAGAAAACAAGAATAGAGTATCTTAAAAGTAATATTTTTATAAGGAACAAATTTATTTTTTCTTTAAAAAAAATATATTTATTAGGAAAAGGGCATTTTTGACCCATTTTATAAAAATAGGGGCATGTTTGACCCATTAAATAATAATAAAGGCATTTCTGGACCAAAGTATTGACGGTAAGGGCATTTTTGGACCAACCTATAAACGGATGACATTTTTGTTCATTTTAAATAGTTTAACGATATTTTTGATCTTTTTCCCTTTCTAAAAAGAGGAAATAGTGCATTTAGTCCCTTTGTTATTGCATAATTCCAGTTTTAGTCACTGTGCTATTTGACTATGCACATTTAACCCTTCAATTATTTGAAATGTGCGATTTTGGTCCTTGGAGTTAACAAAAGTTAATTATTTAACAAAATGATTATTTTGAAATATATAAAATAAAATAAATTGAAGGGTCGATGATTCTAAATGCTTGAAGAATTATGTGGGTAAAAAAATCAAATTTAATAAAAATTAAATGTTAAATTTTTTATAGAGTGAAAGTTGTTAGGACACCATTAATAGCCTTAAGGAGCATGTCCACCAACTAAAACCTCAAATGTAATCGTATTTGACCTTGATTAGTAGCCATTGAAAAACAGAGGAAGAACGAATCGCTAAGGAATAAAAAAACAAAGCATGAAACATTTGAATAAAATGGAGCTAATGAATAAAATATAAAATATAATTTTAATTTTATATATATAATTCTTCAAGCATTTAAAATCACCAACCTTTTATTTTATTTTATTTATATATTATCAAATAATCATTTTGTTAAATTTTAACTTTTGTTAACTTCAAGGACTAAAATCGTACACTTCAAATAAATAAAGGTTAAATGTGCATAGTTAAATAACGCAAAAATTAAAATTGGAATTATGGAATAACACAGAGACTAAACCGTTATTTCCTCTTCAAATGAAGATGAACAATAGAGGTGAGAATATATATATGGGGAAAATTTTAAATATATATAATAGACTAATTAGTTTACAACAAATATAGTCATATTTTATTTACATTATTTATACATGAGTTATACACTGAATATACATTATGATACACTCAAAAGCTGAATATAACTTGACTATACACTAACTGTACATGTCTATACAAGGAATGATAATTTGTTTAGTAATTATTTTTGCCGAATGACCAGGTGGCGTCATTATTCCTGTGGGTATGCCCACAATTGTCCTGTAAGAGTGCTTTCACTTTATCACTATCCTCCAAAAGAGTGAAAAACTATTAAAGCACGAGTTTGTCAAATTTTAAAAAAAAATATTAATAATGCATGTAACGATGGAGTCTAAGGTACATTTAACTTATATTATTAAAGAATTATATCTTAGTTTGTCGAATATCAATAATTAAATCACGTTACTTACAAAATAATAGAAGTTATTTATTTTCCAAAGATGGGATAGTGTTATTTAAGAAAATAACTTAATACTCCAGTGGCAGTGGAGGCGGTGACAACTGAATAGGAAAAGTTACTACAATATTTTCTACCACATTAATTAGATCCTCCACTATATTTAATGCAACTGAAGGATAATTATATATATATAAATAATATTATATCAATTCTTTCAATTCTTATTCTCATATATAAAATAATATATATTAGCTGTTGTGTATTTATTGAAAGAATTAATGGGATCCATTTTGGATAAACATTATCCAATATATAATAATTTTTTGGCATACCAAAATTTTCTATCTCCATTAAAATATTAATAATTTATTAAACTTTTATAAAAATAAATACATGCACCATTATATCGTAACTAACTAAATTTAATAAACATTTAGAACATTTTTGAAAACTTAAAAATATATTATTATCAAATTTTAATTTAAAATTCAATATTTTCGAACACAAGAAATATTATAATAATAAATCTCAAATTTAAATTCTTTAAGCCTTTAATACGATATGAAGGACAAGTGTAAACACTCATAGTGTTATCGAGATATACCCGAGTTTCGTTCTTTCATTAGCTTTTGAAAATAGGTCAAAGATAATTTGTCTATTTTTTAAAGATAATTTGCTTGAGCTAAATAAAACCCAAAAGTCAATGATTTTAAAATATTGGAAAACAACTTTTTAAAATTCTTGGCTAAATGGTGCTATCTCCGTCCCATATTAGATGGACGTTTTACTAAAAATGTTTGTCCCATATTACTTGACCACTTACTAAATCAAGATAAAATTAATTAATTTTTTTTTATTTTAAACCTACAATTAATATAACCTTTTGAATGTAAACAATTTCCAATACAAGTTATTTCTATACTTTATGTATATTGCATTGATATAAACAAAGGGTAAAATGATAAAGTCTTTTAATATATTAATAATTTTTTAATCACTATATAAAATTTAAAATGCTCATCTAATATGAAACGGAGGAAGTACGGTAGTGAAGACTAGATATAAGATTCAGAAGCACAATACTAACTACTTGGAGACATTTAAACCATGACCTTAAGAGACAACATTAGGTCTCAAATAGAAACAAAATTGACCAAAGACTATGCTAGCGAAAGAATTCTTGAACGTACTTTGTGATCTTGGGCATAACGTCCTGTCATAGAGACTTCTACCACAATATGACAAAATGCCTCAGTTTTTGTAAGCTTCCCCACCCCCCAAAACCCCATATCAATAATTTTTTAAAAAAGACAGTTTGGTGCACAAAGTATTTTACGTTAGTAAAGTTTGGGGAATGATCATATCAATAAAGAGCTTAAAATAGGAGCAATGAATGGACCGAAACCGCCCAATTCCGCTGGATCAAGGAAATATTGGGCCGTCGGGTCTGGGAGATTTATTTCTCTCTTTTCATTTGATATGGGCTTTCATGTAGCCCAAGCTTCTCATCACTAACTCATTTACTGATCCAGAATGATTAAGGGAACTGTAAGGCCAGTTTGTTTGAAAAGGAACTTTCAAAAATGACTATAGTTTGGACTTAATTAAAGATTTGATTAAAGAAATTGTAAGGCCAGTTTGTTTGAAAAGGAACTTTTAAAAATGACTATAGTTTGGACTTAATTAGATATTTATAGTTATAGTTTGCTCAATTACAATTTATAGCTACATGTTTGAGGAAAGAGAGAGGCGAGCGAGACTAGGAGAGGGAGTAGAGAGGTGGGTGAGATCTGGGAGAGAGAGGAGAGGGTAAGAAGGAGGTTGAATACATGTTGTA
This sequence comes from Solanum dulcamara, assembly GCF_947179165.1. Taxonomy (NCBI): domain Eukaryota; kingdom Viridiplantae; phylum Streptophyta; class Magnoliopsida; order Solanales; family Solanaceae; genus Solanum; species Solanum dulcamara. The sequence continues at coordinate 12,250,531 of NC_077242.1, forward strand.
TTCGTTGTATCAGGTTGTTTCATAAATACAATTCCTACAATTATTTGTATCAGTGAATACAATTGTATGAAAAAACTATTGTATTTAGCTACATATTACGAGGACAGAAGCGAGCGAGATTGAAAGAGGAAGAAGAGAGGCGAGCGAGATTAGCAGAGAGGATGAATACATGTTGTATTCGTTGAATCAAGTTGTTATACAAATACAATTTATACAAAATACAAATATAATTATCTAAATATAATTGGTATAAAATACAAATCTCTCACATATATTTGATTGAATACAATTGATATAAAATATATTTGACAGAGAGGATGAATACAAATTGTATTCGTTGTATCAAGTTTTATCACAATTTGTATCATATATCGAATATAATTGTATCAATTGTATTAACGAATACAATTGTATCGATGAATAAAAATTGACATAATATAATTGATAAAAAATACAAATACAACTAATGCATAATATAATTACAATTGATATGAAATATAAATACAGTTGATGTATAATACAAATGTGGTTAATACAAAATACAAATATAATTATCATATTATGCAGAATTCTTTTTGGGATGCAACGTTGTTTGGGTTGGAGAAAGAGAGGGGAGAGAGAAATTTGCTATAAAATCTTACATATAGCTACAAATTATAATTATTTTAAACTATAATTATGTATAGTAAATAAATATCACATGTTTGCCATAGTATGTAACTTTTCCAAATAATAGGATAAACTACCTAACTAAACATACATCCATATCACAATAGTGCTCTGTCAATGCTTTATGATATAATAATAGGATAAATACAACCATATCATATATACTAATCCTACCTATACTTTCAAATAATTACCTAACATCCTACTATTTAAGAATTTTCTTAATTGAGTTGAGATACATGAAGATACAACACTATCTAAAAATAAGCCTAGACTAATAAATCACACAATAATCTATTTCATAAATCATGTTTTTAGTCCAAATCAACTTACTTCCCTCATCAATTCCATGTTCATCTCCCTAATTTACTCATCCATTTCAAATAAGCACACTCTCTTTAATTTCCTCATTATTTCCCTCCACGGTATTCTTTTCTTCCCCTCTCATATATTCTTACAGCAGAAACAATCATGATCGGTAGAATAGCTCAAGCAATAAGGTTAAAATTTTAGTTTGTCAGCGTCATGATTGGCAAAACGCTCTCTCCCTGATTTAGTGGAGTAAAGTTTCACTCCATCAATATCATGACTTGCAGAATGCTCCCTCACTAATTTGTGGAGTTTTCATTGGAGACGAAGAGGAGAGAAGGAGAGACGGTGGTCAAAATATGTATCTAAAAATATATATACATGTATCTAAAATTTATGTCCCAAGATCCCATTTTGCAGCCTACCCTCAAACCATGACGTTCTAATTTTAATCCTTCATGCCAAGGTCATATATGAGAGTTTTACTTACCCCGAATTTGATTTCATAAAGCCGTACAGGCTTCCTGGTGCGTGTCTTGGCCATCAATCCCCATTATCAAAGTGATAAATTCATCATCCATCCATTACCAGATTACCCCAGACCTCACCTGACTCAAATTTCGTCCAAGTCTGTCCTAGGCTCAAATTTTCCAAGTTACTACTTAGAAGTTTTCTGGGCCAACTTCCTTCTCCATTGGCTTATTCATAACGACGGGAATAAGTCGTTACATAAATAGACATAATAGATATTTGTGCCCTTTAACTTAGTTTCAACTTTGGGTGTGCATAAATAGACAATTAAACTTATATAAAGTTGAACAAATACACATATGCATCCTATGTGGCGTCCTAGTTCCTACGTGACCAATTTGCTTCCTACATAACGTGTATATTATGCCACGTAGGATGTGTATGTCTACTTGTTCAATTCTATATAAGTTTAAGTGTTACTTGTGCACATCCAAATTTGAAGGACATAAATATTAACTAAGGTTAAGTTAAAAGACATGTTTATGTATTATCTCTATTTAATGTGATTTATTTATTTATGTAATAAGTACTTATAAACATATATATATATATATATATTTCAAATATGAAGAGAAAGTGTATAATAGAAATATCTTATCACATATTGTAACATTAATTTAAAATATGTTATAGTTTAAATATTTATATAAAATTAAATGATAAATTTAAGTGGCTATCGATCACGAAGAGTTAAGGAAGAAAGATAAAATCCAGGTAGGAATGAAGATTTTCTTTCACTTGACATGATATTCTTTGCTACTTATTAAGGCTGTCCCCACCTTTATTTATACCGACACTCAATAGTCACTACTACTTTCTCTTACAAATGCATTTCCCTTTCAAATATCATTGTATATAATCCAACATCTTTGGATTGTTTAATTAGTAGCAATCAAATGACAATAATAATTATACTATTGTTTTATTATTAATAGTATTGTTGTTGCTATTGTTATTTCTAATTAATTGTATAGACAATGAGTTGTGAGAACAGTCTGGAAACCATAGAGGAGGACAAAGAAGGGGCCCTCCTACCTACTCATCATGAAAAGTACTAGTATAACCCTCCCACGTAACAAACATAAATAAAATTAAATAGAAGAATGTTTATATCTTCCATTTTAAACAATTTTAGTAGATCAGTTATTGATTATCTAAATTTTTATTTTATTGCTTTTTTTATTTCATTGTGAAGTAATTCAATTCGAGATTTAGGATACATTCGATATAAGAAAAATATTTTCTCTCCAATTTTTTCATGTTCGAGAATTGAGATCAAATATTTTGGAAAATAAGAACAACAAGTTTTCTAATGAACAAACTCTACTAGTAGCATTTCATATTAATTGTGTCATGTATAATACCCTCCAAACACACTTCTTCACCCGCACCCCATAGGTTCATTCCTACCATCCCACACCTCTAACTCGATCCTTATCCCCATCTCTAATATTTTTTGTCTAAATTACATATAGATGCTTTGAAAATAATATCACTTGCTTATCTATCGAACACAAGAAAATAAAAAGAAAATTACTTATTTTCTAAAAGCATTTTTTCTAAAAAAAAAAGATATTTTCCATTTAAAAAAAAACATTCTCCTTCCCAACACTCCCTTAGAAATCACATAGGAACTCCTGCATGTGTTTGAGGACCCACTCTCTGACCCTGTCATTCCAAACAAGTTTGCAAAATTAAAATAATTTCTTCGAGAGTGGGTGCGAGACAATTTATTCAAAAGGTTAAGAAATTGGTGATGCGAACCAAAAGTCACAATTTTAATTAAGAGGAATTAAAATATAAATAAATAAATGTATAAAGAAGTTAGGAAGATTAATTTAATATCTATTTTATATACATAAAATATTAATTTTAATTTTATACATAGAGTGTAACTTTTCGATAAATGAACCTCTTTGCGATGGTGAGGAGAAAGGCAAACCATTAGAGATAATTAAGTTATATATATATATATATATATATATATATATATATATATATACCATTAAGTTGATGCTGTATACTTACACTTAAAAATTTAAGCAATCAGAGTAATAAATACGAAATTCGGAATTCATAACTTAAAAAGTTATTAATTAATCAGAGAAATAATAATCTAATTCATCGTCAAATATATCATCTCTGTAATTAGCATATTTATGAACAGATATATCTTCAATTAATTTTTCAAGAATCTCTTCTTGCAAATCTTTATTTAACTTAATTATCTTTAAAATGGTAATTAAAATTTTTTCATCAAAAAAGACTGTATAATAAATCATTTTTAATGACTTATGCTGTATAAAGGGTGGCTTCTTTTATTATTAAAACCCAATGTTTATACAAAAATTCTTGTTATATATATATATATAAATTAAAGATTCACAAGGTATACATTGAAAATGCTTGGTTCAGTTGAATTCATGCTACATCCACCTATGTTTCCTAACATTTAATAAGTGCCACTTTCGAAAAAAACAACTACTAAAATTAACTCTCGTGCACGTGAAGTTTTATGATAATTACGTGATAGACTAGATTGATTTTTAACCTTTTGAAAAGTAAATTAAAATAGTGTATTTTTAAAATTTGTTTTCAAATTATAATGTTTAATGCATCTATTTGCATAACTAAACTTTATGTTAGGGGAGGGTATTTGAGAAGAAAGTACTACCAAGCATCAAGAAGTTTGAGCTGTAAATGTGATTCTATTAAGTTTTATGAACTTTTCCTCCACGTGATTACTTCAAATTAAGTGATATACACACCTTGAAAAGTTAAAAATCACTTTACTTCACAACACTACTTAGATATTATCCTAAAAGTTAGAAATATTTTTTGTTTCAGACTCGTTATTTGATATTCGCTTTTAGCAATTTTTCTAAATCTTGAATTATGGTTGAACGGATATTTTTTACGTGGTGGCATCACTTATGAGATCTGTGAGAATTCACTTTTACCAAACCTTAGAATAAAACTCATTATTTGTTTGGTGTATTTGTTTTGTGTGATACGACTAAATGTCATTAGAAAATTAATCAAAATTGACTTGATGATAATTTGTATGCAGCGCATCATGATAAGGACATTACATCTATTGATAATTTAACTAAATTACTTAACATGCAATAGGAATTTGGAGCTGGATACAACTAATTAGAGTTATTAATAATGAATTTCTCAATCTTCTTAATTATCAACATAAAGATTTTAATCCCACACTCATTAATCTTTCCTTCTAATTATGTTTCATGTGGTTCCTTTCAACATGTCTCCTTTTCGAATAAGTTCTAATAGTCCATTGCCATGATCCACGTGTCATATATTGAGATTTATTGTGTGTCATCTATATAAGTCATGATCGAGCATTAACATGATGATTGATCAGTATATACTATCTATTCATTGAAATTAATGGACAGAGGAATTAAGCTAATGTGATTAGAAGAACACTTTTAAATATTTAGAAAGTTGATTTTTAAACAGTGGTTCGACTTGGCGTGTTGAGGAACAAAAAGAATATAAAGTTATGGCCAATCTATTCACCTTTGTCTCTTTTTCTTTTTGGTTCTTTCTATTTTACGTATTACTAAAGTAAAGTTTTTATCAAACTAAAAAGGAACTTCTCCAAGCACTAGATTTTTTATTTTTTTTTTATCAGTGTAACTTTGTACATTTAAAGGGTAAACATGTTTTTATACCACCAGATACACGATAAATATGACTTGTAACAAGAAGTAATTACAAAATTATAGGGATGGTAGTTTATATAACCTGAAAATGCATTTGGAAAATAATTTATGTATCATTAACGCAAGCATAATTAATACAAATATTATTAATATGCTCTATTTAATATTATTCTATACACTTTATCAAACGATGGTGTGTTAGGAAGAAAATGACTTCTAATTTCCTCATGTTGTGATTTAAATTTTTGGAAAATATGTTAGGTAGAAAACCCCCGGATCCTGCGCATAGCGGAAGCTTAGGTGCACCGGGCTGTCTTTTATGTTAGGTAGAAAAACAAGTTTTATAGAAATAAAAAACATAACTTCTCTAGTGAAAATTGTTAAAACAAGTTCCATAAATGACATATATTACACATTAATTATGTTTCCCCATCCTTCAACATGCCCATCTTCACCCTCACCTCATAGCCCCTATCCCCACACCTCTACCCCACTTTACGTAATATTTATGTAGATTATATACAAATATATTTAAAATATAAATTTTTTCTTACATATCAAAAACATAAAAATAAATTAAAACTCACTTATTTTTCTGAAAACATAATAATTTATACCTAACACACCCTAATAGACGAACAAGTTTTTATAATGTTATATGTCATCTATGAATAAATGGAAATTTTAGAGCAAGAGTATAGTTTTTTTTGGTGGGATCCATATATTATTGCTTAGGCTATGAGAATTGTCATTAATATTTGCATTAAAATAGACTGTTGATTAACATTTTTTAGGGTGTGGCCTTTTTTGAGCTCTCCTATTAGTCCTTAGTCAATTTATATAATATAATGTCTTAAAAATAATTCATTAATTTTATGGACAAATGTTGATTTGCATATTGAATTGAACATTGAGATACCAAAAATATATATATATAAAACCAATACCATTCTATATATATACATCCCCTCTAAAGAAACACTACTATATCTCCCTTTTCCCTCTTCTTCTCTTCAAACACATATCTCCATCTCTCATCTCTCGCCGGCAAAAATGAAGGTCTGGCCGGCGATGTCACTTTCCGTCTCTCTTCTCCTTCTACTATTTCTCTCCACCACCACCTACGCCCACAACATTACTAAAATCCTCGCAAAACACCCTGAATTCTCCACCTTCAACCATTACTTAACCGTCACACACTTAGCTGCAGAAATAAACCGCCGACAGACCATCACTGTCTGCGCAATTGACAATGCCGCCATGAACGTCCTACTTGAAAAACACTTACCCACTTACACTCTTAAAAACGTCCTTTCCCTCCACGTATTCGCCGATTACTTCGGTGCCAAGAAACTCCACCAGATCACTAAAGGAAGTACCCTCACCGCCACAATGTTCCAAGCCACCGGCGAAGCTCCGGGAACTTCTGGGTACATCAATATCACAAATATGAAAGGTGGGAAAGTGGGTTTTGCAACTGAAGACAACGACGGCCATTTCGCTGCTACTTTCGTCAAATCCGTCGTGGAAATGCCGTACAACATTTCAGTTATTCAAATTAGCCATATACTCACTTCCGCTGCTGCTGAAGCTCCGGTAGCTGCTCCTAGTGACCTTAATGTCACCACTTTAATGGCTAAACAGGGATGTAAATCATTTTCAGATCTGTTAAAATCTCACCCAGATGTATCCAAGACTTTCGCCGAAAATGTACAGAGTGGATTAACAGTATTTTGCCCCACCGACGGTGTTATCAGCGCCTTCATGCCCAAATTCAAGAATCTAACAAAAGACGGCCAAGCTTCTTTACTATTATACCATGGAATCCCTGTTTATAACTCCATGGGAATGTTGAAATCCAATAACGGATTAATGAACACTTTAGCTACCGAAGGCAAAAATAAATACGATTTCACCGTGCAAAATGACGGAGATGATGTGAAATTGGAAACGAAAGTCGTAACGGCGAAGATCTCCGGTACTTTATACGACGAGGAGCCATTATCCGTTTACAAAGTCGATAAAGTTTTACTCCCAAGAGAATTGTTTAAAGGGGTAGTAGCTGAAGAACCAGCACCAGCTCCAAAGGGTTCGAAGAAAAAGAAGAAGAGTTCTAAAAAGGGAGGCGATGACGACGGTTCACCGGAGCCCAGCTCGGAAGACGATGAAGATCCGGCGGATGATTCAGCAAATTTGAACTGGGCCAGTAACGTGAAAAGTACTGGGTGGTTTGTTACAGTTGTAATAAGCATTATTTGTGTTGCCATTATTTGATAATAATGGGGACTACATAATGTTATTTTGGCTTGCACATACATATGATTTTATTTTTCTGTTTTTGAAAGAATTTTGGTTTTTAATTTTGATTGTATTGTGCAATTTTTTTTTCTTTACATTGTATTTTGTATTAAAAAAAAAAGGCAATAAATTGCATCTTTTTATCCCCTTTAATTTATAAATACTTAATTTATGAACGTCAAAGCAAAAATTAGTACCCAGATACTCAATCATGATCAAGATTCAAGATGATAAGGACTTGTCCTTATGAAAATGTCACACTATTATAACAAAATGTTATTATAAAGAAATTTAACAATATACGTGAGTAGAAAAAAATGGCTATCTCTCATGTGTCGGTGTAAAGGAAATTAGTTTTTCTTTTTTTCCAGAGAAAAGGGAAAAGAATCTCTTCCTTTTCCTCTCAAGGTTTAATATGTTTGCAAATAATGTGAAGTACCAAACAAATTAAAGGAAAAAGGAATAAAGTCGTTCATTTTGTTGCGTATTTAGATATACCCTATATGTTTGCTTTTTTTTAGACTTTAGTGTGTTGATGACAGATCATTTTTATAACTATTTATTTATTTTTAAGAAATAAAAGATGTATTAAATTATTGAAAGTTTGAATAATGCATGTGAGAATTGTAAAATCATACTTGAATAATTGCTACATGACGAGATTTAAACGTGGCATAGTGTCGGTGCCTTCAATTACTGTAAATTTTATTATTATAATATTTTTTTATTTTTTTGAATCTTGAAGTATTGAATTTTATAATTCGGGGGTTGGTGATTCTGCAATATTAATGACCAGTTGGCAAATAGCATTATCTCCAAGAAAAGACGACCTACATGTTAAATCACCCACACTCTTCCAGCTAATAAATTTATCACAATTCACATGATAAGTATCCAAGACAAATAAGTATATTAATGTTAGACTCGTTATTAAATTTTATTTAGCTATTCGAATTCTGATTTGTATTATTGGATTAAAAAAATATTTGTATTCGACCATTTCGATTTAATATTGTAAAAAAATAATTTTTGTGACTCAGGCGATCATTACGTAGCTATGTTATCAAGAAAAAAAACTAGTAACCACCTCAAATGTTGATGTGTATAACTAATTAAAGAAGAAAACATATTTATATAATTTACTTATCTATCTAATGAACTTTTCAGAAGATGCGCTACACAAGTCTTTTTAATATATGAATCGAAAGTGTCTAATAGAAGAACATTTTATCATGTGTTCAAATTGTAATAAAAGGAAGAGGTCAGCCGTTGATTTTCATGAGTAACCAAGGTTGCCATGTATGATTTATATAAGGCTAATGATGTACAATAGAGTTTGAATACAAAACAAAAGCTATCATAATTATAGAGAATAAAAGACTTTGAGTTTACATATAAGACTTATTAATATCTATGGAGGAATTCTATATCCTTGCAAATGCGGGATTTTTATTATCTAACACGCCTCGACAAGCGTATGTCGGGTTTGGAGACAGTGAGCTTGGACCACAGATGAGCAAATCGAGGGGAGCTTAGAGCTTTAGTAAACACATCAGCTATTTGATCAGTGAAAGTAATGTACTGAACACAAAGTTGGCCCCAAGCAACCTTTTCTCGAATAAAATGATAGTCAATTTCAATATGCTTAGACCTTTGATGAAAGACAGGATTGGCAGTGAGATAAATGGCACTTATGTTATCACAGAATATCATGGGAGGACGAGGACAGGGCAATCAAAGTTCCTTAAGAAAACTGGTTATCCAAGATACTTCTGATGTGGCAAATGCAATGGCACGATATTCAGCTTCAATGCTGGACCGAGCTACCACCTTTTGTTTTTGTGAGGACCAACTAATTAGATTAGGACCATAATATATAGAAATGCCATGATGAGAACGACGATCATCAGAATCAGCAGCCACCCTGTATCACAGTAGACACTAATAATAGAGAAAGTGGATGGAGAGATCGATATTCCATGTGTAAGAGAGCCTTTGAGATAGCGAAGAATCCGTTTCACGGCTTTACAATGATCCAAGGTAGGATTTTGCATGTATTGACAAACACGACTCACCGAAAAGGAGATCTTTGGTCATGTAATGGTCGCGTATTGAAGAACCCCAACAATGCTCCTGTATAATGATGGATCATCAAAGGTTTAACCATGTTTGGATTATTGGAATGTGCTATCCGTTGGAGAAGGAGAATGTTTGCAATCTGTCATTTTTTTTCTAGTGAGTAAGTCTCGGATGTATCTAGCTTGAGAGAGATGCAAACCATATCCCACATGAGTAACTTTAATGCCCAAGAAAAATGAGAGATCACCAAGGTCTTTTAAAGAGAATCGAAGATCAAGGGATTTGGAAACTGAGGAGATATAAGAGAGATCACTACCCATTATGATGATGTCGTCCACATAGACTAAAAGCTAGGTGGTAGAGGAGGGAGTATGACGAACAAATAAGAATGAGTCAGAGTAACAACAAGTATAGCTATGCGAGAGGAGAAATATTTTAAGCTTGAGAAACTAAGCACGAAGAGTTTGCTTTAGGCCATATAAAGCCTTCGACAAGCAACACACAAAATGTGGGTGAGACTTGGCAACGAATCTTGGTGGTTGATACATGTAAACAACCTTTGAAAGGTCACCATTAAGGAATGCATTATTAACATCTAACTACTTAAGAGCCCAACCTTTAGACACCGCATGAGACAAGGCAAGTCTAATTGTTGACGGTTTGACAACTGGGCTGACTGTATCATAGAAATCCACCCCATCTTCTTGATGAAAACCTTTGGCAACTAAATGAGCTTTGTACCTTTCAATTGACCCATCTGCTCGATGCTTAATGTGGTACATCTATTCACAACCCACTATATTTGCATTAGGAGGACAAGAAGAAAGAGTCCAGGTGCAGTTATAAAGTAATGCTTGATACTCAGTTTCCATGGCACACAACCACTCAGAAGAGGATGCAGCTTGCTTATAGGTTTTTGGTTCACTGGACATGGAGGATGAAACTGAGAGAGGATGACAAAAAATTATAAGTGCTTTAAGCTTGAGGGAATTTGCTTGAGCACTCGTGGTCATAGGATGATTGGAAGAGGGAGCAGGCCGAAAATATGTGAGAGCATTTTGATATGAACTTGATATAGAGGATGTGATGATAGATGGATATGTATTTTATGGTAGAGAGGTTGTATCAGAAGATAAGGATGGAGAAGATATTGGTAGGGGTTGAGTGGGCAGTAAGGATGAGGAAGGAGGATCTGCCCATGAATAGAGTGAAGGTGAGGCAACAACAGAGGGAATATAGTTTGAAATTGATTGTAGAGAAGTTACGGAGGAGGGTGGTGAATTGTCACTGGAGCAAGAAGAAGAAGTTTTGTAATGAGGATAGGAAAATTTATCTTCATCGAATGTCACATGACGAGCAATGTACATTCGATTGGTAGGGGGATAATAACAGAGATAACCTTTATGCTTCGAACTATAACCCAAGAAGACACAAGGAAGAGAGCAAAAATTAATTTTATGATTATTGTAAGGACGGAGACAAGGGTCACATAAACACCCAAATTTTTGAAGAAATCGGTAGTCTGGTGGACGATGATATAAATCTTGATATGGTGATTTGAAGGACAATATGGGAGTGATGGTGCGTTTATGTAGGTATGTGGCTGTAGAAAAAGCCTGTTCCCAATATTGATATGGAAGGCATGCATGAACAAGTAGAGTTAGTTCTTTTTCTATAATGGTATGATTACGTCTTTCTGGAGCCCCATTTTCTTTGTGAGTGTGAGGAAAAGAGAGACGATGAGTTATACCAATGGATTGGGCATAGGAACACACAATACGATACTCCCCACCCCAATTAGTTTGCAACGCTTTGATTTTCTTGTCAAATTGTGTGTCAACCATTTTATAAAAGTATTTAAAAACATCAAGAACTTGACATTATGTTGCTACGAAAAATATCCAAACAAATTTAGTAGAATCATCAAGAAACTAAACAAAATACCTATTTCCATTAATAGAAAGATGTGGAGAAGGTCCCCAAACATTAGAATACACTAAATCGAAAGGGAATATCTACAACTTGAAGAAGAAGATAAAGGGAGCCTATGGCTTTTTCCTAATTGACATGATCCACAAACTGTAAACATTTTATTAGACAAAACTGGAAGATTGAAACTAGAGACTAGACGACGCAAAAGTTGCTCATGAGGATGACCAAGGCGTTTATGCCATACTTAGAGTGATTCTCGAGAGCAGACAAATGCGCAAGGAGTTGAGGATGAGGTAACAGGAAGCCCACCACCATTCAAACGATATAAGCCATCATTAAGTGATCCTCGAAGTAGCATTTTTCCTTGAGGATCCTTCACAAAACAACAAGAGGGGTGAAATTCCATAAAGATATTATTATCTTTAGTAAATTGAGAAACACTCAGTAAACTCTTGGTGATGGAAGAAACATGAAGAACTTTATTAATGTTATGCCCCATACTTTTATACTTTGGAAAGCCTTCTTAAACTTCATAAAAGTTGCCACATAACTCAGATTAGCTACAACGCTATCAAATAACTCTAAGGAAAGGAAAATGAGATACCCCATAATAAGAAAGATTGGAAATAGGGTTATAAGAATTCGGAAGGAGTTGGAGACCAACTAATGAGTCGTAGGACCCAATATACTTACATAAGCTACCAACTTAGATGTCCTACGTAATTAAGCTACTTGAGTGCACGTCGAGCTTAAGTAGCAAGGGATACATAGGCTCTTAAAATAAGAAGAGATTACGAACCCACAAAAGAGAAATAAGGAGACGACGCACGTACTTGAAGCAAGTAGGTTATGTACCTACTTGAATCAAGTAGGTGACTCGCCTACTTGGGGTGGACCCCCACCTTCCATGTGGTAGTATATGGATGGTTGCATGGTGTGAGGTGGCACCCTAGAGGGCTGCCACATGTCACCCCTAGGAGGCTTCCACATGTCTCCCTTTTAAGGAAGGATATATACAAGTCTTTTATGACTAAGGCTACATTTCAGCATCTTAAACTTAAGAGAAAAGAAAAGAAAACCCTAGGAACTAGAGAAAATGGTGGCGGCCAAGGAAGAAAGAAGGTAAGGCTCAGATTCCATTCCGTGAATTAATTATTTAAGGTATACTACGGTGATATAGCAGTATTTAATAATGTAAAACTTCATTTTGGGACAGCAAGGAAGAGATACAAACAGTCCACTAATTTTCAACATGTTAAGAGAACTTCCGAGACAAGTTTTAGCAAGGTATGGATTTGTTCTCTTCTCTCACATTTTGGTAAGGGTTTGTACATGTTATAAGGGTGTTAATAATGTATATTTAAGTTTTGTATCATCACCAAGCGGACAAAAAACAACCATGATATTTCAGCCGCGCTAGAAGAACCTCCGAGGCAAGTTTTGGCAAGCTTTGGTCAATTTCGGGTAAGGTAAGGGTTTTCCTTTCAATTTGGAATTTATGGTGTGGTTATGGAGTATATTACACGTCTTATCTGTGGCTGGAAGTATAAAAATTGCACAAGGATGCTTGACGTTAGAAATAAACTAAACTAAGGTCGTTATAGTTAAACCAAAGTCGAGTAGTGTGTTGTGGTTGTTGTGCTGTGCTTGCAGGTGGTTTGATTGTGTGTTGCAAGGAGGGGAAGTTTTCTAAAAGGGGTGTAGGTGATTCTGGTTGCATCCACATGACCCTCCATTTCATATAGTTAAAGGTTTTATGAGATAGAGACTAAACACCCTATTTTGGTATCGTAGTTTTGAGCGAGTCGTTTGAAGTTTGTATTGTGTAATGTTGAAGTGGTTTACTTGTATATATGCTGCTGATTGTTGTTTTTGGTTGGATTCTAAGGTTTGGAGGTTAAGGCAGAAGTTTGAATAGGGCAAGTTATAGGGGAGATGCTGCTCGATTTCTGCTAACTTCGGAACTAGTAATGAACTAGTCAGGAGAAATGGATAAGGAAATGAGTCCTATGAATACTTGAATATGAATTTGGGATCCGGAAAGTTGAGGGTCATTAATCATAGTGTTACTCTGGTGTTAAATAGGTTGAAGGAATACAAGCCAAGCTGGGTTACAAGTGAACTACTACAGGTATGTGAAGCTACCCTTCTCTTATTTTGTCATGTCTTAGCTATAAGTGGAATGTAATATGTGCTTTGAGGATAATTCCATTCATAAAACTTCGAGAATGATTCATGCCTCTGACCTATTTCTTGATGTTAGAACTCCTACAATAAGTGAGATATTGCCTCTCAAGTCTTCTGTATGAAGGAAAGTAGTAAGTATGTAAGGCCTATCTCTCCCTTGGTTTGGCATATTTCCAATGTATGTAAAGCCCATCCCTTTTCTTGTTGGCATGTCTTAGATATAGGTTACGAACGATATGTATATGAAGCTTGGGGTAACTCTATTCATAAGCTTCGATCACGACTCATGAATCTTATCTACGTCTGAATGCTAAAACTCTAAATGCGATCAAGCCACTACTCTCGAGTGTTTTATATGTTGAATAGTAAGTGGAGATATAAGCTCTTATTCCTAAGGACCCTAGAATAACAAATGTCCTCGGATCCATAATCTGTTGGGCACTTCCTTGATACATGTTTCTGGTTCACTTATAGCTGTTAAGACTCTTAAAGGAGTTAAGTTCCTATTCCTCCAGTCTTCTATACGATTAAATAGTGATTGGTACGAAAAATCTCCTTTATTTAAAAGGCTCTGAGATAGCCAATACTTGAAGTTATATAAGATGGTTCATACTATAGTACCGTATGACTATGAAGTTGAGGCTCCAGTTGACATAGTCCCTAATGGCATCTAGAAGGTACTGGAGATGATTCCTAACCTGGTTTCCAAGTGGTGGTTCATTTGATGATTTCGTTGAGCCTTAAATGATGAATTTATTTGCATATGGTTATTCACTACTCCGTTCGCGCATGCTGCTAATACATTATTCACCGCATCCCATGAAGGGCCGAGCATGATAAATGATGAAATGCTTATTCACCTCGTCCCATAAAAGGCCGGGCATGATAAATAATGAAATGCTTATTCACTGCGTCCCATGAAGGGCCGAGCATGATAAACGATGAAATACTGATTCACTGCGTCCTATGAAGGGTCGGACATGATATATAATAAAATAATTATTCACCGCATCCCATGAAGGACCTGGCATGATATATAATAAAATAATTATTCACCGTCTCTCATGAAGGGCCGGGCATAATACACGATGAAATAACAGCTTTATTGAGTCCCACACCGAGGGGATGAATACAGTATATAGGCATGCATATGAAAACATAGTGATACATTTGTAACTACGAGTCCCACAGCGGCCCGGGTATGGTATGTGAGAAAGATATACCTCATTTTACACGGTGCACGTATAGTGATTCGTTAACTGTTACATTTGTTACCTGCATCCCTATTTCAGTTGAAAGCTCATTTATGCTATGTTATGCGTTATATACTCAGTACATGTATTGTATTGACCCCCCTTTCTTCGGGGCACTGCGTTCTATGCCCGCAGGTACAAATGTTCATTTTGGGGGAACCACCAACGTAGAATTTCCACTCAGCTATGTTGGAAGTGCTCCACTGCTCCGTAGCCTAAGTTTTAACACGGGTCATTTGATATGTATGGTTGTTTATTCAGTGGTACGGCGGGGGCCCTGTCCCGCCATATGATACAGTTAATACTCTTAGAGGTCTGTAGACACGTGTATGTGGGTTGTTGATGAGTTTGTTTCAGCTATGCCTATATGTCATGTTATAAATGTTATTGTGTTATGAAAGCCTTATCGGCTTGCTTTCCCTTTCATGTTATGGTACAGGTGAAAGAGGCTATAGGTATATGAAAAAGTTTTTGACCCATTGGGGTTTTTGTGTATAGTATCACATCACACACGGTTCAACTTGGCTATAGCTGATAGATATGTATACCGGGGTCCAGGTTGGACCCCAGTCACGACCCACGAGTTTGGGTCGTGACAATTAAGATAAAGAGGTCGAGTAGTACAAGAAAGCTTAGATGAACGTGTGATGAATAGGGAGTTTTTGACCATTACCTACAGCAAGCTGATCCTCACCATTATAGTCTATGCGAATGGATAATTGGGACAAGTTGGATGTAACATGATTAGTGGCACCGGAGTCTGCAAACCATGAATTGTCAACAATAGTTGAAAGAGACATGATATTAGCCGAAAGAGTGACCATATTAGCTTGTGGACGGTTAGAGGATCAATTAGGTGGATAAGTATCCATATTGTTGTGGTTGTAGCAATTACAAGCATGGTGGTTGGGTTTTTCACATATTTGACGGATAATACGACAAGTCAATTTACTAGAACAACGAGGGGGATTGTTGTTGTTTGAGCGACTGGAGGATTTTTGACAGGTGGTGAAACTTTGTTGATTAGGATGTCCAGTGATTGGGGAGAGATTGGAGTACTGGCGAGATATGCTATTGGCTTGAAGTTGGAGGGCTTTGGTTTCATTAGCAAGTTTCTCCTTTTTTTGGAGAAGTAAACCAAGAAGTGAGTGAGTAGTGAGGTTTTCAAGATGAAGGTTAATGGCAGAGCAAAAAGGACATACGGAGAGTGTAGCCCAAATAGAATAGCGCTCATAAGTTTTTCGTCTGTTATTGGATGGGCAACAAGAGCTAGACTATGGGATATAGTTCGTTTCTTGTCAACATAGTCCATAATGGTGGAAGAGCCCTTACTAGTGGTTTGTAGTTGGTGGCGAATTTGCATGACTCAGGCTCAAGATTGAGATTGATAGAGGTTGGAAAGATATGATCAAGCTTCACGAGCTGTACGGATGTGCATTATGTAGGGTAGGATAGAATGGCTCATGGTAATGTTTAGCCAAAGAAGAAGGATTTTGTCCCTCTTTTTCCAAGAAGTGAAGGTTGGATTTGTGTGGATTCGGATGTGCCCTGAGTAGTGGTTAAAATAATGGTAGATGGAACATAAGATCCATCAAGATGATCCTCCAAATCAAAGGCTTCAAAGGCAGAGTATACAGTAGATTGCCAAAAGTAATAATTTTCTCGATCAAGTTTTATCGGAAGGCCGGGAAGAGCAATTGTTTGGGAGTTGGAATCAATAATGGATAGATGTGTTGAAGAAGAGGAGTGTGGCTGCACCATAGTAGTAACGGACTGGTTGGAACTGTCCATGGTGGCGGAAAAAAAAAGAAAGGAGAACTTGGCTCTTGATACCAAATTGGAATAAAAGGAAAAGGTTAGCCGTTGGTTTTCATGAGTAACCAAGGCTGCCATGTATGATTTATATAAGGCTAATGATGTACAATAGAGTTTGAATATAAAACAAAAGCTATCCTAATTACAGAGAATAAAAGACTTTGAGTTTACATATGAGACTTATTAATATCTACGGAGGAATCCTATATCCTTGCAAATACGGGATCTTTATCATCTAACAGGTCATTAGGTGCTCTATTAAAATATATTTTCATTCGAGTGTCTAAATAATCTCTTGATCGATTTAGCCTCGAAATATGAGAGGTGTGTCCTATTACCTTAATTGTCAAAATTATTATAACACAACGTTGAGCTAGAACAAATTTGGCGTAGATTATACTTATCAAATTTTAAGATTCAATTAGTTTTGGTACTAACTTGATCAGATTCAAATTGCAACTCTACATGTTTTTATACAAAAGGTAAAAGATAACATAATATATTGTAGACCAAAATATTATGAACTCAGTTACTCTAACTCTTATATTTGTCTCTAGCTGAGTGATTTTGATAATATCGGTAACTTATTTTTGATGATATCCGTAACTTATTTGAATATTTCACTCAGTAGTGGAGTCAAGATTTTCAATAAAGGGTTTAAAATTCGAAGAAATAGACATATGAGCTAGCCGAAGGGGGTTCGATATCTACTATTTATACATAAAAAATTATTTTAACCACGTATAGATAATATTTTTTTTTCAAGCATGCATGATGTATCATCATGTTACTACATGATTAAAGGCTAAAGATTATGCACTTTTTTAATTGGCAGAACCATCGGTGACCCCCTAAAGTTGGGATCAACTTTCACTTAAATACCTCAACTAAGCTTTGTTTATTTTAGATACCTCAAGTAAGGTCCCGATGTGTCATTTTGACACTTTTTTTTACAATCACCCAAATATCTAAAGTGTGTATAATACATTTGTCTGTCAAGTGGCTAATTAAATGAAGACTCGTGACATATATATCAAAAATAATTTTGAAATAATGGCTTTTGAGTAGAAAAAAGTGGTCATTAATTTGATGACATGTGACATTTTTTTACCCAAATAATAATTAAAAAAAAGAAGAAATTCATCTTCTAAAAAAAAGTGATTTTTGAAAAAAAGAAAAAACCCACCCTCCACCTAGTCATCCCCATCCCACCCAGTCGTTTTCACCACGACTCCACCTCCACTCAGCCCAACCCCAACCCCTCTTCCGCCCTATCAGGTCGTCTTCTCCACCTCCACCCATCCCAACCCCAACTCCTTCCCCACCATATTGTCTTCTCAAGAAACACTATCAAAAGAAATTATTTTGAAAAATTTATCTTCCAAAGACATAAGTTTTTTCTTTACTTTTAAAAAATGAGTTACTAATTAACAATGGAAGGAAAACAAGAACTAGATCTAGGCAATGCAATGAGATTACAAAATCAAGGTCCAAAGTTATGGAGGAAAATGTCTAGAAAATGGAGAAGAACAAGAACAAGAAAAAAAATAAAAATAAAATGTATTTTTTTTAAAAAAAGGTTCTTCACGCGCTCAAAATGAGTACAGCACACGCAATGTGAGAAGTCAGCACAAAGTGTCAAAATGACACATCGGGCCTTATTTGAGGTGTCTAAAATGAACAAACTTAGTTAAGGTGTGTAAGTAAAAATTTATGCCAACTTTAAAAGGCAATCGATGAGTTCCGCATTTTTAATTTTATTTTATAGAAAGGGAGTATTGAAAAATTATGCATCGTAAATCATAGACTCATCAATATTTATCGACGAAAAGAGTAAATGTTGTGTCATTAATTGCATCCCACTATGGGGATTGAATTGTTTCCGCCTAACAAACCCCCAACCTATAGCACCAAATCCATCAAATTATGATTATTGATAGTTTATAGAGTGAATTCCTTAGTCACTCCGAATTTGCTTTATAATATCACATTTATTTCTTTTAGTTTTATAATATCACTTAACTATTTCTATTTTTCTTAATATATACTCATGAATAAACATGAATGACTATCTAAGGAAATTAGCGTTAACATTCAATTCCCCCTTTTTTTCTATTCAGCATTGGACACACAACCGCAAAATGTTTAGTACTAACAAGCAAATGTTTAGTACTAATAATATTACTCATATTTGAGGAGTATTTCTTTTATAACTTTTTTTAGTTACATTGTAAAATTAAATCTGAAAACGGTGAGCAAGGGGCGGAGGCGGATGGGTGATCATAGGGACGACAATTTCAAACCCAACTCGCCTGATTCATCCAATCCGTTTAAATTTGGACAGTTATTAACCTGCTTATTTGTTAGCTCATCTCATTTTAATTCATTAAAAATTGGTTTGATATATAACCCAAATTAATTCATGAGATATCTTATCAAAAAATATTCAAAAAACTATTTTTTAATTAGATAATTTATATTGCCATAATAAAGAAAAAAATTAATTTTATTAGATACTAAAATATTTTAAAAGAATAAATAAAATAATTATACTCAGCAAAAAATTGGATTGAGTGGGTCTTGACCGATTATATAACCCATTGTCTGACCCATTTTGGTCCAAGCAAATTTAGATTGGATTGGATCTTGACCCGTTTATTATCTTGACCCATTATGACTCCTCCACCTCCTCCCACCACACTCCAAATTTGACTCAACCAGCTCAATTGCAACCGCAAAATCTAGAGCACGAGCCATCAAAAATGGAATCCACTATATCCGTAAGAAGTAAAATAAGAAATATACAATAAGTGTAAAATAATTACTTGAAAAAAATAAAATGAATCACATTCACTACTATTCTGATAAATGTATAGCTAGCTCGGCCTACCAATGAAAAGTGGAGTAGAATAAAACCCACAATGTCCTCATTTTCCACATATTTAAAGTTATATCTCCTATGTTAAACTAGATATTAAAACAAGTGAAAATTACACTGATAAAGCAAACATATATTAGTTAATTAACTAACATAACTATAGTTTGAATTAATTATGGCTCGCGGTAAATATATAGCTGTAATTACAATTTGAGTTTTGTACAGTTGAGTTTTATATAATTCATGCGATTTATACAAATGATGTGCGCGAATCGAATTGTATAGCGAAATATATAAACACTACAAATTGTATAGCGAATTATAAAAACGTTGTCCATGAATTGTATAGTGAAATACACAAACGTTATACAAAAACTGCGAATTGTATAGCGAATTATACAAACGTATACAAATGATATGTGAATTATACAAACGCTGTTATAACTATAGCTACGAATTGTAATTAGCAAACTATAGCTATGGAGTACAATTAAGATATTTTTGAGCGACTATATACGAAAATTCCCCTTAAAACAATAGTAA
Organism: Solanum dulcamara; assembly: GCF_947179165.1. Lineage (NCBI taxonomy): Eukaryota > Viridiplantae > Streptophyta > Magnoliopsida > Solanales > Solanaceae > Solanum > Solanum dulcamara. The sequence continues at coordinate 12,270,717 of NC_077242.1, forward strand.
TAGTACAAATTGTAAAACGGTAAAACAATAGTAATTCTCATTTTCCAAAGAACAAAGCTTTTTTCAGATTGTAAAACTCATAATAAAACATTTGAAAGTCTCATATAATGTGGCAAAACATCAGTAATAAACTTCATACAAGATACTTAATTAACCAATTGAATATAGAATACACATACCTGCGGATTGTTGTTGTTGTTGTATGAGGAATTGAGTTGAAGTAGACCTATACATTTTTTATCAATAAAATGGCCCATTGTTCTTTACTTTTTTTATTTTATAAAAAAATGTCGAAGTAGACCATCCAATAAATTTGATGGATTTGGAAACTAGTCTGCGCCGCTGGGGCTTTAGGCCTCCTCCAGAAAATAAGGCGTCAAAATTATTCAACGTTATATATAAATATAAATAATTATATATTTATTGTTAGTATTGAAATTTTCTCCATAGTTTGTCGTCAATCTTTTATCAATTATTATGCACATATTTTTAAAATTTTATTATTTTAAAAAAATACAATTAATGAAATTATAACTAAAAGTCGTACACAATTAAATTTACAGTAACTTTCTACTTCTTATTTTGTCTAATTCACTTCAATTTGAAATTAGTCATGTTTTAACATTATAGTAGGCTCCTTCACATGTTAGGTTTAATTCTTTGAAGTGTCTTCTTAGACATTTCAAATTCGAACTAATTAGATTATTAAATAATTAAATTTAAAAAGACATTGTCTTAACTTAAAATATTTTTTAAAGCATGACAATCGCTATATATCATTGATTTAGACTTATTTTTGTAATTAAAAGTAATACAAAATATTATACAAATAAAAGATGATACTCTATTTGGCATAATCAATTAGGTGAAATCTTAATTCTATTTTTAAATACTTATAGAATAATTTTGATAAGTTTGTGAAACAACAAAAGATTTCAAAATTATAATCAATAAAAACTTATCTAAGATCTAAACAATTGTTGTGTTATGTAACATACAATAATTTATATATGTCTATTTGTGTCTAACAAAATATACAAGAAATGTTATATTGTCGCTCATTGTTCCGCATCAACGCCACCAATAATTATAACATTCATCGAATTCACAGGTGATTTCCCTTATTTCAGCCACTCTCATTGTCCAAACTTGCAAAACCAAGAACTAAAGGCACTACCGAGAATTCACTCTCGAGAACATGGAATACTATTTGAATCAGTTGAAGTGCAATTCTCCGGTGGCATACATGCTTGTATAAGTACCTTTGATGCCGCGTGAGAAATATTTTTATATTTTTCGTATGTGTCCCAAAACATGCAACATAAAGCCAGAAAAACTAAGATTAAGGTGAATATGTAGTTAACCTTAATGACGATGAAATTGTAGTTGAATTGGTATCTCATTGTCACCGCCGATTCGCTGGATAAGTGCATTGTTATCCATGCATAATGTCCTCATATTTGTTGGTAGTATTTTGAAAATATTAAAATGGGTCTATTAATACCTTTTAGTTTTGTTCGACCCAAAGATAAAGGTGAACCACAATATTTCTCATTTCCTTAATTATATCCTTTTTTTTCTAAACGTAATATAATCTAATGTTAGAAGTATTTTGATTTGGTTTGTTTCAAAGTCTATTCATCAATTAATAATTATTTTGCTTATTGTCGATAATTAGTGTTTTTTTCTCTAGTGCTTAATTCAAAAAATAGAGTTGTTATTGTGGGTCGGTCCAGTCCATCCCGGCTACCTCATAAGAGTTTTGAAATTTGACGGGCCAAATCGAGCTAGCCCATATTTTTGATGGGCTAGAAAACATCATGCTCAACCCATCATTACGTGGGTTGGGGGCCACGCCGGGCTAATCAACTTTTTTTTTATAACTTTTTAAATTTAAAGTTAAATTATAAATTGTTAAGATGAATATATACAAGACAACATTACATGGTATTACTGTACAAATATCTTTGGTACAACGATACAAGAAAATGGTTCTCATGAACACAAAGTTTCTATGAAATTAAATTACTTTTGACATGATACATTCTAACCAAATAGAGATATTAATAGGGATAAGATACAAGTACCTCCGAATTAAACCTGAAATCCCAGCGACACACCTAAACTTAACTACGGTCATATTACCTCCCTTGAATTCATTTATTTTGTATTTTTGTGCTCTTTTTTATGCTAACATTTAACCATAATGTTTCCACGCATCTCATAACAGTACAATCATGCAAGGTGCCATGTCAGCATAAAGGGAGCACAAAAATACATAATAAACGAGTTTGAAGAGTAATAGGACCCTAGTTAAGTTTAGATGTGTCACTGTGATTTCGGGTATAGTTTGAAGAGGGGGGAGGTACTTGCGCCTTATTCCATATTAATAAGAAAACTAAATAGTTAATGAGTAACAATATAACTAGCCAAATAGAAATATCAACTTGCAATATCCATATATTATGGTTTAAATAGACTTTGAATTTGGGTCTATTTTGCAATATCCATATTATCCCATATTAACAAGAAAACTAAATAGTTAATGAGTAACTATATAACTAGCCAAATAGAAATATCAACTTGTAATATCCATATATTATGGTTTAAATAGACTTTGAATTTGGATCTATTTTGCAATATCCATATATTGTGGTTTGGATCATGGCACAAACACTTCAGTAAAATCTTTTTCCATTAGCAGTTGGTGGGTGAGACCTCCTTGCTTTCGCAGGGGTCCAGTATCGTAGTTCAGTTTATTTGATTTTTGGTCATTGTTAGTAGAATAGTCAGGCAGATGTGGGTCTTGTCTGGGCACCTATCTCAGTTTGATAGGGGCTTCATAGATAGACAAAATTAGTGAGTCAATTCGATCTTTTGTATTTAGAAGTTTTATAAATTTTATTATTATTACTATTATTAGTATTTATATTCAGAATTACTTCAGACGTTTACATTAAATTTACTCAAATGTTTTAAAGGTTCATTTTATAAAGATTTTGTATGTATGTTTAGTATTTAGTTCAGTAGTCAGCCAGGCCAAGGGTTCGCTTAGGATCAGCTATGATTTTCGAGTGTCGGCCACGTTTAGGGTGCTCTGGGCGTGATAGTCATGCATACTATTAAAGTTTCAATTCAGAAGGTATCTATATTACCCCTTTTATCATAACTAATTATGATTTCACTTTCTGCCTTACATATCAGTATATTTTCATTCAAATTGACGTCCCGTTGCCTGGGGACGCTGCTTGTCGTGCTGCAGATTCAGACAAAGGTTCTGATCGGCCTTTGCAATAGGGGGTTGTCTCAGCTGAGGATAGGTAAACATCATTCTTCCTGGAGCTATTGGTTGTCTATAGGATTTTTCATACTTGAGTTTTGTAGATAGTTATTGGTATTGTTGAGACCTTTTCCTAACTAGATGAGTTGTAGTATTCATAGAGACTTGTGAAAATACTTTGTTGGGTCTTTTCAGCTTTCATTTATAGTCTCGTCGACTTATTGCATATATGATTTCAGTTGTGGCCTTGTCTTCTTGCTAGTTCTTTAAAAGTTTAGTTGGCCTTGTCAGCCTTTCTTATGTAATTGATATTGTCGTGACCTCACCGATCCAATTTTCATGTTTCAACAATTGATTATGATGGCCTTGTCGGCCTTCGTTGTTGCCTTCCCATTATGTTTCAGTGGCTAACTTGGTAGAATAAGGTACCGAGTGTCAGTTGCCCCTCTCCTAGTTTGAGGCGTGACACCACAATCCGGCCCAACCCATATTGTTCAAATCTCACATGCTAGCGTGCTTATTTAAACCGAGCTAAAAAGTCATGTTCTTAAATGAACTTCAAAAAATCTTAGTCTTATCCTATGAAATCACGGATTGGGCGAGGTTGGCCCAATAGGCCTGGCTCATATTGATGACTCCAATTCAAGGTAATATAATTAGTGCTTATTCCACCAAAAGTTTAGCAGAAAGTCTTCAATAGATCTAAAAGTCAGTACCTCCTTCACAAGGAGGAAAACATAATTTGTCAAGTCTTCAATAGATCTAAAGTCCTCCTTCACAAGGAGGAAAACATAATTTGTCCCAAGAGATCCAATATAATAGACATACGATCTCAAAGTCGTTTTATTTTGGTCCACCAAGATAGTTAATATGATTAGTGAACTATTTTCCAGTGTTCTCATAAGTAGTAATAATTCTATTTAGATGATATTAATTCTCATTACTGCTTTGTATGCCAATCTTCTTTCTAGCCAAGTGAATATATTCCAGTGTTCGCAGATATGAGAATATCTTCTTTAACATTGTTTTGATAATTATGATTTCTATTTAGCTAAATATTTCAAATATAGAAAGGGAATGCTCAGCTCCAATCCATTAAATTGTTTCTCTTTTATTTGAGATCTTTCGGCAATTGTTAAGCCCTTTTTCATTATTTATTTCCTCCATTTAATATATGGGATGGTATTTAATTAGACACAAAATTTAAGAAAAAAAAGATAAAATTTTAAAATATGTAATCTGAAATAAGTCATAAATATTTGCATAATAATAAATTATTTTTATTAAATATAATTTTTAAAAAAATTATGATTAAATCATTATTAAATAAAAAAAGTACACATTTTTTGAGGATAAAATTAAAAAGGAAAGTATGAAATATAAATTGGGCACTCGTTAACTTTCAAGACTACTTTCAACTAGTACAAGACAACACATAATTTTTATAAAAAGGGTCATGTATTTTGGTAGACGTCTGCGATTGGGGTGTTCAAAATCGAACCGTAGTCGATAAACCAATCGCAAAATTGGCTTATTGATTTATTGATATTGAATTATCAAATAAATGGTTGGGGAACGGATTAAAAATTTATAATTAACGATTTATTGGTGTGGGAGATGATTATTAAATTTTCTTATCGGATAAACAGTTAATCCGTTAAGAATTACCATATACTTACACTTCTTTTTCAGTCTTTAGCCAATTGACACGAGTCTTTTACTCTGGTTGTGTGCAATTCTGTAAAAATATGAGTCACCAAGTTGAAGCCAATGTATCCTTGACTTTTTCTTGTATGATATATCTTCTCTTCAATCAGCTCCACCCTTTCAATGTCAACTTAAGTTTTTTCTCGTTGTCAAATAGTCTACGAACTTCTTATAGGTTATCCGATACACTGCCCAATAACCGTCCAATAATTGGTAATCCATTACCAAATCAACCGATATCTTATAGGTTGACTAGCGAATTAGTAAATTTAAAAATCGATATCCGATAGGCCAAACCGTTAAGTGAAATTATCCATCCAATCCGCCCGATAAGCAGCCCTATCTACAATACATCATTCCACATAACTTTGAAGCAACTAGTTCTTTTTAAAATTTATTCTTATATAGATAAGTGGATTTTTACATATCCAAGAAATTATATTAAAATTATCGATTCTATTTAATTACGGACAATTTAGTAAGAATTATTATTTTTTTTCAAAATTTGGGGGTAGGAAGAGCGGAAATAAGGGATGAGATTACAAAATGGATCATTGAACCCTCAATTTTGTAACATCAGGTGAAAGAAAAAATAAAATTCAGATTCTTCAAAATTAAGTTCCTTGCATTTCTATAGCTGAATAGATTAACTCCAAATAAATTGGGGTCGGCTAATAGTAATACAAAATTATTGTCTTTGTTTACTCCATTAATTTAAGCCGATCACAAGTGTATATATATATAGATATTGAATTGTTAATATTGAAGTTTAGAATTATGCTTATGCCTAATTATTCTAACTGGCACATAGTTAGTTAGAAAATCAATCCGTTAGTTAGTTAGAATGGTCACAGTCATGCAGCTAGTTGGGAGAGTCGGCTAAATAGTCACTCTCAAAACTTATTTCAGCACTTAGTCACAAGTTTTGAAAAATTAGCTCAATGGACACTATTAATGACATCACTATTTTGACATTCAAAACATACAAAACCAATTCCCAAGTCTTTCATATTACAATTTTGGTCCCCCCTCATTCAACAAATATGGAACAATATATTTCATTTATTGAAAAATAATTGCAAAAATAAACTCTTCAAGAACACACCTAAAAATAGTCCCAATTTTGGAGTTGATTTTGTTGATTCCGACGACCTTTTTTGGCGATATTTTTCTTTTTATAGGTAAAATAATCATCATCTTACTCATTGCTTTAATGTTTACTCCATTTTCTTTGAAAAATTATAACACCCCTCAAAAAATTTTCCAAAGATTCGGACCCTTCTTGTGTTCAGGAGGGGTCGAACCCGAGTAACTTGAAGTATATTCGTGAGTTAAGATGAGTCTCTGAGGGGCTGAGCAGTGTTAGAGGTGATGTGGGGTCACCAAGGACCCCTAGGACCGAGCTAAGTTCAAAAGATCCGTCGTGGCTAAGTTTAGGATGAGTTCGTATAAGGGTCGACTTTTAATGACCCTATCTTTTGAAGGACGTCAATCTGGGTGGCCCACGACCTATCAAATTAAAGATCGTCGATCCTTCTTTCCAACGCCACCAAGAACGTAAATTTTGGAGTTCGGAGTCAAAAGATATGACGATCCTAAGATGAACTAGCACGACAGGAATTTCATTTTTGGCCTGGGTTGCAACTGCTGGGGAAATGGTCTTGGCGCTGTAAGGGCGCGATGCGCCAGGAACATGCCTCAGTAGTTTGGCCCCTGGCGCGACGCGCCACTAAAAGTTGTGCAGGGTTTTCAGGCCAAATTCCCAGAACTCAGAACAATGGCCTTGGCGCTGTAAGGGCGCGACGCGCCACTATCGCTCCAGAGACATGCCTCAGTAGTTTGGTCTCTGGCGCGGCGCGCCACTGCGAGGTGTGCAGGTTTTAGGCGTAATTGGCCTGGCACTGCAATGGCGCGACGCGCCACTATCGCGCCAGGTGCATTTTTAGCCTATTTTCAGAACTTTTGAGGAGGGGCAATTTGGGAACTTACCAAAATTATATATGTATTGCCTTTGGTCTTTTGGGAACACATTTCTCAGCCTCACTCTCTCTCTAAAAAGCCCTAGGAGCTTCTCTCTCTCTCTCTCTTTTTCTTCTTCTCCATTTCCAACAAAAAGGAGTCCAAGAGCTTCAAGATTTGAGTTCTCCATTGAAGACCCAACATCAAGGTTTTCTTCAAGTCTTCACTAAGGTATGTAAGGCTATCCAAAACATGGGTTGAGTCCACCCATGTTTCCTATTCTTGCTTTGAGGTTAGATGTCCATGAAAATAGAGTTTCTTGGTATGGTCTAAGTTTAAATGAGTTTTGTTCCCTATTTATTTAATGCTATATGTGTTGAGGTTGTTGAACTAAGAAATTCCTAAAACCTTCATGTTAGTTTGAGTTGATGGAGATGAATTGTTATTATGTTTTGTTGATATCTTTAGCCAAGTGATCATGTTGCTTAAGCCATTTTCCTTAAATATGTTATTCTACTTGAATTGTTGAGTTGAAGTCATAGAGTTGTGCCGAATCTTGAGGAGATGTCATAAATGTTTATCTAAATGAGGCTTGATTGAGTTGAATTGAGGATGGAATTGACGAGTAGACAAGGTCCTAAATGAGACTTGCCATTATGACTTAATTGAGTTGGAATGAGAACCGAGTTGATGAGGTGGCAATGTACCACATGAAACCAGCCGTGAGGGCTTGTTTGAGATGATTAAAGGAGTTTTATGAGCATGGAGTCATGGGAGGAGTATCGAGCACCGAGGCGGGTGAGAGTATAGTCCATACTCGAACCCCAGAAACTATGCCGCCAACATAGGTAGGGATGGAACCGTTAAAGTCGGATGCTTCCCGAGGGATGGAACCATTAAAGTCGGACGTTTCCCGTGGGATCGAACCGTTAAAGTCGGATGTTTCCCATTTTTATTGTCCTGAAATGATAGGACTTGACTAATTGATGGTATCCATGATTAGGGAGGCGTTCATGCCCTGGCAAGGTATGGACGGATGTGGCAACAACGTCCGATTGTTGTACTATCACCGGCTCATAGGTGATAGTTGTCGGATAAGAGAAACTCCCATTTAGGTCTTGATAGTGCTCTGAGTCAGTTGAGTTGAGTGGTTTATGAGTTAGTCCCGTCTAAACTATTCTTGTTAGACTTAGGACATTTGAGTGAGTTGTCCAATATTTATATATATGTATGAGTTGAGGTGCTGAGTTGATGTTGATGTCTTCTTGATATTTGTTTCATCCGGCCATTTTACATACTCGTACATTCCATGTACTGACGCCATTTGGCCTACATCGTTTCATGATGCAGAGACAAGTACCAGGGGTTATCAACCGGCGCTCCGTTAAAGATCCAGATATATTCCTAGCTAGTTGGTGAGTCCTCCTAGTTTTCCGGAGGATGTTGAGCTTTGTTGTACAATTGTGTTGTCGTTTCCTCTTATTTTGGATTATTGGTAGCCATGGGCTTGTCATTGGCACCTTCTAGACTTTGATAGAGGCTTCATAGACTAGAGTGTGGGAATATTGGACTGTTATTTTGAGGAGTCTTATTTTATGTGTTTGTCGAGTTTATAAATGTTTGGACTTCGACCCTCATATTGCGAATAATATTTCATTAATTGAGTTTCCGCTAGGAGAATGTGATTGAATGAATGTGTGACTAGACCAGGTGGTTCGCTCGGAGGTCAGAAATGGTCTTCGGGTGCCGGTTACGTCTAGGGTACCCTCCTGGGGTATGACAAACATGGTATCAGAGCCCAGAGTTCAAGTGTCCTACAGAGTCTATGAAGCCGTATCTAGTAGAGTCTTGCTTATGGGTGTGTTGTGCACCACACTTATAATCAGGAGGCTATAAGACATTAGGAATTGTTTCACTTCTTTCATACTCTGAACTCGTGGGATAGAGTTAAACTCTATAAAACTCCTTTCTAATTCGTGCATTTGTACGTTACAGATAATGCCTCCTAAACGTACTGCTAGCTAGAGAAATATTGATAACGCCGAGATGTCCCAGTCTGAGGCACGCCCGGTCAGGGCTAGAGGCCGACCTGCGAGATACTCGGAGGAACCTCAAGTGCCAGCTACTCCACCTGCACCCACGTCAGAGGCAGAATTTAGAGGGGCGATTGCAATGCTCACTCAGTTAATGGCTGCCCAAAATGGTAACCAGAGTTTGCCGACCCTTAGCTCTAGTTCCCAAGAGCCGTCTGCTGCCACTAGAATTAGAGACTTTCTGAGGATAAATCCGCCAGCATTCACGGGTTCTAAGGTTGACAAAGACCCCCAAAACTTTATTGATGAAATATGGAAAATCCTGAAAGCTATGCATGCTACGGAAATTAAGGGGGTTGAGTTGGTGTCTTATCAACTCAAAGATGTGGCAAACATTTGGTATAACTAATGGGAACAAGGTAGGGGTGAGGATGCTGAACCGGCTAGGTGGGATGAATTTGAGGGAGCTTTTCTTGACCACTTCTTTCCCCGAGAATTGAGGGAAGCGAAGGTGGAGGAATTTGTTAATCTGAAACAGGAGGGAATGACAGTTAACGAGTATGGCCTGAAGTTCATCCAGCTGTCCAGGTATGCTCCAGAAATGATTCCTGATGTGAGGTCAAGGATGAGGAAGTTCGTCTCCGGATTAGGGAGGCATGTGAAGAAGGAGTGCAAAGCAGCATTGTTGATCTCGGACATGGATATTTCGAGACTAATGGTGTATGCTCATCAGGTGGAGGATGAGAAAAGAAAAGACAGAAAGGAGCATCTGAGCAAGAAGGCAAAATCAGCGGGCCCTAAGGGTGAATTGAGGCAAAGCAAGGGCAACAGGTCCTTTTTCCAGAAGAGGCCTCCAAACTATGCCTCATCTGCCGCTAGTGCACCTGTGCCGCAGAACAGGTATGATCGGCAGGGTCATAGTCGCCAGAATTTCAGACCCCAGGGTTATCAATCTTAGGCCAGTGTAAGTCAAGGTGCGAGGGAGAAGCCACTATGCGGTAAGTATGGTAGGCTCCACTTGGGAGAATGCAGAGCGGGAGGGGCTAGTTGTTATAAATGCGGCTAAATGGGCCATTTTCAGAGGGAGTGTCCAATAGGGGGAAATAGAGTCCATCATTCTGCCACCGCACCGCCGGCTAGAGGTAATCAGAGGGGCACTACTTCAGGCCCCAGCGGAGGCACCAACCGTTTATATGCTATTGGTAGTCGCCAAGATCAAGAGAACTCTCCAAACGTTGTGACGGGTATGATTCGAGTCTCTTCTCTTGATTGTTATGTGTTGATGGATCCGGGTGCCACCCTATCTTTTGTGACTCCTTATGTGGCTAGTAAATTCAATAAAATTCCCAAATGTCTTCTTGAGCCTTTCAGTGTAGCTACTCCCATCGGTGATTCTGTCTTAGCTGAGAGAGTCTATAGAGATTGCACTGTGTCGATCCATCACAGGAACACCTTAGCCGACCTAGTTGAGTTGGACATGGTCGATTTTGATATGATTCTTGGCATGGACTGGCTTTATATCTGTTATGCCTCTATTGATTGTAGAACTCAGGTTGTCAAATTCAAATTCCCGAACGAGGCTGTCATAGAGTGGAGGGGTAGTCCTGTTACGCCTAGGGGTAAGTTTATTTCTTACCTTAGGGCCAGGAAGCTAATCTCGAAAGGGTGTATCTATCATATTGTCCGAGTGAAAGATGGCAATGTTGGGTCTCCATCCCTTGAGTCGGTTCCGATTGTCAATAAGTTTCCTGAGGTCTTTCTCGAGGACCTTCCTGGAGTCCCTCTTGATAGGGAGATCGACTTCGGGATTGATGTTCTTCCTGATACCCAGCCTATCTCAATCCCCCCATATAGAATGGCTCCAGCCGAGTTGAAAGAGTTGAATGAGCAGTTGTAGGACTTGTTGGATAAGGGATTCATTAGGCCGAGCGTCTCACCATGGGGTGCTCGGGTCCTATTTGTTCGAAAGAAGGATGGGTCCCTTAGAATGTGTATCGACTACAGGCAGCTGAACAAGGTCACTATAAAGAATAAGTACCCTCTCCCCAGAATAGATGACTTATTCGATCAAATTTAGGGTGCCACTTGGTTCTCAAAGATAGACTTGAGATCCAGCTACCACCAGTTGAAGGTGAGGGAATGTGATATTTCGAAGACTGCTTTCCGGACTCGTTATGGCCACTTTGAATTTTTGGTCATGTCCTTCGGGTTGACTAATGCCCCTGCAACTTTTATGGATCTTATGAACCGAGTGTTTAAACCATATCTTAATATGTTTGTGATTGTATTCATAGATGATATTCTGGTCTACTCCAAGAATGAAAAGGAGCACGCCTATCATCTTAGAGTCGTTTTACAAACTTTGAGGGACCAGGTATTGTATGCAAAATTCTCTAAATGTGAATTTTGGCTTGCATCAGTGGCCTTCTTAGGCCACATTATATCTGGAGATGGTATTCAGGTTGACGCTCAGAAAATTGAGGCAGCAAAGAGTTGGCCCAGACCCAAATCCCCGACAGAGATAAGGAGCTTCTTGGGTTTAGCTGGCTATTATCGAAGGTTTGTAGAGGGATTCTCATCCATATCATCACCATTGACTAAGCTGACTCAAAAGAAGGCTAAGTTCTAATGGTCCGATGCTTGTGAGGAGAGTTTTTAGAAATTGAAAACCAAGCTAACTACTACTCCTGTTCTAACCTTGCCCGATGGTACAGAGGGCTTTGTGGTCTAGTGTGATGCATCCAGAATTAGATTGGGTTGTGTGTTGATGCAAAGGGGGAAGGTGATAGCCTATGCTTTGAGACAACTTAAGGTTCATGAGCAAAATTACCCAACTCATGACCTTGAGTTGGCAGCTGTAGTATTTGCGCTTAAAATCTGGCACCACTACTTGTATGGAGTGCATGTTGACGTATTCACTGATCACAAAAGCCTGCAATACGTTTTTAGCCAGAGGGAACTCAACCTGAGGCAAAGGAGATGGCTTGAGCTACTCAAGGACTACGACATGAGCATCCTCTACCATCCAGGTAAAGCTAATGTTGTTGCTGATGCTCTTAGCAGGTTGTCTATGGGTAGTACTGCCCACGTGGAGGAAGGAAAGAGAGAATTGGCGAAGGAGGTACACAGATTAGCCCGATTGGGAGTTCATCTGGAAGAGAACAATGAAGGTGAAGTTACAGTTCAGGATAGGTCTACATCCTCACTTGTGGCAGAAGTAAAGGAGAAGCAAGATCAAGATCACGTCCTTCTCCAATTGAAGGGAGTCGTTCACAATCAAAAGGTTATGGTTTTTACCCAAGGGGGAGATGGTGTGTTGAGGTACCAAAGTAGATTATGTGTACCTGATGTCGATGATATTCGAGAGAGGATTATGGCCGAAGCGCATAGTTCCAGATACTCTATTCATCCAGGCTCCACGAAAATATATCATGACTTGAGGGAAATCTATTGGTGGAGTGGGATGAAGAGGGATATTGCTGAATTTGTTTCCAAGTGCCCAAATTACCAATAAGTGAAGGTTGAGCATCAAAGGCCATGTGGTTTAGCTCAAAATATAGAGATTCCAGAATGGAAGTGGGAGGTGATCAACATGGACTTTATTACAGGCTTGCCGAAGTCCCGAAAGCAACATGATTCCATTTAGGTGATTGTGGATAGAATGAAAAAATTAGCTCACTTCTTGGCGGTTAAGACTACTGATGCCGCAGAAGATTATGCAAGGTTGTATATACAGGAGATCGTCAGATTGCATGGGGTCCCTTTGTCTATCATCTCAGACAGAGAAGCTCAATTCACTTCCCAATTTTGGAAATCCTTTCAGAAGGGATTAGGTTCGAGGGTGAACTTGAGTACAACCTTCCATCCCCAGACAGATAGCCAAGCAGAGCGCACCATTCAGACTTTGGAAGATATGTTGAGGGCATGTGTGCTTGACTTCAAGGGGAATTGGGACGATCACTTACCTCTCATAGAATTTACATATAACAATAGCTATCATGCAAGCATTCAAATGTCTCCTTATGAGGCCTTATATGGGAGGAGGTGTAGATCACCCATTGGGTGGTTTGAAGTTGGCGAAGCCGAGTTGATTGGGCCCGATTTTTTCCATCAAGCCATGGAGAAGGTGCGAGTCATTCGATAGAGGCTAAAGATAGCCCAAAGCCGCCAGAAATCTTACACTGACGTGAGGAGGAGAGACTTAGAGTTTGAGGTGGGCGATTGGGTATACTTGAAAGTATCACCCATGAAGGGCGTCATGAGGTTTGGAAAGAAGGGGAAACTTAGTCCTCGATATATTGGTCCTTACCAAATTTTGAGACGGATTGGGAGTGTTGCTTATGAGTTGGAGTTACCCTCGGAGTTAGCTTCCATTCATTCGGTATTCCATGTTTCGATGTTGAAAAAGTGCTTGGCGATCCCTCGTTGGTAGTCCCCATTGATAGCATTGGAATTAAGGATAGCTTGTCTTATGAAGAGGTTCCGGTCCAAATTCTTGATCGCCAAGTTCGCAAACTGAGGAACAAAGAAGTCACCTCAGTCAAAGTCCTATGGAGAAACCAATTTGTTGAGGAAGCCACATGGGAAGCGGAGGAAGCCATGAAATCTAAATATCCCCAACTATTCGTGCCTACTGAGGAGAATGTTGAAGGTAATGACCATTTCCTTGACTTGAATTCATTTGTGCCTTCTTGAGTCTTGATTGATAATTGATTGAGAATTTGACTAATTGAATGTCTGGGTTTTGATTGTGATTTGCACCCCGAGTCTATTCTTGATTTCTCATCATTCGAGGATGAATGATCCCAAGGAGGAGATAATGTAACACCCCTCAATTTTTTTTCCAAAGATTCGGACCCTTCTTGTGTTCAGGAGGGGTCGAATCCGAGTAACTTGAAGTATATTCATGAGTTAAGATGAGTCTCTGAGGGGCTGAGCAGTGTTAGAGGTGATGTGGGGTCACCAAGGACCCCTAGGACCGAGCTAAGTTCAAAAGATCCGTCGTGGCCAAGTTTAGGATGAGTTCGTATAAGGGTCGACTTTTAACGACCCTATCTTTTGAAGGACGTCAACCTGGGCGGCCCACAAACTATCAAATTAAAGGTCATCGAGCCTTCTTTCCAACGCCACCAAGAATGTAAATTTTGGAGTTCGGAGTCAAAAGATATAATGATCCTAAGATGAACTAGCACGACAGGAATTTCATTTTTGGCCTGCGTTGCAACTGCTGGGGAAATGGTCTTGGCGCTATAAGGGCGCGACGCGCCACTATCGCGCCAGGAACATGCCTCAATAGTTTTTCCCCTGGCGCGATGCGCCACTAAAAGTTGTGCATGGTTTTCAGGCCAAATTCCCATAACTCAGAACAATGGCCTTGGCGCTGTAAGGGCGTGACGCGCCACTATCGCTCCAGAGACATGCCTCAGTAGTTTGGTCTTTGGCGCGGTGCGCCACTGCGTGGTGTACAGGTTTTAGGCGTAATTGACCTGGCGCTGCAATGGCGCGACGCGCCACTATCGCGCCAGGTGCATTTTTAGCCTATTTTCAGAACTTTTGAGGAGTTGCAATTTGGGAACTTACCCAAATTATATATGTATTGCCTTTGGTCTTTTGGGAACACATTTCTTAGCCTCACTCTCTCTCTAAAAAGCCCTAGGAGCTTCTCTCTCTCTCTTCTTCTTCTTCTCTATTTCCAACAAAAAAGAGTCCAAGAGCTTCAAGATTTGAGTTCTCCATTGAAGACCCAACATCAAGGTTTTCTTCAAGTCTTCACTAAGGTATGTAAGGCTATCCAAAACATGGGTTGAGTCCACCCATGTGCCCTATTCTTGCTTTGAGGTTAGATGTCCATGAAAATGGAGTTTCTTGGTATGGTCTAAGTTTAAATGAGTTTTGTTCCCTATTTATTTAATGCTATATGTGTTGAGGTTGTTGAACTAAGAAATTCCTAAAACCTTCATGTTAGTTTGAGTTGATGGAGATGACTTGTTATTATGTTTTGTTGATATCTTTAGCCAAGTGATCATGTTGCTTAAGCCATTTTCCTTAAATATGTTATTCTACTTGAATTGTTGAGTTGAAGTCATAGAGTTGTGCCGAATCTTGAGGAAATGTCATAAATATTTATCTAAATGAGGCTTGATTGAGTTGAATTGAGGATGGAATTGACGAGTGGACAAGGTCCTAAATGAGACTTGCCATTATGACTTAATTGAGTTAGAATGAGAACTTAGTTGATGAGGTGGAAATGTACCACATGAAACCAGCCGTGAGGGCTTGTTTGAGATGATTAGAGGAGTTTTATGAGCATGGAGTCATGGGAGGAGTATCGAGCACCGAGGCGGGTGAGAGTATAGTCCATACTCGAACCCTAGAAACTACGCCGCCAACGTAGGTAGGGATGGAACTATTAAAGTCGGATGCTTCCCGAGGGATGGAACCATTAAAGTCGGACGTTTCCCGTGGGATCGAACCGTTAAAGTCGGATGTTTCCCATTTTTATTGTCCTAAAATGATAGGACTTGACTAATTGATGGTATCCATGATTAGGGAGGCGTTCATGCCCTGGCAAGGTATGGACGAATGTGGCAACAACGTCTGATTGTTGTACTATCACCGGCTCATAGGTGATAGTTGTCGGATAAGAGAAACTCCCATTTAGGTCTTGATAGTGCTCTGAGTCAGTTGAGTTGAGTGGTTTATGAGTTAGTCCCGTCTAAACTATTCTTGTTAGACTTAGGACATTTGAGTGAGTTGTCCTATATTTATATATATGTATGAGTTGAGGTGCTGAGTTGATGTTGATGTCTTCTTGATGTTTGTTTCATCCGACCATTTTACATACTCGTACATTCCATGTACTGACGCCATTTGGCCTGCATCATTTCATGATGTAGAGACAGGTATCAGGGGTCATCAACCGGCGCTCCGTTGAAGATCCAAATATATTCCCAGCTAGTTGGTGAGTCCTCCTAGTTTTTCGGAGGATGTTGAGCTTTGTTGTATAATTGTGTTGTCGTTTCCTTTTATTTTAGATTATTGGTAGCCATGGGCTTATCATTGGCACCTTCTAGACTTGATAGAGGCTTCATAGACTAGAGTGTGGGAAGATTGGACTATTATTTTGAGGAGTCTTATTTTATGTGTTTGTCGAGTTTATAAATATTTGGCCTTCGGCCCTCATATTGCGAATAGTGTTTTATTAATTGAGTTTCCGTTAGGAGAATGTGATTGAATGAATGTGTGACTGGACTAGGTGGTTCGCTCGGAGGTCAAAAATGGCCTTCGGGTGCCGGTTACGTCTAGGGTACCCTCCCGGGGTGTGACAAAAATCTTCAACAAAAATGTTCTTCCCTCCATTTTTGAATCTTGAAAAGCCTTTAAGATCACTCACCCAATCAGTCCTATAATTCGTTAATAGATATATTTTAGTAGTTTAGAAGCAGTATATATGGTTGTCCTCCATTCTAGGAGCTCGATTTAAACCCCATCTTATTTGGTCGCATTTTGTATGAATTTTGTAGTATTCATCAATCCGATAAAGACTGATACCTTACTCTAGTCTATAATGGCAGTAGCTGAATTTGTTGTTGCTGGTGGTGATTATGTGGGAGTATGGAAGGAGACTCCCAAAAGATGAAATTGGAAATCTTTTAGTAAGATGACAGTTCCTATTGCGTTGTGTCGCAATGATTCATATGATGAAATGATTGCAAACATAATTGAAGCTGATGAGTTTGCATGTGAGCCAAACAACTTAGTGATTAGTTATCAAATGAATGGGAGGGGAAAAATATATCCCATATTCATAAAGAATGATAGCCACGTGAGCTTGTACATGATGGATCTTGCTCTTGATGGCTCTAGGCCTATATTGAGGATAAATGTCATTGCGACGCCTTTGATCTGACCAACGATTTCATTGAACGACGGTGATGATAATTTGATGAAAAATGAGAGCTTGGGTGATCATCCAAAGGAGAGATTCGATCATCATTCAAATAAGAGCTTGAGTGATTATTCAATGAATATGTAGGAGCATCTAATGGATATGAAAGGTTTATCAGTTGATATAGTCGATGTAGAATACCCCGAACCTTTTGAAGAAATGTAGGAAGAAAGGGAATTAAGGTCACAACCCAGCCATTTCTTCTCTGATGGAACTAATTTATGCATAAATAAACATTTAGTAGAAAGAGTGAGCTGCAACTGTTATTCTGAAGTAGCAATGAAGAAGTCTTTTGATTTTTCTCAATTGAAGAGTTGTACAAAATACTTAAAGATAAAATGTGTGTCTCATAGTTGTGTATGGATGTTGCGGGTGAGAAAGTATAAATATTCGGCCAGATTTTATATTAATAAATACATTGGCGATCACAGTTGTGGTATTGAACATGCCATTAGTACCATAGAAAAGTCTCGACCAAAGTCATTTCATCCCTTTATATGAATCGCTTTATATGAACCTATATCGTGATGGCAAGGATTCAAATGTTAAAGAGATTCAGCGGGTTGTTTTTAATTCGTTTTGTTATAGTCCAAGCTATTGGAAATGTTAGAAGGGAGGTATGATTGCCAAGGAACTGGTCCGCGGGACAACAGAGCATGGATATTTGTGCTTACCATATTTTTCTTACATGTTCGACACTCTTAATGTTGGTTCTAGCTATTTTATCATGGTAAATATAGATAGTCGTAGGTTCATGTATCACTTCTTAGCCTTCGGTGATAATATTAGGGGATTCGTCCATATGAAAAGATAATTGAGGTCGACGATACTTATTTACATAGTAAATACGAGGGCGTGTTGTTGAGCATTGTTGCCCAAGACACCGAGAATCATGTTTATCGAATTGTCTTTGTGTCGTGGACAAAGAGAACGATGCATCTTGGACGTTCTTCTTTGAGAAGTTGCAGCAGATTATGGTCGATGAATCAGATCTATGTTTTATCTCTGATAGACACAAGAGCATCGCCAACGGCATTGCGAGGGTATACAATTATGCTCATCACGGATATTATATAAGGCACCTTGGTGAACATTTCCGGGTAAATCAATACTGTGAATATTCCCTCTAGCTATACTATAATGCGACAAAGACATAATTTTCTAAGGAGTTTAACAATCAATTTGTAGAATTCAAGAACAAATGCCCCGAGGCAGCCTTCGTTCTTAAGCATGAAATTGACTTTGAGAAGTGAAGTAGCACACATTTTCCAGGCAATAGGTATGATGTGATGACTAAAAATATTGCCGAGTCACTCAATGCTATATTGATAGATGAAAGAGAATACCCCATGGTATCCATATTTAATTCGATTTCTAATATATTTGGAGAATTATTTAGAGAGGGTCATGCATATGTCCTCTAATCAAAGGGTAATAAAATGGTGCATTGTGCCTAAAGGATCGCAAGAGAAAATGTGATCAAGGGCGAATCTTTGTATGTGAAGAACATAATTGTGGACGACAATCAATCACCGTGTTCAGCACAGGTTCTACTATCAATGTGAATTTGCTGGAGAAGTCGTGTTCTTATAAGGAATATGACTTGGTAAAGACACCATATGCTCACGCGATGGCTGCTTTGCGATCGAAGCATAGCGACGAGTATGGTATGTACATCTATAAGTACCCTTCACATTTGTATAAAGCTGAAGCATAGCTCCTTACATACTTCAAATTTATTAATGTTGTACCCCTCGAGTCAGAGTGGTGTGTGCCAGAAGAATTGCTAGACGTGATAAATCTTCTACCCCTTGCCGATACCAAGCTTGTAAGGAAGAGAAAAAACACATGTCAAGGGCATCGGTGAGAATTTCAAGAACAAGAGGAGGAACAAATGTTTAATTTGCAAGAGACTCGGACATAAGAGAACTACATGTATGAACAACAAGAAAGCTTAGATAGGCTTGACTCAATTTGTTTTGTAATCAGGCTACTGGAACTGCTGTTTATTTTGGACCCATGGACTTTGATCAATTTGATGTCAGTTGTTATCAACTCTACTTATTATGTATTATCAAATATCAAACGATGGCATATATTGTATACTCTGTCTATTAAAATTTATTATCGAGCCTATTGATTATGTATTGAGGTCTGTATTATTAATTGTCTTTAAAATCTTTTTCTTTTGTCCTTAAAATATTTTTACATTTTTAATGTAATTTAACTTCTAATAGAATGTTATAAGTTGATTATCATCTTTACTAGATTACTCCTAATTAAATAATATTTCTCATGAAGATTTACTTATAATTATACTGTAAATTAATGACTTGATTGATTAAATTAAATTTGCTTACATTCATAATCATAGAACATAAACTCTTATTGACCAAAAAAATAAATTCAAATAAATTAATAAAATCATTACTTTAATATACAATCTACTAAACGACCCCTTAAAGACTTATCGAAAAAGCAGATGTTAGCATGGAAAAAAATAGTAATTTGTACTTTTGTTACCATTGGAGAACTTAGATGTTTAAATATTCAATGTTGATCATAATATGTAGATCTATCATATAATCAATACTT
Source organism: Solanum dulcamara (assembly GCF_947179165.1). NCBI lineage: Eukaryota > Viridiplantae > Streptophyta > Magnoliopsida > Solanales > Solanaceae > Solanum > Solanum dulcamara. The sequence goes on from NC_077242.1 coordinate 12,290,239, forward strand.
TTCTAAGTGAATGGCTTGTGTTGGACCAATAAGATCTACACTCCATCATTAGTAAAGTATATGCTGGTTGATATAATAGTCCATATATGATCTATGCTGAACCTACTAGAATATGATGCTTACATATAAATCATAACTATTAGAATTTAAAAAGGAGATAATTAATTAATAATAAATTATATTGATAAAATTTATTCAATTAAATAAGTTTAAACAAGACATGTGATCATGTAAGGTTCCACATAAATTGGGGGTGGTGATCAACGATGTACGAGGAAGAGTTGTGTTTATATGATCAACATCTTCAGAGTAATTTTTGAGAAAACATAGGTATGTTGTGATGATTTCACTTGTTCACATATAACTCTTCCTCACTCACCCCAATTTACATGGACCCTTACATGATCAATGATGTATGAGGAAGAGTTATATATGAACAAGTGAATTATTACAACATACCTATGATTTCTCAAACATTACACTGAAAATGTTGATTGTATAACCACAATTCTTTCTCGTACATCGTTGATCACCACCCCCCAATTTATGTGGAACCTTACTTGATCACATAACTTGTTTAAACTCGCTTAACTGGATAAATTTCATTAATGTAATTTATTATTAATTAATTATCTCTTTTTTAAATTCTAATAGTTATGGTCTATATATAAATATCGTATTCTAGTAGGTTCAGTATAGATCATATATGGACTATTGTATCAACTAGCATATACTTTACTAATGATGGAGTGTAGATCTCGTTGGTCCAACATAAATTATGCATTAAGAAAAGTATTGAGTATATGATAGGTCTATATATTATGATCAACACTGAATATTTAAATAACCAAGTTCTCCAATGGTAGCAAAGTAAAAATTAATATTTTTTATCAACGGTAACATTTATTTTTTTGGTGTATGAAAGATTGGGAATCTCTCATATTGTTTCCTTCATTATCTCTTTCATCTTATTTTAAACAACTCAAACATCTTTTTTTTACAATGTCTCAAGCATCTCAAGCATCCAATGCAAAAATGTCTTACATTTGTCATTGTGGTTGTCCTGCTACGTTGAGGACATCACGCACCAATACAAATTCAGGTCGATAATTTTTTAACTGTGCAGTTGGACAATGTTCTTTTTAGGTGGCTCGAAAATGATTCATCAATGAGCAACCCATCAAAATTGTGTTCAGGACCCGATGCATCAAATTTTAAAGGCGTTGTCAAATTTCAATTGTTAGAAAGGCTTCGAAACTCCGAAGAAAATAAAGATCTGCTAATGACTTTATTCAAAAAAGATAAAAAGCAAAGAAATCACTTAAAATGATAGTTAAAAGACACTGAAATAAAAAGAATCAACTAAAACAAAAGTTGATTATGGAGAAAGAAAAAGAGAAAGGCCTAAAGATTATATTGTGTGCTTTGTTGTTGATATTTGGTTTTTGAAAAATTGTAAAAGGGGTGTGGTATTACTGAATAAATAAAAGTTTCCAAGTTAATTGTTACACTATAAAATCTTTTGTTCGTGGCCGGTAATATTATAAATCGACAATGATAGCAGTCTATTAATAAAAATGAAGTCCTTCTATAATGATAATATAATGTAGTCTAAACTATTAAACATTCCATTTAAACTCGATGATTGACAACAATAAAATTCTATAATACAGATAAACAAAAATCATATACTATATAAAAGCAGATTCATAAGCAATCTAGAAAATTTTCATAATAAACACATGTCAAATTGTCCACCAAACCCAACCAATTCCTTAAATAATTCATCAAAAATTACCAATCTAAACCAACCAAATCAAAAACTAACCAACCATTATAAAAACCGTCCAACCAAAACCAATTGTGAACACCAAAAACTATCTACAAATCCCAGTTATCCAAAACCAACAAGTTCATCAAAAACTCTCAACCAAAACCCAACAAATTCAAAAACGACCAACCCTTTTCAAAATTAATCAATTGTGTTAAAACATCATTCATCTATATTGTTTGTCTCCTTACATTATCTTGACCATTAACTTCATCATTGGTTTGCATAACAATGCTCATCATATCCACTGATTATTATCAGTATCTTCTTCATCATTTTTCCCACTTTTGCCATATTTGTGGTCAAATCTGTATTTGTTTCTTTTCTTCCACATCAGTGACCAAACCTTAATTAATTTTCTATTGATTTTTATTCTCTTCCAACTTCTCCTCTTCAATCTATTTCATCTTCTCCACCTCTTTTTCTTTATCTTCTTCTTCACATGCTATCTTTTCCTCTTCATTTTCTTCCTTCTCTTCCTTTTCTACTGCCTTCTCAATTTCTTCTTCTTTTTGTTTCTTCTCTAATTCATCTATTGTCTTCTCCTTTTTTCCCTCTTCTTTCTTCTTTTGTGCCACTTCATCAACTACTTCTGCCTAGTGTTTGTCAACTGCTACAAGGTCTTCATCGATCACTGCAACTTCTTCATCAATTGTTGTTGTTGCTGCAAGGTCCTTACCAAGTGGTGCAATGTCCATATGAACTGTATTTTTTTAAAAAAAATTAGCAAATTATATAAACAAATTATTTAATAACAACAATGTAAAAATTAGTTTACCTGACTCTTCCTGCTTCTTTTTGTTCTTCTCAATTCTATGTAACCTCTCATTTCGCACAAAAGCAACAACCTTCATCATTGATTGCTCGAGTATAAAAACACGATAAATTATTAGAAGTACTTGGTATATTTTTCTGTCCACTCAAAACATAAATGTCACAAGGCTGAATAGGATTGTGATCACCCTTAAATTCATTGTCGAAACTCTCTATGATTGATGTGAGGACAATCACACATTTCATCTTTTGCTTAAAGTCATCGATGATCACATCCTTCAATTTATTTATAAATGGCTTAAATTTTGCCGTATATGTCTGTTCATCTCACGAACTGTCAGAGTAAGGTATGAGTGCACAATCTATAAAAAAGCACAAATATTAGAGAACATTCACTAGTTTAAAAGTATTTCTAGCTAACAACAAATAAATTTATACCTTGTACATCTTCTTTTGTACTTAAATGGATCATCTTCGATTATGCCAGCACTTTTAAATGTGTTCCATCTAAATAAACGAGGATTAGGCAGAGGAGAATCAAGGACTTTCCATCATACTTCCTAAGATAAGGAAAAACCTCATATATCCAAACCTGAAATCAATAGAAGAATAAACAAGAACACAATGTCTATGAAGTACTGCACAAATAAATAATAGTCTTTAATAAATCGACTACATAATTGACAAGAATTACCAGAAATGTCCAGTAAAAGCAATACAGTGCATATGACCATTCTTCTTCTCATTATACAGTTCACTTTGCTTCTTTAAATTAACTTTCTTCTTCAGATAGGTTAACGTTAACTAAAAATACTCTTTTCCCCAAACTTTTGAAGAAATTAAATCAGCTGTCATCTCGATGTGGTTTGAGTTCACAATCTTAGATGGATCATGGGCAAGCAACACCGAGTGAACAAATCAAAGTAAAGAGCACTTTAATTTTTTCTCCTTATTCAATATAGTACTCTTGATTAAACTCATCAATTTTTAGCAGTGATGCTCTTATTCTTTGTCACATTGAAATAAAATTCTATCATTTTTGAAGAACTTTGTACAATTTTGATTGACTGGGATATGCTGAGCAATTCAGCCCACAATCAATCTAAATTATTTTAAGATAAAATATATCGGCTTATCATTCACACAAAATCACATTTCATGCAATTTTTGTCATTTTTCACACGTCGCAACATATAACGAATCATCTGTCCATTGAACTTGAAAAAATCTAGAATACGCCTCAAGTGTCTAAAGCAAGTACCTTTAAAGCCTTTACATAGTTTTTCATCAATCAAAAGTTTTCTAAAGTCACAATAAACCTCCATTCGTGATCTCACAGAAATCTTTGTTGGAAATGATCCTAGCTCATCTATCCAAGTCGATAGAACATAAAATTTACCAAAAATACTTCCTGCACAAACTGCCAGGGATAGGGGATCCTCCTCCTCATCTCGACTATGGATATCACTATAATTTTCCTCTTCTCTGCTATCACTTTTTATTTCACTAGACTCAATATCATCACTAGTCTGGACACTACTGTACTGATAGTTCTCAATTTCCTTAATTGTTCCCTTTGACCCTGAGTTAGACAACAAAAGCTAATCGTTTAGTGCTACCACCTTTGGTTTTAGCCATACCTTACTAATCTACAAGCAAAAATATATTTATCGGCCACTAGTCTATTAACACATTCAGACTCAAATATAACATGCAAAATAAGTAGCAGTTCCAACAGAATTTGACAATGTAGAAATAAGAAACACCATTAAAGTCAACCAAATCTCAGTAAACATTTCAAGGGGACGGATTTTCTCCAGATTTTCACTAAGTTAAGAAAAATTCGAAGCTTAAATACACTACCATAGTTAAAAAAAACAATGAAGTAGGCTAAAACTTATTGAAAAACTTACCTAAGAAGAAGATTTAACTTACCCGTGGTAAGAAGATTTGATTTTTTCTCCAGTAGCATTAGAGAACAGATGTAAAAGTAGCGACTTTTCTTTCTCCAGTAGCATAGGAAACATATGAAAACACTAATAGAAGGTTTACGGTTCCAGCAATGGAAGGTTTGTTTGGTTAGAGTAGAAGGAAAGAACTTATATTTTCAAGAAGAAAAGCTTGGAGAAGATCAAAGGGTCAGGGAAAGGCTCGAGAAAAAGTATAATGATTTTGGTTGCAAAGTGATCCCAAAAGTTCTGTTATAATATTTAAAAATAGTAGAATAATATTTGTGTAAGTGTATTGAGATTATAATATACTTTTATAAATTTATATTTATCCCTAAGTTTTCAAAATATTAAATAACTCTATTACCCCCACAACCTTTTTATCCCCAAATTTAAAAAAATGTTTGAATGGCCGATGACCCCACAATCTCACTCCACTTTTTCCTTTATTTGTATCCCAATCTCAAAACATAAATAAAAAATAAATTTAGTGGGTATTGACTAAAATAAGTTTTGAAAGTGGGTACCAATCCTAATATTCTCCAATTAGTTAGTTAGGATTAGTTAGGATATTTTCCTCTGATTTTAGCTCAGCTGGATACAACTATCAAGTGTACAAATCTATATATAAATCTCATTTGTAATTAATGTGAGTAATATGAATTCTCATTTTCTCAAATTTAGTTTTCTCATCAATTGATTTTCTCTCTCAAGTTGGGAGCTATAGTTTCTTCTTCCTTTGCTGTGATTCCTTGCTCACCATGGCTAGGAGATTTTTAATATGATATCAGAGCAAAGTTCATTGATCTGCACTTCTTGCTCACTTCCATTCACTGATTTGTGAATTTCTGGTTTTCTCCTCAGAGGTTTTTTGGCACGTATTACTTCTAGTTTGATCTAATTCATATAGTGTTTTTGTGCATTCATAACTTGAGTGGTTTGTGTAATCAATTCAAAGAATAGACCCAGAGCAACTACAAAATACTCTACCTACTGAGAAAACTAATGCAAATAGTGCTCTGCATGTACATCCGTCGAGTAGCCCTGGGATGATGTTAGTCTGTCACAATCTAAAATGGGCCATGAGTGGCACCCACACTTATCCTCCTAGGTGGGAGAACCAACATTAAAAACCCTAACTTATGTTAATAATTCAACTTATGGAATACTACAATAATGCGGAAGCCCAACTTACGAAAGTAAGAAACCACAATCCACTAGAATCTATTACATATCATTCTCAAAACCTGAAAGTTATCACACCAAGGACATCTAATTCTAAAATACTAAATCTGGAAATACAATGTTAGAATAAAATAATTAACATAGTTCGTGTTTGAAAACTAAGGACATCATGTCATCACTAAGAGAATCCAACACGAGCTAGAAGGAATAGCTCACCCTGCAACCTGATGTGCTAGACACTGCATTAACTGAGGTCGAGTCGAAGTCAATAGTACACTCACTGCACTCCACAAAAGGAAAACGAAGAAAAATACTAGTAGGGGTCAGTACAAGGCAACACGTATTGAGTAGGTATCATCGGCCTACTTGAAATAGAAATCAATATGCATAAAGTAATAGCAGGAAGTCAACTATAGCACTTAACAGGTGGCAAACAACAAGATCAAGATCAAGTGACAATATATATGAGATAATTACATAATCAATCAACAATATCAAGAACATACATGTGGACTCGAGCCTCCACACCATGCTCTTTTGGAAAATGGGTTATTTGAGATTAGGTAGTATCAGGTCATTTAATTTATTTTTCTTTAATATTATCGTGCCAAAATGTGATACCCAATCCAAATATACCGTATCAAAATGTGACACCCGATCTAAATATACCGTGTCGGCTCATGACACCCGATCCAAATATACTATGTCAGCTCGTGACACCCGATCAAAATATACTGTATCAGAATGTGACATCCGATCCAAATATATCGTGATGGAATGTGACACTCGATCCAAATATACTATGTCAGAATGTGACACTCGATCTAAATATACCGTGTCAGAACGTGACACCCGATTCAAATATAATTAATTTATTATTCTTTGTTATCACATTCCACTTCATTAACAATATTTCATCAAGCCTTTTTTATTCAAGGCATCAGTTTTTTACGGCAAGTTTTAGATTATGGATTTCACGATCTTGGAATTGCAAACCAATAACAACAACATATCAATGATTCAAACTAAAACAATCAAAGGTATAATAAACTTCATACATTACTTAATGACTATCAATTACTATTAAAAGTCTATCTATGATATAGAATAAATCATAACCAACCTCAACCGAAGAACCAAAATCAAGCAAGCTAATTACAATTACTTTTTCTTTCTTCAATACTCCAGAACGTTTCTAATCTATCATATATATAATATTCACAAGCAAACAAATTCGTAGACATCAATAATATATATATATTTAACCTAGACCCAATAACTCACCCAACTCTATAATTAATTCTCTAAAACTCAAGCCTAGGATTAAACTTTAATTCCTCCAATATCATAACTCTAATGATATTCAATGTAATACAATAAATCTAAAATTCATTTAGGTATACTAATATGTCGAATCTTAAGGAAATTAACCAATGTTAACAACAAAATATGAAACCCATGAGAGTATTTCAAGAAACAACATATACCAAAGTTTTACAATAAAACGGTGTCGAGATCCGCAGCAAGTAACAGATTAGAAATATTTTTTTTTCATGTTCTACTATGCACACCAATATTTTTTTCTCATCCAACATCAATTCCTAATGATTTTCTAGCCCTATTGATTGGTCATTATAAAGTAATGATTGGTTCTTTAATTAGTCAACCCAATCGCACCCAAAATGTCACCAGTAATTATGACCATCTACCTCCATATACAGATAACACTATGAAAAAAATACACATTCAAGTGCTTACTTGCACCTATGAAAATTCCTTCAACTTGAGGCTTACAGGTGAAAGTGATTCTATTGCTTTCGGCTCCGCTGAAGTTGTATTGAGTTTTCTGACTTAAACGATAGTACCCCTTATTTATCACTAATTAATTTTAATAAATATGGGATAAATGGTATAGTTTAGTAACTAAACTATCGCTTTAGCCCACTAATTAAACTAATTATCTAAAGTTACCCTTCAAATAAATAACCGTAGTTATCTAATAGTCTAAAATACTCATTAAAAATTCACGGAATGAGTCTTTTATGAAATAAGAAACTCTAGTACTCAAAATGACCTAATGAATCATTACATAATCCCTGTCCATTTCGATGGAGCAAGATATCGATCCTGGAGGAGAGAAATTTTGTGAGCTTTATCTGTGAAGAACAAATTAGGTTTCATTAATGAAAGTTATGGAAAGCTAGATGTGAATTCTCCTCAATTTCGTCATTGAAAAAAGTGTGATGATATGGTAACATCATGGATTCTAAACTCACTGACTAAGGAGATCTCAGAAAGTGTGAAGTATGCCAATAATTTTGTGGAACTTTTGAAGGAATTGAAGGATAGGTATGACCAAACCAATGGAGCAAAACTATATCAAATTTAGAAGGAAATCAATAATCTCATATAAGGAGTTTTGAATTTCACTGTTTACTATACAAGGATGAGAAAGCTATAGGAAGAATTGGGTAACTTGAATCTGAAAAATTAGTACAATTACCTGTGCACCTGTGATGCTAAAGATAATATGAACAAAGCTGAGTAGGATAGATGTTTGATCCAATTTCTTATGAGATTAAATGAGGTATACACTGTGATGACGGATAATATCCTTATGATGAATCCACTTCTCTCTATGGAACAGACCTTTTCTTTATTGATTCAAGAAGAAAAACAAAGAGAGTTAGGGCTACCAGTCGAATGTCAATGGAATCAACTTCTTTAAATGTGAATGCTTTCAACAAAAATGTCAAACATCCAATAAGAAAGACTTTCAGAACAACAATAATGCAATAGGTAGCAACAACAACAACTCAAGTAACGACAACAATTATGTAGACAATAATTACTACTCAAAAAGCAGCAACAATAGAAATTTCATAGTTTGTGATTTTTGCAAAAGACCAAGACACATTAAGGATAAATGCTACAAATTACATGGATATCCCCAGAACAACAACAATCAATATTACAAAAGAAATCCTTTTAATCATGTCCAAAATTATTGACAGAAGAATGGCCAAAATTTCAAAGGAAAGAAAGTTGTAGTTAATGTACATGGTGTTTCAAATGACATGACATCTATCCATGAAAAAGAATAGTCACAATGAAATAATCACCATAGTGCTAGTATTATAAAAGAGTGGACAAATCATGAACCTACTATAGCACTTTTAGATTGAGAATATGGGAGAAAATTCAAACACCTCAAATGTCAGTGTTGGCAACTTTGCAAGTGTTGTAGTCTGTTCCTCTTCTATTGATTTTGACAATCCTTCATGTAAATATTTTGAATCAAGTATTTATTTATGGATTATAGATTCAGGGGCATCATACCATATGACTTTCAATAAAAATTCTCAAACTAACATTAAGACCCTGCATTATCCTATATTAGTTTTCCTTCCTAATAAATAACAGGTACTTCCAAAATCATTCTAAACAAAGTATTGTATGTGCCTTATTTTAAGTACAATTTTGTCTTAGTTCATTCCCTAGCCCTTTCCATGAAATACATAGTCTTGTTCACTGATGCATTTTGTCTATTATAGGTCTCTTCACTGAAGAAGCCTCAAGTGATTGGTAATAGCAACAATGAGATCTATTTCTTATGCACCAGATGTTTGAAGAATACTAGCTATGATAAAATGACTTCTACTTATTGTTGTCTTCCCAACAACAATCTTTTTGCTATTTCTGTTGAAAACAAGATTCCTGATGATAAGAATCCTATTACTGAGTCTTGTTTTGGAGATAAGTGTATATTGTTGAATAATGACATATATAAATCTCATTCCATTCATGTTTTTGTTCCAATTGTATGTACTTCCACTCTCAATAATAAGATTGTTTTTTCTCATATTAATTCTTATATGTCTGCTAGAGAAAATATGCATTTATTATGGCACAATATACTTGGTCATGCACCTTTTGTTACAATGAGGAATATCCCCACACTCCCAGTAAATTTTTTCACAAAACAACCCTTTTTGTGTACCATTTGTCCCATGGCAAGACAAATGAGAAGCCATATCAAAGAAATATTTGAATTGCTTCATGTTGACCTTTGGGGACCATACCATGTATCCACATATAACAATTTCAAATGCTTCAGCACTTTGGTATATGATTTTAGTAGATCTGCCTGAACACATTTCTTGAATACTAAAAGCAATGCTTTACATGTCCTAAAAATCTTTAGAGATATGGCGGAAACCCAATTTCACACTATTGTCAAGAGTATCAGGTCAAACAATGGCCTAGAGTTTGCCAATAGTGAAGCAAGCTAATTCTTTCCGACCAAAGGCATCATACATAAACAAAAAACTAGCCATATACACCAAAACATAACAGTGTAGTGAAAAGAAAACATAAATATCTTTTAGAAACAACAAGAGTCCTTTTGTGTCAATCAAAACTCTCCTTAATGTATTGAGGAGAATGCATCTTAACAACTAGCCATCTTATAAATAGACTCCATTCAAGCTATCTTAAGAACAAATGTTCCAATGAAGTGTTGAATAACAAAAAGCCAAACTACACTCAATTAAGATCCTTTGGAACAAATGTTCCTTCTTCTTTGTGTTTTTTTTTCTTTTCTTTTCTTTTTTCCTCTTTGACTGCGATCAAAAATCCCCTTCCAGTAGATTTTCGGGCAGTTTTTGCACAGGTATTTCGGTAGTTTCTGGCGGTGAACAGTATTTCCAGCGAGTGAACAGTGTTTCTGGTGCATGAACAGTGTTTCGAGGTGAACAGTATTTTCAGCGCGCGAACAATATTTCCAGCGTGAACCAGGTTCTTTTCAACTGGAGTTGGTACCTCCGGTTTCTAAATATTCTTTGTTCATACACCTGTCGTTACATTTTGCTGACTTTAGACCATTGAATACTTTAGTAGTTCATACGCGTTTTCGTAGCTTTGGATAGTGATGGTAGATTAGGGTCATGTTCTCATTCAGGGTCGGGGACGAGGGTAAGGAGGGGTAAATGGGTTAAAGGAGAGTCTAGACTAAGAGTAGGTTCTTGGAACATTGGGACGTTAACGGGAAAGTCAATAGAGCTAGTTAAGATTCTTAAGAAAAGGAAGATTAATATAGCTTGTGTCCAAGAGACCAAATGGGTAGGTACTAAAGCTAAGGAGGTAGACGGGTATAAGCTTTGGTTCTCTGGTAGATCAAAGTATAGGAATGAGGTAGGCATTTTAGTAGACAGTGATCTAAGGGATTAGGTGGTGGAGGTTAGGAGAATCACTGATAGGATGATGTCGATTAAGGTGGTCGTTGAAGGGACCACTTTGAACATTATTAGTGCTTATGCGCCACAAGCGGGCTTAGCAGAGGAGGAGAAGAGACACTTTTGGGAGGATTTGGACGAGTTAGTGGAAAGCATACCGCCTACTGAGAAGCTTTTCGTGGGAGGGGACTTCAATGGGCACATCGGGTCTATTTCGGGAGGGTATGGCGATGTGCATGGAGGCTTTGGCTTCGGGGACAGAAATGGAGGAGGAGTTTCACTTTTGGAGTTCGCAAGAGCTTTTGGGTTGGTGATAGTTAATTCGAATTTCCCAAAAAAGGAGTACCACTTGATAACCTTCAGTAGTTCGGTGGCTAAGACTCAGATAGACTTTTTACTCCTTAGGAAGGATGATAAAGGTCTGTGCAAAGACTGCAAGGTCATTCCGATAGACAACCTTACAATCCGATATAAGCTCTTGGTAATGGATTTAGGGATCAAGATGATGAGGAAAAAAAGGGTCGGGAATGATCGACCTAGGATCAGATGGGGGAGTTTGACCACGGCTAGTGCCTTGGAGATGGGAGAGAAATTGAAGGACATGGGGGCCTGGAATAGTAGTGGGGATGCAAACAGTATGTGGGATAGGACGACTAGTTGTATTAGGGTTGTAGCAAGGGAAGTGTTGGGAGTTTTGACAGGTAGTCGTAGTCGACATCAAGGGGACTGGTGGTGGAATGGAGAAGTGCAAGGGAAGGTGGAAGCAAAGAAAATGGCGTACGCAAAGTTGATAGAAAGCACGGATGAGGTGGAGAAGTGGACTGTCACGCCCCGAGAGGGTACCCTAGGCGTGGCTGGCACTCAGAAACCATCTCTGGCTTCCGAGAGAACCACTTGGTCTCATTACTCATTTGTTCATCAGCGGAAGACTTAATAATACTAATGTGGGATTGTCATAATCAAAGGAAAAATATATAATTCTTAGAAGAAGTAGTTTCTAAGGAGAACTACTCCGATTACATCATCAGACTCTGTCTATGAAGCCTCTAATACTCTTAGATGATGCCAATGACATGTCCATGGCTACCTCAAAAGAAACATCACACTCAACAATAATAAAAGGATAAGGAGTTCCTTCGAATACAAGAAGGACTCACCAAATAGCTGAAAAGAAATGATCTTCAACGATGCGCCTGTTGAGGATCTCTAACACCTGTATCTGCATCATAAAACGATGCAGGTCGAATGACGTCAGTACGTGGAATGTACGAGTATGTAAAATGGCAGGAAGGTAAGGACAGATATCAAGAAACTCCTCTCAAGAAAACTCAGCTCAGCACTCAACATCATCTCAACATGAATATGTAATGCAAGTTTAAAATATAATAATAAAAATAATAGTAATAAGCAATGCTTACTCAGTTGGGAGTTTCTCTAACCGACAACCATCACTTATGAGCTAGCGATGATACAACGAAGCGATGTCGTTGCCACATCCATCCAATACCTTGCCAGGGTAAAGGACATCACCATCTTGGATCCATTCATCAAAGTCCTCTTTTTGGGACTTAAGAGGCATAGCCTCCATCCTACGCTGGCTACGTAGTTCTGGGGTTTGAGTCAATTAAACTCTTACCCAACTCGGTGCTCAATACTACTCCCAAAATATGTGCTCATATTAAACTCATCATCTAGTCTCATTGGACTTTAATTTAAATCATCAAACTCATCTCATTTCATGTTCATCAATCATTATACTTCCAAAAACATCATTTACATCTCATCAAAACATCTTGCTCAAAATATCATTTTCTCAAATTCATTCAAATTCAACTCTTTTGCTCTTTCAAAACTCAATAAAATACATATATAGTATTAATTCATATAACTCTCTTTTTATCAATAAAAATAAAAAAAAAAGCCAATATCTTTACTCAAAACATGTGTAAAAATATTCATGAACATCAAATCAATTAGGATTCATGGGAAAGTAGCCATGAACAATAATTCCAATAATATGAGAGATAACAATAATAATAATATTAATGCATAAATATATCTAACTCAATAGAAGAAGAAATAATTCATTTAGAATTCAAGATTTGGATAAAACTCAACTATAACTCAATTATAATGAATTTAAATATTGGGCGCATGGACGAACTCAATCCGATGCTATGAAAGCCTTACATACCTTAAATCCGAAGGTTTACTCCGAATTGGAATACTCTTGGATCCCTAGCCTTTTCTCCTCGCCGGAGCGTTTTGTGTACTACCCAGAGTATAAGAATAACCGGAGTAGTATTTTTATACTACTAAAACTAAAACTATATTTGAGAAGAAGTATATAGAGAGAACAAATGCTTAGGAAAGCTTGATGAATAAAATGAGGAAATAAGGTGGGTATTTATAGGTGGGAAAGAGGGACCTAACAATAAATAAAATAATTATAAAGAAAAATCTGAAAATTTAATGGAATATATTGATGTCATGGATGATGTTAAATGGAGGACAATTTATGTCATGCATGATGTCAAATGCATCTAGATGTTTCCATTGTAGGTAAGATGAGTTCTTTTTAACAGAATACTCATTTTCGAAGCTATGTTTGAATAAGATAAATTCCTTATTAGGATTTGGTTTCTTCATAAGAATTGTAGATATGGAAGTCTAGTTTCATATCGTTCAAGAATCAACCAATTTGGAGCAACCTACAGTGAGATATGAATTTTCTTCTATCAACACTCAATTCCGTCACAGCACTATATCTTGCAAAGATTAATTTATTTGACCTACTTATACTCCGAATTTGAAGTTATGTTCTTCATGAAAGTTGTAGGTAAGGATGTTGTGATTACTCAGAAATTTGAATCACCTAATTTGGACTAACCTATGAAAAGTTATGCCCAAAATACAAAGGCTATATTATTTTTGTCGAGAATTAAAATACCGACATACAACATTTTAGGGGTTGTTACATGGACGAATAAGGAACTTTATAAGATAGTGAAGAAGGAGGCGAAGTTGGCTGTTTCGACGGCAAAAACGATAGCTTTTGAACGCCTTTATGCTGAACTAGAAGAAAAAGGTGGGGATAGGAAATTGTTCAAGCTAGCCAGGGCGCGGGAGAGAAGGGAACGCGATGTGGATCGATTGAAGTGCATTAAGGACGAGCATGGAAAAGTATTGCTAGAAGAGACTCTCATTAAACAGAGGTGGCAGTCATACTTCCATAAACTCTTGAATGACGTAGGGGACAGAGACTTTGTGTTGGGAGATTTGGAACATATAGAGAGGCGTCGCAATTTTGGATATTGCAGGAGTATTAAGATCGAAGAGGTTAAGGGTGCTGTTCGTAGGATGCGTTGGGGAAGAGCAACCGGACCTGACGAGATTCCTGGGGAATTTTGGAAGAGCGCCAGCTTGGTAGGTTTGGAGTGGCTGACTAGGTTATTTAATGTCATCTTTAAAACGGCAACGATGCCCGAAGAATGGAGGTCGAGCGTAATGATCCCTCTATACAAAAACAAAGGGGATATCCAGAGTTGCAACAACTATAGAGGTATCAAGTTACTAAGCCACACTATGAAAGTGTGGGAAAGAGTGGTGGAGATGAGGGTAAGGAGAGGCGTGTCTATTTCAGAGAACCAGTTCAGATTTATGCCGGGACGCTCAACTACAGAAGTCATCCATCTTATGAGGAGACTGGTGGAGCAATATAGGGAGAGGAAGAGGGACTTGCATATGGTATTCATCGACTTAGAAAAGGCCTACGATAAAGTTCCAAGAGAGATACTATGGAAATGTTTGGAGGCTAAAGATGTACCTGTGGCATACATTAGGGTGATCAAGGACATGTATGAGGGAGCGAAAACCAGGGTAAGGACAATAGGAGGGGACTCAGAGCATTCCCAGTTGGGATGGAGTTGCATCAAGGATCAGCTCTAAGTCTATTTTTATTTGCCTTGGTGATGGATGCATTGACGCGACAAATTCAAGGCGAGGTGCCATGGTGTATGCTTTTCGCGGATGATATAGTCCTGATTGATGAGACTCGTAGTGGAGTTAATGCTAAGCTGGAGGATTGGAGATATACCTTGGAGTCTAAAGGGTTTAATCTGAGTAGGACCAAGACAGAGTACTTAGAGTGCAAGTTCAGTGAGACACCTCAGGAGGTTGGCGTGGAAGTTAAGCTTGGTGCCCAAGCCATTCAAAAGAGAAGTAGTTTCAAGTATCTTGGGTCTATCATGCAAGGCAGCGGGGAGATTGACGATGATGTCACAAATAGTATTGGGGCAGGGTGGATGAAATGGAGGCTCACTTCCGGAGTGCTATGCGACAAGAAGGTGCCACCACAACTTAAGGGCAAGTTCTACAAAGTGGTGGTTAGACTGGCTATGTTGTATGGGGCAGAGTGTTGGCCAGTTAAGATCTCTCACATTCAAAAGATGAAAGTTGCCAAGATGATAATGTTGAGATGGATGTGTGGTCACACCATGAACGACAGGATTAGAAATGACGCTATTCGGGACAAGGTAGGAGTGGCCTCGGTGGAGGATAAGATGCGGGAAATGCGACTGAGATGGTTTGGGCATGTGAAAAGGAGAGACACAGATGACCCAGTGAGGAGGTGTGAGAGGTTGGCCATGGATGGTTACAGAAGAGGTAGGGGTAGGCCGAAGAAGTATTGGGGAGAGGTGATTAGACAGGACATGGCTCAGTTACAGCTTACCGAGGACATGACCTTAGATAGGAGGGTGTGGAGGACCCACATTAGGATAGAAGGCTAGTACATAGTCTCGTTATTCTTCCCTATTCATAGGCGCACTAGCACATTACAATTCCGTGTGCTCTCATTTCTGCTATTTCTGTTACTATTTATTACTTTCAGTACTTTTGATTACTCTATTTTATCTGTGATGCCTTCGTTATTTATTTTCCTATAGCGCTTTAAATTTCTTAACCTTATCTGACCCCCTTTTATGCCTTTTTTGAGCCGAGGGTCTCTCGGAAACAGCCGTCCTACCTTGGTAGGAGTAAGGTCTGCGTACACTCTACCCTCCTCAGACCCCACATTGTGGGATTTCACTGGGTTGTTGTTGTTGTTGTTGTTGTTGTTGTATGTACTTCCACTCTCAATAATAAGATTGTTTTTTCTCATATTAATTCTTGTATGTCTGCTAGAGAAAATTATGCATTTATTATGGCACAATAGACTTGGTCATGCACCTTTTGTTACAATGAGGAATATCCCCACACTCCCAGTAAATTTTTTCACAAAACAACCCTTTTTGTGTACCATTTGTCCCATGGCAAGACAAATGAGAAGCCATATCAAAGAAATATTTGAATTGCTTTATGTTGACCTTTGGGGACCATACCATGTATCCACATATAACAATTTCAAATGCTTCTGCACTTTGGTAGATGATTTTAGTAGATCTGCCTGAACACATTTCTTGAATACTAAAAGCAATGCTTTACATGTCCTAAAAATCTTTAGAGATATGGCGGAAACCCAATTTCACACTATTGTCAAGAGTATCAGGTCAAACAATGGCCTAGAGTTTGCCAATAGTGAAGCAAGCTAATTCTTTCCGACCAAAGGCATCATACATAAAACAAAACTAGCCATATACACCAAAACAGAACAGTGTAGTGAAAAGAAAACATAAATATCTTTTAGAAACAACAAGAGTCCTTTTGTGTCAATCAAAACTCTCCTTAATGTATTGAGGAGAATGCATCTTAACAACTAGCCATCTTATAAATAGACTCCATTCAAGCTATCTTAAGAACAAATGTTCCAATGAAGTGTTGTGTAACAAAAAGCCAAACTACACTCAATTAAGATCCTTTGGATGCCTTTGTTACCCCACTCTACCCAAAGTTCACAAAGAAAAATTCCAACCTAGAACCACCCCTCACATATTTATGGGATATCCCTTTGGAACAAATGACTATAAGGTAATGAGTCTTGCCACAAAAAAGATATATATCTCCAGAGATGTCACATTTCATGAGGATGTTTTTTCCTTTACTCCACACTCCACAAAATGTATTTTTCCTTCTATTCTTTAGTATTAACCTATTACTGATTTTGTTGATTGTACTAAAGTAAGAACTTATAATAATTTGGTAAATTATTGTAGAAATGAGACTGTTACAAATACTGATGTGTTACTGACAGATCGTAGGACTTACTCGTCTTGCAGGTCCTTTAAAATCAAAGAAAAGTAAGTCTCTAAATTTTTCATACGAGCCATTATTATGACTCGTAGACTCCTTAACGGGTTATCAACTTGACTCGTAGAAGTGAAATTCAGGGTCTGAAATTTGGTAAGTGCCAGGGGTCTCTACGAGTCATCTCTACGACTCGTGATCCTTTATACGGATCATCCTGTCAACTCGTAGTCAAGGTACTGAGGCTTTTATTTTCAGAATTTAGGCAAAGGCTCTACGAATCATTCCTACGAATCGTAGGAATGATTATGGCTCATAACAAAAGCTCGTAGGAAGGCTTCTCCCAATCAAAATTTTACAAGTGTTGGGGAGGTCTACGAACCGTTCTTACGACTCGTTGAACAGTCTACGAATCGTAGACCTCTCTTGTAGTCCATTGTTCAGTCTAATTCATCAACTTTTCTCATGATTTTTGAATTTAGTCTAGGCTAGAATAACACCGGGTGTTACAGGATACTAGTCTAAAACAGGTACAAGAGCTTCTAAGAGTAGTAACATAACAAATAAGAATGACACAACTCCATCATAAGGAATAAAAAAATAGAAGCTGCTGGAAGATTGCCTTTGTCTTCACCTAAGGGACATAACTGATCCAATAATCAGACTATACCAAGTGGCATAACAAGAGTAGTATCAATACAAACAACACGTACTAATAGGCATCATCATTCAACCTGATACCCACTGCATAGTATATGAACAAAAAAATAAGAGAGATCATGATAATTAAACTTATAAGCCTGTCCACCCAATCATTTAAGTAAACTCCTTACTCTCACTCTTATAGTCTTCACCACTCTACTATCTAGAGTTTCACTAGCCACTCTAGTTACCAACTTGCGACCTGTGGGTTATAGGCCCACCATATTACCATTGCACACTTAGCTCTAACAGCTACCATCCAAACAACCTTAGTCACTCAATGGTTCCACCCAACTACCACTACTCTTGATCTAGTTATCTCACAACATAGGGAGCCAGCCATTCCATAACCACACTTCATGCCTAACTCCGAGTTCTAGGTAACAACTACCACTACCACAGCTACTCATGGAAACTTCAATAAGAACAACTTCCCGTCAACAAGCAAACTTCCCCTCTAAACCTATAATTATAGAATAATTCATGTATCAAATATATCACATCAAGGTCTAACACGGTTCACCATCTTACCATGAATAAGTCTATACAGGTTCATAGTTCTTTCTAACTAACATTCCTCCATTGAAGAGTTCCCTTATAAGTTACTTTTACCTGGCTCATTTACAACTAACCTCACTATTACACAAAATTTACAAAACATCATCACGTCCTCCCATGGGACCATCCACACATACGTACTTGTTCCTCTCAGGGGATCAAATACAGTCATATAAGTGTCGAAACGTGGCATCTGATCAAAGAATGTTTCAGAACATGACATCCGATCTAATACGTATTGGAACGTGACACCCGATTTATTTATGTGTCGGGATGTGACACCCGATTCAATTATGCAAACCAATCATAAACTATCAACAATAGACCACATTATATCACGAGAATGGTTTCATTACAAAACAAGACAGGAAGTGATCATTTTGCATAAAGTCTAGCATATTTCTTTATCCACACACATTTATGCATATCACAAGTAACTCAACGAGTACATGGAACACACTCAGAAAATAAAACCATCACCTGCACTATCAAACCATAAGATTTATCTCCAATATAAAATCTCTGTACATTCTACCATGTCCATTACAACTTAAACCGTCTCTATTCAAAAATATCATAATTAATAACTTCCCCAATCATTGCACCACCCTCTTACCCAGGTCACTTCGAATTCAATAACTAATACAATCAAATTTCTGTCCGTGATCCATAACCCATAACTTAGTTATATGATTTCTGGTTAAATTTCCTTCTATACTACACAATGGGTATATATTTACTACTCAGAAAATAGAAACATAGCCTACCTGGGCGCTAAGCAACTATGGAGTGATAATGCTACTGAAATCCTTGGTTCCAGATTTTCTACGGGTAAGAGTGGCCTGAATTTCATTAGTTTGAACCCTTCCAGCGTTGGGTTTCCTTTCCCTCTTCTTTCTAAGTCAGGAGAAGCCTTTGGAGGGTTTTCGCAGTAAATCTCGCCTCTAACCTATTTTTGGAAGAAGTGGGAAAAATAAGAAAATCGCGACTTAAGTTCTGTCCCACGTTTTCCCACTCTGGCGGCAACATTCTCGCTCTGGCGGCACAGCTAAGGTGGGACCATCCCGCTAACCCAGTTGAGTAAATTTTCTTACAATTTCTTCTACTCTAAATTAACGACGATTCGGATTGTTACTTAATTAGTATACCATTGTTTGTGTTACTTTTATTTTTAAAATTTGGGTTACTATTACTGATCTTAGCACTATTTGGCTTCATTCGTAATTCCTTTACTTTAATTATTTATTGTTATTTTCTCCATTTATGTCATTGTCAACTTCTATTATTGGAGTCTTACTTTGTTATTTGCTAAAAAAAAATTCTCATTTTTGTTTCTTGCCTTTTGCTATATGTTACTAGTGGACTAATTTATAAATAATTTAGAATCTCCTTTAATGATCTGAATAGTTTTATTTAGCTAGTTTTTATTCTGTTGCCCATATATTATTTTTGTGGGGTTCATTCAAGTTTGTTTTGACATTCCTTTATATTTTTTAAATTTATTATGCTATACATTATATTTTTGCAAGTTAAAATGTGTCCGATAAAAAAATTATCGTCGATATGTAAGGTCTTCCTTTATCATAAGACATATTTTATTTTTGAGTTATTATTATTATTATTTTCATTCATAGTTATCCATTACTAACACTTTTACAAAGTGTCTTTATAGGTATCCAGAGTTTCCTTCCGAAGAAGCTATTCGAATTAAATTCGAATAATATTTTTAATTTGTTGTTGTGTATACTATTGGTTTTAGACAGATATTAGGCTGTTTTTAATATTATTGTTTTATTTTATTCTTTGTGTATATTTTATATTTATATTTGTGCATCATTTTTATCTCCTCCTTAATTTTAAAAATGAGTTAGGACCCACAATTGTGGATTCTAAAGGATGTTAATACCTTTTCTTTGGAATTACTTGAACCCCTTATCTAGAATCTATTGGTTTGGTAGATATTTTTGTAAATAACTAATTGGTTCCTAGTCCTAAAATTAGGTGGCGACTTCTTAAATTAAATTTTTCCTTAATTTTTTTTTTAACAATCAAATTGTTTTTTACGAGTCCCACGATGTTACTCCTTATTTGTAAAAATAGGACTGTAACACTCCCAAGTTGGGAGCTATGATTTCTTCTTTTTCCGCTGTAATTCTGTGCTCACCATGGCTGTGAGATGCTTAATAGTTAAGATTCATAAAAAAAGACAATTAATTTTACGCTAATTATCAACCTATTGCAGATTCCCTTCTTTATCCAATTTGAGAATGACAGCATGAGGAAGCTCATACATTCGCAGAGTTAATGATCTACCTAATAATGCACTATTACCACCGTTCAATTAATTCACTATTAGAAACAAATATTATTTCCATTATAAATTAGTGAACGTGATTTTTTCACTCATTTTTTTTATCAAAACTACTCATTGAAAACATCAGGAAATTATTTGGGGGAGGAGGAACTACAACTAAAGTTTGATATGATAATAAATAATAAAAATAAATTGGACACAAGAATTTTACGTGAAAACCCCTCAAATAGATAGAGGGGAAAAATCACGGGATAGAAGGATCTTACTATGATAATATGGGAGTACACTGTTCTCAAATACAAGGAGAAAACAACAATTAACATTCTCTCTTGTAAAAAGAACAACTCACTAAAGAGGACACAAAAAACTACAATATTTATCTTGGTGTATAACTCTCTTTGTGTTCTTACTCTTTTGGATTGTATTTTGTGGGATAATCTAAATGAGGGCAAGATGCCCTCTATTTATAGGAAACTAGAAACGCGTAAAATCTGCGTATTGCTGTTTCCTTTTTGACTACGCGTTCAAAACGCATTTTGTTTTCTTTTTGACTACGCGTTTTTTTTTTTGACTACGCGTTCAAAATGCGTTTTGTAGTATTTGACTATCTTGCATAAACAGATTCTCACAAAAATAATGAAAAACTTTCTAATTTTTCTGTATGAAAACAATACTAATTTTGCTTTTCTCACCAATTTTATTAAAATATCTATAAAATAGTCATTGAACTTTTTTCAATAAAACTTTAGTATGAAAATAATGATTTTTTAATAGTGACATATCTTACAAACAAGATAATGTAGAAAACTAAGTATTTTATATGCTGCACATAACAAGCAGATGAAGCAAATTGCTAGTGATTGCAAAAACATTGCATTGAATTATCGAAACAAAAAAGAAAGAGGAAACAAAGAGGAAAACATACATCAGCTACTTCAAACAGACCCAAATAATTATTTTATTTCCAAATATCAATATGGCTTATGTATTGCCAAAACATTACATATGATCAAACTACAACCTTAGTCTAGATTTTAATTCTTCCTAATGGAAAAATCTTATTGCAAACATACATATAATTATTCTTATTGCAAACATATGCATAAAAGAGAATTATAATTATTGTGAGTATCATATATTATATATTATTAGAGTATAAATAGCACTTCTTGGCAGAATGCCCAGTAGTAAGAAGAGCAGAGAAGCCAGCGTACTGATTCTCTTTCTTGCTAACACATATATTGGCTATAATTTTGGAGAGTTCACTTTGGTTCAACTTTGATAGACTTGCATATTCTTCCATTTGCATCCACTGCAATAAGAGAGAAAAAAGGGGGAAAGAAAAGTTATAATTCTAATTAAGTGAATTTCATGCATAGCAAAAGTTACAATTTTAGGAAAGAAACTACTCCCTCCGTTTCATTTTTTGAGTCATTTGATTAGATAGGAAGTTAGAAAAAAGTAAGGAGACATTTGAATCTTGTGATTTTAAATTAAATATGTGTGTAATGTATCAAAATGAACTTTAAATCTTGTAATCTTAAATGTAATTGATACGATATTAGAATTAGTAAACAACTACTACTCCCTCCATCCAATTTAAATGCATGTCTTATTATTATTTTTGGTTTGTCTCAAAAAGAATGTCTTTCTTTATGTAATAACTAAATTTTCCATTTCCAATATCTTACATGACAAGTTTAAGATCACAAGATTTAAAAGACTACACACATCTTTAATTTAAGACCACAAAATTCAAAAGTCTCTCTTTATTTTTTAAATTTCTTGTTCAATCAAACAAAACACTTAAATTGAGACTGAGGGGTACTAAATATGAAAAGGTACATCGTTTTGAAACAAACTAAAAAAGAAAGTGGGACATATAAATTAAATCATAGTGAGAATATAATACTAAAATGTTGTTGTTTTATATGTTAGAACAAATATACCTTAGCTTCCTCAATCTCAGCATCTTGCTTGTTGATAGTGAAACTGAGTGGTTTCAGCATGCATATGAAGAACAAATCCGATTTTCCAAAGAAGGATTTGTGGCTTTGTCTGCATGAAATATGGGCTCATGTTGATTATAAATTTGGACCAAATAATATAAAATGTGATTTACATAAAATTAATTATTTTATTTTCCTACTCTTTTTCAAATTATAAAATTTTCTTAAAATTTATGAATTTTGGATACATCGCTGGACTTCTAGACATATCAGCAGACATCCGGATACATAGAAGAGGATATATCCGAGAGAGGAGGGATATATATATCAGAGAGGAGATAGAGATATATCAGAGAGGGGATAGGATATCTGGATACATAAGGGAGGGATGTATCCAATAGGGAGATAGGGATGTATCAGCGAGAGGGGAGTGATGTATCCGAGAGAGGATTTTTAATTTCTTTTAAATGATAATTTTTTTTAAAGATTATGATAAAATAATATGTGTATATAGGTAATTTTTTCTAATATAAAAGGTAATAGATTTTTTAATTAATGTATATTGACATTTTGTCAATATAATTTACACTGTCAATGTATAATAGTAAACTACTTCTTCTTTCCCCTATACTTTCCAATGATTGGAAAAATGAGGAGAATTCATACCTGAAGGCAAGGAGTTCAACAAATTCTGTCTCAATCTATCAAACAAACAAAAAATTCTCTACATTAGTTTTCTGGAACTATGTTTTTTTTTAAAAATAAATAAAATTAAAATTCTAACCTTTTTTTTTACTCATTATCCAAGAATTTAGTAGTATACTTACCCCTGTCTCTTCTTGCACTTCTCTAACGGCTGCCATACATATATCCTCGCCCTACAAGTGGTAGAATTCGATTAACAAAAAATAATTAATTTGCTAGGAACTTCAATTCATCGCACTAATTTATTGCTAAATCACTCATGGCTAATAACTTTTTCAATAAATTTTTATACAAATTTAGCTATAAAATTTGTCGCAATTTCTATATTTTTAGCCGTGTATATTATTGACACGTTCTTCTTGTCAAAAGCAAGCTAGTCTGACCTTGTAACTTTTGTGTGTGAAAAAGAAATGGTCCTAAACGATTTTGGTCTTATTAAACATATAAAAATTGCGGAAATTCTTTGAAACTTTAATGTGTTGACAAATTACTTTTCAAAAGTTTTATTCACCTAATAAATTGTTTCCTTTTCCCCAAAATTCTGATTCTCACCGTGCATATATGTATATATATATATGTATATATATATATCGTAGATTTTCTTTTTTTTAAAAAAAAATAAAATAAAATCGAACCATCACTAAAAAGGTTACAATTCAGATAGTTAATTAATTGAGTTACAAAATTTTTTTGTTCCGCTTGTAGATCTATAAATGAAAATGACTGAAAAATATTAGTACTAATAAAAGATATGAGCGCGTATATAAAACTAGTCAAATCATCTTGAATATAATGTTGGAAATTATTATCTTATTCGTGGACTAAATAACATTAACTTCAATTATTTGATTTTATAGAAGGGTGGGCTAAATATAATCCAGTTGATGAATGGGTAAAATTTATAAATAACTACTTTTAACATTTGTAATTAAAGAATGAACATTAAAGTTTCAAATTTCACAAATATTTATAACTTTTTTTTAATGACGAAAGACCGAAATGTGAGTAATAGGCGTTTATTATTCAGCTTTGGCAATCGCCCACATTTTATTTCTTTTAAAATATTTTTGATAATTCTTTAGACTGTCATAACTTATAAGTTTACTTAATTAGATATAATGCACTCGTTTTCTTTGAAGTATATTCCGATGCTCCAACTAGTACTAATTAATTACTTATATATCTTTTTATCCAAAGTGCTAGATTCCTATTCTCCGATAAACTGACTCGGGAGGAAGCGAGTTAGTCTTTCGTGTTGGCGGGCCTACTTTCCACTTTGTTACTATGAAGCAGCGCGGCAAGCAAGTGAATGTGTTGAAAATACAATTAAATAATTAAAAGTGTGCTTTTTTCAACAGTTTAAGCTTTTAGGTGAGATGATTACACACTTCAACATGATATCAAAGCACGCGAAGGTCCTGAGATTGAATCTCACCGTCACCCATATCAAAATGAATTTTCACGGGTGAATCGGTCATACACTTCAACAAATAATAATAATAATAAAAGGATAAAATATAAATTTGTTAACCTCATCAACAACGCCAGTAGGCAGTTTCCAAGTCCCAGTGATTTTTCCAGAATTTTCTTTAACAACCAGCACCTGAAAATGTCAGATTTTTAAATTTGAAAATAAATAACTTTATACTTCTTAATGTACCTTTAATAATAAGTTTTTATTATCGTATGACATATTTAAAGACATTAAAAGGCTTTAGCATGTTCAAGATTATAAATTTCAAAAAATAACAATTATTTTTTAAAAATTAAATTTTATATCAATTCAAATTATGTCACATAAATTGAAACTTTAACGAACCTGTCCTTGTTCGTTGAGGACGAAAGCACCAATACCAACGCGATGAGAAGCATTAGCAGGAAAAGTATGAGGTATTTCATGAGGAATCCAATAGACAAGCATCAAATATGTTGCCTCTGCATGATGATACCAAAATCCCTCCTGCATGCATTTAATTTATCATATGATATTAATTAAACACATAATTACTCATATATATATAGAGAGAGAGACAGAGATTTAAAATAATTTAACTAATTTAATGGTAATAATTAATTATTAATGGAGTAATATTTCCATGAATATTTTTACCTTCACTGCTGCATCAACAAGATGAGCAAGTTCTATGGGCAACTTAATCCAAACACCCTTCTTCCCCTGACCATCAAAATCAAAGGAACAAAAATAAAATTAGTGAGTTTTTCGTTTTCGATGACCGATTTGTTAATGTAGTCATGTAATTTAATTTGTTATAGCAAGTTATTTATTATTAGGTTCATTATAATTTAATGATTGACAAACACACTAATTAAATAAATTCATGAATTAGGTTGAAGACATATGTTTCAGTATCCAAAGTTCAGATTGATGAAGGACTCTCTAAAATAATGAAGTCTTAAGAAGAAAAGATAGTTTTGACTGGCTATCGAAATGCAACCTCATACATAGAATCAGATTGAAGAATTAACTTGTTTCATAGTCTTATGTTTTATAGTTTTATCCTAGTTACTGTATATTAGGTAGTTCAATTAAGTTATAACTCAAACTACTTTAATTTCCTAGAAGCATTGTTTAGGAAACAATCTTGTGTTTACTATTACATCAAGTTGGGGCTAACTTGAAAAGGGTTCAACAGTTTGTGTAGATTATTAATGTTAGGGATTAGAGTTAGTTTCGAAGTAGCAAACGCTTGTAATCTAAATATATGTTGAGGCTTATTGTTTAGTGAAGTTGCGGCACAAATCTTGTAGTGGGGTAGATTGTGATTTTCTTTTTCCTTGTGAATCGGATGTTTTTCACGTAAAAATATTTTATTGCTATATTTACTTTGTCTTAATATTGTCAAGAAATTACTGTGAAATAGATAAACAGATTAACCTAATCCAATATTTGAGCGAAAATCAGGCGTAGCCCAACTCGCCCTCTTGCGTGATAGCTAGTTAGGAGAGCATAAAATATCACTTATCATTTATTCCAGGTTACTAGTTAATATGATTAAATAAAGTTATTCACGATTACTTTTTTAAGTGGTGAAACTATATAAATATTTTTTAGAGACGGCACGATGCATATAAATTAAACTCAAATATTACAAAATGAGTAAATATCAAGTATATGGACATATATACATACCTTTAGCTTCCAATGGGAAATGGAAACCCTTAGCATAGTATGAAATTTAAGAGAATCCATAGGCTCCTCCTTCTTCATGTTCACAATAACTCCTCCATAGTTATCTTCAATTGCCTCAAATATTTCCATTTTTATGTCAATTGCCTCTCCAAAAGAATCCATTAATTCTGAGCTGTTCAAACAACAAAAGAAAACAATGGCTAAAGAAATCTGAACAATTTAAGTGCTAAATATAATTAAATATAATATTTTCTTTTTTTAAAAAGTAAAGAAATCTGCAATCAAATTTGTTGCATATTGCCCTTCATTACTTCCAACCACGTCTTAGGTTAGATTCAGTCCGAAAGACTTTTCCCAAGAACAACAAATATATTGTAAAATAAGCGATTGCTTAGTTCGTACCATATTTAGTAACACATCGATTCAGAATTTGAATTTTATAAATGTTAGCTCCAAATTTACCACAAAATTAATTAATTATAATTTCAAATACAGTATAAAAGGACCAATTAACATATATATGTCTTCTTTTTTAAAAAAAAAAATAGATTAACAAAAAATGTCGTGACGTATAAAATGAAACGATGGGAGTAACTAAATACTCCATGATTTAGTACCTCAGCGTATAGGGTAAAATTAAACAGGATTTATTATGAAATTTTTAATGAGCTAATCAAGTGACATGTGGAGATGCATATACATAACACTAGAGGAAATAAAGAAAAATGACAACCTTTAATAAGTATATCCTTGCAATACTAAAATTAAAGTTATAAGCAACTAGGAAAGTTTTTTGTTCAGCTAATTAATTTAAGTGAGGACAACTACGTACCAATTAGCAAAATATATGAGAGATTATTTTCTTCAACTATAGTACTTTGAAAATGTATGAAAACATTGTAACTATAATGCCCTATTTATACAAGCTGGATGAGGTCACATAGTCCATAGTTTTATGGAAAAATACATAAATTATGAATGGAAATTGAAAAGAAATTTACTTGGCATGAAGCACATTCCTAGGGGTTGTCTTTTACCTAATTATAGTTTGATGTTAATTTCCTCATGTCTACTTTTATTTGTTTATTATATATTTTAAAAGGTGACTTCTTTCCATTTATCCTATTTTCTGTGGATAGAATTATCTGATAGCAATATGTGGATAGAATTATCTGGTACATGTTGCTAGTGAGAGATGACAGGTATCTCGTGAAATTAGTCGAGGTGCATGCAAACGGATCCAAATACCACAGTCATATATATTAAGAAAAGATAATTATTAACTACTCATTTCCCAAATCATTTATCAAGATCTAATACGAAACATCAATTAATATAAGTATTATGATAAAATACTCATTTTAATCATTATTTCTTAAAAAAAATGTGCAAAATCTAAATTGGGCGTATAAAAGTAAATGCATGCACCTAGTGGTCGGGCGTAACTCGGTTGTTCATACATGAACCAGAAATAGCCAACATAATATATGAAAAAAAAAAATTAGCACCAAGTCCAATAATTAAAGCCGTGTTGATTGGTACAAATTAAACTACCTCAATGAATCTTACGTACAACATATAATCTGATGTTAATACAACATTAATGAAAGAAAGATTAACATGACTATCATCAATTTTAGATCATTAGGTGAGATGACTATCCATATTTTATGAATCTCTTGCTAGGAACCTATGTTGTTAATACAACACTTCAACATATATTGGAATGTTTGGCTCGATTTAAAAAATTCAAAAGGATAGGGGTTGAATTGTCTTGATTTGATCGGTGTTTTCGATACCAGCCATTAAGTTCGATTAGACGTATTGGCCTCATAGTAGCAAATTTTGATTAGAATCATATTAGTAATATCAAAAATAATATCACAATTATGCTAATCCCCACAGTTGGGGCCAAACTGTTTACCCCTCAAAAGGGTACAATTGAGTTGCAAAGTCTAAATGATAATGGTTGCATTGAGAGGATAAATCAGATAATGAATTAGATATAGAAAAACAAGTAAGGGATCGTTTAGTGTGAGAGATAAAAGTAGATAGTTTTAGGATAAAAAAAATAGTCCAGGGATAAAATTTTGGTGTCTTGTTTGGTTATCAAGTTTGAGATAACTTATCCCACCATTTATACCATAATGTTGGAATAAATTATCTCACGATAGCTAATCTCGGGATAATTAATCCTGAGATAGCCCTTGTTGACATCTTTCCAACGATATTGATAATTTTAAGATATCTTCAGATAGGATAGGCTAAATCGAGAATCTTCCAAATAATGAAGATAGCCCGGAAGAATCATAACATTCAGTAAAATAAAAGATAATTTCTTATATGTATGCGTTGTATTTTTTTGCAAAAGTGATGATCCCACGATTTATATAGGTATCATTTTCTAAGGGTTGATTATCTATAATTACATCTCATATCTTATGATTAATAACGAAGAATACGGAGTAACATCCGGCTCTATTGGTGGGACGATTTGATAGCAGCTAGAGTTAGCCTTTAGCTTTTCCTCCAGATGCCTTGGTCCGGTGTGGTCGGAGCAAATATTGTAGGCTCACTAATGTAATGTCGTTGCTTTGGCTTGCTTTCATGTACTGTCTCTGCATGATTTAGCCATGTATCTCGCCTTTTCTTTCCTTGTGTAATCCTCATGTCATGATTCATGATCCGATTGAGCCATGTGTCTTGACTATTTTTACCCTATACAAGTATATGCATTAATTATTTTATCTAATATATACGTCCCGTTAAATGACCCCCTTTATATTATAGACTCAGATGCTTCAATTTTACTAACTATGTTGGCTCCTCCAGTTAACTTAAATAGCATAGTTAAATTAACTATCTATCAGTCAATTAGAATCGGATGTCAATTATGTCGCTCTCTAGTTTTGGGGCGTAGTAAAGAAAACTATGCATTGATAAAAGTCTGTAGAGGCCACTGGGCAGGCAAATGCAGAGAAATTAAAGGCAGTTGAAAGTTGGATGTCAATTCCCTTATGTTCCATATATTTCAAAAAAATATTTTTATTTTTACTTATCACGTTTAAAATATTATTAAGCGATTTCTTTCCATTTGTCCTACTTTTGTTAGATAGAATTACCTGGTACTTATTGCTAGTGAAACGAGGCAGATATCTCATAGAACTAATTGAGGTGCGCGCAAGGTGGGTCGGATACCAAGGTTATAATAGAACAAAATATTAAGAAAAGATAATTATATTTTTCATAGGTTACTCTTAGCATTAATTACTCTTTTACTAAATCATTTTTCAAGACCTAATACTAAACATTAATTAATATAAGTATTATGGTAATATTTTAATCACTATTTTTTAAGAAACTTGCAAAATATAAAGTGGACATATAAAAATAAACAGATGGAGTAATATGTGTGTCACATGCATCTACTGGTCGGACATAACTCGGTAGTTGTTCATACATGAACAAGAAAGAGCCAACATATAAGATATGACAAAATTAAATTAGCACCAAGTCCAATAATAAAAGCCGTGTTGATTGGTACAAATTAAACTACCTCAAGAAAACGTATGAATCATACGTCCTGTTAAGCTAGAAGCAAACTGATGTAATCATTAGTGAGTTATAAGATAACTCAGGCAGTTAGAATAATTCGGGTAGTTAGAATATGGTTAGAAAGTTAGTTAGGTTGTTAAACTAACTATTCATGTACAGGTGGCCTAATTAGTTGAGAAATAAAATCTATAAATGTCCTTGATGTAAGCCTCACAATGTGAGCATGAATGAATGAAGCATTATATATTTTCAGATTTTTTCTTCCTCTCTAAATTGCTTCTCTCTCGATTAGCTTAGAATTATAGCTTCATCCGTGGAAGCTAACACGTCCAATATATGATCTGATGTTAATATAACATTAATGAAAGAAAGATTAACATGACTATCATCAATTTTAGATCATTAGATGAGATGACTATCCATATTTTAAGAATGTCTTGCTAGGAACCTATCTAATTAATACAACACTTCAACATATATTGGAATGGTTGTTTCCAACGATATTGATAATTTGAAGATATCTTCGGACAGCATAGGCTAAATTGAGAATCTTGCAAATAATGAAGATAGCCCGAAAAAATCGTAATATTCAGTAAAATAAAAGATAATTTCTTATATGCATGCGTTGTATTTTATTTTTTTTTGCAAAAATGATGATCCCACGATTTATATAGGGATCATTTTCTAAGTGTTGACTGCCTATTATTAGATCTCATAACTTATGATAAATAATGAAGAATAAGGAGTAACATCCGACTCTATTGGTGGGATGATTAATAGCAGCTAGCGTTAGCCTTTAGCTTTTCCTCCAGATGCCTTGGTCCGGCGTAGTCGGAGAAAATATTGTAGGCTCATTAATGTAATGTCGTTATTTTGGCTCTGTCTCTGCATGATTTAGCCATGTATCTCTCCTTTTCTTTCCTTGTGTAATATATCCTCATGTCATGAGTCATGACCCAATTGAGCGACGTGTCTTGACTATTTTTACGCTATACAAGTATATGCATTATTTTATCTAATATATACATCCTATTAAATGACCCCTTTTATATTATAGCCTCAGATGCTTCAATTTTACTAACAACATATGTTGGCTCCTCCAGTTAACTCAAATAGCATAGTTAAACTAACTATCAGTTAATTGGAATCGGATGTATCAATTATGTCACTCTCTAGTTTTGGGGCGTAACAAAGAAAACTATGCATTGATAAAAGTCTATAGAGGTTACTGGGCAGGCAAATGCAGAGAAATTAAAGGCAGTTGAAAGTTGGAAATTTAGGGTTTGCAATTAAGTACAAGGAATATTGAGTTGACTCTGCATTTGCCTAAATCTGGTAAGTAAAAACACATAGGAAAAGAGGAACCATTACGAGTCTTCTATGTTACATAATTAATAGTTATTGGCGTTGACGGACTAAGACATGTAAACGTGACTTCGTCTTGGTTTTGTAACTTTTCCACGTTATCATGTGTTTATCATGTGTATGTCAGTCATACACTTAATTTAATATTATTCGATATATACGTATAAGTATACTTAGATATAATTTTTTTTCAAAAGTATACAAAATTAAAGAATGTGGAATTTGTAAAAACCATTTTTAAAAAAATTATGCAATATATGTCATTTTTAAGATATTATAGTAAACAGGATCTATCAACAGTTGGCTAAGAACAGGGATAGAAAACACAAGGTAGGAGAAGATTAACGTTCTGTCATTTGAGAGAATTGGTAACCGTAATTACAAAGATAATGGAGAATGAGCTTACATTCTCCCTTATATACACGTGTCATTCCGCAACTAACTAAGGGTGTCAAATGAGTCGGGTGGTCAGGTTTTCGGTCCATTAAGAACCTGGCACGATTGGGACCGGATCGGATATTGGCCTACCCAAAAAAAAATTGGACCGATCCAGTGTAATTTTTGGCCTAACTAAGGGTATCAAATGGGTGGGGTGGCCAGGTTTTCGGCCCATTAAGGGCCTAGCACGATTGGGACTGGACCGGGTACCAGCCTGTGACACCCCGGAAAATTTTTCGCAAAGAATCGAAAATTTCTTCACGTGTGGGTAGACTCGGACCGGAGGACTTGTAATTCTACACATGAGTTAGGATTAATTCCTAAGTATTTTAAGTGTGTTAGATGTGTTTAGGGGTCATAAGGGATCTCTAACACCAAGTCGAGTCCAAAGAACTCTAATCGATTAAGTTTCGGACGAGTTAGTTTAAGGGTCAACTTCAAACGACCATATCTCCTAATATATAAAGAACTGGGTGTACCACGACCTACTAAATTAACGGTCTTTGAGTCTTCTTTCCAACGCCATCAAGATTGCAATTTTTGGAGTTCGGAGTCAAAATTTATGGCCATTTTACTACGGACTAGTACTGCAGGAATATTCAGGCCTGGGCGAAATTCAGGCTTGGCGCTCCAGTGGCGCCCCACGCCACTATAGCGCCAGAAAACAGCCTCAGTAGTTTGGGGCTTGGCGCGACACGCCACTATTAGGTGTGCAGGGTTTTAAGCCTATTTTGGCTTGGCGCTGCAGTGGCGCGACGCGCCACTATAGCGCCAGCAAGACTTTTGCCCAAATTTCCAGATTTTTGGAAGAGGGGCAACTTGGACTTTTTCCAAATTATATATACACCATCCTTGAGCATTTTGGACCATTATTTTCAGCTCCTCTCTCTCTCTCTAAAAAGCCCTAAATATTTTCCTTCTCTTCTTCTTCTTCTTCTCCAAATCCATCTCCAACAAAGGGTGCCTTCAAGAGTTTCAAGGATTCAAGTCTTCCATTGAAGACCTAACATCAAGTTCCTTCAAAGTCTTCAAACAAGGTATGTAAGGCTAACCTAAAATATGGATTGAGTTCTTCCATATGCCCATAGATGTGTTGAATAGGAGTTGTGAAAGAGTTGAACCTTCTAAGAAGGTTTTCTTAAAAGTTTTCCTAAACTATAGAATGTTTTTAGATACTATTGGTTGATTTATGTTTTTAATGATTTGAGTTACTAAATAGTTATCTTTCATATTATTGATTATAAATGTATCCTTGTATATAGATGTTGACGATATTCTTGAGTTGAGTTTTGTTGAGAGTATGAGTTCATGCTTCATTCACATGAACCCAATATGAGATTTCTTGTCATAAATGTCTTGAGGTTGAGATGGATAGTTGTGTGTATATATATGTATTGATTGGAATGAAAAGAATGAATTGATTAGTTAAGAATGTCCCTTTTCTTCTATAAAATGAACATATGACAAAAATAAGGATTTTGGAGTAGATGTTTGATGATTGATGTGATGATAATGTTTGATGATGATGTAAATGATAATATATTGATGAGGATGTTATGTGATGAAGTGGATTGGAGTCTAATGTGATTTTGTGGTATGTGATGTGCATAATTTGAGTTGATTGGAGTCTTAGGAATATTTTGAAAATAAATAATCTTTTGAGGAGGAGCTTTAAATAAATTATTTATGAACCTTTTTGCATAAACTATTTATACACTACTTTGAGTCTAAAGAATTATTAGTTTCATCTTTGATTTAGAAAGGAGTTTAAGTATGAGTTGAGTATGAGGAGCCTTTAAATGAGTTGAGTATTTTTACATTAAAGTATTTATTTTGAGTTTGAGTTGAGGAGTTGAAATTATATTTTAATGTACATAATATCTTCTACATTCATTGAGTTGAGATTGTATAAATTTTTAAAGAGAAGAGTTTGATGATTTGAGATGAGTCGATTTGAAAGAAGGTCCAATGAGGCTTGATTGAGTTGAAATGAGAACAGAGTTGATGAGGTGGCAATGTACCACATGAAACTAGCCGTGAAGGCTTGTTTGAGATGATGAGAAAGGAGTTTTATGAGCATGGACTCATGGGTGGAGTATCGAGCACCGAATTGGGCAAGAGTATAGTCCATACGCGAATCCAATACCTATGTAGCCAAATGTAGGGGGGATTGAACCATTAAAGTCGGATGCTTCCCCGAGAGATTTGTCTTGACATTATAGGACTTGGTTGGATTAGATCCATGAGTGTTTGATTCGTTCATACCCTGGCAAGGTATGAACGGGCGCAGCAACAACGTCGTTTTATTGTACCTTCACTGGCTCATAAGTGATGGTTGTCGGTTAAGAGAAACTCTCATTTAGGTCTTGATAGTACTCTGAGTCAGTTGAGTTGAGTGAGTTGCTATATGCTTATGAGTTAGTCCTGTCTAAACTATTTCTTGTTAGACTTAGGACGCTTGAGTGAGTTGTTACATATTTATTGAGTTGAGTCCTTTGAGTTGAATTGTAAAACGTTGCATAATTTAATTTGCATATTTACTGAGTTGAGTCCTTTGAGTTGATTATTGAGTTGAATGTTGAGTAGATTATATATGGTCGGATTGGAATAGATGAATTGTGATTGGATTGAATAAAATGGTATGTGACTAGATTGGGTTTGATTATTGAGTTGATTGTTGAGTTGAGTGTATATAAATCAGATTGTACATGATTGAAAGGGATCTAATTGTAAATGATTTGATTGAACTGTATTATACATAATTGGATTGGATTATATGGTATATGATTGGTCTCTGTCTAAACTGTATCCTTACTTTAGATTTACGATGCTTTATTTGAGTCCCTCTTATCTTTCTGATTTGAGATATGTGGACCGATGTTATTCTTCCTCGAGGTATGTTTTATTCCGCTATATTACATACTCGTACATTCCACGTACTGACGTCCATTTGTACCTACATCGTTTCATGATGCAGAGACAGGTTTAAGAGATCGTCAATAGGAGCATCATTGGGGATCTATTCGCACTTAGCGTATTGGTGAGTCCTCCCCTATATTCGGAGGACACCGTCTGTGTATTCTTGCATCAAGTTAGCTTTTTTTATTTTGATTTGAGGTAGCCATGAACATGTCATTGGCACCAATTAGCTAGTAGTGATAGAGGCTTCATAGACTAGATAGTGATGAGTCGATTGAGTATTTTTATCCTTGAGTTATTCTTGTCAAACTACTTTTAAATGACAAATATTTTAGTTGATCTGTCGGCCCATGGCCTTTATTCTTTGAGTTGGATGGGTGATTTGAGTTGCCCGCTAATTTATTCTTTATTTTTAAACTTTCCGCTGAATGAATGAATGAACGGATGTGTGATCAGGCTATGTGGTTCGCTTGGGAGCCAGAAATGGTTTTTGAGTACCGGTTACATCTAGGGTACCCTCCCGGGGTGTGACAAACATGGTATCAGAGCACAGAGTTCAAGTGTTCTAAGGAGTCTATGAAGCCGTGTCTAGTAGAGTCTTGCTTATGGATGTGTTGTGCACCACACTTATGGGTGTTGTAGTCTGTTCCTCTTCTATTGATTTTGACAATCCTTCATGTAAATATTTTGAATCAAGTGTTTATTTATGGATTATAGATTCAGGGGCATCATACCATATGACTTTCAATAAAAATTCTCAAACTAACATTAAGACCCTGCATTATCCTATATTAGTTTTCCTTCCTAATAAATAACAGGTACTTCCAAAATCATTCTAAACAAAGTATTGTATGTGCCTTATTTTAAGTACAATTTTGTCTTAGTTCATTCCCTAGCCCTTTCCATGAAATACATAGTCTTGTTCACTGATGCATTTTGTCTATTATAGGTCTCTTCACTGAAGAAGCCTCAAGTGATTGGTAATAGCAACAATGAGATCTATTTCTTATGCACCAGATGTTTGAAGAATACTAGCTATGATAAAATGACTTCTACTTATTGTTGTCTTCCCAACAACAATCTTTTTGCTATTTCTGTTGAAAACAAGATTCCTGATGATAAGAATCCTATTACTGAGTCTTGTTTTGGAGATAAGTGTATATTGTTGAATAATGACATATATAAATCTCATTCCATTCATGTTTTTGTTCCAATTGTATGTACTTCCACTCTCAATAATAAGATTGTTTTTTCTCATATTAATTCTTATATGTCTGCTAGAGAAAATATGCATTTATTATGGCACAATATACTTGGTCATGCACCTTTTGTTACAATGAGGAATATCCCCACACTCCCAGTAAATTTTTTCACAAAACAACCCTTTTTGTGTACCATTTGTCCCATGACAAGACAAATGAGAAGCCATATCAAAGAAATATTTGAATTGCTTCATGTTGACCTTTGGGGACCATACCATGTATCCACATATAACAATTTCAAATGCTTCAGCACTTTGGTATATGATTTTAGTAGATCTGCCTGAACACATTTCTTGAATACTAAAAGCAATGCTTTACATGTCCTAAAAATCTTTAGAGATATGGCGGAAACCCAATTTCACACTATTGTCAAGAGTATCAGGTCAAACAATGGCCTAGAGTTTGCCAATAGTGAAGCAAGCTAATTCTTTCCGACCAAAGGCATCATACATAAACAAAAAACTAGCCATATACACCAAAACATAACAGTGTAGTGAAAAGAAAACATAAATATCTTTTAGAAACAACAAGAGTCCTTTTGTGTCAATCAAAACTCTCCTTAATGTATTGAGGAGAATGCATCTTAACAACTAGCCATCTTATAAATCCATTCAAGCTATCTTAAGAACAAATGTTCCAATGAAGTGTTGAATAACAAAAAGCCAAACTACACTCAATTAAGATCCTTTGGATGCCTTTGTTACCCCACTCTACCCAAAGTTCACAGAGAAAAATTCCAACCTAGAACCACCCCTCACATATTTATGGGATATCCCTTTGGAACAAATGACTATAAGGTAATGAGTCTTGCCACAAAAAAGATATATATCTCCAGAGATGTCACATTTCATGAGGATGTTTTTTCCTTTACTCCACACTCCACAAAATATATTTTTCCTTCTATTCTTTAGTATTAACCTATTACTGATTTTGTTGATTATACTAAAGTAAGAACTTATAATAATTTGGTAAATTATTATAGAAATGACACTGTTACAAATACTGATGTGTTACTGACAGATCGTAGGACTTACTCGTCTTGCAGGCCCTTTAAAATCAAAGAAAAGTAAGTCTCTAAATTTTTCATACGAGCCATTATTATGACTCGTAGATTCCTTAACGGGTTATCAACTTGACTCGTAGAAGTGAAATTCAGGGTCTGAAATTTGGTAAGTGCCAAGGGTCTCTACGAGTCATTTCTACGACTCGTGATTCTTTATACGGATCATCCTGTCAACTCGTAGTCAAGGTACTGAGGCTTTTATTTTCAGAATTTAGGCAAAGGCTCTACGAATCATTCCTACGAATCGTAGGAATGATTATGGCTCATAACGGAAGCTCGTAGGAAGGCTTCTCCCAATCAAAATTTCACAAGTGTTGGGGAGGTCTATGAACCGTTCTTACGACTCGTTGAACAGTCTACGAATCGTAGACCTCTCTTGTAGTCCATTGTTCAGTCTAATTCATCAACTTTTCTCATGATTTTTGAATTTAGTCTAGGCTAGAATAACACCGGGTGTTACAGGATACTAGTCTAAAATAGGTACAAGAGCTTCTAAGAGTAGTAACATAACAAATAAGAATGACACAACTCCATCATAAGGAATAAAAAAATAGAAGCTGCTGGAAGATTGCCTTTGTCTTCACCTAAGGGACATAACTGATCCAATAATCAGACTATACCAAGTGGCATAACAAGAGAAGTATCAATACAAACAATACGTACTAATAGGCATCATCGTTCAACCTGATACCCACTGCATAGTATATGAATAAAAAAATAAGAGAGATCGTGATAATTAAACTTATAAGCCTGTCCACCCAATCATTTAAGTAAACTCCTTACTCTCACTCTTATAGTCTTCACCACTCTACTATCTAGAGTTTCACTACCCACTCTAGTTACCAACTTGTGACCTGTGGGTTATAGGCCCACCATATTATCATTGCACACTTAGCTCTAACAGCTACCATCCAAACAACCTTAGTCACTCAATGGTTCCACCCAACTACCACTACTCTTGATCTAGTTATCTCACAACATAGGGAGCCAGCCATTCCATAACCACACTTCATGCCTAACTCCGAGTTCTAGGTAATAACTACCACTACCACAGCTACTCATGGAAACTTCAATAAGAACAACTTCCCATCAACAAGCAAACTTCCCCTCTAAACCTATAATTATAGAATAATTTATGTATCAAATATATCACATCAAGGTCTAACACGATTCACCATCTTACCATGAATAAGTCTATACAGGTTCATAGTTCTTTCTAACTAACATTCCTCCATTGCAGAGTTCCCTTATAAGTTACTTTTACCTGGCTCATTTACAACTAACCTCACTATTACACAAAATTTACAAAACATCATCACGTCCTCCCATGGGACCATCCACACATACGTACTTGTCCCTCTCAGGGGATCCAATCCAGTCATATATATGTCTAAATGTGGCATCTGATCCAAGAATGTATCAGAACATGACATCCGATCTAATACGTGTTGGAACGTGACACCCGATTTATTTATGTGTCAGGACGTGACACCCGATCCAATTATGCAAACCAATCATAAACTATCAACAATAGACCACATTATATCACGAGAATGGTTTCATTACAAAACAAGACAGCTAGTGATCATTTTGCATAAAGTCTAGCATGTTTCTTTATCTACACACATTTATGCATATCACAAGTAACTCAACGAGTACATGGAACACACTCAGAAAATAAAACCATCACCTGCACTATCAAACCATAAGATTTATCTCCAATATAAAATCTCTGTACATTCTACCATGTCCATTACAACTTAAACCGTCTCTATTCAAAAATATCATAATTAATAACTTCCCCAATCATTGCACCACCCTCTTACCCAGGTCACTTCGAATTCAATAACTAATACAATCAAATTTCTGTCCGTGATCCATAATCCATAACTTAGTTATATGATTTCTGGTTAAATTCCCTTCTATACTACACAATGGGTATATATTTACTACTCAGAAAATACAAACATAGCCTACCTGGGCGCTAAGCAACTATGGAGTGATAATGCTACTGAAATCCTTGGTTCCAGATTTTCTACGGATAAGAGTGGCTTGAATTTCATTAGTTTGAACCCTTCCAGCGTTGGGATTCCTTCCCCTCTTCTTTCTAAGTCAGAAGAAGCCTTTGGAGGGTTTTTGCAGTAAATCTCGCCTCTAACCTATTTTTGGAAGAAGTGGGAAAAATAAGAAAATCGCGACTTAAGTTCTGTCCCACGTTTTCCCACTCTGGCGGCAACATTCTCGCTCTGGCGGCACAGCTAAGGTGGGACCATCCCGCTAACCCAGTTGAGTAAATTTTCTTACAATTTCTTCTACTCTAAATTAACGACGATTCGGATTATTACTTAATTAGTACACCATTGTTTGTGTTACTTTTATTTTTAAAATTTGGGTTACTATTACTGATCTTAGCACTATTTGGCTTCATTCATAATTCCTTTACTTTAATTATCTATTGTTATTTTCTCCATTTATGTCATTGTCAACTTCAATTATTGGAGTCTTGCTTTGTTATTTGCTAAAAAAAAAATTCTTATTTTTGTTTCTTGCCTTTTGCTATATGTTACTAGTGTACTAATTTATAAATAATTTAGAATCTCCTTTAATGATCTGAATAGTTTTATTTAGCTAGTTTTTATTCTGTTGCCCATATATTATTTTTGTGGGGTTCATTCAAGTTTGTTTTGACATTCCTTTGTATTTTTTAAATTTATTATGCTATACATTATATTTTTGCAAGTTAAAATGTGTCCGATTAAAAAATTATCGTCGCTATGTAAGGTCTTCCTTTATCATAAGACATATTTTATTTGTGAGTTATTATTATTATTATTTTCATTCATAGTTATCCATTACTAACACTTTTACAAAGTGTCTTTATAGGTATCCAGAGTTTCCTTCCGAAGAAGCTATTCGAATTAAATTCGAATAATATTTTTAATTTGTTGTTGTGTATACTATTGGCTTTAGACAGATATTAGGTTGTTTTTAATATTATTGTTTTATTTTATTCTTTGTGTATATTTTATATTTATATTTGTGCATCATTTTTATCTCCTCCTTAATTTTAAAAATGAGTTCAGTCAGGACCCACAATTGTGGATTCTAAAGGATGTTAATACCTTTTCTTTGGAATTACTTGAACCCCTTATCTAAAATCTATTGATTTGGTAGATATTTTTGTAAATAACTAATTGGTTCCTAATCCTAAAATTAGGTGGCGACTCCTTAATTTTTTTTTTAACAATCAAATTATTTTTTACGAGTCCCACGATGTTACTCCTTATTTGTAAAAATAGGAATGTAACACTCCCAAGTTGGGAGCTATGATTTCTTCTTCTTCCGCTGTAATTTTGTGCTCACCATGGCTGTGAGATGCTTAATAGTTAAGATTCATAAAAAAAGACAATTAATTTTACGCTAATTATCAACCTATTGCAGATTCCCTTCTTTATCCAATTTGAGAATGACAGCATGAGGAAGCTCATACATTCGCAGAGTTAATGATCTACCTAATAATGCACTATTACCACCGTTCAATTAATTCACTATTAGAAACAAATATTATTTCCATTATAAATTAGTGAACATGATTTTTTTCACTCATTTTTTTTATCAAAACTATTCATTGAAAACATAGCATGACAGGAAATTGTTTGGGGAGGAAACACTACAACTAAAGTT
This sequence comes from Solanum dulcamara, assembly GCF_947179165.1. Taxonomy (NCBI): domain Eukaryota; kingdom Viridiplantae; phylum Streptophyta; class Magnoliopsida; order Solanales; family Solanaceae; genus Solanum; species Solanum dulcamara. The sequence continues at coordinate 12,331,060 of NC_077242.1, forward strand.
TGATATGATAATAAATAATATAAATAAATTGAACACAAGAATTTTACGTGAAAACCCCTCAAATAGATAGAGGGGAAAAATCACGGGGTAGAAGGATCTTACTATGATAATATGGGAGTACACTGTTCTCAAATACAAGGAGAAAACAACAATTAGCATTCTTGTCAGGCCCCGAGAGGGTACCCTAGGCGTGGCCGGCACTCAGAAACCATCTCTGGCCTCTGAGAGAACCACTTGGTCTCATCACTTATTCATTCATCAGCGGAAGACTTAATAAGAATATTTATATGGGCTCTCCATTAACAACATCTAATGAAAGAAGAAATATTTTTTTAGAAGAAGTAGTTTCAAAGGATAACTACTCCAATTACATCATTAAACTCTGTCTATGAAGCCTCTAATACTCTTAGATGGTGCCAATGACATATCCATGGCTACCTTAAAAGAAACATAATACTCAACAATAATTAAATGATAAAGAGTTCCTCCGAATATAAGAAGGACTCACCAAATAGCTGACAAATAATGATCTTCAACGAAGCGCCTGTTGAGGATCTCTAACACCTGTATCTGTATCATAAAACGATGCAGGTCGAATGACGTCAGTACGTGGAATGTACGAGTATGTAAAATGGCAGGAAGGTAAGGACAAATATCAAGAAACTCCTCTCAATAAAACTCAGCTCAGAACTCAACATCATCTCAACATCAATATGTAATGCAAGTTTAAAATATAATAATAAAAATAATAGTAACAAGCAATGCTTACTCAATTGGGAGTTTCTCTAACCGACAACCATCACTTATGAGCTAGCGATGATACAACGAAGCGATGTCGTTGCCACATCCATCCAATACCTTGCCAGGGTAAAGGACATCACCATCTTGGATCCACTCATCAAAGTCCTCTTTTAGGGACTTAAGAGGCATAACCTCCATCCTACGCTGGCTACGTAGTTCTGGGGTTTGAGTCAATTAAACTCTTACCCAACTCGGTGCTCAATACTACTCCCAAAATATGTGCTCATATTAAACTCATCATCTAGTCTCATTGGACTTTAATTTAAATCATCAAACTCATCTCATTTCTTGTTCATCAATTATTATACTTCTAAAAAACATCATTTTACATCTCATCAAAACATCTTGCTCAAAATATCATTTTTCTCAAATTCATTCAAATTCAACTCTTTTGCTCTTTCAAAACTCAATAAAATACATATATAGTATTTATTCATATAACTTCTTTTTATCAATGAAAATAATAAAAAGCCAACATCTTTACTCAAAACATGTGTAAAAATATTCATGAACATCAAATCAATTAGGATTCATGGGAAAGTAGCCATGAACAATAATTCCAATAATATGAGAGATAACAATAATAATAATATTAATGCATAAATATATCAAACTCAATAGAAGAAGAATTAATTTATTTAGAATTCAAGATTTGGATAAAACTCAACTATAACTCAATTAGAATAAATTTAAATATTGGGCGCATGGACGAACTCAATCCAATGCTATGAAAGCCTTACATACCTTAAATCGGAAGCTTTACTTCGAATTGGAACACTCTTGGACCCCTAGCCTTTTCTTCTCACCGTTTATTTTGTGTACTACCCGGAGTATAAGAATCACTAGAGTAGTATCTTTATACTACTAAAACTAAAACTATATTTGAGAAGGAGTAAAGAAGTATATAGAGAGAAGAGTTGCTTAAGAAAGCTTGGTGAATAAAATGAGGAAATAAGGTGGGTATTTATAGGTGTGGAGGAGGGACCTAACAATAAATAAACATAATCATAAAGGATGATCTTGAAAATTCAATGGAGAATTTTGATGTCATGGATGATGTCAAATGGTTCTAGATCTTTCTATGGTAGGTGAGATGAAATCTCTTTTAACGGAATATCTGTTTTCGAAGCTGCGTTTGAATAAGATAAATTCCTTATTAGGATTTGGTGTCTGCATAAGAATTGTAGATATAGAAGTCTAGTTTCAGTTAGTTCAAGAATCATCCAATTTGGAGCATTCTACATCGAGATATGAATTTTATTCTACAAATACTCCATTCCGTCACAGCACTATGTCTTGCAAAGATCAATTTATTTGATCTACTTAAAATCCGAATCTTAAGATATGTTCTTCATGAAAGTTGTAGGTAATGATGTTGTGGTTACCCAGAAATTTGAATCACCTAATTTGGACCATCCTATGAAAAGTTATGCCCAAATTACTTTAGGCATGAGAGAACATAATCAAAATACTTTTAGAACATGATCAAAATACTTTAGAACAAGATCAAATTTCTTTATAACATGATCAAAATACTTTTAGAACATGATCAAAATACTTTAGAACATGATCAAAATCTTTAGGCATGAGAGAACATGATCAAAATACTTTTAGAACATGATCAAAATACTTTAGAACATGATCAAAATACTTTAGAACATGATCAAAATCTTTTCATGCCTTCATATAAGGACTTTTGATAAATCAACAATTTAATGCATTTAAAAGCCAATATAAGTTAATATAAGATAGGTAATTAAATTTCATATATTTAATAATCTATGCATTTGGAATTATGATATGAAAAATCCATAAAGTTTCATGCTTGAATAGAAAACTTTGATAATTTATTTGGACTTCATGAAAGAAAGGATCCATGAATCAATAATATTTATGGGGTGTTACAATAACTCTCTTTGTGTTCTTACTCTTTTGGATTGTATTTTGTGGGATAATCTAAAAGGTGACTTCTTTCCATTTATCCTATTTTCTGTGGATAGAATTATCTGATAGCAATATGTGGATAGAATTATCTGGTACATGTTGCTAGTGAGAGATGACAGGTATCTCGTGAAATTAGTCGAGGTGCATGCAAACGGATCCAAATACCACAGTCATATATATTAAGAAAAGATAATTATTAACTACTCATTTCCCAAATCATTTATCAAGATCTAATACGAAACATCAATTAATATAAGTATTATGATAAAATACTCATTTTAATCATTATTTCTTAAAAAAAATGTGCAAAATCTAAATTGGGCGTATAAAAGTAAATGCATGCACCTAGTGGTCGGGCGTAACTCGGTTGTTCATACATGAACCAGAAATAGCCAACATAATATATGAAAAAAAAAAATTAGCACCAAGTCCAATAATTAAAGCCGTGTTGATTGGTACAAATTAAACTACCTCAATGAATCTTACGTACAACATATAATCTGATGTTAATACAACATTAATGAAAGAAAGATTAACATGACTATCATCAATTTTAGATCATTAGGTGAGATGACTATCCATATTTTATGAATCTCTTGCTAGGAACCTATGTTGTTAATACAACACTTCAACATATATTGGAATGTTTGGCTCGATTTAAAAAATTCAAAAGGATAGGGGTTGAATTGTCTTGATTTGATCGGTGTTTTCGATACCAGCCATTAAGTTCGATTAGACGTATTGGCCTCATAGTAGCAAATTTTGATTAGAATCATATTAGTAATATCAAAAATAATATCACAATTATGCTAATCCCCACAGTTGGGGCCAAACTGTTTACCCCTCAAAAGGGTACAATTGAGTTGCAAAGTCTAAATGATAATGGTTGCATTGAGAGGATAAATCAGATAATGAATTAGATATAGAAAAACAAGTAAGGGATCGTTTAGTGTGAGAGATAAAAGTAGATAGTTTTAGGATAAAAAAAATAGTCCAGGGATAAAATTTTGGTGTCTTGTTTGGTTATCAAGTTTGAGATAACTTATCCCACCATTTATACCATAATGTTGGAATAAATTATCTCACGATAGCTAATCTCGGGATAATTAATCCTGAGATAGCCCTTGTTGACATCTTTCCAACGATATTGATAATTTTAAGATATCTTCAGATAGGATAGGCTAAATCGAGAATCTTCCAAATAATGAAGATAGCCCGGAAGAATCATAACATTCAGTAAAATAAAAGATAATTTCTTATATGTATGCGTTGTATTTTTTTGCAAAAGTGATGATCCCACGATTTATATAGGTATCATTTTCTAAGGGTTGATTATCTATAATTACATCTCATATCTTATGATTAATAACGAAGAATACGGAGTAACATCCGGCTCTATTGGTGGGACGATTTGATAGCAGCTAGAGTTAGCCTTTAGCTTTTCCTCCAGATGCCTTGGTCCGGTGTGGTCGGAGCAAATATTGTAGGCTCACTAATGTAATGTCGTTGCTTTGGCTTGCTTTCATGTACTGTCTCTGCATGATTTAGCCATGTATCTCGCCTTTTCTTTCCTTGTGTAATCCTCATGTCATGATTCATGATCCGATTGAGCCATGTGTCTTGACTATTTTTACCCTATACAAGTATATGCATTAATTATTTTATCTAATATATACGTCCCGTTAAATGACCCCCTTTATATTATAGACTCAGATGCTTCAATTTTACTAACTATGTTGGCTCCTCCAGTTAACTTAAATAGCATAGTTAAATTAACTATCTATCAGTCAATTAGAATCGGATGTCAATTATGTCGCTCTCTAGTTTTGGGGCGTAGTAAAGAAAACTATGCATTGATAAAAGTCTGTAGAGGCCACTGGGCAGGCAAATGCAGAGAAATTAAAGGCAGTTGAAAGTTGGATGTCAATTCCCTTATGTTCCATATATTTCAAAAAAATATTTTTATTTTTACTTATCACGTTTAAAATATTATTAAGCGATTTCTTTCCATTTGTCCTACTTTTGTTAGATAGAATTACCTGGTACTTATTGCTAGTGAAACGAGGCAGATATCTCATAGAACTAATTGAGGTGCGCGCAAGGTGGGTCGGATACCAAGGTTATAATAGAACAAAATATTAAGAAAAGATAATTATATTTTTCATAGGTTACTCTTAGCATTAATTACTCTTTTACTAAATCATTTTTCAAGACCTAATACTAAACATTAATTAATATAAGTATTATGGTAATATTTTAATCACTATTTTTTAAGAAACTTGCAAAATATAAAGTGGACATATAAAAATAAACAGATGGAGTAATATGTGTGTCACATGCATCTACTGGTCGGACATAACTCGGTAGTTGTTCATACATGAACAAGAAAGAGCCAACATATAAGATATGACAAAATTAAATTAGCACCAAGTCCAATAATAAAAGCCGTGTTGATTGGTACAAATTAAACTACCTCAAGAAAACGTATGAATCATACGTCCTGTTAAGCTAGAAGCAAACTGATGTAATCATTAGTGAGTTATAAGATAACTCAGGCAGTTAGAATAATTCGGGTAGTTAGAATATGGTTAGAAAGTTAGTTAGGTTGTTAAACTAACTATTCATGTACAGGTGGCCTAATTAGTTGAGAAATAAAATCTATAAATGTCCTTGATGTAAGCCTCACAATGTGAGCATGAATGAATGAAGCATTATATATTTTCAGATTTTTTCTTCCTCTCTAAATTGCTTCTCTCTCGATTAGCTTAGAATTATAGCTTCATCCGTGGAAGCTAACACGTCCAATATATGATCTGATGTTAATATAACATTAATGAAAGAAAGATTAACATGACTATCATCAATTTTAGATCATTAGATGAGATGACTATCCATATTTTAAGAATGTCTTGCTAGGAACCTATCTAATTAATACAACACTTCAACATATATTGGAATGGTTGTTTCCAACGATATTGATAATTTGAAGATATCTTCGGACAGCATAGGCTAAATTGAGAATCTTGCAAATAATGAAGATAGCCCGAAAAAATCGTAATATTCAGTAAAATAAAAGATAATTTCTTATATGCATGCGTTGTATTTTATTTTTTTTTGCAAAAATGATGATCCCACGATTTATATAGGGATCATTTTCTAAGTGTTGACTGCCTATTATTAGATCTCATAACTTATGATAAATAATGAAGAATAAGGAGTAACATCCGACTCTATTGGTGGGATGATTAATAGCAGCTAGCGTTAGCCTTTAGCTTTTCCTCCAGATGCCTTGGTCCGGCGTAGTCGGAGAAAATATTGTAGGCTCATTAATGTAATGTCGTTATTTTGGCTCTGTCTCTGCATGATTTAGCCATGTATCTCTCCTTTTCTTTCCTTGTGTAATATATCCTCATGTCATGAGTCATGACCCAATTGAGCGACGTGTCTTGACTATTTTTACGCTATACAAGTATATGCATTATTTTATCTAATATATACATCCTATTAAATGACCCCTTTTATATTATAGCCTCAGATGCTTCAATTTTACTAACAACATATGTTGGCTCCTCCAGTTAACTCAAATAGCATAGTTAAACTAACTATCAGTTAATTGGAATCGGATGTATCAATTATGTCACTCTCTAGTTTTGGGGCGTAACAAAGAAAACTAAGCATTGATAAAAGTCTATAGAGGTTATTGGGCAGGCAAATGCAGAGAAATTAAAGGCAGTTGAAAGTTGGAAATTTAGGGTTTGCAATTACGTACAAGGAATATTGAGTTGACTCTGCATTTGCCTAAATCTGGTAAGTAAAAACACATAGGAAAAGAGGAACCATTACGAGTCTTCTATGTTACATAATTAATAGTTATTGGCGTTGACGGACTAAGACATGTAAACGTGACTTCGTCTTGGTTTTGTAACTTTTCCACGTTATCATGTGTTTATCATGTGTATGTCAGTCATACACTTAATTTAATATTATTCGATATATACGTATAAGTATACTTAGATATAAATTTTTTTCAAAAGTATACAAAATTAAAGAATGTGGAATTTGTAAAAACCATTTTTAAAAAAATTATGCAATATATGTCATTTTTAAGATATCATAGTAAACAGGATCTATCAACAGTTGGCTAAGAACAGGGATAGAAAACAAAAGGTAGGAGACCGGGTACCAACCTACCCCTCAAAAGAATTAGGCCGGTCCGGTATAATTTTTGGCCTGTACCGGTTAGATTGGTCCGTTAAGAAACTGTAGCCAGCCCACCAGTCGACCGGCCCTGACCGGTCCGATATAATTTTTTAAAAAATTATTTTCTGAAATAGCCGTTGGACCACTTTTCAGAAAGTGGTTGTTGGGCCTAACAGCTATATAGCGGTAGGCCCAATGGCCAATTTCTGAAAAATTGGCCAAAACTGGCATTTTTTACAAAAAAAAATTTAACTCAATTGTGGGTAGACTCGGACTGGAGGACTTGTAATTCTACACATGAGTTAGGATTAATTCCTAAGTATTTGAAGTGTGTTAGATGTGTTTAGGGGTCATAAGGGATCTCTAACACCAAGTCGAGTCCAAAGAACTCCAATCGATTAAGTTTTCGGACGAGTTAGTATAAGGGTCAACTTCAAACGACCATATCTCCTAGGATATAACGAACTGGGTGGCCCACGAACTACCAAATTAAAGGTCTTTGAGTCTTCTTTCCAACGCCACCAAGATTGTAATTTTTGGAGTTCTGAGTCAAAAGTTATGGCCATTTTACTACAGACTAGTACTGCAGGAATTTCTGGCCTGGGCGAGATTTAGGCTTGGCGCTCCAGTGGCGCCCCATGCCACTATAGCGCCAGAAAACAGCCTAAGTAGTTTGGGGCTTGGCGCGACGCGCCACTATTAGATGTGCAGGGTTTTAAGCCTATTTTGACTTGGCGCTGCAGTGGCGCGACGCGCCACTATAGCGCCAGCAAGGTTTTTGCCCAAATTTTCAGATTTTTGAAGAGGGGCAACTTGGACTTTTTCCTAATTATATATACACCATCCTTGGACATTTTTGGACCATTTTTCAGTCCTCCCTCTCTCTCTAAAAAGCCCTAATATTTTCCCTCTCTTCTTCTTCTTCTTCTTCTCCAAATCCATCTCCAACAAAGGGTGCCTTCAAGAGCTTCAAGAATTCAAGCCTTCCATTGAAGACCTAACATCAAGTTCCTTCAAAGTCTTCAAACAAGGTATGTAAGGCTAACCTAAAATATGGATTGAGTTCTTCCATATGCCCATAGATGTGTTGGTTAGGAGTTGTGAAAGAGTTGAACCTTCTAGAAAGGTTTTCTTGAAAGTTTTTCCTAAACTATGGAATGTTTTTAGATACTAATGGTTGATTGATGATTTTAATGACTTGAGTCACTAAATAGTTATTTTTCATATTATCGACTACAAATGTACCTTTGTATATAGATTTATAGGTATGGACGGTATTCTTGAGTTGAGTTTTGTTGAGAGTAAGGATTCATGTTTCATTCACATGAACCCAATATGAGATTTCTTTTATCATAATTGTCTTGAGGTTGAGATGGATAGTTGTGTGTATATATGCATTGATTGGAATGAAAAGAATGAATTGGTTAGTTAAGAATGTCCCTTTGCTTCTATAAAATGAACATAGGACAAAAATAAGGATTTTGGAGTAGATGTTTGATGATTGATGTGATGATGATACTTGACAATGATGTGATGATAATGTTTGATGATGATGTAAATGATAATATATGAGGATGTTGTGTGATGAAGTGGATTGGAGTCTAATGTGATTTTGTGGTATGTGATGTGTATAATTTGAGTTGAGTGGAGTCTTAGGAATATTTCAAAAATAAATGATCTTTTGAGGAGGAGCTTTAAATAAATTATTTGTGAACCTTTTTGCATAAACTATTTATACACTATTTTGAGTTTAAAGAATTATTAGTTTCATCTTTGATTTAGAAAAGAGTTTAAGTATGAGTTGAGTATGAGGAGCCTTTAAATGAGTTGAGTATTTTTACATTAAAGTATCTATTTTGAGTTTGAGTTGAGGAGTTGAAATTATATTTTAATGTACATAATATTTTCTGCATTCATTGAGTTGAGATTGTATAAACTTTTAAAGAGAAGAGTTTGATGGTTTGAGATGAGTCGATTTAAAAGAAGGTCCAATGAGACTTGTCATTATGAGTTAATTGAGTTGAAATAGGAACAGAGTTGATGAGGTGGTAATGTTCCACATGAAACTAGCCGTGAGGGCTTGTTTGAGATGATTGGAGGAGTTTTATGAGCATGGAGTCATGGGAGGAGTATCGAGCACCGAATTGGGCAAGAGTATAGTCCATACTCGAACCCAATACCTGTGTTGCCAAACGTAGGGGGGATTGAACCGTTAAAGTCGGATGCTTCCCCGAGAGTTTTGTCCTGACATTATAGGACTTGGTTGGATTGGATCCATGAGTGTTTGATTCGTTCATACCCTGGCAAAGTATGAACGGGCGCGGCAACAACATCGTTTTGTTGTACTTTCACTGGCTCATAAGTGAAGGTTGTCGGATAAGAGAAACTCCCATTTAGGTCTTGATAGTGCTCTGGGTCAGTTGAGTTGAGTGAGTTGTTATATGCTTACGAGTTAGTCCTGTCTAAACTATTTCTTGTTAGACTTAGGACACTCGAGTGAGTTGTTACATATTTATTGAGTTGAGTCCTTCGAGTTGAATTGTAAAATGTTGCATAATTTGATTTGCATATTTATTAAGTTGAGTCCTTTGAGTTGAATGTTGAGTAGATTATATATGGTTGGATTGGAGTAGATGAATTGTGATTGGATTGAATAGAATGGTATGTGACTAGATTGGATTTGATTATTGAGTTGATTGTTGAGTTGAGTGTATATAATCGGATTGTACATGATTGAAAGGGATCGAATTGTAAATGATTTGATTAACTGTATTGTGTATGATTGGATTGGACTGTATGGTATATGATTGGTCTTTGTTTAAAAATGTATTATTACTTTAGACTTATGACGCCTTGTTGAGTCTCTCTTATCTTTCTGATTTGAGATATTTGGACCGTTGCTACTCTTCCTTGGGGTATGTTTCATTCTGCCATATTACATACTCGTACATTCTACGTACTGACGTCCATTTGGACCTACATTGTTTCATGATGCAGAGACAGGTTTAAGAGACCATCAATAGGAGCATCATTGGGGATCTATTTCACACTCAGTGTATTGGTGAGTCCTCCCCTACATTCGGAGGACACCGTCTGTGTATTCTTGCCTCGAGTTAGCCCTTTTCATGTTGATTTGAGGTAGCCATGAACATGTTATTGGCACCAATTAGATAGTAGTGATAGAGACTTCATAGACTAGATAGTGATGAGTCGATTGAGTATTTCTATCCTTGAGTTATTCTTGTCAAATTATTTTAATGACAAATATTTTAGTTGATCTGTTGGCCCAGGGCCTTTATTCTTCGAGTTGGATGGGTGATTTGAGTTGCCCGCGAAATTATTCTTTATTTTTTAAACTTTCTGCTGAATAATTAAATGAACGGATGTGTGATCAGGCTATGTGGTTCGCTTGGGAGCCAGAAATGATTTCTGAGTGCCGGTTACGTCTAGGGTACCCTCCCGGGGCGTGACACTATAATATTTAATCATTTTTTCTCACTAACAATCATCTAATTCTCTCTCAATTTCTCAATTCTCTCTTAAAGTGATATCAATCTTTTATTATTTTTTGCAATTAACAACATCAAGTGGAATTTTCAACTTTCATGTGTTCATCATTTCATCAATTTTACGATTCTTTGTCTGATTCCGACAATTTGGTATAACTGTTCCTTTTCTTGCTTTTATTTAGTAAATTAATTCTAGTATATTTAACTATTTAATTTTTGTGTTTATAATTTTTATTAATTTAATTTGCATAATGGATACATTAAAAATATAGGTAAAAGTGTTAAAAATTTGTGTTCCGGCCGAAGTAGTGGTAGTAAGAAAAAAGTATTTCAGGTAGAGGTAGTATAAGTAGAAATTATTCTTGTATGCCTGAAGCATCACCTAGTGAATTTGGAGAAATAGATGTAAGTGCACATGATATGAATGAAAATGAATATCAAGAAACTTACGGTATAGAAGAACTAAATGAATTTGAAGTAGAAATAGAACAAGATAATAATGATGATGTGGATGTTACACCAACTAGTCCTGATGTAGATATAGGCAATGTTCAATCTAGAACTGTTAATATTCCTCCACGACATGTAAAAGAAAGAAAAAAAACTAGTTTAGTATGACATTATTTTGAACGCATAGCCGAAACAACTAAAGTTTCTTGATGGCGGCGGAGAAATATCATGGCTTTGGCACAGTCTTGACTAGATGTCATTTCGTCATCTTTGATGGTGTCTGTTAGACCGATCGATTCTAGGTGTATTTCGGCATCTAGTGCCCATGATTAGGGGTGCTTATCGAGCGGATTGGACGGATTATTATACTTAACGGTTTGACTTAACGGTTATCGGCTTTTAAAAGTACTAATCTGCTAGCCAACCTATAAGATATCGGTTGGATTGGTATCGGATTAGCACTTATCGGACGGTTATCGGGCGGTGTATCGGTGGTGACCTTAATAGACTTACCTGCTGAGCACACTCAACTAAAGTTCCCTTCTTATTTTCACTAGCTGAAGTGATGAACACATTAAATTTGAGCACAAAAGCATATGTTCTTATAACAGTAATCATCCATCTAAAAAATTTATCCAAAAAGAATCATCCCTATAAAATACATATATGCCATTTTGCTCAACAAACCTTAAGATAAACAGAGAACAAATTGTCCCCCCAAAAAAACAAACTAAAATCACAGCATTATAACATATGCAAAGTGAATCAGCAAAGTAATTTCACCTTCCTTCCACACAACACCCCCACCCCCAAACCGTCGGAAACAACCGCAAACTAACTTCTATTCACCAACCCATTTCAAGACCTTATTTTTATGACTACTAAATGCTGCCAAATCAAAGGTCAAACAACCCAAATATAGAACAATACAAGAGATCAGGTCCAGAAAACATTATTTCACCCCAAGAAAGGAGTAAAGCTGCTAGTACCCACTTCATCAAATTTGCTCATTAACAAAAATATTTCTTAAGGAAACAATAATAAGAAAACAGCACTCCACAAGCAGCATCTACCTTCAAAGTATCTGTATATGGTCATCAAAAATCAACTTCAGACATGCATGTAGAATCAACTCTGGGATGCTACTAGAATTTCTGAGGCAGATTTAGGCGGAAGTTCCTAAACCTAAAGTAGGCGGAAGAAGTTTGTAGAAGAGTTGAAGTAGTAACTAGTAACTAGTAAGTAGGGCTTCTACAATTTAAGTTTAAATGGATTATGGGCCTGCCTATTTAATTAAATTGGTTAGGCCTGTTTAATTAAATGGGTTTGGCCCTTATTTTATTTTAGGTTTGCAAATAAAAATTATCAATATTATACATATTTTATATGTTTAGGGATAAAATATAATAAATTCTTAACGGATTAATGGTTTACCCATTAACAAAATTGAGTAATCCGTCCCCCACACCGATAAGCCGTTAATTATAAAATTTAAATCCATTTTCCATCCGCTAATCCGATAACTCAATACCAATAAGCCAATAAGCCAATTTTGCGATTGGGTTATCGGTAGCAGACGGTTTTGAACAGCCCTACCCATGATGAGTAGCATTTTCGATATATATCAAGAGTAATAAATTCAAATTTAGAGATATTAGACATTTTAAGAAAATAAAATTCTTACCCTTTTGTTACCTTACCCTTTTGTTACTTGTTTAAAATAGCTTAAAGTGATGGAGTCTCGTACTGATAACGTGTTATAAAATAAACTAACTTAACAAATTAATAAGAAAAAGAGATAGTATGAGAAAGAGAGAGAGTTTAGAGAATTGAGTATCTGTGTGTTTCATTACACACCGCAAAAGGACAGCTAAGAAGTTAAGGGAGAAAACCAAAAGAAATTGGCCATTAAGTATTAAGTGGGGCCCATTTGTTATATGGGGCATCCACTAACTTAATATTTTATAATAAAACATCATTTCTTTTTTTAAAAAAAACAATCAAAATACCACTTCTTTTAAGAGTTATCGTGAGAAAGTGAATATGATGTAGTTTGAAGAAATTAAAAAATTGATTATTGGATGCATCCACATGACTAATTAATACTGGGATAAATTTCGTAGAGCCTTCTAAACAATTTCAGAGAAAAGTGATCCTTGAGTATGAAAACTAAAATAAATACTACTACCTCTGTTCCATAGTAGATGGGCACTTTCAACTTTACATGATAATTAAGAAATTATTAATACATTGAAAGATTTTATCATATTTATATCAATGCAATATACATAGAGTATAAAAATAGCTAGTATTGAAATTATTTACATTCAAAATATCATATTAATTGTAGGGGTAAAGTAGGAAAAATTTAATTAATTCTATCTTGATTTTGTAAGTGATCAAGTAATCCGTCCCCTTTGACCCTGAGTTAGACAACAAAAGCTAATCGTTTAGTGCCACCACCTTTGGTTTTAGCCATACCTTACTAATCTACAAGCAAAAATATATTTATCGGCCACTAGTCTATTAACACATTCAGACTCAAATATAACATTCAAAATAAGTAGCAGTTCCAACAGAATTTGACAATGTAGAAACAAGAAACACCATTAAAGTCAACCAAATCTCAGTAAACATTTCAAGGGGACGAATTTTCTCCAGATTTTCACTAAGTTAAGCAAAATTCAAAGCTTAAATACACTACCATAGTTAAAAAACAACAACGAAGTAGGCTAAAACTTATTGAAAAACTTACCTAAGAAGAAGATTTAACTTACCAGTGGTAAGAAGATTTGATTTTTTCTCCAGTAGCATTAGAGAACAGATGTAAAAGTAGCGACTTTTCTTTCTCCAGTAGCATAGGAAACATATGAAAACGCTAATAGAAGGTTTACGATTCCAACAATGGAAGGTTTGTTTGGTTAGAGAAGAAGGAAAGAACTTATATTTTCAAGAATAAAAGCTTGGAGAAGATCAAAGGGTCGGGGAAAGGCTCGAGAAAAAGTATAATGATTTTGGTTGAAAAGTGATCCCAAAAGTTCTGTTATAATATTTAAAAATAGTAGAATAATATTTGTGTAAGTGTATTGAGATTATAATATACTTTTATAAATTTATATTTATCCCCAAGTTTTCAAAATATTAAATAACTCTATTACCCCCACAACCTTTTTATCCCCAAATTTAAAAAAATGTTAGAATGGCCCATGACCCCACAATCTCACTCCACTTTTTGCTTTATTTGTATCCCAATCTTAAAACATAAATAAAAAATAAATTTAGTGGGTATTGACTAAAATAAGTTTTGAAAGTGGGTACCAATTCTAATATTCTCCAATTAGTTAGTTAGGATTAGTTAGGATATTTTCCTCTGATTTTAGCTTAGCTGGATACAACTATCAAGTGTACAAATCTATATATAAATCTCATTTGTAATTAATGTGAGTAATATGAATTCTCATTTTCTCAAATTTAGTTTTCTCATCAATTGATTTTCTCTCTCAAGTTGGGAGCTATAGTTTCTTCTTCCTTTGCTGTGATTCCGTGCTCACCATGGCTAGGAGATTTTTAATATGATATCAGAGCAAAGTTCATTGATCTGCACTTCTTGCTCACTTCTATTCACTGATTTGTGAATTTTTGGTTTTCTCCTCAGAGTTTTTTTGGCACGTATTACTTCTAGTTTGATCTAATTCATATAGTTTTTTTGTGCATTCATAACTTGAGTGGTTTGTGTAATCAATTCAAAGAATAGACCCAGAGCAACTACAAAATACTCTACCTACTGAGAAAACTAATGCAAATAGTGCTCTGCATGTACATCCGTCGAGTAGCCCTGGGATGATGTTAGTCTGTCACAATCTAAAATGGGCCATGAGTGGCACCCACACTTATCCTCCTAGGTGGGAGAACCAACATTAAAAACCCTAACTTATGTTAACAATTCAACTTATGGAATACTACAATAATGCGGAAGCCCAACTTACGAAAGTAAGAAACCACAATCCACTAGAATCTATTACATATCATTCTCAAAACCTGAAAGTTATCACACCAAGGACATCTAATTCTAAAATACTAAATCTGAAAATACAATGTTAGAATAAAATAATTAACATAGTTCGTGTTTGAAAACTAAGGACATCATGTCATCACTAAGAGAATCCAACACGAGCTAGAAGGAATAGCTCACCCTGCAACCTGATGTGCTAGACACTGCATTAACTGAGGTCGAGTCGAAGTCAATAGTACACTCACTGCACTCCACAAAAGGAAAACGAAGAAAAATACTAGTAGGGGTCAGTACAGGGCAACACGTATTGAGTAGGTATCATCGGCCGACTTGAAATAGAAATCAATATGCATAAAGTAATAGCAGGAAGTCAACTATAGCACTTAACAGGTGGCAAACAACAAGATCAAAATCAAGTGACAATATATATGAGATAATTACATAATCAATCAACAATATCAAGAACATACATGTGGACTCGAGCCTCCACACCATGCTCTTTTGGAAAATGGGTTATTTGAGATTAGGTAGTATCAGGTCATTTAATTTATTTTTCTTTAATATTATCGTGCCAAAATGTGATACCCGATCCAAATATACCATATCGAAATGTGACACCCGATCTAAATATACCGTGTTGGCTCATGACACCCGATCCAAATATACTATGTTAGCTCGTGACACCCGATTAAAATATACTGTATCGGAATATGACATCCGATCCAAATATACCGTGATGGAATGTGACACTAGATCCAAATATACTATGTCAGAATGTGACACTCGATTTAAATATACCATGTCAGAACGTGACACCCGATCCAAATATAATTAATTTATTATTCTTTGTTATCACATTCCACTTCATTAACAATATTTCATCAAGCCTTTTTTATTCAAGGCATCAGTTTTTTACGGCAAGTTTTAGATTATGGATTTCACGATCTTGGAATTGCAAACCAATAACAACAACATATCAATGATTCAAACTAAAACAATCAAAGGTATAATAAACTTCATACATTACTTAATGACTATTAATTACTATTAAAAATCTATCTATGATATAGAATAAATCATAACCAACCTCAACCGAAGAACCAAAATCAAGCAAGCTAATTACAATTACTTTTTCTTTCTTGAATACTCCAGAACGTTTCTAATCTATCATATATATAATATTCATAAGCAAACAAATTCGTAGACATCAATAATATATATATATATATATATATATATATATTTAACCTAGACCCAATAACTCACTCAACTCTATAATTAATTCTCTAAAACTCAAGCCTAGGATTAAGCCTTAATTCCTCCAATATCATAACTCTAATGATATTCAATGTAATACAATAAATCTAAAATTCATTTAGGTATACTAATATGTCGAATCTTAAGGAAATTAACCAATGTTAACAACAAAATATGAAACCCATGAGAGTATTTCAAGAAACAACATATACCAAAGTTTTACAATAAAACAGTGTCGAGATCCGCAGCAAGTAACAGACTAGAAATATTTTTTTCTTTCACGTTCTACTATGCACACCAATATTTTTTACTCATCCAACATCAATTCCTAATGATTTTCTAGCCCTATTGATTGGTCATTATAAAGTAATGATTGGTTCTTTAATTAGTCAACCCAATTGCACCCAAAATGTCACCAGTAATTATGACCATCTACCTCCATATACAGATAACACTATGAAAAAAATACACATTCAAGTGCTTACTTGCACCTATGAAAATTCCTTCAACTTGAGGCTTACAGGAGAAAGTGATTCTATTGCTTTCGGCTCCGCTGAAGTTGTATTGAGTTTTCTGACTTAAACGATAGTACCCCTTATTTATCACTAATTAATTTTAATAAATATGGGATAAATGGTATAGTTTAGTAACTAAACTATCGCTTTAGCCCATTAATTAAACTAATTATCTAAAGTTACCCTTCAAATAAATAACCGTAGTTATCTAATAGTCTAAAATACTCATTAAAAATTCACGGAATGAGCCTTTTATGAAATAAGAAACTCTAGTACTCAAAATGACCTAATGAATCATTACATAATCCCTGTCCATTTCGATGGAGCAAGATATCGATCCTGGAGGAGAGAAATTTTGTGAGCTTTATCTGTGAAGAACAAATTAGGTTTCATTGATGGAAGTTATGGAAAGCCAGATGTGAATTCTCCTCAATTTCGTCAATGGAAAAAGTGTGATGATATGGTAACATCATGGATTCTAAACTCACTGACTAAGGAGATCTCAGACAGTGTGAAGTATGCCAATAATTTTGTGGAACTTTTGAAGGAATTGAAGAATAGGTATGACCAAACCAATGGAGCAAAACTATATCAAATTTAGAAGGAAATCAATAATCTCATATAAGGAGTTTTGGATTTCACTGTTTACTATACAAGGATGAGAAAGCTATAGGAAGAATTGGGTAACTTGAATCTGAAAAATTAGTACAATTACCTGTGCACCTGTGATGCTAAAGATAATATGAACAAAGCTGAGTAGGATAGATGTTTGATCCAATTTCTTATGAGATTAAATGAGGTATACACTGTGATGACGGATAATATCCTTATGATGAATCCAGTTCTCTCTATGGAACAGACCTTTTCTTTATTGATTCAAGAAGAAAAACAAAGAGAGTTAGGGCTACCAGTCGAATGTCAATGGAATCAACTTCTTTAAATATGAATGCTTTCAACAAAAATGTCAAACATCCACTAAGAAAGACTTTCAGAACAACAATAATGCAATAGGTAGCAACAACAACAACTCAAGTAACGACAACAATTATGTAGACAATAATTACTACTCAGAAAGCAGCAACAATAGAAATTTCATAGTTTGTGATTTTTGCAAAAGACCAAGACACATTAAGGATAAATGCTACAAATTACATGGATATCCCCAGAACAACAAAAATCAATATTGCAAAAGAAATCCTTTTAATCATGTCCAAAATTATTGACAGAAGAATGGCCAAAATTTCAAAGGAAAGAAAGTTGTAGTTAATGCACATGGTGTTTCAAATGACATGACATCTATCCATGAAAAAGAATAGTCACAATGAAATAATCACCATAGTGCTAGTATTATAAAAGAGTGGACAAATCATGAACCTACTATAGCACTTTTAGATTGAGAATATGGGAGAAAATTCAAACACCTCAAATGTCAGTGTTGGCAACTTTGCAGGTGTTGTAGTCTGTTCCTCTTCTATTGATTTTGACAATCCTTCATGTAAATATTTTGAATCAAGTGTTTATTTATGGATTATAGATTCAGGGGCATCATACCATATGACTTTCAACAAAAATTCTCAAACTAACATTAAGACCCTACATTATCCTATATTAGTTTTCCTTCCTAATAAATAACAGGTACTTCCAAAATCATTCTAAACAAAGTATTGTATGTGCCTTATTTTAAGTACAATTTTGTCTTAGTTCATTCCCTAGCCCTTTCCATGAAATACATAGTCTTGTTCACTGATTTATTTTGTCTATTATAGGTCTCTTCACTGAAGAAGCCTCAAGTGATTGGTAATAGCAAGAGTGAGATGTATTTCTTATGCACCAGATGTTTGAAGAATACTAGTTATGACAAAATGACTTCTACTTGTTGTTGTCTTCCCAACAACAATCTTTTTGCTATTTCTGTTGAAAACAAGATTCCTGATGATAAGAATCCTATTACTGAGTCTTGTTTTGGAGATAAGTGTATATTGTTGAATAATGACAAATATAAATCTCATTCTATTCATGTTTTTGTTCCAATTGTATGTACTTCCACTCTCAATAATAAGATTGTTTTCTCTCATATTAATTCTTGTATGTCTGCTAGAGAAAATATGCATTTATTATGGCATAATAGACTTGGTCATGCACCTTTTGTTACAATGAGGAATATCCCCACACTCCCACTAAATTTTTTCAAAAAACAACCCTTTTTGTGTACCATTTGTCCCATGGCAAGACAAATGAGAAGCCATATCAAAGAAATATTTGAATTGCTTCATGTTGACCTTTGGGGACCATACCATTTATCCACATATAACAATTTCAAATGCTTCTGCACTTTGGTAGATGATTTTAGTAGATCTGCCTGAACACATTTCTTGAATACTAAAAGCAATGCTTTACATGTCCTAAAAATCTTTAGAGATATGGCGGAAACCTAATTTCACACTATTGTCAAGAGTATCAGGTCAAACAATGGCCTAGAGTTTGCCAATAGTGAAGCAAGCTTATTCTTTCCGACCAAAGGCATCATACATCAAAAAAAACTAGCCATATACACCAAAACAGAACAATGTAGTGAAAAGAAAACATAAATATCTTTTAGAAACAACAAGAGTCCTTTTGTGTCAATCAAAACTCTCCTTAATGTATTGAGGAGAATGCATCTTAACAACTAGCCATCTTATAAATAGACTCCATTCAAGCTATCTTAAGAACAAATGTTCCAATGAAGTGTTGTATAACAAAAAGCCAAACTACACTCAATTAAGATCCTTTGGATGCCTTTGTTACCCCACTCTACCCAAAGTTCACAGAGAAAAATTCCAACCTAGAACCACCCCTCACATATTTATGGGATATCCCTTTGGAACAAATGACTATAAGGTAATGAGTCTTGCCACAAAAAAGATATATATCTCCAGAGATGTCACATTTCATGAGGATGTTTTTTCCTTTACTCCACACTCCACGAAATGTATTTTTCCTTCTATTCTTTAGTATTAACCTATTACTGATTTTGTTGATTGTACTAAAGTAAGAACTTATAATAATTTGGTAAATTATTGTAGAAATGAGACTGTTACAAATACTGATGTGTTACTGACAGATCGTAGGACTTACTCGTCTTGCAGGTCCTTTAAAATCAAAGAAAAGTAAGTCTCTAAATTTTTCATACGAGCCATTATTATGACTCGTAGACTCCTTAACGGGTTATCAACTTGACTCGTAGAAGTGAAATTCAGGGTCTGAAATTTGGTAAGTGCCAGGGGTCTCTACGAGTCATCTCTACGACTCGTGATCCTTTATACGGATCATCCTGTCAACTCGTAGTCAAGATACTGAGGCTTTTATTTTCAGAATTTAGGCAAAGGCTCTACGAATCATTCCTACGAATCGTAGGAATGATTATGGCTCATAATAAAAGCTCGTAGGAAGGCTTCTCCCAATCAAAATTTTACAAGTGTTGGGGAGGTCTACGAACCGTTCTTACAACTCGTTGAACAGTCTACGAATCGTAGACCTCTCTTTTAGTCCATTGTTCAGTCTAATTCATCAACTTTTCTCATGATTTTTGAATTTAGTCTAGGCTAGAATAACACCGGGTGTTACAGGATACTAGTCTAAAATAGGTACAAGAGCTTCTAAGAGTAGTAACATAACAAATAAGAATGACACAACTCCATCATAAGGAATAAAAAAATAGAAGCTGCTGGAAGATTGCCTTTGTCTTCACCTAAGGGACATAACTGATCCAATAATCAGACTATACCAAGTGGCATAACAAGAGTAGTATCAATACAAACAGCACGTACTAATAGGCATCATCGTTCAACCTGATACCCACTGCATAGCATATGAACAAAAAAATAAGAGAGCTCATGATAATTAAACTTATAAGCCTGTCCACCCAATCATTTAAGTAAACTCCTTACTCTCACTCTTATAGTCTTCACCACTCTACTATCTAGAGTTTCACTACCCACTCTAGTTACCAACTTGCGACCTGTGGGTTATAGGCCCACCATATTACCATTGCACACTTAGCTCTAACAGCTACCATCCAAACAACCTTAGTCACTCAATGGTTCCACCCAACTACCACTACTCTTGATCTAGTTATCTCACAACATATGGAGCCAGCCATTCCATAACCACACTTCATGCCTAACTCCGAGTTCTAGGTAACAACTACCACTACCACAACTACTCATGGAAACTTCAATAAGAACAACTTCCCGTCAACAAGCAAACTTGTAATATCCCCTAAAAACGTTGTATACGATGTTTCAATTTTTGCCTAAACATGATACAGTCTCTGTATTTTGGTCATAACTTTTCATAGAAATATCCAAATTGAGTGATTCAAATTTCTGAGTAACCATAAGATCATTACCTACAACTTTTATGAAGACCATATTTTAAGATTCGGAGGTTAAGTAGGTCAAATAAATTAATCTTTGTAAGGTAGGATGCTGTTACGAAAATGAGTGTTTATAGAAGAAAAATCATATCTCACTGTAGGTTTATCCAAATTGGTTGATTATTGAACGATATGAAACTAGACTTCCATATCTACAATTCTTATGAAGACACCAAATCCTAATAAGGAATTTATCTTATTCAAACGCAGCTCCCAAAAAGAGTATTCTGTCAAAGATAACTCATTTCACCTACCATAGAAAGATCTAGATACATTTGACATCACTCATGACATAAATTGTCCTCCATTTAACATCATCCATGACATCAATATATTCCACTAAATTTTCAGATTTTTATTTATAATTATTTTATTTATTGTTAGGTCATCTTTCCCACCTATAAATACCCACCTTATTTCCTCATTTTATTCATCAAGCTTTCTCAAGCAAATCTTCTCTCTATACACATTCTCAAATATAGTCTTAGTTCTTAGTAGTGAAGAAATACTATTCCGGTGATTCATATATTCCGGGTAGTACACAAAACGTTCCGGCAAGGAGAGAAGCTAGGACTCAAGAGTGTTCATTAAGTCTTCCGGTACCAACTAAAGCTTCGGTTTCCAGGTATGTAAGGTTTCAATGAGAGTATTCCTTCCACTCTCATGTTTAAATTATTTTGATTATATAATAAATTATATTTATTTTCTTTAAGCTCTACTCTAAGTTATGTGGGTATTTATCCATGGGTTCTTCCACCCATGTAGTCCAAAAACTCTTTCAATTAAATATCTTGATTTCAAGTAATATTTTCTTATGTTAATTCTTAATTTTACTTAATAGTATGAATCATGGTTAAACTAATGATTATTGCTCTATTTTGATGCAACATAATTTCATATGTATGAATTGATGGTTTATAAGTAATTCTTTTATTTATCTATTTAAAGGTTCTTGAAATTCATGGTGGGTTGTTTAAAGCATGATTTTTAATTAATGGATTTTAAAATATTTATGTATATTTATTTACATACATACTTGCAAGTTGAAGTGATTTGAACCCACCTAGTTTTACTATGTTTTTAATAAAGTTTGACTTGAAAGCTTTGACTCCAAATAAATGTTTATAAAAGAAATATCTATGATCAAAAGGGAGTATTATGAAATAAAAGAATGATGAAATGATATGAATGATAGATTCTTTATGCAATAAGGAAAATTCTTGCATATTTGAATTACCAAATGTTTTAATGAGCTATTCTACCGAATATGATGTTTTGAATTCTCAAGCTATATGCTATGACTATTTTAAAGTATTAAACTATTCCGTGGGATTGACTTAGCACCGAATGAGGCATTGAGGTGGGATTCGGTAAGGGAATCCTAGTAGCAACCCCTTGTCTCATTAACTATGTGCCAACATAGGAGCCCTTGTAGGCTTAGGCTAATGGATCCATAAATAGCCCTTAAAGTTAAAGTTAAAGAAATGAATGAAATTGACGGAGTTCTACCTGGCAAGTAGTCTCCCCGGCCAACGTAGGGGGTTATGTTGGATTCCATGTAATAGCTCGCATGGTCTTAAATGTCGGATATGGTTAGCTTCCCACAAAATGAATGTTTTAAAGGATATCCATATGATTTATTATGCATGTATTACATTATGTTCCATATTACATAAATGTTTTAACGTTTTCTCAATGTTCATGCATCCTTACATACTTAGTACATTCAAAGTACTAACGCATACTCTTTTGCCTACATGATATCACCATGTAGGGATCGCTGCTCCTCCTCGTTCTCCTCCACGTGGCTAGTTGATATTCCATTGAAGACTACTTTTGGTGAGTTCCCATGTTCCGGGAACAATACTCCTTTGTCTTTCTAGCTTATGATATGTTAAGATATTTTATTATGGCATTTCTTCTATTATGATTGAGGGTGAGCTAGGAACTTGTCTTAGCCCCATTAAATCTAATAGTTAGAGGTATTGTTGGACATATGTAAGTTGAAGATTTATTATTATGATTTCCGCTTGTCTATTTATCATCATTACCTATGAAAGGCTAAAAGAATGCTAAGAGGCTTGTTTGAGGTACTTTCGGGTTCCTCATTCGCCATGTCACGTCTAGGCCCTAGGCTTGGGTCGTGACAAACTTGGTATCAGAGCCCGAGGTTTTGAATGATCCTTGGAAGTCCAACATGCCGCGTCGAATAGGTTCTTGTTCATGGTTGTGAAGTGCGCCACAATTATGAATAAGAGACTATGAGGCGTTTAGGAAAATTTTCACTTCTTTCAAATTCATGTCGTGCCTTAGAGTGTCCTAAGCTTTCCTTTAACTAACGACCCATTTTGTGTTCTCTAGATAATGACTCGTGGAAGACCACCTCGAAGAGCAAGGGTTGACGATGAGGACCAAACTCCTCCGATTCCTAATGCCCAACATCATGAGGACGGGGTAACCCATGCCGAGTTTCGCAGTGTTATTACTTTGTTAGCTCAAGTCGTAGCTAACCAAGGGAATCTAGGTGTTCCTTCTCCCCAAATGCAAAATCCAGCCTCTAGGATTCGGGATTTCCAAAGGATGAATCCACCCGAGTTCGATGGTTCTAAACTAGATGAGGACCCTATGGAGTTCATTAATGAGGTGTACCGGATTGTGGCTATCATGGGTGTGCCACCAAATGAGAAGGCTGAGCTAGTGGCCTATCAACTCAAAGGTGTGGCTCGAGTATGGTACGAACAATGGATTGTTGAGAGGGATGAAGAAATAGGGTCGATAGGATGGGAAGAGTTCAAAGGTGCCTTCCTAGACCGCTTCTTCCCATTAGAGCTAAGGGAGGCCAAAATCCAAGAGTTCATCAACCTCCGTCAAGGGAGTATGAGCGTGAGGGAGTATGCTCTCAAATTCACTAAGTTGTCAAAGTATGCTCCTTTTATGGTTTCCGACCCAAGAGCTAGGATGAGCAAGTTTATTTCCGGTGTCTCAAGCTTGGTATCCAAGGAATGCAAAACGGCCATGTTGATCAAGGAGATGGATATCTCTCGGTTAATGACTTACGCAGAACAAATTGAAGAAGAGAAGCTTAGAGAGAGATCAAGGGGGTTCAAAAAGGCTAGAGTGGATGGTGGAGGGTTTAACCCTCAAAGGTCCGATTATGGTAACAATGGCAAAGGTCAAGGTGGGCAACGATTTGTGGGACAAGGTTCCACCAATACTCCTCCTCCAAGGTTCAACAAGGACAAGAGTGGTAAACCAATGATTCCAAGAGAGAATGTTGCTACTCAAACTTTCCCTGCTTGCAAGAAGTGTGGAAGGACTCACAAAGGGGAATGCTTAGCTGGTTCCAATGCATGCTTTAAGTGTGGCAAGCTGGGCCACCATGCTAAGGATTGTAGAGATGGTGGTGGTAGGACTCAAGGCCAAATTGCTCATGGTCAACAAGTCCAAGGAGGTGTCCAACGCACCAACCGCTTTTACGCCTTGCATGGGAGACAAGAGGTTGAGGATGCACCCAATGTCATTACCGGTATGTTAAAGGTCTTTTCTTTTAATGTGTATGCACTATTAGATCCGGGTGCAAATTTATCTTTTGTTACTCCATTCCTTGCTAATAGATTTGATGTTTTACCTGAAATGTTATTAGAGCCCTATTTGGTGTCTACCCCCGTTGGTGAGTCAGTTATTGCTAGAAAGGTCTATAGGGATTGCCTTGTGTCTATCTTGCATAAAGTTATTCCTTGTGATCTCATTGAGCTAGATATGGTAGATTTCGATGTCATTCTTGGGATGGATTGGTTACATGCATCTGATGCTTCCATAGATTGTAGGAATCGTCGAGTCAAGTTCCAATTTCCAAATGAGCCTGTTATTGAATGGCAGGGTCGTGATTCGGTGGTTAAGGGTCAGTTTATTTCTTATCTTAAGGCTCGCAAAATGATTTCTAAGGGATGTATTTACCATATTGTGAGGGTTAGGGATGTCAACTCCAAAAGTCCTTCTCTTGAGTCAGTTCCTATAGTCAATGAATTCCCCGATGTCTTTTCTGATGACCTTCCCGGTATCCCTCCCGAAAGGGAAGTTGATTTTGGTATTGATATCCTCCCCGATACCCAACCTATCTCTATTCTTCCTTACCGCATGGCCCCAGCAGAATTGAAAGAGCTGAAGGAACAATTAAAGGACTTGTTAGACAAGGGGTTCATAAGACCAAGTATTTCGCCATGGGGTGCTCCCGTTCTATTTGTAAGAAAGAAGGATGGGTCACTTCGAATGTGCATAGACTATCGGCAATTAAATAAGATGACCATTAAGAACAAGTACCCACTCCCTAGAATAGATGACTTGTTTGATCAATTACAAGGGGCAAGTCACTTCTCCAAGATCGACCTTCGGTTCGGCTACCACCAACTATGGGTAAGGGAGTGTGACATTCCCAAAACAGCCTTCCGAATAAGGTATGGTCACTATGAGTTTGTGGTGATGAGTTTTGGGTTGACGAATGCACCAGCGGTGTTTATGGACTTGATGAATAGGGTGTTCAAACCTTACCTTGATACCTTTGTAGTAGTCTTCATTGATGATATTTTAATTTACTCTCGGGGTGAGGAAGAACATAAAAATCAATTGAGAGTTGTGCTTCAAACATTGAGGGATAAACAATTATTTGCAAAATTTAGTAAGTGTGAATTTTGGTTAAAGGAGGTAGCATTTCTTGGTCACGTAGTGTCCGGTGATGGAATCAAGGTTGATCCTAAGAAAATAGAGGCAGTCAAAAATTGGCCTAGACCATTATCTCCTTCAGACATTAGGAGCTTCTTAGGTCTAGCCGGTTCGTCAAAGGCTTTTCTTCCATCTTATCTCCTATGACAAAATTGACCCAAAAGAAATCCAAATTCATATGGACAGATGAGTGTGAGAAGAGTTTCCAGACCTTAAAAGATCAACTTACCTCTGCTCCTATTTTGACTCTCCCAGAAGGATTAGAAGGATTTGTAGTTTATTGTGATGCTTCAAAGATTGGTTTAGGTTGTGTCTTAATGCAAAAAGGCAAGGTAATAGCCTATGCTTCTAGGCAATTAAAGGTGCATGAGCGCAACTACCCTACCCATGACCTTGAATTGGCGGCTGTTGTTTTTGCTCTGAAGATTTGGAGGCATTACCTCTATGGGGTGCATGTGGATGTATATACTGATCATAAGAGTCTTCAATATGTGTTTACCCAAAAAGACCTTAATCTAAGGCAAAGGAGGTGGCTAGAACTCCTTAAGGACTATGACATGAGTGTGCACTATCATCCGGGTAAAGCCAATGTGGTTGCTGATGCACTTAGTAGAATATCTATGGGGAGTGTGGCCCATGTGGATGAAAGGAAGAGGGAGTTGGTGAAAGATGTTCACCGATTGGCTAGATTAGGGGTGAAGTTGGGTAGTACTAATGATGGGGGTATGGTTGTTCAAAATAGTTCTGAATCCTCTTTGGTGGTGGATGTTAAATCAAAGCAAGATCTTGACCCAAAGTTTATCGAGTTAAAGAAGTTAGTAAAGGAAAAGAAGATAGAAGTCTTTTCCCAAGGGGGAGATGGGGTTCTATACTACCAAGGTCGGATATGTGTTCCAGATGTTGATGGCCTAAGGGGTTTGATCTTGATGGAGGCTCATAATTCTAGATACTCCATTCATCCCGGTTCAACAAAAATGTACCGAGACTTAAATGAGTTGTATTGGTGGGGTGGCATGAAGAAGGACATAGCAAGGTTTGTGTCCGAATGTACAAATTGTCAACAAGTGAAGGCCGAACATCAAAGACCGGGTGGCCTAGCCCAAGACATTGAAATCCCAACTTGGAAATGGGAAAATCTGAATATGGATTTTGTAGTGGGTTTGCCTCATACTCGGAAACGTCATGACTCGATTTGGGTAATTATTGATAAAATGACTAAGTCAGCTCACTTCTTACCGGTTAAAACTTCCTATAGTGCCGAAGACTATGCCAAGTTGTATATTCGGGAGTTGGTGAGGTTGCATGGTGTGCCATTATCCATTATTTCGGATCGTGGTACCCAATTCACTTCTCACTTCTGGAGATCATTTCAAAAAGGCCTCGGTACTAAGGTAAAGTTGAGCACAGCATTCCATCCTCAAACGGATGGGCAAGCCGAAAGGACGATTCAAACACTAGAGGATATGTTAAGGGCTTGTGTGTTGGAGTTTAAAGGGAATTGGGATGATCATCTACCTCTCATCGAGTTTGCCTATAATAATAGTTACCACTCAAGTATTGAGATGGCACCGTTTGAGGCTTTGTATGGAAGACGATGTAGATCACCGGTAGGTTGGTACGAAGTAGGTGAGATGACCTTGTTGGGCCCCGATTTGGTACTTGATGCTTTAGAGAAGGTGAAGATCATTAGAGAGAGGTTGAAGACGGCTCAAAGTCGTCAAAAGTCCTATTCTGACACTAGAAGAAGGGATCTTGAGTTTAATGTGGATGATTGGGTGTATCTGAAGGTTTCACCCATGAAAGGTGTGGTTCGATTTGATAAGAAAGGGAAATTGAGCCCTAGATATGTAGGGCCTTATAGAATTGTGAGACGTGTTGGTAAGGTTGCATATGAGTTGGAATTACCATTGGAAATGGCCATGGTTCATCCGGTGTTTCACGTGTCTATGTTGAAAAAACATGTGGGTGATTCTAGTTCCATTGTACCTATGGCAGTAGTGAATATAGAAGAAAACTTGACCTATGAAGAAGTTCATGTGGAAATTTTGGACCGGCAAGTTAAGAGATTGAGGAACAAAGAAATTGCATCTGTTAAAGTCTTTTGGAGGAATCAACAAATAGAAAGTGCAACATGGGAAGCGGAAGCGGATATGATTAAGAGATACCCTCATTTTTTCCCCTCTACCCAAACCTAAGGTATTAAGTTGTCCTTGCTCAATTACTTGAAATCTTTACATCTCAACTTTTCTTGTCAAATGCTTGCAAAATTATGAAATATTTTTAAATGATATTTTAAATTACACTGTTGCATTAATGATAGGTTGTTTGTTAATACTCTACTCTACTCAAGCTAAGTCTTTTCTCATTCGAGGACGAATGTTCCCAAGGGGGAGATAATGTAATATCCCCTAAAAACGTTGTATACGATGTTTCAATTTTTGCCTAAACATGATACAGTCTCTGTATTTTGGTCATAACTTTTCATAGAAATATCCAAATTGAGTGATTCAAATTTCTGAGTAACCATAAGATCATTACCTACAACTTTTATGAAGACCATATTTTAAGATTCGGAGGTTAAGTAGGTCAAATAAATTAATCTTTGTAAGGTAGGATGCTGTTACGAAAATGAGTGTTTATAGAAGAAAAATCATATCTCACTGTAGGTTTATCCAAATTGGTTGATTATTGAACGATATGAAACTAGACTTCCATATCTACAATTCTTATGAAGACACCAAATCCTAATAAGGAATTTATCTTATTCAAACGCAGCTCCCAAAAAGAGTATTCTGTCAAAGATAACTCATTTCACCTACCATAGAAAGATCTAGATACATTTGACATCACTCATGACATAAATTGTCCTCCATTTAACATCATCCATGACATCAATATATTCCACTAAATTTTCAGATTTTTATTTATAATTATTTTATTTATTGTTAGGTCATCTTTCCCACCTATAAATACCCACCTTATTTCCTCATTTTATTCATCAAGCTTTCTCAAGCAAATCTTCTCTCTATACACATTCTCAAATATAGTCTTAGTTCTTAGTAGTGAAGAAATACTATTCCGGTGATTCATATATTCCGGGTAGTACACAAAACGTTCCGGCAAGGAGAGAAGCTAGGACTCAAGAGTGTTCATTAAGTCTTCCGGTACCAACTAAAGCTTCGGTTTCCAGGTATGTAAGGTTTCAATGAGAGTATTCCTTCCACTCTCATGTTTAAATTATTTTGATTATATAATAAATTATATTTATTTTCTTTAAGCTCTACTCTAAGTTATGTGGGTATTTATCCATGGGTTCTTCCACCCATGTAGTCCAAAAACTCTTTCAATTAAATATCTTGATTTCAAGTAATATTTTCTTATGTTAATTCTTAATTTTACTTAATAGTATGAATCATGGTTAAACTAATGATTATTGCTCTATTTTGATGCAACATAATTTCATATGTATGAATTGATGGTTTATAAGTAATTCTTTTATTTATCTATTTAAAGGTTCTTGAAATTCATGGTGGGTTGTTTAAAGCATGATTTTTAATTAATGGATTTTAAAATATTTATGTATATTTATTTACATACATACTTGCAAGTTGAAGTGATTTGAACCCACCTAGTTTTACTATGTTTTTAATAAAGTTTGACTTGAAAGCTTTGACTCCAAATAAATGTTTATAAAAGAAATATCTATGATCAAAAGGGAGTATTATGAAATAAAAGAATGATGAAATGATATGAATGATAGATTCTTTATGCAATAAGGAAAATTCTTGCATATTTGAATTACCAAATGTTTTAATGAGCTATTCTACCGAATATGATGTTTTGAATTCTCAAGCTATATGCTATGACTATTT
Organism: Solanum dulcamara; assembly: GCF_947179165.1. NCBI lineage: Eukaryota > Viridiplantae > Streptophyta > Magnoliopsida > Solanales > Solanaceae > Solanum > Solanum dulcamara. The sequence goes on from NC_077242.1 coordinate 12,360,756, forward strand.
TAAAGTATTAAACTATTCCGTGGGATTGACTTAGCACCGAATGAGGCATTGAGGTGGGATTCGGTAAGGGAATCCTAGTAGCAACCCCTTGTCTCATTAACTATGTGCCAACATAGGAGCCCTTGTAGGCTTAGGCTAATGGATCCATAAATAGCCCTTAAAGTTAAAGTTAAAGAAATGAATGAAATTGACGGAGTTCTACCTGGCAAGTAGTCTCCCCGGCCAACGTAGGGGGTTATGTTGGATTCCATGTAATAGCTCGCATGGTCTTAAATGTCGGATATGGTTAGCTTCCCACAAAATGAATGTTTTAAAGGATATCCATATGATTTATTATGCATGTATTACATTATGTTCCATATTACATAAATGTTTTAACGTTTTCTCAATGTTCATGCATCCTTACATACTTAGTACATTCAAAGTACTAACGCATACTCTTTTGCCTACATGATATCACCATGTAGGGATCGCTGCTCCTCCTCGTTCTCCTCCACGTGGCTAGTTGATATTCCATTGAAGACTACTTTTGGTGAGTTCCCATGTTCCGGGAACAATACTCCTTTGTCTTTCTAGCTTATGATATGTTAAGATATTTTATTATGGCATTTCTTCTATTATGATTGAGGGTGAGCTAGGAACTTGTCTTAGCCCCATTAAATCTAATAGTTAGAGGTATTGTTGGACATATGTAAGTTGAAGATTTATTATTATGATTTCCGCTTGTCTATTTATCATCATTACCTATGAAAGGCTAAAAGAATGCTAAGAGGCTTGTTTGAGGTACTTTCGGGTTCCTCATTCGCCATGTCACGTCTAGGCCCTAGGCTTGGGTCGTGACAAAACTTCCCCTCTAAACCTATAATTATAGAATAATTCATGTATCAAATATATCACATCAAGGTCTAACACGGTTCACCATCTTACCATGAATAAGTCTATACAGGTTCATAGTTCTTTCTAACTAACATTCCTCCATTGAAGAGTTCCCTTATAAGTTACTTTTACCTGGCTCATTTACAACTAACCTCACTATTACACAAAATTTACAAAACATCATCACGTCCTCCCATGGGACCATCCACACATACGTACTTGTTCCTCTCAGGGGATCCAATCTAGTCATATAAGTGTCGAAACGTGGCATCTGATCAAAGAATGTTTCAGAACATGACATCCGATCTAATACGTATTGGAACGTGACACCCGATTTATTTATGTGTCGGGACGTGACACCCAATTCAATTATGCAAACCAATCATAAACTATCAACAATAGACCACATTATATCACGAGAATGGTTTCATTACAAAACAAGACAGGAAGTGATCATTTTGCATAAAGTCTAGCATATTTCTTTATCCACACACATTTATGCATATCACAAGTAACTCAACGAGTACATGGAACACACTCAGAAAATAAAACCATCACCTGCACTATCAAACCATAAGATTTATCTCCAATATAAAATCTCTGTACATTCTACCATGTCCATTACAACTTAAACCGTCTCTATTCAAAAATATCATAATTAATAACTTCCCCAATCATTGCACCACCTTCTTACCCAGGTCACTTCGAATTCAATAACTAATACAATCAAATTTCTGTCTGTGATCCATAACCCATAACTTAGTTATATGATTTCTGGTTAAATTTCCTTCTATACTACACAATGGGTATATATTTACTACTCAGAAAATAGAAACATAGCCTACTTGGGCGCTAAGCAACTATGGAGTGATAATGCTACTGAAATCCTTGGTTCCAGATTTTCTACGGGTAAGAGTGGCCTGAATTTCATTAGTTTGAACCCTTCCAGCGTTGGGATTCCTTTCCCTCTTCTTTCTAAGTTAGGAGAAGCCTTTGGAGGGTTTTCGCAGTAAATCTCGCCTCTAACCTATTTTTGGAAGAAGTGGGGAAAATAAGAAAATCGCGACTTAAGTTCTGTCCCACGTTTTCCCACTCTGGCAGCAACATTCTCGCTCTGGCGGCACAGCTAAGGTGGGACCATCCCGCTAACCCAGTTGAGTAAATTTTCTTACAATTTCTTCTACTCTAAATTAACGACGATTCGGATTGTTACTTAATTAGTATACCATTGTTTGTGTTACTTTTATTTTTAAAATTTGGGTTACTATTACTGATCTTAGCACTATTTGGCTTCATTCGTAATTCCTTTACTTTAATTATTTATTGTTATTTTCTCCATTTATGTCATTGTCAACTTCTATTATTGGAGTCTTGATTTGTTATTTGCTAAAAAAAATTTCTTATTTTTGTTTCTTGCCTTTTGCTATATGTTACTAGTGGACTAATTTATAAATAATTTAGAATCTCCTTTAATGATCTGAATAGTTTTATTTAGCTAGTTTTTATTCTGTTGCCCATATATTATTTTTGTGGGGTTCATTCAAGTTTGTTTTGACATTCCTTTGTATTTTTAAAATTTATTATGCTATACATTATATTTTTGCAAGTTAAAATGTGTACGATAAAAAAATTATCGTCGATATGTAAGGTCTTCCTTTATCATAAGACATATTTTATTTTTGAGTTATTATTATTATTATTTTCATTCATAGTTATCCATTACTAACACTTTTATAAAGTGTCTTTATAGGTATCCAGAGTTTCCTTCCGAAGAAGCTATTCGAATTAAATTCGAATAATATTTTTAATTTGTTGTTGTGTATACTATTGGTTTTAGACAGATATTAGGCTGTTTTTAATATTATTGTTTTATTTTATTCTTTGTGTATATTTTATATTTATATTTGTGCATCATTTTTATCTCCTCCTTAATTTTAAAAATGAGTTAGGACCCACAATTGTGGATTCTAAAGGATGTTAATACCTTTTCTTTGGAATTACTTGAACCCCTTATCTAGAATCTATTGGTTTGGTAGATATTTTTGTAAATAACTAATTGGTTCCTAATCCTAAAATTAGGTGGCGACTCCTTAGATTAAATTTTTCCTTAAATTTTTTTTTTAACAATCAAATTATTTTTTACGAGTCCCACGATGTTACTCCTTATTTGTAAAAATAGGACTGTAACACTCCCAAGTTGGGAGCTATGATTTCTTCTTTTTCCGCTGTAATTCTGTGCTCACCATGGCTGTGAGATGCTTAATAGTTAAGATTCATAAAAAAAGACAATTAATTTTACGCTAATTATCAACCTATTGCAGATTCCCTTCTTTATCCAATTTGAGAATGACAGCATGAGAAAGCTCATACATTCGCAGAGTTAATGATCTACCTAATAATGCACTATTACCACCGTTCAATTAATTCACTATTAGAAACAAATATTATTTCCATTATAAATTAGTGAACGTGATTTTTTCACTCATTTTTTTATCAAAACTATTCATTGAAAACATCAGGAAATTATTTGGGGGAGGAAGTACTACAACTAAAGTTTGATATGATAATAAATAATAAAAATAAATTGAACACAAGAATTTTACGTGAAAACCCCTCAAATAGATAGAGGGGGAAAATCACGGGATAGAAGGATCTTACTATGATAATATGGGAGTACACTGTTCTCAAATACAAGGAGAAAACAACAATTAACATTCTCTCTTGTAAAAAGAACAACTCACTAAAGAGGACACAAAAAACTACAATATTTATCTTGGTGTATAACTCTCTTTGTGTTCTTACTCTTTTGGATTGTATTTTGTGGGATAATCTAAATGAGGGCAAGATGCCCTCTATTTATAGGAAACTAGAAACGCGTAAAATCTGCGTATTGCTGTTTCCTTTTTGACTACGCGTTCAAAACGCATTTTGTTTTCTTTTTGACTACGCGTTTTTTTTTTGACTACGCGTTCAAAATGCGTTTTGTAGTATTTGACTATCTTGCATAAACAGATTCTCACAAAAATAATGAAAAACTTTCTAATTTTTCTGTATGAAAACAATACTAATTTTGCTTTTCTCACCAATTTTATTAAAATATCTATAAAATAGTCATTGAACTTTTTTCAATAAAACTTTAGTATGAAAATAATGATTTTTTAATAGTGACATATCTTACAAACAAGATAATGTAGAAAACTAAGTATTTTATATGCTGCACATAACAAGCAGATGAAGCAAATTGCTAGTGATTGCAAAAACATTGCATTGAATTATCGAAACAAAAAAGAAAGAGGAAACAAAGAGGAAAACATACATCAGCTACTTCAAACAGACCCAAATAATTATTTTATTTCCAAATATCAATATGGCTTATGTATTGCCAAAACATTACATATGATCAAACTACAACCTTAGTCTAGATTTTAATTCTTCCTAATGGAAAAATCTTATTGCAAACATACATATAATTATTCTTATTGCAAACATATGCATAAAAGAGAATTATAATTATTGTGAGTATCATATATTATATATTATTAGAGTATAAATAGCACTTCTTGGCAGAATGCCCAGTAGTAAGAAGAGCAGAGAAGCCAGCGTACTGATTCTCTTTCTTGCTAACACATATATTGGCTATAATTTTGGAGAGTTCACTTTGGTTCAACTTTGATAGACTTGCATATTCTTCCATTTGCATCCACTGCAATAAGAGAGAAAAAAGGGGGAAAGAAAAGTTATAATTCTAATTAAGTGAATTTCATGCATAGCAAAAGTTACAATTTTAGGAAAGAAACTACTCCCTCCGTTTCATTTTTTGAGTCATTTGATTAGATAGGAAGTTAGAAAAAAGTAAGGAGACATTTGAATCTTGTGATTTTAAATTAAATATGTGTGTAATGTATCAAAATGAACTTTAAATCTTGTAATCTTAAATGTAATTGATACGATATTAGAATTAGTAAACAACTACTACTCCCTCCATCCAATTTAAATGCATGTCTTATTATTATTTTTGGTTTGTCTCAAAAAGAATGTCTTTCTTTATGTAATAACTAAATTTTCCATTTCCAATATCTTACATGACAAGTTTAAGATCACAAGATTTAAAAGACTACACACATCTTTAATTTAAGACCACAAAATTCAAAAGTCTCTCTTTATTTTTTAAATTTCTTGTTCAATCAAACAAAACACTTAAATTGAGACTGAGGGGTACTAAATATGAAAAGGTACATCGTTTTGAAACAAACTAAAAAAGAAAGTGGGACATATAAATTAAATCATAGTGAGAATATAATACTAAAATGTTGTTGTTTTATATGTTAGAACAAATATACCTTAGCTTCCTCAATCTCAGCATCTTGCTTGTTGATAGTGAAACTGAGTGGTTTCAGCATGCATATGAAGAACAAATCCGATTTTCCAAAGAAGGATTTGTGGCTTTGTCTGCATGAAATATGGGCTCATGTTGATTATAAATTTGGACCAAATAATATAAAATGTGATTTACATAAAATTAATTATTTTATTTTCCTACTCTTTTTCAAATTATAAAATTTTCTTAAAATTTATGAATTTTGGATACATCGCTGGACTTCTAGACATATCAGCAGACATCCGGATACATAGAAGAGGATATATCCGAGAGAGGAGGGATATATATATCAGAGAGGAGATAGAGATATATCAGAGAGGGGATAGGATATCTGGATACATAAGGGAGGGATGTATCCAATAGGGAGATAGGGATGTATCAGCGAGAGGGGAGTGATGTATCCGAGAGAGGATTTTTAATTTCTTTTAAATGATAATTTTTTTTAAAGATTATGATAAAATAATATGTGTATATAGGTAATTTTTTCTAATATAAAAGGTAATAGATTTTTTAATTAATGTATATTGACATTTTGTCAATATAATTTACACTGTCAATGTATAATAGTAAACTACTTCTTCTTTCCCCTATACTTTCCAATGATTGGAAAAATGAGGAGAATTCATACCTGAAGGCAAGGAGTTCAACAAATTCTGTCTCAATCTATCAAACAAACAAAAAATTCTCTACATTAGTTTTCTGGAACTATGTTTTTTTTTAAAAATAAATAAAATTAAAATTCTAACCTTTTTTTTTACTCATTATCCAAGAATTTAGTAGTATACTTACCCCTGTCTCTTCTTGCACTTCTCTAACGGCTGCCATACATATATCCTCGCCCTACAAGTGGTAGAATTCGATTAACAAAAAATAATTAATTTGCTAGGAACTTCAATTCATCGCACTAATTTATTGCTAAATCACTCATGGCTAATAACTTTTTCAATAAATTTTTATACAAATTTAGCTATAAAATTTGTCGCAATTTCTATATTTTTAGCCGTGTATATTATTGACACGTTCTTCTTGTCAAAAGCAAGCTAGTCTGACCTTGTAACTTTTGTGTGTGAAAAAGAAATGGTCCTAAACGATTTTGGTCTTATTAAACATATAAAAATTGCGGAAATTCTTTGAAACTTTAATGTGTTGACAAATTACTTTTCAAAAGTTTTATTCACCTAATAAATTGTTTCCTTTTCCCCAAAATTCTGATTCTCACCGTGCATATATGTATATATATATATGTATATATATATATCGTAGATTTTCTTTTTTTAAAAAAAAAATAAAATAAAATCGAACCATCACTAAAAAGGTTACAATTCAGATAGTTAATTAATTGAGTTACAAAATTTTTTTGTTCCGCTTGTAGATCTATAAATGAAAATGACTGAAAAATATTAGTACTAATAAAAGATATGAGCGCGTATATAAAACTAGTCAAATCATCTTGAATATAATGTTGGAAATTATTATCTTATTCGTGGACTAAATAACATTAACTTCAATTATTTGATTTTATAGAAGGGTGGGCTAAATATAATCCAGTTGATGAATGGGTAAAATTTATAAATAACTACTTTTAACATTTGTAATTAAAGAATGAACATTAAAGTTTCAAATTTCACAAATATTTATAACTTTTTTTTAATGACGAAAGACCGAAATGTGAGTAATAGGCGTTTATTATTCAGCTTTGGCAATCGCCCACATTTTATTTCTTTTAAAATATTTTTGATAATTCTTTAGACTGTCATAACTTATAAGTTTACTTAATTAGATATAATGCACTCGTTTTCTTTGAAGTATATTCCGATGCTCCAACTAGTACTAATTAATTACTTATATATCTTTTTATCCAAAGTGCTAGATTCCTATTCTCCGATAAACTGACTCGGGAGGAAGCGAGTTAGTCTTTCGTGTTGGCGGGCCTACTTTCCACTTTGTTACTATGAAGCAGCGCGGCAAGCAAGTGAATGTGTTGAAAATACAATTAAATAATTAAAAGTGTGCTTTTTTCAACAGTTTAAGCTTTTAGGTGAGATGATTACACACTTCAACATGATATCAAAGCACGCGAAGGTCCTGAGATTGAATCTCACCGTCACCCATATCAAAATGAATTTTCACGGGTGAATCGGTCATACACTTCAACAAATAATAATAATAATAAAAGGATAAAATATAAATTTGTTAACCTCATCAACAACGCCAGTAGGCAGTTTCCAAGTCCCAGTGATTTTTCCAGAATTTTCTTTAACAACCAGCACCTGAAAATGTCAGATTTTTAAATTTGAAAATAAATAACTTTATACTTCTTAATGTACCTTTAATAATAAGTTTTTATTATCGTATGACATATTTAAAGACATTAAAAGGCTTTAGCATGTTCAAGATTATAAATTTCAAAAAATAACAATTATTTTTTAAAAATTAAATTTTATATCAATTCAAATTATGTCACATAAATTGAAACTTTAACGAACCTGTCCTTGTTCGTTGAGGACGAAAGCACCAATACCAACGCGATGAGAAGCATTAGCAGGAAAAGTATGAGGTATTTCATGAGGAATCCAATAGACAAGCATCAAATATGTTGCCTCTGCATGATGATACCAAAATCCCTCCTGCATGCATTTAATTTATCATATGATATTAATTAAACACATAATTACTCATATATATATAGAGAGAGAGACAGAGATTTAAAATAATTTAACTAATTTAATGGTAATAATTAATTATTAATGGAGTAATATTTCCATGAATATTTTTACCTTCACTGCTGCATCAACAAGATGAGCAAGTTCTATGGGCAACTTAATCCAAACACCCTTCTTCCCCTGACCATCAAAATCAAAGGAACAAAAATAAAATTAGTGAGTTTTTCGTTTTCGATGACCGATTTGTTAATGTAGTCATGAAATTTAATTTGTTATAGCAAGTTATTTATTATTAGGTTCATTATAATTTAATGATTGACAAACACACTAATTAAATAAATTCATGAATTAGGTTGAAGACATATGTTTCAGTATCCAAAGTTCAGATTGATGAAGGACTCTCTAAAATAATGAAGTCTTAAGAAGAAAAGATAGTTTTGACTGGCTATCGAAATGCAACCTCATACATAGAATCAGATTGAAGAATTAACTTGTTTCATAGTCTTATGTTTTATAGTTTTATCCTAGTTACTGTATATTAGGTAGTTCAATTAAATTATAACTCAAACTACTTTAATTTCCTAGAAGCATTGTTTAGGAAACAATCTTGTGTTTACTATTACTTCAAGTTGGGGCTAACTTGAAAAGGGTTCAACAGTTTGTGTAGATTATTAATGTTAGGGATTAGAGTTAGTTTCGAAGTAGCAAACGCTTGTAATCTAAATATATGTTGAGGCTTATTGTTTAGTGAAGTTGTGGCACAAATCTTGTAGTGGGGTAGATTGTGATTTTCTTTTTCTTCGTGAATCGAATGTTTTCCATGTAAAAATATTTAATTGCTATATTTACTTTGTCTTAATATTGTCAAAAAATTACTGTGAAATAGATAAACAGATTAACCTAATCCAATATTTGAGCGAAATCAGGCGTAGCCCAACTCGCCCTCTTGTGTGATAGCTAGTTAGGAGTGCATAAAATATCACTGATCATTTATTACAGGTTACTAGTTAATATGATTAAATAAAGTTATTCACGATTACTTTTTAAGTGGTGAAACTATATAAATATTTTTTAGAGACGGCACGATGCATATAAATTAAACTCAAATATTACAAAATGAGTAAATATCAAGTATATGGACATATATACATACCTTTAGCTTCCAATGGGAAATGGAAACCCTTAGCATAGTATGAAATTTAAGAGAATCCATAGGCTCCTCCTTCTTCATGTTCACAATAACTCCTCCATAGTTATCTTCAATTGCCTCAAATATTTCCATTTTTATGTCAATTGCCTCTCCAAAAGAATCCATTAATTCTGAGCTGTTCAAACAACAGAAGAAAACATTGGCTAAAGAAATCTGAACAATTTAAGTGCTAAACATAATTAAATATAATATTTTTCTTTTTTAAAAAAGTAAAGAAATCTGCAATCAAATTTGTTGCATATTGCCCCTCATTACTTCCAACCACGTCTTAGGTTAGATTCAGTCCGAAAGACTTTTCCCAAGAACAACAAATATATTGTAAAATAAGCGATTGCTTAGTTCGTATCATATTTAGTAACACATCGATTCAGAATTTGAATTTTATAAATTTTAGCTCCAAATTTACCACAAAATTAATTAATTATAATTTCAAATACAGTATAAAAGGACCAATTAACATATATATGTCTTCTTTTTTTAAAAAAAAAATAGATTAACAAAAAATGTCGTGACGTATAAAATGAAACTATGGGAGTAACTAAATACTCCATGATTTAGTACCTCAGCGTATAGGGTAAAATTAAACAGGATTTATTATGAAATTTTTAATGAGCTAATCAAGTGACATGTGGAGATGCATATACATAACACTAGAGGAAATAAAGAAAAATGACAACCTTTAATAAGTATATCCTTGCAATACTAAAATTAAAGTTATAAGCAACTAGGAAAGTTTTTTGTTCAGCTAATTAATTTAAGTGAGGACAACTACGTACCAATTAGCAAAATATATGAGGGATTATTTTCTTCAACTATAGTACTTTGAAAATGTATGAAAACATTGTAACTATAATGCCCTATTTATACAAGCTGGCTGAGGTCACATAGTCCATAGTTTTATGGAAAAATACATAAATTATGAATGGAAATTGAAAAGAAATTTACTTGGCATGAAGCACATTCCTAGGGGTTGTCTTTTACCTAATTATAGTTTGATGTTAATTTCCTCATGTCTACTTTTATTTGTTTATTATATATTTTAAAAGGTGACTTTTTTTCATTTATCCTATTTTCTGTGGATAGAATTATCTGATAGCAATATGTGGATAGAATTATCTGGTACATGTTGCTAGTGAGAGATGACAGGTATCTCGTGAAATTAGTCGAGGTGCATGCAAACGGATCCAAATACCACAGTCATATATATTAAGAAAAGATAATTATTAACTAATCATTTCCCAAATCATTTATCAAGATCTAATACGAAACATCAATTAATATAAGTATTATGATAAAATACTCATTTTAATCATTATTTCTTTAAAAAAATGTGCAAAATCTAAAGTGGGCGTATAAAAGTAAATGCATGCACCTAGTGGTCGGGCGTAACTCGGTTGTTCATACATGAACCAGAAATAGCCAACATAATATATGAAAAAAATTAAATTAGCACCAAGTCCAATAATTAAAGCCGTGTTGATAGGTACAAATTAAACTACCTCAAGAAAACGTATGAATCTTACGTACAACATATAATCTGATGTTAATACAACATTAATGAAAGAAAGATTAACATGACTATCATCAATTTTAGATCATTAGGTGAGATGACTATCCATATTTTATGAATGTCTTGCTAGGAACCTATGTAGTTAATACAACACTTCAACATATATTGGAACGTTTGTTTTCTTCTGTATTTAGTTTGGCTCGATTTAAAAAATTCAAAAGGATATGGGTTGAATTGTCTTGATTTGATCGGTGTTTTCGATACCAGCCATTAAGTTCGATTAGACGTATTGGCTTCATAGTAGCAATTTTGATTAGAATCATATTAGTAAGATCAAAAATAATATCACAATTATGCTAATCCCCACAGTTGGGGCCAAACTGTTTACCCCTCAAAAGGGTACAATTGAGTTTATATGCAAAGTCTAAAGGATAATGGTTGCATTGAGAGGATAAATCAGATAATGAATTAGATATAGAAAAACAAGTAAGGGATCGTTTAGTGTGAGAGATAAAAGTAGATAGTTTTAGGATAAAAAAATAGTTCAGGGATAAAATTTTGGTGTCTTATTTGATTATCAAATATGAGATAACTTATCCCACCATTTATACCATAATGTTGAAATAAATTATCTTACGATAGCTAATCTCAGGATAATTAATCCTAAGATAGCCCTTGTTGACATGTTTCCAACGATATTGATAATTTTAAGATATCTTCAGATAGGATAGGCTAAATCGAGAATCTTCCAAATAATGAAGATAGCCCGAAAGAATCATAACATTCAGTAAAATAAAAGATAATTTCTTATATGTATGCGTTGTATGTTTTTGCAAAAGTGATGATCCCACGATATATATAGGTATCATTTTCTAAGGGTTGATTATCTATAATTACATCTCATAACTTATGATTAATAACGAAGAATACGGAGTAACGTCCGGCTCTATTGGTGGGACGATTTGATAGCAGCTAGAGTTAGCCTTTAGCTTTTCCTCCAGATGCCTTGGTCCGGCGTGGTCGGAGCAAATATTATAGGCTCACTAATGTAATGTCGTTGCTTTGGCTTGCTTTCATGTACTGTCTCTGCATGATTTAGCCATGTATCTCGCCTTTTCTTTCCTTGTGTAATCCTCATGTCATGATTCATGATCCGATTGCGCCATGTGTCTTGACTATTTTTACCCTATACAAGTATATGCATTAATTATTTTATCTAATATATACGTCCTGTTAAATGACCCCTTTTATATTATAGACTCAGATGCTTCAATTTTACTAACTATGTTGGCTCCTCCAGTTAACTCAAATAGCATAGTTAAACTATCTATCAGTCAATTAGAATCGGATGTCAATTATGTCACTCTCTAGTTTTGGGGCGTAGTAAAGAAATCTATGCATTGATAAAAGTCTGTAGAGGTCACTGGGCAGGCAAATGCAGAGAAATTAAAGGCAGTTGAAAGTTGGATGTCAATTCCCTTATGTTCCATATATTTCAAAAAAATATTTTTATTTTTACTTATCACGTTTAAAATATTAGTAAGCGATTTCTTTCCATTTATCCTACTTTTGTTGGATAGAATTACCTGGTACTTATTGCTAGTGAAACGAGGCAGATATCTCATGGAACTAATTGAGGTGCGCGCAAGGTGGGTCGGATACCAAGGTTATAATAGAACAAAATATTAAGAAAAGATAATTATATTTTTCATAGGTTACTCTTAGCATTAATTACTCATTTCCTAAATCATTTTTCAAGACCTAATACTAAACATTAATTAATATAAGTATTATGGTAATATTTTAATCATTATTTTTTAAGAAACTTGCAAAATATAAAGTGGACATATAAAAATAAACAGATGGAGTAATCACTGGGTTGTTGTTGTTGTATGCATCTACTGGTCGGACATAACTCGGTAGTTGTTCATACATGAACAAGAAAGAGCCAATATATAATATATGACAAAATTAAATTAGCACCAAGTCCAATAATAAAAGCCGTGTTGATTGGTACAAATTAAACTACCTCAAGAAAACGTATGAATCATACGTCAGCTGATGTAACCATTAGTGAGTTAAAAGATAATTCAGTCAGTTAGAATATGGTTAGAAAGTTAGTTAGGTTGTTAAACTAACTATTCATGTACAGGTGGCCTAATTAGTGAGAAATAAAGTCTATAAATGTCCTTGATGTAAGCCTCACAATGTGAGCATGAATGAATGAAGCATTATATATTTTCAGATTTTTTCTTCCTCTCTAAATTTCTTCTCTCTCGATTAGCTTAGAATTAGAGCTTCATCAGTGGAAGCTAACACGTCCAATATATGATCTGATGTTAATATAACATTAATGAAAGAAAGATTAACATGACTATCATCAATTTTAGATCATTAGATGAGATGACTATCCATATTTTAAGAATGTCTTGCTAGGAACCTATCTAATTAATACAACACTTCAACATACATTGGAATGTTTGTTTCCAACGATATTGATAATTTGAAGATATCTTCGGACAGTATAGGCTAAATTGAGAATCTTACAAATAATGAAGATAGCCCGAAAAAATCGTAATATTCAGTAAAATAAAAGATAATTTCTTATATGCATGCGTTGTATTTATTTTTTTGCAAAAGTGATGATCCCACGATTTATATAGGGATCATTTTCTAAGTGTTGACTGCCTATTATTAGATCTCATAACTTATGATAAATAATGAAGAATAAGGAGTAACATCCGACTCTATTGGTGGGACGATTAATAGCAGCTAGCGTTAGCCTTTAGCTTTTCCTCCAGATGCCTTGGTCCGGCGTAGTCGAAGCAAATATTATAGGCTCATTAATGTAATGTGGTTATTTTGGCTCTGTCTCTGCATGATTTAGCCATGTATCTCGCCTTTTCTTTCCTTGTGTAATATATCCTCATGTCATGAGTCATGACCCAATTGAGCGACGTGTCTTGACTATTTTACGCTATACAAGTATATGCATTATTTTATCTAATATATACATCCTATTAAATGACCCCTTTTATATTATAGCCTCAGATGCTTCAATTTTACTAACTACATATGTTGGCTCCTCCAGTTAACTCAAATAGCATAGTTAAACTAACTATCAGTTAATTGGAATCGGATGTATCAATTATGTCACTCTCTAGTTTTGGGGCGTAACAAAGAAAACTATGCATTGATAAAAGTCTATAGAGGTTACTGGGCAGGCAAATGCAGAGAAATTAAAGGCAGTTGAAAGTTGGAAATTTAGGGTTTGCAATTAAGTACAAGGAATATTGAGTTGACTCTGCATTTGCCTAAATCTGGTAAGTAAAAACACATAGGAAAAGAGGAACCATTACGAGTCTTCTATGTTACATAATTAATAGTTATTGGCGTTGACGGACTAAGACATGTAAACGTGACTTCGTCTTGGTTTTGTAACTTTTCCACGTTATCATGTGTTTATCATGTGTATGTCAGTCATACACTTAATTTAATATTATTCGATATATACGTATAAGTATACTTAGATATAAATTTTTTTCAAAAGTATACAAAATTAAAGAATGTGGAATTTGTAAAAACCATTTTTTAAAAAATTATGCAATATATGTCATTTTTAAGATATCATAGTAAACAGGATCTATCAACAGTTGGCTAAGAACAGGGATAGAAAACACAAGGTAGGAGAAGATTAACGTTCTGTCATTTGAGAGAATTGGTAACTGTAATTACAAAGCTAATGGAGAATGAGATTACATTCTCCCTTATATACATGTGTCATTCCGCAACTAACTAAGGATGTCAAATGAGTCGGGTGGTCAGGTTTTCGGTCCATTAAGAGCCTGACACGATTGGGACCGGATCGGATATCGGCCTACCCAAAAAAAAAATTGAACCTGTCCAGTGTAATTTTTGGCCTAACTAAGGGTATCAAATGGGCGGGGTGGCCAGGTTTTCGGCCCATTAAGGGCCTAGCACGATTGGGACTGGACCGGATACCAGCCTACCCCCAAAAAAAAATTAGGCCGGTCCGGTATAATTTTTGGCCTGTACCGGTTAGATTGGTCCGTTAAGAAACTGTAGCCAGCCCACCAGTCGACCGGCCCTGACCGGTCCGATATAATTTTTAAAAAAATTATTTTCTGAAATAGCCATTGGACCACTTTTCAGAAAGTGGCTGTTGGGCCTAACAGCTATATAGCCGTAGGCCCAATGGCTACTTTCTGAAAAATTGGCCAAAAATGGCATTTTTTACAAAAAAAAAAATTAACTCAATTTTTTTTCTATAAATACCTACAATATTTAATCATTTTTTCTCACCAACAATCATCTAATTCTCTCTCAATTTCTCAATTCTCTCTTAAAGTGATATCAATCTTTTATTATTTTTTCCAATTAACAACATCAAGTGGAATTTTCAACTTTCATGTGTTCATCATTTCATCAATTTTACGATTCTTTGTCTGATTCCGATAATTTGGTATAACCGTTCTTTCTCTTGCTTTTATTTAGTAAATTAATTCTAGTACATTTAACTGTTTAATTTTTGTGTTTATAATTTTTATTAATTTAATTTGAATAATGGATACATTAAAAATATAGGTAAAAGTGTTAAAAATTTGTGTCCCGGCCGAAGTAGTGGTAGTAAGAAAAAAAGTATTTCCTGTAGAGGTAGTATAAGTAGAAATTATTCTCGTATGCCTGAAGCATCACCTAGTGAATTTGGAGAAATAGATGTAAGTGCACATGATATGAATGAAAATGAATATCAAGAAACTTACTGTATAGAAGAACTAAATGAATTTGAAGTAGAAATAGAACAAGATAATAATGATGATGTGGATGTTACACCAACTAGTGATGATGTAGATATAGGCAATGCTCAATCTAGAACTGTTAATCTTCCTCCACGACCTGTAAAAGAAACAAAAAAAACTAGTTTAGTATGACATTATTTTGAACGCATAGCCGAAACAACTAAAGTTTCTTGATGGCGGCGGAGAAATATCATGGCTTTGGCACAGTCTTGACTAGATGTCATTTCGTCATCTTTGATGGTGTCTGCCAGACCCATCGATTCTAGGTGTATTTCGGCATCTAGTGCCCATGATGAGTAGCCTTTTCGGTATATATCAAGAGCAATAAATTCAAATTTAGAGATATTAGACATTTTAAGAAAATAAAATTCTTACCCTTTTGTTACTTGTTTAAAATAGCTCAAAGTGATGGAGTCTCGTGCTGATAACGTGTTATAAAATAAACTAACTTAACAAATTAATAAGAAAAGGAGATAGTATGAGAAAGAGAGAGAATTGAGAGAATTGAGTATCTGTATTTCATTACACACCACAAAAGGATAGCTAAGAAGATAAGGGAGAAAGCCAAAAGAAATTGGACATTAAGTATTAAGTGGGGCCCATTTGTTATATGGGGCATCCACTAACTTAATATTTTATAATAAAACATCATTTCTTTTTTTAAAAAAAACAATCAAAATACCACTTCTTTTAAGAGTTATCGTGAGAAAGTGAATATGATGTAGTCTGAAGAAATTAAAAAATTGATTATTGGATGCATCCACATGACTAATTAATACTGGGATAAATTTCGTAGAGCCTTCTAAACAATTTCAGAGAAAAGTGATCCTTGAGTATGAAAACAAAAAAAATACTATTATCTCTGTTCCATAGTAGATGGGCATTTTCAACTTTACATGATAATTAAGAAATTATTAATACATTGAAAGATTTTATCATATTTATATCAATGCAATATACATAGAGTATAAAAATAGCTAGTATTGAAATTGTTTACATTCAAAAAATCATATTAATTGTAGGGGTAAAGTAGGAAAAATTTAATTAATTCTATCTTGATTTTGTAAGTGATCAAGTAATATGTGACAAATATTTTTAGTAAGATGCCCATCTAAACTAACTTGTTTCGTTTTAAATAGTTATCGCATTTTGCTTTTTGATGAGAGTAAATTTAATTATATTTTGGCTAAATTATATTATATTAATTTGATATTTTAAAATTATAATTTAGATATTCATATCGTTTGACTCTAAAAAAAATTGTAACAAGTATTTTGAAACGGGGAAATTAAGTAAGTCTTACTTTCTATATTTAGTAAGTTTTTCAATTTCAATATCCTACTTAACAAATTTACGACCACAAAATTTTAAAAATTAAATATATTTTTAATTTAAAACTATAATATTGAAACTCTCTTTATTTCTTAAATTTTATTTGTAATTAAACGAAGACACTTTAAATTGGGACGAAATAGAATATAAATTAAAGTTATTGTATCAGTACTAATGAGGAGGACATACTTTCTGAAAATGGACACGACTCAGGATTTAATTTGGAGCAGACTGAAATGATCCCAGTCAATGAAATGCAGGGGATAGAAACAAGTGGGAATGATATGCAGATTTCAACAACAGGCAAGAAGGAGTTGAAGATTGAGGAAAACCAGACTTCAAAGCTTGCACCTTTGGATCACAGCCACGAATTCTATCCTAATGATACAATGAAAGATGGAGATCTGAGCATCTCAATTGACAATGGAATAGGATCATTTCCTCCTCAAAGGGAAGTGAGTATGGATTTAGCAGTGGCACAAGTGAAAATGAACAGCTCTTAGTCATCAATCCACCAAAGAAAATCTTCTCCTTTGAAGGAACTGCATGATGTGATCTCTCATCACATACATGAGGCCACTGAGGTGCAAAATGTAGAGGACATTTTCTCTAAAAGTGAAGAAGAGGATTAAGTGGAGCAGATTTTAAGCACTGTGGTCAAAGAAGTAGATCTTTCACCAAGGTCTAAGCAACAAAGTCTCAAGAAAGGAAAGAAACAAGTAAACATAGATACTATTCCCATGAGAGTGGTGCCAAGGAGAGGTTGTAAGCCAATTTTTAAATGATGATGAAGACACTATTTTGGAATATCAGATCTGTGAAAGCACAAAAAGCTTTTCACAGAGTTCAAATGTTACACTGACATCACAAATTTTCCATTATAGCTTTAATGGAACCTTTTCAACACTATAGGCATATTCAGGCATTCAGAAGAAGATTAGGCATGACACATGCCCACTACAACTGCAATGGTAAAATATGGTTCTTTGTAAATGAAAATATAAATGTGGAAATTATACAGGATCAGGAACAACAGATTACTGTAAAGCTTTTTTTCCAGGAATTGGAAAAATCACTTATGATAACAATTCTGCCTTTCCTCCAAATGATAGTAATCTTCCTTTCCAATTCTGCAGCTTCGTTTTGATTTTCTTGATCAGATCATTGTAGTCAGCCTTCCTTTTTTTTTTTAGTGAGTGATAGGGCAACCCAAGTATATGAAAGGAAAAGTACCTTTTTTGAAGCCAGTAATATTCTCCATCTGTTGTATCAGATCATTAGACACTTTACTATGCACATAGAAGGAGCTCTTGTTTTTATTTATGAGCTGACCTGACAATTGCTCATATGCTTGTAGCACCTGCATAATTAATTTTAAAGAAGTAGCATTAGCAGAAGAAAAAATTATTGTATCATCTGCATAAGCTAGATGATTTAGATTTTCCCTCCATTTGGGCATTCCATAGCTTCTAAATTCATTATGCTCAAATAAAGAGTTTAATGATCTTGATAGAACTTCATTAGATAAGATGAATAGAGCAGGAGAGAGAGGGTCTCCTTGTTTCACCCCCCTGGTGGAGTGGAAGAACCCATGTGTTTGACCATTAACTAGTACAGAGTACCAGTTGTTTGATATCAACCTCCAAATCATGTCTATGAAGATTTCTGCAAATCCCATCTTCCTTAAAACTCTGATTAAGTAACTCCATGACACTCTGTCATATGTTTTGGCCATATCAAGCTTGAGTACCACATTGGCTAGTTTTCCTCTTAGTCTAATGTCCGTCACTACTTCTTGAGTTAGGAGGACATTTTCAATGATACTTCTGCCTTTGACAAATCCAGACTGGTTAGGAGATATTATAGAAGGTAGAATGCCTTCCAGTTTATCCTGAACCACTCTAGAAATGACCTTATTGATAAAATTGCTAAGACTGATTGGTCTCATATCAGCAAAAGTTTCAATGTTGTTCTTCTTTAGTATCAGAACCAGGTTTGTATGTGTTACTGATTTAGGAAGCGTTTGGCCATCACAAAAGGCTTTCACCATTCTGTGCACGTCAATACCTACTATGTCCCAACACACCTGATAAAAGGTACCAGTCATCCCATCTGGACCAGCAGTACTATCTGGAGATAATGCAAAAACCGCCTTCTTCACCTCCTCTAAAGTTGGTATGCTTACCAGTTGATCATTAGTTTCCTGATCCACCATATTGGGAACATATTTTAGCAGATTGAAATCAAGAATGATAGTTTCTTGTGAGAATTGTTGTTGGTAGAAAATGCAAGCTTCTTCTGCTATTAGTGAATCCCCTTCTACCCAAGCACCTTGTTGATTTTTAATCCTTCTGATTTGTAATCTCTTCCTCCTACCTTTCACAATATTATGAAAATATCTTGTGTTCCTGTCACCCTCTGCAAAACTAGTCATATGTGACTTTTGCCTCCAGAATTCTTCCTCATAATGCAGGTATTTATTTAAAGCTGTTTGTGCTTGTTGTAGTACCATCTTATTCTCAGGAGTAGGATCATCTTCAAAATATTGCTCTTTAATTCTAACCACCTCTTCTCTTACTGTTATTTGTTTAAAGATATCACCAAAAGTGGCCCTACTCCAATGAGTTAAAGCAGATTTCACATTTTTCAATTTCAGTTTGAAACTGACAAAATCATTTCCTTCAAAATCTGTCATCCATGCTTGTTTAACAGCTTCCAAAAATGTGTCATGTTATGTCCAGAATTTTAAAAATCTGAAAGGCCTCCTTATGTGTTGTGCAAATTCACCACAAGTAAATAGTAAAGGATCATGGTCTGAGTCAGTTCTGGATAGATGTTGCACTTCCAGGTGTGCAAACCAATCTTGTAATTTTGAGTTTGCAATCATCCTATCCAGCCTTTTGAATATACAGTCACTACCTGTCCTCCCATTCCACCAAGGGAATATGCTGCCCTTATAATTTATTTCAAGTAGTTCACATGAGTTGATACAAAATGTAAAATCCTCGTATTCATGTGGGAAAACAGGCAATCCACCAATCTTCTCATCTTCATTCATAATGACATTAAAATCTCCACCTACCAACCAGGGTAGTTCCATTTGATCAGCCAGACTATATAGACTATCCCATAAACTGATTCTATCAAGATGATCACACTTTGCATAGATCATTGTTATCATAAGTGATTTTTCCAATTCCTGGAAAAAAAGCTTTACAGTAATCTATTGTTCCTGATCCTGTATAATTTCCACATTTATATTTTCATTTACAAAGAACCATATTTTACCATTGCAGTTGTAGTGGGCATGTGTCATGCCTAATCTTCTTCTAAATGCCTGAATATGCCTATAGTGTTGAAAAGGTTTTATTAAAGCTATAATGGAAAATTTGTGATGTCAGTGTAACATTTGAACTCTGTGAAAAGCTTTTTGTGCTTTCACAGATCTGATATTCCAAAATAGTGTCTTCATCATCATTTAAAAATTGGCTTACAACCTCTCTTTGGCACCACTCTCATGGGAATATTATCTATGTTTACTTGTTTCTTTCCTTTCTTGAGACTTTGTTGCTTAGACCTTGGTGAAAGATCTACTTCTTTGACCACAGTGCTTAAAATCTGCTCCACTTAATCCTCTTCTTCACTTTTAGAGAAAATGTCCTCTACATTTTGCACCTCAGTGGCCTCATGTATGTGATGAGAGATCACATCATGCAGTTCCTTCAAAGGAGAAGATTTTCTTTGGTAGATTGATGACTAAGAGCTGTTCATTTTCACTTGTGCCACTGCTAAATCCATACTCACTTCCCTTTGAGGAGGAAATGATCCTATTCCATTGTCAATTGAGATGCTCAGATCTCCATCTTTCATTGTATCATTAGGATAGAATTCGTGGCTGTGATCCAAAGGTGCAAGCTTTGAAGTCTGGTTTTCCTCAATCTCCAACTCCTTCTTGCCTGTTGTTGAAATCTGCATATCATTCCCACTTGTTTCTATCCCCTGCATTTCATTGACTGGGATCATTTCTGTCTGCTCCAAATTAAATCCTGAGTCGTGTCCATTTTCAGAAAGTATGTCCTCCTCATTAGTACTGATACAATAACTTTAATTTATATTCTATTTCGTCCCAATTTAAAGTGTCTTCGTTTAATTACAAATAAAATTTAAGAAATAAAGAGAGTTTCAATATTATAGTTAAAAATATATTTAATTTTTAAAATTTTGTGGTCGTAAATTTGTTAAGTAGGATATTGAAATTGAAAAACTTACTAAATATAGAAAGTAAGACTTACTTAATTTCCCCGTTTCAAAATACTTGTTACAATTTTTTTTAGAGTCAAACGATATGAATATCTAAATTATAATTTTAAAATATCAAATTAATATAATATAATTTAGCCAAAATATAATTAAATTTACTCTCATCAAAAAGCAAAATGCGATAACTATTTAAAACGAAACAAGTTAGTTTAGATGGGCATCTTACTAAAAATATTTGTCACATATTACTTGATCACTTACAAAATCAAGATAGAATTAATTAAATTTTTCCTACTTTACCCCTACAATTAATATGATTTTTTGAATGTAAACAATTTCAATACTAGCTATTTTTATACTCTATGTATATTGCATTGATATAAATATGATAAAATCTTTCAATGTATTAATAATTTCTTAATTATCATGTAAAGTTGAAAATGCCCATCTACTATGGAACAGAGGTAGTAGTATTTATTTTTAGTTTTCATACTCAAGGATCACTTTTCTCTGAAATTGTTTAGAAGACACTATTTTGGAATATTAGATCTGTGAAAACACAAAAAGCTTTTCACAGAGTTCAAATGTTACACAGACATGACAAATTTTCTATTATAGCTTTAATGGAACCTTTTCAACATTATAGGCATATTCAGGCATTCAGAAGAAGATTAGGCATGACACATGCCCACTACAACTGCAATGGTAAAATATGGTTCTTTGTAAATGAAAATATAAATGTGGAAATTATACAGGATCAGGAACAACAGATTACTGTAAAGCTTTTTTTCCAGGAATTGGAAAAAATCACTTATGGTAACAATGATCTATGCAAAGTGTGATCATCTTGATAGAATCAGTTTATGGGATAGTCTATACAGTCTGGCTGATCAAATGGAACTACCCTGGTTGGTAGGTGGAGATTTTAATGTCATTATGAATGAAGATGAGAAGATTGGTGGATTGCCTGTTTTTCCACATGAATACGAGGATTTTGCATTTTGTATCAACTCATGTGAACTACTTGAGATAAATTATAAGGGCAGCATATTCACTTGGTGGAATGGGAGGACAGGTAGTGACTGTATATTCAAAAGGCTGGATAGGATGATTGCAAACTCAAAATTACAAGATTAGTTTGCACACCTGGAAGTGCAACATCTATCCAGAACTGACTCAGACCATGCTCATTTACTACTTACTTGTGGTGAATTTGCACAACACATAAGGAAGCCTTTCAGATTTTTAAAATTCTGGACATAACATGACATATTCTTGGAAGCTGTTAAACAAGCGTGGATGACAGATTTTGAAGGAAATGATTTTGTCAGTTTCAAACTGAAATTGAAAAATGTGAAATCTGCTTTAACTCATTGGAGTAGGGCCACTTTTGGTGATATCTTTAAACAAATAATAGTAAGAGAAGAGGTGGTTAGAATTAAAGAGCAATGTTTTGAAGATGATCCTACTCCTGAGAATAGGATGGTACTACAACAAGCACAAACAGCTTTAAATAAATACCTGCATTATGAGGAAGAATTCTGGAGGCAAAAGTCACATATGACTAGTTTTGCAGAGGGTGACAGGAACACAAGATATTTTCATAATATTGTGAAAGGTAGGAGGAAGAGATTACAAATCAGAAGGATTAAAAATCAACAAGGTGCTTGGGTAGAAGGGGATTCACTAATAGCAGAAGAAGCTTGCATTTTCTACCAACAACAATTCTCACAAGAAGCTACCATTCTTGATTTCAATCTGCTAAAACATGTTCCCAATATGGTGGATCAGGAAACTAATGATCAACTGGTAAGCATACCAACTTTAGAGGAGGTGAAGAAGGCTGTTTTTGCATTATCTCCAGATAGTACTGCTGGTCCAGATGGGATGACTGGTACCTTTTATCAGGTGTATTAGGACATAGTAGGTATTGACGTGCATAGAATGGTGAAAGCCTTTTGTGATGGCCAAACGCTTCCTAAATCAGTAACACATACAAACCTGGTTTTGATACCAAAGAAGAACAACATTGAAACTTTTGCTGATATGAGACCAATCAGTCTCAGCAATTTTATCAATAAGGTCATTTCTAGAGTGGTTCAGGATAAACTAGAAGGCATCCTACCTTCTATAATATCTCCTAACCAGTCTGGATTTGTCAAAGGCAGAAGTATCATTGAAAATGTCCTCCTAACTCAAGATGTAGTGACGGACATTAGACTAAGAGAAAAACCAGCCAATGTGGTACTCAAGCTTGATATGGCCAAAGCATATGACAGAGTGTCATGGAGTTACTTAATCAGAGTTTTAAGGAAGATGGGATTTGCAGAAAGCTTCATAGACATGATTTGGAGGTTGATAGCAAACAACTGTTACTCTGTACTAGTTAATGGTCAAACACATGGGTTCTTCCACTCCACCAGGGGGGTGAAACAAGGAGACCCTCTCTCTCCTGCTCTATTCATCTTATCTAATGAAGTTCTATCAAGATCATTAAATTCTTTATTTGAGCATAATGAATTTAGAAGCTATGGAATGCCCAAATGGAGGGAAAATCTAAATCATCTAGCTTATGCAGATGATACAATAATTTTTTCTTCTGCTAATGCTACTTCTTTAAAATTAATTATGCAGGCGCTACAAGCATATGAGCAATTGTCAGGTCAACTCATAAATAAAAACAAGAGCTCCTTCTATGTGCACAGTAAAGTGTCTAATGATCTGATACAACAGACAGAGAATATTACTGGCTTCAAAAAAGGTACTTTTCCTTTCATATACTTGGGTTGCCCTATCACTCACTCAAGAAAAAGGAAGGCTGATTACAATGATCTAATCAAGAAAATCAAAACGAAGCTGCAGAATTGGAAAGGAAGATTACTATCATTTGGAGGAAAGGCTGTTCTGATCAATAATGTATTAATGAGTATACCAACACATCTGTTATCAGCCATCAAACCTCCAAAGTGTGTTATCACTGACATGCACAAAATCTTTGCAAAATTCTTCTGGAACAATAGTGAGGAAGGCAGAAGAAGAGACTGGGCATCTTGGATACATATGTGTAAGCCAAAAGAAGAAGGAGGAATAGGATTTAGATCTTTATTTGATGTATCAAAAGCATTATGTGCAAAATTATGGTGGAAATTCAGAACAACAAATACACTATGGATAAATTACTTGTGGATCAAATATTGTAAAAGAGACAACCCTCAGACTGTGCAGTGGAAGGGGGGTTCTCAAGTATGGAAGGCTATGATAGAGGCTAGAGACAACATAGAGCATGAAATATGGTGGGAACGAAGGAGTGGAACTGCAAATATATGGTTTGACAACTGGACAAAATTAGGGGCTCTTTACTACATCATCCCACAAGATTTTGTAATAGATGAGAGTGTTCAAGATGTAAAGCAAATTATGTTACAGGGTGGTTGGAATATACAAAAAATGCATCAATTGTTTCCTACTAATATTGTGGATCATATACTAGAAGACTTACAATTTCATGAACTAAATGAAGATTGGGATAAACCAAGATGGATGATGACAGCATCGGGTAAATTCAGTTTAGGTACTGCATGGGAGTTACTGAGGAGCAAAGCAACCAAATCAAATGAATATAAAAATATATGGATACCAGGGGTACCTTTTAAGATATCTTTCTTTGTATGGAGGTTGTGGAAATATAAAATACCAGTTGGAGAGGTTGTAAGAAGGATAGGGATCACTACAGAGGCATCATGCTTTTGCTGTGATCAAAGACAATATGAAACTATGGATCATCTTTTTGTTACAGAAAATTTTGCAAAAAAAGTTTGGAACTATGTTAAAAATGCTGCAGGCATCACAACACAGTTCCAACAACTCAAACAACTACTACAAATCTGGTGGAACACAGAGCATCCCTCAAAGTTCAGTAACATTTTTAAAGCTATTCCTTTGGTTACATTGTGGCAGATATGGAAGTGGAGGAACACAGTTATACATGGAGGGAAGATGTCTATCAACAAGGTGTTATATGAGATAAACATGATCATCTATCATTTGTGCAGAATGAGGTTCCCAGGGCAACAAAATTTACCAAGATGCATACCTCAAATTCTTCAATCTTTTGAAGAATACAGGCCTAGAATTATAAGCAAAATAGTGAAATGAGACTTTCCTAAACAAGGATGGTATAAATGTAACACTGATGGAGCCTCAAAAGAAAATCCTGGATCAAGTTCTCTAGCATTTTGCATTAGAAATGCTATAGGTGATCTCCAGTATGCAGCAGCAAAAAGAATACCAGATGGTTCAAGCTTGGTTGCAGAAGCAAGAGCAATACGTGAAGGGCTCCAATACTGTGTTACACACACATTGATGCTAGTAGTGTTGGAAACTGACTCTTTGACTATGAAAATGATCTTAACAGAATAGTGGGAGGCTCCATGGAGTATATCAATGATCATAAATGACATCTCAAAGCAGAGGAGGGATAAGGAAGTGAGGGTGGAGCATGTTTTGAGAGAAGGAAATGGACTGGCTGATTTTTTAACTAACTATGCTTTTGATTTTGCAGGAGATCATCACTTTGACAACTTTACTTCACTCCCTGTGAAAGCAAAGAGAATTTTAAACATAGAGAAACTACACATACCATACATGAGGATTAGACCAGCCAAAGATCATCACATATATGCTTATTAGCAAATGTGAAGACCAACAACAACACATAACATCTGCATAATAGCAGATAAACTACGGAGCTGCGACAATGGATAATATTTCAATTCTTTCCAAGATGTTTGCAATTACATCACAAGGAATATGGAGGATTTCTACTCCATCCTGGAAGCCTGAATAAATATTCTTTTGACTTTGAACCATAGCACCTGGTGAGAGTTTATATCTGCAGCAGGATACTCTCCATACTACTACATTGGATGTAATACCTTCATCACCTTCTGTAATTTTCATATTAGGATAGTTATTTTGAACTTTCTTTTTTTTTACCTTATGTACTGATATATTCCTATTTTAATATACTACCAAAATTTTCTTTGGTAGCCAAAAAAAAAAAAAAAGATTCTGCATAAATTAAAGTTCTTTTAAGGGAACATGTAGCCCTTTAAAGAACGTAATGGTGATGTTTCTTTAAGTTGAAGTACTAATGGTAATAAATAATTGCTAGAGATCATTAACGTGTAGAGTCCCCTCTCTCCCTCTCTCTTTTTTTTTTTTAAATCTGAAGAATGCAACATGAGGACTTCTAAGGGAGTCACCCAACGTGTAGAATCCAGGTCCATAATAATATTTATGATTTAACTATTGATATAGCTTAAAACTATTTGTATTATTAAAGACTGGACTGGTAAGAGTCTTGATAATTCATATGGATTTCAAGATATTACTTAGAAAGCCTTTATATTTCAATTTTTTTTAAAAAAAAATTAGGAGTTGATGAAAGAATGCAAATGATAATTTCATTATATTGAAGTGCTAGCATAAAAAGATTAAAGAAGAAGATTGAGAATTTCTACTTATTTTTCTACATACTAGATGAGTGGCGCTCGTGATAGCACGGTCCCAACAATAGGTGAAATATAGATATATTATGTTGTGATATATAGGTGATAAGTGCAATGAAGGTGTCATTGACATCTTTGTAGGAGTTGTTGCGTTCATTTGAAGTAGGTTCATCAAAAAGTTATGATCTGAAGAAAACAACGTAAAATTTAGTTTAAATTATAAATAGGCGATAAAGTAGAGTTGAAGGAAAAAAGACAGAGATCATGTTGAGTAAAAAATTTCATATATTTTGGCAAATTGAAAGTGTGCTCATATGTGTATCTATTTCCGTTTAAGCTAAAATGTACTTTCAAAATATTACGAAATGTTGATAAACAACTTTTCATCCCAGAAGCCCAAGGATATTAATGCAGCAAAATGTTGATAAACAACATTTCATCCCACAAGCCCAAGGATATTACTGCAGCAAAATGTTGATAAACAACTTTTCATCCCAAAAGCCCAAGGATATGTTCATTTTAACATTCAGATTTTTTTCATCATATTTAAAAAGAAGAGTTGAACCTCATTTCATTAATAAATTCCGCATGGGAAGCAACACCATGTTGGAGTTTTGCAATAAAAATATGGTAAGAACTTATCTATTAATATAAATATGCCTTAATGCAATACCCTGGAAAGACAAAGTGTGTTGATGCCATTGGTTATTGGTTATTTTGGTATGGGAAAGTTATAAACATAGTTCTTCCAATTTTGCAAGCAAATGGCTTGACTTTCTTTTTATTTTTGTATATTGTCGATCACTCTACAAGGAAATCCTCAAAATGTAAATTATTAGAGGTTTTAGCTCAAAAACACCCAAGGCATGAAATTTACATGCATGAAAACACAGAATGAAACATATCTTGAACTGAAAAAATAAATTAACAGTGGTATCAATTAATTAGGTTGCTCCTTTTATGTATGGTAAAAATTAAAAAGAAAGCAACAAAGAAGATAAAATTACCTTGGCTTAATGGGAAAACATGCAAGTATAATAATCAATAAACTTGTATGATCTAGAGCTTCTAAAAAAGTAGATCACCAACTTTTTGAGCTATCGAAGACTATTTTTATACAATACCAAGGAAAAATTGACACCTTTGCAATTAATTAGTAGCAAGCGTAATGTCATATCTTCATCAATTAATAGACCAATGATCGTCAAACCTTTTTTGGAATTTTAAACCTTTCTTATCAAATAAATATAGGCATATCTCTAACAATCATGAAAATAATAGTTACATTTCCCCCAAGTCCAACTATTACAGGCACAAATTAATATAGACACACTCACAGTCTCACACACAATTCGAACAGGATCCTTTAAACCATGATCAGTCATGAAAAAAAGACCTTAGAACAGACTATAACAACATCAAAATTGCAATTATTTCAAGTAATCATCCAACTAACAATTGTTCAGTCATCAAAAAAGACTTCAAAATAGACTATAGCAATATCAAAGTTGCAATTGTTCCAAGTAATGATTCAACTAATAATTATTCAGTCATCAAAAATACATTAAAATAGCTAAAACAAGAACATAAGATCTCAACAATCCTTCAAAAACATTAAAGCATAAAAAAATTAACAGTAAGAAAATAACATTAGAAGTTCTATTTTCCTATACCTACATTCTATGTGATTCATTAGATGATCTGAAAATATCTGCTCCTAGAATATTGGTTTCTAAGCATTTCTGTTTTGCCCCTCTTCTAGGTTTTCGACAACTTTATTATCACTTTCCAAATAGGCTTCCTACTCATTGTGTTTGAGATCATTCCGGCTTTATATTGTAATAGCAAAATGAATGTAGGACCTAACTCAATCCAAAAAAAAAACTCATTGAGGTGACCATGGTACAAAATCATATAACAATCCATACCCTCAACCAATGTAGGATTTAAACAAGTGTTTGTGTTGTACACTTTGAAGAAAAGAATCAATCTAAAGGTGAATTAAAAATATATATTTTTCTAAAAAGTATTAAACTTTATGTAACTACCTGTCCCCATCGTTAGGAATAGGCCAATGGGGAAGAATTTCGGGCCAAAAAACTTCGCGTAGTAACTTCGGAAAAATTGAGCCTAGGCTAGACTTGGACGAATTCTGAGTCAGGTGAAGTCTAGGGCGATCATGTGAATGATGAAAGGTCAAATTTATAATTCGATTGGACAAGCTGATAGACAAGACGATACAGAGCATTTGAGGCTTTACGGAATTGCATTCGGGCGAGTAAAACTCTCAAAATTGAATTTGGCGTGAAGGGTATAATTTTAATACATCTTTGGAAAGGGTGTATTGTGAAATAAGGGCTTGGAGCATAAACTCCGAGCTCACTGTTTTCGCATAACCCGCCAGAGTGGAATTATTTCCGTCAGAACGGGACAGTCGCGACTTAAGTCGTGAAAAAGTTCAAAACCATCTTTTTCTGCAAAATCAGTTTCTAAAACTTCAAGAGGTGACCTAGGGCGAATTCTACCAATTTCCCATGGATTTCTACGCTTAAGGTAAGGTTTGTACTCCCTAAATTCATACTTTGATTCCTAGAAACTACAAAGTATGGGTGGTAATTATTGGGGGAGTGGTTGAACTGAAAATCTAGGGTGGGAATTAGTCCTAGGGTACGGTTAAGATCAAGGGTTGGCCTAGGGTGTGAAATTATGTTATATTTCCTGATAGTTGGGCCATTGGGTTGATCCTCTATATGTATTTACTGTTTTGTAGACCAAGAATGAGAAGAACGAACCCGAAAAGGGAAGACTCTTGCATTGTAAGGTTGTTGAAGCTTGAATTTGAGGTAGGTGATGGTCTAGTTTCCCATATGTGTTTCATATACTTGTTAAATTGATTCATGATATGCATGTATGTATATGAATAGGGAAACATGCTAGATTATGTGTGAAATAATCACTTGCTAGCCTGTTTGTATGATGAACTTGTTGTTGGTAATATAAATGTTGTAAATACTGAATGTATTTGTGATTGTGGTACCTTTGGATCGGGTGTCACATTCTGACACACAATTTGGATCGGATGTCACGTTCCGACATATATTTAGATCGGGTGTCACATTGTGACACAAAGTTGATTGTTTGTAGGTCTCTTCAGAGGACCCTGGTGTGAAGTTATAGCATGTGAAAGTTTTTGAGTTGTGATATTGCTAACTAATTGTTGAACTTGAGATTGATTGACTTATTCTGTATATGAATATGCCTATTGTGTTGAATTTACTTGTATATGATCCTCTTACTGGCTAACCGCATGATCCTATCAGTACAACATTGTCTTTGTGTACTGATATTACTTTTGTTCTGCATTTTTTGTTGAGTACAGGGCATATTCAACCGGTTACAGAGACCTCGGTTGGAAGATTAGAAGTTTGTTTAAAGTCTAAGGATGAGTTATTTTGTCATGTTGCCGTTGACTTTTCCATTAATCTCAGTCTTTCTTTCGGAACTCAGATGTTTAGACACTGTTTTAGTATTTTGACTTCTGTTTGGGGAGAACCATATCTACCGCTCAACTTATCAACTTAAGAAATAAATATTAAAAACCTTGCAGAAGCAGGAATATAACCAGAAAATAATACTGAGTTCTCATAAACTCAACCAACAATTTTAATACCTACGAAAATGCGGAAGTCAACACATCCTAGGAACTAAAAGTCGTCCGTGACACTTTATGGAATAAGTAGGCTCTCAGTTACCCTTCTTTCCTTTTCTTTTGTTTAATATGTGAGAATGAACTAATGAAGTAACATATAGGCTATGCAATTTCTTTTTCAAAACAGAGCAAAAATTATTTTTTTAGAGCGGGCCTCTTTAGAAGCACACAGTTCACATTAACTACACATTCACACTTCACATTTGGCACATCAACCTCAATAACATCTATCTCATCGCACCCTTTTGCATCAGCCTTCATTGAAACAAAAAAAAATCTCACAAAATAAAACTCAAATGTTTACAAGAAAACAAAAAAAGAAATAGGAGTTCTTGATTTCAATAAATTAACCATCACATTTTTTTCAGCAAAAATCTAATCTTTACACGACCCAATATAGAATATGCAAAATCAAGTAAGCATCACAAGTCTTTTTCAAGATGTGGGCACTAAGAAAATAAATTGCTTAAAAATAAGAAATAATACGCTAATTAGTTGCAACTTTCCAGCAAAATCGTGAAACTTCTAGTTCAAACACATGCAAAACTAAAATAGAAAGTCTATGTAGAGAAACCCAAGAAGAAGCTTGAAAAGCTTTCTCAAGACTTTCATCAAACACTTCACGTGCAACTTTCACTCCTTCACCTTTTAATTCCAAAATCGAGATAAGTAGAATTAAAGTGATCAAACTAAACTATCACCATAAAAGTCACAACATATAACCCAAGAATTAAAATAAAATGAAGAATCAAAATAATACAAATTGAAAACTTACCAGTTGATGGGTACACTCATGAAGAAGTCAATTGTAGAAGATTTTAATTTGTGTATTTGCTAATTTCATAAAGAAATTTAGTGAGGAAGACCGACAATTCATTAAAGGGCGGAGAAGTTTTGGTATACAAAGAATAGAGAGTTGAGTAATGCAAAGGTGGAAAAGATAAAATCAAACACCGCTTTAATAAAAAAGAAGTATAAAATGATTAAAATATCTCTGTGAAGAAGTACACATGTCGACCATCACATGTGCGCTTCTTCACACTTCGATATAGTAGTAATATAGAAGAGTGAGTATAAAGTGTGGTATCAACATGTCAGTTTTTTGTCTTTAAAATTCAAGTCAAGGGTATCTTAGTCATTTCCTTAACTGATATAGCATTGCATAGTTAACGCGGCTTCTAATCATATAGACAACACCTATAATTTAAGGAATAACAGACTTACATCACGATAGTTTAACAGTGTAATAGTGGAACAACATGACAAACGGGGCTACTGGTCATATAGAAAACACCTAGTTTAATTAGTATAATAGTGGAACAAGAATTCTCATCTTCTTTGCTTCAGCGATACTTTTCCTAATACTAGGCTCTTCCTCTTCCTTCTTCTCACATTGATATTACATCTTCTGAATTTCCTCTTTTTGTTCAGTTATTTTTTAAAATTTATGCTTTCTTCGTTTACGAACTTGAGATTAATTCTTGGCTTTATATTTTATAGGTTATATTTCAGTTTTCTATCCGAACAAAGAAAATCCTCAAAACTGTAAACTGTTGGCATTCTTGGGAGTTTCCAGATAGCGGAATGAGAATATATTGTAAGGTATAACCCCTTGAATTGATATCTTTCTAGTGTCTTTGTATTTCCTTGAAATTTTGATTTTATATTTTCGAGGTAGGTATGATGTTGCTCATTTTTTTTAAAAATGTCAACCTTTGCATGTCCCGCAACTTAGGTTAATAAGTGTGTCACGACCCAGATTTGGGTGTGATGGCACTTGCCTAACCCAACAAGACGAGTCATCCTAAGAGTCTGAACCATTCTAAATACGCGAAAATAAAAGAGGAAATATAAAGTTTAACATGACATAAATAAGGAAAAGCGGAAAATAGGTTTTAAACTGCCCAAGACTTGGTGTCACATGTACAAGTCACTACTTTAATAAAAATAAAAAGACTAAATGACGGCGAGAGTTTGCCAAAGAAAACAAGCTGCTACCTCTTACACGCCAGAAGCTCAGTCCAATCAACACGGAAGCTATGAGCAGGAGGCAACGACTCAGATCCTACACATGTGTAGAAGCAAGGGGTGAGAATCAACAACACGATACTCAGCAAAATGGAAACTAAATCCTAAGTAAAGCAATGCGGAACATAGGTACACCAGACATCCCAACCTCAATCCTTCACAACTACACACCTGCACTCAGACAACCAATCTATACAGTTCATATCACACTTATACTAGTACACTAGACACTCGACAAATAGAAAATACAAATACATTCTCACCATTACAATCAGACAAACACATGACATCTCAAATCATAATCAATTACATGATGAAATAGGTGCAAGTGCAATTTCAAATATCGAGATGCATGTCTATCCTACGATACACAACTGCTGATCATCTCAGACCGAATCCTATGGGGGGCTTACATAGATCATGTATCCACCGAAAAAGGCCTCGTCCAATATCTTTTGAAAGAAACAACGGTAACTCATCTCGATCGGTAGAAACCTCGATCCCAATATCCAGTGCCTCACTCATATCATTCCTCAGCCATCACAGATATAATATATGCACAAGTAATGAGTGGAACATGATAAGTATTCACATAAGATGCCATATAATCCACAATCACACAATAGATCAATGTCCCCCAGTTCACAACACTTAGACAATTAACCCAATCTGAATTTTCACTATCACACTTCAACTCATACAATTAAATTCAATCTTATGACTCAACACACCCTAATCCCCTCACATAGGAAAATACAATGTTCAACATACTTAACAAAGGTTAAAATTCCACTTTCCTTAGTCAAAAGTCACGAACAATCCAAAATCACTATTTTCCCCTCCGATGATACTCTAAATCATCACAATCTAATCAAATATAGACTCGCAATCATATTTTGAAATTATTAATACTAAAATTAAGAAATTCGGGTGAAAAGAATAAAATGATCAAGAATTTCATATCAAAAATCAAACTCGGAATCTGATTATTTTTAGATGAAAACATCTCCAAGTTATAAGGGATGTAATGGTGAAAACCAATTCAAAAATGGAGTTAAAATGAGTTCACAAACCCAACTTTTGTTAGAAATTCGAATTAGGTAACGCCCCCCCCCCCCCCCACACACACACACAAAAAAAAATCTCCTATTTGAAATACAAATTTTGAAATCAAAATCAAGAATTAATCAAGTGAAATGAAAGATATAGGTGGAAAATGACTTACCCAATAATTTTCCATGAAACATTCCCTTGAAATTCGCCTATACTGAGCTTGGAATGTCAAAAACGGAGGAAATTGATCCTAGTCCCGTCTTTTGGGAAAAGACATTGTTCAGACCCACTTAACCCTTTGCGATCCCAATTCACTTAGGTCGTGAACGCGAAGGTCAGGGTTTTTTGCCTCATCACGATCGTGGCTTAGACCTCACAATCACGAAGGTCAATAAACAAGTGTTTCGTGATCGCGGCAGGACTTCTCCGCGAACATGAAGAACATCGGAGACACCAGTTGACAACATCCATTTCACCAAGCTAAGTCTCCGAATGAACCCTCGAAATTCGATCGAAATCCCGTGAACACAAATCAGATATGCAACCCTACTAAATTCGATATTTTGGACTCAATGGAATCATCAAAATTTGAATTCAAGGCCTCTTTAACACGAAATCTGATAAGATGTAATTAAACTAATTTCGATATTTGAAATACCCTCGAGACCTCCAAAAATTATAAGGAAACCATTTATAGCATTAGAATCACCTTTCGAAACCATAGGATCAATCAAAAATCCAATCCGAGCACCCGAACCCCAAATATTGACCAAAGTCAAACTTGAACCAAAATTTAACTGAATTTCCAACTTTGAACCTAAATTCCACGTTTTAACTCTAATCTGATTTCGACAACTCTCTAGACCAATTTCTTCATTCTAGAGCTGATGGAATCAACGAAATTCTATTTTGAGGTTCAAAACTTCAAATAACTCCGAAACTCAAATTTTGACAACTTAAGCCTTTAAAACCCATTTTTGAAGCAACACCTCAACTTTTCATAAGATTTCCCAAAACTAACTTTCAGACCCAACCAAAAGTGACTTCGAGGAAACTAAAAGGAGGGATAAAATAGTAATTTTATTGAAAATAACAAAAATGACCTTCAGGTTCATTACATCATTCACTACTAAAAACCATGTTCATCCTCGAACATAAAGCAACGGATATACCTGGAGTCTCCAAAAGATGAGGGTAACAGGCTCGCATATCTGACTCTAACACCCAAGTAGCCTCTCCACGGATCGGTGCCGCCACTAAACCTTCACCGAAGTTATATCCTGAGTCCTCAATTTCCTGACTTGCTTGTCCAAAATAGCCACAAGCTCCTCCTCATATGTCAACTTTGGACTCAATTCCACTGAATCATGAGAAATCACATAAGACTTATATAGAATATAGCGCCGTAGCATTGAGACATGAAATACAGGATGTACAAAAGATAGACTAGGTAACAAGGCAAGTCTGTAGGCCATCTTTTCCACACGATATAAGATCTCAAAAGGGCCAATAAACCTAGGGCTGAACTTGCCCATCTTCCCAAATATCATGACACCCTTCAAGGGTGAGACCCTCAACTATACCTGATCCCCGACCATGAATACCAAAGGTCGAACCTGCCTGTCCGCATAGCTCTTCTAGTGACTCTGAGTTGTCAACAACCTACCCTGAATCAGCCAAACCTGCTCCATGGTATCTCAAAGCAAATCGATGTCTAGGCTATCCACCACCACAGAACCAAACTATTCGATGTGCGATCTATATCTCCGGCCATACAAGGCCTCAAAAAGAGCCATCTGGATACTGGAATAGTAACTGTTGTTGTAAGCAAACTCTGTCAGGGGCAAGTGCTAATCTCGATAAATATCAAAATCAATCACACATACCCGTAGCATATCCTTAAGTAGCTGAATAGTCCTATCAGACTGACCATCCATCTAAGGGTGGAATGCAGTACTCAGATACAATCGGGTACCCAATCCACGCTGCACGGCCTCCCAGAAGTGAGATATGAACAATGGCCCCAAAATGATATGATAGAAATAGGAAACCCATGAAGTCTAACAATCTGACTAATATAGAGCTGAGCCAACCTACCTTCCATTAAATTAACCTTAAATGGAATGAAATGAGTTGATTTGGTCAATTGATTGACCACAACCCAAATGGAGTCAAAACCTACCACAGTAGTAGGCAAACTTACCATAAAATCCATCGTGATCCTCTCCCACCTTCAAGTGAGAATGAGCATTCTCTGAAACTCACCCTTGGGCCTCTGTTTCTCATACTTAACCTGCTGGCATGTCAAAGACTTGGATATGAACTCGACAATGTCCTTCATATCACACCACCAATAATGTTGACTCAAGTCATGGTACATCTTTGTTGTCTCTGGATGAATGGAATATCGAGTGTAATGGGCCTTCTCAAGTATTAATTTGACCAACTCACTCACCTTGGGCACAGAAATGATACTCCCAATCCTCAAAACACCTCTCACTACCTTATTGCAAATGAGGCACAATTTCTCATCCTCAAACTGCCTCTCTCAGATCTTATCCATCAAATAAGAGTGGGCCTCTATAAAAGCAAGCATTCGGCCCTCATCAGAAAGCTACAGTCTTACCAACCTATTGGCCAATCTCTGAACATCCCTAGCCAAGGATCACTCCTCATCTCGAATAGCTGTAAGACTTCCCATGCTAGAAGTCTTCCTACTCAATGTATCGGCCATATTAGCCTTCTCGGGGTGATATAAAATAGTCAAATCATAATCTTTCAAAAACTCAACCTACTTTCTTTACCTCAAATTCAAGTCTCGCTGGCTGAAGATATATTCTAGACTATGGTGATCGGTGAATATCTCACAATGAACTCTATATAAATAATGCCGCCATAACTTCAAAAAAAGGATAACCGCCACAAACTCTAAATCATGGGTAGGATAGTTCTTTTCATGAGGCTTCAATTGCCAAGAAGCATAGGCAATCACTTTCCCCTTTTGCATCAACACTCCACCTAAGCCTACTCTCGAGGTATCACAATATACGATAAAGTCAACACCCTCCTCAAGTAAGGTCAACATAGGCGTAGTAGTCAATAATACCTTGAGCTTTTGGAAGCTCTCCTCATACTCATCTAACTAATGAAATACCATATTCTTCTAAGTGAGACTGGTCAATAGAGCTACTATTGTAGAAAATCCCTGAACAAAATGGCAATAATACCCTGCCAAACCCACAAAGCATTGAATCTTTGTAGCTGAGGTGGGTCTAGTTGTAATGATCCTGAAGGACACTTTTTATATTTTTGATAAAATTACTATTTCACCCTTCCCGTTAGTTTCCTTGAGTCACTTTTGATTGGGTATGAAGTTAGTTTTTGGAAATCTTGTGAAAAGTTGAAGTTTTGCTTGAGAAATCAATTTTAAAGGCTTAAGTTGCCAAATTTTGATTTGGAGTCATTTGGAGTTTTGAGTCTTGGAATAAAATTCCATTAATTTCATCAGTTTCAAAATGTGGAAATTGGTTTAGGAGAGTTGCCAGAATCAGATTTGGAGTTAAAATCTGGAATTTAGGTCCGAAGTTGGAAATTGAGTTAAAGTTTGATCCAAGTTTGACTTTGGTCAATATTTGGGACTTAGGTACTCAGATTAGATTTCTGATGGTTTCACTAGTTTCGGAAGGTGATTCTAACGCTAGAAATGACTTTTTTATAATTTTCAGAGGTTTAGGGGGTATTTTGTGTATCTCAAGTGTTGAAACTAGTTTAGTTGCGACTTATCGGATTTCGAATAAAGAAGGCCTCAAATTCAAATTCCAATGATTTCATTCAGTCTGAACATCGAATTTAGTAGGATTTCATATATGGTTTATGTATATGGGGTTCCGAATGAATCCCGAAGGTCCGATCGGAGGCTTGCGTTGTGACTTAGCTTATTTTGTTGGTGCTGATGTAGGGTCCGCTTAAGCGGACTCTCTTAAGTGAAGACCCATCACTTAAGTGAAGGGAATCACTTAGTCAGGGTTCACACGAACCAGGTTCGTGAAAGCGAACCTCCGCTAAAGCAAAGGTCCAGTCGCTCAAGCGACATTTGAAGGGATTTAGACAAGGTTTAAGGTACTTTCACCATTTTTTTAACATTCCAAGCTCGGTTTAGGCAATTTTTTCAAGATTTTTTATGACAAAAATATTGGGTAATGTATTTCTAACACTTTCCCTTAATTTTCATTGAATAATTTCATATTTTAACTTCAAATTGGAGATTTTGGATTTTCTTAAACATGAACTTTTGAAAGAGAAATGGGGATTTTTGA
The DNA here is from genome assembly GCF_947179165.1 of Solanum dulcamara. Lineage (NCBI taxonomy): Eukaryota > Viridiplantae > Streptophyta > Magnoliopsida > Solanales > Solanaceae > Solanum > Solanum dulcamara. The sequence goes on from NC_077242.1 coordinate 12,398,421, forward strand.
ACTCATTTTAGCCTCATTTTAAAATGGATTTCACCAGTAGATTCCTGATTACTTGAGAAATATTTTCATCTAAAAATAATCATTTCCGAGTTCAATTTTCGATATAAGATTTTTGAATGTTTTACCCTTTTCACCCAAATTGCTTGATTTTAGTGTCAATAGTTTTAAAATATGATTGTGGGTCTATATTTGATTATATTGTGGTGATTTGGAGTATCATCGGGGGGGAAGCTATGAGTTTGGATTGTTTGTGACTTTTGGCTAAGGTAAATGGAATTCAAACCTTTGTTAAGTATGTTGAACTTCGTATTTTCCATTGTGAGGGAATTAGGGTGTGTTGAGTCATTGAATTGAATTGAATTATATGAGTTGAAGTGTGATGGTGGGGATTTGAATAGGAGTACTTATTTAAGTATTTTGAATTACGAGGCATTGATCTATTGTGTGATTGTGGAATATATGAAATCTTATGTGAATATTTATCATGTTTCACTCATTACTTGTGCATATATTATATCTGTGATGGCTAAGAAATGATATGAGTAAGGAACTAGATATTGGGACCAAGATTTCTACTGATCAAGGTAATTTGCCGAGGATTCTTCCGACGGCCGAGGTCTCTTCTGACTGATGTTATGGCTGAGGTCTTTTTCGGCGGATGTTATGGCCAAGATCTCTTCCGACAGGTATTGGCCGAGCTCTTTTCTAGCGGATACATGGTCTATGTGAGGCCCCATGGGTTTCAGTCTAAGGTGATCGATGAATGTACATCGTAGAAAAGACATACATCACGATATTTGACATTGCATTTGTATCTATTTCACCTTGTGATTAATTATGATTCGAGATTTCATGTGTTTGCCAGAGTATTGTGGTGAGAATGTAATTGTACTTTCTATTTGTGGACTGTCTAGTATCCTGGTATAATTGCGATATAAGTTGTATAAATTGGGTTGTCTGAGTGCAGGTGTGTAGTTGTGGAGGATTGTGGTTGGGATGTCAGGAGTACATGTGTTTCGCATTGCTTTACTTAGGGTTTAGTTTCCATTTTGCTGAGTACCGTGTTGTTGGTGCTCACCCCTTAATTATACACATGTGTAGGATCTGAGCCCGGTGCCTCCTGTTTATAGCTTCTCTATTGATTGGACCGAGCTTTTGGCATGTGAGAGGTAGTAGCTTATCTTCTTCGACAGACTCTCACCGTTATTTACCTTATGCCCTGTTCTGTTGAGGACTGAGACATATAGACTTATACTTTTTTTATTTCTGCTAAAGTAGTGGCTTGTACATGTAACACCAAGTCTTGGGTAGTTTAAAACCTATATTTTTTCCATTTTTCTGTATCTATGTCATGTTAAATTATATTTCCGCTTTTATTTTCACGTATTTAGAATTTTTCAGACTCTTAGGCTGACTCGTCTTGGTGGGTCGGGCGAGTGTCATCACACCCGAATCCGGGTCGTGACACTAGTCCACCCTTGGACCATCTCAATCTTAGTCGGATTGACTCTGATGCCCTCCTTGGACACCACATGCCCTAGGAACGCCACCGAACTCAACCAAAACTCACACTTGGAGAACTTGGCATAAAACTTTTCCTCCCTAAGCCTCTAGAGTACAATCCTCAAGTGTTGCACATGATCTATCTCAGTCTTAGAATAAACCAAGAAATCATCAATAAACACACTCACAAATGAGTCCAAATACGGACGAAACACCCCATTCATCAACTCTAAAAATGTTGTTGGGGCGTTAGTCAGCCTGAAAGGCATAACAAGAAACTCAGATGGCTATATCTGGTCTAGAAAGCTATCTTAGGAATATCTGAAGGCTGAAACATCAACTGATGATACCCTAATCTCAAATCGATCTTAGAGAATAAGGCTGCTCCTTGGAGCTGATCGAACAAATCATCAATATGGGGAAGAGGGTACTTGTTCTTGACAGTCACCTTGTTCAACTGTCTATAGTCGATACACATCATCATAGACCCGTCCTTCTTCTTCACAAATAACACCGGGCCACCCCAAGGAGAAACACTAGGGCGAATAAACCCCTTACTCAACAGGTCCTGAAGTTGCTCTTTTGCCTCCTTCAACCTAACTGGAGCCATATGATAAGGAGAAATAGAAATGGTCTTGGTTCTTGGCTCGAAGTCAATAGCAAAGTCAATATTCCTGTTAGGTGGAACCCCTGGAAGATCAGTATGGAATACATCCATAAACTCTCGAACCACGGGAATAGACTCCGTAGAAGGCAGCTCAATATCAGTATTATGAATAAATGCCAAATACGCCAAACAATCCCTATCGATCAATCGTTGGGCCCGAATATAAGAAATAAACCTACTAGGATAGGAACCACTCAAACCCTTACACTCTATCTGTGGCCTACCAGGCATAGCTAACATCACCGTCTTGGCATAAAAATCAAGAATGGCATGATACGGAGATAACCAGTCCATACCCAAAATGAAGTCGAAGTGTAACATATCAAGGATAATCATATCCACCCACATCTCACAACCTTCCAAAGATACAAGATAGGATCAGTACACTCGATCCACTACTAAGGGCTCTCCTACTAGGAAAGAAACATGCACGGGCATGGGCATACGATCACATAACAAGTCAAACCCAGAAGAGAAATATGCTGACATATACGAATAAGTGGATCCAGGATCAAATAACACAGATGCAGGGTGATGACAAATCGGAATAATACTTGTTGTTATACCCCATTTTAACTCGAGGTCAAACGGTGTACAACATATTGATGATTCCTAAATTATTTAATTTTAAGGAGTCGCCACCTAATTATTTTTAAGGTAAATTAGGATACCTAAATAATTAACTTATTTAATGCTAAAAATGATCTCCGATTAGTGGTCTACTTAGCTTATGAGATTCTAGATAAGGTTCTAGTTATCCTAAAGGGAAGGGGTTAGGCATCCTTCAAGATTCGTTAAAAACGATTACCGGCCAAACTTAGGTTTAGATTAAAACTATAAAAAGTTGTTCAAAAGTTTTGAAAATAAAGCTTAGTAATTACATGGAAAAAGATTTTTGAACTTGAAATTATTAGGCAAATATTGCTTATTGCATGAAATAAGTGCGTGTTTAAATGCGGTATTTTTTACTAATAATTTAGCCTTAAATAAAAATATAGGTTTCTTTTATTATGATGACTCATTTTAATTAAAAGTTCACAAATCTAAATATCTATATAATGTTAGCTATTGCATTAGTGAGAACATATTCACATTATAAAAGCAAATTTAACATGTAATGATAATAATAATAATACTAATAATAGTAGTAATAGTAATAATAGTAATAATAATAGTAATAATAATACTAATGATAGTAATAATAATAACAACAATCATAATAACAATAATGCAACAATAACAATAACAATAATAATAGCCATAATAATAATAACAATGATAATAATAATAATAAAGTATAATAATAATAATAACGGTAGTAAAAAAATATATAATAATAATAATACGATAAATAATAATAATAATATGATAAATAATAAATATAATATGATAAATAATAATAATAATAATAACAGTAAATAACAACAACAATAATAATAAATACGATAATGATGATAATAATAATAACGATAATAATAATAGTAATAATAAAAATAATAATAATGATTATAACAATAATACCATAATAATAATAACAATAATAATAATAATAGCCATAAAAATAACAATGATAATAATAATAATAGTAATAAAATATAATAATAACAATACTAACAGAAATAAAATATACTAATAATATTAATAATAAAAATAGTAAAATAAAAATATATATACTACTACTAATAATAATAATAATAATACTAATGATAATAAAATATACTAATAATAATGATGATAATAATAATAACGAAAATAATAATAATAATACTAACAGTAAAAAATAAAAATACAATTATAACTACTAATAATATTAATAACGAAAATAACAATACTAATAATAACACAATAATAATAATAATAATAATAGTAATATTAATAATAATAGCAGTAAATAAAATGTACTAATAATAATGATAATAATAATTACGAAAATATTAATAATAGTAATAATAATAATAATAATAATAATGCTAACAGTAAATAAAATACTACTAATAATAATAATAATAAAAAAACGGTAATAATAAGAATATATACTACTACTAATAATAATAATAATAATAACGAAAATAATAATAACAATAACAATAATAACAATAATAATAATAATAATAATAATAACAGAAAAATAAACATACTACTGCTTCTATTAATAATATTAATAATGAAAATAATAATATTAATATGAATAACGAAAATAATAATAATAATAATAATAATAATAATAATAATAATAATAATAATAATAATAATAATAATAATAATAGTAATACTAACAGAAAAATAAACATACTACTACTTCTATTAATAATATTGATAGCGAAAATAATAATAATAATAATAATAATAATAATAATAATAGTAATAATAGAAAATAAAATATACTAATAATAATAATAGCAATAATAATTAAAAATAATAATAATAACGACAATAATAATAATCATAATAACAATAGTAAAAATAATAATAAGGATATCAGCTCCATGTGAGGGAATGAAGATTACATTGAAACTCCATTTTTGCTCCCGAAGTGTTCATGCAAACAAAAAGAGAGTGACGAAATTAGGAGGCTAGCATTTTTAGGATAATATTTAAGCATAATGACAACGAAAAAAACAAAGGAACATGAAGTAAATATTATCTGTTGCAGGGCAGTGAACGGGGATGATTTGGTCATGAATCTACCCTCGTTTTAAAAGTAAAGCTAAGTGCAAATTCAAAAATACTTTGAAAGAAATATTCAAAATCAGTGTAAGAGTTTTTTTTTTTGTCTGCGTTTTTTTTTTCTCCTCCTGTTCGTGTAAGTGTAAGCCCCCCCTTTCCTTCTGTCCAATCCCTCTATTTATAGGGAGATGGAAATTAAAATAAAAATAAAAGTAAAACGGATGATTAAAATAATGCGGAGTGGGCGAAAATATAAAATAATATGGAACGGCGGAAAAATAATAATTAATACGAAATGGGCGGAATATTTAAATAATGCGGAATGGGCGGATTATTAAAATAATACGAAACGGCGGAAAATAATAATAAATACGAAATGGGTGGAATATTTAAATAATGCGGAATGGGGCAATATATTAAAATAATGCGGAATGAATATTATAATATTATTATTTTGAATAGGTTGGCCGATGAATATATATATAATGGGTAAATAGTATTATTTGGTATATAAAGGGAAACACGCGTGGAATGTATGTTGGATGAGTAAAATTATTATTATAATAATGAATGTTATTTAAAATTATATATATATATATATATATATATATACATATTTGGAATATATGTCTATATATATGTACATCTTTTATATATATAGCCGATTATTATTATTAATTATTTATATATATATATATATATATATTTATTTCTTTTATTTTATTACTAGTTATGCTTTTTTTTAAAGAAGACAAAATGTACATTAAATATATATATGTATGGGGAGATGGGAGGGGACAAGAATGGTTAGTTAATTTAAAAAATATTTTCTGAAAAAAAGAAAAGGGGGATGGAGGGGACAAGCATGGGTTAGTTAATTTAAAGTGTTTTCTGGAAAAAAGAAAAAGGGGGATGGGAAGGGGCATGCGCGGATATACATACATATATATATATATATATGGGGACGCGTGGTATAAATTAATATTATTTATTTTTATTTCATTAATTATTTATTTTAAAAATAAAATCGGATTTGAATATATATATTTTAGAAAAGAGATATAATATTAATATGGGTATATGTGCAGGGGACAAGCGTGGAATATAAAATGGTATAGGAATATGGGAAGGGGGACAAAGCATGTGTATATATATATTTTATTTTAAAAAAATTGGATGAATTATTTATTATATATATATTTTTATTTTTATTTTTAAAAAAAAAATTCGGATGAAAGAATACATATTTTTTATTTTTTATACATATTTTTTTATTTTTTAAATAGGAATTCGGATGAATAAATAATATATATATTTTTTAATTTCTTTATTTATTATTATTAATATTTATTTATTGATTTATTTATTTTTATTTTTTGATGAGGAGATGGCATATATATTATTTGCGTGTTGTAGTATTAATGGAAGAATAAAAATAATAAAAAAAATTGTTAATTCAATATTAATTATTTGTTATTTAGGAGAAGTAATGAAAACGTAAAATTAATTAGTGAAATTGGTTATCAAATTAGACGAATTAATTTACGATCTTCTTAATTTTAACAAAAGTAAAATGATTAACCTCATTGTAACTAATTATTAATTTACGAAATAATTAATTATGGTAAAATAATAATTTTCTTTTTATAAGTCAAATTTAAATATTACTAAGAGATAATGACTGTATAACAAAAAAAATGCATGTGTTATGAAGATAACAAATTATTTAAAATACACTTGAAAATATGCATGGTTTTATAAAAGCCAATTATTTTAATTTAATTAAAATTGAAGAAGTCTAAAATTAAAATAATATGAGTATGCATTAATTAATTAACAAACCTCTCATTTTTTACAAAGTAAATAATTAACTTCAGTTTAAATAAATTAACTTGAAATATGAGTCTATTAATTAAAATCCAACTAATTAACAGAGCTATTTATTTTAAAAATAAAAATCTTTTGAAACAATTTTTTTGAATAAATAATAAAATATATTATATTCAAGAATTATTTTATAAATATATATATATATAGAGAGAGAGAGAGAGAGAGAAATTAATTTAAAATGATGATACCATATATGTATATTTCGTTTTTATTATTATTATTATTATTTAATTTTATATATATATTTTATTATTATTGTATTATTATTATTTTTTGTAAAAATTACGTTGTTGAGAGTCAAAATTGGGTGTCAACAGCTGTCCCTCTTTGACCGAAGACGATGAAAGTGTTTTTGGGCAAAGAAGTTGACATAATAGCCAATTTTGTCCCGGCCATCAATGTTGAAATGAAGTTTATGAAAAATGAAGCGAAGCAAAAGGGAGCGTATTGACAATATAAAGAGATAAAGTAGAATTAAAAACCTGAACTCGACAAGGGGCGAGAATATTGGAAAGAACGAAGTAAAGCCTAACCCCAAAGAAATCGTCCCAATAACGAATAATGGCGAGACTGGATTTTAAAACCTGAATTATGGAAGTAGGTTGAGTAGAGTTCGAGAGTAAATTCATGACCATTGTTGGTGAGTTTGACTTTCCAACAAACATCCCCCATTCACTGCTTAGAAACAATTCCACGTTATGCTGCGATTTCTGCAAAATTTAAACTTGATAAGACAATTAGTAAATATTAAATATAAAAGCAATGTGCAATAAGCTTATGGGAATGACACCTCTAGGGTGCGAGTATATATAATGCGGCCTTGTGAACCGTAATGATTAAATAAAGCCTATGAAAATAGGGTTAGTCGATGACTCATGAGAATGATGTCTTTCAGCAATGATTAATGAAATGAGGCCTTAACCCAAATAATTTATGAAGATTGCAACTTCTCAAGTCAATGATTAATGAAAATGACGTCTTTGCAAATATTGCAACTTTTGCAAGTGTTTTATGCAATTGTATTTAAAGCATTTGTGCAAAGCAGTAAAAAAAACAATTGAGAGCCACTTGGAGCGCAATAAAGCATTTGAATATATCGAAAAGCATTAGTGCAGTGCATTTGAGAGTATTTGTAAAGTGCGTTTGAATATATAAGAAAGCATTAGTGCGGTGCATTTGAATATATAAGAAGCATTTGTGCAGCACGTTTGAATATATCGAAAGCATTTTTGCAGTGCATTTGATAATGTTTGAAAGCATTTGTGCAGTGTATTTGAATATAGTGGAAAGCATTAGGCGGTGCATTTGATAATGTTTGAAAGCATTTGTGCAGTGTATTTGAATATAGTGGAAAGCATTTGAGCGGTGCGTTTGAATATATCGAAAGCATTTGTGGAGTGCATTTGAATATATTATAAGCATTTGTGCAGTGCATTTGAATATAGTGGAAAGCATTAGTGCAGTGCATTTGATAATGTTTGAAAGCATTTGTGCAGTGCATTTGATAATATTTAAAAGCATTTGTGCGGTGCGTTTGATAATAATTGAAAGTATTTGTGCAGTGCATTTGATAATAATTGAAAGCATTTGTGGAGTGCATTAGAAAGCATTGAAAGCATTTGGGCATGCATTTGAAGAAATTTCAAGATATTATGCACTGCAATACCCGTATTAGAAAGGTGAGTGCCTATGAAATGTGCTGCAATACCCGCATTAAAAAGGTGAGCGACTATAAAATGTACTGCAATACCCGCATTAGAAGGTGGGTGCCTATGAAAAGTGCTGCAATACCCGCATTAGAAGGTGGGTGCCTATGAAAAGTGCTGCAATACCCGCATTAGAAGGTGGGTGCCTATGAAATGTGCTGCAATACCCGCATTAGAAGGTGGGTGCCTATGAAATGTGCTGCAATACCCGCATTAGAAGGTGGGTGCCTATGAAATGTGCTGCAATACCCGTATTAGAATGTGGGTGCCTATGAAATGTGTTGCAATATATGTTGTATCCTATTAGAGGGTGGATGAACTCATATCCTATTTTATGGTGGATGAACCCATATCCTATTAGAGGGTGGATAAACCCATATCCTATTTTAGGGTGGACGAACTCGATATGTCCCATTTTAGGGTGGACTAACCCAATATATGGTGCAAACTTATAAATATGAATTTTGGTGCAATGCATTGAGATTGGTGCAATTTGTTTGTAGTATAAAACATTGATAATCTAATATGGAAGGCATGTTGCAATGTCTTTGCAGTACTTAATATTCAAAATGCAGTGCAGAGCTCGGTGTACTGTCTTCATGAAAGCAAAATTCATAATATAGTATTTGCAAGCTTGATGCAATGCCTTGTAGTAGCAATTATCCCACGTATAATGCCTCTTGTATTAGCAAACATTAACAGTGCAGTGTAGCATTAACGAAAATTTCTAATGTGCTGCTCATAATTTAGGAACCTTCCACCTTGGTGACATTGATTTCCAAGAGATTCCTATGCTCAAAGAAAATTGTGAATTTCATATTTCATTCTTGATGATATTGCACCATTTGAATCTTGCGAATTCTGGTTTGATGTTGGGCCTCATGGTGCTGTCATTCAAGGATAAATAAAAAATAGCCTTTGCATTATTCAAAGAAAATTTGTTAGTATAAAATAAAATGGTTGCCTTGCATTGAACTACGAAGTTTTGGCTTTGAATCTGCATTTCTTGTTGCTATGGCTTTGAAGCAATTATGGCGTGAATATGGCTCGTAATCATAACCTTTGTATTTTCGAAGGATTATAGGTCCTCTGCAAAGCTGTCCCAATTTTGCTTTTGGGGAAAATGAATTTTTTATTTTATCTAGACCGAACCCAACATGGGCGCCTACGTATCCCGCTACCAATGGGAATCAGGTCACACGTAGTTCATTAAAAGCCTAGAAAGGATAGAAAAGAGTAGGTAGAAGATGAGAGAGAAGGCATGGTTAAACAAATATTTTGAGTTGAGCCGGAAGCCTTAGTGGTGGTAGGAAGAAGGCTAAAGGTATTTGTCAGATTGACTAATACATTTCTTCGAATCACATTCTTCTCGTTATCATCATTTTGTGCTTACACTAATCCCATATTGTTGTTGAATGCTTTCAATTCTTCTGTCATTATATTTTCCCTTAATGCAGATTTGCAGCCAAAACAATATTCAATGATAGACAAAAATAAAATAAAATTTTAGAAACGAAATAAAGTGTTAGCGCATTAGAATATACAAATGAAGATAAAGTAAAAAAAAATCATGATTTCGTAGAATAAGAGCTCTAGACTAGAGAAAATGATCTAAGTTTAGAACGAAGTTACGAGAAAGGTTGACTTATGTCAAATAAAATGAAATATTTGGGTAAACACAGAAAAAGTATGCAGCAGGTCAAGAATAGAGCAATTAAGAGTGTGATTAACAGCTAATTAATGAATCTAGTCCAATAAGGAAGGTTTTAATAGAAAATATGTCAATCAAGCGCACAAGGATTGGACTTGCTAAATTGAAGGATTGCGAAAAAAAAAAAAATCTATTTTAGTACGGGCGTATTAAAATTATCGAGGATGGAAACAATGTCAATTGTAGACCTATGATATTTTCCTCGACTTGCATGCCAAAACTTGGAATTAGCAGGTGCATAAAAAAAATCTTGAAAACCCATTAGAAGAAAAACACAAGTATTTGAATTAAGCTAGTGAAGCAACAAATGGCGTGAAGATCACTAATAAGTTGCAAGAATGCAAAACCTCCATGACGTAGATTAAGTGCTAAATTATTTCTACGAAGTATGGAACTAAAAAAATATTTTGTTGTTAAAAATAAAATTATATCCATAATAATCTAGAAAGGTAAAATTTGGCACGAGACTAGAAAAATTAGTAGTGAATCGATGTGCAAAAATATCACACCTAATGATGAACAATTAAGCCCATTTCAAAAGACTAAGGAAAAATAATTTAAAAGCAAGTTGCGGACAGGCATTGAAAGGGTCAAAGGAAGTAATTTTAAGATAATGACAAATTAAAATTAAAGAAAGAAAAAAATCTTAATTGAGGACGCTAAGAGTTCACACGAGTTTAAAATAATTATGATCTTAAACGATGCTCTAGACTCGTTAAACATGTGGCAAACGTGAAAAAAATAATAATAATTATAAACATGACATAAAATTTATAATAGGTAATCAAATAAAGAAATAGAAAAATAATTTTCTCTTCTGTAAAAAAAACAAATATAATGTTAGTAATAATCAATTAAATTAATGTTGCAAAAAAAAAATTCATATAAGTCACATAGAAAGCAAGCATGCAAAAATTTATAAAGCACATAACACAAGTATAATGCGTCCTAATATAGGTGACCTTTTTATGCCAGAGGTAGGTCTAACGCGTATTTGAAAAATAAATGTGCCATAATATGTCATTCCATTGCTCTTTAATTAATAAAACAAATCTATCCCCAAAATTAAATACAAAAATAGAATTAAGCTTTATTACATGGCAACAATAATAATAAAATTCTCCATCGCATCTAAAAATCTTCAATCCATTTACATGTTCATGGTTCAATCTCCACAAGATAAAAATTTGTGATCTTCATAGCTATCTGCATCACAAAAGGATTAGTAATACCCTCCCTCTTAAGGTTTAATTAATTTAGATAAATGGTCCATATTCTGGCACAACTATTTTTCAAATAATGCACATACAAATGATAAAATTACTTGGGGTCGTGAACCCACTCGGACATTAGGATAAAGTTGACTAATGGACTTAAGGATATTAAGCCTCCTATGATAAATGATGCATGTCCTAAAAATGTGTTGGTTTAGCTCTATTCTAGTTGAATTAAGAATTGGTTTACTAGACACAAGGTTCCCGAGCGGACAACTCGAGTGAGAAAGCTACGCGGCCACACGGAAAAAAAATCCGGACACCCCGCGCATATGCCAACTCTCCTAAATTTGGATTTTGAAGAAAAATTTGTGAGTGCGCAAAACACACCTCACGTGTACGTATGATCGTGTCAATTTTCCAGAACTGGAGGAAGTATGAACGAAATGACAATTTATATAAAGCAATAACAAATAAACAATTTATATAAAGCAATAACAAATAAACAATTTATATAAAACAATAACAAATAAATAAATTATATCACATGAGCAAGATAAACACAGATTAAGCAATTTAAATAAAATAAATAAATAAATTATTAACCTAAGTCAGTTGTGGTTTAGACCTTTAATCCCCAGCGGAGTCGCCAAACTGTTATACCCCATTTTAACTCGAGGTCAAACGGTGTACAACATATTGATGATTCCTAAATTATTTAATTTTAAGGAGTCGCCACCTAATTATTTTTAAGGTAAATTAGGATACCTAAATAATTAACTTATTTAATGCTAAAAATGATCTCCGATTAGTGGTCTACTTAGCTTATGAGATTCTAGATAAGGGTTCTAGTTATCCTAAAGGGAAGGGGTTAGGCATCCTTCAAGATTCGTTAAAAACGATTACCGGCCAAACTTAGGTTTAGATTAAAACTATAAAAAGTTGTTCAAAAGTTTTGAAAATAAAGCTTAGTAATTACATGGAAAAAGATTTTTGAACTTGAAATTATTAGGCAAATATTGCTTATTGCATGAATTAAGTGCGTGTTTAAATGCGGTATTTTTTACTAATAATTTAGCCTTAAATAAAAATATAGGTTTCTTTTATTATGATGACTCATTTTAATTAAAAGTTCACAAATCTAAATATCTATATAATGTTAGCTATTGCATTAGTGAGAACATATTCACATTATAAAATCAAATTTAACATGTAATGATAATAATAATAATACTAATAATAGTAGTAATAGTAATAATAGTAATAATAATAGTAATAATAATACTAATGATAGTAATAATAATAACAACAATCATAATAACAATAATGCAACAATAACAATAACAATAATAATAGCCATAATAATAATAACAATGATAATAATAATAATAATAAAGTATAATAATAATAATAACGGTAGTAAAAAAAATATATAATAATAATAATACGATAAATAATAATAATAATAATATGATAAATAATAAATATAATATGATAAATAATAATAATAATAATAACAGTAAATAACAACAACAATAATAATAAATACGATAATGATGATAATAATAATAACGATAATAATAATAGTAATAATAAAAATAATAATAATGATTATAACAATAATACCATAATAATAACAACAATAATAATAATAATAGCCATAAAAATAACAATGATAATAATAATAATAGTAATAAAATATAATAATAACAATACTAACAGAAATAAAATATACTAATAATATTAATAATAAAAATAGTAAAATAAAAATATATATACTACTACTACTAATAATAATAATAATAATAATAATAATGATAATAAAATATACTAATAATAATGATGATAATAATAATAACGAAAATAATAATAATAATAATAATACTAATGATAATAAAATATACTAATAATAATGATGATAATAATAATAACGAAAATAATAATAATAATAATAATAATAATAATAATACTAACAGTAAAAAATAAAAATACAATTATAACTACTAATAATATTAATAACGAAAATAACAATACTAATAATAACACAATAATAATAATAGTAATATTAATAATAATAGCAGTAAAGAAAATGTACTAATAATAATGATAATAATAATTACGAAAATATAAATAATAGTAATAATAATAACAATAATAATAATATTAACAGTAAATAAAATACTACTACTAATAATAATAATTAAAAAAACGGTAATAATAAGAATATATACTACTAATAATAATAATAATAATAATAACGAAAATAATAATAACAATAACAATAATAATAATAATAATAATAATAATAATAATAATAATAATAATAATAACAGAAAAATAAACATACTACTGCTTCTATTAATAATATTAATAATGAAAATAATAATATTAATATGAATAACGAAAATAATAATAATAATAATAATAATAATAGTAATACTAACAGAAAAATAAACATACTACTACTTCTATTACTAATATTGATAGCGAAAATAATAATAATAATAATAGTAATAACAGAAAATAAAATATACTAATAATAATAATAGCAATAATAATTAAAAATAATAATAATAACGATAATAATAATAATAATAATAACAATAGTAAAAATAATAATAAGGATATCGGCTCCATGTGAGGGAATGAAGATTACATTGAAATTCCATTTTTGCTCTCGAAGTGTTCATGCAAACAAAAAGAGAGTGACAAAATTAGGAGGCTAGCATTTTTAGGATAATATTTAAGCATAATGACAACGAAAAAAACAAAGGAACATGAAGTAAATATTATCTGTTGCAGGGCAGTGAACGGGGATGATTTGGTCATGAATCTACCCTCGTTTTAAAAGTAAAGCTAAGTGCAAATTCAAAAATACTTTGAAAGAAATATTCAAAATCAGTGTAAGAGTTTTTTTTTTGTCTGCGTTTTTTTTTTCTCCTCCTGTTCGTGTAAGTGTAAGCCCCCCCTTTATTAATTAAATCTATCTTTGTTTCCATATATCTTTTAGCTGAGGGTGGTGTAGTTTTAGCAGGGGCAATCATAATAGAGGAATGTATTTTCGTTCCTCCATAGGTCCTGAATCCTTTTTTGAAACTATGTTCCATGTTTTGCAACACAATCCTTAATCTAATTGCACGTCTATAATGGACATCTTTGTTGGAGAATCTCTGAAATATCTTTTCTTGAAAATAATTTATAATATTAAAATCGTCGGCCTTTCCAATTTGCATAAAATGGTAGGCAGGATATCTTTCTTCTTTGTAAAAATCCGGTCCGGCAGAAATAAACTTAAGGACCAAAATATCTTTGATGGTAATCGTTGGGTTATTCAGATAACAATCTTTAACTCCGTTTTGTACCCATGACGGTAATCTACTAATTTCCGAAAAATTTGGAGAAGTAAGATAAATAGAATTTATCGCTCCAAAATCATACCAGTATCTAATTTCTTGGGGGATGAATCTTGCAAATAATTGATTCGAGGATATATCCCCGTAAAATCGATATATCTGTTGGGAGTAGTTTTAAGAGAAAATAAATCTCTCATTATCTGTTCTTGATCTCCAATGGCTTGAAGTATCTTATCGAATTTTTTTTTATATCCCAAAGTAACTCCTTTTTGAGGCAATTGGGGGTCTAAAAGATATATTTTCGTACTTATCTTTTTCTTCCGTATTTGTCGAGGTATTATCATCTTTATTAGCTTTTATCAAGCTATTAACAATATCATAAGAATCGCTGCATTGTCCAATTTTGGACGTTATCTGGGCACATACGCTGATTAATTTGTCAGCAATCAGTTGTTCACAATCGAAATTAGCAATTTCGATAATATCTGAAACTGCCTTTTGAATATCTTTAAATCCTTTATCAATATCTTGAAGATGATCTTCAATTTTTTCCATCTCTGCTGAGAAAATCTGCTGCAATATTTTTATTAGAGCGAATAATTTCAATATCAAAAGAATATTCAGACAAAAGCATTTGCCATCTAATAAATCGTTTATATTCCGGTTTTGACGGAAGATTATTATGAACAAAAGCCTTTACTTGTGTATTATCAGTTCTAAGAGTAAATCTTTTTGGTAATAAAAAGTAATATAATTTTTGACAACTTTTTACTACGGCTAACAATTCTTTTTCATTAATATGATATCTTGTTTGTGCATCCGAAAAAGTTCCGAAACAATATCTACATAGACTTTCTCCTATCTTATTTTTATTAAGATCATAATCTATCTTTTTTAATACTCCGCTCCAGCACTGTTCCGAAGCATCTGTTTCTAAAATTAAATCATCACTATCTTTTGGTAATTGTAATTTTGGTAAGTCTTTGCAAATAGATTTAATATCATTTACTTTTTTCTTTAAGACTTCATTAAATTCAAAGCTCTTATCCTTTTTTAATAATTCTTGAAATGGCTTTCTTAGTTCAGCCAAATTTTGAATATAATCCGAGGCATAGTTAAGTATCCCTAAAAAGCTTTGTACTTGCTTTTTATCGACTAATTTATCTGGGAAAACAGATATTTTTTCGACGATATGGCTTTGTAATTTAATACCATTTCCGTCAATTATCATTCCTAAAAATTCTATCTCATTTTTTAATAAGCTTGCTTTCTTTTTAGAAAGAGCTAATCCATTTTCTAGGCATAAGTTAGTGAATTTATTTAAGTGTATCAAGTGTTCTTCAAGGCTATCGGATAAAACTAAAATATCATCAACGTAGACAAATATATAGTCATAATCTTTAAAGATATTATCCATTTTTCTTTGAAATATCTGTGGTGCATTTTTTAATCCAAATGGCATGACTAACCATTCATATTGCCCTTGCGGGGTAGAGAATGCAGTATAATGAACACTATCTTTATTCATTTTTATTTGCCAAAATCCACTTTTACAATCAAACTTAGAAAATATCTTTTTGTTAGTAGTTCTATTAATTAGGCTTTCTTTATGTGGTAAGAAATATCCATCAAATATAGTATTATCATTTAATTTTTTATAGTTAATTACCATCTTTGGTTTATTTCTTACTATCTCTGCATGGTTTCTAACCATAAAGGCTGGTGAGCTATGAGGAGAGTTACTAGGTCTTATTATTCTAAGACTTAATAATTCTTTAATCTGTTTTTGGAATTCTTTTTGATCATCGGGGTTATATCTCATTGGTTTTACTCTAATAACTTTGTCTTTATCCTTCATTTCTAACTTGGCTTCTATCTTATTTTTATCCCAAAATTCTAAGGGATTTTCTGAAAAACATTGTTCTAACTTTTGTTTAATCATGTCTAAACTTTCTTCTAATTTATTAAAAGTTATTTGATATTCTAACAAGTTGTTAGATTGTTTATTTATTGTTTGAGGGTTGTCCCAATCAGTATCGTATTGAAGTAATGGAGTACTTTTTGGAAAAATTGGTTTATCTTGATATCCTATATCACCACGCTGGGCTGTGCGGGGTTTAAAGTGAATAGGTAATCTTTTGGAATAAGTAGTTTTAAATCGTTTTACCACAATAATATGTTGACAAGGAGTTTTGAATTTTATTTGAAATAAAACTCTATCATATAAAACGGTATGAAACATTTCTAAAAAGTTATTTCCTAATAGAATATCTTGTCTGGTATTATGGAAATAAAATGGAGGACATTTTATTAGAAAATATCCTAGTAGTATGATCGGTTGAGCAATGCCTTTAGACATTGTTACAATATTATTAGATATATCTTTTCCCTTAGTAATGGGTAATTCTTGATGGTATTCTTTAGGGAATACGTCTGGTCTACAGCAACATATTCCTGATCCGTTATCTATATAGGCAGCAAAATATTCGGCTTTATAATCTTTATAAGTTATTCCTATTGGTATATAGATACTATATGGGCTTGTCATTTTGATATGAAAATTATCTTATCATCGTAAGTAATCTTGATACCATGATCAAGAATATCATATGGTTTTACACTATCTAGGCAAGTGGTTCCTAGCAGTATTTCTAACATATCATTATTTCCTTCTGGTTCAACCAATAGTCTTATAGGTATAGTGTTATCTTTAAATCTTAAAATAGTTTCTATCATGTTTGTTATTTCATGTTTCTTTCCATTAAAATTAGTATAAAGATGATTATCTTTTAATTTATATTGTTGGAGATGGTTACATAGCCTAAGGCTAATATAATTTCCACTGGCTCCTGTATCTAATAGGATGTTAATGGGAACAAATTGTATTCCATTAAAATATTCTCCTTTTATCTTATAGTTTCTTATTTCATCATTTTTTGCTTCTAAGATAGGTTGTCTAACTCTTTCTGACTGTGTTCTTCTTATCATCGCTGTAGGATTTATGACTCGAGTTTCCTCAAAGGATAGTCGAGATGAGGAATCTTGTTGATTGTACAAAGGTTTAGATTGTAAATCTAAATCTAATGGTGTATCTTCTATTTCTTGTATTTGTGTCATACTAGGCATTTGTATTTGACTAACTTCCTCAAATAGATGGGGATAATCTATCGTCTCTTTTATGGCAAAGCAATCAGAATGATGTGTATTAGAAATAGCATATGAGATTACATATGTTATCGAATAGGGTCTATTGTATTTATGAAAGAAATCTTTTCTTTTAAAATCTTGTATTAAACTTAAAGTTTTATCAAAGTCTTTATCTAGAAGATGGTAAGAAATTCTAGGATAAATATTAAATTTAATCTTTCCGTATTGTAAATTTCCTCGTAGTATTCCTAAACAGGCTTCTTTCCTGTTTATTATCCTATTATCTATAATAGCTAAATCTATTGGGGTATCTAATCCTTCTCTAAAGGTAGATTTTATTATTATCTGAATTGCTCCTATATGTATCCATCCTAGAGTATTTCGAATTTCCGTTTTTATTTTTCGTAATTTATCTTGAATATCTTTTTTGGATAATAAAGGAATCATTATTTTATTAGAAGTAACTGAAACTTCTAACGCTCTTTCTTGGATATTTAATCCATAAAATAAATGATGTTGTCTTTTTCTTAATCCGAATCTATCAAGTATATTTACGTCAAATCCTGAGTAGTTAGTTAAAGAAAACTTTTCTTTTTGTATTTGTTTTAATTTTCTTTTATCAATAAAAATATCTTGTTTATATTCTCCAACTTGTTCTATCGTTTCTTCTATTATATCAGTTTCTATTTCATTACTCATTTTGACTGTCTTCATCTGACGAAGAATAATAATCTGTATCAGTTAAAATAAATATTGTATCGTCGGAATCTACTTCTTCAAAATTATTTAGTTGTATAAATTCTTCTAAATTTATCATTTCTTCTTCGATATCTTCATCGATTTCTATTTTCTTGTTATTATTAGCAAAATTTCTTTGGGCATCTATTGGCATAGTGTCCTATCTCTTTGCAGTAGTAACATCTACATTCTTTTGGATTTTTTCTTTTATTATTCCTTTTGTAAAAAGGTTTTTGATATCGTGTATATTCTTTCTTTTTGTAGTATCTAGCCTTTCTCTTTTTAAAATATTTTTTCTTAAAGAGTTTCTTTTTCTTATATTTTCTTTTAATCTTTTTGTAGTAATAGGGACTTTCACATCCAATCATTATAGGCATTTTAGGATTATCACAACATAAACTTATTTTCTTTCTTAATCCTTTTGTTGTTTTAGCTAATATGACATCTGCACACCATGTACTAAGACTATCTTTTAAATGAGTTATTCTTTTTCCTAAAGTATCGGCTGTTCCGGGATTATAAGTATCTATTAACTTTCTACCCCAAGGGTCTGGTATCTTAGTAAAAACATCGGTAAATACATTTCTGTATTTTTACCTCTGTTGTAAACATAGTAATAATAATCTTGAAAGACACAAATATATTTATCTATTTCACACATATCACATAATTGTAATCTTAACAAAGCAATTTCGTATTTTTTAATCGTTGCAGGGTCTTTTAAAATATTACCTTCTCCGGCAAATTCTAATCTTATAGCTTCGGTAGCTCTTATAATTAAATTAGCAATATTATCATCGGCACCAAAAATATCATTTCGAGTGGCATCATTTAAGTTTTGCCAAAATCTTAACACACTATTTAATAGACTTCGTTCTATAAAATGTTTAGTGGTTCCATAATCCATTTTGTTTACTGTTACTGCTATCCTTAAAGAAGTTTCCCATTTATCTATAGCTTCTTCAGTATTATTAATACAATCTAAATCTAGATATATTCCAAACGGATTAATCGCTTCAGTTTTCATTGATCCTACTGGAGTGTGACTATCTTTTGTTCTTATTGCAGCATTTATACCTGCATAAGCCCTAGAGGGTTTATTAAAACTTGTTCGGCTGGTTTCAGCCTGAGTAGGGAGCTCAGTAATATTGGGATTAAAATCTACTTCTGGTTTGACTGAATCCATTTTTAAATTTATCATATCACCTTCATTTTTTAACTGGGTTCCTTTTATATTTATTATAAGGCTATCTATTTCTGAATTTTCGGAATCGGAGCTTATCATTTTAAATTATTTCCTCCGTATCCTTCAGGTATTTTTATTTTTGAAACATGGGATCCTATAATATCTAAGGTTTTATTTATAGGTTCTTTATCAATTTTCATTTCTTTTTGATCTAGTATTTCTTTTAAAGCTTGAATCTCTTTAACTATTAAATTTCCAAAATAAATTATCGTTCTTTGTATTTCATATAAATCTTGCTCTATTTTTAGAGGATCTTTCTCATTCAATAATTTATAATTGGATTTATTTTCCATTTTATCCTAGACTAGCTATCTGATTTTTGAAATAATAGTTTCTTAGTAAATTTATATTATGATTTTCATTTATTATATCTTCATTATTAGCAAGTATTTTTTCTTGTACTCTCTTTATCTGTTCGGACATGGTAGGATCTAATTTTTGTGAATATCTTTTAAGAGCCTCATCTTTTATCTTAGCATTTTTTAAATTTCTTAAAGATGTCCAATATAATCGGTGATCTAACCTTATCTCTGCGAAGGAGGGTTGTCGTTTCATTATCCTATACTTGAAGAATGAGTTTCAATCTCAATTTTAATAAGTTTTATATTATCTGTTAGTCCTTTTATGACTTCATCATGATCATCTAGAATTCGTTTTGTCCTAATTATAGAATCTAGCTCGCTTTTGTTATCTTTTAACATTAAACGTAATAATCTTTTGCATTTTTCTTTACTGTTTTGTGTATCTTTTAAGTGTTTTCTAAACTTCCACAAGTAATTATTATCTATTTTTATATCTGCAAAAGTAGGATGTCTTTTCATTCTATATCTATATCATTAAAATTTTCATAGCACTTTAGTGAGTTAGTTATTCTATCAAATTTATCTTCACTGTTTTCTTGTCTAATCTTTATCTCTAAATTTGACATGTTTTGTGTAATATCTTCACTGTTTTCTTGTCTAATCTTTATCTCTAAAGTTGACATGTTTTGTGTAATATCTACTTCCACGTCTTTAACGTCTATCATGGCTCTGATACCAACGGGGAGAGGGGGTCCAGAAAATTGCTGGTTCGTTAAATCAAGTATCTGAGTGGGTATATTTTCATATCTAACAATGTTATTATCTTGTTTAACAAGTAAAATTAAGCCTCCTGAGGAGGAATATTTATGTCTAAAGTAAACATAATTTTTGAAAGAGAGTAACTTTCAAGAGCAGAGTAATATTATAACAGTATAATATTTCAACTTAAATAAAAAGTCAAGGGTCCAACACGCTTCCATACCTGTCCCGTTTTGACCAAAATTACACCGGATATCCGTCGAGACTTTTACCGGATATTGCAATCCCAACCTGAAAACAGATAACTTCTCTGAAGTTCCTTCAGCGTAACTCAGCACAGCCTTAGTTCGTTTTCTACTCTAAGGCGTAAGGGTGATATAGAAGGGGAGACTTGTCTTTTTATAAAAGGAAAAAGATTATAACAGTAATAATAATATTTGCTCAAGAAAGTAACTCAAAAACTTCTTAGTTTTTATTCATATCTTGGTAGTGGGGGTATTTTACAAAAGAGAGGAAAATATTTGAGGTTCTTTTCTGATCGATGCCTCTCTGTGTTACAAACTATCTCCTTTTATAGAAGGAGACGGACTTTAACTACGGACTTCAAAATTTACATTTACATGTCTAATAGTAATTTGACAATGACTTTCTATCTAACTATTTAAGAACTATGACTTTTCTTACAAAAGACAAAAGATAAAAGTAAAACAGATGATTAAAATAATGCGGAGTGGGCGAAAATATAAAATAATACGGAACGGCGGAAAAATAATAATTAATACGAAATGGGCGGAATATTTAAATAATGCGGAATGAGCGGATTATTAAAATAATACGAAACGGCGGAAAATAATAATAAATATGAAATGGGTGGAATATTTAAATAATGCGGAATGGGGCAATATATTAAAATAATGCGAAATGAATATTATAATATTATTATTTTGAATAGGTTGGCCGATGAATATATATATAATGGGTAAATAGTATTATTTGGTATATAAAGGGAAACACGCGTGGAATGTATGTTGGATGAGTAAAATTATTATTATAATAATGAATGTTATTTAAAATTATATATATATATATATATATATATACATATTTGGAATATATGTCTATATATATGTACATCTTTTATATATATAGCCGATTATTATTATTAATTATTTATATATATATATATATATATATATTTATTTCTTTTATTTTATTACTAGTTATGCTTTTTTTTAAAGAAGACAAAATGTACATTAAATATATATATGTATGGGGAGATGGGAGGGGACAAGAATGGTTAGTTAATTTAAAAAATATTTTCTGAAAAAAAGAAAAGGGGGATGGAGGGGACAAGCATGGGTTAGTTAATTTAAAGTGTTTTCTGGAAAAAAGAAAAAGGGGGATGGGAAGGGGCATGCGCGGATATACATACATATATATATATATATATATATATATATATATATATATATATATATATATATATATATATGGGGACGCGTGGTATAAATTAATATTATTTATTTTTATTTCATTAATTATTTATTTTAAAAATAAAATCGGATTTGAATATATATATTTTGGAAAAGAGATATAATATTAATATGGGTATATGTGCAGGGGACAAGCGTGGAATATAAAATGGTATAGGGATATGGGAAGGGGGACAAAGCATGTGTATATATATATTTTATTTTAAAAAAATTGGATGAATTATTTATTATATATATATTTTTATTTTTATTTTTTTAAAAAAATTTCGGATGAAAGAATACATATTTTTTTATTTTTTATACATATTTTTTTATTTTTTAAATAGGAATTCGGGTGAATATATATATATATTAAAATGGACAAAGAATGATGGGCGGGGCACGCGTAGATTAAAATAATATTAATGTTTTAATTTTTATTAAAAAGATAAATAAAAAATAATTAAAAAAAAATCGGATGAATATAATATATATATATTAAAATGGTACAAAAGTGCGGCGGAAAATATATATATATATATATATATTATTATATTCATTTTTAAAAATTATTTGGATGAAAAGAAAACAATTATATATTTTATTATTATTTAATGTTTATTATTATTTATTTTTTAAATAGGGGACAACGGGTGATGGGCATTATTAATATAGTATTAATATAGGTATGGGTAGTAAATTAAAATATATTTTTTATTATTATTATTATTTTATTATTATTATTATTATTATTTTACGGAAGATTAACATTATTTAATTATTTATTTATTTATTATTATTTAAAAGAGGGACAAAAAGGTGTGCAGAATATTATTATTTTATTTTTAATTATTTTTATTTTCGGATGAATAAATAATATATATATTTTTTAATTTCTTTATTTATTATTATTAATATTTATTTATTGATTTATTTATTTTTATTTTTTGATGAGGAGATGGCATATATATTATTTGCGTGTTGTAGTATTAATGGAAGAATAAAAATAATAAAAAAAAATTGTTAATTCAATATTAATTATTTGTTATTTAGGAGAAGTAATGAAAACGTAAAATTAATTAGTGAAATTGGTTATCAAATTAGACGAATTAATTTACGATCTTCTTAATTTTAACAAAAGTAAAATGATTAACCTCATTGTAACTAATTATTAATTTACGAAATAATTAATTATGGTAAAATAATAATTTTCTTTTTATAAGTCAAATTTAAATATTACTAAGAGATAATGACTGTATAACAAAAACAATGCATGTGTTATGAAGATAACAAATTATTTAAAATACACTTGAAAATATGCATGGTTTTATAAAAGCCAATTATTTTAATTTAATTAAAATTGAAGAAGTCTAAAATTAAAATAATATGAGTATGCATTAATTAATTAACAAACCTCTCATTTTTTACAAAGTAAATAATTAACTTCAGTTTAAATAAATTAACTTGAAATATGAGTCTATTAATTAAAATCCAACTAATTAACAGAGCTATTTATTTTAAAAATAAAAATCTTTTGAAACAATTTTTTTGAATAAATAATAAAATATATTATATTCAAGAATTATTTTATAAATATATATATATATATATATAGAGAGAGAGAGAGAGAGAAATTAATTTAAAATGATGATACCATATATGTATATTTCGTTTTTATTTTTATTATTATTATTATTTAATTTTATATATATATTTTATTATTATTATATTATTATTATTTTTTGTAAAAATTACGTTGTTGAGGGTCAAAATTGGGTGTCAACACTTGTGATGACTACATCGGAGGCCTCAACCTCAAGTCTACCCAAAAAATCTTGACAATGAGCTCCCCATCTGCCACCTGTCTAGGCAACTCCTCTACCGCCCTACTATACTAGGGCATCATCCGCTCCCCTACCTCATTTACGACAACCTCTATCGGACTGACCCCTACCACGACCTCGGGTCGGTGGGGCTGAACCTTTGACTGGTAGTGTTGGACCCTTGACTGACATTGTTGTGTAAGTTCGGTGTGGACCAGAATGAGTCTACATGGGGCACTATCGAACTATATGGTCTGGGATCCACACCCAAAACACAATCTCAAAATGGATGGCTGATGCAAAGAAATAGAAGGGATATTGTAACCACCCCAACCCACAGGCCTCTACTATGATCAAAATGAACTCTGACCTGAATTGTATGAACCACGATAACCCTGTTCTCCCTCGAATGCTGGCATAGAGGCATGAACCGGCCCTCTACGCTGAAAGAAACTACATCCTTCATAAGAATCTCTACCTCCAGATGAGGTGCTCGAAAACTGTCCAGAAGCATGAAACTTCTTGGGGTCCCCGAACTCCTCTTTCTATATCAACTCTGCCTCCTTGGCGGCACTAACCACCGAGTAAAAAGAGGCTATATCTCTAGATACACAGAATATCAATTACCTGATATAATAAATCAAACCTCTCACAAAGTGGTGAACCCTCTCGGTCTCATCGGGGATGATAACGGTGGCATGTTTGCTAGCTGACAAAAGTGAACCTCATACTCAGAAACGGATATCTCATCCTGCCTCAAGCTCTCAAATGTGAGGCGATTCTCCTTCCTTACACTCCAAGGGACAAAATAATTATAAAAATCACTGGTGAATGACTCCCAAGTTACTGGAAGAGATCCAACTGGTAAAGATCCAAAATATGTCCTCCACCACTCTCTAGCTGGCCCACAAAGTTGAAGAGTAACATATTGAACACCATGGGACTCATCCAAATAGACAGTCTCAAGTAGCTCTCTACAAGTGGTCAAGAACTCATATGCATCCTCAGTGGTCCCATCTTGGAACTAAGGTAGGTCCACCTTCCTGATTCTTATAATGATGTTGCTCATCCTCAGAACACAGCTATTGGTGCATCCTGAACCTCAACTACTGAAGGCTAGAGGAACCTCATCTATATAGACTACTAGCAGTTGCCCCACCTATCTCTGAGCCTCAAGAGCCTGATGTTGGTCTAGGACCTGGACCCTCATTTGGGTCTATGATGTACCAGGTGTGCCCGCAGCACTACTAGTCTGTACCATAGTCTCGAGCACGCCCTAAACCCTCAATAAAGTGTCCTGTAGTAATGGTACTGCCGCATACTTAGGAGGAACCTACTCTCATCTAGCCTCTATCGCTGGCTCAGGGAAAACGTCCCTCTCCTGATCCCTAGATGGTGTCGTTTCTCGGCCCCAGACCCTATCTCGGCCTCTGGCTCTGCCTCTACCTCTACCCTGAGCTGGGATCTTAGTAGCAATCTTAGAGGTTGGCTCTCTTTGTCTAGTAGAAGCTGATGCTCGAGTCCTAGCCATCTACCAAAAAAACACACGATAACTCAGCACTTATAGAATAACCCACGCAAGACAGAATTGAAAGAAGTAAAAAGAAAATTTCCTAACAGTCTCCATAGCCCCTCAGAGATAAGTAATGGATGTCTTCACACCGATCCTCAAGGCTCTACTAGACTGGGCATGTACACATATGAGACCTATGAACCTGGGCTTTGATACCAATATGTCACAACCCAAATTCGGGTGTGATATCACTCGCCTAACCCAAGACGAGTCAACCTAAGTGTAACACCCCCCAAAAAAATTTCCTAAGATTCGGACCTTTCTTGTATTCGTATAGGGTCGAACTCAATTATTGTGAAGCGTGTGCATGAGTTAGGATGAGTTCCTAAGTAATTAAAGAGTGTTAAAGGTGATGTGGGGTCATAATGGATCCTTAGAATCAAGCTAAGTCATGGGTGGCCCACAACCTATTAAATTAAAATTCGTTGAGTCTTCTTTCCAACGCCACCAAGAGTGTAATTTTTGGAGTTCGGAGTCAAAAGATATGATAATCCTAAGACGGACGGGTACTGCAGGAATTTCAGGCCTGGGCTATGACTGCAGGAAACCTGGGCTTGGTACCACAGTGGCGCGACGCACCACTATCGCGCCAAAAACAAGCCTCAGTAGTTTGGTCCCTGGCGTGATGCGCCACTAGGAGATGTGCAGGGTTTTCAAGCCTATTTTCCAGAACCCAGAAAACTTGGGCTTGGCGCTGTAAGGGCGCGACGCGCCACTATCGCGCCATAAAATAGCCTCAATAGTTTGGTCCTTGGCGCGATGCGCCACTATCAGATGTGCAGGTTTTAAGCCTAAATTTGACTTGGCGCCGCAGTGGCGCGACGCGCCACTATCACGCTAGGAGCATTTTAGCCGTTTTCCATATTTTTGGAGAAAAGGCAATTTGGGTATTTTCCCAAATTATATATACACCATCCTTTGACATTTTGGGACCATTTTTTAGTCCCCCCTCTCTCTCTAAAAGCCCTAATATTTTCCCTCTCTTCTTCTTCTTCTTCTCCAAATCCTTCTCTAACAAGAAGTGCCTCCAAGAGCTTCAAGATTCAAGCTTTCCATTGAAGACCCAACATCAATGTTTTCTTCAAGTCTTCACTAAGGTATGTAAGACTAACCTAAAATATGGATTGAGTTCTTCCATATGCCCATAGATGTGTTGGATAGGAGTTGTGAAAGAGTTGAACCTTCTAGGAAGGTTTTCTTGAAAGTTTTCCTAAACTATAGAATGTTTTTAGATACTATTGGTTGATTGATGATTTCAATGACATGAGTTACTAAATAGTTATCTTTCATATTATTGACTACAAATGGATCTTTGGATATAAATTTATAGGTATTGACGGTATTTTTGAATTGAGTTTTGTTGGGAGTATGGATTTATATTTCATTCACATGAACCCAAGATAAGATTTCTTTGTCATAATTGTCTTGAGGTTGAGATGGATGGTTTTGTGTATATGTGTATTGATTGGAATGAAAAGAATGAATTAGATAGTTAAGAATGTCATTTTGCTTTTATAAATTGAACATAGGACTAAAATAAGGATTTTTGAAGTAGATGCTTGACGATTGATGTGATGATGATATTTGACAATGATGTGATGATAATGTTTGATGATGATGATGATGATGATGATGTGATGATGATATTTAATGATGATGTGAATAATGATATTTGACGATGATGTGAATGAAGAGGCTATGTTGATGAGGATGTTGTGTGATGAAATGGATTGGAGTCTAATGTGATTATGTGATATGTGATTTACCTAATTTGATGTGGTTAGAGTCTTATGAACATTTTGAAAATAAATGATTTTAGAAACATTTTTGCATAAACTATTTATATACTATTTTGAGTTTAAAGAGTAATTATTTTTATCTATGATTTAAAAAGAGTTTAAGCATGAGTTGAGTTTGAGGAGTCTTTTAATTATTTTGAACACGGGTATTTTGAATATAAGTGAGTTGAGTATTTTTACTTTAAAATATCGATTTTTGAGATTGAGTTGAGATTGTATAAATTTTTAAAGAGAAGAGTTTGATGATTTGAGATGAGTCAATTTGAAAGAAGGTCCAATGAGGCCAGATTTGAGTTGAGTTTTGAAAAGAGTCCAATGAGACTAAATGAGTATTTTGAGTATCTTACTCACTAGATAGATATGAGCATATTGAGTCTTGGGAGGAATATCGAGCACCGAATTGGGTAAGAGTATAGTCCATACTCGAACCAATAAACTACGTCGCCAAACGTAGGAGGGGATGGAACCGTTAAAGTCGGATGCTTCCCGAGGGATGGAACCGTTAAAGTCGAATGCTTCCCATTTTATTGTCTTGACATTATAGGACTTGGTTGGATTGGATCCATGATTGATTGATCGTTCATACCCTGGCAAAGTATGGACGGACGTGGAAACAACGTCGGATGGTTATACTATCGCTCGCTCATATGGCGATAGTTGTCGGTTAGAGAAACTCCCAATTGAATGGATTATGCTTGATATGATTGGCTTGATTGTGATTGTAGATGATTGAGTTGAATTGTAAAACATTGCATAATTTAATTTGCATATTTATTGAGTTGAGTCCCTTGAGTTGATTGTTGAGTTGATGGTATATGATTGGATTGGGTTAGACGAATTATGATTGGATTGTACATGATCTGGTTGGATATGTGATAGGATTGGATTAGAGGATATATGATTGAACTAGATTGAACGATTTAATTGAATTGTATCGTACATGATTAGACTGGATTGGATGGTTTATGATTGGTCTCTGCCTAACTGTGTTCTTACTTTAGATTTATGATACTTTGATTGAGTCTCTCTTATCTTTCTGATTTTGAGATATTTGAACCAACGTTATTCTTTCTTGAGGTATATTTCATTCTGCCATATTACATACTCGTACATTCCATGTACTGACGTCCATTTGGATCTACATCATTTCATGATGCAGAGACAGGTTTAAGAGATCTCCAATAGGAGCACCATTGAGGACCTATTCATACTCAGCGTAATGGTGAGTCCTCCCTTACATTAGGAGGACACCGCTTATGTTATTCTTGCGTCGAGTTAGCCCTTTCATTTTGATTTGAGGTAGCCATGAACATGTCATTGGCACCATTTAGATAGTAGTGATAGAGTCTTTATAGACTAGATAGTGATGGATCGATTGAGTATTTCGTTCCTTGAATTATTCTTGTCAAACTATTTTTAAATGACAAATATTAGAGTTGATTGTTGGCCAATAGCCTTTATTCTTTGAGTTAGATTGATGTTTTGAGTTGCCCACCGACTATCCTCTTTATTTTAAGTCTTCCGCTGATTGAATGATGTACGGATGTCTGATCAGGCTATGTGGTTCGCTTGGGAGCCAGAAATGGTTTCTAAGTGTCGGTTACATCTAGGGTACCCTCCCGAGGCGTGACACTAAGAGTCTGAACCATTCTAAATATACAAAAATAAAAGCAGAAATATAAAGTTTAACATGACATAAATAAGGAAAAACGGAAAATAGGTTTTAAACTACCAAAAAACTTGGTGTCACATGTACAAACTACTACTTTAACAAATATGAAAAGAGTATAAGTCTATATGTCTCAGTCCTAAAAAAGAACACAACATACGGTAAATGACGACGAGAGTCTGCCGAAGAAGACAAGCTGCTACCTCTCACACACCAGAAGCTCAGTCTAATCAATAGGAAAGCTATGAACAGGAGGCACCGGGCTCAGATCCTATACATGTGTAGAAGCAAGGGTTAGCACCAATAACACAATACTCAATAAAATGGAAACTAAACCCTAAGTAAAGAAATGCGGAACACAGGTACTCTTGACATCCCAACCACAATCCACCACAACTACACACCTCCACTTAGACAACCCAATATATACAGTTCATAACACACTTATACCAGTACACTAGACATTCCACAAATAGAAAGTACAAATACTTTCTCACCATTATAATCAGGCAAACATATGACATCTCAAATCATAATCAATCACATGATGAAATAGATGCAAATGCAATGTCAAATATCGTGATGCATATCTTTCCTACGATACACATCCGATGATCACCTCAGATTGGAACCCATGGGGGCCTCACATAGACCATGTATCCACTGGGAAAAAACCTCGGCCAATAGCTGCCGAAAGAGATCTCGGCCATAATATCAACTGGAAGAGACCTCGGCCGCTGGAAGAAACCTCAGTAAATTACCTCGATCGGTAGAAACCTCAATCCCAATATCCAGTACCCTAATCATATCATTCCTCAACCATCACAGATATAATATACGCACATGTAATGAGTGGAAAATGATAAATATTCACATAAGATATTATATAATCCACAATCACACAATAGATCAATGCCCCCTAGTTCAACACTTAGACAATTAACCCTATCTGAATTTTCAGCATCACACTTCAACTCATATAATTAGATTCAATCTAATGACCCAACACACCCTAATCCCCTCACATAGGAAAATACAAGGTTCAACATACTTAACAAAGGTTAGAATTCCACTTGCATTAGTCAAAAGTCACGAACAATCTGAAATCACGGTTTTTCCCCTCCGACGATACTCTAAATCACCACAATCTAATCAAATATTGACTCGCAATCACATTTTGAAACTATTAACACTAAAGGGTAAAATGATCAAGAATCTCATATCGAAAATTGAACTCGGAGTCTAATTATTTTTAGATGAAAACATTCTCCAAATAATAAGGGAACTAATGGTAAAAACCAATTCAAAAATAGAGTTTAAATGAGTTCACAAATCCAATTTTTGTTAGAAATTCGGATTAGGCAAAACCCCCCAAAATCTCCAATTTGAAATCCAAATTTTGAAGTTAAAATCAAGAATTAATTAATGGAAATCAAAGATATAGGTGGAAAATGACCCAATAGTAGGGTGTCAAAATGAACCCAAATATATGTAACCCGCTCAACTGGCCCAAAATTTTATGGGTTGAGCTCAAGATAATTTGTATTGGGTTCAATCTCAATCCATTCAAGCCTTAACCCATTTTAAAAAAATGTTCAATTGAGTCCAACTTAATCTTCAATTTCAACCCGTTTTAAGGCTCTTTATTTGCATTGGTGTAATGTATGCTCTCATATTAAAAGTATGAATTACTATCTATTTTATATCTTTTAGGATTAATCTATCCATTTGTAAGATTTTTTTTTTATTTTCTTGAGTTGAAATTCAAATTTGTGGTTATAAAAGGAAATAATATATGTTAAAATTATTGAAATTAAGCGGGTCAAATTGGGTGGGTCATGACCCAACCCGATTTTTAGCCCAATTGAGCCCAACCCATTTGAGCCCAAAGTAAATTTGGGCAAGTTATAACCCAACCCGATTTTTATTTCAACTCATTTTATTATTCTCAATTTCAACCCAACCCACTCATTTGACACCCCTACCCAATAGTTTTTCATGAAAACCCCCCTTGAAATTTGCCTATACCGAGCTTAGAATTTCAATTATAGAGAAAATTGACCCTAATCCCATCTTTTTGGAAAAAAACACTGTTCAAGCCCACTTATCCCTTTGCGATCGCGATCCACTTAGGTCGCGAACGCGAAGGTCAGGTTTTTTTGGCTCATTGCGATCGCGGCTCAAACCTCGCGATCAGAAGGTCAATAAACAAGTGCTTCGCGAATGCAGCAGGACTCCTCCACGAACGCGAAGAACAACTGTGACACCAGTTGACAGCAACCATGGCTAAGTCTCTGAATGGACCCTCGGGACTCGATCGGAATCCCGTGAACACAAACCAGATATGCAGCCCTACTAAATTTGACATTCCGGACTCAATGAAACCATCAAAATTTGAATCCGAGGCCTACTTAATTCAGAATACGATAAGCCGCAACTAAACTAGTTTCGACACTTGAAATACACAAAATACCTTCGGAACCTCCAAAAATTATAACGAAGCCATTTCTAGCATTAGAATCACCTCCCAAAAATATTGGAACTATCATAAATCCAATCTGAGTACCCGAACCCTAAATGTTGACCAAAGTCAAACTTAAATCAAACTTTAACTCAATTTCCAACTTCGGACCTAAATTCCACATTTTAACTCCAATCTGATTCCGACAACTCTCCTAGACCAATTTCCACATTCTGGATCTGATGGAATCGACAAAACTCCATTTTGAGATTTGAAACTTCAAATGACTCTAAAACTCAAATTTTGACAACTTAAGCCTTTAAAATCCATTTCTCAAGCAACTTCTCAACTTTTCATAAGATTTCCAAAAACTAACTTTCAGACTCGACCAAAAGTGGCTTCGAGGAAACTAACGGGAGAGTAAAACAGAAATTTTATCAAAAATAACAAAAATGACCTTTAGGGTCATTACAATGTGTGACAATTTTATAATGTTGGTCGGAAACTTTGAGGTATGAAATTTATGGAGGTCTGCTCCTTTTTCCTATTTGACTTTCTTCTTTTTTGGCTGTGTATCAAGCTACAACTTGTGTCGACTCTGTTTCTAAGGTCTTGTAATTAAAAAAAATATTGTGTTACTTAGGAAAACAACTCGTACAATACAAAATATTTAAGGTGCTTAGGTTAGGTTTGTTGGATGATAAGAGTTACAGAAACAAATTTTGCCGATTTCATGAACAAACTTTTGTCCGCAATTTGATCGTGAAAGTTTGTATTGTTTGCATAATCTGATTCTGAGAGTGAATTTCTTTTTACTTCATAAACAACTGAAGCAAGTAAGCGTGAGATTGTGGAGATCAACTCACAACCAAGAAAACAACAGAATCTAACTAAAACTGTTGCTTGAATTAAACTTATGTATGACCACACTTCTTAAAGTATCCAATGTTATTTGCATCTCTTATGTTTGAATAATATGTTTATCTCATCTGTTCTCATTTCATTATTTTAGAAAAATTGTGAAGCAGAGTGACCTTAGACATCTATCTTTTTTCCCGTGCGTCGTCTTTTAAAAAAAAGCTGAATTGAAGATAAACAAGAATATACACGACGCTTGATGTTTCTTGATGTTTTTTAAGGAAGTAATATCTAAGAATTGTTTGAGACCACAAGTTTCAAAAGTCCTATTTTTTTTCTTAAATATCAAGTGAAATAATGTCACAAAAAATGAGACAAAGGGAATAATATTTTTTAAACAACAAACACAGTTCAGTTATTTTGATCTGACATAAGATAGTTCTGCGATGTTAATGTTATAGTATAATATAATGATAGTTGAATTACCATGTTATATGCTATAATAAATGATCATATTGGTCTTACTGTAAATGGCTATACAACAGGAGTTGCAAGAGGAAGTGGATGGCTGCATTTGGGAGCATATGTAAATCTTGTGTATATTCTTTTTGGCTGGAATTCCATTAGCCATAATATGTGACTTCCTATTTCATTTACATGGGAAGGCCTTTGGGTTGGACTCAATGTGGGAAATTTACTCTAATCTCTTTTGCTTTCAACAAGCTCTACCGCTACTACATTCTCTACCTTCACTAGAACACTTATCCTACTTCAATAAGAAACCTCGACAGATATTTTATTGCATTGCGAAGAGCAAGATGTGGCTGCCACCAAGATAGTAGCCGGCTGCGTAATCATTTAACTTTTTGTTGATATCATCTTATGTAAAGATGTACGTATATAGATAACGTCCATATGTATGTATATATAGACATATACATATACACGTAGATAGTGCAATTATGAATGTAATGTATAAATACCATGCTTAAATATATTAGCAATTTTCCTAATTGTTTTAGCTAATTGATGGTAAAATAGTTATCAGTCAAGAAAAGAAATGTTCTTGAACAGGCAAGTAACTGCAGTTGATTTTTTAAATGTCACCTCACCAATATTTGTGACTACTGCTTCACCACAATTTTACACACTGACATGCATTCGTACAATTATATTTGGCCCGTGCTTGCGCGGGCAACCATATATTGTATATATCCATAAAAATTGCTTGTGATATATGTAGCAATGTACACGATATACACACGTAATATATATTATCATACTAGCATTTTTCAAGTCTATTTTTCAGCTATGAATTTTGAATCCAATCAAGGCTAGATTACCTTCAATCTTCCTCAAATTTTATATATAATTTTCTAGATGCTTCTAATGAATTCCT
Source organism: Solanum dulcamara (assembly GCF_947179165.1). Lineage (NCBI taxonomy): Eukaryota > Viridiplantae > Streptophyta > Magnoliopsida > Solanales > Solanaceae > Solanum > Solanum dulcamara. Next base: position 12,432,378 of record NC_077242.1, read on the forward strand.
ACCACACCATCAAAAACTCAAGTGCAATAAAGTGTGTTTTCTTTATGTTCATCACGGTGTAAATTCTTTTTGCCCCATTCCACTTTCAGCCATATGGATAGGGCCTTTTAGCCTTACAGTATATGAGTATGTCACTGTGCATCTCAAACAATGCGGTGCTGTAGAAATTTAGATCTAAAATTAGATCTGTTTGGTTATAGTGCCTCAGATGCCAAATATGTCTCTTGCACATAAGAGATATGTCACGATTCAATCCAACAGGCCTTGCGGGCAGCCACAACACATAAGTAGAAAAACACTCAATCCCCAAAATAGTATAACATGCGAAAATTTAACAAAATACCTAAAAAATTATGGAGTCACTATACATTAAATTAAAACTCCAACGTTGATTACAAGAGACACTCTAACACTCCTAAGAATACTACTCTAAACAGGTACAAGAGTTTCGAAGAATACAGTATATAAATAAAATAATGACATAGCTTCCACCAATAGGAAGGAAAAATAGAAGCTATTGGAGAGTCATCTTCGTCTTCACCTATGAGACATCATTGACCCTACAACCATACTATATCAAGTGGCATAGCAAGAGTCGTATCAATAAATACAACAAGTACCGGTAGATATCATCAGTCAATCTGATACCCACAACATAATATACAACAATCAACAAGAAGAAACATGCACTTAAGAAAATACACCGCCCAACCTTTATGCATTAATTCTATCATCCCCATTTTACCCACTTAATGTCATTCCATCCTAGTACTTATCCCTTCTAATTGGTCCGCTGCCAACTCTAATACAGATCAATGCCTAGCCCTTCTATCACACATAAAGGAGTTTCCGACTACACATCACCCCAAATCTGTCTAGTCCACTTAGTATATTTTATATAAGTTTTCACTACAACAATCTGTTCCTTGACCACATAGTATACCATAGCAAATCTTACTAACCATCCTGCACTGAACCTTCTTCACAAGGTTTAACCTAGTCACTTCGTCCTCATGTCGACCGTTTTGATTCTTACTTGTACACCTTCCCATATCTGGGATCCAAAGAACATCTGACCGCCACAATATGATAAAAACAGGCATATGAAGAAATACATTACTAACTATTATTTCATAAGTAATATACACAAATAACCATAATATAGCAACATAAATAACATTCAAGCTTTCGATCTTTTCACATTAGTTATTACACAGAATGGGCTTGGTCAGTTATAACTGTGCAAATTTTAATACAAAAATCCTCACACATGAATTCATATTCAATCACAAGTATTTAGTCAACAATACTTCTCTCATGGAACCCACACTCAAATTGTTAGTATATACTGATGTGGTACCCGATCTAATATATATCGGTATGACACTCGATCCAATATGTACCAGCATGGTATCAGATCTAATTATGTGTTAACGTGACACCCAATGCAATATGTACCGAAGTGGTACCTGATCCAACAACCACAATCACAAATCACAATCATAATCAGAATGAATAGTTCACAGCTTGCAAAATCAAGTATCCAGTTCATTTCATGCAATTGATCTTCATAGTCATTTCATTAAGTTCATTACATTTCCCTAATCACATCCATATATCCAATACTATCAATCGTAGTTAACAAACATATATAACACACATAGAAATCCAAATTATCACCTATAATTATGCATACAGTCTTATCCTTTGATATACATCAATAAATAATACTAAACCTCCACTTTTGATCACAAGCCCTATAATCTCATAATAACCCAGCAATCACCCTAAACTTAATCTCTCAAGAGTTATTGTCCCTCTCAACAGGTATCACCAAGATTTACATTTAAGCCCTCTTTACTCTAATTGCTTCATTATTTGCTTAACAAAGATTGTATGATAAAAATTAGTTAGGTAGAGTGAGTTTTGAGTTAGTTTTTTGAGAACTCAATGAGTTGCTTGATTTGACGTAACAAATGTAGCATGGATACTTATATTACTTTCACAACATCCTCATAACGTTCTGAGCGTAAGAATTATGGGAAAATAGAGTCGAATTGATTCCAAAATGGGCGAAAAAGTTTGAATATTGTTCTTGGTTGAAATTTAGATTTAGGAATCACTTAGGAGTTGAAATGATAGAATATTTGAATATTTAGGTAATAGAGTACTTTATAAACACTGATATGACAAAATTTTGGTAAAACAGATTTTTTGGGCGAAGGGCTGCCATGGATGCATCACTAGACCTCCTCTCCTGGCGAGATCATGGCGCCATGGAGGAAGTCCATTTCCAATCTCTTTCATTTACACACGATCATTTATATATAAATGGTTCTAACCTATACTTTTATGAATTACAGGTTTTAAATGACAATAACGAGGCTAGCTTACCTTTTATCATGTTCCTTGACAAATCCAGTCGAGAGAGATTCTAAGACTGACAGTGGAAAAATTTCTATGCAAGCAGGCTTTTCATATGCTAGGGTAGGAGGGGAAAGCTCCCGCCTTTTTTGTTTAACTAGAAGAATTTGATTGGGTACCAATAGTAGAGGCTCCTCCCGTAGCACTTTCAGGATGGGTAAGGGAGTTATATTCCCTCCTCCCTACCATGCATTGGGATGATCCTAACCACTCAATTCGTATTCAGGGGGTGGACATCCCAATAAGCACCCATTTTATCAATGTGGTGCTCGAGATACCGGAGGTCTCCAATATTGATTATGAGGCCAAGCTGAGGGAGATGGAGATGGTGTTGCTACGGAAGACACTGGTGGAGGACGAGTTCTAGGACCAGGTCTATTAGGCTACCACAGAGGATATCACCAGCACGTACTAGTCAACCGATGCTAAGAAGTAGCTGAACCTAGTGGACAAGAGGATCTGCCCCTTAGGAAATTAGATCAACGTGACCTATCCCTGAGTATTGATGGTAGCTTGTGCTATGAGTGGAATTGGGATGAATATGAGGGCACAAATAATGTCTGAATGGAAGATGTTCTACTAGGGAAACTAAAAGGCATTCTTCCTACCGGGTCTTATGATAGGTACGTATAAGAAGGTGGGGGTGCCACTTATGGACGCCAGTAAGATACTCCATATAGATCCCCCCCCCCTTCCATACCTTCTTGATCAGGTAGGGTTCCACTGCAGGAAGGAAGAATAAGAGGACGGATGAGGCCGAGAGTAGAAGAGCGGCAAAAGAGGCGGATGATGAAGAGTAGGAGGATGAGGGCGCTCGTCCTTCCCAGTCACAGCACTCACTCTTCGGCTACCATATGGAAGAGAACTTGGCCTCCATTTAGAGGGACCTGGGAGGTACCACTTCTAGTGCCTCATTCTTGATTCCACCTCCCACCGCCCTTGAGGTCAAGATGCTTGAAAGGAGGAAGGGTCTGGAGAGGGACCACTTGATAGTCAGTATGTCGAAGGCCATCAAGATGATCTTCTCTTGCGTCGCTCTTCAGAAAGAGCTCTGCAGACTTAACCCGGAGGATTTTTTTAAGTTCCCTTATCTGAGGAGGACCTAAACAAGTGAGCATGCCCCGAAGAACCGAGATTCTTATGCTGACACTACCCCTCCCTCTAGTTATAGATTTTATCATTGATTTGGGTTTGCCCCATTTAGGCAATGTAACAAACAATCTTTTTATTTCTTTTCTTATTTCGGGTGTATATTTTTGTAAGCACATGGATGCTTAAATTATCATTTCCCTTAGTTGTAATTAAATACTAGATAACTCATTTCTCTATCATTATGCACTAGTATAAAAGCTAAAACTAGCCATTACATGTCCCGAAGTCGAATGGTGGAGCAAGGCTAAACAAAGGAGACAGGGCTGAGGTTTTGTCTCGCCCTATCCCTTCATAGAGAGAGAATTCCTACTATGGCAGCCCCGCCCTAGTGGGATCAACCCGTTATGGCGGCCTCTGCAGGGTCAGCTTCTGAGGAGAATTTCCTGAAGGTTTACCCTCCTTCCCCGCTCCTTGAGATCATTTATCGACTTCCAGAGTTAAAATTAGGCCAAAGAATTAAGTCTCTCTTAAAACAATTTGGTGGAGTTCTCCCCAAGATTGAACCCAATAGTATACCCACAAAACTTCTCCCCATTATCTCGGTTTAAACCACATACACATTATAAGAATATGTTCATTAATCACCTTATAGATTAGCACTAGACCATAGCTCTCAATGAGTTACAACTCTTCTTCTGTTCATAAGTTTATCGAGGATCAAACAATAATATCTCATTGCGAATTTCAATATTCACGCAACTACATTCCACACATAGGCAATTATTCAGGCAACATAAAATATGCAACACATCATATTATCCATGTAAGCATATTTAATACACCATATTATTCATGCAAGTACACTCCACACATTGTCAAGCAGGCAGGTAACACTAAGCACATAGTCAAAAAATTTAAACTACATCACAGAAGCCAGTAAAAATCAATAACTTAATTCGCTTCATGGATGACCATTAGTTAATCATTCATGCACTTACACAGTCTCTAAGGCCAGATACCAATTGAAACCTTCTGGATTCTAATTTTTTTTGTTTGTGTTTCTTCAGCCGCGATAACAAAATCTGATTACTTCATTGAGATACCAATTTGGATTCAGAGATATCAATTATACTTAACCCATACCACAAGCGATAGACCGCACGAAAAGAGAAAAGAAGTGAAACAACTTTCTAGAATACTTTATAGCTTTCCGAAGATTAGATGTGGATGTCAATATATCAATCTGTAGGAACGTTTCCACATTTGCTCTTGTACTGGAAGACCGGTAAATTGGGATCCGATACCAACTTGTCATGACACAACCCATTGGATTGTTCTGGCACCCACTCTATACCTAAGTAGAAGAACCCTCAATCCCCAAAGCGGTATAACAAGTGGAAGTTTAACAAAATATAAATAATAGCATAAAAGAATTATGGAGTCACTATACGTTAAATTAAAACTCCAAGATTGATTACAAGAGGCTCTCTAACACCTTCCAAGGATACAAGTCTAAACAGGTATAAGCGTTTCTAAGAATACAACATATAAATAAAATAATGATACAGCTCCCACCAATTAGAGGTGTACAAAAACCAGCTAATCGATAAATCGAACCGAAAAAAGTATTATTGGTTTATTTCTATTGGGTTATTGGCTTAACGGTTACTTAATGATTTTATAAAAAAATATTTCAGTATTAATTTTTTAATATTGGGTTATTGGATAAATCGATAACCCATTAAGACTAGAATAATTTACTAATTTAGTTTTTTACTCATACACAAATATCAAACAAAAGTATTAATATAAATATATAATCAGTTAAATACTATATCATACTATTTAATATTTAGTATTTACCCTTTAGGCTGCTTTAGATTTAGTGCTAAGCAGCAAGGGTTTGCAAGTTGTTACGATGATGGCTCTAGGAATCATATATTTGTTTTAAAAGTATTTTCTTATAGGTTAAACCGAAAAATGAACCCTTTAAGACCAAAAATCGATAATAAATATCTTATTGATTTGGTTATCGATTTAGCGTCTTTGGAAATCAAAAACTGATAATACTTAAAACTAAATTGAACAGACCAATACATACCCTTACCACCAATAGGAAGGAAAAATAGAATATGTTGGGGAGCCATCTTCATCTTCACCTATGAGACATCACTTACCCTTCAACCATACTATGTCAAGTGACATATCAAGAGCAGTATCAGTCCTAATAACAAGTACTTGTAAGCATCATCGGTCAACTCGATACCCATCGCATAATACACAACAATCAACAAGATGAAGTATGCACTTAAGAAAATACACCGCCTAATCTTTATGCACAAATTCTACCATCCATCTTTTACCTCCTTAATGTCATTCCAACCTAGTACTTATCCCTTCTAGTTGGTCCGCTGCCAACTCTAATACGGATCAAGGCTTAGTCCTTCTATCACGCATGGAGGAGTTTTCGACTACAAATCACCCCAAATTCTCCTAGCTCGCTTACAATACTTTATACAAGTTTCCACTATAACAATTCGATCCTTGACCACATAGTATACCATAGCAAAGCTACCATCCCGGACTGAACCTCCTTCACAAGGTTTAACAGTCACTTCGTCCCCATGTCAATCATTCTGATTCTTACTTGTACACTTTCCTATACCTAGGATCCTAAGGACATCTGACCGCCACAATATGATAAAAATTGGCTTATTCAGAAACACATTACTAACTACAATTTCAGGAGCAATATACACAAGTAATAACAATATAGCAACACAGATAACATTTGAGCTTCCAGTCTTTCACATTAATTATTAAACAGGATGGGCCTGATCAGTTACAATTGTGCTAACTTCAAATACAACAGCCCTCACACATGAATTCATATTCAATCATAAGTATTCAATCAACAATGATTCTCTCATGGAATCCATACCAAATTATTAGTATGTACCAGCATGGTACCCAATTAAATATATGTCAGGTGACACCTGATCCAATTATGTGTCGACATGATATCCGATCCAATATGTACCAGCGTGGTACCCAATCCAACAACCACAATCATAAATCACAAAAAACAATCACAATGAATAGCTTATAGCTTTTAAAATCAAGTATCTGGCTCATTATATGTAATTAATCACCATAGTCATTTCATTAAGTTTATTACATCTTTCCTAGTCACATCCATGCATGCAATACTATTAATCGCAGTTAAAAAATGCATATAACACAGATAGAAATGTAAACCATCACCTATAATTATACATACAATCTTATCTCTCGATATACATCAATAACTAATACTGAACTTCCCCCTTTGATCATCACAAGCCCTAAAATCTTATAACAACCCAGCAATCACCCTACACTTAATCTCTCAAGAGTCATCAACCCTTTCAACAGGTATCACCAAGGTTTTCATTCAAGCACGAGACTATTACCACAAGTCATAAGCTAATCAAGCCATGTATACACCTGCAATTCTGTCCTAAACAGTAATAACAATCACTACATGTCCAACCCCGTGCTCGAAGGCATAAGCTTGAAAACTTCCATTAATCTACAATATAGTATGCATGGAAATAAGTTTCCAACTCTTTAATTGAGGAAACCTAGCCTACCTGGATGTCAATCAGATATAGAAGGATTATATCACAATCCCTGACTTTTGAAAGGAGAAACAATGGTGACGGGCCTGAATTTCGCAGTTTGTAGCCTTTCTTATGCTAGAATTTTCTTCCTCCATTCTCTCCAAGACAAAAGCATCTTTTTAAGAGTTTCTCTGATTATGCTTGCCAATTTTGGTACTTAAGGGAAGAAGGAGGAAATAGAAATTTGCATCTTTTAATTTTTTTCCCCGACCCGCCAAGGCGGCACCATTGTGGTGGGATGGTACAAACCAAACTCAACTTCATTCACAATTTTTTTGCCCCACCTAAATAACGATGGTTCGAATCGTTATAGAAGAAGATCTCATCAATATTCTGTCAAAACCAAGTTGACATTCAATTCAATATCAATAGATAATTGAATAAATTAAGAAATTAGTAATATTTACCTTGCACTAAACAAAAAATATTGATCAGACATACTCACCAAGTCCTGATAATTGAATCTATCATTCAAATACATTCTTATTTCCTCTTCCTTCTTAATGAAGACGTTAAAACCCTCTCTTTTCTCCACATCCACAGGTTTGTACAAATTCACTTTCAATTTGTTCTTCCCATATTTTTTGCCTTGGAATTGATTGTCAACCTTCTTTTTAACGTAGGAGTATAAGGAGATTTTCTTGCATAGCTCGAATATATAGTCCTCTTTAATTGTTTCCCATCTAACATTGTAGATAAGAATTTTACTTCCATCAAAAGGGTTTCATACTTAACACAACATGTTTAATGTTTGCAGCAACAATCAATATTTAAGGCATTCACATTTGTTGTTTTCATCACACCAAGGGTATCTCCTGCTCTACCAAGATCAGCTAAATATGAGTCACCTCTTTTCTACTCCACCAAAAGATTTACAAGTATCTAAAGCAATCTGACTATCACCGTCTCTCTCAACACCATAATATCTCACAACACTATTCACTCCACCAGTTATCTCAAGACCCTCCTCAGTAATAGTTTTATTCATTTTTATAGTTGTTATAAGTGTCAATTCTTCTTTTAAAATATCAATTTTTGGATCTGAACTGTCTTTATAGGGATCAATATTTTGAACAAAAATTTATTCCTTCTTTATGTTTGTTGGAAAAAGAAAAGGGTGAACAATCTGATTCAATTGTCCAACAACAACTCCAATTGTATGTCTTTATGGGAACAACTTCTATTGTTGCTAGACAACTGAAGTAGTTGTGGGAACAACAAGTTCAGTTTTTTAATAATCATGATAATATTTAAATATTGCATAACACAATTAATATTATATAAATATATAATTTTTTTGAAACAACTAATTTAATTGTACAACAATAGCTTCAGTTGTATGTGTACAACTTCTACTTGTTGACAACTGAAGTAGTTGTGGGAACAACAAATTCAACTAATTTAATAGTAATTGACTATTGCATAAAATAATTAATATTATGTAGATATATAATTTTTTTAAAAAAAAACTAATTCAGCTGTCTAACAACAGCTTAAGTTGTATGTGTACAACTTCTATTGTTGTTGGACAACTGAATTAGTTGTAGGAACAAGAAGTTCAGTTGTCCAATAATTACAATTGTTGTTTAACTGTTGCATAACATAATTAATAATATTATGTAGATATAATCTTACTTGTTCTTTTGTATGATAAATCGGATCAATATTTGTCTTATAAGGGGATGTTGCAGCCATCCATTTAACCATTCTTGGAATTGATCTTTCAAGTGAAGAATCCTTAACAATCGTTGAAGTGTCAAAATAGCTTCAAACGACCTTACAATGTAATAATAAAAATAGCTTAGTATACATAGTAAAGTCAAATAATAGTTTAACTAAAAATCATAAAATGAAAGCACCAATTTAATTACTTACGGCGAAGACCCACGGAAAGCCATGAACATTATACTGAATTTGATTGAATCTAGATCTTTCAAAAGATAGCTAATGGTAAGAAAAAAGCCTACTCGACTCCATGAATATGAATAGAATACACTTTTTTCCGACGTTATCATTAACGAATGAATTTCGATCTTCTCATCTCCACTTTTTGAACACAATACATAATGTAAAAATCAAATCATACTAATAGCAAATTTTTGCTTTTTGGTCAAGTATGGATTACACATTTTTTTATGAGTATAACAACATTTTCAGATTGACCCACTATATCAATAAAAAATTTCACCTTATTTTTCAATTTTCACTAACTACTGACTTAGAGGAGGAAGAGAATGACACCGAAGTCCAGTCATAATAGCGAATTCATTAATGCTTAAACAAGTAGGTAAATAATTATAATCAATCTAAAGATTTTTTTTCGTTTCAAAAAATATACGACGAAGACTAAGACCATGTACTAATTTCATTGAAAGTTGTACTGCTACAGCTTGATCCAACTTCAAAAGTGATCAAAACAAGATTTTTTAAAATTATTTTCAATATGTTGTGCGATTAAAATCTTTCTAAACTCAACAAATTGAGCTCCAAAATTGACTCTCGCATTGATTTTTGAATCATAAGACCCAGACACATTCAAGTGGGTCTTAAATTTATAATTATCATTGGAAATGATTTTGACATAATAGAGGATTTGATACCTTTTCCTTCTTTTTCATCAGATTGTTTACTTTCAATTTCTTCACTTTTTTCCTCTCCAGTTGATTTATCTCCATCACTGTCATCTTCTTTCTCTTCATTTGGTTTTTTATTGTTATTTTCATCATTTTTTTCTTCACTTGATAGGTCATTACTGTTTTTACCGTTTTTTCCATTTATCTAGATTGCTTGCAGCTACTTTGGTCACTTTTTTTTCTCCAAATGGTTGTCCACCGATATTTTAAAGTATTGTGGTACCTCTTTTTCTAGCAGCAGTTAAACGCTCAACATTTTCTCTAACATCTGGATTAGATGAAGATTTTAGTTCTCTTTATCTTATATTAAATCATTATATCTACACTAAAATAGTTAAAAATTAATAAATAGTAAAAAAATAACTGAATAGGATCAGTAGAAAAAGAGCAAATGCAGTACATTATAGACAGATAATTAAATTTTGATCATACAATTAATCACTTGACCAACAATTGAACACAATTGTCTAACAATTGCAGTAGTTGTTGGGACAACTTTTGTAACCGTCCGACAACAACAGACAGTTGTTGGACAATTTCTGTATCTAGCAGACATATCCAATTATTTCTACAAACAACTTCAGTAGTTGTCTAGATAAATACGAAAAATTGTTGGCTGAAACAACTAAATTGAATTCACTAAATCCAGCTGAAGAATAGACACAACAAAATAATTTGTATACTTATCTAAAATGTTCTTTTGCGTTAATTTCAAGTTAAAACGAAAAAGATTCAATGAATTTTTTTAAAAAAATATAATAGATAGATGATGATAATTTTCTTCTTTATTAAACCCTAATTTTAATCTTTTGAAATAGAAAAGAGAAGAAAATTTACCTTTTATTAGAAGCTAATAATTGAAAAGGAAAATACAACAAAGAAGATTTGATGATTTTGAAGATGAAGAAGAAGAAAAAGATTTGAATTTTTGTTTTTGTTTCTGATCTTCCGTTCCTAGACTTCCGTTTATCTAAGAAAAAATTTGATGAAGAAGCTAATGGGAGCCCATCCGCTAGTATGCTTTACAATTAAAAAAGGGTTACTTTTATTTTTATATTTTAAAAATTACTAATTTAGTTCCTTATATCAATTAAGAATTAAATAAATAGAGGGAGAAAAAAAATAGAGGCCCCACTGGTCCCTTATTTTAATTGGAGACTTGTGAGGCATTCTTACCTCATTTTTTCTAAATTAATTATCAAGTGTGAGGTTTTTCTTTGGAACTTGAGAATAGAGCCGATTTCAAAAATATAGGTAAATCATTACTTTAAAGATAAGATTTAAAATTTTAAGAAAAAAGGCATGATATATCCCTCAATTTTTGTCATTTAGAGTTGATATACCCCTCGTTATGAAAGTAACTCATATATATCCCTATTTTTACACAAATAACTCACATATATACCATTTTTCTTCTAATGAAAGTACAAATATTAATATTAAAAAAATAATTCATATAGGATATATTTGATCTTTGTCACATGTTTTTTTTTAGAATTTTTTATTCAACAGGTAATTTGAATTTATTGTTTTGAAGGTCAAATTTATTTTCTCACTAATTTTATTGTAAAATTTTATTATAAATGCTCCAATTTTTTCTATAGATAAAAAAAACTAAATTACAATATGGTCAAAAAAAATTATTTAAATTACCATATAGCCGCCAAAAAATTATTTTATATTTTTTCTTACTTTTTTCTCTTTTACGATTCACATTTCTTTCTTTTTATTTCTCTTATTTTTACATTAAAGAATGAAAGAAAAAATTAAAATAAGAATAAAAAACTAAAATAATAATAATTAAATAAGCCAACTGATAATTTATGTGTGAAAAAGATCAAATATACCTAGGGGTGTGCAAAAACCAAATCAAAAAAGTGTTATTGGTTTCTTGTTACTGGGTTATTGGGTAACGGTTATTTAATGGTTTCAAAAAAAAATTATTGATTTTTTAATATTGGGTTATTGGGTAAACTAATAACCCATTAAGATTATAATAATTTACTATTTTAATTTTTACTCATAGATAAATATCAAAGTATCAAACAAAACATATTAAATAATCACTATATCATATCAGCACCCTACACAATTCACAGTTCACATTATTTCACTGTTCGCATTGTATTTATCCTTTAGGCTTTAGTATTACTTTAGGTTCACAATGTCAAAATCTAAAGAACAAAGAACGATGACGACAATGGTTTGCAACAACAACAACAAGGGTTAGGCGACGGCTAGGTTTATGAATTGTGAGTATTCATAATAAGAACGTCTGATTTGCTTGTTTCAATGCATGCATGTATGGCGTCAAATTGTTGGAGAAGTCATATATTTATTTTGAAAGCATTTGCTTATTTGTTATATCAAAAATCGAACTGTTAAAGACCAAAAACCGATAACTTATTGGTTTGGTTATCGGTTTAGCATATTTAAAAATCAAAAACCGATAAATCGAACCGACCGATACACACCTCTAAATATATCCTACATAATTTTTTTAATTAAAAATAAAAGAAATTAAAATTAATTTTTTCAATGATACTAGATGAAAGGTATATGTGAGATACTCTTGTGATGGTAGGAATATATGTGAGCTACTTTGGTAACGGTAGAAGTATATTATGTATATGATCCACTTTTGTAACGGTAGGGGTATATATGAGTCACTTTTATAACGAGGGGTACATCAATACTAAATGAAAAGTTAAGGGGTATGTATATCTGACTCTTTTCCCAAAATTTTATAGTAACAATAACTTGGCGAGCAAAAGAGAAGGCGTTTAATTGAATTATATTTTTATTTGATTGTTTACTAATTAATGTTGTACTGGAGCCCACTGACTTTTCTTTAAAAAATATAAAAATTAATTGACAAACTATGTTGTTGACTAGGTTCAAACCAAAGATCATGATGTTGAAAACAAACCCTCAAACCAATGATCCATTTAGTCACTTTGAGCATAGGTTCCTTTTGTTAATATTTAATATATTTTTAAAAAATTATACAAGTAATATATCAAATTTAATCGGAGGACCACGAATTCCCGTGACCCAAAATTAACACATAAATCCACCCCTGCTTGAGAGGGAACGGATATTGAAGAAAACTTTGCTATGAGCTGGTCCATTGTATTACAAGGCTTGGATAATCATTCGATTCTTATAAGATCTTTATGATACTAGCCAGAAAATTCAGCCAAAATTTATGTGTCATCTACTTAATTATTTTCATAATATATAGGAATCTGCTTTTTATTATTTGCAATTGTCAGGTCTCATAATTTAACGTGACGGTCACATGCACCTGGTCCATCGAATGAAACTGAGTACGTGCAAACCGATAAACCGTACCAAATTGACAAATCGAATCAAATTGGAAAAAAACCCGACTAGTGGTTTGATTTGACTTGGTTTGGTGTTTGAAAAAAAAAACGACCATTATAGAATTGGTTTGATTTTAACTAAAAAAAAGTCAAACCGAACCCAAACCGACCCAATTATAGATATATTACTTTTAAATTATGTTATACATAAAAATATTTATTAAAACGTAATTTATAAATATATTTTAAAAATTTTTCATAATTTTTATTTTCTTTCTTATATTTAGATTTGGACTTGAGAAGCTCATCTAAATAATATACAAAAAAGACTCATCTTATAAAGTTATATTATAAAGTTAAAACTTCAAACAGTGTTCTGTCTCCATCTTATATGTTGATATTTTGTACTAGAACTCTTTTTAAAAAGCACCGCTATATGCTTTTTATTAGATACTATGAAAAATCCGAAAACCCCCAAAAAATCCAAAAAACCCAAAAAACCCGGAAAAAGTTAATATCGAAAAATCCGACTTTTATTGATCTGGTATGATTTATAGATTTAATAACCCAACACAAATAATTTAGTTTAATTTATAAAATTCGAACAAATTCAGTCCATGTACACCCCTAATTACTCATATACATATCAATAAATTGACAAGTGAGGGTTGCTCAGTTGGTTAAGCACCTCCACCCACGACCGGTAGGTCCTGGGTTCGAGTCACACTGGAGAGGAAGTGTGGAAACACTATAAATCCTCCAAAATGGGGGGTAAAAAAAAGAAAAAAAAAACATATCAATAAATTAATGTCCTTCAAACTGACAAACCCATAAACCTAGTTAGTTGGTGCAATTAACATATGGTTCACTATCATTACTAATATTGATTACACTAAATATGGACAAGTCAAGTCAATTAACTAAAGTATAAATAGTTTACCGTACTTATCAATTTTCAAAAGATACATAAATAATAATATATCATGATTAATCCATCTTGAAAAACACAAATAAAAAATCAAATGACACCTGATGTTGCATCAAAATAATGTATCTCTCCAGCTTTTTTGTTTGTTGTATCGATGCATAGTGGATACTGTACAAATTCAAGCTCATGTTTCTTCACCTCGACGTACAACTTTACTCCTATGTCATTCCTAATAATCACAGCGGATAAATTACCTTCTATGATGTGTCAGATCTCCATTGTTTTTCTCAATCTTCAATTCAGCTGCAATGATTGATTTGAGATTCACAAATGAAATATTTTCTCCAATAACTGTTTCATCACTTTTGTATCGTTCATACATCACTTCACTTTTCCAAATTTCTCAATGTCTCAGCAAAATCGAGAAACTCATAATGTATCTTCTCAAAATTTTTGACAAATTGAAATCAAAATTAAAAGGTCGTTGGATGATCTGGGAGAAGAAATTTGAAATTTGAAATTTTTGAAGTTGTTACGCTTTGTGAGGGATTGATTAGAAGTGATAATAACATGATTTATAGGATTATAATTTGATTTTACTTTTTTTTTTCCTTTTTAGGCGTAACAATCGAAAAGTTAATGTATCATGGCTATGTATCCGAACTGCCTGTGATGTATCCGAGATCCATCAATTTTAAGATTTTTTTGTAATTTAAAAAAGAATAGGGGATAGAATGTAATCAAGGGCGAATCTATGTAGATTGGAGGGGTGTCATGCCACCCATGGTCTCGGTTGAAAATCTATGTATTCATGTATATTTGTATATATACTTATAAGAAAACTATAAATATTAAACATGACACTCTTAGAAATAATGAGTCTTGTGGTGTCAGTGGTTAAAACTCAGGTTGCATGTAGGGATGCTAAAATCCTGAATCCGCCCCTGGATGTAATTAGCTCTTATCTTATCACGAAATTTGTGAATTTTTTTTACATAAAAGAATCTCTTAAGCTATAGCTCAGTTGACCTGTCATATCTTTTTAACTAAAAGGGTTAAGAATATAATTTTAATTATATGGATATAATGAGTTAAATAAGTTTATGATTTAAAAAATTAGACTTTAATTATATAACATGTCAATTAGTAGAGAAGAAGTCCTTATAGTATTTAGTATTTTTTGAGAAAAACAATATAATAATAGTAATTGGATGAATGAGAAACACAAAAAAGAGGGAAAGGGACAACAGATTACCAACAAAAACTCAACATAAGGTTTAAAACTTAAGGAATTGATTCGTCAAAAGAGAATAGTTTAAGGGTGTGTTTGGTGTGAGGGATGTAAAATATTTTCTCAAAAAATAATTTGTTGTAAAATAAGTGAGTTTATTATTTATTTTTTAATATTTGTTAAATAAGCAAAAAATTATTATTCAAAGAGCATTTTTATGTAACCATGACGGGATGAGGGGGTTTGGCGATGGTCAAGGGATAGGGATTAGAGATGCTGGATGGATGGGAGATGACAATGAATTAGAAATGTCATTTGTGCAATTTATTTTTTCTACTTACATTAGAGAAACTATTTTTATCATTTTTAAGAACAAACTTATTTTTCTAAAAAGAATATTTTCTAAAATATTTTAACCAACCAAACCAAACCAAAAAATTGAAAAATATCTTTTCCCATGCCAAACAAACTTAAAAGAAAACGAACCATAGTTTCTTGTTATGATTCACTTTTTATTGAAGGGAGAAATTAATTACTTCCTCCCTTCCAATTTAGGCGGCAACTTTCGAATTTTGATATCTAAATAAGTTTATTTTTTACCGTAATTTTTTTTTATATTTTAAAAATATTTTAAATTATTAATTATTATAATTTATATATTTTTATATAATTTACAAATATATAAATTTCATTTCAAAAAATTTAAAATTCTGGATCAAACTTAAATTAACTATAAAAAAAACAGAAAGTACCAGTGTGAATACAATTTTTTATAGCAAAATAAAAATATGGATTTTTTCTAACACCTCCTCCCTGTCCCTTGTGTTGATTTTTATAAGTGAAAAAAATAGTGAGAGTACTATGAGTTGTAAGGAGTGTAAATTGAACACGTCAGAACATAAGAAATCCGGTGGACAAGAAGATCCACCAATGAAAATGGTGGTGCTTATTAAATGTTCCATTTTCTCTTCTTTGTCTGTTTGTTCCTTCACCGAAATTGATACCTCCAGAAGAAGGAAGAAAAATAGGAACTTTATGATAGTGAATTAACTGAAAAGAAACAAAAATATCAAGCTAAGAGTGCACGCTAAGTGTTTGCTCTTTTTCCACCTTTCTTTTGTGTATTAACAGGCCAAACCAACAATTTGGCAGTAGAACCAAACTCCTTGTTTTTCTCATAAAGGGTCCACAAGAATTTGATTAAAGATTGGTTTGACAATTTAAGAGACTCTGATTCTGATTCTTGTCATTGTGCTTCTTCTTGCTACTCCTCTACCAGTTATTGTAAGTCCTATTGCTCTCTTTTAGTATTATTATTATTATTATTATTATAAGTTCTAATGTATATTTTGGTAAGGGAGGTGGGAAAAGTTTGACTTTTTTTTGCTTCACAATTGTTATGATGGGATTTGTGTGAGAAACTTTAGAGTGTGACACCAAGATTGACATTTTGTTGTTAATAGAACTTATTATCCCCCTTTTCTTGGTTAATATGTTCATTGATTTTACTGGCTCTCAACTATTGATGTCTATGTTTATATTGCTTTCTGATTTTGATCAAATACAACTGTTTGTTGCTTATCAGGAGTTTACTTGTGCTGGTAAGTGTGAGGCTTATGGTTCGATGGAATGATCCTGAATAGAGGAATGTATATAGGGGATTACGAAATTAATTTGAGATTGAGGAGTAGTTGATTGCCTACTGTCCAGACTGAATGAAAATGTGTCAAGGGTATGCATAATTTAGTTCCTGGAGATAGGGCTTGATGAATTCAAACATGTAAAGGGAAAAAATTTCCCATCTAGCTGTAGACTGTTCGAACAAATTTGAGCGATCAATTAAAGATAGTTGGGAAAGAATAATGGTTATAAAGGAGGCTAGTGATTAGGTAATGAAGTAGATTTTGGGTCTTTACATGACCAAATTTATCACTGACATAGTTGGCCAGTAGTACTAGTATCTCTTGTTCAAAATTCTCAGAAAACGTTAAATGTTTTAAGGGCTACCATGCACAACTTTTGGTATAATTACATTGGTTATCTTTAATTGATTCTTTATGCAATATCTCTTTCTTTACTACCACCAGTGAAAGAGTTGAATTTTGTCTGTTGCTGGCTCTAATAGACTTTTTTGATCTATTTATTGGCTCATGTTCAGGTTTCATATCATAGATGGCGGCAATATTGGCTTCTCAAAGCTGTTATTGCCGCAGAGGGGAATTGATAAATCATGGAAGCAACGTAAACAAACTAAGTTTTTCAGGCTCAATCTCTAGCCTATTTTTGTCGAAATTTGATAGAGAATCTGTTAAATCACCTAGAAAGATTCACCGGCTTAAAGTGCAAATGCAACAGACTGAGTCCCCTGAAAAAGTAGGTATAAATGGCCGTCCAGTTAAAATGGTACCTACAAGTGAAGTGACAAAGAGAATGGCACCATCTGTAAACGGTTCTGTGATTGTTAATGGTTCCACACAGAGAATCAATGGGTCAAATCTAGTTAAGCGGGTTCCTACTCCAGTCCCTATAAAGAAACAAAAATCTAAAGAACTTCTGCCTGCTGAAGATCTAAAGGTTTTACCTTCAGATGAAGGTTTCAGCTGGGCTAATGAGAATTATAACTCCATCCAAAGAAGTGTAGATGTGTGGTCCTTTGTCCTTTCGCTACGGGTGCGTGTTTTCTTGGACAATGCAAAATGGACATATGTGAGTGGCTTTACTGAAGATAAACAGGTTGGTTTTTCTATATTTAATTTGAATTGATATTTGAGGGTAACCCGGTACCAAGTACGGAGCACAAATCATGCAATGATACTCACTTATCCCTTCTTCGTCTTCTCGGATTATGTGATTCTATGAACACTTTGAGTAATGAGCTTTGTACCTGCAGAAAACCAGAAGACGTGGAACAGCTTCATGGTTAAGAGAATGTGTCCTGCAGCTTGGTCCTACGTTTATCAAACTTGGGCAGTTATCATCTACTAGATCTGATTTATTTCCTCGAGAATTTGTTGATGAGCTTGCTAAGTTGCAGGTATAGCTTACCTTCTTTCTGAAAAAGCGAACATGATCTACTTGCACAATTGCCTTTGTATTAGTTCACACTTTAAAATGAATTATGCTAGCATGACTTTGATTTCGTATTGCTTTGTAATCATTCAGGACAGAGTACCTGCCTTCTCCCCCGAGAAAGCAAAAGAATTTATTAAAAAGGAACTGGGAGTTCCAGTTGATATTTTGTATAAGGAGTTTGAAGATCAACCCATTGCAGCAGCTAGTCTTGGTCAGGTGTTTGGTTTATTTATATTTTCTTTTATGTCCTTAAAGTGAACTGTATTTTTTAAGCTCTGATTTCTTAAAAGATATTAATTAGACCATCAGCTTTGTTGAAACGAAGCCCGTCAACTTTGATGAAATGAAGCTCAAAATGGTTACCTTTTAGATTGTAGCCAGACTTTAGCAATCTGGTCTTTCCATAATACTGCATGTAATTCGTCCTGATTTTCTGTATGTAAAATGCTCTTAGGTGCACCGGGCTATCTTACATAACGGAGAGAAAGTTGTTGTAAAAGTTCAGAGACCCGGCCTAAAGAAACTATTTGACATTGATCTGAGTAAGTATTATGCACTAAAAATGTTAGCCAAACGTGTTTACTGTCTATTGAAAGTTTAACATTCTCTTTTGATTCAGGAAATTTAAAGTTGATTGCGGAGTACTTTCAGAAAAGTGAAACTCTTGGTGGTCCAACTCGTGACTGGATAGGAATATATGAAGAGTGTGCTAAGTAAGCCAGAATATTCTAATCCATGTTCTTACAAAAGCTAGACGTAGTGGCAATTGCTATAAGAAGTTATTTTGTCCACTTTGTGCTATTTATTCAACCCACTTTCCTTTCTAGTCTACCCGAATATATTGAACCTTTTGTCAAAATTACAACTTTTCCCTTCAGCAAAACTAAGTTGACGTCAGATATACAATTATTTATTTAGCCTGATCTGACATTTTTACAAGGAATCGTCTCTCTTCTATGAACTTCCAGTCTGTAACTTAATTATATCCTGCCCTAGCCTTAAGTGATATAAAGAACCTTATCTCTTGCTGAGTAAGATGAACAATTCAAACTTTTCCTTTCGTTCTAACTAAGGAAGTCATATAGTTGGTGCTGAAGGAAGTGATATTATAAAGTTCTTGAATCCCTTCCATTGATATTTTGATGTGTGTAGAATAACACTATTTGATTGAGTTGAAAAGTGGATACAATTGAAAGATACAAATGGACAAAGGGTTCGACATATATCATTTGTTTTGTAACCTTACAGAAGGTGTAGAAGTAAAGGTGGAAAGAAGGTGCAAACCGAGCGGAAAAATGTTTGTGTGTGTGTTGGGAGGGGAGTGCTGTAGGCCCGTCCAAACTCCAAAAGCCGTACTCACCTTTTAATATTCTTGGCTTTGCCCTTCCTCCACCTATTACTTGTAATTGTTTTTAAGTAACTTCAGTGAAGATAGCAGCAGAGGAGCCTCTAGTGGACCTAAAGGCTTACAACCAGAACCTTAAAAGTAAAGGTCAGGCACTCCTTACTTGGTGAAGTATCTCATTCCACAACGGGAGGTCCATAAGACATATGCTTTCAAACACATCTGTGCTTTTGGAGTTTTTCTTGTATTCCTAATTATTTTATAAAACTTGCACGCGGCTTTATACTTCCAAACTCATCTGTCGTTTTGGAACTTTTATTGTATTTCAAATCACTGTATAAAAGTTCACGTATGATTTTATCACATATAATATTAAAAATTCCTAAACATAATAGAAGATAGAAACTGAGAGTCTCTAGTGGTTACGAAGTGGTAAGTAAGCACAACAATTTGAGAAGTTACCAAGTCACTTGTAGAGTTGCAGTGCAAGCAACTTTGTCATCAACTTCAACTAATTATCTCTCAAGATACTTGAAGTAGGTTTTAAGTTTTATATCAATCTACTACTTCAATTGCATATATGAGGAAAAAGTACTAGCTAATTCTTAGGTCAGTTCTCAGTTATATGATAAGCTTAATCCAAGAAATAAATGAGGGGATGATACTTTAGTTTCTTGTTCATATTGTAGAGACTGACTATAGTAATTGTATGCGCTCAGTTGAACTTTGTTCTTCTTCTTTCTTCTTGTGCATTTATGTGTCTTATGTACTTACTCAATAAAATAGAAGCCTTACAGCATACTTACTACTTAGAATCCTAGATTTTGTTCTACACAAGATATCTGCTTCTTTTTCTTTCATCTATAATTATTTTTTTGCATATAAAGACCCTCTATATCTACTAGTTGCAAATTTTATTGATTAGAAAATGCAAAAAGTATATTTTCTTGCTTTCACCCCCCTAAGATGAGAGCCTTGTTTTCATCACTGTGCAAAGTTATACGATGCAGAATTCACCATAGTTATATTATTAGATTGACATTCCTGACTCAAATTTTTTCCCATACTTTGACTCCCTTGATGGTCTGTCATACTTCCTGATTCTTTTCTGGCTTCAGTTTTCCACATTATGTAAAAAGGAGAGAAGATTTAGAAATGAGGTTTTTAAAGAAGGTAGAAAAGAAGTTATAGAATGAAAGATGGCACGAGACAATGTGGCCTCAGAGCCGATAATAGTTCAGAAAAACTTCTAGAATACATTCTGTTATCTGGCAGACTTTGATTCTTAGTTAGAGCTGCTTTACTGAGTATTTATATATCCACTGCTTATTTCCAGTATTGTCTCTCATAAGCTTATTGCTTGTTAAGTCTCCCATAAATCACCATTTGGTTAGAATTAATTTTATTCAATGCTAAACGATGTCCAAACCGCAACCTTCTGATAAATAAGAAACGAGTAGAATATATTTCTGTCTGCTAAACTTTGTCTTCATGAAAATTTCAGGATATTGTATGAGGAAATTGATTATATAAATGAGGGGAAGAATGCTGATAGATTTCGTCGGGACTTTCGGAACATAAAGTGGGTCCGAGTGCCTGTATGTTTCCTTCCGAGTTCCAACCCAAACCATTTATATTTTTTTTTAACTCTAGTTTCCTTTATGTTGTTTTACATTAGCAGTTAACCAGTTAGCCCTTATTTTTCATTTTGTGTGCGTATTTTAAGTAGCAAATGCTAATAATGGCTACATATGGATAAAAGCAAGTTGTATGGAGTAGGATTCATGTAGAAAATAATTAGTGCATATAATGGTTGATTAAGTTCTCATTTTGGTAAAAATATTTAACAGGTTCGGCAATAGGGTTCTAATCATATTTCTTTTACTACTACAGAAAACCTTATTTCTTTCTTTTCCTTTTCCAATGTAGTTGGTGTACTGGGACTATACAGCAACAAAGGTTTTGACTCTGGAATACGTTCCAGGTTTCTCTCTCTGCTTTGTCCTCCTTTTTGTTCAATAAATACGTTCATTCAATTTATCCTGCTTAAGATTCCATTACCTTAACGAACAGGGATAAAGATCAACCAGTTGGATATGATAAATTCACGGGGTTATAGCCGATCCCGAATTGCATCTCGTGCCATAGAAGCCTATTTAATTCAGGTGAGTTGATTAATTTTGCACTCATTCTAAAATATTCTGGATAGATGCTAATCAGTTGGGTTACATATTATTCCTTTGTGTCTGATACTCTTTTCCTGGCATTACCTTGTGCAGATACTGAAGACTGGGTTTTTCCATGCTGATCCACATCCAGGGAATCTTGCAATTGATGTTGACGAAGC
The DNA here is from genome assembly GCF_947179165.1 of Solanum dulcamara. Taxonomy (NCBI): domain Eukaryota; kingdom Viridiplantae; phylum Streptophyta; class Magnoliopsida; order Solanales; family Solanaceae; genus Solanum; species Solanum dulcamara. The sequence continues at coordinate 12,454,438 of NC_077242.1, forward strand.
TTTAATCTATTATGATTTCGGTATGATGGGAGACATCAAGAGTTTCACAAGAGAGAGATTACTGGGACTTTTTTATGCTGTCTACGAAAAGGATGCAAAAAAGGTCAGGCTAGTGTTTCTTCTTTGTAGTTTATAGTTGCACAATTAGAAACCAAATGCATTGTGCTACTCTTATGCTCCAGTAGTCTTAGTACAAGCTGGTGCAAATAAACCTGCTACCATTATGGCCCCAACACTCTCTATGTTGTCTTCATATTTATGGAAGTTCTTTGTTTTTTGTGAGTGTGTTGTTGTCCTGCTGTCTCCATCAAGAGATATGCTTAGGTGCTTCATTCTTTCAGGTTTAACAGAGACCAAACCTGGTCCAAATGTAATTATGTGATCAACTAAACTTGTGAGATCAAAATTCTTTCTAAGCTAAACCCAAAATAAACACTTACGTGTGATTGCTTTCATCTTTGCACTGTGCTTTTGTCCTCAAGTAGAAAATATTCTCCTTCCGTTTTCAACGATTGACTATATAGTAATTCTCTGAAATAATTTATCAAATATATTCTCTGCAATATGGTGATTTATTTCAGCTTCATATGTTTAGTTAAAGGAACCCATCGCTCATAAGGATAAGTGGCTTCCTTGAATGATGTAACAGTAAAGCACTATTTTCATAAACATGAACATAATTTCCATCCTGGGAGAGCCTGCTACTGTGCTACATGAACTCATTTAATTCTCTCTAGCATTGTAAGTACTTTAGAATTAAATGAGTGCAATATATTGAACTCATTTAATTCTAAAGTACTTACAATGCTAGAGAGAATCATAAAGTTGTTGTATTTAGGCTAAGTTGCGCAGTCAAGGATGATTTAGAATTAAAAAGTAACTACTCAAAATTTCGTTGACTTAGTCTAGTTAGTTACCTTTATCTTTGACTCTTTTGTTGAACAAATCTTATAAGACAGTCAACCTTTTTCCTTGTACTCCACTTGCGGTTACCACCTGTCACCCGTGTCACCAGCCTCAAAGCAAGACAAATGTTGATTGTAAATTCCTTCAACTTGTGATCATTGTTGCGGCATTTAAAACTCAGTAGAAACAATCTAATCCATCTCTTAGTATCTGGTGGCCAGAAGCATTATTGTGCTTTGCATTAAAATATTTTGGAGTAGAGAGTTAATTCTTTGAGTATATTAATAAGAGAAATATTATGTCTACACAGGTTATGCAAGGGCTTATTGATCTGGAAGCACTTCAGCCTACAGGAGACATGTCAGCTGTATGTTACATATCCTGACCTCAAAACCCTGCAAAGAAAAAGGAAGAAAATCACGAATGAATTTAAGGCCTTATCTAAGACTAGCTATTTATTGACACTCCTTAAAACTATTTATTCTTCTTAGGTGAGGAGATCTATTCAGTTTTTCTTGGATAACTTGTTGAACCAAAGACCAGATCAGCAGCAGACTTTGGCTGCAATTGGTGAGGTATGCAGAATTTGCAATTTTTCTCTAAAAAATAGCTAAGTTTATTAGTAATTTTGGTATCTTTTCGGATATTGAAGAAAATAAATGTATGGTGGACTATATTTGATTCAAATATTTGTATGGTCCACTCATTTAAAGAGGCGTTTATGAAGATTGGCCGTAATGTCTCATGGCTGCCATGTTTTCTTGAATTTCACCTTGCCAAGATCTTAAATTGTCTTTTGGAAAGTCTATATCACAATTTTGAAAATTGATTCAGGAAATTAGACTGATATATTCCATTTTTTTAATTAATTGTGTACGGATTTGCTTTTCAATATCTCTCAACTCACTACTATGGAACTAAAGTTTATCTTCATGGCTGAAGAAATCCTTAATCTCATGCCCCATGCATACTTCTTTGCAATTTTATTTGTCCACCCTTAATAGTTAGTATAAGAGTGTATTACTCGTGAAGAACTTGGGAGGTTGTTAATAACTGTCAAGGATTAGAGAACTTAAGAGGTGGCTAATAATATGGAATCTAGTTTACTAACTGTTAGCAGCAAACAAACTAAACAAAGCAACGAATAAGCAAAAGAAATAAGGCATGTGGGCATTAATTTTAATGGTTTTCTGAATCATCGAACTATTCCAATAAGTAGAGTGTTAAGAAATGGATCCTGGGCCTAACTCAACCCAAAAAGCTAGTGAAGCTAGCGAAGGATTGCCCAAGGCCATATAAGGAGACCAAGAACCCCTTATCCCACCGATGTGGAACTATAGAGGAAGTGTCGTAGTCTGTTAAATTAGCTTCTCACTGTGTGTTGAAACCACACTCACTATACTTTTCAACTGACTTGCAATAACTTGTACTCAAACAATTCCGCTGTGGCTATAATACTGAAATTTCAAGAAGTAGATTGTTAGTTTCACTTCAAACTATCTTTGCTTGTTTTACAATGTAACAAGAGGAAGATAATGCAGGATTTGTTTGCAATAGCAACTGATCAACCATTCCGTTTTCCTTCAACTTTTACATTTGTGATCAGGGCATTTTCCACTCTAGAAGGTGCTCTCTCTCTCTCTCACACACACACATATTCTGAAAAGCAAGGGAACATCCATTAGTTAAATAAAAATGGAAGATCCTTGACTTTTAACAGTCTAGACTCTTGATATTAATTCCCTTTTTGTCAGTTGGTATTTTTGTGGCTATGATGTTAAATCCACTTACAGATCACTAAGCTGAATGTTTCCATCTCTTGTTGCATTCTTGCAGGGATCGGCTATATATTGGATCCTGATTTCTCCTTCCCTAAGATTGCTGCACCATATGCGCAGGTTTGAAAGATTGTCAAACAACCCGTCTGACAATTAAATCTTATCCCCTTATGGTCTAAAGTTATTCAATCTTCCCTGCAGGAGCTCTTGGACTTGAGACAGCAGCAGCGCAGTGGTCCACAACTTGTTCAGGAAATAAGGAAACAGGCTGATGATGTACCCTATCAAACCCTTGCTTAACAATTTCATGTTTTAAGATCCGATCAAATAAGCATAACTGATGTAAATACCATCTAATGTGAAATATATTCCAGGCACGGACATCCACCATTTCCATGCCTTACAGAGTTCAGCAGATAGAAGAGATCGTTAAACAGCTTGAGTCCGGAGATCTGAAACTCAGAGTTCGGGTCCTCGAGGTAATTAGTCTACTAGAAATCATTGGATGCTTCTCTGAAAATTTGTCTCATACAAATCATTTCACTTTCTAATGCTTCTTGAAATTGTGATCTTTCCAAGTCCGAGAGAGCAGCTCGGAAAGCTACAATTCTTCAAATGGCGACCATGTACACAGTTATCGGGGGTACCCTCCTAAACCTTGGTGTCACTTTTACCAGTCAAGGCAGTCAAATATTTGCAAATGGATCTTTTATTGGTGCAGGTACATTTTAAGGACTATCTTCAGGTTTGATGAATTTGAATTGCACTTGTTTTCACTGCCAAAAATTGACCTTATCGTTCTGTATGCAGGTGTTTTCCTGACTCTCTTGATTAGGTCCATGCAAAGAGTGAACAAACTTGATAAATTTGAAAAAATGATTTAAGTCATTATACATTTCCTCCCCTCCCCCCCCCCCCCCCCCCTCCTTTTGGCTTCATTTTTCCTTTTTTTATTTTTGTAAAAAATATTTTTGTGGGGGAGAGAGGGAGGGGCCAGGGAACTGAAATGTGATTTCTTGCCATATTTAGGAACCATTTTTATTATGTGGTGCAAGCATACTTGTACCAAAAATTAAATTGGGAAATGGGATAATAGTGTTCCTCATGTTTGTAACTATGTTCATATTCTTGTATAGGAATAAAATTTATATGCTTCAAATTAAGGAATACATGTATAATATAGGGGAAAGAACACTTGTATTTCAAAAAGAGAAACTATTTGCAAGCAGTAACTTCTTACTTTTATACTTCCGTTTTTAATTGCTAATTCATGTTTACTGCTTAATATTATCGAAGTATATATATCCTCTAATAGTGTTAAAGAGAAGTAGAGAACACTATTCAGTTACTCCTTACTATCATTAGAGTATACATATAACAAACAATGTTATATTTAAAAAAAATTATCCAATTACTACTTAATATCATCAAAGTATATAGATGTCATTAGAATATATAAATATCATCAAAGTATATATATATTCTTGTATAATAAGGGGCCTGTAGCCCCCAGGCAGAACTATAGCAATATGTACAACACTTAACGTTACAAGCTACAATTACACAAACGAAGAAAAGAAACCAAATATTTCTTGTAATGCTAATGCAAGGTTGTTTACATATATCTAGAATTATCTTCTGCGTGAAATGTCAAATACGTGATGAAAATCTCTGAAGACTTATTTTCTCCTGCAAGGAGTAACCTGCAAAGTTTCAAAGCCGATAATTAGAAACAACATTCTGACAAAGTAAATATGTCAATTTGTAACATAACTTGAACTGAAAAATTGAAAAAATTTAAAATAATTTTACATCCAAAACAATACTACTCTTGGGTCTCGAATATCCTTCAATGAACCCAAAAATTCATTCTTACCTTGCTTAATATGAGCGTACCACATATATGATTATAAAGTTCATTCTCATCTCACTTTCAAGCAGATCATGCATTCAAATGGCAATATAGTGGCATTGTAGGTGAGAAGGACAGTGCGAGAAATCAAATTTAGCGTTATTATGTCTAAACGCTAATACAAATATCGCAAAATGTAAAATACAGAGCTAAAACGCTTTGAATTTAAAGGTGATTTACTTTATCTTTTCTTTTTCAATCTCGTCTCATCTTTGTAACTGATGAATGCAGGACAGTCAGCTTGCAGAGTCTGCATACATGATCCTTATAGAATGCTTCACTGAAAAATTAAAAAGGAAACTAAAACATATGACATGACGAATGATGACTTCTTCATGCCACTGAGATTACACTATAATTGATACCTTCTTGGTATACAGCACAAAGTCTTGATCTCTCACCTATCATATGATAGCCATGAAAAATTCTACTATAAGTTGCATCCTTAAGTACAAGATCCCTTTCTTCCATTTTCGATATCAGCACTTCTGCTTCCTCCATTAGTACATCCTTGCATTGCTGCTCAACAAGCATCGTATATGTGTCCTGATCAAGTTCAACGCATCCCTCTTATCATCTTTTTCAGCAAATGCTTAGTTTCCAGCACATTTCCGATCGATCAATATGTTAAAAGCTTTAGTGGAAGCTATTCCCATGTGCAAAAAATTTCTCCTGAGCTTTCTGCAAGTTCCCGATCTTACAGCATCCATCAAGAAGAGCAATATAAATTATCCTATGCGGGGAAAGCCCCCTAAGTCTCATAGAGTCGAACAATCAAAAAGCCTCGGACAATTGTTCTCCTTTAGCTAAACCAGATATCATGATAGTGTATGTCACTCTATTTGGTCCCAAACCTTCTTTTAAGATGATATTGAATATCATTTTAGCTCTCTCAGTTTGACCTGCGTTAAGCAGCTCAACAATCAAGTAATTGCGAGTACGTAATTAAGTTGGGACGAATACCTCTGTTTTGCGATTCCTCGTAAAAGGTGAAGGCCTTTTCAATGTCAGAGTGTTTAACAAAATAACAGATGAGAGCTTCATAGGAGGAAACATCAGCAACCAGATTCTTGCCATGAAGTTCTGAAATGACTTCAGCTGCTTCTAGCATTTTTCCAGAATAATTCATCATTGAAGCTCTCCCGGGTATGAGCATTTCTCTTCCCATTCTTCATTATCATGTTTGGAAGAGAAGACATAGCCCAGTTGGGATCCTTGTTGCGGCAAAGACAATCAGTTATCATACAATAGGTTAACTCAACAGAGGCCAGATTTTTCTTCTTCATTTTTTCAAGCAGCTCTAAGGCAGTGACAACATTACCTCCTTGACAATGTCCCTCAATTAACAAGGTATAAGTTGTCGAATCAGGCTCGATACCTTCTCTAGTCATCTCATCCACAAGTTCATATGCCTTCTCCATCTTACCAAACTTGCAGAGCTCACAAAGAAACGTATTGCACAGGGCTAAATTAACACCTTTAGCATCCTTTATATCCTTCATTTTAAAAGCCCCATCCACATCATCATGTCTCAAGCAACAATCAAGTAAAGCTTCATAAGCAACTGTATCAGGCTTCACTCTCATCTCAGACATCTCAGCTAATACCATTATTGCCTCTCTAAATCTATTCGCAGCACAAAGCCCATTAATAAATGTGGTATAAATATGTCGATTAGGGACTAACGACTTGGAAAACATGTTTTTTTTAAGCTCAATTGCCTCATCCACATGCCCAGCTCTAAACAACCCCTTCATCAAAAACTTGTAGGCAAACATATTTGAACAAAGGCCCTTCTCTTCCATCTCAGTCAATACTTTCTTGGCATCACTAACATTCCCCTCACTACAATGAGCATCACCATACTGGAATACGTAAGGGCATTGAACATAACATTTGCTTCACGCATTGCATCATAAACTCGCCAAAACAATCTAAAGTTACTACCTTTCACAATTCATCAAACTCTTTACGGCAATTATCAATAGACTTCAAAACATCTAAAGGGGGGAAACCAAACATGATCACAGTTTCAAGATCAGAATTAGCAGGACAATACAAACCGTTACTACATAGAAGAGCAGCTAGAAATGAATGAATTTCCAGATCTGATTGAACACCCACTTTGTGTTTGGACCATTAGAAGAAACTGAGGAATTTAGACTGATATATTCCATTTTTTCATTAAATGTGTACGGATTTGCATTTCAATATCTTCTTAACTCACTACTATGGAACTAAAGGTTATCTTCATGGCTGAAGAAACCCCTAATCTCATGCTCCATGCATACTTCTTTGCATTTTCCTTCGTCCACTCTTAATAGTTAGTGTAACAGTACATTACTCGAGAAGAACTTGAGAGGTTGTTAATAACTGTCAAGGATTAGAGAACATAAGAGGTGGCTAGTAGTATGGAATATAGTTTACTAACTGTCAGCAGCAAACAAACTAAACAAAGAAGCAAATAAGCAAAAGAAATAAGGCATGTGGGCATTAATTTTAATGATTTTCTAAATCATCAGCTGTTATCTGTAGTTTGTTGGATTTTAATAATGTTATGAACTATTCCAATAAGTAGAGTGTTAAGAAATGAATCTTGGGCCTAACTCACCCCAAAAGCTAGCTCAGGAGGAGAGGATCACACAAGACCATATAAGGAGAGACTAAGGACCCCTGATCCTACCAAGTGGGACTCCAACATAGAGGAAGTGCCGTAGTCTTGTTAAATTAGCTTCTCACTGTGTTTTGAAACCACGTTCACTATATTTTTCAACTGACTTGCAAAAACTTGTACCCAAACAATTCTAGTGTAGCTACAATACTGAAATTTCAAGAAGTAGAGTGTTAGTTTCACTTCAAACTACCTTTGCATGTTTCACAATATAACAAGAGGAAGATAATACAGGATCTCTTGTTGCAGGGATCGGCTATATATTGGATCCTGATTTCTCCTTCCCTAAGATTGCAGCACCATATGCACAGGTTGAAAGATTGTCAAACAAACCATACAAATTATTTCTCACTTTCTAATACTTCTCAGAAAATTTGTCTCATACAAATCATTTCTCACGTTCTAATACTTCTTGAAATTGTGATCTTTTCAAGTCCGAGAGAGCAGCTCGGAAAGCTACAATTCTTCAAATGGAGATCATGTACACAGTTATAAGGGGTACCCTCCTAAACCTTGGTGTCACTTTTACCAGTCAAGGCAGTCAATATTTTGCAAATGGATCTTTTATTGGTGTTGGTGAGTTTTTAAGGACTATCTTTCAGGTTTAATGAATTTGCATTGCACTTGTTTTTGCTGCCACATTAACCTTATGGTTCTGTATGCAAGTGTTTTCCTGACTCTCTTAATTAGGTCCATGCAAAGAGTGAACAAACTTGATAAATTTGAGAAAATGATTTAATCCATTATACATTCCCTTCTCCCCTACCCCTTTTTTTGGCTTCATTTTTTCTTTTTTTCTTTTTTTTAATTTTGTGGGGGAGAGAGTGAGGGGCCCAGGCGCCAAAATATGACTTCTTGCGATATTTAGGAACCCTTTTTATTGTGTGGTGCAAGCATACTTGTACCAAAAACAATTTGGGAAAGGGGATAATAATGTTCCTTATATTTGTTACTATGTTCATATTTTTGTATGGCAATAAAATTCACGAATGCATGTATATAAGTATATTGCCAATTACTGTCTCTCTCCTGAATTACTCAATGATCCCAATGTATGTTTTTTTATTTTTTAGTTAGTGTAGGTTGGGTAGGGGGATGTGAAAACTATTTGATCAAACAGCTACTTCTTGCCTCCTATTCTCTCTCTTTGCAACTAGACTCTCTTCCGAGCTACTCCCGCTTTCTCGAAAGGCTGGCTTTCTCTCTCAGTGGTAAGGCTCTTTCCTTTTCTCTCAGAGAGTTGGGCAGCTCCGGAGCGCTATCCCTTCCCATTGACTTGATCTTCTGCATTTCTTCATCGTGTAACATGATGGATCCAGTAGGGGATTCGGGGGCGGGGCCTTTGGCTCAAGATCTAGGGTTGGGGTGGTTTGATGGGTGAGACTAATAGAAAGAAAGGACGGGGGGCAACCATGCATGGTACTATCGATAAAGCTACCGCGAAGGCTATGAACTTAGAAATGAAAAGCGATTTGAAGAAAAAGTCGGAACCCGGTCTTGACGCCCCTAAACAATAGCAATAGCATGAATCCTAAGCTACGACACGCGAAAGAATGGTTCCATGAATCATGGTCCCCCTCAGTACATCCCTTTTTTGCTTTTGGCCCTTTTTGTTTAGCTTTTAGAATCCTCTCTCTCTGATCCCCGACCGTAAGACCCTTTATGAGTAAGGTTAAACGAAGGCCGATGGTAAGTACGTTTTTTTCATTCACAAAAGAGAATAATTGAAACCTAAAATCCTAAAATGAAGAAGATTCTATTGATTCGAGCAGTAGTTGCTGACGAAGAAGAAGATAATGAAGCAAATTGGAATGAAACATGGGTATTGGAAATCTTAAAAACCCGTAGGTTCCCAATTTTAAAGCGGGAAAACTCCAGAGATTGCTTCAAAATAAGATCCTTGCATTGACCCTTTCCTGAACCAGAACCAGGGGAGGATGAGAGGAAAAGTGGATCAAAATGTCCCATCAATAAAGTTCGGGTGCAAGCAAGCGAAGTGGAATCTATTAGAATAAAAAATAGTACACCTCGATCAGTATAAGAATAAAGCCAGGAGGTTGGCAGGAAAGGTGACTTTCTTTTCCTTTTCAAAAAGCAGGTTCTAGGGCAAGTGAATTTGAAAGCAGTCTCTTTTAAAGAGAGTTAGAAAAGCCAATACAGTTGTTTCTTTGGAGGCAACTAAAAAGGTAGCGAGACTGACTGCAATTTCAGGAATAAATTGACTTTCGACTTTGCGGAGACCTGTGTTTTTGGTAAACAGTCGCTCTGGCCTGGTCACTGCGACCCCCTTTGTGAGGAGGCACCCCTGAGGGCATTGTATATCCAAGTCTTGTCAGAATGTCATCCAAAAGAATCTACTGAATCTACATTTGAATACCCATCTCAAGTCAAATCCGCTTCATAAAATGGGATACCCTTCTCCTATAGTTTTGGAAATGTTCGGCAAGCTCTCTTACCGATGTCCATGATGGTAGCAACTGGTCTAGTTGCATCCATGTTTCTAGATACTTGATCACACAAGTCTTGGATCAACTTTTGTCAAATAGGGGAATTGTGGTAAGTAAAATAGGATAATATAGGGTCGTCAAAACGACTAAAATCATAACATAAAAATGCATTGTGTCTTTAATCGTCAGGCAGGTGGCAACGACCAGGCAGTAGGCAGAGGAGGCTCCTTTACCAATCATTTTTTCCCTACCCATACCCTCTTTCTTTTTCTTTAAATAGAGAAAGTGGTGTCTAGATTCGCGGCGAGTCTTGTTGGCTGGCTTATGATGGTTTCCTGTCCCAATTCAACATATTTCTGTTTTTGCTCCTGCTTGGTAGCAAGCTTGTGTGCAAGCTTACACGGACTTAAAAGAGTACCTAAGGCGGATTAGTGGTTTATTTTCAAAAGGTATTTTCTTTACCGTAACTTTTAGACAGCTAACAGCTAATCCACTAATCATACAACTAATAAAATAAAGTCGGTCACTATTGAAACAGCTTATAAAAGTCGTTGCCTTGATCGGAGCCTGGTCTGGGATCGAGAATTTTCCCTCTAATATCAAAACTACGAATCTGAGGTTGAGGTCTAGCCTCTCTTTTCAGCGGAAGTTGAGCTCGTCGGATCTATTGCCCGTGATGTGAGTGATCCTTAACCCTGTCCCTTCTTATTGCTATTTGTTGAAAATGGATTTCAGACAATATGAACAACAATAACTCGACATTCTCAAGTTCACCAATTGAACAGGCATATGGTCGCAAAGTAGATCCATACCATTATAGTAGAAAGACAATAATGGTTGTGGATTAAAGTTGATTGATACCTAAGTTGGAACCTTAGGCGCCCCCTCCCCTTTCTAGCTCTTCTCGAATTTGGAGCATGAAGCGGTCTTGTGGATAGTTCTCCGGTTCGGGTACCAAGGAAACAAGCAAGAAAACATATGCGCATCCGAACTATTAGCTTCACTAATGCATGCCTGGGCTCGAGAGGCTTAGGGGCCTATACAATCTTCAATGGACCAATCAAACAATTGGTGTTTAAGCCTTTAACTTGATGTTAGAAGTCGACCTGAACTGGTTGGTCAAAAATTCCTAATCCATTTTCAGAAATGGCTCGTCCAAATTCGACTAGAAAAAAACAAAAAAAGGTAGTGTTCAATGAGCTCGAGATAGCTGCTGATGAGAGGAAGGGACGCCGGGTACAGTCTTTCTTTGGTTCCAGCCCCCCGGCACGAAGGATCAGAGAGAGAGAGGATCCTAAAAGCTAAAAGCCTAGAAAACGTCCCAAAGTCCTCTGAAAAAAGAGGACGACGGGGGAGAGGTTGTGCTTGACAGATGAGGACGGTGTGTGCGAAAGGGAATGACTGGCCCCCCTAGCATTGATTTAGGGGTCATCCTCGATATTTTGAAAGCTAGACCGACTTGCTCTTAAATCAAAAGCAGCAAGAGCAAGTAGGCTTTTCTCGGCAAGAACTATCTTGACTTTCATTCCAGGATTTGCAGTTCGATACATTTCCATTATGTTACCTAGCCAAACCCGCCACCTCATGTGCCAAAGTAAAACGGTTGTTCTTCCTTCTTCGCTCCTTTTTTTTCAACATATGCGGCGGCGAGTTACCAGAGAAGGGGGGACAACTCCTTTCTCCTTTGCCTTGCTCAATCTTCCTTTTCTGATTGAAAGTAGAATGGAATTTCCGATCTTGTACCCAAAGTGCGGTACAATTCACACCAACCCAAACTCCCTACCCTCATAAAAAAGAGTGACCCCCTTTGTTTGATTAGTCAGTTTTCAAGATGTTGACCCAAGTAGGCCTAGGCCAAGACAAGACATCTTCCCACCTTCCTTCACTCTGCAATAGCCCGACGACTCTTCTCTTCACAAGTAGGCTTGTCGCTTAGTCAAAGATGAGAATTATTTTTTTTTGAGATTTAAATAGAGATAGTCCTAGATCAAAATATTAGGAAACAAAGCAAGGAAAGTAGCATTGATGGAACGGGGGATCGCATCTTGTGGAATAGGGGGGTTCCTTGATATTAAGGTGTCACGGCGGTCGAAGATGGCCACAGGTGGAAGCAACTGATGCCTTGATCATTCAATTGACTCCTTGCTACCAATCCATGCTGCTTTAGGATAAACTAGATATGTTGCGAGAGAAACTGGATATTTTCCTATGGCTTGGACCCTTTCACTCGAGAACTCAAAGCGGGGAAAGAATTCTTCAACATAGTCACAAGAAGGTGGTCTACGACAACCCATTTGGACCCCTTAAAGGCTCTCAGTTGAGAAAATAATAGGAAAAATTCCTGGATCACCCGTGGAGAAGAACCAAAACAGAATGTTTCCGAAGTCCCTTTAGAGATAGGGACGAGCCAGGAGCTTACTTCGAGTATTTATGACTCCGGTGGTAACTGACAGGCGAATGACATGATTCTAGAGGAGTTACACGACGGCCATGTGATGATGCATCAAATAGATGCAAGGGCAAAATGACCTTTTGCAATACTAGCAGATGTTGAAGATTCTTGTTATAAAATTGGGTCATAAGATTCTCATTTATGATTTATTCGTTCACTAGCAAAAGAAGATTCTTGTTATAAAATTGGGTCATAAAACCTAAGGTACAGTTATAGAACCTATAATGGAGGAGAATGTCCCACACAATGATAAAGACAATCTAAGTGCAGCACTGATTTTGAGTACAAAAGCAGCAATAGCTTATTAGAAGGTAACGAATCTGAACCAATCAAACATTTGACAAGATAAAAACCAATGGAATGACAAAGTTCAGTGTTTGCTTCAATAAACTTGCTTTATCATATCATATGAATAAAGGAGGGAAACAATTGTAGATCCTTAAGAGGGATCAAGCCCGCACGTACTTCTTTACAAATATTATAAATCAGTTTTTCGTGATTAAGCTATCTATTGTCAGTATCTAGCAGCCTTCCAGAAATCATGCTAGTGTATGTGGCACTATTTGGTCCCAAACATTCTTTTAAGCAGCCCAACAATCAAGTGCCTGTAAGAACGTAAGTTCGGACGAATACCTCGGTTCTGTGATTCCTCGTAAAGGGTAAAGGCCTTTTCAATCTTAGAAGTGTTTAACAAAATAACAGATGAGATCTTCATAGAAGGAAACATCAGCAACCAGATTCTTGCCATGAAAATTCTGAAATGACTTCAGCTGCTTCTAGCATTTTTCCATTCACCAAGAGACCATGAAGGAGGACAAGATAGGCCTCACACACTTCCAAGAACCCCATAGCAAGCATACTTCTAAATACCCCAAAGGCTTCGCTTACCTAACAACTTTTGCAGTTCGCACTGATCAAAGCACTATAAATTGCTTTGTTGGGCTTAAACCCATGATGCAGCATCTGAAATAAATATCTATATGCGTTTCGCAACTGCCCTTTTGCACAATATCCAATAATAAAGGGTTCATAAGTACCCTGGTCAGGGTTTAGGCCTCTATCCAGCATTTCAACCAAGCAACTTTGAGCAGCTTCCATTTTCTGCGTCTCGCAGAGGCCCTTTATAAGAATATTGTAATGGGGAGTAGCTGGCACAATCCCATGCTCATGCATTGCCTCCAAAATCCCCCTCAACTGCTGTAAGTAGCCTTTACCAGTATAATTCATTAATAAAGTTCTCCAGGTATGAGCATTTCGCTTCCCATTCTTCATTATCAAATTGGAAGAGAAGACATAGTCGAGTTCGGATCCTTATTGCGGCAGAGACAATCAGTTATCATACAATAGGTTGACTCAACAGAGGCCAGATTTTTCTCCTTCATTTCTTCAAGAAGTTCCAAGGCAGTGGCAACATTACCCCCTTGACAATGTCCCTCGATCAACAAGGTATAAGTTATCGAATCAGGCTCGATACCTTCTCTAGTCATCTCATCCACAAGTTTATACGCCTTCTCCATCTTACCACACTTGCAGAGCCCACGAAGAAGCGTATTGCACAGGGCTAAATTAACACCTTTAGCATCCTTTATATCCTTCATTTTAAAAGCCCCATCCACATCATCATGTCTCAAGTAAGAATCAAGTAAAGCATCATAAACAACTGTATCAGGCTTCACTCCCATCTCAGACATCTCAGCTAATACCATTATTGCCTCTCTAAATCTATTCGCAGCACAAAGCCCATTAATAAATGTGGTATAAATATATCGATTAGGGACTAACGACTTGGCAAACATGCTTTTTTTAAGCTCAATTGCCTCATCCACATGCCCAGCTCTAAACAACCCCTTCATCAAAAACTTGTAGGCAAACATATTTGAACAAAGGCCCTTCTCTTCCATCTCAGTCAATACTTTCTTGGCATCACTAACATTCCCTTCACTACAATGAGCATCTGCCATACTAGTATACGTAAGGGCATTGAACGTAATATTTGCTTCACGCATTGCATCACAAACTCGCCAAAACAATTTAAAGTTACTACCTTTCAACAGATCCGTCAACAAACGATTACAATACAACAAACTAGGAACACAATCAAGTTCTTTATTATGAGCAAAAACAACAGTAGCAGCTTCAAAAAAGTACCCTTTTTCCCTATACTTATCCATCAAGAACCCAAATATCACATTGTCAAACTTCCTCAACTCATCAAACTCTTTACGACAATTATCAATACATTTCAAAACGTCTAAAGGGGGGAAACCAAACCTGATTACAATTTGAAGAAGAGAATTAGCAGGACCATACAAATTGTTACTACATAACAGAGCAGCAAGAAATGAGTGAATTTCCAAATCTGATTGAATACCCACTTTGTGTTTTGACCATTGGAAGAAACTGAGGAGGCGTTCAAGGTGATTACTCAATTGATCTTGGTGAAGAACAGACCGAACCATATCTGGGTTTAGCTTCTTTTTCAAGCTTGAGGATTTAATGAGGCTTTTCCAGTTCTTGTTTTTCAGAATTTCTGTGAGTTCTTGAACCAAGATTAGGTTGTTCTGGGGAAGCTGAGAATTCGAGTAATGTCTGTTAAATGTAGTTTGTTCAATACATCTTGTGATTCTTCTATGAAAAATCCTCCACATTGTTCTTTTTGGGGTTTTTCAGTGGCTAAAAACAGTGGAGAATTGACTAGGTTGGCAACAACTAGGCCAGGAGAAACCTAGAATTGCAATTTTAAAAAGTTTCCACAAGTAATTTTTTTCATTTTTGGTTCCAAAGATATTACTCTTCCGTCTCAATTTAAGTTTTTTAGTCAAACTGAGAATAAAATTTAATAAATGAATGCGATTTTTAAATCTTATAATTTTAATTAAATAATATTTTTAATCTTAAAATTAAAAAACTTACTAAATATAAAATAAATTTATGGGACAGACTAGAAAAAAGTAAGTGAAGGATGGAAGGATTGGTTATGCGTAATTTGATAGTTTTGATATTACTCTTTAAAATTATATCAAAGTAATGAATTAAAATCGTTCTAAACTATCACGTTTTCATTAATTTCATACATAATTTTTTTTTAATTTAAGTTATTTTTGAACAAGCTTTTTAAAAAAAATTGAAATAGCCTCGAAATTGGCCGTGGTCAATTTACAACTTTCAGGTGTTAATTGGTTTGGATACAAGTTGTACTGAGAGTAGTTTTTATTGTTTGGTTGGTTTGTCATATTCAAAATTATATTTATTGTATAAATCTAAGAATAAGTTGTTTGTTTACAAAAATACAATTAATTTATTTAGTTTGTTTTTACATTTACTTAGCAAGATTTAGTTATTCATTCTTAAAAATAAAATTTTCATCTTATCTAACTAAGATATTTTTGTGTATGCATTTTCATGATTGTGCCGTATATTTTTTTAATTAAATTTTCATCTTATTTAACTTTAAAATAAAATTTCCATATTATTTAGCTTTAAATAAAATTTTCATCTTATCTAACTTAAAAATAAAACTTCCATCTTATTTAGCTTAAAAATAAAACTTCCATTTTAAGTTTATTAACGTAAAATAAATTTTATTATTAAAATTATCTACATTTTAAAGTTATTTACATTTTAATTGATATATAAAATATATTTTTTAAGTGAGCAATAAACTAGTTAATTAAAATATGTAATTTAGTAGTGAAGTGAACATTTTAAGAGAAATCAAAATATAAATAAACATAAGAATTAGACAATTAAATTCAACTTATAATATATTCATAAATAGAAATTGTATTTATAAAATATAATTTTTTAATAGAAAATATATTATCATAAAACCAACAATTAATTAAGGTTATGAATGTTATTATAAATGTGGTTAAAAATTATGTTAATACACATGAATGTAAAAAGTGGTATATAAAAGAGAGTTTAAGGGGGGTATTTTTATTATTTAACATACTTTATTCCAGGATAAGTTATCATGGATTACTATTCCATTCTCAGAAATGGATAACTTAACCTAGTACTAATTGTTAATCATGCGATAAGTTATCACATCCTTTTCAACTAAATGAGAGATTAAAGGACACTTAAAAATTATCCCGTGATTAAACCATTTTATCCATCACACGACTTCTTAGTACATTTTTATTAGTTTCATACTATAACCAATTTACGTTACCCATTATCCATTGAACTATAACTTTGAGGTGTTAAACCCCCATTGCTCATTCTATGTTATGTAAATGTATTTAAGCTCCCAGAAAGCTTTTTAAAATGTCAAATGGCATAACACGTGTTATTTAATGCTCTACAAATACAAGTAATCAAATTTAGATTTTTGAAGCATACATATAAAAGTTAGCAAGGATAATTTGGTATTTTGCCCCCAATAAATGATGTTTAAAATACTGAGGATAAATGGTAATTTGGGGGGATATAAAAGGGTAAGTCAAACAAGGAATTGAAGTAACATGTGAGAATCTGTTTCTTAATCTGAATTTCAGGTTTTCAACCACAAACAGAAACCATGTCTCTTATCAAAACAAATGAAATTAACTTTCTACCCAATGATGAATAGGATTTACAAGTATCATGTAACTCTTACAACAACAACATATCTAGTGAAATCTCACAAGTGGGGTCTGAGAGGGTAGGATGTACGCAAACCTTACCACTACCTCATGGAGATAGAGAGTCTGCTTTCGAAAGACCCTCGGCTCAAAAGTCACAACCCCAAGTAAGAGAAAAAAATAATATATATAGTATAATGGCAAAAAAAACGAAAAGCAATGCAAATTTTACAAGACAAGAATAATAACGATAGCAAAGTAATGTGATAATCAAAGGCAATAGCAACACAACTATAATGACACACCTAGACCTACGACCAACCCTAAACCGACACAATACAAGACGTCATTCTATCCCTACTAGCCTTCTACCCTAATCTGCGACCTCCACTCCTTTCTATCTAAGTCATATCCTCGATGAAATGAAGTAGCGCCATATCTTATATAATCACCTTTCCCCAATACTTTTTCGGTCTACTCCTACCCCTCCGCATAACCCCCAAATTCAACCGCTCGCACCGCCTAATTGGAACGTCTACACCCCTCCTCTACACATACCCAAACCATCTCAGTCTCGCTTCTCTCAACTTGTCTGCCACAGAGGTCACTCCCACCTTCTCCCGAGTAACCTCATTCCTAATATTATCACTCCTAGTGTGTCCAATGTCCATACATCCATCTCAGCATCCTCATCTCCGCAGCATGCATATTCTGAACATGAGAGTTCTTTACTGGACAGCACTCCACTCCATATAGCAACGTCGGTTTAACCGTCATTTTGTAGCACTTACCTTTAAGTTTAGGTGGTACATTCTTATCACACAGAACTCCAGAGGCAAGACTCCATTTCATCCATGCTGCCCCAATGCTATGCGTGACATCATCGTCGATGTCCTCACTATGCTAGATGATGGATCCAAGATATTTTATCGAATTTGACTTTCCAAAATCAATGTTGCATGGATCATTCGCTTGCCTACATGTACCCATGTCGAAAAGTTGATATATGGATATGGGTACTCATATGAATTCTTCAAATTACACTACAAATTAGCAAAAACTGCACATTCCCATACTAAATACTTACATCTATCTGTATTTGATATGTACCTATATTAACAGGCATTAGAAATCTACAAGAAAGCTTGACAGCTAGCTGAAGTGTCCATAAATATCAATCATGTTAATCCCAAATCAGTTTGGATCGACCATATAACTCCTGTATATCCATTAAATAATTTTTGACAATTTATGATTTCAGTACATAATTTTCACATTTGACATCCTCTTTCAGAGTAGTCAAATACATACTAGGCATGTTCCCAGAGTATCATAGTCCAAACCAGATATTGCTTCTTCAAGTACATCTTCTTTTTTCTCTTTTTGTCATATATACCTCTTCAACTATCCAAGTTTTTTAGAAGCAAACATCAGCTACCCAGCAAAAAAAGCATTCACTTGGCACATAAGAAATGAAATCATGATAACTGAAACGCAATGCTTTCTTATGTCTTCCATCTTCTAACCTCCGTCTTAGCTTCAATCATACATCACAATACTCCCTCCAGATATCCAAATTATTTCACAAAGTTACGCATCATGAATCTGTTTCAATGCATTAGACTGGCATCTTAATCCATCAGATTGTCACAATCATGAATTACTTTTCCCAGGCATTTAGCTAAACTCTCAACATTGGTAGGCTGGTCTTAAGCATCTATTACACTATTGTTAATTAATTTCCTCTTTCAGACTAGACAAGTGTGTATTTCGACATATCTACTCTTTGAAAGAAGTATTTCAGCTACTCTCAAGTATATTCTTGAATCTTGACATCAAGTTGTTCGACTAACTTTCCTAGCAAAGATTTAACATAAGCCGAAAAAGAACAGTGGCATCTGCCTATCTTTTAAGAAGCAGCAAACTGGAGCCACAACAACCATGTCAAACTGCAAAAGGTCAGATGAATGTGCCACTAAACAGATAATCCTTCCATCCCAAGGTTTTCTCTCCTTTCCTTCTTTGATGTCTGTTGCTTTTTCCACAGATAGAACTTTTCATTCCAAAAATACCCATAACTTAAGGTAAAGGGCATTATTCTTGAAAACCTTTTATAAATGAGGGCAATAGTAAACTCGACATTGTAAACTTCGACTTCTTAATTTTGTGAAAGATCTATAGTGCCACTACTTATAATTTATGGAAGATACTATGTAAGTGAAAATTCCACGTAAATCTTTCAATTTAAGAAAGAAATATGGCATGCCATTCACATTGACACCTCACAGAAGTCTTGTGTCTCATGGTAACTACATCGGCAGAGAGGCCATATAATGACACATTTTTCTAATCTCAGCAAAACGCAATTTTCTTTGGTTGAAACCAAGGAATACCTTATCATTGATATAACATGCAGATAGCATAATATATTTCCCTTAAGTTTCACAGATCTACATAAACCCCCAGTATACGTTTTGCTTAGTTATCCAAGGGAGAAGTAGAGGATACAGAAATATTCACTACTTCCATGGTTTATAGAACTGGTAATCAAACAGTCCTGGAAACAAGAGTTTATCACAGGAAGTGAGATCAAGTTTAGGACTTAGGAGATGGACCCAAGTCACCCAACAGATGATCTGATTCAAAAGTTCCTTTCAATGCAGTAAAAAGACAGGAACTAACTGTTGTTTCATTTCACAAATGTTAACGTACAAACTCAGGGAGCAAATTTTATCATTTTCTTGTTGATTAGAAAAGCAACTCCAAATTGCAGACGGCAAAAATATGGGGGCGACGAGACTATGAACCTTGTTCTTAGAATATAAGCTTCAAAACACAGGGAATGTCAGAAATGACATCTTATACATTACAAATTGCAACAACTGAGGCAAGCAAATTGTCCCAAGTAGAGTTAATAGAACATATAAGTCCTTTGCCTAGGGGAGGAAAGGAAATGCAATCAAACCAATTCTATGCCTGCTTCTCTCACTGAATCAATAACTGCTTTGACCTTTCCATGGGATCTTTGTTCTTTCTTAAAGAAAACAGATATGGCAGGAACTCCTTTAGCCTGCAACCGCTCTCCCAACAACTTGCCTATTTTTGCTGCAGCAACATCTCTATTATTTTCTTTTGATTCTACCATGGCAAGCCTTAAGACTTTCTCTTGTGTACTTGCAGAAGCAGCCACTGTTGCCGTTGGTGTGTGAACTACTTGACCATTTACATACTTGTTTGTGAAGTGCATCCTCAACACGTAAGGTTTGAGATACTTTAGCAGTCTGTCTGGCCTAACTGGTGGAGGAATCACCATTTCTGCTTGAGGAAACAAAGATGTATCAAAAGAAGTATCATCAAGGAGGTTAATTGAAATATGAAAACATATCAGATAGAGCTCAACATTCAGCAAGTACTTCTCATCTTCGAGAAATACAGTTTGGATTCTCACTCTGGAGCTAATTAGTACTACTTGTGACAGAGAGCTAAAGTTGGGTACAAAGCAACCTTCTATATGATGGCTTAACAGATTTAAGTGACAAATCAAGCAAATAAAAAAGAGTTGAGCAAGATGTACAACTTGACAAATCATTTAAGACTCGCTTTCATCCTTCACTTTTATTGACCAAGGGAAGTTCTTTTTACCAGACTCTTGCAAGCTTCAGTTAAAAATAGAACCAAATCCCCAGTAGGGTACTGAAAATGAACCACATCATCAAGGAAGTTATGGACAAGCAAGAACCCCCTAATGTTCAAATCTACTCTTAGGCAATACCATTTTCTCCAAAATTGTGATGCTCCTCTTAAATATATTTTCTTTTTTCTTTTTAATAACATCGGGGTTTTGGTCTCACTTGTGCGCACCTCGACTAATTCTAGCGTGATACCTGCTACCTCGCACCAACACAAATGTCGAGTAACTCTGTCTACCAAAGTTTGAATAGATCAAAAGAAATCAGTGTTTTTGGCTCTGCTAGAATTTGAACTTGAAACCTCAAGGTTCTCAAACTCACTTTATTGACCACTAGGCTACACTCTTGGGTGCAAGCTCCTCTTAAGCATATTTGAAAAATAATGTCTCATTTCAGATCAAGAGAGGTAATGTCCCATTTATTTCCTTTTACAATTATGTGGACAACATAATAGGAAGATGGGTCTGAGATTAAGGCAAACGCAGGTAGAAAACAACATTAAGGGAGCATGTAAGCTTGTCCGGCAAGGTACAAACTGGGATGGGCAGATTTAGGGTTTCACGAAGACGGTGCACTATTATGAATAAGTGAACTCATTATATTTTAAAAATTATTTTATTTTTAAAAATTTTGATATTCTTTTACACACACACACACACACACACACATATATATATATATATATATATATATATCTAAATTCCATGTCCAAATTGTGGATCAGTTGAACCTATTGACTATAAACTACATCTTCCACTGCTACTAGTTTTAGTATAGGCAGTTCGTTTAATTATACAAAATTTTACGATGACAAAATAAGAATAGGAATTTCAATGCATCATACTTCAGATTTTTGAAAGAACAAACCAAACAAAGAAAGAAAGAGAAAATACGAAAGTACATAATCAAAATACAAGAAGGGACACCAAAGTTACTCTTATTGACTCTCCTTTTGTTTGTCTACATATGCTATGAGGAAATAACCAAAACAATTTTGACAATCTAGCTCATTATGGATGGGATTCCTTAGATTAAGACCGGTAATGTCGTATACTATGACCGAGAAAAGGAAATTACCAATAGAAACTCATTATCATTATTTTTGTTTCTTGATTGTTAGAAAACTCATCATTTTTATGATCTTAAGGAATCTTCTAAAGTGGGTTGATACCTCATTTTTTATAATAGAAATAAGATTGTAAATCTAAAAGGATTATCGCATAGATACCACAATTGATGAAAAAATAGATCTGGTCGTTCACTACCAATTCTTTTCATTTTCAATTCAGGAAGATGATCCCAACCCTGTCGGACATAGCTCTCTTACCGGTTTTGAACTTGAATGGATAGACTGAAAACTAGAAACATATTCTTTGAAAGAAAGAGGATATCCTTGCATCATCTGAAACACACATGTCTCTATCTTTCATCTCTTTGGTTTAATTTAAAAGCTATAACTGACTTGGACAGCATGATTAATTTCATTAGCTCCCTACTAACTATTGCAATTTCACTTACCAGCACCGCTCTCTGGATGTTGACTATTAACTAATGAACCTTACTTTTCTCAATCAAAAAAAAATGGCACCTTATTCCTCCTAAAAGTATGTTATATCTTTAACTGAGAAACGAGAATGCCAAGTTTGGACAATTAACTGTGGGATTTCATTTTTGCTCATAAAAGGTGGGTTTAAGGCTATGAAGACCAATTGTTGTTAATTTTACAATTTTTTCCCCTTCCCTTGTTAATTCTAAGTTTATTTATTTAGATGTTAAGATCAATATGTTCCTCCATGATGTCAGTTTGCAATCAGTGGACTTCCAAAAACAGAAATCAAGCAGCTTAAGCTGCAGTTACTATTTGCTCTTCTACTAATGACATGACTCTTCGAAATTCTAGTATAGCACCAGTTAACTACTCAATCTATTCCACCTTAACACTTTCGACGTTTGCAACAATATGCCTGTGCAACAGTAGTTACTCTCTCAGCCCAAAATGATAGTGTATTGTCTTAGAGAGTACTGAAAACAGTATCATAAGAAACCTAGAAAAAACAAAATGAAGGGGAGAGGGAGGAAAATGCTCTACTTTTCTTCACTTAATTCCTTAAGGATTCCAATTTCTGAATGCATAGGCTATACACTTTAAAAGAAAAGCATATTTGATAAACTAATTCCTCTAGCGAGAAAAACAATGGAGTCAAGAACTAGCTCGGAGTTTCGCCATCTTGTGTAATCCAGAGCTAGTTCTTAAGTCTATTTTCCAGTTCTAGAGGATTTGGTTTATCAAGTATGCCTTTCTTTCAGATATATAATGGTTCCCATATAGGTGTTACGAAACCTCACTTCTTAAGGAATCTAGATCCAAGGGAGAAAAGTTCAAAATTCTAACCAGACATGCTGCTATCCTGTGATTTTTCTTTGTAGATTAACTGATAAAGAACTAGTCAATTATTTAAAAATAGAAGTTATTCGGTTAAATTAATTATTATGTACACTGTATAAGAAAAAACAAACGAAACAGGCCCAGAAATTTTCACCTCCTAGAAAACATCATCTCAATGTTTCATCACTTCCTGTATGACAATCTCTGTCAGATACCATATTTACCGTTCTTACTAATTCTTAAAAATTCAAGCTTTAACCAGCAAATGTCATCTCATCTTCTTCCAAACGAAAATATTAATATTTCCCAGGAGCCCAATACAAATTGCAGCAAAAACAATTTTTAATTCTTGGGGGAAATTACAAAATTTCATACAAACAATCCATTGAACTGATAGCAAGTACTACTCTATGAAGGCATAAGAGAGAAAAGATGAACCTGAGATAATAAGAATCTGTCGCCGTCGCCGTCGCCGTCGCCGTCGCCGGACAGTAGTTGCTGTCGCTCAACCTCATTCACGCTTCACAAAATCAAAAATGTCTTAAAAGGGATCGGCTTGGGTTAATGGATCGGGCGTTACCTTAAATGGTTCTTAATGAATAACAAAAAGCTTTCATTTTGATCCTGTATTCTAAATCTAATAAATTTATTTATAGACCTCAAGACTAACAAAATCCAACATTATTGTTTTCTTGGGAAATAGTACGCCCGGTCAAAGTCCGGCCTTTCGCTAGCTCCAAAGAAAAATGATATGAAATATAACACAATTGTTTTTATTTTCTCTAAGGAAATTTACTATTCTCAAAATGGTGTTCATTGGAGTAATTTGTCATACATTAAGAACCATTTCAATCAAGTAAAATATATTATGGATCAAAATATGCAATTTGAATTTTTAAATTGTATTTTTTGTTATAAACATAAAAAAAAAAAATCACCAGTTGTGAATACTATCAAAATTGCTTTAATTTTTTATACAATTTTACCAAATAAATAAAAGTTCACAACAAAAGTATAATACACTATCATAAAATTATTCTAAAAACAATACAACATTTATTGATCGAATTTCAGTTTAATAAAGTAAAAAATTGAACATGAGTAGTAGTGTATTACTCTTTAATAAAAAAAATTGAACTTGGTCTATCATTAGTAATTGTATCATCATGTTCATATTATGTGAACATTTCATCAGTCCTTTCGTATTCTCGCAAAAAATTATGTAGATATAAAATGATGGGTTTTTCTTTTACAAAATATATACTTGTGGATCAATTTTTGTATTTCAAAAATGTAAAATCATGATATAAAATTTGATGTTGAAACACTGATTCATCTCATGATTTCAAATTACGAGGTGAAATTACATGTCTAAATGCCTACTACGTTTGCCAAAACAAAAAGATTTGATTTTAAAAAAGTGTACTTTGCCAAAACGACTTGTCACGCCCCGAGAGGGTACTCTAGGCGTGGCTGGCACTCGAAGACCATTGTTGGCCCCAAGTGAACCACTTGGCCTGATTACTCTTTCAATCATTCTGCGGAAGACTCAGTCCAATAACAAGGAGACTTTCAAGTGGTCTAACCAATCAATACTCGATAAAGGAATAATTTGAAATTAAACAATCTTAAAAGTCAACTCAATCTCATAAGAAATAGTTTTCATAAAACAGACTCAAAAGGACCTCAACTCAATCTATGTCTGCGAAGTCTCTATCACTATCAAGAAGGTACCGAGACAAGCCCATGGCTACCTTAAAGAAACTACTCATAAGCAACGAATGAAATAAATATGATTCCTCAGAAAGTAAGGAGATCTCACCACTATCAGGAAGAGAATAAATCTTCAATGGAGCGCTTGTTAATGATCTCTAGCACCTGTATCTGCATCATAAAATGATGCAGACTAAAAGGCATCAGTACATGGAATGTACGAGTATATAAAATAATTGGGAGGAAAATACGATCAACAATACTCAACCTCAACTCAAAGAACTCAACCCGAAAAATACTCAACTCAACTTAAAGAACTCAACTCTGAAAGTACTCAACTTAACTCGATAAACATGTAGTTTAAAATTAAACAGTGCTTTGAAAATGGACTCAATCGTATGCAACTCAACCAAATCAACCATTCATTTTTAGGGAGTTTCTCTAACCGATAACTATCACTTATGAGTTAGTGATGATACAACATTTTGCACTGCCGTTGCTGCAACTGTCCAATAACTTGCCAAGGTAAGGGACGCTCAACTCACTGGATCCATACTCAATCAAGTCCATCGTTTTGGGACTTAGAGGCAAAGCCTCTATCCTACGTTGGTTACGTAGCTTATGGGCTTACCTCATATCGGTGCTCCCAAAATACTTTATTATGCTCATATACATCAAGTGAGTAAAATATTCAAAATACTCATTGAGTCTCTTTTGGACTTAGCTCAAAATTCAACTCATCTCAACTCACCTCTTCTCTTTAAATTTGATACAATTTCAACTCAATCTCAAAATAGATGTTTTAATATAATAATGCTCAACTCGTTTATACTCAAAATATTCATATCCAAAATAACAAAATTTAAGAATTTCTCTGACTCAATACATTCTCAAATATATATTTCTAAAGAACATATGTGAATTCTCAGCTCTTTCATACTCAAAATAGTAGTTATGGGATCCTCAAAAGTCAACTCTTTCTCATTCAAAAACCTTTACAAATCATATTTTAAAAACTCCATCACTTCATAATATAACAAAAAATGAAATCTCAATTTGAGTTCATGTGAATGAGACATGAATGTATACCTCAATTACTCAACTCAAAGACATCTTCAATACATATGAATTTATAAACAAAACTCAATAGAAATTATAGATAACTCAAGAACCCATTTCATGGAACCTCAAAACTTAATCAACTCAACTCAATAAAGATGTAGGGCACAAGGATGAACTCAACCCAACGTTATGAGTAGCCTTACATACCTGGAATAAAGATTATCTTACCGAAAATCAAGGATCTAGCTTGTAGATCTTGAATCTAAGCTCTTCTTCTACTTTCTAGTCTCTTCTCTCAAAGCTCCTAAGGTGAATGAGAGGAAAACATCTTTGGGAGCTGATAAGAGGCGGATTTTTGTCCCAAAATGTAGTGGGTTAGGTTGGGCAAGGTAGGGAAAAGACCAAAAAGCCCCTCATAAAAATTGAAAACAGGCAGAAATTTGCACTAGGGTGGAACAAGTCCGCGTCGCGGAGTTGTTCCCCCATAGTTCATTTTTTTCCGAAGTTTTAAGTTGAACCAAGATTGGCCAAGTCCGCGACGTGGACTAGTCGCGCATTCTTCTGGTTAACTGAACGTAACTTTTTACTCCGAACTCCAAAAAATATAATCTTGGTGACGTTGGAAAGAAGACTCAAAGACCTTTAATTTGATAGGTCATGGGACATCTAATTCATTATATTCTAGGAGATATGATCGTTTGAAGTTGACCCTTATACGGACTCATACGAAAACTTAACCGATAGAAATTCTTTGTATTGGGCTTGGTGTTAGAGATCCCTTATGACCCTAAACCATACCTAATGCACGTTAAATACTTAGGAATTGATCCTAACTCAAATATACAATCATAATTCATCGAGTTCGAGCAATACACATATGAAAAATGGTTTGGGTCTTGGCGAAAAATTTTGGGGTGTTACACGACTAATATTTGAAATGGAGGTACAAAACATCTAGAAGAAAATGTGTGAGTTAGAACACCATAAAACAGCCAGACTCTGGCACTTCAAAGAAAACTGCTTTCTTGTCAACAAAGCTACTAAACTCTACTCTCTGGTAAACTTAAAGAGGGCCCTTTAGTACCCATACAATGGTTATGGATACAGACATACAGTATTAGCAGCGTCAATTCAGACATGAAAAATCAGATCATTAAGAAGAAATGAGAATTTGGAGAGGCATTTACAAAGACTCACAACACAATGGACAACATGTTCAAGATCTAATATTCTTGTTAATATACATCCAACCAGAAAAGATTGAAGATTTGCTCCTATTTGAAGATCCATCTCTCTGAATTAGATCTCTGTAATGTCATGTAGTTGATCTAATTCTGAGAATATTGTTATGACCCGCCACTTATATGCCCCCAACAAAGCTAAGTGTGAGTAGTTGTGGTCTCAGCTGCTTCTCTTCTGCATTCTTTGGCTGAAAATTTGAAAATAAAGAAAGTTAGAGCAATAACCATATAAATCATTACAAATAACAAAATTTTCAAATAGACAAACTCGTTGTTGGTACAATTAGCTAGCAAAAAAGGTTCAGCCTCTTTCTTAATTTTCAGAACCTTTGTTTATCTCTCTTGAATAGGTAAGAGTCTATACTTAACAAGGTCTTTAAGACTACAAATAATTTCAAATTTTTGGAAAGCAGAACATTCATGTGCTAGACATAATTTTCTTTGAAAGGTCGATCGTTTTCTTAAAATAAAATAGGATAGGGAGAGATTTATGATTCATATCTCTGAAAAAAGAACTACATGTAATTTTAAATGTCCAAATCTCTTTCATATTCAGAAGAAAGCATAGTCTTGGGAAATGCAGAACAGCGGGGGCAAACAAGGAGAGGGAAAAGATGAAGAAACCCCAAAGTAGACCATAACAATAGTGAAAGTCGGTATACAAATGATCCGGAGGACAACACAACCAAAACTGCAGAAATTCAGGAAAACAGACACATTAGGCTAGTGTTGAAGGCATGTTCAAGACCTAAAAGTATTGATGTGACTCAGTGAGCTTAAATTTGGTGTCTCTGCTTCATAAGTTTTCAACATCTAAAAGCGTAGATATCTTGCTAACGACCATTTCCTATTTGCTTTTCCTCAGGTACTTGGCCTTTTCTTTTTCTTATTTTGAAAAAGGCCTTGGGTGGCTAAGCCTAATCAACCACTTTATGGACATAATACAGAGATTTATTCTTTAGACTCAAGTCAAGCTCTTTAAGAACTTCTCGAGTAAAGGTGCCTAGTAATTCATAAATCTTAGAACCCCGTCCTCACCTCACCATTCATATCCTATCTAGATGTCCCAGCTTACATACTTTTGCCATCATAATTCACCCCTGTGGTCATGTCTTCCTCATTATTTGACACTCTACATCAACCATTTAGCTGTTCTGATCGGAGCTTCTAGGATTACTTACCTTCCTAGACTAGTAACTAGCAACTGATCTTGAACCATTCCAACAAGATTAACTCTTTTGGTGGCAACAAAATCAGTACAACTACCAATATACAAATTCTTGCTCTTATAAAATGATTGGATTAAAAACTGACGACAACAACAACATCCCCAGTGTAATTCCACAAGTGGGGTATTGGGAGGGTAGAGTGTACCCAGACCTTACCCCTACCTTGGGAGGTAGAAAGGCTATTTCTAGACCCTCGGCTCAAGGAAAAGCATATCAAAAGCAGATCGAAAAATAAATAATTGAAGTGAAGGGATCATGACAAAATACTATATAAAGCATGACAAATAATTCTAAAAAAAAAAGGAACTAACTACGCCAAAAAAGTGAGATAATCGAAGTAAAAGAGACAGTAGAGAGTAACAAAAATCGATGGACAATAAAATGCAGGAGAAACGCTACGATTACTAGTATGGAAAGGTAAGCGAGACAACACTCTACTACCTACTAACCTTCTATCATAATCCGTGTCCTCCACAACCTCCTATTTAATGTCATGTCATGTCTAATCATCTCTACCCAATACCTCTTCGGCCTACCTCTACCTCTTCTGAAATCATTCATTACCAACCTCTCACACCTCCGCACTGAGGCACCCATGCATCTCCTTTTCACATGTCCAAACCATCTCAACCTCGCTTTCCGCTTCTTGTCCTCCACCCCAGGTGTGTTATTCACTAGGTAATGACTTGGGAAAATATAAGCCCACCACCATTATTGGGGCGAAAATAAACACATGCCTTTTCTCATATGCCTAACAAAGATGAATACCATGGTTGCATCTCCATAAGCCGCCTTTATTAATAATAGTTGATTACTTCCCTCATGATAAACATACTTTCAGCTCTCTAAGAACTGCTGCCTCACACATCATTTAAAATAATAACAAAAGAATACACACAAACAAACACAATCACAGAGATAGACATAGAGTCACACACATTGGCATGGATTAGAGATGGGAAATAAAATGTTGTGTGAAAACAAGCTTTTAATATCAAAGAGAACTGGGAGTGTTATAAAGATAACAAACTGTTGCCACTGATACAATTTAGTCAAGAACTTAAGCTAGGATCAGCAACATCTAAGGATGATTTCATGTGTTTTTCTCTAAATTTTCTGGTATTTTAACAGGAAAAATGGGATAAATGACGAAGAAGATGATATTTGTAAACTTCCATCGACCTAGGGGCCCACTTCACGTGCCTGCTTGTGCAGTCTCGCGAAACTATATATATCTCTTTTCTTAAGTTGTATGGACGAATGGTATTAAGCGCTGGAAACTAGACTCATAGATCTTTGATTTGGTGGATCAACCCCTAACCTCCATAGTAGATTGAGAAAAAAGCTTCAAAACCTCTGACCCAAATTTGAAGGAATTTATTGAAGTAATTTACGATGACTTTTGACGACTTTTATTTTACAACTTGCTTGACTTCATAACTTAACATATGACCATTGGGCGATTTAAATACCTCATAACACATCTCTATTAACATATTAAGCACTATTAGTCTTACCCCTAATTAAACGCTCCAAACGAGTGGGATGTTACACTAAGATAATCGAGTGGAAATATAGAAATTGAGGTTATATTCTTACCCTATGTTGAAATGAGAAAAACACCATGAAAATCGCTCAAAGCTCAATAACTCTCAAAATCGTGAACGAATCAGCAATCAACCTTACCTACCTTTAATTATTTTATTTCCCCACTCAGAGGCTTTGAGATGAGAAAGGACAATGATGAACAATTGAACGCACCCGTCTCACTACCACAATGGCATTTGTTGCTCAAAGATCCTAAAGAGGGTCTGGGGATTTCTCTAAAGGAAGAGGTGCTAGATCATAACACTCATTTAATCAAAGACAATATTTTGGTGGTTCACGCACAAATCAACAAAAGGACCAATACTGTTCTTACCCTTTCTTGAATTTTCTAAAAGAAAAAAAAAACTTTATTGTTAAAGACAAGAAAACTGGGAACACATTGTTAAGGATAGTAAACGAATGATCTTTGTACAATAGAAAAAGACTTACACTAAGCCTTTGGCATGTAAGTAAAGTGAGAAAGGATTAGATATCATGAAGCAACAAAGACATAGACATCCACGTACAAGAATCCTATATTTTACAAGTAAAAAAGTTAGTGAATGTAAAAACTTGGGATTAGGCATAAGAATTCTCCTGAACTATGGCGAAATTGTCAGTTACACATCTAAATTATGTGAGGGTCCTATTACCCCCATGAACTTAACTTTTTTGTATTATATACACCTCTAAATTATGTGAGAATCCTTATTATCCCTCTCCCCCCAAACTTAATTTTTCCATATTATTTAAAGCCCTGAATTATTTTGGTCTAGTTTTTGCTGAATTGTTGTTGTCTAAGTGCAGTTTTTGGTCTAGTTTTAGTAGTGTTTCTGTGCATTTGTTTCTGCAATTTTGGTCCAATCTGATCCAATGGCATGAAAAAGAACAACTTGCAAGTTTTGTACACCAAATAAATGAAGGAAACATGTGCAACATACCAACTTTACAAGTATGACAACTTCATAAATGACGAAAACCTGTACAAAATATTAAGAGCCCGTTTGGATGAGCTTAAAAAAAGTAACTTTTATGTATGAAGTGCTTTTAGAACTTTGAAGTGCTGAAAGTTATTTTTATAAATAAGCAGTTGAGTGTTTGGATAAAAGTGCTTATGATGTGAATTTTAGGGTTAAAAGAATGAAAAAAGGTAGTTTGAGAATTTAGTTAAAATATAAGGGATATAAAAGTAATTTTCATGGTCAAAGAAAATGACTTTAAGCACTTTAGGAAAAAAAAAGTTAGGAATCCTAACTTTTCATTTTTGACTGATTTTAAGAACTTTATGGCTTAAAGTCAGCATTAGACAAACACGTCCAAAAGCTAAAAAGGGGCTTTAAGTTGTTTTTGACCAACTTAAAGCCAATCCAAACGGGCTCTAAGAATAATTTTATAGATATCAAAACAAGTGATGCTGCTTCATAGATACAAAAATCAGTGCAGAAATGCACTTAACCATGCAATAACATCATTTTAATAGACAAAATAGGTTAAACACAAAAATCAGTGCAATCTTGATGATTAAGTTCAGGGAGTTATTGGACCCTCACATAATTTCGGGGGGGGGGGTATGTAATGGAACCCTCGCATAGTTTGAGAGTGTAAATAATACGAAATAATTAAGTTCAATGGGGTAATAGGCTCACATAATTTAGATATGTAACTGACCATTTGGCCATTGTTAAAGGGGGTTTTTATGCCTTTTTCTGAAAGACTTGCGGAACAGAATTCATTGATTAGATAGTGCATTTATTTCGTTTTAAGATATTAAAAAGCTAAACCATTTTTTACTGTTGACACCAATTAAAGAACTAATTATAAAACCTCTACACAACTTTTAAATCTAGAGGGAACCACATTAAATGAGAGATCATCATAATCGGATTTTGTTTCCCAAATACAATGAATTCACAGTTAAAGACAAAAAAACATAGCAATATAATACTACTGGAGTTACATATCTTTGCCCCATTTCTCAACTTCATTATTAATTGTTGTTCGCGATATCTACAAAATACTGTTATTCTTCAATCTCGGCCTAGTTTCTAGTGGAAATGCGGAGGTAAGTGGGGGGGGGGGGGGGGTATCCATTAATTCTTGGTAATTTCATTTTGCAGAATTTACTCCATATATCTAAAAAAAAGGGCAGCCCGGTGCACTTAAGACAACTTATATTTGATTCTTCTTTTTTGATGATGTGAATGCTTCAATTTTCTCTCTTTGATGATGTTGAAATGTGTGAATTCTTTAAAAAACGTGAAAAAATTAAATTTGAGTCAACCATGTCTATGTAGATCAAATTCTCCTTTGATTCTCATGAATTTGTTTTTTAAGTAGCCCTAGATATATCGGGTAAATTCTCCAGAATGAAATTGCCAAGAATAAGTGGGAAAACCCTCACAGGGAAACATTGGAGACTCAAAATGTGAAATCACTAGGATCGGAATGATAGGTTGTAGAAACAGAATGTTCCTACTAGCTAGTTGGAGCATCAATTTTAAATGTATCTTTTTTTTTCTTTTCTGGTTGAGGTTGTTTTGAGTTGTCCTGGATTTGATTTCTTCTCTTTTCTTGATGGTAAGATATTGTACTTAGTTTGAAGATGCTTCTGGTGAGATAGATTTTGAACAATGTTTCCTACAATTTTTGTAGTTAACATAGCTTAAAACGATGGGATCACTATTTATGAAGCAGTAGTGTCAATCCGATTAAATGTTCACATATCTCATTGAGGAACAAACTTTGTAAGAGTAATATCAGCTACCTTTATGTCTTAACTATCTTCAAATTACTCATTGTAAATAAGCAAAGAGAGGTATACTTCAATTTTTTTCTCCGTCTGATTTACGTGCAACTTTTCAAAGGTGTTTACATACTTCAATATTGTTGTTAAACTTGAATAGCACTAGCTTTGTATTCTGCACAAATTTTAAGAACATCCTATCCAAAATTCACTTTGAAGAACAACTTCTTTTGATTTAAAGTATCAGAATATTGATTCTAGACTGACATTCTTAGTTCTATTTAATG
Source organism: Solanum dulcamara (assembly GCF_947179165.1). NCBI lineage: Eukaryota > Viridiplantae > Streptophyta > Magnoliopsida > Solanales > Solanaceae > Solanum > Solanum dulcamara. The sequence goes on from NC_077242.1 coordinate 12,487,109, forward strand.
ATATCATGGAGAAGTTTTTCTTTCCTTACTTCTAAGAGGGTTTCAAGCTTTTAAAAGGAAATAATTAAAGAGACCACATCAGAGTTTATCATTCATATTTTTACTAAATCATCACTCTAAGGAAAGTAAAACATATAGACCTGCATTGCTCTTTGACTAAGATTGGATTAATATACCAAGGAAGACATGAAATATGGAAAAAAAATGCCCATAGATTAAACCTATGTTCAGGAAGACTAATTAAGCTAGGCAACCGAAAAGTCCTTCATTTGTTTGCTAAACCTATCCCTTATCCTAACTAATCCAATATCAATCAAGCCATATTGCATCTCCTTTTAACCATACACTTCCATAACACAATATTAGTTTAGTATTTTCCAATCCTACTGATCACACTTAACTTGTCCTACAGAAGAGGAGTCCATCTCTAGTACAAGGACTCAAGATTTAAGCTCTACCTCAAGGAAGATCATTTCAAGTTTGAATTTGTTCATTTGGAATCTGGGTTCTTCTACTTCATATTATTTAATATGAATATTTTCCCTCTCTTCTTTTTATATCATTCCTCAAGTCCCATTGGTTCAGGTTTGATTCTGTAGAATTTGACCTTGTTCTTCTACATCTATTCCAATGAGCCGTCTATTGAATAGTTGCAATTGATGTTCGATCCCGAAGAGAAGGAAAAGATCTTCGAAAGTGGGTTTTTATGATCCGATAAAAAAACATACTTATTTAGATGTTCCTACTATTTTTACATTTTCTTGAAAAAGGGGCTCGACTTATACGAACTGTTCAGGATATTTTAAAGAAGGCAAAGGTTTTTAAGGAACTTCGTCCTAATCAACCGAAAAGGATTCTTCTTAATTTCTTTTGGACACACCTACCACACACAAAGTGGCTAAGAAAGATCATGAAATATTGCTTTATACATCTCATTTCAACATTTCTGAATCTTAAGAACCATCTGTTTGCATCTTTCTTTTGAAGAGAAATGCAAGAACGAGCTATCTTCAAGTTTTCCATCAGAAATTCCTCAAGTTGTAGCAAAATTCTCATATCTTCAACAATTTCGGAAAGAAAAGAAGTAAGACTGAAATGGTACAACAGAGCACAAAAATGTCTTCAGCTCGTTTCCTTAAAATGCTAAACTATTCATAACCCAATTGGTAAGAAATAAAGGATCGCTAAATAAGAAACTACTCTGGAGCATCCGAAGAAAAACAAACATAAAAATGATGCATCGGTAATACTTATCTATAACATTAAAAAGATTTAGAGTATGCTAGTGATTCCAAGAAACACACGGAGGACACCTTGAAAGGCTAGTACTGAATACCAACAATGGATTGTAAATGCATCATCATGTATCCCGGGAGTAAAGTAATGAAACTTGGTGAAGTTACACAAGATAATAGGTAATCCAAAAGAAGGAAGAAGATACTTGAAAGTCTCACAATCACTGTAGTTGCTAAGGTTCATATCTTATCATATGCAAATCATTTAGAAGTCAATGATGATAACATCATGTGATTGAGGCCGATCCTTCATTAACAATCATAACACAAAAATCTCAGTAGGATCACATTATGTAGCTTGAACTCTTGTTTGAATTTTATTCTTTACTGTTTTGTTTTTCTTAATTTGCACGTGTATGGAGATTTTTTGTTCCAATCCACTTTCCCTCCCTACATTTCTGCTCATCTATTTTAAGTCACACACATGCTAGTTCTTACAACTGCAAAACCCGGATATGTACGCTTTCATAAGGTTAAGAGTAATTCCAATTATTCATGGCACATACTACACCATCCATCCATCTTATGCGGAGACTGATGGAGAAATTTAGAGAAAGAAAAAGGGATCTCCATATGGTGTTCAATGACCTTGAAAAGGCTTATGATAAAGTTCCGAGGGATGTTCTATGGAGGTGTCTGAAAGCTAAAGATGTTCCGATGATGTATATTAGGATGATAAAGGACATGTATGCTGGAGCCAAGACTCGGGTTAGGACGGTGGGAGGTGACTCGGCGCATTTTCCTGTTGAGATGGGACTACATCAGGGATTTGTGCTGAGTCCTTTTATTTTTGCCTTGGTGATGGATGAGCTGACATGGTCTATTTAAGAGGAGGTTCTATGGTATATGCTATTTGAGAACGACATAGTTTTGATTGATGCGACTCGGGACAGAGTTAATGATAGGTTGGAGGTTTGGAGACAAACGCTAGTGTCCAAGGGATTCAGATTGAGTAGGACCAAAACAGAATACTTGGAGTGCAAATTTAGTGTTGCGATGGATAAAGAAGGCACGGAAGTGAGGCTTGCCACTCAACCTATCCCCAAGACAGAAAGTTTTAAATATCTTAGATCCATCATCCAGAGTAGTGGGGACATCGATGATGATGTCACGCATCGCATTAAGGCAGCGTGGATGAAATGGAGGCTTGCCTCTGGAGTCCTGTGTGATAAGAAAGTACCACCTAAACTTAAAGGTAAGTTCTATAGAATGGTGGTTAGATCAGCGTTGTTATATGGAGTGGAGTGTTGGCCAGTAAAGAACTCTCATGTTCAGAAGATGCATGTTGCGGAAATGAGGATGCTAAGATGGATATGTGGACATACTAGGAGTGATGAGATTAGGAATGAGGTTATTCGGGGAGAAGGTGGGAGTGGCATCTGTGGCAGACAAGATGAGAGAAGCGAGACTGAGATGGTTTGGGCATGTGCAAAGGAGGGGTGTCGACACCTCAGTTAGGAGGTGCGAGCGGGTGGAGTTGGGGGCTATGCGGAGGGATTGGGGTAGACCGAAAAAATATTTGAGAGAGATGATTAGACAAGATATGGTGCTACTCCATATCACCGAGGACATGACCTTAGAAATAAGTTGAGATCGCGGATTAGGGTAGAAGGATACAACAACAACAACAACCCAGTGAAATCCCACAATGTGGGGTCTGGGGAGGGTAAAGTGTACGCAGACCTGACTCCTACCAAGATAGGACGGCTGTTTCCGAAATACCCTCGGCTCGATAAAAGTATAACAAGCGGTCAGATAAGGCTAATATGTTCAAAGCGATATGTGAGAGCAAATTAGGGTAGAAGGATAGTAAAGATAAAATGGTGTCTTGCGTGTGTCGGTTTAAGGTGGTCGTTGGTCTAGGCGTGCCTTTATAGTTGTGTTGTTATTGCCTTTGATTATCACATTACTTTGCTATCGTTATTGTTCTTGTCCTATAAAATTTGCATTGCTTCTTTGCCATTATGCTATATATATTGTTTTTCTCTTACTTGGGACTGTGCCTTTTGGGCCAAGAGTCTTTCGAAAACAGCCTCTATCTCCATGAGGTAGTGGTAAGGTCTGCATACATATTACCCCCCTGACCCCACTTGTGGGATTTCACTGGGTATGTTGTTGTTGTTTTTATACTACACCATCCTCTCCTATTCTCTCCTGTCCACTTACTTAAAGAGTACTTTTCATGTGCATTACTGCCTAAATTCAACATCATAATTGAATAGACTGCCTTGGATATTTCAAGTCTCAAAAGATGGAGAGTTTTGGATAAATATCAACTATCTTAATTCATCTGCAGACAGTTAACACCCCTGTTGTAGACCTATATAGCAATTCAGAGGTTGATCTCATTTCTTTGGAATCTTCAAGCTAAAACCATAAGCCGGTTCAATATCTTCTCAAGCGGTATATGCACCTGGGGTTCTTGCATCTAGATCTCAAAAATAAATAATATATCCTTCATTAACCCCATGACCAATCTCTCCTTCTATTAAGAAGTGTTTGAACAAGACTCCCCCCTCAGCATTTATATACAACCAGAATCGGTCTTTTATTGGATGGAGTTATGCATAGGATGCCCTTTTAGAGAATTTATTTTCTATTTTTCTGCTAACCTCATTGTTAGCTAATGAAATTGGCTTTCTATTGAGTTGCTTTTCCACTTAGCTCAAAGTAAACTTGTAATAAATTCTAATTTAGTCTATCCAGGAATAGACTCGTTACATTTTACATTATAAAGTATTGAGTTGCTTTTATTTGGTTTGTTAAAAGTACACCATCTATGTTGTATATATAAGCTTAGATAGATATTCATCCCTCTTTGGTGGATGTACAACTTGAATAAGCAAGGACTTGAATCTACTAAACGAAGCATGGACATTAAGGTCAACATATCAGCATATAGATCTATTACCAAATGAATCAAAGAAGATGATTAGAATTCAGAGCTAGGGAAAAGGGAAACTAGAAAAGGAAGACTTGGAAGTGTTAAACAGAAAAAGTTTATTACCAGAAAAGAAAAGGAGAAAATCCAGCAATACAGATGTAGTTATAGACTATGATAAGGTGTCTGTAGCTGCTCTAGTGTCTTGAAAGAAGCCTCATTCATACCATTTTCACAACAGATTGCATCTAATAATGACTTCCACACATGGATATCTGGAGTCAAGGCTAGAGAGATCATGTCCTCCAAACACATAATTGCACCGTGTAAATCACCTACTTGGCAAAGACCTTGAATAAGAGAATTAAAAGTTCCAACTCTAGGCCAAAAGGAATTGATTGACATTTGCTCCATCACATTGCTTGCTTCAACATATTTACCATCTTTACATAACCCATCTACCAAAGTTTCATAAGTCTCATAGTTTGGCACGCAACCTACTTGCCTAGACATCCTTTCCAAATACTTAACAGCACAAGTAGATTTCCTTTCATGGCATAGGCCTTTTATAACTGCATTATACAATCTTATATTCGGAACACAGTTTTTTTGCACCATCTCACAATCAATGACCATAATTGCCTCGTCAACCTGGCCATCCCTGAAAAAAGCAGCTACCTTTGCTTCATAAATTGCCACTGACGGTTTGAAGCCTCTGTCATGCATTTCCTTGAGCACTTTGTTACCTTCATCAATCTTGCCTTCGGCGTAAAAGTCAACAGCCATTGCTCTATAGCTATCTGAACTGGGAACTATGCCTTTTATCAAAGCATCATTAATCAAAACTTTCATATCTTCTGTATCTGATCCATTCTGGCACTGAGTAAGATCAATCTGCTTGAAGAATCTTTTCGGAGATTTTAGTCCTTTTCGCAATACCTTACCAAGAATTTGTATGGCCTCCACCCCTTCTTCATTATCACACAATGCTTCCAATAAAGTTCGATAGACAACCACATCTTCACCACTTCCCTTCTGAGATATCCTCCAGAACATTGAGTACAGCAAATGAGTAGCCTTGTTGAGCCGCTTTTCTTCACATAAACCCCTCATCAAGATCCTATAGCTCTCTTTGTCTGGATAGCAGTTCTGGTAACTCATCTCTTGAAAAATATGCAATGCAAGATCTGAGCGTTTCATTCTACAAAGAACATTCATCAACAAATTCAAGAAACGCGCCCGAGACTTCACTTCCCATCTACAAGAGTTCTCAAGGAATAACTGATAAACAGATTCTAGCTTAGATTCTTCTACCAATATCTCCAAAAGAGTATTCAAAGATCTTGTCCATTCTATACAATTGAACTCCGGGAGAGACTTAAAAAGAAAAATGGCTTCGTTTGTTAATCCAGCCTGTGCATAGCTTCTAATGGCGTTCACAAATATTGAGTCATGACACTCACACGAGTCCTCTTTCATCTGATTAATTATTCTCTTCATTTCAGTTGTTCTACCTGATCTGCCTAAAATATTAATCATAGTGCCATAAACAGGACCATTGTGACGGTAAGTTGGATACTTGCATTTTGCTTCATCAAAAATTTGAAGCGCTTTCAGTGGGTTCTTCTGGCTCAGTATTAGTTGTGAGAGCTGCTTCGGTCTTAGAATCCTTGGCCATCTTATGCCCATAAGCAGCTCCAAACTTGATGTGATTCTGAAACAATTTACGAGAGATATTACTATAGTCATATATAGGACAACAATTTCATGTTTTGAGAGTTCCACCAAGAACTACTGACATTATTGTGTTGTAGTAAATCCATGAATTTAATTCATGTGACAAGTTACTTCATTCATAATTCCTCATCAATCATTCTAACTTCAAATGAACTGGACAGTCGTGCAGGGAATTAATTATTCAGTGAAATGGCTATGGTCAATCACAGTTGTTACAAGTTCCAGCTCGAGTGGACTGTTTCCAAACTACCCCACACTTATTCTTATGAATCTCCCACTAACACTCGGTTACTCAGACTTCACCAACAAGCTCATTTTCCTCTCTGACAATATATCGAACAGTTAGGGTGCATTAAGTTCTCGTACTCTTCTTCACAGCTTGGCAACGGTAATACCCTCCCATAAATGGCGGGAATTATAGCTCACAACCCAAGAATCACCAATAAGCAAGAAAGAAATCAAACCCAACTCCAAAAGCCTCAGAAAGCTTTCCTGAGCTCATGAAACTATTCAATACACAAAGGATTTGTGATGAGTACTGTGGCTAGAAAGAAGGAAGAAAAGAGGGCTTACTTGATTTGGCAGTGCAGTGGCGGGAGACGAGAGGGACGATCGATGGTAGTCAGGCGAATGTCGTGTATGTTCTCGCTTTAGCGCGAATCCCGCTGTTTGCTGCCTTTCGATACATCTCCAACTCAACACCAAATTTTACCTTAAACTAATATATCTACCGGCACATATTATAAAAGATAATCACATTTTAAAATAAAATTAGCTTAACATTTAGCAATGAATACTCTTATCTCTTCAACTTTCTTCACTTTGAGCAATGAATACTTGTTTGGTGTTTGATTTTTGGCTGACGATTAATAGATTTCTCCGTTGATGTCTTCCGGTATCTCTATTTTGTCCCCATTTTGTGGTCTTTGCGAATTTCGGTAAACTCTATTCTTATTTATTTTTTTCGATTTGACTATCCATTCAAGATTCAAACTTGATGTGGATGAGCTTGATGCAGCTTCTGGGTTTAGAGGCTATATTTTTTCAATGAGCTTGTAGATCTCTTCTCCTATTAATGTGAAAAACTATTTCGAGTGTCCAAAATTGAGGTAAACTCTTTAATTTGCTATTGATTGCTTGTTTTTTACACATTTCTAAACTTCTACTTCTTTATGATTTAGATCAATATTGTTATTTCTACGTGAAAAATGTACAATTTAATCATTGAAAAAAACAACTTAAAATATATAACTTACTATAATCACGATTCAAATCTTACTCATGATCCTGGAGTTCCAAATTCATAAAAGCACTGGACTTATCACCTTGTTTGTGTTCTTGTACAGGTCCATAAGTAACAATCTCTCCTATGATATCTATCATAAAGATGAAAAGATAGTATAGGTGTTCAAATTAAATAAAGTGTTAAAGGAATAATTATCGAATAATTTAGTCTCATCAACATGAGCTTGACTTATCAAATGCTCAAATGGGCGAAATTTGAAGATTTGATCAAAGCATAGTTCATCTGTTTTCTCTATGACTGTTCTATGAGTAATCATTAACTTCAGTTTGTGATTGTTGGTTTTGATCTTAGATTTATTTGGTCCAACAACAAAATTCTTCATATAATATATTCTCAACTTTTGAATTTGCTCTTTGAACCTAGTTGATATTGGACCATGCCTGAATATGATCAAATAGTTTATAGTTAAGATTACTATAAAGCATTTGGAATAAAAATAATGTAGTAAAATATGCATGTAGTATACATACCTTCTCATCCTGCAAGAGCATTTCTAACAATAATAGGTTATTAGGATTTTCACGTTCTCAAATCTGCCAAAGTCGAACTATGCAAACCTTCAAATTCCACTGCATTTTCATACTTGATATGTCATTAATAAAGTCAATTTTTGTAGACATATTCTTGAAGTATATATTGAATTCTTACGGTAATCTTGAAATATACGCTAATTCTTATGTCTTATATATAATGAGATGTTTATAGTATTTGATTTGCAGCGGACTGTTGTTTAGATAGCCATTCGTTACGTTTCATCCTCGTCTATTAACCTACACAATGATAATTGAACTCTTTATATATTTAGTTTAGATTGATAGGATTGTGCAGATACACAAAAATAGGACTCTTCTTAATTAAAGAAATATTACTTATTATTGATTTATATCATCAATTAGTAAATAAACTTGAGTGAAATTATATATTTTCGTTGTACTATTTAAGTGATATTGTATCTTTATAGATTCAAAATAAATCAATAGGTTCAAAAAATATAATATACACCGTAAATAGCTCCATTAGAGCCCACTTAGAACTCCTTTTCGATAAATTAGGAGTCTGAAAGCTTTAGCATCTGATAACGATAAAAGTCCAATTAGGACTCTTCTTTAGTGTGTTAAACTACTATTTCTAATATGTTTTTTAATTCTTTATTTTTTAATTTAAATTTTTTATTGTATTCTTTTCTGCTGGTATAATATTTGAATGCTCATCCGCAGATTATTTATTTTTTAATTCAAAATTTTTATTGTATTTTTTAGGTCTGCTGCTCTAATGTTTGAATGCTCATCTGTTGATTTGTCACCAAAAGACTGTCTTCAGCTCCTCGGTTAAATTTGAAGCTTATGATATTTTTAGGCAATGTATTTAGACTATCATACATAATCATCATTTCATTTATAGTATTGTACCTTGTTATTTATTAATCTATAATAGATAAAAGAGTCCAACTATTAAAATTTAATTTGTAATATTTGAAAATGATAAGTTTATGAAATAGTAAGAGTTCATCTAGAACTCTTTAAGTGCAAATTTTTATTTTTAAGCTAATCGATTTCTTTTCAACTAAAAGCCTGAAATTCAAATAATTGTAATTTTTCAATTCAAAACTTCTATTACATTATTTACTAATTGTGTCTTAAAATTGTCACTTGACTTTTCTATAGCTTGTCACTTGGCAAAATCTCATGCAAACTACTCTCCTTTATAACATATATAGATTTTATTTTAGAGCTACATCAAATTTTATTTTGATGTAATTTTTGGTATTTTAAAGCTCCAACCAAATGCTATTTTAATGTGTAAATAATATCACATCAATACTATTCATCCACGCTAAATCACATTTTCAATATTTTATAATTATTTTCATCATATAAAATTTTTAATTTAACGTTTTATAAATTATATATTTTTAATTAAGTTTTTGTTATACTTTATTATTTTTTATGTAATATTATCTTAAATTTGGCATATATATGATTTTATATAAAATTTAAATTAATTTACTACAAATTATAATTGGATAAAAATATAATTATAACCTTCACAAAAATAAAAGAAAATGCAAATATAATAAATGTGTGAAAATAGAAGAAATAATTTATTTTATAAAGTAAGAAAATATAAACGAAAGGATATAATATATTAAAGAGAGGAAAGAATATAATGAGAATATTTTTTTAGTGTAAAATTTAGTGTAGTTGATTGAAGTTAGTTTACATTAAAATAGTATCGATACTATTTTAATATAAAATTTAATATTATGAATTGGAGATGCACTATGGCCGATACTATTTTAATGTAAACTTTAATATTATGAATTGGAGATGCCCTATGGCCTGGCTCCCGTGTATATCATCTGGTTCCAACACTTCTTCTACTGTTTTCGTAATACCTTCTAAAACAAAAAATTAACTATAAATGTCAAATATACATATTTCCTTATATCAATCGTCCAAATATGCCCCTTACAATTATACCACGCCATAAACCTTGCCTTAATTTTGATTGATGGACTCATGTCAAGCTTAAAATCAAACGACTCGCATAAAAATAAGCAATTTAATGCATTAAAGTTTCTGCTATGTGTAGGGTTCAAAAAATGGTCGGACTATACGGACCTATTGTACACATGCTTATCTTGCACTTCTAAATTTCTAAAGAAATTGAATATTTAAATTTGAAGGTTGAGCTTGACATGTGTATTTGCAACAAATTTTAAATAAATAAAAAATAAATAAATCATATATATAAAATCTGAAGAAACATAATTTTATTAATAAAAGACGCGAGTACAAATTTGTTTGTTCCTTGATTTTTCTCTCTAGATTTTTCCCATGATTCAAAGGCCGTTATCGGCGTTTTTCTCGAATTAGAATAATTTTGATTTGATCTCCATCATGATTTGATCTTTTTGAAGTATATGATTATCAAAAAGAGTTTAACATATTTTAATCTCTTTATGAATATTTCATTAATTTGTGAAATTTTTGAGATGTCTTTTCAAGAAAATATAATACCCTTTATATAGGCATGAATTAAGATTTAGGGTAGAGTAGACTCAAAGAAATTCCATCTGAAATAGAACTCATCTTAGCTTGTAAAGTCCTACAAAATTTAGATGTCTACAATGTGTTCTTTCGTCAAAATTAAGAGAATTTGTGTTAATATATAATGTAAAAGGTAAAAATACACCTTAACACTTTGTTTGGTTGGTTGTTACGTATTGTTACATAATGTATCGTATTGTATTATGTTGTATTGTATCGTATTATATTATTTTAATGAATACAATATTTGCATAAATTGTATCGTTCTATGTCGTCACATAATGTCACACATCCATGATTTGAATGATAAACTTACAATAAAAGTGGGGTACGGGGTAGAGCTACTATGAAAATGTAGGATAAAAGATGGAAATATAATTATTAAATAATAAATAAAGACAAAATGAGAAGAAACTATTAAGGTAACGACGATATCACACTAAATCGATCGTTACATAAAATGATTTTTTTCGCCGTTACCTAATGATGAGTTTAAACAATACGATACAATGAAATTTAAGTAAAAATCAAAACAAACATTGTATTTAAACTAATAATTCAATACAACGGGTAACAACCATCCAAACAAAGCGTAAACAGCTCACGTGCTTCACACAAGCCAATTTATTTTAAAAATAACTATGGCTGTGCGTTCTAAAACTGTATATCTAAAAAAATTCTACTGTATCTTAAACCCCTTAAACCCTTGTTCTAACTTCCCAACATCTGCAATGGAGTCTCTTTTAGGGTTTATCGAACCATCAACTGACGATACTGTGGAAGGCAACTCTCTAGGTCTCAAATTGGTTCCATGGATAAGCTGGGATGAATGGAACTCTATTCGAGATTCCCTTTTCTCTTCTTTTCCTCCTTCTGTCGCTTTTGCTCTTCAAAGGGTAAAGTCCAAACCAAAGCTTCTTTTTTTTCTCTCCTGATTTATTTTTTCTTCCGATAAAATTGAACGGAATACTATTTTTTTGGATATCAGATATCGACCTGGAGGAGCAGAGGATGCATTCCTGTCGCAGTGGATGTCACGGCTTCAATTGTAGAAATTCAACAGAAAGATCCTTTTTTCAGGTGATCTTTTATTGATTTTTTTTGGGAGATAACCAAAGGGATTCAATTATTTATTAATTTGCTTAAAGTGAACCTTTTTCTTGCTATTTTTTTTTTTGCAGGAAGGACCTTGGTGGTAATGCTCTGCAGTCAGAAGAAATGCTTTCAATGCTATATTGCATGGCAATTATGAGGTACTCAAAATCACCCTCCATTTGTTTGACTTATGGGAATGACTCTCTTTTTCCACTTAAGTTGTATTACTTGTATTAATATAACCAACCCATCAATAAGTTGTGATGTTATTTACACTTTAATTTCTTTTAATATTTCATTATATGCAGTAGAAAAAAGACACAATTAGCAATGCTTTCTGCAGCCCCCTTGTTGGTGCTGATCTTTCTATAATTTTGAGCATGTGATGCTTCTCCCAACGTCCTTGGTAGCGTTATATAATTTAATATGAAAACACAATTGGAAGAACACTGAGACTGTTACTTTGGTTGAGATTCCCTTCTTACCATTTCAGTTTATTCATTTTCAACATTTCATGTTTTCCCTTTTATCTGTGAGGGTATGGTGATTTAAATGGTGGAACATTAGATAGCAGCTCTGTGTGGATGAGTTTGCATTTTTAGCAAGCAAAATCAGCATAATAATGGTAACAAATTTTCCAGGCTTGTAAATGGTGTTGTTGAGAAGACCCGAAAGAAGGCAGAAATCTCAATAGCCGAGGCAGCAAATGCTATCGGCATTCCACGTATGCTGATTGATGTTCGCCATGGTGAGTGTTTATGCATATTTGCAATTTTGATATGACAGCTGTTGATTGTTTAATATATGTGAGCTATACATAGTATTGACCAGAGTAGATTTCTGTTACAGTCTTTGTGAGCGAATAACCAAGTAAGATAGCTATAAAGATGTTGCTTTATGTTCTGAATCTGCTGTAGGCTTAAAAACATTGAGAAGCTTATACCATGTGTTGCTTAATCTTGGCATCAGTTAGAGATGTTTGTTTTGCTACGACTTATGGTTTTCTAACTGAATTCTAATGTGAAAAAGCTGATTTCTTAACATTGGTTAATATATTCTTGTAGAGGGCTCTCATCGTGATCTTCCTTCACTGCAGTTGGTCCGTCTTGCCTCTACCAAGGTCGATGTCTTCCTTAGGCTCTATAACTTTTTGCTTAATATGTACATCTCTTAAATTCTGAAGACTTGAAGCTGTGACTCCTCCTGAAGTGGTTGTATTCATAATGGATTTTCTGTTATCAATACTAAGATGTATTGTCGTTAATAATGGTAAAACTAATTGGAGGAGGCACAAATTTGTATTTGCTTAGATAGAAAGCCTAGAAATATCCGTGACAGGTGATAACATGCATGTGGCAGATCTTCTGCTTCAGCAATAGATTGTTCTCATTCTCTAGTTACCAAAAGATGATGGATATCTGGAATCTGTATATAGATGTATCTACGAGGCATCCATCCAGAAAAGAAAAAGTGATGTAGCTGTGAGGCTTGTGCCATTCTTTGATGCTCCTTTTCAGCCTGAGCTATACTGAATAAACAGACTTCACAACCCTGGTAGGAATTGTGTGCAATGGAGATCCTCTTGAATAGTGCCAATTAATTTCCATTTAATGTTGTGGTTTTTGTAGGATCTACGGATTATGCTACAATCTTTTTGGATCACTGAAAGTCCTTTAGCTACCAATTATCAATCATGATCATGATTCATACAACCTTTGTACATTAACATTGATCGAATTTCAGCTAGATGAAAATCTGTCGAACAAAATTAAATAATAAATCAACAGAAGGAAATGAAGTCTTAGTTATAGTACGCAATCAAATTTAGGATCAGACTGCAGAGGAACTAATTCATAATTTTTCTGTCCTTTGTGAGTAAATATACCCATTTTAACTTTCCCTTATTTTTCTATGGGCTCATTTTTCATCCAAGCTCAGTCCATATGGTTGAACATATAGTCCAAATCACTTTTCACTGGTGAATTTGATGAGGATTGTGTGTCCCCCAGGTCCATAGGTCTAATGTTATCTGATTCACATGCTGCTAATTAAAGAAAGGACGATGTGTATTGCTCAAAAGATGTTATTAAATGCTTAATCTTCTTGTCATGCTCATATATGTAAGAATGAAAAATAGAAAGTTTCAGCTGGATTGTGTTTGAAAATGATAATAATTTCAGGCGCTTGACTGGTTGAAATCATATTATTGGGAACCTCAAAAGAATGTGATTAGAAGGGATTCGACTGCCAACCTGAGGAAAGAAATTAAACATAAACTGCTAGAGATGGCTTTCTGTTTGAAAGTGAAGCAGACTAACAGTTCGCATACTTCGGGAAAACGTGAGTGACTTTTCCTTGTTCCTGTTGCATTGTGGTGGTTTTGCCAACTGATGTTACTCATTAATCAATTTTATTGCATCTGATTGCAAATCTGCTTGATTTATAGTGTTTTGTTAGTACCTGTAGGTGTGACCAATAAATTATGTTTGGTGCAAAAAATTTCCCTGTTAGCATTGCAGCTAATTCAAAGAATTAAGTTGCCATGTTAACATTAAATTTATGGGATTTGAGCTTTCGTCCTTCTCACTTCAAAAGGCCGTTGGTAGACAATGTAAGGCATTATGTTTTCTAAGAAGCTGAGATGGTTGACTCTCTTAAATAGATAGCTGAATTATATAAGTTTTTCTTAGCTTACACGGGTGTATACTGTGAACATCTAATTTTTGCACTATTTTTATTTCGCCTAAAGCTGACAATTTTTAGCTTAAGTTTAGTTTATTTCAACCCCAAGGTCTTTTGTTTTTGCTCATGACCTTTGTCATACCTGCTTATGGCGGCACTTGTCCCGACCGACCTCGTAGAACCATGTATATGTCTCACAATTTGTGGGGTGCTCAACAAATGTAGGTACGCGTGTGCGAAACTGCTCATAGCTTGGTAATAATGACAACCTTGAGTAAGCGACCAAACCATGGACCTTGTCTCGAAGAGACGGGAAAGTCTAATCTCAATTCTTTAATTGTTGCTCATAGGTGGAGACTATCTCTCCGATGTGTTGCTTACAAGCCAAAACTAACTCTAGTTGTTCTCGTAACCTCCTCCTCTCACGCATACATTGGTCCTCCCCTGCTCAAAACCAACCCAAATTCTTTGGTTATCTTCCCACAATTGTTGTAGATGTGATGTAGCGACCTCCGCTCTCACAACTGTTGCCAAGTTAAGTTGTCTCGGAGTGTAGCTTCTATAGGGGCCAATTAAGCTTTTTCTGCCTATTGATCTTTAATTGCCCTAGCTCTAGTTTGCTCTAAGTCTAAGTAGTGGACTCATAATTATTTTCCATCTCAAGTTGGGTTTTGCCGGATTCTGATCTCAATCTCTGCTTCTCGGTCTACTGCCCCTTCATCAATCGTTCTAGCATGACTCTAGGGGTGTGTGAGAGAGATTATGAAACCATGTTAAGTCTTAGTGGTCCACCTCATCACTATCACGGTTATCCACCATGTTGTGAAAACTTGAGAGCATACATCCGCCCCAAGCCTCAAAGTTCTGAGAGATCCTAAGAGGGATGATGGGGGTGGAACTCATACATAAATCCTCACATGTTTTTGATTGGGGTATAGACTTGCGTCGGCCAAGTTGTCTCATGACTCTAAGGGTGTGTTTGCTATGATGGAAAATGTTTTCTTGGAAAACAAGTGGATTTCTAACTTATTTTTTCATGTTTGGTTAGTGAGTAGAAAATATTTTTCGAAAAATATTATCTAGTATTTGGTTGGTGAATGAAAAACATTTTTTAGAAAATATCTTTTATTTTTGGCTAAAGCATAGAAAATATTTTTTTAGAAAAACAATTTCTGACCCGGAAACCAACCCGATAATCGATCCATGACCCGACCCCCACATCCAAACTAGGACACGACCCTGACACTCGAACCTGGACACGACCTTGACAATTGATTCGATTTGAGATCCGATCCCGACATTCGACTTAGGACCTAACCCCAACATCGAAACCCAACTCCGATGACTAATTAAGATTCGGTCTAGACATCGGACTCGAGACCTGACCCGAATCCGATATTCGACACCCGAACCAGGACTTGACTCCGACCCGAGAAGGGGGGCTGATACGGGGGTAGGGGTGGAGTAATAAATAAAAATTTTAAAATTTGAAATATTTTTTAAAAATAAACTTTTTAATTATTTTTTTGTGCGAAACCCATCGGTGGCCCCCTAAAGTTGACACCAACTTTCACTTAGACACCTAAACCAGGAGATGTTCATTTTAGACACCTCAAGTAAGGGTCGAATGTGTCATCTTGACACTTTTTACACAGTTGGCACCTCACGTGTTTTCCACCTATCTGAGGCGCGTAGAATTTTTTTTTTTAAAAAAATATATATATATATATATATTTTTTTGTTGATTTTTTAATATTGTTACATGTATCCATCAGTATTTACAGTTACTTGTTTTAGTTCTTGTTACTTTTAAATTCTTAAGTTTATTTTTGATGCTCGGATTTCTGTCAAGATTTTCCGGCAACTTAACCATCTTCCGAAAAAAAAACTCGAACAACGAAGCATATCGATTTTGGAGAAGACGACGACGTCGGGCTGGGTGGTGTTGGAAGACCACTGATAGGGTGTGGGGGTTAGTTAGTGAGTAATTTTAGATTTGTATTAATCTTATCGGAAAAAATGAAGGTTCGTCAGATTTTTTGACTCAATTTGATTTATATTTTCGTTTGCCATTATAGCTCCATATTTTCCTCTTTAGATGATATGGATAGCGTTGGGTGTATGTTGGAGGAGAAGAAGATCTGGTGGGGTGGGAAAGGGGTTGGGGTTGGGGTGGGTGGGGTTGGAGAAGACGACAGCATGGTGGGGGAGGGGTTGGGGTTGGGGTGGGTGGGGTTGGAGAAGATGAAGGCAGGGTGGGTGGGGGTTGATAGTTGTTAATTTTTATTTTTTTTGGATAAAAAAAATGTCACGTGTCATTAAATTATTGATCATTTTTTTCTATTCAAAAGTCATTATTTGATAATTATTTATATATATATATATATATATATATATATATATATATATATATATATATATATATGGCATGTGTCTTTATTTAATTCGCTGTTTTTGACACGTCAAGCGAGTATATTACACACTTAATATATTTTGGTGATTGTCAAAAAAGTGTCAAGATGACACATTCGACCCTTACTTAAGGTGTCTAAAATGAACATCTCTTGGTTTAGGTGTCTAAGTGAAAGTTGGTGCCAACTTTAGGGGGTCACCGATGGATTTCGCCTTTTTTTTTGGGGTGGGGGCATGGTAGGGTGTTGGGCGTAGGGGTGGGGTAAAAAAAATAAAATTTTTAAAATTTGAAATATTTTTCAAAAATAATATTTTACTTTTTTTGGTGGGAAATGGGGGGGGGGGGGGTAGTGGTGGCCTGTAGTTGGATGGGGTAAAAAAAACTAAAATTTTTAAAATTTGAAGTATTTTTCAAAAATAATATTTTATAATTTTAATTATTTTGGTTGGCGAGGCCAGGGTGGGGGGGGGGATAAAAGAATTTGGAATGTTTTTAAAAGAGAAATTTTAAACATTTATTTTGAATGGGGAGGGTCGGGGTATGGAGTGGGGTAAGAAAAAAAATTGTAATTTGAGGTTTGAGGAGAGTTTTTGAATTGTTTTCCTTAATTTTTGGTGGGAAGTCATTTTCCTTAAATTTGAGGAAAATAAGTTGATTTGGAAAATATTTTTCAAAATATTTAAGTCAACCAAACATGAGAATATTGAAAAATATTTTTCAGAAAATGGTTTCCTTCATACCAAACACACCTTAAGAGGCACATAAGGATTGAGACCCTGAAGTCCCATTAAGATAATGAATGATCGAAAAGGAAAATATATATATTGCCTCATTTGAGGGATACCAATGATAGTTCCACAAAATTTGATTAGTGGTTTGTTCATTAATGTGTTTTCTATAGGCTCCAATGCCCTGTTGGAAGTCATGACTTGCGATGCTTTCATGTGACACCCTATGTAATTGTTCTACTCAACTTTGAATTCTGTAGCAAAAGGGTGAGGGCGTATATGCTCTATCATCCATATTTGTAATAGAATATTCTCCAAATAATTAGCACTATCCCTACACATTGTCAGGGCACATTAAATATTTGCTAAAACCATTGGTACGATGGTGATGTTGGCCACCTTAGGAAATCTGTGATGACCGCGACCAAGTTAGCTCTGATTTTTCCTGCCTTTTTTTCGTGAACACCATAATCCCTAGAAAGTCTTCATAACCGTGTTCCTCCCATGTCATGAGATTCCCCCATTCTCAGGTTGTTGCTCTTATAGGTCAAACCTTCCTTCTGGCCATATCTATTATACCAAAACTCTAAATGGACCCAAATTGTTATCCAGGCAACCCATCTTTGTAACGACTAATGGGCATCAATTCCAAAAACCTACCTCCACTAATGTGTTTTGGCATCATGGGCTCTGCTCGATGAAGATATTTACCTTGTTCCATAAATGCTCCCATTTCCTCCAAGGTGGGGTAAGTTCAAAGTGAGTAAAGCGGAAGACATTATTCATTGGATTTTAGAAAGGAACTAATCAGAAGCATCAAACTAGATCAAATGGTGAAGGGTGATGCGTTTTTGCTTTGTAGCATGCATTGATCATTTCCCCCATTAACCTTGTGAAAGATGAAGAGAAAGAATAGACTTTAGGCTAAGAATAAAAAATAGGGGTAATTACCGTAGATGGTCATTCGGTCATTTTAATTACAAAAAAATGGCCTTTCGGTGTATATTTTATGTATAAAGTGTATCATAATGTATATTCAGTGTACAACTCATGTATAAGTAATCTATATTGTATAGTCAGTGTATACTTTTTATGACTTTTAACAAACTATATTGTATAGTCACTGTATATTTTCTATAATTTTGACTATTTTTTATGTAAATAAAACATGACTATATTTGTTGTAAACTAATTAGTTTATTGTATATATTTGAAATTGTCCCTAAAAAATATTTAGATTTTTTAAGCTTTTTAACTTCTTAAAATTTAATAACAAGTTAAATTTTATGCTTTTTGATATTAATTTAAGTACTTGTTTATCAATTTTAATTTTAATTAGGAGAGGTTATTTGGGCTTACGCCTCAAAACAAAAACTTGCCCAATGTCTAAGCATACGCCCAGACTGATGGGGCTTACGCCTCACAATACTTTCTCCCCCACAGATGGCTGGTGGGTTTTTACTACGCCCCGCCTGAGGCTCACCCAAGAACGCCTTTTAAAAAGCTGTTGGATTTATATCTCGCGCCTTTTGAGGCATTTATGGATCATTCCCTGCGCCTAAACAAGCATCAATTGTGTTTAAGTTCTATCCGTCCGGCTTAATTATCGGTAAATATACTTTATGAAAAATTGTTTATTGGTAGTAATGCTTTCCAATTTCACCGTTGATTATTGCTTTTAAGTAACTAACTTCTAAGTTCTTTTGGTTTGGGTTAAAAACCCACTTCATTCCAGTGTTTTGAGAAGCGAGAAGCGGAAAAAAGCGACGGGGGCTCGCTTCACAGAAGCGAGAAGCGTGAAGCGAAGCGCATGCTTTTTTCAGAAAAAGCGTTATTTAGTATAAAAATATAAAATATAAAATATGCATAGATAAATAATCAAGAACTCAAAAGAATTAGATTAAAAAGTAACTAGATAGTCAATAATCCTCATAAGTAACAACATATAAAGCAAATGCATAACCAAATCACAAAGAGAGCAAAATCCTATTCTTCAACAAGATCCTCAAACTCTTGAAGTGCCATCAACAAGGGTTCTACTTCTACTTGGTCCTCATCTTCTTCCTCATCGGAGGACTCATCAACTAGAGTTCTACTTCTATTTGAACATGAACTTGAACAGAGCATATGCTTTATCTTTAAAAAAAAGGCCAAACTGCTGAATAAAAGTTGAAAAAAATAATTCTTCGTAGACAGCAGTTGCGCAGAAATAGAAAAAGAAGAAGAAAAGAAGAAAAGAAGAGAAGAAGATCGCAGCAGTTGAGAGCAGTGCTGCGCTGAATGAAAATAAAAATAGAAATAGAAAGAGAAGAAGAGAAGAACAGAAGAACAGAAGAAGAGAAGAAGAAAAACTAACTTGGTTGACGTTGAAATGTTGAAGTTGGACTGTCGAATTGAAGAAGTCACACTGAAAGAGCAGCTTGGAGAAGTCACAGAAGTTGTACAGTTTTTTTTAAAAAAAAAAACCTAGCGCCGCTTTTTTCCAAAAAAGCTTGCTTTTTTCTCGCTTTTAGATGAAGCGCGCTTCTCGCTTCTCCCGTGAAGCGCTCGCTTTTTCGAAATCGCTTCGCTTCACGATGTTGAAGCGCTAGTACCTCGCCTCGCTTCGCTTCACGCTTAAAGCGAGCGCTTCAGCGCTTTTTCACAACACTGCTTCATTCTTTCAAGCATCTCTTTTGACAACTGGCATTGAAGTCATTCTCAACCCGGCACTAATGTTTTTACTGCTCTTTTCTTTTAATTGCAATGGAATTTGAAATGAACATGTGTTCCAAAAGCTTCTTCAATGTCAGCCGTTGGAGAAAAAGAGACGGACGTCTAGGATTACTTCTTGACTGAGATTGACTTGGACCGGGTTAAGCTCTTTTGGACTGCTGACTTTTGGGTCAAGAATTGGCCCAAAATTTGTTTTGAAAAAGATCAGATCAGCCCACACCCTTTAACCTTCTAATTATATTTAACTTAATTAAGCTAAAGATTAAGTAATTAATTAATCCTACAATGTGCATATAAAGAAAGAAAAATCTTTTTGGTATTTTGTGAATGAGGGATGCAAGTAAAATGCACCAAAATTGGGAAATCAATTAAAATAAACTAAAATTAAGCTAAAAACTGTCACTTCAGGAGAAATTGAAATGGTATACGGGGTTGTATTCTTATGCCAAACTAGGTCGCAAATTTATTACCTAAAGTCGGTTTCTTTTTCTTAGTACCATGCACCTTCTACTTTTCTGAATTTATTGACCTACCTTTGTGTTGCGCCTGTCACTTTGATCCAAATACACAATATTTCTGTGGCAACGTAGAGAAATGGTAAGTAATTGTATGTTCCATGATAATTTCTTGTTTACATTCTCTCTTACCAAATCTCATCAAATGTGAATTATTTCATAACCAAGGAGAAGAAATAGGACTCTTTACCCGTATCATAACCTCTCGATGGGAAATAGAACTTAGATCTCGATGTGACCGCACGGAAGCTCTTGGACACTCTTGCCCATGATTGAAGTTGTTTGAATTGAATTTCTCATGGATTATTGAACCAGATGATGACTCTGGATGATTGATGAAAACCATGAGGTCTATATATAAGTGACTTCAACCGTGGGCAAGAAATCACCTAGTGTTTTGTCCCTGCTAGAATTTGAACATGAGACCTCATGATCTTCATCCCACTTCATTGACCACTAGGGCACAAATTACCTTGGTAAAGACCATGTTATATAGTAGCTACTATTTAATTCTTAATCTTCTGTTGTCTAGGAACATTTTTGGGTGACAAAATGCATATCTATTGTATATTTGTATCACGTCGTCAAAGTTGACAGGAATGTCAACCGCCAGAAGTAAATCAGTGTGAAGTTCAAAAATAGTTCCAAAAAATAAAGCATGCCTATTACATCAAGTCGTCAAAGTTGACAGTAATGTCAGCCACCAGAAGTAAATTTATGTGAAGTTCAAAACAGATTTGAAGGCTAATTTAATGTCAGACTTATCAAGAGAAAGCTGCATTTCATAATATCCATCCCTTCAAGATGTTGATGAAGTTATGACAACCAGAGGATGTAATTGTAGAACAAGTATAAAGAAAGGGAGTGAGAAGTACTTTCTGTACAAAATTGATTGACATTATGACATCCAATACCACCTTTTACTGGGATTAATTTTCTTTTTATCCAATTCAGCAAAAATAACTAATGCAAATTTTCTTGCTTTCTTCTCTGTCATACATTTACTATTTTCTGATTTTTTAAACAATTTTTGTTCTCTTATATAGGAGTTAGACTTGGGCAACTTTGTGCTAGAAACAAGTTTCTCCCATTCATTTCTGGGAATCTACCATGTTCTAAAATTTCTGGTAATTCTATTCAGCCTCAGATCTGTGGCAGAGTTACTGCATCTACTTTATGAAGTTTGCTTTAGAGGACTTCTTTGCTTCTTTTGACAATCTTCTGCCCATGGAAGTATTGGCACTTGACAGTGTTTTGCTATATCCACCTTTATGACCTGTAACAATTTACTGGAAAATGAGCATTAAAACATTGTGACTATTAAAGCATCTGTACAATGTCAAATTTATGCACTTTGAGATTTACTAGTGTTCATCCTTGCACAGCAGATTTCAGGGCTGTTTGGTCATCAGCCGCCACCATTTTTTTTTTTAAGGTTTCATAAACTGTTGAATTTAGCATCTTTTCTGTTGTTTGTTTATATCCTTATAATTCTGTCTAGAGTCTAAATCTGGCATTGACATAGTAATTAGGATATAGAGTTACTTTCTGCAATGTTATGTATGATTTCTTAATTCATGAAGGTGGTGCATACTGAATTTTTGCTTTTTGAAGGGTATATGTTGTCTGTGACACTGTTCCAAAGTTCTTTACTATCAGCATATCTGGAATGCTGGATGTCCTGAGTTTTTCCAGAACAATTTGTCTCAGGTTCTAAGAAACAGATTACTAGATCTATGAAGGCCATTCTTCGATTATATACTTCCTCATCTTCAGAAGTGGCATCTGTGCTTTTGGAACTTATGCTGCAGACAGTAGATTCCTCAAATTTGCCAGGGGACTCGGAGAATGCCCCAACAATCCATGAAACTATTGACATGCATAGTTCATATGTTGACTGGAAACCAATGCTGAAGAAATTGTCAAATAGAGAACCGGATTTGCTTCTGACTCTTCTCAGGGCAGCCCTAGACAAGATTGAGACTATGGAAGCCACAAAGCATGAGCTTGGTAAGTGATATATTCTGGCAAAAAAAATTCAATATAACAACTTTCCTTCTGTGTATTGTTTGGAGTATCATGAATGCCTCTGTTGAAGATACACTTATTACTATGAGACTGGAAACGCACAGATAGCGATTATTCTTGTTATAGTAAGCAATTAGTTAATTTGGGATATTGGTAAAATAGCTACCGGGTGATATATAAGATATACTTTGGATTTTCTTTTTTGAATTTATGCCATGGATGCTGAAAATTTCAACTGCTGTTTGTGTTTTACTGACCGTAGAGTGCGCTGAATTGAATCCTTGTTTGTGGGGTTTCGTGCTTTCACTGATACTGGAAATGCAGCTTGCGGATTATCATTTATCACATACTATTATGCTAGCAATTATGTATGATATTATTGTAATATTACAGTATTTGGTGTGTCCATTTCATCTAACAAGGGAAGGCCCAAAAACATGAACAAATTCTCTAGCTTGACTTACTGGGAGGATTTGCTTGAGTCTACAGCAGTGTTAACTATTCTTTCGAATCCTGCTGTTTTCCTTCTACATGTCTTCTATCTTGTCTTTTTCCAATCCACATCTAAATATGTGGATTGGAAACAACCTCTCTACCCCACAAAGGTAGGGTAGAGTCTGTATACATTCTACCCCAGATATGTTGTTATCTGTATGTGTGTGCTATCTGTCACAATGTTTCTCTCAGGTTTATGATTTTCATTTGCTACATGTTGTGGAGTGGATTTTAGCTTAATTTCCTGTCCAACGTTGACTCATTTCTTTTACGGATCATTGTCAGGTGCAAATTCCCTCTTAGGAAATGCAAATGAATCTCTTTTGATTGGACAATTATCTTACCTGTGTGAACAGATAGTTGCAAACATGAAGACACTAAAGCCCCTTAACCATAGTGGTCTTGCTGCTGACGGGGAAGACTCTTCAAGAAAACTAAGTCTTCCAGAGGCAACGCTAAAAGAACTATTACATAAATGTTTATTCTTGTCTTCTCATGACAACAATCAGCTGATGAAATCCGCTCTTGTCATTGCTCAGATGATTGGAAGGAACCCTTTCATCCATAAGTTAAATAAGCTCTGTTCACTGAGTGTATTTGATTCAGAGATTATCCACTCAGATCCTTCCACCAATAGTGCAGAAAGCTTCCTACTATCATCCAGGGAAGAAGATTCTCTTCGTCAAGCTGCTCAGAAGCTTGAACTAATTATTCTCCGAGTTGTAAAGGGCAATAACATGAATACAATAGATACTGGGAGCCAATGGGTAGTTGCAAAAACATGGAAAGCATGCCCCATTGGTATGCTGCCCCATGCATTTGGTTCTACTGGTCGTCTTCCGGTTCTTAATTTTATTGATGATTCAGCAGAAGTTGCAAAATCATCAGACAATGAAATCCCAGAAACCAATAAATGTGGATGCAAGCGGGAGGCTGTTTCTGCTATTGAATGCCTGGACGATCCTAATACGAAGAAAATGAGGACGACAGAGGAGCCTGGTGATAATCAGTGTACAGAGAATATGGAGATTGAAAATGACCATAACGACTTGCCTTTGGAAGGTTCAAAAGGCCACCTGATGATTGATGGAGTGTGGAAGAAGGTTTCAATGGAGGAGCTACGTGATATTGCAGCAGCTGTGAAGATTTTGATTTAATCAAACCCTTGTGAGATGTTTGGCCGGGAGAAGGGGTGTCTCAGAGAGCAAAATGAAAAGGGTTCTGTTTCTGTTGTACATCTGCCACCAGTTTTGCAGCTTGTAAATTATTGGCCAACAATTTTGCTCGTAATTTTCAAATATTTAAATTTATATTCGTTGCCTGCTTAGCGATACTGTTAGATTTTGCATTTAATAATACAATTTTGTGACATTTCTCTATACTAAATTCAAAGTAGTGTTATTACGCGTATTACATCATATAAAAGATGAAAACATGCTTTAAGCTAGTATATTCATACCTTTCTTCTTATTATCTATAGTTTGTTTTAATGTTATTTATATATACTTTCTTCTTATTATCTATAGTTTGTTTTAGTGTTATTTATAGTCACAACTGGTTCGGATAAAATATCACCTTTGGAAGAGAGTGTTAAATTTTTAACTTTTTTGTCATTCCATACGGTTATAAAAAATCAAAATTGCATTGGCTGAAGTGATTTAATTTGAGCCAATGGTACACTATAATAATTAATAAGGTTATTCGAAATACTAAATATGGCCGGTTGTCACGGACTTAGACTTCAACTAAGACCTCCGTGTGGCACTTGACAACTTACTCACGAATCTTTCAAGATCTTGCAAGCTCAAGTAAGCCTTTAAGACTAGATCGCTAAGGGAACGTTAGATTGTAAGAAAGACCTAAGACCTTTTATGAAGAAGACTTTTGTATTACTTGGAAGAATGTTTAATTTCTGAATGGTTTGTTACAAATGAATGCCCCCTCTATTTATACTACTCCTAAGGGGCTTAAGTGTAAATAAAAATTGCTATACAAGTCTTTCTATATTTACAAAGAAGTCCCTACTCTAGAATTCTCTACACACTCTAGAGAATTCTAGAGGACTCTATGTACTTCAAGACTTCTCTACAATATTCTACAAGAATCTAGATTCTTTACAAACATCTCCAAGACTCTAGGTTCTTCCCTTTTCTTCAAGATCAAGTGGTGGGTCATAACATTCTCCCCCACCTGATGTGGCGATGACCGCGGTGTACTACTGTTGCAAGAACTCTCGGATTTTGTCTTTAAACTACCACAGGTCTTCATATCTCTCTCAGGCGGCCTCCTCCGGAGATTGTCCCTTCCAATGGACTAGGAACATAGCAGTGGCCTGTTGTCCCCGTTTTCGCTTGGCTTGGTGGTCCATAATGGCCTCGATGTCTCGATCATGGGAGGCGGTAATTGTGAGTGGCGCCCGACTTGGTTCTCCTCGACTAGGGTCGTCCTTGTCCTCATGGTACGGCTTGATGACACTAGCATGAAACACAGGATGAACCTTAAGATGCGTTGGTAGCTCCAACCTATATGAGATCTTGCCAACCTTGGCAACGATCCTGAACGGGCCCTCATACTTTCGCACCAAGTTTTGATGCACGCCTCGCAATGCTTTAAATTGCCTTGGGTTGAACTTGACCAAGACCATGTCTCCAACTTTGTAATTCGTGGGACGACGCTTGCAGTCAGCAAACTTCTTCATTTTTTTCGCCGCCTTGTCCAAATAAGACTTGACAGTGTCGAGCTGCTCCTCCAAACCTTTGGCCATGTGGTAAGCCCCCAAACTCTTGCCTTCAAACGCGACTTGTAGTGAATATGGAGTTTGTGGTTGTTGGCCTGTGTCTATCTCAAATGGTGTCCGCCCTGTGGCCTCACTCCGTTGCAGGTTGTATGAGAATTGGGCTACGTCCAATAGCCTCGCCCAATCCTTCTGATGGGAGTTGACAAAGTGCCTCTAGTAGCATTCTAGAAAAGCATTGACTCGCTCTGTCTGGTCGTCTATCTGCGGGTGGAAACTAGTAGAGAAATGCAATCTCATGCCAAGAATCTCGAACAATTCTCTCCAAAAGTTCTCGGTGAAGCATGGGTCTCTGTCGCTAATGATGTGCCTTGGCAATCCCCAATACTTCACCACGTTTTTGAAAAATAGCTTGGCATCCTCCTTAGCAGTGCAACCTGCTGTGGAGGGCATGAAGCTAGCATACTTGGAAAACCTGTCCACCATGATCATAATCATCCCGTACCCGTCGGACTTCGGCAGAAAAGTGATGAAGTCTATGGTCACGCTTTCCCATGGACGCTCTTCTACGGGCAGGGGCTCCAAGAGCCTTCCTGGTTGAGCTGCTCCACTTTGTCTTGTTGGTACACAAGACAAGTCTGCACATAGAATTTGATACCGTCCTGCATGCGTGGCTAGTAGTAAATTGCCTCAATCAAAGACCTTGTGTGACGCTGCCTTGGATGCCCGATCCACAATGTGTCATAGCTTTCCTTCATGATCCTCCGCCTAATGGTTCCGAATTTCGGCACATAGATCCTCCGCCCGGCGATAAGCAGGAGTCCGTCTTCTATCCATAAGAGCCTTGTCTTGCCCTGAACGGCTAACTCCATAAGCCTCTTTGCCTCTAGATCATGCTGCAGGCCATCCTTGATTGCATCTTGGATGTCACAACGTGCTGTAGTGATGACAGCCAGCTTGAACGTCCTGCTCAGGGCATCGGCCACAACATTGCCTTTGTCTGGCTTGTATTCCAGCTCATAGTCGAACTCAGCTAAGAAGTCTTGCCACCTAGCTTGCTTCGGCTTGAGCTTCTTTTGTGATTGGAAGTAGCTAGTGGCCACATTGTTGGTCTTGACCAAGAACTTGGAGCTAAGTAGGTAGTGCCTCCACGTGCGTAGGCAATGGACGATGGCCGTCATCTCCTTCTCGTGCACGGTGTACCGTTGTTCTGTCTCGTTCAGCTTGCGGCTCTCGAAGGCAATAGGGTGCCTCTTTTGCATCAATACTCATCCAATGGCATAGTCGGAGGCATCCGTATGCACTTCAAATGTTTTGGAGAAGTCAAGCAATGTTAGGACCGGCTCATTTATCACGGCAGTCTTAAGGTCTTCAAAGGCCTTCTTACACTCCTCGTTCTAAAGCCACAACTTATTCTTCTTCAGTAGCTCGGTTAGTGGAGCGACTTTGGCGGAGTAGGCACTTATGAACCTATGGTAATAGTTAGCAAGTCCAAGAAAAGTTCTAAGTTTTGTTACCTTTATGGGCGCTTCCCACTCCTTGATGGCCCGAACATTTTCCTCGTCCATCCGTAATTCTCCTTGGCTGATAACATGTCCCAAGAAATACACTTCATGTTGGGCGAACTCGCACTTCTCCCACTTGATGAAAAGCATGTTCTCGCGCAAGACTTGGAACACTTTCTTCAAATGCTCCACGTGCTCCTCCAAGGTGTTGCTATAGATGACTATGTCATCCAAGTAGACTACCATAAACTGATCCAAGTAGGGGTGGAAAATCTTGTTCATTAGTGTACAAAAGGTGTCGGGTGCATTGGTTAAGCCGAAGGGCATCACCAACCACTCGTAAGATTTCTACCTCGTCACATATGTTGTCTTCGGTTCATCTTCCTCCGTTACGCGTACCTGGTAGTAGCCCTTTCTTATATCCACCTTGGTGAAGTACTTGGCCTGTCCAAGTCTATCAAACAAGTCGGCAATGAGCGGGATGTGATACTTGTTCTTCACGGTCACCTTATTGAGCGCCCGGTAGTCTATGCATAGGCGCAATGACCCATCCTTCTTTTTTTGAAATAAAACTGATGCGCCATAAGGTGCCTTGGATGGACGGATATGACCAGCGTCGAGGAGCTTCTTCAACTGCTTCCTCAGTCCTCTAACTTTGGTGGAGCCATGCGGTATGGCGGGTAAGCGGGCGGCCACGCTCCTAGATTCAGCTTGATCTTGTGGTCTACCTCGCACCTCGGAGGTAGGTGTCTTGGCAACTCTTCGGGCATCACGTCTTTGTTTTCTTCAAGCACCTTATCTATGCAAGGTGGCAATGCCTTTTTAGCACCATTATCTTCATCCAAGCTTGCAATGGTGGCTATGAACGTCGGCTCCCCCTTCTTTAGACCCTTCACAAGCTGCATGGCCGACAAGTGTGCTTGTCCTTCTGTTTTTGGCGCCTTGACTAGATGTACCATGTAGGGTCCCTCTCGCTCCATCACCAAAAGTTATTGGAGGTAGGGATCGATCATTGTGTGGCACCATTGGAAGAATTTTTGTCCAAGTATTATATCAAAGATATCTAAGGGGGTGACATGAAGCTGGTCTTACCTTGCCACTTGCCCAACGTGATGTCTACTCCATGAGCTATTCCACACACGGGAGTCAGTGGGGCATTGACCGTCTTCAGGCTAGTGTTTCTTGGCCCATAACATAGCCCCAACCTTGTTGCCGCCGTCTTGGTCATGATATTGGCTTCTGCTCCAGAGTTCACCATAGCACGGGCTGGTCGTCCGTTGATGGATATGTCAACATACTGCGCAGAGTTATCTCCTACCTTCTCAGCTTGCTTCGCGATGGCTCCGCATAGCCCGATCATGCCTAGCTGGGTCGTGCCTAAACTCTGCCCTTGTCCATTTCCTTGTCCTTTTGATCCCATAGTATGGCACTAAGGTTCTTCATCTTCGGTCACCTAGCATAGCCGTGAGGACCTCCACATATATAGAAGTCGCTTCCCTTCGTGGTCTTCTCCTTCTTTTTTACATAGCCTTGTCGTCCGAACTTCCTGCCGTCGAACTTGTTGGCATCATGGCTCTTGGTGGGAGGGTGTTGCTCCTTGCCCTTATTACGATCTCCCACACATTTGGTATGACTAATCCTTGGTTCTTTGCCTTTACTCCTGTCCTGCCTGTCCTGCCTAAAGTCCGTCAGGGCTTGAGTTTGGGTGATGACCTCATCGATGGTGCTGACTTGGCGACGCTCCAACTCCGTCTTGGCACAACTTTTCAGCCCATCCAAAAAGTGGAAGAACATGTCCTCATCCGTGAGGTTGGGGATTTAAAGCGTAAGGGTAGCAAACTCCTTCACGTAGGCCCATATGCTACTTGTTTGCTTCAATTCCCGAAATTTGCATTTGGCCTCATATCTGAAATTATTGGGGAAGAAGGTCTTCTTAAACTCATCTCGGAACTGCTCCCAGGTGTTGATGGTGCATAGACCCTTCCCGACCTCGGACTCCTTGCACTTCCACCACAACATGGCCATCTCCGAGAGATATAGCACGACGGTGTTGATTAGTGAATAGAAAGTTGGATCTACATTGGATCTCACCCGAATTGCCCTATCTATCCTCCTGAGAAGGAGTTTGGTTTCAAACCCCGGTTTAAACAGGAGAAGTACGCCATGCTAATGTGCCTTAGATGATCCACAAAGATCTTTTTTCCTTTGGGAAGATACAGGAGCGAAACAATCAACCTATTGATATTGGAAGACCCAACGGATTCTTCCAATGTATCATTTCTGGGTCCAATGGAATTCATAGGTATAGGAAGAAGCGGTCGATCAAGTATCCAAAGTCTAAAGAAAAATCATTATTGATGATCTAAGACCATACATATTGATAAAAAGAACTGCTATTTATTTGCTGAATAGACAGGTAGATTGAAAAAATCATGACTATGCTTAACAATAAAACACTTTGAAAAGCCCACATACGACGAAAACTTTTTGTTGCCGTTGGAAAAAGAATAAGTCCCGCTCCTATTAACATAGGGACTTAACTCTTTGGGCGGTTTCGTAATGTTCCTCACCAACGATCCAAGGTTGAAGCATGGTTGACGTTGAATCTAAAGGATCCACTGCTGGATAAATACCTTTGGCAGCCAATCCTCTTGATAATGTGGTAGTAGCATCTAAATGTGCAAATGTCGTAGCAGGAGCAAGGTCGGTCAAATCATCTGCGGGTACATAAATCATCTCGTCATTCTTCACTTTGTTACACTTGAAGTAATTCTCCAAGTGCCAAAGAAAGTTTTCCACCTCTTGTGCATCACAGGCACCTTTGAACATAGGTGGCTTGGGAGCCTCAATCTTGGCCTCTTCGTCCGTGCTGGACGTCACGCATCTTCTTGCTTCTATGTCTCCCTTGAGTGCTGCCATCTCGATCTTCAAGGTCTCTATCGTGCTTAGCGCATCCATGAGCCGATACTCCAAGGAAGTGATCGCCTCCTTCGTCTCGTACTCCATAGCGTTGCGCACATCCAACTCCATCCGGATGTTGTCATTCTCCTCATGGGTCAATTCCTCTAGAGATTTGAACTTGTCGTCGAACTTGTTCAAGCGCTTGCCCAATATCTCTACAACCTGCCGGGCAACATCCACCCTTGTGATCCATTCCATGCCGGGAGTGACGTCCACGGGCTCCTCACCTCGCTCGTCATCACTAACCTCGGTAGCCGAGGGTGAGTAGGATGTTAGGGCCTTGCTTGGTGTAGGCTCGAACGACACCTCCTTATTTCTCTTAGAGTTCTTCTTTCCCCTGCGGTGCTTCTTTCCAACATCTTGCTTGACATTGGTGGCGGTAGTGGCGTTGATGTCTCCCTCACTTGCCATATCCTTTAGTAAAACCTTACTCTGATACCACGTTGTCACGGACTTAGACTTTAACTAAGACCTCCGTGCGACACTTGACAACTTACTCACGAATCTTTCAAGATCTTGCAAGCTCAAGTAAGCCTTTAAGACTAGATCGTTAAGGGAACGCTAGATTGTAAGAAAGACAAGAGAGCTTTTATGAAGAAGACTTTTGTATTATTTGGAAAAATGCTTGATTTCTGAATGGTTTGTTACAAATGAATGCCCCCTCTATTTATACTACTCCTAAGGGGCTTAAGTGTAAATAAAAATTGCTATTCAAGTCCTTCTATATTTACAAAGAAGTCCCTACTCTAGAATTCTCTACACACTCTAGAGAATTCTAGAGGAATCTATGTGCTTCAAGACTTCTCTACAATATTCTACAAGTATGCTTCAAGACTTCTCTACAATAATCTACAAGAATCTAGATTCTTTACAAACCTCTCCAAGACTCTAGGTTTTTTCCTCTTCTTCAATATCAAGTGGCGGGTCATAACACCATGCTCAGTTTTGGGGTAAGAAAATAGAAAGTTAAATTCAGCAGATAAAAAGGATTCCCAACAAAACCACCTCATGTGATGTTGTAAGGAACTATTGAGCATCATGACTTCTTTTCCAATGCAAAAGGAAGAGGATTTTTTTGTGCTTTAATTTTGGATGTTAAATATTGATAGTTGACTTCTGCTTAATTTTGGTTATTAAACATTGTTATCTGGAGAAGAAAAGGATAAGCAGAAGAGAATCTTTCAGTCCTTCAGCATGAAAATTTACATGTAAGATAATTAAACAGTCAGCCTCATCCCCAACGAAACTCCATAAACGCAAGCACAAATCACAATACCCTCTGCTCTAACAACACTAGTATTTGAGATAGAATTTGTCGTTGCCAAGTTAACTCCACATCCTCAATAGGTTTCTGATTACTACCATCTAAGGTTGTATGTTGTAACGACTGAACAAGAAATGGCTAGGGTTTGGAACTAGCTCAGCTCCTTATTCAGAAAAAACCATGCCACATTGTAGATCTCTCTGTCTTCAATCAACACCGAGTTTGATAACATGTCCTTGTCATTCACAATATTTTTATACTCTATGTATCTACCGGGCTAAGATTGATTTCAATATACACGGAAAAGATTTCTGAAATGATGGAACAAGTCTAAGTACCACAGCTATATAGCTATCCATCCCCACTTATCAACAAAATCCTCTTCTTCCTCCTCAAGCGTGACTAAATGCTGTAAAAAAACTAGTTGAATAACTTATTGGATATTCCCGGCCTCTAACCGAAGAGCTCTTTCACGTACTTCCAGTCACCTAACAAGTAAAGTTAGTCTGCTTCCCTCAAACTTTGTACGTATTAGCCATTACTGTGTGGATTTAGTCTTGCTTATATTCTGTATCAATGTAAGGATGATTGATGCAGCTTAATACTAAACTGTAAGCCACTAAGCCTGAATGAGAAAAAGATAGAAAGGGGTTAACACACATCCATCGGCCAGTTCAAATAACCAAAGGATGCCAATAATTTATTCCAGTAATCGATACATGTACAACTTCAAACCTTCAAAGTTCAAACCCTACAAGTTTGGTACTAAATTCGGCCTACTAATAAGAAAGAATATTATGAGATGTAGTTTCATAACTTGATATATGGGTTAGCAAATCTGATCGAGGTATGGAAAAGAACACGACCCAACTGGGAAGATTGAAGCTCACGTTCAAGCAACATCCCAACCCTGTCCAGCACAAGGAACACGAACACGAACAACATCCTAAACCACCATTTCAAAGACCCCTGCATGCATACCACATGACAGAGGTACCAATACTGTTCTCATGCTATCACAAGCCTCATCAACGTCAACTATTAGGGGTCATTTGGTTGGGAACAAGTTATCCCAGGATTAGTTATCCTAGGATAAGGTGGGATAACTTATCTTACCATGTATATAGGATAAATTATCCCATCACTATGGTATAAATGGTGGGATAAGTTATTCCAAACTTGCCAATCAAACAAGACACTAAAATTTTATCCCTGGACTATTTTTTTATCCCATGACTGTTTATCTTAATCCCTTACACAAAACGACCCCTTAGTCTATAACGAGTTGAAGGATTGATTATATGTAACAACGTTCATGATCATTTTGCATATTTTCCCTATTTCCCCCTTCCCATAACTTCAATACGATATTTATGGTTCGCGGGTATGGGTTGTGTGGTTCTCGAGGTGACTGAATAGGTTTTAAAAGAGTATTTTCGTTTGAAAGGTTGAAAAGTTTGACCAAAGTCAACATTTGACGTAAACGAGCTCGGAATGAAATTTCGACAGTTATATAAGGTTCGAAAGTCGCTTTTTGAGTTAGTTGGATCTTTGGTTCGGATCCCAAGGCATTCTGATCATTGGTTGGAATTTTAGAAATTTAGAAGTTTAAATTTGACTTCGATCAACACAACGCCAGATTGGTGATTTGATGATTCCAACCAGGTGGTTTTTAGTCAAGTTACATATTTGGTTTGTTTTCAAGGGGTTCCGAATGAATCACAAAGGTCATTCGGAGAATTTGGCCTTTGTTGATATCTTGTGCATGCAAATCCTTCTTCACATTCGTTAGCCTCTCGTCGCGTTCGCGAAGAAGCAGGGATGGTCGTCACGTTCGCAAGGGTGGGGCCACGTTCATGAAGGGTCAAGCAGGTACGAGTTAATTTCGTACATGAAGCAGGTGTCACGATCATAATGGATCAGGCTAGGTCAGCCTCGCGATTGTGAGGAACCCATCACGTTCGGGTAGAATAAAGTCACCTGGGCAAATTTAAAAATCTAATTTCGACATAGACTCCATAGCTTGATTTTGGGAGCTTGGAATCACACATTGGGACGTTTCAAAAGAGGATTTCAAGATTTCTTTCTTTGAGTATGATTCTAAACCATTATTTAAGCATTCTACGAGAATTTATTATCGAGTTCACCCTTACATCAGTGTTTTAAATTGGGGAAAATGAAGGTTTTGGGTCTAAAGTTATGAAATCGTATTTTTATTATTTGAAGGTCGAATGGAACTCCATTTGTGATGAAATTTTAGATTTGAGTTCCTTACCTTATGGGTAATCTGGTTTGCAAAGAAAATACATGTTTTGCCCTTTGGGGCTCAGGGTTGATTTTTTTTAATCCAAAATAGAAGTACAGTGATCTGGGTGTCCACAAACTCTTTTGCTTATCTAGATTACATATTTAACAAGATTCAGACCATTCTAAGGCTTTGACAAGGCCGTAATTTGGATTTTCGAGCTTTATTTAAGTCAAGTTGAGACTTTTTTCGACTCTTTTCAAAGTGTTAGTTTATTTTTGACTATATAAAGGGGTAATAGGTGTTGGGAGTCCCGTATAAAAGAGATGACAAGCATTTATGTGGGTACCAGTGTCACAACATGGGTACTTGAAAACTTTCTTTCTAATTGGTTAAATTATGTGACAGTGTGAGCTTGATTTCTAGTTGTAGCATTGGTGAAATGCTTGTGTTTCTCACTTATAATTATCAAACAATTGGAATTGAAAGGTTGCATATGAAATGCTTATTTGATTATTCTTTCACTGTCCTACTTTCGTTGTTGGTTATACTGGACTTGTTTATGATTGCTGAGGATTGAATCCGATATAGGATTTGTTGTGTTTTACATTGTATCTCATGCACATGGACATCGAGGGAATGAAATGACAAATTACGGTAAAGGGTCATCCAGGATATTTTCCTCCGCACGACGTTTTCCCCTAGAGCATTTCCCCGCATAAGGCTGTCTGATACAAGATGCTTTCACCAGTACAGGATAGATATATGGACCTCACGAGTCACCCATGGGTCTCGACTATCCATACTATGAAAGCAGGTGTATACATGTTTCTATCCAGGTAGAGAGGCATATGCATCATATTCATACATCATCTTATTTCTCTTATTATTGTGTGGATGTGGTGTAATAAGTGATTGAGTGGTTACGAAAGTGATTGTAATACCCTTTGATTTGATTGTGATTTTGGATTATCTGGATTTGATATGCGCAGTTATTGACTTTAGTTGCTAGTCATGGTCTGTATTTCATTTTAAACGAGTAGTATATATGATTTAGCATCGAATAGAGCAGTATAGGGACGACCCTCACCATCAATTCGTAATTAGGTCAATCGACAAAGCTACTGAGTATATGTGGATTTTCGTACTCACGCTTGCTTCTTTCTACACCTTTGTTGTGCTGGTTCCTAGCCGAGTGGCAGGTGATCCTCATAGCAGTTGAGTACTTCGAGATTTTGAGGTAGCTACTTTGGTTGATCTGCAGTCTCTAGATCTCTTATATCTTACTTTTTGCTTATGTCATTTCATATCAAATATTATAGAGTTCGTGTTGTACTTTAAGATTCATAGAGGCTTGCACTTGTGACACCACAAGTTGGGAGATTTTGTAGTACTTTTCGTTTTTCGTTATGTGTTTTTATGAAAAAGGTTGTTTTAAGACTTATTTTGTTTCAAGTTTTACTTCCGTGTATGTTATTATTTGTCTATGTTTTATGAAAGGATTGGCTTACCTATCGATGAAGTTGAAATATATGTCATCATGTCCCTGATTTTGGGTCATGACTTTACCCTATACACTCGTTGTCTCCATTAAGGGTCAACCCATAAATCTAACTATAAAAAATTGTTAGACCTACCAAAAGCAACCACTCTATAGCTACAAAAAACACAGAGAGGACCTTTACACATAATTGATATGAACATTTGGGTCTAATCCTCTGGCTCGTCTTGACCTTTATTCAATCATATTTATCGTCTTTTGCTTATCCATTTTGCTTTGGAGTTAATTTTCCCCACAAGGATTGAGGACCATTGACCACAAGCAAGTGGGGGAGCTCACTGGGCGTGGTTATCAAAATTTGTTTTTCCTTTTTGAGTCGAAAAAGAAGCAGACGAGAGATCTGAGTTCAAAACGACAAAGTTCATTACTATGGATCATCAACATGTGTACCAACAACAAGAACCAAGTTGAATCATCAACATGTGTACCAACAACAAGAACCAAGTTGAATCATCAACATGTGTACCAAGAAGTGCTAAGCTAATTCAAAATTTCTCTTTCACCTATGGCTTGGTTGCAATTTGAGAAAATGGTTTCCTTCTTTTTCTTCTACAAAAAATATGATATATAGCATAATTTTCCTACTAGTAACTACAGAAAGTTCTAACCTCAATCCACGCACTTGCACAACAGCTTAAAGAAGAAAACCCACATTTTAAAGTGAGTTAGAAGTCTACGTGTAGAAGAAAAGAGAATAGGTTAGATATATCAGTTTTATAAATAAGTCTGCTTACTTTGCCTTTTTTCCTTTCGGCTTGAAATTCACTCGCTTATCCGGAATGAGTTGGAGTACAGGCGCGCCTACTTCTAGGACTCAATTAGCAAGAATTAAATAATGAAAGAAATGAATGTCACAGAACAGAAGAATTAGTGATTACCGCATTGCGACGCTGTTTATCAAACCAGCTTTTAGTAGACAACAAGGCATTCGCTAAATCTGACTTCATGGATGTCATATCTCTATCAGGTGCACGAAAATTAGTGTAATAAGCATCATAACCTGTAACAAGTGCGAATTGTATTGACAAAAGATCGCGAGCTAGCTTTGACAGGATAGGATATCGGGGACTAGCAGTTTTCCACCAATTCAACACATCAAAGTTCTTGGTCCAAGGCACGATAGGTTCTTCCAGATAGCAATCAAGTTCTGACTTTGGTGGATGACTAGTTGTTTGGATAAATTTGCTAAACTCATCCAAACAGTCAAATCTAAAACTAGGATCATCTAGAGTTTCCATCGGTTCAAGGAGATCTTCACTCGTATCAAATTCATCAGAAATGAGATCTTCACCCGTATCAGAATCGTCAGAATCTGAATCGCTCATAGGATACTCAATTGAGGACCTGTGCACCACATAGTCATCGAGAAGCCTTTGGATGGCCTCCAAAATAAATGATAGTGGTGAATGATCATTACCTTCATACTTCAAGAAACAGAAATCTAAGTACGTCACTTTGTAGCGTGGATCCATAATAGAAGCTAGAGCCAACACCAAATACATATTCGTCCAATACTTGCCAAACTTTTTCAGCATAATATTGGCTAAATTTTTAGCAAACTCATCTGAACTCACGGAATCTTTCATCATATTAAATCGAAGCTTATTAAGATTGTGGAAGTAGAGGCCTGCACTGGGGCATTTTTCCATAAATAACACTTCTGTTGCAGTATAGACATGTCCTACAAGTTTACACATTCACTTAACTTTCTCCCACTCTTGGGGAGAAGGTATATCATAATCCTTATAATCATCTTTTTTCAAGTATTCTCCTTTAGCCTCCAACTCCAATGCTTCATGTAGTTTATGAAATGTCACATTCCACACTGGTAGTGATTTTCCCCAACATACTATGAGACGAATGTCACTGATTATATCCTCTATCATCCCAAATGCTTTTTTCACTATTGAACTAAAAATGTCTGCACAACAAGGTACACGAAAAAATTGTCCATATAGCTGGAGTTTTTTCTTTCCAAGGAGTTTACTTTTAATGACATCAAAAATCTCATCAAAGTCCAGATAGCTATGTACAGTGACAGCACATATTTTATCTTCAATACCAAAATCTGAAAGACACTGAATCGTCTCGCCAACATAATCATCATACGCATCAAGAGATCTAAAACTAACAACCCAACTTCTTAGCTTCCAGTCTTCGTCAATGAAATGAACTCTTAAGCAAATGAATCAGAAAAAGATCCCCCAAAATCTGAGGTAGACCAGTAGTCAAAGTCATTGAATTTGTTATATTTTAGCCTCTCGACTGAGAGGCTAACTCGTCCATCCAAGCTTCTCAAAGTTTCTTTGACTTTTGCTTTCTCTTCTCCATACAATTCCAAGCAATACCATGAGAGATTTTCAGATGAAGGACGAAATTTAGGATTAAGATAAACAATTAATTGTTTGAAGTACATGTCTTCTACTCACTTTGGAGATGTACCGAATTGACAGAAAACCTTTTCCATAACATAATAAGCAGTTTCTTCATAGATAGCATGCTCCTTCCCAACATTACTACTGCTCTCGTCCCTGAGATTTGCATTTCTTGGTCCACATTCATGATCTTTACCCTTCCTTGATACATCTGAAAAATGAATTAAAGAACCACTTACAGGCTATTTGGTTGGAGAGATTATGAAAAATAATACCAACATAATAATAGCATTTGGGTGGAAGATTAGGAAAATAATCTTTAATAACTTATGCAGCTTTTGGTTGGCTGTATAAGAAAAAAAAAACATTCGGCGCATAACTAATTTAATGGCTGACGATATTAAATATAATCGCATTAAGCTATGCGAATTGATATATTAATTTATACAAGATAGAATGTGAAAAATAAATTTGTATTAGCAATACAAAGATAAAGTATTTAAAGACAAAAATGTAATCCCTACATTATATTCCATGTATTACTATTCACCACATAATAACTCCTAGACTATTCACTGAATAATAAGCACTTCTAGTTTTATTCACAGCAAAATAATTCTTGGGTTATTTATTTGCATAACTACTATGTGCACCAAATGATATGTTAATGTGTAGCAACCCTTACATTATGAGAGTGGAATACAAGTAAATCAAGTAGAAGAGAAGAAGAATACCAGATCCAGGAAAGAAGTCATGGAGTGTTTTCCGCTTTGCGTTGGTCATTTCAAGTTCATAAACTGCACTTGAGATGAATTAAATTAGAAGGTTGAAGCATATAAGATGTCACATTTCATATGTAGGTACAGTATCAAAATTTGTTCAAATTGGAAGTTATTAACTTCAACTTTCTTCTATTTCAGACAATTTTGTTGTGGGATTTTATCCAAAGATCAAATATATTGCACGAAATGTGGCATGATGTGAGTATCGGACTCCAATATGGATTTCATATGGGCATAGTCAATTTTTAAGTGTATTTTGAAAAATCTATATGAAGTACCACTACTTGTGTTCATCCATTTTTAGGTGAGCACGTCTAAGAAGATGAAAAGGTAATGTAAAAACAAAATCGGTTCCTCGATAAAACACTACTTTTGTATGATTTATTAAGTTAAAGATTGTATCGCAAATCAGTCTGAATATGAAATAATTAAATTCCATTGACTATAACATACACATTCTTAAGTTAAAAATGGCCAAAGGTGAAGATGGAAGTATGGAATCCACAATAAAGGTCACCTAAAAGTGGTGGCTTATGATCCTGTATCAATTCCTTCTACTGTTTACTCTATCCATCAAAAATTATGGAACACGCTCTATTTTTTCAAGTCAAGTTGAGTAATTATCATATAAAACACCAGCAATCACTTATTATATTTAAAATAGAAAGATCATTTTTTTCCAAAGTTACACCTAAATTATATATAAGCTCATTTCGAAAACAGTCGCTCTACCTCCATGAGGTAGTGGTAAGATCTGCGTACACTTTACCCTCTCCAGACCCCACTAGTGGGATTTCACTGGGTATGTTGTTGTAGCTACGCCTTATGAATCCCATGTATCCTTCAATTTAGAGGATTCTTTTTGGTTAATCATTCAACCTATATGAAGTTACCGGTTTCAAAAAAAAAAAATCAACCTATGTTGGAGTCTCATACTGGTGGGACAAGGGCTTCTAAGTCTCCTTATTTGGTCGTAGGCAATCCTCCTCTCATGAGCTAGCCCTTTGGAATTGAGTTAGGCCCAATATCTATTTTTAATCATGGTGGTATCAGAAGTCAAACTCATCCAATTCATTATTTCTGATTTTTGACCCAGAGATGTTGGAGTCCCACATTGGTCGAACAAGGGCTATATGTTCTTCGCAATAGCTAATTTTTTATTTGATTTAGATCCAAAATTTATTTCTTTGTCTACCAACTAGGGCTGTACAGGGCAAATCGATAAACCGCACCAAACCGACAAATCGAACCAAACCGGGAAAAAAACCCGACTAATGGTTTGGTTTGATTTGGTTTGGTGTTTGGAAAAAAAATCCGACCATTATAGGGTTGGTTTGGTTTTAACTAAAAAAAGTCAAACCGAACCCAAACCGACCCGATTATAGATATACTATTTTTAAATTATGTTATACATAAAAATATTTATTAAAATGTAATTTATAAATATTTTTTAAAATTTTTTCATAATTTTTGTTTTCTTTCTTACATTTAGATTTGGACTTGAGAAGCCCATCTAAATAATATACAAAAAAAACCATCTTATAAAGTTATATTATAAAGTTAAAACTTCAAACAATGTTATGCCTCCATCTTATATGTTGATATTTGGTACTAGAACTCTTTTTAAGAAGCACTGCTCTGTTCTTTTTATTAGATACTATGAAAAATCTGAGAAACCCGAAAAAACCCAAAAAACCCGAGAAAAATTGATATCGAAAAATCCGACATTTATTGGTTTGGTTTGGTTTGGTTTATAAATTTAATAACCCGATATAAATGGTTTGGTTTGGTTTGTAAAAAATCCGAACCAACCCGGTCCATGTACACCCCTACTACCAACCACAACTCTTCTTTATACATCTCGATACCAACTATGATTTTGTAAAGTTTACATTGACGGAGTTATTTGCTACGTAATATTATTTTATTTATAACTGTGGTATTCATGTCACCTTGTGCG
Organism: Solanum dulcamara; assembly: GCF_947179165.1. Lineage (NCBI taxonomy): Eukaryota > Viridiplantae > Streptophyta > Magnoliopsida > Solanales > Solanaceae > Solanum > Solanum dulcamara. The sequence continues at coordinate 12,527,436 of NC_077242.1, forward strand.
CTACTCGACAAATTCCACTAGATACATGTCGCCTTCCACCAACAACAAGTATCAGATAACTCAATCCACCAAAGATAGAACATTTAGGAAGAAATCACTTAATGCTTTGTCTCTGCTGGACCCCATAATGCTCAACCGAACTCATTGACTACTAGGCCACACTCATTGGTGCAGTTATTTGCTAATCTTGGTTAAAACTTTCAAAAAAAGAATTGAAAATAGAAACACAAAAATTATTCTAATCAGATGGGCTTAACTCAACCGGAAAAAGAGAAAAAAACAAATAATAAACACAAAATTAGAATCCGAAGAAGTCACTTTTCCTTTTTAATTTTTTTACACTTGAACAAGCTTGAGAGTTGAAATGCTAATCAAAATCCAAATGATGACTTAAAAGGAACGTAAATTTATCAACTGTGTTCTCACTCTGAGTGGGAAAAATATTACTACAACCCAAATTCAACCCTTTTTAACCAAAGAACCCTAGAAAAACAGCAGCAATAAGTTGATATAAACAAACAACTTGAAGATTCATTAGAACAAACAGAGATGACTAATCGGAGAAAGAGAGCTTTGTCAATGCACAACCAACAAGGAGTTACGGTGTCTCGATTGAGTTTGAATTAGAAAAACGAAAAAAGGCCAAATACGTGGTATATACCGTTGGGTATACAAGTTAAACCATCAAATTAAATTGAACTGATGAACTTAGTTAAATGGACAAAAAAATTGACTTGTGATTTGATTTTGCATTGAAAAAATAAACATATCATTATTGGTTTGGTTTGGTATTACTAGAAAAAAAGTCAAATCAAATCCAAACTAAACCGACATAATACATATATAATTTTATTTTTTATATACAAAAAATATTTATTATAATATGATTTGTAAGTATTTTTTAAAGAGGAATTTTTGCCACTCAAAAATACCTTAATTATGCTCCATAGCTATAATTTGCTAATTACAATTCGTAGCTATAGTTATAACAGCATTTGTATAATTCGCTATACAATTTGTAGTGTTTGTATATTTCGTTGTACAATTCGATTCGCGCACAACGTTTGTATAAATCGTGTGAACTATACAAAACTCAAATTGTATTCGCGCACAACGTTTACATAATGGCACAAAATATTTGTATAATCACGCGAATTATACAAAACTCAAACTGTAATTATAGTTAGATGTTTGCCGCGAGCCGTAATTAATTCAAACTATAGCTATGTTAGCTAATTAGCTAGTATATATTTGTCTATTCGCATAATTTTCCCTTTTTTAAAATTAGTTTATAACTTTCAATGTCTACATATATTATTTCATTTTTGGACTTGTAATATGACTAAACAATTGACATATGTGTGTGTCTTTTCGTGAGTTTTTGATAAGTTTTCCTAAGATAATGTCTTGAAGATGACATTTTACATCTTATTTTTTTCTATTTTATTTATTCAAGTGTCTTTTAAATGTCATTAAGCAATATAATCACATGATCAAGGGAACAACCTTCAATTGAGAACTTCAAGTGCGACATTAAATCACATGATCAAGGGAATAACCTCTTTAATTTGATCTATTTTTCAATCACGATGTAATTATAAAAAAAAAAAAAACGAGAGAACCGACTAAAATGGAAATCGAAAAAACCAACATTAGATTGATTTAATTTGGTTTATAAGTTTAATAAACCGACATAGGTTTGATTATTTTTTTATGAAAACCCAAATCAAACCGACCTATGTATACTCCTACTTACCGTTATTCTTTTGGATCATATATATTCTTAAGTCAAATAGATAGATAGGTGATACAATTTGAATAATTTACTCTATTTTTATTTTATTTTTTTACCCAAAAATTTAAAAACAAACCCAATTATATCCTAACCCACTTAAGACCCGAATTAAAAAAATCCTAATTAAACATATTCATCCAAAAACACCTAAAAAACTACACCGAATTATCCAAAATAATAATAATCATATTTAGGCTCCTCAATATGTAATCGATCTTTTACAAAATACTCACTTGAAATAGAGCTTATTTAAGAAAATTCAATTTTCAAATTTTGAAGCTTAGCAATAGCTGTCTATGGCTTCAACAAAACGTCAATAGTACTTTATAGTAGCTCTAATAACGAAGATAAAGTAATAACTTAATAACGGCATTACAAATTACTCAGATGTACATACATATGAAACCGTTCATTTCACTCCAAACAAGCAAAACAAACAATTCCGTTAATTATTCGCCATTACCATCGTTGTAACATCCAGCTTCATTAGAGAAACTGTCAATGAGTAGCTATCACCAAATTTCTTTAATAATAAAACCACACTTGACAAATTCAAAGATGAACAAAGAATGAAATGTTCCCGGAGAAAGAGAGAATGTATATTTTTTGTGTATAAAAAAGACAGGGGGGACAGAGATATGTATCAATAGATTAACGGCTAAAATTGATTACATTTAAAAATCTTAGCCCATTTTAATAATATACTTGGGTCAATTATATTTTTTAAATAATCATCTCTATTTTAAATCAACCCCTTAATAAGGAAATAATTCTCATAGTCAAATGAGTACTAAAACTGTGTACATCTAAACACCTTGGTCTAACTTCCCAACTAAGAATGGCAAAATCAATCTTGATCCATTGGATATTTTTACGAATTGAAATATAACTCGTTTGCTTAATTGATTCAATGGGTTAAACCAAAATGTAACCCAAACACAAATCAAATATTTTCATACACAGTTACACACCACTGTTCAAGTACATTCAGTATAACAATTAACATGTTTTGAACATGATTTAGCTCCAAAAAATGATTAAACTAAATCTGCATAAATAAAATAAGATATTCAATCCGATATAGAGTCTAGTCTAAATCTTTTTAATCTACTTTTTTTCTCAATATCTATCTAATTATAACTACTGATTAAGTTTAAAAATTAAATAATTCATGATATTGTGACTATATACAGAAATTAAAGGAATAAACGTGTTTTTATATACTAAATATTTGTAGATTAATCAATACATGGTGAAAATATTCACTTCCATATTTAGTGAACTATTAGAATCCATTTGATGATTTACTTTTGCCATTTACGCCAGAAATAGAGAAAGCAAAAAAATAAAAATAATCCAACCACACAAAATACATGTTGATGTAAATAATTTTTTCAAAAAAACATTTATAAGTAAGCTTTCAACAATAACAGGTAAAAATAAATTATAGACATTCAATAGAAAGATTCTTTTTTCAAGTGATCCTTTATTGGTTAATTTTATCACTATTTTTTGGTAGAAAATCAAAAGGGATATTCAATTATTTATTAATTTGCCATGTTGAATTATCCTCTATGTTTTTCACTTTAGACGCTTTAAAATGCAACCTTTTCGCTTGCTATTTTCTTTTGGAAGGTCCTAGACTCCTAGGTGGAAATGTTGTGCAGTAAGAAAGTTGTGGCGCGTATTTCACTCTTAATTAGATGTCTCGAATTCAAACTTTGAGTATGGAAAAAAAATATTTAGAATCGTCACTCTCAAATGGGTCTTGCAGTATGCGATTTGAATTTAGTCGAAACTCTAATACGGACTTCGAACATCAGATGGAAACAAAAAAAAAAGAGATAATACATCAAAACCCCCTAAACTTGGCAGCATAACTTACTTTAGTACTTTAACTATACGGATATTTAAATGCCCCCTTAACAACTTTGAAATGAATTAAATATCACTCTCAGATCATAAAACCACTCTCATTTGCCACATCATCACCATGTAAGTACTACATCACTGTCATGTCAGCACCACGTCATTAATTTTATTTATTTCTTTTTATTTATACTTTAACACATCTTAAATTCATTTATCCTAATTAATTAGTTAAAAAATATATATTTTTTAAAATCAAAATATAAAAATGGCCCATTTTTATTTCCCCCGCCCACCAACCCCTCATTTCTTTCTTATTTCTTCTTCACCATTTTTGTCCTTCACTGTTCTTCTTCTTTCTTCTTTCTCTTTTCTTTTCTCCCCCTTTTTGTCCTTATCCTCTTTCTTTCTTTCTTTTTCCTCAAAATGAGATAAGCAAATAAGAATGGAGACTTTATTTCTCTGAAAATAAATCACCATTAATATATCTTAATTTCTTACCAAGATGTTCATCAATGGAGAATTTGAGAAACTGAAATTTCAAAGCAAACATGTAATTGATATTTTGATGATGGATATGGTAGAGTTGAAGATGAAGACGGGGAAAAAAATGATGCTTCCATGGTGAAGAAGCTATGTTGGGGGAGAATAAAGAAAAAGATTTAAAAATATTGTGGCTAATAAGAAAATTACATATTTTAATAAAAGTTAATATATCAAGAAAATAATATTTAAAATATTAATTATATATTGACCTATAAAAAAGTCATTTGTATGATTTTGTAACTTTTTTTAAAAAAAAATGTCTTCACTCGCTTTAAGGAGAGTGCAGTCACTCTCTTTGCCACGTCACCCTTTAGGTGATATTTAATTCACTTGAAGTTGTAGTTGTGCTCATTGTTTATTGTCATTTGATTTCTGCATTGTATTGTTGTTTATAGGTGTGGGGCCATTGTACTTTGATTATCTTATTTATTTATAGTAGTTAATGTCTCTTTCTTTCCGTACTATTCTATCATGACTTTCTCACTTTTGTTATTTCTTGTTTTCATTTTGTTTTTTGATACGCTTGTCCCTATCTGACTTTTTATCTTGTTTTCCTCTCTAGCCGAGGGTCTTTCGGAAACAGTCGTCCTACCTTTCAAGGTGGGGGTTAGGTCTGTGTACACTCTACCCTCTCCAGACCCCACATGGTGAGACTATACTGGGTTTGTTGTTGTTGTTGTTGTTGTTGAAGTTGGTAAGGAAGTATTTAAACGTCCACATAGTTAAAGTACTAAAATACGTTATGCTGTCAAGTTTAGAAGGTTTTGATGTATTATTCCAAAAAATGAATACTTTTCTATGCTATGTTGTATGACAATTATGAGGTATATTTATCAATACTTTTTATTTGTTTCAAAATATTCTTCCATTTGTTTGACTTAGGACTTACGAGAATGACATTTTTGATATTTCTGCACTTAAGTAGTATTACTTGTGTTAGTATAACCGCACCATTAGTAAGTTGTGATGTTTACATTTTATATTCTTTCTGCTTGTATAAGTCAAAGAAATTTATTTTATTTCATATGCATATGCGGTCTAAGAAAAATACATATGATTGGATAAAATATCTTACCTAAGAGATATTTTATTTTATTTGTACTTGTATAAGTCAAAGACATTTATTTTATTACATATGCATATGCGGTCTAAAAAAAGTATATATACGATTGGATAAAATATCTTATCTGAGAGATGGAATAAAATAATTTTAAGTTAAATAAAATATATCATAAAATAAATTTATACCATCAATCAATTGCAATATATATTATATTCCAAACTTAATCATAGAATATTTCACAAACGATCCCTTAAGTGTATGATTCAGTTATATTTAGCTATCAAATTTGCCAAACTTAATGAAGATTGCTTCAAGTGGGACTCTTATATACTCAAATTAACTCAAACACGTGTAAAAAGACAGGATTATAAAATAAAATAAAAAACTCTATAGAATAATAAAGTTAATTCTGGCTAGCGGAAAACTTAAATAATTCCAAGAAACTAAATACAAAACAATAGGTGAAAAGAAAAAACATAATTTCATTTGAGCACTTAAAACGCCAAAACAAAATCAATACATCAAATCATTTTGTTTTCTTTATTATTAGTTTAAATAAAGGGGAATTTTCATATATGACAAATTTTTTGAGTATAATTACTTCATATGGGTATAGTTTCTCTAATTACTTATAATAGCAAATATAAAATTTATCATTATACAAATGTTGTAGCGAATTATAAAAAACTGTAGCGAATTATACAAACGTTATACCCACGAATTATTTATATACCAAAATATACATATACTGATATACATATGTATTTATATATCTAGCAAGAGAGATTGAGAGAGACGAGGAGAGAGAGGAGCGAGATCGAGAGAGGGAGGAGAGAGACGAGCGAGAGGCGAATTGTAAATGTATATTTTTTCAGAAAAATTATAGAATGATAACTGATATGCATATATATTTATATATCTGGCAAGCGAGATTTGTCATACTGCGTAAATAGATAGTTATATTTATTGCGAGCCGTAATTATTTTTAAACTATAACCTAAATAGATAATATAGTAATAAAGTTTATCGTATCACGTAATTTTTCCTTAAATAAATGCTACTTTATGTTATAATAACATTATAGCAGCCCATTTGGACTTATTAAAGTCAACAAGGGCTCCTCTAACTGACTGTTGTGGGGTTTGGCAGTGGCACATAACAATATTTGACATGTGGAAGAAGCATATAAAATTCATTTCAAATTCCAACACCTTATTAAGTGAATATTTTAAAACAAAGCAGACATCTCCGCAGTCTGCTTGGTACATCACTTTCATATTCATGTTTTCTATGTGATCAGTCTAAATAATTTTTATTTTTTTAGCCCAATATTTGATATTTATATGAAAATTTAATTAATTTTAAATTTATGCATTATATGATTCAATTTTAAGGTTAAAGTTTTTAATATGAATTTTTTTAAATCCAATTATTTTAATTATAAATAAAAGAATTCTAATCATCTCATTAAAATTCATACCACTTCTGATTTTAAACGCAGCTTGTGAGTTATGACCCACTTCTTACCTATTTTCTCTTAAACATAAAAATTTAAGTAGGACATTAAAAAGGTTGCACCAACCATTTCATATTTATATTGAATCTAGAAAAAGATATATTTTAAGAGTTCTTTTTTTTACATTTCTCTTTAGGAGTTTTCTTGATGATTGGAACCTATAAATTTAGATTTGGAGGTAAGAGTGTTTATTATTCAAACAACTTCTATTACCAAGAAGATTTTTTTTATTAAGAAAATCTTATTTGGCCACAATGGCCCAAATATGATTGTAATGCTTGTTCACACTATAAACAAGTTTTTCTTTCGACATTTTTACCCTTTCCTTCTAAATTTAAAATTTCCCCATCAATTTATTTATGAATACTAGTTATTTTTGAGGTAATTTTACACAAATTTCATGGTGTTAAAAACTAATTACATCATATTCTTACTCTTTTTCAAATTATAAAAATTCTTTAAAATTTAAGAATTTCGAATACATCATTCAACGTTCTGATACATTGCATCTCAATTTCAAATACATCACTCAACGTTCCGATGCGTCGAGTCTTGATTTCGGATACATCACTCAACGTTTCAATACATCGCGTCCAGCTACATGATCTTTGTTGATACATGACACACCTGTCCCGATACATCATTCTACGTCCCCGATTCATTACGTTTCGATACATTGCCTTCATTGATACAAGACACACTTATTCCGATATATCGCGTAAGAGTTATGTATCTGACAATAGGAGAGAATAAGAATTTTTATAATTTTTTCAAATGATTAAAAAATTTCAAAAATATAATAAAATAAGTTGTGTATTTAGATAATTTTCTCATTTTTAAATCCATACGAAACTTTCACAATACATGTGGAATGAAGTTTTGGTTGGAGTACTTATAGCATTGGGCACCTCTAACATAAAAAGAAATAGTTTGTGCAAAAACAGTACACCCACCAATTTCGTGATCAATACACCCCTAAAAACAAGTACATATCTATGAACATTATGTTTTCTTAACTACATGACTTAAATTAATGACAAAGGATTCTATACCTAAGTTATTTGCCAATGGTTTTTTGATATTTTCCTATCACAATTCACAACTGAACAAGAGAATAACATTACACTCTCTTTTTTCCTTTTCCTTTTTATTTAAATAATAAATAAATAGTTCTTTTTATTAAACTATTCGTATTTAATTAATATTTTTTGAAAATTAAACATTATTAAAAGATGAAGTATAAAGAGTATGGTTGAAAAAATATATTAATTTTTGTCTTGATTTCCTGAATTAACAACACTTATTTTGGGACAATCTTTTTTTGCTAAGATGACACTTATTTTGAAACAGACGGAATATATTCATATCTGATGACATATCTTTAAGTAATCTCTTACCAAACTTAGAGATTATCGTAATAACATATACTTATTTGTATCAGTATTTATATTATATCATTACAACTATTATAATTAACCGATTTTATGATATAAAATGGATATTAATTAATTATAATTAAGTGATAATTACATATATCTTAATAGATTTCATATAATTATTAATTTGATGTAAATGCTCTCTATTGAGAGCCTCTTTCTGAAAGGAACCTACTAGTCATTTTCTAATTACATGATCATAGATCTATTGTTGAGGAGGGGGTAGGGGTGTGGGGTAGTCGAAGAAGGAATAGCAAATTAGTTACTACTAAATATTGTATATTTTTATTCTTATTTTGGCGTTTAGCATCAGAAAAATTGAGGTAAAATTGATCAGAATTTGTTTTTTTTTCGAGAAAAGGAAAAAAGATTAATTTTCTATATATATAAAAAAAAGGAATAAATCTCTTATCATTAATTTTACTTTCAAGCTTTGAAAATAGCCTCGAACAGAATACAAGATAAAATTGCGTATAATAAATTTTGTGATCGGATCATTTTTCGAATCCTGCACATAACAAAAATTTTAATTTTTTTTTATATAAATAAATTCTTTTAAATTAATAATTATCTTAAGTAATTTTTTATTACAATCTATAACATTACCCCATTACTCTCACTCATCTTTCCCCTTCTCCTCTAACCCCTCTCTCCTTCTCCGGCCAGTCTCGTCGGAAATAACTTCTTCAGCCAAATAAACAACAAACAACAACCATCTCAACTTTTAATTTTCGTTCTCACTTTCCCGATACCACCAAATAGACCCATCAACAACCAATAACGCAACAATCAAATCAGAAAACATTGGGCTGCCTTTTTAATTTTATTTAAGTAATTAGGCCAAAAATATATTATTTAAATAATTGGACCAAATTTTAATACACTGGCTGCCCTTTTAATTTTACCTCCTCCTGTTTATTTGTCTCCAAAGTAAACGACAAAGTATGATTTCACATGTTTCCCTTATTTTGATATCGTTCTTTCCCCTCTCTTTTGATGTTTCATTTTTATTTATTCATTATGAGATATTTAATAATATTTATTTTAAAATAAATTTAATGAATAATTTATTATAATGTATTTATTTTATTTTTATTATTAAATATTAGTATTATTGATTTTTTAATATTTAAATAATTTATATTTAATAAGGTGATTTGATAAAATTATTCTATCATTTACTACTTTTTAATTATTGTGTCAAAGTCAATAGCAAAGAACTCTTGTTAGAGAGCGCTTTCCTCCAAATATATTCTTACAAGGCATGAATTTGAATAAATCGGACTCCTACGAGACTACCAGATGAGAAACAAAGAAAAACTTATATAATCCTCACAAGTTTTAAAAGAGAATAATATATACTTTAACTTTGCAAATTAAGACGGATATATCGCTTGTTAAGAAAGTGGTGCATGCGTACCTTTACCTAGCAAACCTTATATATATATATATATATATCCTCGTCATTTAATAAATTGTGCATATTTACACTTTTGGCAAAATTAATTTTCCTTTTCTAGAACCAATTTTGCTAATTCCAAAGTTGTCTCATGACTTTAAAATTTTACTTTACACATTTTATTTTAAGGAAAATTATGCAACTAAGCAAAAATCTCAACTTATTTATAGAAAATAACCACAGTTTTAAAAAATTATTAAATGCCATTATATTTTGATTTTATAGCAAATTTTATATTTTTAATTATCTCCTAAAATTAATCATATTTTGACTCTCCCTCATTCCCCTCTCTCTTTATAAGCAATTTCATTTCTCTCTCTTCTCAATATTTCTTTTCTCTTTTCCGCATATCTCTTAGTCACATCCTTTTTATTCTTCTTCTTTTTTTTTCAAAATGGAAAAAGCCATATGAAGCATTTCTCAGAATCCCACTATATCAGGCATCTACATTTATGGGTATGTTAAGTATGTGGATGTCACTTTAGTAGTAGGACTCACCACTAAATTGATGAGCACTAGGCAAGTTTTTCAATTTGCCTCATTTTCCTTTTGTTATAAATTGTCTTCTTCGGCAACATAAATGAAGACAAAGATAAAAAATTGATACAAACGTTTTCTCTTCTATTTTCTTCTCATTTCATTTCTCCTTCTTAAACTGCGAAATTCATTTATTATATAACACGTTATCAGCACGAAACTCTAATTTTCAGAAAATTAACTTCTATATCAGGTATATCTACTGAAGAAATTTAATTTTCAGTTGTCTTTATTATTTTAAAAATTAATTTTTATCATGTCAAACTTGACAAAATTGGAGTTTGTGGCATTTGATATTTATGGCAAAAATTATATGTCATGAGTACTGGACGCTGAAATCCACCTTACCGCTAAGGGTCTTGGTGATGCTATAATTGAAGAAAATACAGCATCAAGTCAGGATAAAGCAAAGGCTATGATTTTTCTTTGTCATCATCTAGATGAAAGCCTAAAAGTTGAATACTTGACAATGAAAGATCGACTTGAATTATGGAAAAACTTAAAAGGGAAGTATGACCACCTCAGGGCAACGGTATTGCCAAGGGCTCGTTATGAGTGGATGCACTTACAGTTTCAAAACTTTAAAACTGTAATTGAATATAATTCTGTTGTATTTACAATAACTTCTCAATTAAAATTATGTGAGGAAACTATAAATGATGAGGACATGTTAGAAAAGACACTAACTACTTTATATGCCTCTAATGTAATATTACAGCAGCAATACCGTGAAAAAGATTTTTAAAAATACTCTGAATTGATCTAATGTCTTCTAGTGGCTGAGCAACATAATGCCTTTTTAATAAAAAATCATGAAGCCCATCCCACTGGAACTGCTCTGTTACCGAAAGCAAATATGGTAGAAGCATATGGCCAGTCTGAAAGAAGATAAAATAAAAATCATGGCCACAATAATGTGCGTGGACGTGACAATGGAAGAAGACGATATAATAATCATCGTGGTGGTGGTCAACATAAAAGGGAGAACAATATCAGTTCTCAAAATAGCCCTTCAAGAAGTAACTGCCATCGTTGTGGCATGAAAGGCCACTGAAAAAATGAATGTCGAACGTTTGAGCATTTTGTAAGGCTTTATCAAAATTCATTCAAAATAAAGGTAAATAGAGGTGGTGCCTCTTCTTCTAATGCTCGGATAGAGTTACACTTGGCGTTTGAAAATAATGTTGAGGTAGGGCCTTCACATAATAATAATATTGAAGCAAATCTGGCTCTAAAGGACGGCGTTTTTAATGACCTCAATGATATTTACTCATTTAGAGGTTGAAGACTTCTTTAAGGATTATAATTGATGTTAATTTCATTTTATGATTTTCAATATGTTGTCATTTTTATGTACCTTGAATTATCGTGTTTTTACATTTCTATGTAGAAGGGACTTATGATTATTTTTTAAATATACACTTTCTGTTATTTTATTCCCATAGGTTTTTATAGCACATTTCCTCTATTATTCTAATTCTTTTACAACCTTATACATCAATTGCACACCATATTATTATATATTTTTATTTATGCTAAACCAATCATATACCATCGTATTTGTATCTATTTCTATATAATTATTACATTTATCACTACTACATTAATTCATGATTCATTCCTTATTATATTACTACATGTTAATACATCATACCTTTTAACTTAACTTATGTGCATATTGCTTTTATTACTTATTTCTTATAATGTATTTTTATTTTATGAAGATAAATAAATTCTTCAATCTTTAATTGGATTTAAGATGAATAATGGAGATATGTGCCTTTTAGATAGTGTCACAACTCATACAATATTAAAAAAAATTATGTCATTTAATTATGAAAAAGGCCTATGTCAATACAATATCTGGTAGTACAAAATTGATTGAAGGTTCTAGAAAAACGGCCTTATTACTACCTGGAGGAACGATATTGGTAATTGATAATGCATTATGTTGTAATAAGTCTTAAAGAAACTTGTTAAGTTTCAAGGTTATTCGTCAAAATGACAATCATATTGAGACTGCAAATGAAAGAAAGGTTGAATATCTTTATATTACTACAATAAATATGGAGAAGAAAATTGTGCACAAAAAATTACCTGCACTTTCTTCTAGATTGTACCATATAAATATTGGTACTGTTGAATCACATGCCATAGTAAATAAAAATTACTGATTCTAATAATTTTATCATTTGGCATGACCGATTGGGCCATCCTGGTTATAATATGATGTGCAGAATTATTGATAATTCACATGATACACTTTGAAGAATCAGAAAATTCTTCAATCTAAGGAATTCTCTTGTGTTTTTTGTTCTCAAGGAAAACTGATTATTAAACCATCAGCAACTAAGCTTGGGATTGAATCCCCTGCGTTTCTAGAACGTATACAGAGTGATATATGTGGACTAATTCATCCTTCATGTGGATCATTTAAATATTATATGGTCTTGATAGATGCATCTACAAGATGGTCATATGTGTGCTTATTATCAACTTGCAACATGGCTTTTGCGAGATTGTTAGCTCAAATTATAAGGTTAAGAGCACAATTTCTAGATTATGCAATAAAGACAATTTGTCTTGATAATGCTTGTGAATTTACATCTCAATCATTTAATGATTATTGTATGTCGGTTGGAATAAAGGTTGAGCATCCGATCGCTTATGTTCATACTCAAAATGGTCTAGCAGAATCATTGATTAAACGCCTCCAATTGATAGCTAAACCATTGTTAATGAAGACAAAACTTCCTATTTCAGTATGAGGGCATGCTATTTTGCATGCAGCAACACTTGTGCGCATAAGGCCAACAAATTATCATGAATATTTTCCATTACAATTGGCGTTTGAAAGATAGTCAAATATATCTCATCTTAGAATATTTGGGTGTGCGGTATGTGTCCCAATTACTTCACCATACCGCACAAAGATGGGTTCTCAAAGAAGGTTGAGAATATATGTTGGGTATGAATTTTCTTCTATTATAAAATATTTGAAACCTATAACTGGAGATTTATTTACAGCAAGATTCGTTGATTGTCATTTTGATGAATTAGTGTACCCAACATTAGGGGAGAACATAAGCAGTTGAAAAATGAAATAGATTGGAATTTATTGTCACTATCTCATTTAGATCCTCGAACAAATCAATGTGAGCAAGAAGTTCAAAAAGATGATTTATTTGCAGAATATTGTAAATCAACTGCCGGATGCATTTACTAACCTTCCACGGGTTACTAAATCGCATATCCCAACTGCTAATGCTCAAGTTTGAGTTGATATCCCGATAGGACAACTTTTTCAGGCAAATGAGTCTAGACCATGCTTAAAACGTGGAAAACCAATTGGTTCCAAAGATAAAAATTCTCGAAAAAAGAAAGAAATAAATGATCAAGATGATCATCATTTGGAGACAAGTGCTCAAGAAGATCCAAGAGACATAACAAATGGTAATACCACCAAGGAGGTCCAAGTACCTGAAAATAATGAGAATGGAGAAATCTCAATAAGTTATATCTTGACAAGAAAATGGTGGAACCGAAATGATATTGTGGTCAATAATATTTTTGCTTATAATGTTGCCATTGAAATAATGCAACAAAATAAGGATCGTGAACCAAAATCTGTCGATGAATGCAGACAGAGAAATGATTGGCCAAAATGGAAGGATGAAATTCAAGCAGAGTTAACTTCACTTGAAAAATAAGAAGTTTTCGAATCAATAATCCGAACACTTGAAGGTATCAAGCCAGTAGGGTACAAATGGATTTTTGTGCGTAAACGAAATGAAAAGGATGAAGTCGTAAGATATAAAACACGATCTATAGCCCAAGGTTTTTCGCAAAGACCTGACATTGACTATATGGAAATATATTCGCCTGTGGTGGATGAAATTACCTTTAGGTCTTTAATGAATTTGACAGTTCATGAAAATCTTGAAATGCACCTAATGAACGTGGTCACTGCCTAATTATATGGCTCATTGGACCACAATATTTTTATGAAAATTTTCAAAGGATTCAAAGTACCAGAAGCATACAAGGATTCTCGAGAAACTTACTCAATAAAGCTTCAGAAATCCTTATACGGGTTGAAACAATCAGGACGCATGTGGTACAATCGTCTTAGCAAATATTTGCTAAAAGAAGGATATAAAAATGATCCAATTTGTCCTTGTGTCTTTATGAGAAGGTCTGGATCTGAATTTGTCATAACAGTAGTATATATTGATGATTTGAATATTATTGAAACTTCGGAAGAACTTTCAAAGGCAGTAAAATGTTTGAAAAAGGAGTTTGAAATGAAAGACCTTGGAAAGAAATTTTTTTGTCTTGGTCTACAAATGAGATATTTGTCCATCAATCAACATATACTGAAAATATTTTAAAGAGGTTTTATATGGATAAAGCACATCCATTGAGTACCCCAATGGTTGTGAGATCTCTTGATATTAATACAGATCCATTTCAACCTCATGAAAATGATGAAGAGCTTGGTGGTGATAAAATACCATATCTTAGTGCAATTAGTGCATTAATGTATCTTGCCAATAATTCTATATCGGATATAGCTTTTTCAGTAAATTTGTTAGCAATATTTAGTTCTTCTCCAACGCGCAGCATGGTCCATTCCGGGGGTAATACCCTCCCGTTTTCATGGACACTAGAATGGAATTAAACATATTTTCATATACCTCCGAGGGACCATTGATATGGGATTTTTTTACTCAAATGAATTCACATCACCGTTGGTTGGTTACGCAGACTCAGGATATTTGTCTGATTCCCATAAAGGTAGATCGCAGACAGGCTATTTGTTTACGTGTGGTGGTACAGCTATATCATGGCATTCAACAAAGCAAACTATGATAGTCGCTTCTTCAAATCATGCAGAGATAATAGTCATCCATGAAGCAAGTCGAGAATGTGTTTAGTTAAGATCAATAACTCAACACATTCAAGAAACATGCAACCTTTCTTTGAAAAGAGATGTACCAACAATATTGTATGAAGACAATGCTGCATGTATAGCTCAACTGAAGGGAGGATACATCAAAGGAGACAGAACAAAACATATTTCACCAAAATTCTTTTTTACTCATGATCTTCAAAAGAAGGGTGAAATAGATGTCCAACAAGTTCGTTCAAGTGACAATTTAGCAGATATGTTTACCAAGGCATTGCCAACTTCAACCTTTGAGAAAATGAGATACAAAACTGAAATGCGTCATCTTTGAGATATTAAGTGATGTTTTAATCAGGAGAGCAAAACACGCGTTGTACTCTTTTTCCCTTAGTCAAGGTTTTATCCCACTAGATTTTCTTGGTAAGGTTTTTCCACTGAGGTTTTCCTAATAAGGTTTTAACGAGGCACAACATCTATAGGTGTTCAAGATATTTATTCTTTCATTAAAATTTTTCTTTTACACGTGAACATTCAAGGGAGAGTGTTAAGTATGTGGATGCCACTTTAGTGGTAGGATTAACCACTAAATTGATGAGCACTAGGCAAGTTGTCCAATTTGCCTCATTTTTATTTTGCTATAAATTGCCTTCTTCGGCAACATAAATGAAGAGAGAGATAAAAAATTGATACAAACGTTTTCTCTTCTATTTTCTTCTCATTTCATTTCTCCTTCTTAAATTGCTAAACTCATTTATTATATAACATGGTATGTATTTTTTGAGATGTTTTGGGTATTTTATAGGTTTGATTTGTATCTTTTTGAATTTTTTAACTATTTTAATGTCTAGGTATCTGTATATTTCCGATAATTACGATTTTTGTTTAGTGTTTATTTTGTATTTCAATAATTTTTTGTATTTCCATAATTCAATTTATATTAAAAAAATAAGTTGTATGAGAATTTGTTTTTATATGTATCCCTCACAGTTTGTATTCAAACTTATAAAATATATACAATTTGTATCCCTCACAAAAATGACTACATTGTATTCATAACATATTTGCTACCTAATACACAAAATTTGTATTTATAGGAAATTTGTTTTGTAGTCATCAGATTTGTATTCATAAGGCAATTGTATTCTAGCCATCATATATACAAACAAATTGATATTCTACTTCTTATCACGTATATGTTTTTCAAACAAATTATTTATACAATCCGAGAAAATATTTGATTCCACAAAAAATTGTTTTTGAAGTAGAAATTGTATCCTCAGGGTTTGTACAAACAAACTATCAATGATGTATTTTAAAAAACTAATTTGTATCAATTAATTTATATTCAGTATTCAAGTATCAACTAATTTGTATTCAATATATAATTATACTCTATATCCAATATAAAGTTACCGACTATAAGCAATAAATATACAAATTACCAATATCGTGTATGATATCCAAAATATATTACGGATCATACCAACTTGCGTACAATATAAATTAGAGATCATACCAATTTAAAATTCCAAGCTAATTTGTATTCATACAAATTATCAAGTATTTATTCCAATCAATTATCTGATGCAATTAGTCAATCAACACTATCATATTATTAAATTTGTATCAAAATAAAATTTCTAAATTTAATCTATCAATTAATTCTTTGTAAATTCAATGAGTTTTTTGAGAAAATACTTGTTTGAATTCGGGTGGTGAACAATTGAGACTTTTCGATTTCAATAGTCTTCATAGATGCAACACCGTCTTTGTATTATTCTTGAATGATAAGGATGAGCTGCTCCAAATTAATTAGCGATTTTGAATTTTCGATAAAAAACAACGTGATCCGAAGGGTTTTTCAGATTCAAGGAGTTTGAATGAAGGTAAACTGAATTTCAGAGTCCTGCATGTAACTGCAATGATATGAGAGTGATTTCATTCATTCTTACCAAGTTAGATTAATTTTATTCCATGATTTACCTAAATTAGTTATTTGTATATGTTTTTTGTATATAACTGACGAAAGCATATAGAAATTCAATGGGTAACAAATTAAAATATTGCTATTTCACATATATAGTGAAAGTATAGCTAAGGAGTACTATTTAAGGCTTAATATTTGCTATTTGTAAAAAAAATTCTTTTATTTTATCCCTCCGAATTTGACCTAGATTGGATCCAACTGAAAAAATAATCAATTTCACTTATATTCAAATCCAACCCAAATTCATTTTATGACTAAGTCGAAGAGGGATCGAGTCTGAAGGGATAAAAAATGGGTGAATTAATATTTTTTTAAAGCCATATAAAATTTTTGAAATTAAAAAATTGATTTTAATTTTTTTAAATTCCTAATATAGTTCTGTTAACGAAAAAACTAAATACGCATCCTTTCTTAGACATCGAATGTATATATACATTATTTTTTAAATAATAATATACTCTTTTAAATTATAAAATTGAGAAGTATATTTATTTATTTTTCCTTTAAATTAAGAAATAGAAAAAGACGAATTTAAATTAAGAAATAGAAAAAGACGAAGAAAATTACAATATAAAATTAATTTTTCACTAATACAATGAAAATTTTAGTTGCGGACAGAACTACTACCAAGATTCCCCCAAAAGAAAAATCTCTTTCTTTGTCTTTGTGAAAGTATATATATATTTATTTATTTATTTTTATTTTTTTAAAGTTTTTTTTTTTAATCATGGCGGAGTAACTTTCAAAGTTCACGTGCAACTGTAACATAAATTTGGTACTATTCACTTATATTACATACGCAACTAAGCTAGCATTTCGCCTCAAGTTTTTAAATATTTTGGCAAATAATTTTGGGAGAAATTTCATCATGCGTTTAACTATAAATGTTTAAAAATATTTAAATATTTAAAAAAACATTATTTTATATTCGTAAGTGCTAAAAAAAATTTAAAATATCTATAAATGTGTGTTATTATTTTATAATGAACATGTTCCATTAAAAAAACCTTATAACATAATTGTTAGAGATATTATTTAATGGTGTTGGTTGACCACATTAATGAAATAAGTTAGTATATAAATATTAATTAAAATTAATAAATAATGAGTGTTTTTATAAAATATAAAAGTCTGGACAATTTTTAAATTTTTAAAACTTTCCAAGTTCTAGTTTTTTCTAGAACTTGAAAACTTGAGATATTTGTTAAATATATTTACCAAATAATAACAAATTATATGGCCAAATACTAATTTTTAATTTTTTCTTAATTTTTTTTTAAAAATTATTTGGAGTCAAACGACACTTTAAAAAATATTTTCTCTCAGATTCCCTCAAAAATAAAATTTAGGAACAATGTAAAATGAAAAATCAAACAAACTTCTACTTCGTTACAAATTGAGAAATTAAACAACAGTGTGTTTGGTAGAGAATTTTTTTTTTTTGTTTTTTCTAGGAAATGGAAATAAATTTCTTAATAATGAAACAAATAACTTGTACACTTCAACTTCAATATCCCATTCTCGTGTCCGCCTCCAATCATTGACCCCACCTACCAATTCTCGATCACTCTCGTCTCATATATAATACTCCAGCCAAAATAAGTGCATTTTTGAGTAATTCAAAATAAAATAGGTGAATTGTTCAAAGTTCAACAGAATTATTGAATTGTTTTTGATTTTTTTCTTTTATTTATAATTTTTAGGTGATAATTTTAAGAGAGTTAATTGTTCATATTTATAATTTTACTTTGAATTATTTATAATTTTAAGAATAGTTTGAGAATAATTAAAAGAGCGAAAGTGAAAAGTGATATTCAATTTATGTCTTTTTTTAATGGGTGTGTATTGCCTCAAAAATTCACTTATTTTGAAAAGGATGTCACGCATCGTATTAAGACGACATAGATGAAATGGAGGCTTGCCTCTAGAGTTTTGTGTGATCAGAAGGTACCACCTAAACTTAAGGGTAAGTTCTAAAAATTGGTGGTTAGACCGTCCTTGTTGTACGTGGTGGAGTACTGGCCAGTCAAGCACTCACATGTTCAAAAGATGCATGTTGCAGAGATGCGAATGTTGAGATGGATGTATAGGCATACGAGAAGCGATAAGATTAGGAATGAGGTTATTCGGGAAAAGGTAAGAGTGTCCTCTGTAGCGGACAAAACGAGATAAGCGAAATTGAGATGGTTCACGTATGTTTGGAGGAAGTGTGCCGACGCTCTAGTGAGGAGGTGTGAGAGACTGGTTATTAGGGATTCGTGGAGGGGTAGAGGTAGGCCGAATAAGTATTGGGAAGAGGTGATTACACAAGATATGATGCAATTTCATATTATCGAGGACATGACTCTAAATAGGAAGGTGTAGAGGTCACAGGTTAGGGTAGGGGATAGGAGGAGGAGGGTATCTTGACTTGCGAATGTTAGGCTTGTTAGTGTTTATGGTAGTACTAGTCGTACCCTTGCAATTCTTGTCACGTATAGTTATTGTGTATGATTATTAATATTTTACTATTTTAACGCTTTTTCGTATAGATTTACACAGTTTTTCTTATTAATTCTTTATTGTTTTCTTTTCATTTTACTTGAGTTTGATGCACTTGAGCCGAGAGTTATTCAGAAACAACCTATTTATCTCTATGAGGTAGTGATAAGATCTGCATATACTATATCTTTCCAAACCTTAGTGACATTTCACTAAATTTGTTGTTGTTGAGAAAGTATTTATCTAAATTATATATATAAATACTTTATGAATAATAATTTTTGCTTATCTAGTAATATTAAAAAAGAACATAAGAACTAATAAATTTATTATTGGTATAACAAAAGTTTTGTTATAGAGATTTAAGGGTTTTATTTGGTGTAATTAGATGTATAAGGATATTATATGAAATTATTTTATTTACCTTTTATACGAGATAACTTATTATACTATTTATATTACAATAACAAAATAAAATAATTTTGAGATTAAAATTACACATATTATCAAATAAAAAATAAAATAATTTCATAAAACATGTCGAAATTTATTAACGCCTCGTTTATTATTACTTTCTTAAGTACTTTAAAAACAAAAATGAAATGGATGAGTCAATAAAGCCGGTCTAGGAACAGAACAGACCGACCGGTCACTGGGCCATCTATAAATAGCTCATCCTCTTCCCTGTGAAATGCACATTTAACTTGCACTCACTTTCTCGGAATCTCCTTCAACTTCAGAGGTATTTCACTTCAATCTTCATGATCAACATTTTTCTGTTTCCATCTCATGTTGTTCTTCTTTTTTTTCTTTGTTGATTTTTACTGTATTTTGTATTTTACTTTCCAAATTTATACTAATTTCCATGCAAGTTCATTCTAGAATTTTGATTTTTTTTTTCTAGTTTAGATCTGCGATCGAATCAGGTGAGGCGTATATCAGTCTATGGATTTACAGTATTTGGTGAATCATTTGAGCATTTTCTAGATCGAATATTGCCACTATTTCTGTTTCATCTTCTTTTCCATAGTCATTTGTTTGATGAGCGCTATTTCTCAAGTCTCATTTAGGTGTGTTCGGTATGAAGGAAATGTTGTCTAGAATTTATTTTTTTCCAGGAAAATAACTGGGTTTCTTAGTAATTTTATTGTGTAAAAAATATTTATGTTAAAAATATTTTTATAATAATTTAGACAAACACTATGTGAGAGGTGGAGGTCAGGGGTAGAGACGAGTTGTGTTGGAGGGTGGGGATGACTCAATCGAGGTGGAGTGCTACTTGTTCAACTTGTTTTCCTATTTTTGTCGAAGTTATTTTTCTCATTTTTCTTGTAGTTTATTTTCCCGAAGAAAATATCTTCCAAAAATTTTGATCAACGATAAATGGGAAATTGGAAATGTTTTCTTCCATACCGATCACACCCTTGGCATCAAGGAATTAGGGAAAAAAATTGTTTTAAGACAAATTTCACAATTTTTTTTTTGCTTTTGTTCACTAGTTACTTGGGCTTACGTCAAACAGTGTCATCCACGTTTTCTGTCTCATTGAAATGGCTTGATGGTGCTGATTTAGAGCCCGTTTGGTGTTTGGATAAAAGTGCTTAAATGAGGAAAATGATGTGAATTTTAGGGTTAAAAAGAATAAAAATGATAGTTTGGGAATATAGTTAAAATATAAGAGATATAAAATAATTTCCACGGTCAAAGAAAATTACTTTAAGCACTTAGAAAAAAAAAGTTAGGAATCCTAACTTTTCATTTTTGATTGATTTAAGAACTTTATGGCTTAAAGTTAGCATTAGGCAAACACATGTAAAAGCTAAAAAGGGTAAAGCCCATCCAAACGGGCTCTTAATCTATTAAAATATCTTTGGCAGAGATAGTATAGTAGATGTGTTGTAGTTGAGGGCTTGAGGCTACATTTTCCATTGTTTATACTATGATTTGATATAATAATCTGAAATTTCGCGATATTTGGGTCAATACAATTTTTGTGTGTTGGTGGTGTTGTGATTTCTTTTGTTAATAGAAAGAGACCCCTGATTGGTTTTGAATGAAACAGACATCCATTTTCATACATATTCACAATGGCTCCAGCAGCAGCAGATGCCATCAAACCTACAGGTAACACTTTTGCTCTCTTAGTACCGAACCTAGAATCTTTATTTGATGTAAAGATAGCAAATCGATTTGTTGATGCTTTGACTCCAGTATGAAGCAGCACTATGTTCTTTGCAAAAATGATTTTCATGTTGACCATTTATTAGTAACAGGGGTGTTCTTTGGTCCTTAGAAAATTTGCATGCAAATAATAACTTTTTATGCTTAAGCAAGAACTTAGTGTTTTGTCCATTTTTATGTTTGATTTCTTCATTAAAATTTTCAATTAGAAAAAGAAAATCATTAAAAACTAGCTTTCTGTAGACAGCCATTAGGAAATAAGCAATTGCTTTTCTTTTTGGAGGATATTGTCTTCTTTAGATAAAGAGGAAAATGAATCTCTTTTATCTGTCTCTTTATTTCAACAACAAACTGAAACTGTGAGCATCGCTATAAGTCAGTCTTACCATGAGACATCATTAAATCTGACTTTAGTTTTTGCTCCTATATGTAGATTTCATTTGGAAAGTCTTGATTTTGTATGGTCAGTTGGATAGTTGTTCACAAAATGAAAAAGCTTCAAATGCACATTGCAAGGTTAACTTGTAGTTTCAGTTACTTCCCCGGACCCTGCGCATAGCGGGAGCTTTAGTGCACCGGGCTACCCTTTAGATAATCTCTAGTTTAAACTTTTAGCGTGGAATGCTCTTCCTACTGTTATTTTATGTAAAACGGAGTGTCCAAAACTGGTAGCACATTTTTCTAGTTTTCAAAACTATAAATTTTCTGCTGGGATTCCCGCTACAGAACAGCCTATTGATGATTGATTGATATTGTCTGCATTGGCAAAGACAGTATTTCATTAAACTTTCCTTCGATGTTCTTTTATCAGATAAATTGGTGCAGTATAGTTGGATGTTGGTTTTTCTAGATTTTGGGTTGCTATGTCGTGAAAAAAGTTTCCCAATCCGTGCTTTCCGATAATTGCTCATTATTTGTGATTTAATGTGAACAGATGTTTGCATTGTTGGTGTTGCCCGTACTCCAATGGGGAGCTTCCTTGGTTCTCTTTCCTCCTTGCCAGCGACAAAACTTGGATCAATAGCCATTGCGGGTAGGACTCTAGCTATTGTTACGTAGTTATTTCATTATGGAAAACCCAATTGACTGGCAACCATAATATCTTTGAGTTTATATTAATCTCTCTGTTGGTTGAACTTTAGGTGCTCTTAAGAAAGCAAATGTTGATCCATCACTAGTAGAAGAAGTCTTCTTTGGAAATGTCCTTAGTGCAAATCTGGGGCAGGCTCCTGCTAGGCAAGCCGCATTGGGTGCAGGACTACCCAATACGGTGATTTGCACGACTGTGAACAAAGTTTGTGCATCTGGATTGAAAGGTATGCACCTTCCTGTTGTATTTATCTCCTGGAGACCTCTCCCTCCTTTTAACTACTATGAGAGTGAAAGAGGTATTTGTTTTTGACAATATATAATTTTATATGGCTTTGCAGCAACTATACTTGCAGCTCAAAGTATCCAGTTGGGCATCAATGAGGTGGTTGTGGCTGGTGGAATGGAAAACATGTCCAATGTTCCCAAATACATTGCAGAAGCAAGGTTTGCATTCTTCAAAAGTTGAATATCTGTGATAATACAATTTCTTTTAAGAAGCTCCTCAGTCTCCCTTAGCAAAGAAGGATAGTGATACAAGATGATATATTTTTCGAGTCACAGACTTTAGGAAGAGTGATGCTGTTTTTTTGCGACATTCCAAGTCACATTTTATAATCTGTCTACAACTTCGAACCTACCCTTTTTGTGCTTCAACAGTGTACATGTGTTTTTCCGAAATCTTAACACGCTTAATCAACAAATACAAAGCCAGCTTATTTTCCTGTTAACCAGTTTTTCATGCTTCCACGTAAACCCGCTTATGATCTGTTCCTCGTCAGTCATACATTTTTTAGATCTCTCCCCATTGAGTTGTATGATGTGTTCCCCATCAGCCATAAATTTTTACATTTCTCCCCACTGAGTTTTCTATGGTTTATGTATAGTTCGGAATATGGTAGACCTGTTGCGCTGGTCACTTCTAATTTTTTCCATTACAGAAGTTCTGATTATTTAATATTGTTCTTCAATTCTGTTTTATCAATAACCTTCATTGATCAATCCTATAATCACAGGAAGGGTTCTCGTCTTGGACATGATAGTCTTGTTGATGGAATGCTTAAAGATGGTTTGACTGATGTTTATAAGGATTGTGGTATGGGAGTTTGTGCAGAAATATGTGCTGAAAATCATAAAATCACAAGAGAGGAGCAGGTTTGTCTTTATATACATCTTTGTTTTTCTTTAATTTGCATCGTGCTGCAAGTTTGGATCTGACTTTAATTTCACATACCAAAGCTTTTTCTACTCTTTGTTTATCTAATTTATACTTACATGCCAATTCCTCCTTATCGTTGTTTTTGGTTATTTTGATGTTTAATAATTGATACCACTATTTGATGAAGCTTCTGTGAGAAACAAGAAAGATTGGGATACATGTGGTCCGCTCTTTCCTAATGCTGTGTTATTATTTCTATGCAAAGTTGAACCATTTTGATTTTCTATTACTCCACTTGTTTACCACACGCACATCTGGAAACCAAAGTGAATCATCATTATGTTTTCTCTCAGTTTTCAGCTATTCACTATGTAGATTTGCTGGTCTTTTATTTTCTGAAGGAGTCAAGCACTTAAGTCTCTCTTCTACATGCAGGATGACTATGCAGTTCAAAGTTTTGAACGTGGAATTGCTGCTCAGGAAGCTGGTGCTTTCGCATGGGAGATTGTACCGGTAAAAGTTATTAGCGCTTGGTCTCTAGATATTTCTCCATACTCAAAGAAAGCAAGTTCTTCGCAGTTTGTTTATTTAATGGTTCTAATGAATTTTGACAATGTGCAGGTTGAAGTGCCTGGAGGAAGAGGAAAGCCATCCATTATTGTTGATAAGGATGACGGTCTAGGAAAGGTGAGTACATTAATATGACTTTTTATTAGTCAACGCAAAACTAATAGCATACATGGATGGGCTCCTCTACATCTTCTCTTGAGCGCTCTTGGAGACTTAATTTAGCCGCTCTCAGACCTACTCCCCCCATATGGGAAGTGAAGTAGAATAGCTAGAAAATGAAGTTAAATGCGATTTCTGAATCACTAGAGTTTCTTATTGAAGGGGATGAAGAGAATATTCTGACTATATAGACCTCCTTATTTGTGCCTTCCAAGTACTAAAACGCTAATATATATTAATTTACTTTTTTGGCACTCAAATGATGTTATGATATAGGCACATACATTTACAGTGCCTATAATTTCCTGCCTTCATCACTCGTCATTTCTGTGTTTTTCTTGCCAGTTTGATGGTGCAAAATTGAGAAAACTTCGACCAAGCTTTAAGGATAAAGATGGTACTGTTACTGCTGGTAATGCTTCTAGCATAAGGTTCGTGGACTTAATTTTCTACCATGTTCTGTTTTTCTTGTTCTCACATGTTTAACAAGAACTTTTTGTTAACCTAACAAATAAATGCATTTCCTACTTCTCCAATCTTGGTCAATTACTCTGAAATTTACTTGCACCAACTTCCTCTCTCTGGAAGTACTGCATCCCAAACAATAGCTGTAAAAGATTCGCTGATTACAGTTATGATTATATCTTTATGTTTCTGGTTCATTTTTAAAAAGTGATTTTTTACACTTTGCATCCATAGTGGGAGTCAAGTTAGTTAGGTCATCTATTATACTATTTAAGAACACCTTTCACCTGAAATGTTAATAATTCAGTGAAACATGATAAGAACTGGCTATTGAAGTTGCTCCTTATTTTTCCTTGTTGAAAGTTTGGAACAGGAAATCAGAATATGATAACTTCCAAGTTCCAAGAGATTCTTGGTTTTTCTTTTCTGTAAAATTTGTTGACAAGATAAATCTTGCATTTTCAGTGATGGTGCTGCTGCATTGGTTTTAGTAAGTGGAGAGAAGGCTATAAAACTAGGATTAAATGTTATTGGAAAGATTTCAGGCTATGCAGATGCTGCTCAGGTACTTTATATCTATGGATTTGAGAATAGAGTTTAAGCACTCCATATGTAAGATTTTGGTTAATTAATGGTTATTACCTTTTTTACTTTCCTTATCTGGTGGTTAAACTTACACTCTTGCAGGAACCTGAATTATTCACAACTGCACCTGCTCTAGCAATTCCCAAAGCTATCAAAAGTGCTAGCTTAGAGGCTTCTCAGATTGATTACTATGAAATTAATGAAGCCTTTGCTGTATGATCTCTTACCTAGTTCTTTTAAACTAGCCTGCTTCATTTGTGTAAGCATCCTCCTTAACAGACCTTGCTTGCAGGTTGTATCTCTTGCAAATCAAAAGCTACTTGGTCTTAATCCAGTGAGTGCTCTATCTATCCTATATGCTTATTAATCTTGAGATACAAATTTTTTTAACCTCGTCAACTTTGACACTCAGTCGGGGTATATTATCTCAAGAAAACTATTTGGATTATATGCTTTGATATGAAAATGGAACAACGATAAGACAACATAAAGTCGTAACTTATTTGGTCTCTGATACTTTATTTAGTGTGGAACAAGCACGGAATGATCATGACAATGAAGTAACCTTTTGTTTTGTTCACTCAGGAAAAAGTTAATGTACACGGTGGGGCTGTATCTTTGGGGCATCCTCTTGGATGCAGTGGAGCTCGTATATTGGTTACACTTCTCGGGGTACGTGTCACTACTGCAACGTTTTGGTGTTTTAAGTTCAATTGATTGTTTCTTTTAATGTCCTAATATGATCTTGTCTTCTGATCATGAATATTGAGAAATCTATCGTCCTTTAATGTTTGTTTCACATCTATTTTCCCAATGCAATGTTCGCAGGTGCTGAGACAGAAAAATGGCAAATATGGAGCTGCTGGTGTTTGCAATGGAGGAGGAGGTGCCTCAGCCCTTGTCCTAGAGCTTGTGTAATCCTTTTTTCTTTTTGGTAAGTCCGAAGATTGGAAACTCATTTGAGAATGTAGTCTACCAATGTGATATTGAATGTATGCTATTCTACGGAATTCAGAGGTGTTCTTGGTAGATCGTTTAACTGGACAACAATGATTAATTAGAATTGGAATAGTATCTAAGGGTTGTTCAATGAGATGACCACAAAAGATGATAATTCCATTAAAATCTCGTTTCGGACTGTAGCCTTAATCCTAGGGTTGTATAAGCTCATATTATTCCTCAATTAGTATTTCTGCACAACCAATGGACCTGTTCATGTGTGTTACTGTACATTTCTTACTTGACATATTAGATGGACTAAAGTTGAAGTTCTTTCAGCTGCATTGAGATCATTTTTGGTTACCTTAGTGTATATATTGCTTTCGTTTTGCAGGTTAGTGTTTCGGGCTATTTATGATAGATGATGCTTGCAACGGATTAGATCTGGCAGGGCGCTTCAGCCAGAGATGACACTGCAATTTCTACTTATTGGTTTTCTTTCTTTTTTTTCCTTTCCTTTGTAATGTTAATTTAAGCAGTTGTATTATTCAAAAATAAATGGAAGCTGATCAGGTTCTTCTCAAAGTAGCGACATATCTCCCTCCCCCTGATTTCATCATTTCTGTTGGAATTTTTCCCAGCACTTCACTATTTTCATGTCCAAAGGGCATAGGAGATTGAGTTACTAACTTTGAGATGACTTCCCAGTGCATATGGGAAGGGTAGCAGCTGCAGGTTTCCCGGGATGTTCCCCAAAAAGCAACTTCATAAATCACTTGTTCTGTCAACCACTATATCGCTGTAGGCATGGTTAAGTGAAGTTGCTTAAGCTAATAAACCTAAAATTTAATAATAAGCCAACTTATGCCTTGATCTAGTAGATTTCTTTTTTCTAGTTATGTTGGGAGTAGGGGTGTACATAGACCGGGTTGGTTCGGATTTTTTACAAACCAAACCAAACCATTTGTGTCGGGTTATTAAATCTATAAACCAAACCAAACCAATAAAAGTCGGGTTTTTCGATATCAATTTTTCTCGGGTTTTTCGAGTTTTTTCGGGTTTTCGGGTTTTTTCGGGTTTTTCGGATTTTTCATAGTATCTAATAAAAAGCACAGAGCAGTGCTTCTTAAAAAGAGTTCTAGTACAAAATATCAACATATAAGATGGAGGCAGAACATTGTTTGAAGTTTTAACTTTATAATATAACTTTATAAGATGTTTTTTTTTTGTATATTATTTAGATGACCTTCTCAAGTCCAAATATAAATGTAAGAAAGAAAACAAAAATTATGAAAAATTTTAAAAAAATATTTATAAATTACATTTTAATAAATATTTTTATGTATAACATAATTTAAAAGTAGTATATCTATAATCGGGTTGGTTTGGGTTCGGTTTGACTTTTTTTAGTTAAAACCAAACCAACCCTATAATGGTCGGGTTTTTTTTCCAAACACCAAACCAAGTCAAACCAAACCACTAGTCGGGTTTTTTTTCCGGTTTGGTTCGGTTTGTCGATTTGGTGCGGTTTATCGGTTTGCCCTGTACAGCCCTAGTTGGGAGGATCAAGAGGAGATTTTAATACCATTTCAAATTGAAGATGACTTACCAAGATATATAGGTTCTGACTCAGATCTATTTACCAATTAGATTAAATTAGTTTACTTTTTAGCTAAAAAGGTTGAGGTTTTCAAAGAATTGCATATCATTGATCACAATTCTAGGCGGGCTTTCAACTTACCAGCCCTTTTGGTCTTCCAAAGTTATCATGATTAATCTTTCTGTGATTTTGCTGTACAATTGAATGCTGAGACTGTGTTATAGTGAAGACACTTGGACAAAGCTTATCAAACCAATGTAAGGGCCATTTACTTTTCAACTTTGGGACGTACTTAAAGTTTACTAATACATGTTCATAGTTGCCTACTGTGTGGTCAGAAAAAATTATGTCAACATCTTGCAATAGAGTATTTTTTACTTGTCGAGTATTCATTTAACACATTTATTAAGAAATAAAAAATAAAATGACAATTTTATTGGATCAATGTTTGAATATAATTATAAATTTAATGTTTTGAAAAATAACTATAGTTAATAATAAGTGTAAATTAGAAAATAAATGATAAATTATCTCTTGGTTTTTAAAACTGAATAAGTAAAAATTAGCATCTGTTTCCAGTATGTAGAACAAGTAAAAGTGGACGGAGCAATAAATATACCTGCTTTTTTCATGACGTTTATTAATGACTTACGAACAATGACGGAGACATAATTTTTATTAAAGTGGCTCAAACATAAATATATTAACACATGAAGAAGTTTCATTAAAGTGGCTCAAACATGAATATATTAACATATGAAGAAGCCGAAGAGGGTTAACATCTATTATATATACATAAATAATAATTTTAACCATATATATATAACGTAATTTTTTGCCAATTTTTTTTAAATGAACCCTCTCAAACCTAGCTAGCGGCCCGCTTACAGTACTCCAACAAGCCCTTAAAGAACTTATTTGAATGTTCAAATAAACAAATATTCTAACTTCTTGTACACACTATTTTGGAATTATCGATGAAAATAGCGGCTAGTGTAGAACCATAGGAATACAAATCATAATTTTAGCCAGCTAAGTATGAGTTGTCCATAGAAAAACACAAGCATCACCATATATATATACTTAAATAACAAATTTCTATGTCATTGAAGTAATAAATCAAAGTGTTAAATTACTCCAAGAAAGTGATAACAAAACAGGAGAATCCAGTTGTAAAGAGACCAATTAATTCCATAACTATTTTATGGCCTATCAACTTGGACAATATATATATATATAGTGTATGATACAGAATTGCAGACTTGAATAGC
Organism: Solanum dulcamara; assembly: GCF_947179165.1. NCBI lineage: Eukaryota > Viridiplantae > Streptophyta > Magnoliopsida > Solanales > Solanaceae > Solanum > Solanum dulcamara. Next base: position 12,557,052 of record NC_077242.1, read on the forward strand.
AAATTTCTATGTCATTGAAGTAAAAAATCAAAGTGTTAAATTACTCCAAGAAAGTGGTAACAAAACAAGGAGAATCCAGTTGTAAAGAGACCAATTAATTCCATAAAACTATTTTATGGCCTATCAACTTGTACAATATATATATATATATTGAGCCACACTATTCACTACCTTGGCCTCAACTCTTATTTTCCAGCTATGCAATCTTTCTGGGGGTTTCCAACACAATTTTGCACCATGCGTATCATGATGACAATTGACATTATAATATCCTAGTTTTGAAGTAATAATAAAATTATTTTTGTATTTATAAGTCATGATTTCAAAATACAAAATTAACTATATACTGTTGTTTGTGTTAGAGTAACCTATCTTATATCATATTCTCTTGAAGTGGAATCCTTTCATGAACCCTGCATGAACACATATATTTCGTATATTGGACTACGTTTTCTTTTTTGAAAATCTTAGAAAACCCGCCGTCGCTAACCTTCAGACACGCACTGAATAAATTAAACTTGTTTCTATGCAATAGTTCCCAAATCACACCAATTACCTTTTCTTAATCATGCTAATACATAATGCTTCTCATGTCTCTAATTGCCTTATATGCGCAAGGAAGTTGAAATGCAATCACACATTTTAATTTTTTTTATTTATAATTATTTGATATTTGAAATTATTTTGAATCGATTAATCGAAATTCTATTGCATAAAAGGAAGAAATATTTTCTACAATTTTTTTTAATCTATTTACCTGACTCAAACTCGATATCTAGGATCTTACATATTATTGGTCATATTCATTGTCTCATAATTTTGAACTGTATGTATATATACAAATTTTAACAATACTGTTAAGCAAAGCTTTATCTCCTTCTTATAAATTAAGTGGAAAGAACTTAAATAATTAAGTGATCTTTATCAAATAGTCGATCTGATTTTCTGTTTACTTTTTCTAACAATTTCTAACAAGTAATATGCATAAATTTTTAATTAAGCGCTTTAATGAATAACTATTTAAATTAATTCTTTAATAAATAACAATATATTAATTTAAGACGGCAAATTTTCTGTATGATTGTACAATATACAAAGTTGGGTCTGCCTTTCATAAATAGATTGTTCTCACCATGTAGTTGACAAGAATTTGAATAATATTAATTTTCGCATTTATGTGGAATTAAGATAAGTGAAGCTTGCTTTATTGTTCGAGCACCTCCACTACTAAATACTAATAGATTAATTATGGTATGAGTCACCAAATCAATAAATAAATACATCAAATGCATTACGTTTATGGACTTGAGAATTTGAAGTAAATATCAATAACAAACAAATAATAATATATTATGTAATTATATAAGAGGGTATGATAAAAATAAAATATACGCAAATTTTATTATTTTTATTTTTGTGGGATAAATGACATTATTTTCTATAGATTCGCTACTTAAATATCACATGCAACTAATTCTTTTTTTCTAAAATAGAAACATGACTATTCATCTTGTTATGGATCGATGGTCGTTATTATATTATTTCATAATATTTTGTGTTGTTTAGCATTGTAATGTATTATTTTGATGGATATAATTAGGATATATAGATTGTACTCTTTTGCTTTGTGTTAGAAATCAAAATGAAGAGCTACGAGATTTTGGGAATTTTCTGTATATCATTGCATAATCTATCTGTCCCTATTTATACAAAATACCTAATGAATAAACTATTAAATAAAATAAAATTCTATACATATTTGTGCTCTTCTTATTGGTCAAAAGGATAACAAACTAACTAATTTTGTTTCTATGTACAGGTTTCACTAGACTGAGGTGTATGGCTCAGATTTAATTGATCAAACTATTTTCAATGGCTGTGATACAATCTTGGACATTGAATGGCTGTGATGCAATCTCATATATTCAATGGCTTTGATGCACACTTTGGAAATCAACGGTCCTGATGAATTGTGTCCACTACCTTGGACACATACAAGAAGACTCTGGAAGTCTTCTGAACTGTCGCTTCATTTCTCTGAAGATGAAGTTTGAAGCTGAAGAAGTTTGAAGCTGAAGAGTCATTTCCTTCTTCTTCTTCTTTCATTTTTCTCTTCATCTTCTTCATCTTCATCTTGCTTCAGAGATGGTTGTATGCCAACATCCCCCCTCAAGTTGGGGGGAAGAGTCATAACACCCAACTTGGTCATGAGCTCACGGTGAGAAGCCCCAGAGAGAGGCTTGGTAAATAGATCGGCAAGCTGATGGTGAGAAGGAACAAAGTGAAGCGAAATCAAACCGGAGATAAACTGTTGACGCACGAAATGACAATCCAAATCAACGTGTTTCGTGCGTTCATGGAAGACAGGATTCCGAGCGATATGAAGAGCTGCCTGGCTATCAGAATGAAGTGGAATAGGAAGAGAAGGAGGAGAGGAGAGGTCATCCAGGAGGCGCACCAACCAGGTAAGCTCCGCTGTAACTCGTCGCATCGATCTATACTCTGCTTCGGCAGAGGAGAGGGAAATAGACATCTGTTTCTTTGATTTCCATGAAATAGGAGCACCTCCTAGTGTAATGAAGAAACCACTAACTGATCTCCGACTGTCCTTGCAGGAAGCCCAGTCGGCGTCGCAAAAAGCAAGTAGATCAAAAGAGGGCGTAGATGATAGAAGAATACCTTGGCCTGGATCTTTTCTAAGATAACGAAGCACCCTCTGAGCAGCGGAGAAATGTGAAAGACAAGGCCGCTGCATGTATTGACTAAGGCACAGAACTGCATAGGAGAGATCAGGTCTGGTATGAGTCAAATAATTTAATTTGCCAACTAAATGCCGATATTCAGTGGGGTTGTCCAGTAAAGGTCCATCATCAGCTTGCAACTTCATATAAGGGTCAAGAGGTGAGGTTACACTTGAACCAGTACAGTCAAAATCCTTAAGAAGATTCATAGTAAATTGTCGTTGACTGATGATGAAGCCCGAGGCATCCCTGATGATTTCCATACCCAGAAAATAGTTGATATCACCCAACATTTTGACTTTGAATTCAGCATTAAGAAAATGAGTAACAGCAATGATTTCGGAAATAGCATCCCCTGTGAGTAAAATGTCATCCACATAGACTGCGATAATAGAGATAAGACCACCAGTAGTCTTGAAAAACAAAGAATAGTCATTTAAAGAACTAGTATATCCTTTGAAACTCAAAGCTCCAGCAAGCCTAGCATACCACTGTCGAGATGCTTGCTTAAGACCATATAAAGACTTCTTGAGAAGACAAACATGCCTAGGTGAAGGAGGTTTCAAACCTGCTGGAAATCTCATATATACCTCCTCTTGTAATTCTCCATGTAAAAAAGCATTATTGACATCAAGTTGAGACACTCTCCAACCTTTCTTTATAGCAACTGCGAGGAGACATCTAATAGTGGTCATTTTGACCACTAGGGAAAAAGTTTCAGTGAAATTTATGCCTTCTTGTTGAACATCCCCCCTTACAACCAACCTGGCTTTCAGTCTTTCTATGGAGCCATCTGATTTATGTTTCACTTTAAATACCCATTTACAGGGCAAAGATTTCTTCCCTGCAGGCAATTCCATTACTGACCATGTCTTATTGTCTTGCAGGGCTTGAAGTTCAGCTTCCATTGCTTTTATCCAACCAGGGTGTTGGCTTGCCTCAGCATAACTTGTAGGCTCTGAAATTTGTGAAAAAGATTGAAGAAGAGTCTGGTTGGAAAGAGATAGAGATGCAAAGGAGAAAGAGGTTGGTGTTGTGGGATTAATGAAGCAAGAACTTGTAACATCAGTCAGCTGGATGCTGTTGCAGATGAAATCTTGAAGGTAAGCAGGTGGTTGTTTAATTCTGGTTGATTGTCTAGTGGATATAGGATGAATTGTAGGATTGGATGGTGGAAGATCATGAGAATCAGAAGATGGACCAGAAGATGCAGTATGAGGAGAGAGTTGAGAAGTAGATGGGGAATCTGAAGAAAAACTAGGAGTGTTGGGTGAGGGTGTGAATGAGGGTGATGATGTAACAGGTGATGAAGTAGAGATAGGTTGTGGGGACTCAGCAGCAAGGTCAAAAAGTGGAAAAAGATTCCCACCTGAATTAGAGACTTTGGCAAAAGGGTAGTACTCTTCATGAAACTTTACATTCCTAGAAACAAACACCTTCCTGGTTTCCATGTCCAGAACTTTATACCCTTTTTGAGTTTGAGGATATTCCCAAAAAACACATGTTTTAGCTCTAGGTTGAAATTTGCCTCTGTTTTGTGCTAGACTGGAAACAAAACATAAACATCCAAAACACTTAAAATTGTTGTAGGATGGTGCTTTTCTGAAAAGAACTTGATATGGGGATTTGTTCATCAAGACCTTAGTAGGCAATCTGTTAATGATATGAGTGGCAGTGAGTATACACTCACCCCAGTATTGAATAGGAAGTCTAGACTGGAAATATAACCCCCTTGCCATTTCCAAAAGATGTCTATGCTTCCTCTCAACAATTCCATTTTGTTGAGGTGTTGCTACACAAGATGTCTCATGAATGATCCCTGTTGATTTGAGATAAGCAGCCTCTAGTGATCCTTTTCCAAGCTCTAAGGCATTATCTGATCTTATTCTTTTAACTTTGACTTCAAATTGTCTTTCTACCATTGACAAGAAATCCTTGAGAACTGGAAATGCATTAGATTTAGTTTTCAGGAGAAAAGTCCATGTCCCCCTGCTATAGTCATCCACTATGGTTAAAAAATAGGAATAATCATTGTAAGTAGCTTCCTTAAAAGGACCCCAAGTGTCAATGTGAATTAATTCAAACATTCTCTGTGTTTTGATGAAACTCAATGGGAAAGGGAATCTACTTTGTCTAGCTTGAGGACATATAGGACACACATAATTTGAGCAAGAAGGAAATTGAATGAAATTTAAATTCTTCATTACTGGAAAAGGCAGGTGCCCTAGTCTGATGTGCCACAATCTTACATTAGAAATAGTGTTTGCATGCACACTAACAGAAGAGTTTTTACATTCTGTATTGGACACTAAAATAGGACTAGGAACACTATTTGTAGTCACTGCCTTTGAAACTGAAACTACTTCCCTAGGAACTATGGAGTTTCCTCCTTTTTGAATAGAAAAAGCTTCCTTGACTTGGCTTGGCTCTAATTTAGTAGGCTTGAGTAGGTAGAGTCCATCCCCTACTTCACCAAAAACTTGTTCCTTCCTCAGGAAAGGGTCCTGTAACACACATCCAGTAAGAGTGAATAAAAGATCACATTGAAGTTGCACACACAATCTATGAACTGACAGTAAGTTGTATTTAAATTCTGGGACAAGCAAAACATTGTTCAGAGTCAGATTAGGATGAACAGAAACACTTCCTATATGTGTGACAGAAATTCTAAAAGAATTGGGCAAACTTATATTCAATGGTGCAGGTAAAGGCTTAAGAGTTAGAAAGGAATTAGGATTAAAACACATATGTTCTGATGCCCCTGAATCAATGATCCAGGTGCTAGTGTTATATACTGCAAAACATGAACCTGAATATTTTAGAATAGTACCAGCCATGGCATTGGCATTGAGAGCTGAATCTGATGTACTTGATTGGCAAAGTTTCATTTCCTTTAGTACCTGCTGTACTATTTCATTATATTGTTCTTTGCTAAATTGGTTTCCTTTGTTAGTGGTGAATTGACTTGATTGAGCAGTAAGTGTGGGGCACATGTCCTCAGTTTCTTCATTTCCTATAGCAGCATTTCCTCTGATATTGTGTCCATACTCTTTGGACTTGGTGAATTCAAAATCTTCAGGGAAACCATGAAGTCTGAAGCAGTCATCATGCACATGTCCTGTCTTCTTACAATAAGTACAAGAAACATTAGAATTGTATTTTGCTCTCCTCTGCTTGAACCTCTGGCTAACTCCTCCTCTTGTAGGTTTTGCAGCAGTATGTCCATTGAAATGAAGACTGTTTCCTCCCTTGTTAAGTTGATTACCAGGTTTGTAGTTTCCCCTCATTTTCCCAGAAACCATAAAGGAACCAGAATCAGCTGGGTTGCTGAAAGCAGTAACACTAGCTTCTCTTTGATTTTCATCTTGCAGTAGCAAAGAATAAGCCACATCCATTGATGGTAATGGATTCATCATGATAATAGTACTCCTAGCTTGAGCATAAGCATCATTGAGGCCCATAAGGAAATGAATTAACTTTTGATCTTCTAGTGACTTTATTAGCTTAGCCTTACCATCACATATACAGACACAGGTGCAATGTGAAACAGGGTTAAGAGAGTCTAGCTCATCCCATATCCTTTTAAGCTTGGTAAAATACCCAGCTATGTTGTTGTTGCCTTGCACCACAGTTGATAATTCTTTCTGAAGTTGATAGAGCTTAGCTCCATCCAGCTTTCCAAATCTTTGTTCCAAACTATCCCATAGCTCTTTAGCTGTTTTCGAATAAATAACACTATCTCTAATATCTAGAGATAGTGCATTCAAAAGCCATGCTATTATCATATTATTTACACAGCTCCATTGTTCATAATCTCTAGATGTTGGTTCTGGTGCTTTAATGCAACCATTGATGAATCCTAATTTCTTCTTTGCAGACAAAGCGATGAAGATTGATCTTCTCCATCCTGGAAAGCCTCTTCCATCAAATATAGAGTGAATGAGATTCATTCCAGGAGAATCTGAAGGATTGAGATGATATGGATGGCTTACATCATAAGTCACCATGGTGTTATTGGTTGTATCACCTACTGATGGAGCATTGTCACCCATTTCTGCTCAGTCTTCTGTGGGCAAAATTGAATCTGTGACAATAGTAATGAAAATGATGACACAGAAACTTAGAGATGGATCGAGCTCATCGCTCTGATACCATGTTAGAAATCAAAATGAAGAGCTACGAGATTTTGGGAATTTTCTGTATATCATTGCATAATCTATCTGTCCCTATTTATACAAAATACCTAATGAATAAACTATTAAATAAAATAAAATTCTATACATATTTGTGCTCTTCTTATTGGTCAAAAGGATAACAAACTAACTAATTTTGTTTCTATGTACAGGTTTCACTAGACTGAGGTGTATGGCTCAGATTTAATTGATCAAACTATTTTCAATGGCTGTGATACAATCTTGGACATTGAATGGCTGTGATGCAATCTCATATATTCAATGGCTTTGATGCACACTTTGGAAATCAACGGTCCTGATGAATTGTGTCCACTACCTTGGACACATACAAGAAGACTCTGGAAGTCTTCTGAACTGTCGCTTCATTTCTCTGAAGATGAAGTTTGAAGCTGAAGAAGTTTGAAGCTGAAGAGTCATTTCCTTCTTCTTCTTCTTTCATTTTTCTCTTCATCTTCTTCATCTTCATCTTGCTTCAGAGATGGTTGTATGCCAACACATTGTGGCATCATGGCACACATCAAAAGCTTAAAGAATACAATTAAAATATTATACAAAAAAATAGGATATGGGGTAGAATTATTTTTTCAAAAAAAGGTAAAGAATAAATAGAATTATATCAATATATCAAGTGTAATTTCGTACGTGATGTTTTGAAAAGATAGGATATACGCAAATCTTATCCTATCTTTGTGGGTAAAGAGACTATTATAGATAGACCCTCGTTTTTACGGATTTAGACTTCAACTAAGACTTTCGTGCGGCACTTGACAACTTATCACGAATCTTTCACGATCTTGTAAGCTCAAAAAAGCCTTTAAGACTATGTCGCTAAGGGAACGCTAGATTGTAAGAAAGTCAAGAGAGTTTTTATGAAGAAGGCTTTTGTATTGCTTTTGGAAGAATGCTTGATTGCTTGCTGATTTGCTACAAATGAATGCCCCCTCTATTTATACTACTCCTTAGGGGCTTAAGTGTAAATAAAAATTACTACACAAGTCCTTCCATATTTACAAACTAATCCCTCTTCTAGATTTCTCTACACAACTAGAAGATTCTAAGGACTTTCCATGTAAATCCATGAAATTCTAAAGTCTTCTAAAGAAATTCTCCACATGTCTCTAGAACCTTCTACTATGGACTAGCATTTTTCCTATGTAAGGCTTCAACATGGGCAACTTTGTGACATGTGGCACTTACGCTGTGCTTATGTGGCTTGATGATGTGGCGCGTCATCACACTCTCCCCCACCTGATGTTGCGACGACCTCGGCGCACTACTGCTACAAAAGCTTCCGAATTTTGTCTTTAAGATGCCACAACTTTTCATACCGTTCCTATGTGGCCTTCTTCGAAAATAGTCTCTCCCCGTGGATGAGGAACATGGAAGTGGCCCGTTGTCCCGATTTTTGCCCGGTTTAGTCAACACTGGCCTCCATCCTTCTTGGCACCTTAGTATCTTAACTTCTTCGGCATCACGCCCTTCTTCATGCAAGGTGGCAATGCCTCTCCAACACTATTGTCTTCGCTCAAACTCGCAATAGTGTCTATGAACGTCGGTACTCCCTCTTCTAGTCCTTTCTCAAGCTGCATGGCCGAAAGTAGGGTTGGTCCTTCCGTCTTCGGCACCTTGACTAGGGGCACCATACACGATCCCTCTTGCTCCATAACCACGAGTTGTTGGAGGTAGGGGTCGATCACCGTATGGCATCGCTGGAAGAACTCCTGCCCAAGGATGATATCAAAGATATCTAAGGAAGCGACAGTAAAGTTAGTCTTACCTTGCTACTTGCCCAATGTGATGTCTACTCTTTGAGCGACTCCGCACACCGGTGTCAGGGGTGCATTAACCGTCCTGAGGCGGGTGTCACTTGGATTGTAACTTAGCCCCAACTTCATAGCTGCTGACTTGGTCATTATGTTGGCCTCTGCACCTGTGTCAATCATTGCACGAGCAGGTCATCCATTGATCATGATGTCTACATATTGTGTGTCGTACTCCTTCGACTTTCTTGATTGCTTTGCGATAGCTCCGCATAGTCCAATCAGGCTAATTGCATCGTGTCTGAACCTTGCTCTTACCCTTGTACATCTTTCTTCTTCCATTCCCATAGGATGGCACCAAGGTTCTTTAGTTCAGGACATCTTGCATAGCCATGCAGCCCTCCGCATATGTAGCATCCATTCCCCTTCGCAGTTTGTGCCTTTCTGTTGGCATCGCTTCGTCGTCCAGCCTTCTTACCATCGGACTTAAGGTTTTCATGGTTTTTGGGATGAGGTTGTTTCTCTTCACAACCTCCCCCACCTTGGTCATGACTACCTATCGTCTCATCTTTTCTTCCTCGGTCATGCTTATCATGCCTGAAGTCTGTCAAAGCTTCAGCTTGTGTGATGGCTTCATCGATAGTCCTGACTTGTCGGCGTTCTAACTCCGTCTTGGCCCAATTTTATAGCCCATTCATGAAGTGGAACAACATGTCGTCATCCGTGAGGTTGGGAATCTGAAGCGTGAGGGTAGTGAACTCCTTCACATACGCTCGTATGCTACCCGTTTGCTTCAATTCCCAAAACTTGCGTTTGGCCTCATAGATGACATTGTTGGGGAAAAAGGCCTTCTTAAAGTTATCCCAGAACTACTCCTAGGTGTTGATTGTGCATATACCCTTTCTGATCTCAGACTCCCTGCACTTCCACCACAACATGGCCATCTACTAGAGATATAACATGGCTGTGTTGATCCTTGTCTCATCATTCTTCACTTTGTTACACTTGCAGTAATTCTCCAATTGCCAAAAGAAGTTCTCCACCTCTTGTGCATCACGGACACCTTTGAACATAGGTGGCTTGGGAGCCTCAATCTTGGCCTCCCTATCCGCGTTGGAAGTCACGCATCTTCCTGTTTCCACATCTCCCTTGAGTGCTTCCATCTCGGCCTTCATGGTCTCTATCGTGCTTAGCGCGTCCATAAGCCAACACTCTAAGAAAGTGATCGTCTTTTTCATCTCGTACTCGGCCACCTTGCGCACCTCCAACTCCTTCCGGATATTGTCATTCTCCTCAAGGGTGAACTCCTTTAGAGACTTGAATTTGCTGTCGAACTTGTTCAAGCGCTTTCCCAATATCTCTACGGCCTGCCGGACAACATCCACCCTTGCGATCCACTCCATGCCGGGCGTGACGTCCACGGGCTCCTCGCTTCGCTCATCGTCACTCACCTCAGTGGCCGAGGGTGAGTAGGATGTTAGGGCCTCCCTTGGTGTAGGCTCAAGCGGCACCTCCTCATTTCTCTTAGAGTTTTTCTTTCCCTTGCGGCGCTTCTTTCCAACATCTTGCTTGATGTTGGTGGCGGTAGTAACGCTGATGTCTCCCTCACTTGCCATATCCTTTAGTAGAACCTGGCTCTGATACCACGTTGTCACGGACTTAGACTTCAACTAAGACTTCCGTGTGGCACTTGACAACTTACTCACGAATCTTTCACGATCTTGTAAGCTCAAGTAAGCCTTTAAGACTAGGTCGCTAAGGGAACGCTAGATTGTAAGAAAGACAAGAGATTTTTATGAAGAAGGCTTTTGTATTGCTTTTGGAAGAATGCTTTATTGCTTGATGATTTGCTACAAATGAATGCCCCCTCTATTTATACTACTCCTTAGGGGCTTAAGTGTAAATAAAAATTACTACACAAGTCCTTCCATATTTACAAACTAATCCCTCTTCTAGATTTCTCTACACAACTAGAAGATTCTAAGGACTTTCCATGCAAATTCATGGAATTCTAAAGTCTTCTAAAGAAATTCTCCACATGTCTCTAGAACCTTCTACTATGGACTAGCATTTTTCCTATGTAAGGCTTCAACATAGGCAACTTTGTGACATGTGGCACTTACGTAGCGTGATGATGTGGCACGTCATCACAGTCGGCTAAAAAAAAGTAAGAAAGAGAGATAAAAAGACAACAAAACAACAGTATACAAAACAAGTGTATCAATAAATATTAATACATATCAGAGAAAAAGAAGCTACATGATACCTAACTCATAGTACTAGGAATACAATAACACTCGACTATCTTATCCTATCCTTCTACCTAATCATCTATCTCCATGCCTTCTTATCTATGGTCATGTCCTCAGCCAGCTGAACTTGTATCATGTCCTATCTACTCACTTTCCCCTTGTTTTTCTTCAGGTTACCTCTACCTCTCCTAACTCCTGCTATAACCAACCTCTCTCACTTTCTCACTAGTACATTCTTGCTCTTCATCTTCACTTGTTTGTACCATCTCAACTTCGGTTCCCTTATCTTGTCCGCTATGAAGGTCATAATTTCTTTTACGGTATGAGAAAAATATTTTATTTTATTTTTTTAAAAAGAATTTCTTTTTTAGGGAAACAAATAGTTTAGTCTTTAACTTTTAATTAGTATTAATAATTTATTTAATTTTTATCAAGGTATAATATTTTATTTATGTAGAATGCCATGTGTCAAAGTTTTTGTAAAAAATAGCTAGAGTAGAGATACTGTTTTACACACATCATTGATGTGCGTTTTTCAAAATAATAAGTACTTCCTCCATTTCATATTAAGTGAATTTTTAAGGAATTTTTCATTGTTCAAAATAATTGAATTATTCAAAGTTCAAAATAGATGTTTGAAACTTTTTCCATATTTTCTCTTTCATTTATTGAAGTTTTATATATTTTAGGAGATAAATCACACTACTTGTAAAGTTATATTTATGATTTTACAAAGGACCTTGAATGTTTCACTTAATATATGTGTATTGACTCACAAATTCACTTAATATGAAATAAAGGGAGTAATAATTTAGGTATGAAAATCACACTTCCAATAGTTTAGATATGAAACTCCAAAAAAGAAAAATATTTTACGTCAAAAACAAAAATACTAATACAATATAATATGTAACAACGATCCAATCAAGTTGTTAGAATGAGAAATATTTGGGTCCAAATTCTTAATTTAAATTTGATTATGACATAGGAAAAAAAAAGAAAAAAAGGGCCCACAGTGAAGCCAGCTGTACGTCTATCTACCTTTGAGTCTCTTTCCCTTTTCATATTCTTCTTTTCTGTACATTTCCGTTTCCATTTGCAGAGACGGAAAGAGGAAAAAAGGAGAGAATTTCTCTTTCCTTTTTTATTCATACACCAAAAAAAGAAAACCCATATATATATATATATCATCTGAAAAATCAATAATCCCCAAAAGGGTCATAACAATTTTGTTTTTCTGAAAGATTTTTCTCTTTGTTTCTGTCTAAAGAATTCATGGCGGTAAGATTCTCATTTTCTTTCTCTCCTTTATATCTTCTTATTTAATTGTTTTGTTTCACATAAAAATACCCTTTTTTAAAGACTCAATTATGAATTTGTTTTAAAAAGAAAACCTTTTTTTTGGGGGTGGGGGTGGGGGTAGGGGTAGGGGGATGGGTCAGAAAAGGAAAAAGAAATAGAGTAGTTCTTGATTATTTTGATTTTTGGGTGATTTATGTTTTTTTTTTGGGGGTTAAATTTTCTTAAATTCTATGTATATTGAGAAAGAAAGTAGCCATTTCCAAGGTGATTTTGTTGTTGTTGTGTTGTGTGTGGGGTGGGGGTGGGGGTGGTGTGAGGGGCTTTATATTTGAAGGATTAAATTTTTGTTTTTCTAAAAGTTAAATTCTTGAAACTAATAATGGATTAGAAATTCAAATGGTGCTATCTTAGGGATTCGAGGTGTACCTGTTCTGCCTTATTTGTTTTGGGTTTTTTAAAGGAGGAGACTAGTTAATTGTGTTTTAGTATCTAGACAGTTAAAGAAAGTCCCCCCCCCCCCCCCCCCCCCCCCCTTTTTTTTTTTTTTTGTGTGTGTGTGTGTGTTTGGGGGTTGGGGGTGTTTCCTTGAAACCTCTTGTCCTTTATATTTGGTTTTCTAAAAGTTAAATGCTTGAAACTGATAATAGAGTAGAAACTCAAATGTTCAGCCTTATTGTTTTGGGGTTTTCAAAGAGGAGATTATGGTTGATTGTGATTTAGTATCTTAACAGTTAAAGAAAGCCCCTATATTGTTTTTGTGCTTGAAATAGCCCAATTTGAGATTGATTGTTGAGTGAAGTTATGATGCAATAGTTGCTATTTCCATTTGAGACGATGGTGTTCTGCAAATTGAGTAACACGTCTTCGCCATAGGAGCCAAATGAAGCCTTTTAATTTGTAGTTCATTAGAATCTGACCCTGTCCTTACCTCATACTAATTATTTAACTTTTCCAATTTAGCAAGGGTATGCTGTTCATATAAAAATTTGCTTTTGAATGTGCAGTATTATACATACTTTTTTAGCATCAAAATGGACCAGTCGGATCTCTATCTATCTGTTATGAGATATTAAGAGTATTATTATTGTTATTCTTGCTATTTGGATGCTATATTTTTCTTGCAATCCTACTTCGGTAACATTCCTTTTGAGTTGAGGAATTGAGTTTCTATTGGAAACAACCACTCTACCTCACAAAGGTAGGGGTAAGGCTTGTGTACATCCTACCCTCTCCGGACCTCACTTGTGGGATTACTCTAGCAGGCTGAGGTGCCATCTGCTGTCAAAATTGATTTTGGTCCATCCTCATCACCTTAATACATTTGTCTATTTTGGATAGCAACGAAAACCATGAGAAAATTATGCAACATACCCAATTCTTTTGTAATGGTAGACCAAGTTGTAGTGAAGCATTTGTTGAAAGATTTGTGTAAACAGATCTTTATGTGTCCTTTGTATCCCCTTCCCAGGGGTCTTTCATGCACTCGAGCACCTTATGTTCTTGCATCTTTTTGCTGCTTGACTTACTTTGTAATACTGAAGCATTTGTTTTGTACAAGCCATATCTTAAATTTTCCCTTTTTAACAGTAAAATACCATTTCGTGATCCTATATCAATTTATCAATTTTTCAATGTTTCATCTGCATTTGTATCTTTCCTGCACCAGTGTGATGATTTGCAGCCTTCTAAATTTGGCCTCCTGTTACATTTCAATAGCTTAAACAATCAGAATTTAGCCCACTGAATTTATTTTTGTTGGGAGGGAGTTTTTACTGCAATCATGTGATAGTTATTTTTAATCTCTACAGGAAAAAGGCCAGCCACTTCCTAAGTTTGGTGAGTGGGATGTGAATGATCCATCTTCAGCGGAGGGATTCACAGTGATCTTTAATAAAGCTCGAAATGAGAAGAAGACAGGTGGAAAGGTAGACTCACCACCAAAGGGTGACTCTGCATACAAAAATAAAGCAATGCTTGGAAAACCTCAATCAGTAAGTCGTGGCCCACATAATGGCTTTAGTTCTGTTACTTGTATTATGCAGATTGTCATTCCTGCCTTAGATTTGATGGTTTGAGGGAAAAGGTGCACGAAGCTTGTCATTGTATTAATTTGCATTTGTCTAAAATGTTATTTGAACTGGTGTAGTAATCTCCTCTCCCATAAGTAACAGCTGAAATTAAGAACATCTGTAGTAAAACATCAAATATCATTTCCCAAAACAATAATAGATACTCCATCTGTCGTATTTTATGTGACAATGAGATGCTTTCTTTTTAGTGTGTCCTAAAAGGAATGACTCCTTTCCATATGTTGAAACTATTCAACTTTAAACCTCGTTTCTTAATGAGATGATTTAGTCACACAAGTATCTATTGCTTGTTTAGAGTTTAGACTACAACTTTTAAAAGTCTTTTTTTCTTAAACTTTGTACCCAGCCAAACACTTTTATGTGACTAAGGGAGTAACATTTTTGTCACAATATTTCGTGTACGGATCCATTATATGTAGTTATACAATTTGCTTTTGTCACAATTATTTCATGCACTTCTACATCCAAGGGTACATCCAAGGGTGTGAACTAGTGGTCAATGAAGTGAGTTGAGAACCATGAGGTCTCAGGTTCAAATCCGAGCTGAGACAAAAATATTAGGTGATTTTTTTTTCCGTATGTTCTAGCCTTGATGTACAGAGTTTGGTGAGAGGTGGTAGGTATTATGCGAAATGAGTCGAGGTGCACGAAAGCTGGTCCTGCTTGCTTTCTATACTATTCTCATCTTATAGGATCCTTGTTGGAAATTACTACTAAAACTGTAAACTATCTTCTGTCTGTTTGTACAGCTTTCATGTATATATCATCTCTAGTTCTTTATCTATGATCGATGCATATGCTCAGCTTACTAGTAAATAACATATAACTTGAGGGATTGTTGAGGAATTCCTCTTTAGTGAGAAAATGATGCCTAAGAACAAAGAAATCACCATCTTGCCCCGCCTCCAATATAAGTCTTGACTATGCTGTTTCGTCGTCTCTTTTTCTGTACTAGTATGTCTTCATTTATACATAAATTCCAGATTATGACTTTTCGGGTTGCACTGCCTTTCAGAAAAAATGGTTCTGCTGTATGCAGTCTACTGCTGCCGAATCATGAACTTCTCTTAGCTTCTACATACTGCACTGGGAAATAATGTTAGTTTGGAACCAGACGCGACAAGTGTACTAGAACACTGGAGCTGTAGTCAAGATGTGACGAGTAATGTTGCTGTTGTATTTCGGAATATTTACTCATAATGCGGGCTTTCACTACCAAAAGATATTTATGATATATATTTGTTTATTTTTTTTAATATCTTGACTACATCATTGTTTCTATTGTTTTGTATCTTCCCCATTTTCTTGCCAAGGTTAGGGATAGATTTTGTTAATGTTGGTTCTTTATTGACAGAGTACTTCGGATGGTTATCCAAAAGCTAAGTATAGAGATAGACAAGTGAAAATCTTTGAAGTAATTGTCTCCTTTGGTGGACTCTAGCTTTTCGGGACAAAAGAAAGATCTTGTTGTTTCTTCAATAACTTTTGATCACTAGTACTAGATGGCCTCTTAATAGGATTCGGACCTAGCTAATTAAAGTTTTGACCATCTATAAGAACGAATAAATCTTGTGGGATTTTACCTTTTATTATCCTTCTAGCTTGGGGTGTACATGCGTTAATGAAGGTAAAAAAAAAAATGAAATTCACTTTCGTTTTGTTAGCCAGAAGTTATGAAAAATGAAAGAGGAGAGAAAATATGATGTTGGTTATGGTTGATTTGAACTCTTTTAATATCTTGTTTGTGTAACTTAGTAGACGTTTGGACTATATATGTAATATTTGAAAAGAACAAGTTTAAAAAGGATATTTAAAAAGTGAATTATGTTTGGACATATATTTAAATTTTAAAAAAATTAAAATTGTGCAACAAAAAAATTCACTTAAATTTTTCAACAATTAATGTGTGTTACATTATTTGCACTGAATTTTGTTTACTGAGGTTAAAAAATATTTGCATAATCATCAAGTCACTTAAAGTAAATCTCATGATATTTATTAACTAATTTTATGTGATAAAAATGATAAAGTAACTTGTTACAATATGTTAAAAGTCATAATATGTAAACTGATAAACATGTGATTTAATTTGGTCACGACGGACATCTATGTCTTCCAACTTTATGTGTGCACAAGCAGATGCGGATCCAGAATTTTAAATTTCTGGGTGCCACGCTGCTTTGAACAGTAATCTATGACAAAAACTCTAGTGTAGAGTAAAATAACACTTAATATTTATTAGCAAATTTGCATATAAAATTTAGACTTGTCTTGCATAATAAAAAGAGTTTTAAAAAAATACACCCCACAACAAGGCTTAAACTTGCATCCCTATGGTGTTAAACATGAGCTTTAACCATTGTCACCACAAAACTCATTATTTCTAAGGGTGCCACGTTTAATTTTTGTACTTTCATTATAAATATGTATACAAATATACATATATATATAAATTTTCAACTGAGACTAACGGGTGGCGTGGCACCCCCTTCAATCTACATAGATCCGTCCCTAAGTACAAGTAGACATTTAAATTTGTATAAAATGGAATAAATAGATTAATGTATCCGTGACAATTTACATGAGATACACTCAAATTAATTTGTATATATCACGTAGGACATATGTATCTTACCTCCCCGATACCCCCAACCAATTGTTCGGATCCAAATTTTTATTTGGCCGGACATGGGCTGACCCTACCCTATTGAAAGGCTTAGGTTCAAGTACTTGGATGAAATCCCATGAAATTGAGGGGCAGAGATGACATATTTCAAATATATCTATTAGGTTATTCACCAATTTTTATAAGTTCTCTATAAGTAAATTTGGGATGATATACTACCCAAATTTGCTTACACTTTATATGGACAATTTGGGTTATGCTCAAACTAGCCTCAATGAACATATGCTATCTCAACCAACTCGCCTGGGTTGAACGAATTATATTTTCATCGTAGGTTAAATTTGACAACCCTAAATTAATATCTAGCATATGGAGAGCTCGAGTTCTTGCCACCTAAATCAAATATCCTAAGACAGCAAGAAAACATATGCCAAAAGATGTCCATGGAATCATGTTTAAAAGCTTTAAGAGATCACACTCATTTCCCCTATTGTGAATTATGATGCTCTATGTACAAAAAAAAATGATTGGATTTATGTCATATAAATTGAAACGTCGAAAAGGTACTGAGGTTTTGCAGTATTATTCCTTAGTCTCCTTACACATTGCATATGCACAGAAATATACTCCAATTAAAGCATACTACCTTTTTCTCTTTGCTATAAAAGAGTTTCATAGAATATTAGAAATATCCATCAAATTAATTGGTGAAGAGAGAGACTTAAAGCTTTGTGTGGATGCGTTACTGGGCTAATCTTCTTTGGCAAATAGCCACACTTCACTACTATTTAAATTTGGTGCAAGTTTGGTCATTGATATGCCAAAGAAGATTTGCCCCGTGATTCAGCTATACAATATTATAGTAACACTCACTTCAATGTTTGCAACAAAGGTAATTTTTTTCTTCTTTTGTTTAATTATTTTCTCGAAGTGCGCTATTATAAGCAATTAAGCACGTGGCGCGATTCACATAAATCGAAGGGTGGTTAATTGAACACTCTCCTCTATTTCACATAAACTGAAGGGTAGTTATATGTTGAATATCCTTCGTCGAAAAATTATATTGCATATAAAGAAAATTTTATATATTGTATATAAAGAAAACTTTATTATATATAATTTTGAGCACTCTAACGAATTTTCTAACTTCGTCACTGCAATTTTGCTAAACACTATTGCAAATGAGATAAAATTAGAGATAAGTGTGAAAAAAAAACACCTGGACTATTTTTTTTTTTTTAAGTTTCATACCTAAACTATTGTGAGTGTGAGTTTTATATTTAAACTCTCACCAGTTTGAGAAACACACTCCTTTCTTTTGTTTTACTCTCATCATGGTGTGTGTACTATTAGAATTATTTAAAATTAAATATTAAAGTATTACTATCTCCTTCCCAAAAAAATTATATAAAATAAAATATAAAATATTTTTCGTACCTCATTCCACCACTTTCTCTCACCATACCCCCCCACCCCCACGCCATCCCAAATTTTTAGTTTTATTTTTATTTATTAAATTTCCTTTATAAAAGTTTTTAAAAAATTCTTACTTCATCTCCCCCCCTCCCCCCTCCCCCCTGCTTCCCCTTCAAATAATAATTCAGATATAGATATTTTTTTAAAATTCTACTCCACGCCACCTAACCCCCCTCCTTTTCAATTTTTTTTCTCCTTTTGTGTTAGATATATACATATGATTTTAGAAAAATATTTTTTACTTGCCATAAGATTTTTCTTTAAATAAAATTTTTATTTCTGTTATATTCGGGTACGCAAGTAGGAAAAAATATTTTCCTAAAAATATATGTGCATATCTAACACAAAATGAGAAAAATATATAAAAAATAAATATAATTAAGAGTGGAGGGTAAAAGGGGGTGGGTATAATTTATTTTTATTTAGGAAGAATTGGGAGATAGGTGAAGTATGGATTTTAAAAAAATTTTTATTCAAAGAAATTTTAAATTTTTTTAAAAATAAAAGGAAGGGGATTGTGTGTGGGGAGAGGGGGGGGGGGGAGGTGGTGAATTGTGTGAGCAAAATATTTTGAATTTTATTTTTTTTAAAAATAATTTCTTTTTGGAGATAGAAATATTTCATTCTTTAACTTTTAACTAATATTAATAGTTTATTTAATTTTTATTAAGGTGAAATATTTTGCCCATGTGGAATGCCATGTGGCAAGTTTTTTGAGAGAGTATTACACACACCAGTGAGGTGTGTTTCTCAAACTAATAACTTATAGTTTAGTTATGAAAGTAACACTTTCAATAGTTTATGTATGAAAGTAAAAAAAATAGATAGTTTAGATGTGTTTTTGACACTTATCCATAAAATTACACTCATGTTGGCCCAAAACAAAACTTTTTCCCAACAGCGAGAGTAGTATATGTTAGATCAATTGTACACATGCACAAGGTTCGTTTTTTCGGCAATGTCCAAATATAAAGAGTAAATTGAATAAATGACATATTAAAGATTATAAATTACTAGTCCTAACAAGATTTTCTAGTTTTCAATATATAATATTAGATTTCTATCAATACCTAACAAATTAATACAACAACAATAACAACAACAACAATCCAGTGAAAATAAAAAATGTTTTTTTTAAAAGTTTCTAACGTATTTAATTAACTAATATATTATCCATAAATATAATATTTTGTAACTGGCAGGATATATTGATTCCCTAATTTTCTCCTAATCAGTTGGTCTAAAAGATCTCTCTTTCCTAAAATATCTCTCTCCAATATTTTATCTTCCTAATCTTAAAAATAATTTTCGTAATTTTCTTTCCAAAAAAATCTCTCTTCTCCCTAAAATATCTCTCCTTACTATTATGACACAATTTTCTCCTTTAAATACATCCACACGATATTTTCCTTAATTTTTTATACACGATTTTCCCTCATTTTTCTCTATTTGTCTTTTATACAGTTTCTATGCTTTCATGATTTTTTTCTTTTTTCTTTTTATATAATCTTGAATAATAGAAAAAAAAAATTATTATTTTTTTCAGTATGAAAAATGATAGCATTCTTTCAATTTTGATTCAATACGAAAATAGATAACATGAAATCTTAATTCAAATTGGTATTATAGTTTATTTTCTTTTCACAATCTGCATAATTCTTTTTGTTGTTAATTTCCACATGTAAAGTAAATTATGTTCGATTTTAATATACTTGGATCATAAAAAGATATTTATTGTTCAAATTTTTTAACTATAATAGTGTAAAAATTTGATATGACAATTGTAGTGAAAGTGACTATAATTTTTCAAATATATTATATTGATATATATTCAATTTTAAGAAATATATGTAATTTGAATTTAGTGTATGATATGTCTAGAGTATTAATTTGGTATGATTTATGGTGTGAAGAAGGATTCAATTATTGAACAGTATTATATTGATATATATTCAGTTTTCAAGGAATGTACATAACCTGGATTTGATGTATGATTTTTTGTTTAATTTGTGTATATAAATTGATTGTGTCTAATAATTATTTTTTAATTATATACTTTGTATTTATAAGTCGATATTATAACAATTTATATATATTTGTTGAAATCTGAAGATATATCAATATCATACAATAGAATAACTTTTATTTTGAACACCACTGAATTAAAACATAATTAATAACAAATGTCATAACATAATCAATAAAAAATATCATACATAAAAACATAATTAAATAAGTTTCATGCTAATATCATATTTGAATTTTTTTTATACCAATGTCATACTCAAAAAACTGAATTAAATACAAAAGAACATAATTAAGGAAGTTTCATAGAAATAGTATACATAAAAACAGATTTTACACCAATGTCATATAAAAAAAAATAGAGTTCAATATCAATTTCATATTATACTTAAAAAGAGATTTTCTACCAATGTCATACCCCAAAATAATATTCTACCTAAATAAACTTAACTAAAACAGATTTAATACCAATGTCATACTCAAAAAATATATTTAAATATCAAAAAATAATTAAATAAATTTTATACCAATAGCATACATAAAATCTGACTTTGTACCAATACCAAAACAAAAAACATAGTTCAATACCAATGTCATATTATACATAAAAACAGATGTCATACCAATGTCATACCTAAAAATAATATCGCGACTAAATAAACATAATTAAAAACATAATTAATATCAATGTCATACTCAAAAACACAATCAAATACCAAAGAACATAATTAAA
Organism: Solanum dulcamara; assembly: GCF_947179165.1. Taxonomy (NCBI): domain Eukaryota; kingdom Viridiplantae; phylum Streptophyta; class Magnoliopsida; order Solanales; family Solanaceae; genus Solanum; species Solanum dulcamara. Next base: position 12,578,250 of record NC_077242.1, read on the forward strand.
TAAGTTTCATACCTACGTAAAAATAGATTTTGTACCAGTGTCATACTCCAAAAAATTAGAGTTCAATAACAATGTCATATTATACCTAAAAACATATTTCATATCAATGTCATACCCAAAAATAATGTCTTACCTAAATAAACATAATTAAAATAGAATTAATACCAATGTCACAACAGAATTAATTCCAATTCAAACAGTTGCATACTTAATAAGTTAAAGTATTCAAAAAATTAACTATTTTCAAGCTAATTTCAACAATCTCCGACATCTATTTGTTCTCTCTTGATCTTGGCTTGAGCTTCTTAAACTTTGCATATTCGAAATAATTTTTTTTTAATACTTGGTCCACCAAGTTTACTTTCAACAGTGTCGGTTACCTCACTTTCGTTGTTTGCACCGTCATTTTGTACCATTCATACCTTCACAACATTTTTTCCTTTTCTGTTTTTGAAATGCTTCAAATCGTTCTTGGGCCTTTTCGATGTTGAAGCCACTCCCTTGCATTCTTTCTTGCCCCTTTTATATTGTGAATCATCAACAAAATTGGAGTACGAATCTGACGACGGAGAAGATTCGACAATGTTACATTTCCTCTTTTTGAGTGTTTGTTTTGTGGAACTGATATCAATAGCAGCATTGTCACTTTTGGTACTATTTTTGACCTCGTTTTTCGGTGTTTGTGTGATAATACTGAAATTTGGCATATCGTTAAATTCATGCATGTGTTGAAATCTTGAACTCTTATGGAGGAGTTACATTAGTTTTGAAGTTTTTATTCATGATTAAGAAATCTAAAAGCAAAAATTGTGAATTCTCGTTGAAGAAGATGACACTCGTTGAAGAAGAAGAGAGAGAAAGTAAGATGAAGAAAGGGTTTTTCATTTTTTGAAAAGAGGGTTGTCTAAGAATATGGAGAGTTTTTTGGTTTTCCATTATCAGAATGATCAGTTTGATATAATTGCCTACCATATTAGGATATTGCCTATCATATTGAGAGACGTGTAAAATGAAAGGACCGAAATTAAAGTATTTTAATTACCACGATAACTGCTATTTAAGGGATACTTTTTATTCTCTCATACTTGCATTAAATAATAATTTATGTAACAAATTAAAATTAAATCAATACAAATCTGTTATTATTAGTAATTTAATAATTCCTAAGAAATAATTTCATGAGAAGTAATATATGTTCTTAAATACATATATGGTATAATAATTCCATATAAAAATGTATTGTACTTCTTTTTTAAACAGACTAACAAGAAAATAATATCATATAAACTTAAATAAAAGGAATATCTTATTAAACAAAATAATAAGAAGACAATTAAGCACTTCAACAATATTGAATACATGGGAAGTATATCAAACACTTATTCTTTAATCCCAAACAAGGTTCTTGGCAGTGTGATACATCCAATGCTACACAACTATAGATCACTTCAAGATTATCAAGCAAAAAATGGTACTAAAGGGAGATATCTTATATATAGTAACTATGCATCATTACAGATCGATCTTGGAATTTGTCGATCGAGCCATTTGGAAATCTTCTCCCAATCTGGCTGACAGGCAAGAGTTTTTTCATCCATCGATAATATTTATTGAAGCTAAATACAAGTATTGTTACCACAGGATTATGGCTTTAGATTTTCTAACTTGTACCTAAATACAAGTATTGTTAAACTAGCCACAAATTTTAATTTTTCATAGAAAATAAATCAAGTCATTTGCCACAATTGAATACATTATGTCTACAATATAAAAAAGCTATAGATTTTATTTATTATGGCAAAAGAGCATAATTATTTGCTACAAGTATATATTTTGTAGCAATTTTTTTTTATTATAATAGCTACAGCACTTTTTTTTGTAGGTATTAGTATTAGTTCTTATCTACTAATCATGTAAAGTCTGTAGCTAACTTTTAACCACTCTACATCTTGCCATAATACTACCGAAAAGTATTTTATGGTTGAAGTGTTTAGCTACGGAAAATTTCATATTTAGCTACAATATGTTTTGTTGCTTTAAGTGCATTTTCTTGTAGTATTATTTGGATATGCTGAAGAAAAGAATGTATTGTGGCTACTCTTTGTTAAAAGGGCTTTACGTGAGAGGCCAAATGGTTTCAATCACTTCATCTAAAAATCGTATTGAGTATGCAAATAATATCTCACTTAGTAGCTGAAAAATAAACGAAAAGAGAACTATATTTAATTAAGATATAAGAATATTTTTAGTGATGTGAGACTGTTCAGAGAAAATCTTGTATCATAGCCCATGGTTCAGTAAGATGATTATGGAGATGGCTCAGTAATGATGTCATGAGACCCAACTTAGTGCCTTTACCCGTCTACAATCGTTTACTATCTTTATCTGTAGCTTTAAGGTGCATACACACAAAAAAAAGTCAGTGGACATTGATGATCATAAATACTCGAATGATATGGATGTCACACAGTTAATCTCTAGATAAGCTCATAAGGTAATGATTAGTCATGTAGAATTTAGTTTGTGATGGACCATATGTATAACTTAGTTCAAGGGGAGATTATTGAATATGCAAACAAAGTTGATAGCTGAAAAGAAATGTAAGTTAATATAAGGTATAAGAATAATGTTAAATGTAAGCTACATGGAATGACGGAATTGAGGGGCGGAGACGATACATGATAAGTTCAAATATAAATCTCTATTAGTTTTTTCAACCAATTTTTACAAGTTTTCTATAAGTTAATTTGGGTTACAATATGCTACCCAAATATGCTTAAGCTTTATATCGACAAATTTGGGTTATGCCCATTAATCTAGCCTCAATGAACATATGCTAGCTCAACTAGCTTGCATGGGTTGTACGAATTATATTTTTATCACTTAAATTTGACAAACCTAAATCCAACCTAGCTCTAGCAGCTTGAGTTCTTGTCACGTAATAGGATATTCGAAAGCATATGCCAAAAATGCCTATGGAATCATGTTCAAAAGCTTTAAGAGATCTCACTCTTTTTCTCTTTTGTGATATTATGATGTTATGTACAAAAGAAATAACTGGACGTATGTCACAATAAATTGGAACGTCGAGAAGGTATATGCCTTTTAAGTGTCAAAGAAGGTGCTAAGATTTTGCTGCATTATTCCTTAGTCTCCTTACACAGAGCATATGCATTGAAATATACTTCAATTAAAGCATACTAGTTTTTCCTCTTTGCTATAAAAAGTTTCATATAGCATAAAATATATATATCAAATCAATTGGTGAAGAGAGACTTTTAAGCTGTGTGTGGATGCATTACTGGGCTAATCTTCTTTAGCAAATAGCCACACTTCACCTACTATTTAAATTTGATGCAAGTTTGGTCATTAATGCCAAAGAAGATTTGCCCCGTGATTCAGCCATACAATATTACAATAACGGTCACTTCAATGTTTGCAACAAAGGTAAAGGAAAAACTTTGTTTAATTTTCTCGAAGTATGCTATTATAAGCAATTAAGCACATGGCGGATCCACATAAATCCAAGGATGGTAAATTGAAATATCTTTCGTCGAAAAATCATATTATATATATAGAAAACCAGGGGAGGAGCTACAACCTAGTAAGGGTGTACAGGTGAACACCCTTCGTCGAAAAATTACATGATTTATATAAGTTAAAATTTATTAAATTCCAATATATAATTCACTTTGCATAGACTTGACAGCGATAGTGCCTTTGGCGTAGTGGAAAGAGGGCTCAAATGTGTTGTTGAGGTCAGAAGTTTGAATGCACCTCATGTATGATTTTATTTCTTTTGTTTGTCTAATTTCAATGGACAAGAAGTCATGTGGTCCTGGATGAAGAAGTCAAAAGACTCTTTTGGGAGGGTTTGGATGAGGTAGTGAGAAGTATACCAAGTACCGAAAAGATTTTTATTGGTGTAGATTTCAATGGTTATATCGGTACAACTTCTAATGGTTTTGATGATGTCCATGGAGGCTTTGCTTTTGGGGTAAGGAATGGCAGCGGGGTATCTCTTCTGGAGTTTGTTAAAGCCTTCGAGTTCGTTATTGCTAACTCATGTTTTCTGAAGAGGGATAATCAATTGGTCACCTTTAGTAGCATGGTAGCTAGGACTCAGATTAACTACTTGCTTCTCCGAAAGGGTGATAGAGGCCTTTGTAAGGATTGCAAGGTTATTCCGAGTGAAAATATTATGACCCAACATAAGCTTTTGGTGATGGACTTGAAGATTAAGAGGGCTAGGAGAAAGAAGACCCTCTATGACCGATCGAGGATAAGATGGGGGGGCCTAACTTCCGCCCTTTCTTGGGAGATGGGGGAGAAGTTGACTGGTTTAGGGGCTTGGAGACATTTGGGACATGACAGTTGGTTGGATTAGAAAAAGCAGCTATCGAGGATCTAGGGGTATCGAGAGGTATATTTGGTGGTCGTCAAGGAGATTGGTGGTGGAATGGAGAAGTACAAGGCAAAGTAAAAGGCAAAAAAGTTGCCTATATGAAGTGGATGGAGTGCATGGATGAGGAGGAGAAGAGTAGGCTTAAATATATCTATAAGAAGATGAAGACGGAAGTGAAGTCGGTGGTCACCAGTGCTAAGAAGACAATTTCTGAAGGCTTATATGTCGAGTTAGGGGGAAAATGTGGGGATAAGAGATTGTATAGGCTCACCAAAATGAGAGAGAAAAGCCCGCGATCTGGATCTAGTAAAGTGCATCAAGGACGAGGAAGGTGAAGTGTTAGTGGATGACGCCGCTATCAAGCAAAGGTGGCAGACCTACTTCCACAGATTCTTAAATGAAAAAGGAGACAAAGACATTGTATTAGGTGATTTGGTGTACTCTTAGAGTTTTTGAGACTTTGGGTACTGCAGGTGTTTTAGGGTTGATGAGGTTAGAAATGCTATTAGCAGGATTAGGAGGGGGAAAGCGACCCGACCTTAAGAGATTCCGGTGGACTTTAGGAATAGCACTGACAAGGCAAGTGTGGAAAAGTTTACTAAGTTGTTAATGTTATTTTGAAGACTGCTAAGATGCCCGATGAATGGAGGTGGAGTACTATAGTTCCATTATACAAGAACAAGAGTGATATCCAAAACTGTAATAATTACAGGGGGATCAAATTGCTAAGCCATACTATGAAGATTTGGGAGAGAGTGGTGGAGATGAGGGTGAGGAGGGGAGTGTCAATCTTAGAGAATCAGTTCGAATTCATGCCGCGGTGGTTGACTACTGAAGAAATTCATCTTATACGGAGACTGGTGGAGAAATTTAAAGAAAGAAAAATGAATCTTCATATGGTGTTCATTGATCTTGAAAAGGCTTATGACAAAGTTCCGAGAGATGTTCTCTGGAGGTGCCTGGAGGCTAAAGGTGTTCCGATGGTGTATATTAGAGCGATAAAGAACATGTATAATGGAGCAAAGACTCGGGTTAAGACGATGGGAGGTGACGTAGAGTATTTTTCTATTGAGACGGGACTACATGAGGGATCTGTACTGAGTCCTTTCCTTTTTGCCTTGGTGATGGATGAGCTGACACGATTTATTCAGGAGGAGGTTCCATGGTGTATGCTATTAGCAAACAACATAATTTTGATTGATGAGACTCGGGATAGAGTCAATAATAAGTTAGAGCTTTGGAGACAAACTCTGGAGTCCAAAGGATTTAGATTGACTAGGACCAAAACTGAATACTTGAAGTGCAAATTCAGTGGTGCGATGGATGAAGAGGGTATAGAAGTGAGGCTTGCTACTCAGCCTCTCCCCAATACAGAAAGCTTTAAATATCTTAGATACATCATTCAGAGAAGTGGGGACATCGACGAGGATGTCACGCATCACGTTGGGGCAGCGTGGATGAAATGGAGGCTTGCCTCTGAAATTCTGTGTGACAAGAAGGTACCACCTAAATTTAAAGATAAGTTCTATAGAATGGTGATTAGACCGGCGTTGTTATACAAAGTGGAGTGCTGGCCGTTAAATAACACTCATGTTCAGAAGATGCATGTTGCGGAAATGAGGATGCTGAGATGAATGTGTGGACACACTAAAAGTGATAAGATTAGGAATGAGGTCATTCGGGAGAAGGTGAAAGGGGCCTCTATAGCATACAAGATGAGAGAAGCGAGACTGAGATGGTTTGGGCATGTGCAGAGGAGGGGTGTTGACGTCCCAGTTAGGAGGTACAAGTAGTTGGATTTGGGGAATATGTAGAGGGGTAGGGGTAGACCGAAAAAGTATTGGAGAGAGGTGATTAGACAAGATATGACGCTACTCCATATCACCGATGACATGACCTTAGATAGAAAAGAGTGGAGGTCGCGAATTAGGGTAGAAGACTAATAGAGATAGAATGGTGTCTTGCAATGTGTCGGTTTAGGGTGGTCGTTGGTATAGGCATGCCATTATAATTGCGGTGTTTTAATTATCACATTACATTTTTATCGTTATTGTTCTTATGTTGTAAAATTTGCATCGCTTTCTATTTTTTTGTGCCATTATGATCTCTCTCTATATTTTTTTCTTACTTGGGACTATATCTTTTGAGCCGAAGGTCTTTCGGGAACAACCTCTCTATCTCCATGCGATAGTGGTAAGGTCTGTATACATCCCACCCTCCCTAAACCCCACGTGTGGGATTCCACTAGGTATGTTGTTGTTGTTGTCTAATTCATTGTTATATTACTAATAAAATTCTTTTGTGGGCCTACCTAATCTCACTTCAGTCTCTCAAATCAAAGTTATATTTTACTTTCCTTTATATTAGTCATTAGATACTACTTATTTAATAATTATTTTCTTCATTTCAATTTATATGATATCGTTGAAATATTGAGAGTCAATCAAAAAAGAAATTATAGATTTTTTATGTCTTTGAAATACATTAAATTGTTAATTATTGTTATTTGTATTAGTTTAAAGTAATTTTTAAATATATAAATTTTGTTTCAAAAGCTACTATTTTTGAATTCACGATCTAAATTTAAAAACTTGAATCGCAAAATTTTATTTGAGCTACATAAATCAAAACAAGGAAAAGATTAAATTTAACTAAAACCTTAATTTGGATGTATATTTATATCAAATATAGAGCCCGTTTGGATTGACTTTAAGTTGGTCAAAACCAACTTAAAGCCCCTTTTCAGCTTTTGGACGTGTTTGCCTAATGCTAACTTTAAGCCAGAAAGTTCTTAAAGTCAGTCAAAAATGAAAAGTTAGAATTCCTAACTTTTTTTTCTAAGTGCTTAAAGTCATTTTCTTTGACCATGGAAATTACTTTTATATCCCTTATATTTTAACTAAATTGCCAAACTATCCTTTTTATTCTTTTAACCCTAAAATTCACATAATTTTCCTCATTTAAGCACTTTTATCCAAACACTCAACTGCTTATTTATAAAAATAACTTTCAGCACTTTAAAGTTCTAAAAGCACTTCATACATAAAAGTTACTTTTTTTAAGCTCATCCAAATGGGCTCATAAAATGATATTTCAAATTAGTTTCTACTAAAAGAATTAGAAGAAAAGGTTATATGCAATTACACTTTTCCATTTCCTCCTAAGTAGGTTATTAGGAGGTTTGAAAAAAAATAGTTCATAAGGGGTTAATTTTTTCATGATTTCGTAAGTAAATTTGGAGATTTGAAACTTTTGATTAGAATTCTCACACATTTTCTATCAAAATAAAAGAAATTTAACACACATCCATTGAAATAAAGAAGTAGCAAAATATATAGATTGAAAAATAACTTTAAATTTAAGTAAAAATTAATATTTTTTTGACTGTGTGATATGTTTTTAGTAAAATCTCGATGACTTCATTATAAAATTATTATTTCAATTGATATAATTTATCATGTATTTTTTAAAGCAAACCAAATAGGAGATTAATATTATTTTCAGACATTTTGTGTTTAATAGATTTTTTTCTATTGGCGGTATTGATAATAAAATCGCTAGATTAAGCAAGATGGATATAAATCCTAGCCACTTAAAAAAAATTGTTCATTACTTTTAAAAATTTTGCACACTTTTTGCAAAAAGTCTAACTCTGCCACCGTAGAAAACTATATTATAATTATGAAAGATCTTGGAGCATTCTTAGCCAAAAATCTGACTTCATCGCTGAAGCATGTACTATTGTAAATGAGATAAAGAGCCCGTTTGAATTGGCTTTCTTAAAGCCCCTTTTTAGCTTTTGGACGTGTTTGCCTAATGCTAACTTTAAGCCATAAAGTTCTTAAAGTCAGTCAAAAATGAAAAGTTAGGATTTCTAACTTTTTTTTAAGTGTTTAAAGCCATTTTGTTTGACCATGGAAATTACTTTTATATCCCTTATATTTTAACTAAATTTCCAAACTACCCTTTTTATTCTTTTAACCCTAAAATTCAAATACTTATTTTCAACATAAGCACTTTTATCCAAACACTCAACTGCTTATTTATAAAAATAACTTTCAGCACTTCAAAGTTCTAAAAGCACTTCATACATAAAAGTTACTTTTTTTAAGCCCATCCAAACGGGCTCAAAATTATAATCACGTTGGCCCAAAATGAAATATTTTCCTAACGGCAAGAGTCGTATATGTTAGGCCTGTTAGAAAGTTAGTGGATGTTTGGTGGATGTTTTTTTTATATAAGTGGGGCCCACTGATAAGTGGGCAACCCACTGATTTCCTCTCTTTCTAGCCTATCTTTTGCCTATATATTGCAGGCATGTAAATGAAGTGAAGAAGGTATCGAAATACAAAACATTTGCATATTCTGCTTTTCTCTTCTGCTCCTTTCTCCTATTATCTTTGTTCTCCTCTTTACCTTCTATTTGTTCTTTTGCCAATTTAATTTACAACACGTTATCAGTACGAGGCTCCGCCTAATTTTTTAAGGTAACAAAAGTGGTAAGAGTTTTATTTAATTTTATTTTTATAAAATGACAAATATTTCCAAAATTGAATTTACTGCTCTTGATATCTCTGGAAAAGGCTACTCATCATGGGCACTTGATGCTGAAATTTATTTAGAATCAATGGGTCTGGCAGACACCATTAAAGATGACAATATGACATCCAATCAAGACCGTGCTAAAGCCGTGATATTTCTCCGTCACCATCTTGACGAGAGGCTAAAATTACAATATCTTACATTAAAAGACCCCCTTAAATTATGGAAAAATTTAAAAGAAAGATATGACCACCTGAAGTTGGTCATGCTTCCACAAGCTCGTCATGATTGGCTAAATCTGAGATTAATGGATTTCAAAAATATAACTGAATATAATTCTGCTTTATTTAGAATTATAGCTCAGTTAAATTTATGCGGAGAAGAGATCACTGAGCAAGATAAACTTGAAAAGACATACTCCACATTTCCACCCGCGAATATGCTCCTGCAGTAGCAATATCGAGAAAAAAAATTTAAAAAATATTCTGAATTACTTTCTCACCTTCTTATTGCTGAAAGACATAATGAATTATTAATGAAAAATCATGATAGTTGGCCAGTTGGTTCTTTGCCACTCCCTGAAGTAAATCGGGCAAATTCTAACCAACGAGAAATAGGCCATGGCCCCAGTCGTGGTCGTGGTCGTAGTCAAAGAAGAAATTTTAATCATGATGCTCGGCTGACACCGAGAAATAACCAGAAATATAAAAGGCAGGGTAAAAAGCCAGAAGCTTTACCGAAAAATAATTCAGAAACAATATGTCATAGATGTGGAGGTGTGGGGCACTGGTCGCGGATTTGCCGGTCGTCAAAATGTCTGGTTCAGCTATATCAGACATCATTAAAAAGGGCAGAAAATAATCCAGAGATAAATTTTATCTCTGAAGATAATATTGAGCCTATGCATCTGGATGTAGCTGATTTTTTTAATTTTCCAGACGAAAATTTGAATATTGACAGGACTAATAATATGTGAATTTTTTTTATCTGTATTAAATATGATGTTTGTATTTTTCTAATCAATGTAAATAAATAAAAATTTGTATAATATACCATGTGTTAATACATATTTTATTTCTTATTGAAGAAAATATAGAAATACCTCAAATCTTGTTTTGATCAATGATAAATCACGAGGATATTTGTGTAATTGATAGTGGAACAACCCATGCTATATTTAAAGACGAGAAATATTTTTCCAATTTACTTAGAAGAAAAGCTAATGTTACTACAATTTCTGGTAATTCAAAAATGATAGAAGGCTCCGGAAGAGCTACTATAATTCTGCCTAAGGGGACAAAAATTGTTATAGAAGATGCACTATTTTCTTCTAAATCCCCAAGAAACTTGTTAAGTTTTAAAGATATTCGCAGAAATGGATATCATGTTGAGACATTAAATGAAATGAATATTGAATATCTTGGTATAACCAAGAGTGTCTCAGGCCAAAAATATATTTTGGAAAAATTACCAACTCTGTCATCTGGCCTATATTATGCAAAAATTAGTGCAATTGAAGCAAATATGATCGTAACCAGAAGTTTACTGATCCAAATATATTTGTGCTATGACATGATCGAATAGGTCATTCCGGATCAATAATGATGAGATGAATTCTTGAAAATTCAACTGGACATCCGTTAAAGAACCAGAAGATTCTTACAAATGATGAATTTTCATGTGCTGCTTGTTATCAAGGCAAATTAATTGCCAGACCATCGACCCTGAAGGTTGGCATCGAATCTCCTGACTTTTTAGAACGTATACATGGAGATATATGTGGACCTATTCATCCACCTAGTGGATTGTTTAGATATTTTATAGTCTTAATAGATGTATCATCTAGATGGTCTCATGTGTGTCTGTTATCATCTTGCAACTTGGCGTTTGCGAAGTTGTTAGCACAAATAATAAGATTGAGAGCGCAATTCCCAGATTATCCAATTAAGGCCATTCGCCTTAATAATACTGGAGAATTTACATCCCAAACATTTAATGATTATTGCTTATCAATTGGGATAAAAATTGAACATCCTGTTGCTCATGTTCATACTCAAAATGGCCTTGCAGAGTCATTTATAAAGCGCCTACAATTGATAGCAAGACCTTTACTAATGAAAACAAAATTGCCAATTACTGTTTGGGGTCATGCTATCTTACATGCAGCAGCACTTGTACGTCTCAGACCGACACATTATAATAAATACTCTCCGTCATAATTAGTATTTGGTCATGAACCAAATATAGCCCATTTAAGAATTTTTGATTGTGCGGTATACGTGCCTGTAGCACCACCACAACGTACAAAAATGAGCCCTCAACGAAGGTTGGGCATATATGTTGGGTTTGACTCACCCTCCATTATTCGATACCTTGAACCGTTGACTGGAGATTTATTCACTGCTCGATTTGCAGATTGTCGGTTTGATGAAACAATTTTCCCGCCATTAGGGGGAGAGAAAAAGGAACCCGAAAAAGAAAAAGAAATTGTGTGGAAAGTTTCATCACTATCACATTTTGATCCACGTACCTGCACATGTGAACAGGAGGTCCAGAAGATCATCCACTTGCAGAAAATAGTAAATCAAATGCCAAATGCATTTACTGATTTGAAATGGATAACTAAGTCATGTCGCAACCTCTTCTCCGTGGAAGTCGACGAGCAGCCACGTACAGTAGCAACCAGCAGCAGCAGCGGCGACACGAATAGCAGCCCCAGCAACCTCCTTCTCCAACGGCAAGAAGCAGCAGCTCACGACAGGCAACATCAACAAGAGCATCGATGTTCTAACGAACTCCAGCCAGCAGTCAATCGACCCTTCAAAACTCGAGATTCAAGTATGTACTTTGAGATCTTATTTATCTTAGAGACGGATCTGTAAGATCCATCTCAGGTAAGTTTCTTCAACTTAAATGTTACTTCATCATTTCAATTCTTTGTTTCTCTCCAAATGATTCGATAATTTTGCAGACTCTGTTCTTCCTGTTACTATGTGTTTATTCAATTTTTTTGAGTATTGTGTAATCTTATCCTGTTATGACATTTTTATGCCCAGTGGTTGCTCCCTCTATTTTGAATTTGTTATGGCATTCTTATGCCCAGTAGTTGCTCCCTTTAATCCATTTAAGTGTGATAAATCATGTGTGTTTGTAATTTGTTTCCCTTTTATGAATTTAGCTAATACAGCTTGACAAGCTTAGATTTGTTAATTCAAAATCCCCGTATTGATTCTTAACTGCTTAAAAGACTGCTAGTGTTGGAATATTTCAAGTAACTCCGATACGAAATTGATTATTTATTGTTTTTGGTTTAGTACACTCCTTTAATTGATTTTGCTATCTATTTGAATTATAACAACTTGTATATTGGATTAATCATGGCCTATATTTGAACTAAGTGGTACCTAAACCATAATTATTTTGGTATACGAATATATATTCCTCATTTAGTTAACAAAGGATTTTTCTTGTAACTAATTGTTCCTTTTCAGTAGTATAAACAGTTCTTATGTGTTACTTTATAGTAGGCTATAATTGTGATCTTTCTTTCCTTATTTTCCGACAGATTCTCACTATTTTAATTATGATAAAACTTTGCTTCATTGATTTATTTACTGCCTTTAAATGGTAAGGTAACATCATGCCCAAATTTACTCTTGCCTTTTGACTGATCTTCTTCGCTATATAAACAAGCTTTTTCCTTTATACTTGACAACTGATATACTCTACATAGCATTAACACGAAAAGATGAGAACTTATATTTTTTACACTTGATCACAGTTCATACACAACGCTTGGACAACTTTGACATTTTTAAGCTCTATACACTAATTTGACATCACAAGTGAACAAACATTTCATACCTCTGGATTACTAAAGTTGAAATATTTTATATTTTTTGTTTAGATCCATACTTTGATTTTGTTTACTTGCAAAATCTGAAATATTATACATTGTTGGAAGTTTGAATTTTTTTTTTATATACTTGAATACTTATTCTAATTAAATTGCATAGTTTTTATCAATTATTATGGTGGGTCCCTTTGACATAACTTTTGACTTTTTTAAAAACATCTTTTGAATAAAGTTCTGATCAAATCTTAAAAGAAGATGTGGTTTTGATTTTTTGTGGAGAGAATTTTGAAAATCTTGTCATATTTTGAAATGAAATACACCATCATTGACTTATTTATAAAAGATTTGAAATTCAAAATCTAGCTAGTGATTTTGTTGATTTCATTATCTTTTACCCATGGGTGTATCACTATAAAAAGAGACACACACAGAGAAAAGAGAACAGAGAGAAAGACACAAGAAAAAAGGAAGAACAAAACAGAAAAAAAAAACAGAAAGAAAATACAAGAATATCTTTTAATCCGGGTGTCTATCGGATTAGTTTATTTGATAAATGACATTTTGTTTTTCTCATTTGAATTTAGGAAGAAGGTTAAATTTGTTTTACTTGATATGACAAATTTTGTTGATTGAAGTTTTTAGTGTTAAAAATAATTATAGTAATTGCCAATATGATATAATCATTTTGTATTGTGTCATAATTAATTTTGTCCCTTTATGAAAGTTTAAAGTAAAGTTACTATCAACTTTAATATTTTAATCTCCCACCACTTTAAGGTTAATGCTCCACTATTTTGAAATGAAACATCTTTTGAGTAATTTTAGGAGTAAATCTTGGAAAGTTGATAGAATTTGATTGATTGTCCACTTATTTGAAAATTTTTTGAATTAAAGTTTTTGACCATTTTTCTTTATGAACTTAATGACATTTTTACCCATAGATTGATCAATATAAGTAGACAGAAAGACACAAGAAAAAAGGGAGAACAAAACAGAGAAAAAAAAACAGAGAGAAAATACAAGAACACAAAAATAAAAGAAAGAACACTAGAACTTAGAGAAGCTTTTAACAAAATACTTAATTGTTTTTTAAGCTCTTTTCTTTTGCCTCTTTGCTACTTCGACTTGTTTGGATCTCGGATATTGCTATCGCTTTTCATTGACCTAAAACTCATATTAACCGGTTAGTACTTTCTTTTCCTATTTTATTGTACTGTCTTTACTTTAGGTTCTTACCTATTATATCTTGTCAAAATAAATACATGAAGTATCCAGGTTAGTTCTCATTTTCTTTGATATATTGGTTTATTATTTTGAAATGTGTTCTTGTTCTATTTGCTTGCTTTGTTGTAGCAAAATTATATAATCATGATATACCTCTATATATATTTGTATATTGGTTGTGTTTTCTTTATGATTTAGCAGGGCTTGAACTTCAAAGTTCAAGACACGAGGAGTGCGAAAGTTTAAAATGTCATTATTTCGTTTACATTTTGTATTATTTGTCCATTTACCTTTTGTTTTAATTTTATAATAATCTTGTAAACTCTACTCTTCATAATAATAATAATGAAATTGGGGATAGTCTAAGGGGAGGGGAAATCTACGTGCTACTTGCAATTTTTTTTACTTTGACACAAATTTTATGTGCTTGCGTGCGCTAAAGAAATATACCGAAAGAAATTAGTTATTTTAATTATTTTTGTTGACTTTAAGATTTTAATTTTAAATGAAATACGTTTACCACACAAATAAATATTGATAAACCCTATACTTTAAGTAGTTTATCAATTTTAATATTTTCATATATTTATATATATTAAACAACATGCCCAACTCTTGTATATTTTATTCAAACTATCAATCATTCTATTATTACATATCATGTACATACGCTTTCGATAGATAATTTCCAGCATGTTAATTAAATCATATGTCACGGTTTAAGCTAAATATTTTCAGCATATTAATTGAAACTATACCTACACGACTTTAGCATGTTAAATTTTATAGAAATCATATTTAAAATTTAATAAGTTTAATAGGCTACTTTAATAGATACAATACCTATATATTTGCTAATAAATATTTTTTATAATATTATGTCATATAGAACTATGTTTATAAAATTGAATAATATTGCAAGCATATAAAACCAATATTTTCACCGTAAGAAATATACATAAATCACGTCTTTAGTACTTAATGAATATATTTAGTATTTTATAAGAGTTAATTTACGTTTACAAGATTACAAATATTTTTTATCATATTTACTCATATAGAAACTACATCTATAGAATTTAATTAATGTTCCAATACATATTTTATTTGGAAACCATGGCCATAAGATTTTTAACCATATAGAAATCATGTTTAATGTAGAATGTGGTCAATATATATAAATCACGCATTTAAGTTAATAAATAGTTTATCTGTTATGTAGAATTCATGTCTATAGGCCGTTATAAAAATACTTTTAGTATAATATTATTAACAAAAAAAATCATACCTCTAGATTTTTAATAAATATTTTAGCACCTTTTATTAAAACCAAGCCTCTAGAATTGTAACAAATGTTTATCATAGTTTATATATAGAGACCATGTCTATAGGATTTGATAAATATTTGTCATGTTATTTTATTTTAAAACCATGCTTACAATTTTAATCAATTTTCAACATATCATTTCATTTAGACACCATGTCTATAAATAATATTTAAAATAAATTTCAACATACTAATCATCTAGGTATCGTTTATAGGGTTTAATATTATTTCAAGCATATAGAAAACTATGTCGGTAAGAATATTTTGAGCCTATTGGGTCCATGAGATCTAATAATATTTCTCGCATATTTTATCATATAACAATTATGTTTATAGGTATTATAATTCTAACATGTCAATTAAATGGATATTAGGCTTTCATAAATATTTTTTTCATAACAATTATGAGTAGAATTCATGCCCCTAGGGTTCTAATAAATATTTATCATATTATTCTATATTTGAAATCATGTCTATATTTTAATACATCTTTAGTATATCAACATTTAGAAAACCATACCCATAGCGTTTAATAAATTTTTTAGCATGCTCTTAACAAAAGTCATATGAATAGTATTCTATAAAATATTGTTAGTTAATAACTAAATTATCAAGCATACTTCTTTTTATTATAATTACCTAAGTAATTAAATTTGTCCGTCATATTATTCAAGTTTTTATGTTTATAATACCTGTGTCTGATTGTACGCACACACATAATCATTATGACCTTCACAATTTATATGTGTTTTCAAGCATGTTAATTAATTAATTTAGAGGCTTATTTGAGTTTTTCTGTGCTAACTGCTTGTCCTATCTGTTTTGTTTGACGATGTGTCTAATTAGGATGCCTATATTTCCTTTGGTCTAAAACCTACTCTAAATAGTGCGTCCAATGATTCTTGGATATTAAGTTGGGACGTTTAGACATCTTTTAAGATGTTAGTTTTTTATTATTTTCTTTTAGATCGCTTTAGGGTCATAATAATAAATAAACTTAAGAGGGGTAGGGGTAATTAGGCCCTTCGGAAATGATGGAAGTTGACTCGAGCAGAAATATGACAAATTTTTTATATATTTTGTCTTCCGATTAATGAGCCGGCGCTGATCCGAAGAAAATAAGAACGTAGATAATTTTATTTCCTGTCGACTTTTAAATATTTTTGTTTGTATATATATTTGGGGTAGTTTAATATTTTAAAACTCAATGATTTTTTGGCATCCTTAATCTTATTAGAGATTTCACCTAAATTAGATTTACAACATATTACATATTCATATATCTACACTTGCCTATTATCTTCTTCATTTTCTTTTTATTGTGGCTACAAATAAAGTAATCATTGCTAATACTAGATATTTATTTTACCATAAATTAAGTAAGTTATTTATTCAAATGATTTTAAAATATACATTTGTATTTTTATATATATTTTAAGTATATTATTTATTATTTATTTTTACTATACAAAAAATATATTATTATTAAATTTGGTTCATTCATATATAAGACGTATATATATGACATACCTTATATTTTCACCATTTCTCAAATTTAATAAAAAACCTTTTTTCTTAATATTTCTAAAACAAACAAAATGAATAAATATCCCTAATCATTTTTCTAAAACTAAGTTTAAGGACTATCTTTGGATAGACTCTGAGGGATGCCTAATACCTTCCCCTCGAGTAACTAAAACCCTTACTTAGAATCTCACAGGTTTCGCAAATCAAAACAAAGTTTACATTTACAATGGTTTTCCTAATATTTTCCTTAAAATTAGGTGGCGACTCTAAACAAACAATTGCAAAATCAGAGGCATAGCCATTTTTTATGTTGTGAACTATTTTGACCCGTTCGAAAATAGGGTGCGACAGCTTGGCGACTCCGCTGGGGAAACCCCATGTACTTAGCATTTTAGGTTTTAACCTTAGTAAAATTTAGTTTTAGAATTATGGGATATTCATTTATTACTTGCCTTTATTTACTTTAATTATTTATTGTGATTTGTTATATTACTCTATTGGAAAGGACGCAAGCTAAATCCAAACTTGCGCTTCTTATTTGCTTGGAAAACACTACATGTTATTGCATTTCTTACATTGTCACTTGCATTTTCAATCGAGTCTTTAGCCGTACACAATACACACACTGGTTCACACGGGGAGTGTCTCACACTTCCCCAAACCTTCTTTTGGATTCTTTAGTTTTCAGAGTTTGCACAATAAGATTAGTGTGCCTTCTCGCAAATATTTAGTCCACTCTTGAATATCTAGGAAAAATCTTACTCTAGAAAGTAGGTCATGTTGCATACACCTTAGGCGAGGCAATCCTAGGCATCGTCTTCGAAATTAGGAAAGCCACCTTTGTCAAAGGTTATACACCTAACGACTTATTTTATGTGAAAGTTGTTATGAATGATCCAAACAAAAAAACACATGACGGATTTGGAATAAACAATCTTATCATACCCTTACCTTTCTTTCAGATGAATATCAACCAAAACCTTCCAAACATTCAGATGGTTGTTTCGGCCCCCCACACGATACGAAATTGGTGGCAAAAGTGTCACGACCCACTTTTCATCAGGTCATGATGGCACCTACTATAACCCTCTAGTAGGTAAGCCAACCCGTCAACCCAGAACTTCAAGTAATGTGTTTGAAGGCAAAAACTATATAAGAGCATTGAATTATAAAAGTAAACAGAATGAATAAGCGGAAGTAAACCAAAACATGTTTTAAACAACTAAAGATCCCTCCCAGAACCTGGAAGTCACAAGTACAGAGCTGCTACAAAATAAAATATGAGTACAAGTCCCGAAAGTGGAACAAAAAAATATAAAACAACTGGCTAGTCTCAGAAGGCAAAAGACGGGCCATCCATTCTAAAGGAGACAGAAGTGATCCAAAAATGCTAAGTTATCACCCTAGTCTCCGAATCTGACTGCAACAAGCTCGATCTATTCGTGACAGTAGCTGGTACTCGGTCCTGCATCACGAAAGTAGATGTAGAGTGTAGTATGAGTACCAAAACAACAGGTACCCAGTAGGCATCATAGGCCGACTGAGCAGAAAAGGTGAAAACAATATGAAAAAGAGGAATAAGCCTAAATAGGAATCAACATAAGCATCTAAAGTGAAAAGAGTACTATCTACGAGAGCTACAGCTAACTATACCCAACTGGGCCCCCATAAGCCCAGCCAGGACACTCGTACGCAAGTTGAATAAAAACCCGGACGAACCCCCATAAGTTCGCCGAGTACACAGAATAGCTACAACTACCAAGGCTAGGAACCAAGAATCTGTGATGTCAGGAACCGAAGTACTATATCATTTCCAAAACCCAGAATCTCCAAGAGTCAATCGATCTAGGGGTGACTTAGGGGTCGAGGCTGGGACTGGGACCCAGATGCTCACCCGAATGTTCAAAGTGGCCAAGGTCGGGACAGGGTACCCGGATGCTTGCCATAATACATAAGTGCGGGACTGTATACCTGAATACTCGCCGTAATACATCGGTGCGGTCGAGGCCGGGACTGTATACCCGGATGCTCGCCGTAATACATCGGTATGATCGAGGCCAGGACTGGATACCCGGATGCTCGTCGTAATACATTGGTGCGATCGAGGCCGGGACTGTATACCCAGATGCTCGCCGTAATACATCGGTATGATCGAGGCCAGGACTGGATACCCGGATGCTCGTCATACTAGCAAGTCGGCAGAGGCCGGGACTGAGTACCCGGATGCTCTCCGATAATTCAGAACGAAGGCCGGGACTGGGTACCCGGATGCTCCCTGATAATTCAGAACGGAGGCCAGGACTGGGTACCTGGATGCTCATAGATAATTTATCCCATGGTTTCGAATATATCCTTTCCAACTAATCAACAACAGTACCGAGAATTTCCTCCCCAATGTGTCAACTGATATGCCGCCAAAACTTGAACCGGAGTCGAAGCCAAACGATCATGAATTCTAGTATTGCCAACGCATCTCAAAAGTTATGACTATATCGAGTTATGGGTGGGAGTGTTATTAAGAACAAGGGTATAAGGCAGCCTCTTTACACGTCGATTTCTCAAAAACGAAATACTGTCAATCAAAACAAATTATACCATGACGTTCCTTGCGAAAAACCCCACAATCTAGCCTCAAGAATCACTCAAAACGGAGTTATATTGACCAAGATACACTCTTTCAATTTTCAACAAAATTTCATTCCGAAAATGACTAAATCTGCTGCTTAAAATCAATTTATTACCTCGAACGACGTGCCAAAAATAGATTCTGAAACTTCCACGATGTTCTCCTTAAATTTCCACGCAAGATAGCCTCTGGAATCACCCAAATCGGATTTATATTGGTCAAGATATAACTTGTCAAAGTTCTTCAAAAATCCATTCCGAAAATGGATACTGCTGCAAATAAAATCACGATTTTTACCAGAATCGAATACTCCAAATCAGTTTTCAATTTCTCCAATGCATTCTCCACGAAAAACCTCACAATTTTGCCTTTTGAATCACCCAATTTGGAGCTCTAGAACTCAAGAAATGAGGGTTCAAAGTTGAGGAGAAAATCTGAAAATCTGGTGCAAAAATCTGCACTATTGCACCAGATTTTTCTGGTTTTCTATTATTTAAAGTCTCCGAATGGACCCTCGGAATTCGTTCGGAATCCGATAAAAATAAACCAGATATGCTACCCTACTAAATTCGATATTTCGGACTCAATGGCGCATTCAGAATTCTCATACGAGGTTATTATAATAAAAAGTGGGTCCCACATCCAAGAGTCATTTTAAGTCATATTCCACAACGGGCCTTGATATTAGTCCGGAAGCCTCAAAAAGCGAACGAAGGGTCGTTCTAGACCAAAATCAACATTCCGGAACTAACCGCGCTGTCAGAATTTTTATTCGAGCGCTTTTTCCAAGAATGTTGACCAAAGTCAACTATAAGCTAAGTTTCAAAGTCAAAAGTGCCAAATAGCCCCAAACTCGTATTGATTGACTCGATAGTCATTCCAACAGTGCTACTAGCCTAATTTGGTCATTCCGGAGCTGATGGAACCATCAGAATTTGAATTCGAGATTTCGTTAGCCCAAAACTCAAAAAGTCGCAACTAAACTAACTTAGGCCTTTAAAATACCAAAATGGACTCGGGACCTCTAAAAATTCAACCAACACTTCTTCTAGACCAAAAACCATCTCTTGAATCCAACGGAGTTGTCGGAATTCCATTCCGAGTATCGGAACTCCAAAAGTTGACCAAAGTCAAACCTTGGCTTAAAGTTCCTCAAATTCTCAACTCAAGGCCTCAAATCTTCGTTACAGCTTCAAAACAGATTCCGTAAAGTCTCCTAACCCAATTTCGACATTTCAGAGCTGCTGGAATCGACGGAATTCAGTTCCGAGATCTGTAGCTCCGATTGACCCCAAATACCACTTTTTAACACTTAAAACTTATGAAACTCAAAATTTCCAAGGACTTAACTTTTCATAGGATTTTCTAAAAATCAACACCCGGTAACAATTAGAAATGACTTGGGGCATCTAAAGGGAGGGGTAAAATGGTCATTTTACAAAAATTCCAAAAATGACCTTGAGGGTCATTACAAAAAGATTCGTAGGGCACACGGGTCTGAGATCAGAAGGCATTTAGGTGCTTTGTTGTCGCTCATGAGAATTCGAGACAATAAGATCTTTGTCATATTGCTGATGGAGTTTTGTGACCCAAGAACAATGACCTTTAAGTTCTTGGATTTTGAAATCACTCCAACACTAAAAGAATTTAGTGATTTTCTTGAATTACCGATAAGAGGAAAAACACCGATATGTCCATCAACCATAAGTATAGAAGGTTTCCTTGGGCTGTTAGGGCTGCATATCTTGCCATCACTAAGGAATGCAGAAAATAGGAAGGTAAAGTTGGATTATCTTTTCCAAAGATTTGGTCGTCTCGAGAGCTTCGATAAACACCGAGATAAATTTGCCTGCACTCGTAGACAATGGATACATATGCGACCAAGGGTATTTGTGATGGCCTTCTTGGGGGCTATGGTCTTCCCAATGAGGTTCCATTCAATAAATATCAATATTTTTTTCAATTGTAATGGAACTTTTTGCGGTGCCACACAACTATTCCTTGTTACATATGATTCTCGCCGAAGTATTTCGATCATTGTCAGCATGCACAAGGGGGCATAACTTCTTTGGAGGCTGCAATTTGTTATTACAGATCTGGGCAATAGAGCACTTCTATTGCCGAGAACCATAAAGGGACTACACTATAGACGCTCATAATATGATCCAAAGCCACAATGATCGTCTTAGGTATTGGGACGCACCTATGGGAGAGGAAGAGTGGCATTTGTTTTTGACCAACCTCACAGGAGATTCCATCCATTGGAAGTATTATTGGACGAGAGGATCAATTTTTGTTAGGACGCAACATCTCTATTTCATTGATCTGATCGGGTTAGGAGTTATCCAGCCATATGCTCCTCTCCAAGTTTTACGACAATTTGGAGTTGTCCAAGACATACCATTATGGGCAAATATGGCATTACATGAGGATGACCTCATTTCGGTCCCAACAGCGCGTATAAGGAATTTGCAATTAGAATGGGATTACATGATTACGATGAAGGCAGGAAATGAAAAATGGTGCACACCAGAATATTATGTGTGGCGTACCACTATGAGCCATTTGGCTCAGCCAAGTACAAAGGGGATTGTAGGTGGTGCAGACAACCAATGGGTTGATTGGGTTAAGCAGGGGGTACTCACTCACATCGAATTCACAACACCAATGTACAATTAAATAATTCCAGGATCAGTAGATCATTTGATACCAATGATCGAAGAAGATCCAGAGGAAGACCCTGAAGAGGATCCAAGTGAATATCCTGAGGAGCCGGAAGAGGAAAATCCGGAAGAGGACCCAGAGGAAGAAGCTCACTCTGAGTATAGTTCGATAGGGTTCGACGAAGAGGTAGGATCGAACCAGATTGACGAATTCTCGAAGTACTATCCAGGGCCCTATTATGATTATGATGATGATGATGACGCTCCAACATGGCCTTAGATTTTCATTCTTATCATGTGCCTTGTCATCCTTTTGTTCGCCTTATGGCCTCCATGTACTTTCTTTTTTTTTTTTTAGGTTTCTGCCCGTGTACTTCATTGCAAAGATCCAAGGCATCTTTGATTAATAAAATTATGTTATTCCAAATCCAAAATGTGTTTAATGGATCATTTATCATCAAATTGATTGCAACATAGGTCATCCTCTAGCAAAAAGAGGCTATGTATAGGACACATTTGAATGTCGTTAACTTGGCGTGTATGTGTAGTATATACTTGTTGTACTTTTAAATCTTTCCCAAACTAACATACTTTACTTTTTCTTTCTTTTATTTTGTTTTGTTAATCCCTAACCGAACTTTGATTTATGTCAACTTACGAACTGGCTGACTCACGATACAACCTTCGATCAAGGGGAAAGATGACAGGTGAAGAAGAATTTAACATTGCTGCAAACATAATGATACCAGTAGTGTCACGACCCAAAATGGGCCGTGAGTGGCACCCACACTTAACCTCCTAGGTGGGAGAACCAACGATACAAACCCCAACTAATAAATATAACAATAACGCGGAAGCTCAATTAAATACATTTTCCCAAAACCTGAAAGTCATCACATGAAGGACATCTAAATTCTAAAACTAAGTCTGGAAATATCACACACCAGAATAAACAAATAACAAAATGTGTCCGAAAACTAAAGACATCATGCCATAACCGAGAGAATCCATCACGAGCTAGAAGGATAGCTCACCCTGAAATCTTCTAAATTGGAGACTGACTAGAGCTGAGGTCGAGTCAAAGCCGATGGAAAACTCGTTGCACTCCACAAAATAAAACAAAGAAAGATACACGTAGGGGTCAGTACCGTGCAACATGTACTGAGTAGGTATCATCGGCCGACTCAAAATAGGAATCAATATGCAATAAGTAATAGCGGGAAATCAACCGTAGCACTTAACAGGTAACAACCAAAAGATCAAGATCAAGTGACAACACAATGAACAATTTCATAACCAATCAACAATATTAAGATCACACATGAGGACTCAAGCCTCCATATCACACTCTTTTGGAAAATGAGTTATTGGAGATTGGGTAGTATTACGTCATTTTAATTTGTTTTCCTTTAATATTATCGTGCCAGAACGTGACACCCGATCCAAATATATCGTGTCGGAACGTGACATCCGATCCAAATATATCATGTCGGAACGTGACACCCGATTCAAATATAATTAATTCATCATTCTTCATGATTACATTCCACTTCATTAACCATATTTCATCAAGCCTTCTTTATTCAAGGCACCATTTTTGATAGAGAAAGTTCAAGATTATGAATTTCACGATCTCGGGATTTCAGACCAATCACAACAACATATCAACCATCCAAACCACAACACTTAAATACATAGTAAACTTCACATGTTACTCAATGAATATCAATCACTATTAAAAGTCTATCTATGATATAGAATAAAACCATAACCTACCTCCACCGAAGAACCAAAGTCAAGCAAGCTAATTCACCGGTGATTTCCCTTTCTTCGATGCCTCAGACTGTTTTCAATCTATCAAATATATAATATTTATAAGTAAACTAGTCCGTAGACACCAATATTATTCATATGTTTAACCTAGACCCAACAACTCACTCAATTCTATAATCAATTTCCCTAAAACTCAAGCCTAGAGTTTCAGTTTCTCAAGTATTAAAAAAATCTAATGGTATTCATAAAATAAAATACACCTAATATTTAATTACCTATTTTAATATACTAAAAACTTAATTTTATAGAGTACCCATAACAAAACAAGAAAAGAAGAACGTCAAATTATCCTCAAGTTACAAGATAGTAACTTGAACTAGACAAAAGCCATTAACTATCCATCCTAATAACTATTTTATCATTTGTTAATAACTTTCTCACTATTGCCAATGATTTGCTCTCAATCTTGGGCCTCAATTTCCAACCAAGCATCAATTTGTAGTGCTTTATTTTATAATTCTAAAAGTTATACTAATTGTTAATTACGTATAGAAAGACTTGAAAGGTTCCACCCAATTATATAATATTCATATATGGGTTATCTAATCTAGCCCTCAATTTACACATATTTAGAATGAGATTTACCTGGTACTCATCAATTTCTTGGTTTTCTCTCCTTCGGCGCACGTAAGCTGCTATCTCTCTTTTCTTTTTAAAATAATTATGTACTAGAATTAATAAACCCTATCCTTTTCCTTTAATAATTGGTATATAGTGTTAAATAAATTATTAACTTAGCCCACTAATTAAATTAGTTATTTAAATTTACCCTCAACTAAATAATTATAATTATGGAAAAGTCCAAAATACCCAATTAAAAATTTACGGGATGAGTCTTTTATAAAATAAAAAGTCCTAATACTCAAAATGACCTAACGAGTCGTTACAAGTAGAAAATCCTGAAAGTTCTCAAAATATGGCCAACATCCAAAATGATGAGAAGATGGCTCATATGGCACAAGAGCTTGAGATTTTGAGAGAGGAACTACGTCAAGTGCGAGACTTGGCCAAGCTTTCGGCTACTACCTTCCCAAGTTTCAAGATGCCCAGCTACCTCCCTAGAGCTGACCTGCCTCCTGTAGATTCTCTAAACATGCCTAAACGTGCTCCTGTTCATGGTCAAGCGCCATTAGCTCATCCGTCTGCAATCAGGACTGCTCCTGACCTTCCCACTCAAGACCCCATCACACCTACCTACCCAGTGACAAACCAGATATTTGGAGCACACACCGTCGCTCCTTATGATTCACAGATCCCACCTGTATATGCTGTTGAGGCCCCTACTTTCATGACACCGGTTAGGGTCAAAGTCCCTTATGAGGTTGACCAATATGCAGAAATGGAGAAGGATGCTCGATTAAAAGAAGATAAGTCAATAGACGCTCAACTTCGAGGTCTAAGAAAGGCGTTGAAAAACCTACAAGTCACTAGGGGAACAGAGAGCTTAGATTATGATGACTTATGCATCCACCCAGATATTGACATGCCGGTAGGATACAAGCCCCCAAAGTTTGACATATTTGATGGAAAGAGCGATCCTTACGCACATCTGAGGGCATACTGTGATAAGTTAGTCAGTGTAGGGAGAAATGAGAAACTAAGATTGAAGTTGTTCATTCGAAGTCTATCTGGAGAAGCGTTGACTTGGTATACACGCCAGGATCCTCGCAAATGGTATAACTGGCAGGAAATGGCTGAGGATTTCATGAATCGCTTCAGATTTAATACTGAAATCACTGCGGACAGGTTCTCATTAGCCAACATACAAAAGAAACCATCGGAGGACTTCCAGGAGTATGCACGACATTGGAGAAACGAGGCTGCAAGGGTTCAACCACCGCTCGATGAGAGTGAGCTCTCAAAATACTTTATTCGATCCCAAGAAGGTATCTACTTTGACAAGATGATGTCAATGATGGGCCAAAAGTTTACAGAATTGGTCAAGATGGGAGATTTTATAGAGGAAGACATCAAATCGGGTAAAATTCAGTCCATGGCTGTATTGCAAGCTGCAAGTAAGGCCATACAATCAGGATCCATTGGTGGCATCAAGAAGAAAAGGGAGGATGTTTCAGTCGTCAATTACCAACATGGAGGACAATCCCACTAATACCCCAACAATCCCCAAATTGTTGCACATACTCCATACACCTCGTACCCGGTATATAATACCCGACCACACTATAATCCACCTCGAGCACCAACATACCAAAGTCCAACAAGACCACATGTCCCACTCCAAGCACCAACCCACCAAAACAGACCAACATATGTGCCAAGACCACGTCCAAATCTCAAAGCCAGAAATACTCACACCTACACACCCATTGCCGAACCTTATGCTCAATTTTTTGAAAGGTTGAGGATAGCAGGAGTACTACAACCAGTTGAGGGAAAACTCCCCAACCCAATCCCTTACAATTTTGATGGAAACAAGCGATGCGCTTACCACTCGGGAATCCAAGGGCATGACACAGAAGATTGTTATGGCTTGAAAAACCAGGTTGAGACGTTGATCAGAAGAGGAATAATAAAATGCACTCCAACACCTCTGAATGTGAACAAAAACCCTTTGCTAAATCATGAGAATCGAGAAGTCAACATGATTTCTCTAGAAAAAGAGTACAACTTGGGAGAAACCACCGCGCCTGTCTGGAATGCCGAAGAAGCTGCCACTGCATCTCCAGTGCAACCTATTATCACTATTCAGCTAAGGGAACCTCTTACTGTCCAAACATATCTCCCAAGAGTTGTAGTAACCACTACAGTTGCTAAAAAGGCTGAGTTTGACACCAAAGGAGTCCCATGGGATTATAAAACAGAAGCCAAGGGTAAGATGATTGACGCCGTTGTGGCTCATAGAATGACTAGGTCGAGAAGGTGCTATGCTCTAGAGGATCTGAATCGAGGAGTTCTTGGAAAGGAACCGAATCCCAAGAAAAATGTTACCGATGCTGAAGTCACAAAATTTTGGAGGAAGATGCATCCGGAAGACTATTCAGTCGAAGAATAACTGAAGAAGACATCGGCTCATATATCCATAATTTCTTTACTAATGAGTTCTGAGGTACATAGGAATGCTTTGATGGAGGTGTTAAATGGGGTTTGCATTCCAAAAGAGACCACAAGTGAAACCTAAGCTGCAACAATTGGACGAGTGGTGGAATCTAACAAAATCTCTTTCCATGATAATGAGCTACCAACAGAAGGGACTGGACACAACAAAGCACTTCATATCGCGGTCAAATATCGTGATAAGATTGTGACCCGAGTTCTGATTGATGGCGGTTCTGGATGTAATATCTGCCCTTTCACAACTCTGAGAGTTTTAGGTTTAAATATGGGAGATATAGAGGAAAGTCGTA
Source organism: Solanum dulcamara (assembly GCF_947179165.1). NCBI lineage: Eukaryota > Viridiplantae > Streptophyta > Magnoliopsida > Solanales > Solanaceae > Solanum > Solanum dulcamara. The sequence goes on from NC_077242.1 coordinate 12,605,618, forward strand.
TAAAGGTTAGAGCTTTTGATGGAGCACAGAGAAGCGTCATTGGAGAAATCCATCTCACATTGCAAGTGGGACCAGCAAAATTCCCTATCTTATTTCAAGTGATGGATATGTCATCAAACTACAACTTGCTGCTGGGAAGACCATGGGTCCATGTGGCAAAAGCAGTCCCTTCAACTCTTCATCAATGTGTAAAGTTTGAGTGGGGTCATGCAGAAGTTACCGTTCATGGGGAGCTAAATCACCCCATCTATTTTGTCAATTCTGTTCCAGTCACTGAGGAATTAGATGGAGCCACTTTTCACACTTTAGAAATCATGCAAGCTGTGAGGGTTGACGAGAAGTTAGAGTCGGTTGGTGTGAAATTTTCAGGGGCCACAAAGATGGTCGCAGCAGAGATGTTGAAATACGGGTATCAGCCTAAGACAGGACTTGGACCCAGGGCAAATGGCATAGTTGAACCCATCCATTTGAAGCATCAGAAAGGTACCACTGGACTCGGATACAGATCTACATCGGGATGAGTCCACAATAGGAGATCCATCAAGACAACGTTTGTACCAGAGTAAGTTCCGATTCTAGATCACGCATCTGACGATGACATAGTAAAAGGAATAGGAAATTTGTTCGTGGCTATGATTGAAGAAGAGGAAGAGATAGATCTCCATAAATTGAGCATCCGTGATTCCAAGCCTGGAGAAAGCTTGCAGAATTGGACCATCAGTCCGTCCCTGTTTCGACAAGATTCCTGGTAGTGTGGAACGTAGTTTTGTATTTTTAAATTTGAATGATCAAAGTTGAGGCTTGTATCATGCTTGATCTTTATTGTTGGTTGTTTTTTTTCTAAAAAAAAAAAAAGCTAGAACGCTTTTAAATAAAAGTCTTTGATTTTTTTAAAATTGTCTCATTATTTCACCTACTTATTTATTTTACTTGCCTTTTTATACTTTTCAGCATTCATATTAAAAATCCTAATTCAACGGTTATGACATGTAACGAATCTATCGAGCAAAGTGAAAATAATGAACCCAATCACGAAGAATATGATAAAAGCATGATGCCTGAAAACCTACCACAGGAGGTCGAGCAGTTCGGGAACCAGGAAAAGCCTAATATGGATAAAACAGAGGTTGTCAACTTAGGAAATGAGGAAACTGTGAAGGAAACACGAATTAGCATATATTTGGAGGCCGAAAGAAAGAAGGAGTTAATAGAATTGCTTAGGCAACATATCAACATATTTTCTTGGTCTTATGACGATATGCCGGGGTTATGCACCGATGTCGTCTCATACAGACTACCAATTGATCCCACCTTCCTACCTGTTAAACAAAAGACAAGAAAGTTCAAACCAGACTTGAGCCTAAGGATTAAAGAGGAGGTAACCAAGCAAATTGAGGCAAACATTATGAGGGTCACAAATTACCCCACTTGGCTAGCCAATATAGTACCAGTGCCCAAAAAGGATGGGAAGATCAGAATATGTGTGGACTATCGAGATCTCAACAGAGCTAGTCCGAAGGATGATTTTCCTCTCCCAAATATTCATATACTCATCGATAATTGTGCAAAACATGAATTGCAATCATTTGTCGATTGTTTTGCGGGATATCACCAGATACTGATGAATGAAGATGATGCAGAAAAGACAGCATTTATCACTCCATGGGGGGTGTATTGCTATAGAGTAATGCCATTTGGCTTAAAAAATGCTGGTGCAACCTATATGAGGGCCATGACCACCCTCTTTCATGATATGATCCACAAGGAGATTGAAGTATATGTGGATGATATCATTATCAAATCCAAAAGGAGTTTGGACCACCTATATGATTTGCGAAAATTCTTTGAGAGGTTGTGAAAGTATAATCTAAAATTAAGTCCAGCAAAGTGTGCATTTGGAGTACCTGCAGGAAATCTGTTAGGGTTCATTATTAGCAGGAGAGGCATAGAGTTGGATCCTTCTAAGATCAAGGCAATTCAAGAATTACCTCCCCCGAAGACTAGGAAGGACGTGATGAGTTTCTTGGGAAGGCTTAACTACATCAGTCGATTCATAGCACAATCCACCATAATTTGTGAACCCATTTTTAAATTACTAAAGAAGGATGCTGCCACAAAATGGACGGAGAAATGTCAAAGGGCTTTTGATAAAATCAAAGAATATTTGTCCAACCCGCCAGTATTGGTCCCACCTGAGCCTGGGAGGCCGTTGCTATTATACTTATCTGTCATGGACAATGCATTTGGATGCGTATTGGGACAACATGATGAGACAGGTAAAAGAGAGCAAGCCATTTACTACTTGAGTAAGAAGTTCACACCGTATGAGGCAAGATATACCTTATTAGAACGAACATGTTGCGCTTTGACTTGGATTGCGCAAAAATTTAAGCATTACTTGTCTGCATACACCACGTACTTGATCTCAAGAATGGATCCACTAAAGTACATATTTCAGAAGCCAATGCCTACAGGTAAATTGGCAAAATGGCAAATTTTATTGAGCAAGTTCGAAATTGTGTACGTGACACAGAAGGCCATCAAAGGACAAGCCTTGGCTGACCACCTCACAGAAAATCCAGTGGACCAAGATTATGAGCCGCTCAAAACTTACTTCCCTGATAAAGAAGTATTGTTTGTAAGAGAAGACGTATCAGAATGATACGATGGTTGGAGGATGTTTTTCGATGGAGCATCAAATTCCAAAGGAGTTGGAATAGGAGCGGTTTTAATTTCAGAAAAGGGTCAATATTACCCAATTTCAGCCAAGATTAGGTTTGATTGCACCAATAACATTGAAGAGTATGCAGCTTGTATTCTCGGACTTAGAATGGCCATAGACATGAACGTCAAAGAGCTTTTGGTCATAGATGATTCTGATTTATTGGTTCATCAGGTGCTAGGAGAATGGGCTACTAAGAATGTGAAAATCCTTCCTTATTTGCATTGCATAAAGGAGTTGAGTAGGAAATTCACACGTATTGAATTCAAACATGTCCCTCGAGCTCAAAATGAATTTGCCGATGCTTTGGCGACAATATCCTCTATGATTCAGCATCCAGACAAGAATTACATCGACCCTATCGAAGTAAAATTACATGATAGACATGCGTATTGTTTTCATGTTGTTGAGGAAATGGATGGAAGACCATGGTACTATGACATCAAGAGATTGATAGAGGCACATGAATACCCTAAAAATGCCACGAGCAAGTTGAAACGGACTTTAAGAAGAATGTCAATCATTTCTTTCTTAATGGAGAAATCCTGTATAGGAGGACTCCGGATTTAGGATTGCTGGGATGTGTTGACGCCAAAGAAGTGACGAGGCTTTTAGAAGAAATACATGCAGGAACATGTGGACCTCATATGAATGGATTCAGTTTGGCTAAGAAGATCTTAAGAGCTGGATATTTTTGGATGACCATGGAGAGAGATAGCATTCGATACATGCAGAAGTGTCATCAATGCCAAGTGCATGGAGATTTTATACGAGTTGCACCAAATGAGCTCAATGTTATGGGTTCCCCATGGCCATTTTTCGCTTGGGGCATGGATGTAATTGGGCCCATAGAGCCTCCTGCATCAAATGGACATCGTTTCATCCTTGTAGCTATTGATTATTTTACAAAATGGGTCGAAGCTTCGACATATAAGGCAGTAACTAAGAAAGTCGTGGCAGATTTTGTTCGTAACAATATCATTTGTCGATTCGGGATTCCAGAATCAATTATAACAGATAATGCGGCAAATCTCAACAGCGATCTTATGAAGGAAATTTGTGAGCGATTCAAGATTACTTATCGAAATTCCACAACTTATTGGCCACAGATGAATGGAGCAGTTGAAGCAGCAAACAAGAACATCAAGAAGATTTTGAGGAAAATAGTGGATGGTCACACACAATGGCATGAGAAGTTACCATATGCTCTGCTCGGTTATCATACCACAATCAGAACTTCCACTGGGGCAACTCCTTATATGTTGGTTTATGGTTCAGAAGCAGTAATACCTGCTGAAGTGGAAATACCATCTTTAAGGATTATTCAAGAGGTCGGTTTAGATGATGCAGAATGGATTCGCAGCAGGATTGAACAGTTGATGCTCATTGATGAGAAAAGAATGGATGTAGTTTGTCATGGTCAACTTTACCAAAACAGGATGGCCAAAGCATTTAACAAGAAAGTCAAGCCTCGATAGTTCACACCAGGACAATTAGTATTGAAGAAGATATTTCCTCACCAAGGAGAAACTAAGGGGAAATTTGCACCAAACTGGCAAGGTCCTTACATGGTTCATAGAGTATTATCCGGAGGAGCAGTAATCTTAGCAGAAATGGATGGCACAGTGAGCACGAAGCCAATCAACTCAGACTCCATCAAGAAGTACTACATCTGAAGATATCAAGACTGGCTTTCATTTTGATGGATTTCTTAAATTCCATGTAAACAGAACTACGTCTCGACCTGACTTCCCACGGTGGGGTACGTAGGCAGACCACATCGGGTTCGGTCCTCTTTTAGAAAATCCAAAAACATCACTTCCATGTATTTAGAACTACGCTCGACCTGACTTCCCTCGGCGGGATACGTAGGCAATCCTCGTCGGATTCGGTCCCTTTATAGTTTAACTTTTCTATTGTAATTGAACTACGTCCTGACCTGATTCCACTTGGATATGTAGACAGCCTGAGTCAGGCTCGGTCATTATACTGTATAATGTTCATTTCTTATCCTCGAATTACGTGCAGACCTAATTCCCATTTGGGGATACGTAGGCAACCTTAAGGGTTTGATCATACTTTAGAAAACTCTCCTTTAGTTAGGTATCATTAGAACGTGAAGGATCTCGCGAATAAGTCTAGAGAAGCATCGTCAGAAGACAAGACTAAAAGAAAGATTACATTTGGATATGGAAAAGCACGATAGACTCCAAATCATGTCATAACCTTAAGATGATCAAGGATTACTCTCTCTCTCTCTCTATATATATATATATATATATGATATACTCTTTTGTCAAAAAACATACTATTATTTTTATTTATTCATTTATTTACTTATTTATTTTATTATTATTTTTTTATTTATTTTTTTTTTTTATTTTTATTTTTTTAAAAATAAAATAAATGCTTCTCTACTATTCCACCTACTAAGTCTCTAGGTTAAGATACTACGGATGGACTATAGAGGTATTGGAGGTTCCCGGTGACGAGGCCTGAATCAGCGAGTCGATACAAATCAACACCCGTCCCAAACTAAAATTTTCTTTGAACCGGAAAACAGAAGATCGAGGAAGACAACCTCAAGTCTAGAGGATGACTGCTGACGCCATTCGACTTCTCAAAATCATAATCCAAAATATTCTTCCCTTAACTTATTTATCGGAAATACTTTATACTTCGATGTGCTGTCTAAAGGATTTCCCTTTAAATCTTTGCAGGTACGATCGAGATCCGGATCAAAACACTGAAGACAAGGGGGCCCCCATAGGATAAATAGGATAGTTTACTTTTGTAAAATATAACTCCATCAATTGGAGCTTGTCATCTAACCTCGTCAACAACTCCTCCCTCGGAGAATATCGTCTAACTGCGTCAAATAAGCTCCTTCAATTGGAGAACGCCATCTAACACCATTCAAAACTCCGCTGACCGGAGGATGTGTATAGCCATCACCGTTCGATTGTATATATCCACCGAAGATTGTATATAGCGAACATCATTCAAACTCCATCGATCGGAGGCTGTATATAGCAAACATCATTCAAACTCCGCCATCTGGAGGCTGTATATAGCAAACATCATTCAAACTTCGCCGTCTGAAGACTATATATAACAAATATCGTCCAAACTTCGATGTCTGGAGGCTGTATATACCAAATAGTCCAAACTCCACCATCTGGAGGTTGTACATAGCAAACCTCGTCAAACTCCTTCGATCAGGAGCATGTATACTACAACGTCGTACATCTATAGTTAAATTTACACCAGTTTTACACCGTCGGATACAGGCGTTACATTACAAATTTTACATCACCGGATACAGGCGTTACTTTATAAGTTTTACATCGCCGAATACAGGCGTTACATTACCAGTTTTACACCGCCGGATACAGGCGTTACTTTACAATCTCTACACCACCGGATACAGGCGTTACTTTACAAGTTTTACATCGCCGGATACAGGCGTTACATTACCAGTTTTACACCGTCGGATACAGGCGTTACTTTACAATATCTACACCATCGGATACAGGCGTTACTTTACAAGTTTTACATCGCCGGATACAGGCGTTACTTTACAAGCTTTACATCGCCGGATACAGGCATTACTTTACAAGTTTTACACCGCCGGATACAGGCGTTACATCTACAAGTCTTACACCACCGGATATAGGTGTTACATTTACAAGTTTTACACCGCCAGATACAGGCATTACATTTATAAGTTTTACATCGCCGGATACAGGCATTACATTTACAAGCTCTACACCGCCGGATGCAGGTGTTTACATTACAATCCCTCCGCCAGACGGAGGACACCACATTACTACATGAAACTTGTCACGCCCCGAGAGGGTACCCTAGGCGTGGCCGGCACTCAGAAACCATCTCTGGATTCCGAGAGAACCACTTGGTCTCATTACTCATTTGTTCATCAGCGGAAGACTTAATAATACTAATGTGGGCTTGTCATAATCAAAGGAAAAATAGATAATTCTTAGAAGAAGTAGTTTCTAAGAAGAACTACTCCGATTACATCATTAGACTCTGTCTATGAAGCCTCTAATACTCTTAGATGGTGCCAATGACATGTCCATGGCTACCTTAAAAGAAACATCACACTCAACAATAATAAAAGGATAAGGAGTTCCTTCGAATACAAGAAGGACTCACCAAATAGCCAAAAAAAAATGATCTTCAACGATGCGCCTGTTGAGGATCTCTAACACCTGTATCTGCATCATAAAACGATGCAGGTCGAGTGACGTCAGTACGTGGAATGTATGAGTATGTAAAATGGCAGAAAGGTAAGGACAAATATCAAGATACTCCTCTCAATAAAACTCAGCTCAGAACTCAACATCATCTCAATGTAATGCAAGTTTAAAATATAATAATAAAAATAATAGTAATAAGCCATGCTTACTCAGTTGGGAGTTTCTCTAACCGACAACCATCACTTATGAGCTAGTGATGATACAATGAAGCGATGTCATTGCCACATCCATCCAATACCTTGCCAGGGTAAAGGACATCACCATCTTGGATCCACTCATCAAAGTCCTCTTTTTGGGACTTAAGAGGCATAGCCTCCATCCTACGCTGGCTACGTAGTTCTGAGGTTTGAGTCAATTAAACTCTTACCCAACTCGGTGCTCAATACTACTCCCAAAATATGTGCTCATATTAAACTCATCATCTAGTCTCATTGGACTTTAATTTAAATCATCAAACTCATCTCATTTCATGTTCATTAATCATTATACTTCCAAAAAAACATCATTTACATCTCATCAAAACATCTTGCTCAAAATATCATTTTCTCAAATTCATTCAAATTCAACTCTTTTACTCTTTCAAAACTCAATAAAATACATATATAGTATTAATTCATATAACTTTCTTTTTATCAATGAAAATAATAAAAAGCCAACATCCTTACTCAAAACATGTGTAAAAATATTCATGAACATCAAATCAATTAAGATTCATGGGAAAGTAGCCATGAACAATAATTCCAATAATATGAGAGATAATAATAATAATAATATTAATGCATAAATATATCAAACTCAATAGAAGAAGAATTATTTTATTTAGAATTCAAGATTTGGATAAAACTCAACTATAACTCAATTATAATGAATTTAAATATTGGGCGCATGGACGAACTCAATCCAATACTATGAAAGCCTTACATACCTTAAATCCGAAGGTTTACTCCGAATTGGGACACTCTTGGACCCCTAGCCTTTTCTTCTCGCTGGAGCGTTTTGTGTACTATCCGGAGTATAAGAATAACTGAAGTAGTATTTTTATACTACTAAAACTAAAACTATATTTGAGAAGAAGTATATAGAGAGAAGAAATGCTTAAGAAAGCTTGATGAATAAAATTAAGAAATAAGGTGGGTATTTATAGGTGGGAAAGAGGGACCTAACAATAAATAAAATAATTATAAAGAAAAATATGAAAATTTAATGGAATATATTGATGTCATGGATGATGTTAAATGGAGGACAATTTATGTCATGCATGATGTCAAATGTATCTAGATCTTTCCATGGTAGGTAATATGAGTTCTTTTTAACCGAATACTCTTTTACAGAGCTGCGTTTGAATAAGATAAATTCCTTATTAGGATTTGGTGTCTTTATAAGAATTGTAGATATAGAAGTCTAGTTTCATATAGTTCAAGAATCAACAAATTTGGAGCAACCTATAGTGAGATATGAATTTTCTTCTATAAACACTCAATTCCATTACAGTACTATATCTTGCAAAGATTAATTTATTTGACCTACTTATACAATGAATATTAAGATATGTTCTTCATGCAAGTTGTAGGTAAGGATGTTGTGGTTACCCAAAAATTTGAATCACCTAATTTGGACCAACCTATGAAAAGTTATGCCCAAAATACAGAGGCTATATTATTTTTATCGAGAATTAAAATACCGACATACAACATTTTAGGGGTTGTTACAATATCTCCCCCTTGGGATCATTCATCCTCTAATGAAGATGAAAATAGGAGACTTAAAGAATGAATATCATCAATACATCAACTCCGATACTCAAATGGTCAATGACTCAAACTCAAGAATAAACATCGACTCAAAGGTAGAAGTAAGGAATATTACCTTGAATATCGTCATAAGAAGGCATAAATAGATGAGGATAGTTAGCCTTCATATCTTCTTCATCTTCCCATGTAGCCATTTCAACAAATTGATTTCGCCATAGGACTTTGACAGATGCCACTTCCTTAGTTCTTAATTTGCGAACCTGATGATCAAGAATTTGAACTGGAATCTCTTCATAACTCAAACTCTCTTTCACCCAATGCTCTCAGCTGGGACAACAAGTGAAGGATCTCCCAAACACTTCTTAAGCATAGAGATGTGAAACACGGGATGAATAGCAGCTAATTTTGGAGGCAACTCCAATTCATAGGCTACGTTACCTACCCTCCTCATAATCTGATAAGGACTAATGTAGCGGGGACTAAGCTTCCCTTTCTTTCCAAATCTCATCATATCCTTCATGGGTAAAACTTTCAAGTATACCCAATCGTACACTTCGAACTCTAAATCTCTTCTTCTAACATCAGTGTAGGATTTCTGGCGAGTTTGAGCAGTCCTCAACCTCTCTTGTATGGTTTTCACCTTCTCCATAGCTTGGTGAACCAAGTCTGGTCCAATCAACTCAGCTTCACCAACTTCAAACCAACCAATTGGTGATCTACATCTCCTCCCATACAGAGCTTCATAAGGAGCCATTTGAATACTCGAATGGAAACTATTATTATATGCAAACTCAATAAGAGGTAAATGATCATCCCAATTACCTTTGAAGTCAATGACACAGGCTCTTAACATATCCTCCAAAGTCTGTATCGTACGCTCTGCTTGGCCATCTGTTTGCGAATGAAAAGCAGTACTAAGGTTCACTCTTGAACCCAAGCCCTTCTGAAATGACTTCCAAAACTGAGCAGTAAATTGAGCTCCCCTATCAAAGATGATAGACAAAGGAACTCCATGCAGTCTAACAATCTCTCTAAGATACAGTTTGGCATAATCCTCTGCAGTGTTCGTAGTCTTAACCGGCAAGAAATGGGCCGATTTAGTCATCCTATCCACAATCACCCAAATAGAGTCATGCTATTTGCGGGTTCGTGGTAAACCAGTAATGAAGTCCATATTGATCATTTCCCACTTCCATTCCGGGATCTCTATATTTTGAGCCACTCCACAAGGCCTTTGGTGCTCAACTTTAACTTGTTGGCAATTCGGGCACTTGGACACAAACTCTGCTATATCTCTCTTCATTCCACTCCACCAGTATACTTCTCTCAAGTCATGATACATCTTTGTTGAACCTGGATGGATGGAATACTTAGAATTATGGGCTTCTTTCATGATTCTCTCCCTAACACCATCAACACTTGGAACACATAATCTTTCTGATATCTCAACACTCCATCTCCCCCTTTGGTAAAAGCCATTACCTTCTGCTTGTGAACCTCATCCTTCAATTGAAAAAGAATAGGATCCTGATCTTGTTTTTCTTTCACCTCTGCAACCAGAGATGATTCAGCTCCATTTCGTACTATTGCACTACCCTCACTAGAGTGAATAAGTTGAACTCCCAAACGCGCAAGTCTATGCACTTCCTTTGCCAACTCCTTCTTTTCCTCTTCCACATGGGTTGTACTCCCCATAGATAACCTGCTAAGAGCATCAACAACTATATTTGCTTTTCCTGGGTGGTAGAGAATGCTCATGTCATAATCCTTGAGCAACTCTAGCCATCTCCTCTGCCTCAAATTCAGCTCCTTCTGGCTGAATACATATTGTAAGCTCTTATGGTCTGTGAACACATCCACATGTACACCATAAAGATAGTGATGCCAGATCTTAAGAGCAAATACCACAGCTGCCAACTCAAGATCATGAGTGGGGTAGTTCCTCTCATGAGTCTTAAGCTGCCTGGAGGCATAGGCAATGACCTTTCCTTTCTGCATTAATACACATCCCAACCCAACTCTTGAAGCATCACAATAGATTACAAAACCATCCGTTCCTTCGGGTAGGGATAGTACTAGAGCAGTAGTCAATCTAGCTTTCAACTCTTGAAAACTTTTCTCACAAGCATCAGACCATTCAAACTTAGCCTTCTTCTGAGTCAGCTTAGTCAATGGTGAGGATATGGATGAAAATCCCTCAACAAACCTCCTGTAGTAACCAGCCAAACCTAAGAAACTCCTTATGTCGGTTGGAGAGGTGGGTCGGGGCCAGTTCTTAACTGCCTCAATCTTTTGAGTATCAACTTGGATTCCATCCCCAGATATAATATGGCCTAGAAATGCTACAGACTCAAGCCAAAACTCACACTTTGAAAACTTAGCATACAACTCCTCCTCCTTAAGAGTTTGAAGGACAATCCTAAGGTGATTAACATGCTCACTCTTACTTCTAGAGTAGACCAAAATATCATCGATGAAGACAATTACAAACGTATCTAGGTATGGCTTGAATACTCGGTTCATGAGGTCCATAAAAGCTGCTGGAGCATTTGTCAATCCAAAGGACATAACAAGAAACTCAAAATGACCATAGCGGGTTCGAAAAGCCGTCTTCGGAATGTCACATTCTCTCACTTTCAACTGGTGATAGCCTGATCTGAGGTCTATCTTAGAGAAGCATGTGGCACCCTGAAGTTGGTCAAATAAATCATCTATTCTGGGGAGAGGGTACTTGTTTTTAATGATGACCTTATTTAGTTGTCGGTAATCAATGCACATTCTAAGGGACCCATCTTTCTTTCGCACGAATAGGATAGGAGCGCCCCAAGGTGAGACACTTGGCCTGATAAATCCCTTATCTAGGAGGTCTTTCAGTTGTTCTTTCAACTCTTTCAACTCAGCAGGAGCCATCCTATAGGGAGGAATAGAGATAGGTTGTGTATCAGGAAGGACATCAATACCAAAGTCTATCTCTCTATCAGGAGGGATTCCGGGTAGATCCTCAGAAAAGACTTCAGGAAACTCATTCACAATGGGAACTGACTCAAGAGATGGAGTCTGATCATTAATATTTTTGACTCGGACTATATGATATATACATCCCTTAGAGATTAATTTTCTGGCCTTAAGGTAGGAAATAAATTTACCCCTAGGCACTACAGAATTCCCCTTCCACTCTAAGATAGGCTCGTTTGGAAATTGAAACTTGACAATTCGGGTCCTACAATCAACTGAAGCATAACAAGAATAAAGCCAGTCCATACCAAGAATCACATCAAAATCAACCATGTCCAACTCAACTAAGTCAGCCATGGTATCCCTATGATAGATTGATACAATACAATTTCTATAGACCCTCTCAGCTAAGATAGACTCACCAACAGGAGTAGACACGCTGAAAGGCTCAAGAAGACACTCAGGAAGGATCTCAAATTTACTAGCCAAGTAAGGAGTCACAAAAGATAATGTAGCACCCGGATCAAGTAATGTATACACATCAAAAGAAAGGACTCGGAGCATACCAGTAACAACATCGGGTGCATTTTCTTGGTCTTGGCGACTACCCATAGCATACAGACGGTTGGTTCCCCCACCTGCACTTGAAGCTGCACCTCTATGATTACCTCTATTCTGTGGAGCTGCAGAAGAAAATTGAGCTCTACTACTTCCATCTCCCTGCCTCTTTGAAGGACACTCATTCTGGAAGTGACCTATCTTTCCACATACGTAACAAGCATTGGTGCCCACACGACACTCTCCCAAATGGAGCCTCCCACATTTAGCACATGGTGGTTTCCCTCTAGAACCTTGAGCCATACTTAATTGGGACTGAGAACCCTGAGATCGGAAGTTTTGGTGACTTAGAGATCTCTGATCATACCTGGTATTAGGTGTAAAAGCATTTGTTGGGGAAGGTGCATAATTGGAAGACCTTTTCTGAAAGAAAGACTTGTTATCCTTTCCTTGCTTCTGCTCATTCTCATGCCCAGCAGACTTAGCCTTCTTGCTTAGGTGTTCCTCTCGGTCCTTTTTCTTTTCATCCTCAACCTGCTGAGCATACACCATCAATCTAGAGAAATCCATGTCAGAAATCATTATCATTGCCTTACATTCTTTCTTTACATGTTTGCTTAGGCCAGAGACAAACTTCCTCATCTTAGACCTCATATGAGGAATCATTTCTGGGGCATATTTGGACAATTGAATAAACTTCAAACTATACTCTTTCACAGTCATACTCTCTTGCTTGAGGTTTACAAACTCCTCAATTTTTGCTTCACGTAGCTCTTGGGGAAAGAAGTTATCAAGAAATGCTCTTTCAAACTCATCCCAAAGAGCAGACTCTGCATCTTCACCTCTATTTTCTTCCCACTGGTTATACCAGACATTTGCCACATCCTTGAGTTGATAAGACACCAACTCAACCCCCTCGATCTCTGTAGCATGCATCGCTTTTAGTATCTTCCACATCTCATCAATGAAATTTTGGGGGGTCATCAACGTTGGAACCCGTGAAGACCGGTGGATTCATTCTCAGAAAATCTCTGATCCTTGTGGCAGCAGACGGCTCTTGATAACTAGAGCTAGGAGTTGGTGAACTTTGGCTACTACTTTGAGCAGCCACCAACTGGGTGAGCATAGCAATCGCTCCTCCAAAATCTTCCTCAGAAGTAGGAGTGGTCTAAACAGTAGGTACTTGGGGTACCTCAGTAGACCTTGCAGGTCGGCCCCTTGTTCTCCGTGGAGGCATCATTGACTGTGGAACCTCAGTGCTGGCAGCATTTCTCTGACTAGCTGAACGTTTAAGAGGCATGTCTGAAATGTGTAAACGCACGAATTAGAAAAAAAGCTTTTATAGAGTTAAACTCTATCGCACGAACTCAGATTATGAAAGAAGTGAAATAATTCCTAATGTCCTATAGCTTCCTGATTATAAGTGTGGTACACGACATACCCATAAGCAAGACTCTATTAGACACGGCTTCATAGACACCCTAGGACTCTTGAACTCTGTGCTCTGATACCAAGTTTGTCACGCCCCGAGAGGGTACCCTAAGCGTGACCGGCACTCAGAAACCATCTCTGGCTTCCGAGAGAACCACTTGGTTTCATTACTCATTTGTTCATCAGCGGAAGACTTAATAATACTAATGTGGGCTTGTCATAATCAAAGGAAAAATAGATAATTCTTAGAAGAAGTAGTTTCTAAGGAGAACTACTCCGATTACATCATTAGACTCTGTCTATGAAGCCTCTAATACTCTTAGATGGTGCCAATGACATGTCCATGGCTACCTTAAAAGAAACATCACACTCAACAATAATAAAAGGATAAGGAGTTCCTTCGAATACAAGAAGGACTCACCAAATAGCCAAAAAAAATGATCTTCAACGATGCGCCTGTTGAGGATCTCTAACACCTGTATCTGCATCATAAAACGATGCAGGTCGAGTGACGTCAGTACGTGGAATGTATGAGTATGTAAAATGGCAGAAAGGTAAGGACAAATATCAAGATACTCCTCTCAATAAAACTCAGCTCAGAACTCAACATCATCTCAATGTAATGCAAGTTTAAAATATAATAATAAAAATAATAGTAATAAGCAATGCTTACTCAGTTGGGAGTTTCTCTAACCGACAACCATCACTTATGAGCTAGTGATGATACAATGAAGCGATGTCATTGCCACATCCATCCAATACCTTGCCAGGGTAAAGGACATCACCATCTTGGATCCACTCATCAAAGTCCTCTTTTTGGGACTTAAGAGGCATAGCCTCCATCCTACGCTGGCTACGTAGTTCTGAGGTTTGAGTCAATTAAACTCTTACCCAACTCGGTGCTCAATACTACTCCCAAAATATGTGCTCATATTAAACTCATCATCTAGTCTCATTGGACTTTAATTTAAATCATCAAACTCATCTCATTTCATGTTCATTAATCATTATACTTCCAAAAAAACATCATTTACATCTCATCAAAACATCTTGCTCAAAATATCATTTTCTCAAATTCATTCAAATTCAACTCTTTTACTCTTTCAAAACTCAATAAAATACATATATAGTATTAATTCATATAACTTTCTTTTTATCAATGAAAATAATAAAAAGCCAACATCCTTACTCAAAACATGTGTAAAAATATTCATGAACATCAAATCAATTAAGATTCATGGGAAAGTAGCCATGAACAATAATTCCAATAATATGAGAGATAATAATAATAATAATATTAATGCATAAATATATCAAACTCAATAGAAGAAGAATTATTTTATTTAGAATTCAAGATTTGGATAAAACTCAACTATAACTCAATTATAATGAATTTAAATATTGGGCGCATGGACGAACTCAATCCAATACTATGAAAGCCTTACATACCTTAAATCCGAAGGTTTACTCCGAATTGGGACACTCTTGGACCCCTAGCCTTTTCTTCTCGCTGGAGCGTTTTGTGTACTATCCGGAGTATAAGAATAACTGAAGTAGTATTTTTATACTACTAAAACTAAAACTATATTTGAGAAGAAGTATATAGAGAGAAGAAATGCTTAAGAAAGCTTGATGAATAAAATTAAGAAATAAGGTGGGTATTTATAGGTGGGAAAGAGGGACCTAACAATAAATAAAATAATTATAAAGAAAAATATGAAAATTTAATGGAATATATTGATGTCATGGATGATGTTAAATGGAGGACAATTTATGTCATGCATGATGTCAAATGTATCTAGATCTTTCCATGGTAGGTAATATGAGTTCTTTTTAACCGAATACTCTTTTACAGAGCTGCGTTTGAATAAGATAAATTCCTTATTAGGATTTGGTGTCTTTATAAGAATTGTAGATATAGAAGTCTAGTTTCATATAGTTCAAGAATCAACAAATTTGGAGCAACCTACAGTGAGATATGAATTTTCTTCTATAAACACTCAATTCCATTACAGTACTATATCTTGCAAAGATTAATTTATTTGACCTACTTATACAATGAATATTAAGATATGTTCTTCATGCAAGTTGTAGGTAAGGATGTTGTGGTTACCCAAAAATTTGAATCACCTAATTTGGACCAACCTATGAAAAGTTATGCCCAAAATACAGAGGCTATATTATTTTTATCGAGAATTAAAATACCGACATACAACATTTTAGGGGTTGTTACAATATCTCCCCCTTGGGATCATTCATCCTCTAATGAAGATGAAAATAGGAGACTTAAAGAATGAATATCATCAATACATCAACTCCGATACTCAAATGGTCAATGACTCAAACTCAAGAATAAACATCGACTCAAAGGTAGAAGTAAGGAATATTACCTTGAATATCGTCATCAGAAGGCATAAATAGATGAGGATAGTTAGCCTTCATATCTTCTTCATCTTCCCATGTAGCCATTTCAACAAATTGATTTCGCCATAGGACTTTGACAGATGCCACTTCCTTAGTTCTTAATTTGCGAACCTGATGATCAAGAATTTGAACTGGAATCTCTTCATAACTCAAACTCTCTTTCACCCAATGCTCTCAGCTGGGACAACAAGTGAAGGATCTCCCAAACACTTCTTAAGCATAGAGATGTGAAACACGGGATGAATAGCAGCTAATTTTGGAGGCAACTCCAATTCATAGGCTACGTTACCTACCCTCCTCATAATCTGATAAGGACTAATGTAGCGGGGACTAAGCTTCCCTTTCTTTCCAAATCTCATCATATCCTTCATGGGTAAAACTTTCAAGTATACCCAATCGTACACTTCGAACTCTAAATCTCTTCTTCTAACATCAGTGTAGGATTTCTGGCGAGTTTGAGCAGTCCTCAACCTCTCTTGTATGGTTTTCACCTTCTCCATAGCTTGGTGAACCAAGTCTGGTCCAATCAACTCAGCTTCACCTAATTTGGACCAACCTATGAAAAGTTATGCCCAAAATACAGAGGCTATATTATTTTTATCGAGAATTAAAATACCGACATACAACATTTTAGGGGTTGTTACAAAACTCCCATTAAGCAACAAACTAGAGCAAGCTAGTGGAATGTCAAACATCCCTAGCCCCGCCAAGGATTCTCTTTCAAAACTCAACTAGACTCAATTTTTCTAAATATTGAATTTGAATTTTTATGCATGACTCTTTCATGTCTCAAGCATCACCATGACTCGATACTGGGGCAATTTATTTCGAAAATTCATGTTCTTTTCTCTCCCATAGGTCTTCAGTAGCAATTACTATAGAGCATTTCTCATTTCGAGTTGGTTTCTTAGAATTACCTCCAACCTGATTTTCCACATCCTAGAATATGCTAACAACCTGATTTTTCACATCCTAGAATATGCTAATAACCTCGGTTCGAGCGTTGATCATATTAATTCTATTCGTGCTAACATCCCCATACGTTCATCACTCGTAAGAACTCGGTGTCACCATAATCCAACGCTGGGGCAAATCTTGAATTCGATCAAAATTTGTTGTGATTCTACAATCCAGAACTACACACGGCCTGATTCTCGTATAACCAGAGATATGTAGGTAACTTGAAACTGAAGTATCGGCCGCAATATTTTTTTTCAACTCCCACTCATTTCATTAGGTCCCTCTGAGGTTGTCTCATCGGTCGGACAAAATCGGCTACTCAGTCAAATTTCTTTGCTCGTCAATTCATCCCTCATTCCCAAGCAAAGAAGGGGCAAGCTGTTGAAACCCAATTTTAACCGACCTATAATTATTTTTTTGAATCACTATCTTAATATAAAAAATATATTATTTACTAAGTTTATTTTATAATTTTACTTATTCATATTAATATATACGTATTACATATCTTTTTTAATATATTTTATGTGTATATGTATATAAAAAAGGGGTTATTATTTAAGTTTATTATATATTTTTACTTGTTTATGTTAACATATCTATTTTAGTATGTATTATAAACATGTGGCATTTTATATGTATATACGCAAATATTTATATTGTATGTACATGCATATTTACTTTATATATATATATTAGTATAATTTTATAAATTTATGATTTTTACTTATTCAACATGTATTTGACAATTAGTTAGATAACATTTTATTTTTCTAACTACTTATAATTATATTCTAATCAAATTTTAATGTAGTCTATTTTTAATCTCAATTTCAATCTCAACCGTAGATTGCATTTGATCGGACGGCTCCCGTTCATTCTTATTTTTTTTTCTCACACCCAAACCCTAACCTAAACTATTTATTTTTCTCCTCTTTCTTTTCATTTTGGTCATCTTCTCCAAAGAAGAGAAGAAGACAAGCCGCCACAGCCCTTCCCTCACGAAACCACTACCACCACCGCTGCTCTTTCTCCTCCGAGATGCAGCTAGCAGCAGCCACCAAATTGGACAGCAACTCCGGTGAGAATAGCTGCAGCAAGCAGCAACCAGCGTCGCTTTCTCCTTCGTTGGCCAGTAGCCATCGACGATCATCAACGCCGAGCACCACGCAGCAGCCAGCACTGCTGCTTCTTTTCCACGCAGCAGTCAGTGCTGCTGCCTCTTCTCTGCCGTCGCAACCTCTTCTCCGTGGAAGTCGAAGAGCAGCCACGTACAGTAGCAACCAGCAGCAGCAGCGGCGACACGAACAGCAGCCCCAGCAACCTCCTTCTCCAATGGCAAGAAACAGCAGCTCACAGCAGGCAACATCAATAAGAGCATCGATGTTCCAGCGAACTCCAGCCAGCAGTCAATCGACCCTTCAAAACTCGAGATTCAAGTATGTACTTTGAGATCTTATTCATCTTAGAGACGGATCTGTAAGATCCGTCCCAGGTAAGTTTCTTCAACCTAAATGTTACTTCATTATTTCAATTCTTTGTTTCTCTCCAAATGATTCGATAATTTTGCAGACTCTGTTCTTCCTGTTACTATGTGTTTATTCAATTGTTTTGAGTATTGTGTAATCTTATCCTGTTATGGCATTTTTATGCCCAGTGGTTGCTCCCTCTATTTTGAATTTGTTATGGCATTCTTATGCCCAGTAGTTGCTCCCTTTAATCCATTTAAGTGTGATAAATCATGTATGTTTGTAATTTGTTTCCCTTTTATGAATTTAGCTAATACAGCTTAGATTTGTTAATTCAAAATCCCCGTATTGATTCTTAACTGCTTAAAAGACTGCTAGTGTTGGAATATTTCAAGTAACTCCGATACGAAATTGATTATTCATTGTTTTTGGTTTAGTACACTCCTTTAATTGATTTTGCTATCTATTTGAATTATAACAACTTGTATATTGGATTAATCATGGCCTATATTTGAACTAAGTGGTACCTAAACCATAATTATTTTGGTATACCAATATATATTCCTCATTTAGTTAACAAAGGAATTATCTTGTAACTAATTGTTCTTTTTCAGTAGTATAAACAGTTCTTATGTGTTACTTTATAGTAGGCTATAATTGTGATCTTTCTTTCCTTATTTTCCGACAGATTCTCACTATTTTAATTATGATAAAACTTTGCTTCATTGATTTATTTACTGCCTTTAAATGGTAAGGTAACATCATGCCCAAATTTACTCTTGCCTTTTGACTGATCTTCTTCGCTATATAAACAAGCTTTTTCCTTTATACTTGACAACTGATATACTCTACATAGCATTCACACGAAAAGATGCGAATTTATATTTTTTACACTTGATCACAGTTCATACACAACGCTTGGACAACTTTGACATTTTTAAGCTCTATCCACTAATTTGACATCACAAGTGAACAAACATTTCATACCTCTGGATTACTAAAGTTGAAATATTTTATATTTTTTGTTTAGATCCATACTTTGATTTTGTTTACTTGCAAAATCTGAAATATTATACACTGTTGGAAGTTTGAATTTTTTTTATATACTTGAATACTTATTCTAATTAAATTGCATAGTTTTTATCAATTATTATGGTGGGTCCCTTTGGCATAACTTTTGACTATTTTTAAAAAAACATCTTTTGAATAAAGTTCTGATCAAATCTTAAAAGAAGATGTGGTTTTGATTTTTGTGGAGAGAATTTTGAAAATCTTGTCATATTTTGAAATGAAATACACCATCATTGACTTATTTGTAAAAGATTTGAAATTCAAAATCTAGCTAGTGATTTTGTTGATTTCATTATCTTTTACCCATGGGTGTATCACTATAAAAAGTGACACACACACACACAGAAAAGAGAACAGAGAGAAAGACACAAGAAAAAAGGAAGAACAAAACAAAAAAAGAACAGAAAGAAAATACAAGAATATCTTTTAATCCGGGTGTCTATCGGATTAGTTATTTGATAAATGACATTTTGTTTTTGTCATTTGAATTTAGGAAGAAGGTTAAATTTGTTTTACTTGATATGACAAATTTTGTTGATTGAAGATTTTAGTGTTAAAAATAATTATAGTAATTGCTAATATGATATAATCATTTTGTATTGTGTCATAATTAATTTTGTCCCTTTATGAAAGTTTAAAGTAAAGTTACTATCAACTTTAAATATTTTAATATCCCACCACTTTAAAGTTAATGCTCCACTATTTTGAAATGAAACATCTTTTGAGTAATTTTAGAAGTAAATCTTGGAAAGTTGATAGAATTTGATTGATTGTCCACTTATTTGAAATTTTTTTGAATTAAAGTTTTTGACCATTTGTCTTTATGGACTTAATGGCATTTTTACCCATAGATTGATCAATATAAGTAGACAGAAAGACACAAGAAAAAAGGGAGAACAAAACAGAGAAAAAAAAACAGAGAGAAAATACAAGAACACAAAAATAAAAAAAGAAAAGAAAGAACACTAGAACTTAGAGAAGCTTTTAACAAAATACTTAATTGTTTTTTTAAGCTCTTTTCTTTTGCCTCTTTGCTACTTCGACTTGTTTGGATTTCGGATATTGCTATCGCTTTTCATTGACATAAAACTCATATTAACCGGTTAGAACCTAAAGTAAAGACAGTACAATAAAATAGGAAAAGAAAGTACTAACCGGTTAATATGAGTTTTATGTCAATGAAAAGCGATAGCAATATCCGAGATCCAAACAAGTCGAAGTAGCAAAGAGGCAAAAGAAAAGAGCTTAAAAAACAATTAAGTATTTTGTTAAAAGCTTCTCTAAGTTCTAGTGTTCTTTCTTTTCTTTTTTTTATTTTTGTGTTCTTGTATTTTCTCTCTGTTTTTTTTTCTCTGTTTTGTTCTCCCTTTTTTCTTGTGTCTTTCTGTCTACTTATATTGATCAATCTATGGGTAAAAATGTCATTAAGTCCATAAAGACAAATGGTCAAAAACTTCAATTCAAAAAAATTTCAAATAAGTGGACAATCAATCAAATTCTATCAACTTTCCAAGATTTGCTCCTAAAATTACTCAAAAGATATTTCATTTCAAAATAGTGGAGCATTAACCTTAAAATGGTGGGATATTAAAATATTTAAAGTTGATAATAACTTTACTTTAAACTTTCATAAAGGGACAAAATTAATTATGACACAATACAAAATGATTATATCATATTAGCAATTACTATAATTATTTTTAACACTAAAAACTTCAATCAACAAAATTTGTCATATCAAGTAAAACAAATTTAACCTTCTTCCTAAATTCAAATGAGAAAAACAAAATGTCATTTATCAAATAAACTAATCCGATAGACACCCGGATTAAAAGATATTCTTGTATTTTCTTTCTGTTTTGTTTTTCCTTTTTTCTTGTGTCTTTCTCTCTGTTCTCTTTTCTGTGTGTGTGTCTCTTTTTATAGTGATACACATATGGGTAAAAGATAATGAAATCAACAAAATCACTAGCTATATTTTGAATTTCAAATCTTTTACAAATAAGTCAATGATGGTGTATTTCATTTCAAAATATGACAAGATTTTCAAAATTCTCTCCACAAAAAATCAAAATCACATCTTTTTTTAACATTTGATCAGAACTTTATTCAAAAGATGTTTTTAAAAAAAGTCAAAAGTTATGCCAAAGGGATCCACCATAATAATTGATAAAAACTATGCAATTTAATTAGAATAAGTATTCAAGTATATAAAAAAAATTCAAACTTCCAACAGTGTATAATATTTCAGATTTTGCAAGTAAACAAAAACAAAGTATGGATCTAAACAAAAAATATAAAATATTTCAACTTTAGTAATCCAGAGGTATGAAATGTTTGTTCACTTGTGATGTCAAATTAGTGTATAGAGCTTAAAAATATCAAAGTTGTCCAAGCGTTGTGTATGAACTGTGATCAAGTGTAAAAAATATAAGTTCTCATCTTTTCGTGTGAATGCTATGTAGAGTATATCAGTTGTCAAGTATAAAGGAAAAGGCTTGTTTATATAGCGAAGAAGATCAGTCAAAAGGCAAGAGTAAATTTGGGCATGATGTTACCTTACCATTTAAAGGCAGTAAATAAATCAATGAAGCAAAGTTTTATCATAATTAAAATAGTGAGAATCTGTCGGAAAATAAGGAAAGAAAGATCACAATTATAGCCTACTATAAAGTAACACATAAGAACTGTTTATACTACTGAAAAAGAACAATTAGTTACAAGATAATTCCTTTGTTAACTAAATGAGGAATATATATTGGTATACCAAAATAATTATGGTTTAGGTACCACTTAGTTCAAATATAGGCCATGATTAATCCAATATACAAGTTGTTATAATTCAAATAGATAGCAAAATCAATTAAAGGAGTGTACTAAACCAAAAACAATAAATAATCAATTTCGTATCGGAGTTACTTGAAATATTCCAACACTAGCAGTCTTTTAAGCAGTTAAGAATCAATACGGGGATTTTGAATTAACAAATCTAAGCTTGTCAAGCTGTATTAGCTAAATTCATAAAAGGGAAACAAATTACAAACATACATGATTTATCACACTTAAATGGATTAAAGGGAGCAACTACTGGGCATAAGAATGCCATAACAAATTCAAAATAGAGGGAGCAACCATTGGGCATAAAAAGATTACACAATACTCAAAACAATTGAATAAACACATAGTAACAGGAAGAACAGAGTTTGCAAAATTATCGAATCATTTGGAGAGAAACAAAGAATTGAAATGATGAAGTAACATTTAGGTTGAAGAAATTTACCTGGGACGGATCTTACAGATCCGTCTCTAAGATGAATAAGATCTCAAAGTACATACTTGAATCTCGAGTTTTGAAGGGTCGATTGACTGCTGGCTGGAGTTCGTTGGAACATTGATGCTCTTGTTGATGTTGCCTGTCGTGAGCTGCTGCTTCTTGCCATTGGAGAAGGAGGTTGCTGGGGCTGCTGTTCGTGTCGCCGCCGCTGCTGCTGGTTGCTACTGTACGTGGCTGCTCGTCGACTTCCACGGAGAAGAGGTTGCGACGGCAGAGAAGAGGCAGCAGCACTGACTGCTGCGTGGAAAAGAAGCAGCAGTGCTGGCTGCTGCGTGGTGCTCGGCGTTGATGATCGTCGATGGCTACTGGCCAATGAAGGAGAAAGCGGCGCTGGTTGCTGCTTGCTGCAGCTATTCTCACCGGAGTTGCTGTCCAATTTGGTGGCTGCTGCTCGCTGCATCTCGGAGGAGAAAGAGCAGCGGTGGTGGTGGTGGTTTCGTGAGTTAAGGGCTGTGGCGGCTTGTCTTCTTCTCTTCTTTGGAGAAGATGACCAAAATGAAAAGAAAGAGGAGAAAAAAAAGTTTAGGTTAGGGTTTGGGTGTGAAAAAAAAAAATAAGAATGAACGGCAGCCGTCCAATCAAATGCAATCTACGGTTGAGATTGAAATTGAGATTAAAAATAGACTACATTAAAATTTGATTAGAATATAATTATAAGTAGTTATAAAAATAAAATGTTATCTAATTAATTGTCAAATAAATGTTGAATAAGTAAAAATCATAAATTTATAAAATTATACTAATATATATATAAAGTAAATATGCATGTACATACAATATAAATATTTGCGTATCTACATATAAAATGCCACATGTTTATAATACATACTAAAATAGATATGTTAACATAAACAAGTAAAAATATATAATAAACTTAAATAATAACCCCTTTTTTATATACATATACACATAAAACATATTAAAATAGATATGTAATACATATATATTAATATGAATAAGTAAAATTATAAAATAAACTTAGTAAATAATATATTTTTTATATTAAGATAGTGATTCGAAAAAATAATTATAGGTCGGTCAAAATTGGGTGTCAACAGCTTAGCTGTCGCACCCTATTTTCGAACGGGATCGAAATAGTTCACAACATAAAAATGGCTATGACTCTGATTTTGAAATTGTTTGTTTAGAGTCGCCACCTAATTTTAAGGAAAATATTAGGAAGACCATTGTAAATGTAAACTCTGTTTTGATTTGCGAAACCTGTGAGATTCTAAATTATCTACATTCTTATTTTCTTCGGATCAGCGCCGGCTCATTAATCGGAAGACAAAATATATAAAGTTTTTGTCATTTTTCTGCTCGAGTCAACTTCCATCATTTCCGAAGGGCCTAATTACCCCTACCCCTCTTAAGTTTATTTATTATTATGACCCTAAAGCGATCTAAAAGAAAATAATAAAAAAACTAACGTCTTAAAAGGTGTCTAAACGTCCCAACTTAATATCCAAGAGGCATTGGACGCACTATTTAGAGTAGGTTTTAGACCAAAGGAAATATAGGCATCCTAATTAGACACATCGTCAAACAAAACAGATAGGACAAGCAGTTAGCACATAAAATCTCAAATAAGCCTCTAAATTAATTAATTAACATGCTTGAAAACACATATAAATTGTGAAGGTCATAATGATTATGTGTGTGCGTACAATCAGACACAGGTATTATAAACATAAAAACTTGAATAATATGACGGACAAATTTAATTACTTAGGTGATTATAATAAAAAGAAGTATGCTTGATAATTTAGTTATTAACTAACAATATTTTATAGAATACTATTCATATGACTTTAGTTAAGAGCATGCTAAAAAATTTATTAAACGCTATGGGTATGGTTTTCTAAATGTTGATATACTAAAGATGTATTAAAATATAGACATGATTTCAAATATAGAATAATATGATAAATATTTATTAGAACCCTAGGGGCATGAATTCTACTCATAATTGTTATGAAAAAATATTTTTGAAGGCCTAATATCCATTTAATTGACGTGTTAGAATTATAATACCTATAAACATAATTGTTATATGATAAAATATGCGAGAAATATTATTAGATCTCATGGACCCAATAGGCTCAAAATATTCTTACCGACATAGTTTTCTATATGCTTGAAATAATATTAAACCCTATAAACGATACCTAGATGATTAGTATGTTGAAATTTATTTTAAATATTATTTATAGACAAGGTGTCTAAATGAAATGATATGTTGAAAATTGATTAAAATTGTAAGCATGGTTTTAAAATAAAATAACATGACAAATATTTATCAAATCCTATAGACATGGTCTCTATATATAAACTATGATAAACATTTGTTACAATTCTAGAGGCTTGGTTTTAATAAAAGGTGCTAAAATATTTATTAAAAATCTAGAGGTATGATTTTTTTTGTTAATAATATTATACTAAAAGTATTTTTATAACGGCCTATAGACATGAATTCTACATAACAGATAAACTATTTATTAACTTAAATGCATGATTTATGTATATTGACCACATTCTACATTAAACATGATTTCTATATGGTTAAAAATCTTATGGCCATGGTTTCCAAATAAAGTATGTATTAGAACATTAATTAAATTCTATAGATGTAGTTTCTATATGAGTCAATATGATAAAAAAATATTTGTAATCTTGTAAGCGTAAATTAACTCTTATAAAATACTAAAAATATTCATTAAGTACTAAAGACGTGATTTATGTATATTTCTTACGGTGAAAATATTGATTTTATATGCTTGCAATATTATTCAATTTTATAAACATAGTTCTATATGACATAATATTATAAAAAATATTTATTAGCAAATATATAGGTATTGTATCTATTAAAGTAGCCTATTAAACTTATTAAATCTTAAACATGATTTCTATAAAATTTAACATGCTAAAGTCGTGTAGGTATAGTTTCAATTAATATGCTGAAAATATTTAGCTTAAACCATGACATATGATTTAATTAACATGCTGGAAATTATCTATCGAAAGCGTATGTACATGATATGTAATAATAGAATGATTGATACAACAACAACAACAAACCCAGTATAATCCCATAATGTGGGGTATGGGAGGGTAGAGTGTACGCAGACCTAACCCCCACCTTGAAAGGTAGGGCGGCTGTTTCTGAAAGACCCTCGGCTTTAAGAGAGGATAAGATAAAAGGTCAGATAGGGGCAAACATATAGAAAACAAGATGAAAACAGGAATAGCAAAAGGGAAAATCGTGGTAGAGTGGTACGGGAAGAAAGAGGCATAACTACAATAAATAAATAAATAAGATAAGATAAGATAGATAAGACAGTCAAAGTACAACGACGCCATAACTATAAACAGCAATACAATGCAGAAATCAAAAGGCAATGAACAATGGGCATAACTACAACTACTATGGTGCAAAAGATGAATCACTTAGCCTTTAATCCTAATCTGGGTCCTCCACAAAGGAAATTATAGTGCGCTAATGCGCCTACTAGTAGGGTAGGATAACGCGATTATTTACTAGCCTTCTACCCGAATGCGGGTCCTCCACACACTCCTATCTAAGGTCATGTCCTCGGTAAGCTGTAACTGCGCCATGTCTTATCTAATCACCTCTCCCCAATATTTCTTCGGCCTACCCCTACCTCTTCTGAAGCCATCCATGGCCAACCTCTCACACCTCCTCACTGGGGCATCCGTGTCTCTCCTCTTCACATGCCCAAACCACCTAAGTCGCATTTCCCGCATCTTGTCTTCCACTGAGGCCACTCCTACCTTATCCCGAATAGCCTCGTTTCTAATCCTGTCGCTCCTGGTATGCCCACACATCCATCTCAACATTCTCATCTCGGCTACTTTCATCTTTTGGACGTGAGAGACCTTAATTGGCCAACACTCCACCCCATATAACATAGCCGGTCTAACAACCACTTTGTAGAACTTGCCCTTAAGTTGTGGTGGCACCTTCTTGTCACAGAGCACCCCAAAAGTGAGCCTCCATTTCATCCACCCTGCCCCAATACGATGTGTGACATCATCGTCAATCTCCCCGCTGCCTGGCATGATAGACCCCAGGTACTTGAAACTACCTTTCTTTTGGATAACCTGGTCACCAAGCATAACTTCTGCGCCAACCTCATGGGGTGTCTCACTGAACTTGCACTCTAAGTACTCTGTCTTGGTCCTACTCAGCTTAAACCCTTTAGACTCCAGGGTGTGTCTCCAATCCTCCAGCTTAGCGTTAACTCCGCTATGAGTCTCATCGATCAGGACTATATCGTCCGCAAAAAGCATACATCATGGCACCTCACCTTGAATTTGTCGCGTCAATACATCCATCACCAAGGCAAATAAAAATGGACTAAGGGCTGATCCTTGATGTAACCCCATCACAACTGGGAAGTGCTCTGAGTCTCCTCCTACTATCATTACCCTGGTTTTGGCGCCCTCGTACATATCCTTGATCACTCTAATGTACGCCACCGGTACACCTTTAGCCTCCAAACATCTCCATAGTATTTCTCGTGGAACTTTATCGTAAGCCTTTTCTAGATCAATGAATACCATATACAAGTCTCTCTTTCTCTCCCTATACCGCTCCACCAGTCTCCTCATAAGATGGATAGCTTCAGTAGTTGAGCGTCCCGGCATAAATCCAAACTGGTTATCTGAAATAGACATGCCTCTCCTAACCCTCATCTCCACCTCTCTTTCCCACACTTTCATAGTATGGCTTAGAAGCTTGATACCCTTATAGTTGTTGCAACTCTGGATATCTCCCTTGTTTTTGTATAGAGGGATTAGTACGCTCGACCTCCATTCTTCGGGCATCATTGTTGTCCTAAAGATGACATTAAATAACCTAGTCAGCCACTCCAAACCTACCTAGCTCGTGCTCTTCCAAAATTCACCAAGGATCTAGTCAGGTCCGGTCGCTCTTCCCCAGCGCATCCTACGCACAACACCCTTAAGCTCTTCGACCGAAATACTCCTGTAACACTCACTAACGCGAAGCCTCCCTGTGTGTTCCAAATCTCCCAACATAATCTCTCTGTCTCCTTCTTTGTTCAAGAGTTTATGGAAGTACAACTGCCATCTCTGTTTAATGAGGGTCTCTTCTACCAATACTTTTCCATGTTCGTCCTTAATGCACTTCACTTGATCCACATCGCGTGCCCTTCGCTCCCACATCTTAGCTAGCTTAAACAATTTCCTATCCCCGCCTTTTTCTTCTAGTTCAGCATAAAGGCGTTCAAAAGCTGCCAATTTTGCCGTTGAAACCGCCGACTTCGCCTCCTTCCTCGCTATCTTATAAAGTTCCCTATTCGTCCACTTCTCCACCTCATCCTTGCTTTCTATCAGCTTCGCATACGCTATCTTCTTCGCTTCCACCTTCCCTTGCACTTCTCTATTCCACCACCAGTCCCCTCGGTGCCGACCACGGCTACCTGTCGAGACTCCCAACACTTCCTTTGCTACCACCCTAATACAACTAGCCGTCCTATCCCACATAGTGTTTGCATCCCCACTACTATCCCAGGCCCCCATGTCCTTCAATTTCTCCCCCATCTCTAGGACGCTAGTCGTGGTCAAACTCCCCCATCTGATCCTAGGTCGGTCATCCCCGATCCTTTTCTTCCTCGTCATCTTGAACCCTAAATCCATCACCAAAAGCTTATGTCGGGTCGTAAGGTTGTCGATCAGAATGACCTTACAGTCTTTGCACAGACCTTTATCATCCTTCCTAAGGAGTAAAAAGTCTATCTGGGTCTTAGCCACCGCACTCCGGAAGGTTATCAAGTGATCCTCTTTTTTAGGGAAACTCAAATTGGCTATCACCAACTCAAAAGCTCTTGCAAAATCCAACAATGAGACTCCTCCTCTATTTTTGACCCCGAAGCTAAAACCTCCATGCACATCATCATACCCTCCCGAAGTAGACCCGATGTGCCCATTGAAATCCCCTCCCACGAAAAGCTTCTCAGTAGATGGTATGCCTCCCACTAACTCGTCCAAATCCTCCCAAAAACTCTTCTTATCCTCCTCGTTTAAGCCTTCTTGCGGCGCATACGCGCTAATAATGTTCAACGTGTTCCCTTCAACGACCACCTTAATCGACATCATCCTATCATTGGATCTCCTAACCTCCACCACCTGATCCCTTAAGTTACTGTCTACTAAAATGCCTACCCCATTCCTATTCTTCGATCTACCAGAGAACCAAAGCTTATACCCGTCTACCTCCTTAGCTTTAGAACCTACCCATTTGGTCTCTTGTACACACGCTATATTAATCTTCCTCTTCTTTAGGATCTTAACTAGCTCTATGGATTTTCCCATCAACGTCCCAATGTTCCAAGAGCCTATTCTCATTCTAGACGCTCATTTAACCCACTTACCCCTCCTAACCCTTGTCCCCGTCCCCGTCCCCGTCCCCGTCCCTGAGTGAGAACATGACCCTAGTCTACCATCACTATCCAAAGCCACAAAAACGTGTGTGAACTAATAAATTATTCGAAGGTTTAAAGTTAGCAAAATGTAGTTACAATTGTATGAGTAAGGAATAAATAGGGGAAGATATGGGAACCGGAGGTACCAACTCCAGTTGAAATAATCCTGATTTCCAAGGTGATGTTCACAACGATTTTTGAGTTGTGCGGGTAGCAGATCTTGGGTTGAACAAATTCTTGGGCCAAGCACCCAAAAATTTGTAGACAGAACAATAAATGTCGAATATAGACAACGCACACTAACTAATAAGCAAGCACAGGAAATCAATAACACTACAATAGTTGAAAAAAATCAATACCAACAAGCAAAAAAGAACAATATGCTGCCACACCTAACTCAAACAGGTCAAGAAGATATTAGAAGATAAACTGGTACACAAGAGATCAGTTGAGGAACGACCGAACCTGGAGCTGCAGACCTCACCAGAAAGACACCGGCGTCGGTAATGGACGACTCTGATTTTTTTTTACCTAAAAATCCCGACTTGAGGTTGTTGATCAGAAAGTGATACGGAATCCTAAACGTCGCCGAAAACGTTGGAAGCTGCCGGAATTTGCTTGAAGCCGCCAGAAAATGCAAGAAGAGACCAAAAGCTTCGCCGGAAAAATCGCCGGAGAAGCCTTTTTCAGTCAGATCTGATCCTCTCCGGACAGATCTACTTGCAACCGCCGGATATTGGAAGCTCTAGTTCCGATTTTGACCAATCTGAACAAACCTATTTCTCCGGAAAATGCAAGAAGTAGACTCGCCAGAGAAAGTGACGCCACCGGCGTTTGTTCCTGCAATAGAGATCGGCACTACAAGTGCAAGAAATATAATAAACCAAGTATAGATTAAGAAACAGTGAAAACAAACCAACAATGAGGATTTGAAAGGTTCCGACGAAGTTTTCGGCCTTCAATCAAATATTATTATCTTAAAATATTTTTCAAAAGCGGATGTTTTTGTTTTACAAAAACCATTAAACACCGCTCGAGGCGGCCGAAATAAGAGTTGGGCATGTTGTTTAATATATGAAAATATTAAAATTGATAAACTAATTAAAGTATAGGGTTTATCAATATTTATTTGTGTGGTAAACGTATTTCATTTAAAATTAAAATCTGAAAGTCAACAAAAATAATTAAAATAACTAATTTCTTTTGGTATATTTGTTTAGCGCACGCAACCACATAAAATTTGTGTCAAAGTAAAAAAAATTGCAAGTAGCACGTAGATTTCTCCTCCCCTTATACTATCCCCAATTTCATTATTATTATTATGAAGAGTAGAGTTTACAAGATTATTACAAAATTAAAACAAAAGGTAAATGGACAAATAATACAAAATGTAAATGAAATAATGATATTTTAAACTTTCGCACTCCTCGTGTCTTGAACTTTGAAGTTCAAGCCCTACTAAATCATAAAGAAAACACAACCAATATACAAATATATATAGAGGTATATCATGATTATATAATTTTACTACAACAAAGCAAGCAAATAGAACAAGAACACATTTCAAAATAATAAACCAATATATCAAAGAAAATGGGAACTAACCTGAATATTTCATGTATTTATTTTGACAAGAACTACGTCTCGACCTGACTTCCCACGGTGGGGTACGTAGGCAGCCCACATCGGGTTCGGTCCTCTTTTAGAAAATCCAAAAACATCACTTCCATGTATTTAGAACTACGCTCGACCTGACTTCCCTCGGCGGGATACGTAGGCAATCCTCGTCGGATTCGGTCCCTTTATAGTTTAACTTTTCTATTGTAATTGAACTACGTCCTGACCTGATTCCACTTGGATACGTAGGCAGCCTGAGTCAGGATCGGTCATTATACTGTATAATGTTCATTTCTTATCCTCGAACTACGTGCAGACCTGATTCCCATTTGGGGATACGTAGGCAACCTTAAGGGTTCGGTCATACTTTAGAAAACTCTCCTTTAGTTAGGTATCATTAGAACGTGAAGGATCTCGCGAATAAGTCAAGAGAAGCATCGTCAGAAGACAAGACTACAAGAAAGATTACATTTGGATATGGAAAAACACGATGGACTCCAAATCATGTCATAACCTTAAGATGATCAAGGATTACTCTCTCTCTCTCTCTCTCTCTCTATATATATATATATATATATATATATATATATATATATATATATATATATATATATGATATACTCTTTTGTCAAAAAACAAACTATTATTTTTATTTATTCATTTATTTACTTATTTATTTTATTATTTTTTTATTATTATTATTATTATTATTATTATTTATTATTATTATTATTTTTAAAAAAAATAAAAATAAATGCTTCTCTACTATTCCACCTACTAAGTCTCTAGGTTAAGATACTACGGACGGACTATAGAGGTATTGGAGGTTCCCGGTGACGAGGCCTGAATCAGCGAGTCGATACAAATCAACACCCCTCCCAAACTAAAATTTTCTTTGAACCGGAAAACAGAAGATCGAGGAAGACAACCTCAAGTCTAGAGGATGACTGCAGACGCCATTCGACTTCTCAAAATCATAAGCCAAAATATTCTTCCCTTACCTTATTTATCGGAAATACTTTATACTTCGATGTGCTGTCTAAAGGATTTCCCTTTAAATCTTTGCAGGTACGATCGAGATCCGGATCAAAACACTGAAGACAAGGGGCCCCCCATAGGATAAATAGGATAGTTTACTTTTGTAAAATATAACTCCATCAATTGGAGCTTGTCATCTAACCTCGTCAACAACTCCTCCGTCGGAGAATATCGTCTAACTGCGTCAAACAAGCTCCTTCGATTGGAGAACGCCATCTAACACCATTCAAAACTCCGCTGACCGGAGGATGTGTATAGCCATCACCGTTCGATTATATATATCCACCGAAGATTGTATATAGCGAACATCATTCAAACTCCGTCGATCGGAGGCTGTATATAGCAAACATCATTCAAACTCCGCCGTCTGGAGGCTGTATATAGCAAACATCATTCAAACTCCGCCGTCTGAAGATTATATATCACAAATATCATCCAAACTTCGACGTCTGGAGGCTGTATATACCAAATAGTCCAAACTCCACCATCTGGAGGTTGTACATAGCAAACCTCGTCAAACTCCTTCGATCAGGAGCATGTATACTACAACATCGTACATCTATAGTTAAATTTACACCAGTTTTACACCGCCGGATACAGGCGTTACATTACAAATTTTACATCGCCGGATACAGGCGTTACTTTACAAGTTTTACATCGCCGGATACAGGCGTTACATTACCAGTTTTACACTGTCGGATACAGGCGTTACTTTACAATCTCTACACCGCCGGATACAGGCGTTACTTTACAAGTTTTACATCGCCGGATACAGGCGTTACATTACCAGTTTTACACCGCCGGATATAGGCGTTACTTTACAATCTCTAAACCGCCGGATACAGGCGTTACTTTACAAGTTTTACATCACCGGATACAGGCGTTACTTTACAAGTTTTACATCGCCGGATACAGGCATTATATTACAGTTTCACACCGCCGGATACAGGCGTTACTTTACAAGTTTTACATCGCCGGATACAGGCGTTACATTACAGTTTCACACCGCCGGATACAGGCGTTACTTTACAATCTCTACACCGCCGGATACAGGCGTTACTTCACCAGTTTTACATCGCCGGATACAGGCGTTACTTTACAATCTCTACACCGCCGGATACAAGCGTTACTTCACCAGTTTTACATCACCGGATACAGGCGTTACTTTACAAGTTTTACACCGTCGGATACAGGCGTTACTTTACAAGTTTTACATCGCCGGATACAGGCGTTACATTACAGTTTCACACCGCCGGATACAGGCGTTACTTTACAAGTTTTACACCGCCGGATACAGGCGCTACATCTACAAGTTTTACACCGCCGGATACAGGCGCTACATCTACAAGTTTTACACCGCCGGATACAGGCGTTACTTTACAAGTTTTACATCGCCGGATACAGGCGTTACTTTACAAGCTTTGCATCGCCGGATACAGGCATTACTTTACAAGTTTTACACCGCCGGATACAGACGTTACATCTACAAGTCTTACACCGCCGGATATAGGCGTTACATTTACAAGTTTTACACCGCCAGATACAGGCATTATATTTACAGGTTTTACATCGCCGGATACAGGCATTACATTTACAAGCTCTACACCGCCGGATGCAGGTGTTTACATTACAATCACTCCGCCAGACGGAGGACACCACATTACTACATGAAACTCCCGTTAAGCAACAAACTAGAGCAAGCTAGTGGAATGTCAAGCATCCCTAGCCCCGCCAAGGATTCTCTTGCGAAACTCAACTAGACTCATTTTTTCTGAATATTGAATTTGAATTTTTATGCATGACTCTTTCATGTCTCAAGCATCACCATGACTCGATACTGGGGCAATTTGTTTCGAAAATTCATGTTCTTTTCTCTCCCACAGGTCTTCAGTAGCAATTACTATAGAGCATTTCTCATTTCGAGTTGGTTTCTTAGAATTACCTCCAACCTGATTTTCCACATCCTAGAATATGCTAACAACCTGATTTTCCACATCCTAGAATATGCTAATAACCTCGGTTCGAGCGTTGATCATATTCGTTCTATTCGTGCTAACATCCCCATACGTTCATCACTCGTAAGAACTCGGTGTCACCATAATCCAACACTGGGGCAAATTTTGAATTCGATCAAAAAATTTTGTGATTCTACAATCCAGAACTACACACGGCCTGATTCTCGTATAACCAGAGATATATAGGCAACTTGAAACTGAAGTATCGGCCGCAATATTTTTTTTCAACTCCCACTCATTTCATTAGGTCCCTCTGAGGTTGTCTCATCGGTCGGACAAAATCGGCTACTCAGTCAAATTTCTTTGCTCGTCAATTCATCCCTCATTCCCAAGCAAAGAAGGGGCAAGCTGTTGACACCCAATTTTGATCGACCTATAATTATTTTTTCGAATCACTATCTTAATATAAAAAATATATTATTTACTAAGTTTATTTTATAATTTTACTTATTCATATTAATATATACGTATTACATATCTATTTTAATATGTTTTATGTGTATATGTATATAAAAAAGGGGTTATTATTTAAGTTTATTATATATTATTACTTGTTTATGTTAACATATCTATTTTAGTATGTATTATAAACATGTGGCATTTTATATTTATATACGCAAATATTTATATTGTATGTACATGCATATTTACTTTATATATGTATTAGTATAATTTTATAAATTTATGATTTTTACTTATTCAACATGTATTTGACAATTAATTAGATAACATTTTATTTTTCTAACTACTTATAATTATATTCTAATCAAATTTTAATGTAGTCTATTTTTAATCTCAATTTCAATCTCAACCGTAGATTGCATTTGATCGGATGGCTCCCGTTCATTCTTATTTTTTTTTCTCACACCCAAACCCTAACCTAAACTATTTTTTTTCTCCTCTTTCTTTTCATTTTGGTCATCTTCTCCAAAGAAGAGAAGAAGACAAGCCGCCACAGCCCTTTCCTCACGAAACCACCACCACCACCGCTGCTCTTTCTCCTCCGAGATGCAGCGAGCAGCAGCCACCAAATTGGACAGCAACTCTGGCGAGAATAGCTGCAGCAAGCAGCAACCAGCGCTGCTTTCTCCTTCGTTGGCCAGTAGCCATCGACGATCATCAACGCCGAGCACCACGCAGCAGCCAGCGCTGCTGCTTCTTTTCCACGCAGCAATCAGTGTTGCTGCCTCTTCTCCGCCGTCGCAACCTCTTCTCCGTGGAAGTCGATGAGCAGCCACGTACAGTAGCAACCAGCAGCAGCGGCGGCGACACGAACAGCAGCCCCAGCAACCTCCTTCTCCAACGGCAAGAAGCAGCAGCTCACGGCAGGCAACATCAACAAGAGCATCGATGTTCCAACGAACTCCAGCCAGCAGTCAATCGACCCTTCAAAACTCGAGATTCAAGTATGTACTTTGAGATCTTATTCATCTTAGAGACGGATCTGTAAGATCCGCCCAGGTAAGTTTCTTCAACCTAAATGTTACTTCATCATTTCAATTCTTTGTTTCTCTCCAAATGATTCGATAATTTTGCAGACTCTGTTCTTCCTGTTACTATGTGTTTATTCAATTGTTTTGAGTATTGTGTAATCTTATCCTGTTATGGCATTTTTATGCCCAGTGGTTGCTCCCTCTATTTTGAATTTGTTATGGCATTCTTATGCCCAGTAGTTGCTCCCTTTAATCCATTTAAGTGTGATAAATCATGTGTGTTTGTAATTTGTTTCCCTTTTATGAATTTAGCTAATACAGCTTAGATTTGTTAATTCAAAATCCCCGTATTGATTCTTAACTGCTTAAAAGACTGCTACTGTTGGAATATTTCAAGTAACTCCGATACGAAATTGATTATTTATTGTTTTTGGTTTAGTACACTCCTTTAATTGATTTTGCTATCTATTTGAATTATAACAACTTGTATATTGGATTAATCATGGCCTATATTTGAACTAAGTGGTACCTAAACCATAATTATTTTGGTATACCAATATATATTCCTCATTTAGTTAACAAAGGAATTATCTTGTAACTAATTGTTCTTTTTCAGTAGTATAAACAGTTCTTATGTGTTACTTTATAGTAGGCTATAATTGTGATCTTTCTTTCCTTATTTTTCGACAGATTCTCACTATTTTAATTATGATAAAACTTTGCTTCATTGATTTATTTACTGCCTTTAAATGGTAAGGTAACATCATGCCCAAATTTACTCTTGCCTTTTATCTGATCTTCTTCGCTATATAAACAAGCTTTTTCCTTTATACTTGACAACTGATATACTCTACATAGCATTCACAAGAAAAGATGAGAACTTATATTTTTTACACTTGATCACAGTTCATACACAACGCTTGGACAACTTTGACATTTTTAAGCTCTATACACTAATTTGACATCACAAGTGAACAAACATTTCATACCTCTGGATTACTAAAGTTGAAATATTTTATATTTTTTTGTTTAGATCCATACTTTGATTTTCTTTACTTGCAAAATCTGAAATATTATACACTGTTGGAAGTTTGAATTTTTTTATATACTTGAATACTTATTCTAATTAAATTGCATAGTTTTTATCAATTATTATGGTGGATCCCTTTGGCATAACTTTTGACTTTTTTTAAAAACATCTTTTGAATAAAGTTCTGATCAAATCTTAAAAGAAGATGTGGTTTTGATTTTTTGTGGAGAGAATTTTGAAAATCTTGTCATATTTTGAAATGAAATACACCATCATTGACTTATTTGTAAAAGATTTGAAATTCAAAATCTAGCTAGTGATTTTGTTGATTTCATTATCTTTTACTCATGGGTGTATCACTATAAAAAGTGACACACACACAGAAAAGAGAACAGAGAGAAAGACACAAGAAAAAAGGAAGAACAAAACAGGAAAAAAAAAATACAAGAATATCTTTTAATCCGGGTGTCTATCGGATTAGTTTATTTGATAAATGACATTTTGTTTTTCTCATTTGAATTTAGGAAGAAGGTTAAATTTGTTTTACTTGATATGACAAATTTTGTTGATTGAAGTTTTTAGTGTTAAAAATAATTATAGTAATTGCTAATATGATATAATCATTTTGTATTGTGTCATAATTAATTTTGTCCCTTTATGAAAGTTTAAAGTAAAGTTACTATCAACTTTAAATATTTTAATGTCCCACCACTTTAAGGTTAATGCTCCACTATTTTGAAATGAAACATCTTTTGAGTAATTTTAGGAGTAAATCTTGGAAAGTTGATAGAATTTAATTGATTGTCCACTTATTTGAAATTTTTTTGAATTAAAGTTTTTGACCATTTGTCTTTATGGACTTAATGGCATTTTTATCCATAGATTGATCAATATAAGTAGACAGAAAGACACAAGAAAAAAGGGAGAACAAAACAGAGAAAAAAAAAACAGAGAGAAAATACAAGAACACAAAAATAAAAAAAGAAAAGAAAGAACACTAGAACTTAGAGAAGCTTTTAACAAAATACTTAATTGTTTTTTTAAGCTCTTTTCTTTTGCTTCTTTGCTACTTCGACTTATTTGGATCTCGGATATTGCTATCGCTTTTCATTGACATAAAACTCATATTAACCGGTTACTACTTTCTTTTCCTATTTTATTGTACTGTCTTTACTTTAGGTTCTTACCTATTATATCTTGTCAAAATAAATACATGAAGTATCCAGGTTAGTTTTCATTTTCTTTGATATATTGGTTTATTATTTTGAAATGTGTTCTTGTTCTATTTGCTTGCTTTGTTGTAGCAAAATTATATAATCATGATATACCTCTATATATATTTGTATATTGATTGTGTTTTCTTTATGATTTAGCAGGGCTTGAACTTCAAAGTTCAAGACACGAGGAGTGCGAAAGTTTAAAATGTCATTATTTCGTTTACATTTTGTATTATTTGTCCATTTACCTTTTGTTTTAATTTTGTAATAATCTTGTAAACTCTACTCTTCATAATAATAATAATGAAATTGAGGATAGTTTAAGGGGAGGGGAAATCTACGTGCTACTTGCAAATTTTTTTACTTTGACACAAATTTTATGTGGTTGCGTGCGCTAAAAAAATATACCGAAAGAAATTAGTTATTTTAATTATTTTTGTTGACTTTAAGATTTTAATTTTAAATGAAATACGTTTACCACACAAATAAATATTGATAAACCCTA
This sequence comes from Solanum dulcamara, assembly GCF_947179165.1. Taxonomy (NCBI): domain Eukaryota; kingdom Viridiplantae; phylum Streptophyta; class Magnoliopsida; order Solanales; family Solanaceae; genus Solanum; species Solanum dulcamara. The sequence goes on from NC_077242.1 coordinate 12,643,898, forward strand.
TACTTTAATTAGTTTATCAATTTTAATATTTTCATATATTTATATATATTAAACAACATGCCCAACTCTTGTATATTTTATTCAAACTATCAATCATTCTATTATTACATATCATGTACATACGCTTTCGATAGATAATTTCCAGCATGTTAATTAAATCATATGTCACGGTTTAAGCTAAATATTTTCAGCATATTAATTGAAACTATACCTACACGACTTTAGCATGTTAAATTTTATAGAAATCATGTTTAAAATTTAATAAGTTTAATAGGCTACTTTAATAGATACAATACCTATATATTTGCTAATAAATATTTTTTATAATATTATGTCATATAGAACTATGTTTATAAAATTGAATAATATTGCAAGCATATAAAACCAATATTTTCACCGTAAGAAATATACATAAATCACGTCTTTAGTACTTAATGAATATATTTAGTATTTTATAAGAGTTAATTTACGCTTACAAGATTACAAATATTTTTTATCATATTGACTCATATAGAAACTACATCTATAGAATTTAATTAATTTTCCAATACATACTTTATTTGGAAACCATGGCCATAAGATTTTTAACCATATAGAAATCATGTTTAATGTAGAATGTGGTCAATATATATAAATCATGCATTTAAGTTAATAAATAGTTTATCTGTTATGTAGAATTCATGTCTATAGGCCGTTATAAAAATACTTTTAGTATAATATTATTAACAAAAAAAATCATACCTCTAGATTTTTAATAAATATTTTAGCACCTTTTATTAAAATCAAGCCTCTAGAATTGTAACAAATGTTTATCATAGTTTATATATAGAGACCATGTCTATAGGATTTGATAAATATTTATCATGTTATTTTATTTTAAAACCATGCTTACAATTTTAATCAATTTTCAACATATCATTTCATTTAGACACCATGTCTATAAATAATATTTAAAATAAATTTCAACATACTAATCATCTAGGTATCGTTTATAGGGTTTAATATTATTTCAAGCATATAGAAAACTATGTCGGTAAGAATACTTTGAGCCTATTGGGTCCATGAGATCTAACAATATTTCTCGCATATTTTATCATATAACAATTATGTTTATAGGTATTATAATTCTAACATGTCAATTAAATGGATATTAGGTCTTCATAAATATTTTTTCATAACAATTATGAGTAGAATTCATGCCCCTAGGGTTCTAATAAATATTTATCATATTATTCTATATTTGAAATCATGTCTATATTTTAATACATCTTTAGTATATCAACATTTAGAAAACCATACCCATAGCGTTTAATAAATTTTTTACCATGCTCTTAACTAAAGTCATATGAATAGTATTCTATAAAATATTGTTAGTTAATAACTAAAATTATCAAGCATACTTCTTTTTATTATAATCACCTAAGTAATTAAATTTGTCCGTCATATTATTCAAGTTTTTATGTTTATAATACCTGTGTCTGATTGTACGCACACACATAATCATTATAACCTTCACAATTTATATGTGTTTTCAAACATGTTAATTAATTAATTTAGAGGCTTATTTGAGATTTTATGTGCTAACTGCTTGTCCTATCTGTTTTGTTTGACGATGTGTCTAATTAGGATGCCTATATTTCCTTTGGTCTAAAACCTACTCTAAATAGTGCGTCCAATGCCTCTTGGATATTAAGTTGGGACGTTTAGACACCTTTTAAGACGTTAGTTTTTTATTATATTCTTTTAGATCGCTTTAGGGTCATAATAATAAATAAACTTAAGAGGGGTAGGGGTAATTAGGCCCTTCGGAAATGATGGAAGTTGACTCGAGCAGAAAAATGACAAAAACTTTATATATTTTGTCTTCCGATTAATGTGCCGGCGCTGATCCGAAGAAAATAAGAACGTAGATAATTTATTTCCTGTCGACTTTTAAATATTTTTGTTTGTATATATATTTGGGGTAGTTTAATATTTTAAAACTCAATGATTTTTTGGCATCCTTAATTTTATTAGAGATTTCACCCAAATTAGATTTACAACATATTACATATTTATATATCTACACTTGCCTATTATCTTATTCATTTTCTTTTTATTGTGGCTACAAATAAAGTAATCATTGCTAATACTAGACATTTATTTTACCATAAATTAAGTAAGTTATTTATTCAAATGATTTTAAAATATACATTTGTATTTTTATATATATTTTAAGGATATTATTTATTATTTATTTTTACTATACAATAAATATATTATTATTAAATTTGGTTAATTCATATATAAGACGTATATATATGACACACCTTATATTTTCACCATTTTCTCAAATTTAATAAAAAACCTTTTTTCTTAATATTTCTAAAACAAACAAAATGAATAAATATCCCTAATCATTTTTCTAAAATTAAGTTTAAAGACTATCTTTGGATAGGCTCTGAGGGATGCCTAATACCTTCCCCTCGAGTAACTAAAACCCTTACTTAGAATCTCACAGATTTCGCAAATCAAAACAGAGTTTACATTTACAATGGTTTTCCTAATATTTTTCTTAAAATTAGGTGGCGACTCTAAACAAACAATTGCAAAATCAGAGGCATAGCCATTTTTTATGTTGTGAACTATTTTGACCCATTCGAAAATAGGGTGCGACAAGTCACATATTCCTGCAGTGAATGTACCTATCAGAATTGATGTCCCAAAAAGACCATCTGCAAGTATCATAGCTTCTGAATCCCAAACACGCCAGAAGCGTGGTAGACCGTTGGGTTCAAAGGATAAAAATCCTAGAAAGAGAAGCGTGAGAAATAATAAAGATGATACTACAAAAGAACCTCCTGAAGAAGGTCAAGATATGAGTAATCCTGATATTCCTGAAGAAATCAGTAAAACCGAGACTCAAGTAAATGAAGAACTTTCAATAAATTCTTTCGGTGATGAGATAAATTTAGATCGATCTAAAATCACGGTTGATAATGTTTTTGCATATAATGTTGCACTTAACCTCATGCAAGATAGTGAAAGTCTTGAGCCTAAATCTGTCGAAGAATGTCGACGAAGATGTGATTGGCCAAAATGGCAAAAGGCAATTTAATCAGAATTAGACTCACTTGCTAAACGTGAGGTTTTTGGAACTGTAGTCCAAACCCCTGAAGGTGTAAAACCAGTTGGCTATAAATGGGTTTTTGTTAGAAAACGAAATGAGAGAAATGAAATTGTAAGATATAAGACACGCCTTGTTGCACAAGGATTCTCTCAAAGACCCGGAGTCAACTAAGAAGAAACATATTCACCTGTTATGGATGGAATAACATTTCGATATCTCATCAGTTTAGCTGTACATAAAAATCTTAATATACATCTAATGGATGTGGTTACAGCTTACCTTTATGGTTCAATTGATAATGAAATTTATATGAAAATACCAGAAGGATTAAAATTGCCTGAAGCATGTAATAAGTCTCGGGAGATGTACTCAATAAAACTGCAAAGATCATTATATGGTTTGAAACAATCAGAGCGTATGTGGTATAATCGCCTTAGTGAGTACTTAATAAATGAAGGTTATATAAATGATGTCATTTGTCCATGTGTTTTTATTAAGAAAACGGAATCAAAATTTGTTATACTCGCCGTTTATGTTGATGATATAAATCTCATTGGAACCCCTAAAGAGGTCCAAAAGGCAATTGAATATCTAAAAAAAGAATTTGAAATGAAAAACCTTGGAAAGACAAAACTTTGTTTAGGTCTGCAAATTGAACATTTAGCAGACGAAGTTTTTGTCCATCAATCAGCCTACACTGAGAAAATCTTAAAAAGATTTTACATGGACAAAGCACATCCATTAAGTACTCCAATGGTTGTTCGATCACTTGAAGTGGAAAAAGATCAGTTTCGACCTCCAAGAGAGGATGAAGAAATTCTTGGTCCTGAAGTACCATATCTCAGTGCTATTGGTGCACTTATGTATCTTGCTAACGCAACTAGGCCTGATATAACATTTTCTGTTAATTTGCTAGCAAGGTATAGTTCATCCCCAACGCGAAGGCATTGGACGGTATCAAACATATTTTGCGATACCTGAAGGGTACTATTGATATGGGTTTGTTTTGTACTAACAAAGGTTACGCAGACCTTATTGGTTATGCAGATGCAGGTTATTTATCAGACCCACATAAAGCCCGATCTCAGACAGGCTATCTGTTTACACACCGAGGAACTGCTATATCATGGCGATCTACAAAGCAGTCTATAGTTGCTACTTCTTCAAATCATGCTGAAATAATAGCAATTCATGAAGCAAGTAGAGAATGTGTGTGGTTGAGATCGATGATACAGTTCATCAAAGAAAGATGTGGTCTGGAAAATGATGTTAAAGTACCCACAGTTATATTCGAAGATAATACCGCGTGCATAACTCAATTGAAAGGTGGCTTCATAAAAGGAGACAGAACGAAACATATTTTGCCAAAATTATTTTTCACACACGATCTTCAGAAGAATGGTGAAATTGATGTACAACAAGTTCGTTCAAGTGATAATCTTGCAGATTTATTCACAAATGCATTACCAACATCAACTTTTGAGAAATTAAGATATAAAGTTGGAATGCGTCGTCTCCAAAATATCAAATGATTTCATCAGGGGGAGTAAAATACGCGCTGCACTCTTTTTTCCTTAACCAAGGTTTTGTCCCACTGGGTTTTCCTGGTAAGGTTTTTAATGAGGCAGCAATTAAGGCGTATTACCAGATATGTAGACACAACATCTATGGAGGCACATTACACGTGGACATCCAAGGGGGAGTGTTAGAAAGTTAGTGGATGTTTGGTGGATGTTTTTTTATATAAGTGGGGCCCACTGATAAGTGGGCAACCCACAGATTTCCTTTTTTTCTAGCCTATCTTTTGCCTATATATTGCAGGCATGTAAATGAAGTGAAGAAGGTATCGAAATACAAAATATTTGCATATTCTGCTCTTCTCTTCTGCTCCTTTCTCCTATTATCTTTGTTCTCCTCTTTACCTTCTATTTGTTCTTTTGCCAATTTAATTTATAACAAGGCCAACATTTTAACGGAGGACTAAATTGCTCAAATTGAAATTGTATAGATGCACAAGATTCATTTTTACGACAATGTCCAAATATAAAAATAAATCGCTTTTTGAAATGGACTAACAAGAAAATAAACTTAAATAGAAGGGGTATATATCTTATTAAACCAAATTATAAGAGGACAATTAAGCACTTCAATAATGAATACAAGTGAATTAAGGTTATCTCTCATGTAAATTAAAATGAAATACTAATTTTTTTAATCCCAAAACAAGGTTCTTGGCAGTGTGATTCATCCAATGCTACACATTTATAGATTATTTGAAGATTATCGAAAAAAAATGGTACTAACAGGAAGTGTCTTATATATAATAATCATGCATCATTACATATAGGGGTAGCAAAGTCACTACCAATGTTCATGTTATAAGCCTAATAAAAAGAGTTTTCGCTTTGTATGCTGGCATTTTCTCCAAAACAAACAAGGGAGGAACTACTCATTGCATAAATTATCAATTTGAAATGCATCGAGCACATAAACGTTTATTTGTAATATGCTAGCCGCTAGGTGATGACTAATTAAACCTTCATCTCACCATTACCTTTCAAATACTCAACAAAATTTCTAACATAGGAGCCGTGAAGCTTTCGGTCACCAAAAATAATCGCAGCCTTTCTTGTTCGAGCTCTTAGCTCTTCTCCTTCCTCAGAAACCATCGCTTCTCTTAATGACATTGCTATGTCATTTCCACTAAACGATCCATCTTCTTCTCTCCTCTTCACTTCAATCGCCATGCCTTTCTCTACTAGTAATCTCGCGTTCAATCCTTGATCGTAAATGAAAGGCAACACCACAAGAACATGGCCATGTTGCAATGTTTCAATAGTCGAACCCCATCCCGCGTGAAAGAGAGATCTCTCCAATTGATGAATGTGCTAGAATTTCCTTGTTTGGTGCCCAACAAACATGCGCCAGCCCTCTCCCTTCCGTTGCTTCTCCAAAGACCGATGGAAAAGCATCAATGTAGTCATCGTTCGAAGCCCAATTGGGCTTTTGTAATAGCCACAAAAATGGTAGTCCTGATAGTTGTACTCCGTTTACTATTAGATATAGTTGATCCATCCTTAATTTGCATTCACTCCCAAATCCCACAAACACAACAGATGTTGGATTTTGTCGGTCGAGCCATTGGAAATCTTCTCTCAATCTGCCTGACCAGTAAAAGTCCTTTCATCCACTAGTAATATTTCATCAGGTGGAAGCAATCCAATCGGAATCATTGGCTTATCGTAGATTCTGTTATGTGTCTCTAAGTAATCGCCTTCCACTTCGGTGCAAGTACGTATAACCACAATTTTATACGCGTCGTCTAGTGTGAGATCATGTCCCATTAAAGTTTCGCGCGTAGCATTCTCTCCAACACGTAGCATAGTAACCACTTGCACAACTTCATGTTTACGAAAGGCGACCGCCGATGGGAAATCCACCCACAGTGGTGGTGGTGTTAATAGTGTTTGGGAGAGGAAGCACCACAACTAAAGTTTGATATGATAAGTAATATGAAAATAAATTGGAAATGAGAATTTTATGTGGAAACCCCTCTAACTGATAAAGGGGAAAAACCATGGGGTAGAAGGATCTCACTACTTTAATATGGAGTACACAACTCTCAAATACGAGGAGAAAACAACAATTAACACTTCTCTCTTGTAAAAGGAACAACTACTAAAGAAGACACTCAATACTACAATATTTATCTTGGTGTATGACTCTCTTTGTATTCTTACTCTCTCTTTCTGGAATTTTTTGGGATGATTTAAATGAGGGAAAGAGGCCCTCTATTTATAGGAAATAAAAAGTAGAAAACGCGTCTCTGCCAACGCGTTTTCAACGCGTTTCTGCCCAACGCGTTACTTTTCCATTTTTTTTCCCAACAAAAGTAGGTTGCCTGCCAACTTTTGACTTTTCTTCCTCTTTTTCGTTTCTTTTCTTTTCACATTCTCTTACTTGAAGATTTAATTGAGAATTAATTAAGTCTTCACACCATCCTTTCTACCCAGGTACTGCAATGTTACGTTTTTGCTAGACCAATAGAAAATCGACACCATTTAAACTTGTTACTGTTGATCGGCGTTGTAAACATATCTGGTAGGTTGTCATTAGTGTGAATTTTCTGAATATTCACACTGCCTTCTTCCACCTTCTCACGAACAAAGTGATACTGAACTCGTATGTGCTTTGTCCTTGAATGAAATGCCGGATTCTTTGCAAGATGCAAAGCACTCTGACTGTCACAAAATAGAGCAACCTTCTCTTGTTTGTGCCCGAGCTCCTCCAGTAACATCTGCATCCATATTGATTCTTTGCTAGCTTGTGTAGCTGCTATATATTCTGCTTCCGTCATAGATGTAGCCACGATAGATTGCAGTTTTGAAATCCAGCTTACAGCTCTTCCAGCAAGAGTAAACACATGACCTGTGGTGGACTTGCTTTTATCAAGATCACCTGCATAATTTGAATCAACATAACCTTTAACAGTAAAGTCTGATCCTCCATAACACATTGCAACATCTGAGGTACCCTTGATGTATCTCAGGATCCTTTTAATAGTATTCCAATGCTCTCTATCAGGATTAGCCATGTATCGACTAACCACTCCCACTGCTTGGGCAATGTCAGGTCTTGTACATACCATGGCGAACATTAAACTTTCCACTACTGATGCATACGGTACTTGAGACATCTTCATCCTCTCTGCTTCATTGCTAGGACTCATACTTGAGGATAACTTGAAATTAATAGAGAGTGGAGTAGAAATTGACTTACAGTCATGCATCTTGAAGCGTCTCAAGATTTTCATCAAGTAGTTCTTTTGAGAAAGCTAAATCTTCCTATTATTTCTGTCTCGGTGAATTTGCATTCCTAGAATCTTGTTTGCTGGTCTCAAGTCCTTCATTTCAAACTCCCTAGCCAATTGTAACTTTAAATTTGTGAAACGATCTTTGTTGGGGCCTGCTACCAACATGTCGTCAACATACAACATCAAAATAACAAAATCTTCATCACCAAATCTCTTGTAATAAACACAAGGATCCAAACAATGTCTGTTGTATCCAAGGCTTATAATGAAGGAATCAAATCTCTTATACCAACATCTCGGCGCCTGTTTGAGACCGTATAGAGATTTGTTTAACCTGCAAATCAAGTTCTCTTTTCCCTGTTCTTCAAAACCTTCTGGTTGGAGCATGTAAATTTCTTCTTCAAGCTCTCCATAAAGAAATGCAATTTTGACATCTAACTGCTACAAGTACAAGTCAAATGTAGCACACATCGCCAGGACCACTCGAATTGTTGTGATTCAAATCACCGGAGAAAATATCTCATTAAAGTCTATACCTTCTTTCTGAGCGAATCCTTTCACCACCAATCTTGCACGATACTTCTCCACTTGATCATTACCATTGTGTTTGATCTTGTAGACCCATTTGTTTCCAATGGCCTTCCTTCCTTGTGGTAATTGAATAAGATCCCATATTTTATTTTTATGAAGAGCTTCAATTTCTTCTTGCATTGCTATCACCAACATAGATGATTCTTGGCCTTTCATAGCTTCTTGAAAAGTTGAAGGCTCTCCATCTTCTGTTAATAGACAGTATGCAATATTACTCTCCATAGAATAATCTGAGTACCAAGCCGGTTCTCTTCTCTCCCTAGTTGACCGTCGAACTTCTGGAGTTTCAATCTCAACTTGCTCTTGTTCTTCGTGCTATGGTGCTTCTTCAAAAGAAATTGGAACTTCTTCTATTTCTTCAACTTCAACTGTAGTAGTCTCTGATTTTTCTTTTGAAGTGCTACCTTCTTTTGCTTGTATCTTGTTTTCAACAAATACAACATCCCTGCTGATTACCACCTTGCGGGCTGTGGGATCCCACAAGCGATATCCCTTGATTCCATCAGCATACCCTAAGAAAATGCATTCCCTGGATTTTGGATCCAACTTCAATTTTTCTTGGGTGTTGTTCATAACATAAGCATTTTGATTATAATTATGTTCTCTCATGCCTAAAGTATTTTAATTGTAATTATGTTCTCTCATGCCTAAAGTATTTTGATTATACAAATTATGTTTATTATCTTTAAGTTTTACTCTAAGGTATGTAAGACTTTAATGAAAGTATTCCTTCCTGTAACACCCCCTAAAACGTTGTATGTGGTATTTCAATTCTCGACGAAAATGATATTGTTTCTGTATTTTGGGCATACCATTTCATAGGATGGTCTAAATTAGGTGATTCAAATTTTTGAATATCCCCAATATTATTACCTACAACTTTTATGAGACCATATCTTAATATTTGAAGGTTAAGTAGGTCAAATAAATTATGTTTTGCAAGACATAGTGCTGTGACGAAATGGAGTATTTGTAGAAGAAAAACCATATATCCAAATTGGTTGATTCTTGAATGACATGAAACTATACTTCATGACTACAATGCATATGAAGACATCAAATCCTAATGAGAAATTTATCTTATTCAAACTCAGCTCCGAAAAAGGATATTCCATTAAAAGAGAACTCATCTCACCTACCATGGAAAGATCTAGAATCATTTGACATCACCCATGACATCAAAATCCTCCATTGAATTTTCAAGATCATCCTTTGTAATTATTTTTATTTATTGTTAGGTCCCTCCTCCACACCTATAAATACCCACCTTATTTTCTCATTTTATTCATCAAGCTTTCTCAAGTAACTCTTCCCTCTATATATTTCTTTACTCATTCTCAAATATAGTTTTAGTTTTTAGTAGTGTAAAAATACTATTTCGGTGATTCTTATACTCTGGATAGTACACAAAACAGTCTGGCGAGGGGAAAAGACTAGGGGTTCAAAAGTGTTCCAATTCAGAGTAAAGCTTTAGATTCAAGGTATGTATGGCTATTCATAGCATTGGATTGAGTTCATCCATGCGCTCAATATTTAAATTCATCGTAATTGAGTTATAGTTGAGTTTTACCCAAGTCTTAAATTCTAAATGAATTAATTCTTCTTCTATTGAGTTAGATATATTTATGCATTAAAATTATTATTATTATTATCTCTCATATTATTAGATTATTGTTCGTGGCTACTTTTCCATGAACCCTAATTGATTTGATGTTCATGAATATTTTTATGCATGTTTTGAGTAAAGATGCCGACTTTTAATAGTCATTGACAAAAAGAGTGATTTGAATTAATACTATATATGTATTTTATTGAGTTTTGAAAGAGCAAAAGAATTGAGTTTAAATAAATTTGATTTTTTGGATTAAATGATATTTTGATGAGATGTAAATGATGTTAAAAGAATTGCTTATTATTATTATTTTTAAATTTGCATTACATATTAATGTTGAGATGATGTTGAGTTCTGAACTGAGTCTTCCTGAGAGGAGTTTTTTGATATATGTCCTTACTTTTCCGCCATTTTACATACTCGTACATTCCACATACTGACGTCATTCGACCTACATCATTTTATTATGATGCAGATACAAGTGTTAGAGATCCTCAATAGGCACATCATTGAAGATCATTATTTTTCAGCTATTTGGTGAGTCCTTCTTGTATTCAGAGAAACTCTTTATCCTTTTATTATTGTTGAATATTATGTTTTTTTTAGTTAGCTATGGACATGTCGTTGGCACCGTCTGATAGTGTTAGAGGCTTCATAGATAGAGTTTGATGATATAATCGGAGTCGTTCACCTTTGAAACTACTTTTTCTAAGGATTAATTATTTTTTTTGAATGTTGATGATGGCAAGCCCACATTAGTATTCTTTAGTCTTCCGCTGATGAACAAATGAGTGATGAGACCAAGTGATTCTCTTGGAGACCAGAGATGGTTTTTGAGTGCCGACCACGCCTAGAGTACCCTTTCGGGACATGCCAACTTTCTTTGGCATGGGTTGCCGGGCTCGCCCTAAGAACAAAAGTGCAACATAAATCTCATTCTCGAAAATGAGATAGAAGAGCTTAATCTTAGGCATTGGACATTGTTCATTTTTTATTATTCTCAAAGAATAAGATTATTCTCTTTACCAAACATAGGCAGATCCAATTACGATCTTATATATATTTTGAAAATAGCTGTAAGACCAAAATCGAAAGCCCTTATTTTATTATTGTTCTTCCCAGATACTCTACAGGAAAAACCGTCTGATGGAAAATGACTTTCACGTTTAGTTCAGAGAGCATTTTTTCCCTTTTGTGTGAATTCCCCAGCGGCGAATTTTAAACTTGTGGGGCCCTATCTATTCCATCTCTCGAGCCCCGAAGAAAACCCCCTACCCTTCGGACTCCATATATCTTTTCTTTATATATGTGGGCACTTGATATCTATGAGGGTTCACCCACCCCGGTTACAACATTCCTTTCTATTGCGCCTAAAATCTCTATTTCTGCTAATATTTCACATATTTCTATTTATGGTTCTTATGGAGCTACATTACAAAAGATCTTCTTTTTCTGCAGCATTGCTTCTATGATCTTAGGAGCACTGGCCACCATGGCCCAAACGAAAGTAAAAAAACTTCTAGATCATAGTTCAATTGGACATGTAGGTTATATTCGTACTGATTTCTCATGTGGAACCATAGAAGGAATTCAATCACTACTAATTGGTATCTTTATTTATGCATCAATGACGATAGAGGCACACATATGATAAGGGCTCGATCTTGAGAATCAATCCCAATTGAATCTATGGAAAGGAGACCCTCTATCCTTTTAATCTTTAGCCTTAAGGCACTCAACGGACCTTTTAACCTTTTAAAAACCTCTTTGGGCTTTTGATTGATCCAAAAATGACTGGCATTCCCATTGTTGATGTCCCATCGGGTTAGCTAGTTAAGGGTGAAAGGGATTTAGGAATGAATAGCAGGCAAAGTCCTTGCTAGGAATTCCGGGTAACTTTCTGTATTTCTTAAGGTTACAGGTGAAGCTTACTTCCTGCGGTAGCCCCTTGGACCTTAGCATCTTAAGGGTTGGGTTCTAGTGGCGGGATCTTGAGTCGTCCTTACAACCGAAGAGAACAACGGGAGGCGAGCCCTATTAGGATTGGATTTTTCATGCATTCTTCCTCTTTTTCTTCTATTTCTGTATAGTGGTCAAATTGGATCATTTTCTTCTAGAGACCTTTTACTTTTTTTCATCATGTGGGAGTTAGATTAACTCCTGGACTTATTTAAGGCATATCTGGGGGAGAGAAAAAAAGAACTAGCATAGAGTATGAAATCCTTGTTGATCCTTCTCTCCTCTTGCTCGACGAACCAACTTCAGACCTTGATTCATCCTCCGCAAGAAAGGAATGAGTCGGTTCCCCTTTCCGTCTTTCGGTAGCATAAAAAAATAGATTCAAATTGACAAACATCCAAAAGAGTGAGAAAAAGGGGGCAAGTGTACATTAGGCCATGTGCAACAAACAAAGTACAAGGATAGCATCGTACCCTCATAGTCCTCAATCTTTGTCACAGCTGGCTATTTGTTGTTTTCTCGATGTTTTCTCACATTTTTGATAAAACCCTCTTGTAAAAGTATTTGAATAATATTTTCAATAATATTAGTAAATGCTATTCAAACTACCCTTTTTCGATCCATATAAGACTCCTCCGAGGATCCGGTGTCTAAAGTGTCTAGGATTTCTTCCAAAAGTAAGTAGGAGTGCTCTTCCTTTCAAGCCTTCTGCCTTACGGTCTATAGACCTTACCTCACTAATCTTTCATTTTCTCTCAAGATTTAGTTTGAGTTGCTGTCTCAGTAGTTGCATTCCCTCTAGTCCCCTTGAAAGAGGGACTTAGCTTAAATAATAATGATAAGTCACATAGGTTTTCTCCGAAACCTCCCAGTAACTAAGGTAAAAAGCATAGAAAAAGCACCTATTTCGTAATCTATCTATATATTTATGTAATTCTGGACATAAGAGAGGTGCCGTTACACTCTCTATGAGAACTAGGAAAGTCATTTGTCTTTTTTGTTTTTAAATCAAGATTTAGTTAGATGACTTAATTGATAATGACAGGTAATCTATCTATCCATGATTATGAAAGAAAAGAAAAAGAGGTGACGTTTGTATGACTAGGAAAGTCATTTATTTATTTTTTCTATTTAAATTATAATTTAGGTGACTTGAATGATAATGGCAGATTATCTATCAAATTATTTAAATAATTTTGGAGAAAGAGAGGTGACATGTTAATTTCTATTTGAATAGGAAAGTAATTTATCCTTTTTCTTTTAAAATTATGACTATTAGATGGCATGATAATAACAAATAATTTATCGATATAATTCTAGACAAGAAGTGACTAAGAAAATAGTTATCTTTTTCTTTAATTTATTTTCCACAACATCGTCGAATTTATGTTTCTAGAATCCAGAGCAATGATTTCCAACGTATTTCCCACTAGCAACCACTGAAAAAAAAAAAGAATAATATATAAATATTTTTTTAATTCAAAAAAAGAGAACAATATATAGCAATAATGCCACGTCACAAAAATGTATCCGCGTTACCCATGCCTTAAACCGCGAACTGCCACTATTATGAATTTACATCGTACGGTAGATATCAAATTATCATATCGAATTGAAATTTTTGATATTGCGATTTTGATATTTTGGTAGTTGATGATGTGGTATATGATTATAATTAATTTTTTTTGGTATTCGATACGGTATTTGCTTTTATAAATAAAATATCGAATATCGTACCGAAATATGTAGATACAAATATAATTTATATATATTATTATAATACTAACAAATATACAAACCAATATCAGTATAGAGCTAAATGTTTAGGTTGAAACTTTGACTTCTCTATCTTGGTTGGAATGTATTTTTGATTAATTGATAAACAAAAAAAGATGCTTGTATTTTATCGTATCGTAAAATACCGAATCAAACTTAAAAATATCAAATTGATTTGATTTACAATAATATAATATATTTTAAAAATCAAAAACCAAATTTAACTAATCAAAATTTTAAATACCGTACCATACAATATCATAGTTACTTCTAATCACTACCATATATCCATCCATAACCAGTGCATGCATCACTTCATAAAATGTAGTACTCCATAAACTTTGGCCGTCTACAACCGGTTTACTATTTTTACCCACAGCTTTGAGACGCATAGCGCGTACACAAAAAAAAAGTCAGCAAATTTTGATCATCATAAATATTCGAATGATGTGGATATCACATATTTAATCTCTAGATAAGTTCATAAGTTAATGAGTTATAACTTAGTTTGTGATGAATGATATGTGAAACTTAATTCAGGAAAAAATTATTGGATATGCAAATAAAGTCGATAGTCCCTCCGTTTCTATTTAGTAGTCACCATTATAGGTTTCACGCCCTTTAAGAAATTAGGTAAGTTTACCTTTGTATTCTTATTTAGTGTTTACTTGAAGTCAAGTTTTCAATAATTGATACTCCTATGTTGGTGATCAAATGTATATTTTCAAGGCTAATAACTCTCAAAGATAAAATAGGAAGAATAGTGTCATTTATGCTTAATTGGTTTTGTGAAATAATAGATATTATTAAATATCTTTTCTAGTAAGGACGAAATGCAAATAGAAACGGAGGAAGTATTATAAGAATAAAGTTAGGAGCCGTTTGATTACGGTATAAGAGTCAATCTAATACACTAATAACTTGCTCATTCATTTATTAATTTTATACATTGTTTGGTTTGTAAATGGAATAAAAGTTATTCATGTATTAATTTTATATACAATGTTTGATAGGTAAATTTTAAATGTTGTATAAAAGTTATTCATGTATTAATTTTATATGGTGTTTGATTGTGTTTTAGTAATCCAATATAATTAATACTCACATAACTTATGAGGAAATCTATGTATAATTTTATGCATACTAGCTAGAACTGAAATAAGTTATGTGGTATTAATTATACATGAACTAAAATAATAAAATTACATATTTACACCTAATTTATTTACTTTTTTATATATAAAAAAACTTATAGAAAATATTCCAATGTTACAGCGAAGCCAAACTTGCAAACCATGAAACACTGGGTGCAATATTTATCTTTGTAGGGAGAATTGCGGTTGCATGAAGAAAATGATTTTCCCTAATTTGTTTACTTATTTATTTGAAGAAAATGATTTTCCCTAATTTGTTTACTTATTTGTTTGTAAATAATGTATATTAATTTAGAGTACTGAGAAGGTCGACTAAGCTGTTTCTGTTCCTCATGTTTTTTGGCTTCGTCATTCTTATTCCCCAAAACTGCATTTTATTATTTCTTCATCATAATTTTTAGTTAATTGTGATATATTTGTGTATTTGGCTATTTATCAAGTAAATTATTATTTTTCTATTTTTATAATTTCAGATTATTATTTTTTTTAAAAGAATATTGATTTATAATTAATTAAATATTCAATAAAAAATAATTTATGTATTGTGATTTCTACATAACTAATACCTGCATAACTAATACCTACATAACTAATACCTGCATAACTTACTCCTACATAACTACTTCCTCCGTTTCTATTTATATGTCACAATTTTAGATTTCACGTCCTTTAAAAAACTAGGTAAGTTTATCATTGTACCCTTATTTAGTGTTCTCTTGAGGTTAGTTTTCAATAAATGAACATAAATTAATTTATTTTGATTAATAAAATTGACCAATGAATATGAATTAATTATTTAGTTTTTCTATGTTGGTCAAATTCATACTTTCAAGGTTAATAACTCTCAAGAGTAAAATAAGAATAATAGTGTTATTTATTGATTGATTTTGTGAAATAACAAGTATTAAGTAACATCTATTTTTAGTAAGGACGACATATAAATAGAAACGAAAGAAGTAATACCTGCATATCTTATTCCTACATAACTGACATCTGTCTAACTTATTCCTACATAACTAATATCCGCATAATTCTAACCAGTACGACCCCTTAATTATGTAAAGTTCTTTAAGGACAACAATGCTAATTTTGGCCATATTTTATATAGAGCACGTGAGTATTTTTATTTTTTTTTACATATTCCTTATTAATAACCGGCAGTTAACGAGCTTCCTGTTAATTAATAAGGAGCAATTTGGTCATTTTAGGTATTTTTCCGTTAATTTGTTTACTTTTTAAAATGTAAAAAAATTAACAACATAAAATATTTTAAAGATATGTAAATAATTTTGTTTGACTTTGAAAATTTTATATGTACCACAAAAATTATTTGAAGGGATATTTTGGTCATTTTATATATTTGACTACTTTAATAATTATGTAAAATATATTATAAATACCAATGATTAATAACTTAATATATTTAAGAGATAAAATTACGTAAAAAGTATTATAAATCATAAGAATCAACATGCCTGCTTCATCATAAGGTTTAATTTGGTTATTTTTATGTATTTGACTACTTTAATAATTACGTTAGAATTACTATAAATTACAATAACTAATAATTTAAAAAGTTTAAGCACAAAATTATATAAAAATATTACAAATCACAATAATTAACAACTTAAAATATTTAAAAGACATAAAAAATTTGTTTGACTCTATATATTCTACCAATGCCGCATATATTAGGACAAAGGAATATATTATTTGAATGATGTAAGCAGTGTAAATCACAATAATCAACAAATTAAAAATTTAAAAGACATATAAATATTTTGGTTGACTCTTAAATTTTATATGTGTCATATAAATTGAGACATACAAAGTAACATATATTATTTGAAAATTACATAAAATTACTATAAGGTAATGAAAACAATACAGATAAATGTCTTAACAAAGAATATTTGAAATTATATTGATGCGTCGACACATATTATGATATAAAATTATTCCCTTGAGAAATTTCTACCAACGAAGAATTCGGACATCCCGACATGAAACATGTATTTTGAGGAATTTGGAACTATATTTCTTTTTAAATTATATATATTATTTTTTTCTTTACAAGTCATGGATAAACTTAAGGGGAACTTACATAAATTAAATCGCACTAGTTTAGGAGCCAGTTACTTAGATAAACTCTAGTTTGGAATATTAGGTATCTTATCATATGTTTGTGCATCCAAATACATTCAGATATGTTCGGATACATGTATCTCTGGATACATGACGTCAAAATTATGTGTAATTTGTTCTAGATACATAGTATCCATGTCATGGCCCAACCCATTAGGTCGTGCGGTCATCTACTCTAACACTTAGATAGGAGAACCCTTACACCAATTTTGAAATCAAGTCAATGCAGAAGTTAACAAAACATAAAAAATCCCTTTACTAATTAAATTAGTTATGAAATACACTAAAAACCCTCCAAGGAATTAGTCTAAATTGGTATAAGAGCTTCTAAAGATACATAGTATAAATAGAGTAATGATACAACTCCCACCATAAGGAAGGAAGAGTAGAAACCGTTGGAGAATCATCTTTGTCTTCACCTAAGAAACATCACTGACCCTGCAATCATACTATGTGAAGTGGTATAACAAGAGTAGTATCAGTACAAACAACACGTACTACTAGACATCATTGGTCAACCCGATACCACCGCATAATATAAAGAAATCAACTAGAAGAAAACATGCACTTAAGGGAATACACATGCCAAATTTTTATGTACAAACTCTTACCATTCCCATTAACCTCTCAATGTTCTTCAAGCCTAACACTTATCCTTTCTAGTTGGTCCGCTGCCAACTCTAATGCTGATCAAGGCCGAGCCCTTCTATTATATAGATGAGTTTCCGAACTACATACCACTACTAACTCTGTGTAACAAGTCTACTACCTTAATATAATAAGCTTCTCCCATCATTACGAATAAGCTAATAGAGAAGGAATTCGGGCTAGGGCCAAAAAAATTTGGGTAGTGACTTCGGAAAATTTGATCCTAGACCAAACTTGGACGAATTCTGAGTCAGGAGAAGTCTAGGGTGATCCAGAATTAGATGGGGAGACTGAATCTTTAATTTGATTGGGTTAGCTGATAGCCAAGACGATATGGAGCATATACGACTTTATGAAATTGCATTCAGATAAGTAAAACTCCCGAAATTGGACTTAGCATGAAAGGTATAAATTAAGACGTCTTGGGATGAGGGTATGTTGTGAAATGGGAGACTTAAGACTCTTTACGAGCTCTCTATCTCCGCCTATCCCACCAGAGCTGGATTACTGCCGCCAAGGCGAGGTTGCCAGAGCGGAATGGTCTTGCTGTGGTGGGGCAGACGCAACTTAAAGTCGAAAAAAAGTTCAAAAATGATTTTAGTCATTCCCACTTCATTCTTAAGAGACCATAAGTGACCTAGGGCAAATTCTTGTTGGTTTCCACCATTGTTTGTGCTAAAGGTAAGTAATTTTCTCCCTAAACTTGTAAATTGAATTTCTAGAACCCACAATCTATGGTGGGTGATCATTAGGGGAGGGTTTTAGAATAAAACTAATGGTGGAAAATAGTCCTAGAATGGGGATTAGAATCATGGATTTGGCCCAAGAGGGAAATTATGTTATACTTCATGTAAATTAAGCCCTTGTATTGATCCTTTGTATGTTATTACTGTTTTAGACCAAGAACAAGTGAATGAACCGGAAAGGGGAAAACTCCTGCACTTTAGAGTTATCAAATATCATGTGATAAGGTTGCTTTTTGATTGTTTGTTGAACTTTGACCAGGATTGTCACATTATTTGAACACGTGGCATCCTCTTGTTGATCTAGAACTTGACTGGGATGCCAAGTCACCTAGACACGTGGCATGAGCTTGGGCCTCAAGATGAAATGGACTTTGGACTTGAATTTAATAAAATGGACTTATATATAAATGGGAAAGAACACTTATACTCCAAAAAGAAAAAATATTTACCCTTAAATGCCTCATTACTTTCATACTCCCTTTTTATTTTAAAAGGACATAGATTCATTTTGAAATTCGTGTGCTGACGTCAACGTCCACCCTATATGATACTGATATAGTATCAATATATCAACAAAATATCATAGAGGATTAAGCTCACTCCTATATGATACCGATATGATATTAATATACCAATAAAGTATCACAAAGAATATATTTTCTACTAGTTTAGAGTTTAATAAATAAGATTGTGAATTTAATAATTTTTTCTTAATTGTTTAATTTTTATTTCTTAAAAAAAGAGCTCAATCCTATATGATACCGATAGGTATCAATATACCGATGCAGTATCACAGAGAATTAAGCCTACTCCTATATGATACCGATATGGTATCAATATATTGATAGGGTATCACGGAAGACTAATTCATAGCAGTGATTATGACGTCATGCACGAAATAAGAAAGAGAAAGTGGGGTAAGAGGGTAAATAATTTAGGTCATAGATCTATTAAGGATAAATAATTTGGGCTGGGTCCAATTTGGATAAATAATTTCACAATTTGATCTATTTGTGTAGTTTTTCCTTTTATAAATTGTGCAGTTCAAATTAATTATTCAATCCAAAAAGATGGATTTAATCCAAATTTAGTATGAATTAAATCCAACAAAATTTATGTGTCTATAGTTACAATGACAAGAGTTCTGAAAGAAAATTTACAATGACGTAAATAAATTGTATGACGTAGACAACTAATTGCAAAAGATTGGTGATTGAGAAGTAACAGGTCGGGCAACACTTTGGCCGAATAGAGAAGTTGGACGATCGTGGGGAAGACGCTATTGTGATTTCGATTATTGGAGAGATTAAATGTGCAATTGTTAAGGAACTTGTTCTTGAGGTGTCTGCTGCCAAGTGTTCGTTGGTGTAGAAGATAGATAGATAGATAGATAGATAGATAGATAGATAGATAGATAGATAGATAGATAGATAGATAGATAGATAGATAGAGTGTAATGACCCGTACCTTGATTCTTTCGGAATTTTCTGTGTTTTGACCATTTTATCCTCCCCAGTAATTGTATACGGGTATTTGTGGGTTGTTGGAGTAGGTGACGCAGTTCCCCGGGTATTTGGTTATGAATTAAGTGAGTTTTTGGTTTTTCGAAGGTTCTTTAGTTTGAATGGTTGACCTTGATCAACATTCAGAGATCTGAACGTCGTATTAGAATTTCATTAGTTCCATCCTCTCCGAAACATTGAAATTAGGTGGGTAGCATGGTTGGCTCGGATCCCGGGGCTTTTGGTGTGATTTTGAGTGTTTGGACGGAAAGTTAGTATCTTCGACTACATTGACACATATGTCATTTGTTTCTACATATATACAAACAAAAATATATTCATCCCAATCCATTCAATTTCAAAGCCTACTGTCAAAGCACAAGAAGGAGAAACACTCCCTGTCTCATTAAGCTACTCAAGGCCATTGGAACCTGATAAGGTAGTCAAGTGCATAATTCAATTACACCAAATCCAGAATACACATGAAGCATAATTTCGAAATGCATCACACACGGAGATTTAAAATAAAACAATCTTGATATCTGCATGAATCTATAACTAAGATGTCCAACATATTAGAGGCATAAGTTACACACAAGGCATGATACTCAAATTTTAGTTCTAGAGGAACATGGCCTAGTGCCAGCATCAAGTCTAAGTGAAGATACTACACTGAAGGTCACAAAATACACAAATAAGAGATACACATCAGAGAAAAAATACAGATGGAGATAACATACTTCAGCTAATATAAACAGGTAGAATACACCATGAGCCCGCAGGTTAGATACGAAGCTTCGAGAAGAGCAGACATCAAATACCTTCCTAATTAGATATTTTTAAGCGTTTTGTCTCAAGTTTTGTTCTTTATGCTTTTTAGAGTGGGTTGGACTATTTTATGTCTTCTTATTACATTTTGCCGCCCTGTTTCAATACAAAGTGTAATACATCAAATCATTAAAGCTGAGGGAACATTCATAGATAAATCTGTGGAGAGCATTGAACATCAAAACTTCAATCAATAACCACATTCAACAATTACGAAATCGCAATAGTTGAGTAGCTAAAACAGTAGATTCGACGCAAAAGCTACTATGTCTGTCATCAAATAGTAGCTAATATCCAGAGAAAAATACATTTCACGTCAAATTTATGAATCAGAGAGCATTGAACTACAAAACTCCAATCATAAATGCATTCAACAATTGTACATCTTCTATCAACACAAATACCCCAAAGTAAAAAGGAACAGAGGGAGTGATATTTTCTTTTATTGCTCCCAAATTAACTTGCACATACCTCAATTAATTCATTATCTTATGCCAACACAAATACCCCCAATAACTCAACGATGTTTAGACATATGAAAGACCTTATAGCATTAGACATCCTAAAAAAAACAAAAAAAAATAAACAAGATTTGCTAGTGTTTTGTGATAAAATTAATTAAGCGCCATATTTACGAAGACATCAATTAGATGAAAACCAGCTTTGATCATACAAAAATTGCTACTATATCAATGATACATCATTACAAAAGAATAGTGTAACTGATTCTGGGTAAAAATAAAATATAGCATCTTCACTCAGGAAAATGGTTTAATCAATTGGGTGCTTATTATCGGCTTTGCGAGCTGTATAGTGTGCAGAGAGCAGAAGCAGAGACAAGAACGCACTGGCTACAAATATTGCATCAAACCACCTGTGGTAGAAATCGAATTGTATGTCTCCACCTAATACATCCGTTATGATTATCCTGCCAACATAAATTCAGTTAGGGTATTAGCGTAAACACGATTGTAGAATTCTTTTCTCGATAACAGATCATGTATCAAAATCAACTAAGTTACTAGCTAGCTTAATATCATTTTCCCATGTTCGCAAAATGGTCAGTTCCAAAGTTATAGCCATAACTACATACACCAACAATTATTCAAGTTTCTTTCTTGCCAACAACTCGGTAAGTGGAAATAGACTGTGATTAGTTTAAAGTGCAGAACATTACTAATCAAGTGATCTAGTAACAAGTATTCAGAATAGAGCACTTATTAGTAGTAACCATACCGATATTCAGTAGCCAGACTCTTTCTGATCAGAAGAATGGAGGAAAGGAAGTACATTCCCATGATTTCAGAGAGAAAAAGCACAACATTACTTGATGATCCACTTCCAACTCTGGAAACTGCAAAAAAGAACTGGACACAACCATAATGTTTCAAGTTAGCTGCAGGATAATCAAGTAAATAAAAAGTTGGTTTTTCATTTTCAAACAGTTAAAGCATGTCAAGTAGTTTCCTTGCTTCTTGTGAGGGTACATGTGCAACAAATTGGCGAGTTTAATCATTTAAATTTATCACCTACTTTGATTTCACATTTCTGTGTTAAACCTTAAAGAATTGAACTTATATTGTTACCTCAAAGCAACTGATATAGGAACACAGTCAACAAGATGAACAGATGTCATGTTACCAAGATACATAAACCATAAATTGTGGCATACATCAAACATGAAGATGTGACCATGAAGCATAAATTTACCTTCATCAAGTTAGTCAGGAAGCCCCTCACAGACACCACAATCAACACCCCAATGAACATGAGAGAAATGTACTGCGCAACGGAGAAATAGTCAGATAACTCATGTCCAGAAAATGGAAGACTAAATAATAGCAGAAACAATAAACTAATAAGATATAGCCTCAGTATGAACTCCTAAAGCTTACAACGTCACTCATAGAACAGTCACCCCTTATCCAACATAACATTGTTCCCTGTTGTGTGAAATAATTAATTTCACTCAGGTGGTAAATATTACCTCGACTTGATGTTAATAACAGTATACTGTTAAAGATTATCCTCTTATTGATGAGGTTTATTTTAGATGCCATATTTTATTTTAATTCTTAGAAACTTTTAATGTGCTTACGTATCCATTACCATACCAAAAAAGGGGGAAATTGCTAATGTGTTGAATTAGCTTCTCAGCTTTCACATTTTCAAACTCAAGAATGTAGATCTAGTTTCCCTTCAGTGATTTTGCTACAGGTAAATAAAACCACCCTCTTCAAGCACTTTCATTTTCTACCCAATTACTTCCAATTTCATGCAAGTAATTCTAGAAGCTAGCTTCTCAATCAAAACTCATTGATGAACGTTCATCACCAAAATGTATTAACAGAAGCAATAGCTTCATTCAAATGATAGGCTAACCATTTAAGAAGCACCATAATCATGAGTAGACGAAATAATGCGGAGAGTAGATGAACCTGTGATAATAAGTTGACATCAATTCCTATGTCAAAGAACTGTAAAGATATGCTGATTGTCCTTGTTACGGGATCTACAGAACCAGCCTGTCAAAGAACAGTATGCTTGTGTCAAACTTCATCCAGTATACGCTTGGTATGCAGGATTCAGCTATAAATTATGTAAAGAAAAGTGAACCATTAAGCAGATGAAATTCTAATATAGATGCGTACCTCCTTGAAAACAACGCTCTGAAGAGACTGCAAAAGTTAAATGGTCAATTAGCTATCTGGCTCAAATATTATTACATTTAAAGGCAGAACTTGAAGGGGTGAAAGCAACAAAAAAGAAGACCTATGCACAGTGCAGCAAAATCCGCAACATGAACAAACTTTCTAATGTCCATGTCAAAGTATTAATTATGATAGAGAAATGAAAGGCTATAAACGTTTCTGCACTAGTGTCGATCAATAATAAATACATCAATCAAGTTTCCTGCTAACACTGATGTAGGCCTGTTATATGAACAGGAAAACAGTAGACACCATGGGAGAGATGCTCCAAATTTAACGTCCTTTTCATACCTTTATCATTTTATACACACAATAGACAGAACACACATAGCCCAAAAGATTCTGCAAATGACCCTTCCATGTTCGAGAATAAGCAGCAGCTTCCTGGTGTGATGGACAACTTGAGTCAGTTAAACACAAAGAAAGTGGTTTCAAACCAATTGAATTAAATTAATATTAAAGAAGTAATACACTACAAGCTGAACTAGATAATGGAACTCAACATTATGAGCTTGCGGACAAATAAAGGAAATAAAGGAATATTTTGCTGCTATTGTAAGGTAAAAACAATGAAAAAACTATAAAATAGCAACATAAAGACTTGAATTCAGGGAAGCTGAATGGATACACACACACATAGAGAGAGAGAGGGACTACCTTGTTGAGTAGGAGACAAGCAAATACAGCAGACAGCCCTCTCCCCCAAACCCTTCAACTAGGAAAGATCACAAACAACAGCCAAAGAAAACAAATTGCCCAGACCTATCGTTAAAAGGAATGTTTCTCCACTCTTTCAAACAATTCAAACTAATGTAATTGTTTGTTGATATGGATCGAAAAAAGTAAACTTGTTTGTTGGTCAATTCAAATTAACATATCTTGATACTACTACTATTTTTTTCTTTTAACAAAGTAACTTGATTCTACTTCTCATTGTTTCAAATAATGATGTTTATATATACAGAATAACTACAACATTTCACACTTCAAATTGTAGTTTTAACCTCCTACCAAATCAGAACGACAATTTATCCAGACATCACTCTTTTAACAATCTCATTGGTCATACTATGTCAGTTATTAGCAAGATGGACAGGTAAAAAATAGTGCAACATTAGACAAAGTTCAATATGAACCTTAGCTTGGCGAAGCTCATAAATTTCCAAGAACAGCTGCTTTGATAGCTCCTCTAAGGTCTGAACCTCATTTTCCATGTTTCTAATATCTTCATGCATGAAGTGCATTCAACACCAAAGAGAAGTGTGTCAAAGAATTGTTAGAAGTAATGCAAATATCATGTACAGCAACAGAATGAGCATTTGATGTTAAGAAAAAGAGAAAAAAACAAACTTAGATAGATGAAAGTTGAATCCATCAGGCAACTAATGGATCCTGGTATTTAGAGACAAAAGGGAAGCCGCCACATAGCTGTTGTTCTATTTGCAGTGACAGCATATCAAACCATATTTCTTAAGCATAATTTCTTCCTCCATTCAAATGTGATATTACTAGAAGATTCCCCAAAAAAGAAAGTCACTTCTTCAAAGTGCAATTTATGCCACCCCATTCCTCATTATTATCAAGTGCTATTTAGAAAGTTGCATTTAATCCACAATAAAGCATTTAAAATTCAAATAGAAAAAAAGATAATAAGCCTGCATCCCTCTACTGCTCCTGCTAATCAGAATCACAGTAACCAACTTTCTTTTTGACATTGTGATAGGTCCTATATGAGATCGTTCAAAATAAAGTTTGGAATTGTTTCACTTCCCATGCCGTAGAATAAAAAATATCTAGAATTCCTCAGTTATGTACTTCCAGCTATTTTGATTTTAAGCCTTTAGATGTACTGCTTCACTCGATCCAAATAGTTTTCACTAACCTATCACTATGCTGTTTGGCGATAAGTTAAGACAAGGATGAGGGGCTGGCTGTTTTGAATTCACAACCTCAAAAATTTTGGGCATGCACAAACAAACTGTCCAGTTACAAAATTAGGAAAGAATCA
Organism: Solanum dulcamara; assembly: GCF_947179165.1. Classification (NCBI taxonomy): domain Eukaryota; kingdom Viridiplantae; phylum Streptophyta; class Magnoliopsida; order Solanales; family Solanaceae; genus Solanum; species Solanum dulcamara. Next base: position 12,669,500 of record NC_077242.1, read on the forward strand.
TAACAGAGAAAGCGAGAGAGAGTGAGAGAGAAGAAACAACAGAAAATGTGAACTGCCACAAAAGAAATTAACTACAATCAGCACATGTAGGAGAAATGAAAAAAAAAAAATCTTGTACACAGAGGCTTATATGCACTTGAATCAATAAATTTTCCATGAGAAATGTTCTACCATACACTAACCTTGTTCCTTTTGGTCATCCTGAACGGATCGTACAACTGTTCCCACAATGCGCTTAAAGAAGGAACTGGATTTTGTTTTCTGCAGCAGAGCCATATTTGAGAACACACTTCAAAATAAAATACATAAAGAAACTGCAAATGTTCAGAACCATGAAAGGACACCTTGCCTTTTCGTTCTTTATTATCTCTTGACAATAGCAGCTGATGTGAAAATTGAGTTATTGACTGGCGCAAACATCAGCTAACCTTTCTTTAAATATGGGAAGTCGCAATACAACTCCAGCAAGAAATTAAGTTACTGTTTTTAAAGCAAGTTATAGGATTTTTCATCAATATCTTTACAAAATTGCTATTGATCTAGAAAAGGGCATCAGAGAGATACTCAGGGAAGTGCTTCATGCAAGAAATACTTACAAACACTACAACACCCACCGCTGTAGCTAATTGACCACTATTTCGAAGTGTGATTTCTATGTTATTAATGGCCATTCCCAACGTCATATGGGTTGAATCACTTGAATGAACATGCAGTAGTGCTATACCCAACTCTAGATATTTTCAGGAGCCACATGGAGCACCTATAACTTCCAATGAAGGTAGGATAAGGGAAATACAAAGGCATACTAAAGTGTCTCAATAACGTACCCCAATAGCCCATTTAGAACTGAGCTATCATCAATCATTTGGCACTAGTATGAAAAAGAAGAAAAGTACAGGCCACCTACAAACAATAATCTGTGTTTCTTTACGTGCCTTTTGGGGTGTGTGTACACATAATAAAAGCATACAAAAGCAAAAAACTTAAGTTAACCAATTAACCTCTTCCGAATCTTGGATCCTCTCCATTTCCCTTTGACAAAGAATAATTCTCTTTTTCTTTGCAATACAAGTTTCAATTGACTGCATCAGCTGCCTCTCCAATCCTTTGATCTCTGATTCCTCTATTTCTCTTCAATACAGAAAGAGTCAGGATACCAAAAGACCAAACATGATTACTTACAACAACAACAACCCAGTGAAATCCCACAACATGGGGTCTGGGGAGGGTAGAATGTACGCAGACCTTACTCCTACCAAGGTAGGACGGCTGTTTCCTAGAGACCCTCGGCTCAGTAAAAGCATAAATGCATAAATGCATTAGAATAGGAAATTAAAAGCTTTATGAGAAAAACAACAAACAAATAACGAATAGATAACAAATAAATACAAATAAATAAATACAAATAACAAATAACGATTAAATAAATAATGATAGCGTCACAGGTTCAATAGAGTAATCAAAGCATAGAAAGTAATAAATAATAACATAAATAACATAAATCAGAATTCACAGCGCAAGAGATCGTAATGCACTACTACGCCTATGAATAGAGAAGAAAAACAAGACTATGAACTAGCATTCTACCCTAATGTGGGTCCTCCACACCCTCCTATCTAAGGTCATGTCCTCCGTAAGCTGTAACTGTGCCATGTCCTGTCTAATCACCTCTCACCAAACATGATTACTTATAAATATAATATCGTTGCTTTTGCTATGGACTTCAGTTTAACATATATTTGACTAAATACTAGGAATATCAAATTCAAGGAGGGGGGGGAAGCCCGGTGCACTAAGCTCCCGCTATGTGCAGGGTCCAGAGAAGGGCCCGACCACAAGGGTCTATTGTAGGAGTATCAAATTCAAATTGGTAAAAAAAAACTAGTCTAAGTAAGGGTATAGTAGGTTGTAGACAAAAGCAAAAGGTTATTAACCAAAGCTATCTTTATTAAAAATAAAACTACTCCATTGAACTAAGGAGGTTTCAGAAAGGAATGTACTGCAGAATTCATAATCAGATCTAGTTTCGTGCCATCTCCAAGACGATAAACTATAAACCAACTGAGTTTGCACTCACATGCACCAACTTAAACTGCATCTTATGCACACATCTTACCTGATGAATAGAGATAGATAACTGTATGGCAAATTGACTGCTCCAAAACCTGAAAGGATAGCCATGACAGTCACCCCAATCACTCCAATCCTGCTAACCAGCTGAGTTATGGTGAAAAATCCTGAAAAAGAATGTTGAAACATAGTTACATGGCAGGAGACTGCGGATACAAAGATGACAAGAGTCTCTGAGGAAAAATTACAAAATACTTCGGCTAAATTATTTATTCATCCACTTTAAATAACTTAAGAGGACCTCCCACATAGTCTAATGTGTCATTTTAGGCACCACCCTCACTGTTAAACTCTGACATCCCCTCATATACCTAGAACTAGACATTTATAGCGTGGACAACATAACATGGAAGCACAAATTGCATAAACCAAGAATAGGGTTGGATCTCGCTCTGATATTATGTTTAAAAATGGAAATTAGACTTAACTCAAACCCGGAAACTAAGTAATGAGGTGGGAATTGTCCAAAAACATATAAGGAGGCTACCACTCATACCTTGAACTAGTATGGGACTCTAATAATACCCTTAAACAATTTTTCATTTTTATTCTCAATCATTTTTAATTATTTTAATTAATTTTTACAAATCATTACAGCTTCATCCATCAGGTACAGATGCTCTAAGTTAGCAAGCAAACACTATGCCAGCTAAGATAGAGTTGAAAAGATTTGGAGTTTATTCCTGTTCAATAACGAGGATGTGCAAAAGAGAAAACTTGAATAAAAAGATGGTTGGAAAGAGTAGTTTTTTTTTTTGATGACAAGGGAAACCCGCAGCCGCTTCCTTTAAGCGTAGCTTTCTTTCTTCACGCAAATATTTGAAATTACAGTAAGAATGTACAGGAAACTTCTGGTCCTTTATAGTCATGTCATTACGATGTCTTATTCATAAAGGCGTGGCGTGAAGAACATATTCAATATTCAGAAAATCAACAAGGAGGGAGGAAAACAAGATCCATGTGCAACAAAAGAAACACACAAACCTCTGTCAGGTGAAGGCATTGGAAAATGAATGCCCAAGCGCCAAAAACCATAGAGAAAAGCCAACAAGAATAAGATAGCACCCACTGCAGCCCGTTCCTTCCTCACGCCTGAAATACAAAATCAAGATTCAGAACATCTTTTGAAGAGAGGTAATTGAGATGGTACAATCTAATATTCGGTTGGAGTGTGAACAAATCTTTTTTCTGGTTAAAAAGTATGCAACTTGTGTGCATGAGAGAGAGAATGCTGGAACAGCAGTGGAGTACTATAATCGAACTGCTATATGGTTATATTCAAGACTTTGTCCTACTTATTCATGGTTATTATAATATTACTAGTCTTTGGGAATGTGCCTTGCACGTTTATTCCAAAATACTTCAAACAAAATTTATATTGCAAATAATAAATTTTAAATGACACATATTATTAGACTTTCTCTGTGTTATAATATAAAAATCAAAGAATTACAATAAAAAAGAAATAACAAACTCATAAATTGAGATTAGAAATTCTTGCAAATTTGATGTTATTTTAGTGACATATATAATACTTTAATTTAAAGATAAATACATATTGTAATAAAAATATTTATCTTGTGAAATTAACTATTGTGCATGAAAAATATATAAAAACTAAATTGATGCATATATTGAATTGCATCATGGTCAATCCAAACGCGGTAAGAAGCATAGAACTGTGTTTTGATTCAAACATATGAACATTAAGAAAGTAAACAAAAAAAAAAGATGGGGCTGGGGGTAGGGAATGATAAGTACCTAAAACTGAAGATGGTGGAGAAGAGAACTCCAGAAATTGTGAATATATTAACCAAATGAAATAGTAGAAAAAACGTATTTATAATGGATGTTAGGAGTAGTAGAAAAGACTCAATTTATTATGAGATGTTAGGAGAAGTAGAAGAGACTTACTTTATTATAAGATCTTTGGAGTAGTAGAAAAGATCAAAGTTATTATGAGATGTTTTTACTTTTTAAAACAAAGATTAAATTTCTGCCCTTAATGCATTATACTTACATTTAAAGATAATGCTAAAAGTCTAAAACGTTGCCAGATTAAAAGTAAATGACCTACTATTAGTTAAATGAATGTGGACTATATTTGATTTAATTTACTCAAATTCATCATGTTTGGGTTTTAAAGAAAAAATTAAGTTAATTAAATTCTTTGTATTTTTTAACATTTTAATTTAGTCTAGGGGTAAAATGGTAATCCAACTTTTCATTTTGGAGTTTCCCACTTTTAGTAATATATATATATATATATATATGATGATTTTTTGGGTTACTGGAGAATTAGGAGTAGTCAGTTGATTTACAATGAAGTTGCATAAAAGGACAATGATGTGCCATCAGTACAACAATATACAACAATGCATCAGTGCCAAGCAAGTTGGGTTTGGTTAAATTACAACAACATACAATATTAAAAATATGGACCTTGGGCATAAATCCAACCCTAAAAACTAGCTTTGAGGTGATGATTACTCAAGATCATATCAATAAACAACAACTCATTCTCTCAATCAATGTAGGACACTTAAATCCCCTTCCCTCCCGCACACTCAAGGTTGGACAACTGGAGTGCAGACAATACAATATGGTGGCCCAACATTGGATAACAAAAATATGGCATGGGGCATATTAAGAAAATGGACCTTGGGTCTAACTCAACAGTAGAAGCTAGCTCATAAGGTGAGAATTCCCCTACACCATATAGTCAATTCTATTGAAGTGCATTAAATGCTTACAATTGTAAGCTATCCTTAGTAACCCATAACTAGATCAAGCCTTCACTCATTCCAAAATAAGCAGCTTTATGAATTCATAGCTTATCAATTAATCCACATGGTAAAATTCCTTTCCTTCTACTTTAAGAGCATGATACAAATTAGTACTTTCAACAAAGTGCATCTAAGGTAATGAAGCAAGTATGCAGGACACTATCTACTTAAACTTTAGAAGTAACCACCATGAAACTTCCATGTGCATGAGAAAGTATAGCCAAGGTTGTAGGTAAGAGTTACACTTAGACGGGGAAATCGTGCAAATAAAGCTCATATAACGATTCTTATAAACACCATCCTGATATTTCAAAAAAAGCACATCTATCTGAATTGTATATTAGATCAGCATGGGAGCAACTAGGTATTATCCTCTTGGTAGGCTTAGCCCTTCTTCATTCCATAGGGAAAGAAAAGATCACATTTTTGTACCAAGAAGCATTTTGGGACTAAAATGACAGCACAGGAAGCAGTTTCGTCCAATTCTCATCAACAGCAGGAATGGAAAAGTAAAAAATAAAAGTAAGATAGAAAACAAAAACAGTAAAAAAGAGAGGAGAGACCAGATTCAACAAAGGTGTGTAAAAGGTGAAAAGTGAAGTTTTAATTGAGCATGATCATAATTAAAGCAACTTACCACTGTTGCATAGCATCAGGTAGCAGTGATAGTAGGGCAACATGAAGACGAGTAACAGAATCAAACAAAATAAATCCACCTTCCAATTTATCCATCTTGCCCTACAGTTAACACAGAATGGTTAATCAATTAAACAACTTATAAAAACCTAAAAGATAGTGCAAAGCTAGTAAAACTGACTGAAGATATTGTTCCCTCCAAAAATGACCTACTCGTATAAAACTTTTCTCTCTCGAACAATTCAAACTAATTTAAGAAATACTACTTCATATAAATACTAAAATGGTATGATGTTTCCAACTAATTATTCCATTTTCTTCACAAAACTATTATTTCAAACATTTTATTACCAAAGTGAATACAATAATGAGGTTAAACATTTTATTCTTAAAATCCAAGTAGGTCACAATAGGTGATGTTTTAATGGAATGAAGGGTGCCCCTAGAGTCCTACATGGAACTATTTTTTTATAGGTCATACATGGAACTGAAGGGGAGCCTTGGAGTAACTGGTAAAGTTGCTGCCATGTGACCAGGAGGTCACGGGTTCAAGCCTGGAAACAGCCTCTGGCAAAAATGCAAGGTAAGGCTGCGTACAATAGACCCTTGTGGTCGGGCCCTTCACCGGACCCTGCGCATAGCGGGAGCTTTAGTGCACCGGGCTGCCCTTTATACATGGAACTAATATTGAGGACATAGTGTTTGCACAAAAATGTAATGTGTCACAAAAAAATGCCAATGGTGGTTTGTGTAACTTTAGGATCAGCAGGATGAAGCAGCAGTTAACAATTATAGACATTCATACAGGAAGCCAAACTGTTGTGAATGTAATCCTAAGTCACCTGACACTAAAAGAGGACTTCAAAGAACAAAAATATACAAACTTTTGATATTAAATCTGGCAAGCTTTAGAAAATCATTCGTTACTCTTACATGTAAAACAATAAAGATCTTGAGTTGAAAAGAAACAGAACGAGAGAGTGAAAGACATGATTTTCAGAAATAATAGTTTGCTATAGACTTTTTCGAGTTGAATGTTCTATCATATAGGCTAAAACTTAAGAATATATTTGGAAATGTTATCTCCCACCCTCCAACACAACTGACCATCAACATTCATAGCTCACTCTAAACATAATAAGAGCCAAAAGGTCCTTTATCATCTATAAGTTAGGAGGGAGAAAAAAAAAGAATCAAACAAATAAAAGATGAGGACTAATTGAGGAAATGAAAATTGAGAAAAAAACTTAACCAAATGGCAAGGGATCACAATATTCAGTTTCCAGCAGAGAGATTATATTACATTTTCCTGGCTGCAACTTACTGATCAGAAATTGGAACCTTCATATATCTAAAACTTCCACTTGTTCTGCATTCACTCTTTAGCTAAAGCTTTTTAAAGTTTTTCTCCTCATTAGGACGTAAGTCTTCAGAAAAAAAACTTTGTTTACATTCCTAGTAGATTTAGACCCGCCAAAGTAAAGTATACAACAAGTAATGTGATGACTACAAAACCATGTGATGCAGCTGGCATCCTGATAGATGTTTAAAAGTACCTCAGAGAGGTAGGAATAACATAACTAACCATATTCTGCGTCTATTGAGGAGTGGAAAGGTATCAAATGAGCAGAGAAAGAGTACAATAGTTCAGATATGTAAGAAAAAGGACATATTCAAACTACTATGAACAATCATGATGTTAAACTTATGTCTCATATGATGAAACATTGAGAAAGCATGATATAACATTAATTTAGTGACATTTAAAGGATGACAGAGAAGCAGTTTGGGTATATGTTTCAAAAATTTACAACAAAGACTACATTTTAGAAGGAAAATTGAAATAAATCTATGGGAGAGGAAGATGGATTTTCACATAATATTCATTAATCTAGAGAAAGCATACGATAGAATATCAAGAAAAGTTCTTTAGTTAGTACTTGAAAAAAATGAATCTATATCATATATAAAGGATATACAGATAAGTTTACCATAAACTTGAGTGTACACAAGGATTTGCCTTGAACCATACCATCCTTAGTTACAGGTGAGTTAATCAGTAGGGCTTTTTTAATAAGTCAAAAGATTCATCATTAAACACAAAATCGTAGTCAAAAGTGCTAGTTGTTCATATGGTTCGACTGTGTTGAGTATTAACAAATAAGATATAGGATGAGGTTCCATGCACTATTTGCAATTTTGCATATGGTAATATATTGATGAAAACAACGAGTAAATCAATTCAAAAACTGGAAACGGAAAAGAAATCTAAGGGTTTTAGAAGAAGTCAAAGTAAGACAAAACATATGCAATGTAATTATCTTCACAAGAAGAACAACGACCAAGTGCGAATAGAGGGGATTGTGATATATAAATATAACAATTCAAATATTTAGGCTCCACCGTTCAGAAAATGGCATGATAAATGAAGATGTAACATAGAACTAAATAGGCTAGTTGAAATGAACCAGTGCCACAAGAGTACTATGCAACAAAAGGAAACATAACTAAGTAAAATCCAAGTTTTATACAAGAGTGGACCAAGATCATTAAATGAAAAAGGTTAGACATGATTCAGAATGATCACATCAGACAGAAGGTGCATGTAGCATATATAGAGGATAAAATAAGTTATAGTTGCTGGAGATGGTTTGGCAATGTCAAATGTACACCTCCAAATACACCGGTCTGTAGGTATGACACTCCTATGATCTTAGTGCTAAAAGGAGATGAGGTACATCTAAGATTGCACGAAACAAAGTTGTTCCCAAATATCTCTAATCTCAGAATAAATGTGAATCTAGTTACAGAATACAAAAGAAGAGCAACAATACATGTAAGCCACACCAACTAGTTTGGTTTCATGCTTGATTATTGTTACTATACTAATGTTACTGGTGTTAACTAGGGCTCATTTCAATCTGATGGAGACTCGCATGTCAATGCTCTAACTGTAAGATTTATAGAACTGCTAGTTTTTATACCTGTAATTTTCCTAAAATTACAAATTAGTAACCAGTACTGAAAGGAAGCTAGCCCCAATTGAACAGAACAAATATAGAGGATTTATATAACCAACCAAACTAGTTTGGGATTGATGCCTAGTTCATTCATTGATCTATCGGAATGTAATTCTTCCATCCCAAGATCATCAGTTCGTCTATTCCTATGTCATAGATCCAATGAAGAATTTCCCTCTATCCCTGCAAAGACAATCTCCAACTGCAAACACTGGTATTTATCTTCTATAAATCAGATGATTCTCTCCAGTATGAACCCATAATCACGCACAGCCAGCTCACCCACTCCCAATTAACCAAACAAAACATCACAAAGATCCTGATTTCTCATCCCATTAATGCTCTATTACCATCAACTAACAAAAAATCATTCAAATCCAGTTCTCAACTAAACAAATAAACTCTACACAATGCATAAAATCAAACAATACTGGGAAAAATAAGCATAAAGATTTGGCGAATAAGCAAAGCGTACTCTTTGGAAAGAAGGGGAATGATCTCAAAAAGAACAAGCTGAAAAAGATTGCAGGAGAAAGCGAAAACAACACTGAATATGATCTGAACCAGTACTCTCTTTTCTTCATACTCTTTGTACAATCTGCGATTCAAGAACCATAGACCTGTCCAACCCAGTAAGGATAGTGATCCCACTGCAATTATTGTCTCGTATGTCACTCTTCCCCAACCCATTTGAACAATACTGCTCTGATTTGCTTTACTGGGTTTACTTATAAATCTGTGTCTACTTTTTCTGGAGTTTTTTTGTTCCTCCTTCAGTACAAAGCCATTAAACTCCACATTTCAGCATCAATTGTATCTCAATAATCAAACAATGATTGAAGATTCACAATGGTAGTTTTCTCTAAAACATCAGTTGAACTGGATCACTAAATACGGATTGAAATTTTTCTGGTTTTGGAAAGGGAAAAAGAAAGATTTTCTGGAGAATGTTTTTGATTAAATTTATTTTTAACATTTGAGTTGGTTTAGCAAAACCCTCGTTTGGATTATATTTTGTATTGAAATTTGAAATTGCTCATTTTGGGTTTGTTTATTTTTCCAAACAAACTTAAATTTGAAAACGGGATGATTTATTTTAGGAAAAATATGCTAATAAGCAAATATATATTAGTTAATTAGCTAACATAGCTATAGTTAGAATTAATTATGGTTCGCGGTAAATATTTAGCTGTAATTACAGTTTGAATTTTGTATAATTCACACGATTATATAGTTGAGTTTTGTATAATTCGTGCGATTTATACAAACGTTGTGCGCGAATCGAATTATATAGCGAAATATACAAACAATACAAATTGTATAGCGAATTATACAAACGTTGTGCATGAATTGTATAGTGAAATATACAAACATTATACAAAAATTACAAATTGTATAGTGAATTATATAAACATATACAAATATTGCGTGAATTATACAAACATTGCGATAATTATAGCTGCGAATTGTAATTAGCAAACTATAGCTAAGAAGCATAATTAAGATATTTTTGAATGGCTATATGCGAAAATTCTCCTTTATTTTATTTGGTTAATGTAAATATATGTGCAAAAGTTTTGAATTGAGAGTGTTTAATTGAAATATTTTATTTAAAAATTGAAGTGTTCAATTGGAACATGACTTAATTCGAATGTCTAAATAAAATATCTTAATAAAATTAAGAAATTAGCTATGCATTAAACCAAACATATATAAGTAAAATTAATATATCAACTTCATGCTTCATTAATAATGTCATATAAAATGAAAGCAAGGTATAAAGATTCACAAATCAAGTAAGTTCTTTTTATTAAAAAAAATTAGAAGTGATAGGAATGACGAATATGAATACCCTTTTGAAAACATATATTTGAAATATGATAATATTCATCAAATAATTGTCTCATACACTTTACAATCTAATAAAATTGTAGAAAGAAAGAATAAAACATTAAAAGAGGTGATAAATACATTGTTGATAAGTTATGATTTACCATATAACTTGTGGGGGGAGGATTCTGTTGGGGGGAGTAGGCAACACAACTAAAATTTGATATGACAATTAATATGAAAATAAATTGAACACGAGAATTTTACATGGAAACCTCTCTAACTGATAAAGGGGAAAAACCACAGAGTAGAAGGATCTCACTATTAAAATATGGAGTACAATGTTTTCAAATACAAGAAGAAAACAACAATTAACACTTCTCTCTTGTAAAAGGAACAACTACTAAAGAGGACACTCAAGACTACAATATTTATCTTGGTGTATAACTCTCTTTGTATTCTTACTCTCTCTTTCTGGAATTTTTGGAATGATTTAAATGAGGGCAAGAGGCCCTCTATTTATAGGAAACAAAAAGTAGAAAACGCGTTTCTGCCAATGCGTTTCTGCAAACGTGTTTCTGCCCAACGCTTTACTTTTTTTTCTTTTTTTTTTCAACAAAAGTAGGTTGCCTGCCAACTTTTGACTTTTCTTCCTCTTTTTCGTTTCTTTTCTTTTCACATTCTCCCACTTGAAGATTTAATTGAGAATTAATTAAGTCTTCACACCATCTTTTCTATCTAGGTACTGCAATGTTACATTTCTGGTAGACCAATAGAAGATCGACACCATTTAAACTTGTTACTGTTGATCGGCTTTGTAAACATATCTGCTAGGTTGTCATTAGTGTGAATTTTCTGAATATCCACACTGCCTTCTTCCACCTTCTCACTGACAAAGTGATACTAAACTCGTATGTGCTTTGTCCTTGAATGAAATGCCGGATTCTTTGCAAGATGCAAAGCACTCTCACTGTCACAAAATAGAGCAGCCTTCTCTTATTTGTGCCCGAGCTCCTCCAGTAACATCTGTATCCATATTGCTTATTTGCTAGCTTGTGTAGCGGCTACATATTCTGCTTTCGTCGTAGATGTAGCCACGATAGATTGCAGTTTTGAAATCCACCTTACAGCTCCTCCATCAAGAGTAAACACATAACCTGTGGTGGACTTGCTTTTATCAAGATCACCTGCATAATCTGAATCAACATAACCTTTAACAGTAAAGTCTGATCCTCCATAACACATTACAACATCTGAGGTACCCTTGATGTATCTCAGAATCCTCTTAACAGTATTCCAATGCTCTCTACCAGGATTAGCCATGTATCGACTAACCACTCCCACTGCTTGTGCAATGTCAGGTCTTGTACATACCATGGCGAACATTAAACTTTCCATTGCTGATGCATACGGTACTCGAGACATCTCCATCCTCTCTTCTTCATTGCTAGGACTCATACTTGAGGATAACTTAAAATTAATAGGAAGTGGGGTAGAAATTGACTTACAGTCTTGCATCTTGAAGCGTCTCAAAATTTTCTTCAACTAGTTCTTTTGAGAAAGTCAAATCTTCTTATTATTCCTGTCTCGGTGAATTTGCATCCTAAGAAACTTCTTTGCTGGTCCCAAGTCCTTCATTTCAAACTCCCTAGCTAATTGTGTCTTTAAATTTGTAAGACGATCTTTGTTGGGGTCTACTACCAACATGTAATCAACATACAACAGCAAAATAATAAAATCGTCATCACCAAATCTCTTGTAATAAACACAAGGATCTGAATTATGTCTGTTGTATCCAAGGCTTATAATGAAGGAATCAAATCTCTTATACCAACACCTCGGCGCCTATTTGAGGCCATATAGAGATTTGTTCAACCTGCAAACCAAGTTCTCTTTTCCCTGTTCTTCAAAACCTTCCGGTTGGAGCATGTAAATTTCTTCTTCAAGCTCTCCATGAAGAAATGCAGTTTTGACATCTAACTGCTCCATGTACAAGTCAAATGTAGCACACATCTCTAGGACCAGTCGAATTGTTGTGAGTCGAACCACCGGAGAAAATATCTTATTGAAGTCTATACCTTCTTTCTGAGCGAATTCTTTCACCACCAATCTTGCACGATATTTCTCCACTTGATCATTACCATTGCGTTTGATCTTGTAGACCCATTTGTTTCCAATGGCCTTCCTTTCTTGTGGTAATTGAACAAGATCCCATGTTTTATTTTTATGAAGAGCTTCAATTTCTTCTTGCATTGCTGCCACCCACAAAGATGATTCTTGGCCTTTCATAGCCTCGTGAAAAGTTGAAGGCTCTCCATCTTCTGTTAGTAGACAGTATGCAATATTACTCTCCATAGAATAATCTGAGTGCCAAGCTGGTTCTCTTCTCTCCCTAGTTGACCATCGAACTCCTGGAGTTTCGATCTCAGCTTGCTCTTGTTCTTCTTGCTCTGGTGCTGCTTCAGAAGAAACTGGAACTTCTTCTATTTCTTCAACTTCAACTGTAGTAGTCTCTGATTTTTCTTTTGAAGTGCTACCTTCTTTTGCTTGTATCTTGTTTTCAATAAATACAACATCTCTGCTGATTACCACCTTGCGGGCTGTGGGATCCCACAAGCGATACCCCTTGACTCCATCAGCATACCCTAAGAAAATGCATTCCTCGGATTTTGGATCCAACTTTAATTTTTCTTGGATGTTGCACATAACATAAGCAGGACTTCCGAATATATGTAAGCGAGAATAATCAGCTGGTTTTCCTTTCCATATCTCCATTGGCGTTTTCAGATCAATTGCGGTTGATGGTGACCGATTGATCACATAACAGGCGGTTTTGACTACTTCTGCCCAGAATGATTTTTCCAAGCCTATAGTTGCCAACATAGCTCTTGTCCGTTCCAACAAGGTTATGTTCATCCGCTCTGCTACTCCATTTTGTTGTGGAGTATATGCCACCGTGAACTGCCGTTTAATACCTTCTTATTTACAGAAGTTATTAAATTCATCACCAGTGTATTCTCCTCCATTATTTGTCCTCAAACACTTGATCTTTTTTCTCAGATTCAAGTTCCACCCGCGCTTTGAATTCTTTGAAAATTGGAAAAACATCTGTCTTTCTCTTGATTGGATACACCCAACTTCTCCTGGAGTAATTGTCGATGAATAACACAAAATATTTCGCTCCTCCAAGGGACTTCACCGGTGCTTGCCAGACATCAGAGTGGACCAGATCTAAAATTTTCTTGCTTTTAGTAGAGGAACTGCTAAACTTCAGTCTATTTTTTTTGCTAGTAACACAATGCTCAAAAAGGGTAGTGAAACATTTTTGAGCCCTGGAAGAAGTTTTTGCTCAGCAAGAATCTTCAAACCTCATTCCAACATATGACCAAGTTTACGATGCCATATCATCGTTGATTCTTCAAATGAACTTGCTAATGCGGTTGATGCTTCTCCTTCTTGGTGTGTTTCACCTTTAAGCACATATAGATTTGCAGCAAGTTTTTCCGCTTTCATCACTACAAGCGCTCCTTTGGAAATTCTCATGACTCCACCATGAGTCTTATATGAACATCTATTATCATCTAGTTGTCCTAAAGACAATAGATTCTTCTTCAAGTCATTTACATGTCGTACCTCTTAGATGGTGCGTATCGTGTCATCATACATTTTTATTTTGATGGACCCAATACCAATAACATCCAAAGCATGATCGTTTCCCATGAACACAGACCCTCTTGAGATAGGATTATATTGATGGAATCATTCTCTCCTGGAAGTCATGTGCCCTGTTGCTCCTGTGTCCATGATCCAGACATCAGCGAAACGTTTTCTGCCTTCATTATTTGATATTGCCTCACTACATAAAATATCGCCATCATCCGAGGTACATGCAACATTCCCTTGAGCATTTGATGGCTCAGGGTGTTCACTCTTCTTTTTGAACCGACAATCTTTCTTGAAGTGCCCTTTCTTGCCACAGTTGTAGCACTTGATATTCTTCTTACTTCTTGATTGAGATCTGTCATGATTATGGCTCCCACTGGGGCCACATTCCGTTGGTCTTCCTCTCACCATCATCAAAGCTTTAGCTTGTTGAGAACTTACTTGTCTGTCTTCCTTATTTTTGCGCCGATTTTCTTCTTCCAAGACAGCAGCTATAATTTCATCGAAAACTAGACTGTCTGTATTGTTCGTCAGGTTGATGATGAGTTGATCATATGAGTCAGGCAGACTTTGAAGTAGAAGCTCCGCACGTTCAGTCCCCTCTATTTTCCAACCCATTGTTGTAAGTTGCGAAAACAGAGTATTCAAAGTATTGATTAGTTCAGTAACCGACATGGACTCTGTCATTCGAAGAGTATACAATCTTCTTTTTAAGAAGATTTTATTATGCAAAGACTTGGCCTCATACAACTCTGTAAGAGTATCTCATATTTCCTTCGTCGTCCGCTTTTCCGCCACACTAGACAATACTTGATCAGCTAGTGCCAAGTGTAGATCGGCAACTGCGTTGCTGTCTATGTCGTTCCACTTGCTGTCATCAACAAAGTCTGTGCTCCTGCCTTCAATTGCAGCTAAGCAATTGTCTTTTCTCAATATCGCTTTTATTTTCATTTTCCACAATGAGAAATTAGTCGCATTGAACTTTTCAACGTCAAACTTTGTTGTACTCGACATTGTTATTTGTTTCACACCCTTCTAGATCATTTCTGAATATTTTTGCGAACACTCATGACAAACTGTTCCGTCACCGAAATTTACTATTCACGTGAATAGTACTATTCACCGAATTTTACTATTCACAAAAATTTATTATTCATGAATAGTATCTTCGCATAAAACAGACAGAATAACCGAGGGCTCTGATACCACTGTTGGGGGGAGGAAGCACCACAACTAAAGTTTGATATGACAATTAATATGAAAATAAATTGGACACGAGAATTTTACGTGGAAACCCCTCTAACTGATAAAGGAGAAAAATCACAGAGTAGAAGGATCTCACTATTAAAATATGGAGTACAATGTTCTCAAATACAAGAAGAAAACAACAATTAACACTTCTCTCTTGTAAAAGGAACAACTACTAAAGAGGACACTCAAGACTACAATATTTATCTTGGTGTATAAACTCTCTTTGTATTCTTACTCTCTCTTTGTCGGATTTTTGGGATGATTTAAATGAGGGCAAGAGGCCCTCTATTTATAGAAAACAAAAAGTAGAAAACGCGTTTCTGCCAATGCGTTTCTGCAAACGTGTTTCTGCCCAACGCGTTACTTTTCCTTCTTCTTTTTTTCAACAAAAGTAGGCTGTCTGCCAACTTTTGACTTTTCTTCCTCTTTTTCGTTTCTTTTCTTTTCACAGATTTCTTATGGTTAGAATATACAAAACCGAATACTCTATAGCAAAACAAAATTCATTCCATATGAGAAGTAGAAAAAAAGAAATCTCAATTTGAAATATTTTAAAGTGTGGTGACTTTTAGCTGATGTGAATTCATGGGATATGCAATCAACAGTGAAGTATATCATTTTCTAGTTCAAAAATAAGAAAATCATGACATTCATGTTAATTGCATCATATAATGCTAAATATTTTAAAAATATTTATCTGTATTAAAAAAGATGTAAGTCGTCTAGCGAAAGATTTAAACGATTTCGATAAGAAATAAATGAAAGTATATCTAACGAGGAGAATTTAAGACTTAGAAAACGTCAAAAGACATCTATTTGCTTTAGTCCTGATTTTTTGATATTTCTAGTGGAGAATGAGTCTCAAACTTTTAAGAAAACAATTTCTTACTCATTAACAAAATATTGAAAAAAAGATAATTAATAGTGAAATAGAATCTACAATGAATACTCATACTTGAAAATTAGTTGATCTTCCTCTTGAAATAAGTTTTGAAATATTTAAAACACACATAAAATTATATATTGCACTATAATAAATATTCCACGATAATTGAGGAATATAATGATACAAATTGAATAACCAAATTATCGGAAGTGAAATCCATGAATGGATACATTTTCACCATTGGTGAAGAAAAAATATCTTGAAAATCATCCAAGCAAACATGCATTACTCGCGCTACAATTAAGTTCAAGTTTATAACTTTGGATAAGACTGGTGAAGAAGCAAAATGACGAAGGAATTTCTTAGAAGATATTCCTTTTGGGCCTAAACCAATGGCTCATTTATGCTTACATTGTGATAGTCAAGTTGCAATTGAAATAGATGAAGACATTATGCATAATGAAAAATTTCATCACATACGCTGAAAACATAATACCGTTAGGCAACTACTCTTTAGTGAAATTATCACAATAAACTATGTAAATGCTAAAGATTATGTGTAAAATTCATTTACAAAAGATCTAACTAGAGTGGTAGTTGATAAATCATCAAAGGAAGTGAGATTGTGATCTAGAATAAATCATCATAATAAGAACTCTACCTAAGTAACTGAAAATTTCAAAAAGTTATGAAAGACGGTTCAACATTGTCGCAAAAATTAAATCCATTAACATGATAAGACAATGTTCATGAACAAGGATAAAACACTAAAATAAAATTAGTAATTTTTAAGTTTGACATGACATGATCAAACAATGTATCTTTGAGTTACACGTTTAAAAATCACCTATGTGAGTGTGAAGTATAAGCCGTTCAAGGAGAATTAATGTGAGACTAGTTCTCTACGCACTCATGAAATCAGGCGATATTCATAGCTAAAACAAATACAACAATGAGAACCAGGAACGTTTAAGAATTAGTTGTGTACATATGTTGCCTGGGTATACATCAAAGTTCAATGGTTCAAGGATATCATATTTATCAATTGACTAAGAGCCTGTATAAATTGGTTTTTGGCTTTTGACTTATTTTTATCATTTTAGCTTAAAAAAATTGTGCTTATACACACTTTTTTAATTTATCCATTTACTCCAAAAGTGCTTAAAGCTATTTTGACTTTAAAACACTTTAAATAAGTCAATCCAAATAGGCTTTAAGTATATCCGATACATGTTCACTATTGCAATTCAAAATAAAACCTACTTACTCAGATGCGATTAATCTTTAATTGCAAATCATACACTTTCTTCATGCATATTGTCATAATAAAGTCATTATCCCTTCATGTGGGGAATTGTTGAATTTTTTTCATAAAAATTAAGTTTTAAAGACAAGGAGTAATGTGAATCGGAAAAAATAAAATGGAGCGAAAAATGAAATTTGAAGAAAGTTCATTTTTCCTTGTAAGGAAGAGGAGAACTTTTGTGCTTATACTTCTTCTAGCTCTTAAAGAGTTGAGAAGAGAGTCTTCCATCGTGCTGTCGTCATCACTCGACTTCGAATTAAGATTTGAATTTGAATTTGTATAGGCTTCCCCTTATTTTAGACATTAAAAAACAAAAAAAAAAGAATACTTCTTTTTCACAAAAGCAAATAACAATTCTTCTTCTCCAAAAGCAAATAACAATTCTTCTTCTCCTCCTTTTTCTGCATTGTTTAAAAACAAAAAAGTAAGTACTGTGTGATTTACTCCATTTGTTCAATTTGCTGAAGTTCATCAATTTCGATTGTCAGTATTGTAGAATAATGTTTTGTTATATCTTATAAGAAATTAATTCTGAGCAAATATGAAGAGATTGAATTTTTTAAGAAAACACAATTTTCTGTGGGCTCAAAACTTTAATATTCTGTTGTTATTTTATTTTATTTTGTGAATATTTTGAATGTGGGAATAACAGTGACAAAGATTGGTTCAAAAATTGCTTTATGTCATAAGTTTGTATCTCATGTGTAGCATTAGTGCATTACTACTTTGTTTCGAGTCCCGCTATTAGGATTCCTGGCTCCATTGGTGTAATAAAAATTGTAAACAATACTACATATATAACAAGCTTGCTAAAAGACATGATTCTCTTAGAAGCTCAGTGAACACGACTTTACCAGATTCAGCTTTTAAGGAGAGGTGAAAGTGAACTCCTAAAATATAAAAAGCCTAAATCTTTTTAACATTATAGAAAAAACATAGCTTCTCCTCCAACTTTCTAATGTTACAGTAACGATAGCTTGTCTTCGAAGAATGTAGTGTTGCAATGGCCAAAATATGCACGAGCAATATACACTACAAAGTAGTTTTTACATATCTATGATCTGGTTGAACTGTTGCTGCGTCTGCAAAATCATCATCTCTTCCACAGAGAACTTCTTACAGAGTAGCCGTAGATGACTCATGAACTCCAGAAATAAACCTTTTAACTTCTTTGCTCTTTCATAAGCTTCTGTTCCTGCATGGACCACCATCAGATCTTTGTCCATTACTAGACACATATCCTACATAAAGACAGGCCACCTCTGGTGGAGTTGGGGAGCATAACGTTGATGAATTGCAATAGGAGAAACCACCAGAATTCAAATGCATATGACTTGGGATAGATTTAAATTCACCAAAAATGATATTCCATATAAATAATCCAGGGAGATATTGCAAGTATGGGTGGAAATTGACCAATAAGTTAAGCTTGTTCACACATGAATTGGAATCAGGAGTTGCCAATTTATTCAACAGGTGCTAGTGTGACGTTGCTCTTCTTCATTTGATCCAACTAATACTGAGACAAAGCATTTGGTCTGATGTTGAACCTATTTCTCTAACGCGTCTAAATAGCGCAACTTCCTCTTAATGATGACCTATATTTCCTACTGATGTTTTTCATTTGTGAAATGCTGCCACATCCAGGAAAGTTGGATCCTTTGAGGCCTTACAACCCTATTCAAATGTAACCTATACAGTTATAAAATCTTACCTGAGGTTCGTAGCTTCTTGACCACACCTTAATCATCATGCCATGCCTTAAATTTCTTTCAGTTATAACCAATGGCCTGCGAAAGACAAATAAAAGCACATGATTCTCGAGCTAATTTACATTCTAGAAGATGTATGCACAAGAATGAAAATCTTGATTGTTTGCATTAATAGCAGGAGGTTCTATAGTTCTGGCACAAATTTGGAGAGGATTACTTGAAGATTTTGAAAATCACTAGTAACTTAAAACAGCACTAGAATCCAAAGTGGCACCCAAACACGGTGTAATGCTTCTTTACCACATAGATATCGGGGGATTGGAGTAAACCAATTTTAGAGACAGAGAATAAAGAAAATCAATGAGTGCAAAAAATTGTTTAACTGCTTCATGGAATCACTATTGTGAAATGGGAAAATATTACCAGCACCAATAGTTCATCTATTTGGAGACATGGATTAAAGTCAGGTTGTCTATTGTGCATACTAGAATCACTCTTCATTGGCGGCACATTGAGTCTATTACATTCTAGAACAACTTGGAAAGGTTTGACGATCTTGAAATACATAAGGTACCAGGAATTCCAGACCCATGGCATTAAACAGGATATCAGGTAAAAGGAAATTAATTCATACCTATGTACTCTGCTTATTCACTAATGTATTTTATCTCAGAAATTGATATTGCAGCATCTAAGATAAACTAAATTTTCAACTTTAGATACAGAGAAGTACATAAATGATAGTCAGGGAATAACATTCAAGAAATACCAGAGATGGGAAATTAACAAATGAAACCATGCGTTGGTTCTAAAAGCATGTTCCAAGAATAATTCCAGCTAGTTTCAAAATATGGTATGCATGTCTTAAGAGTTCAAAACTTCAAATACATAAAGATTGTCTTAGACCACCTAGAATACATCTTTTCTTTTAGGTTTGGGTGACCGGACCCCCTCTCCCTCCCCCTCCCCCCCTCCTCCAGGGGTAAAGAAGAGGTCTGTATAAAATATCAGCTACTATTGAGGTGACTCTATTTCACAACAGAACAATTTATATTAGCCAATATCATCACTTTGACTAAAATCAATCCAGATAAAGAGAAAGGTTTAGGTTTTACATACAAGTAGACAAATGGCCTATAACAAGGAGTGAAGATAATTGAAATAACAATGGTGTTCAAATCACAAGGCAGCGGAAGATAACATGCCATAATACATTTGTTTTTGCGAAACAAAAAGAATCTTTAAGAAAAAAGAAGAAACAAATAAAGAAGTCAGAGAAGATGCATGCTTGACAGCTTGAGAAAATTCAACATCATTGCCTGCTCACAGAAGGTACCCAGAATATCCAGATGGCAAGGCCATTTTATCAATGAAGCTCTCCTGAGCAGATCAAACAAAAAATATCTGTATGTCCTTGTCAAGTTTGATCTACATTAAACACGATCATTTGTTGAAAGAATTTTCTTTCGAACTCATAATCTGTGTACAGGCAAGAAATAAAATTAAAAAAAACTAGTTTCTAAGCCCAATTACGGGTAGTGTAACTAGAGAAACATTATAATCTATCACAATTCACAAGCCTTGTTCAAATAGAAATAGTATAGACCGAAGGTATAGCGAAGACTTTAGAGTTTGAGACTTTTAACATCAGATGACAAACTATACATGCCAATGAAGACACTACAATCTGAAAAGAGATAACAAAAGTTATGCACCAGCTTAAGAAAAACATTCTTAATTAAGAGATTGAATGCATGAGGCATACCTTCCCGTTGAGGACACAATAAAGTGGGATGGATTATCCTGGAGTATCTTCTGACGCTTCTCTTCATAATAATACCTCTTGCATATGGCATAGATGGACTTGGTAAAATGTATGCTTGTGATGAAACAGAAGTATGTTCATGTATAAAATCCCTAAATGATGATGGTAACAAGTTTCTCTCCAAGTTTTCAATAAGCATAAAATGGGAACTTGGACATTGCCCTCCAAGATCTTTGTCATCTTCCCAATGCGTGCTATATTTTCTGTTTGTTGCTGCAGTTCACAAGGAAGAAGTTAAGAAAAGCTGAAAGTGTTGCATCATAACAAGTGATGGAGATCCAGAGCAAACCTCCTGCTGTCACATCGACAATACTCTTGGCACTATTCATTCCCTATGGAAACAACAAAGCAGATATATTTTAGGTCCATGCATCCTATCCCCAATTTATGAACATTATAAAGTGAAAACTTGCCTCATAGAATGAAATAATAGACAAATTACTGCCTCCATTTTCACAAGATGATCCTTCAGATGCAGAAATCTCATACAAGAAGATTTTCCAAGATTTCGGTTCACCAATTTCAAGAAGGAAGCTATTTGAGGAACAACTTGAGCAACACCTTTTATGATACACATGCCTTCAATTCCGGTAGAGGTTAAGTATCCTTTCTTTGGACCATGAAGCCAAGATACTACAAAGGTGCATAAACACTCCTCCTCTCCATTGCAAAATGAATGGTCCAAATTGTGTATCTGCCAAAGAGAGTAAAGATAAAATTGGAAGCAATTCAGAAGTTTATGGCTTTCTGCTGTCACTTGTCAAGTAACCTATAGTTCAACTTACTGCATTCCTAATAATTTTATAGAGCCAAGTAAGAAAAGAAAATTTAAGCTATCATTTATTGGTAAAAAGGAAATGAACACACAATTGAATCAAAATATAAAAGAGAAAAAAATATATGCCTCGTCCAGTCATGCTAGTGAAATACAACCAAAGAGAAAGTGGAACATTTCTCCAGTGTTAGATCAAGACTGGAACAATGCTCAATTTGGCATGATAAGATGTTAATGACAGTAACAGAAGGTGACAGAGACACAATATTTACATGATTTGGTGAATAATTAGACATATGTCCATGTGTGGGGAGGAGAAAACTTACTTTACCAGAAGATGTATAACTGAGAGTACAAAATCAAAGTGAATACTCTACTTACCCCTCCCCCATTATTTTCCAAAAACTAACTTAAAATTTTTGGAGTATAATAACAACGTTTAAATATCATTTGGGTTGAATGAAATAAGTTTAAAATCAATTCATTTACAGTAATTGTTATTATATTTTAATTTAAAATTTATTTTTATAATTTTTTTTTAGTATTTAAAAAATGTTCTTTATATTATTATTAATTAAAAATATATCAAATAAAAAAATAATAATATTTAAAGTATCCAGATGTATGAACAAATCAAGTTTGCTAGAAAAACAAACCTCAGTCTCTTCTGTTTGGGGGAGGAAGCACCACAACTTAAGTTTGATATGATGAAAATAATGAAAATAAATTGGACACGAGAATTTTACGTGGAAACCCCTCTAAATGATAGAAGGGAAAAACCACGGGTAGAAGGATCTCACTATAAAAATATGGAGTACACAGTTCTCAAATACAAGGAGAAAACAATAATTAACACTTCTCTCTTGTAAAAGGAACAACTACTAAAGAGGACACTCAAGACTACAATATTTATCTTGGTGTATAACTCTCTTTGTATTCTTACTCTCTCTTTCTGGATGGTTTAAATGAGGGCAGGAAGCCCTCTATTTATAGGAGGATGAAAACGCGTAAACGGATTTTACGCGTTTCATCAAAACTCATAAACAGCTGTCTGCCAACTTTTTCCTCCATTCCCTTTTCCTTTTTGGCTGCCATTTCTTGCTTTTACTTTTCAAAAAGGACGGTGCATGTAGCACCTCCTTTTTGACTTCCTTTCATTCTCCCACTTGAAGATTTAATTGAGAATCAATTAAGTCTTCACACCATCCTTTCTACCCAATTACTGCAATGTTACGTTTCTGCTAGGCCAATAGAAGATCGACACCATATGAATTTGTTACTGTTGATCGGCTTCGTAAACATATCTGCCAGGTTGTCATTAGTGTGAATTTTCTGAATATCCACACTGCCTTCTTCCACCTTCTCACGAACAAAGTGATACTGAACTCGTATGTGCTTTATCCTTGAATGAAATACCGGATTCTTTGTAAGATGCAAAGCGCTCTGACTGTCACAAAACAAAGCAATCTTCTCTTGTTTGTGCCCGAGCTCCTCCAATAACATCTGCATCCATATTGCCTCTTTGCTAGCTTGTGTAGCTGCTACATATTCTGCTTCCGTCGTAGATGTAGCCACGATAGACTGCAGTTTTGAAACCCAGCTTACAGCTCCTCCAGCAAGAGTAAACACATAACCTGTGGTGGAATTGCTTTTATCAAGATCACCTGCATAATCTGAATCAACATAACCTTTAACAGTAAAGTCTGATCCTCCATAACACATTGTAATATCTGAGGTACCCTTGATGTATCTTAGGATCCTCTTAACAGTATTCCAATGCTCTCTACCAGGATTAGCCATGTATCGACTAACCACTCCCACTGCTTGTGCAATGTCAGGTCTTGTACATACCATGACAAACATTAAACTTCTCACTGCTGATGCATACGGTACTCGAGACATCTCCATCCTCTCTGCTTCATTGCTAGGACTCATACTTGAGGATAACTTGAAATTAATAGGAAGTGGGGTAGAAATTGACTTACAGTCTTGCATCTTGAAGCGTCTCAAGATTTTCTTCAACTAGTTCTTTTGAGAAAGCCAAATCTTCCTATTATTTCTATCTCGGTGAATTTGCATCCCTAGAATCTTATTTGCTGGTCCCAAGTCCTTCATTTCAAACTCCCTAGCCAACTGTGCCTTTAAATTTGTGAGACGATCTTTGTTGGGGCCTGCTACCAACATATCGTCAACATACAACAGCAAAATAACAAAATCTTCATCACCAAATCTCTTGTAATAAACACAAGGATCTGAACTATGTCTGTTGTATCCAAGGCTTATAATGAAGGAATCAAATCTCTTATACCAACATCTCGGCGCCTGTTTGAGACCGTATAGAGATTTGTTCAACCTGCAAACCAAGTTCTCTTTTCCATGTTCTTCAAAACCTTCTGGTTGGAGCATGTAAATTTCTTCTTCAAGCTCTCCATAAAGAAATGCAGTTTTGACATCTAACTGCTCCAAGTACAAGTCAAATGTAGCACACATCGCCAGGACCACTCGAATTGTTGTGAGTCGAACCACTGGAGAAAATATCTCATTAAAGTTGATACCTTCTTTCTGAGCGAATCCTTTCACCACCAATCTTGCACGATACCTCTCCACTTGGTCATTACCATTGCGTTTGATCTTGTAGACCCATTTTTTTCCAATGGCCTTCCTTCCTTGGTAATTGAACAAGATCCCATGTTTTATTTTTATGAAGAGCTTCAATTTCTTCTTGCATTGCTGCCACCCACAGAGATGATTCTTGGCCTTTCATAGCCTCGTGAAAAGTTGAAGGCTCTCCATCTTCTGTTAGTAGACAGTATGCAATATTACTCTCCATAGAATAATCTGAGTGCCAAGCTGGTTCTCTTCTCTCCCTAGTTGACCGTCGAACTCCTGGAGTTTCGATCTCAGCTTGCTCTTGTTCTTCTTGCTCTGGTGCTGCTTCAGAAGAAACTGGAACTTCTTCTATTTCTTCAACTTCAACTGTAGTAGTCTCTGATTTTTCTTTTGAAGTGCTACCTTCTTTTGCTTGTATCTTGTTTTTAACAAATACAACATCCCTGCTGATTACCATCTTGCGGGCTGTAGGATCCCACAAGCGATACCCCTTGACTCCATCAGCATACCCTAAGAAAATGCATTCCCTGGATTTTGGATCCAACTTTGATTTTTCTTGGGTGTTGTACATAACATAAGCAGGACTTTCGAATATATGTAAGCGAGAATAATCAGCTGGTTTTCCTGTCCACATCTCCATTGGCGTTTTCAGATCAATTGCGGTTGATGGTGACCGATTGATCACATAACAAGCGGTTTTGACTGCTTCTGCCCAGAATGGTTTTTCCAACCCTGCAGTTGCCAACATAGCTCTTGTCCGTTCCAACAAGGTTCTGTTCATCCGCTCTGCTACTCCATTTTGTTGTGGAGTATATGCCACCGTGAACTGCCGTTTAATACCTTCTTGTTTACAGAAGTTATTAAATTCATCACCAGTGTATTCTCCTCCATTATCTGTCCTCAAACACTTGATCTTTTTCTCAGATTCAAGTTCCACCCGCGCTTTGAATTCTTTGAAAACTGAAAAAACATCTGTCTTCCTCTTGATTGGATACACCCAACTTCTCCTAGAGTAATTGTCGATAAATGACACGAAATATTTCGCTCCTCCTAGAGACTCCACCGGTGCTTGCCAGACATCAGAGTGAACCAGATCTAGTATTTCCTTGCTTTTAGTAGAGGAACTGCTAAACTTCAATCTATTTTGCTTACTGGTAACACAATGCTCACAAAAGGGTAGTGAAACCTTTTTGAGCCCTGGAAGAAGTTTTTGCTCAGCAAGAATCTTCAAACCTCATTCCGACATATGACCAAGTTTACGATGTCATATCATCGTTGATTCTTCAAATGAACTTGCTGACGCGGTTGATGCTTCTCCTTCTTGGTGTGTTTCACCTTTAAGCACATATAGATTTGCCGCAAGTTTTTCCGCTTTCATTACTACAAGCGCTCCTTTGGATATTCTCATGACTCCACCATGAGTCTTATATGAACATCCATTATCATCTAGTTGTCCTAAAGACAATAGATTCTTCTTCAAGTCTTTTACATGTTGTACCTCCTGGATGGTGCAAACCGTGCCATCATACATCTTTATTTTGATGGACCCAATACCAATAACATCCAAAGCATAATCGTTTCCCATGAACACAGATCCTCCTGAGATAGGATTATATTGATGGAACCATTCTCTCCTGGAAGTCATGTGCCATGTTGCTCCTGTGTCCATGATCCAGACATCAGCGAAACGTTTTCTGCCTTCATTATTTGATATTGCCTCACTACATAAAATATCGCCATCATCCGAGGTACATGCAACATTCCCTTGAGCATTTGATGGCTCAGGGTGTTCACTCTTCTTCTTGAACCAACAATCTTTCTTGAAGTGCCCTTTCTTGCCACAGTTGTAGCACTTGATATTCTTCTTACTTCTTGATTGAGATCTGCCATGATTGTGACTCCCACTGGGGCCACATTCCGTTGGTCTTCCTCTCACCATCATCAAGGCTTTAGCTTGCTGCGAACTTGCTTGTCTGTCTTCCTTATTTTTGCGCCGATTTTCTTCTTCCAAGACAGCGGCTGCAATTTCATCGAAAACTAGACTGTCTGTATTGTTCGTCAGGTTGATGATGAGTTGATCATACGAGTCAGGCAGACTTTGAAGTAGAAGCTCTGCACGTTCAGTACCCTCTATTTTGCAACCCATTGTTGTAAGTTGCGAAAATAGAGTATTCAAAGTATTGATGTGTTCAGTAACTGACATGGACTCTGTCATTCGAAGAGTATACAATCTTCTTTTTAAGAAGATTTTATTATGCAAAGACTTGGCCTCATACAACCCTGTAAGAGTATCCCATATTTCCTTCGCCGTCCGCTTTTCCGCTACACTAGACAACACTTGATCAGCTAGTGCCAAGTGTAGATCAGCAACTGCGTTGCTGTCTATGTCGTTCCACTTGTTGTCATCAACAAAGTCTGTGGGCCTGCCTTCAATTGCAGCTAAGCAATTGTCTTTTCTCAATATCGCTTTTATTTTCATTTTCCACAATGAGAAATTAGTCCCATTGAACTTTTCAACGTCAAACTTTGTTGTACTCGACATTGTTATTTGCTTCACACCCTTCTAGATCGTTTCTGAATATTTTGCGAACAATCGTGACAAACTGTTCCGTCACCGAAATTTTACTATTCACGTGAATAGTACTATTCACCGAATTTACTATTCATGAAAAGTTACTATTCACAAATAGTACCTTCGCATAAAATAGACAGAATAACCGAGGGCTCTGATACCACTGTTGGGGGGAGGAAGCACCACAACTTAAGTTTGATATGATGAAAATAATGAAAATAAATTGGACACGAGAATTTTACGTGGAAACCCCTCTAAATGATAGAAGGGAAAAACCACGGGTAGAAGGATCTCACTATAAAAATATGGAGTACACAGTTCTCAAATACAAGGAGAAAACAATAATTAACACTTCTCTCTTGTAAAAGGAACAACTACTAAAGAGGACACTCAAGACTACAATATTTATCTTGGTGTATAACTCTCTTTGTATTCTTACTCTCTCTTTTTGGGATGGTTTAAATGAGGGCAGAAAGCCCTCTATTTATAGGAGGATGAAAACGCGTAAACGGAGTTTACGCGTTTCATCAAAACTCATAAACAGCTGTCTGCCAACTTTTTCCTCCATTCCCTTTTCTTTTTTGGCTGCCATTTCTTGCTTTTACTTTTCAAAAAGGACGGTGCATGTAGCACCTCCTTTTTGACTTCCTTTCATCTTCATCCTTCAGTTCTTGTTGTACTGCATTTTTTTCACTGCTACCAGGATCGACATTTTTGACATTTCTTTTTTTGAGATTATTTTGCATGTCTAAAGGTTTTGAAATATTTTTTTTCTCTTTGTAGATTTTGCCAATCCAGTTTCATCTAGTAGAAGATCATTAACCTTCTTTGTTCTTCTTTCATTCTCCAATGCAACAAGAGAGCCTGAAAAATTGGCTTGCTCTTGAGTAATATCCAAATTAAAAGAAGGGATTTCGTTCAACAATTCATCAAATAAATGTATACCTCTTGTAACCCTCTTAAAAGAGTTTGCCATTTTAATGGATAAAAAAGTGATTCAATCAAAAAAAAATTGAAACCCTATGAAAAATAGAAGAAACATGAAGATTTATACAAAGATAAAATTTATAAAAACGAAAAAAAAATGCAATAAAAGGATACCTGATAAATATGAATCACCGAAATCACTCCTAAAATCGTGCAAGAGATTCCTGTTTAAAATGTAATTTTGGGGGAAATACAAGGAATTTCAAAATTATGGTGATATGGAAAGAGAAAAACATTGAAGATGGGGTAATAAACATAGGGAATCAGTGCGTGGAAAAAGGGACCAT
The DNA here is from genome assembly GCF_947179165.1 of Solanum dulcamara. Classification (NCBI taxonomy): domain Eukaryota; kingdom Viridiplantae; phylum Streptophyta; class Magnoliopsida; order Solanales; family Solanaceae; genus Solanum; species Solanum dulcamara. The sequence continues at coordinate 12,697,776 of NC_077242.1, forward strand.
AATTATTAGGGGTGTAAGATTATTTTTGGTTTAAATATTTGATTATCATTATATAAAATTAAAATAAATAGTTATTATTGTATATTAATTAACTTTGCTATTTATATTATAATTGTACCCACAAAATTAAAAAAGGTAAACTATAGCTATTTTAAAAAAATATGTATTAATGTTTGTTGTATCATGTAATTTTTTCTAAGAAAAAATTATGGGAAAATTACCCTTTTACACATATTAATATGCTATATTTACTTTTATTCCCTACTACACCAAAAAATTTCCAAAATCCCTCTTTTTCCTTTCTCTCTCTCTCCCTCACTGATACATCCGCCTCCTCCTTCATCCTCGCCCTAATTTGCTCTAGTTAATTTGATCCTCTTCAACCGTTAATCAATTTCAAGGTTTCAACTAAGGTATATTTTAATCTTTCCTTATATGAAATTTCACTTCATCCTCATTCAATCTGATTTCTCCTAAAATTTGTATCTTTTGATTTCTTCTATAAATCTTTGAAAAATCTTCTAAAATTTTTATCATTTGCTTTCTTCTGTAAATCTTTCTATTTTTGTTTCTCGTACCTTCAATGATACATATGGAATCCGTTCATGGTCTCAAACAGTCCAATAAAAATCAAGGAATTCTTGTTTCACCTGGTTCTGATTCGTCTTGGGAAGGTTACGACGAGGTTAGATCCAAACATCATAACGATCCAGCAGTGATGAATAAGCTACGTGAGAAATTGAAGTCGAAAGCTACATTAAACATGCACCCAAAGAAATAGACAACAAGATTGAAGGGGTTACAACACGCCATAATCTCCCAAAGGTATGGGTTCAATTAAGGTTTTTTTTTTAGAATGAAAATTTTGTGAAGGTTTTAATGATTCTGATACATATCATTTATGTATCAGATACATAATGTCTTTTTCAAATGCAATTTTTTGGAGATTTAATATTTCTGATACATCATGTTTTAAGTGTCAGTTTCTGTTATTTCAAGTTTTAATGATTCTGATACATATCATTTATGTATCAGATACATAATGTCTTTTTCAAATGCAATTTTTTGGAGATTTACTATTTCTTATACATCATGTTTAAGTGTCAGTTTCTGTTGTTTCAAGTTTTAATGATTCTGATACATCTACATTTATGTATCAGATACATAATGTCTTTTTCAAATGCAATTTTTTGGAGATTTACTATTTCTGATACATCATGTTTAAGTGTCAGTTTCTGTTATTTCAAGTTTTAATGATTCTGATACATCTACATTTATGTATCAGATACATAATGTCTTTTTCAAATGCAATTTTTTGGAGATTTACTATTTCTGATACATCATGTTTAAGTGTCATTTTCTGTTGTTTCAAGTTTTAATGATTCTGATACATCTACATTTATGTATCAGAATATAATATATAACTCATTCTGATACATCTTCTGTATGTATCAGAATCTCATCTCATGCATCAGATATTTTAATGCATATGATACATCGTATTTATGTATAAAGTTCAAGTTGTATTTAACCATTTTCATGTCAATGCAGGGAATAAAATACGTCATCAAGAAGATCCCGTCCCACCCATTGAGATTCGGAACTATAAGAGCCGATCATACCTTATCTCAATCTTCTATCCATAAATAGCTGATGTGCATTAACTATTCTATAGCTAAAGTTATGTATCAGATACATAACTTATGTATCAGATACATAACTTATGTATCAGCAAAAGTGAAAAAATTATTGAAATCAACTTCGGTTTGAATTGATGCTCTGTTTTTTCCATTCGAGACGATGCTCTATTTTTTGGCTTGAATCTTCATGAACATCACAGTTGCTTTTTTAAACAAATTAATCTCATTAATTAGATCAGTGATTCAATTAAATAACCAATCAAAACTTACATTAAAATACTAACCATAAATAGTTGATATGCATTAAGTATTCTACATCTAAAGTTGAAGTATCAGATACATAACTTATGTATCACCAAAACTGGAAAAAAAATTGAAATCGAATTTGGTTTGAATTTATGCTCTGTTTTTTGGCTTGAATCTTCACGTACACAACCGTTATTTTTTTAACCAAATTAATCTCATTAATTAGATCAGTAATTGATTTAAAGAACCAATCATACCTTATACTAAGATACTATCCATAAATAGATGATCTTCATTAATTACTCTATAGATAATTGATGTATCAGATACATCACTAATGTATCAGAAAAATTGAAAAAAAGGGGATATCGGGTAATTTTGGTACAATGAGGGATGTATAGTAATTAGACTTTTCCATTATGGGATTTAGGTAAAGTTTACAAAAATTATAGGGCTCAGTAAGCCCAAACCTGTCCTAAAATACTTTTAAAATGGTCTGCTATATCATGTGGACCTATCTTAGCCCATTTCATCCCTGTATCAATTATATACGACCACTATATATCATGTATACTTTTGTATATACTGTATATCCAATGTATACAACTCGATTCTTGGCTCCTAAAAGCTGTAATTTAGCTTTCTTTTAACCTGGTCATCGGCTTCCTTTCAACTTTGAATGGGTTGAGTCGAATAAAATGTTGGGTAAACTCAACGGGAATGCAAGACAGGAAAGTGAGTCTCTAAATTGGACTCAATTGATTTACATGCGGCAATGAATGAAAATAAGAATGAGTAGGAGTAGGAGACATATAACATTCAAAATTATTACTAATAAACAATCTGCCAACACAGTGGAGTTCCTTATTTCTATAGAAATCTTCAAATGATATAATAAGTAAAACACAAAACCATAAAAATACAGATTGGTTTGATAATATACAACACCTTAATCGTAGATGATAAAATCAACTTTTGACATGAATATGGGCAATATATAAGAAGAGCAACTAATAGGAATGAGCAGTGTGATAAAGACGCTTGTCAGTGGGTTTGAAACAAATTTTCAACACTGCTTAACAGAATTGACAATGTATAGACACAACCAAAAACTGGATCTATCTGAAACAGGGTTACTAACAGAAGAAATCAGAGGGTAAGCCGAACTATGTCAAAAATGAGAGGACAGGTATTGCTATGGAGATTTGACAAACAAATTCCGATCCACACTGCTATGTTGCTCCCAACAGCTAAAGTTGGTTCTCAATACCAAAAAGAAAAAAAGAAGGGATTAATAGTAAATGTATAGCACAGTGCTTGTAATAGAAAATATTGCATCAGTAAAACATATATGAGTATCTGACAAGTTTTGAATAGCATAGAAAACACATTTGCTTGTCAGCTTAGCTAATCGCAAGATTCAAACCAATTATTCTGCTACGGCTGTTGCTATAACAAACCTTTCCACAAAAAAAATAATAGTAAAAGAGGACCAAATAACAATCATTTTATCCCAAAAGAAATAGAGGCCAGTATGTGGTCCATACCACTGATAAAATCTTCACCCAAGACACTCAAGAAAATTGTTTCAGTTTTAATAACTCTCATCCATAATTTGTTTAAAACACAGAAATATTTGCTTTCACCTTGTCACCACTAAGATACAGGACTCGATAGCTCTAACAAGATGACAGAGGCATTTAGATCGTACACGTAGGCTTTAATTTAATCTTTAGCGAACAAGGAGTCTGAGTAAGTCATAGAAATGGATATTGGAGAAGGATCCTGATTGCAAACGATACAGAAGATCAGAGTAGTATAAAGATGCAAGGCATTCCATCACAAAAAGGCACATAAACAGAATTTAAAATTAAAATATTTTCCTTCTAAAACTATAGATATTATTTACAACCAAGGAATTTAGCCTCATTTGAATCTCAAACGTGAGAAAATTGGTGAAGCTGACTGTTGATTGTGCGAAAATAGACAATATTTGGAATAGAAGAAATAAAAAAGTTAAAATCAAACTGTACAAAGTGTATTTCTAGAATATAAGACATGCATCAGACACCTCTAACTACTAGATTAGATTCTTGTTTCGCTCTCTGTTTGTGTGATAGATGGAAAATGGATGGTAATAGTCGATGAGTTATTAAAATCAATAATTGGACGCACAGGTATGAAATTGCATATGACAAGAATAACGTATTTAGAAAACAGAAATAGCACAATCGCTCCATTAGCTATCACTGCATAATAACTTCAGTGATGGAGTCTTGTTAGACGACTATATGAATCAAGACGAGTTAGACGAGAAGGAAAAATGGAAGTCGAAGTAAAGAAGCTGCAGATACAGCAGCAGAAGAAGAAACAGAGGAGATGTTGCAGAGAAGAAGAGAGGAAGAGAGAAGATCACATTGCTATCAATAGTCACATTATGCATACACACTCTCACCTTTCATGTGGTGTGAGTGAGTTGCATTTATAGAGTTTGAGTAGTTAGTTACAAGTCACTATCAACCTACAACTAACATCTAACAAACTTCAACTAACTTCTAACAAATTTTTAACCATGGTAGCTTGCATATGGTTAACACTCCCCCTCAAGCTCATGGTTTGAACAAGTTCATGACTCCAAGCTCCTTCACCAGCAGTTGATGTTGTCCCTTGCCAAGACTCTTTGTGAGCAAGTCGGCTAGTTGATCCTTGGTGTGTGTGAATTCTGTTTTCAGCATACCTTGGTTGATCTTTTCTCTTACAAAGTGACAATCGATGTCTATGTGTTTGGTTCTTTCATGGAAGATAGGATTAGCAGCAATTTGAATAGCTGCTTTGCTGTCACACACCATGGTTATAGGAAGCTCAATGTGTATGCCAAGTTCTTCAAACAGCCCTACAAGCCATGTAACTTCAGCAGCACAATGAGCCATGCTTCTAAACTCAGCTTCAGTTGAGCTTCTGGATACAGTCTCTTGTTTCTTAGATTTCCAGGATATCAAGGCTCCACCAAGCTTGACCAAGTAGCCAGTTATAGATCTTTTTGTTTCCAGGCAGCTTCCCCAATCTGAGTCATAGTAGGCTAGAAGCTTGTTGGTGTCTTCTACTGGCATTAGTAGTCAGAGACCAGGGGCTTCTTTTATGTACCTAACCACTCTTAATGCAGCTTCCATGTGAGACTCTTTGGGGCAGTGCATGAACTGAATCAGAACCTGAACTGAGAAGGCTAAGTTAGGTCTAGTCATGGTCAGATATAGAAGTCTTCCTACCAGTCTTTGGTACCTGCTGGGATCCTGAAGTTTGTGATCTTCATATCCCTCATTACCTGTACCTCCAACACACTCATCATATTGTGCAGATGTGAGCTTCTGATTCTGTTCCAGGGGAGTTGCTGCAGGTTTAGCTCCCCCTAGACCACACTCAGCTATTAGTTCAAGAGCATATTTCCTTTGAGACATGTGGATCCCTTTGCTTGATCTGGAACATTCAATCCCTAGGAAGAATTTGAGCTCTCCTAGATCATTCATCTTGAACTCCTTCTGTAGATCTTTTTTGATGTCTCTGATGATGTCCTGGTTACTACCAGTGAGCAAAAGATCATCTACATATACCATCACAATAAGTATATCATGTTTATCATGTCTAGTGAAGAGTGAGTAATCATAGTGACTTTGATGAAATCCCAGCCGAAGTAAAGAATGTGTTAGCTTAAAGTTCCATTACCTTGGTGCTTGTTTGAGGCCATATAGAGACTTGTGGAGTTTGCAGACTCTAGTGTTCTCCCCCTGTCTAGCAAACCCAGAAGGAATGGTCATGTAGACATCCTCTAACAGATCACCATTAAGGAAGGCATTGTAAACATCCATCTGATGGATGAGCCAACCCTTTGAAGCAGCAAGTGCTATAATGGATCTCACAGTAACCATTTTGGCCACAGGGCTGAAAGTTTCCCCATAATCGAGCCCCTCTTGTTGGATATACCCCTTAGCAACTAGCCTGGCCTTATACCTCTCCACTTCACCTGTAGATTTGTATTTTACTTTGTAGATCCATCTGCAGCCAATAGGCTTCTTACCAGGAGGAAGATCTACTAGACTCTAAGTTTTGTTGTCCATCAAGGCATCTATTTCCTGCTGCATTGTATGGATCCACTGAGGGTCAAGAGCAGCTTCATGATAAGAAGAGGGCTCTGAGATCGCTGAGAATGTTTTGATGCAGGAGCTGTAAGAAGGAGACAGATGTTTGTAGCTAACAAAGTCAGAAACTGGAAACAGACAAGAGTGACTTTTGGATTGAGTAACAAAATCCTGAAGCCAGATAGGAGGTTTGGTTGATCTGGAGGACTTTCTGGTAGGAGCCGATGTGGGAGATGGAAGTGGAGAATGGATTTCAGGAGTAAGTGGTAGCTGAGAGTCTTGAGGAGGATCATCAGGTGACAGGCTAGTAGGTGGATGATCATTATCAGGTTGTACTAGAGTTAAGACAGGAAAGATGGGATTAGATGAGGTTTGAAAGTCTTTAAAAGGGAACATGTCTTCTTTGAACACAACATGCCTGTTAAAAAACAAGGACTTAGTATGCAGATCATATAGGAGGTACCCCTTTTGAGACAAAGAGTATCCCATAAGCACAACAGGTATAGCTCTAGGAGAGAACTTATCAGTGATGGCTGGACAAGTAGCATAACATAGGCAACCAAAAATTTTGATATGAGAGAGGGATGGAGGATGTTGATATAGTATCTCAAAGGGAGACTTATAAGACAACAGTTTAGATGGAAGTCTATTAAGGATATAGACAGCTGTGGTAACACATTCTCCCCAAAACTGCAAGGGTACTGATGCTTGGAACCTCAAGGCTCTTGCCATGTTCAAGATAGTTCTGTGCTTCCTTTCTACCACACCATTTTGCTGAGGAGTGTAAACACATGTGGTTTGATGACATATTCCCAGAGTTGACAGCATGGACTGAAAGGCTGTGCTCATAAATTCAGTCCCATTATCAATTCTAAGCACTTTGACACAAGTTGAAAACTGATTATGGATTTGAGCAAAAAAATGTCTCATCACAACTATAGTATCAGATTTAGCTGTGAGAAGAAATATCCAAGTGAATCTGGAGTAGTCGTCTACTACAGTAATAAAGTATTTCATTCCATTATGAGTAGGTACTCTATATGGTCCCCAAACATCACAATGCACCAAGTCAAAGAGAGCCTTTGAAGTGTGATTGCTTACAGGAAAAGGAACTTTTGTTTGTTTTGCTAATGGACACACTGTACAAGGTGAGCTGTTAGAGATATCTACTCCTGAAAGACTAAAGGACCTTCTTATTACATCAATAGGAGCATGTCCTAACCTGCTATGCCACAGTGTACTTGACTCAGAACTACTACCATATACAACACTAGTAGAAGAAACTTGAGCAGTAGAAGTACTGCATCTCCTCTGAGTAGGATCAGTATGGTGAAAGCCTTCCTTGAGGATGTAGAGTCCTTCATCTTCTCTACCAATCCCCTTGACCTGTCCACTGTAGAGATCCTGAAAGACACAAAAATCAGGAAAGAAGGCTGCCATACATTGAAGCTCCTTAGTTAGTTGCGACACAGATAAGAGGTTGCATTTGACATCAGGAACAAAGAGAACATTGTCAATAACTTGATCTCCAAAGACTTTTGTGCTGCCAACATGAGACACTAATGCAACATTTCCTGTTGGTAGTAGTACATGCCTTCTTTTAGGCTTAGACACTGAGGTACATTTATTTAGTGATGACAGCTGAGATGTCATATGGTTAGTGGCTCCTGTGTCAACTATCCACTCCTTATTTACATATTTGGACACTAGTGTTGATAAAACTCTACCTGCTGTGGCTGCTTTGGCTGAATGCTCTCCACCAGTGTCACTGCCTTTGGTTAGTAACTGCATTATTTGTTGATATTGTTCTTTTGTGAAGAAAGCTGCTGGTGACTTGTATGCTGCACTAGGTTCTTCATTGTGTGATAAGCCTGCACTTTGAGCAACTGTAACTTGGTTAGCAAAGGAACTAGAGTTAGGTGTAGAACTACCAGTTTTCTTCTTGGATCTCCAGCCAACTGGATATCCTTTGACTTTGAAGCATTGCTCCTTAGTGTGACCTCTGTATCCACACACCTCACAGGTAATAACAGACTTTTGTGGTTTTTGAGGATTGAATTGAGCTTCATAGTGACTTCTAATTGGATTACCACCACCTCCACCAGGTTGATGACCATAATTCCCATTACCAACACTATAACCACTCCCTTTTTGGCTAAACAATGCAGTACTTTCCATTAGTTTAGGAAGGCATGATTCATAGTTAGTGTGTGCTATGTTCCTTTGACTTTCATAATCCATGACAAGGGAAAAGGCTTTGTTAAGAGTTGGAGTTGGAGACTGCATCAAAATCTGTCCTCTAACTGCAGAGTAGGTTTCATTTAGTCCCATTAGGAACTCTAGTAACCTTTGATACTCATAATGATCTTGAAACTTCTTAGACTCGGGACATGAACAACCTGGACAAGGCATAATTGAATCATATTCATTCCACAAGCCTTTGAGTTTTGTATAATAATCTGAAACTGACATGGTTCCCTGACTTAGTCCATGAATTTCTTTATGGAGTTGATACACATGAGCTCCATTTATCTTGTCGAACCTTTCCTTTAGATCACACCAAACCTTGTGTGCATCTCCTCCATACACCACAGTTCCCAGCAATCCTGGTCGAACTGCATTCATAATCCAAGAGAGGATTACAACATTACACTTCTCCCAAGCATCAGAAAACTCAGGTCCAAACTTAGACTTAGGATATCTACCATCAATGAATCCAAGTTTACTCTTGCCTATGAATCCAATTCTCATTGATCTACTCCAGATCGCATAGTTCTCTGAACCAACTAGTTGAAGAGAAATTAATGAGCTACCTGGAGTATCATTTTGATGCAAGAAGAGAGGATGATTGTGGTCAATATTTGGTATTACCAGCTCAGATGTTGTTGTGTTTGAGTTGAAGTTCTCAGCACCTAGTGTTCCAGTTGCAGCTTCACCTAGATTCACCATTGAACTTGCTTCGAAACTGAGAATGCTGAAAATTGACTACGACTCAAACACCTTTCAAAGATGAGCACCTGCACTTCTCGTTTTTTTTTCTTTCAGTACTTAACTGCTTGTTCCAGTTCTAGGAACTTACCAAATGCTCTGATACCATGATAACTTCAGTGATGGAGTCTTGTTAGACGACTATATGAATCAAGACGAGTTAGACGAGAAGGAAAAATGGAAGTCGAAGTAAAGAAGCTGCAGATGCAGCAGAAGAAGAAGAAACAGAGGAGATGTTGCAGAGAAGAAGAGAGGAAGAGAGAAGATCACATTGCTATCAATAGTCACATTATGCATACACACTCTCACCTTTCATGTGGTGTGAGTGAGTTGCATTTATAGAGTTTGAGTAGTTAGTTACAAGTCACTATCAGCCTACAACTAACATCTAACAAACTTCAACTAACTTCTAACAAATTATTAACCATGGTAGCTTGCATATGGTTAACACTGCATAAGTCTACACATCTAGCATCAACTTCAAACATGGACGTTTACATAATTATCCTTTCATAAAGAGAAGCAAGCCGGAGAGATCCGATTACTCCTAGATCAAATTTCAAACTCAGAATCATATTCGATATGCAAAAATAGCAGGGTTTAACAGATCTAAAGTTACAACAGACGAAAACACACACATAAAAAGGTTGATTTACATCAGAGTTACTGCATTCTATTGAATTTTACAAGCAGAATGTGAAAAATCCACCAACTGATCCAGACCTGAACTAGAGTAAATCAAGGAAGTACTATTCTTCTGATAATACCATTGTTCCAAATTACAATAGATTTTCGAAATTAAAATTCAATTTTACCAATTGAAGTTATACTTAATAACTATATATCCCCACTTAAATAAATAAAGTCGAAATAATATTTTTAAAGTTGGTGCCTAATCAATAGTGTTAGGCTTGAGTTACGACTTACGAGTATCACCTCTTTTGGTCCACAAACCTAACATTGAAATCATGGACCGAACTGAGTTTCAATTTTCTTCTCTAGGTGGACCTCAACCTAAGGCTCTAAAGGTCAAGAGGCCATTTGGTAAAAGAGATTCAGAAAATTAAAAAAAAAAAAAACTAATATAGTACTATGTATCATTTTATATCACATAAATTGTGAAGTAAAAATAAATATAGCACTAGTTAACGTAGAGATTAAATTATTTAAAGTTTATTTTTTCTTTAAAATAATAAGCTATACGTAACACTTCAAGTACAAATTTCTACGTCATTATTATTATTATTATTATTATTATTATTATTATTATTATTATTATTATTATTATTATTATTATTATATTGTTGGGATATCACTTTTTCATTATTATTTACCATAGAAATAATCATTGTTCCATAGCTTCAAATAGCTATAGCTTGTGACATAAAAGACTCTTTGGTTTCAATATACCAAAGGTCATCTAATTTGAAGCATAAAAAAATAATCTTGTAAAAGCTCTTGGTTTCAATATACTAAAGGTCAATATACTGAAGATCATTTGTTTTGAATTTGAAGCATAATAAGGGACAGTAAAGGTCATTTTCTTTGAAGTATGCTAAGGGTCATTTGCTTTGGTGTTCAATACAAATGTAAAATCATACACAAGTACAATCTCATTAGTTACTTATCCAAGCTTTACACAGTTTAGTCCATTAATCCAAATACAAAGTTTAAACACTTACTTCGATATTGCTCAAGTACTCAAGTTTGTTTCCTTCACATTGACAGGGATGCTTATTAGTTATTAATCAAACGCTCTTGGAACTTGTATTGTTTTACTGCTTGCAGTCACTCTGGACTACTTGATGAGGGTAGGATGTTTTTCAATAGTATGAGCAAAGAGTTTGGGATTTCATCAAACATTCATCATTATGGGTGTGTGGTTGATCTAATGGGTCGTGCAGGTATGGTTGATGAAGCTTACAACCTTATAAATTCGATGAAGGTCAAACCAGATGCAACTATATGGAGGACTCTACTAGGAGCTTGTAGAATTCATCACCAAGCTGACCTAGGAGAACAAGTCATTGAGCATTTGATTGAACTTGAAGCACAAGAAGCCGGAGATTATGTACTACTGATGAATATTTATTCATCGATGTTGTACGAGATCAATCAACAACTGAGGATAGCAGGATACATTGCTGAGACAATGTCAGAGTTGCACAATTTTGGTACGGAAGAGAAGCAGATTGCATTATCATATCACAGTGAGAAATTGGCTATTGCTTTTGGGGTTCTATCAACTCCCCCTGGCACGTCAATTAGAGTTGCAAAAGACCTCCGGATTTGTGTTGACTGCCATAACTTTGCCAAGTTATTCTCAGCAGTCCATAGTCGTAAAGTTGTTATTAGAGATTGAAACCGCTTCCATCATTTCAGATAAGGTCGATGCTCGAGCAATGACTATTGATAATTGTAAAATGTTTACCCAGTAAATTCTGGAGCAAAATGAAAGTTGGACTTGTAAAGATTTATCTTTTGAAAGGATGATGACAATGATATGGAATGTGGTGTATAGAACCACACTTTTAATATCAGAGTCCCATTAATCATGCATCAGGAGAACTCTAGATGTACAGGAAAGAGAGAATTCCATTGTCGTTGAATACAGCCTGAAGCTAGATTTAACTAGACCCATAGGCAGAGAGAGAGAGAGAATCTATAATATATGTCAAATAGCAGGATGCAGTTGATTTTGCTATGACTAAGTTGTGATCAGTATACTGGCTAAACTTTCCATGCTTATGGACAGAACTGAACGAGTTTCAAGCTGGGAAAACTGTTGAATTTGCCAGATGGAAGACAGTGACTGCAAAAGGACTGTGATCAAAGGGAGGTTTACATTGAACAAACGCAAACTGGCAAAGTGATTTATAATAAAATATCAAAGGACTGTTCAATTCCTTCAAATGGATAGAATTTTTATAGAGTATGTCATTCTAGTTGGAAATTGTAATATAGTGGCGGCAAGATGATCTTGTTCAGGTTGGGAGATTCAATTTTGAAGTTTTGAAAGAATTGGCTTCCTATTTAGGGAGGGGATTTTATTTTGTTACACTTATCTTGTTCAATATTGAAGAACCAAACAATTTAATCAATCAAATATGCCTCCATACCAATCAAGTAGCTCTTACAGGTACAAACATTGAAAAGAAGCTCTGTTGTAATATTCACTGTAAGACGCCAAAAATTGGGTAAGCAAAGTTAACAACGGGTTTAGAATACTCACTTTTAGCATAACTAAGTTTCAGAATAAATCGAAGTATTTCCTGAATTTTCATCACAGAAGAACCAAAATGACACGCTCAGATTATAGAGAGACAGACAGTTGATTTAACAAGAAAGAAGGAACATAATAAGAGTGCCTCAACATCGTCACTTAAAGAGTTTACACACCGGAAAGGAGATACAATTCTACAACATTATTGCTTGTTTCTCCGTAACAGAAGCACCTTTTAACTCAAATGCAAAACTGGAATTTGTTGATCATCATGAATTTTGCTAAATTACTTTATTCCTGTCATCATTTCTTCAGCTTGTAAATTTCTAAGCAGCTACAGGTTCTTTCCCAACAAAACCTGTACCTTTCTCAATGCTAGACTTCAATTCTGGCTTTAAAGCATCAAGAGCTTTCTGTTCATATTCAGTCAATCCTTGAAGGTCAGATGAAATCAAAGCCTCAACCCCATTCTTTCCTATTTTAATCCTTGAAGCAAAGAATGGAAGCTCTGATAGGTCAGACTGCACAAAAGCACACTCATAGACATCACCATCTCCATCAAGTGCGCGGAGAGAGGACTCAACAAATCTTGCAGCAGCGTAAGCCATGGAAAGTGTAGCAGACCCTGCACCAGCCTTTGCCTCCACAACTTCTGTGCCAGCATTTTGAATCCTCACAGTTAGCTCCTGTACTTCTTCGTCAGTGAAAGTAATTGAAGGTTTAGTCTTCGATAACAAAGGCAAAATGGTAATACCAGCATGGCCACCCACAACTGGGACATCTACGTCTATAAGCCTTAAATTTTTCTTCTGAGCAACAAATGTGTTTGCCCTGACTACATCTAGGGTGGTAACACCAAAAAGTTTTTTAGGATCATAAACACCCTTTCGCTTCAACACCTCTGCTGCAATTGGCACTGTGGAGTTGACTGGATTGCTAATAATGTGGATAAAAGCATCAGGGCAGTTATCAGCAACAGCCTCGACCAATGTCTTCACAATGTTTGCGTTAATGTTGAACAGGTCATCACGTGTCATACCTGGCTTTCTTGGAACACCAGCAGGTATGACCACCACATTTACACCTTTCAAGCAGTTGGCCAATTCAGATGCTCCAGTGAAATCCGAAACTTGGGAAGGAGTGTTGCAGTGACTGAGATCAGCAGCAACTCCTTTGACATTAGCTATATCATAAAGGTTCAGCTCTGAAACTAATGGTGACATCTTGACCAAAAGAGCCAAAGGTTGGCCAATACCACCGCTGGCTCCAAGAATAGCCACTTTGTAAGATGCTTGAGGCTGAACACAATTAACATATCCCTTGTTTTCTTTTTGGGCCTTTGGAGTAATAGATTGTTTAAGGGCAGCAACACTTTCTTTCCCAAGAAAGGACGATTCTGATTCACAGCGTACAGTTGTCGCAGCCTTCAAACCACTGAAACTCCTAATGCTGTTTTTGGAGTTGAATTTCACACCAAAGACTTTTGATTGTGATATTGAGCTCCCTTTGCAACCAAGAGATGTGGTTGAACCAACTGATAAAGTAGTTGCTGATGTTTCTGCCATTTCACACCCTGCAAAGAAGAAACGTGATGTTAATATTCTATCGATAATTTTTTAGGACATACCATACGATGCATGAGGGAGAATCTTCCTTATCTGATACATAAAAACATGTGACATTGCATAAATAAAGAATCAGTATTGTGCTTTATTCAGTTTCCCATAATAGATAAACTTAGTGGCCTTATTTCAATTTGACGTGCATAATAGAATTCCTTTCAACAACTTAAAGGAAGGAGGCAAGAATAAGTTTCTTATGGCTTCCGGCAAGCTACAGCAGGCACAAGAGCTTGGTTTAAAAGTGACAGCAGCATGTATAAGAGCAGAAATAGGAGTAAAGGAAAGAGCCATCTAAAAGGTGCACATCAAGTTAAATGAAATAGTCATCTCTTCCCTCAAGGAATCCAGGATATAACTGTCTCCCTCGAGACTATCACTTGAGGGATCTTAGTTCTAGTTTCTAAAACAATACTCAAGTACTAATTTTTTACTGCTCCGTAGCTGTATTATAACCCTGAGTATCACTTCCATTGTTCTCTTAACACTTCCTATTAACATCATTACCAAAATAATGCAATATTTTGACAGATAAGATTCACTTTCCTGTTCTAGATTTATAATATAGAGAGATATTACTATATTAGCATTTTTCAGAAAAAATATTGCACTAAAAAGGATAGCCTTGTAAAGAGTAAAGAGGAAGGAGAATATCCTTTTTTAAATTATCGAGAAATCACCGAGTGCCAATAGCTCAAAGTTTGACATAGTCTCTACTTAAATTAAATACCAGGCTTTTGTCCTTGACAAAGTTTAAAGCCAAGACCCGTGTCTAACTCAGGTATCACATACTACACCTTTGCCACTTAGTATTAGACCAAAGCCCGGGGACCTTAAATTCTTATTAAGAATTATAAGAAATTGATGTTTTCCCCTCCTAAATAATAGGTATAGCACATGTCACTTGATTGCGGAAACAAACCGAGTAAATATTTGGTTTGTGCAATAGAAAAGAAAACAAATGAACTAGGGGATGCATTTTTTGGGATTAAGGGACTCTAGGTCAACAAGCAGCTTGACAACACTTGGATAAAATCTGAATATTGATTGGATGAATAGTGTTGTCATGCCAAGGATCAGATTGCAACATCTGAAAGTGGGTTCAAAAGGTGTAGAACTGCAGCAGTGTCAAATGTTATTGCCATAGTAGGCGTTTGGCCATGCAATTTGGAGTTCAAATTTGAAGTTTTGATTTGAAATCATTGTTTTTGTATGACACTTGAACAAAACTTCAACTTCAATTCGAAATCTTGATTCCATATCTCACTAAAAGGTAGGATCCAAATTTGTGAATTCAACTATTTTAAAACTTAAAACTTGATCTGTAAGTTTATATTTTACAAAAAAAGATCTATAATTTTTAATTTTGCAAGAAACGACTGGGTCGACGTGAAGAGATTGTATGTACCTGTGAAAGGATTATATGAATGAATAACTAGTTATTACTATCGTTGATTTATTGGACTAGTGTATCTTTGTAAAATTATGTGTATATGAAAGTTTGTAATAGCATGTGATCGCAAACATTTATTTCTAAACAAACATGGAGATATGAGATTTTTTAATGTGGTGCCTAATGATATTCTGATAACTTAGTCCTTATTTATAGACTAAGTTTTGCTCATTCGGTAAGCTTGTAAGAATTTGGGAAGTTTTGATAGTTTACAAAATTATGGGACTTTCACGTTTATAAGAAAAAATACAACTTTTGAGATCTAAATTCCACGTCAACTTCAAATCAACCTGATATCAAATCATGGCCATAGGGGCCCTTAGAATAAGATGCAAAGATGAATGGGGGAGTATCTGTTTTGCAAAGATTGTAATTGCATAGATACAGCCAATCTAACAACCCCCAAAACCTAATCACAGAGGAATCAACGGAATAAACTAGGAAGTAAGCCAAAAAAAACCAATACATAATCACAGAGGAATCAAATGAATAAACTAAAAAGTAGGCCAAACTGTATAAAAATCAAGCGTGCAGATATTCATGGGTTGAGTATTCTCTCTTAAAACTGATAGAGGGGTTGTTTCCGAAAGAGAATCAGTAAAGAACACAAATCAATTCAACATTCGCTGGACTAGAAATCAATAAAAGGGCTAAGAAGTGTTTACCTCTCTTTCTGGGCAGCGAATCTGAGAGTTGACGAGAAGGAGACGAACGAAACTCCAACGAGATGAGATGTTGCTTAGGGATCTTCGCCGAGGTCGTTCTCTGGAGTCGTTTGTATGTATGATTGAGTTGTATTGTATGTGTATGTAATGTTGGATCTGAGTGTTGTTATGGGAATTTGGGGTTGGGCTGAATTGGGCCTGAAAAGGTGGATAATTTGGCCAATTTAATTAAGAATTTAACCAGAGTTGGATATAATTGGTAAAATTAGCTAAAAATTAAATAAAATGAATTAGTACTAATTAAAAAAAATAAGGTAACTAACTTAATTATAAACTAATTAGCTCAAATCATAAACTATAATTAAACTAACCTAATTAAATAAAATATTTAGTTTAAAACAATTTTTTTTGAGATGATTTCTAGATCATCATAAAAGGTAGTAATTAAATATATAATTTGAATATATATATATATATATAGAAAATTATAAAAATGACAAAATCATTTAAAAAATTCTTGAAAATATTTTGAATTTTATAAAAGCTAATTATTTTAAATTGTTTGAAATTGAATTAATCCATATTGTGGAGAGCCAAATTGGGTGTCAACAACATCGAGTTTATGTTAATATGAAAATATTCATCTTTTTCAATTTATATGGCATCAACAAAATACTTGACAATATTTCGATACTTACAATTCTAAATTTTCAAATGATCTCGCTCTCCTCAATGTAGCTTTTTACTTATTATTTTAACATTTTATTTAGTTCTTTATAACGTAGAACATAACTGATATTTTAAATTTAATATAGACGTAATGAATTATATAAATTAAAATATAAAAAATATTATCTTTAGCATAGATAGAGTTAAAAGGAGGTAGTGAAGAAAATAAATAGATAAATAAAGTAGATGAAGGAAAAATTGGGGTTGAAGAAAAGATAGAGGAAATAAATAGGGGAGAAGGTCATTTATGTGTACGATCAGTTTTTAATGTATGCATTAGCATGACTAAAAACATGAATATTTCCTCAAAAGCTTTTCTACATCCTTTCCACGTAATTGTGGAGGATATTTTTATAAACAAATAACTTTTTTTTTAGAATTTTAAAAATGTTCAAGAGAAAACTTGTCATTATTTTTCTAATAAAAGGTCACGTGACATACATGATTTTGCAAAATCGTATATCTTTTTTGTAATGACACAAATGAACCCCTTTTATTATGGCAGTGCATAGATGAGTCATCTATAATAGTTCGATGGCATATTTAAGTCTTTTTCCTTTTATTTTCACTTAAAACAATATTCAAGATTGTAAAAAAGAGTTTCAAATATATCTAAAAAACTATCTACCTTTTGCAAAATATATTGTAGAACATTGAATTAAATAATTCAAATCTTCATATTAATCAATAAGCTTTTTACAACAACATCCAAAATATATGGATAATATATTGCAAATACATGACTAACATCTTTCAATTAGAATTAATCCTTACTTTTATATTACTATGTAAGCTTAATCAAAGCATTTTATGTCATTTAAAATTACTATAATAATAAAAAAATTATGTCAATAAAAAAGACAATTCTAAATTATTTTTTTGTGTTATTTATATATATTTTTCTTATTAAAAGTGTATTTTAAACCACTAATTTTATTGAGACTTCATTGCCTCCCCTTCATTGAAATGTAATGCTTATGTGTTGGTTGTGTTATTGATAGCTATGTTATCAAATTTGAAGATTCTTGAGTTGGTTAGGATAGGTATGACTCTGGATTCAACTCTAGATTAAATCTTATCGGTTTTTGATTTTGTTGATTGATTTGTAGTTGAACTAGAAGGATCATGGCCAGTGCTATGCATGACCCTATATATTTGATTTTAAATTATTTTCATTGTAACAGTATAGCTTAAGCAACTACTTAGTCAAATGTCGTTGTAACATGGAAAGAACAGCACATTTTCATGTGCATGTATGAAAAAGGTAAGCCCATATATACCTATAAATAATATTAATAATGAAATAATAATCAATAAAACGCTAATTCATATTGCAGTTGGAATATATAACAATAACCAATAGTCTATGTGCAGTATGAGCATAGTTTTTTTTTTTTATTACAATAAGGTATAACACCCATGAATAAAATATTATAGATATATGAACTACAAATCATAAAATGCGCAATTAGCTTTTTTCTGTACGGAACTAAGTATGGTGTGAAGGATCAAATTCATAAATGTCAAATCCCAATAGAAATCTAACAAATAATTGTGAAATTCAAAAAAGTCTTCTTTTTGTCATCACTTATTCAAGAATCTTATTGTTGAAGACTTTCTTACTTTGATTGTGAGCATTGGAAATTTGATTTTGACAGAGTCCCTGAAATCCGAAATTATGATTGTGAGCATTGAAAATTTAATTTTGACAGACTCCCTAAAAGCATTGAAAATTTAATTTACGCTGAAGAAGGAATGTCCATTATTTCTTACTAAAATCAATACCGCAATCAAATATAATCACAACCCAACCACGGAAGAGTCATTGTTGTTTTTTTTCTTTCTTTTATTGTTCATATACACGCCCAACAAAATTGGCACGTGCAAAAGCTAACTCGGAATAGCTTTAGCTTTTTAGCAGAACAGTGAAAATGATCTGTGGCTGGTTTGAAGGACTTGTCAAGGTTTGAATATATTAAGGATGATTTTTGTTCAATTTATTTGTTGAAGATGTATATTAAGTTTTGGGTATAGTTAAAGAATGTTTTTGACCAAAAACTCTTGGTTCAGTAGTTATCAAATGAATTGTCTAGTTAATATTAGTAACAACTCTTAATTCTCTGTCATTGTTCATACAATTCTTTGTTGCCATATTGGAATAAAACAATAACCTTCTTTACTGTCAATTATAAATGAGTTTCAATAAAGAAAACGGGAACCACTATCATTGACAAAGATCACTTAACTCTACATCTAATTGTTAATATCTTGCTACTTCATTCATAACAACTCTCAATTCAGAAATAATCAGCTCATTTACCTCGATAAGAAAATTGAATAACTTGACTCACCATTATTATTAAAGTTTAATGGACTCAAAGTCTGTCACACCCAAGTCAATGCCCTAATCGGTCATTTAACTTGATAAAAAAAATCTGAATAACTTATCCCATCATTACTGTTAAACCTGCTCTGCCTATAGAATCACAAATCTAGTCATCACTTGACTTTAATGGACTCAAAGTTAGTCACACCCAAATCAACAACGCCCTAATCGGTCATAGATTTCGAAAATGAGCATTGAAACCTTTTCAAGTTGTGTTGGTCAATTCTCCCCTAGTATTCCGAGATTCAACTCCATTCTCGTGCAAAAATCCAACATTTAAGGGTGCATTCCACATTGAGAAAAAATGAAAATTGAGAAAAAATTCTATCATTGGCATTCCACATTGATTGTGTCATTCCACCATCCAACACACCTCATCTTCATCCCACTCCCACCACCCCACCTTCACTTTCCATATTATTTGTTTAGATTATAGACAAGTTTTTAAAATAACAATTTTTGCTTACGTACCAAACACAAGAAAATAAGTAAAAAAACTCTAGAGAACATTTTCCGTCATACCAAACACCTAGGGCAGAGCTACCCTTGAGGCCTTGCTCGAGGGGTGTCGAGCGACGCCTCTTCACCGAAAAATTACACTGGGTCAAATTTTGATTTTTATATGTGTGTGTGTGTGTTGACACCTCCCCTTAAATAGGCTTTATGGGGCCAAACCTGAATTAGTCGGGCCAATAGATTATGTACGGTAAAACTTCACAAATAGCCACTTCTCAACCCCCATAACTGAAAAATAGCCACTGTCATGGAGCTTCACATGTGAAATTTGAAACTCTTGACAATGGCTATTTTTCAAAGACAACCGAAAAGTGATCAATTGGCGCTATTTCTATGTACTTTACTAGATGGTTAAAAAAGAAATAGACACGTGGCAACATCAAAACAGTGGGCAAAAAGTTTAGAGATTACAAAAATTCTTGAAGCTAAGCTGGAAGGTACAATAGCAATTATACACCAAGAGAAGAGAGTACAATGAGCTTTTACCATTTGATCATTGAGACAGTGGCAAACTTTCTTGGAAACAGGAGGATTGATTTCAAAATCCAGGAAGAGTCATTCTTTTAAGTCATTTGAAAAAGTTCCTAAGTCCATCAAATAAATTCAGAGCCCTCAATTCTCCACTCCTTATGTCCCTCAATCTTCTCCTTAATATCTGGTATCATGTCATAAAAGTTCAGAATAAAGGTTACTGGTTAATAAGATTGATTAATCAAAGAAATTAATCAATTTGCAAAACTTTCATTTCCTTTTCTTCATTGCTTTCTTGGGTTTTAAAAGCATATATGATAAGCATAAACAATAAATTGAATTACAGCAAATTAGGATTTACGCAAAACACAAATATATATCTATCTTCCTATGTTTCAATAAAAGATGGGGTCATGAAATCATTAGGCTGTCGCAAATGAAGCATAGGTACTTACAGATACATAAACTGCATGTTATGGAGAGTTTTATTGGAAATTTGAAATGTGAAACAGAGTCTGTACTTACATATTGGCTACGATAGAGTATCCTTCGCTCACTTGAACACAGGTCAACTGCTAGCTGTTTCAGAAACACTCTTCTGTTTAGTTGCTTTGGATTCGTTACATCGAGATCCATTTCTCCACTTGCCTGTCACGAGAAGATTTGATAGTATAAAGCACCCAAGGATGTGACCTAGTGGTCAATGAAGTGGGTTGAGAACCATGAAATCTCAGGTTTAACGAGACAAAAAGCACTAGGTGATTTCTTCCCCTTTGTCCTAGCCTTAGTGGACCGAGTTACATGGTACCTGTTGTTGGTGAAATGTGATAGGTATCCCGTGGAATTAGTCGAGGTGCACGAAAGCGACCAGGACACCACGGTAATTAAAAAAAAAAGGTTTGTACATGCAGTAAATGCAGACAAAAAAGGTACACTTCTCTATATCATCTCTACAACCCATGTTAGTGTGACTAGTGGAAACATTCCTGTATACAAGCCATTTACAAAAAAGTAGAGGATACACACAAGAATATGGTCCTCTACAAATGACACATTATATTCTATACAACAGGATCGCCTTAGCTGCAGCAAAAGGTAACTAGAAACAAAAAGCTCCTCAAATATACAAAATCATTTTCAATCCTGCTAAAAGCTCTCTTGTTTCAATTTCTGCAGGACCACATGATGGCTAAGGAAGCAACATCCCATGCTGGTTCCATATTACTGTGATTATAGGACAGTAGTACCGAGGGAAGAAATTTACTACCTGAAGGAATTTGGAATACTTTGATATGCTAGATTCACAACTATCGAGAATAAATTGCAATGCATCTTCTTCTATTTCTGGGTACTTGATATCTTTCTTTGATCTTGCCTTATTTGATGCAGCAGCAGCCATCTGTAATAGACTTAGTTTTAGAATTTCTTCCCCGATTAAAGAATGTATTTCAAGTTTTCTAACTTGCAAAGTTGAGATTTATCGTACCTCTTCAAATTGTCTGCTCATGCTAGGTGGACTGACCACTAGATAAGCAAAAGCCATCAACTCCAGTGGCCAACCAGTGACTTGTACCGGAAAACATTCTGATCTGTTCAAGGTCAACGAGAATTTGAAAGTCAGTGTTTTCAAACTTAAACAACAAAAAGACACCAAAAGCTATGAAAACCTAGTGTTTTTTTTCTTTTTTCCTGATAACAAGAAACCATAGCGAGAAGGTTTCTACATTTTGTCAGAAATGACTTAAGTTAGAGAAATAATATATCCAAAAGTATCTATTTCACTGTATCATGGACCACCCCATATAACTGAAGTACTCACGCTGACAATCCATACTTCTTTAGAGCTTCCACCTTCTCCTTGTAACATTTATCAGATTTCTTAAGTGACAATGACACCTCAACTGAGTCAGTTGGATTGGTGCCTTCTTTAGGAACAAATCCATATGAAAGCAAAAGTTCTCCATTAGATTTCCTTCCATATGATATAAAAACCTGTACAATCAAAGCTTAAGGGTTATTTATGCAAAGGCATTTTCTATCATGATTATCCAAACCATCAAGTGGTTCTACGAGGATTGCTTTCATCATAAAAAGAATTACTGCATTATACGGATATAAAAGTTTATGTTGCGTACTTTAGCTGGGTTTATAAACAATAAATAAGGGTCTACCAAAAATTTCTGTTCAGCTAGGTTAATCAGAATATTGTTAGTCTATGGTTATCTCTAATCCACAGGGCAGTAGTTTTCTAATTTGAGTTCGCTATTGACATTGAGGATGGGGATATAGTAATTTTGGAAATAAAGTAAGTTAGCTAATCACTTATGAAATATCAAAATAATGTGTACCTGCTCACCTGGAAGATATGCCCTGTCCGTTGTAAAGACAATTCCTTGCGATGATTTATCATAGTCAAGAAATGTTTCCACCTTGAACAATTAAAATAGCTGAAAAAATCAGACAGAGAGTTGTATCATGTATGTCAAGTACAGACATTTTCACAGAAATGTTATTCACAACCTCACAATTATGATTCAGCATATCTGCCCAAGGAACCAACGCAACTCTTCCATCCATAGAGGGTAACCTGACCTGTGGTAAACAAACAAACCAATTTAGGAAACACAGCATAGCTTCTCATGAAGTAGATCTTTTGCGTTGAGCACAAGAGTGATGGCACTATCTCTTTTCTTTTTTAGTATATCATTTCTCTAAAGATACCACATCACAGTTTCTGCACTCAATTTCTACAAGTTTTTCTGTGATGCCTAAACATGAATGGCAGCACAAATCACAGAACAAGCAAATTTTGTGACTTCCATTATGTAACTCACCAAACGTGAGAAGAGAATTCCAAATGACCAGTTGAAAGTCTCTATGTTGAATATCTGCAATAACATGCAGCAGATTTTTTAATAAATATCATGACACTGAATAGAGCAAAAAATAGCAATAGGCAGTGTAAAGTCTCCACTCTCTAGTGAACTGTAAAAAAATAATGCCTCTCTCAACTTCTCCAGACAACCAAAATCATTGCCGGACGTACATTCTTTCCACAACACGTCAATCAGTTCTAGAAAGTGCTGATCTTGGTGAATAGAAGAAGCAGCATGATGATATATATTGAGCAGAATTAATTTATAAACCTCTTTTTCAGGATGGAAGTATGTAGAATCGATCTATTGTGATATAGGCACTCAGTTGAAAAGAAGCTTGGCCATTTGATTGCTCCACTTGGTCAAAGAATATGGTTATTGATGCAGAATCAAATCAGCATTGCCACAGGACAGTGTAGTCTTTCAGTTTGAAGCCAAAAGTATATTATATAAAATAGACTCCAGGAAATGTGAATCTCCATAGCATCTTATCACTTTACATAGACAAACACTTACCCCCAAGAAACAAAAAAAATGACAAACAGATAAATTTTATCCGGCCTCAAATATTAGCTGTCTATTATATTTATGTACCTCTTCAGGAAATAAATCGGGATGCTTGGAAAATATTCTGAGCCTTAAATCATTGTACCTGCATCATAGATCATGAAACAGATAATAGTTAGCAAGCACAACGATGATAAATAAATGAACACAACTTTTCTCAATGAAAATAAATGAACTATACAACACTTCTCTTCAGTTTTTGACAAATTCAGCTGTAATCCTTGTGATATAAGACTAATCATGTTTAACATTCAATTATTTCGGATGTGCACTTTTGGTCCCTAGCAACAGATTCTTGCAAATCCAATGAACAATAAACTGTTATACAATGTGACTGTAACATCATATGCTAAATGTGTGGTATTTTTTGGTACTTCTTCTTTGTGTCATGGGGATTGCAGTTTATTTGACATGTTGTTCATTCTTCTGATCTCAATGTTTATATTCCTCTTCATTAAAATAGTCCACCCTTACCGAAGCATGCAATGATTAGGTACAAAATAGTAGAGTCCATGTGATTGTGTATGAATGTGTTAGTGGAGAGACCAATGAGACATTACAAATAATTAGGGTAAAGTGTGCCCAGTCAGGTGACACACAAAGGTGGAGCCAGGTAGGGGATGAACCCCCTTCGGCGGAAATTACATTGTTTAAACATTGTTAAAATTATATTTGTATATAGTTAAAATTATTTTCTATGTATATATAGTAGATGTTGAATCTCCTTTGGCTTCTTCGTGTGTTTATTTTTAATATTTTAAACCCCCTTAGTGAAAATCATGGTTCACGATAACCAAAGCTAATTATTGAGTGACCAAAAGTAATTTTCCCAGAAAGAAGTAGGGTTAAAACTAGCATCAAATTATAACATCTGAGAAATTGACTAAAGAAAGCCTTACGTTCCAATGACGTTATTTATCCTTTCAATCGCCCTTTCTCTTATTTGTGATGCTTCCAAGTACCTATCTAGCTCTGATTGAGTCCTGAAAAGACATGAAGAAGCTGTAGGGGGACTTATTGAGCATGTACCATTTACGTTGTAAAGGATGAACTCTCAAGTCTTGACAAGATTTGGAGGACACCAAAATCAGTGAAAAGGCTTACCAGTATAAGAGAGAGTAAGGCTGCCTAGGCAAGGCAGATATGTAGTTGCTCCATCTTGAAGACTTCATGAGGCTTGCCTCACTTATTAAATATGTAGCAATAAAAGGCCAATCTGGTACATTGTATTGTTTTAAAACATTACCAACATCTGAATTGCTCCATTTCTGGCATCTCCAGCACATATCAAGACAAAGAAAAATCTTCTGTTGGTACCAAAATCCATAATTTATTTATTTATGTTTTTATCAAGTCCAAATGCATACTATTTTAGATAACAAAACTCAGAATCAAGATAATGGTAACTATATCTGTTATATTCTATACTTCAAGTATGTCCCTCCCATCTGATTTAATTGATTAGGAAGCTAATTATTGATCCAACCTGAAGGGCTCGTGCCTTCTCTCAAAAAACTGATAATGTTGAACATGTAAATTTAAGTATCTTACAATAGCCATTTTTAAACACATGCAAGACTGTCTCCCTTTGTTCATTTTTCATCTTAAGTAAACCAACTTACCACAACTAAAAAAGATGAAACAAAACATCTCATCTTGCAGTTACTTATGTTACTATAGAACCTACACTTACACATGTATAGCCTTAGTATCTAAACCAGCAACCCTAAAAGATTTTAATATATCTATTTCTTCCATTACCTCTAGTGATATACAATTATATAAGTAACAGTTAAGATCCATTTGTAGCCATTTTGTCTCCAAGCTGCACTAATAACTAGTATATGTCAGCATAAAAAAATGGTTAAAAATTCAGCGCTATGTTAAGTATAAGAAGTATCTGTTGTAGAAAGGATTCAAC
The DNA here is from genome assembly GCF_947179165.1 of Solanum dulcamara. Lineage (NCBI taxonomy): Eukaryota > Viridiplantae > Streptophyta > Magnoliopsida > Solanales > Solanaceae > Solanum > Solanum dulcamara. The sequence continues at coordinate 12,723,209 of NC_077242.1, forward strand.
TTTATTTGTTAAGAGATATGATTCGGATATGTGTGGCTGGTGTAATCTTTTTGAAGACGGGAAATTCAGAGTATATGATAGATGTCATCTAGTTATGAACTCCTTCTAGCGGAGAGGGCTATTGTGCTCACACGAGTACACATGAATGTATGTATATGTGATGATGGTATCTCGCACACATGCATGTGTAGATATATGTTGTAGTTGGGATTAGAACCTGTTCTCAAGGTTTTTATACTACGCAACATACCACTCAACCGTCTCCTATAAGATAGGGGCTATAAACTATATAAGCCAGAGTTTCATAATTGAGGCAACAATCAGTGGCAACACATTGGCGTATTAGCAAATGACAACCGTGGAAGTCAAGGTGTACACTTTATGTCCACTTCCTAACAGTCCAACATAGATACCTAGCATGAGATACATTAAGATGTCAAGAAGTTAGGTTGAAGCATATCAACGTCCTGTTTCTAGACTAATTGACCTCCACCTAAATAGCTTCTATAGCAGGCAGGTAATGAAATTTAATTTCATGTGCACGTTTGTTCCTCATCCTTTCGTATTACAACAGTAAGTCCTTTAAACTTTCACTTATCTGCAGCATTAACAATTGATACCCATAGTGTACTTCATAAGTCGGGGCAAACTACATTTTAAGCCTGTAAACATGCTCCTTTAGTTGTTCACTGAAATTAGTCAATAAAGAGGATCATTTCAATTATAAGATTGGTACATTTCACTTTACATGCTCAAGGTTTTCACCTCAGTTGGTTACTCAAGCTCCTAGACCATGATGAGGACAGCACTAAAATTAGTCAAAATTCCCTCCTTGACTTCTCCCTGAACTTAGAATTTAGGATATCATTGTCATCAAACAATCCACGCTCATATGCAATTCTTCTCCATTTTGCTTAAAAAGAACTATTTAAATGCATCATTAGGAGTCCGACCAAGTTCATGTTAAGAAAATGGACCTTGGGCCTAACTCAATCTCAAAAACTAACTCGTGAGACAACAGTCTATTCCCTCAACCAATGTGGGGCACTGAACACTCCTGCACGACCAAAGACAAGTCATCTTGTGCATGGACAAAATAACATGGGCTAGGAAACAAATAATAAAGATGATTTTACTCCGATGCAAATTTGACTTGCGCCTAACTCAACACCAAAAGCTAGCTCATAAAATGAGGATTGATCAAATCCAGGTATAAAAGTGACAACAACAAATTCTCACATCCCCTCAAACAATGTGGGAATGGGACACTTGTGGGTCATTTTGAGAAGGTACAAGAGAAAATAATGCATGTATTAGTTTTGATATTATTAACCCCTTGTTTGGTACACTTTTTCAACTTATGCATAACTAACGCAAGTATTAGTTATACATCACTATTTGGTATTATCTTATGCATAACTAATGTATTAGCAATACCAAGGTTATTAATTCATGCACTAGCATGGTTAAAGATACAATTGCCCTGAAACTGTACAAAGCTAAAGAATGTGGAGGGTATTTTCGTAAACAAACAATTTTTTCTAGAAATCATACCATACATCAAACCAAACAATATAACTATAGGAGCATAATTAATTCTAGCATAACTAATCTCTGCAATACTAATACTATTTATTCAATATTATTGCTATACACCCTACCAAACGAAACCCTTACGGTTCAAGACAAACAAATGGATAAAATTACCGAGTCAGCGGTGATGACAAGTGAGGGAGGAACAAAAAGCAGTTTTTCCCCTTTCCTAATATTGTTGTTAGCAACAAGTCCTCTTTCTCCAACATCCACTCTTTGTATATCCATTTTCTGAGAAGGAAGCCCTGATTCCGACAACCATTTCTCCAAATTCGACGCATTTTCGAGAGAATCAGTCTCGCATCCCCATGGAATATTCTGAGTGTTTGTGGATTTGGTTGTTTCAGTAGTAGAAATTGATGAACAACGGATAACGATGTTGAGTCTATTTCTTCTGTACAATTTGTAGGAAGTAAAGTGGTAATTAGTGATTCCGTCTATTTTATGGGAGAAAGGAGGAAGAAGACATGATTGGAGGATTCTAGAAACTTCCGCCATCGATAGAGAAGAGAAGTGAAAAAGTAGAAGAAGAGTATTCAAGTGAGTGGAGCTCTTGCCTTATCTGTTCCAAGATTGACAGTTACAATTCATTTGAACGTTTTAAATTTCTTTCAAATTTTTATTATATTATAAATTATAAATTAATACTATTAATTAAAAATATTATATAAAAATCAAAGACAATGTCAAATACATACAATAAATATAGTCATATTTTATTTACATAAAAAATAGTCAAAATCATAAGAAATATACAGTGACTATACAATATAATTTGTTAAAAGTCATAGAAAGTATACACTGACTATGTAATATATATTATTTATACATAAGTTATACATTAAATATATATTGTGTTATATTATATACATAAAATATATACCGAATATATATATGAATATACACCGAATAGTTATTTTTTTATACTTAAAATGATCAAATGGTCATTTAATGTAATTATTCCTAAAAATTATCTTCTTTTTTTTCATCAAGTCATGTAACTTTATTTTGTTACTGTACAAAAAATTTTTCTTCTAACAATGTTAAAAGTTAGCCAAATACATAGGTAGCCCCTCTAACTTGTCATCACTTTTTATTTTGGAACTCTATCCTAGTGTTATTTTATTTTAACCTTTTAACTCCATTTTCTTATATATCATTTAAGCATAAAATATTAATTTTATTATTATTATTTTTTTATTTATGTTCTTCAACTATAGTTTTGCATTTTAAAAGTCGGCATCTATCCGTTAGTTTTCATAAAAAAATAATTAAAAGTTAACGGATGAACATCAATTTTTTTTTAAAATAAAATAATTTTTTCTTGAGAATTTCTCTGTATTTTTGCGTGTAAAAATAACCGACGTAAGTGCATCGTTTTCTTTCTTTAAAAAATTATTGGCATCTTGATGGAGTCTGTCAAGTTTTAACATTTTTTAGTAGTGTTGTTAGCAATGAACAAGAGTCTTTTTTTTTATCTGTATTGTAGATGAATTTTTTTTTATCGATTAAAAATAGAAAGCGAGTATTTGACTTATATTTATATAACCTGGATGATATGATAAAAATAAATATGTGATGTTATTTAATTTAATTGAATGTTGAAGAAAGATAACCGATGCACTTTTGTCGGTTATTTTTCACACAAAAATGCAAAGAAAATCTCAAAAACTAAGTTATTATTTTTAAGAAATTGATGTTTGTCCATCAATTTTTATTTATTTTACGAATATATTTTTAAAATGCAAAGTTATAGTTGAAGCATAAATAAAAATAAAAAAATCATAAAAATTAGTATTTTATGTTTAAATGATACATGAAAAATAAAGCTGAAGGGTTAAAAATGAAACAAGACCAAGATAGAGTGTCAAAATGAAAAGAGGACAATCTAGAGCTATTTTCTTCGATTTTCCATCAATTCTTGCAGCATAGACAAGTTAATTACTCACCCAACTTATAATTTGATTTCTTGACCTTAAATCTACGATAAAAAACTCATGGGAGAGTTTTAGCTTGAATTCATGATGGAAAAAACCCTGATTTGTGTAGAATAATCATGAGAATGGCCTGGGGGTTTAGGATTTGAGTATAATTCGGGTGTTTGTAGGTCATTGTTCATTGATTGTTGTGTTTTGTTATTGTTTTAGATCAAGAACAAGTCAGAGCATTACGAAAGGGGAAAGCTCAAGTTGTTTAGAATTTTCAAGGGTTGATTCGAGGTAGGTGATGGTTGTTGTTCCCGTTTATGTTATATGTGTTTGTCTACTGCTTCATTAATATTCCATGTATGATATATGATTAGGGAAAAGGCAAGAACTTATTTTGAAATAGTAAATATGGTCAATGGCAAGAAATGAATGTGTTATTTAGGTGTGCAAGTGTGTTTGCTATTCATTGTGGCTTAATTGTGACATGTGTTGATTATATTGTATCTAGTACTATGCCGATACATATTGTTTTTGGATTAGATACCACGTTAGTACATACTAATATTGATGGGTACCACGCCAATACGCACTATTATTGAAACGGATATCACGTCGGTACACTAACGGATGGAACGGGTACTATACCGGTACACTAATAATTTTTATGTGGGTTCCATGAGAGAATCGGGTTGACTGTTGTGTTGTGATTGTTTCATGTGTATTGTGTTTATTCATTCAGAGTAAAGATTGGAAGTCCAGATTGTGTGTGAACGGTCATTCGATTATATATTATTTGTTTTACTAAGTTATGGTTGCTTGATTCACATTTCATATACTGGAATTGACCATGTGATTATACCAGTACATTGCGTTGTGTACTAATACTGCAATTTCTATTTCTTTGTTGAGTATTGAGCATCTTCAGACGACTGTTGAGAGACCTCAACTATAGACTTTCACTATCTGAATTCAAGGGTGAACTATCTCGTGTAAGCTGTCGTGGATTCCTCTTACTTCTTTGTCCATCTTTTTGGATATTGACATTTAGACTTGATTGTGTTTTCTTGTTAGGGTTGCATCCTCATTTTTGTTAGACTTTGTTAGAATTTTGGTACTATGACTTTCAGATTCTAGGGGAAAAAAAATTCACAATGACTTTTATTAATTAATTGTGTTTATGGGGACTCAGTCGTTTTCATGTTAAAACTATTTTTCGAATATTTCATTTAAGGATTTACTTCATGTATGATTTTATGGGTTAAGTTGAGTTAATGGTTGGTTCACTGAAGGATTAGCAAGGGTACCACTTACAACAGATTGAATCATGACACATATACAAGATGATTATATTCATACATTATGTGTCTATCTTATTTGTCATGTAATTTTGCTAGAAAAATAGTTATAATTAAAGTTTTTTCAACAAGTTTTCAATAGTGCTCAACAATAGTTTGTTCCTTCTTTAGTTTTTATCCTTGTACATTTGACAAAACAAAAGGAACTGTTGAACTAATTTTGCTTGTCTTATCATATTTTCTTGCATTTTACACTGTATAATAGACTCTCATCTATAAAAGATGAATATAATTATAAATTTTCAAGTGAAAAAGGTTTAAATATGAGCCTCACAACAAAACAAGATTCAAGTAACGAAAAAAATATTGATTTTAAAGAAGAATGGAGAGAAAACCAAAAAGGCGAGAAAGACAAAGATGCTACAACCTCTTAAGATTGTCTAATTTCTTTGTAAGAGCTTCTTACGTAAATGTACAGGCGATAAAATAATTTCAACAAAAATGACCACTAATATATGTAATATATCGATATTGTATAAATATTATACAGTGTGTATATATAATGTATAACTATGCATCGATGATGAATATACATCCATATACATTATTTGTACAAAATTAATATATAGTAGTAGTTATCTTCCTCAATAAGTTGATTTTTTTTCAATTTTGATCAACTCAAATCTGCTCTAAACAGTTCCAATTTTTGGATATGGGCTTCCTCGATGTTTCAAATCTTTTGATATATGATTCACTCGAAATAATTCATATTTACGTCAAATCAAATATTAAAAATTAAATTATATTTAAATACAAATATATAATATTGTTTGTAGAACAGATAAAACTAATATGTGCATGATAATTGGTTTAGTTTGAAGGGTCATATATTAGTTAACACTCACTAATTAAAGCTCTCTCTCTCTTAATTTATATGACTCACTTTCCTTTTTAGTAAGTCCGAGAAGAATGATACATTTTTATATTAAGTAACCATTTAACTTCAAAATGTTCATTTGGCCAAAACAAATTACACTGCGTGCCCTTTCCTAGCCTAGGCCCACCCCCAAGAAGTCCAGAGTCTAATAGACTTAGGACCAAACTCATATATATATATATATACTATGATAGTATCATTCAATATTTGGGCAATTTTTTCTAAATATATGTTACGGTATTATTGAGGAATTTAGAAATGTCTCATTAAGGATTGAGGATTGACTTGGTAAAATAATGGTTGTTCCTCAATTATAATGTAACACCTTCTAAAATATTGTATATGGTGTTTCAATTCTCGACAAAAATAATACTGTGTTGGTATTTGGGCATAACTTTTCATAGTATAGTCCAAATTAGGTGATTCAAATTTTTGAATATTCTCAACGGCATCACCTAAAATTTTCATGACCATATTTTAAGATTCGAAGGATACGTAGGTCAAATAAATTAATTTTTACAAGACATGGTGTTGTGACAAAATGAAGTATTTGTAGAAGAAAAATCATATCTCACAGTAGGATGCTCCAAATCGGTTGATTCTTAATCGACATGAAAGTATACTTCTAGATCTACAATTCATATGAAGATACCAGATCCTAATTAGGAAGTTATCTTATTCAAACGCAGCTCCGAAAGAGGATATTCCGTTAAAACAAGGTTCATCTCAACAACCATGAAAAGATCTAGATCCATTTGATATCACTCATGACATCAATAATCCTCCATTTGACATCATCCATAAGATATCACAATCCTCCATTTCATTTTATTCATCAAGCTTTCTCAAGCAACTCTTCTCTCTATACACTTCTTTACTCATTCTCAAATATAGTTTTAGTTTTTAGTAGTGTAGAAATACTATTCCGGTGATTCTTATACTCCGGGTAGTACACAAAATGCTTCGGCGAGGAAAAAAGGCTAGGGGTTCAAGAGTGGTCATTGAGTTCTTCAATTTGGAGTAAAGCTTCGAATTCCAAATAAGTAAGGCTATTCATAGCATTGGATTGAATTCATCCATACACCCAATATTTAAATTCATCGTAATTGAGCTATAGTTAAGTTTACCTAAATCTTGAATTCTAAATGAATTAATTCTTCTTCTATTGAGTTAGATATATTTATGCATTGAGATTATTATTATTTTTATCTCTCATATTATTGGAATTATTGTTTATGGCTACTTTCCCATGAACCCTAATTGATTTGATATTCATGAATATTTTTACACGTGTTTTGAGTAAAGATGTTGGTTTTTAATATTTATTGACAAAAAGAGTGATGTGAATTAATATTATATGAGTCCGTTTGGATAGGCTTAAAAAAGTGACTTATGTATGAAGTGCTTTTAGAACTTTTAAGTGCTAAAAGTTATTTTTATAAATAAGCAGTTGTGTGTTTGGATAAAAGTGTTTATGCTAAAAATAAGTTGTTGATGTATTTGAAAAATAAGTATTGCTAAGCACTTATTTTTTGTCAAAATGACTAAAATACCCTTAAAGCTGTTAACACCATTATAAGTTGATTTAAAAGATTTTTAAACTCTAAAGTTGATTTAAATCAAAAGTAATTTATATTGTAAAATCACTTCCACTATAAAATATTTATTTAAGTTATTTTTTTATAAATACATGTTACTTAAGGGGGTGCATGAGCTAAAAGAGACACTTATTTTGGGATAAAGAGTTGTGTATTAATTATGAGAATATTAATTAAACCATTCTTCTTCCTCCAACAGATATATCTTATGTTAAAGATGATTAAGGGCTCAGATTTACTGTATTTCTTAACAAAGCAAAAGGGAAAAGCGCCGCCGCCATGGCTACACACACCAATTTGCTATTCAAAGCCTTAACTGGGTCGCCCTGCCAAGATACAGGTCGATTTTTTCTCAATGTCGTGATTGAACATAGTTTAGAAAGGAAGCAATCAATCATCATAGCCCCTTTACAACATCAGTAGCACAAAGAAAGAAGAAAGAAAAAGAGAAAAAGCAAGAGCAAGAAGTGTATTAACGTGTGTTTGGATGAAGGTATAATGTTTGTTTTTCTTGTATATTTCAAAGGGTTGTTGGTTTTTTGTTCCATTAATGGAGAAATCACTGGCAAAGTAGAGATGGGCAACCATCATTTTACAGAAAATCTCATTTTTCTCTATCACCTTATTCTTCTTTGTTTCTTGGCTATACTCGAATTTCTTGGCTAGTCACCAAGATTGAAAGTCTGCTTAGCAGCCCAAGCAGAGTAATCAGATGAAGCCTTTTTATTAGTGGCAACTTTGTAGAACCAACCAGCTGGTTGAAGGCTGCGTTGTTGTAGAAGATGATGAACAGAGATCGTGGAGACTGTGTTGTTGCTGCTGAAGAAATGAGGAACAAATGTGAATTTTAGGGCTTTAGCTGAGAGGGTACTTTGAAAATTAAAATAAAATATAAGGGATATAAAAGTAATTTCCATGATCAACGAAAATGGCTTTAAGCCCTCCAAAAAAATTAGAATTTCCAATTTTTCATTTTTGGATGACTTTAAGAACTTTATGACTTAAATTTAGAATTTTAGGTTGGTAGCCAAACACCACAATAAGCTAAAAATGGGCTCTATATGTATTTTATTGAGTTTTGAAAGAGCAAAAGAATTGATTTTAAATGAATTTGAGTAAATGATGTTTCAAGCAAGATGTTTTGATGAGATGTAAATAATGTTTTGAATAATCAGGAGACTATAGGACATTAGGAATAATTTCACTTCTTTCATAATCTGAGTTCGTGCCATAGAGTTTAACTCTATAAAACTTTCTTTTTAATTCGTGCATTTATACGTTGCAGACCATGCCTCCTAAACATACAACCCATCAGAGGAACGCTGCCAGCACTGAGGTTTCACAGTCAGAGATGCCTCTATCGAGAACTAGGAGCCGACCTATAAGGTCTATTGAGGTACCCCAAATACCTATTATTCATACCACTACTACTTCGGAGGTAGAATTCAGAGGAGCTATTGCCATGCTCACTCAACTGTTAGCTGCCCAGATGGATAACCATAGTTCACCAACTCCTAGCTCTAGCTCTCAAAAGTCGTCTTCCACCACAAGGATTAGAGATTTTTTAAGGATGAACCCGCCAGTCTTCATAGGGTCTAAGGTTGAGGAGGATCCTCAAAATTTCATTGATGAGGTGTGGAAGATCTTGAAAGTGATGCATACTACCGAGGTTGAGGGTGTTGAGTTGGTTTCCTACCAGCTCAAGGATGTGGCGAATGTGTGGTATAACCAGTGGGAGCCGAGTTGCGCCGAGGATGCTGGACCTGCAATTTGGGATGAGCTTGAAAGCGCTTTACTTGACCACTTCTTTCCCCAAGAGCCATGGGAAGCAAAAGTTGAGGAGTTTGTGAACCTCAAGTGGGAGAGCATAAATGTAAAAGAGTATAGTTTGAAGTTTATTCAGTTGTCCAAATATGCCCGAGAAATGATTTCTCATATGAGGTCCAACATGAGGAAGTTTGTCTCTGGCCTAGGCAAACATGTAAAGAGAGAATGTAAGGCAATGCTAATGATTTCTGATATGGATTTTTCTAGATTGATGGTGTATGCTCAGCAGGTCGAGGATAACAAGAAAAAAAACCAAGAGGAACACTTAAGCAAGAAGGCTAAGTCTGCTGGGCATGAGAACGAGCAGAAGCAAGGGAAGGGTAACAAGTCATTCTTACAGAAGGGGTCTTCTAATTATACACCTTCTTCAACAAGTGCTTTTACACCTAATCGGAGGTTGCTGAGTGACCAGAACTTTCGAGCTCAAGGTTCTCAGTCCCAATTAAATGTTGCTCAAGGTTCTAGAGGAAAGCCACCGTGTGCTAGATGTGGGAATCTCCATTTGGAAGAGTGTTGTGTGGGCACCAATGCTTGCTACAAATATGGAAAGAAAGGTCACTTCCAGAATGAGTATCTTTCAAAGAGATAGGGAGATAGAAGTAGTAGAGCTCAGTTTTCTTCTGCAGCTCCGTAGAATAGAGGTAATCAGATAGGTGCAGCTTCAAGTGCAGGTGTGGGAACAAACTGTCTGTATGCTATGGGTAGTTTCCAAGACCAAAAAAATGCACCCGATGTTGTTACTGGTATGTTTTGAGTCCTTTCTTTTGATGTGTATGTATTACTTGATCCGGGTGCTACATTATCTTTTATGAATCCTTACTTGGCTAGTAAATTTGAGATCCTTCTTGAGTGTCTTCTTGAGCCGTTTAGCGTGTCTACTCCTGTTGGTGAGTCTATCTTAGCTGAGAGGGTCTATAGAGATTGTACTATGTCAATCTATCACAGGGATACGATGGCTGACTTAGTTGAGTTGGACATAGTTGATTTTGATGTGATTCTTGGCATGGATTGGCTTTATGCTTGTTATGCCTCAGTTGATTGTAGGACTCGAATTGTCAAGTTTCAATTTCCAAATGAGCCTATCTTAGAGTGGAAGGGGAGTTCTATAGTGCCTAGGGGTAAATTTATTTCTTACCTTAAGGCCAGAAAGTTAATCACTAAGGGATGCATATATCATATAGTCTAAGTCAAAAATATTAATGATCAGGCTCCATCTCTTAAGTCAGTTTCCGTTGTGAGTGAGTTTCCGAAGTCTTTTCTAAAGATCTACCCGGAATCCTTCCTGATAGAGAGATAGACTTTGGTATTGATGTCTTTCTTGATATACAACCTATCTCTATTCCTCTTTATAAGATGGCTCCCGCTGAGTTGAAAGAACAGCTGAAAGACCTCATAGATAAGGGATTTATTAGGCCAAGTATCTCGTCTTAGGGCGCTTTTGTCATATTCATGCGAAAGAAAAATAGATCCCTTAGAATATGCATTGATTACCGGCAACTAAACAAGGTCACTATAAAGAACAAGTATCCTATCCCTAGGATAAATGATTTATTTGACCAAATTCAGGGTGCCACATGCTTCTCTAAGATAGATCTCAGATCAGGCTATCATCAGTTGAAAGTGAGAGAATGTGACATCCTGAAGATGGATTTCCGAACCCGCTATGGTCATTTTGAGTTTCTTGTTATGTCCTTTGGATTGACAAACTCTCCATCAGTTTTTATGGACCTCATGAACTGGGTATTCAATCCATACCTGAATACGTTTGTGATTGTCTTCATCGATGATATTTTGGTCTACTCTAGAAGTAAGAGTGAGCATGATAACCACCTTAAGATTGTCCTTCAAACTCTTAAGGAGAGAGAGTTGTATGCTAAGTTTTCGAAGTGTGAGTTTTGACTTGCATCTGTAGCATTTCTAGGCTATATTATATCTGGTGATGGAATTCAAGTTGATACTCAAAAGATTGAGGCAGTTACAAACTAGCCCAGATCTACCTCTCTAACCGATATAAGGAGTTTCTTAGGTTTGGCTTGTTACAACACGAGGTTTGTTGAGGGATTCTCATCCATATCCTCACCATTGACTAAGCTGAATCAGAAAAAGGCTAAGTTCCAATGGTCTGATGCTTGTGAGAAAAGCTTTCAAGAGTTGAAATCTAGATTGATTATTGCTCCAGTACAGTCCTTACCCAAGGGAACGGATGGTTTTGTAATCTATTATGATGCTTCAAGAGTTGGGTTGGGATATATGTTGATGTAGAAAGGTAAGGTCATTGCCTATGCCTCTAGACAAAATCAATTTGTTGAAGAGGCAACATGAGAAGATGAAGAAGCTATGAAGGCTAAATATCCTCATCTATTCGTGTCTTTTAAGGATGATGTTCAAGGTAATATTCCTTACTTCTACCTTTGAGTCGATGTGTATTCTTGAGTTTGAGTCATTGACTATTTCAGTATGTGTTGTTTGAACATTTGAGTATCAGAGTTTTTGAGAAATTGATGTCTTGATGATATTCGTTATTCATGTCCCCTAGTTTCATCTTTATTCGAGGACAAATGATCCCAAGGAGGAGATATTGTAACACCCCCTAAAACGTTGTATGTGGTGTTTCAGTTTTTGATGAAAATGATACTGCTTTTATATTTTGGGCATAACTTTTCATAGAATAGTCCAAATTAGGTAATTCAAATTTCTGAATAACTCCAACGATATTACCTACAACTTTAATGAGACCATATCTTAAGATTCAGAGGATAAGTAGGTCAAATAAATTAATTTTTGCAAGATATGGTGTTGTGATAAAATGAAGTATTTGTAGAAGAAAAATCATATCTCACAGTAGGATGCTCCAAATCAGTTGATTCTTAAACAACATGAAAGTATACTTGTAGATCTACAATTCATATGAGATACCAGATCCTAATTAGGAAGTTATCTTGTTCAAACGCAGCTCCGAAAAAGGGTATTCTGTTAAAAGAAGATTTATCTCAACAATCATGGAAAGATCTAGATCCATTTGACATCACTCATTACATCAATAGTCCTCCATTTGACATCATCCATAAGATCACAATCCTCCATTGAATTTTCAAGATCATCCTTTGTAATTATTTTTATTTATTGTTAGGTCCCTCCTCCACACCTATAAATACCACCTTATTTTCTCATTTTATTCATCAAGCTTTCTCAAGCAACTCTTCTCTCTATACACTTCTTTAATCATTCTCAAATATATTTTTAGTTTTTAGTAGTGTAGAAATACTATTCCGATGATTTTTATACTCTGAATAGTATACAAAATACTCCGGCGAGGAGAAAAGGCTAGGGTTCAAAAGTGGTCATTGAGTTCTTCAATTCGGAGTAAAGCTTCGAATTCCAAATAAGTAAGGCTATTAATAGCATTGGATTGAGTTCGTCCATACACTCAATATTTAAATTCATCGTAATTGAGTTATAGTTGAGTTTTACCCAAATCTTGAATTCTAAATAAATTAATTCTTCTTCTATTGAGTTAGATATATTTATGCATTGAGATTATTATTATTTTTATCTCTCATATTATTGGAATTATTGTTTATGACTACTTTCCCATGAACCCTAATTGATTTGATGTTCATAAATATTTTTACATGTGTTTTAAGTGAAGATGTTGCCTTTTAATATTTATTGACAAAAAGAGTGATTTGAATTAATACTATATATGTATTTTATTGAGTTTTGAAAGAGCAAAAGGATTGAGTTTAAATGAATTTGAGTAAATGATGTTTTGAGTAAGATATTTTGATGAGATGTAAATAATATTTTGAAGTGTAATGATTGATGAAGAGGTAATAAGATGAGTTTGATGTTTTTTTACAATAAGAGTAGATGTTGATGTTAATATGAGCACATATTTTGGAAATAGTATTGAGCACCGAGTTGGGTAAGAATTTAATTGACTCAAACCCCAGAACTACGTAGCCAGCGTAGGATGGAGGTTATACCTTTTAAGTCCCAAAAAGAGAACGTTGATGATTGGATCCAAGATAGTGATATTCTTTACCCTAGCAAGATATTGGATAGATGTGGCAACGACATCACTTCGTTGTATCATCACTAGCTCATAAGTGATGGTTGTCGGTTAGAGAAACTCCCAACTGAGTAAGCATTGCTTATTATTATTATTATTATTTTTAAACTTGCATTACATATTGATGTTGAGTTCTGAGCCGAGTCTTTCTGAGAGGAGTTTCTTGATATCTGTCCTTACTTTTCTGTCATTTTACATACTTGTACATTCTATGTACTAATGTTATTTGACCTGTACCGTTTTATGATGCAGATACATGTGTTAGAGATCCTCAACGGGAGCATTGTTGAAGATTATTACTTTTCAACTATTTGGTGAGTTTTTCTTGTATTCAGAGGAACTCTTTATCCTTTTATTATTGTTGAGTATTATATTTCTTTTGAGGTAGCCATGAACATGTCATTGACACCGTCTGATAGTGTTAGAGGCTTCATAAACATAGTTTGGTGATGTAATTGGAGTAGTTCTCCTTTGAAACTACTTATTTTAAGGATTATTTCTTTCATTTGATGTTGATGATGACAAGCCTACATAAGTATTCCTATTTTCACTTAAGTCTTCCGCTGATGAACGAATGAGTGATGAGACCAGGTAGTTCTCTTGGAGGCCAAAGATGGTTTCTGAGTGCCGGTCACGCCTAGGGTACCCTCTCGGGTCGTGACATATACAATTTTAATATCATGATAATATATGAATATACTGTGTTAGTATCATTCATGTGTCACCGAATACAACAACAACAACAACAACAACCCAGTGAAATCCCACAACATGGGGTCTGGGGAGGGTAGAATGTACGCAGACCTTACTCCTACCAAGGTAGATACCATCACAGTAGATATACTATGATGGTATCATTCAGTAATTGTGCAATTTTCTATTATGTAATTTACTATTTTTGTATCATTGAGGATTTTAGAAGCCCATCATTAAGAATTGATGATTAATTTGGTGAAACAGTGGTTGTTTCTTAATTATACATTTTAATATCATGAAAATACATGAATATATTGTGATAGTATTATTCATGTATCATTAAATGACTTTAAAAAATCTTTATCATTCAATATTTGTGCAATTTTTCCTGAATGTCTAGTTGTTCCTCAGTGATTCTATAACAATATGTCATATACTGTTATAATATCATTGAGGATTTAGAAGTTTCACATTAAGGATTGAGGATTGGCTTTGTGAACTAGTGATTATAGACGATCGCCAGTGGATATGAAGTTTCAGGCTTTTTTATCTTCAACTCGATGTAGACTTTCATGCTCATACTACTAGATATTTTTAATGATGGAAATTTAGATGCATTTGCATATTTGATCTCGATATTTTTAAAAGCAACAATATTGATTTTAGTTGACATTTGTGTGAAATTGAGTATTGATTTGAATTAGAGAAGAAGAAGCATGGGGAAGAAGGAGAACTAGAGAAGAAGAACTGGGAAGAAGGAGCGAACTGGAGAAGAGGAAGAAGAAAAAATGGGATATGAACTATAAAGTGGTATTTGTATGTAATTATTTTGCTTTTATGGGGCATGAGCTTAGTTTTTCCTATTTTTAATGAACTGATTTATAGCCACATAAACATTTATCACTTATTTTAGATCATAAGTTTTAAGAGTGTATATATATATATATATATATATGTGTGTGTGTGTGCGCGCGCGCGCGCGCGCACGTGTACCTACACAAATTGGATCCATTAAGCAATGTATATACCTAAATTGGATCCAACTCAAACTATTTACCCGAGTTGGACCACAACAAAACTATTTAGAGAAACTTACATAAATAGCTACATTTAAAGGGTTATTGAAATTGAATAGCTATAAGTATCATATTTACTAATAATGGCTACACTTTCTATCAAAAAATGGTTGAATGCGTGTATATATTTTTTTTCTTTGATATATATAATCATACAATTTTTAATATTTTATGAATTAAATGAGGCAATATCAATTACAATAATTGAATTTCCTACAATTATGACCCTAAAAAGCTCGGCAACTTCCCATTTTTATTAACAATACTAATATAGATACGGCACATCCCATTATATATGAAATCAGAATAGCGAAATACATGTGATTCAAATCTTCTTATGATTAAATAAGATAGTTATACATCATGAAATGCACTGATACTCATCTAATAACAAATTCAGTTATTATTTTATAAAAATTCAATTATGAAGACCAGCTTATGTACTCATTTGCATACTTAGATACTAGATTTGTTGAAGCTTTTTTTAATTTAATACACGTATACTAATTTTTAGATTACATATACCATGAATGTATATTTATAATAATACCATACATTATTGCATTCATGTAAAGTATAAATAAAAAAAATATGACTTATTTTTTAATTTAATACGTGTATACTAACCTTAGTTATACTTGTGTATAGCATGACTGTATATTTTTAATAATAATATACATTAATACGTTTATGTAAAATACCAAATAGACATGATTCAATTCTTTTTTCAAATCAATTCAGTCTAAAATTTAATTTAATTGTCACTGATTAATCAATTAAGTACTTGAACTTTGACAAAAAGATTGAATAAGATGACATCATCAAGACTGTATTCAAATGAAAATTACCCCAAAATGTAATTAAATTGTTACATGTCTTATCTTAAAGTAAAAACTATCAAAGCATAGTATCCAAAATATAAAATTATTGGTTTCAAAACAAAAAGGCTTATACATGCTACTAGTTGATCATGACAAATTCCATGTTGTTAGTTCCAGTGCATGGCGACTTGTTGATTTTTTGTGGTGCTTCGTTGTCGCTAACAGCCCCATCATCAATCTTTTTTTGCAGCATACTCCCATAATAGAGCGCATAACCATGGCAAGCATAATTGTATTGTGATTTATACGAAACAACAGTGCATCTGAGGAATTGTCCTCCAATTCGCAAACCATTAAGCACCTAAAGATTTGATTTTGCACGTGACACTCATGCAACTGTGTATATACGCCAAAGCATGTATTATTGAATTTATTGAACTGGACAGTGATAAGTTTATCCTTCAGATCTTGAACTATG
Organism: Solanum dulcamara; assembly: GCF_947179165.1. Classification (NCBI taxonomy): domain Eukaryota; kingdom Viridiplantae; phylum Streptophyta; class Magnoliopsida; order Solanales; family Solanaceae; genus Solanum; species Solanum dulcamara. The sequence goes on from NC_077242.1 coordinate 12,739,530, forward strand.
TTGTGGTTTGCGTATATCTGCATATGCGGTGCTTCAATCGGACGATTCACTATATAAAATTTGATTTCCTACAAACGGGGAGATGTGTTACTTGTACATTTATAATGATAATTCTAATATCAATTTGGTACAAAAGCATTGCATAACTTAATGAATTGCGCTTGTGGATACTAATATATATGTAAACAATTTGTATTAAGAAATACTTTGAATTCAATTATCCACTTATATGCTAATGTATTAGTATAAGACACATGTTAAAGTATAAAATATATCAGTATAAACAAGTTAAAGTATCGTAATATCAAACTTGTTAAAATATTAGTATAACAAACAAATTAAAGCATTAGTTGTATCAAAAAGTTAAAGTATCAGAATATCAAACATGTTGAAGTATTATTATTAGTATAACTAACATGTTAAAGTATATATGTTAAGGTGTAGGAATATCAGTATCATAAATATCAAACATGTTAATGAATCAAAAATATCAAGCAAGTTTAAGTATTAGTATACCAAACAAATTAAAGTATTAGTATAATAAATATGTTAAAGTGTTAGTATACCAATCATGTTAAAGTATAAGTATATCAGATTATTACATGTACATTAATCATATAAATTACACTTTTTGGTATTGTATTCAATGATACTCAAATTTTTATCAAAATGGCACACATAAAAACCCATAAACCTGGCACAAAAAAAATAATCAAAATTGTATTCAGATTTATATCAATATGACACTGAAAAATTTCTAAAAAAGTAAATAAATTAAAGTATGCTTGAAAAAACCTCGGTCTCTTGCTCCTCCAATTATTGCTGCTCCGTAACAATTTCTTCATTGCTATGGGGATCCACATTGTTGACCTTTCTTCTTTTTTTTGAGATTATTTTGCATGTCTAAAGAATTTGAATCTTCTTTCCTCTTTGTGGATTTTACGGATTCAGTTTCATCCATAAAATTCCAAGTTATAGGATTATTAGCTTTCTTTGTTCTTCTTTTATCCTCCAATGCAGCAAGAGAGCTTGAAATTTTGGCTTGTATTTAAGTAATACCCAAATTAAAAAATGGTATTTCGTTCAACAATCATCAAATAAATCTATACCTCATGTAACTCTCTTAAAAGAGTTGATTTCTACCATTTTAATGGATACATGAGTGTCTCAATCAAACCCCCCAAAATCCTATGAAATTAGAAGAAACGTGAATATGTATACAATGATAAACTTCATAAAAGCGAGTAAAAAATGGAATTAAATGATACTATGGAAGTAGAAGATACCTGATGAATATGAATTACTGAACTCACTCCTAAAATCGTGCAAAAAATCCTATTTGAGATGATGAAAATTTGGGGAAAAAATTGAAAAGAAAATCTGTGTAATGCTGGTGAAGAAAGAGAAAACATCTTGAAGGGAGAATAGCAAAACATAGGGAAACAAATTGTGTTGAAAACGGAGTCTTAATTATTAGGCGTGCAGGATTTTTTTAAAAAATTTATGATTATTAATATATAAATTGAAATAAATTTTTATTGTGGAATATTAATTAATTTTGCTATTAATAATAAAAGTGTATCCATATAGTTTTAAAAAAGTAAACTATAGTTATTTAATTAAAATATGTATTAATGTTTGCTGGATTCTGTAGTTTTTCCAACTATTTACCGTCTCCCCCTTGTTTTATTTACTTAACTACTACTTATTCATCTTTGATACCATTGATATGTATATGCTTTAATTGTATCAAACAGTAATTAAATACTTTTCATTGAAATATTTTTTATTATATATATACTCTAATGGTATTAAAGAGTAACTGAGTAATGTTTTCTACTTCTCTTTGATACAGTCAAATTATATATATACTCCGATGATATCAAACAGTAAATATAAATTAGCGATTAAAAACATGGTGAATGGTGAATATGAAAGTAAGGGGGTAGATACTAGTTTTCCTTTTTGGTTACAAAGTGTTCTTTTTTTCATCCAAAAACGCACTTTGTCTTCTGTAATTAAAGTTGGGGGAATATCTAGTTTTAGTAATAATTGATTGTAATTTAGTTATTTTGAACAAGGAATTTTAAATTAATGAACATTTTATTTAATTTTCCCTGAAATATAAGACCTCTTGTATTGCCATTGTTTAATTATTTTTTTGTTATCTTATGTACAATGGACTTATTTGCATCCGTTTGTGATATTCCTTTGAACACATTGCTGAGATATTTTCGGTTATTTTGGTCCTTCCAAGTAGTATTGCTGCATTTTCCTTAATACTCTCAACATGTTAGCTAATTCCAGCCTCATCTCCTCTAACTTCTCTTCCTTACTATTTCTTAGAAATCAGAAAGTTGCCACTAGAATTTCATTTCCAAACAGTGCAAAAATCAAGAATCCACCCAAGACTCAGCTTTTCAACAACTCAATCTCAGGATTTGGGGAAAAGGGTCGTCTTTATGTATGTCATAGTTCACTAAACCTTCAAAATCAAGAAGACCCATCAATGGAAAAAGATGTAGATGGTACTACAGAGGAGGATGAGCTTGTTGGTGGAAACAATAATGGAGACCAATGGGATTGGACGACGTCGTTTGTGCTGTTTGGCTTGTGGTCTGGACTCATGTACTATGTTTTCTTCCTTGCTCCTAACCAGACACCGGTATCACATCATATTTTGCTGCTAAATATTCTCTTTTTTATGGTTTCTCATCTTCTTTGCATAGTTTTAGTTATTTACATGGACACTGGTTTGTGATTCAAAGCATTTAAGACATCACATATTTAGGGTGTGTTTGATAGGAAGGAGAATGTTTTCTTGGAAAATTAGTGAATTTCTTACTTATATTTCAGTGGTACAGTAGGAAAAATATGTTATCCCAAAAATCTTTACAATGTAATCTTAGGAAAACGCTATGGTGAGTGGGAGTTTGGGAATGACAGGTTAAGGGGCGGGGGTTGGGGGTCGTTGGAGATTGGGAAGGAGACAATGAGCTCAAAAGATCATTTATGGAACTTGCTTTTTCTAATCTACGAGGGAACTCATGTCTAAAATATTTCGACCAACCAAATATGAGAAAGTTGGAAAACATCCCCAGATCCATATCAAACACACCCTTAAGTGTCCTGAAAGAGTCAATTCCAAGCAAATAGTTCTTGAGTGTGCTAGAAGTGATTGAAATAGCATATTATGACAAAATGCTTGTCATGAGTACTTCTTTATGAACATGATACTTATTTGCTTCACTCTCTTCTGCACTTTGTGTTGTGTTTTTCTTAGTCCTTTTTAACCTTATAATTGCAGTTGACAGACATGTATTTCTTAAAAAAACTCCTTAATTTGAAAGGAGATGATGGCTTCCAGATGAATGAAGTGCTAGTGGGACTTTGGTACATCATGGGTTTGTGGCCATTAGTTTACAGTATGCTGCTCCTTCCTACCGCTAGAAGGTAACTTTTTAGGCACCCTCGCTTAAGGTCACTTTTTCTAGATGTCATCAATACTAAGCCACAGGAAAAGGAATTGAGAAGTCACATCACATTCTCCTCTTCGGTAACGAGGAGACTAAAGATCCAGAATTGTTGTATTGTTCTTGATTTTACTAGTTTGGTTCTATATATAATATGACATTAAGTTGCTTGGAATGATCAAGTGCAATTCAAACATTCTAGAATAATACCACATTCAAAATTGTCCAAATTTTCTTGTTTGGACTGAAAAGATTCAGTTATCTGATATTGAACCTTTGTTTCTGCAGTTCAAAAGGCAGCATTCCCGTTTGGCCTTTTCTTGTACTTTCATGCTTTGGTGGTGCATATGTTCTCATTCCTTATTTTGCTCTCTGGAAACCACCACCTCCACCTGTTGAAGAAACTGAGCTTCAAAGGTTGCCTCTGAATTTGCTCGAATCAAAGCTAACTGCAGGGGTAAGGGATTCTTTCATTTGACACCTAAAGAGCTTCTCTTCTTCTATTTATCATGGAGATATCATGAGATGGACAAGTATGTGTGAAATAGAGTAAGAATATCTAACCTTCGATCTATCTCATGCCAAGGAATATGGGACATAAATTTTGTTATTTATAAGAATGTTAAAAATCTTCTTACAACCAAATCACATCGGAAGTAAGCACAAAAGGGGAGTGAAATCTGGCAGCCTAAATGGCACTGAATTGTATGTTTTATAGTCTCGAGTAGAAGGTTACAAGCTTTACAAAACGGATCTGAAGTGCTTAAAACTGATGGTTGACCTATTTTCCTCTCTCCTAACTAATGATACTTCAGATCACAATGGCTGCAGGGCTAGGGATAATATTCTATGCAGGTTTATCAAATGGAGATGTCTGGAAGGAATTTTACCAATATTTCAGAGAGAGCAGATTCGTAAGTTTCTCTTTGCATGTGTATATTCATATGAATGTGATGCAACATTCTTTATCATGTTACCATAAATTTAGTAGTTGAATCAATGTGGTATTGTTAATCTTTGGAGTAATGATCAGATTATAGTGCTACCTTCAGTTTCCTGCAATAACTGGTAAAGCTTGTGACATTCAAAAGAACGATCAGTCAACTGGTCTCCAGAAGGCGATCTGTGTGATAACTAAGAGAATTGCTTCAACATTTCACCAGATATGAAAGAAATTAGTTCAGTAAAATGTTTCAACTTATACTAGGGGTCTTTTTGTTGATTTAAAATCTAAAGTTTATTTTTTCACTCGACTTTCCTTTTCTTTGGGGATGAGGAGTGGTTGGAGAGATTGATTATAGTTCTAAAAAATATAAATCTCTCACGATTTAACAAAGGAAGTTGGATTTGGAGTCTCTATAGATCTGCATCACACGGAAGGTGGATGGATCTTTCAGTGAGGCTTTCCCTTGTTCTCTGTCAATTAGGTTGGTGATTCTTCTTCAAGTTTTTCATTGAAATAAAAGCAAAGATAACTGGAATGGGGAAGGATACCGTTGCAGGCAGTTAACACTGGTCAGTCATAGGGAGCCATTCATGCATTTGGGGTGTCGATTGCTCCTTTAAGCTACTCGTGACCATTTTATCACTAGTTTAGCCCCTGTGTAAATCCTTATCTGGCTAAAAGCTGATTCGAGAATCTAACTAGCTCGTACCATGGCAAAAACATTTATTAGAATCTAGAACTGTTTGTGTCAATTGTGCATACCTTGCATTTGACCTATATAAACCTGACATATACTTGATTTATCTGCAGATCCATGTGATGTCGATTGATTTCAGTTTACTGTCAGCATTTGCACCCTTCTGGATTTACAATGACATGACTGCTCGAAAGTGGTAAGTTCCTGCTCATAGAAGTGTAATTCCCACTCTATGCAAAACGAATTGATTTAATGACACAGTTATATCTCACAAGGTATGACAAAGGATCTTGGCTTCTTCCTTTGTCGGTGATACCTTTTTTGGGTCCATCATTATACCTTCTCCTACGCCCATCTATTCCAACAGTACCAACCTTATCAAGCCCAACTTCGACTGAAGAAAAATGATGCAAATCTCTTACATCAGGATTCTAATATCATGGTACATTGAGCAAAAATAACCGACCGGTGAAACAAATCTAAACAAGTAGTGCACAAACTCTTCTCTGCTGTCTGTGATGTACACTCTCAGAGCACAAGCAACAACAAAAACAGGTCATCAGCTGCTCTGTAGAGCATAGTTCAGCATTTATGCTGCAAATACCAAAACTTGTTGATCGTCTTCTCTTCTTCATTCTTTTTTTTCCGCCCTTGCTTTATTTAAACTTTCACACGATGTATTCTTAAGATGATAATTTCCAATTTCAACTGTACTGTAGTTATTCACAACACCCTCGTATATTGGATAGATATAATAAATAGAGAGATTAACTTCCTCTATTCTTTCATATCTATATATATACTACTTTGAGTCTTGGCGGTTTAGTGTATTAGTAGTTATTTTGGTACTTTAGCTTTCTCATTCTTAGAATGTCCTCACGTAATATAACATTGTTCCAAAGAGGGTACAGTTTTGTTACTGTCCTTTTGTTTGGAAAGTGCCGACTGTTCCTTATTTGACCTGGTGATAAAAGGAGAAAAATATTTAATCGATCCTACTTTGTTTGATAGGGAAAACAGAAAACGATTTAAGATATCTAACAAGGAAAAGCAAGTGTCATATAATTAATATGTTAGCGCTTAAGTTTATGGCAAATATTGCCTACAATCCTATCCTCCCATCATTTGTGAGAAAAATTCCTTTTGTAATAATTCCAAGTATTTCATTTCAGACAAAAAAGAAAAGAAAAGGAAAAGCAAGTGTAGACGCACATTCTATGATCAATGTTCAAAACTACTTCTAAGCATAAAATCAATCTATGTGTTTTACTTATACATTTAACTAGATATATTAGAGAGGGGAAAAAAGTAAATTAGAAGCTAATCATCGAAATGATTTTAGAAGGTGCAACATTAAGAAATTATTAGAGAGAAAACAAACAATTAACTTTATTTACCTGTCTGAGAAATGATTAACAAACAAAGAAATAACTGAAGCTGGCGATTTTTTCCTTTTACGCGAGTACAAAATCTATTACACCTCACTCCTCAACAGGACAACCATGTGGAAAACTGCATACAGCTGCTTTAACATTAACGCAACAGAAAAAAGAGATAGAGATGTGCAACAGGAAAACTTGTGCTTATCTTGGAATGTTTAACTGCCAACAGGCACACAAATCTGCTTAATGGAGTGTAACTTGGCAAGGAAGAATGATTCACTGATACAGCTTTTCCAACTCATTCTTATATCGAGCCTTCAGAGGTTCCCGCTTCAATTTCAGAGCTGCAGTTACCAATCCAGATTCGGGAGTCCAAGACTCTGGTATTAACTTGACCTTGGCAGGAAGCTCAAACTTGTCCAATCTTGCAGCTTTTGCTACCTGAAAAACATGCATAAAAGTTTTTCCAAATTTTGAACCAAAATTGTCCAATTGGAACACTTTATTAGGAGTTGAGATGTTCAATTGGAACATGACTAGTTCGATTGTCTAAACGGAATACCCTGGCAACTTCTTTAAGAGGCTGACAATGTATTAAGCCAAAATTAAACCTTTCAACAAAATTAAGATTAATAAAGCACATGTGGTGTTAACGGCTGTTAGCCAGGTCAAATTGGTGTGGGATGTGATCATGTCACGAGATTGTGGTGGATGAATGCAACTTTTACAAGTTAAATTGGCACTGCATATGGAGTTGACCAGTGTGTGGAGAGTTTTGCTGCCAATAAGTGCAGCGGTGTTTGTGTATGAGAGGAAGTCGTGCAGCTAATAGGATATAGAGGTTTTCAGATTATGAGAAGAGACACTTGAGCAGCTGCTACAAGACAGTTAAGGTCATTACTCGCCTACCCAGAAGAACAAAATGGAAAAAAGAAAGTCAAGAAACAAAGAAGAGCCTTGGGCTGCGGAAGGAGATGAAACACTCCACCAGAAGGCAATTTATCAGAGGAGAAGGCAAGGTAAACAACTGTGACAGGGTCTATGACTTTGGGGTTAATTGTCAGGGCTGAAATGGTAATCACTAATGACTGCAAGATGGTATGTAAGTGAGAGGGAGGTAAAGGTCGGTTGGTAATTTTTTTCCAGTGAAAAACTCTACTCAATTTTTTTCCTTTTTTATGTTCATTCTTTTGACTTTTGCTTATTTTCTTGGATTCTCTTCCAGTTTTGCTTTTCTCTTTAGCATTTACGCTCATTCATAAAAAGGCCTGCCCTGCGCACAAAGCATCCCGCGTCAACATTTTTGGTCTTTCATGTTTCCTTTTAAATTCAGCAATTGATTTTACATTACTATTCACCCCTTTTGTCATGGAGGGATGGGGGAAAGGCCTTTGAGCTTTGCACCAAAATTTGGAGGAAATGTGTACCATGTTTATCTTTTAGTTTTTTTAACTTTTCTCAATTATGCCATCATCTTCCTTTGCCCACAGTCACGATAGCATTCATATATCCTTCATACCACAACTTTCAGAATGAAGAAAGGCCACTAGTTTGACAAATTAATATAGAACATGATTATAAATTGGTAACACTCACTGAAAAGAAACTAACCTTTGAAAGTGATTGTTTGATCTCGTTGACTGATTCTGCTTTGTCACACAGTTCAGAAAAATCTTTGTGCTGGATGCCATTTTCTTGGGCCCATTTCTCAAGCACCGGGCGTGAAGGGACAACTAAAGCTACACAATAATTATGGAAGGGGTCTGCATACGCCATGATGCTTTCCACGTAATTGCTAGACAGAAGTGCTGCCTCAACCTGTGCGTTGAGCATCAATTTACCAAGTTATTGCCCAAAATCAAGACTAAAGATGATAAATAAATAGGAGAAAACAGGAGGAAAATAAAAATCATATAAGAGCTCAAAATAACAGAAAAGAAAAGCCCCGTAATATGATATAAAAAAAATTACATCACCGCTTTGTAAAGGCTTCATGACCAAAAAAAAGTGGCCAAAAGTCTAAATCACGTGTCCAATCATAGGATGAGGTGAATCTACTAGTAGTAGTTCATACTTTTTCTTAATTTGTTATACTAGTGATTAGTCAATCTACTAGGAATTAGTTATACTGCTAGGCAAAACATCAAATTCCATGTAAGAAAGAAATTGTGAATACCTTTCCAAGTGAGATATACTCCCCGTGCTGAAGCTTAACAATATCTTTCTTTCTATCAATAATTTCAATGCATCCATCGGGATGGAATCTTCCAATGTCACCAGTGTAGAACCAGCGCATGCCTCTCTCATCAACCTGTATCAGAGATAATAGCAGCATAAATTATTGTCAATGTACAAAATTCCTCTATTTGCAAGAGCAAAAGCTCATAAGACAGCACTACCTTATAAACCTCATTAGTTTTGTCCTCATTGTTGAAGTAACCAGCAGTAATGCTGCATCCACCAACAACTACTTCTCCCCGTGGCATAGGCTTATCAACTATTCTGTAACCTCCTTCTTCCCAAGTAATAAGCTGCATGGTTTAACACAAGGTTTTAAGTAAGATCCCACATGCACTACCACAAAAACCAGGAAGCTCAGGATTTAGTAAGTTAACCAGTGTCAGGCAAGAAAAGAAAGAAATGGGAACAGCCACTATCCTTTTCTCTTGCTATAACGTTTAATTGAACCTAGCTTTATCCATTTTGTCCATTTCCTTTAACTAGGGCTTCCATGGAAGTCTCCAGATAAGAAAATTACCACTCTGACTACATTTGAAATTTGAAACATTTATAGAAGAAAATTTCCAGAGAAACTCATGAAAATAATAATCGATCTCATAAACTATAAGCCATCTGACAGATTCAAAGACAGTGAAAGGACAAAAACCTAACACCGGTTCAAGTAGGCAGCGAAGTATATGTCTTTTAACAGTCTAACAAGTGAAGATATTATTTAGATTCTTGTACAACTACACCACGCCTCAGTCCCAAAAAAGTTGGCGTCGGCACCTTTCTATAACAGTAACAAAAAGCATCAAAGTAATGGTTGAGAAGTTAGGTTGATGGATTTTAAATCTAATTGAATCTTGAAATTTGTGAAAGTTGTATAAATAACATTATTAGTGAAATACGATCAGTGGTTTTGGACATTTCAAAATAAGAAGAGTGTCATATAAATTAGGACAGAACAAGAAGTAGTAAATAGGTAACTTTTCAGTATCTTATGAGTTAATCGTACATCGCAGGAAAGATGGTAGTACAATGAAGGCACTGAAGGTAGCCGAGGAAAATGATCTGAAGGCGATGAAGTTAATCATTTCAAAACTTCCAATAAAGGGACTAGACAAGGCTTTTGGAGTCAATGGTTGAAAGGATGGCTCCTTGCAGAGCTGACAATTGGGACCACTAAAGTGGGAGATGTACAGTGGTGTACGCTGCCCCAGTGGAGAGTTTTACAGAAACATGAATAATTTGGTGTATGAGAGGCTGCAAATGCAATGCCCTATTTAGTTCCTCTCTTGTCTTGCCTTTTCCTTCTTGGGATTTTGTTGTTTCTTAGAGAAATCATAAGCTGTGAAAGAAGAGAAAAATTTTAAAAAGGAGGTTAATAAACAGAAATGTTTTCCTGCACATCTCTGATCCATTAACTTTACTGCATGGATTATTTGCAGTTCTGCGTTTATTTTTTCTCCTTTCCACAGACCACAGATAACTTCTAGATTTAGAATTAAAAGACATGTACATTGCCCGAAACCTTGACAAAGATTGATGAAATTATCCTCACATTCTCATGGCATACAACAGAAGCTGGTATTAGAAGACTAAAAGTAAAGATTCTACGAAAACCTGGGGAAATCATAGGATTGTCAAAAATATAAAGGGAAGGACAAGGTAGAAACTGACAGACGAAGTTAACGTGAAATATTCAGCTTTTGTAAAGACTTCCAAAGTTTATATCTATTCAGAACAACTTGCTAATATAGTTTCATAAAGATCTTTCATAAATGAATGATCACAGTTGATGCTCTCAAATGAACTCTATATCCAAACCAGGCTATCCATTTATCACATGTTTCCATTTTGCTACCATAAAGTGACCATACCTTTATGTAGCAACAAGGAAGAGGTGGACCAACACGCCCAACAGAAGGATCATCCCACTCAGAAAAAGCAGCTCCAGCAAATGTCTCTGTCAAGCCATACCCTTGACCAATAGGAGCTCTAAGCAAGTTGTCACAAAAATATTTACACCAAATATACTTGTCAGATTTGAAGCTTAACCACAGGCAAGCCATACTAGGAGCAGATATTGAGGAAAAAAAACAAATTGATCTTTCCAAGCAAGAGGACATATACAGATTGGATAAAGACCATCATCAGGAGTGAGAAGAATTACCCCATACAAATGTTGATAAATCTTTGAGTATCCCCTGATAGAGGAGCACCGCCGCAAAGCATGAAACGGATATCTCCTCCAAGCACAGCCCTCACCTTTTTAAATATAATGATATCCCACAATTGTTTCTCTAGACCCCAAGCTCCAAACCAGCTACCTTCCATAGCAGACAATCGACGGTTAAAGGCAATGTGGAAAAGTTTCTTGGCAGAACCTGCTTTCTCCTCAACCTAGCATCACGAAAAATATAAACAACAGTTAGTCCACGTTGAATCTTTTGGAGCCGTGCTCTCAAACTATGTATGATCTTCTCATTGGGATCTTAAGACTGAAATGTCAGTGGAAACCTTCTTCATAACACCATCCCGAACACGATCCAGAATGGCTGGAACTGCTGCCATTAAAGTAGGTTTTAAAACTGTAGCATCTCCCTTGGTCCCCTTCATGACTTTGTTAGAAGTGTCCGTCAATGTGAGGGCTGAGCCATAACCAATACAAGCACCTGCAGTCACCATTACCGTCTGCAACACAACAATCACTTAGAACTACAATAATCATTTGCTAGGGTAAAATATGAATGAAGCAAATAGAAGATACTCTCCTAAGTTATTACGGTGTTACCTCAGCAGCCAACTCAAAAACGTGAGCTAAAGGAAGGTAAGCCAAATAGACATCACTGCTTCCAAGTTTTGGAATCACAGTCATAACAGCAGCTGCAGTGGCTACAATGTTGCCATGAGTTATCATAACACCCTATAAAACATAGACAAAGAGATTAATTAAGAGCAGTATTCTTTTCCTAATAAAAAGGGATAAAACACGCAATTATTCAGCTGGTTTAAACCAAAATTTAAAAAGACAACAAGCATCAGTGGAGGGATAGACGTCGAGGAAGAAGCAGTGCAATCTACACTATGTGTGTGTTTAAGTGACACTATGCCAAAGCCGAAATACTCATTTTTCTTTCTTTTTATGTCTTGGTATGACATCTCACCGTGGATAACACTTTCTGAATTTACAAATAATCAGTGCTTTGACACCAAAGCTTAATGGATTCAACAATCCCATATGTTATCAGCTTCAGGTAGCATAACTCTTAATAACAAACAAGCGTGGATCACTGGGAAGCCATAGTCTATAAGAGACATACAATGGTTATATTTTTTATATTGGATTCCAGTACATCAGGAGAAATCGATCAATTGAAAGTAGGGGTCAGACCTTAGGCAAGCCTGTACTGCCACTTGTATACATGATCACACCAATATCTTCTTTGATAGGCAGTCTTGTCTGAATAGGACTATTTCTACCCAGCTTTTCAACTTCTGAGAAAGATGACACCCTCCAGCTGTCAATATTTGTGGAATCTGTTGCCGTCTCATCATCCTCAAAATAGATGACATTCTTGATGGTTTTCAGGCTCGAACTAATAGAATCCAATTTTTTCAGTTGCTTGGCATCGCATATCAAGGTAGATACTTGAGTCTGTCAATGGTCACAAGTGAATTAACTCATCGCATCATATAACGCCTCTAATAGCAAAGAAAAAATGCATACATAGGGTAAATAATAAAACTGGCTCACCTCATTGAGTGAATATATAAGTGCATCATCACCCAAAGAAGCATAAATGGTAACAACAGTAATATTCTGCCGGAAGCATCCCTGAATACAATAATTTCATCGTGAAAACTGTTGTATCTCACAAGAATTAGGAACACAGAATAAGGGACTATTTTAGTATACAACTTGAATACCTGAAAGGCAATGAGCCACTCCGCACGAGATTCTGCGAAGATAGCAGCACGAGTGTCCACATCATGACCCAAATTAATAAGACCAGAGGCAAAGTTGCAAACCCGATCAAATACTTGTCCATAAGACTCCCACTGATACTCCCCCAAGTGAAGTTTCTCAAACTTCCTTCCATCACTTGCAGTAACGAAGTCCCTGCTAACTAGTTTTCTAGTTCCAAGACAGCGCTCAGAGGAATGTTTTTTACAAGACTGCTCAAATAGAGCTGCTACAGTTGTAGCCCCTTCCCAGGGAACTTCAACTAATCTGGCTGATTTAGCATTGCGCATTGCAATACCTGCCTCACCACCAACTTGAACCGGAACCCCTCTCTGTTTTGGCTTCTTCTTCCCCATAAGTAACATGGAGAGAAATATTGGTATAATAATGGCAATAAAAACTGCACCAGCAATCCCAGATGAGCCATAATTTTTGGAGATATAATCATAGCTGGCCAGTCTCTTCAGTGTACTCGTGTATGGATTACTTCCCTCGGAATCTTCCATCTTATATATCGCACAATTCTATGTTTCTGCAATGACTTGTTAAAAAAATAAGCAGATACCTAACGTATTATACATAGATATGTAACACCGACTTTAATCTGAATACAACAGTACAACATAGGATATGTTATTAAGGCATTCAGCCAACAAAAGAGCCAAAAGTACTGCCCCCGGACCTAAGCTCAAAATGGAATTTATATGGCATCCTTTGCCGTTAAAGTATACATGAAAGGAATGGCCAAGGACTTGAACCCATAGATGCTAGAAAAAATTCACATATTATAGAATCAGAAGGAGTACTAGGAAATGCAAAAATGTGGACTCACAAATGCAGAGAACCCCCAAAATAATGGCCCAAAACTCAGTGTTATTACAAAGAATCCTCAGCCTCTAACTCATTAATCTTAGCTTTCTGGATGTCATTAGCTAATCATGTACAAGCTAAACTTTTCAGTTTCTAGGAATCAACAAAGACAGGTTTGAAGATGAAAAGTCCAAACACCATTGCCTGAATTCAAACACCCAGTACATTGAATAGTCCCTCAAACGTCTGCACTATACCTGAATATTTCACCATTGAGAATCCCAAAAATACTACGTACTCAAACGAAAAATGAATCACAGGGGAATATTGAAATTTTCTCAACTCTAACCCGGTAATAAGAAGAAAGAAACACCCAAACATGGTAGCATTATATACAGAAAATATGAAGATTTTTTTACTTTACTAGATCACGTAACACAGTCACATACAAGAAATTGTCTAATCCTCCATAAGCATGTCTAGCTGAGATACTGTAAAAAAAAAAAATCTCGAGACAGTACCTGTATACAATCTAAATCCCAAATGCACAAAAGAAACAAGGAAACTTGTGAAAATAAACAGCTCAAAAGTTCCAGGCACAGAAATCAATTCACTAAAATGAGCATAATCACCAATTTGCAGAGCTCAAAATCAGCATATTGGAAAACAAATACACATACGCGAATACAACTTAAATCAAATACACATAAATTGTCTAATACTCCATAAGCATGACTTAGCCAACATGAGAGTGTAAAATAATCTCTACACAGCCCGTGTACACAACTTAAATCCAATCACAAATACTCGAAATAAACAAGGAACAGATCATTACTTGTGAAAATAAGCAGCTCAAAAGTTGCAGGCGCAGAAATCAACTCACTATAACGATGAAAATCACCAAATTGCAGTTCAAAATCAACATATTAGAAAACAAATACACATACGTGAATACAACTTAAATCAAATACAAAGAAATCTTCTAATACTCCATAAGCATGACTAGCTGAATACTGTAAATCAATTCACTAAAATGATCACAATCACCAAATTGTAGAGCTCAAAATTAGTATAATATTAGAAAACGAAATACACATACGTGCGATCTAGATCATTGATCAAAGCTATCAATCTATCGTTGCAGATACTGAAATTGAAATTGATGCAGAGATTACCTTATCGATGGTGAATGTTCACTTTCCCGTTTTCTAATGGTGCGGGGAAAGTTATAACTAAGAGCCTGTTTGGATTAAGCTGTTAAACTCTTTATAAGTTTTTAAAAAAAATACCTGCAGCCCAATTTTTTTATTTTATTTATAAGTTATTTTTAATACAAAATAATTTTAAGTTAATCAACTAAATACTCAAAAAAAATTAAAAATAACTTATAAATCAATCCAAACGGTTCTAGCTTTACATAAGAACACACACATTTCAGCATTTTCGTAGCCATTGAATTTAACGTATTTTCTGTACAAGGCTCATAAGTTTTCTCTATTTCAAATTCAGACCCATAACAACAAAATATTGCTCCACCATGCTGGATACTATATACTATTTTCTACGTCCTTATTTATGTCACTATTTTAGATTTTACGTATATTAAAAAACCAAGTAAATTTATTATTCTATTCTTATTTAATATTTTTTGAAGTCAAGTTTTCAATCAATGAACATGAATTAATTTATTTTAATTAATTAATTTAACCAATGCACATGAATTATTTACTTAGTTTTTCTATGTTAGTCAAATGTATATTTTTAAGGCTAATAACTCACAAGGATAAAATAGGAAGAATAGTGTCATTTATGCATTAATTTTGTGAAATGATAAATATTAAAGATCGTCTATTTTTAGTAAGGACGATATATAAATAGGAACGAAGTGAGTATTATTTACTTTGGTTTTCTCTATATTAAAATACTTACAAGATACGTTCATTTTTACTTGTTCAGTATTGACTTGACACATTTTTAAGAAATAATTTTTATAGAATGACAATTTTAGTATATTACTCTTTAAATATAATAAATGCAATGCTTTATAAAATACATTGAAAAATGAGAATAGTTAATAATAAGGGGAAAATAGCAACTAGGTGATAAATTATCTATTCATTTTTCAAACTATATAAGTAAAAGCGGACATTTATTTTTAATATAGTAAATAAGTAAAAATGAGCTGAAAAATAGTTATATAAAAGTTAATAAAAATTGTTTAATATTATTTTTCTATGAGATACAATACTAAATGATTAATTCTCAAAACTATTAATATGTGGCAAAATCCATGTATCACTATAAGAAAACATAAACATTTCATAAAGCGAACCTAAAAGATTAGTAACTTACTAACTTTCTTTTCGAAAATTGTTATGATAAAAAAAATAGTCTAAATAATACTCAAGAACAAAATGTCACTTATTATATTTTAAAAAATCAAGATAATATATGTATTTAACTCGATTTCAGCTAACTATATTATACAATTTTTTCACGCAACTATATCATATGATTGACTAAAGAGTTGTTTGCTGCTTACTAAGTAGGAGGAGCATAGATGAAATGAGCTACGTAATATGATGAGTTTAACTTTCCTTAATATTGTTAACACATAATATTTTACTAATATATATGTGAAAATTATTACTAATATTTTGACAAATATCAAAATCTGAACTCATGATTACAAAATTAAATTTTTTTCGTTCTAAAGTATGTAATACTCTTTTCTTATTAATCAATCTCAAAAAAATATACATTTTTATATTTTAGTACTACGTATCAATTTAACTTTAAACTTATTTTACCTTGAAATGTAATATAGTCATGTAGCTATAATTATGATTTATTTTATATCATAATTTTTAATTATTCTTAATTTTATATACTTAATCAAATAACTTCACATTAATTAAAATATAAAAAAAATTAAATTTAATATAAAATTTAAATTTTAAATTTAAATTTTAAATTCGTCTCTAAATAGAATAATTGCAACCCAAATACGTATTGATCACAGACGGAATGAAGTGTGATTAAGGAAACTATGTGGTGTTATGTTCATTTAAGGAGGTAATAAGAGGACAATTAGTGCAAAGGACTTTTCTTTCGTAAAGCAATCGTATTCATGTGATGCTAATGCTTTGACAAAGAAAACGTCGTACTACTTTATTTTTTAAGAATAATAATTATATAAACTATTAATAAAAAAATAATTATAAAAACAAAAGGAGACCTTTCATTAAAGTGAGAAGTAACTTGAGAGAACCCTAGAATTTATAGTGGAGTAAACTTGGAAATTGAAGTCAATTTAACCCGTACTTCTTCTATTTCAAAATATTTGTCATCTTTATTAAAAATATTTATCTCAATATACTTATCATTATAGTACATAAAAAATATAATCACTCAATAAATAGAAAATATATCTTAAATTATAAATATGAATAAAATAATTAAAACAACTCCTAATTAATTCTCTAATTCATATTAAGTGATGTTGGGGTAGCGCATACCCCTTAAGAAAAATATCCGAGGACAAAAATTAGAGGTTATTTTTTGTTATTACTCTTTTGGTTATTCCCCTATAAAATATAAAGTAATCAAGAACCTCATTAACGAAGGGCAAATATGAAGAAAAAAAAGGTCTCAACAATTTTCTCGAACTTTGAAAAATTCGTTTATTTTCCACTATGAAAAATATCAAAACAATTCACTATATATGAACTAGAGGGAGTATTATCTTAAGATATGTAATAAAAAAAAAACATTGTTCTGAATTTCATAATAATAATCTTAAATGATAATAATTAGATTCTAAATTTAATATTTATATATATTTTAATAAATTTATTAGCATAAATATATTCTTTGAAAAAATCTATTAAATTCGATCAAATTTACATATGGATTATTAGCTCCGCCTTACTTGCAGTTTTTTGGACAAAATTATCCTTCAAATCTAATAAAATAAATGAAGTTTGTATTTTGATAACTAAAAAGTTATATTTTTTTTTCTTTTTTTCTCTCTCTTTCTCTTTTTCCCCCCTCATTTCTGACCTTTTTTTCTTATGTTTTTTTTCCTTTTCCTTCCTTTTTTTTTTAATCTTTCTTTTTTTGTGTTTGTTCCTCTCTTTTTTTTCCTTTTGTTTGGTTATCTTTATTTTTCTTTCTTTTCATTTTTTTAATTATGGAATTAAATTTTTTTTTATCTATTTTATACATTTTGTACTTCTCTTAAATAAAATGATCCCTAGATTCAAGTGTCAAGGTTTAAGATAAATTTTTTTTCATATTTACTATTTTAAATTTAAAGATACTTTATAACTCTTGCTTTAGGGACAATACTTAGCCCAAAAACTTTAATAGAAGAAGTTGCGTTCCATGGGCAAGAGTTAGCACTGTCTTTTTGTATCTTGATTTATGAGATACTATATAACTCTTGTCGTAGAGACAAGACTTAGATAAGAACTTCACAAGTTACGAGCCCATTGGCAAGACTTGACACTACGACTTGTGTCTTGATTTATCATATTTTCTATAACTCTTGCCTCTTAGCTCAAGGACTTCCAAACAACAAGTTAAGCCTCATACGCAATACTTGACAATATCACATTGTGTTTTGATTTATGAGATACTCTATAACTATTGCCCAAGAGGTAAGACTTGCTAGTCCAAGGACTCTCAAATAACAAGTTAAGCCCCATGACTTGACACTACCACATTATGTATTGATTTATTAGATGCTCTATAACTGTTATTTTAGAGGCGAGACTTAGCCGAGGACTTCAAAGAGCAACATTTTACACCATCTTTACTAAGTCTAATTTATGGAGAACGCAATAACTTTTGCATTAGAGGCAGAACATAGCTCAGGGTTAAAAAAATAGCATATGCTTTATGGACAATGGTTTACACTATTTCACTATGTCTGTTACAACCCAACCCACCGGTCCTTGCAGGCACCCACTCTACATCTTAAGTAAGTGTCATCGTATAATCTGACACTTACCGCATAGTATATGAACAGAGAAATAAGAGAGACCATAATAATTAAACTTTATTAACTTGCCCACCCCAATCAATAAGTACTCCTTACTCTCACCCTTAGGGGTCGTTTGATTTGAATACAAGTTATGATGAGATTAGTTATGATGTGATAAGTTATGTTGGATTAGTAATTATTACATTCCGTATTTTTGCATTTTGGATTATTCGTAAGCTAACGATTATAAATTCAAGGACTTTTAATTTTGAATTTTAAAAGGACATGATTTGTTGTAGATGCCAAGTTATATGAATAATTTATGTGTAGTAAAATACATCTCAAGAAGGACCCTTAAGCCAAATCAAAATAGAAGCCATCAAATATGTTTTTCTTAAAGTCACGTTTCGGGTAAGCTGACTTTGGGAGGCCATAACCTCTTTATAATTTGGGAATTTGGGAAAACTCTAAAAATGAAAGTTGTAGGTAATTGAAATATCTTTCCAACCATAGGTCGTGGGACGAAATGTGATATCGGAGTAATAAGATATAGACGTTTTAAGTCTGACAGGCCAAACTAAATAGTGAATTCGGCCCAACCCAATTCTAATTCGGGTCAGGCCCAATACCCACGAAATTAATCTAATTCTTATCTATTCTTTCATACTTTAGACTAAGAAAATATCCAGAAAAATTTCCAGAGAGAGAGAGGGGAAGTTCTTGAGAGAAAAACCAAATCCGACCAAAATTAAAGCCCCGAATCTCAAAGCTCTTGAAGAGAAAATTGTTGTACGTCGCATTGACTTCAATTTGAGCTAGATATCATCCAATAAGGAGAAGATTTTATGTGGTGCTGCAAATTTAAGGTAATATTAAAGTCTTCTTTTCATTGTTGACAAGTTTAGTTAGAGTTTTAACGGATTAGAACGGAGAAAATAGTGTTATAAACTAGTTTGGTGATTTGTTGAGATTTATAGGTTAAAAGGTTGTTTTAGGTAGATTAAATGGATGGAATTAGCTTAGTGATGATGTATAATAATGGTTGATATTGTTTTGATGTTGTTGATGAGTTGTTGTTCTTGAATTTGGAGGAAAAAGGTGTATGAAGATTGTGAATGTTCAAAATCGTTTTTGGAATTGAGTAGCTGGTAGTAATTCGGGAATATATCATTGTGTAGACCTTCGATTTTAGATATTAAACATGTTTTGGAAAGCTAATACACGTACCTACAACTCTTATGTTTATATCTTAGTCTATATCTGCTGTTATTATGTCGAAAACTGAGGATGAATCATAAGACAAATTCTGTCCAGATTCTGGATTGAAAAATCCTTCATGTATAGCTGTTCGTATTTTGATGATATCTCTTTGTAGCAAAATGATTTTTGAGTTGATTTCTTTTGCATTGGAAACTTAAGACAAAGATCTAAATGTTTCATGAGGTCATAAAGTCTAGTTTTGCCGTTTTCATTTTCAAAATTTAGATACAACATGAGGTACTTGACTTTCCGAATTTACTGCTTTGGTAACATGAGTCGGGTGGAAATATTCTAGGCTTATTGTCAATAATAAATCTTATTTTGTGTCAATATTTTGGATTGTTGATGTTGATTGATGATTATATGGCTGGTTTGAAAGTGGAAAAAGTGAGCGGTATAGGAGAGGTGCTATCCAATTTTTTTTAGAAATAACCTACTAACGATAGACTACGTTTTATTCTTGTCCATAGCTTAACCATAGTGCTTAACGTTTTAATATAGGTTGAGACAATATTGGACAGCATATACGTATAAACGCTAAAGGTATGTAAAGTTAACATTTTCTTCTTTTGGCATGATCCATATGAAACGAACGAATGACGTATGCTTAAATTCCAAAGAAACTCTTATTCGTAGATATACTCGGATGGCTACCGTTCTTGATTTTCAAAATTTATATTGTTATGTCTTGACTCATGTGTATGATTCCAGCCATCCTAGTTGGTATAACTCATGTTGTGGTATAATTCATATTTTAGTATAATCCATAATTGGTGTGATTCATAATGACTATTGTCTTGGTTTTCAAATGATGGACTGTTTTGCTTATTCTATTAAGTCTCCGATAATGATCAAATTTCACAAGGTTGCTAATGATACCTTATTCGTGCATATTGTTATGGTATTATTCACCGAGTCCTACGATAGGCCGGGTATGTTATCATGTATGGATTCCACTACATTATTCACCGAGTCCCTTACTAGAGGGCCGGGTACGTGATATGATAATATGATATTATGATGATATGACGATATGATTATGGCACCGAGTCCCATAATGGGCCGGGTACGGTATCAGTGTACACTACTCTATTCACCAAGTTCCTTGCTAAAGGGCCGGGTATGGTATGTATATATACATATAACGATATATTGATATAATTGTGACACCGAGTTCCCTAACGGGCCGGGTATGATATATGATGATGATATGCATGTATTCATTTCATAAGACACAAGTACAGTGATTAGCTCCTGAATCTTTATTGCAGATGTGATCTCATTTACGGTATTTTATGCTTTATATACTCGGTACATAGTTCGTACTGACCCCCTTTCTTCGGGGGGCTGCATTTCATGCCCGCAGGTACAGATACTCATTTTGGAGAGCCGCCAGCTTAGGATTCTACTCAACGAGTTTGAAGTGCTCCATTGTCTCGGAACCCAAACTTTGGGTACTAATCCTTATAATGTATATATTTGTGTATTTAGGGGTACGACGGGGCCCTGTCCCGTCATATGCTATTGTTAATCCTCTTAGAGTTCTGTAGACATATGAGTGAGTTGTATATAGATGTTGTCCGGTGTACTAGTATGACTTATGTTTTTGGACGTTTACATTCAGAATGGAAGCCTTGTCGGCTTACATATTATGTTATCTTATTTTTGACAATTAAGACTCCCCAAAAAAATAGGTGATTTTGGTATATATATAAGTAACAGTTTGAGACGACGTGCTACCCATATAAATCTTATATCATGTTTAATTGCCGATTGACTATAGATAATAGGTGTGTATATGAGGGTCCAATTCGGACACTAGTCACGGGGTTAGGTCGTGACAGTAATGATGAAATAAGTTATGCTGAAATTATTTCTTATTGAGTCTTTGGTTTGTTATATTCAAAATAATATGCATTGCATAAATTTTAAGGATAGGTTATTTGTTTACAAAAATACCCTTCACTTTATTTAGTTTTTTATATTTTCTTTGCAAGCTTTTGTTATTCAATATTCATTCTTAAAAAAAAACTTTCATGTTCTTTACCTTAAATATTTTTATGTGTGCATTTCCATGGTGTCCGTATGTATTTAAAAATAAAACTTTCTTCTTATTTAATTTTAAAATAGAATTTTTATTTTAAATTTATTAAAGTAAAAAAGAATTTATGAGAAATTAAAATATAAATAAATATAGGAATTAAATAAATAAAAATTATATTGTATAGTATAACCTAAGCTACCGACACCTCCCACAAATGGGTCGTGCCTGAATTTATTGTGATCAAAATAGGTTGGGCAAATGGCCATTGATTTTGTGATTTTGGCACACACATCTATTGTCTGTTATAGGAATTAATAAGTGCAACTACACGCCGTTTGAATTTGCCATTTTAGGTGCCAGATCTACAAGGAGAAGCTTCTCTCTCTTTGTATTGTTTGCCTCCTATCAGAAAATTCAAAAATTGACGTGTCTCTCTAGCTAAAACGTAAGTCATGACGAATTAAAAAAAAATATTCTTAATTAATATTTTTAATCAATTATCTGAAAGAATGTATCATACGCTAAAAATTCATTTATTTTGAAAGAAAAATTATATAAAATTTGTGAGTTTTGCGACAAATTTAAAATTCATAAATTTGAGATTGTGACTTCACTTGTATTGGAGATATTAAATGTCATCTAGCGTTTGTTATTTCATTAATGTTGAAAGCGACATGACTTAAAGTTATTACTCATTGATTAGTTGCTTAAACGTGCAACATAGTCTATATGATCATTTTGCTAGAAAGGAAAAGATCGAGTTGAAAACTTTTATAGAGTCTATATTGATAATGTAATTTGAAATCATGATTTAAAATAAGATTGATATGAAATTGAAGTTTGGTCTGAATATGCAATTTGAATTTCTTAAATTATATTTTTTTAATATTTATTTTTTTATATAAATATTAAAATTTCATAGATTGCGAAAATTATCAAAATTTCCACCACCCGTATGCAATCTTATCAAATGAGTAACTATAATTCATAAATAAAATATCAAAAATATCCTAAGGCGCCGCATTAATAAATTACATATTAACATGTTCTTTTTATAAATAATTATTTGTGATTACAATTTTTTAAATACACATAATTTTATAAAGATTCACTAGTCAACAATACATAACAACAACTAGTTATTCGTTAATATAAACTCTTTACATGATATAATTGTGACTTAGAATCTCCAATCATATTTTTAGTATATCTAAATTTCAAATCGTGATTCCAAATTACATATCTCAATGGTAATTTGAAATCATGACTTTACATCATATATTGAAGCAGGTTCTTAGTCCACATCCATGCCATTTTTCTTGAATGTCATAAGATTAAGCATATCTTAAATTATTGAAACTCCTCGTGAGTCCTTCATACTATTTTAAGATTGGCCTCGAGCATTTCCTACATAAAAATAATGATCCCGTTTTGAAACACAAATTAAAAGTTCTATAATATATTCGAAGATCTAAAGGATCTTCACACCAAACAAAGGGTCAACGTGGAATCACTTTAATCATAAATAAGAAAAATTCAAATACTCATGTTTTAATCAAAGAAGTTCCACCTCATTTAACAGTGAAAATTATTTTCACTGTCCAACTTTACTTTAAAAGTTAAACTTCCCTTCAGTTCTGAATAATAATCATTATAAGTTCTTTTTTTTATGTTCATTAACATTATAAGAAGAAGAATATTTTTATGAATTTGTCACAAAATTTAATATTATTTTTATAACCATTATTTCAATATAATATGCATTAAACGTGTGTATATGTATGTATGCATATATTTTTATCTTTCTCCACTCTCTTACTCCATGCATTTCATCTTACTTAACCCTTCTTAGTATGACACCCCTTACAAAAATTTAAATAGAGGTGTATTTTACTAAACTAACATTATTAATAATGCTTTAAAACTTTAAATTTGACTACCGCCACTTTATGCAGTTATTTAATACTAAGGATAAAGTAAAAAAATAAAAAAAAAATCTTTTGATTTCATAAATTGGATAAGTAAATTAAAATAACTAGTTTTAGAATGAGGGTCAAACAATATAAACGACAGGGGTACATCTATTTTCTATATATATAAACAAATTTTGATTGACACTAATGGAGCATTACATAAATTATAGTTTCAAATAATTTAAAATTTAAATAAATACAATCTTTAAAAATTTGACCTTAATTAAATTAATTATTTTGTATTTCCTACATCGAAATATACTTGTATAGTTATTATTCTCTGCTATTTTCACTTGTATAAATAAATATTAGAGTTTTGATTATTATTATTAATAAAATTAATTTTCTCATTATGCTAAATCACTTCATTATAAAACAGCATAAGCTTATATACTTAATAGTATTTCTCACCTTTTTTGTCCAAAAGATAGTATTTATGCTTTTATGAAAAATTTGTATCATGAAATAAAAAAAATAAAAAAATCATGATTTTTAAAGTAGTAAAAAAAGTTGACAATGAAAGAGTATAATAGGCATTTTAAGATGATAAAAGGAGAAGTTTGATTATTATTCAAAGATGTGGTGGAGGGAGGGGGGTTGATTTTAAAAGAAAAGTTTTTCATCCTTTAAATATTGAATTTAATTCCACGTTCTTTAATAATTGCATTCACACCTAACCGATCATTAATTGTTTTTCTTGGTACCTGTAAGGGAATCAACCCAAGATGATCTAGCTCACTTCGGCAGTCTAACAAACTTAGACTCAACTCTTTCCTTTTTTTCTCTCAATCTAGTTTCACACTTAGACAATGCCTACGAAATCAGGACAACACAAGCACGTAGAGGAACAAGTCCCAACGTTGTATTAAACTCGTGCTACAAAGAAGCACACAAATATTTAGCCTTTACAAAATTCGACATTAGGCCTCTTTGCCTAAGACCGGTCTGCTTGTGCCAATAAATAGGCCACAACACCAGTCACATGTCAGGCACATGTCTACTACGTCAGCTGACATCCCCGACTAATAGACCAAATTCAAATTCAAAATTACAAGCCATAAACGACTAGAATTTGTCCAACCACCCAATTGCCCATGCATGTGCGAGGCACACGATGGAAGCCTTCAAATCTGGCGCCAAATTTGCTCCCGGTCGCCCAGCTTTGCGCATGCCCACGTGTCTGTGTTGTGCCCAGGTCCTTCTCCGCACAGCTAGTCATTGTGGTCCAGTCTCCTAAGTCATTTGCCTTTGTCCAGCACTTAGCCCTCGAACTTGTTTAGCTACAACCTTGCCACAATCACAACTTTGCCTTGCTTTAGCTTTGTCCAAACATTGTCATATCTTAGCTACGACTTGCCTTGTATTCCTTAGCCATGACAATGCCAAGGTCTTCCACTTTATCATGTCTTAGCTACGGCTTGCCTTGTATTCCTTAGCCATGACACTGCCAAGGTCTTCCACTTTATCTTGACTGATTTCATTGAGTCTTGGCTAAGTTCATCATGTAAATCCCTAGCCAAGCCCGAGCTACTCGAGCCATCAAGGCAAGGGTCTAACAGTATCCATATTAAAATCCGACTAAATTTGAATTTGCGTCTAAAAATTTTATATTGGGGGCAAATGTGACTCCATACCCAAGGAGATCTTCGAATCCGAGACCTCTGATTAAGGATGAAAGAGTACTTATCACTCTACTACAAACTTTATTAATGCCAGTCATTAGTTGAAAACAAGACTCCATCTTGCATTCGAAAAACTCTAATTTATTATTATTACTAGTTATGAAAAATTTGTGTTATGAACGAGATCAATTTGTTCATAAGATTATTTTAAAAATAGTGTTAATTATAAAACGATTTAAAATTATCTCATTAAGTGTAAAATAAATACTTAAAAATATTATTAATATTCATAAATTTTAAATGGCATTGATTAAATGATTTTAAATATTTATCCTATAAATAAATGTATATATACAATTGCGTGAATAGGCGCGCACACACTTTTACCCGATCCAACATGAAGTTACACATCACAATCACAACCACAATGAACAGGCATACACAAACTTGTACAGCCAAGTAATACATTTATTACATGTAATTTAATCATAATAAGAAAATCTTGTCCATTTAATTTTTAATATGCTTATTATTTTGGGATAGTTTCAGAGACCTTCCTTCAGGATTCGCTTTGTAACGCTCACCTCCCCTATGGTTTACAATATTATGTCTACCTTCCTTATTTTGATTTTCTTGTAACCATTCTTTAAACCTATTTAAAATAATGTAAATTAATTATAATTTGACAAATTTATCCTTCTTGATATTATTTCTTCATATTAATGCATCTTTTAAAAAATGACCTATTTAGTAAATACTTTTAAAATAAATCAAAAATGTTTACCATTGTTTGGTAAAAAAAATATGCGTATTCATATATATTATGTAATAGTATTAACTTATTTGTATTAATTTATTTTTAAAGTATTCATTAAATACGTCATTTTTAATTATATGAAGAAATAAATATGAAAAGGGGATAAATTTGTCAAATTATAATTAAATTATATTTATTTTAAATAAGTTTAAAGAATGATTACAACAAAATCAAAATAAGGGAGGTGAGTGTTATAGAGTGAAACCTGAAGGGGGTCTCTGAAATTATCCTTAAAAATAATGGTATAATAATTGAAGAAAAATGATGAAAAGACGACTTTGTCTAAAAATGAGGTCTTTTAATGAATGACAAAACGTTCAAACAATATTTCTAAAAACAATAATGTTTTTAATAAAGTATAAATAGATATAAATATATTATAGGATAGAAATGCTCTTTTAATTAAAATTTACCTTGAGAATTTCCTACATAAAAATAATTACCCGTTTCGAATCACTAATTAAAAGCTCTATAATATATACTCATATTGAAAATCTAAAGGATCTTCACACCAAATAAAGGCTCAACATAGGATTACTTTGATCATAAATAAGAAGAAAGTAAAATATATTTCAATAAAAGAAGATCAAATTTATTCAAATATTAAATTTAATTCCACTTTCTTTGATAGTTGCATGCACTTACCCAATCATTAGTTGATAACAAGACTCCATGCATTAAGAGAACTTTACTTTATTACTACATTTTTAATTTTTTTTTTATGATGACTATCTAATAAATGAAATTAGCACACAGCTCTGTCAACGTATATCATTGAATTAGAGGGTATTTCTTTCATTTAAGATTTTGCCACTTTATACCTTCATACTTTAATATCTTGTACTGAATATTATATTGTGTGTACATTTTTCGTTATGGATAAAAGGTATTATATCTTTAGTTTATTCTTTTTTATACGTGGATTCGTAGGGCAAAGACGAATGTGAGGTTGTAATTGTTAACCTTAATTTATATTATTGTTTGGTTGCATATAACTGTTGATGAATATTTATAGTGAAATTGCGAAATTAGTTAGTTTTGTATTTTAATAGAAAATAAAGTGCATTGATAAGTATCTCAACATTTTATTATTCAATTTTTATTTGATTCTTCTATGAGCTTAAGAATTGTCATTAAAAATCAAAATTAGAAAGTATTCACCAAAAACTTTAGAGCATGAACCATTTTTTCGAT
Source organism: Solanum dulcamara (assembly GCF_947179165.1). Classification (NCBI taxonomy): domain Eukaryota; kingdom Viridiplantae; phylum Streptophyta; class Magnoliopsida; order Solanales; family Solanaceae; genus Solanum; species Solanum dulcamara. The sequence goes on from NC_077242.1 coordinate 12,766,925, forward strand.
GCTCTATCACATGTGGTTACTTTGCTTATCATTGCTTTGTCTATCAAGAGTTTACTTTATTGGAAAGAAAAGTATTACTTGTTGATGGAAATTGTAATCAACTTTCTAAATTCGCAAGAAGTAGAAATACATTATCGCAAGCATTGAACATGAATATAGCCGTAGAATAACAATGTCACTATATCTTGTTTGTCATCCTAATTGTCTCATTGATAACTAACAATCAAAATCCGTATCGAGTTACTATCGTGATTCCTTTTACTAAATTACTATATATCTACAAAGTTGACCATATAAATATTTAAGAATTATTTTTATGAATAATACATAGCAAGACTTGTTGATATATTACTTACATCAATACATATGCAACGATCTGTTCCCGCCGTTAGGGATAGGCCAACGGGGAAGGAATTCGGGCCAGAAAAGTTCGGATAGTAACTTCGAAAAATTTGAACTTAGGCCAGACTTGGACGAATTCTGAGTCAGATGAAGTCTAGGGTGATCACGTGAATGATGGGAGGTCAAATCTATAATTTGATTAGACAGGCTGATAGCCAAGACGATACAGAGCATTTACGGCTTCGCGAAATCGCATTCGGGCGAGTAAAACTCTTGAAATCGAATTTGGCGTGAAGGGTATAATTTTAATGCATCTTTGGAATAGGTGTGTTGAGCAATGGGGGCTTAGAACATAAAATCCGAGCTCACTGTTTTCACATATTCCACCAGAGAAGGATTATTCCCATCAGAGCGGGATAGTCGCGACTTAAGTCGTGAAAAAGATCAGAAATGGTCTTTTCTGCAACAATCAGTTTTTAAAACCCCAAGAGGCGACCTAGGGCGATTTCCATTGATTTTCTACGAATTTCCACTCTTAAGGTAAGGTTTTTACTCTCTAGATTCATACTTTTATTCTTAGAAACTAGAAGTATTAGTGGTAATCATTGGGGGAGGGTTTGAACTGAAAATCTATGGTAGAAAATAACCCTAGGGTAAGGTTAGGATCATGGGTTTGGCCTAGGGAGTGAAATTGTGTTATATTTACTGATAGTTAGGCCATTGTATAGATCCTTGCTATGTATTTAATGTTTTCTAAACCAAGAACGAGAAGAACGAACCCGAAAAGGGAATGCTCTTGCATTGTAAGGTTGTGAAAGTTTAAATTTGAGGTAAGTGATAGTCTAGTTTCCCGTATGTGTTTCATATACTTGTTAAATTGCCTCATGATATGCATGCGTGTATATGAATAGGGAAACATGCTAGATTATGTGTGAAATGATCACTTGCTGGCCTGTTATTGTGATGAACCTGTTCTTGGTGGTATACATGTTGTAAACATTGAATGCTCTTATGATTGTGATATCTTGGGATCGGGTGTCATGTTCCGACACATAATTTGAATCGGGTGTCACGTTCCGACACAAAGTTGATTGCTTGTAGGTCCCTTGAGAGGACCCCTGTGTGGAATTATAGCATGTGGAAGACATTGAGTTGTGATATTGAGATGTTGTTGACTTATTTTGTATATGTATATGCCTATTGAGTTGAGTTTACTTGTCTATGATCCGCTTACTAGCTAACCGTGTGATCCTATCAGTACACCGTTGTTTTTGTATACTGATACTACTCTTGCTCTGCCTTTTTGTTGAGTACAGGGCATATTCAGCCGACTGCGAAGAGACCTCGGTTAGAAGATTAAGCTTGTTCGAGTTCAAGGGTGAGCTGTTAGTTTCAAGCTGCCATGAACTCTTTCATGTTCTAGTCCCTTTTCCAGGACTAAGACTTTAGTCACTGTTTTATTATTTTGACTTCTGTTTGGAGAGTGTTTCCCCTTTTCTTACATTGACACTGGTTAGAGTTTTGATATGGACGACTTTCAATTCCTAGAATGTGCTGACTTCCGCATTTTCGTAGTAATTAAAAATTATTGGCTGAGTTTATGGAAACTCAGTATTATTTTCTGGTTATATTCATGCTTCTGCAAGATTTTAATATTTATTTGTTAAGTTGATAAGTTGGCTGTAGAAATGATTCTCCCACTGGAATAAATATTGTGGGTGTCAGTCACGACAGGTTGGGATCGTGATAACATATGGAGAAGATAATCTATTTATACTATTTTTAACTAGTGAAACACTCAAAATAATTGTGTATTTTGCGCTCATCAAATTTTGGCGCTGATAGCGAAAGTTGTCAACTAGTAGTTTTAGTAGAATATTGTGTATTAATTCATACTTTTATTTATTTCTTTTTCTACGTTAATAATTCATGTCTATCTGATCATAGCAACATGCGCTAGTCTCTAACTCTAGTGTATAACACGATCATCTTCAAAAGAAATTATTCAGAAGCTCAGAATTGAATTTTTTTTTACGCCTACTTAAGAAAAAACTTGCGGACAGGGTCTCAGAACAGTTATACATTCAGAGCGTTATGAGTGAGGATGGTGTGCATGTTGCACTTAATGATTCACTCAATTTCAATCATCCTCCTTGACTAGAGGATAATGTTGAAATTAAGGGTCCATAAATTATAAAAATCCTCAAATTTTAAAAATTATATACATTTTTAAATCTAGTCACAATACATTTTAAAATCATTTGAATCTCTAAATTCAATTAGCAAATTTTGATCTAACCAAAAATGGCGGAACGATCTGGGAGACCCTTATACTTGGCTCCGTTTGTAAGTTGGACTCTTATACTTACAAGTTTACCAACTGAACCCTTTAACTCACCAAAACACAATATTTTAAACCCGTTTGACCATTGACCGAACTTACGTGGCATTGATATTGTTGAGTTGGAAAAATGTGTCATTATACGCATTTTCAAGTGAGTGAAGTTAAATATTTTACATTAAAAATTATTAAAATTAAAAAATTGAAAAAAATGTAATTAAAAAAAAAGAAAAAAAAGGAAAACCTTCCTTCTTCCGGCCTTCAACCCCTCCTCCTCCACCCCCATACACACACCTACACTCCGTCCAGTCTTTCTTTTTCCCAACTCACCTTTTCTTCTTCTATGAATCCACCCATCATACCCATCCCCTTCTTTTTCTTCTTCTTAACATCAACCCCCCTCCCCTGCCCCACCCAACCAATTTTTTTGTCCCTATCTCTAAATGCTCTCTCAAAAATTTCTTTTGTTTTTACAGCAAATCAATACTTTCTTTGGTTATTTTTTGTTCTGCCACATTTTTATTTTCAAAAGTTTTGATTTTGTGAGTATTTTTTTGAATATTGTGTTTCAGTGAATTTAAGGGTTCAGTTGGCAAAGTCATAAGTATAAGAATCCAATTTACAAACGAAGTCAAATATAAAGGCCTTCAAGTCATTCCGCAACCAAAAATTAAAGAAACTGAGAAAAACAATTAGGGGGAACTCACACTGAAGTGTTCCTGTTTTTGGTCTAATTTAAGTGAGTCATTTTGTTTCATTATAAAATTTGAAAAAAAAATAAATATTTTTTATTTTCAAAGTGAAAATAATATTATTGTGTTTGGTCATCAAATATAAATTAAAATTGTTTTTGACTCTTTATAAATAATTTATTTATAGTGAAAAAAAAAAGAGCCAAACACATTTTTATTATTTTTCAAATTCTTGAAAGTTGTACAATTCAACTGCAAGAACATAGAAATTTTCCAGACACAAAGGAAAATCTGTTTAATAACTGTTGTACAGCTTCGAAAAATCAAAAACCCTAACCCCTCATTTCAAATTTTCCATATTCTCTCTTCTACTCAATTATCAGATGCACTATCTACGGTACCCAGTTGATAATTGATTCAATTTCTTAGTATAATCATGCTGGGTATTCGCAAATTTTGTAGACAAATTCACACTTTGTCTCGTGAATATGGCCCCAGCGAGACGTTGAAGAAGAAGGTTGCTGAATTGAAAGAGAAGAAGAAACGAAAAGATCCTCGGAAGAATCAGTTATTTGTTCAAGTTCCTGATTCAAGATCATTCCTTGATACTGCTACGATGCCCATGATACTCACTGTCGTTGGCACCGCACTTTTCGCAAAGCTTCTCATGATGGTATGATGCTCCATTGCAGTTTGTGTAAAGTCCTATTTTAGTAGTTGGCTGAATTTGGAATGATCTTAAAAATGGACAAAACCCTAATATATATTCATTTGTTGGGGAAATTGATACTTGACAAAGTTTAAATGTTGCTTCATAGGTGGAGTGACGTGAAATAATTTGAGATAGGCTTCATTGATATCCATAATCTTAACAGGAGAACTACTTTAGTGCTCTAATGTACCAAAGAAATGGAATCTCGATAGTAGAATTGCTTATAGACTGTAGAATACCTTCGGTTTTCTTGGTTTGAATTAATGGCACTTATTTCTATTTACATTCATTATTATGTAAAACAAATTTAAGTCAAATCTTGTTGATATTGATGGAGGAGTTTGATGGAATTTAGCTGACTGAACCCACAAACCTCAAAGTCTCCATCATGGGTACTTTTAAAATTTTATTCTACAGGTAGGGATGTGTGGAAATTATGGTTAGCACTAAGATATTTTTCAATTCTCTGGTGTAGTAAACTTGCTCGTATGTTTTACAATCTAAATCAGCTGAGTAGCTTATAAGTTACAGTTGTGTTTGCATGCAGTATGATGACTCGAAGTCACAAGATATGATTGAGCGAAAAATAAAGAATGCACCTGCTGGTCAAGGAACAGTTAGGATGCTTACCCGCGAGGAATGGGAAAAAGTTCAGGAAGTGCGACCAAGAACTCCATTTGAATCTAAACTAGCTCGTCCAAATGCAAAGCTTAGGACAGGGGAACCTTTGAAGATGGTAAATGCATTACTTCTTTAACCTTTCCATTCATCTGGCAATAGGTGTTTTTCCTGCTAACATTCTAGAGAACAAACAAAGTGGGTCAGAAATCTTCCTATAGTTTAAGACATTCAGTCTACTAGTGGGAATGCTTTTTAGCAGAATGTCAATAATGACCATAATGGTGTTGTAGGGTCTAGAGGTTTATCATTATGGTCACATTGGTTGCCTGTTGGCCTAGAACTAGGCATGCCAACGGTAGTGCAAAATGAAGGTGTTAGATAGATAGTTAAGTTTCTATACTAGTGATATGCTAGTTTTCCACATGGGTTAGATGCATGATGTTGATTGCTTTTCACCTAAAGTAAGTGTGTATTGTATGAATTATCATGAAGTAAGTAATACATATTTTCTTTCCTCTTAGTTTCTCACATGCTATCAGAATCTTCTATGATCTTAATAGAAATCTAAATTGCCTTCATTCCTACGGGCATCACTCTTATTTACCGTGTCCGTTTCATAGTATCATGCCTAATTTCTGTGATTGTTCTGATAGCACTGTGGCAATTCCTGGTGATTGTTATGTAGCATTGAGCGTGTTTCTGGAAAAAATTTCAGCGACACCTCACATCTTTCCAGTGACTTTTTTGGTGGTGCCACACATCTTTCCAGCAACACCACATGCCTTTTTAGTGACCATTCCTGCAATTACCTGCATTTATTGAACAGTAATTACAACAAAAATGATACGATGAAGTACATGATACAACAAATAGTAACATAAATCAAAGGAAAAGAAATTATAGGAGCAATACTATGACTACTAGTATGGATGGATTTCGAGACGACACACTACTACCTGCTAACCTATTATCCTAATCCGTCTCCTCCACAACCTCCTATCTAAGGACGTTTGAGCTCATTGCAAATGTAAAAACATAAAATTATTCAAACATTATGAATCACTGTAAAATTAGTGTATGTATTTGTTTACTTATCAAGATTGAAGAAAGATATTGTAAGAAAAGAGTTTTATCACAAAAATTACTTGCTTATTCCAAGCAATTAACTGTTTGCTAACTTAATTAAAATAAGTTTATTTTCATAGAGGAATGCATTAGGAACTTATTCTTAGTACCAGATGAGAGTCACACAGACCTTTTATTTCAACTTTTCACGATCATATCTTGTTGTTCAAGTACACCTTCCTCTATTATAAGAATCTTGTTTCACTTTTCCCGTTAATTGTATACCTTCCATCTATTACTTGGTTTACCTTTTGGGATCCTATCAGTACTTCTCCTCCATCTCCTTCTGCAGACAGCTTACTCTTGACTAGTCATTGTCGTTACTGACACAGCATTTTCAAATGATTCACACCTGCACTAAATCCGCTCCCGATATTTCCTCATGGCTTTCCAAAGAGGGATTCTCTCTCTATTTAACTCCAACCCATCTAGACCTTACCCCCGTTTGTTGTAACTCCATTATTCCTTTCTGTTGCCCCTGTTATCTGCATCTATCAGTGATGTTAGAGGTGAAGCCCTTTGTCACTGTTATTGTGAATGTGCACTTACACTGGTATTTATGACAAGATCAAAATCTGAAACTGTGTTAGTGCTTTTGTAAGGTCTCTTGCTAATTGTAATAGAGCTATCATAATGTCTTTTGCAGAGATAGATCTAAGGGATCCAGATAGATTTTAACTAAATCCTTGAGTCCTCCTATAGTTTAGAAAATTCTTCATAGGCCTGTTTTTATTTTTCATTGTTAAGCCTCTTCATAGCCTTATTACTTTAGGTCTCCATGGGAAGTGTTGGTATTTGGATGTTGCCACTACTAAGGTGTTTTTCATTGTTGCGCCCTTTTTTCATGGATTTGAAGAACACACGAAAAAAGAATAGCTGAATTTGATGTGTGGCAGTCCTTTAGCCGTTCGGTTGGATTTTGTGCATATGCTTTCTGTAGAAAAAGAACTTTAGACAATGTAGTATATCTTGAATTTGCCTGTTAATATGGTTCGCCAAGCTACATAATTAGAGTCAGTTTAGGGATGTGTCCTCTGTAGCACTTAGCTAAAAACACAACTTTTTGGCCCTATTATTTGTTATATTATTTACACCTTTTATTTGTCTTCAATATTGATTTTATAGGTAGTATTAAGGATATCTTTGGTTGTCCATGAGGACTTATATCACTAATCTGAGGCGTAGTTGTTGTATGAGGCTAGTCTTGGTGTAATGAGTGGTAATACTCAATTGCAGAGCCTTTTTTTTCTCCTCATAACTCTGCAATAAACCATTTTCAAGCCAATCAACATCTTCCTCCCTTCTCACCTGGGGCCACACATCCTGAACTCACTGCACATAATATATCTCTCATCCCTAGCCCAAGCACAATTCATAGTGGATTGCAGGTGCGAAGAAGAAAACTATAAAGGGAGAATAATACTGCAAATTGCAGGTGTTACATAAGAGGCATTGAGTCAACTTTAGGAACTGTTTGCTAGCTTAGCTTTGATTGTTTTGTACCTTTTGTTTTCTTTTAGTAGTCCTTAATAATGAAGATGCAAATTGATGTGCATAGCTTTTTATGAAACTTTGGAGGTCAAACTTCTGTTACTGTGATATTGGTTCACCAAAATAACCCCAATCAGCCAATTAACCGAGTACACCTTAATCCCAAATTACTACAGGTCAATCTATTAGGCTATTAATGTTTACAATTCAAGTCACTTTATATGTTTAGAAAATAGACCTTGGGCATAACGCCATCTCAAAAGCTAGTTCATGAAATGAGAATGTCTAAGACAACATTTTTGCTCAACCAATGTGGGACTCTTTAAATTCCCCATTTCCCACCCGGTCCTGGCTTAGACAACTGGAGGCCTGGCTGCTGGCAACATGAGTGTGGATAACATAACATGGGAACGCATGCAATAACATGGATGAGTATGATTCTAATACCACAACCAATAACAACAACAATACCTGAAACTCTAGAGTCTAGCAAGTTCGTGTCGTCTATTTGAATCCTCATTGACATGACATCAAATCATTTACTTTTAAAAACTCTACTAAAACATGTTGCAATCAGATGGCCAAATCCGTTAAAAAAATAGATAAGTTTTGCAATTTGTAAAGGATTGTGAAAATTGTTATAAAGCCAACATGGTCTTTCTCAAGGCCACCCAAAACAGGGTGAAAATAGGATCATTTGAGGTTGTTTAAATTTTGTCCCCGTTGAAGAAATTTGTACAAAAATAGTCAAGTTCTGCTCCTTGTGATTGCGGATTCATCATAAATAGATTAGTTTTACACTGGATGTCAACCGATCACAACCTTCCTCGTATATCCAAGCTTGAGGCTGGCAATATGAGCAAGCTCACACAGGTGGGGTTGACTGAGCCCGACTCTAATATCATGTTAAGAAAATGAACCTTTCGCCTAGTTCAGCCCAAAAAAATAGCTCATGAGGTAATAATTATTCAAGACCATGTATGGAGACAACAACTTACTAAATACTATATGAACTAATATGGTATATCTCAATTGTTAAAGTTTTATTTTTAAATTAAATTTGAATAAATCTAAATAAGTTCAAACTTATATTTTGTTAATCTTGGCTTTTGAAACTAAAAAAATAAAATATGAAAAAGGATTGGCGGATATAACAACAACAATAACATACCCAGTATAATTCCACAAGTGGTGCCTGGGGATGGGAGTTTTTTTTTTTTTTTTTGATAAACAATCTGGGGAGGATAGACTGTACGCAAACTTTAGCCCTATCTTGTAAGGGTAGGGGGGTTGTTTCCGACAGACGTTCTATGAAAAGGAAGCGTAATAATAAGCAGTAACAACAAGAAGATACTAAGATAAGCAAAATGGAAGAAACAAATAAGTAGTACTAGAGATTTATGAATAAGCAAACATAAAAATGAAACTAATACTCCTGGACAAAAAAGCAAAACGCTGTACAACCTACTAGCCCTTTAGCATGATACTCTACCTCCACACCCTCCTATCAAATGTCATGTCCTCGGTAAGTTGAAGTTGCACCTCCCTCTTAGAAAGGCTTCCCAGTCTCCACCAACCCCAATCCCCCTAACCCCAAAACCCTGGCACTGGAAGCCATGAGTTTGTGTCTTACGTGCCATCCATCATATTCGGCAGAGTTTCATGCACCGGCTCATGGGTCTTTTTCCCGCAACCTTCCTACTGCAACCACTCTATCAAGGTCAACCAAGTCCCCTGCTTCATCTTCTCTTTCACTTTCTATTGGGTTCAATTTTCTTTCCCAAACCTCTTTTTTTAAACTATACTCATCATAGTCCAAACTTTTCTGTTGCTGACCCGGCCATATGTTTTTTCCCATATGAATTGCTTCTTTCCTTTCTAACTTTTTATTCTCACTGTTCAGATCTTCCTTCTAGTTTGTACACGCTTAATATCTCCAACTCTCACATACAATGTGATTGGAATGGTAAAAGTCCTGTTCTTCTCAAATTTAGGCCCGAATTAGTAAAAATGATGAATATATATGTTGGAAGTAATCGCACATCTAAAGCCAACCAGCTATTAAGGCCATTAAGTGATGAGGACCAATGGAGAACTCTTAGCTATATATTTTAAAATTGGAAGTTTCAATGCCGGGTGAAATATTACAAATTTAATTCGAAAAAAAATGTCTATCCAAATAATGGAAGTCTGGAAATATATATAAAAAATTCAATGAGTCCATTTTCAACTGAATTACTTCACGAGGAAGAAGCCTGTAGAAAATGGGATTTTGACATAGTCATCGAACTTTCTCTACTTTGGTTTGGTGTCACGGTTCTGTTGGGTTAGGACCAGTGCAATTCTTTTGGTATGTTTTATTTGGAAACTTATTTTTGATATAATGCAAGAGCATCTTGTCTTAAATGCCCTGTGTTACCTTATAAAGTGGGAACGTACCATTTGTTCTTTTCTTCTTCTGATACCTTAATTATTTCCCTGAAATTCTTCCTGGTTTCAGCTGCATGACAAAATTTGAATGACCATGATGTTTCATTTGATTGCTTATATGCAGGAAGATGTCAAGGATTGGACAATAGATGTTATAACTGATGCACTAACACGAGCTGAAGAATGTGCTAAACGAGGATCGAACTAAGCTTGTAAGTCGATAATAGTGGTAAGCTAGTTCAACCACAGCTACTTCTTATGCTCTTCAACCTCAGCTGCCCATTTCAACATACCGTCCTTCGACTATCGTCTTTCTTACCGGACCACGATGTCCAAGCTTATACTTTTCTCTTCATAGTAATGTACTCCATTTCCATTGTAGTGATAGTTTTTTTTTACATTATTGGAAATGGTATACTTTGTCGCGATGTAGAAGGGTTCGCAGTATTAACATTGAATTGAAAAGTGTGTGTATACACTTTAATTCACAAAGATAATATTTTCATTAAAAAAAGAGAGTTTTTATGGTAACTCTCTTCTTTAAAATGTGTGTGTGTTTTCTTCCATTTAAGAAAAAAAAAATGATGAAAATTAAAGAAATTAAAAACGTAAAGAAAACAAAACGACAATTCTATTGTTGGTTATATTCAGTGACATGTTTTCAAATTTCACAATTCTTTTTTTGCCAAGTGAACCCATCAACGTACTGCTAACTCAATAATTTGTTTGTTTCAACCTCAAATACTCATTCATAGATATATATTGTACAATACTCAAGCCTAAAATAAATCTTGGAACATTCACAAAAATGACAAAGGCCCTGTGAACGTTAATTTGAGAAGATAATAATTGTAATAGCAATGTCTGAGAGAATAATCTCATTATTATTAACAATTACAAGTAGGATGTGTTTCAATAATTCAGCAGGTACTTTATCAAAAATTAATTGTAGAGGTAAATGATTTACATATGAGAGATATTTATTTTTATACGTAAGAGATTTCAAAAGGTCATATTTTTTTATTTAATTTACAAGTAGTCATAATAAATCAATTCCACTAAATTATAAAACTATAATGAAAACCCTGAAATTTCAGGTTTAACAATTGAGAGATCATCTTAAAATGAGTGAAGAAAATTAAAATAAATTGGTCAATGTAAAATTGAGTATAATAAATGAGGAGCAATTACATCATGTAAAATCGATAAATAGCCCTTTTTGATACCATCTATTAAATATTAATCACTATTTTTAAAGCTATTAACATTTAGCCACTTTATTAACATGAACCTTTTTTTAGGACAAAATCATCCTCAACTGAAACACACAACAACTTCAGCAATTAATGCTGAAGTTTAAATTTTTGACAAGTGGAACCACAAGTGAAAACTCAAGATCGTATGCTTAGAAACGCTTGGGTTCCAACTCCACAACACAACAACTTCAACAATCAATGCTGAAGTTTAAATTCTTATTGCGCCACTTCTTTTCAACTTCAATTTATTTATGTTTTTTGTTAAAAAGAGATATTTCATTTATTTAATATTATGCATCATAGTACACAAAAGTAACTATACTGGTGTTAGCACAAGACTGTTCTGGCTTAATGATATAATTACAATCCAAATAACATAATGACTTTCTATGTCTTATAAAAAAAGTTTCTTTCTTGTCTGCTTTCAAAGCGTTTCTAACAAACGTGGGAGAAATCCTTGCAAGAACATAAATTATTTGTATAAGCTATCTCCAATTGTTGGGCTTCCCAGATTGTGGAGCAAATCCTTGCAAGAACATAAAATATTTGTATGAGCTATCTCCAATTGTTTGACTTGCATTTTGTCAGCAAAGTATAGATGAACCAATTATTTTCACATTTCATGTATGATATCTTTGTTGAGTTTAAACATATGCTATAGGTAAAATAATCTTTTTCGCGCATTATTATGTGTGCTTATTTCACTCATCATAACTTTTTTAATACTTATATATTTTATTATTGTACCTACTTTAAAGTTGTAATATTTTTCATTCATGATACTTCAAACAACATGAAAGTGTTTGATGTTTGAACCTTTATAAGTTCAAACTTCATATCAAGGTTCACACTCTAGAAACAAACTCCATTGATTTTTACCTAGAGTTTAAATCTTTATAAATTTGAACTCCAAGAATCATTTCTGGAGTTTCAAACTCTAGGTTTGAACTCCTCAGCTTGTGGTGGGGTTCTACTTGTCTAAGTGTTGAACTCCAAACCATGTTGGGGTTGTTTCACATTTTTTTCTAGAAGTATTTTTGTTTAAATATTATTTTCATCTTATGTACTCAAAAGGCTTGAGAGCTAAGAATGACGTAAGAATTGTAGTATATAGAGATCTAAGAAAGAAAGTGGTAAAAAGATTAGGAAGACTAGTGACAAAATGATGACGATTAAGCTAGTCATTGGAGGGCTTACTTTGAAATTTATAGTGCTTATTAGGAAGACTAGTGACAAAATGATGACGATTAAGCTAGTCATTGGAGGGCTTACTTTGAAATTTATAGTGCTTATACGCTGTAAGTGGACTTGGATGAGGAGGTCCATAAGCACTTTTGGGTGGATTTGAATAAGATGGTGAAGGGTTTAAAAATGGATGACTTCTAGTGGTTTTGATGAGGTGCATAAAGCTCTTGCATCTGGGGATAAAAATGAGGGAGGAGATTCACTTTTGGACTTTGATAAAGTTTTTGAGCTAGTAATAGCTAATTCCAGCTTCTCGAAGAAAGAGGATCACTTGGTTACCTTTTGTAGTGCGGTGGCTAAGATGCATATAGATTACTTGCGACACTTCCTCTACCGATCGAGGGTGGGAGAAAGAAGAAAGAAAAGATACTCACATGTTGGTTTCACCAAGTGAAAGAGAGGTACTTGCTAAAGGACGACACTCTCACTTCTACTGGATCTCAATCTATACACTTAGTGGAGCGCGGAACTCGAAGTGAAAGGGCACCGTCTTGTGCAAGGCAACGATAGTGTAACACCCCTCAAAAATTTTCCCCTAAGATTCGGGCCTTCCTTGTACACGTGTGAGGCCCATCGTATTTAGTTCGAAGTATGTGCTTGAGTTAAGATGAGTCCTTGAGAAATTAAAGAGCGTTGGAGGTGATGTGGGGTCATTGAGGACCCCTAGGATTGAGCTAAGTCCCAAAAAGGTTCGTCGTGGCTAAGTTAGGATGAGTTCGTGTATGGGGTCGACTTCTAATGGCCCTATCTTTTGAAAGACGGAAATCTAGGTGGACCTCGACTTATTAAATTAAAGGTCGTCGAGTCTTCTTTCCAACGCCACCAAGAATGTGAATTTAGGAGTTCGGAGTTGAAAGATATGACGATCCTAAGACGAGCTAGCACGACAGGAATTTCATTTTTGGCCTGGGTTGCAACTGCTGGGGAAATGGCCCTGATGCTATAAGGGCGCGATGCGCCACTATCACGCCAGAAACATGCCTCAGTAGTTTGGGCTCTGGCGCGGCGCGCCACTAAAAATTGTGTAGGGTTTTTCAGGCCAAATTCCCAGAACTCAGAACAATGGCCTTGGCGCTGTAAGGGCGTGACGCGCCACTATCGCGCCAGAAACATGCCTCAGTAGTTTGGTCTCTGGCGCGGCGCGCCACTATGAGGTGTGCAGGTTTTAGGCGTATTCAGCCTGGCGCTGCAATGGCGCGACGCGCCACTATCGCGCCAGGTGCGTTTTTAGCCTATTTTCAGAACTTTTGAGGAGGGGTAATTTGGGAACTTACCCAAGTTATATATGTATTGCCATTGGTCATTTTGGGATCAAAAAATTTCCAGCTCTCTCTCTCTCTAAAAGCCCTAGAAATCTCTCTCTCTCTCTCTCTTCTTCTTCTTCTCCATTTCCAACAAAAAGAGTCCAAGAGCTTCAAGATTTGAGTCCTCCATTGAAGACCCAACACCAAGGTTTTCTTCAAGTCTTCCCTAAGGTATGTAAGGCTATCCAAAACATGGGCTAAGTCCACCCATGTGCCCTACTCTTGCTTTGAGGATAGATATCCATGAAAAATGTAGTTTCTTGGTATGGTTCATATTTGAATGAGTTTTGTCCCCTATTTATTTAATGCCATATGTGTTGATGTTGTTGAGCTAAGAAATTCCTAAAACCTTCATGTTAGTATGAGTTGATGGAGATGACTTGTTATTATGTTTTGTTGATCTCTTTAGCCAAGTGATTATGTTGCTTAAGTCATTTTCCTTAAATGTGTTATTCTACTTGAATTGTTGAGCTAAAGTCATAGAGTTGTGATGAGTCTTGAGGAGATGTCATAAATGCTTACCTAAATGAGGCTTGATTGATTTAATTGGAGGATAGAATTGACGAGTGGACAAGATCCTAAATGAGACTTGCCATTATGACTTAAATTGAGTTAAGAATGAGGATAGAGTTGATGAGTGGGAAATGTTCCACATGAAACTAGCCGTGAGGGCTTGTTTGAGATGATTGGAGGGAGTCTTATGAGCATAGAGTCATGGGAGGAGTATCGAGCACCGAAGCGGGTAAGAGTATAGTCCATACTCAAACCCCAGAAACTACGCCGCCAACGTAGGTAGGGATGGAACCGTTAAAGTCGGATGCTTCCCATGGGATCGAACCGTTAAAGTCGGATGTTTCCCATTTTACTGTCCTGAAATGATAGGATTTGACTAATCGATGGTATCCATGATTAGGGAGGCGTTCATGCCCTGGCAAGGTATGGACGGATATGGCAACAACGTCTGATTATTGTACTATCACCGGCTCATAGGTGATGGTTGTCGGTTAAGAGAAACTCCCATTTAGGCCTTGATAGTGCTCCGAGTCAGTTGAGTTAAGTGGCTTATGAGTTAGTCCTCTCTAAACTATTCTTGTTGGACTTAGGATATTTGAGTGAGTTGTCATGTATATATGTATGAGTTGAGATCCTGAGCGATATTGATGTTTTCTTATTGTGGTTTCATCCGGCCATTTTACATACTCGTACATTTCATGTACTGACGCCATTTGTCTTGCATCGTTTCATGATGCAGAGACAGGTACTAGAGATCATCAACCGGCGCTCCGTTGAAGATCCATATACACTTCCAGCTAGTTGGTGAGTCCTCCTAGTTCCCGGAGGATATTGAGCCTTCTTGTACAGTTTTGTTGTCATTTCGTTTATTTTGATTGTTGGTAGCCATGGATTTGTCATTGGTACCTTTTAGACTTGGATAGAGGCTTCATAGACTGGAGTGTGGGGAGGTTGAACAGTTAATTCGAGGAGTCTTATTATATTTGTTATTGAGTTGATGAATGCTTGGCCTTCGGCCCTCATATTGCGAATAATATTTCATTAATTGAGTTTCCGCTAAGAGAATGTGATTGAATAAATGTGTGACTGGACCAGGTGGTTCGCTCGGAGGTCAAAAATGGCCTTCGGGTGCCGGTTACGTCTAGGGTACCCTCCCAGGGCGTGACAGATAGTTGGCCCTCTATCATCTTCTATCTGGTAGACTTGGTTAAAGGGCCCCAAAGTCCTATTATCGGAGAGAGACTTCTTTCATTATTTATCCTATTTCCGATCGGACCTTGCTCGATCACCTGCCTTCTTGTGTGGAAATGCTTTTCATGATCTCCAGCTCTTTCCCAATTATTGGGGTTGTAGGGTTGGTGTGAAGTCTACCGATTGTCTATCCTATGCTTTGCAAGCCTACATAGGGTACATGATCGAAAAGAATGAGGGAAAAGCTCAGGTTATGAAATCGCTTAGCCGTTAATTAATTGAAAAATGAAAGTAGTAGTGAGGCATCGGTACAGAGTTGCACAAATTCTTGGCGCGGAATATAATCCTAAAGTACTCCAAAGACTCAAATATAGATGCCCGGGCATTAAGAAGGAAGGACGCTTTCAGAGGCGAAAGGCCATGGGGAGATACCGTTTGTGATTCATGGATCTCCGATCGAGAAATCATATCCAGGGGAACAAGAGTCAGAGTTCAATCTACTTGAAAGCGGTCTTGAGCCATCATAGTATTTTTGAACTCCTCCAAAAGAAAGGATGGCAGTTTGATTATTTACCCATCTGATCTGAGTCTGATAGGTTCTATTTTAGGCCAGCTTAGTTCTCTTATCCATCGGTCCAATTCTTTGCTCTTTTTCCTTCTCTCTTTCAGTTTATGATCTTACGAATCTAAAGATCTCAAAATGGAAGAACGGGTGGAAGAATGGAATATAGCATTACCTACTCCAAGTGATAGATGCATATATGCCAATGAACTTGTTACGAGGGACAAAACTGGGGATGTCAAGGGTTTTTTATCAATGATGTGACATTTTTGTAGTTGTATGTGCTTGCATTTCTTTTGTGATGTTAGTATGCTTTGATCACATCGAATCAATAGTTGACACATATAAAATAGAATTAAAAGAATGGCCTTTTGCACGACTTTGCTTTGTAAGGACTACACAATTATCCCGAGTGAGAATATGATTGTCCAACAAGAAATTTTGGTGATGCATTTGGTGATTAAGAGGAAAACAAATAAAAGGACTTTGTATGACTGACCGACGATCAAATGGGCTGGCCTAACACTTGGATAATGCTCGAAAGGTGGAGAGAAATTGATGACGATATGAACTTGGGAGAGTAGTGGAGATGCTAACAACATGTGGGTTAGGACAACTAATTACATTGGAAGAGCAACAAAATAGGTGTAATGAATTTTGAGGGATAACTCTAGTGGTCATCAAGGGATTTGGTGGTGGAATGGAGAAGTCCAAGAAAAAATAAAAATAAGTTGGTGGAGAACAAGCACGAAGAAGAAAGATGGACGGGTAAGAAAAGACATAAGGTAGCGAAGGTAGCAATTACAACGTTAAAATAGCAATTTTCAAATTCTTATACGTTGAACTAGTGGACAACAACTAGGATAAGAAGTTGAACAAGCCCGCCAAGACACGTAAGTGGAAGTCTTGTGATACGAATCAAATGAAGTGCATCAAAAAAGGGGAAGGAAAAGTGTTGGTAGAAGAGCCTCACATTCAACGAAGACGACAAGCATACTTTCATTAACTCTTGAACAAAGTGAGATATTGTGTTGGATGATTTAAAGTACTATGAGAAGACGTCGAAATTTTGGGTAACGTAGGTATGTTAAGATTGATAAGGTTAAAAGTGTTTGTTATTCGTCGTACGAGTAGGATAAAAGCGATGAATGTGACGATATCTCGATGGAATTTGAAAGATCATAGGCAATGCAAGTCTAGAGTAATTAACTGAGTTGTTTAATATCATTTTAAAGACAAAAAATGTCTGAAGAATTGAGGTGGAGTAATATTATCCCATAGTATTAGAAAAAAAGTAATATTCAAGACTACAACAGTTATAGAGTTGCATCAATGCTTAAACTTCTTATTTTTAACGAGTTCAAGCGTCTAATTACAACTTTATTAAAGTATAAAAATCCAATTGACAATCCATGCCAGATATAAAAGTCTTCCCAATCATTCCATTTTTTTTAAATAATATTTATTCTAATTATCCTATCTTGTACTAATAAGTAATAACTATGAGTAAGTATATAATGTTATAAAATAAACTGACTTAACAAATTAATAAGAAGGAGAGATGGTAAGAGAAAGAGAGAGAGTTAGAGAATTAAGTGCATATTTTTTATTGCAGAAAACGAGTGCCTTTTATAGGCAAAACTGAAGTGAAAAAAATGCGTGCTACAGTGCAACTACAGTGCAAAACGCGTGATTCTACTTTTTTCAACACTCCCTCTTGGATGTTCATGTACAAAAGAAAAATTCTAGTGAAAGAACAAATATCTTGAATACCCATAAATGTTGTGCCTCGTTAAAACCTTATTAGAAAAAATCTAGTGAAAAAAAGCCTCATGAAGAAAAAATAGTACACACATTTAATAATACGCTTTAAGTGTTGCCTCATTAAAAATATTGTTAGAAAAACCCAGTAGGACAAAACCTAGACTAAGGAAAAAATAGTGCAACGCGTATTATACTACCCCCGATGAAGACATTATTTAATATCTCAAAGATGACGCATTCCAATCTTGTATCTCAATTTCTCAAAAGTTGAAGTTAGCAATGCCTTGGTGAATATATCTGCTAAATTATCACTTGAACGAACTTGTTGAATATCTATTTTACCTTTCTTTTGAAGATCATGGGTAAAGAAGAATTTTGGTGAAATATGTATTGTTCTGTCTCCTTTGATATATCCCCCTTTAATTGAATTATACATGCAACATTGTCTTCATATAATATTGTTGGAACGTCTCTTGTCAAAGAAAGGCCACATGTTTCTTGAATGTGTTGAATTATTGATCTTAACCAAACACAGTCTCGACTTGCTTCATGAATGATTATTATCTCTGCATGATTTGAATAAGTGACAATCATAGTTTTCTTTGTTGATTGTCATGATATAGTTGTACCACCACATGTAAATAAGTAGCCTGTCTGTGATCGACCTTTATAGGGATCAGACAAATATCCTACATCTGCATAACCAGTCAATTCTGACATGGATTCATTTGAGTAAAACAATCTCATATATGTGGTCCCTCAGAGGTATCTGAATATATGCTTAATTCCATTCCAGTGTCTTCGCGTTGGGGAAGAACTAAATATCGCTAACAAGTTTACTGAGAAAGCTATATCTG
The DNA here is from genome assembly GCF_947179165.1 of Solanum dulcamara. Taxonomy (NCBI): domain Eukaryota; kingdom Viridiplantae; phylum Streptophyta; class Magnoliopsida; order Solanales; family Solanaceae; genus Solanum; species Solanum dulcamara. The sequence continues at coordinate 12,785,371 of NC_077242.1, forward strand.
GTCTAGAATTGTTGGCAAGATACATTAATGCATCAATTGTACTAAGATATGGTATTTCAGTACCAACAATCTCTTCATCATTTTCATGACATCGAAATAGATCTATATTAATATCAAGAGATCTCACAACCATTGGGGTACTCAGTGGGTGTGCTTTATCCACGTAAAATCTCCTTAAAATATTTTCTGTATATATTGATTGATGGACAAATATCTCATTTGAAAAATATTCAATTTGTACACCAAGCTAAAAAATTTTCTTTTCAAGGTCTTTTATTTCAAATTCCCTTTACAGACATTTTACTGCCTTTGAAAGTTTTTCAGAATTTCCGATAATATTCAAATTATCAACATATACGATTATTATGACAAATTCAGATCCAGACATTTTCATAAAGACACAAGAAAAAATTGGATTATTTTTATATCCTTCTTTTAGCAAATATTCGCTAAGACAATTGTACCACATTCGCCCTGATTGTTACAGCCGTACAAAGATTTTTGAAGTTTTATTGAACAAGTTTTTCGGAAATCTTTATATATTTCAGGCATTTTAAATCCTTCAGAAATTTTTATTAAAATATCGTTATCTAGAGAACCATATAAATAGGTTGTAACGACATCCATTAGATGCATGCCAAGTTTTCCATGAACCACCAAATTTATAAGATACCTGAAAGTAATTGCATCCACCACAGGAGAATATATTTTCATATAATCAATGTCAGATCTTTGCAAAAATTCTTGTGCCACCAGTCGTGCTTTATATCTTACGAATTTATTTTTCTTATTTCATTTCTGCATAAATACCCATTTGTACCCCACTGGTTTTATACCTTCAGGTGTTCGGACTATTGGTCCGAAAATTTTACGTTTTTCAAGAGAAGCTAATTCAAATTGAATTGCATCTTTTCATTTTGGCCAATCATTCCTCTTTCTACATTCATCGACAGATTTTGGTTTAAGATCCCTATTTTATTGCATTATTTCAATAACAACATTATAAGTAAAACTATTGTCGACAATTACATTATTTCGGTTCCATATTTTTCTTGATGAGACATAATTTATTGAAATTTCTTTATCATTTTCAAGCGCCCTAACCTCTTCGAAGGTCTTATCAATTGTTATGTCTCCTCGCTTTTCTTGAGCAGGTTCTTTCATATCATGACCATCTTGATTGTTTTGCTCCTTTTCATTTTCAAGGATTTTTATCTTTGGAACCGATCAGTCTACCATATTTTAAATATGGTTTAGACTCATTTATATTAATTAATTGTCCAACTGGGACATCAATTCGAATTAGAGCATTAACAGTTGAAATATGAGATTTAGTAACTCTTGATAGGTCAGTGAATGCATCTGGCAGTTGATTTGCAATATTTTGCAAATGAATTATCTTTTGAACTTTCAGTTCACATTTATTTGTACGAGGATCTAAATGAGATAGTGATAATGCATTCCAATCTATTTCACTTTTCAGCTACTTATTTTCTTCCCCTAATGTTGGGTATACTGATTCATCAAAATGACAATCAATAAATCTTGCAGTAAATAAATCTTCAGTCATATGTTCCAAATATTTTATGATAGAAGGAGATTCATACCCAATATATATCTCCATTCTTCTTTGGGGTCCCATCTTTGTGCATTGTGGTGGAGCAATTGGAACATATACTGCACATCCAAATATTCTAAGATGGGAAAGGTTCAACTCCTGACCAAAATCCAATTGTAATGGAGAGACTTTATGATAACTTGTGGGTCCGATCCGCACAAAATTTGTTGCTGCAAAATAGCATGAACCCATAATGAAATGGAAAATTTTGTCCTCATAAGCATTGGACTAGCAATTAATTGTAAACGTTTAATCAATGATTTCGCTAAATCATTTTGAGTATGCACATGAGCAACCGGATGCTCAACTGTTATCCAGTGGACAAACAATAATCATTAAATGCCTGAGATGTGAACTCACCAGCATTATCAAGACGAATTGTCTTTATTGCATAATCTGGAAATTGTGCTCTTAACTTAATTATTTGAGCAAGTAATCTCGCAAATGTCATATTACGAGTTGATAATAAATACACATGTGATCATCTTGTAGATGCATCTATTAAAATCATATAATATTTAAATGGTCTACATGATGGGTGAATTAGCCTACATATATCACCTTGTATACGCTCCAAAAATGTTGGGGATTCAATTTCCACTTTGGTTACCGATAGTCTAGTAATCAATGTGTCTTGAGAACATGCAACACAAGAGAATTCTTTAAATTGAAGAATCTTTTGGTTCTTCAAAGAGTGTCCATGTAAACTTTCAAGTATTTTGCGCATCATATTAGAACCGAGATGGCTCAACCGGTCATGCCAAATAATAAAATCATTTGAGTTAGTAAACCTTTGGTTTATTATGACATATGTTTCAACCATGCTAATACTTGTGAAGTATAAGACGGATGAAAGAGCGAGTAACTTTTCAAGTATAAACTTCTTGCGCGACATCATTATAGTAATGTAAAAATATTCATTCTTTTCATCATTTGTAGTCTCGATATGATAACCATTTTGACGAATGGCTTTGGAACTTAATAAGTTTTTTTGAGGCTTACTACAATATAATGCTTCATTAATTGTTAAATGTGTTCCTCCGACAAATACAACTTTAGCTTTTTGGGATCCTTCAATTAATCTTGTGCTACCAGATATTGTATTAACATTAGCCTCTGTCATAATCAAACAAGAGAAATATTTCTTATTTTTTAAAATAGTGTGTGTTGTGGCACTATCAATAAGACACTTATTATCATAATTGATTTTGAATCCAACTGATTACAGGGGAATTTTCATATTCTTCATAAACAAAAAGATACATTTTAAGAACATGAAAAACTAACAATAAAAGAAATTTTAAGAAATTGCACTGTCTTAAGAAATATTTCTACGAAGGACAACATAATATCAAACATAATAAGAAAAATAATAATTATCTTATAATATTTATCCCCAGTTAGATGATCAATTCTTCAATCAATATTCGTAAAGTCTTGAGCTTCCAAATGAGTAATATTTGATAGACTTTCCAAATCATCATCTTTATAAGCAAGATTTGCCTCAATATCTTCATATTTATTTGAGAGAGTTGCTTCATTACCATCATTCCGAAAATTCAAGTGCGCCTCTACATTATTATCTTTTCTTTTGAGAGAGACTTGATAAAGTTTCACAAAATGATCGGGTGTACGACATTCACGTGCCCAATGACCCTTCATACCACACCGGTGACAAATATTGAATTTACCTCTGGAAGGATTATTTTGAGGAACTTTATTGTTCTCATGTTTATTTCCATCACGATGACAATAATTGTTTCGTCCTCTACCACATCCTTGCCCACGGCCACGGCTGTAGCCGCGATAATTATTTTATCTTGATTCAGACTGATTATGTGCTGCTACAACATTCGCTTCGGAGAATGGAGCAGACCCAGTGGGATGGGCTTTATGATTTTTCATTAGCAGAGTATTATTCTGCTTGGCCACAAGTAGGGATGTAATTAATTCAGAATATTGCTTAAACCCCTTTTCATGATATTGTTGTTGTAGCAACACATTTGAGGCGTGAAAAGTGGAAAGAGTTTTCTCAAGTAAGTCATCATTAATGATAGTATTTCCACATAATTTTCACATGAAATTTACCTTGTGAATAGCAAAATTATACTCTGTCACAATTTTAAAATCTTGAAATCAAAGGTGTATCCAGTCATATCGAGCTTTTGGTAACACCGTAAGTTTTGAGTGGTGATATCAAACCTTCAAATTAGTCCATAATTCAACAGGGTCTTTCACAGTTAAATATTCAGTTTTTAATCCTTCACGAATATGATGACGAAGAAAAATCATGGACTTTGCGTTATCTTGGCTTGATGCTTTATTTTCTTGTTTAATAGTATCACCAAGACCTTTGGCGTCAAGGTGAATTTCAGCATCAGGGATCCATGACAAATAATTTTTTTCGGTAATGTCAAGTGTTACAAACTCAAATTTTGATAAATTTGACATGATAAAAATTGATAAAGAAATTAATTTAAAGACAACTAAATTAAATTTCTTCAGTAGATATACATGATATAAAAGTTATTTGTCAGGAGAAAATTAGAATTTCGTGTTGATAACATATTATAAAATAAACTGACTTAACAAATTAATAAAAAGAAGAGATGGTAAAAGAAAGAGACAGAGTTGAGAGAATTAAGTGCATATTTTTCATTGTAGAAAACGAGTGCTTTTATAAGTAAAGCTGAAGAAAAAAAAACACATGCTACTTTATCTACTTTTTTTCAACATATAATATTACCGATATACATATATATTTTTCACACATTAAAGTTTATTACTTGTTTATCCAAAAAGTTTTTTTTTTCTAAATAATATTTAAACTTACCAATTGTAGTGTCTAATTAGTAGATTATGTAATTAGTTGGGTTTCCAAATACACCCTTTTTACTGGTAAAGCAGATGAGAGATTCGGAGTAGTTGAGTACCATACTCTCTCTTATAGCTAAGTTTACTCACACAACCGTTGAGCAAATATCCTTTTCCACTCTTCTTAGCTCTCTTCTCTCTCTCTCTCTCTGTTTCTTTTTCGGCTGATGGAGGAGCTCTATTGTCATCTCTGTTGACACCCAAGACTTACTTTTTTATCTAACTTCTGTATTCGGGTTGCAAGCTATTCTGGATCTGTTCTTGACCCTTTTTGTTTTTGCTGATTTTAGTGGCTAGAAGCTATCTATACGAGGTAAACAAATCTGGGTCGAAGTGTTCTTGAAGTTTCATCTCATGGTTTGACTGGTTTGTTTTGCTCCAGTGAGTCATTTGGTGAGTACCCATATATCAGTTTCTCGGTTTCTCCCACTGCCTTTTGGATTTTATAAGAGTTGTTGAATTTGATGGTGATTTCTGCTCTAATTTTTTGGATCTAATTTCTATTTTGTTAGTTTGGATTTGCATGCTTGTCTTGATGTTCAATGAGATCTCTTTCATGACTGTAAAGTGATTATTTAACTCAAATCCTTCAAATAGAGTATAAAGGGTGTCTTGCTTTCTTGATTTTGCTTCTGATGGGGATATAGGGTACTGTTACTTGTTAATTAGCAGTACATGTTTTTCAGTGAGTCATCAGTTTACAAATGGAGGATATGTATACTAGATGTAGAAATTGAGGCTTCTGTGGCTTTGTCTGCAACAGTTTAGATTTTGATGCAGGACTCCTGAATTAGTAGGACTAACGACCTTTGTTCCTTTGCTCTCTCCAGATCTTCGCAGGACGATGAACAACCCTTTTTGAATTGTTTATTATATCTTTTTGTGCTTAGGAATGGGGATTTGATCTTCTCCAGTTCCTGGTTGTATATACCAGATTGATGTTAAAGGCTGTACTTTGGGCTTTGATTTGGGTACTATCATATTTAACTTTGTTATCTTACAGTCTTACAATTGCAGATTCCAGTCAGTATTTGGTCAGTAGAATATTGAAAATCAACACTACATGTGAGTGTTTCCATTTGGGACTTCCTTTTGGACATGAATTTGTGCCTCTTATCCCCAATCAACCTCTCTGTAAGCAGTTTCGGCTTATTATTACAAAAATGCTTGAAAGCAAAGTTGCTGCAACCATGCAAGCAAATTCATGGATTGATGTTAATATCACACACTGACATGAATGCTTTGTCATTGAATTCAAAGCTCATTGGTGCCTATGCAAGTTGTGGGGATCTAGGTTCTGCTGAGCTTGTGTTCCAAAGAACAACTAACCTGAATATTTTTGCGTTCAATTGGATGATTTCAGCTTTAACATTCCATGGCTACCCTGAGAAATCCATTGGCTACTTCTCTCTTCTTCAACAATCAAGAATTATTCCGAACAAGTACACATTTGCTGTTGTGTTAAAAGCGTGTGTTGGTCTAATGGATCTGAACAAAGGAAAGGAAGTGCAAAGTATGATATATAGAATGGGATTTGAGTCAGAGATATCAGTTGCCAATTCCTTGATTGATATGTATGGTAAATGTGGTAATACGGACTATGCTCGTTTAGTTTTTAATGTAATGGTCGAGAGAGATATTGTATCCTGGACATCAATGATATATTCATATGCTAACATGGGGAAAATTGAAGAATCCTTTATTTTGTTTGAAAAAATGAGGTTAGAAGGCACAAGGCCCAATAATTTTACATGGAACGTAATGATCGCTGGATATGCTAGGAGAGGAGATTGTCACACAGCTTTTATGTTACTCTCTAAAATGAGTGAAGAGGGGTTGACTCCAGATTTGGTTACCTGGAATGCAATGGTTTCAGGATATGTTCAGAGCCACAGATCAACTGAAGCTCTAGCATTATTGCAGGACATGTTGGATGCTGGAGTGAAGCCTAATGAAGTTACTCTCACTGGGCTTCTTCCTGTCTGTGGGTTGATTGACTCTGCATGTACAGGGAAAGAAATTCATGGCTTAGCATATAGATTAGAGCTTTTTGCTAATGTCTTTGTTGCTAGTGCTCTCATTGACATGTACAGTAGATGTGGGAGTGTAGAAGACGCTTGGAATGTTTTCAGTTCCGTTCCTTTTAAGAATGTTGCATCATGGAATGCTATGATAGGTTGTTATGGGAAGCATGGCAGAGTAGAACATGCAATCAAAATATTTGAGAAGATGCAGTATGAAGGAGTGCTGCCAAATGAAGTCACCTTAACTTCTATTCTTTCTGCATGTAGTCATGGTGGTTTAGTTGAAAAGGGTTTGAAGATCTTTTGGTCCATGGAGGAGTCTTATGGCATTAGAGCAAAGAAAGAGCATTATGCTTGTGTTATTGATCTTTTGTGTCGTGTCGGGAGGCTAGAGGAGGCTTACGATATAGTCAAAGATATGCCAATAGAAGTTACAGATTCAATTATTGGCGCTTTCTTCAGTGGTTGTAAGGTCTATGCAAGGAGAGATCTTGCTGAAAAGATGGCTAAGGATATATTGCAGATGGATCTGAAGAAGCCTGAAGGTCTTGTAGCCATTTCAAACATTTATGCTGCTGAGGAAGAGTGGGAGAATGTTGAGAATGTGAGGAACATGATGAAGGACAAGGGATTAAATAAGATACCTGGTTCCAGTTGGTTGTAGAGGATAGGAATAGCATGATACACAGAAATAGATCTAGGAATGTGATGCTTTTAAACTATTAGATAATGGTAAGAACATATAAAATATACCTGCTTTGCATTTTGCAATAGTGTTGAAAATGATTATTCAAGGTCTCTCATCCTTTTCAAAAGAACCTGTGTTTAGGGAATGAGGAATGTTAGCTAAATGATCTGAGTTCTTTGCTCTGTGCCTTTACCCTTCACAAGTTGTAAATTTTGCTGATCTGATAGTAGCTTCGGCTGCATTGAGAGAGTGCATATCTGTGAATTTTTCATCCATCCATGCCCAAATAAGATAGAGAACCTTTGTTTTTAAAAAACAAGTGGATTGGTGCAGTCTTACTTGAATTTCTTCCTTATTTTGTGTTCCTTGGCTCATATTGGCTGATAAAAGAAGAAATTCTTTCAAAATTATATTCTTTCACCTTGAAGTGGCCTTTTAGTTTGGTCACCTTATATGATATGCTATGATGTCCAATTTTCGGGATTGAGGTTGAGTTGACTGATTAACTCTGTGAAGTCCACTACTCAATAATTTAGGATTTTACTGGTTGTTAGGTTTAGTTGTATTCTTTGTTTTATTTTTCTTTCTTTCTTTTCTTAGATGCAATGCTCTGCAATCTTATCCTCAGAACTAGCTATACATTGTATTATAGAAGCTGTGGAATAAGCTAATACTGTTAAAGTATGTGGCCATCTCATTTAAAGCTAAAAGCTTAAGCTGTAAGAGAAAGCATACTTTTAATTATTTAGTTATATTATATTTCAATACGCCCCCTTACGTGCAGGACCAATTCTTTTTCTTTGGCCAAATACGTGAAAAATCCTTTTTTATTTATAATGGGTTGCGGTGAGATTCGACTCAAGACTTCCGCCTGCTCTTAACACTATGTTGAAATGTGTGACTCTCATCTAAAAGCTTAAACTGTTAGAGAGAGCACAGTTTGAATTATTTGATTATATTATATCTCAATAAATACACCGAGCAGTTTATTTCAGTTTGCATTACTAATTTCGGTTGGAGCCACATCAAACTGATTAGGACTCTTAAAAACTATATAGTGTTCTAAATACTTCTGTTGCAAAGTCCAATTCAACTGTCTAACCTTTTATTGTTTCCTCTCAACCTTGTCCTAGTATCGTCTTCGGATCTGGATTATTTCATATGTTTCTCACCCTTGACCAGCTTGTTTTGTTACCCCAAGAGGTGTGATTTTTTTACACTGATAAAAAAGAATGATGTCAAACAACTTTCTTGTGTTCTTTTTCCAAGATAATGCCATGCTGGTATGGACACAAGGATTGCTATAAAAGTAGTTTTGGTTGAACTATGTTATTTCCTAGAAAGAATGGGAGGCTGAAGAGAATTTGATTGGATTACTTTCTCTAGGTGATGTATTAATACTTACATACAGTTACTTACATCCAGTTGCTTGGTACAATTCAAATGAAAGTAAACTATTGTGCTTCCTCCTCTCTGTGAATGAAAAATCTGAATTGAAGGACTTGGATTTTTCTTTTACTTCCTTAAAGGATTTCACTGGGTTGTTGTTGTTGTTGTTGTTGTTCCTTAAAAATGAGGGTAACAATCTGTGCATTCCCCTTTTTCCACTCGTTCACCCATTCCTCCTTTCACCCCAATCAAACATTTCTCCACTTGCCTTGTGAACCCGGCTGTATGTAGATTAGATATGTTTAACTTGGAATGTACAGTAGAACTGAGTTGATTTCTACACAATGTTATGACCTTTAATATTGGTTATTGTAATTTCTTAAACTCATGCACAAGTAAGAGCTTTGCAGATTTGCATTTGCCTACTTTTTAAGCCTTCTGATGATGCGATTCTACTGTTTTTATATCACCTAGTTGAGAGTAACTACAGTTGATCTTTCTACATAGGGAACTCAGCTATTCTTTCAGAGTACTACTGACTAAAGCTAGACATAGTTGGGAGTACTAAAGAAAAATAACACTTGCGACTTTTTACGGCCTGTGCCTGCAAAAGGGCTCTACTGTATGCATCATTATCTGGATTAGGTTTCGACATATCAAATCCTGTTTTTCTTTGTTCCAAATATGGGTTTTGGTAGGTGTGGGTTAGTGAAAAAAAAGAGTGGACACTGTTTCTATACTAAAAAGTGTAGGAACGGGAGGTAACTCCAACTTACCAATCATATAGCAACTTCTTCAAACTTTGGCTCACATCAATCAGATGTACCTGGTAAAGGAGGTCTTGACTTCCTTGCGTTGTCACATAATTTATGTTCTCTGGGTTGTACATCCCGTTACTTACAATACGTTTTCTAGCTATGAAAAGAAAAGCCATGTGAACCTTTTTTTTGTCTCACAGTGGTAGCTTTGTCTTCTTTTGGACAGCCAGTTCTTACCTCCCATTCCCATTCATGTAATACCTGAAATTTTTTTAGGAAAAAGAGAGATTTTATATTCTTGATTGTTTATGTGCCTGTGATTATTAATGACCTGAACATCCTTCTGTATAATTGTCTATTTGAATCTTTTCATTGGATAACATAGTTGATTCATGTCTCCTAATGTTATATTTAGCAGGTGTTTCTGCTGCTATTTGTTAAACTCGGAGGTTTTCAAGGCAATGGGTCGAGGTAGAGGAAAGGGTAAGAAATTGACTGTAATTGACCCTGATGATCCAGGAAGTGATGAGGAAGAAAAAATCCCTACACAGAAGAGGAGAGGAAGGCCACAAAAATCACTCAAAGATGACATTGATGAAGAAGCAGCTGAGATGATTGAAGAGGAAGATTCTGAGAGTGAAAAACTTGGAATTCAAAACTTGGAGATAAAAGGTTCTGCGACGGAAAATGGGAAGAAGAGGAGGCGGAATAGTCGGGTGAAAGAAAAGCATGATTCAGTAAAAGAGGAAAATGGTAATGGAACCAGATCAAGCACTGATGAATCTGCCAGGTCCAATAATGTTTTCCGTCATAGGCGAAAAAACAAGCCTCGTCGTGCTGCAGAAGCTGGTGTTAAGTGCAACTGACATTTGGTTCTGCGTATGTGGACTTTGTTCCCTTTACACTGTAAATCGCGCGCCTTAATTTCTGTCTTTCCTTTCTTTATGCTCATTTTGGTACTTGCATACATTGACCTTTTTCTTAACCTTTTTGGGAAGGTCCTGAGCTGGACATACCTCTTATTATCTTCAATACTAGTAATTTGTATCTTTGACCATATTTCTTCTTGAGATTTCCAAGTTAAAACTTATGATGATTGCTTGTTCATGTGCAGAGCAAATTTCATTTCATATCCAATCTGTTATTTTCTGACTATAAATGTGTTCTCCCCCTATGTTGCTTTTGATTGTTCACAGGTGAATTTAATCATGATTTGACGCATAGCCCTTATCATGAAAGGAAAATGAGCTTTGCTCCTGCACCCGTGGTTCGCGAGAAGGAAAAATGATGTCGCATATGGCACGAGATAATAAAGAGAGAGCTTCGTCCATCGATGACCAGCAGATTGACGGAGCTCTTGGCATTGCTTTGTTTTCTCTCCTTTCCTATCAGCGAATTCTGACCTTTTTGTTCGAAATTTTTTCGTTTGTACTGAATGCTTGCAGAATCAAATCCTCCCCGAATAAGCAAGAAAGTCTAGGAAGATACCAACAATGGATGGAAGGTCTCTTGTAAGCCAAAAGGTCCTACTAAGTGGTCGTAGTCGAACTCCTTCCTTGAATAGTTACGGAAAGCTTTCATGTAATGTCTTAGTTCTCTTACTAAACTCTTCGACTTGGTTGGGATTGTAACCTTGAATTAGAGGGGAGACTTCAATTTTATGTGGTTCTCGGCTTATGAAGAGCAACAAGAAATTTCCTCTTGTGTTCGCGTGTTTATTTTTTATATTTTGACTCTTTAGTGAAACTGTCACTGATAGAACTCTAATTAGGTCCAAAAGATAATACGTTAATTGATTAAGTACTTCTCGTTGCCTCTGTCATCTGGAAAATAAGTTTTTTTAAAATTTATTTATGTTTATGAAGATTGCAATAGTATGAATTAAACATAAACTTGTGAACCATTGAATATCGTAAAAGTAATGTGCGTCGTGTTTTCTCCAACTACAAAAAAAATGGTAATAAGAAAAAGATTATATAAAAATGTTCTAGAAAATAAAATGCCTATGTTTTATTCAATGCAACAAAAACAAGAAATTAATTTGAATTCAATATTAATAATAACGACATGCCCAATATAATTTCACATTGACACCCAAATTCAAACCTTGTAACCCACAATCTTATCTCATATCTTATATAAATAAAATAAGATAAAAAAGAGAATCTTTGATCCGGTGATGTGGCATGCATCATTGAGTAGAAACTCAATTATTATTTTTTATCATTTTTTTTGCCTTTTATTCTATTTTTCCTATTAATTTATCAAATCCAAAAAGACATTTCTTTTTAAACCAAAATACACGTCCTCTTTCATTTATTTATATCGCATCGACGTTAAACTGTATTTCTCAAACATTACATTTTTAAAACCCATTAATTATGACTCCTACCAACAGTCTTATTCCTTTTCAGTTAAAACTCCTCATCACCCTTTCTTTTTAATTCTTATGTCTTTAATCCTTGTCCTCTTGAAGTTGAGTTGTAGAGATCTTCTTCTGTCTTTCTTTCATCCGAATTTCAATAAAAAAAAATTGTTGTATGTATAAGATATTTTTTACTTTTACATGTATATAACAATATATATCGATTTTGAATACCTTAAATACAAAATTACATGTTCACTTATTGGTTTACCAATTAAGGAGTTCAAATTTCATTATGAGATTCCAAGTTCAAACCAGGAAACTAGGCACTATTTACCCCCCTTCACTATACACTTGAAATCAAAACGTGAGAACTTGACCTGGTGATTGCATGCTATTAGTACCGAATAACTAATTAACATTATTTTTTTTGGGAAATTTATTTGTTTCATTAATTTAGTTGATAAATTTTTCTTTTATATTGTTTTTTCACAGCATCATGAAGCATTTTAATAAAGACTTTTATTTTTAAACTTTTCACTAGGAAACGAGGGGTGTTCTTCCAAGTCTCACCTCTGAAGGGTGTAGATTCAGAATTAAGGAAGGAAACATTTAGTCCCAAATACAGAATCTTGCAAAGAATTGAACAAAATAACCTACATATATGTCCAGTTGGAGACAAGACATCCAAGTCTGTAGAAGAAACAAAAAAACTTTCCTGTTGCACTAAGTTTTAATAGCACAGATGTAAGAAGGTTTGATTTCTTTGATTTTTCAGGTACAAATTTTAACTGACTTTAATGGAGCATCAAGTGTTCCAGGTAAGTTTTCTCTAACTTTTATGGAACAACAGTTTTGTTAGATTTGTAAAATTTGCTATATTGTTTGGGAAATAGCACAACGGAATTTGTAGAAAATATGCATATCAAATCTATGTAAGATCTCATTTTAAAGGAATAATAGGTCACGTGAAATTCCTGCTAATATACTTGATAATAAGTGAAGAAAATATTATACTATATGGGTGTGTTTGGTACGAAGGAAAATGTTTTCTTAAAAAACAAGTTGATTTTTAACATTTTTTTTTTTGGTCAGTGAATGAAAATATCTTTTAGAAAATAGTTTTTATTTTTGGCTAGAGAGTCAAAAATATTTTTTAGAAAAATAGTTTTTGACATGAAAATCAACCCTATAATTGACTCGGGATCCAACCCCGACAATTGATGTAGGACCCAACTCAACTTTCAACCCAAGATTCGGATTTCAAATTTCCACTCAATCCCAACTTTTTAACCGAAATCCGACCACACCCAACTCCAAATCTAACTTTTAAATAATTTAATTTTTAAAAAAAATAACTTTTTAATTTTTTTGGGAGTGGGCCGGGAGGGGGGGTTGAGGGGCTGGTAGGGGGATCAGAGTTAGTGTGGGGTGAAAATGAAATTTTTAAGACTTAAAATATTTTTCAAAAACAAATTTTAAATTTTTTTCTTCTGTGTGTGTGGGGGGGAGGGGGGGGGAGAGAGGGGGGCTGCTTGGGGTGGTGGGTCGGGGTAGGAAGTGTAGGTGGGGTAGAAAAAATGAAATTTTTAAAATTTGAAATATTTTTAAAAATAAATTTTAATTTTTTTAATATTTGGGGGTTGGGCTGCTTGGGATGGGGGGTCGGGGTAGGACATGGAGTAAAAAAATTCAAAAATAAGTTTTTAATTTTTTTGTGTGGTGGGTGGAGAGGGGGGCTGGTGGGGTGGGGGGCTAGTAAGGGATGAGGTAAAATATAAAACTTTCAAAATTTGAATATTTTTCAAAAATAAATTTTTAAATTTTTTTTGTGGAACGGGAGGAGGGGGTGCCAGTGAGCATGGGGTGGGGCCTGGTAAGGGGGTGGAATAAAAAATAATTTTTTAAAATTTTGAAGTATTTTTTAAAAAAATAAAAAAATTAATTATTTTTTGTGGGGGGAGGGTAGGATGGTCGAGGTAGGAATGAAATTAAAAAAATTAAATTTTTAAAATGTGAAATATTTTTCAAAAATAAGCTTTTAATTTTTTCTTAAAAAGAAAATTTTAATTTTTTTTTTTGGGGGGGAGAAGGATCGTGATAGGAGTGGGATAAAAATAAAACATTGCAATTTGATATTAGAGGAGAGTTTTGAAAAATGTTTTTCTTATTAGTTTTTTTAAGAAAGTCATTTTTCTTGAATTTGATGAAAATAAGTTGATTTGAAAAACATTTTTCAAAAACCAACCAAACATGAAAAAATTAAAAAACATTTTCCAGAAAATATTTTCCTTTCACACCAAACACACTATATCATCTCTATTTTTTTTTCCCAACTTCACATTTTCCCTATCTCCCCTTCAAGTTTGATTTTTTTCATTAATCTTGCTTCTGAAGGTCAGTATGATTTTTAGTGTTATCAGTTCAAGCATAGATTTTCCTACCTACAACTGTATTATTTTATTTATAATAAATAATTCTTTGTTTGGGTAAGCATAATAAGTAATTCTATTTGTCATCAACATTTAACTATGAAAGGTTTGCAATATTCTTTTTTAGGATTTATTTTTTTATCTATATTTTCATATTTATTTTTGCTTATACATTATGTAAATAAAAAATTTTATCAATGCCTAAGATTATATATTTGCGTCCAATATGGTATTATGCCATTTATTCCAATTATATTTACAAACAAAAAAGAAAGTTTGACCATGCAAAGTGCAGGTAATTTACCTAGTTTCATTATAGTTCGGGTGTATTTTTATGCCCTCTTTCTTTTAAAAAAAATCAGGAATAATAGGATTTTCAGAAAGTAAAATTTGTAACTGAATATTTGTGACAAGTTCATGGGTATAAACTTATCACGAATTTTCAGTTAAAAATTTCGCGATTGGATCGTGGAGCAATTAAGTCCTAACTAAATGATTTGCTATTTTTCTACTTTTTTTTATTCGGTCTTAACATGTATTATGTCAAACTCGAGAAGAAAGGTTAAATTTGAGTCATATTAGTATGTCTAGTTTAGGTGCAAAATGTCTTGGGAGATTTAAATTTATGGTATCATGAGCACTAAATATTTTTTTTATTTCCCTCCCCCACGTTTTTGCTCCTTTTGATAACTCAAATTCACAACTTTAGGATTGGAGATAGAGGGTGTTTACCCCTTGAATAACCCTCCTATATACTTATCATACTAAATTCAATCATTGTTGTATAAGACCAAATATTAATCAGTCAAGAACATGCATGTTCAGCAGATGAAGGTACTAGAAAAGAAGATGCTCAACATACTAAGAGAGATAAAACTAGGAATAAAGTTGTACATGACAAGGTGGAGACCTTCATTGCAAACAAAATGAAGAAAGTGAGGTCGAGATGGTTCAGACATATAAAGAAGTGTGCGGATGCACTAGTATGAAAGTGTGAACTGCTATAGCAAGTCGTAGGAGAGATAGAGACAAGCCGAAGAAGAATTGGGAGGGAGCTAATTAGACAAGACATAGCACATCTTCATTTTATTGAGAACATAACCCTAAATCAAAAAATATAGAAATCAAAGAATAGAGTAAATAAATAATATGTACCCCAATGTCGTCTTTGGTAGTCTTAGTTAGTAGTCTCGTAATATCTTATTGTTCAATATCCACTACTACACTTGGCTTCATTTGCTTTGTATAATCTTGTTATTTTATTACCATTATTTTTCTTTCAATCTATTTTGGTTATACTTCATTTGAACCAAAAGTCAATAAAAAATAGTCTATCTACACACAAAGATAGATGTAAGATCTGTGTTCATACCACCCTTACCCTCCCCAAACTGGTGGCAACGTGATGGTGGTGAGAGCCTCAATATGGTCATGAGAAGAAGATTTAGAGGGAAAATATTGTGTGTGGGTGAGAGTGGTGGGGGGGGAGGGGAGGGGGGGATCGTCGAAGAAGAACTCGACCTACATTAATGGAGTTCAAAATGTGAAATGAAAAAACAATAACGAAAAGAAAAGAAATATTATAAAAAGGTTTTTCTTTTTTAGCTTCTCTCTGTAAGTGTGTCAAATTAAGTTTTATAATTCCTCTTTTAACTAGTCCAAAGAGTAATAAGAAATGTAACTGACAATTCCCCGATAACTCATGCGTATTTTAATGTGTTTTCTCTTTTTCAAATTAACACGTTAACACACTAAGGCAAGCAAACAAATTTTCATTTAAGATGACAAATTTAAAAACATTTTGGCATACTTGCAAGTTCGGGCTGAGAGGAGTTTACGCCTTCTACCTTGAGAACCAGTTTCTTTTGAAACTAGCAGGTTTTAGGGATTTAATATAATTGATCCTCTTAGTGAGCCAACAAAAAGAATAAGATTTCAATGATTGTATCAGTATATATTACTATATCCATTTAAAAAAGAATGGTCTACTTTCTTTTTTAATATGTTTCAAATTTCAAAAAGAATGACCCAATTTCTTTTTTGACAACAATTTAATTTCAACTTTCCACGTAACATATTTAAGGCCAGCATTTTAATACATTTGACATAACTTTAATTTAGGACCACAAAATTGAAAAATCTTCTTTATTTTCTTAAACTCCGTGTTAATTCAAATTAGGTCATTCTTTTTTAAACGGAGGGAGTATATGATTTGAGAGAAAATGGAATCTCATTACAAGTATTTTTGGTCCAAAAAATTCATCTACATAGATCACACCATTCCAACAAACACCTAGTATCAGTGATTATAGAAGACAACCTAAAACAGCTAAGATGCTAATTAGCCCCAGATTCACAATCGTCTCTTTTCAGTACTTGGGACATTGAAAGGTAAAAGTTCTTGCAAACTAACAGCCAACTATCAACAAAATTTAAATACGTGTTTGCATTTTAAAAGATGATATGAAGAACAGAAGATGAATTACAAATTCAACACAAATTAAGATATGAATTACAGCCATTTACAACGGGTATGCAGAGACTTAAGGCGCTAACCTGAGAGATTATAAACAAATTAGATCTTGATTACCAAAACAAAAAAAATTAAAGTGACGGAGAAAAGGATGGAGAAAAGCACTTCCTGCACAAGCCAGTAAGTTTTAGGCACCCCCAGCGCTCCCCTCTTATAATTAGATAAAATGCAATCCCTAAATTATGAATGGTCGAGACGAGACATGCAGCTCCTTTTAAAACTCAAAACAAAGTACCGGCGAGACCAACAATCTACTGTTTTTAGCCTTACAACGTAAATGGCTTCATCAAATTCTTGAGCAGCACACATTTCTAATAAAACTAAAGTGGCGCGAAGGAAAATAGCTTAAAATATCCACAACTATGATTGAGCATGACCAAGCTAAGCCCACTAAACCACACAAAGTGATAGCTAGACACCAAACACCATAGATCTCTTAAAAGTAAAAAGCTCATGGACCTATCATAGAGTGGTACCTGAACTAAGTAGAGAACAATACAGACCTGCATCATATGTATCTATGAAACCAAACTTACAAGACACACAAAATAACTCCAAAAGAAGGTTCTAGCTTAATCCATAGTTCATAAACAGAGAAAATGTCTAAACTAAGACAAAGCACAAGCTACATATCATATTTATCTAGATATGGTTCTGTGGTCACACAGTCGTAATTAGTAGCAGCAAACTAGGGCTCTCCAAATCTTCTAGGTGGTGTCTCCTTGCTAGTGATCCGAGATATCTACTCGACCCTTGCCTGACTGAGGATGCAGTAACCAAGAGACCTGAATGCAACTCCTACAAAGCTTAGGAAAATCTACCTGGTATAAGGATGGTAACGACCACTGCCACTATACCCTCCCCTACTTCCATATAAACCTCCTGGTCCACCATAACCAGCACCAGGGCCAGATCCACCATAACCCCCATAACCACCTCCACGGCCATATGCTCCTAGCCCACTGCTACCATATCCCCCACCATAACCACCAGCATACGAGCCAAAACGACTAGAATAACCAAGTGAGGGGTCTCCACGGTAACCACCAAAATCACTACTGCCAAAGTCTCCATATCTACCACCAAATTCACCGCCACCGTATCCATAGTCACCATACCTAGATCCAAATGACCTATAAGAAGAAGGGCCAAAACCTCCACTGTCAAAACCGCTATATGAATCAGCAAATCCTCCATAACTATCACCATATCCACGCCCCCTAGAGTTACTACCATATGCAGGAGCAGAAGCTGGGTTTGAGGGTTTCTTTGGTTCTGCCTTCTTGATCTCAACCTACAACAAAGAAGCAAGTTAACCTAGAAGTTCCACCTGCATAATAGCCTGACAGCTGAGCACTAAAAGATGCATACTACAATGGAGAAACCTACAAACTTATACTCCTTGCATTACTATCACATATGCAGCAGCTCCTTAAGGCTGATAGGTATATGTAAAAGGAGAAAATTAGGCTGGGAGATGCTATGAAAGGGCAATCCTGAGGATCCACTATGTACACATGACAGCCATGTCCCCGAACATTTGAGATCATGAAAATATATCCTACAAAACTTACCTGAGTACCCATCATGTCAATCCTATTTCCCTCAGCCAGCAAATTATCAACTACTTGTTCATTGTCAAACACAATAAATCCAAAGCCTCTAGAACGCTTGGACACGTGATCTCGTATGATCTCATACTCTATTACTTTCCCAAACTTGGAGAAAAAGTCCTTGAATTCATCTGATAGTAAATGCACAAGAGACAACAGTTAAAGCACTCCAACCTTAAAGAATACTACTGCAACTGCCAGACAACAAAACTAGTATGTATGTAACAAAAAGACACAGAGTTACCTTCGGTCGTGGTAGTAGGAATGCCACCAACAAAAATCTTCCTTGTTTTAAAATCCTTTGAATCAGCGGTTCCTTTCGGGATGGTTCTTTTAATCTCAACCTGAAAAAAACCAATACCACAATTTGCAAGCCACAATTTTTCAAGTACTTACAATGAGATATGATTTTCAGCTGAAGCTAAAGAAAACATGTAATACTCAGAACTCTACAAATAAATGAGACCCATCAACCACGCTCACAATCTCACAAGCATATGACTACCTATAGTGTGTGTGCATATTGCAAGTGGTCAACAAAGTTTCACCATAGTTTTCTAATATTTCAACTCAATTCGAATAAACTAACTTGGAAAAATCAATACCACGATTTGCAAGCCACAATTTCTACGTACTTACAAAATATGATCTTCAGCTAAAGCTTAGAAAATCAGTAATACTTAGAACTCTTACAAATAAATGAAACCCCACAACCAAGCTCACGAACTCACAAGCATAGGACTATAACTAACGTGTTTTTGCATATTGCAAGTAGCCAACAAAGTTCACCATAGTTCTCTAATATTTCAACTCAAATTCAACTACAAATAAACATCAAGCAGGAGCTAAATAAATCTATAGAAAACTGAAGCTAAACTACTCACTTGTTTGTCATTGATAATATGGTTTTCGGCTATAACAGTGTCTACAACGGTTGGATCCGCATAAGTGATGAACCCAAAACCTCTGGGTCTACCCGTATGCCTATCTTTCATAATCACCGAGTCTATTATCTCCCCGTACTTCTCAAAGTACTTCACAAATTGTTCTACCAAAGTCAAAAATCCAATTTTCATTAACACCCTCGTGAACAAATCAAAAACCCACTAGCAAGAACTAATTAATACATCAAAATATGTATGAAACAGTTCAAAAACACTAACCTAACGTCGTCTCTTTCGCTAGACCTCCAATAAAGATTTTTCTGTTCAACAAAAACCAAAAGAACAAAAAAAAAAAACAATCAATACACATCAAACTTCGTATGAAAAAACAATAATTTGGAGCAATACATCTATTTCATAGACAGTTTATTATTTATCCAACAAAACAAATAACCAAAAAAAAAACGAACCCAGGACTAGCGCCATCGTCGAAATCGTTCTTCTTGGAACCCATGGCTAAGATTGGGTGTTGCGGAATAGTAAGATCTGAGAGGTGTAAACGGAAAGCTAGGGTTCGTGGTTGTGTATTTATGTCAATTGAAAGAAAGAATGAAAGAGCGGAGTCTTATGGTGCAATATATAAAGTGATTAGAGTTGGCTAGGTAGCTTCTGGAAACTCTCTTGCTTTCAGTTTTATTTTGGGTTTAAGTTAGTGCATAATTTACTTGAACAATTTAATTAAGATTTGTACTCAATTTAACTTGTAGTTGCTGCTATGTGTCCGCGAGGTCACGGTTTCAAGTCTTGAAAATAGTCTTTGGCAGAAATATAAGATAAAATTGTGTATAATAGACCCTTGTAATCAGATTCTTCTCCGAATCTTGCGCATAGCGAGAGCTTTAGTGCACCAAATTGCCTATTTTTAATACTTTTGATGACATGGCATCATACTGTAGCACAATTCCAACAGGCGCGTGAAGCCATTAAAACTTATATAGAAACCAATCCAAAAATGACAAGTGGACATTAGAAAAATCAAAATCTATACATAAAAAAATAAAATAAAAAATCCCCCTAGCAACCTTCATCTTCCCCTGCAACATGCTTCTTCCCCAACCATACCATCCAAATGCTCTGCAATTTTTTCACCGACCAAATCCCTTCGCATCGTCTGCTGCCACAGTTTTTTCATATTCTTCTCCATTCTTTCTTTCTAACATCATCCCGCCACCATCAATGTCTTCGTCCTTGTCATGGAATTCGTCGGAAAAGCACCAATTTAACAAATGACCAGCCAAAATAAAAAGAATCAAAAGAGTTGACTCACAAAGATTTTCATTAAGGTTGTAGAAGAGAATTTCATCAAAAAATTTAAAATTAAATTGGGTCAAAAAAAATCGACAATAATCTGAATTTTTTGCTTTAAAATTATTAAAAAAACTCAACCCCTAAAGAAACCACAACACAAAAAGAAGAAAGCATCAACAAATTTGAATTAATGCTTGACGAAGAAAGTGAGATCGTAAAAGGTCGTGTGTTGATGGGTATCGGAATAAAGGAAAGGGGGTAGGTGGATGAGGTGGTAAATATATATATATATAAAATTAGGTGATGAAATTTAAAATAGATTTCTTTTTTTGCCTTGTTCATAGTTTATTTTTTTAATATTTTTTTAAATTCATATCCCAAATGTCATCATTTAATTTGTTACTTTGCTACGTCACCGCGAGTGAAATACACACATTTTATATTTTCAGCTAATTATCAAAA
Organism: Solanum dulcamara; assembly: GCF_947179165.1. Taxonomy (NCBI): domain Eukaryota; kingdom Viridiplantae; phylum Streptophyta; class Magnoliopsida; order Solanales; family Solanaceae; genus Solanum; species Solanum dulcamara. The sequence goes on from NC_077242.1 coordinate 12,806,319, forward strand.
AAATATTTAAATGGTTCAAATTCGAAATGGTAGAGGTTTTCAATAAATACAAGTTTAAATATTTTTTTCTTAATATGTGTGTATTGTCTCACAAATTCAGTTAATACGGAATAAGGAGAGTATCACCTAAACAAGGATCCCCGAAGATAAACAATCATGAACTAGACAATCTTTTTTAGTCATAAAATAATCATTACATATTCAGTACATTTCTGCCCTAGACAGTAATAGCCAACAAGTTTCTAACCTTCTAGACTCCGTACTCGAAAACTTAGACATGAAACCTCCCATCAATTTACAAATATCATACAATTGGAAACAAGTCTAGACTACTCGGTTAAGCATAGCCTACCTGAGCGTCATGCAACTGCTGCAGAAGTCTGATCACGAACTTTGACTCCTTTGTGAAGTTTTAGCTTTTCTCGGTTCATCCCAATCAAACCAGATTCAAGTCAAAACTTTCTCCTAAGATTACCACCACAGATTATAAGGCTTAAGAATCGAATTACTAAGTTAGGAGAGTAATAATTTACCTTTACTGATGAATACAATGAAGAATAGGTGAAAATCGCTCTAGATCGCCTCTACACTTTTCCAAAATAATTTTGCAAAATAATAAGCAGTTTTTAGACGTTTCAACATAAAATCGAGACTACCCTGCTATAGCAACTCCAACCTATTATAGAGGCATCACCATAGCAGGATCCTACCCACTATAGTAGATTATATAGGACAACGACCTAAAAGTTTTCTCAAAAGTTTTCAATTTTCAACACATCTTCAAACTTGACGTTCTAAATTAACTCCTTCATGTCAAGTTTGATATCGGCTCTTCAACGTCTTAACTAATAGAAAATCTAACACAAGCTTAGACATTATCCATAATCCTTCCGCGGATTACCCTAGATTTCATCTTGCTCAAAAATCGTTTGAACCTAGCCTAGCCTAAAAATTTTAACTTACTACCACGAAAGTTTTCTATCCCAAATTCTTTCACTATTGCCTTCCCCATTACGACCAGAGGGGTAGTTATAGCTGCCAACTCCAAATCATGTGTTGGGTAGTTTCTCTCATGAATCTTCAACTGTCATAAAGCATAGGTTGTGACATTCTTGTACTGCATCAATACATCACCCAAGCCTGAATGTGAGGCATCATAATAAATAATAAACTTATTATATTCCATTGGCGATGTCAAGATAGGAACTGTGGTCAAGAGCACTTTGAGCTTTTAGAAGCTCTTCTTACACTAGTCAAACCACACAAAGGGTATATCCTTCTGGGTCAACCTTGTCAGATGGGTAGCAATCAAAGCGAAGTTCATGTCAAATCTGCGGTAGTAGCTAGCAAGACCCACAAAGTTCCTAACTTTTGGCACAAAGTTTGGCCGGAGCCAATTCTTAACTGCCTCAATCTTTTAAGGATCTATCATCATCTTTTTTTCTGATACACATGCCCTAAGAAAGCAACCGAAGATAACTAGAATTCAAACTTGAAAAATTTAGCATACGATTTCTTCTTTTCGAGAATACCCAAAACAATTCGAAGGTAATTGCATGCTCCTTCTTACTTTTGGAGTAGATCAAGATATCATCCATAAACACGATCACAAAAAATCTAAGAATGGCTTGAACACACCATTCATCAAGCTCATAATTTTTTTTGGCACATTAGTCAATCTAAACGACTCTACCAAGAACTCATAATGCCCATATCGAGTTCTGGATAACGTTTTTTGTATATACGCAGGCCTATACCCTGACCTCAAGTCAAGCTTAGAGAATATTGAAGCACTCTACAACTGGTCGAAGAGTTCATCTATACGAGGAAATGGATATTTTTTCTGGATGGTGGTGACCTTATTCAATTGTCTGTAATCTATACATATCCCCATGCTACTATATTTCTTCCTTACAAACAATATCGGAGCACCCCAAGGAGAAGCACTAGAACGAATGAAATCTTTATCAAAAAGTTTTTAAAGTTGAGTCTCGAGTTCCCTCAACTCTGTTAGAGCCATGCGATATGGAGGGATAAGAATTAGGCGAGTGCTCGACTCCAAATCAATACAAAATTCAATGTCCCTATCCAGAGGTATACCAGACAGATCCATAGAAAATACCTCATGAAATTTCAAAACTACAAGGATTGACTCAAAGGAAGGGAACTCTACACTAACATCCCGAAGATGAGCCAAGTAGGCTAAACAATCCTTTCCTACCAGCCTTCTAGCCCAAATGAAGGATATGATCTTTACTGGCTAAGGCTTGCACATCCTTTTCCACTATAATCTTTTTCTACCCGGGATCTCTAGAGTTACTGTCTTAGAATTACAATTTAGCACCACATAATGAATGGACAGGCAATTCATATCCAATATCACAATGAAATCTACCATATTCAAAATGACCAAATCTACTCAAGTCTAAAACCTACAAACATCACAGAATATAAACGGTATACATAGATCACTACCACAAACTCTCTGATCGGGACATAAACATGAATAGGAGTATCAAGAATATCACATGTCAATTCGAGACTCAAAGCAAAATTAACAGATATGTAGGATTAGGTAGATCCTGAATCAATCAAAACAATAATCATCTAGTCATAAACAGGAATAGTATTTGTTATCACTATGTCAGATGCCTCAGCCTCAGATCTGCTCAGGAAGGCATAAAACTAAGTTGTATCATCATTATGTGCAACCCCTCTACCTAGTTGTGCTGCTCTCATTCTCGCATTTTCATTTCCTCGGCACCTACGACCTTTTTTATTACCCCCTTGCCCATCATATGGATGACCTCTATCATTGCCACTGCCACTTGCTGGTATCACAGCCTTTACATGTTGCTGCATCTGGCCACCCGTCTGTTTGTGAGGGCATTCCCCTCTTAAAATGTCCCTGCTCACCACAATTTAAACATCTTGGTTTGTTGGTTGGTGAATAAGAAGCTCCTTGACCATTTGTAGCTAGAGATTGTTATGGGACCCTTGAATAACCACCCCATAGAAAAGGGCAACGCGGACTAAATCGAATGGGCTGAATATAACTACCAACCAGAACCCTTAGAATAGGAACTACTAAAGTTACCCATATTCTTGGACCTCTTAGCCAATGCCTTGGCATGCCCAACCTATTGAACTCCTTCAATTTTCTTTACATAGTCTATAACCTCATTGAAGCTCCTCGTGGTTGAAGTCACGTGCACAAATTAGACCTACAAGCCAGTGTTTAGTCCCTGCACATAAAGATGAATCCTCTCCTTCTCAGTGCACACAACCTGAGTAGCGTATCGAGACAAGGCATGAAACTTAGCCTCATATATTGCTATAGACATACTACCCTACATAAGAGTCACAAATTCATCCTTCTTAGGATTTTGGAGAGTTCGAGGTACATACTTCTCTAGAAACAGATGATGAAATGGGTCCAAGTCAACGAAGGCAGAACTAATGCACAACACTCCATATAAGCCATCCACCACTGTTTAGCTTCACCCTCTGATTAGAAGGTAACAAACTCAAACCCATGATGCCACACAATGCCCATGTTATGCAACCTTTCATAGCAATCCAAAATAAACTTTATAGCAATCTAAAATAAACTCAAACGCATCCTTATTCTCTACATTGTGGAACACTAGAGGCTTTAACTTCATAAACTTAGTAAGCATCTCATATTATGTTCCAGTCATTACATGGCCCAGTAACGAATGGAAGAACGCATTAGTACCAAAAGCTTTATCCATCCTGGGGTCATAGTAGCAATAGAATGAGTACATGGAACCTGAGTAGCCGACACAGTGGGAGTAGCTACAGTACCTTCTAACCCACACATAAATGCTAACACTTACTGAACCGCCTCTATAACATAAAGGGGAGACTTACACCCCAATTTGTTTTTCCACATCTGGCTCAAATCCTCTTCAATTTCCATCTCAACCTCTTCTTCAACAAGATCTTGGGGTGGGGGAGGGGTCACTCTAGGCTCAGTCATCATCCGAGCTCCATCCTTGGTAGATATTTCTCTCCCTCTGCCCCTTCTCCTATCTTTGGCTCTACCTCTACCTCTTTTTCGTGCTTCCGTCTCCGTAGTTGGAGCTACTTCCCTTGTGTCATTGCGTCTAGTATCAATCATCTACGAAAAAATGAGTGAAGGAAGTCAGGTTCCAATTTGGATCTCTCGGTACTAATTGAAATCAAGTCATAGCACAAAGGAAGAAAAAAAAATTCTAAAGTCATGTAGCCTTTCGAAGAAAAGTACAGACATCTTCGTACCATTCCATAAGACTCTACTTAACTCATTTTGGTAGGATGAAATCAACGAACATATAGCTCTGATACCAATTTTGTCATGATCTGAACTGCCATTAATAGAACCCACATTAAACTTCCGATGGGAGAACCAACTACCAATCTCATCTGTATGAAGTAACAGTCTTAAAATAACAGATTCAAGCAATAAAAGTCAAGTTTTTAATAAATAAAAACCATCATAAAATTTATTTGCAGAAATAATCTCTCTAGAACATGAAAGTCGAGGTACCAAAATTCTAAAATAGTCAAGAGTAGAAATACAACCCCCAAACAATACAAATCTAAAATATCTAAATAGTCTAAGTTCAAATAGATGGACTAAGAACTAATGAGGAATCTATGAAATTCGAAAGAAATAACTTACCTTTTGATTCAGAAAATGAAGGTCTTACAGTTGAGGTCGCGAAACAACTGCTTGAACATGCTCTATACTCAATAAAAAAGTAAATGCAGTATCAGTACACAAATCACAGTGTACTGATAAAATTATCGACCAATTCCAAATATATGAATGTAAACAAGTAACCAAACATAATAATACTAGACAACACATGCATAAATAAGTTATAAACCAAGTCAACAATAAAATCAGACTCTTGGTCACCAATATCTTGTCTTAACCTTTTGTCATGATCCAAAAATTGAGGTCATAATGGCACACATCCTAAATCCCATTTCGACGTGTAAGCCGAAAAGAAAACCATTTGAAACTTCCAAAGGGGAGTCATGCCACAAATAAACACAAAATAAAGGACAACTACGAAATTATCTCAAAACCTGGTATCATAAGTTTAAGAGCATCTAAATACAAATCTGAGCCTGAATACATAGTTTAAATCTCCGAATATAAAAAAGATTGTAAACAAAAGATGGACTAGCAGCGATCTGGATCCCAAGATATCACCACTAATTCGATGATAATGTATCCGCTAGAATCAACTACCGCATTAGACACCCTGGCTACTAGCTGCATCAAAAGGAGATAGAGAAGTATGGGCGAGTATAATCCATATGTACTAATTAGGTTTAACCGACTGAGTATAAGGAATTAATCAAAAAATATGAAATAAACTAAGGAACTCTTCCACCTGCATGCAGAAAAGTCTCACTTCAACTACGTTACCACCAATGTTTATAGAACGGCATGGGTAAAGTAAACACATAAGTACAGTTCAGTATCACAATTAAACAAATAGAATAAATATCATAGGTATCAATGTAATGCAATGCATTATGATGATGCAATGATATGATGGAACGGTGGGATCAAGGTTGTCACAATACCTGACGTATATACCTGCCGAGCTGTGCTACCAAACAGGATTCATGGGGGTCTCGCAGACCATATACCTCATCACAATCTCAATGTATCAACTACCTCTCCACCCAACTCGTGGCCAAGGAATCATGATACTAATATCTCAACCACTTGCCACCTAGTCGTGGTCGAGGATACAAAAAAATGTCATATTTTCTTTCTCAAAAAGGATTTCCACAATTCTCAATTTCCCAAAGATCAATAATAATATGAATGAGGATGAATGCATTTACAACATATAAGGCATGGAGGTAATATTCAACTCAACATGTAGTGCGAGGTTCAAAGTTCTCAAAACTTTACCTAAATATGATATTCACCCCCAATAAATAGTAATGGGAAGAAAATACTTTAATTTAAATGTTCACCCTTTTTTCAACAGTATTTTAATATTCAGGCACACTCAAAACCCTCAACTCAACCCCTCAGGTGTGCATTACAAGTCAAATAACCTCTTCACATCTCTAACTTAGTTAAGTCATTAATTACACAACCTCGAATCACAAATAAAATATCGCATAAGGCCCCCACATGGGCTACACAACAGATATAAGCTCCACACGGGTCTCACAATACAAATTATCAATCCCAAACTACACTACGACCCTATCCTAAAGTCTACAACATAGAATTTAATTAATCACCCCAACTCAGCCCCAAAAAGGATAGTTAAACCTACCTCGATAGCCGAAATCGCACTCGAACACCTCTATCGGATGATCAATTCTCGAATTCAATGCTCAGAATGATAACCCACTATCAAGAATGAAACATATGCATCTTACGGAGTCCAATGACAACCATATTGATAGATTTCAGACTCGAGAGTAAAATAGTCCAAAAATTGATTATTTTTAAAAAGGGTCAAGTCTGGAATTTTATTACAAAAGCATATTCTACTAGTAATAAGAAATTCGTGGTTGAAAATCCATAAAAACAGAGTTAAAAATGAGCTAAAAATCATAATTTTCCTTAAATTCGGGTTAGAGAAGGAAAGGGGATATTTGTGGTTTGAAACTAAATATTAGGATTTAAAATCACCAAATAATTAACGAAAATGAAAGATTTTAGGTCAAAAATCACTCACCCAACACTTTTCCTCAAAAATCTCTTCTCAAATTGCCTCCCCAAGCTCCAAGAACTCAAAATGGTGAAAAATGGAGGTTTTCCCGATAGTTCCCTATTTATGTGAAATTTGTTCTCCGTGAATGTGAACCTACTCCGCGAATGCGGCGAAGGGAGATGCTGCCCTCTGCGAATGCAGAGAAGAGGTTGGAGGCCCTCCAATAATGGCCAGGAGACCCACGATCGCAATCCCTTATGCACCAAACATTAGATCAGCAAAAGATTTAAGGTTCAAGTTTTTGATGGAACCCTCGAGATTCGTTTGAAATCTCGTACACAAAAACCATATATGCATTCCTATTATATTTAACGTTTTAGACTCAGTGGAACCTTCCAAATTCAAATTTGAGGTCTTCTTGATCCAAAATCTGATAAGTTGCAACTAAACTAGTTTCTACACTTGAAATACCCAAAATACCCTCGAGACATCCAAAAACTACAACAAGGCTATTTCTAGCGTTCGAAACATCCCCCAAAACCATTAGAATCATCAAAAATCCAATTCGAGCTTCCGAACTCAATTTGTTGACCAAAGTCAAACTTAGTTCATTTAAAACCAAACTTTTCAACTTGAGACCTCAAATTCACATATCAATCCAAATTTGATTCTGATAACTCTCCTAGATCAATTTCCATTTTTCAAAGCTGATGGAACTAACGAAATTCTGTTCCGATACTCGCAGCTCTAATTGGTACCGAAAACTACTTTTTAACATTTTAACTTTATAAAACTCAAGAATTTGCCCAATTCACAACCCTTTGCATGAAAATGTCTCACATTATCACAACAACATATACCCGGTCCACTCAAGAAACCAACACACATGTAAGAAATCACACTTGTACGCAATTAAACATATATTAGGATTGGTATCCGAACCAACTGTATAGTAACTTAAACTAGGCGTGGTACCCAAGCCAACCGAATGATATTCCATACCAGGAATGGTATTCAAGCCAATTGATAATATGTACCATGCATGGTATCTAAGCCAATCAAAAGATATCTTGTGCCAAACGTGGTACCCAAGCCAACCGTTCGTATCCTTAACCAGATGTGGTACCAGAGTCAACCAACATCACAAATGACATGCACAATAACAATCATAATGAAACAACCACACTTATAAGCAACAAGTAAGATTAACAGGTTCATTATATGAGATTGACAACATGATATAATTTCACATTCACTCTTATATTTTTTTGCAACATGCATTATACAAATAATCAAGCCTTGAAAATTCTATTGAACCTGAGTCTTCCCCTTGTTATGAATTCTAACTTGTTTTTTTGTGTAAAACAAATACAAAATAACATAATCAATGAAAAATCGCCTAAATATACTTGGATTATAACTTAATCCTAACTTCGTGCCAATTTCATGATCATCCCACCAAAATCGAGACTTTTCCACCATTAATTCTAGTCAAAATTCTCCCCTAAGATTACCACCACATATTCTAAGGCTTTAGAATTAAATTATTAAGTTAGGGGAGTAAATAACTTACCTTTACCAATAAATACAATGGAAAACAGGTAAAAATCACCCTAGGTCGCCTTTGCATTTCCCCAAAATGAGTTTGCCAAATAATGAGTAATTTTAGAATTTTCTATAGTTTTTAGCAACTTAACCCTATTATAGCATGTCCCATCCCGCTATAGCAGCCCCTTCGTAGTGGGATCCCACCCATTGTAGCGGATTACACAAGATATAAACTCAAAAATTCTCCCAAAAGTCTCATTTCGCAATACACTTTTGAACCTTGACGTTCTAAATTAACCCATTCACATCAAGTTCGACTCACCTTGCCCATATTTTTCCCAATCCTTTTCCAAATTATCCTAGACCTCACCTTGCCCATATTTCATCTGAGGATGGCCTAGCCTAAAATTTTCAAGCCGCGTGTAACGATCTATTTCCATCGTTATGGATAGTTAAATGGGAAAGGAATTTGAGCATGGAAACTTCTGGGTAGTAACTTAGAAAATTTGAGGCTAGGTCAGATATTGACGAAATCTGAGTCAAGTGAAGTATAGGGTAATCCGATAGTGGATGGTGGATTTAATTATGAATTTGATTACTTAAGTTGATAGCCAAGACATTAAGGAGCCTATACGGTTTTATGGAATTGGATTTGGGTGGGTAGAACTCTTGAAATTGATATTGGCATGAAAAGGTAATGTTAGAATGTCAAGGTTTGAAGATGAGTTGCAAAATAGGAGCTTGGAACTCAAATTCTGACTCTCTGTCTCTGTGCAACCCGCCATGGTAGGATTGTTCCCACCAGGGCGGGGCCGCTAGGAGGGCCTGTCGTGACTTAAATCGGGGAAAAACCCTAAGAATATTAGTTTTTTGCAAACTTTATTTTTGACAGCTAAAGGGCGACCTAGGGCAGTTTCTTATCAGTTTTCCATAAATTCTCATGCAAAAGGTAAATAAATTACTCTCCTAATCCATATTTTGATTCTTAAAACTTAGAATCCTTGTTATTTATCATTGGGGAAGGGTTTTAGCTTGAATTGAATGGTGGAAAAAGTCCTATTTGGGTGTTAGGATTATGAATTTGACTAAGGGTTGGTGTTTATATATGATCCGGGTAAATGAGGCCACTTTTATTGAACCTTTGCATGTATGTATTTTATCTAGACCAAAAATAAGCTGAAAGACTCCGGAAAGGGAAAACTCAAGTCCTTTGAGAGCATTTAAGCTAGATTTTGAGGTAATTGATGGTTTATTTTCTCTTTATGATATATGTCAGTTAACTGTCCCATTGTATGCATGGATATATGGAAATAGGGAGAGAAGGATTGAACCTGATGAAAAGACTATTTGTGAGCAATTACATGAAATAGATATGTTACTTGCTTGTGTAACTATGTGAGACTATTAAATATGATTGTGGTTGATTGGATTGGGTGTCACGTACTGACACAAAATTGGAATGAGTGTCATTTTTGATACATAATTTGGATTGAGTGTATTATTCTGACACAATATTGTATTGAGTGTTAATTAAATTGGGTATCACGTTCTGACACAACTAACAGTTTGGATGTGGGTTCAATAAGAGAACCATTCTTTGATTGTTTCATTGAAATTGGCATTATTAACCTATGTATTTATATATATATTTATTATGAGATGATAAGTGGTAAAGTACTTTGTACATTGTGTCTATTGTGTTGTGGTTACTTGTTTATATTTTACTTACTAGAATAGTCGCGTGATTCTACCAATAAATTATTATTTTTTGTACTGATACTGCACTTGCTTTTTCTTTATTGAGTACAAGCTATCTTCAGGCGGCTATAGACAGACCTCAGTTAGGAGATCACTGATTTACCGGATTCAAAGGTGAGCCAGCTCTTTCAGGCTGCCATTGATCCATCTTAGTTCTTAATCCATCATTTCTGACTTAGACTTTTATATAGAATTATTGTGTTATAGTTTTCGTGGTTGCATCCCTTTTTTCCTTAGACTTATTAGTTAGTAGAGTTTTTGGTACAATGACTTTCAAGTTCTAGAGATTGAAATTCTATATGTTTATATTTGATTTTGTTAACTTACTGAGTTTATTGGAATTCAGATTTTAAACTAATATTTAAACCTGCTTTCACATGTTTAAATGCCTCTCTTGTTAATATTGCTTAGTTGGGTTATAGTAATGGTTCTCCCACCAGATGGTTAGAGTGGGTACCAATCACAACAGGTCAGGGCCGTGACAAAGTTGGTATAACCGTAGTTTTATTGATATTGTTGTACCAAAATGAGTCTATTAGATTTTTGTGGAATGGTACGGAGATGTACTTTTCTTCGAGAGGCAATATGACTTAAGGAAAATTTCTCTATCTTCTTCTCATTTTATGATATAACTTAATTTCAATTGATATTTGATGATCCAAATTGGTATCTAATCTCTTCACTTTTCTGTGCACAGATGGTTAACATATGATACAATATCGTCTAGCTAGTATCTCCTATCAATGAGCCAATGGAGGAGCCCATAGTGAGAGGGCGTGGTCGAGGCAGGAGTAGAGGAAGAGAAAGGGGAAAAGGCCGAGGAAGGGTAGCACCCGCCAGGGGTGAAGCCCAAGTTGAGAATATACCTACATATGAGGCCCCTCCCGCACCCTAGGATAAGGTCAAAGAGAATATGGAGATTGAGATTGAGGAGGATCCTGAACTAGAGAAGAATGCATAGGCCAGGACTGCGGGTTTTCCCCCTTTGGACCCAACAATAGCTCAGCAGGTCTTGACTTTTCTGAATGGGTTAGCCGACTCTAAAGCCAATCCTATGGTGCCCGTTGCTCAAGCTCCAGTTACTCATTCTGCTGCTGCCACAGTCCCTAAGATGGATGGGGAATTGGGTACTGATGCATTCTTTCTTCCACTTTTGGTCCCCGTGGTGACTGGTACTGAGCACAAAATATGGACCAAGTTTATGAAGTTAAAGCCACTAGTGTTCTATGGTTCTGAGAGTGAGGATGCTTATGAGTTTATCCTTGATTATTATAAGAGGCTCCACAAGTTGGGCATTATGCACCAGCATGGAAGTTGAGTTTGTGACTTTCCAGCTTCAAGGTGAGGCTAAGCAGTAGTGGAAAGCCTTTATGGAATATCGATCTCCAGTATTGCCTCCCCTCACTTGGGTTCAGTTTAATGTTTTATTCTTGGCGAAGTATATACCCAGACCTTGAGGGATCATAAGAAGGATGAGTTCATGGCTTTGGAATAAGGTGGTATGACAGTAGTCGTTTATGAGGCTAAGTTCTATACTTTGTCTAAATAAGCTACATAATTGGTGACTGCAAAAGAGGAGATGGTATGTTTGTTCATGAAGGGATTGAATCCTGAATTATAGGTATCGTCTGTCCACATGACCTCTGCAGATAAAAGTTTTAATAAAGTGGCAGACTTTGTGAAGAAGGTAGAGGGAGTTCGACGAGATGGGTAGGCCAAGGGTTTGGATAAGAAACCCAAAATTATAGGTAACTTTAATGGCTCTTAATCTAGAGGTTCAGGTAGGCCGACAATTGCATCCTGACCAATTTAGTCAGCTATGCCCGCCTCTACTGGTGGTTATTTAGGACCTCCACAGCAGAATCCTACCTAGGAGGGTCAGGGAGCTTTGTTCATGTTGGGCAGCAAGTCATTCCTTGACCGTAACTATTTTAATTTTAGAAAGTTAGGGCATATAAGGAGAGAATATACCCACCCTCTCATGATTGATTTGGTACAGTAGCAGACTAAAGCAATGGTACTAGTGGGCGAAGGTATTAATGATAGAAGAAGTCCATAAGGTGGGCGATGATGGAACTAGAAAGGTCGTAGAGGCTGAGGGAAATGGTAATGCAGGTAGAGGAGCAGTGCAGCCAGGTAGATAAATTGCCCGTCAGGATGACATGGCATAATTTTATGTTTTTTTGGACAGGACGGAGGTTTAAGCGTCTGATGCAGTGATCACAGGTACTATTCTCGTTTATGATCAAATGACTACTCTCCTATTTGATCCGTGTTCTACTTACTCTTATATATTAGTACAGTTTTCCTTGATTTTTAATGTGATTTGTGATATGCTCGATGCCCCCATTCATGTTTCTACCCCAGTTGGAGAGTCTGTTATAGTCACCAATATCTATCATGTTTGTTTTGTTTAGGAGTTTTCAAACTTGGGTTGATTTTGTAATCTTAGATATGGCTGACTTTGATGTGATCTTATGCGTGACTTGGTTGTCTCCCTATTATGTTGTACTTAACTGTAATGCTAAGACTATGACGCTAGAGATTCTGAATAAAGAAATATTAGAGTGGAAAGGGGTGTACAAGTCTAAGCCGGTTAAAGTCATATCTTTCATTCGGGCTAGAAAAATGATAGGGCAGGGTTGTTTGGCATATTTGGCTCATATTTGGGTTGTTGATACAGAGTCTCTCTCTATTGAGTCTATTTCTGTAGTGTCTGAGTTTAAGGAAGTGTTTCCTACCGATTTGCCTGGTATGCCTCTAGATAGAGATATAGATTTCTGCATTGACCTGGATCCGCACACTCGTCCAATCTCTATTCCTGCTTATCACATGGTTCTGATAGAATTAAGATAGCTTAAAGCTCAAAACTAATAACTCTTTGATAAAAGTTTTATCTGTCCTAGTTCTTTTCCGCAGGGTAATCCAGTCTTATTTTATTAAAAAAAAAGATTGTAGTATGAGAATGTGTATAGATTACCAGTAGCTTAAAGGGTAACCATTAGAAATAAGTACCTGTTGCCTCGCAAAGATGTTACACCCCACACTCTTGAGCTCGGAATGTCCCTTAAGTTTCTTAGAAGTTATCATTTGAGCCGCATAAGCTACAACACTATCAAACAACTCTAAGGAAGGGAAAATGGGATATCCCATAGTAGGGAAGGTTAGAAATAGGGTCATAAGAAATCAGAAGGAGTTGGAGGCTAAGTAATAAGTCGTAGGACTCGATTTACCTACGTAAGCTGCTAATTTAGTATTGTGCTTGTGGTGTGCGGCTGCAGGTGTGTGGTGGTATGTTGTTGAGCTAGAACATGGTATAAATGGGGCATGGGTGCTGCTGTTTGCAGCCACACGACCCCCATTTCGTATAGTTAAAGGTTTTACGAAATAAAGATTAAAACTCTCTTTTGGTATCGTAGTTTTGGGCAAATTGTTTGGAACTTATATTGTGTCGTATTGTGGTATTCTTGTGTTGTATAGCTGCTGGTTGTTGTGGTTGTTATGTATGCTAAGGTTTGGGGTAAAATGGAATTGTTGATAGGGAAAGTTATAGGAGAGGTGCTGCCCGATTTCCGTTAACCCCTTAACTAACTAAGGAAGTAGTCGAGAAGGCGAGCGAGGAAACGAGTTCTATGAATACTCGTAGGTAATCTAAGATGCTGGAAAAGTCTAAGGATAATATCCATCGGAAAAGGCCTCAACCATAACATCCGCCGAAAAAGACCTCGGCCATCGAAAAAGACCTCGGCCAATAATCACAACTGATAAAGACCTCAGCCACCAACATTTCCAATACCTTGCACGATCGGTAGAGACCTCGGTCCCAAAATAGCTAATATCTCACTCATATCATTTCCTCAGCCATCACAGATAATCATGTGCACAAGTGATGAGTGAATACAGAATGAATATTCACATATAATGTCATATAGTCCACGACCACACAACTAGTCATTATCTAGTGATTCACAACATTTAGACGAGATTTTATTGATACTTGAGTTGCACTTTATTGGAGACTTATATGTACATTCGTATTGTGCTGTTAGAATTGTTAGACTGGTTGATTTTTGCGTATGTTGTAGTCTGGGGGTTGGATGGTATGACAGGAGTATGTGTATCTTATTAGCTTAGCTTAGTCTTAGTCGTTTGCTTGCTGGGTACCGTGTCGGTGGTACTCACCCTTGTTATCTATACTTGTGTAGGTTCTGAGCCTAGATAGTGACCCTGTTCTCTTATCTTTCATTAGAGGCTTTCTAAAGTGATTCAAGAGGTAGTTGTTGATGCTGGCCATCTTTCCTATTCCTCTTTATCTTTTACTTTGTTCTATTCGAGAGACAAATATTGAGACTTGTATTTATTTCAGTATCTTGTATTATAAGGCTTGTACACGTGACAAATAATCTGTGGGAATTTTTTTAATGATTAAGATTTTCCAATTAGGTCATTTAAATTACTTATTTTAAAACTATTTTCGCATTTAGTGGATTAGGCTGACTTATCCGGTAGAAAAAGATAAGTGTCATCAGACTCGAATTTCAGATCATGACAAATAGTACCAATAAATTGATTAATGGTTTCAATGTTTCAAACATATAGTTTGGATTCTCGAATGTTCTTCGTAATAAGAATTATAAGGAACCAATTGAGTGTGTGTCAGTGTACTCGTAGGCAAAACAGTACTGACCACTCTTCATTTTTTAAAATCATTTATCCTAGTGATTTTCTAATTCAAATGAGTTTGGTAATTTATTTATTTTACTTTTATTAATTATTTTTTCATTTAAAAATTACATAAAAAGTATTATATATTACAATAATTAATAATTTTTTATTATTATCTAATTAGAGGCAACAAGCACACAGCTCTTAAAAGTATCTTATGCATTTGAAAATTATATAAAAATATACTATAAGTCATAATAATTTACAATTTAAAATAATTTTAAAAAATATAAAATAATATTTGTTGACTCTCCAAATTCTATCAGTACTGCATTAATTTAAACATATGGAATAACATATATTATTTGAATATTACATAAAAATTACTATAAATCACAATAATTAACCATTGAAAAATATTTAAAAATCTTAAGAAATTTGGTTGACTTTTCAAATTCCATCTGAGCCACATAAATTAAAAAATGAGTAAAATATATTATTTAAAAAATACTACAAAAATGTAAACAAATCTTGTTGATTCTCCAAATTTCATCTATGTCACATGAATTGATACAAACAAGCGAGATAGATGAGCTAATCGTAAAAGAAATTGGGTGAGATTTTTTTTTGGTTTGAGGAGTTGAAAATTTTAGGCTAGGCTAGGCTCGAACGAAATTTGCATAAGGTAAATTCTAGGATAATCGGGAAAGAATTAGGTAAAATATCTAAGTTTGAGCTGATTTTCCTTTTAGCTAAGATGTTAAGGTGTCCGTAGAACTTTCCAGAATTGAATTTGGGTGAGTAGAACTTTCGATATCAAACTTACGTGAAAGAGTTAATCTAGAATTTCAAGATTTTAAGGTGTGTTGCGAAATGGGCAAAATTGGGAGGATTTTTGATTTTCTGTTATGTGTCAGTAGTTATAGCAGGTGACATGCCGCTACTGCGATGACCATTATAGTGGATAAATTCCCGCTATAACAGAAGTGAAGACAGTCAACCTCGCTATAGTGGTCGACTTCCGCTACGGCACACCGCTATAGCAGGATTGGTATGCTATATTGGGATGGGGCCGCTATAGCAGGATAAATTACCATTTTACCCCTCCCATCAGTTGCCCGAGTTATTTTAGATTGGGTTTGAAAGTTGATTTTTGGAAATCTTGTGAAAAGTTGAAGTTTTACTAAAGAAATGAGTTTTAAAGGATTAAGTTGTCAAATTTTGAGTTTTGGAGTTATTTGGAGTTTCGAGTCTCAAAATGGAATTCCGTTGATTTCAAAAGTTTCAGATGTGGAAATTGATCTAGAAGAGTTGTCGGAATCAGATATGGAGTTGAAACGTAGATTTTAGGTTCGAAGTTGGAAATTGAGTTAAAGTTATATCTAAGTTTAACTTTGGTCAACTTTTGGGGTTTGAGTACTAGGATTGGATTTTTGATTGTTTCAATAGTTTTGGAAGGTGATTCTAATGCTAAAAAGGGCTTTGTTGTAATTTTTAGAGGTTCTGAGGGTATTTTGGATATTTTAAGTGTCAAAACAATTTGAGTTGCGACTAAATAATTAATTCACGAAACGAAATTGGAAACCTTACCTATTTCTCTCTTGGTCGTCGTCCCTTTCTCTCTAGGTTTAGGGTTTTTTTTCTTTGTTGTAGCTGAAGTTTTTTGGATAAGGAATGACCTTAAGAGTCATATAACATGTATATATATGGGTGCCTTAGAGGTGACATGTGTCAGCCCCTTAGAGGAGACACGTGTCAGCCCCTTAGGATGACACGTGTCCAGGCCTTATTGGGTCACCGTATCTATGCAGCCTATTAGGGGCTGCCACGTGGCAGTGGGGGTCCACCCCCCCCTCAAGTAGGCAGGTGAGTCAATTGCTTGCTTCAACTACTGCCACGTGTCACTCCTTTCTTGCTGTCACGTGTTATTTTCTCCTCCTCCTCGTGGGTTCGTAATCTCGTCTTATTTTAAAAACCTTATAGCGACTCCAATTTAGTTTGTTTTGAACTTTGAGCATTTCTATGATATTTTTATCCTTCCAACCACTTACAAGGCACATAATACACTCCATAACCACCCCATAAAAGTCCAAATTGAAGGGAGAAACCTTACCTTAATCGAAATTGGCCAAAACTTGCCAAATTGTGCCTCAGAACTTCTCTAAACGCGCTGAAATTGAGTGGGATGCTTGTAGCTCTTCCTTGCTGCCCCAAAATGAATTTTTTTTGTTATCAACCACCGCTATATCACCGTAGGATACCTTCAGATATTGGGTCAAGAAGACCTCAAATTCAAAATCTGATGATTTTATTGAGTCTAAAACATTAAATTTTGTAGGGTTGCATACATGGTTTGTGTATACGGGGTTCTGAGCAAATACCGAGGGTTCGTTCAGAGGCTTAAGTTGCGACTTAGTTCATTTTTATTGGTGCTGATGCAGGATCCGCTTAAGCGAACCTTTGCTTAAGCGAGACCCATCGCTTAAGCAAAAAGGCTCACTTAGGTGGGGTTCGCAAAAGCGAAGATCCAGCTGCTTAAGCGACATCGGAAAGGGTTTAGACGAGGTTTAAGGTGTTTTCACCATTTTTAACATTTTCAAGCTCGGTTTAGGCAATTTCTTCAAGGATTCTTGAGACAAAACTATTGGGTAATGTATTTCTATCACTTTCCGTCAATTTTCATTGAATATTTTTGAATTTTAACTTCAAAATGTGGATTTTAAATTGAAGATTTTAGATTTTCTTGAACATGAACTTTTGAAAGAGAAATTGGGTTTGTGAAATCATTTTAACTCCATTTTTGAAATGATTTTCAACATTAGATTTCTGATTACTTGAACAATATTTTCATCTAAAAATATTTAGATTTTGAGTTCATTTTTCGATATGAAATTTTTGGACCATTTTACCCTTTATACCCAAATTGCTTGATTTTAGTGGCAATAGCTTCAAAATATGATTGTGAGGCTATATTTGATTAGATTGTAATGATTTGGAGTATTGTCTGAAAGAAAATGCTTTGATTTTGGATTGTTCATGACTTTTGATTAAGGCAAGTGAATTTCTAAACCAATTCTAAAGCTTGTAGGATCATATATTCGTGTCTTATGTATTGATGATGGATAGGAAGTGGTTTTAAGAACTGTTGGACATTCAATTGAACTTGATGATAAAGAATGGGGTAATAGATGACAAATTGAGATGAGTTAACATAATTGTGTTCGATATGATAGGACATTTGGCTTATTATGGGTATTTGGTTATATTTATATGTTGTTGTTATGTTATGAAGTATGATTGTGGAAATTGGATAAGGGTATATCATTACATCATTGTATTTTACATGGATATTTTCTATTTGCATTGATTCTAATACTTTGAGATGGAATTCGATTTGAGGATTATGTCGAAGGGAAATGGTTTTGGCGAGAGATGATCTATGCCGAAGGAAAACAGTTCCAACAATGTCGAAGGTAAATGGTTCCAATGAATGATATTTATGCCGAAGAAAAATAATTTCGGCGGATACATGATCCATGTGTGGCCCCTATGTGCTTCGGCCTGCTAGTCAGTGGATGTGTATCATTTAAGACAGACATGCATCATTATATGTGACATTGCATTGCATTCATACTTGTTTTTCCATTTTGGTTAGCTTTACCCCTAATACCCCCTGATCTGTATTATTGACTTATTCATATTTAAGAGTAATGTAATTTCTGAAAATAGTTTAGATATAACATATCCAGACCTCACGTTGTGGAATTTTACTGGGTTGTTGTTGTTGTAGTTTAGATATAACATACTTTCTATATAAAATAATTGGGAAAATATTATAAGAATTAAAATTTGGAATTTACCCTCCTGGCTTCGAATCATCAATTAAATTCGAAATTTACCCTCCTTGTTTCTATTCATCAAGGAGATTGGTTGAGGAATGGAGAAATACAAGGTAAAGTAAAAACAAAGAAGGTTGGATATACAAAGTAGGTGGAGCACGTGGATGATGAAGCGAAGCAGACGTTTAAGAAAGTCTATAAGACGACGAAGACAAAAGCTAAGCTAGTGATTATGGCAACTACGATACCTGCTTTTGAACGCTTGTATATTGAGCTAGGTGACAAAGATGGGGATAAAAAATTGTAAAGACTCACAAAAGTGAGAGAGATATAGAGAAAGGCTCACGACTTGGATCAAATGAAATGCATCAAGAATAAGAAAGGCAAGGTGTTGGTGGAAGAGACCTCCATTGAGCAAAAATGATAGATTTATAATTCCTCAAACTCTTAAATGAAAAAGGGAACAGAGATATTGCATTGGGTGATTTTGCGCACTCCAAAAGATTAGGTATTTTAGAGTTGGGAGGTTAAATGTGTTATTAGTAGGATGAGCAGGGAAAGAGAAATCAAACCCGATGAGATCCTGATAGAATTTTGGAAGAGCACAAATAAAAAAGGTATGAAGTGGTTAACGTGGTTGTTTAATGTATTTTTAAAATGATAAAAATGCCCGACAAATTAAAGCGGAGTACAATGGTTCCAATGTACTAGAACAAGTGTGATATCCAAAATTGTAACAATTAAATGGATATCAAATTTCTAAGCCACACTATAAAGGTTTGGGAGAGAATGGTGGAGATGAGGGTAAGGAGATGTCACGACCAGATCCATCGTGGGTGACACCTACACTAATCCTCCAATGGAAGACTAAAACTACACCCAACTAAAACATACTATAAACCAAAACATCCATTTAAACATGAAGAAACAGTTTAAATATAGAGCCCGTTTGGATTGGCTTTAAGTTGGTCAAAACCAACTTAAAGCCCCTTTTTAGCTTTTGGACGTGTTTGCCTAATGCTGACTTTAAGCCATAAAGTTTTTAAAGTCAGTCAAAAATGAAAAGTTAGGATTCCTAACTTTTTTTTCTAAAGTGCTTAAAGTCATTTTCTTTGACCATGGAAATTACTTTTATATCCCTTATATTTTAACTAAATTCTCAAACTACCTTTTTTTATTCTTTTAACCCTAAAATTCACATCATAAGCACTTTTATCAAAACACTCAACTGCTTATTTATAAAAATAACTTCCAGCACTTCAAAGTTCTAAAAGCACTTCATACATAAAAGCTATTTTTTAAGCCCATCCAAATGGGCTCATAATTTAAAAGTTGAGTTCTCATAAACTCATGTAATTTATAATCAATGCGGAAATTAACTCCCTAAAATCTGAAAGTCATTGTATAAAAACTCTATCTAACAGTCTAGAATAAGGAGATGCAACCCAAAAAAATAATAAATATAAAAAAGAGTCTAACAAGTCTGAGTTCGAAAATAAAGGACTAAGAGCTAGGATTAATCTTGACAGCATGAAAGAATTGTCTCACCCTTGAATTTGAAAAAATCACTGATCTCCTAACTGAAGTCTCTCAACAACCACCAGAATATGCCTTGTACTCAATAAAAAAAGATCAAGTGCAATATCAGTATACAACCACAGTGTACTGGTCGGATCAAACGGCTATTTTTAGTAAATGAAATATGAACAAGCAATTACAACATCAAAAGTCAACAATATATATAATTACGTCACAGTTATGCCAACTCTTAAATCATTATAGAGGTAAACATGTTCAATCACAATTCAATCATCAACAATGGTCCTCTTATTGAATCCATACTCAAACTGTTAGTGTACTAGTGTGATACCCATTTCAAATGTATTGGTATGGTACCCGATTCAATTGTACCGATATAGTATCTAATCCAATTATACCAGCGCGGTACCCAATCCAAAAGTACTGGTATGGTACCTAATCCAACATGAAGTCACACATCACAATCACAACCACAATTAATAGGCACACATACACTTATAAAACTAAGTAATACCTTTATTATATGCAATTTGATCACAAGATATCATTTCATCTCATGTTCTTTCCTTTTCTCTAATCATATATCATGCATGTAATACTAGCAAAGTAGTTAACATGCACATATAACACAAATAAAAAAACACATCCATCATTTACTTTGAAACAAGCCTTAAAAACTCTAAAGAACTAGAGCTTTTGCTTTATTCAATGCTTTGGCTCATTCTTGGTCTAAAACAAACAAAGAATACATGTAATCAATGAACAATAGACTACATTGCCCATTATATCAAAATTCTAACCCTTAGCCAATTCCATGATCATCTCCCCAACTAGGGCCTTTTCCATCATTAATTTCAGGACAAAACCTCCCCCTAAGAGAATTCTTATCAATTATAAAGTCTAAGAATCGAATTACAAGTTACATGAATGAATAACTTACCTTTACCAAATGATTTGGTGGAAAACTTAAAAGAAACAGCCCTAAGTCACCCCTTGCTCTTTAAAAATGAAGTTGCAGCAAATGATAATGTTTTTAAAACTTTTTCCCAGATAAACCCTTGACTGTCCCGCTATAGCAGCCCCTGCCATGACGGGATTCAATCCTTTATAGTGACTTATACAGAGACAGAAACTCGAAATTCATTCACCAAGCCCCTAATTCATTATATAACCTCAAATATTGACGTTCTAAGATAATCCTTTCACGACAATTTCGATTATGAGAGTTCTACTAACCTAAATTTACTTCTGTAAGGCCCTATGGATTCCACAAAGTCTTAGATACTAGCTCAAACAATCAAAATAGAAATCAACTATGAGATTCCAAAAGTTGGAAAGTCCTAAAATGAGGTCCAAAAGATGAATTTCTAGAAAAATGAAGTTATTGGCACCAGGTGACGACCACAAAGGCCATCACGGGCCATGTTCCTCACCACGGTTCATGTTATGCTGCTGTGGTAGAGATTTAGAAACTTGGGCCCTGCAGGGAAGTACACGGGCCGTGATGAGCACCACGAGCCATGGTGACATTCCACTCCAAGTCAGGGACCACGTCCCAACCACCACGAGTCGTATTTCCCTTCACGGACTGTGGTGGATCTCGTGGTGGTTACATATTCAAAGACCCTTTCCCCATAAGTTCAATCCCTCACCACAAGGGACCATGAACCGTGGTGCCCTTGACGGTTTGTGGTGATGGTCTGTCAATAGTTCCAAATTCAATTTAACCTGAGGTTATTTTGGTCATTTTCCCATATTTCATTAATAAATGTGGGTAGTTTTTGAGGCTAGATTCCTACTTATTAACTAACCTAAATTCCCCTCATCCTCTCATTCTCACCATAACCCCCAAAATAACAAAACCTTCTCTCCCAAGTTCTCTTAAAAGGTCTTCTTCTTCCTCAAGCAATTCAAAGGATTTATTCAAGGTCAAGCTTCTATTCTCTTCTATTTAGGATTCATAAAGATCAAGGTATGTGGCACTTCATCCATGGGAACCTTTAACCTATGCAATTCCAAATATTCCTTCTCTAATTCTCTTATGATTTCTTTAATTAAAAGCCCTAATTTCATGATGTATATTGGGTCTATCAATACATGATTATACACATTTATAAAATATCACATATATTATATATA
Organism: Solanum dulcamara; assembly: GCF_947179165.1. Lineage (NCBI taxonomy): Eukaryota > Viridiplantae > Streptophyta > Magnoliopsida > Solanales > Solanaceae > Solanum > Solanum dulcamara. The sequence continues at coordinate 12,828,511 of NC_077242.1, forward strand.
CACTAAATAATTGTTTATATATCATATATACATGTTTATACATAATTTATACAATATTGATACATATTTATATAATATCGATATATTACATACATACTACATAATTATTTTTACATTATATATACATGTTTATATACATATTTATACAATATCAATATATTATATATACACTACATAATTATTTATACATCATATATACATATTTATATACACATATACAATATTGATACATTACATATACACTACATAATTGTTTGTATATTACATATATATACATATTTTTACACTATTTATACAATATTGATAGATGAAAAAAATTTCATGAAAAAATTTTCAAAAAAAAGGAGGATATTTTTTATTTAAAAAAATGCAGCAAAAAAAACAGCAAAATAATTTTTATTTTTTTTAAAAAAATCAACACTACAAAGAAAAAAAAAGGAAAGAAAGCAAAAAAAGCTTAATGGCCTTGGGCCGAATTGAGCCCTGTAATGTTCAATCCATGGCCTCTTTTTGGCTATTTTTTGTGTAAATGGAAATATGACTATATTTATTGTAAAGTAATAACTTTTTGATATATATATGAAATTAGCCCTTTATTTTATCACACTAGATATGACAAGGCCTATTAGCGAGTCGAACATTCCAATTTCAACTTATATTTTTAGTTTTTTACGTTGTCAATCATATTTCTATTATTAAGTTAATTTTTAATATTTTCATGTAAAATATAACAGAGAGTGCTATTAAATGACAAATGAGGTTCATAAAATAAATAAATTAATGATTAATATATTTAATAATTTTGAAATGATTATATCGCCCTTGATCATCCTAGACTTCATCTTCTATATACTAGATAGGTATGCCTGTGCAAATCATGAGGCCAACATAAAAGTCGATGTATTCTTCATATGTTTGCCTCAAACAATGAAGTTGAAGAAAATAAATTCACACAATCTGATAGATTGATGATCGCTCGATAATTTTGAACCCGATGATGATTTGAATAAAATGTGCATTTATTTGGTGAACTGGATAAATGAGACACCATTTTTTTAAAACAAGTAAGGTAGAAAATTAAAAACAAAAAAAAAATTGCATTAACAACTAAATTTTCGCAGATCTCCAGATAGCGAGATGATTTTGGTGCTAGAGAGGTCCAACTCTTTTGCTTTCTTTGAATACTTAACTTTTAATCTTAATTTCTTTTACATTTTATGAATTTCTTATGACATGACAAAATTTAAAAGTCATGTGTGTCATGACCTAAACCGCTATGAGAGACACCCGTACAAAACTTCAGATGGGAGAATATTGAAAACCAATACTTAACCCACTAAACAACTAAGAAAACATGTTGCCTTATTTAAAGCCAAGATTCATAACTAAAATCATTAACAGAAAAACTTGCAGAAATAATTCACCTAAAATCTAAAAGTTGTTTACCAAAACATCTAACATAGTCTATAATACGGGGATACAACTCCAAATAAAAGAAATCTAAGTCTAAACAATGAACTAGAGAGAGTGGATGAATTCATGGTAGCCGAGAAGAAACAACGCACCCTTAGATTCAGGAAACGTCTGTATCACAATTGAGATCGCGCAGCCGCCGCCGGAATATGCCATGTACTCAACAAAAGAAGAGTCAGTGCAGTATCAGTACACAAAACAATAGTGTATTGATAGGATCATTGGCTACCTCTAAATATACGAAATATGAACATATAACTATAACTTATTAAAACATGATAAAACATGAATAACCCAAGTCAGTGAATATAACCAAGACTCTCAGTCATCAGCCTGACTTAACAACCACATGAGATGTGTCCAACATCACAACAATAACAATATATGCAATTCCACACCTTTCAGTTAATCTGAACAATCCAAGGATTCCTAATACATCTTCTACGATGTTTAACATGTAATTTCGATCTACTCAAGAACCATTCCTGCATTTAAACTCAATAATCCGGCCACTCATGGACCAACATATAATAATTACATCAGAAGAAATAAATTTTGATTTATTCATGGGATCAACACACAAAAGCATAACCAAACATGTACCATGCGCGATACACAAGCCAACGATAATAGAATTTGTACCAGTGTGGTACCCAAGTCAACCGATAGATATTCCATACCGAGCGTGGTACTCGAGCCAATCGAAAGTCACAAATATCATAACAATCACAACCATAATAAAAAATAACTCATACTTATAAAACTAACAAGTATTTAAGACAATTCATTGCATAAGATTAACAACTAGATATACTTAATATTCATTCCCTTATCTCCTAAAAGACAAAAGTACAGGAAATACTAACAAAACATTTAACATACACACATAACACAATTTGGAAAATAATTCAACGATTACCTACCTCGAATCAAGCTTGAATGTTCTCAATTATGATATACTTCAATGTTATTAGCCTAATTATGCATAATTGACATCATATTGCATGATTTCAAGTTGAATTCCAATGACCCATGCAATATTCTAGTTTCAAGTATGATTTATGAGATATGATCATGATTTTTAAGTTATATTCTATGAAAACTTTATGAATGAGTTTAAAGATGATTTATGCAAAGACGTTTATGAAAGATGATTGTATGATGTTTCAAGCAAGTTAATGATAGGGAAAGTTAGACTCTAAAGAGATTTGATGAGTAAAGATATGTAATAATGGAAGGCCTACACCACATTGCATGAGTTATATGATAGATGAACTAATCCTATGATTTTACTATAATGTTGATAAATGGGCTATTCTTATGTTATCTTCTAAAAATGCATTGATATTTATTATTATCTTTCCCTATGATCTTTATGATCATGTTTCATGAAAGTTTCATTGTGATAATGACTAAGCACTGAGTGGACCTTGGGATAGGCCTTATTTCCTATAGTTAGGGCAAGAGACCAGAAGTAAGATTCCATTTTTTCATAACTACATTGCCCGCTTAGGTTTACAGATGTCAATATGGCGAAGCTAGTGGATCCACAGAACCCAGTTAGATGAGCTACTAATGGAGTATGCCCTGGTAAGGTAGGCTCTCCTATTTCGATGCTAGAGTCATCGGATTCCATGTATTAGCTTGCTTGATCTTATATATCAGTTAAAGGTCCTATCCCACACAAATTTTAGTTGAGATATGAGTTCTTATGATATTTATGAGATTTTTTCAGCATTGACCGATGAGATAAATATTTTAATATTTTTATGACTTTATTTATGTTTTAAAGATATCGGTGTTGCATCCTATTGTTATTGTTTATGAATCTTCTCACATACTTAGTGTATTTCATGTACTAACACATAATTTTTGCCTATATTGTATCATAATGTAGGGTCAGACGATCACGCTCATCCTCCTCCTGCTCGTGGCTAGAGTTCATTACTGTCACTTTGTTGGTGAGTCTTCATGTTTTGAGGACGAGATATTTACTTGCTTATAAGCTTGTGACTTGATTTTATCTTTCACATTGGTTGAGCTGGGAGATTGTCTCACGCCCCCATCTAATAGTAGAGGCATGTTAGACAGTGAAGAGTCTATGTTGTCATTTCCTCATTTTGAGACTTATGTTTTATTTGAGTTTATGCTTCTATACCCCTTTTGGTCTTGTTTGTTTACTTTATTTACCTTATGTATACTCATGAATGTTATGCTACGAGGCTTGGTTGGGTCCTTCAAGATTTTAAATATCGTGTTACAACTTCGTATATCTTCCATATTAAATAGGTTTGGAGGACGAAAATGTGAATGTGATTAAGAGAAGTCCGTAAGAGGTATGTAAAGCCTATTCCTTCTCTTTATTTGGCATGTCTTAGAGGTAAGTAAGACGTGATACGATCTTTGAAGTAATTCCATTCCTAAGTGTCTCTTATTCACTTCTGGAGGTTGGACTTTTATAGTAGTTGAGTTACTTTCCTTGAACCTTTAATATGCTGAGGACCTTAATGAATATACGGGCTCCTAGTTATAGGACTATATGAAATCAAGTGCTCTGGAGTCCTTAAGTGGTTAGCATTACTTTAGTACACGTCTAGAGACCCCAAGATGCTAATTAATATAGCCCCTAATGGCAGTTAAAGGGCAGCTAAGATGACTAAACTACTACTCGGGTCCTCAGACGATAGCTTAATCCTCTTATACTATCGGATCTCTGATAATATTTAAAATTGCATATGGTTACTCACTACTCTATTCGTGCATACTGTAACCCTTCTATCATCAAGTCCTGGGTCGGGGTATGTAAACATGCGCAGTTCACTGCACTATCCATCGAGTCTCTCACTAAAGGACCGGGTACACTATACGAAGACATGACAATGTAGTGACATGAAAAACTCACTAAGTCCCTCACTAGAGGGCCAGGTATGTATGTATATATATGATGATGTGATGTAATAAGGTGGTGATGGTGCCGAGCCTATGATGGTCCTACGGGTATGATTCACTTGATCCTTAAAAGGGACGGCTATATTGTATAATTTGAGCATGCATGTTTTTACAATTCACAAGGTACAGGTACAAGTTTCTTATATAATGTTTTATCCCCTGCTTCTGTTTCAGATATGCTTCTAGTTATGCTATGTTATGTTTTACATATTTAATACATATGTCGTACTGACCCCCTTTTATGGGGGGCTGCGTTCATGCCTGCAGGTATAAATACACAATTTGGAGATCCGCCAGTGTAGGAGTCCCACTCAGCTGTCCAGAAGTACTCCATCTTGCTAGAGCCTAGATTTTGGTACTAAACCCTAATGTATATATTTTTATTCAGGGTAAGACGGAGGTCCTGTCCCGCCTTATGTTACTGTTCTTACTTTTAAAGGTCTGTGGATATGTACGTGGGTTATGTATGGGTTGTACAGGTATGTATGTACGGTTGTGCTTATATGACTTATGATTTGGGCGTTCCTTGTGTCATAACAACTTTGTCGGCTCGCATGTATATATGTTATGGAATGACCTTATATGATATGACAGCCTTGTTGACTTGTATATTTTCTTACCTATTGGTGCGCTATGAGTCGAACAGGAAATGGGTTTACTTATAGTTGGTAGGGGTACACACGTGTGTCCAGTTCGGGCAACCGTCACGGCCTACGAGGTTAGGTCATGACAATAGATGATCTCTTTGACTAGTTGCAGGGCGCATGTCTTTTCCAAAATTGATCTAATGTCTGGGTACCATCAGCTGAAGATTAGACCTAAGGATGTGCTGAAAATGACATTTAGAACTCGGTATGGGCACTATGTGTTTCTGATAATGTCGTTTAGGTTGAACAATGCACCTATAGCCTTCATGAATTTGATGAATGGGGTGTTTAAGCTGTTCCTCGATTCTTTTGTAATTATATTTATAGATGACATTTTGGTCTATTCGAAGAGTAAGAAAGAATATACAGACCATCTTCATATTGTTTTGGATGTCCTAGGAAAATAGAAATCGTATGTAAAATTTTCTAAATGTGAATTCTAATTATCTTCAGTTGTATTTTTGGGGCATGTGGTTTCAAAATAAGAGGTAATGGTAGATCTTCACAAGATTAAAGTAGTCAAGAACTGATCCGTCCTAGCTCTATGATTAAAGTTAGAAGTTTTGTAGGACTTGCCAGCTACTATCGTCGATTTATGAGAAATTTTATTTCTATCTCTCGTCCTCCTCTCTTTGAAAGAAGGGGCGCTTCCGGTTTTGTTGGTGCTTGAAATAATTTTGTCTTCTCCATATTACTATATCTCTAGAGTCAATAATTTTATATGAGGAACTACTGAACTCAATCATTTGCTGCCGTTACTCTTCAGTTTTCTATTGAGGTCTATCCTGCAGAGGTACTCAAATTGGATCAGTGATCGATTTCTAGGTTTCGTCGTAAACCTAATTGGTTATTTCCAATTACGTAAATCAATAGTTCAAACCGCACTCAAAGGTAGGGCATTTCCCATTTTTATAGGAACTTCTATACCAGAAACAATGGTATCTCCAATTATAGCCCCTCTGGGATGTAAAATATATCTCTTCTCACCATCCCCATAGTGTATGAGACAAATGTATGTATTTCGATTAGGGTCGTATTCTATGGTTACAATTCTACCATATATGTCTTTTTCATTCCGTCGAAAATCGATTTTACGGTATAGACGCTTATGACCTCCCCATCTATGCCTTGCGGTAATGATTCCTCTAGCATTACGACCTTTACCACAATCACACTGTCCATAGATCAAATTATTTCATAGATTAGATTTCACTTGACTGTCTACGGTTCCATTCCACCTATTTGACAAGGCTAACTTAGAAGAAGATATTGTTTGAGTGGACTGATAAATATGAAGAGAGATTCCGAAAGCTTAAGACTCTTCTGACCATGACACCAATTTTGACCCTGCCAGTTGAAGGTAAACATTTCATTATTTATTGTAATTCTTCACATTCAGGCTTGGTTGTTGTATTAATGCAGGATAAGAATGTTATAGCCTATGCCTCGCAGTAGTTGAAGGTTCATAAGAAGAATTATCCAACGCATAATTTGGAGTTGGTAGCGGTAGTTTTTGCTCTAAAAATTTGGTGGCATTACCTTTATGGTGTCAAGTATAAAGTGTTTACTGACCATCGCAGCCTACAACACGTGTTCACTCAGAAAGACTTGAACCAAAGATAGCAAAGGTGGATGAAGTTACTCAAGGATTATGATGTCACCATTCAGTATCATCCAGGTAAGGCTAATGTGGTGCAGACACATTAAGCCGAAAGCCAGTTATCATGGATAGTCTAGCTTGTTTGGGTGTTTCAAAACGGCCCTTGGCTAGGGAGATTCAAGCTTTGGAGACAAAATTTGTGAAGTTAGGCATCTCATAAAAAGATGGGGTGTTGGACAGTATCAAAGCCAAGCAGTTTAAAATGAAAGTTTGAATGAGCTAAGAAAGAAGACAGTATCTGGCAAGGCACCAAATGCGGCTCTTGATGCAGGTGGTGTGCTTAGTTTTAGGGGAATGATTTGTGTTCCTCGAGTGGATGACTTGATTCAAAAAGTGTTGTCTGAGTCTCATGATTTGAGGTACTCTATTCATTCAAATATGACAAAAATGTATCAAGACGTGAAGGGGCTTTATTGATGGCCTAACATAACGAAGGACATAGTTGAGTTTGTGTCTAAGTGTCAGAATTGTCACCAAGTGAAGTATGATCATCAAAGTCCTGTAGGATTACTTTGGATGATGCCCATTCCTGAATAAAAGTGGAAAAGGATAGCTATGAATTTCATGGTGAGTCTTCGTAAGACCTTGAAAAAGTTTGACTCTATTTGGGTTGTGGTTAACAGACTGACGAAGTCATCCCACTTCATTCCAGTCAGAGTAGACTATAATGCACAGTAATTGGCGAAGATTTATGTGAAGAAAGTAGTAAGGCTGCACAGAGTGCCCCTTTCTATCATCTCAAACCGTGGTACGCAGTTTATATCGAAGTTTTGGGGGAAATTGCATGAGGAGTTGGTCACTCAATTCACTTTTAGCACAACGTTTTATCCACAGACTGACGGGCAACAGTGTTTTAAAAGGCGAGGACGTAAGGCAAGGTGTTTTATCCAGTACGAGGCGAGACGTTTTATCCAATACGAGGCGAGGCGTAAGCTCGGAGACACAGAGCGTAAGTCCCATGGATTTACGTGGCGTACATCTCATGTATATTCAATTTTATAATTTTATTACTTAAAAAATAAGGTAAAGTAAAACTTTCAACGATTTTACAAATAAATTTTAATAAATAACCAATAATATAGAAAACAATATCATAATTATTATTTGAGAAAGGTATTAATAATTAATAATATAGAAAAAAGTATTATAATTACTATTTGAGAAATGTAACAACTAACAACACAAAAAATGATAATAGCCAAAATAATCTTTAAGATAAAATTATCATTCATCTTCACATTTACTAGTTTTCTCACCCTTAATTAATATTTGCACTGATTATTATTTATATATTTTAAAGAAGAAGAAAGATAAAAAGTGTAAGAGTAATGACAAAAAATGAATAAATTATTTCATAAACATAGTGCTATAAAAGATTTATCATATCAATTTCAGACATGATTATCTAAAAAATTATTTATAGCAATATCATTTTCTATACGATTTTATTTATATATTTTATAATAAATCACTAAAATCTGAAAAAACTTGATAACATAAAATATAAATATCATCACACCAATAATAAAAAATTTATTTAAAGCAAAAATGGATTAAAAAAAAAGTTAACATTCGGGGCCTATGTTTTTATGCCCAGGACTTAGGTTTTTATACTCGAGGCTTACGCACTAAATTCTAGGACTTACGCTCTATGGATCTACACCTTCAATTTGCGCTCTAGAACAGTTTTGATACGCCACGCCCAGGGGCTTGCCTCGGGACTCTCCCCGAAAATGCTTTTTAAAACACTGATGGACTGTCAGAGAGGACCATCAAAGTGTTGGAAGACAAGTTGAGAGCATATGTAATTGAGTTTGGAGGTCATTGGGATAAAGTCCTATCTTTGTGTGAGTTCTTCTACAATAATATCTATCATTCCAAGATTGATATGGAACCATTCGAAGCGCTCTATGAGAGAAAATGTAGATTGCCTATAGGGTGGTTTGAGGCTGGAGATGTGAAGCCTTTGGGGGTTGACTTGGTAAATGATGTTTAGGATGAGGTAAGAAGCATCCAATCTAAGCTCCTAACAGACAGATTGAGTATGCAGATCGCCAGGTGAGGGACAGGACATTTCAGGCTGGTGAGCAAGTTCTTCTGAAAGTGTCACCCATAAAGGGGAGTGATGCGATTTGGCAAAAAAGGCAAACTCATTCCTTGATACATTGACCCATTTGAGATTCTTGACTGTGTAGGGCCAATGGCTTTACTGCCAAGCCTATTTGGGGTCCATCTTGTATTTCACGTGTCCATATTGAAAAAATATCATGGGGATGGAGATTATTTCATAAAGTGAGACTCAATTTTGTTAGATAAGGACCTTCAGTATGAGGAGGAACCCGTTGCAATCCTTGATCGTGATGTTCAGAAGCTGAGGAACAAAGAGATTAAGTCGATAAAGGTCCAATGGAAGCATCATTCGGTGGAGAAAACTATTTGGAAAACTGAGGAGGATATGTGAGACAAGTATCCTCAATTATTTGACGATTCAGGTACTACTCTATCCTTGCGTTAACCTAGTTTTTTCCTAATTTTGTCACTCAGGAGTGAGTGATGGGTAAATTGGTATCTATTGTAACAACTTATTCCCGTTGTTATAGATAAGCCAATGGGGGAAGAATTTGGGCCAGGAAACTTTTGGGTAGTAATTTGGAAATTTTGAGCCTAGACAAGACTTGGATGAAATTTGAGTCAAGTAAGGTCTAGGGTAATCGAATAATGGGTGGAGGATTTAATTATGAATTTGATCACTTGAGTTGATAGCCAAGACATTAAGGAACTTGTACGGATTTACGGGATTAAATTCAGGCGAGTAAAACTCCCGAAATTAAGGATAGTGTTACAACATCAAAGTTTGAAGATGATCTGCAAAATGGGAGCTTGGAACTCAAATTCTGACTCTCTGTCTCCGTGCAACCAGCTATAGAGAGATTATTCCCACAAGGACGGGGTCGTTATAATGGGATGGGGCCCCTGTGGTGGACCAGTCGCGACCTAAATCGAGGAAAAGCCTCAAAAATATTATTTTTCTAAAAACTTTATTTTTTAGAGCTAAGGGGAGACCTAAGACAGTTTCTTATCAGTTTTTCACAAATTCTCACGCAAAATGTACGTCAATTACTCCCAATCCATATTTTGATTTTTATAACTTAGAACCTTTGTTATTTATCGTTGGTAGGGGTTTTAGCTTAAATTGAATAGTGGAAAAAATCCTAGTTGGGTGTTAGGATCATGAACTTAGCTACGAGTTGGTGTTTAGATATAGATATGATTCGGATAAATAAGGCCGCTTTTATTGATCCTTTGTATGTATATAATTATTTTAGATCAAGAACAAGCAGAAAGACTCCGAAAAGGGAAAATAAAAGTTCTTTGAGAGCATTCAAGCTAGATTTTGAGGTAGGTGATTGTTTATTTTTCTGTGTGTGATATATATGCCTAGCATGTATGAGAATAAGGAGAGATGGATTGAACCTGATGAAAAGACTATTTCTGATCAATTATGTGAAATGAACTTGTTACTTGCTTGTGTAACTATGTGAGACTATTCATTATGATTGTGATTGTGGTTGATTGGATCGAGTGTCACATTTCGACATATAATTAGATCGAGTGTTATATTACAATACATAATTTGGATCGGATATCGTGTTTCGACATAATATTGAATCGAATGTCATGTTCCGATAATTAATTAGATCGGGTTTCATATTCCGACACAACTAACAGTTTAGGTGTAGGTTCCATGAGAAACCATTCTTTGACCATTGCATTGAAATTGAGATTGTTAATTTATGTATATGTATATGTACTAATTATTAAATGATAAGTGGTGAAGTACTCTGTACATGTGTGTTTATTGTGTTGTGGTTATTTGTTTATATTTCACTTACTAGAATAGCGGCGTGTACCTACCAGTACACTATTGTTTTGTGTACTCATACTGCACTTGCTCTTTCTTTGTTGAGTACAAGGCATCTTCAGGTGACTACTGACAGACCTCAGTTAAGAGATCGTTGATTTGACGGATTCAAGGGTGAGCCACCTCTTTCAGGCTGCCATGGATCTATCTTAGTTCTTAGTCCATCCTTTCAGACTTAGACTTTGATTTAGACTTATTATGTTATGGTTTTCGGGGTTGCATCCCCTTTTTCTTAGACTTGTTGGTTAGTAAAGTTTTGATACAATGACTTTCAGGTTCTAGGGGTTGAAATTCTGCATGTGTTTTGTTTTGTTAACTCACTGAGTTTATGAGAACTCAGCTTTTAAATTGATATTTAAACTTGTTTCCATATCTTTAAATGCACATCTCTTGTTAATGTTGCTTAGTTGGGTTGTAGTAATGGATCTCCCACCGAAGGATTGGAGTGGGTGTCAATCACGGCGGATCAGGATCGTGACATCACTACACCAAAAGTTTTCTTACCCAATTTCTTTCATCAGTGGTTTACCTATCACGACCAGAGGGGTCATTATAAAAATATTTTTAAATTTAGTACATTCAAACAAATATATTATTTTATTTATACACTAACAACTTGTTTGGATAGTGATTTTTTGTGGTATGCTATGATATGGTTAGTAAAAGAACTACGTTTGTTTTAATTATTTCTTTAATTACATGGAGTGGTATGGTTTGGTTTCATGGTAACCATGAAAACCCTCACTTTTTAAAACCACCAATTTGGTGGTATTCCATTGTTTCCTTATTTTTGTTTCAAGTATACCCTTACTTAATTTTAAATAATTTTAATTTATCCTCTATTCTTTATTAAACGTTACCCTAAAATATCTACTTCTTTCACCGTGTATTACTTATTCTCCTCTGCAATAATTTTTGAAGTTTCTAGGAATTTCAAATTGATATTATCTCTTCAATTGTGCTTGTTATCTCTTCAATTGAAGCTTCTAGGGATTTCAAATTGAAATTTTCTCTTCAATTATTATTAATACTTATAATAATTAAGGGCATTTGCATAAATTTATCAGTTACGATACATTGTCATACAGTCAAACCAAACAACAAAATTATCATTAAACAATATCAAAGCATATAGCCTATCCAAACATAGTATTATACTGTACATTACAGTATTATACCATACCATACCATATAGTATATTATGGAACCATGGAAAACCATCATCCAAATAGAGTGTAAGAAAATAATTTGTTAATTCAAAAACGGCAAAACAATAATAATGATGTAATTTAATTTTTATTTCAAATTTTGACAAATAATAAATGTAAATTTTTTTCTTCAAAAAAATGAAAATAAAAACATAAATATATTAAAATACATTTAACACGACCCAATAGCAAAAAAAATCAATTTTAAATATTTAATTATTATAACAAACTTCTTTTTATATCTATTATTTCTTTAATTCTCATTATTAATTAGCACCAAAATTTCTTCATGTCAACTAAGAAATTCATCCTTCTATAAAATGCTTTTAAATTGAGTACATTAGAAAAAAATATATCATTTTACTTATATACTAAGCAAATAATTTATTAACTCAACAACAACAACAACAACAACAACCCAGTGAAATCCCACATCGTGGGGTCTGGGGAGGGTAGAGTGTACGCAGACCTGACTCCTATCAATGTAGGACGGCTGTTTCCGAAAGACCCTCGGCTCAATAAAAGCATAGAAAAAGGTCAGACAAGAATATTAGAGTAAATAAGTAGATGACGAAAACGGTCCAAACAATAGTATAATCAAAGCACAGAAAACAGTAGATATTATTATTGGATAATAACATAAATACCATAAATAACATACATCAGAGTACAAGAAATCATAGTGCGTTAATACGCCTACGAACAAGGGAGAATAAAACCACTATGTACTAGCCTTCTACCCTAATGTGTGTCCTCCACACCCTCCTATCTAGGGTCATGTCCTCGGTAAGTCGTAAATGCGCCATGTCCTGTCTGATCATCTCTCCCCAATATTTCTTCGGCCTACCCCTACCTCTTCTGAAACCATCCATGGCCAGCCTCTCACATCTCCGCACTGGTGCATCTGGGACTCTCCTCTTCACATGTCCAAACCATCTCAGTCGCGTTTTCCGCATCTTGTCTTCCACCGAGGCCACTCCTACCTTTTCTCGAATAGCCTCATTTCTAATCTTGTCACTCCTGGTATGCCCACACATCCATCTCAACATTCTCATCTCGGCAACCTTCATCTTTTGCACGTGGGAGACCTTAACTGGCCAACACTCCGCCCCATACAACATAGCTGGTCTAACGACCACTTTGTAGAACTTGCCCTTAAGTTGTGGTGGTACCTTCTTGTCACATAACACACCTGAGGCGAGCCTCCATTTCATCCATCCTGCCCCAATACGGTGTGTGACATCCTCGTCGATCTCTCCGCTGTCTTGCATGATAGAACCAAGGTACTTAAAACTACTTCTCTTTTGGATGGCTTGGTCCCCGAGCCTAACTTCCGCGCTAACCTCTTGAGGTGTCTCACTGAACTTGCACTCTAGGTATTCTGTCTTGATCCTAGTCAGCTTAAACCCCTTAGACTCCAAGGTGCGTTCTAATTCGTAATTCAAATTTGACTAATAATGTATACAAAAAGTGTTTCAAAAAAGAAAAAATAAATAAAAATTAAATACATAAAATAATTTTAACATGGACCCAATAGCAAAAAAATAATAATTCAATTTTAATATCTTTAATTATTGTAACAAACTCTTTATATATCTATTATTTATTCACTTCTTATTATTAATTAGCAACAAAATTTCTTCATGTCACCTTTGGAATTCATCCTTCCAAAACAATGATTTTTAAATTGAGTACATTTTAAAAAATATAGATCGTTTTATTTATATACTACGAAAATAATTTATTAACTCAGAAATGACAAAACATTAATAATGATACAATTTTGTTCATATTTCAAATTTTGACTAATAATAAATATACAAAAATTATTTCAAAAAATGCAAAAAATTAAATACATAAAATACATTTAACACGACCCAATAGCAAATAAATATTAATATATTTAATTATCGTAACAAACTTCTTTTATATCTACTATTTTTCCACGTCTCATTATTAATTTGCAACAAAATTTCTTCATGTCAAGTTAGGAATTCATCATTTCATAAAATGCTTTTAAATTAAGTACATTCGAAGAAATATATCATCTTATTTATACACTAAAAGAATAATATATTAACTCAGAAACGGCGAAACGATAATAATGATACAATCTAATTCGAATTTTAAAATTTGACTAATAATAAATGTAAAAGAACTGCTTCACAAAATAAATAAAATAAAAATAAATTAAACACATAAAATACCTTTAACACCATCCAATAGCAAAAAATATAGATAAATCAATTTTAATATCTTTAATTATTATATTAAACTTATTTTTCATCTATGTTATTTCTTCACTTCTCATTATTAGTTAGCAACAAAAAAATTTCATGTCAATTAAGGAATTCATTCTTCCATATATTTTTTTTAAAATTAAGTACATTTGAAAACAATATATCATTTTACTTATATACTAAGTAAATAATTTATTAACTTAGAAACGACAAACAATAATAATGAGACAATCTAATTCGTATTTCAAATTTTGACTAATAATAAATGTAATAAAATCATTTCAAAAAATGAAAAAATAAAAATAAATCGTTTAGATAAAATACTTTTAACACGATTTAATAGAAAAATAATAATTTTAATATCTTTAATTATTATAACAAACGTCTTTTTATATTTATTATTTCTTCACTTCGCATTAGTAATTAGCAACAAAATTTCTTCATGTCAATTAATGAATTCATTCTTTCATAAAAATAATTTTAAAGTGAGTACATATCAAAAAAATTATATCATTTTATTTATATATAAATAAAATAATTTATTAACTCTGAAACAATGAAACAATAACAGTGATACAATCGAATTCGTATTTCAAATTTTGACTGATAATAAATGTAAAAAAAATAATCAAAAAATGAAAAAAAAAATAGAAATCAATTATATAAAATACATTTTACACAACCAAATAGCAAAATAAATAAATAAAACAATTTTAATATCTTTAATTATTATAAAAATCTTCTTTTTATATTTATTATTTCTTCACTTCTCATTATTAATTAGCAACAAAATTTCTTTATATAAAGGAATTCATCCTTCCATAAAATAATTTTAAATTAAGTACATTTGAAAAAAAAATTATTTTATTTATATACTAAGTAAACAATTTATTAACTCAGAAACAACAAACAATAATAATGATCCAATCTAATTCGAACTTCATGTTTGACTAATAATAAACTCTAACAAAGTAAGTTACATAATTTTTAAAAAATAAATCAAATACATAAAATACATTTAACACGATCCAATAGCAAAAATTATTAATAATAATAATCAATTTTAATATCTTCAATTATTATAACAAACTTCTTTTGATATCTATTATTTCTTCACTTCTCATTATCAATTAGCTACAAAATTTCTTCATATCAACTAAGGAAGTTATCCTTCCATAAAATTATTTTAAATTAAGTACATTCAAAAATATATATCATTTTACTTATATATTAAGTAAACAAGTTATTAACTTAGCCCCGCTTGCTTGCCCGGAAGGGTTCAAAAGAGGAAACAATAATGATCCAATCTAATTCAAACATCATATTTGACTAATAATAAACTTCAATAAAATAAGTTATAATTATTTTTTAAAAAATAAATCAAATGCATAAAATACATTTAACCCGACCCAATAACTAAAAATAAAATAAAAATCAATTTCAATGTCTTTAATTATTATAACAACCTTCTTTTAATATCTATTATTCCTTCACTTCTCATTATTAATTAACAATTTTTTTTTATCATATCAACTAAGGAATTCATCCTTCCATAAAATTATTTTAAATTAAGTACATTCGAAAAAATATATCATTTTACTTATATATTAAGTAAACAATTTATTATCTCAGAAACGACAAACAATAATAATCATCAAATCTAATTTGAACTTCAGATTTGACAAATATTAAATTTCAATAAAATAAGTTACAATTTTTTTTAAAAATAAAGCAAATACAAAAAATTCACTTAACATAATCAATAGACCAATATATATATATATATATATATATATATTTTCTCTCTAAATTAATAAAGTAAAATAACTATAAATACACTAACTCAGAAACGACAAATTCAAACTTCATATTTGACTAATAATAAACTCCCATAAAGTAAGTTACAATTTTTTTTTTAAATTAATCAAATACATAAATACATTTAACATGACCCAATAGCAAAAAATATAAAATAAAAATCACTTCTCTTGATAACTATTATTTCTCCGCTTCTCATTATTAATTAGCAACAAAATTTCTTCATATCAACTAAGGAATTCATCATTCCATAAAATTATTTTAAATTAAGTACATTCTAAAAAATATATCATTTTACTTATATATTAAGTAAAACAGTTTATTAACTCAGAAACGACGGCCAATAGTAATGATCGAATCTAATTCAAACTTCATATATTTGACTAATAATAAACATCAATAAAGTAAGTTACAATATTTTTATAAAAATAAATCAAATACAAAAAAATCATTTAACACAATCAATAGCCAAAAAAATATAAAGGAAAATAACTATAAATATATTAACTCAAAAACGACAAACAATAATAATGCTCGAATCTAATTCGAACTTCATATATTTGACTAATACTAAACTCCAATAAAGTAAATTACAATTTCTTTTAAAGAAAATAAATCTAATACAAATAATACATTTAACACGATCAATAAAAATAATAATATTTTTTCTAAAAATATAAAGAAAAATAACTATAAATATATTAACTCAGAAATGAAAAACAATAATAATGCTCAAATCTAATTCGAACGTCATACATTTGACTAATAATAAACTCCAATAAAGTAAATTACAATTTCTTTTTAAAAAATAAATCAAATACAAATAATACATTTAACACAATCAATAATATATATATATATATATATATATATATATATTTTCTAAAAATATAAAGGAAAATAACTATAAATATATTAACTCAGAAACGACAAACAATAATAATGCTCAAATCTAATTCGAACTTCATACGTTTGACTAATAATAAACTCCAATAAAGTAAATTACAATTTCTTTTTTAAAAATAAATCAAATACAAATAATACATTTAACATGATCAATAAAAATAAAATAATATATATATATATATATATATATATATATATATATATATTCTAAAAATATAAAGGAAAATAACTATAAATATATTAACTCAGAAACGATAAACAATAATAATGCTTAAATCTAATTCGAACTTCATACATTTGACTAATAATAAACTCCAATAAAGTAAATTATGATTTCTTTTTAAAAAATAAATCAAATACAAATTAATACATTTAACACGATCAATAAAACATATATATTCTAAAAATATAAAGGAAAATAACTATAAATATATTAACTCAGAAACGACAAACAATAATAATGGTCGAATCTAATTCAAACTTCATATATTTGACTAATAATAAACTCTATGTGACCAGGAGGTCACGGGTTCAAGCCTTGGAAATAGTCTCTGGCAGAAATGCAAGGTAAGGCTGCGTACAATAGACTCTTATGGTCGAGTCCTTCCTCGGACCCTGCACATAACGGGAATTTTAGTGCACCGGACTGCCCTTTTTAATAGCCAAAAAAAATAATATATTTTTTTAAATTAATAAAGTAAAATAACTATAAATATTGCATACAAAATATTGAAGAACCCTTTCCCTTGTCTTATTTTTCACCAAAAAATATATCACTCTCTTTTCTCCTTCTCCCCTTCTCTCTGTAGATTCAGTGATACATATATACAGAGAGAGATACAGTTGGGGTATATACTATAGTTGAGAATATTGGTTGGGTTGTAGTCTTGAGGTGGTGAAGATGAGCAACACTGGTATACTTGGGGGATTAGGTAGGGTTTCAATCCCTTCTGGTATGCGAAAGACGATCCAAAACATCAAAGAGATCACTGGAAATCATGGTGAAGATGAGATATATGCAATGCTCAAGGAATGTTCTATGGATCCTAATGAGACTACTCAGAAGCTTCTTTCCCAGGGTTCATTTTTTTTAATCTCTCTCCCTCTCTCTCTGTTTTTTTATATGTTAGCTCTATGTGTATGTACTTAGCTGTCACTTTTACTGTATGAGATGGGTTTGATCTTGCTTTCTGTTGTGATCTGTTTATGGCTTTGATTATTTGGTAGAATGAGCTTTTTTGGAGAGACCCTTTTCTTCAATTTTGATTTTTGCCCCCTTTTCTGGGCTTCTGCATGTGCCTTGTACTCAATTGAGTCGGTTTTTCCCCTCTCGCCCCTTCGTTTTCTCATCTTTTCTTCTTTATACTTTTGTTTTTTTTCCTTCTCTTTCTGGTGTTTTAAATTTGGGGGTTGAGGGGTTGGGGGGCAGAATTCAATTTTGGGTTTCTGAATGGTGCACTTGCATATGTGTAAAAGGGCTGTCTTTAGTTTGTTATGGTGTTTGAGAAGAAACCTTCTGATAGACGCAATCACCCTTCTCCCTCTCCGCCAAAAGGGGGTTTATGTTGCTCGGACTATTCAAAAATGTCAACGTGTGCGTGCCAGATTCTCCAAAAGTAGTGTATTTTTGGGAATCTAACACATGTGCAGCATCGAAAGTGCAGAGTTCGATACAACTTTGGGGGGGAGGGGGAGGGGGAGGGGGAATCTGCTTTTGGTTCAAGATCAGATTGGTTAAAAATTACATTTTTTGCAGCTATGATTTAATGAACAACAGGTTGATGGTTGGTGCAATTCTTTTAAGAGAAAATGTGCCATTCACAGTTACTTTTGATTAGGGAAATGTGACATTCATATTAGGAGCATAAAGGGTTTTTTGTTCTCTCTCTTTAGGGCACCCTTGTGTTGGTGACATAACTAAGTTTCTTTACTAAACTCACTTAAGCTTTGTTTGCAGATACATTCCATGAAGTTAAAAGGAAGCGTGATCGGAAAAAAGAGGTATGATTAGGAACTGTGCATAACTACAATCGCTCTCTATAAAATGAAAAAATTATGAACTTACTAATTTGCCTGTAAATTTCTTATGGGAGTGGCATAGGTATGAGTTGTCTTTTTCCCCTTTTTCTTCATTTATTTTGGGTGAGAAAGTGTAAAATAATGTAGTCAGCTGTTTTTGGTGCCTGAAGAGGTTATTGTAGTGCATACTCTTGGTCTGTGGCTGACATACGGGG
Organism: Solanum dulcamara; assembly: GCF_947179165.1. Classification (NCBI taxonomy): domain Eukaryota; kingdom Viridiplantae; phylum Streptophyta; class Magnoliopsida; order Solanales; family Solanaceae; genus Solanum; species Solanum dulcamara. The sequence goes on from NC_077242.1 coordinate 12,847,568, forward strand.
TTGTTAAGTGCTCATTGGTGTACGTTCTAGAGTCTGTGGGATGAGCGAGTGATTTATTGCCTGAAATAGATAACAAATTCAATAGCATATCTATAGACCTGTCGAAATCACGTAGCTGTTCAGCATTTGCGAATGCCATCTTGTGTTCAACTGCTGTAATCATAGTTGCAGCTTATCTTCTTGTTCTGCTGAAGAAAATTACATAGTAGTACTGCTTAATGCGTAGTTTATCAGAAAAAAGATCCTGATCTAATAGCTATGCGTTAGCACCTTAGTAGAATTCATTCACCTTTTGGCTCTTACGGACCTAATTAATGTCAAATGTGTTTCTTTGTCTGAGTGTTTATGGATTAATCCAATTTGGCATAAGCATCTTGCTTAAATTTTATTGTTGATTCGTTAAATGCCTAATAAATGAACTGTTTTGGGTTACTATAGACCTTTCATCTTCTCATTTTGCACTCTTGGCCTCAGAATTCAATCAAGGAGTCTGCAGAACCAAAGTGGAAAACAGACATGCAGGGCCGAGGGAACAAAGGGATTCGTGGAAATTTGACTTCTCGTCATGCTTCACATGGTAAACAACAATTATTTTAATCGTCCTGCATTTTGGTAGTTTCTTGTGATACTGCAGAGCCCTGGTTCCTCATTTTGTGCTCTTCTGAATCTTAATTTACGAGCCCAACTTTTCTAAGATACTCAAGCTACTTCCTTTTCCATCTATTCTGATGTGCCATTCTTGCTAAATGACAAAATGCTCTGATTTCTGAGATTTAAATGTCTAATCTACAATATGTTTCTTTGTTTACACATTTCACCTGTTATTTCAAATGCATCTTAACTGATTTTGACCTCTTATTCAGGCGTTCCTACCAATATCAGGCTTTAAAAAATTGATTTCACACATTAGGCCTTCTCATTTCGCTCATAGAAAGAGCCTTTATATTTCTTTTAGATTGATCTTATGTTCCTCCCTTTTCTTATCCACTCATACTATCATGTGTATGTCTTGTCAGATGTAGGTGGTGGTTTGAACAGTAAAGACAATATTGCTAATCATATTCTTGATAAGAGTGTCAACATATCTTCAGTGGCTGATGTTGAGGCAAAGAATATTTCAAGGTGGTATTTGATATTTACGGATTTTTTCGCTGTATTGGCAATTGTTGCATTTGTATGATACCTTGATTGCCAGGGTAATACCTTTCATAGTAGATTACAGAAAAAGCCCTCTGAGGTCTTTGGTTGCCTAAATTATCTGTTCTTGTTTTGACGGCCTAATTTTCATTATTGTTTTCAGCTCATCAAGTGCTGCAGTAAATGGGCCTAGTGGTCTAGCTTCTGGGAGCAACAGTGATGTACAAAATGCTCATGCACCCCCACGAAGAGGAGTTAAACAATTTGAAGCAAATACAGGCATGCAGACAACTTCTGCTGATGCAAACAAAAAACCAAAATCAGCTACAGGAAACAAGGATGTGCATGGTCAGCGGATGCCAAACATCGGCAATTCTTCAAGAATGCTTTCACCATCTCCATCAGGAGCTTTTCTTTCAGCTTCAGATCCTGTGCTCTTGCCATCTCAAGATTCACGACCCGCTGGTGTAGTAGTCACAGTTAGAAGGGAAGTTGGGGCCCTGCATTCTCCAGTTGAACATGCTTCTTCTAAATCCAATGGGAGCAAAAAGACTACTGGTAAAGGCTTTGAAGGTTTAATAATATGAAACTGTTATTATTTGATCGAATATGTGTTACGATTAGTATAAGTATAAATTTTGTTATCCCCTTTTTGTTTTTTTTAAAGAAGACGGACTTGTTACTGTTCAATTTATGAAGCTTATATATTTCTTTCCCCTCACATCCTAGTAGCAGTTTCTGCTGCTGGAGGCTCAAATAGCCAAGTAAAGATGCCAAGCAAATTTCAGGGGCCTGGAAAGAATCAACTTCCGGAGTACTCGCAAACTGCTTCTTCAACCCATAGTGGTTCTTCCATTAGTAGGCCGTCATCTAATTACAACAATCGGTCACATACAGTTGGTCCCCAAAAAGGTACAGTAAGTTAACGTGTTCTGTATGTTATAATATTATTTTGATGCCCCAACTTCTCAAATGATTTACTAAACTGATTTTGTTAGTGTTTTCGTTACTATTGCTGCATAGTTTGATAATTGAAGTTCTTGGATTTTGCTTCATAATTACCTGTATAATGTTCTTCTACCTTTCCTTTTTGTACTTGGGTAAGGGAAGTTTGAATCATAATTTTATTAACTCTCAGACGAAGAGCCTAATCAAGAAAAATGCAGAGAAACCTTCTGTTGTTTCATCTACCCAGAACATTTTTTTGCAATTACAGCCTATACTTTAGCTTCAGGAAAAACTGTAGATTTTGTGAAATTTCCAGTGATGGAAGTGGTATGGTGTACTTTGATTCAAGCCTTGGAAACAGCCTCTGACAGAAATGCAATGCAAGGTAAGACTGCGTACAATTGACCCTTGTGGTCGGGACCTTCCCCGGACCCTGCGCATAGCGGGAGCTTTAGTGCACCGGTCTGCCCTTTTTACAGCCTATACTTTAGCTTCAGGAAAAACTGTAGATTTTGTGAAATTTCCAGTGATGGAAGTGGTATGGTGTACTTTGATAGAGTAGAATACCAGAAATCTTTTTTCATAAAGAGAAATACTAGAAATCTTCAAGACTATATTTATTCACATGCACCACATCTTGTATCAGATAGAGTTGGCACCCTTTTTTTTGGCGGGGGCGGGGGGGGGGGGGGAGCTTTAAAGCTGTAAAGTAGACTGCCCAAGAAAAGTTTATGGTTAGTTATATAGGTGTCATAAGTATGAAGTTAAAACTTGTCCCCAAGGCTTGGTTCAAGTGGCTGGGACTTGTGACTTTGGTCACAGGTTCGAGCCGCGCGCCATGTGAACTAAGTATGGTATTTAAGTGGAGAAGAGTAGAGGGGCGAGTCCGTTTTCCCCGAGTTCCAGAGGCTGCGTCCTCGGTCATGAAAAACTTATGAAGTTCAAGACTTCTGTTTTTGGGTTATAGTTATATTATGAGTTTTTCTTTTAAAAATAATTACTTTGAATGTTCTGGGTGGTCTGTTATAGTTATATTTCGAACAGCAGTTGGTACTGATGCTGTAGAACCTTCCATGCCACTGCCACCTTGCTGTTGCAGAAACAAATGAATTAATCTGCAGAGTCCTAGTAGGGTGGTCTGTTGTAGAGATGAGAAATGAATAATATTTCTTTTTAATCAAGAGACGAGAATGAAAATAAAGCTGTTATTCCAGTTCATGCCATCCCCCGCAAGAACTTCTTCTTTGATTACATAATGCAATTTATCAAGAAACAGTAAAACCATTTGCCACAAGAACATCTGCTTGTGGTTAAGATCGTACATTATCAAACCACAAATTTATGACGAAGAACATTGAAGAAGAAAGAGTGTAGCAATTCTTCTTGAGATGCTTTTGTGAAATTAAAAAAAGGTTTTTGCATGCCATAACAATGAATAGAGAGTAAAAACTTTTGGAACAGTGATAGAGATACAACTTTGATCTTCTTTTCATAAAAAAAATATAGAAAAGGTGCTTTTCATGCTACAAGAAGAATTTTGAATTTTCGAATTCTCGTTGATTTGGTCATATGAGCTGAAATTGAGCTCAACGTAGACTAAATGAGTTGAACTAGTGGAAAAACTTCTTGCGTACAGGACCCCCCCCCCCAAAAAAAAAAAAAAGAAAGAAAGAAAGAAATACTAAAGCGTATTGATTTAAGACATCTAACTATATAAATCTTGCTGGATACTTTCGAAGACACCGTGATTTGATAATCAAATCACGATTTTTCAAGTTATCATTGTTTTAACCTTAACATCTCCATATTACTCCATTTGTAATTCTGTAATATACAATATACATATAGATGGGTGGGTTCACTGAGTGATCAATAAGGCTCATCTTAGGTTGGTGACTTCCATTGTACTTTGGGGGGTCATCCCTGAGCCCATTTCATATTGTACATTCTTGGATTTTTTTCTTCTAAAATGCTCATGTACCACTTTTAGAATTGTTCACAAATAAAAAAATAGTCTCATCTGGAACTTAGCTCAAGCTTGAGTTTCCAAAATCAAAATGTTGCGTCAGAAATGTTTAAGTGCAACATGTTCACGTTCTCAAAATTGAATGTTGGCAGTTGACTCGTTACAAGTCATCATGTCCCTTGCATAAGTTAATTTGCTGGATACTGCTTTGTAAAGGGTAGAAAGTATTGATCTTTGTTTAGATACTTGTTTGTTTTTACTTTCGAAATGTTGTATAGTGTCTTAAGTTTTTGTGTTTGTTGTACTTGTTACTCTGTCACTAGATGACTGTAGTGTTCCCAAAATTTGAACCTTAGTGCTGTAAGTCTCCTTGCTTGTTTGTTGGTTCGAGTTCACTTGTTAGATTGGAAAAGATAAAGAAAATGCATTTTAACAAATAGAGTTTGTCTTCCCCATCTGTCCAGTAATTCATGCTGGAAGCATAACACTGTCTTCTATGTTTTTCTACACCAGGTCCTTGTAAGGAATGGAAGCCAAAGCCTGTAAACAGTAATCTAGCTCAGGGGTCTGCTCTTGCTGCTGCTGCTTCATCTGGTGTTTCTACTGTTCCTGTTGAAGTCAATACTCTGTCGCAGCCTTCTGCTTCTGTTCCTGAAACAAAAGAAGTTACTAAGGATCTGCAGAAGAAGTTAGAGGAATCAAACATTTCAGATGTTGAAAATGTTATTATCCCTAATCACCTTCACGTTCCTGAGGTTGAAAAACTTGGGTTGAGTTTTGGAAGTTTTGACACTGGCTTTAGTTTGGGCACAAGCACAAATAATGCTTCTGAGCATGACGGAAGTCCACCACTTTCTGAATCTTCTGAGAGCATTGAAGAAGCTGCAAGTGCACAACTTCCAAGGTCTCTCTATCTACGCTGCTCCCTCCCTTGCCCTATTGATATGACAGAAGTTTTTTTGCAGTAATTTCTATTATATCTATACTTATCAACCAAGAAAAAATAACTTTTATTGAATCTTTAGGAAGTCTTTTGGTTTCAAATTACAGTTTCAACAGAAGTATTAACGTATTAACTCAAAACATGGTATCAGTAGATGATTTAGATACACCCTCTGCTCCCTTTGTCCCACTCCCGCTGTCACAGTTTTTTTTTTTGAGAAAGTAACAACTTGTATTCTATTTCCAAAAAATCAGAAACTGCCACAACAAGTTACAGGTTTCCTAATTACAATTGAGGTAGAGTATCCGGAAGATCTTCAACACTTTACCAAAAAATTACAAAGAGCTTAAGACATCTATAACTGACCCTAGATCTTCCATATACTCCTGTTTACACCAAGAATGCAACACTAAACAATTCATCTTCATCTTCTGGATGCTGTTGCTCTTGTTCCGGAAGCACCTGAGGTTTCTTTCTCTCCAAACTGACCACCAGATGCAAGTTGGTATAATTTACCATCTATCCTTGTGGTCAGAGATGTTAGCATAGCTGGTCCAGATCTTCTGGGTCTGAGCTATTTTTCTTGGCATCACCCAGCTAAGACCCTTCATATTTATGAAGATTTTCCACAGTAGATAGGTAATCCTGCATGTAGAAATAGGTGAGTAATTGTCTCAGCCTTTTCTTCACATAAGAAGCATCTAGGGCTTAGATGGATCCCCCTCTTCATGAGATTTTCTTGAGTTAACACAGCTTGTTTAGCCACAAGCTAAGTAAAACAGGATACTTTATAAGGAATTTTAACTTTCCATATAAGCTTCCAAGGCCAGTCATCAATCTGATTATCATAAGGATTAAGCTTTTTGTAGGCCCCTTTCACACTGAATTTGCCTTGACTGTGACCCTGCCATTCCAATCTATCTTGGTCATTAGAAGTTCCTTTGAATTGATGCAACTTGCGGTAGAACTCAACTAACCTCAAAATCTCCCAGTCATTAAAAGGTCTTCTAAAACTCAAGTTCCATCCCTGTTCAGACCAAACTTCAGCCACAGTGGCCCTTTGTTGCTGATTTAGAATGTAAATGTCATAAAAGGTATCCTTTAGAGAAGCTTGTTCAAGCCAGTTGTCTTCCCAGAAAGACACCTTCCTGCCATCTTCTGTTCTTATACAACAATTCTCTCTTAGCTTTGGCCACAAATTACTGATGGACCTCCAAAGGCTGATTCCATAAGTGTTAGTGACAATATTGGTGGTCCAATGGTCTGCCATTCCATACTTCAACTGGATTACTTCTTTCCAGAGTGCCAGTTCACTAGATGCAAGTCTCCAGAGCCACTTCATCATAAGGCATTGATTCTGTGTTTTTAAGTTTCTTACCCCCATACCCCCTTTCTGTTTACTTTCAATCAGTGCATCCCACTTTACCAAGTGGAATTTCTTGGTTTCACTGTTTCCTTCCCAGAGAAAATTTCTTCTTAGAGCATCAAGTCTCTCAATGACCCCATCAGGGATAGGGAAAAGGGACATCATATATGTAGGCATTGAGTCCAAAACACTATTGATTAGTGTTAATCTTCCTCCCATGGAGAGATATTGACTTTTCCAGTTCACCAACCTTTTCTCACACTTCTCTACCACCCCATTCCATATATCTATAGACCTGTTCTTAGCTCCCAATGGCATGCCCAGCTAAACAGTTGGTAGATCCCCAATTCTTCCACCAAGAATCCAAGCCAAAGAGGTTAAATTAGGAACCTCATTAACTGGATAAAAGAAGCTCTTATCCCAGTTGTTGTTTAACTCTGATATTGGTTCAAAGAGAAAAAAAATGACCCTGAGAATCATGAGTTGGTTCTTGTTGGCCTCACAAAATATCAGTGTGTCATCAGCATACTGCAGATGAGTAATCTCCAAGTCAGAACCTACCCTGTTTGAAGCTCTAAATCCCTTCAACCAACTATTTTCTTGGGCAATTTTCAACATATCATTAAGACTCTCCATGGCAATGATGAAGAGGAAGGGAGATAAAGGATCTCCTTGCCTTAAACCTCTCTGTGAGGAGAAGAATCTAGTAGGGGTACCATTGATAAGGACAGCGAATTTTTCTGTGCTTATACAGAACTTCATCCATCTTATCCATCTGCCTCCAAATAGAGGGTCTCCAGCAAAAAAATCCACTCAAGGTGGTCATAGGCTTTCTGTATATCTAACTTGCAAAGAATGCCAGGTGTATTGCTTCTGACTCTAGTATCCACTAGTTCATTTGCCATCAGGATGGCATCCATTATTTGCCTTTCTTTGATGAAAGCCAATTGTTGGGTGTCCACCAATTTGTGTATAACCTTTTTGAGCCTCTCAGTTAGTACTTTGGAGATGATCTTGTAGACACTACTAATCAAGCTGATAGGTTTGAAATGTGTGAGCTCCTTAGGCCCCATCTTTTTAGGAATCAAAGCTACATAGGTAGAGTTGAAGCTTTTCTCAAAAACACATCTTTCATGAAAATTCCTGATTGTACTAATTACTTCCCCCCTGATTACTTCCCAGCAATGGACATAGAAGGCCATGGTGTATCCATCAGGGCCCGGAGCTTTGTCGCCAGCACAAAGTTTCACACAGTCCCATATCTCCTGTTCCTCAAATTCCTTTTGTAACATTTGGTTGTCTTCAAAAGTAATTATGTGGTCTTCCCTGCATCCACCAGATGGTCTCCATGTCTCAGTTACAGTATATGATCTTTGGTAGAATTCCACAATCTCCTTCTTTATAGCTTCTGGACCTTTGGTTGCTTCCCCATCCATCCTTAGTTCATCAATATTGTTATATCTTCTATGAGCATTTGCTGATCTGTGGAAAAACTTGGTGTTGTTGTCACCCTGTTTCAGCCAGTTAACCCTTGATCTTTCCCTCCAAGCTATTTCCTCAAATTTAGCAATGTTTTCAAACTCTACAAGAAGTTCTGCCTTCGAGTGTATCTCATCTTCTCTTAGTGCTCTTTGATCCTGGATTTCTTCTAATTCTGTCAGCTGGTCTAGGATGCTCTGTTTCTGGATTGCTAAATTCCCATGGGAAGTTTTGCTCCATTCCTTCAATTTCACTTTTAAAGCTTTCAACTTGAAAGCTAAGATAAAATCTGGCCTCCCTTCACAGGCAATAGAGTTCCACCACACCTTAACTCTGTCCAGAAAACCTTCTGTTTGCAGCCACCAATTTTCAAATTTAAAATAAGATCTTCTAGGTTCCCAGTTCCCACTTTGAAGCATTATGGGGGTGTGATCAGAGGTTACCTTGTGTAAAGTTGACTGCTTGATGTTCCTGAATTCCTCATTCCATTCATCAGAAAATAAGAACCTATCAAGCCTGGCTGCGACATCATGTCTATCTCCTTTCCTCCATGTGTAATTGCCCCCTACCAAATGCGGATCTTGTAGGCTCATATCCTCAATGAAATCAGACAGATCAGTCATTGCTCTTGTGATTCTAGAGCAGTTCTTCTTTTCTGAGGGAAATCTGACTGTGTTGAAATTCCCACATACTACCCAAGGCCCATCAAACAGTCCTCTAGCTGAGCCTACTTCCCACCATACTTCTTCCCTTTCTTCTCTGTTGTTTGGAGCATAGATACATGTAAGAAACCAAGTGAGGTCTTGGTTCTTTCCAGTGAACTTACAGGTTAGAGAATAGGCCCCCAAACTACTTACTTCTCCTGTCCATACTTTATCATCCCATAGAATTAGGATACCATCCCTTGTCCCACTAGCTTCCAGTTGACAGAATCTGACCCCTCTGTTAGCCCACAATTCTTTAACCAAATTCTTGATATCTCCTTGAATTTTTGTCTCTTGAAAGCAATAAACATCAGCTTTCCATTCATGAATTAAATTTTTTGATGATATACATCTTGCTTGCCTGATTCAGGCCTCTCACATTCCATGATACTATGGAGACTGCCATTAATCACAATTAAAATTGTAACCCCCCCTGCTTCTTGTGCCATTGCTTCTGAAATTACTTCCACACTCGAGGCTCTTCAATTCTTTGGATCCCTTTACTGCTGGAGTCATTTTCCTGTTCTTCTCTTCCTTATTCATATTTTTTTCTCTCATGCTATCTATCTTCATGAATAGCATTGTTGCTTCCTCTTTGCACCCCTTGATATCAATACCAAATTCTTTGGCGAATTTGATGATGTTCTGATGAATCCATAAAGGGATGTCGAAATCTGGATCTTCCCCTTCCCCTGGGCTATGTTGATTTAAAGGTACTACATCCTCGATTGTTGTCAAACCAGAGATGTTTCCTTCACTATTCAATCTAGCAACCTCCTGCATGCCACTGTCTTCTAGGGTTTGTGGGATTTCAGTTACCCTTACTCCTTCTTCTTTACTCTTGTCCAGAGTATCTTCTTCTTCAAATTCCTCCCAATCGTGTTCTGCTTCTTTTCCTTCTCCACAGTTCAGCGCTATGATGGACTTGGGAATATTAGCTTCAAGTTCCGCTAAGATTGGATCAAATAAATGAGAGGAGGGCTTGTTTACTAGCCCACTTGAGACGAATTGGGCCATCAAATCCGGGCCCAAAATTTTCTTTTTCACTGCAGGTCTTTTCTTTTTGACTGTGGTGGGAAGTGGGGCCTCCACCATGCATGCCTTATCACGTGCTGAGACAACTGGCCATTTTAAAATATCAGGATTGTAGGAAGAGCCCACGTGCCCTGACACCTCTGTAAAGCCTAAAAGGCTTTCCTCTTGTAGTCTACCAGTCCCTTCATCAGACCGCTTGGTCTTTGTGGGTACTTTGCTTCTCGCATCGGCGACCACTCTCGCCGGCATCTCAACCCAGATTGGAACTTTGAAGGTTAGACCTTCGTGGACCAGTTCGATTGACTTCGGAACTGAGTCGCCGTCTCCTCTCACCTTCACCCTAGCCCATTTAAGGTGGTTTCGCAGCTCTGTTTCTTCTTCGGTTCTGATCCAACCTTCAAAACTCACATGAGCATGAATGCATATGAAAACATGAGAATCACTAAAACATATGGATTTGACTGAGTGGATCATAAGGAACTTAATAACTAAACTAGGAATGGAAGGATAGAGATGGGGATATCAACTTCGGCTTCCCATGTAGCATATTCAACCTCTTGATTCCTCCATAAAACTTTAACTGAAGCTATTTCCTTGTTTCTCAACTTTCTAACTTGTCGATCTAGGATATCAACTGGAACTTCCTCATATGAAAGACTCTCTTTAACACTGATGTTTTCCAAAGTCACAATGGAGCTAGTATCACCAACAAACTTCCTCAACAAGGAAACATGGAACACCGCATGCATTGATGCCAACTCAGAAGGCAAATCCAATTTATATGTCACCTTGCCAATCCACCTTAAAATATGATATGGGCCTACATAGGAGGGACTAAGCTTCCCTTTCTTGCCAAAATGCATCACACCCTTCATGGGCGAAATTTTCAAGTAAACCCAATCATCAATCTCAAATTCAAGTTCCCTTCTTCTTACATCCAAATAGTACTTTTGATGACTTTGGACAGTCTTCAATCTTTACCTAATCAATCTAACCTTCTATATAGCCTCAGGCAACAACTCAGTTCCTATCAAGGAAACTTCTCCAACTTTGAATAAACCAATAAGAGACCTATATCTCCTATCATATAAGGCCTTGGATCAATCTGAATGCCAGAATAGTAACTATTTTTATAGGTAAACTCTATTAATGGAAAATGATCATCCTAATTACCTTTAAAATCAATTACTCGGGCTCTGAACATGTCCTCTAAGGTTTGAATTGTAAACTCGGACTTGCCATCTGTCTGAGGGTAAAAAGTCGTAGTAAGCTTCACTTGAGTACCAATACACTTTTGGAAAGATCTCCAAAATTGAGATGTAAATTGACTACCTCGATCCGAAATGATAGATAGTGGAACACCATGAAGCTTAACCAACTCAGATATATATTCTAGCTGAAAGATCTTTGAAATCCTTGATAGTCCGGAAAGGGAATGCGAATCTAGCCACCATTTTCTCTATTTAAAGAAAACGAGAGAGGGTGTGAGTCAAATCATAGTCCTCGGCCAAATATAAAGTCTTAACAGAAAGAAAATTACCCGATTTAGTCATTCGTTCAACGACCACCCAAATCGAATCGTGTTGCTTATGGGTATGAGGAAAAGCTGTAATGAAGTCCATATTCAACGCTTCCCACTTCCAAGTAGGAATCTCAATATCTTGAGCCAAGACTAACGATTTAGATGCTCAACCTTTACTTGTTGATAATTAGGACAGTTAGCCACAAACTTCACAATATATCTCATCATACCATTCCACCAATACACTTCCCTCAAATCACAATACATCTTTGTAGAATCTGGATGGTTAGAATACCAGAACTATGAGATTCAAACAATATCATTTCCCTCAAGTCATCAATATTAGAAATACACAATCAGCCTTGATATCTCAAAACAGCAAATCCTCCTTGAGAGAAAGCCTTAATGTCTTTTTCGGCAATCATTTTCTTCAACTCAACCAAAGTAGGATCCTTATCTTGCTTGGCCTTGACATTTGCCACAATAGATGATTCAGAATCATTTTTAACAGCAATACACCCATCCTAGGAATCAACCTACTGAACACCCAAATGGGCTAATCTATGAACATCTTGAACTAACTCTTTCTTCTCATCCTCAACATGGGCAACACTATCCATGGGCAGTCTACTAAGAGTGTCGGCAACCACATCGCTCTTCTCGGATGGTACAACACACTCATGTTATAGTCCTTTAACAACTTAAGCCATCTAATTTGTTGAAGATTCAAATTCTTTTGACTCAACACATATTGCAAAGTCTTGTAATTGGTGAACACATCAAAATGGACACCATAAAGGTAGTGTATCCACAACTTCAAGGAAAAAACCACTGCAGCTAACTCCAAGTCATGAGTTGGGTAGTTCTTTTCATTCACCTTGAGTTTCCTAGAAGAATAAGCTATCATTTTACCGTTTTGCATTAAAATAAACCCAAGACCAACTCTTGAAGCACCATAATATACAATGAACCCATCAGAACATTCCGTCAAAATCAACATCAGAGCAGAAGTAAGCCTATCTTTCAACTCTTGGAATATCTTCACACAAGCTTTGGACCATTGAAATTTCACCTTTTTCAACTCAAAGTAGTCAAGGATGATGAAATAAAAGAGAAACCTTCTAGAAGTTGTCTATAATAACAAGATAAGACCAAGAAACTCTGAATATCAAAAGGAGACAAAGGTCTAGGCCAATTCCTAACAACTTTGGTCTTCTTAGGATCAATCATAATACCATCACCGGAGACAATATGCCCAAGGAAAGCAACTAACCTCAACCAAAACTCACACTTGCTAAACATAGCAAATAACTGGCGATCCTAGAGAATTTGTAAGACAATCCTCAAATGATTGGCATGCTCTTCCTCACTCTGAGAATAGATCAAAATATCATCAATGAACACAACTATGAACATATCCAAATATTGCTTGAATAACCCATTTATCAAATCCATAAAAGCTGCAGGAGCATTAGTTAGTCCAAAAGACATAATGATAAATTCAAAGTGACCATAACGAGTTCTAAAAGTCGTCTTTAGAATATCACATTATCTTACCCAGAGTTGATGATAACTCGATGCAATATCAATTTTTGAAAAGTAGTTTGCTCCTTGAAGTTGATCGAACAAGTCATCAATGCTTGGAATGGGATACTTATTCATAATTATGACCTTATTCATTTGTCGATAGTCAATACACATATAGAGAGAACTTTCCTTCTTCCTAACAAAGAGAATCCTTCAACTAATCCTTTAACTCTTTCAATTCTACCGGGTCTATACAGTAAGGAGGAATAGAGATAGGTTGGGTATCGGGAAGAAGATTGATACCAAAGCTTACTTCCCCTTTTGGAGGGATACCTGGGAGATCATCAAGGAAAACTTCTGAATATTCATTAATAGTCGAAACATACTCAAGAGTAGGAGCTTCGAAATTTTTATCTCTAACCAGGACTAAATGATAGATGCAACTATTGGAAATCATTTTCTGAGCTTTAAGGACAAGATAAATTGACCTTTAAACACGGAATTACTACATTTCCATTCTAGGACTGGCACATAAGGAAACTTTCCGATCTCACGGAAAACTTTTTGGGACCAAAGTTGAAGGGGCAAGCCTACTACTCTAATCCAGACCTGGTCCAGCCCATCGTGGACAGAGGTCGAGGTCGGCGACCACCATTGCATGTTGAATTTGTGGGATTTCCAGAACCACTTCCCTCTTATGATGTGGTCTGCAACTGTTTTGTTGGGAACCTCAAAGAGGAAACGATTTTGACCCAAATCGTAGATGTTGATACCATGCTTGTGTTTCCATGTGCTTGCCACCCACCGTCGAATCTCAGAGAGAGAGGCATCTGAGATCTCCTCTGGGAGACTTCCAATCACGCTTTTTGCTAGAATTTCGTTTTGCTTTGTTGTTGTTGCATCTGTAATAACAAGCTTTTTCCCTTTTTGTTGAATCTTAACAGCATTTATTTCTCTTGTAGACCATTTAGTGTTTCTGACAGTATCCGAATATAAGAGACCCTCCTCTGTTTCCCTGTGCATCATCTTAACTGCCTTCTGGACCTTAGCATTTATGAATCTTGTTATTTAGGTGGCTATGTCTAACCAACCTGAATTTAACGACCACTCAGGGATAATGATGACGGCTCTTCTTTTACCCTGTTTCCGCCCTAGAAATTATTCTGGTGATATCGTAAGATTTGAAACCTACAGCAAAATAAATGGTATTGTCCCCCATGATTGTGACAAGGAAGGAAAGGTTGGAAAAGAAAGAGGATGGATGAAGTTCCGGTAGTGGAAGATCGCCGGAAAAGGGATTTCTAGGGGCCCAGAAGGGGCCTCTAAAAGTTTACCTCGGCTAATGTGCCTAAAATCAAAGGTGACAAATGCGCTTGCCCCTATATTTTCATTGCTAACTCCGCTGTCACAGTTCAACTATTCTACTTTGGGTTGTGCCAGGTTGTCCCAAATTCGGGTCCACCTAGTTGAGAAAAATAGGTATCTCTGGACCCAATTTTTCCTTAAGGATAAAATTCTTCAAAAGTTTATTCTCCTCTCATTTTTTTGATGACTGAGAAATCTGTCTGGGGCCAACTCTTAGGACCAACCACAACTTCAAGACTCGGGATAATGGACCTTCCTCTCTACCCTTCTCCACTTAAATACCATGCTTAGTTTGCATGGCGCAGGGCTCAAACATGTGACCTAAGTCACAAATCTCTCAACCTTTGCCACTTGAACTGAGCTTTGGGGGATTCTTTTCTCCATTTTTAGACCGATATATATTGTGTATTGATAACTAAGAAATCCCCAAGGGCCATAGTGCAAGTTGGAAATTTGGTGGATAATGAGTTCGCCCCCTTTTCCACTTAAATATAAGAGGCTTTCTCTGTTGTAGGGTTCAAACCCTGTCATGCGCCTAACCTACACATCACGCCCTGTACTCTTACCAGTAGACCAAATCCTGGGCGATGACCTACTTATATGTTACAACAAAAACTTCAAGTCTCAACTTAAAACAACGTCTAGTGAAACTAGGACACTTTAATTGGATAAAGGGAGTAACTTAGACTTAACTTGACTACCTGACATTCAGTGCTCTAAGTATCAAGTGACACAAGCTTCAGTTGTTTTAGTTTTAGGGCTCAATCTTCAACCTTATAATACAACTTCTTAGTCAGGTCTTATCCTTGCACTCAACTTGTTTTCTTATTTTCTGGTGCTATTCTTTTAGAAAAGATCTTCGTGGACATAGATATTCAAAGGCTTGTGTGAATTTGTTTTGGTTGGGGGTGTGGTGGTGGGCTGGGGGTATTCTTGCTGTAGCTTTGAAAAAGATGCCCCATTTTTTCAGTTTTTTGGTGCGCATGAGCATGTTTGCCTCTTAGATTTTTTATTCTGGACTTGCTGAAATCTTTTCTTTCCAAATCAAAATTGGATTCTGATGCATGAATAGATTTGCACGTTCTCCAGTTCTAGCATTTCACAACTGACATTTTTCTTCTGTATGAATGTATGCAGTAATCAAAATGCATCAGCTGCTGCAGAGAAAGAATATCCTGATCAGCCTCCATCTTCACATGGACAGGAGAGTTTGCCTGCAAAAGGAGATGGTGATATCTCATCCTCTGCTCCAGAGTGCAGTGAACCGAGGCAAGAGACTCTGCAGGCGGGCCAACAATATTCAGTTGTTCATACATCCCCCAACTATAATTTTGGCTTTGTGCCGCCAATGTTAGGCAATCAGCTCCCACCCTTTGAAAGCTCTGAATCTCACCCTCGGGATGTTTCTCGTCTTCCAAATTTCTTTGTAGGTCTTCATTCTATGATTTTTTGTCTCCCTATTTTGTCATTATAATACTTTCAGAAGCCTCAAGTTGTTATTGGTATAACAAACTTACATATTGGTGCTTTAAACATCACAGCAGTTTGATTGCATACTTCACTCAGTGTGTACTGGTTTTGCCTCAATACGTGTCAGGGACCTAGATATTCATGTGTTTGTTCAGTTGTGCTCGGTTTCATATTGATGGCTGTAGGAACTATATAACAACAATTGCTTCTTTGAAAATGATTTGACATGTTCTTAGAAATTGTGTCAATAATCAATACATTTTGAAGCATTTGTATGGTTTAAGCTCAGAAAATATACTTAATATACTTCAGAACTTTTACATCAATTCATTTGTTCAGATTCAGCAACCCATTGACCCAAGCTACTATCCCCACTTCTACCGTTCAAGTGCTGATAGTGATGGCTGCATTTCACCCTTTCATTCAGCGAGTGTTTCTACCCAGTACAATGGCAATGTTGCAGTTGTGCCTCCACAAACTTCTCAATCTCCTCAAGAGGTTAGAATCCTACTCGACTGAGTTCTGGTTTATATTTTTGTCTCTAATTGTTTTTTAATTTTGCGGGGATAAAGATAAGCAGAAGGAGAAGGGAAGAGAAGTGAATATATTTCTAGATTATAGTGAAAATTCGCTAACTTCTTGTAGACATAATTCCAGATGATAAGCATGAATCATATTGAAACAAATGTTTTCTGATACCATGGAAGAGCTATTAAATCAGATTCTATGCTGTTTAAATTGTGAGGTCACCAAATTTCCTTTTGCTAGAACGTGCTTTCCTGATTGATATTGTAGGAGTTCTCATTAAGCCAATGAGTAAAAAGTAAATATGTTTATTACTTCTCTATATGCACAAAAATCATTTGTTTGGATGCCCTTCTGTTCTTTTCAACATATCAGTCTCGATTTAACTTCTTATGGTGATGTTCAAGTAGTTTCATGGGAAGTCTGCATAATAAAGAATGCACAGAGAACAATTATTAGTTTAGGGATATCACTTTACTTTGATGCTTTGATATCCCGGCTTCAGTTGATCCACTCGTAAGATTGTGCTTGTATTTATTTATTTGATTGTTCTGCAGGGTGGGAACACTCCTGCTTTATCTGCAGCAGCTCCAACACCACTTGTGACTCAAGCTGGTGGGCTTATGCAGAGTTCTATAGCTGTACCTCAGCAACCTGTCCCCGTATTTCGACAGGCTACAGGGATGCATCTGCCCCATTATCCTCCAAGTTATATTCCCTATGGTCATTATTTTTCACCACTTTATGTTCCACCAACAGCCATCCATCAATTATTAAGCAATGGTGCATTTTCCCAGCAGCCTCAGGCTGGCGGTATATATCCGCCTCCACCATCAGCTGTTCCCAGATACTCGCTTTCGCAATATAGACCAGGAGCTAATGTGGGAAATCCAGCTCACATGGGAGTGCCTGGCACTTATGCGCCATATGGATCCTCTCCTGTCAACTATAACCCTAGTTCAGCTACAACGACTGGAAACCCCGCTTCCAATGAGGATCTTTCTGCATCTCAGTTCCAGGAGAGTGATGTCTATGTGAGTGGACAACAGGTTGATCCTATTATCTGCTCTTAGCAATTTTGGTGATTCTTTATGCTCCATTAAAATATTTCCTGAGAATATGTGCATCATTATTGCTGAAAATAGTGAAAACTGTGGTATTTAGAGCTTGAAATGCTTTGAGCGGTAGTGGTAAGGGCTGGTAAGAATTGAAGCCAAAAACTGATCAGTTTAATCTAATTGGAGGACATTATATCAGTTGGGCCTCTAGGGAAGTTGAGAACCCCATCAGGAAGATCTGGACTATGGTCCCAGCTTGCATATTTTGGTGTATTTGGTGTGAAAGGAATAGGAGATCTTTTGATTGGGTTATCAACTTAAATATGTTCTCCTAAAGCTAGTTGTTTGGTTAGCCTATTTAGCTGGCTAACTTTTCTCCCCTAAATAGTATTGACTCGTTCATGGATTTTGTCAGTTCCTTACTGCTTTAAGTTTTTTTTTTGTGTAATCTGGACTGATAATCCTCTTTTGCTGTAACTATTGCATCCAGTGGAAGCACTTTTTAATGAAATCCTACTTCATCAAAAGAAATTGGAGTACATTAATTTGTCAACTTGAGTTTGATCTTAGTTTTGTTTATAACTGTAATACATCCATTATACTATATGTACTTTAAGTGTGTTACCAGTTGTCCATTTCCTAGCAAAGCGTATGCTAATAGAGGGTTTGGCTTGTCCCATGTCTATTCTAGTTGAGGGAAGAATTCTGTATTTCTGAAACAGAGATAACAATTAGAATTTCTGAATGTGATTTGTTGTTGCCTCCAGAATAAGTTGGCGCACTGGTTTGCTTTTACTTCAACTTATCTTTCCTACTCTGTGATTAAATATCTTGTACCATTGCCTCAATGTCCTATTCGCCTGTGAAATTGCATTGTCAAGGAGGTCCCTGAGCTAATTGATTTCCTTTCATCACTTCATCAAAAATATTTATCATCTGTGTAAATGTTTGAAGAGTGTGACTATAGATGCAACATCTCTTTTTTGCAGAGTGAAAGCTCAGGTGTGTGGATTAATGCGCACAATAGAGATTTATCTAGCTTGCAAGCAAGTTCCTTTTATAATCTTCCTCAGGGTCAAGTGGCTCTAACACCCACTCAACCAGGACATGGAACTTTTGCTGGTGTTTATCACCCAGCTCAACCAGTTACAGCATCAACTGTTCATCCACTTCTGCAGCAGTCTCAAACGATAGCTGGTCCAGTTGATATGGTTGGACCAACCGCCAATGCCTATCAACGGCCTCAGCATTCACAGATGAACTGGCCAAGTAGTTATTGAGGAGCTATTCTTTTGTTTGAAATCATACAACAAGAAATGAAAATTGTAATTGGAGTTTTTAGAGTTGCAACATGTTTTGATGTGGAGGAATGGTTCCAGCAAATGTTGGAAAGAAGTGTGCAGGCTGACTGTAAATTAAGAAGGGTGCCAAAGAAGAGAACTTCACCAAAGGTCTCTTCTTTGCTTGGACTGAGGATTTAAATGGTGAATCCTCCTGTAACTGATAGTGGCAGATTTTAGTTGAGGCAGGTATATGCCGATTGGTTTTGTTTACAACTTTATAGCCTTCAATAGCTTTGAGCATTTAGCAGAATAACCATGAGAGGTTAAACTTTTTGCTTCCCTATATATTTCTTCCTTTTGGTAGGATTTTAGAACTCTCGAAAGCAATGAGGTTTCTCGGGTTTTTTTCATACATCCTGCTTTCGTTCGTATCTTTGTACCTGTAAAGTTGATTTTGAGGAACTGTTGTAATTGGTGGCTGGTGCAAAGAAAAATGCAGCATTATTCGCGGTGAATTGTGTGGTGAATTTATACTGCTTGAGTTTGTTGGTGATCTCTCATGCAGTTCACTGTTAGAGTTTTCTCTAATCTTGAAATTTCTCGTACCTTCTCCATTTCTTGGCATTCTGGGGATGCACTTGATATTGCAGTGCCAAATTTGCCAGAAGGGACTGGAGAAAAATATATGAATTGTCTTCCTCTTTGCAGTGTTTTCATTTAATGAAATGCTTGTTTGTCATGTATATATCCTGCAATAAATTGGTGAGATCATGAATGCCTGGATTTGTTTTAAGAGATGCCTGATTGAAGAGAAACAATGTGCACGTTACTACTTCACATTGATCTGTACATGTGGCGGGATGCATCGGCAACCTCTTGAACTTGTCAATAAGTTTTATTTAGACATTTAAACTATGTCTTGTTTCGAGTATATGAACACATGATAAAGTGTTACTATTACCTTCCTTTCAAATTTTGGAAAAGTTTTTGCATGTATTCTCAAGCGTCTATTGTATATGTTAACTACAAAATATGTTACCTTCTTTAATTACATTACATTAACTTCAATTGGAACAAACTTATTGAAGCTAATGTGTATAATTGAAGGAGGTGGTATATGTGAAGTAGTTAACTTATATACCTTATTAGCACTAGAGAATATATGGAGAAACTTTTTTCAAGTTTGAACCGATAAATATCTAATGAGAATGTTTTATCATATAATTAAATGTTCAATCGAAAAATGCTGTAGTTAGAATGTTTAAATGAAATTTACTAGTAAATTTACTGGTATCTCGAACCAAATTATAGGACAAAGTGCCAAGAATATAAGGATATGTCATAAGAATAGTACATCCATAATTCCATACAATCACGATTACTAATACAATAAGACTAAACTAATTGGGAATTATCATAAATCAGCCAACAAGTAAAACGAACTTTTAAAGAAGCTTTGATAAGGGAGAAGGGAGTCCTCCTTATACGCCCAATAGGGGAAGAATGCGGTAAAACGATCTCCCAATCTAATTATTTATATTGGATTCAATATTTCAACCAAATACGAAAAGACTAATTCTACACGTACACAGAGAGAGGTATTCTACAGGCCAAAACAGGCATCTTATTAAAGGAATTAAAAAGAAACTTTAGTTACTATATATGCACGTAAAGATATATTTTTCCACTATATATAATTCTCCGACAGAAGTAATTCTTCTTCTTTAGTAAATATGGCTGCCGCTGAGCAGAGGGGTCATGATCAATTTAAAAAACCATTCTCAGTTGGTTGAGATTGACCAAATTAATAATAGTATATTACTAGTGTTATAATATATATTAACTTAACAAAATAAGAAGGAGAGAGTATAAGAAAAGAAAGGAGAACAGAGGAGAAATTTATCTGTGTATATTTTTTGTATCTGTGCTTAATCTTACATTGCAGGTGATGGCTTATTTATAGCCTAAAAGATGAAGTAAAATAGTGGGATGTGGGCCCCACTTAAATTAAACAAAACAAATATTTCAAGTGGACAATCCACTAGTCCATTTGTTCTTTAACACTCCTCCTTGGATGTTCATGTGAAATGTGCCTTATTAAAAAAAATTACAAAAAATAATATACATATTTATCCTGAACACCCATAGATGTTGTGCCTTGTTAAAACCTTACTAGGAAAAATTCAGTGGGAAAAAACCTAGCGAAGGAAAAAGAGTACACTCATCTAGTAATACGTCTTGAGTGCTGCCTCATTAAAAACCTTACAAGAAAAATCCAGTAAGATAAAACCTTGACTAAGAAAAAAAGAGTGCAACGCGTATTTTACTCCCCCTGGTGAAAACATCACTTAATATCTCGAAGACGACGCATTCCAATTTTGTATCTCATTTTCTCAAATGTTGAAGTTCGCAATGCCTTGGTGAACATGTCTGCTAAATTATCACTTGAACGAACTTGTTGAACATCTATTTCACCTTTCTTTTGAAGATCATGAGTAAAAAAGAATTTTGGTGAAATATGTTTTGGTCTGTCTCCTTTGATATATCTTCCCTTTAATTGAGTTATACATGCAGCATTGTCTTCATACGATATTGTTGGAGCGTCTTTTGTCAAAGAAAGGTCACATGTTTCTTGAATGTGTTGAATTATTGATCTTAACCAAACACATTCTCGACTTGCTTCATGAATGACTATTATCTCTACATGATTTGAATAAGTGGCAACCATAGTTTGCTTTGTTGAACGCCATGATATAGTTGTACCACCACATTTAACTAATTAGCCTGTCTGCGATCGATCTTTATAGGGATCAAACAAATATCCTACATCTGCATAACCAGTCAATTCTGACGTGGATTCATTTGAGTAAAACAATCTCATATCTGTGGTCCCTCAGAGGTATCTGAATATATGCTTAATTCCATTTCAGTGTCTTCGCATTGGGGAAGAACTAAATCTCGCTAACAAGATTACTGAGAAAGCTATATCTAGTTTAGAATTATTGGCAAGATATATTAATGCACCAATTGTACTAAGATATGATATTTCAGCACCAACAATCTCTTCATCATTTTCATGAGGTCGAAATAGATCTTCATTAATATCAAGAGATCTCACAACCATTGGAGTACTCAGTGGGTGTGCTTTATCCATGTAAAATCTCCTTAAAATATTTTCTGTATATTTTGATTGATGGACAAATATCTCATTTGCAAAATATTCAATTTGTACACCAAGCTAAAATTTTATTTTTCTGAGGTCTTTCATCTCAAATTCCATTTACAGACATTTTACTGCCTTTGAAAGTTCTTCAGGATTTTTGATAATATTCAAATTATCAACATATACGGCTATTATGACAAATTCAGATCCAGACATTTTAATAAAGACACAAGGGCAAATTGGATCATTTTTATATCCTTCTTTTAACAACTATTTGCTAAGACGATTGTACCACATTCACCCTGATTGTTTCAGCCCGTATAAAGATTTTTGAAGTTTTATTGAACAAGTTTCCCGGAAATCTTTATATATTTCAGACATTTTAATTCCTTCAGGAATTTTCATAAAAATATCGTTATCCAGAGAACCATATAAATAGGCTGTAACTACATCCATCAGATACATGCCAAGTTTTTCATGAACTGCTAGATTTATAAGATACCTGAAAGTGATTGCATCCACCACAGGAGAATATATTTTCATATAATCAATGTCGGGTCTTTGCAAAAATTCTTGTGCCACCAGTCGTGCTTTATATCTTACGACTTCATTTTTCTCATTTTTTTTGCACAAAAACCCATTTGTACCTCACTGATTTTATACCTTCAGGTGTTCGGACTATCGATCTGAAAACTTTGCATTTTTCTAGCGAAGCTAATTCAACTTGAATTGCATCTTTTCATTTTAGCCAATCATTCCTCTGTCTACATTCATTGACAGATTTTGGTTCAAGATCCTCATTGTGTTGCATTATTTTCATAGCAACATTATAAGCAAAACTATTGTCGACAATTACATTATTTCGGTTCCATATTTTTCCCGATAAGACATAATTTATTGAAATTTCTTTATCATTTTCAGGCGCCTTAACCTCTTCCAATATTTTATCAGTTGTTATGTCTCCTCGCTCTTCTTGAGCAGGTTCCGTCATATCATGACCATCTTGATTGTTTGCTATTTTTCTTTTTCGAGGATTTTTATCTTTGGAATCGATCAGTCTACCATATTTTAAATGTAGTTTAGACTCATTTACATTAATTGATTGTCCTACTGGGACATCAACTCGAATTGGAGCATTAGCAGCTGGGATATGAGATTTAATAACTCTTGATAAGTCAGTGAATGCATCTGACAGTTGATTTGCAATATTTTGTAAATAAATTATCTTTTAAACTTCCAGTTCACATTTATTTGTACGATGATCTAACTGAGATAGTAATAATGCATTCCAATCTATTTCTCTTTTCAGCTGCTTATTTTCTCCCCCTAATGTTGGGTATACTGATTCATCAAAATGACAATCAACGAATCTTGTAGTAAATAAATCTCGAGTCATAGGTTCTAAATATTTTATGATAGAAGGAGATTCATACCCAACATGTATCCCCAATCTTCTTTGGGGTCCCATATTTGTGCGTTGTGGTGGAGCAATTGGAACATATACTGCACATTCAAATATTCTAAGATGGGAAATGTTCGGCTCCTGACCAAAAGTCAATTGTAATGGAGAGATTTTATGATAACTTATGAATCTGATCAGTACAAAACTTGCTGCATACAAAATAGCATGAACCCATAATGAAATTGGAAGTTTTGTTCCTCATAAGCATTGGTCTAGCAATTAATTATAAACGTTTAATTAATGATTCCACTAAACCATTTTGAGTATGAACATGAGCAATCGGATGCTCAACTGTTATCCCAGTGGACAAACAATAATCATTAAATGTCTGAGATGTGAACTCGCCAGCATTATCAAGACGAATTGTCTTTATTGCATAATCTAGAAATTGTGCTCTTAACTTGATTATTTGAGCAAGTAATCTCGCAAATGCATATTACGAGTTGATAATAAGCACACATGTGACCATCTTGTAGATGCATCTATTAAAATCATATAATATTTAAATGGTCCACATGATGGGTGAATGAGCCCACATATATCACCTTGTATACGTTTCAGAAATATTGGAGATCAATGCCCACTTTAATTACTGATGATCTAGTAATCAATTTGCCTTGAGAACATGCACCACAAGAGAATTCTCTAAATTAAAGAATCTTTTGGTTCTTCAAAGAGTGTCCATGTGAAATCTCAATTATTTTGCGCATTATATTAGAATCGGGATGGCCCGACCGGTCATGCCAAATAATAAAATTATTTGAGTTACTATGGCATGTGTTTCAACCATGCTATTACTTGTGAAGTATAAACCGGATGAAAGAGCGGGTAACTTTTCAAGTATAAACTTTTTGCCCGACATCATTGTAGTAATGTAAAGATATTCATTCTTTTCATCATTTGTAGTCTCAATATGATAACCATTTTGACGAATGTCTTTGAAATTTAATAAGTTTCTTTGAGACTTACTACAATATAATGCTTCATTAATTGTTAAATTTGTTCCTCCGACTAGAACAACTTTAACTTTTTCGGATCCTTCAATTAATATTGTACTACCAAATATTGTATTAACATTAGCTTCTTTCATAATCAAATAAGAGAAATATTTCTTATCTCTTAAAATAGTGTGTGTTGTGACACTATCAATAAGACACATATTATCATAGTTGATGTTGGATCCAAGTGATGACTGAGAAATTTTCATATTCTTCATAAACAAAAAGATACATGATAAGAACGTGAAAAACTAATAACATAAGAAACTTTAAGAAACTGTACTGCCTTAAGAAACATTTTACGAAGGATAACATAATATCAAACATAATAAAAATAACTATTTTTATCCCCAGTTAGATGATTAATTCTTCAGTCAACATTCATAAAATCTTCAGCTTCCAAATGAGTAATATTTGGTAGATCTTCGAAAGCATCATCTTGATAAGCAAGATTCGCATCAATATCTTCATATTTATTTGAGGGAGTTGCTTCATTATCATCATTCCAAAAATTCAAGTGTGCCATACATTATTATCTCTTCTTTCGAGAGAGGCTTGATAAAGTTTCACAAAATGATCGGGCGTACGACATTCACGTGCAAATATTGAATTTACCTCTGGAAAGATTATTTTGAGGAACTTTATTGTTCTTATGTTTATTTCCATCATGATGACGATAATTGTTTCATCCTCTTCCACGTCCTCGCCCACGTCCACAATCACGACCATGACCACGTCCACGACCGAGATAATTATTTTATCTTGATTCAAACTGATTATTTGCTACTACAACATTCGGTTCAGGAAATGGAGCAGACCTAGTAGGATGGGCTTCATGATTTTTTATCAGCAAAATATTATTTTTCTCAGCCACAAGGAAGCATGTAATTAATTCAGAATACTTCTTAAACCCCTTTTCACGATATTGTTGTTGTAGTAACACATTTGAAGCGTGAAAAATGAAAAGAGTTTTTTCAAAGTAAGTCATCATTAGTGATAGTATCTCCACATAATTTTAACATAGAACTTACCTTGTGGATAACAGAATTATACTCTGTCACAGTTTTAAATTCTTGAAATCGAAGGTGTATCCAGTCATATCGGGCTTTTGGTAACACCGTAAGTTTTAGATGATGATATCGATTCTTCAAATTAGTCCATAATTCAAGGGGGTCTTTCACAGTTAAATATTTAGTTTTTAATCCTTCATGAATATGATAACGGAGAAAAATCATGGCCTTTGCTTCATCTTGATTTGATGCTTTATTTTCTTGTTTAATAGTATCACCAAGACCTTTAACGTCAAGGTGAATTTCAGCATCAATAATTCATGATAAATAAATTTTTTTCGGAAATGTCAAGTGCCACAAACTCAAGTTTTGATAAATTTGAATGATAAAAACTGAAATAAAAATTAATTTAGAAATAACAAAGACAACTAAAATAAAATATCTTCAGTAGATATACCCGATATAGAAGTTAATTTATCTGAAAAAAATTAGATCTTCGTGCTGAAAACGTGTTATAATATATATTAACTTAACAAAATAAGAAGGAGAGAGTAAGAAAAAAGAAAGGAGAACAAAGGAGAAATTTATCTGTATATATTTTCTATATTTGTGCTTAATCTTACATTGCAGATGATGACTTATTTATAGCTAAAAAGATGAAATAAAATAGTGAGATATGGGCCCCACTTAAATTAAACAAAACAAATATTTCAAGTGGACAATCCACTTGTCCATTTGTTCTTTAACAACTAGGTTTTATTGGTAGGTAAACAAACCATATACCAACATATGAAGTGTCCAAACTCCAAAGTAACTTTATGTTGAAAATCCTTAATATATTGTTGGGAAAAGGGGAATGTAGATATGGTATAGTGGCCGTTTGAATTGGCTTATAAGCTGTTTTCAAATTTTTTTTGAGTGTTTGACTGACCAACTTAAAGTTATTTTGTGCTTAAAATAAGCCCCAATAAATAGTTGTGTTTATTTGGATGAACTTATTTTAAGCAGTTTATAAGTTGAAAACAGCTTATAAGTCAAAAAAAAAATTGGCATGCACCTACTCTTTTTTTTAAACTTATAAGCACTTTTCAACTTATAAGCTGCTTAAAAATAAGTCAATCCAAACAGACTAATATTCTTGCCAAGTTCAAGAAGCTGTAATGCTTTTTTCGTTTTAATTTATTTATCTTAATTTGATTTGACACGAATTTTAAAAAAATAAAAATAAAAGTTTAAATTTTGTTGTCTTAAACTAACAATGTGTGTAATATATCAACATGCCCTTTTAATGTTGTGGTTTTAAGCAAATTTTTAAGAAAAGTAAGACAAACAAATTAAAACAGAAAATATCTTATTTTATATATACTGACTTTTAGAACTATTAGCTGATGATCTTTGTAATACAAAAATATGACAAAAAAGTCTAGCTATTAATGTATGTAATTCAATTTAATTTAGAAGGGACTATTAATGATGTATTATTATGTATATATTAATTAATATAAGGAGTCCACAAAGAAATCTAAGCATATACATGTTGGAACTTCGTTTGCTGTCTACTTTTCTTGTAATATTAATATTACCCGCTCTAATAATTTCATCCTAATCAAGTAATTGAAAAAGACACTTTCTTGTTACATTAACAAATCAATAATACACATCACAAATAGAGTATAGAACAATATATTTCCATATTACAATCAACACTAAGCTTAGCCCATGTGATATATTACATGCATGTGGCCTGTTTTCATTTAGTGTCCCATAGTTATTTTGAAACAAGATTAATTTAAATTCGTGTTGCTTTTCCTTACTTATATTCTTAGAATAACTCTTCTTTGATGTCTTTCGTATAATGATTTAATGTATATATGTGATTAGGGGTATGCAAAAATCGAACCGATCAATAAATCGAACTGAAAAAAATGTTATTAGGTTATTGTTATTGGGATATTGGGTTAATCGGTTCTTAATGATTTTATAAATTTTTTTTATCAGTTTTTAGTATTGGGTTATTGGGTAAACCAATAACCCATTAAGACAATAGTATTGTACTACTTTGCTCTTCACAAATATTAAATATTAGTAATAATTTAACATAATAATATGTTATAGTCTTCACAGTACTTCTACTTCACACTAGACCACTTTAGTCTTACACAAAACCTAAAGATTAAAGTAAGAACTAAGATTGTTCAAGATTGTCTTGTTTGACTGCTTGATTTTAGTTTTAGTTTTACTTTGTAATTGTAGCTTTTCCAAGTTGGTAAACATATGTAATTTGATTAACATCAGAAATTCCATATTATCTTTTGGTTGTAACATGTAATTGTAGCCTTCGTACTACATATGCTCTTATTGATGCAATTTCTCATTATCTTTTTTGTTTCAGTATATCAAAGCATTTACAGGCTTACCGGAAAATATTAAAGAAGTGTGAAGTCATATATTTATTTTATGAGCATTTTGCTTATTGGGTAAACCAAAAATCGAACCGTTAACGACCAAAAATCGATAAACCAAAAACCCATAAAAAATATCTTATTGATTTGTTATTGGTTTAGCGTATTTAAAAACTGAAAATCGATAAATCAAACCGATAATACATAAAATCGAACCGAACCGACGGATGAACACCCCTGATGATAACGTAATGAAAATTTGTGTTAATGTTCGATTTGTCCTGCCTATAAAAGTTTTTTTTTTTCATTATCTTAAAAAATATATATTTAGGAGAAAAGAGAAGAAACTGATAAGGTGAAGAATAAATCTTTCACCAAAAAGCTAAAAGTTCAGACAACAAATCAAATTGACTTTTAAATTCTCGTGTAATGAGTACTTGTCTCATTATTTATCTTAATTGTACTTATAATTATAGATAATTTTAGACTCAATAGTATCAAATTGTTTTACACTATTTATATAAATTATATGTAAATTAAAAATTATATATTTTTCATAATTCAACTTTACGTGAACTTCCTTATACACGTCTCAATATCTAATATTCAATAATTCATATCAATCAATCATACCACACTACTCTCCGTCCTCCCTCTTTACCCGATCCTTAATTAGATTTGTATAAAAATAAACTATAGTACTTGATTAACATTTTTGAATTACTATGTGGAGATTAGGACCATTATTAAATCCAGAATAGGCCACATCAAGAAGAACACCTTTAGCTTTCATAATTTTAGTATTATTTTCTCCATTGATGAATCATTCTCTTCACAACAAAATGATTAAAAGGATATTGTATGTTAATTAATACATGCATTATTGAACTAAGTATGACGACAACATCGTGATTAATTGAAATTAGACTACGTAAATCACATAATCTCAATCTTTAAAACACCTTTATATAAAGGATAGGATGCTTAAGTTATCCTAATTTCTAAATACACTTTATTTAAAAACTTGCCTTTCTCTTTTCTTCTTTTCACTTTTATAACTTCAACAAAATAATCAAAATAAAAATTGAGATGCATCATTTAAATAGTTAAATTTCCCCCCCTCCCTTGATGTAGTAATAATTTTTTTTATGTTTTGTCGAGCCTACTCTGATCTCTGATTTAATAGTTATATGTGCTAAAATTCTAGTATATTATGTTTTATTGAATGATCTTCGATTAGTATTTTAGTAGTATTATTTTTTAAAAATTAGAATACAGAGTTATGTTCACTTATTTCCTCTAAATTTATTCTCTATTTTTCTTAGTTGAGATAAACAATTTTTTTATACGTTTTTTTAAAAAAAATATTTTTTTACCCTTCATTAGGAGCTCCCTCACTTTGTACTCTCTCGGTGACTCAAACTCACAACCTATCAAGTTAGAAGTGAAGGAGTGCTTATCATTCGAACAACTTACTCTTGCTGGTTGAGATAAATAATATAGATCATTTTTTTTTGGATTGATAGGAGCCTTACTTCCTAAGTAAAAGGTAGTTAATGTTTATTTTCTTAAACTTAAGGGGGTGTAAATGTAAAATTAGTAAATTACCATAGAATTACGCAAAGACTCGAGAGTCCCAAATAGGTACAACCTCCAAATAGAAAAGTACAACAGTTGAATCCTCCTAGTAGAAAAGTTCTTCTTCGCCTGTAAGAAATCAACAAAATCTCCATTGTTGGACACACCCTTTGAAAGAGAGCTCAAAAGGGTGTCAGAAAAATGGTAAAAGAGGAGATATTGATGGAAGAAGAAGAAGAAAAGTGCAATCTTGAGGATGAAGAAGAAGAGGAACAGCAGAAGAAGAACAGAAAATGCAAGAATGTAATAGAAGAAATAGCGGAGAAATTGAAGAATGAAGTGGAAGAGGTAGGAAAAATCGAAGCAGCTAAGGATATTAGAAAACTGGTGAGAAAATCGTCGTTTTCCTGCAAGACTCGTTCCCGGTTTGCCGCCGCCGGCGTTATTTCGCCGTTGGTTGATATGCTTCAGCCTTGTTCTTATTCTCTACTTGCTCGTGAAGCTGCTCTATTAGCCCTCCTCAATCTTGCCTCCCGTAATGAACGGTTCGTACTCTTAAGCTCGTCCATTTTTTTAAAAATAAGATTAGAAATGCATATCTGTGGATATTTGTTATATGTATGAAATTGCAAGAGTTTTGTGGGTTAGTTTGAAAATGGTGATTTCTTGTTTTCAAGATGATTTAGATGGGAAAGATTGTGATTTTTTCCCGGTAAAATTGAATTTTTTTGGATATTAAGTCTAGAAATATTTGTTGCTGTGGAAATGAGAAGTATAGGTGCAATTGGCAGTTTCCTGCCCCCAATTTTCATTTAACAAGAAGCTAAAGGATGAAAAATGCTGGATTTAATGTGAAGTCATACAAATTCCAATGATTTTAACTGTAGGAACCTCTAGATTAAGGCTCTGTTGTAATGGAATGGATCTTGTGTATAAGAAGGTGATCAAATATAGAAACCAGCTATAAAGGTTCCCAGGGTGGACATCAGCTTTAAATAGAAAGAGCTATTTGAAACAATGAATATTAGTTATCAGAGAATAAATCAGAAATTTTATGTTAAGTATAATTTCTTTACTTAGCTATGACCTATGAGTTATTATCACCTATGATGACATTCACGATGTAGTTTCATTTGCAAAATAGGGATAAAGAGTTTGCCGCTAGACTAGGATGGGGGCATGGAGTTCTTTTGTAGAACTAGGCTAGCCATGCTGACGCTAATTTCATATCTGAAGAAAACCGATATGGAAGAGACGAGGGACTGTTAGGCGAAATAGGATATTCCAGTTCCCTCAGAATGAGATACACCATTGCCTCATTTAGTTTTTATCTGTAGAAGCACATTTCAACGTTGCATCTTTTCATTAGTGTTTTAAAAGGTCTAAATGAAGTGTTGCACAACTGTGAGATGTATTTGACATGCCTGGGGTGATGAGGTGAACATGCCCTAACTGATAGTTCATGAGCCCGGGAACGTCCTGCAAGCAATACTTGGGTCCAGCAGATGGGGAGGTTGATGGGGGTTTCTTAGCTGCACCCTGAGGGCAGGGGCGCTGGGATCTATGGGAAGAAAAGGAACACGACACTTATGTAGGGTTAGCAGATAACAAGAACCATACTAGATATAATATTTAAAGCATATCAGTGACTTTGAGTTCCTGTGCCCACAGGGAAGCTGTGATAGGAAAGGAAGATGGCCTTGGCTGCCACCGCCACCTCCAGTGCATGCCTCAGGTCACCATTCAATAGTATTGCATCTCAATTGTAGACTGTGAACCAAGGGCCTTGTCTCTCTGGCAAAGCAGCAATGTCAAATTGTAAAATTCTCATAGAAACTTAAACCTAGAAGCTTCTCTGACAAATGAGCTATTGAGCATAGCTGAGACCCTAAATTGGCCTTTAGAATTCATTTTTCACGCATCGAAAAAGATTTCTAACCAAAAAATATTGCATTTAAAATTCGTATTCAATGCTAGACTTTTGCTCATCAATGCCTGTTTGGAGCCAGAACAAAAGTTCACATTTAATGTGCAACAACTACGATTTCAAGGTATTCATAGACTGTGTTCTGTACTTCTGATTGAGATTTTGAAAGGTAAAAAGTTATGATCTTTGGGCTTCTTGCCGTGATAGTGAAGTTCTTGGACCTTTGCATCTCACTAGAAGACGTCATCCTGTTTCTGTAATATCTTACTTTTGATCAGGCCAGAATATTCTTTCCATTTTGTGATTTTATGGGAAAAAAGGAAAAAAAGTTACCCACGTTAGGCATGTAAATGAACTTCTCACAGGCTGTAACTTCACAATATGTCTATGGCTCAATCATCTTTATATGCATCATTTCCTGACCTATTTACTGACACAAGGGAGGAAAGCTTTTCTATCTCTCCTGGTTGTGATACGGCTAGATAATGGTATTATTTGTTTGACATATAATTTGTTTTTTCTGTCCTCCCTTACTTTCTGTCTTTCCTTTTTTTCGAAGTTCTTTGGGTGTGTTCTGTATGGAGGAAAACATTTGCCAAATGTTTTCAATTTTCCATCTTCGGTTGGTCAAAATTTTTAGAAAATATTTCTCTAGGAAAACATGTCTCTTAAAAATGGGGAAAATGACTTCCCTAGTTAAAGTAGGGAAATTAATTCTGCAACATTTCACATTGATTGTGTTCTTTCCACTGTTTCAACACACCTCATCTTCACCCCAACCCCCTAGTCCTATCCCCACCACCCCACACCATCACCCTTCCCCTACCTCCCATAGTATTTGTCTTAGATTATATACAAATGCTTCTAGGATAATATTTTTTGCTTATGTACCGTACACAAGAAATAAATTAGAAACCTTGGAAAATATTTTCCAAAACAACATTTTCCATGAAAAACATTTTCCTTCATACTGAACACACTCTTTGTTTGTCGTGTTTTTCTAATTATTTTGGGTTCTCTTGGTGTATTTCCAAATCTTTCTTCACCTTGTTTGTTAAGATGATTGGTGCCTTATTTCCTTAAGAGTTTTCCTTGTTATTTTATACAATTAAGATGTCAATGCTCAAGACATGCTGTGGTTATACCCCCAAAGAATGGCCAAACCTAGGCATGATCTGAAGCTTGATCATCTGGTTTCATAATTACTGTACCTTTTCTTACATGTAAATGTGTTTAAATTGTTCGTTTTCTGTTGATTTGGCATTGGAGATTCTCAATAAGTTCTGGGGTATAGATGGATGATTATACAGAATAGAGGATAATTGATGTGCTCACTTGGTCATATTTTTCTCTTTCCTTGGCTCATGTAAGCAAGAGTTCTTCATTTCAGCTAAGCCTGGTTTCTGCATACATGCCAACAATAGCCCTGTTTAGGAATAACATATCATGAGAATGTCCAAGTTCTCTCTCTGTTTCTTCTCCTGACCTTTCCGTAGGTTTATTTTAACAGCTTCTTGGCATCCTTGGACGTATATGATATATTGTCATTGTTCTTTTTGAAATTCCTCTATTTTGTAATAATTGTTTATTTCAACTATAGTCAACTTATCTCCTTATATACCTTTTCAAACTTATCAGAAACAAAATAAGGATCGTTGCATCTGGTGCCATCCCTCCCCTTGTGGAGCTCCTCAAGTTCCAAAATGGCAATTTGAAAGAGCTAGCAGCTGCTGCTATTTTGACACTGTCAGCTGCTGCAACCAATAAACCAACAATAGCTGCATCCGGAGTTGGACCTCTTCTGGTGCAGGTCCTGAGTTCAGGAACTGTTCAAGGAAGGGTTGATTCCGTCACAGCCCTCCACAATCTCTCCACAAGCAAAGAAGATCCCAAGCTGGTTCTTGATGCTAGAGCGGTTTATCCACTAATGAATCTCCTCAAAGACTGCAAGAAATATTCCAAGTTTGCTGAGAAAACCACAGCTCTATTGGAAATCCTCTCTAATTCCGAGGAGGGAAGAGATGCAATCACAAATGCAGATGGTGGAATACTGACTCTAGTAGAGACCGTCGAAGATGGGTCACTCGTCAGCACAGAACGTGCTGTTGGGGCTTTGCTGTCATTGTGTCAAAGCAGCCGAGATAAGTACAGGGAGCTCATTCTCAAAGAAGGCGCCATTCCAGGCCTTTTACGGTTAACTGCAGAGGGCACACCCCAGGCTCAGGAAAGAGCTAGAACACTTTTGGACTTGCTTCGGGACTCTCCTCCTGAAAATAGATTCTCATCCTCCACGTTGGAGAGAATAGTGTACGACTTCGCTGCACAAGTTGATGGAACAGATAAAGCAGCTGACACAGCCAAGAGATTGTTGCAAGACATGGTTCACAGAAGTATGGAGCTGAGCATGAGTCGTTTACAGTTAGGGGCTTCATCGTGTACCCCTTCAAAAGTGCAGTCTTTATGAATAATTAGGTAGTTTCAGGTTTTCACATAAACCAGTATACAGCTAAGAAAAAAGCAGCTATGTATATGGACTATATTAGCTCTTCTTCCTCTGCCCGATTTTATGTGGAAAGACGCGGAGTTGCAAAGGCAATATGACCGGAAACTAGTAGCTAGTAGATAGTACATGCTGGTGGTAACACCAGTGTCCTGCTTAGGTGATTTTCTTGACCTTAATGAGCATTGTACATTTCTAATTTAATCACTCATTTGTAAAGTTTGCAAGTACTTGCACATTACCATTTTCCATGATGTTATATTTACCATTTTGTTAGAAAAGATTCCTCTGCAGAAGAAAATTCACTGAATAAGGTCTGTCATTTGGCCATTTACAGTTTCTTCCTATAATCTTGACTTCGTTGCTTTGTTACTCCTTGTTATAGCAATGAAAACTTCATGATACTATAGTTAAAATCTTCTTGAAAAACCAATGAAAAATTGTACTGAAGATAATTTGCCGTTTACCTATTCTGGAGGCATTTTCTTCTCCATCCCAAGTATAGGTGCTAAGCCATAGTAGAATTTACCGATTTGGGCGAACTCAATAATTTTGGTGTAAATATTATATTTATAGTGAACCAAACCCATAACTTAAGCTCAAGCATCACATTTGTCCTAAAAGATTTATTTAATATGTATAATAATTTATTTAGAATTTAGTTAGTTGCTTCTTCAAAAATTTAGAACTCATAAACTCAAAATCCTAGTTCTTTATCCTCTGATTGGATCGCCTGCCTTCTTTTATGCCCTACTTGAAAGGCTTGCTTTCTTAAAAATTAGGTATGGTTTAAGATGAGAAAAGAGCATCTGCCAAACATACAACAACAACAACAACCCAGTGAAATCCCACAACATGGGGTCTGGGGAGGGTAGAATGTGCGCAGACCTTACTCCTACCAAGGTAGGACGGCTGTTTCCTGGAGACCCTCGGCTCAGTAAAAGCATAAACGCATAAAAATGTTAGATAAGAATAGGAAATTAAAAGCTTTATGAGAAAAACAATAAACAAATAACGAATAGATAACAAATAAATACAAATAAATAAATACAAATAACAAATAACAAATAAATAAATAATGAAAGCGTCACAGATAAAATAGAGTAGTCAAAGCATAGAAAGTAATAAATAGTAACAGAAATCAGAAGTCAAAGCGCAAGAGATCGTAATTCACTACTACGCCTATGAATAAAGAAGAATAATGAGACTATGAACTAGCCTTCTACCCTAATGTGGGTCCTCCGCACCCTCCTATCTAAGGTCATGTCCTCCGTAAGCCGTAACTGCGCCATGTCCTGTCTAATCACCTCTCCCCAATACTTCTTCGGCCTACCCCTACCTCTTCTATAACCATCCATGGCCAGCCTCTCACACCTCCGCACTGGAGCATCTGTGCCTCTCCTCTTCACATGTCCAAACCATCTCAGTCGCATTTCCCGCATCTTGTCTTCCACCGAGGCCACTCCTACCTTGTCCCGAATAGCCTCATTTCTAATCCTGTCGCTCCTGGTGTGCCCACACATCCATCTCAACATTCTCATCTCGGCAACTTTCATCTTTTGAATGTGAGAAATCTTAACTGGCCAACACTCCGCCCCATACAACATAGCCGGTCTAACCACCACTTTGTAGAACTTGCCCTTAAGTTTTGGTGGCACATACTTGTCACATAGCACTGGAAGCGAGCCTCCATTTCATCCACCCTACCCCAATACGATGTGTGACATCATCGTCAATCTCTCCGCTGCCTTGCATGATAGACCCAAGATACTTGCAACTACTTCTCTTTTGGATGGCCTGAGCACCAAGCCTAACTTCCACGCCATGGTGTATGCTTTTCGCGGATGACATAGTCCTGATTGATGAGACTCGCAGCGGAGTTAACACTAGAGCAACGTCCTTTCCTCACCGAGGACCATGAGTCAATAACTTAGACAAATATACCTTTAAATTATACACGAAAAACCTATGATACTTATCAAGTTTGAAATCCAGAATTATTTATGGAGTTCAAATTGATAAAGATTTAAATTCCATGAATTTGTTTCTGGATTTTAAACTCAAAAACTTTTTTTTTTTAAGTTTCTCGATCTATAATTAGTATTCTGTTTGCAAGTCCTACACAAAAATAATTACATCTCTTCTAAATTACTTGAATTTTATTGTGAACTCTTTTTAATCTTTTATCATATTTATTAGACTAACACTTTGTTTGGATGGTTGTTACGTATTGTTTTATAATGTATCGTACTATATTGTTTTAATGAATACAATGTTTAGATAAATTGTATCGTTCTCTGTCGTTACATAATGTCACACATTAATGATTTGAGTGATAAACTTACAAGAAAAGTAGAGTACGGGGTAGAGCTTCTATGAAAAGATAGAGTAAAAGATGAAAATACAATTATTAAATAAAAAATAAAGACAAAATGAGAAAAAAATATTAAGGTAATGATGTGATCACACCAAATTGGTCGTTACATAAAATGAGTCTTTTCATCATAACCTAATGATGAATTTCAACGATACGATACAATAGAATTTAAGTAACAATCAAAACAAACACTGTATTAAAGCAAACAATACAATACAATACAACGGATAACAACCATCCAAACAAGGTGTAAGGGAAAATGTTGACTCTTTTAAAAAAAATTCTATCTAGTTATAAATGAAATGACAAACCAAATTAAAAAGAGAGAAGAGAGAGCAAGTGAATAATCTTATTGTTTTCTTCTCTTTTCTATGTTCCATCCATACTTACAATAATGACCATTTATAGGCCTAAAAGAAGAAACAAATTGTAGTGGAAACACATAATAATAGAAACAAATTGTGGTGGTGGATAACATGGATATATATTATTTTACAACACCCCCCTTAGATGTTCATGTAAAATAAATGTTCTAACGAAAGAATAAGTATATATATATATGTTATGTCGGAAAAAGACGGTTTAAAATTAATTTAAATTTTTAGAGAAAAAATCAATTTTAGAAAAGAAGAGTCACCACTTAATTTTTTAAAAAAATTAAGAAAACTTAATTTAAAAGAACCTAACAGATTTAAGTCTTAAAAATTCAGAGAAAAGGGTACAAGGTTCTTATTTCCACTTTGAGAAGGTGTTAAACATTCAAAGTGGCCGCTAATGCGCGGTTATTCGACGATTTGAAAAATTATTTGACTAACTATTGAAAATATTAATTTAAAAGGAAACGAAGACTTTAAAATTATTTTTTAGAAAAAATGATCAAACTTAAACATTGAAAATAATATACATGTATATAAAAAAGGCAAAAGTTTATCAAATGACTAAGTAAAGGTAGAAAATCATTTGAAAAATAAATTAACATGAATTGGTTTATCTTTAGGGAAATCTAATTAAGTTAAAACAAATTAAAATTAATATCTAAGCAAGTATAAATAACATAAGTAAATAAATTATTACAACCCGAATCAATATAAATAAATAATAAATAACACATGAAAATATGACCCGATACTTAGTTTCTGTACTCTGCACTAAGATGTTGGACCATCTGCGTTTTGGGCCTTAACCACAATTCCACTATATAACGCACTTGTATATATACTGTATATCGGACTATATATACATTGTATACAACATTATTTTTATATATCAAATTGTATACACACTATATACCATCAGTTTGTTTCCTGTATCTGCTGTATATCATGTATATCAGTGTATACAACATTGTTTTCTTGCATATCAGACTGTATAGATACTGTATATCAGTGTATACGATACTATTTTCCACTTGTATTCCGTGTATACAAGCCAATATCAATATTAAAACCATGAATATTAGCTTCTTTTCATATATCAACTTTCCACCAATTTGAGCAAGATGAGGGGACACTCAAAATTCAACAATATGCAAGGATGGAGTCCAAAGATGGACTCGAATTGATATCACATGCACTAAAATAAAATAACATAAGCATCTACTCATTTTAAGCTAAACCAAAAAATATATCATGATATGTTAAAGTATCAAATTGATGGACATCCTAGAGGTGACTAACAACATATATTATATGTAGACAAAAAGAAGGAAAGAATAAATATATTCAAGTAACTAAAGGACACAAAACTAATATATACACTATACTAACTCAAATTTTTAAAAAATAATTAAATCAATTAGGCCATGAAAGTTCTAACTAAATAATAAGCATATTTTTATCATCTAAATCATGTTAAAAGAAGAAATTGAAAATATGAAAATCTATATTGTCAAAAAAAAACTACTTGAAAAAATAATGAACAAAACTAAGTGATTTCATGAAATAATCCTAACACATGCTAACTGTAAGAAATTTCTGTCATTAATATAACTATTCTTAATATACGCTAAAAAAAAGAGACTACAAATCAACTAAATATAAAACATAAAATAATTAAATAAAATAAAGCTGAGAAAAGATTTTACCTCTTTCTAGATAGAGAGACTGAAGATGACGAGTGGAAGACGACTGCATCACCACTCAAGAGTTTGACGGAACTCCAATCCACAAAAAAAAACTAAAAATTTAGACTCGAACCTTCGTGGGTTCGACGTTATAAGAACTCTGTTTTTAGCCTAAATTTCGACTTCAATCTCCTATTTTCCTCGAAGAAAAATATAGATTGAAAGCTAGAAATTTTTACAACTTTTAGGCTGGGGACAAGAGTCCAAAATCCTAGCTAAGTTAAGAAAATTTATAACTTTTCGGTGGCTATAAAACCTCCCACTTCTTCCTTCTTCTTAATGAGAATATGAGCCTTTATATGACTCCAAAAACCCCAAATCCCTCAAGGTTTTTCGATGTGGTAGATTGAGATTTTAATTTTTTAGAAAAAACTAAAATTTTCAAAAATACAAATTATAATTAAACTAACCTAACTAACATTGTATTTATTTAAAAATAAAATTTTTTTGAGATGATTTTCAAATAACTACATAAATAGTAAACAAAGATATAATTATATAGAAATATGTATATTATACTAAAATTTATAAAAAAAATAAAAATAGTTAAGAATAACATAAAAATATCTTTGTTTTTTATAAAAACTAATTATTTAAAAAATGTTTGAAATTCAAAGAAACTCGATAGCTAATTTGCGTTGTGGATGATCAAAATTGGGTGTCAACAATATATTTATTGTTAATACGCATTGTTTGCTTCCTCGTTAAAAACCTTACCAGGAAAAATTCTGTGGGATAAAAAACTTGGTTAAGGAAAAAGGAGTACAATGCGTATTTTCTCCCCTTGATGAGAGCATCACTTAATATCTCGAAAACGATACATACCAATTTTGTAACTCACTTTTTCAAAGGTTGAAGTTTGCAATGTCTTAGTAAATATATCTGCTAAATTGTTATTTGAACGAAGTTGTTGAATATCTATTTCACACTTCTTTTGAAGATCACGAGTAAAATTTTTTTTTGGTGATTTTTTTTTCTGTCTCCTTTAATATATCCTCCCTTCAGTTGAGCTATATATGTAATATTGTCTTCATACAATATTGTTGGAACGTCTCTTTTCAAAGAAATGCCACTTGTTTCTTAAATGTGTTGAGTTATTGATCTTAACTAAACACATTCTCAACTTGCTTCATGAATGACTATTATCTCTGCATGGTTTGAATAACTGGCAACTATAGTTTGTTTTGTTGAACGCCATGATATAGCTATACCACCACATATAAATAAGTAGCTTGTTTGCGATCAACCTTTATGGAGATCAGACAAATATCTTGCATCTGCATAATCAATCAATTCTGACGTGGATTCATTTGAGTAAAATAATCCCATATCTGTGGTCCCTCGAAGGTATCTGAATATATGCTTAATTCCATTCCAGTGTCTTCGGGTTGGGGAAGAACTAAATCTTGTTAACAAGTTTATTAAGAAAGCTATATCTGGTCTAGAATTGTTTGCAAGATACATTAATGCACCAATTGCACTAAGGTATGATATTTCAGCACCAACAAACTCTTCATCATTTTCATGAGGTCGAATAGATCTTTATTAATATCAAGAGATCTCACAACCATTGGTGTGCTCAATGGATGTATTTTATCCATGCAATATCTCTTTAAAATATTTTCAGTATATATTGATTGATGGACCAATATCTCATTTGCAAAATGTTCAGTAAATTTT
This sequence comes from Solanum dulcamara, assembly GCF_947179165.1. Taxonomy (NCBI): domain Eukaryota; kingdom Viridiplantae; phylum Streptophyta; class Magnoliopsida; order Solanales; family Solanaceae; genus Solanum; species Solanum dulcamara. The sequence goes on from NC_077242.1 coordinate 12,887,115, forward strand.
ATTTTTCTGAGGTCTTTCATTTCAAATTCCTTTTTCTGACATTTTACTGCCTTTGAAAGTTCTTTAGCAGTTTCAATGATATTCAAATCATCAACATATACAACTATTATGACAAATTCAGCATCAAAACTTTTCATAAAGACACAAGGGCAAATTTGATCATTTTAAATTATTTTTAGCAAATATTTGCTAAGAAGATTGTACCACATTCCCCATGATTGTTTCAACCCGTATAAGGATTTCTGAAGTTTTATTAAATAAGTTTCTTAAGAATCCTTGTATGTTTCAGACAGTTTGAATCCTTTAAAAATTTTCATAAAAATATCGTGGTCCAATGAGCCATATAAATAGATAGTGACCACGTCTATTATGTGGATTTCAAGCTTTTCATGAACTGCCAAATGCATTAGATACCTAAAGGTAATTGCTTTCATCATAGGGAAATATGTTTCTATAGTCAATACTAGACCTTTGTGAAAATTTTTGGGCTACAAGTCGTATTTTATAGCTTACGACTTCACCTTTTTTATTTCGTTTATGCATAAAAATCCATTTTTACCCACTGGCTTGACACCTTCAGGTGTTCGGATTGTTGATCCAAAAACTTCACATTTTTCAAGTGAAGTCAACTCTGCTTGAATTACGTCCTTCCATTTTGGCCAATCATTTCTCTGTCTACATTCATCGACATATTTTGATTTAAGATCCTCATCTTGTTGCATTATTTCAATAACAACATTATAAGCAAAAATATTTTTGACTACAACATCATTTCGGTTTTATCTTTTTTCTGTTGAGACATAAATTATTGATATCTCTTCATTTTCATTATTTTCAGGTATCTGGACCTCTTTCGTAGTCTCATTATTTTTATGTCTCGAGGCTTTTCTTGAGCAATTTCTTTCATATTATGATCATTTTTTTATTTTCTTTTTCGAGAATTTTTATCCTTAGAAACAATTGGTCTACCACGTTTCAGACATGGTTTAGACTCATTTGCATTAATTATTTATTTTATTGAAATATCAACTCAAATTGGAGTATTTGTAGCTGGAACATGAGATTTAGTAACCCATGAAAGGTTAGTAAATGCATGTGATAGTTGATTTGCATTATTTTACAAACAAATCATCTTTTGAACCTCTTGTTCACATTGATTTGTTCGAGGATCTAAATGAGATAGTGATAATGCATTTCAATCTATCCCCTTTTTCAACTGCTTATGTTTTCCCTCTAATGTTGGGTATTTAGATTCATCAAAATGACAATCAACAAATCTTACCGTAAATAAATCTGCAGTCATATATTCTAAATATTTTATAATAGAAGGAGATTTATGTCAAACATATATTTTTAACCTTCTTTGGAGACCCATTTTTTTGCAGTGAGGTGAAGCAATTGGAACATATACCATACACCCAAAAATTCTTAGATGGAAAATATTTGACTGCTTCCCAAAAGCCAAATGAGAGAAATATTTATTTTCTCTTAATATAGTGTGAGTCGTATCACTATCCAAAAGACACATATCTCTATTACTCATTTTGAATCTAATTGAAAGCTGAGAAATTTATTTATCTTTATAAAATAAGAGCACATTATAAGAGATAAGATAAGTAACAAAATTGCAAGAAAACTTAAGTCTTTTTTTTAATTTGTTTTTTTAATAGATAAAAGTAAAAAAATATGATAATCAAAAGTACATAAAAACGACAACATATTGTAAATCATATAATAAAATTAAAAATTAATTGCGATTCCCAAAGAAGTCTTCAACCTCCAAATGAATAATATCATTAAGGTCATTAAAATTGTCAATTTTCAAAGTCAAATTTGCTTCAATATTATCATTGTATATTTGTGAAGGTCTTGGCTTAATATTATTTTCAAACATCAAGTATGACTCTATCCGAGTATTAAAAGAAGAGACACCACCTTTATTTGTCTTTCTTTTGAAGAAATTTTGATAAAGCCTAATAAAATGCTTAGGCGTCCGATGTTAATTTTTCTAGTGACCTTTTATGCCACAACGATAACAGTTACTTCTTGAATGACTGCTTTGAGAACCCATATTGTTCTCTCTTTTATATTGACCACTACCATGACGATTATTATATCGTCTTCTTCCATTGTCACTTCCACGCACATTATTATGACCTCGATTTTTATTTTGTCTTCTTTCAGAATGGTCATATGCTTCTACTATATTTTCTTTTGGTAATGGAGCAGTTCCAGTGGGACGGACTTCATGATTTTTCAACAAAAGAGTATTATGTTGCTCAGCCACAAGAAGGCATGAGATTAAATCAGAATATTTTTTAAATTCTTTTTCACGGTATTGCTGTTGTAACACCAAATTTGAGGCATGAAAAGTAGCAAGAATCTTTTCCATTATATCCTCATCTGTTATATTTTCCTCACATAATTTTAATTGAGAAGTTATTTTATATACATCAGAATTATATTCACATACAGTTTTAAATTTCTGTAATAATCCAGTCATAATGAGCCTTTGGCAATACCGTTGCCTTAAGGTGGTCATACCTTTCCTTCAAACCAATCCACAATTCAAGTGGATCTTTCACTGTCAAATATTCGACCTTCAATCCTTCATCCAAAAGATGACAAAGAAAAATCATAGCATTTGCTTTGTCCTGACTCGATGCTTCATTACACTTAGTAATAGTGGTACCAAGACCTTTAGCGTCTAGGTGGATTTCAACATTGAATACCCATGATAGATAATTTTACCAGAAATATCAAGTGCCACGAACTCCAATTTTGAAAAATTTAACATGATGAAAACTATCATAAAACTAATAAAATTTGTAACCATTGAAAATTAAGAATAACTTATACAGTATTTTAATAAGAAAAAATTATTTTTCATTAATTAATAAAGTTTACCACCGCCTTATATTAATTAGAGAACTTAAAAACTGAAAATATTCAAATGTATACTTGTGTTGAAGATCTAAAAATAGAAATAATTATATCATCGAAACATACCTTATAAGAGATTTCGTGAAGATATCGTGTTATAAATAAAATGACAAATCAAATTAAGAAAAGGGAAGAGAGAGCAAGTGAGTAATCTTATTGTCTTCTTCTCTTTTCTATGTTCCATCCATACTTACAATAATAACCATTTATAGACCTAAAGAAAGAAACAAATTGTAGTTGAAACACATAATAGTGGGAACAAAATATGATGGAAATAAGATACAGTGTAAACAAATTGTGATGGTGGATTGTCACTCCCCAGGAGGGTACCCTAGGCGTGACCGGCACTCGAAGGCCATTTCTTGCCTCCAAGCGAACCACCTGGTCCAGTCACACTTTCATTCATTCACATTCTATCGGCGGAAGACTCAATCATAGGGATACTATCCATAATATAGGGCCAAAGGCCAAACAACTATCAAATCAATAACTAGATAGAATAAAACTAGACAAAACGAACAATCCAACATTTCCACACTCTAGTCTATGAAGCCTCTATCAACAATCTAGGAGGTGCTAATGACAAGCCCATGGCTACCAACAATCAAAAATAAAGGAGACAAAACAAAGCTATAAAGATAATCTCGGTATTCTTCGGAAACTAGGAGGACTCACCAACTGTCTGGAAGTAAGGGGATCTTCAATGGTGCGCCGGTTGATGATCTCGTGTACCTGTCTCTGCATTATGAAACGATGCAGGCCAAATGACGTCAGTACATGGAATATACGAGTATATAAAATGGCCGAATGAAACAAACATCAAGGAAGCATCAAATCAACTCGGAATCTCAACTCAAGAGAAATAACAACTCAATCAAGTGTCCTAAGTCTAAACAAGAATATGGTTTAGACGGGACCAATCACATACCATTCAACTCAATCCGACTCAGAGTACTATCAAGACCTATATGGGAGTTTCTCTTATCCGACAACCATCACTTATGAGCCAGTGACAGTACAACAAACCGACGTTGTTGCCGCATCCATTCATATTTTGCCAGGGTATGAACGAATCAACCAATCATGGATCCAATCCAACCAAGTCCTATAATGTCAGGATAATAATTTTGGGGAAGCATCCGACTTTAACGGTTCAATCCCCTCCTACGTTTGGCGACGTAGTTATTGGATTCGAGTTATTACTTACTCTTACCCAATTCGGAGCTCGATACTCCTCTCAAGACTCAATGCTCATAAAACTCCATCCATTCAACTCAATCAAATCATATCGACAAGTCTCATTTACAACCTTGTCAACTCATCAACTCTATCACAATCAAACCTCTCCCAATCATACTATCCGATCAATCTCAATCATATCTTTCAAGAGTAGATTAAATATGCATTTATAACAACATGTAAACCTATCCAATCGTTCCTCTATTCATTTAACAAATCTTTTGGGACTCAACACAACTCCAAGGTTTTAAATCAACAATTCAAGATAACAACAGATTTAAGAAAATTAACATTTTACATAATCAACATAGTTAAGAAATTAACAATATATGATCGACATCTCCTCTCAATCAACTCATAACAACATGAAGCACATCACTTTCTCGACTCCACAACATCCACATAATAGAAATTAGGGTAATAGATGAAAAAGACCTATTTGGACCTACCTCTATCAATAAGCCTCATTCTTATGGACAATAAATCAAAAGAAGATGTAGGGCACATGGGTGGACTCAACCCATGCTTTGAGTAGCCTTACATACCTTAGTGAAGACTTTGAAGAAAATCTTGATGTTGGGTCTTCAATGGGAAGCTTGAATCTTTGAAGCTCTTGAAGCAATCCTTGTTGGAAAAGGATTTGAAGGAGAAGAGAGGGAATTTTTAGGGCTTTTAGAGAGAGAGTGGGACTAAAAAATAGTCCAAAAATGTTCAAGGCTTGTGTATATATAATTTGGGAAATACCCAAATTGCCCTTTCTTCAAAAATCTAGAAAATGGCTAAAACACTCTTGGCGCGATAGTGGCGCGAAGTCGAATTTAGGCTTAAAACCTGCACATCTTCTAGTGGCGCGCCGCGCCAGGGACCAAACTACTGAGGCTTGTTCCTGGCGCGATAGTGGCGCGTCGTGCCCTTACAGTGCCAAGTCCATATTTTCTAGGTTCTGGAAAATAGGCTTAAAAACTCTGTACATCTTCTAGTGGCGCGCCGCGCCAGGGACCAAACTACTGAGGCTTGTTCCTGGCGTGATAGTGGCGCGTCTCGCCACTGCGGCGCCAAGCCCAGGTTTCCAGCAGTTGTCACCAAGGCCTGAAATTCCTGCAGTACTAGTCCGTCTTAAGATAGTTATAACTTTTGACTCCGAACTCCAAAAATTACAATCTTGGCGGCGTTGGAAAGAAGACTCGAAGACCTTTGATTTAATAGGTCATGAGCCACCCAAATCGTCATATTTCAAAAGATATGGTCATTAGAAGTCGACCCCTTATACGAACTCATCCTAAAACTTAGCCAAGACGAATTCTTTGGACTTAGCTTGGTTCTAGGGATCTTTTATGACCCCACATCACCTCTAACACTCTTCAATTTCTTGGGAACTCATCCTAAATCATGCATACACTTCACAACAGTCGGGTTCGATCCTACACGTATACGAAGAAGGGTTCGAATCGTAGTGAAGAATTTTGGAGGGTGTTACATGGATAACATGAACATATATTATTTTACAACATATCTTAATTATTAAAATGATAATCACATGGCTGTTCAAATAAGATGCATGGTAGGCTATTCTCTACCTTCTTCGTTTTCAATCTCTAGTTATTATATTAAAATCCCTATATTATTTCATCTTTGTTTGCTAAGTTTCCACATGCTTACAAAACAACAACAATATTATTGGAAAACAATATTTACATCGGAAGCATACTAGAATCATACTGCTTACATGAATAATAGATAACACATACTTTTATGCTAGAATACATACGATCATGCTAAAACACATAAACTTTTTGAAATTTAATTTGATAAATACCTCTTGAAGCGTGAACAGATACATTCAAATGAATTCACAAGTTAGACTGCAGTTCTGCGGTCTTCTACAGTGATCCCAAGTTCACAGCCGAACTCTCTCAATACTTGGGTGGACAAGTATCGCATAGAATCCGTACATCCCTATCTTTTAGGTTAGGAGAGCCCCTATTTGTAGGGACCTTTTTCTAGTCCAAAACCTGAAAATAGGATTCTAAGTTCTACTTAAATGGGCACTGTAGGGACCACATAATTAATTACTGAGGCTCCTTATTATGGAAATAATTCAAAATAATTAATTTGAATTATTCTTACCATAATAAATTTCAAATCATTCCACTAGAAATTCGTAATTGTACTCCTCCATTTGTATTTCGAAATTCCTCATTAAACACTTATGTAATTCCCATGTTAATATTACTGATACTAATCAATAAATTAAATTACGAACGAATTTTATTCAATGATTAATTTCCTTTGAAGCACTGCATAACTTATTTCATGTGTCGAATTCATAAATCCACTTGCAATGTTTGACACAATGAAAACTTATAAGCTTCTCAAAAGGCATATCATCAATTTCTATATCGAGACATGGATTCAATCAACTAATTTATTATTTCATCAATATATATTATTATCATCCAATCTACCAAGCATATTGACCCATATTAGAATCTCACATTTTAATAAATCAAAACGATAATTAAAATATACAGATCAGGATTGGGAATATAAGTACATCTAACAGTTTAGAGAATATGCTTTTGTCAGTCAGTCTAAAATAATTATCTTTACTCGGTCCCGTTCAATACATGGAAAATGCACTAACACAAGAAGTTGAAACTATACCGTTTTCATAATCAAGATAAATTACATATAATCTGGTACTACAATCATACCGATGGCTTGTCCAATTTCCATCTTAGATTGTGAACACAAAACTTTACACTTATAAAAACTGATGGTTTAATTCTCTGTGTATAAGTTAAAACTCTATACACTAAATCATCTACTATATAAGGAAATGGATACATAAACAAATATATGATCTATTAAAACTTTTATTAAAATTGAATAAACAATTATTCTATAACAAATATTATATCTAAATTCATGGTTAATAATATATATCCCAACAAACATATCTAGTGAAGTTTTATAAAGTGGAGCCTGAGAAAGATAGAGTGTACACAAGTTTTACCACTACTTCTCTAAAGTAAATAGATAATTTTTGAAAGACCATCGGCTCAAACAAATTAAAGCAGTAATAAAAGAAAAATGGCAGTGGAGAAAAATATGACAACTAATAGTAAAACAATTTGGAACATATATGCAAAGAACTGTAACAACAACAAGGTGAGATCATCTGATTAAACACATGAGTAGGTGATATCAAATACCAAAAGCAAAAGACTACATGAATAGGCCAATACTACGATCGACACGGTGGTCTATACTACCACCAAGTCAAATACATGAATAGGGCTAGTAATAAGACAACTCTTAACTACCTACTAACCTTCGACCTTTATTTGCGACCTTAATATCCTCCTAACTAAGGTCATGACCTCGATAAGCTGAAGATGTATCATATCCTGTCTAATCACCTCTCCGCTATACTTCTTTGACCTACCTCTACCTCACCTCGACTTCACTATATCCTACCTCTCACTCCTCCTCACTGGGACATCCATACATCTCCTTTTTACGTGCACAAGTCATCTCAGTCTCTCTTTCCTCATCTTGTCCACCATGGTTGCACTCCTACTTTAATTTATCTCGAATATCTTCATTCTTAATGTTGTCGCTCCTAGTATACCACACATCCATCTTAACGTCCCCATTTTCATCACTTGCATCTTCTGAACCTGGAAGTTCTTGACGTCTAACCACCACTCTATTTGATAAAAGAAAATTACAAACCAATATAATTAAAAAGAGAACAAAACAATTCCTAAGATCAATATTTTAGAACTTTATTTTTGAAAAAAAGTCGGAGGATAATTTGGTCAATAAGATAACCTAGGGGGGTAATACCACAAATTTTCGACACGCATAACGCTAATATCTTTCCATAGTTTAGGGCCTCACTCTATTCGCTAATCACATTTCGACCACCTATGTTTTTGTCGGTATACAAATGTTAGTTTAATGAAGCGGCAAATTCACGGTGCTCATAAAAATACTAATGATAAGTAAACACCTAGGATCTTGACTCTCACAATTAAGATAAATAAATTTAGCTTTACTTCACTGATTATTCTCTACGGAGAGAGAGAGAGAGAGTGAAAGAGAAGTACTGAAATCATCAATCACCAAGCTGTATGAGGTAAAGAAATAATCTTTATACTATATAGTGTCGATTGTAAGCATAATTTCAGCTTTAACACAGTCAATTCTTGCTTATACTTACCCAGATCTATGAGTTCTTTGTTTTACTTTGTCAAATTTCATGTTTCGTGAATACCCTTTTAGTCATTTTGTTGAGTGGTGGTAGTAGTCTAATTATATGTTTTGCCCATTTTTACAGATTTAGTTCTTGTTGTGTTTGAAGCTTTAATGCTATAGTGAGAAAAAGTGGGGGAAAAATGTTGGGTCGGCCTTCAATTTTGCTATCTCGGAATGGGATTTTCAGGCCAGAAAATTTGGGTCAAAATGCAATGGCAATGATAGGGAATCTTTGTTTCACTATATTTGTACTTGGGGTTTTGATTTTTACTATAATTGCTGCAACTTATCAGCCTGAAGACCCTTTGTTCCACCCTTCATCAAAAATCACTAATTTCCTTACTTCCAAATCTAATGCTACATTCAGAGCTGATGATAGTGTTGTGAGGACTGGTGAGGACTTTCTTGGTGCTAATCAGACAGCATTTTCGACATTCATAAACCTCAATGATGTTGATGTTCCGGAGAATGCTGACGGTGGAAGTGCCACTGAGAATAATTTGGATTGTCGTGGTAAGATTGATGATCCCATTGATTGTACTGATCCGGATGTGTTTCATTTGTTGATGAGGGCTGCCATTGAGAAGTTTAAGGACATACATTTTTACCGGTTTGGGAAGCCGGTCAGAGGGTCTAATGATAGTTCCTGCCATATGGCGTGGCGGTTTAGGCCTAAGGAAGGGAAGACTGCTGCCTTTTATAAGGATTACCGGTCTTTTGTGGTTTCTAGGTCGGAGAACTGCACCCTTGATGTGGTTAGTATGGGTGATTATCATTCTGGTGGAAATGCTCGCAAGAGGAAGAAAAAGAACAGGGCAGGGTCTGACAGAACTCCTGGTAAGCTAGATGAGGGATTTGAGAAGGCAACTCCTAAGACAGAAAGTGAACCTATTGCTCTGCCAGTGGTTGGGGAAGCTGTAAATGACTCGCTACCTGTGGTGGAATCGGAGAGTTCATTTGGTAATGGTAAGTATTTGATTTATTCTGGAGGTGGGGATAGGTGTAAGAGCATGAGCCATTACCTTTGGAGCTTCATGTGTGCGTTGGGCGAGGCTCAATATTTGAACAGGACCTTGATAATGGACTTGAGTATTTGTTTATCCAAGATTTACACTTCATCTGGTGTAGATGAGGAAGGAAAGGATTTCAGGTTTTACTTTGATTTTGAGCACTTAAAGGATTCAGCGTCAGTCCTCGATCAGGTCCAGTTTTGGTCAGATTGGAAGCAGTGGCATAAAAAAGACAGACTAAGTCTTCATCTTGTGGAGGATTTTAGGATTACACCGATGAAGTTATCTGGAGTACAGGATACTTTAATCATGAGGAAATTTGGTTCTGTAGAGCCAGACAATTACTGGTACAGGGTATGCGAGGGTGAAACAGAATCTATCGTTCAACGACCATGGCATCTGGTATGGAAATCAAGACGATTGATGGACATTGTCTCAGCTATTTCATCAAGGTTGAATTGGGATTATGACTCCGTTCATGTTGTAAGGGGGGAGAAGGCAAATAATCGTGAAATGTGGCCACATTTGTCAGAAGATACTTCTCCCGACGCTCTACTGTCTAGCTTGCAGGACAAGATCGATGACGGGAGGAACCTGTATATTGCAACCAATGAACCAGATACATCCTTTTTTGACCCTTTAAAAGACAAGTATTCCACCCATTTCCTTCATGAATATAAAGATCTTTGGGATGAAAAAAGTGAGTGGTATGCAGAGACAGCAAAACTCAATAATGGGAATCCAGTTGAATTTGATGGGTACATGAGGGCTTCAGTTGATACGGAAGTTTTCTTCAGGGGTAAAAAGCAGGTTGAGACGTTTAATGATCTCACCAGAGACTGCAAGGATGGGATAAATACATGCACTTCATCCAGCTAATTTCTGACTGACGTTTGAAGCTTTACTCTTGCAGTTTTTGGATAAATCTATACCATACTGTTGTTTTAGGTAAGTTTTGGTCTTAATTTGTCGAATGAATTCGTAATATCTATTTTGATAAGCAATAACAGATTATTTCTTTAGTTGGTACCTCTTTTATAGTGTAGTTGCATTGTACTCGGTGTCTGCTTCAAACTTGTATCCTTTCATTTGGTAAGTTAATAAGAATCTCATTTGTGTTTGCATTTACATTAATAGTGAGTTTGTTGTTTGATCTCATTTTGTGCTTATGTGAATCAAAATGCTTCTCTCAGTCTTTGATTCCAGAAAAAAGTGAGCATTTTTTTGGCCAAACGGGTAGTTAATATGCATTCTAGCATATTTCCATATCAACCACAAGTAGAACTTAAGTACTTGACATATATGGAAAACTCGATGCATCCTTGACTACATTACTGCTACTAGTTCGTTGAAGATAGAGTCATGCTTTTCCAGTGTCATCGGAAATAGGTAGTTTGACAACTCAGTCGCGTATTCTCATTTCCTAAGGTGGCGTTCAATCCCCGCTGTTTAGTCAGCTTAAAGGTATGATCAAAACGGAAGGCCAATCACTTGCGTGCTATGGCTGTTTTGAGAAAACAACAAAAACATTGTCATGGTTCTACTAGTGGAAGACTTACCTGTTGGGGTGTACATAGGGAAATAGTTATGATGCTGAGCAAGGCTACCAAATAGTGTGTTGCTTTTCTTATTGGACTTTTTTTTTTCATTGCACTTGAGCTGATGGAAACAACTTCTCTATCTCTACAAGGTAACGAAAAAATCTGTGTACACTCTATCCTCCTCAGACCCACTTGTGGGAATATATTTTCTAAGATAGCAAACATTGAGTGGAATAGTGAAGGGTACACATAAGTTGGCCCATACAACATGTGTTTATATAAGGAAAAGGATTTTATTTTTCTTAGGGTTATCTCAGTCCATGCATTTTTTGAGTCTCCCAATATATATTAATATAATAATAAAAAAGTAAAAAGGAAAATAATAATAATAGTGGTGTGAAAAACAGAAATGACAAGAACCTCAGGAAAAGGCCAAGCATAAACATGAAGCAGAAACTAAGAATTATACCTGGAGAGGAATTTTTTTTCTTTTGGGAAGAATTCTTCTTCCTCTCTCTTATTTCATTGGAAACGACAATTCCCCCAGTCAGATTTTTCCAGGTATTAAATGTTATGTTCCTATCTTCCTTGTGATTTTTCTGTCCTAACAACGTTCTATTTGAATATTTAATAATGGAAATTGAATGCTAATTTGGTCGTGGTAACATAATGCTGACATATGGTGGGGAAAAAAATACATAATGTTAACATACTACCATGCGTTTTTCAAATTCAAGGAAGAAAAAAAAAACCAATTTCATTTGGAAAAGTGAACAGAGAAATTAAAAAGAACTGGAAACGAACGTTCTTCATAATTTTTCTGGTTTATAACCTAGAGCCCGTTTGGATTGGCTTTAAGTTGGTCAAAACCAACTTAAAGCCCATTTTCAGATTTTGGATGTGTTTGTCTAATGCTAACTTTAAGCCAGAAACTTCTTAAAGTCAGTCAAAAATGAAAATTTAGGATTCTAACTTTTTTTTTTCCAAGTGCTTAAAGTCATTTTCTTTGACCATGGAAATTACTTTTATATCCCTTATATTTTAATTAAATTTCCAAACTACCCTTTTTATTCTTTTAACCCTAAAATTCACATAATTTTCCTCATTTAAGCACTTTTATCTAAACACTCAACTGCTTATTTATAAAAATAACTTTCAGCACTTTAAAGTTCTAAAAGCACTTCATACATAAAAGTTACTTTTTTTAAGCCCATCCAAACGGGCTCCTAGTCTTTTTTTCCTGTCTTTGTCGCTCAAGGCCAATGCTCGGGCGACTTGCATGCACCTTGAATATTGCACATGTTACTTTTTTTTACTTTTACCAGCACAAGTATTAAATAATTGTGCCTATAAGAAGCGGAGCTAAAGAGGTGGAAGGGGTTCATCTAAATTCTCTTCGCCAAAAAATTGTTAATTTTTTTTGAATTATCTATAGTAGACGATGAACGTGAAAATTTTTTCCACCACCATTGGTGCCTATCAAGGTTTAGGCAAACAGGAAAAAGTCACCTAGCATCTTTTCTACATTGATTTTCCACGGTTTTCGCCAATTCTATAAATGTGCATTTATTAAAATGTGTTTCAAAATATTAAATGATCTCACGCAAGTTAATTCAAGACAAATAATAGCAACCAGTACCCCTCCTCCTCATCAAAGTCACCAACTTCTCTTGATACTGGCACTAGGTGGGCGTTAGCCCCTATACATAGTCTTGCGACTTTGCATGGACCATACAAAAGATTATTGTTCTAACAATGGCTCTCTTTTTGCAGAGTCCACTCAAGAAATGGCTGAACAATCAAGTGTGAGTGAACATACAATTGAGATTGGACGACCTAAGAAGAAGTTGATTGTGCCAAGCAGTGTATTGGGGCTGCCATCTTCAATGCCATCCTCACCTTCAGGCCAGCCAAAGAGCGCAAAGTATAACTGTTTGTGCTCACCAACCACGCACGCCGGTTCTTTCAGATGCAGATACCACAGGAGCTCTAGCCTGACTCGAAATAGCATGTCCGTTGGCTCAAAACTCTCTGAGATGGCTGCTGAAAAATGACAGATGCATGGCATGGATACTGGAAAAATTACTCAAAAGTAATGTTTCATCTTTTGGGTCATTCTTACTGTACTACTCTAGCATTTCATCTGTAATTAAGCATGTAATAAGGACTCAATTTTCTGTCTCTGATTCATTGTAAAGTCATGAAGAATACTTGGTTGTACATTATATTATTTATTGGTTGATTCTGAGTTCAATCATTGCACATGTTTTGCCTAACCTCCTCCACCCCACCCAAAAAATGCTGTCTGGTGCTTGTCGTCCAAAAGTAGTGCATTTTTAAAGGATCCAAATGAGGTAGCTTCCCAAACACTGAAAATAACCTCTCAGAAAACACCTAATTAAGCAAGCAGAAAGAGACCATTCACGATAGCTAAAGCAAGAAGATGGAAAAAATCATAACAAAATCTTCCATATATTATGTACGAGAATGTATGAATTCTTGGTCACAGTAAAGAGACCCGTCACTCCGAGAGGACGCCAAGCATTACAAATATGAAAAGCTACAGAACTACCCAATGTCAAAGATCAACCATTGCATGTACTCAGCCTGTACACTACTAAGCTGTACACCAGAACATCCTCAAGATGTATATAGTAGTGTTATAGCCTCATTAAGCTTCTAGAGCTCACATAGGACAAGTATCTTCTTCGCCTTCTTGAGACATCATGTAATTCCTGCAAAGTGGACAAGTTACATTCCAGTACTTGAGCCACTTCTCTAGACAAAGCTTGTGGAAAACATGGCCACACGAGAGATGGTTTATCTCTGCATCAGGCTCAAAATCCGTCAGGCAGACTGAGCACTCTTTCTCAGCATGGTTAGAGATGCAGATTGAATCATAACGAATTGCAGGGGTATGGCTTCTGAATTCCTCCATATATGACTCTGATGGGCTTCTTCGGCATTCAAACGAGTCCAAGGAGCCTTCGATGGAATAATCATCCCATGATGAAATGTGGATGCCAATCACATGAAGGATCGATCGGACCATCTCCTTGACAATGGAGATGGATATGGCTGTGTTCACTAGAATAACGCAGAGCACTCCTGCATCTGCTGGAGTTGGATACTGGGAGAGGCCCATAATGGATTGGAATCTAGTCATAAAACGAAACATCAACCATTAGTTTCTCAAACAAGAACAGCAACACCACAAGCTTCACATTCTTTTAGCAAAACAGTCAGTCAAAATCCACCTTCCAGCAAAGTTAAATAAACTCTTTCAGCTAAAAATTACTTTCCAAAATTGCTCTCTAAATATTCCAAGTAGACTGGAATAAACAGCCCGCTCAGAGGTAACAACAACACACCCTGTATAGTCCCACAAGTCAAGTGGGGTTTGGGTGGGGTTTGGGGAAGGTAGAGTGTACGCAGACCTCACCTACCTTGATAGGTAGAGAGTCCGTTTCCGATAGATGTTCGGCTCAAGGAAAGCAAAAACACAACATTTATGAAGACATTAAGCAGTAACAACAATAGGATAGTAAGAAAATAGAGGCATAAGAGACATCAAGACTAATAATTGCTTCTAGTTATGCAATATTAAGGTCAAGATGATCCAAACAGAAGGAGCCATCAAGAACAAAACTTTTGGAATAAGAGTTTTACCTAGGCTGAAACTAAGAGATATTCTACAAGCAACAACTTCTGGAATAGCTGAGTGAACAGGACCTGCATAGAAACAAGCATCAATAAGTCAATAATGAGGAAAAGTTAAACAACCCACACCAATAAGACAATTATAAATGGAACATACTCCTAGAAAAGAAGATTTAGGAAATATGGAAGAAAGCAGAAACCCAATCAAGAAATGAAAATTGGAGCTATGCACACAACAACTAAACGAGATGAGGAAACCCCATTAATTGGAAAGTCCTTGTCTTCTTTTAAAAGTTCACTTTTGTTCCATTGAAAAAACAAATCCAGATTTTTCTGAACATGGATCCAAGAACCAGAGAAACTTCTGCTAAAACTGCAATAATTTTATTTTCCTGATACCAAATGTAAAAAGACAAAGGAAAAAAAGAACCCACTTTTCAAGATAATAAGGAAAAAAAGATTCTGGGTTTAAGATTTATCCTTGAGAAGATATGAAATCTCAGACCACAGATTGCAAATTAGGCAATAAAGCACCCAAAAACAGAACTTTCCAATATTGAAAAAAAATGTGAAGATCCAAGAAAAAAAAATCATCTCTTTCAAGTGCCAATTATCTATCATCAAGAAAGACTAAAAAAAAGAAGTAAAAATCACATCACATCAAAAAAAATAAAAAATCAGTTCAAAGAGACAAGCAGGAAAATACAACACAATTCTTGAACACTAAGATCTAATTACAGATCAAGACTCACATATTACCATCAAGAACTGCATAAAAAAGAGTCTTTTTTTCTTTTCAAGACTAGTTAAATGGTAAAGATGCTTGTGAACCAAATAAATAAAAGGATAAAAGAAAACAAAATTGGAAAGAGATAAAGATGCTAGTACTAGTTATAGATAAAGTGTACTAATTAGTACTGCTTACTTTATATTATAGGTGTAGTAGGAGCTAGAAGAAGTTGGAAATTTCTTTGAAATTTGAAATTGCAAGAAAATTGGGAGAGAAATTATTGTTAGGGAATAAGGGTAGGCTTGTAGATTCATAGGATACCAAGGAGAAGACAATGTTGATAATGGTTGATAATAGCTTCCTCCTGTCAACCCTCAAAGACCCTTTTATTTGTAATAAATAATAATATAATAATAAATAATTTAATAATAATAATAGAAGCAAACTATATTGGGTCCCATTGTAAATTGTCTCTTTGCTTCACTCCATGTTGTCATTATACTGTAATTAATCACCCTCTACTTGCCCAAACTCTCCCAATCAACTATGGTTATCTTTCATCCATTTGTATTTTTTTTGCATGAATTGCACATTATAATTTCGGATAGGTAAAAATCCTTGAAAGTAAGTGCTACCCTCGAATCGATTTTATTCGATATAAACGTGCTATCGTAGAATCGATTTTATTCAATATAAATAAGCAAAATAATTTAATGGACTCTTGTACGCATCTGAGTTTGTATTATGAGTTTTTCTATTTAATTATTTATCAACTATATTCTTAAACTCAATAATACATAATATATCAAACTTTTGATCATTGACCAGACTTATGTGGCTATATAATTACTGAATTGGCAAAAATGTGCGAATACACGCGTGTAAAAACAAGTGAAAGAGCACATTTAAATTATAAAATAATAAATTTTAAAAAAGAAAAAAAAATTATTAAAAAACTTTCTTCTTCCCCTTACCCGCACCCCCACCTTCTTCACTTTCTTTAGCAATTTTCGCCCCAACCTTCTTTTCAGCCATCTCCCACCTAATCCCTGCCCCAACCCCCATTTTTCAGCCATCCCCCACCCCATCTCCGCCCCAATCCATTTTTTTACCAACTCCCACCCCATAACAGACCCATCCCCTTTTTTTCCCTACTTTTTTCTTTCCATTTTAGTCTCATCAAATACCATCATTAAAGAGTAAAATTTTCAAACACAAAAGGCTCACGATGAAAGAAAAAGAAAAGGAAACATAGAAAGATAACAATTTAGATCTTATATTTTTAAGATTCAAGTTTTTTTTTTCTTCAAAACTTTCATTTCAATGTCCCTTTTTATTTGTATGAAGATAAATTTAAATGGAAGAAAAGGAGACTAAAAGGGTGAAGGTGACGGTGGTTGTGAGGATGGTGCTGACAGTGATTGTGGGTCGGGGGAGGTGGAGGAAAGTTGAGCGAAAGATGGAGGAAGCTGAGAAAAGTATGAATTTTACTTTAAAGAATTATTATTTTTTACCTATTATTTAATATTTTGATTAATAATTTTTGAAAATAGTTAATAAAGATAATTATGACATGTTATTAATTTATGTAAAATGAATTTGACATATCATCTATTTAAGGGCAAGTAAGCTACACACATGGTAATTGTTGTCATACAAAAGATTGCATAATTTGCGTGATACAAATGTCTTTTCTCTACCCCCCGTTATTATTTAATGCAACAACTTGCTTTTTAAAAAGCATTATAAGATTGCTTGTAATTTTAACCAACTGCTTCTGAGAAGTAAAGATATTAAAAATAAGTATCTCAATCTTACTTTATTTAATTTAAATCAATTATATAAATTCTCATTTTTTTCATTTAAACTCATTTCATATCATTGTCCTAATGATTAAAAGTAAAAGCAATACAAGTATTTCAAATTTTGATTATTTGGGGGAAAAAAACTTGTGAGTTATGACCAATGTCTTCATAATTTCCTCCTATGGAGTAATATATATAGAAGCATACGAAAAAAGTATAAATAATGCATAAACTTTTTTTTTCTTTATTTTAATTTTCAGTTGTTATGTAAGTTGCCCACATGTTCCCTCACATGGGCGGTTAATAATTAATGCTAATAATTGTACTTATGAACTGATTAAAAGGTTTGGTCATGCATGATTAACGGGAAGAAACATCTTATATTTAATTAATTAATAATAGTATTTCGATAAATCCAATAAAGGTATAGATACTAACATCTAACTGAAGTAATAAACTAAGTACATCTTTCGAATATAATACGGAGGAGTAATTAAAAAGTATTTAATTTAGGTATGATTTATCTATTTTTCTTGTGCTTGTTCAAATGACTAGCTTACTTGAACTTTGTATACATACTTGTTATTTAACCTCAACTAAAATCTTTGACCAAAGAGTTTAAGCTTAGTTAATTATCTTTTAGACAATTTAGAAAGAAATTATCTTTTTATAAATTTACAATTTGTTATGGATGCTAAGGCTTAGGATATGAGTAACTGGTAAAGAAAGAAAGTCGTCTAATTAGAAACCATAAACTGACGATAGAATGGTTGAAATCTCGCCACCTTTAATCAAATGTATCAAATTTAAGTTACATGATCAATGAATTTCTTAATAAAGGGTGAAATGATTTGGACATGTAAAGAGGAAATGAACATATGTCCCAATGAAAATATGTAAGATATTGACAATTATCAAGAATTGATCACTAAGTGTGTGCAGTAAAATGTGTGCAACAGTTAGTTAGTGAGTTAGTTGTAGTTTGTTATGTAACTACCTGCCAGCTGTCACTAAGTTTGTTAGGAAATGCACATGGTGCACATGACACATGATTGAATGGTGTCTATAAAGGAGATGATCCTCCTTCATTGTACACACACAAAAATATACAAGCTCATTACTTCATGCATATACTTCTCTGCATTTTCATCCATGGAAGATTAACTTCCATGGAGTCTTCTACACAATTATAAAGTTTTTATGGTATCAGAGTAGCGGAACTGGGATCAAATCATTCGCTGTGTATACAATTCTGCAATCAAGATCGTATTGAAGAACTGAATTTCTATAATGGCAGAGTTAACAGTAGCAACTCTAGAACACAATCATCCTCTTTATCTTCAATCATCTGATACGCCAGGAGCAACTTTGATTGCAATAAAACTCACATGACCTGAGAACTATGATCTATGGAGTAGATCATTGCCTCTTGCATTATTGGTGAAAAATAAGCTCGAATTTGTTGATGGAACCTACTTGAAAAGTACATACAAATGAGAATTAGCAGCTTAATGGAAAAGGTGTAATGCTGTGGTACTTTCATGGATTAGTAGTATTGTGGCACCAAAATTGGTTACCACGATTGTGCATGCTTTAAATGCTAAACGAGTTTGGGATGATTTCAAGCAGAGATTTGATAAGTCCAATCTCACCAGAGTATATCAGCTATGGGCAGAAGTTTCATCTCTTAAACAAGGTACTGATTCTGTCACAGCTTACTATTTAAAATTAAGAGACTTATGAGATGAATTAGATGTGCTAGTACCAGCTCCTCTTTGTAGTTGTGATGAAGCCAAGCCTTATATTGAACATCTAAGTCAGCAGAGATTATTAATGTTCCTAATGGGCTTAAATGAATCCTATATCATGTAAGGAGTGACATATTGCTTAAGGTAGTTGTAGATACTGTTAATCAGGCTTATTCCACGGTGATTCAAGAAGAAAGTCAGAGATTACTAGGTGTAATGGATATTAATAAGGAGCCTCGTGCTATGATGGTTAATAGAAGGCAAGGTTTTAAAGGGAAGAAATTATTGGACACTCCATGTGAGCATTGTGGTTATAGGAACCAGTTGTCTATGGATTGCTATAGGATAATAAGATATCCTGCAGATTTTAAAAGAAAAAGGAAGCAAGAAAAAGGTGGAACTCAAGGAGGTACTAGTGGATACATGTCTAACAACAACACTCAGAACACAGCTCATACAGGAAGCAATGGTTATAGATCCAACAAAAACACTCAGAATGGAGGACCTGGTTTTAGATCATATGCTAAATATGTCACCACTGAAAGGGAAGGACATGAACTCACTCTTACTGAAGAAGAATACAATCATGTGAAGAATCTCAGGCATAACATCAAACTCACTGAAGCTATTGGAGAAACTAGTGAATGCAAAACAAACCTAATAGGTAATGTGTCATTGACACCTAATACTTGTGATATGATTAGATCATTGACTCAGGTTCCACTCACCACATTACTTCTTCTAAGGACTTACTAGATGAATTGAAAAGTGTAGGTGACCAAAGATCGAATACTGTCCAATTAACCACAGGAAATAAGGCTCACATTAAAGGCACAAACAACTCCATTGTCTTGGGCAATTGTATAGTGAAGAATGTACTACATGTACCTGATTTCAAGTCTAACTTGTTATTAGTTGTCAAGCTGACTAAAGATATTTCTTGCAGTGTTAGTTTTTTTCCTAACTTCTGTGTTTTACAGACCCTCTCCAATGGAAAGGTGATTGGGATTGGTAGAATTTTTGATGGTCTTTATTTGCTAAAAAGTACAATAAAGACAGTAATGAATGCTTCAATAAAGGATGATGGATTGACCACATTGTGGCATCTGAGACTTGGCCATCTATCCTTTAAAGCTATGCATCAAATACCATCATTAAACATCTATTTCTCTGGCCAACCATGTTGTCACATATGTCTTTTAGCAAAGCAAAGTAGACCAGCTTTTCATGGTACTCTTCATCAATCTAGCAGTATTTTTCAATTAATACATGTAGATGTTTGGGGTCCTTACAAGACTCCATTACATAATAGAAAGCAATATTTTGTTACCATAGTAGGTGACTATAGCAGATTTACCTAGACTTGTTTAATTCACTTAAAGGTAGAAGTTCAATCTGTATTAAAAAACTTCTTGTTAATGGTGAATACTCAATTTAATGTTAAGGTGAAAGTACTAAGATCTGATAATGATACAGAGTTTGTGAATTCAAAATATAGAGAATTGTTTACTACTCTTGGTATTGTACATCAGACTTTCTGTGCATACACACCCCAACAAAATGGAGTGGTTGAAAGAAAACATAGACACATATTAAACACTGCTAGGGCTTTAAAGTTTTAGGCTGGTATCCCTATTTGTTACTGGGGACATTGTATAAAGGCAGCAGTATACTTGATTAACAAAATTCCCTAAGCAGTCTTGCAAGGAAAATCCCCACATGAGATACTATATGGAACTAAACCACAACTAGATCACTTGAAGGTATTTGGTTGTCTTTGTTTTATGTCTATATTGCCCAAGTCTGATAAATTTGTACCAAGACAAAAGAAAGTAGTCTTTATGGGATATGCTGAAACACAGAAAGGTTATAGAATGCTTGATCTGGAATCTAATTCATTTTACATCAGTAAAGATGTCACATTTGTAGAACTTCAGTTCCCTTTTAAGCTTCCAAAAGATTCAGAAGCTCATGCAGATCCTACATATTATGGTCTCAATAATGATCGTGCTACTAGTTTACTCCCACATACTCTTAATGGTGCTCCCATTACTAACTCACAAGAAGCTGAAGATAATCTACCTGATGTATCTAATAATGTTCTAGTCCCTACAATTGAAGTGGATAATCACATCCTAGATTCTGAGAGTCCACTCCTATCATCTCCTAATAGTCCAACATCACCAACTACAAATTGTAGGAATGATTCAGTTACTGATGTCATCACTCCTGTGATGGTCAGTACTGAATTTCCAAGCGTAAGACAAAGTAGGTCCCTCAAACCACATATTTGGCATAAAAATTATGTTGTGTCCAAGTCTTCCAAGCAAGCTCATACAACTTGTCTTTATCCCATCAGTGACTATGTTGCCTATTCAAAGTTGACTTGTTCTTACAAGTCCTTCCTAACTTCTGTCTCCACCATCTCTGAGCCTATAACTTTCAAGGAAGCTTCTAAGTGCAAAGAGTAGGTTACGGCAATGCAGGATAAAATTACTGTATTAGAGCAAAATAAAACTGGGTTGTAGTAGATATCCCACCTGATAAAAAGGCTATTGGTTCTAAATGGGTATATAAGGTTAAATTTCAGGCTAATGGTGAGGTGGAAAGATAAAAAGTTAGGCTAGTTGCTAAAGGTTATAGCCAGTAAAAAGGGCTAGACTACCATAAAATATTTTCTCCTGTGGATAAGATGGTTACAGTCAGAACTATCATCAGTGTGGCAGCATCACACAACTGGCCTCTCTTCCAAATGAATGTTCATAATGCCTTCTAGCAGGGTGATATTATTGAGGATGTCTATATGGAGATGCCTCAAGGTTTTCAGAAGCATGGGGAGTATAAGGTGTGTAAACTGCTTAAGTCTTTATATGGCCTAAAACAGGCCTCCAGGCAATGGAACCTCAAGCTTACGAAAGCTCTATCAGCTACAGGTTACTCACAAAGTCCTTATGATTATTCTCTTTACACAAAGAGGAATGGTGAGGAAATAGCAGTAATCCTTATCTATATGGATGATTTACTTATAACAGACAATAATAGACAGTTGACACAGGAGTTAAAAGACTCACTTCATAGCAAATTCAAGATAAAAGACCTTGGTGATCTCAAATACTTCCTAGGTATTGAGATCTTGAGGTCCAAAATCGGGGTATTGCTTAACCAAATAAAGTATGCTCTTGAGCTAATCTCAGACACTGACCTTAGTGGAGCAAAACTAGTGAACACACCTTTGAAATCCAATATTAAACTCACTACAGTGGAATATGATGAGTTAACTTATGCAACTACTGATCCTTTATTTAAGGATATTACAGGTTATCAAAGATTGGTTGGAAGGTTACTATATCTAACCATTACAAGACTTGACATCAACTTTACTGTTCAAGTGTTATCACAGTTCATGCAACAACCTAAGGTATCACATTGGGAAGCAACTCTGAGATTGGTCAGATACATCAAAAGTAGTCTTGGTCAAGGCATATTATTAAGTAGCAAGATGAGCTTAGAACTTGAAGCATTTTGTGATTCAGATTGGACAACTTGTCCTAACACTAGAATGTCAGTGATTGGATACATGGTTAAACTAGGAGAGTCTCTTATATCCTGAAAATCCAAAAAACAACATACTGTGAGTAGGAGCTCAGTAGAGGCTGAATATAAGAGTATGATTGGAGCTGTTGCAGAGATTATTCAGTTAATAGGAGTGTTGAAAGAACTGAATGTTAATGTCACAACTCCTATAAAGCTGCATTGTGATAACAAAACAGCAGTCCATGTTGCTGCTAATCCTATTTTTCATGAAAGGACTAAGCATATAGAAATTGATTGCCATCTTGTGAGGGAAAGAATCAAAAGTGGACTGATATTTCCTACTTATGTCAACATTAAGCAACAACCGTCTGACTTGCTTACAAAGGGCCTAGGTGCAGCTTCTCATCATATGTTGTTATCCAATCTTAGAGTCTTCAATGTGTACTCAGACTAAAGCTTGAAGGGGAGTATTGAAAAATATTGATCACTAAATGTGTGCACTAAATTGTGTGCAGCAATTAGTTAGTGTGTTAGTTGTAGTTTGTTATGTAACTACCAGTCAGCTGTCACTAAGTTTGTTAGGAAATGCACATGGTACACTTAGCACATGATTGAATGGTGTCTATAAAGGAGGTGATCCTCCTTCATTGTACACACATAGAAATGTACAAGCTCATTACTTTCTTCATATACTTCTTTGCATTCTCATCCATGGAAGATTAACTTCCATGAATTTTTCTACACAATCATAAAGTTTTCAAAGATGATATTTTAGATAAGGTGGAGTAGTCTCTATGGTGGGCAAGATGGGAGAGCCAAGACTGAAATGATTTGAACATATAAAAAGGAGATACACAGAGGTCGTAATGAGAAAGTGTGAGATGTTGGCTATTATAAGTGTGTGGAGAGATAGAGATAGGCCAAGTAGTATCAAAGAGATGTGATTAGATAAGATATGGCGCACCTACAGTTTACTAATGACATGACCCTAAACAGATTGTTGTGGAGGCCGAGGAATATTAGAGTAGATAATTAATAGGTAGTCGAGCATTGTTTAGTTTTCCTTATTGATATTATTGTTATTACCCCATACTATATTTTAGTCTTCGATCTTATTATTACCTGTTGTTTCGCTCTTTGCTTCACTATGTTATTTGTTGTTGCTACTACTCTCTCTCCTTTATTTTTAACACGACTTCCTCATTACTATATTTTCTTTCCATACTTTAATATGCTTTACTTTAGCTAAGGGTGCAAACAACTTATTTAACTTCACAAGATAAGGATAAAACTGCATATACCATCCTCTCTGAATTCGACTTGTGAAATTATATTAGATATATATTATTATTGTTGTTGTAATTTCTCTTCTTAAAATTAAGTCCAGCTATATATTAACATCTTGTCGAGTGGACAAATGACAGACAAGACCAAGACCTTTACCAAACAAAGTTTTAGCAGTTTCAATAATGCATAAGTTTTAGCAGTTTCAATAATGCATATTCGTTCTCACTTTATTTCATCCAAATCATTAAAATATTTCTTTTGTACCAAATTAACGGTTCAACTTTGTGTAAATATCATATTAAGTAATTAAATAATTTTACTTTTTAATTAAAAAATCACTTACCTTAATATCATACAAGACACAACAATCTTTTTATACTAAAACCATCACTCAACATTGACTAAATATCATGTATCACAAGCACTTTTTATCAATAACGAACTCAAAAATTTAAGTCATGAATATCTAATTAGTTTTGTTCTAATTTTTTCCGTGTGGGGGCAAACTCTTTTAAACTTACGAAGATTATAACCTGCCCTTCCTCGACCCACACAACATAGTTTGGTATTTTCAACTTACCCGTCCCAATCCTCATAAACCTACCTCACATAGCACAACATAAGTTTTCTAATTTTCTGTTATTGTACAGTAAATAATTTTAAAAAAAAATTCATTTCCGCAAAGAAACATTATCTGATATTTTTGAAGTCTACCTTTTACCTTTAGTTGCTCATAAAAAATAAAAATAAGGATAGTTATCGAAATAATAGCTTCTATGTAATAAAATCATTTGAAGTTCAAACTCGACAATTGGAACAACCCAATAAATATTAGGCCATTAGGGGTGAGTATTTGATATTCAGTTCGGTATTTTCAAAGTTTTATTTCGATAATTTTAAAGTTTTATTTTGATAATTTGATATCGGTAATTAAAAATAGATATAAAATATCGAACTTTGAGAATTCAAGCAGATACAATAATCAAACTTCGATAGTACAATAAATTATGATTTGTTGCAATAATAATTCAAAGTTGGAGTAGGAATCCTAAGTTGTTTAGAATTTATTATTTGTTATTTTTTTAATTCATGTCTAGTTAGGATTTGTTTGTCCTAATTCATATAGGAATAGGTTTTCTAGTCCTGGTTTAATTTGATTCTTACTATTATAAATAGAAATGTTGCTAGGTTATTTTCTATATACTGAAACATGCAAGAATATACAGAAATACAGAATAAAAAGATCAAGAGAGATCTTGTAGTAAAATTCAAGAATTCTTGAGTTTATAAATAAAATATTTTTTTTCAAATTGGTATCAGATCATTTTCAATCCTGGTAGAAAATCAAAGAGTTTTCGCTGCCGTAGGGAGGCTATGACCCATATGCTGTCCATCTGGTCAATGATCATGATGACAAGCGTCGGACGAATGATATATGCATGAAAACATCATGTCAGGAGGAAGGACTTACAAAAACATTGCTGAATTAAAGAAGTACAAGCAAACATGGAACAAAAGGAAAAAACTTTTCTCTAATTAAAAGTTGGAGAAAGTAAAAAGAAAAGAGGAGTTGGTGGGAAGGCATCAACGAGAGTTGGAGACAAAGTGCTCTAACACTAGACCAAGCCTACCGACTGGGTAGACCGGACATACAGTCCGGATAGACCGAGCCTTCGGGCCGATTAAACTGAGCCTACGGGTCTGGTAGAACGGACATATCATCCGGATAGATCGAACCTTCGGCCGGGTAGATCGAACCTGCAGACTGGGTAGACAGATCCTACAGATCGGGCAGACCGTACTTATAGGATGGAAAGAAAAAAATTGAAGATTGAAGAGAAGTTCTCCAAAACAACAACAACGACAAGAATGAAATTGAAAATTGAAGAAAAAAGGCTTTCCAATACAACAACAATGACAAGAAGAAAAAGACAAGAGTATATAATTTTGAATTACGGGAGAATGTTATAATAATAATTCAAAGTTGGAGTAGGAATCCTAAGTTGTTTAGAATTTATTATTTGTTATTTATTTAATTTATGTCTAGTTAGGATTTGTTTGTCATAGTTCATATAGGAATAAGTCTTCTAGTCTTAGTTTAATTTAATTTTTTACTATTATAAATAGGGATATTGCTAGGTTATTTTCTATACACCGAAACACACAAGAATATACTGAAATACAGAATAAAAAAATCAAAAAATATCTTGTAGTAAAATTCAAAAATTCTTGAGTTTATAAATAAAATATTTTCCTTCGTGATTCAATTCAATAATTTATGTCCATCCCTAATAAATATGCCATATACATCATCTTTTATATAATTTTTGTTATCATATAGTATGATAAAGTTGCATGAACATTTAAAAACTTCAAATATTAAAATTAAATAGTATAGAGAAAAAGAACTATTCATTATTAATTTATTATATCTTGCGATTGGGCCCCATTTTGCTTTATGTGATGATAATATATAGGTAGAATTGAGTAACTTTTTAAATTAAAAAAAGTGATTATCAACTTTTGTGACATAAGTAAAATTAAATATATTTTTTACAAATAATTTAATGATATAAATATAATAAAGTATAAATTAAGTTATCAAATGCTAAAATTAAAGTTGGTCCATAACGATGTGGTCGACTTCCCTCGTCATTACAAGTACTTAATTGATTTTTGAAATTTGAACAGTATCATATGGGAGTAATATTTACGAGTTCTTTTTGAACTTTGTAACATGTGTATCTTTTCACTGTCTCTTTTTGTATTTGTCTATGGCAAAACTCAAAGTAGTATTTGCATAAATATCTTTGAACATCTTTTAGTTTCTAGCTTGCCAGCTGATATAGTATATCATTGTATATCATATATGAGTCCTTGTCTTTTTCTTGAATTGCTTTCAATGTCTTCCAAATGAGATCATTCATGAAAGTTTTAGTTGGACTTTACACTGTTATGCATTTTATATCGATCAAGATGATAATAAAACCCTTTTTCCTCATAAAAAAAGAGTATATATACATCGAAACCTAGCTGTCATATCTCTTAAAATATAATTAATGCTATACCTTTTATCTCTTGTAGGCTTTGCTTTACTCCTTTCTTCTGGATATAAATGATGTTGAGTTTCAACAACTTCTTCCTCACATAGGCAATAATTATTTTAATTATCAACTGAGATATACAATTTGTTTAGCCTTTCTTTGGCGATCGGTTAACTTGTCTTGACTTGCTAACCATACAAGAAAGGGCCGGATCTAGGGGTGGGAGCGTATTCATCCGAACTTATTTGTCAAAAAATTACTTACTCTGTATATATAAGGTAGTTTTTACTTTTTTATCTGTATATATAGATTTTGAATTTCTTAAACATAAGATAATTAGAAATTTGTTCAATGTCTTAGGAAATTCAAAATTCACCATCATGTGCACACTCTACATTGAAAAATTAAATAGCGTACAGTACATAGATTAAATGTTAATTCTAATTATGAGTGTATATTTAATTTTTCACACACACTATTCCTAAAAAAAAATAATTCTACATCCTTTAAGAAATTCCTGACTTCACCACTAAATTCCTATTACATTATTAAAATGAGCTAGGGCGACCTTCAATTACTCTGGTTATGGAGTGAAGATTTTCTTTGCAAAAAAAATAAAATCAAATCTATATTTGACGACTAATACAAACAACAATAATGAGGTTAAATATCTTTTGTTTTTTTCATCTATAAGCTTCCATCCAAAAACCCGACTTCGGAAGTTGGGCGAAACAAATTATAAATTACATAATAATATATAAAAAGGAAAAATGAAAATGAATATCTTACAATACACATAATATGGATAAGAAGATTTTGGCACCATTTAAAGCTTTTTACAATTCACACAAAATGGATAAGGAGATTTTGGCACCATTTAAGTTCGATACATCATTGATGGGATCATATATATATATATATATATATATATATATATATATATGTTGGGTAATGTTAAGATCATGTCTATGGCAAGACCTATAAGGGGACTAGAGTGGTCAAAGTCACATGATTGAATATAACAGTTGCTTATTGAACTAGGTAAAAAATAAAATTGTATCTTTGCTATTGTCAGCTATAATTTTTTACATGATAGTAAGCACTTGATCCTATCAAGTAGTATCAGAGTTAAGATTATGAGTTCAATTCATAAGAGCAATATGCTGCATGAGACAGCTATTGGGTGGGAGAATGTTGGGTAAAATCAACATCTTACCTATGACAAGGCCCACGAAGATGGCCCAAGTAAGAGTCACGCATGATCGAACATGACGGTTGTTTTGTGGACTTAGCTAAAAAAATATAATTATTCATTTACTTAATTTTTGGCATGTTAATAAGTGTTTGATCCTATATATTGATATTTATATGTTACTTATTGTTATCTATTACTGATGTTTTTTTGCAAGGATGTATGTTGCATTTGTCACTTGTTATATTGCTATTTGTTACGTGCCCAAGATGTCGAAACCAAATATATTCCCCACCGCTTACCAATGGCGTATGTAGAATACTGATTTCAACTAAATCCAACATTTTCGACTTAGAATCTAAACATACATAATAAAAATATATTAAAATTTCAATAATTATTAGATTATGAATTCTGAATTTTAAAAGTGTAAGATATTGCCGATAATTAAGAACATATATATTGAATTCAAAAAATTTAAAATTTAAAATTTTAAATCCGCATACTCCAATTAATAATGTGTTTGTTTCTTCATGTGCAGGTGTGAGGGTACAACATGTGTGTTACTTGGTGACAATGCATTACAAATTTATACTACATGTTATGTTTATGCACGTCCATTTAGTCACCATGTATCCTTAGCATTTAAGTCATGGGGACCCTTTTAATTTCTTCTTGTTTCTATTCTCTCGTGCAAAAGCAAAACACACTACGTGTCTAGTTTTTTGAAAGGAACCTTTTCACATTCCATGTTTATGGTAGGGTGTCTTTTCACCAGGAGGACCCCCTTGATCACCATCATTTTGTCCAAGTGGTTACTAGAATAATTATATATATTTATTGGTGCTTCTTAATTCATATTTCAAAACTTGTGGTTTTCAACTTTTCATGTATACACACGTACGTATTAACTATATGTTTCTTTCTCTTTTACTTGGGCTCATATATATGTTGGTGATATGGGACGGATGATTTAAAGTTTGAAATTATGATATAGGCTTAATTAAGTCAAGTAGCTAGCACATGGATTGAAGTCCGAGATCATCAAGAGAACAAAGATGGACCAATAAGGAGAAAGATTGAGGTTAATGTCACGTCCTTAATTAGTCTTAAACGAAGTGCATGTGTGATACTTGACAACTTGCTCACAAACTTACTATGTCAAGTCAATTTGAATTATACACTCAAGATCGCTAAGTGAATGGTAGGTAAGGAAGACAAGAAAAATTTGCTAAGAAAGCTTTTGTATTAGAGGAGATTTGATTGATTTTTTCTTGATGATTTATAGAATGAATGACTCCAATTTGTACTATCATATAGGGCTAATGCATAATATTAGCTGATACACAAGTTTCTTAATATTTACAAGTTCCCTTTCTAGAAATCTCTACAACATTAGAAGGTTTCAGGACTTTCTTAGAAATTTCATAAGAATCTAAGGTCTTTCAAGAAAAATCTCCATAGTTTTTTAGAACTCCGCAAGTGCTAATCTCCCTCTTATGTAAGCATTCTATGTGGGGAAAATGTGTGTCAAGTGGCACCTAGATGACATGATGTATATATATGTGTGGGTGGGTGGGTGTGAATGGGTCTAATTAAATTAAAGAGATCGATGACCTAGGTCATCTTTTAGGAACAAAACGGTCGATCATCGGTGCATGCATCTATCTATGTATTTATATATCTATACGAAATTTAGTGATGAGATGAAAAGGCCTCATTTAGTTTATGTATGTCACATAATAATTTATGTATTTATTATTATGATCAATTTTTAAGATTTAGTTTCGTCAATAGACAATTCTTCACTATATAACTCGAAGAATTAATGAAATATCAGCCACTATAGTTATGTCACGACCCATTTAGAGAACGTGATCGGCGCTAAAGGGTAGAATTTCAAAGCAAGCCTTAATATAAACTTACAGAAAATGGGACAAAGTTTTCCCTATTTTTGGGACTACCTAGTTTTTTTCCTATCTCAGAGATCAACAACACAACTAACAACATCTCCAAATCAAGACACAATATCCATTAACAATTTATTCGCCACGCAATAATACTAATTCATCTTTAAATATGCCAAGAAGTGTAATACTAGTCACACGTCTATAATAACGAAAGAATACTCATGACTCAAATAAAAGAAATGACTATGAAGCAACTCTAAGAGTTCAAAAAAAGACTATAACAAATGGATAAACTTGATGCCCGCGCGAACAAGTGCGGGGCTCACAAACTCGTTAGCTCTAGTTAATAAGTCCTCGCTAAAGTCACACATGTTCTCTGTAAAAATATTTATCAGAGAGTGACACGTAGCTCAGTGAGTAACAACACTTAACCATGACTGTGTTAATGAGGAAAAAGTCAGAAAACATGCTAGTATGATAATCAAAATCAAGAAATAAATGCCCTTTCAGAAAATGATAATAATATTCAATCTTATCTGTCTCATATAAGCAAAATCAATATAAACATTTAGTAATAAACTCAGAAAACACTTTCATATCAAATCTTTTATTTGGGAGATTTTTGAAAATGAATCATGTAATCAGCGTGACCCCTCATAAATGAGTCAAATATTTATATTAGTTGATCCCTTCTCGAGGGATATCTGTAAAGATATGCTAGTTCTACCTTCCCATTGGTGAGAGCTATATTGGTAATCTATATATACAAGGTACACCAGGTCTATCAAATTCGCCGATAGCTACGAGGTCCATCGAGGTCTACTCTCATTTATACCTTTTCATGTAAATTTCTGGAGATATTCTCCATTTTATCAGGTTTTGAACAGTAAGAAGTGTGTTGGCTCTGTAAGCCGATCAAAAAATACCCACGTAAGATCATAACCTCCTAGGGTTCGTGATGATAGTTCGATCATAAAATCAATAGTAACTCTTTTCAATTTTCATTCTGGAATCTCAAACTGTAGTAGTAGTCCTATAGGTTGGTTATACGTATCTTTAACATATTCACAGACCAACCAACTAGAAACATAGTTAGCAATATCCTTTTTTTATATGTTTCCACCAGTACAATTATTTCAGGTAATGATACATCTTAGTGGTCCAGAATCTACAATGTATTTAAAGTTATGAATTCCTAAAGAATAACCTCTCTCACACCATCTATGTTAGATAAACATAATCGATAATTTAGTCAAAAAGCAATATAACTGTCAATACTTATATTCGTGTCTTTTCTCACTAGAACCCTATTTCAGTATTCACACAATTTCTCATTCTTATATTAGGTGGCCTCAATATGTTCTATCAATAAAGACCTGGATATAAGCCAACAATCTCTCTTAGTTTCTCACACAAATTGATACCTATATCCTCAACCTCAAGCATGTCCAATTTTTTTGTTGGCCAATAGTCTCTTTACATGAGCAGTATATATGAGTCCAATAGTCTTAAGATTTCCTTCTCAATGCATTATCCATCAACATTTAAATCTTCAAGTTGATACAAAATATATATTGAGTAGTTTTGTCCATCGATATAAATTGAAAAATTCAATCTTTCATGTGGAACATCACACTCTTGTGGTCTGTTTGTAAATATGATTGGATTCATTGAGTAAGTATTGTCTCTGAACCTACTGAGCAAATACCATTGTACCATATTCAAATTATGAATGGGATAATTCATCTTATGCTTATCCAACTATCTCGAGGCATGATCCTTCCGTCAAAGCACAAAGGATAATGGATGCTCTGAAACCTAACGGTAAGGCTAGTAGTGTTTGCTGCGGAAGTCGGATATATAGAGAATGATGAAATCACAACTTCTATATCTAAATGTAGCTACTAAATAGTAAATGAGACAACAATAAAAAGAACACCAGAAATTTACGAGGTTGGGCAAAAGTTTAGTTTCTTTTGCTTAATCCTCGGACACAACCAACTAATATTTATTTCACTCCAAAAGAATACAAGTGAAATACTACAAGAAAAACAGAAGATCAAATGACTTAGAATATGAGAATGGAAGTGAGAGATGTGTTACAAATAAATCAAGAGCTACCTATTTATAGAAATGCAATCTTCCTCTTGATGTCATTCATGACATCACAATGGGTTAAAATGTCAAGGTTTATCTTGTGAAACCATTTAATGGTTTACCAATATTTCAACTATAAATTTCCTACATTGACCTTTTATACCAAAGAAGAATTATCTTCGTACCAAATCTTCACATTAATTAATCTAGAATCTTGTCAAATTCAACAAATCTCCACCTTGGCAAGATTCTCCGTTTTCAACTTTCTCTCAACAATTTTTTATTGTGTATTCAACTTCAATCTTCAATGTTCAACAATGTTGAAACTTGATCGCAGTCACCACTTTTTTCAGCATATCAGCAGGGTTATCTGCAGTCCAAATTTTTTGCACCTAACTCCACATACTTCTATGATTTCTCATACAAAATGATATCGAACGTCAATGTGCTTCGTACTTGCATGATAAACTTGGTTCTTTGCTAAATGAATAACACTTTGACTATCACAAAATATTGTGATACCTTCTTATTCAATACCAAGCTCTCTAAGCAATCCTTGAAGCCAAATTGCCTCCTTTGCAGCGTCTGTAATCGCCATGTACTTTGCCTAGTGGTAAACAAAGCAACTGTTGACTGCAAAGTACACTTCCAACTAACTGGTGCGTTTGCAATAATAAAAACATAGCAAGTAGTTGATCTTCGTTTGTCCAAATCATCTGTATAATCTGAGTCACAATATCCAACAAGATATTGACTATCTTCCTGCTCGAAAACTAAACCAACATCTATAGTATTATGAATATACCGTAGAATTCATTTTACAGCTTGTCAATGTTCCTTTTCAAGATTATACATATACCTGCTTACCACTCCCACAACATGTGAATTGTTTGATCTTGTGCAAACCATTGCATACATTAAGCTACCAACAACATTTGCATATGGTACTTTTGACATATACTCTTGTTCAGCTTCAATTTTTGACGACATAGCATCACTAAGCTTAAAGTGAGGAGCAAGCAGAGTGCTAACCGACTTTGTTTTGTCATTCATACCAAATCGGGTTAGTATCCTCTTCAAGTATTCCTTTTGAGATAAAAAGAGTTGTTTTGAATGTCTATCTCTTTTAATCTCCATGCCAAGAATTTTCTTTGCCTCACCCAAATCCTTCATCTCTAACTCTTTTCTTAGTTGAGTTTTCAGCTTCTCAATTTCCTCTTGACTTTTAGAAGCTATCAACATATCATCAACATACAAGAGGAGATATATAAAGGATTCGTCTTCAAGCTTGAGTAAATACACATAATGATCGTATTTGCTTCTTCTGTACTTTTGCTGCAAAATAAACTTGTCAAATCATTTGTACCATTGCCTAGATGATTGTTTTAATTCATACACTGATTTTTCAAGTTTGCACACCATATTTTCTTTTTCATCAACTTTGAATTCTTCTGGCTGAGTCATGTAGATTTTTTCTTCTAAGTCTTCATGTAAAAACTGTGTTTTTACATCCAACTAAACTAGTTCCAAATTCAACTGTTCTACCAAAGCCAACAAAACTCTAATGGAGGAGTGTTTCACGATTGGAGAAAATACCTCATTATAATCAATTCCCTCTTTTTGAGCATATCCTTTGGCCACCAATCTTGCTTTGTAACGAACATCTTCTTGGTTAAAAATCCTTCTTTCTTTGCATATACCCATTTGCACCCAATTACTTTCTTTTCCTCCGGAAGATTGTCCAATTTCCATGTGTGATTCTTATGGAGGGACCGCATTTCTTTATTCATGGCTATCCTCCACGTATCTTTTTCTGAACTTTGGACTGCATCTTTATAAGTGGTAGGAATGCCATCAGTTGCAATTGAGTCTTCACAAGCCACCACATCTATGAGTCGAACAAGTTTTCTTATTGTTCTCTTTGGCTTGTTGGTTGCTATTGATTCAAGTTGTGATTGAGGTTTTTGAGATGGAATCTCCCCCTCAACTGACTCTTCTTCCAGAGAAAAATCTTTTGTTGTTTCCTCGTTTTCTCTCCGTGTTGGAAAAGTTATTTTCCCCTCAAACTCCACCTTCTTTGAAGCACCATCAATTTTTTTGACATCTTCAATCGTTATCTTATTTATCAAGGCAGATTCATCAAAGATAACATCCCTGTTGAAAATAATTTTTCTTATTTCTGGACACCATAAACGTTAACCTTGACTCCAGAAGTAATCCCCATAAATAGAGCCTTCATTGCTCTTGGGTTCAGTTTTGACTCATTTATATGATAATATGCAATTGAGCCAAATACATATAAAGAACCATAATTTTTAGAAGATTTTCCATACCATTTTTCTAATGGTGTGTTGCCACCAATAGCAGTAGATGGTAGACGATTAATGAGCTGACATGCATATGTTATTGCGTCAGCCCAAAATTCTTTGCCCAAGCCAGCATTGGACAATATACACTGAGATTTCTTCAGTAAAATCCGATTCATACGTTCTGCCACTCCATTCTGTTGTGGTGTATTTCTAACGGTGAAATATCTGACGATGCCATTATCTTCACAAATCTTCTAAAAAAGATCATTTGTGTATTCTCCACCATTGTCTATACGAAGACACTTGTTCTCTCTGCCACTTTGAGTATCTATAATCACCTTCCATTTGAGAAAAATTCTCAATACTTCATCTTTTGATAACACCCCAAACATCAAAGTGAACATAATCCAAAATACCTTTAGTATTATGGATATATGTTCCAAATTTAACCCTTGTTTGTTTTTCCTTGATACAATACTCACAAAACTCCAAGTTTTAAGTTTTTACTCCTTTCAACAATTCTTGATCTCATAAAGTTTTCAAGGATTTTCCTCCAGCATATCCCAAGTGCATATGCCAAAGCCTGATCATTTCTGCCTCCTTGTCGTCACTGAATGTTATTGCCGCTGTTTCAATAATTATATTATCTTGATAGTGGTACATACTATTGTTTCCTCGAATTGCCTTCATTACCACTAGTTCACCAAAGCATATTTTCACTACCCCATTATTTGCAACGATTTTGAACCCTTTTGATTCTAGGGCTCCTACAGATATGATATTTTTTTAAAATTCAGTACGTATTGGACATCTATTAATGTTCTGCTTAATCCATCATGATTTCTTAATCGGATTGAACCAACACCATATGCGGTAAGAGGATTATTATTTTCGATGTGAATAACTCCGCATTCTCCTTCTTGTAACCCAACAAATCAGTCCCGATTGGGACACATATGATAGCTACAAGCTGAGTATATCAACCATACATCAGATGATTTGGATGGCTCTATTGTAACCAGCGAGAAATCAGAGTCATCACAGTCAGTTACATTTGAATCCATGATGACCTTCCCATTGTTTGGTTTGGTCTTTCTTTTCAACTTTGGACAGTCTTTCTTCTAGTGCTTCTTTTCTCGGCAAAAGGCATATTCATTTTTGTTGAGTCTGGTTATTGACTTGGATCTTCCTTTCTTCGTTATCGTCTGATTCTGAGACCGACCTCTCAAGAACAGTGCTTTTGCTTCTCCA
Source organism: Solanum dulcamara (assembly GCF_947179165.1). Taxonomy (NCBI): domain Eukaryota; kingdom Viridiplantae; phylum Streptophyta; class Magnoliopsida; order Solanales; family Solanaceae; genus Solanum; species Solanum dulcamara. The sequence continues at coordinate 12,922,678 of NC_077242.1, forward strand.
CCTTTTTCTTTTTCTCTCTTTCTTTGTTCATAACTATACAAGGCAGAACAAACTTCTTTGAGAGATACTTCATCATTCCCATGAACTAGAGTAGTTTCAAGGTGCTCGAAATCATCGGAAAGTAAACTTAACAACATTAAGGTCATATCTCCATCAGTAAAAGTTACATCCATATTCTGCAAATCTGTCGCCAACTTATTAAAGCTGGTGATATGATCATTCATTGTGCTACCGAGGATATATGTGAAGCGTAACAGTCTCTTTTTCATGTAAAGTTTATTTTGACTGTTTTTCTTCAAGAATTTCTCCTCCAGTGCATTCCACAATTTACTTGCAGAAGTTTTCTTTGTGTATAAATACTTTTGTTCTCTTGCAAGGTAAGATCGAATGGTATCGTAAGCAACACGATTGATAATCTTCAAATATTGTTCTCCTATACTGTCTGGCTTCTTTTATTCTATGGCATGTCTAGTCCTTTTTGAAAAAGGACATCAAGGACCTCGCCCTGCCACATTCTGAAATGTCCTGACTCGTCAAAAATTTCAACTACAAATTTAGTAATTGACACAATTCTTGTCATAAACGAAGATGCTAATGATGACGTACTATTGACATTCGATATGGACTCATCATTTTTCTTATCTCTCATGTTTGCTACAAATACTATTTATTAGCTAATAATTGCAAAAGGCCAAAATAAATCTTTTCTGATGTGGAAGTTCAGATTGTGCTGCAACCACAGAGCATATTTAGATAAAACCTTGGCTTTGATATCAATTGTTGCGGAAGCCGAATATATAAAGTGTGATGAAATCACAACTGCTATATCTAAATATAGCTAATAAATAGTAAATGAGACAACAATATAAAGAACACCAGAAATTTATGAGGTTGGGCAAAAGTTTTGTTTCTTTTGCTTAATTTTCGGACACAACCAATCAATATTTATTTCACTTCAAAAGAATACAAGTGAAATACTACAAGAGAAAAAGAAGATCAAATGCCTTAGAAGATGAGAAGGCAAGTGAGAAGTGTGTTACAAATGAACCAAGAACTACATATTTATAGAAATGAAATCTTCCTCTTGATGTCATCCATGACATCACAATGGGTTAAAATGTCAAGGTTTATCTTGTGAAACCATTTAATGGTTTACCAATATTTCAACTACAAATTTTCTACATTGACCTTTTATATCAAAGAAGAATTATCTTCGTACCAAATCTTCACATTAATTTATCTAAAAGCTTGTCAAATTCAACAGTGTTGTAGTGATCAAACATGTCTTGAGCTTCTAAAAAGCTCTACTCACATCCCGTCATTTACTGAAAATTTGCTTCTTTTTCTTTTTATAACTTGATCAATAACGTAACTAATCTGTAGAAATACTCCACCAAGAATTTGTGGTAGACTATCAAATGTTTCTATCCTTTCGGTATGCATAATATTTTCAATTTAATGATACACTTTACATTTACAAAACTCGATCGAAAGTTGATACCCTTATTGTGATTGCAATACAATCCTAAGATGGTTCCTGTGTTCATTATTGCTATGAGAATACATCAAGATATAATCAATAACCATTGGCACAAAGACAAATAATCAGATAAAATCTGAGGAAACACATTTAATTCTTAACTAACTAAAATGTGTGATTTTAATTCTTTTATGTAAGATGTATAATGAAATATTTAAAAGACATATATAAAAAATAATGATAAATTTTTTTTTGTTAAATTGACTCTTGAAATTTAAATAATGATACATAAATTAAAACGGAGTGTATATAAAAAATTAAAAATGGGTTGGGATCATAAGTGGGACTGTGGGAGAAATGACACTGAAAGAATGGACCACCTCTGAATCCTTCGTCAGGCTCAAAATACGTGTCACTATAGCAAGAAAAATTATCCCAATTAAGTGTGATCTTGAAATTCAAAATAAAAATTAATATATTTTTTCAACTGTATTCTTATATGTCTCAAGAAATATTTAATATATATAGAGATAACTAAGTAAATTATATATTTTTTAGTAAGTTCAAATAAACTATAAAATGATATTTATTTTGAGATGGAGCAAATAAGTAAGTGTAATTTGATTGAGATTGTTGTTTAATTAGGAGAATCAACCATCAAGAGCCTCACAATATTGTTGGTTGTAATTGTCCAGTAATGTATGTGCGGCAATTCACTCTCTTGTTGCCAGCAAAACGCAGGTTGATTAGAAGCTTATGGAAGATTTTTCTTGTGGTTCGTACAATTGGTCGAGTAGAGTACAACTTAAAATCTAAATATTATTTCAATCTTCTACAATTTTCTAAGAAAACAACAACAATAACATATATAGTTTTTGTCACACCTCGAAAGGGTACCCTTGACGTGACCGACAGTTAGAAATCATTGTTGGTTTCCAAGCGAATTACTTGGCCTGATCACTGGTCCAATCATGCAGCGGGAGACTAAAAAATAAGGGAAAACACATATAAAGATTAAAGGGTAACACCATCAATAACTCAAAGAATAAAGGTCAAATGCCAAAGGCCAACAATCAAATTCAAGTCTATGTTGTAAGAATAATTTGAGAGTAGTAACTAGTCAAGATATAATGACATCAAATCAAACAATCACTGTCTAGTTTATGAAGCCCTCTACCTCTAGTATCTAGATGTGGCTCATGACAAGTTCATTGCTACCTCAAAGAAAGAAAAGCACTATCTGAACATAATGAAAGATAAGTGTGGAATCCTCAAAAAGCAGAGAGGACTCACCATGAAAAATCTGATCCTCAAAGAAGTGCATGTTGATGACACCTAATACCTGTCTATGCATCATGAAAAGATGCAAGCCCAAATGGACTTGTGTACGTGGAATGTACGAGTATATAAAAAGGCAGAAAAATAATTGTCACGACCCGAATTCGGGAAAGATGGCACTCGCCCAACCCACCAAGACGAGTCAGCCTATGAGTTTGAACAATTCTATCTATGTGGAAATAAGAGCAAAAATCGATATAGATAAGGATAAGCGGAAATTAGATTCTAAACTACCCAAGACTTGGTGTCATATGTACAAGCCACTATTTCAACAGAAATAAAAAGATACAAGTATATATGTCTCAGTTCCCAAATAGAATAAAACATAAAGTAATGGACGACGAGAGTCTGCCGAAGAGGACAAGTTGTTACCTCTCAAACATCCAGAAGCTCGGCCTAATCAATGTAGTACTAAATGCAGGAGGTGTCGGGCTCAGATCCTACGTAAATGTAGAGCAAGGGGTGAGTACCAACAACATGGTACTCAGCAAAATGAAAACTAAACCCTAAGAAAAGCAATGCGAAACACGGGTATTCCTGACATTCCAACCACAATCCTCCACAACTACACACTTGCATTCAGACAGCCCAATCTATACAGTGTATATCACAAATGCACTAGAATACTAGACAGTACACAATAGAAGACACAAATACATTCTCACCACTATACTTAGGCAAACACATATAATGTCAGATCATGATCAATCACAGAAACAAATGAATGCAAATAAGTTGTAAAATATCGTGATGCATGTCTGTCCTACGATACACATCCACTGATCACCTCCGATCGGAACCCATAGGAGCCTCACATAGACCATGTATCCGCCGGAAATAACCTAGGCTAATAACTGCCGGAAGAGACCTCGGCCGCCGAAGAAACCTCGGCAAATCACCTCGACCGGTAGAAATCTCGATCCCAATATCTAGTACCTTACTCATATCATTCCGCAGCCATCATAGACATAATATATGCATAAGTAATGAGTGAAATAGGATAAATATTCACATAAGATTTCATATATTCCATAATCACACAATAGATCAATACCTCATAATTCACAACACTTAGACAATTACCCCTATTCGGATTCCACCATCACACTTCAACTCATATAATTCAATTCAATTTAATGACCCAACACACCCTAATTCCCTCACATAGGAAAAGGTAAAGTGATCAAAAATCCATATCGGAAAATAATTTCAAAAATTCCTCAAGTAATTAGAAACTGTTGAAATCCATTTCAAAAATAGAGTTAAAACGAGCTCAAAATTCCCAATTTTTTTTTCAAAAATTCATGTTCAAGAAAACCCAAAATCTCCAATTTGAAGTTAAAATACGAAATTATTCAATGAAAATCAGGGAAAAGTGTTAGAAATACATTATCCAATAATTTTTTCGTGAAAAATCTCATAGAAATCACCTAAACCGAGTTTCAGAATATTGAAAATAGTGAAAATACCTTAAACCTTGTCTAAACCCTCTCATATGCCATTTAAACGACTGGATCTTCACTTTAGCGGAGGTTCATTTTCGAGAACCTGGTTCACTTTCGAACCCCTTCTAAGTGAGTCCCTTCGCTAAGGCAGAGGTTCTTTTTTGAGAACCTGGATCTCTTAAGTGGTCCATGCATCAGCACCAGAAAAAGAACAAACGCAGCACCAGAAAATCTGCAAGTTATATTTTCACTAAAAGAGCCATAAATTCCTCATACGATAGCGAAATGGCCCGATATTGTTTTTTAAAATGTCTTAAATAATGATACAGACCTTCTCTTTCAATCAAAACTCAATTTTGAACTCGTTTTCCCAAGCAAATATCATTTCTTCTTGATAAATAATTATTTCTTATTCTGTGATTAAAGTCCAATCTCGGCTTAGCGAAAATGCACCAAACTTTGCAGATAAGTCCTATAATTTATGTTCAATTTTTTTGAAGTTTTGAAATAATTTTTCAATTTTAAAAACTAATAATGAACCCTATAATTGCCACAATTTGCTGAAATAGCGTCAATGCACCCAAGAAGCTTAAAAATTCACCTAAAACTCATTCAGAACTTTCTGAACACAAATCAAATATGCTTCTAGCTTGAAAATGATGTTTTAGACTCAATGGAACCGACGGAATTCGAATTTGAGGTTTTCTTGATTTGAAACTCGAAAAGTCGCAACTAAACCAACTTAGGCCTCCAAAATACCAATATGAGCTCGGAACTTCCAAAAATTACAATGAAGCTCTTTCTAGTGTTAAAATCACCTTCTGAAACCGTTGAAACCATCGGAAATCTAATCCGAGCACCCCGAACCCCAAATATTGACCAAAGTCAAACTTGAATCAAACTTTAACTCAATTTCCAAATTTGGACTTAAATTCCATGTTTCAACTCCAAATCTGATTCCGACAACTCTTCTAAATCAATTTCGATATTTTGGAACTGATGGAATCGACAGAATTCCATTCCGAGGCTCAAAACTCGAAATGACTATGAAACTCAAAATTTAACAACTTAAACCTTTAAAACCCATTTCTCAAGCAAAACCACAACTTTTCACAAGATTTCCAAAAATAACTTTCAAACCTAACTAAAAGTGACTCGAGAAAATCAACAGAAGGGATAAAATGGTAATTTTATTGAAAATATAAAAAATAACCTTCAGGGTCATTACATCATCCACCACTAAAATCCATGTTCGTCCTCGAGCATAAAATAAAAGAAAGAAGGATACTCGATGCTACTAAGAGCCCGAAGCATAACCTCCAAGTTTGGTATTTTTCTTTCTCAATTAAATCCATCCTTAGAACATATCATCAGGATCAACAATCAAAACTGAACTTCTGAATCAAAATTGAAAAATCTACAACCCAGGAGTGATTACCAAGCCATAGGCTAGTCCATGAATCAAACCTGAATCGAAACTCTCTAAATCACAACACAACCATCGGAATGAACCCTTTTTCTCACATAACCATGAGAAGATTCTTACCTACTGCCTACTAAAGCTCGGAGTTAATCTAGAACCAACCACCAAACATGCATAATGCACACACCCATCACTAATCTTAGTTAAATTTTCTTTTTCTGAACCTAATTATTCCATGAGTTTTAGTTGCAAACACCTGATCTTTAGACAATGCATACTCATCAAGGGAGAACCCAACTAATTTGATCCAAAGAATGAGATGATCAAGTAACCACCTGATGAACAGTACCTCTAAGCATACAAAACCTCTAATAACACAGTCGAAAAACATGGAACAGTAATTGTAATTGTAGTCAATTTCCAAACGGAAGAACTAGGCCCAATGGTCCTACAAGTATCAAATCCCACCTAGATGAACATGTTCTCAATGACCAGGTAAAAATCAAAATTGTTGAGAAACTGCAATATATAAGGTATCTCTTTTATAAGTTCTCTTAAGCAAGATGACACTTGTAGAATTTCTGAAAATATTTTACTATAACAAGGCAACACCAAATTCGCCACATTTGGAATAACCAAATTTGCGTCAGTATCTTACCCTACCAAAAAGGGCATACATCGGTACATTCGATCCACCACTACGAATCTATCCACGAAAGTGAAAACACGCCCTGAATCATATAGAGAATTATACATAAACCCTGTCTGAAATAAGGTAGGTGGTCGCATAAGAATATACAAAATCTAAGTTGAATATCACAAGATATTCCTTCCATAGTGTCCACAACACACATTTTCATTCGCCTGACTCCACAATCAGCCTGCCTGGTCTCATAACAATCGTAGACACACTCAATTTATCAACTTTCTCATACTCTCTACAATACCCCAGTGAAGCTTACACTATCAATACTACTAAAACATCATAGTCACATCGTCTAGTTACTTTACTCTCAGACAACCATTAGCATCCAATTTTTCTTAGCAACACCTTGTTGTTCTCAATATTTCAAACTATGGACCTCTCTCTTCCCATGTAAGCATTGTTGACACTTAATTTTGGCTTACCATACTTAAAATTAACTACTCCGGTCTATTAAATATAAGACTCAATTATTCAATCATATTCCTTATTTATTTTTCTTTGCAGGCCCCCTCCTTTTTCCCATTTTCAAATTCACTCTCTCTTTCTTTGTTCTCTCTCCGATCACCTTTTTTTCCCTTACTATCTTTGCTTGTTTACAACTTTTATCTTGTTATCTCATTGATTCACTAAAACCCCACTTACACTGAACAAGTATACATCTTTCTCTCCTCAATTTGTGCCTTTTATTTTTATTTTTTTCTCCATAACTCACGCTATCATTCAAGGACATTTTTTTCAAATTCTCTCTCTTTCTCTAAGCATACTTTTCTTCTTCTTCTTTTCCCACATTACAGTTGAGGGAGTGTCACGCCCCGGGAGGGTACCCTAGACGTAACCGGCACTCAGAAACCATTTCTGGCTCCCAAGCGAACCACATAGCCTGATCACACATCCGTTCATTCATTCGATCAGCGAAAGACAAAAGAATAAAGAGAATATTCAGTGGGCAACTCAAACCTCAGTTTAACTCAAAGAATAAAGGCCATGGGCCAACAAATTCAACTCTAATATTTGTCATTATAAATAGTTTGACAAGAATAACTCGATTGACTCATCACTATCTAGTCTATGAAGCCTCTATCACTACTATCTAATTGGTGCCAATGACATGTTCATGGCTACCTCAAATCAAAATAAAAAGGGCTAACTCGAGGCAAGAATACACAGACGGTGTCCTCCGAATGTAGGGGAGGACTCACCAACACGCTGAGTGTGAATAGATCCCCAATGATGCTCCTATTGACGATCTCTCAAACCTGTCTCTGCATCATGAAACGATGCAGGCCAAATGGCGTCAGTACGTGGAATGTACTGGTATGTAAAATGGCAGAATGAAACATACCTCAAGGAAGAATAGCAGCGGTCCAAATATCTCAAATTGAAAAGATAAGAGAGACTCAACAAGGCGTCATAAGTCTAAAGTAATAATACATTTTTAGACAAAGATCAATCATATACCATACAGTCCAATCAACTCATTTACAATTCGATCCCTTTCAATCATGTGCAATCCGATTATATACACTCAACTCAACAATTAACTCAATAATCAAATCCAATCTAGTCACATACCATTCCATTCATTCCAATCACAATTCATCTACTCCAATCCGACCGTATACAATCTACTCAACATTCAACTCAACAATCAGCTCAAAGGACTCAACTCAGTAAATATGCAAATTAAATTATGCAACGTTTTACAATTCAACTCAAAGGACTCAACTCAATAAATATATAACAACTCACTCAAGTGTCCTAAGTCTAACAAGAAATAGTATAGACCGGACTAACTCATAAGCATATAGCGACTCACTCAACTCAACTGACTCAGAGTACTATAAAGACCTAAATAGGAGTTTCTCTTAACCGACAACCAACATTTATGAGCCAGTGAAGGTACAACGAAACGACGTCGTTGCCACGCCCGTTCATACCTTGCCAGGGCATGAATGACGAACCTCATGGATCCAATCCAACCAAGTCCTATAATGTCAGGACAAATCTCTCGGGGAAGCATCCGACTTAACGGTTCAATCCCCCCTACGTTTGGCAACACAGGTATTGGGTTCGAGTATGGACTGTACTCTTGCTCAATTCGGTGCTCGATACTCCTTCCATGACTCCATGCTCATAAAACTCCTTCAATCATCTCAAACAAGCCCTCACGGCTAGTTTCATGTGGAACATTGCCACCTCATCAACTCTGTTCTCATTTCAACTCAATTAACTCATAATGACAAGTCTCATTGGACCTTCTTTCAAATCGACTCATCTCAAATCATCAAACTCTTCTCTTTAAAAATTTATACAATCTCGACTCAATGAATGTAGAAAATGTTATGTACATCAAAATATAATTTCAACTCCTCAACTCAAACTCAAAATAAATACTTTAATGTAAAAATACTCAACTCATTGAAAGGCTCCTCTTACTCAACTCATACTTAAACTCTTTTCTAAATCAAAGATAAAACTATTAATTCTTTAGACTCAAAATAGTGTATAAGTAGTTTATGCAAAAAGGTTCACAATTAATTTATTTAAATCTCCTCCTCAAAAGATCAATTATTTTCAAAACATTCCTAAGACTCCAATTAACTCAAATTATGCACATCACATACCACAAATTCACATTAGACTCCAATCCACTTCATCACATAACATCCTCATCAATATACCTCTTCGTCAACCATTCTACATATATTAAATAAGCACCATTCACATCATCACTCACATCGTTACCAAAACATCATCATCACATCATCATCATATATTATCATTTACATCATCATCAAACATTATCATCACATCATTGTCAAGTATCATCATCACATCAATCATCAAACATCTACTCCAAAATCTTTATTTTTGTCCTATGTTCATTTTATAGAAGCAAAGGGACATTCTTAACTAATCAATTCATTCTTTTCATTCCAATCAATACATATATATGCACACAACTATCCATCTCAACCTCAAGACATTTATGACAAGAAATCTCATCTTGAGTTCATGTGAATGAAACATGGACCCATACTCTCAACAAAACTCAACTCAAGAATATCGTCAATACCTATAAATCTATATACAAAGACACATTTGTAGCCAAAAATATGAAAGATAATTATTTAGTAACTCAAGTCATTAAAAACATCAACCAACTAATAGTACTTAAAAACATTCCATAGTTTAGGAAAACTTTCAAGAAAACCTTCTTAGAAGGTTCAACTCTTTCACAACTTCTATCCAACACACATATGGGCATACGGAAGAACTAAATCCATATTTTAGGTTAGACTTACATACCTTGTTTGAAGACTTTGAAGGAACTTGATGTTAGGTCTTCAATGGAAGACTTGAATCCTTGAAACTCTTGAAGGCACCTTTTGTTGGAGATGGATTTGGGGAAGAAGAAGAAGAGAGAGAGAGAGAAGCTCCTAGGGATTTTAGAGAGAGAGTGGGGGCTGAAAAATGGTCCCAAAACGTTCAAGGATAGGGTATATGTAATTAGGGAAAAAGTCCAATTTGTCCCTCTTCAAAAATCTGAAAAATGGGCAAAAATCTTGTTGGCGCTATAGTGGCGCGTCGCGCCACTGCAGCGCCAAGCCAAAATAGGCCTAAAACCCTGCATATCTAATAGTGGCGCATCGCGCCAAGGATCAAACTACTGAGGCTGTTTTCTGGCGCTATAGTGGCGCGTCGCGCCACTGGGGCGCCAAGCCTATATTTCGCCCAGGCCTGAATATTCCTGCAGTGCTAGTTCGTAGTAAAATGGCCATAACCTTTGACTCCGAACTCCAAAAATTGCAATCTTGGTGGCGTTGGAACGAAGACTCAAAGACCTTTAATTTGGTAGGTTGTGGGCCACCCAGTTCTTTATATAATAGGAGATATGGTCGTTTGAAGTTGACCCTTATACAAACTCGTCCGAAAACTTAATCGATTGGAGTTCTTTGGACTCGACTTGGTGTTAGAGATCCCTTATGACCCCTAAACACCTCTAACACACTTCAAATACTTAGGAATTAGTCCTAACTCACATGTAGAATTACAAGTCCTCCGGCCCGAGTCTACTCACACGTGAAAAAAGGTTTGATTCTTTGCGAAAAATTTTCCGGGGTGTCACATTATCTCCCCCTTGGGATCATTCGTCCTCGAATGATGAGTAAACTAATGGTGGACTCGAGGCATGAATAAAAATCGATACTCAATCGAATCAACCAATCGAGCAATTTAGACAATTGGCTATTCAAACTCAAGAATAAACAAATCATTTCAACTCAAGAATAGGGACATCACCTTCATCATTCTCATCATTTGGAACGAATAGAACATCGAAACTCCACCAACCAAATCATTCAAATATCTACATCCTCAACCGTCGAATTCCAATTCACGAGTGACATTTCCAATCCTCTTCACCATTTCATGAGGTCAATATATTGGTGTCCTAACCTCCCCTCCTTTCCAAGCCTCATAACACCCTTCATGTACCTCCAATCATTTCCCCCAAATGTGATCATTAGCCTACTACCATCACTCTCACACTGACAACCATACACTCAAGCTTATCACTCTAACTACCTCACTCATATCTAAGAGTTCCCTAGCTTACTTCAACACTTATACCCTCATCATCGTATGAGCTCTTTCTCGGAGACATAATAACATACTCTTACTTACCTATTGCTCATCACAAGGTCTCATCTCACTCCTCCTCCACACATCTATCCTCAACTAGACAAGTACAACACAACTATCACTATCGGGAAGCACTCACTCTTCCTCATCTACTCTCGCTCAACTCCGTCCACTATCATCTTGGCCAACTCATCACTATCAAAAGCTCAAGACTTACTTTGGCTCATTACTCTATCATCTCCCCCTTAGCTTAAAAGCATCAACTAAAGGATACTAACTAGTCACCCAAAGCAACTCATAAAATTAGAGCCTCATTTAAATCTACACTAGTTCATATACACATCCTAACCCTCTTCTTACCAAATGACTTAGCCTCAACTCACTACTTACATTTGAGGGTCACATACCCCTCCTTTCATGACGCATACTCCTCACAAGTTAATATCTTAATCTCCTGCATATGTCATGTCAAGCCTACTGAATCAAGCCTTAAAATTAGCACTATCACAATCATTCTCTACACCTCGTTACTCACCTTATAGATATTTCACCCTAGTTACCGGCCTCAATCAACCATTATTCTCACTATTTGAGCTCTACTCCTCCAACTCCCTCTTTCTAACTCTCGAATCATCCTGTGAATCATAACTCACCTTTTCCTCAAATCACACTCCATTGAATGGCGATACTAATCACTTAGAGACATAACCTCCCTCTCAAAGATAACATTTGAATCAAGATTTAGAGATAAGATTCTAGGATACAACTCGCTCTGGCTCAACGCACGATCAATTATGAAATAGAGTACATTCTTCCCAGATCAATAAAGTTAAGTATAACAATCGGCTCCTTTCAAGCCTTGTGCAGTCTCTTCACTTCCTCAAGACTTTATCTTAACTCATCAACAAGAATCTCATATCTACCATTTCAACTACCTTGAGTATGAGGGGTAGTCAAATGGATTTGAGCAACGCACGAATTGAAAGGGAATATTTATAGAGTTAAACTCTATCGCACGAATATAGAATATGAAAGAAGGGAAACAAATTCTTAATGTCCTATAGCCTCCTGATTATAAGTGTGGTGCACAATACACCCATAAGCAAGACTCTACTAGACACGGCTTCATAGACTCCCTAGGACACTTGAACTCTGTGCTCTGATACCATGTTTGTCACGCCCCAGGAGGGTACCCTAGACGTAACCGGCACTCAGAAACCATTTCTGGCTCCCAAGCGAACCACATAGCCTGATCACACATCCGTTCATTCATTCGATCAGCGAAAGACAAAAGAATAAAGAGAATATTCAGTGGGCAACTCAAACCTCAGTTTAACTCAAAGAATAAAGGCCATGGGCCAACAAATTCAACTCTAATATTTGTCATTATAAATAGTTTGACAAGAATAACTCGATTGACTCATCACTATCTAGTCTATGAAGCCTCTATCACTACTATCTAATTCGTGCCAATGACATGTTCATGGCTACCTCAAATCAAAATAAAAAGGGCTAACTCGAGGCAAGAATACACAGACGGTGTCCTCCGAATGTAGGGGAGGACTCACCAACACGCTGAGTGTGAATAGATCCCCAATGATGCTCCTATTGACGATCTCTCAAACCTGTCTCTGCATCATGAAACGATGCAGGCCAAATGGCGTCAGTACGTGGAATGTACTGGTATGTAAAATGGCAGAATGAAACATACCTCAAGGAAGAATAGCAGCGGTCCAAATATCTCAAATTGAAAAGATAAGAGAGACTCAACAAGGCGTCATAAGTCTAAAGTAATAATACATTTTTAGACAAAGATCAATCATATACCATACAGTCCAATCAACTCATTTACAATTCGATCCCTTTCAATCATGTGCAATCCGATTATATACACTCAACTCAACAATTAACTCAATAATCAAATCCAATCTAGTCACATACCATTCCATTCATTCCAATCACAATTCATCTACTCCAATCCGACCGTATACAATCTACTCAACATTCAACTCAACAATCAGCTCAAAGGACTCAACTCAGTAAATATGCAAATTAAATTATGCAACGTTTTACAATTCAACTCAAAGGACTCAACTCAATAAATATATAACAACTCACTCAAGTGTCCTAAGTCTAACAAGAAATAGTATAGACCGGACTAACTCATAAGCATATAGCGACTCACTCAACTCAACTGACTCAGAGTACTATAAAGACCTAAATAGGAGTTTCTCTTAACCGACAACCAACATTTATGAGCCAGTGAAGGTACAACGAAACGACGTCGTTGCCACGCCCGTTCATACCTTGCCAGGGCATGAATGACGAACCTCATGGATCCAATCCAACCAAGTCCTATAATGTCAGGACAAATCTCTCGGGGAAGCATCCGACTTAACGGTTCAATCCCCCCTACGTTTGGCAACACAGGTATTGGGTTCGAGTATGGACTGTACTCTTGCTCAATTCGGTGCTCGATACTCCTTCCATGACTCCATGCTCATAAAACTCCTTCAATCATCTCAAACAAGCCCTCACGGCTAGTTTCATGTGGAACATTGCCACCTCATCAACTCTGTTCTCATTTCAACTCAATTAACTCATAATGACAAGTCTCATTGGACCTTCTTTCAAATCGACTCATCTCAAATCATCAAACTCTTCTCTTTAAAAATTTATACAATCTCGACTCAATGAATGTAGAAAATGTTATGTACATCAAAATATAATTTCAACTCCTCAACTCAAACTCAAAATAAATACTTTAATGTAAAAATACTCAACTCATTGAAAGGCTCCTCTTACTCAACTCATACTTAAACTCTTTTCTAAATCAAAGATAAAACTATTAATTCTTTAGACTCAAAATAGTGTATAAGTAGTTTATGCAAAAAGGTTCACAATTAATTTATTTAAATCTCCTCCTCAAAAGATCAATTATTTTCAAAACATTCCTAAGACTCCAATTAACTCAAATTATGCACATCACATACCACAAATTCACATTAGACTCCAATCCACTTCATCACATAACATCCTCATCAATATACCTCTTCGTCAACCATTCTACATATATTAAATAAGCACCATTCACATCATCACTCACATCGTTACCAAAACATCATCATCACATCATCATCATATATTATCATTTACATCATCATCAAACATTATCATCACATCATTGTCAAGTATCATCATCACATCAATCATCAAACATCTACTCCAAAATCCTTATTTTTGTCCTATGTTCATTTTATAGAATCAAAGGGACATTCTTAACTAATCAATTCATTCTTTTCATTCCAATCAATACATATATATGCACACAACTATCCATCTCAACCTCAAGACATTTATGACAAGAAATCTCATCTTGAGTTCATGTGAATGAAACATGGACCCATACTCTCAACAAAACTCAACTCAAGAATATCGTCAATACCTATAAATCTATATACAAAGACACATTTGTAGCCAAAAATATGAAAGATAATTATTTAGTAACTCAAGTCATTAAAAACATCAACCAACTAATAGTACTTAAAAACATTCCATAGTTTAGGAAAACTTCTAAGAAAACCTTCTTAGAAGGTTCAACTCTTTCACAACTTCTATCCAACACACATATGGGCATATGGAAGAACTAAATCCATATTTTAGGTTAGCCTTACATACCTTGTTTGAAGACTTTGAAGGAACTTGATGTTAGGTATTCAATGGAAGACTTGAATCCTTGAAACTCTTGAAGGCACCCTTTGTTGGAGATGGATTTGGGGAAGAAGAAGAAGAGAGAGAGAGAGAAGCTCCTAGGGCTTTTAGAGAGAGAGTGGGGGCTGAAAAATGGTCCCAAAACGTTCAAGGATAGGGTATATGTAATTAGGGGAAAAGTCCAATTTGTCCCTCTTCAAAAATCTGAAAAATGGGCAAAAATCTTGTTGGCGCTATAGAGGCACGTCGCCCCACTGCAGCGCCAAGCCAAAATAGGCCTAAAACCCTGCACATCTAATAGTGGCGCGTCGCGCCAAGGATCAAACTACTGAGGCTATTTTCTGGCGCTATAGTGGCGCGTCGCGCCACTGGGGCGCCAAGCCTATATTTCGCCCAGGCCTGAATATTCCTGCAGTGCTAGTTCGTAGTAAAATGGCCATAACTTTTGACTCCGAACTCCAAAAATTGCAATCTTAGTGGCGTTGGAAAGAAGACTCAAAGACCTTTAATTTGGTAGGTTGTGGGCCACCCAGTTCTTTATATAATAGGAGATATGGTCGTTTGAAGTTGACCCTTATACTAACTCGTCCGAAAACTTAATCGATTGGAGTTCTTTGGACTCGACTTGGTGTTAGAGATCCCTTATGACCCCTAAACACCTCTAACACACTTCAAATACTTAGGAATTAGTCCTAACTCACATGTAGAATTACAAGTCCTCCGGCCCGAGTCTACTCACACGTGAAGAAAGGTTTGATTCTTTGCGAAAAATTTTCCGGGGTGTCACAGGGAGGGTCCAAAAAAAAGTAACCAAGGACCCACACTATTTTAACTCTTCTTCTCTGCTCTTGTCCATCACCCAATAATACCCATTTTATCCTCACTTTTCTTCTCCTTCTTTCCCTCATTACAGTTGAGGAAGTGGTCCAAAAACAACAACTCATTTTCTCCTTCGGAGAACAACCCCAACCAAACTTACTCTTCTCTTTTCCTCCAAAATCGATCACCCACACCACCACCACTTAGCTATTTTTCTTACCAAATCCACCACCACATCCCTCTTTCTTTACTGTCTCCTCCATCCGGCGAATCAGCCACCGCGATGCCAACACCAACTCCTCAAATAAGTAATCTTATATATATATATTATTTTTTATTTTTTTATCTTTATTTATTTTCTGTTTTTCAAATTTGGCCGGAGGAGTTCTGTAACACCCCGGAATTTGTTTCGCAAACACTCGAACATTTCTCCATGTATGTGTAGACTCGAACCGAAGGACTTGTAATTATATATATGAGTTAGGATTAATTTCTAAGTATTTTAAGTGTGTTAGATGTGTTTAGGGGTCATAAGGAATCTCTAACACCAAACAGAGTCCAAAGAATTCTAATTGATTAAGTTTTCAGATGAGTTAGTATAAGAGTCAACTTCAAACGATCATATCTCCTAGAATATAATGAACTGGGTGGACCACAACCTACCAAATTAAAGGTATTTGATTCTTCTTTCCAACTCCACCATGATTTCAATTTTTGGAGTTCGAAGTCAAGAGTTATGATCATTTTACTACAGATTAGTACTGCAGAAATTTCAGGCCTGGGCGACCACTGCAGAAAATTTAGGCTTGGCGCTCCATTGGCGCCCGACGCCACTATAGCGCCAGAAAATAACCTCAGTAGTTTGTTCCTTGGCGCGATAAGCAACTATTAGATGTGGAGGGTTTTAAGCCTATTTTGGCTTGTCGCGACGCACCACTATAGCGCCAGCAAGATTTTTGCCCAGTTTTTCAGATTTTGAAGAGGGGCAACTTGGACATTTTCCCTAAACATATATACTCTAACATAAGATGTTTTGGGATCATTTTTCAGCCTTCTCACCTCCCAAAAACTCTAATCTCCCCTCTTCTCTTCCAAATATTTCCAACAAGAAATCCTCTCAAAAGCTCAAGGATTCAAGATCTTCAAGTCAAGTCTTGGGTTTCCGGTGAGATGATCTTCAAGCAAGGTATGTAAGGCTAACCTAAAATATGGATTGAATTCTTCCATATGCCTCATAGATGTGTTGGATGAAAATGGTGAAAAGCTTAAACCTCCCATGGAGGTTTTCTTGAATTTTTCCCAAAATTATAGAAAGATTTTTTTTTACTATTAATTGATTGATGATTTTTAGATTATTGACTACAAATGAATTTTTGTATATAAATTCATATATATTGATGGTGTTCTTGAGTTGAGTTTTGTTGAGAGTATGGATTCATGTATTCATTCACATGAACTCAAGATGAGATTTCTTTTGTCATAATTTATCTTGAGGATGAGATTGATGATTTTTATGTATATAAAAACAATATTATTTTCATAGTGAAATGAGGTATTCTTTTACATTAGTTTGATGAAATTGATTTTGAATTATATGAAAATTGGGATAGTTACGAATGTGAAGGGCATAAAAAGAAATGAAACATTGGTAGAGCTAGAATGTCACTTTTGTTTCTATAAATGGAATATAGAATTAAATAAGGATTTTGGAGTAGATATTTGATGATGATGTGATGATGATGTTTGATGATGATGTGAATGATGATATTTGATGATGATGTGATGATGATGTGAATGATGATATTTGACGATGATGTGAATGAAGAGGTTATGTTGATGAGAATGTTGTGTGATGAAGTGGATTGGAGTCTAATGTGATTATGTGATATGTGATTTGCATAATTTGAGTTGATTGGAGTCTTATGAAAATTTTGAAAATAAATGATCTTTTGAGAAGGAGTTTTAAATAAATGATTTGTGAAGATTTTTGTATAAACTATTTATACACTATTTTGAGTTTAAATAGTGATTATTTTCATCTATGATTTTAAAAAAAAGAGTTTAAGCATGAGTTGAGTTTGAAAAGTCTTTTAATTATTTTTGAACATGAGTATTTTGAGTATAAACGAGTTGAGTATTTTTATATAAAAATGTCTATTTTGAGTTTGAGTTGAGGAGTTGAAATTACGTTTTAAATGCATCTAATATTTTCTGCATTCATTGAGTTGAGATGGTATCGAATTAAGAAAGAAGAGTTTGATGATTTAAATGAGTTGATTGTGAAAGAAGGTCCAATGAGACCAGATGGATTGAGTTTTGAAAAGAGTCCAATGAGACTAAATGAGTTGATTTGAAACTAAGTCCTAAGAGACTAAATGAGTATTTTGAATATTTTACTCACTTGATGGATATGTGCATATTGAGTCTTGGAAGGAGTATCGAGAACCGAATTAGGTAAGAGTATAGTCCATACTCGAACCCCATAAACTACGCTGCCAATGTAGGAAGGGATTGAACCGTTAAAGTCAGATGCTTTCCATGGGATTGAACCGTTAAAATCGGATGTTTTCCATTTTATTGTCCTGAAATGATAGGACTTGACTGATCGATGGAATCTATGATTGGTTGATTCGTTCATGCCCTGGCAAGGTATGGACGGATGTGGCAACGATGTGGCTCATTGTGCATCACCTACTTATAGGTGGTGGGATTGTTGTCGGTTAGAGAAACTCCCAAATTGAGTGGATTGTGCATGATTTGATTGGTTTGATTGAACTTTTTGATAATTGAGTTGGATTATATCACATTACTAAGTTCTAATTTGCATATTTATTGAGTTGAGTCCTTTGACTTGATTGTTGAGTTGATGGTATATGATTGGATCGGATTGGATGATATATGATTGGATTGTGTAGATTGGATTGGAGTAGGTGATATGTGGTGGGTTGGATTAAATGATATGTGATCGGATAGTGTACGATTGGATTGGATTGAATAGAATGATGTGTGATTGGGTTGAATAGAGTGGTATGTGATTGGATGGGATCGAATTGTAAATGATTTGATTGAACTGTATTGTACATGATTGGATTGGATTATATGGTATATGATTGGTCTTTGTCTAAAAATGTATCCTTACTTTAGACTTATGACACTTTGATTGAGTCTCTCTTATCTTTCTGAGTTGAGATATTTGAACCAACATTACTCTTCCTTGTGGTATGTTTCATTCTGCCATATTACATACTCGTACATTCCATGTACTGACGTCCATTTGGACCTGCATCGTTTCATGATGCAGAGACAGGTTTAAGAGATCGTCAATAGGAGCACCATTGAGGATCTATACACACTCAGCATATTGGTGAGTCCTCCCATACATTCGGAGGACACTGCTTATGTTATTCTTGCGTTGAGTTAGCCCTTTTCATTTTGATTTGAGGTAGCCATGAACATGTCATTTGCACCAATTAAATAGTAGTGATAGAGGCTTCATAGACTAGATAGTGATGGGTCGATTGAGTATTTTCTTTCCTTGAATTATTCTTGTCAAACTATTTTTAATGACATAGATTGGAGTACGATTTGTTGGCCCATGGCCTTTATTTCTTGAGTTAGATTGATGATTTGAGTTGCCCACTAAATTAATTCCTTAATTTAAACTTCCGTTGGTTGATTTATATTGAATGGATACGTGATTAGATCAAGTGGTTCACTTGGAGACCAGCAATGGTCTTCGAGTGTCGGTCACGTCTAGGATACCCTCTCGGGGCGTGACAAGTTCAAACTCCAACCATTGTTATTTTTATCAGTATGTTTTTGGTTATTATTGTATTTTTTTTAGAAAATCCATCATTATTGTCCTTTTATGTTTTAGTTACTAATAGAATTTTCGGGTGAACATTGTTCTTTCTTTTCATTTTGACACTTCCATTATCGTTGTTGTTTAGTCTCTTACTGATTGATATGTTATTATAATTTTTCCGTTGATCTTTCATTTAATTTTTGGTAGCCCAAGTGCTTGTACTTATCATTCCTATTGATTTATATCGTGTGTTATTTGATATTTGTTTTTCTCCTTTTTTTTAGTTTTGTTTTTACTGTTGCTATGAAAATTTAATTCCTTTGTTGAACAAGTTCTTCTCATTTTTCAATGATCCAATAAGGGGGTAACATGTTTTCCTTTGTTGGTTGTATGTTGACAGTTGTTGAAAACATTTGTTTTTTTGATGAATTTTTATATTGTATTAATTATTGTTAGTATCTTTTTTATTATTATATATACATCCCTCTTTTGCCATTTTTTTACTTTTTGTTGTCGTTGTCGACCATGTTATTATTTCTATTTCACTGTTCATGTGTTCTTATGGTGTTATTTTATCATTTTTACTTGTTATTATTGTTAAGTTAAAAATGGCCAATGAAAAAATTTTTGCATCGGTTTTTAAGGCCTCCCCATTTTAAAAGACGGAAAGCACTTTGGTAAAATCATGTGGGTTACATTGTTAAACTATACACTCTATTCAAAATATTGTTCTTAATTTAGGTAGTCATATTTATTGTCAATATTAATTTAATCAATGATTTATTAATATTTTATTTGATTATTATATTTGTTATCACTGGATCATTCTTGCTCGTTAATTTAGTCTCTTCTATTTTTATGGCTTTATTTTATCGTGTTGTTGCTCCATTTGGATTGGTGTTGTTATGCCTTTTTGATAATGTGTACGGTTGTGCCATTATTGTTCTCCATTATTTTATTTTATGCTTTTGATAACTTTAGATTTATGTTATATATATATATATATATATATATATAAAAGAAGTTCAAAATTAATATATATATATTTATATTTATATATTAATATTTATATATAAGAAGTTCAAAATTAATATATATATATATATATATATATATATATATATATATATATATATATTTAATAGATAAATCTATACTATATATACAGTGTTATTTTTTATCGAGGACGGGGTTCAAGTGAACCCCCTCCCGCCACCTTAGTGTAACTATACAACAACAACAACAACAACAACAACAACCCAGTGAAATCCCACATCGTGGGGTCTGGGGAGGGTAGAGTGTACGCAGACCTGACTCCTACCAATGTAGGACGGTTGTTTCACCTTAGTGTAACTATGTGACAATTTTTTTAAAAAAAATAAAAGAGAGAGTGTAATTCACACACCATCAAGAGAGTTTAATAAAGAGAGAGATGTGTTTTTCAAACTAACGAGCGATAGTTTAAGTATGAAATTAAATAAACATTCCCAATAGTTTAACTATTAAACTCAAAAAAGGAATAGTTTAAATATGTTTTTATACTTTAACTCAATTATTAACGCTTAGAAGTCATTTCTTAGAATCCAAAATTCATAATTTGTTAGAGATTCCATGTGTTATTATAAGCTGCACATAAAATTTGAGAAGATCATATTCAACAACTGTGTATCCTTTTTATATAGTAAAGCATAAGCTGGCTGATAGAGAGTGTGCCATCTAAAACTGGCCCAAGTTCTATGAACAAAGTTTTGATTAGTACATACCTATGATATTCACGTGCCCAAAAGAATAAAAGATAAAATTCCACCTTGTGTATTTACTATAAAACTTTTGGCCAAACCACCTAATATGTCCAAAAAAATAAGTGGTGAAATAATTAAAAGAAGACAATTAAAAGAAGACACATGCGCATGTTATCGATCCATATGCAACAATTAATTTAGTATTTTCCTCTCATTGAAAACGAGACAAAATTGAAATTTGAATATGTAGGGACGAATCGAATCGAAAAACACCAACATGGGTTGTGGTGCACTGATTAAACTGTTTCACCCTTAATTAGAGGTTTCGATTTGATTTCTGGATTGAAAAAAATTTAGTTGGGAACGCCAACCCCGAATGGGCCTTGCAATGCGCGATCTGAATTTAGTTGAGTCTCCGCCGCGGGCTCCAGACACCAGGTGGGAAACCAAAAAAAAAAAGAATCGAATCGAAGAACAAAAACATTATAAGAAAGAGAAATATATTGATGCACACACACACATATATAGGGTGTGTTTGGTATGAAGGAAAATGTTTTCCATGAAAAATAAATTGGTTTCTAACTTATTTTCTCATGTTTCGTTGGTGTGAAGAAAATATTTTTCAAAAAATATTTTCTAGCGTATGATTGATGAATGAAAAATATTTCTTAGAAAATATCTTTTATAAAATCTGACATGGGACCCGACCCCGACATCCGGCTCCAAACCCGATCTAGAGACTCGACCCCTATCCAAGACCCGACCCCAACCCCGACTCCTACCTAAGACCCGACCACAACCCCGACACCCTATCCTAAACCCCACCCCAGACACCGACACCCAATTAGAGACCTGACCCCGACCCCCGATTGGAGAGCCGACGCTGACCCTAAGATCTGACCTTGAGACTGGACCCCAAATCCGACCCCAACCTTGTTCCGGACACTCGAATCGAGACCCGACTCCGACACACGAATCGAGACCCAATCCCGACCCCAATCCGAAACCCCATTCCCGACACTCAAATCAAAATCCGACCCCGACATCTAATTCGAGATTCGACCCCGACCTCGACACTCGATTAGAGATCCGACCATTACGACGAGACATGACACCCGACCCTGACACCCAACTCAAGACCCAAACCGAACACCCAACTCAAGAGCAAGTGCATTATCAGTAAACAAAACGACGATGTACTGATAGGATCACGCTGCTAACCAGTAAGTGAGATATGAACAAGAACTTACAACACCAGGAAACACATATATATAGAAAACACAAGTTAATAGTCTTAGTTTCATAATATAGTTAGGAATGGTCCTCTCATGAAACCCACACTTCACCTATTGATGTGTCAAAATGTGGCACCCGATCCAATATTGTGTCGGAACGTGACATCCGATTCAAATGTGTGTTGGAACGTGACATCCGATCCAGCTATATGTCGGAACGTGATACCTGGTCGAAGCAAACACAACACAACTACAAATACAGTGAAGGGTTTCAACTGTCATAATTACCAAGAACAGGTTCATTGCAATCCATATACAATAAACAGTCATTTCACATATTTCATTTCATCTTTCCTTATACATACATATATGCATACCTATGAAGCAACTATCAAGCACATATAACACATACGGGAAGACAAAACCATCACCTAACTCGAAACCAAGCTATTGATATTCTAAATTACTGGAGCTTTACCTTTCTGAGTTCATTCGGTTTGTTCTTGGTCTAAAAACAGTCACACATGTACAAAGGATCAATAAAATGACCTAATTTATCTAAATTATAACAAAATTCCCAACTTTAGCCAAACTCACGATCCTTACACCATCTAGAATTAATTTCCACCATTAAAGTCAGGCCAAGAACCCTCCCCTAAGATAATTACCATGAATTCTAGGTTTTAAGAATCACATTACGAAGTAAGGGAGTAATTAACTTACCTTTGGTGCAACAATGGATCCAAAACTGAAAGGAATAGCCCTAGTTCATCATTTTGCTTTCCAAAAATGGGAAGTGTAGAAAAATAACTTTTTAAAAACTTTTTCTGTATTAAGTCAGGACTGTCCTGCCACAGCGGGACTATCTCGCTATAGCCGCCCCGCCCTTGCGGGATGCACAGAGATAAAATCTTTGTATTTGAGTCCCAAGCCTCCCAATTTACAACACGCCCTCATCCCATGACGTTCTAACATCTATACTTCACGCCAAGTTTAATTTTGACAGTTTTACTCGCCCAAATACAATTTCATAAAGTCGTACAAGCTCCGTATCATCTTAACTGTCAATCTAATCCATCAAACTGAAATTTCAATCTTCCATCCATTACCGGATTATCCTACATCTCATCTGACTCAGATTTCGTCCAAATTTGGCCTAGGCTCAATATTTCTCAGTCACTACTCGAAAGTTTTCTGACCTAATTTCCTTTCCCATTGGCTTATTCATAATGATGGGGACAGATCGTTACACTGTATCTCCCTTTTATATCACGAAATTTCTCGATCAATTTTTACCCACTCATCGACAGTAAACGAATTAGAGTAATATGCCACCCCTATACAGTTCATTTTTTAATTATTATTAATTTTATTATGTCATTGACTTGTAATGCAATTTATATGTATTATTACAAAAAAATAACTAGAGGAATTTTTTTTTTTAGAATCCTAAGTTATTAAGAGAGAGAATGAAAATAGGAAAGGGGTATTTGTCGGTGACGGATAAATTATTAAATCGTGTTACTTTCTTTTTTAGTTTGTTTCAAAATGGGTCGTTTTTTATAGTTGGTATATTTTCCAATATCAATATTCTACCTGACAAGTTTAAGATCACAAGATTTAAAGAATTACATGCATTTAAACTTACAAAATTCAAACATCTTTCTTTATTTCTTATATTTTGTGTCTAGTCAAACTGAGGCACTTAAACTAGGACAGAAAAAATATTATTTTAAAAAAAAATTAAAAGAAAATGAAAAGAGGAAACAAGTTTTTGCACTGAGTGCTCTATTTTGTGGTGGTCTCAAATTTGGTGGACTTTAAAAAAAAATTCTTAGTGCTCATTTAATGAAAATTTGTCACAATTCAATTTATCGGGTCGTGCATGTAATTATTCTAACACCTAGATAGAAGAACCCTTGTAGAAATAACATTCAAAAATTTAACAAAATACTAATAATAGCCTTAAGAGCAAGGAATACATCATAATTGAATTATCTAAATTCTAGAGTTTATTACAAAACACTTTAACACCCCCAATGATACTAGTCTAAGCAGGTACAAGAGCTTCTAAAGATACGGAGTATAAATAACGAAGTTGTTGGAGACTCATCTTCGTCTTCACCTATGAAACATCACTGACCCTGCATCCAGACTATGCCAAGTGGCATAGCAAGAGTAGTATCAGTACAAACAACACGTACTAGTAGGCATCATCGGTCAACCCGATACCCACCGCATAATATAAAGAAATCGACAAGAAGAAAACATTCTCTTAAGATATTCCCCACCAAAACCTTATGCAAAACTATTATCATTCCCATTAACTTTATTAGAGTCATTCAAACCTAAATTTCACCCTTTCTAATTGGTTCATTGTCAACTCTAATACAGATCAAGGCCTAACCATTCTATCACATAGAGAGTTTCCAAACTACGAGCCCGTACTAACTCCGTCTAACCGGTCTACTATATTAAATTTCACACCATCACATGGCCTTCGATAATTAACATCTCACTTAGAAGAGGACAACATTAAGGGGACTAAATCTCACTTCCTAAAGGAGAGAGTGTAATACACACACCATGAAGAGAGTTGAATAAAGAGAGAGATGTGTTTTTCAAACTAACGAGCGATAGTTTAAGTATGAAATTAAATAAACATTCCCAATAGTTTAAATATTAAACTCAAAAAAAGGGATAGTTTAAATATGTTTTTATACTCTAACTCAATTATTAACGCTTAGAAGTCATTTCTTAGAATCCAAAATTCATAATTTGTTAGAGATTCCATGTGTTATTACAAGCTGCACATAAAATTTGAGAAGATCATATTCAACAAATGTGTATCCTTTTTACATAGTAAAGCATAAGCTGGCTGATAGAGATTGTGCCGTCTAAAACTGGCCCAAGTTCTATGAACAATGTTTTGATTAGTACATATCTATGATATTCACGTGCCCAAAAGAATAAAAGATAAAATTCCACCTTGTGTATTTACTATAAAACTTTTGGCCAAACCACCTAATATGTCCAAAAAAATAAGTGGTGAAATAATTAAAGGAAGACACATGCGCATGATATCGATCGATATGCAACAATTAATTTAGTATTTTCCTCTCATTGAAAACGAGACATAATTGAAATTTGAATATGTAGGGACGAATCGAATCGAAAAACACCAACATGGATTGTGGTGCAATGATGAGACTGTTTCACCCTTAATTAAATGTTTCGAGTTTGAGCCCTGGATTGAAAAAAAATAGTTGGAAACGCCAACCCCAAATGGGCCTTGCAATGCGCGATCTAAATTTAGTTGAGGCTCCGCAGCGGGCTCCAGAAACCAAGTGTGAAACCAAAAAAAAAAAAGAATCGAATCGAAAAACAAAAAAAAAATTATAAGAAAGAGAAATATATTGATGCGCGTACACACATATATATAGGGTTTGTTTGGTATGAAGAAAAATATTTTCCATGAAAAATAAATTGGTTTCTAACTTATTTTCTCATTTTGGTTGGTGTGTAGAAAATATTTTTTGAAAAATGTTTTCTAGCGTATGATTGGTGAACGAAAAGCATTTTTTAGAAAATATCTTTTATAAAATCTGACCTGAGACCCGACCACGATATCCGGACCCAAACATGATCTAGAGTCTCGACCCCTACCTGAGACCCGACCCCAATCCCGACCCCTACCCAAGACCCGACCACAACCCCAAGACCCGATCTGAAACCCGACCAATAACCCCAACACCCAATTCGAGACCCGACCCCGACCCTCGACTCGAGACCCAATCTCGACCCCAACCCCAGACCCGATTCCCGACACTCGAATCAAGACTCGACCCCGACCTCAACATTCGATTCGAGACCCGACCCTTACCACGAGACATGAGACCCGACCCCGACACCCAACTTGAGATCCAACCCCGACACCTAACTCGAGACCCGACCCCAACCCCGATTCAAGACTAAATCCCAACACTCGACCCCGACCTCGACACTCGATTCGATACCCGATCCTGACATTCAAGACCCGACCCTGACCTCGACCTAATACCCTACCCGAATTCAATTTGGAACTTGGGAGTTGGGTTTTGAATCGAGGTCGAGAGTCGGATCTCAAATTGAGAATTTGGAATTGAATCTAAGATTAGCTTTGGAAATCGATATCCGAGACTTAAATTAGGATGAAAAATTAGGTGTAAGTTTCAAAATAATTTTGGAAAAAGTTTTTCTTACTTTTTAAGAGAAGTCATTTTCCTTGAATTTGAAAAAAATAAGTTGATTTGAAAAATAGTTTTCAAAATATTTAAGCCAACCAAAATGAAAAAATTGAAAAACATTTTCTTGAAAACATTTTCCTTCCTACGAAACGCACCCATAATATAAAATATCATCGGCAAAACTCTAGCTCCAATCCTACTTTGAGTTTCTAATCTATCTTAATATTAATATTTTCAAATGAAATGTGAATTAAATGAACTTTTCTTATTAATTTTGTGTTTATAACAAACGACTAATTAGAGAGCGTCTGGATTGACTTATAAGCTATTTTCAGCTTTTTTAAGTATTTGACTAGCCAACTTAAAGTCATTATGTGCTTAAAATAAGTTTCAATAAATAATTGGATTTGTTTGAATGAATTTATTTTAAGTAGCTTATAAGTTGAAAACAGCTTATAAGTCGAAAAAAAATAAGTAAGACTGTACTTATTTTTTTAAAAAAAACTTATAAATAATTTTCAACTTATAAACTTATTAAAATAAGTTCATCCAAATAAGTTTTAACCATATTAATTTTCTTATTACAAATGATATTACATGGGGACCTCTTTGCCTCCGTTCTACTCTCATGCAAAGACATAACACGTGTTTCACGTAAAGAACTTTTTTACATAAAATTGCTTCTCTTTCTGTCATGCACCACTATGTAACTTTTTAAAGGGTTTATACAGAAAATTATTCTTTCTTAATTCCCATTAATTAATAATTTCTCAGACTTTCACATATCTGTTATATACATTTATTTTTAATCAGGAAAACGTAATATGTGTAGTACTTATGTACAGTACAATAAGGATAACTTTTTTATCCACTAATTGTCCTACTCACAAATCAAAGATACTGTATCTGGCATAAGCCATGCTTTTCTTGGTAAATTATCTGTACTATGTACTATATTGGGTGCTGCACTAGTTCATTGGAAAGAATTAGCACTATGAACGCTTGTTGCTTCATTCATTAATTATTTGTAGATTATTAGAGATAATATCAATGATAAATGATTACAATGTCAAGGGATGTTTCAATATCTCAATATTTCAGAAAAATGACAGTCTTAGTCACTGAATTGGATTGTCAAATATATGTTGTAAAATCATATTCAGTACTTCCTCTCTCACTCTGTCTTGTCATGTTTGTCTGATAGTTTATACCCTGTTTTTTCCCCAATTTTTAATTCTTTTTTTTTATTTTACCCTGTTCATCTCTTCTTCTTCACATATGTTCTTAACAACTTCATCTTTAACCCCACCCCGGATATAAATCTGGCCATACATTCGTCCTTTGTTTATGCGGACTTTCAAGCCTCAGATCCTAGGAATTTTCAGGTTAATCCATAGTTATTGTTAAGAGATAAAGAAGCTAACCATATACTAGGAGTAAAACAATTAAAATTTGCAGTAATTTACATATGAAAACATTAACTAAAATATGAAATCATCATTTAAAGTAAAACAATGTATTTTGGGGGGGAAAGAACTTAGGTATAAACCTAGTAAGACTTACATGAATAAACTGAGAGAGGTTTTCCTTTCGGGAATCCCGAGAAACTTGAACCAGAAAAACTGCACACACGGACAGTCACTGTTATATCCCATATTTTTTTATTATTTTCACAATAGGACATTTTTGGGATAACGGTAACAAGTCAAGGGCAAGGCTATGTTTGATTTTGTTGGATAAAAAATTCTTATGACTAAATTGGGATGTGAAAATATTGGAAAAGTTTAAGGGTAAAATTGGAATTTCACATGTGGAAATACCATAAAAGATTAAGGACAAAATTGGAATTTCACATGTGAAAATATCATAAAAGATTAAGGACAAAATTGGAATTTCACATGTGGAAATACATAAAAGGTTAAGGACAAAATTAGAATTTCACATGTGGAAATACTATAAAAGGCTAAGGGCAAAATTGGAATTTCAACTTGAGAATATTAGAAAAGGTGAGGGGCAAAATTGAAATTTTACATGGGAGTCATCATCCAATTTTTAGAAGATTCAAGAGAATTGGAGAAGATAGAAGTGAGAAAAATTGAGGAAAACAAAAAAGAAGAAGAAAATCGGCTAAGGAAAAAAAATAGGGAGAAAATTAAAATCTTGCTCCAAAAAAATATTTTCTCCTAGTATTCCTACTAATTCAAGGATCCTCTACGACATGATGAAGTTATTTTGGAAGATAGGAGGCTTGTTTGGTTGATTTGAAGCTTTGGTAAAGTGAAGAAGTTGGAAGGAAAAGGTAAGAATTAATCCAATTTCTTTGTGTTATGAAGTTTGTTGATGTTGTAGTATGTAGAGATGTGTAGAATTTATGGAAATATGGAAGTTTGTATGGTGGGTTTTACATATGTATAAATCCATGTATATGAAGATTTTGAAGGCAAGATGAATTAAATTTTTGTGTAGTATTTTAGTAGTAGTTATGGAGTAGTAGTTATGGTAAAAATTTTATGTTGGAATTGGAAGTTGAATGAATTTATTGAAGTTGGAAATATGGGTTAGGTGATGAAATAGAAAAAAAATAAGTTTGTATAATTTGTTAGTTGTTGTTATGATTTTTGGGATATAAATAAAGTTTATATGGTGTAAGTTGGTATTAAACTAGTTTGTAGGAATTATGTAATTTGAGTATGATATTATAAGAATATGGAGGTAAATTATTAAAAGTATGGAGTGTTGTTGTTGGTTGTGAAGTTGAAAGAAGGAAATGAATTTGATTATGAAGTTGGAGGAAGAAAATGAATTATAATATTTTTGTTCTGTTTATGGAATTTTTGAGTGAAATATGAAATTGATAAAAATTGGATAGCTTACTTGGAATATTTTTCACTTATGTTGGAATGAGTTAAAATTAATTATGGATATGAGATATTCATATTTATTTGGAAAATGCAAAGTTTGGTTGAAAGTTGTTGCACTAATTGGAAAATTACACCAATTTATGTTATGGTGTGTTAAATTGATTATCGATGAAATTGGTGTTGTTGTTGGCTTGGTTGTTAATATTGTGGCCGAGTTGTAATCTCGTGGTGTCATATATATAGGGGAGATGCTGCCGAAATTTTTGTAGACAAGTATTGGAAAAATTGAATTCTTAAAGTCTTATGAATAGTAATTGGTAAATGTGATCAATTGTAGATTTTGGAGAAAACGGAAATTGAACTTGGACAACCGTAGAAGGCCAAAAAGGTATGTAAAGTTTTATCTTTTCTTCTCTTGGCATGTCTTAGGTGTAATAGGTTTGGATACGAGCCTCGGGGATGACTCTACTCTTCGGAATCGACACCTAAATTTGACCTTTTTCTATTCAGTAGAATTGAATTAAGTATTTATGAATATTTTTGAAAAATTGTCTAAATCTCTAGAATTTGCACAAATAGGACCCAACTACCTTGAAACTCTTATAAATAACGTTATGATATTTAACGCGCATAATTTAGATACGCCACCTCATTTGACCGAGGTGGGCCCCACTATTCTAAATTTTTCTTTGTTATTCTGTTTGGCTCATGTTAGGTAGAATTTGAAAGAAACTCTTTGCTACTCCTCCAAATATCATATGATTAATTATTCCATTAAGTTCCATATATATTCTGAAATATGGAAACAATTTCAGAAAATTATTTTGACATAGACTATCGGGACATTGAAAAGACTTACACTATTATTATTACTCAAGTATTTTATATATGATTTGTTATCGAAATTATGCTATCGAGTCTGTATAAATATTTTGTATTTTAAATTACATTTAGTCTCTCACTACTCTACTCGTGCATACTGTAACCACTCTTTCACTGAGCCTGGGCCAAGATATGTTATCAAGCGTACTTCTCTGCATTTTTCGCCGTGCCCCGATGTGAGGGGGCAGGTATGACATGTACATGGGTTGTGGTGTATGTTATGCCACGGAGTTATGTTGTGCCATGTACATATATGATATGATATGATTTAATTTGATATGGCCATCTGATATGATATGATCTGTTACGGAGATATTCCCTACTCTGGTGTTATGATGTGCTGTGGCGCCAATGACGGGAGGGCGACCACGTTTTGTTCACCGAGTCCCATGACATGGGGCCGGATATGGCATATGTCTTTGCATATATGATTTGTGATTATGATAAGTATTTTGAAATTTTGAACATTTATTTTGTTTTCTGCACATACTATTCAGATTATGATTTTATTATTTACAGTTCATGCTTTACATATTCGGTACATTTTTCGTACTGACCCCCTTTCTTCGGGGGGGCTGCGTTACATGTTCGCAGGTACCGAAGTTCGATTTGTTGATCCACCTGTTTAGGACATCTGCTGTGTTATTGACAGTGCTCTCTTGTTCGGAGCTTGTATTTTGGTACTGACTTTATCTCTGTATATTTGGATATTTTGGTCAGGGGTACGACGGGACCCTATCCCGTCATATGACTATGCTATCATCTGTAGAGGTCTGTAGATAGAGTTATGTTGTGGGTTTTGTATATATAGTTTGGGTTTTGTGTGTTTTGTGACGGCCTATCAGCCCTCGTGCCTACATCTATTTTTTTGATCTATTTAGCAATTTTTTTCTAATCACTACCTTTGTTTATTCGGTTAAAAGGCTAATTTGGGATAAGGATACGTTTGGGTGCTCAATTTGGGCACCAGTCACGGCCTACGGGGTTGGGTCGTGACAGTCACACTTTTTTTTTATTTCAAGCTTTTGTACAAACTAGAGAAAGGTTTTAGGAAAATAGGATATGTGTACATGAAAGGAAAGGAAAATATGTTGAAGATTTTTTCTCTTTAGGATTTTTCTAAGCTCTACCTCTTCTGTCTAATAACTCACTCTTATATAGACTTAGGAATATGAAATGAAAGGCTTAAGACATGCTACATGTCTTCATTATTTTTGGCCGACATATTAATAAGATTTCTTTAATAATGCGCGTCGGATGCTCATTGGGCCCAATCGTCACATGCATTATTAATTGCATCTTTTAATACTGACAGACATCTTAGACAGACACGTGTTTATCAATAGTTTTTCCCTTAGCGGGTAGTGATAAAGTGACAACACTCACAATGACACGTGTGGGCATACCCACATGGCACACTATGTACATTCATAATTATCAATCCATTGATCTTTATGTCTTTTCTGCCTTATCGAATTAGCTGTATCATCTTTGTCGTTGTCTTCTGGATATTTATGTATTCTAAGTATCTAGATTATGTAAGGTAATAGAGTCAAAACTCATGCCTGAATCGTCGTCTTCATATGGGTCTTGGGCATCCTGATAATTATTGTTTCCATAGTCTCCTTCTTAACTTGGTGTTCTTAGTGGGCTGGTATTGAGATCTTCATCTGACTGTACTCCTTCATTTTTTGGATTTAGACAGTCTTTGCTAATAACATGCTTATCATGTCCATTGTCTTGAAAAAACTGTTCTAAAGTCTGCTTAATTATGGCTTCAATTCTATTATTCTTTTTCTTTTTTATGGACATATTCTTCTTAGTATTATCTTTGTGGAAAGTTTTAGGTAATCTTCTTCATGAGAAAGAAGTTTCCTCTTCTTCACTTTTTGGCAAAGTGATACTCATTAAGGATTTGATATGTCTTTACCGGTCACCGTTTGAACCGGACTAGCTGTACCTTGATCTGGTACAGTAGATTTCTGAGCATTCAGAGGGGAATGCACACCCTTCTCATCCATTTTTGATTGAGATGGAGAACTCATGTCTTCAGTCTGAGTACCTATATTATTTATTTTGGAAACAAACATCCCTTGTAAGGTTTCAAGTTGCTTCAACAGTCTCATGTTCTCTTGAACGAGTGCCTCATTTTTGGTGTTTAATCTTTTGAAGTCTTCGTTCATGGTAGAGAAATAATCACAAAAAATAATTTTATTGGTGTCTTTTTGGATGTTGTATTGATGGGTTTGGTTTGGATTTTGTTTGAGTGCTCGTGAAATATAATAATTTGGGCCAAGTATTCCTCTGACATAGTCTAAATCTTCAGTAAAATTATTAAAACCTTTGAAGAGGGGATTTTTAGTCCCATTTATTGAGTCTATGACTTCTAACCAGGTCTGAAACACACCATTAGTCTTACCATGTATAACCACATAATATTTAAACTTGTTCTCCCTATTTTTATCTGAAAAATATTGACATAGAGCATTATTGGCAGCAATAAAATATTTAGTGTCTTGTTTATTATAGGCTACCCATAGATTATCAACTAAACATTTCTAAATTTTATCTATATTACAGTCTGATAGTATTCTAAAAGATAAGTTACATTGACGATAAGAAATTAAATTGAACTTACCAAAGTAAATTCTTTCCATCATCTCATTTGTACCTTGGGGTCTGAAATTAGTCTTATTTAGTAGTGTTTGAACATATGAGTCTGATTGGGCTACGCCCTTGCCTTTGTCTGTTGGCTGTTGGCCAGTTGGTCTCATGCTGAAATATAATTTTTAATTAGTTTTAAGTTGCAATCTACTCAATTGATCTGCTAAATTATTATATTTTACTTTTATATATTCAAAGACTACGTTATTATATATAGACATAACATCTATGAAATTTAACCATCTTCTTTTACTGTTTGCTTTAGTATTTATTGTTTGGTAAAATTTGGCTATCTCCTCACAATCTATTCTTACTAATATTTCTTCTTTATTTAATATGTATAATTTAAAACTATTTAATCCATCTATTATTGTCAAGACTTCTGCGTCTATACTACTCATATTTTCCTTTTTTATATATTTACCACTCTGATAGGCACATATTTTTTCTTCATTTTTACTACTATATTTATTAGGTCTGATTTTTAAAACAACTCCCCATCCCAATTGACTTCCATTAGTTTGTACTATTAAATAATCAGTTTCAAAGGGAATTTGTAAGTCTGGTATATTTTTAACCTTTTTTTTAATTTATTTGTTTAATTTAATGTCTTCTGCATTAAAATGTTTCTGTCCTTCACTACCTGTTTTAGCATATAAAGGTCCCGCTATTTTTCCTAAGTCTTGGATAAAATTTCTAGCATAATTTACTAGTCCTAGAAATTTTTGTAAAACTTTTGTATTATCTAGTTTATCTGGCATGTCTAGTACTTTCTTAGCTATATGTGGTTGTAATTTTATTTTTCCTTCGCCTATTGTTACTCCTAGGAAATTAATATGGGTCTTACACAATTCCATTTTCTTTTTAATAATTATTACTCCATGTCTAACGAATAACCTGAAGACTCTTTGTAAGTATCCTAAGTGTTCTTGTATATTTTTACTAAATACTAGAACATCATCTACATAAACTAATACGAAGTTTTTATAATCTCTGAATATATTATCCATTTTTTTTTGAAAAATTGGTGGTGCTGTCATTAACTCAAAAGACATGGCTAGCCACTCAAAATGTCCTTTAGGACAAGTGAATGTCGTTCATTATATGCTTTCGGGGTGCATTTTTATTTGTCAGTATCCATATTTATAATCAAATTTACTAAATAGTTTTTTACCTTGTATTCTATTTATTAACTCATTTTTGTCTGGTAGTTTATATGCATCAGTTCTTGTATTATCATTTAACCTTTTATAATCTATTACCATTCTAGCTTTTCCTCTTACCTACTCACTATGATTTCTTACCATAAATGTAGTAGATCTATGTTTAGAAGTGGATCGTCTTATTACTTCTAATTTTAATAATTCATTACTTTGTTTACTAAATTCTTCTGTATCTTTGTTATTAGCTTCAATAGCTGTTGTTTTTATAGTGTATTCTGGGTTAATTATGTCTATTTTGCACATGATCTTATTACTTTCTGTCACGACCCGAGAGGGTACCCTAGGCGTGACCGGCACTCAGAAACCATCTCTGGCTTCCGAGAGAACCACTTGGTCTCATTACTCATTTGTTCATCAGCGGAAGACTTAAGAATACTAATGTGGGCTTGTCATCATCAATATCAAAAGGAAAAAAAATGATAATTCTTAGAAGAAGTAGTTTCTAAGGAAAACTACTCATATTACATCATCAAACTCTGTCTATGAAGCCTCTAATACTCTTAGATGGTGCCAATGACATGTCCATGGCTACCTCAAAAGAAACATCACACTTAACAATAATAAAAGGATAAGGAGTTCCTTCGAATAAAAGAAAGACTCACCAAATAGCTGAAAAGAAATGATCTTCAACGATGCGCCTGTTAAGGATCTCTAACACTTGTATCTGCATCATAAAACGATGCAGGTCGAATGACATCAGTACGTGGAATGTACGAGTATGTAAAATGGCAGGAAGGTAAGGACAGATATCAAGAAACTCCTCTCAAGAAAACTCATCTCAGAACTCAACATCATCTCAACATCAATATGTAATGCAAGTTTAAAATATAATAATAAAAATAATAGTAATAAGCAATGCTTACTTAGTTGGGAGTTTCTCTAACCGACAACCATCACTTATGAGCTAGCGATGATACAACGAAGCGATGTCGTTGCCACATCCATCCAATACCTTGCCAGGGTAAAGGACATCACCATCTTGGATCCACTCATCAAAGTCCTCTTTTTGGGACTTAAGAGGCATAGCCTCCATCCTACGCTGGCTACGTAGTTCTGGGGTTTGAGTCAATTAAACTCTTACCCAACTCGGTGCTCAATACTACTCCCAAAATATGTGCTCATATTAAACTCATCATCTAGTCTCATTGGACTTTAATTTAAATCATCAAACTCATCTCATTACCTCTTCATCAATTATTATACTTCGAAAACATCATTTACATCTCATCAAAACATCTTGCTCAAAACATCATTTACTCAAAAAATCATTTAAACTCAATTCTTTTGCTCTTTCAAAACTCAATAAAATACATATATAGTATTAATTCATATCACTCTTTTTATCAATGAAAATATTAAAAAGCCAACATCTTTACTCAAAATATGTGTAAAAATATTCATGAACATCAAATCAATTAGGATTCATGGGAAAGTAGCCATGAACAATAATTCCAATAATATGAGAGATAACAATAATAATAATAATATTAATGCATAAATATATCAAACTCAATAGAAGAAGAATTATTTCATTTAGAATTCAAGATTTGGACAAAACTCAACTATAACTCAATTATAATGAATTTAAATATTAGGCGCATGTACGAACTCAATCCGATGCTATGGAAGCCTTACATACCTTAAATTGGAAGCTTTACTTCGAATTGGAACACTCTTGGACCCCTAGCCTTTTCTTCTCGCCGGTTTATTTTGTGTACTATCCGGAGTATAAGAATCACTAGAGTAGTATCTTTATACTACTAAAACTAAAACTATATTTGAGAAGGAGTAAAGAAGTATATAGAGAGAAGAGTTGCTTAAGAAAGCTTGGTGAATAAAATGAGGAAATAAGGTGGGTATTTATAGGTGTGGAGGAGGGACCTAACAATAAATAAACATAATCATAAAGGATGATCTTGAAAATTCAATGGAGAATTTTGATGTCATGGATGATGTCAAATGGTTCTAGATCTTTCTATGGTAGGTGAGATGAAATCTCTTTTAACGGAATATCTGTTTTCGAAGCTGCGTTTGAATAAGATAAATTCCTTATTAGGATTTGGTGTCTTCATAAGAATTGTAGATATAGAAGTCTAGTTTCAGTTAGTTCAAGAATCATCCAATTTGGAGCATTCTACATCGAGATATGAATTTTATTCTACAAACACTCCATTCCGTCACAGCACTATGTCTTGCAAAGATCAATTTATTTGATCTACTTAAAATCCGAATCTTAAGATATGTTCTTCATGAAAGTTGTAGGTAATGATGTTGTGGTTATTCAAAAACTTGAATCACCTAATTTGGATCATCCTATGAAAAGTTATGCCCAAATTACTTTAGGCATGAGAGAACATAATCAAAATACTTTTAGAACATGATCAAAATACTTTAGAACATGATCAAAATCTTTTAGAATATGATAAAAATACTTTAGGCATGAGAGAACATGATCAAAATACTTTTAGAATATGATCAAAATACTTTAGAACATGATCAAAATACTTTAGTCATGAGAGAACATAATATAATCAAAATACTTTAGTCATGAGAGAAATAATTATGATCAAAATACTTTTAGAATATGATCAAAATACTTTAGAACATGATCAAAATACTTTAGTCATGAGAGAACATAATATAATCAAAATACTTTAGTCATGAGAGAAATAATTATGATCAAAATACTTTAGACATGAGAGATCATAATATAATCAAAATACTTTAGTCATGAGAGAAATAATTATGATCAAAATACTTTTAGAATATGATCAAAATACTTTAGAACATGATCAAAATACTTTAGTCATGAGAGAACATAATATAATCAAAATACTTTAGTCATGAGAGAAATAATTATGATCAAAATACTTTAGACATGAGAGATCATAATATAATCAAAATACTTTAGTCATTAGAGAATATAATTATGATCAAAATACTTTAGTAATGAGAGATCATAATATGATAAAAATATTTTTAGGCATGAGAGATCATAATATAATCAAAATACTTTAGTAATGAGAGAAATAATTATGATCAAAATACTTTAGGCATGAGAGATCATAATATAATCAAAATACTTTAAAACATTTTTATGTCTTCATATAAGGACCTTTCATTAATAAAAAAAAAATTAATGCATTTAAGAGCCAACATAAACTAACATAAGATAGGTGATTAAACTTCAAATATTTAATAATCTATGCAATTAGAATCATGATATGAAAATCCATAAAGTTTCATGCTTGAATTAAATAGTTTTTTTTTTTGATAATTTATTTGGACTTCATGAATGAAAGGATCCATGAATCAATAACATTTTAAGGGGTGTTACACTTTCCCAATGTACTAATGATTTTTCACCAATTATTTCCATTCCATCTAGTACTGATATTATATTATCTAAATTCATAGGATTTTTTATTGTTCCTAGAGTATGTATTCCTTTTTGAAAATTATAGAAATCAGTTTCTATATTTATTAAGGTATAGTCCTTTTCTATATCTTCTAAGTATGATTGTTCTAAATACTCTTCATCTTTTTCATGTATGTTTTGTAAGATACAGCTACTTTTAGTTCTGCAGTCTGTACAAGAAAACGGTTGTATCTTCTTTAGGGATTGCCGTTAATTGAGACCTCCCTTTTGAAGGTTTGTCTATAATTTGTACTAGGGTATATGTTGTATTTCTAGATAATATTATTCCATCTCTAGAAAACAAACAGCTTTCATTATTTTGTAAAAGGAAGTGCAATCCTATTACCAGATCTGTTTTGATATCTAGGTCTTTAGCTAAAATTTTATACATATTATATGTAGGTTTGTAGAATTCATTACATGTATTGATAAAACTTATTTGGGTTTTGTCTATGTAATGATTATAAAAATTATAAGTTTCGTCCATTTGTATTGCTGATATAGGTTCTTTAAATGTTTTTTAGTATTTTTGCTGGCAGTATCCTTTTATTTATAAGATAACTTGTACATCTTGTATCTATTAATGCTAGAGTTTTTATTTCTATATCTTTAATTTTAATTCTAGCTAAAAAATTTATTGTTCCAAATTGTTTGTCTTCATTACATATAAGGCTAGTATTGTTTTCTTCTATATTCATGAGTTCAGATTCTTATTGTCTAGGTGTATTGTTCCTTGTGCAGTGTCTTCTATATCTACCTTTTGTTTTCCTCTTTCAAGGTAAGCTAATCTTTGTTCGAATTCATTTAATTTGGTTTCTAGAGTTAGTAGCCTTAAATTAGTAACCGAGTCTTTTATTGGTAAGTTTTCTTGTTGTTTTTCTATTTTTACTTCTAATTTGGCTTCTATGCAAGTTATGCATGCTTCCATGAAGCAGTTTTGGCATTTGGCCCTATTTGTTCTACTTGGGTACCACTTACAGATACTACACTGGTTACTATATATTCCCTTATGTCTTTCAAAATTATGACAACATTCTTGCCCTATATTCATCATGGTACTTAATTGTAAGTTTTCTAAATTTAGCATTCCTTTTTCTAGTCCTTATTCATTTATGAGGTTTTCTTCTTCAGAGTCAGACAATATTAGATTTGGTACCTATAGAGTAGAATTATACGAAGTACTCTGAAAAGTAAATTCGTTAGGATAAACAAAATAGATTCTTTAAAATATCTCGAATACTTAAATTTACGAATACATCCTGAAAAGAAATACAGAGCTTTACACAAGACAAATACTATTAGGTGTAATTTCGCACAAGAAGATCATATATTACACTCTGAAGATAAACATCATAACACATTGGTAGATTTAATTATAAACCTTAGTGAAACTATCCAACTAAAAGACAAAGGAGTAATAAGAACCCTAGAAACCATACAAACAGTAATAAACAAACAAACTAAGATACTAACTAGAATATGAAAGAACTTTAATTTCCTCAAATCTCAACAACTAGAAGTAGATCGAAAGATTCAATTTTTAAATACAAAATTCAACCTTGAAAAAATATCTAATTTATCTGAATTATAACAAAATTTCCAACTTTGGCCAAACTCATGATCTTTACCCCATCTAGAGCTAATTTCCACCATTAAAGTCAGTCCAAGAAGCCTCCACTAAGATAATTACCATGAATTCTAGGTTTCAAGAATCACATTACGAAGTAAGGGAGTAATTAACTTACCTTTAGCGCAACAATGGATCGAAAAATAAAAGGAATAGCCCTAGTTCGTCCTTTTTCTTTCCAAAAATGGGAAGTGTAGAAAAATAACTTTTTTGAGACTTTTTCTGTATTAAGTCAGGACTGTCCTGCCACAGCGGGACCATCCCGCTATAGCCTCCCCGCCCTTGCGGGATGCACAAAGATAAAATATTTGTATTTGAGTCCCAAGCCTCCCATCCCATTACGTTCTAACATTTATATTTCACGCCAAGTTTAATTTTGGCAGTTTTAATCGCCCAAATACAATTTCGTAAAGTTGTACAAGCTCTGTATCATCTTAACTGTCAATCTAATCCATCAAACTGAAATTTTAATCTTCGTCCAAATCTGGCCTAGGCTCAATATTTCTCAGTCACTACCCGAAGGTTTTCTGACCTGCTTTCCTTTTCCATTGGCTTATTCATAATGATGGGGACAGATCGTTACACTGTATCTCCCTTTTATATCACAAAATTTCTCTATCAATTTCTACCCACTCATCGACAGTAAACGAATTAGAGTAATATGCCACCCCTATACAATTCATTTTTTAATTATTATTAATTTTATTATGTCATTGACTTGTAATGCAATTTATATGTATTATTACACAGGATGGGCATGCTCAATTAGAATCTGATCAGTTTCTCTATCATCACACATATAGTCAAGATTAATTCACAGATGATAGTCATACATTGATTCTCTCATGGACCCATACCCAAACCATATATGTGTTGGAACGTGACACCCGATCCTATATATATGTCGGAATATGACACTCGATCCTATATATGTGTCGGAATATGACATCTGATCCTATATATATATTAGAGAAACCTAGCCTACCTGGGTGCCAAGCAACTTCTGCAGAAATCTGATCGCGAATCTTAACTCCTTTAATGAAACTTTAGCTTGTTCTTAGTCTAAAATAATGGTATAACACAAAATCAATCATAAATAGCCAAAATATTTTTAGATTATATGCAAATCCCAAACCCTAGGCCAAATTCATGATTTTTCAGCCCAAACTAGGGTTTTTCTACCATTAATTTACCTAAACTACCAATTTCATGGTAACATTAGAGAATTGTGATAAATAAATTAAGATTAACCATTTTTAAGATTAGCCCAAGATCTTACACCCTAAAATCCTCATGAAACCATATTTTCTCCACTTTAGAATGAATTCAAACCATCTCCTAAGGCCACAATTATGTTTTGTAATGACTAAAGAATCAAACGAGTGTTAGATTGATGAAAGGACTTACCTTGAAGGAGGAAAACGATGGAAAACTAAAGAAATCGCTCCTTCCTTGCCCTAACTTGACCTTGGATGAGTTTTGGGAGTAAAATAACGTCTTAGGTCTGAAAATGAAATTTAACTGCGCGTAACCCGTTCTGGCGATCCTGCCACAGCGGCCTAAATCTTGCTTTGCGACTTACTCTGGACAGTGTTCAGTAAGAAGGTCATAACATTTTACTCCGAACTCTAAACGATGCAAACTTTGTGGAGTTGGAAAGAAGCTCAAAGATCTTTAATTTGATAGGTCATTGTCCACCTAATTCATTTTAGGCTGAGAGATATGGTTCTTTGAAGTTGACCTTAGTTTAAACTCAAGTTCAAAACAAAATCGAAAATACACTTTTAGCTCAACTTTGATCTAGGAGCATAGCACGACCTTAATTCACAACTATTGCACTCACATAACAAGGTATTTATCTTAACCTTATGATGAATACTACCTTTACCACAGATATTTTTAGGTAACGACGGGCTTAATCATTACAATAGATACCAATTTACCTCTCGTTCATCCCCGAACGATAACATGAGGGAGAGGGCACGAGCCGATATAAGAGTCCTCTGAAACCAATGGTGAGACACCACTACAACTTAGGGAAAGGATCACATCCCAGACTAACCCCTTTACATCAACCACTACACCCTGCATTTTACCAACCCGAGTTCCATGCCGAAAGTTTCTATAGGATACTATGTCCCTCCTATATCATGATACCATCTTAAATTTTTCTCAAACATTACACCTCGAGACTGTCAAATATCTCTAAACCACCCAATTAATAAGGTTCATTGGATTCTATTCTAACTGAAACCTTTTCAACTCTCATTTTAAGAAAACTTTTACGCGGGTACTTACAACCTAACCAATGCTATAACATCATCCCCACTAAAAAAATAGTAACCACAAGGCATTTCACAAATCAAACCCAAGAATTAATAAATCATAATTAAGTTTATAAGGATGCTCATTCACAATTAATAATCGAGCATTAATCACATTCGTAGGCAATAATTTCGGCATCACACTGTCCATACCATCACATGATCCAAGAAAAAATGCAATTCTACATGTTCACACATTAATGAAGAATGACAAGCTCAAGCAATTCACCATCATAATGGGACTATCAAGGCATGCCATAAGATTCCCACCCCTACCAATAACAGGCATTTCAATAAGTGGTCCTCTCATGGGACCTACAATAACCTATTTGTGTCAGAAAGTGACACCCAATTCAAGGTTTGTGTCAGAACGTGACATCCGATTCAAATATATGTCAGAACGTGACATCTGATCCCAACATACAGACAACCATAATTACATTCAGTATTTCAGCATTATATCACCAAGAACATGTTCATCACAAGACAAGTCAGCAGGTGATCATTTCATGTATATTCTAGCATGTTCCCTATTCATGTACACATATTGATATCATAAAATAATTTAACAAGTATATAAAATGCCTACGGGAAATAAAACCATCACCTGCGTTGCTAATCCCAAGAGGTTTATCATCAATGTTCACATATTTTATATCTCTGTACATGCTACTGTGTCCATTACAACTTCACTCGTCTGTATGCAACAATATAACAATCAATGTCTCCCAAATCATTACACCACCTACTTTTCCAGATCACTTCAAATTAAACAACTAAGATAATCGAATTTATGCTCGTGACCCGTGATCCATAACTTAGTTATATAAATTCTCATTAAACTTCTTTCTATACTACACAATGGTTATAGATTTAACTACTCAAACAAGAGAATTAATTATTACTAATTTTGGAGTAGAAGGGTGGGAAAAGGCAAAACAGGGGAGACAGGACTGAGATTCTGTCTCACCCTATATTGCTCTGACGGGCCCGCCATGGCAAGATCATCTCGCTGTGACGGCCCTAACGAAGTCAGTCTTTAGGGAACAATTTCCTGAAGGTTTTTTTCCCCTTCTTCCATGCTTATTAAGATCACTCTTGACTTCCAGGGTGACAATTTAGCTAGATATTAACTCTCTCTTAGATACGTTCAGCGAAATTCACCCTAAGATCGAACCCAGCATTAAACACACAAGAATTTATCCCCATTATCTTAGTATCAATAAATATGCACACCACAAGGATTTGTTCATCATCCACATTAAACCAATAACCTCATGATAAATAGGAGCACAATTTAGAAACAACTAAAGCATTTAGTTCCCATAAACTCAATCCAGTAGTTCAAACAATTATCATGAATAGAAATACAATCAAGCAACAACTAAAGCATTGAGTCCTCATAAACTCAATCCAATAATTAAAATAATCATGATCACAAGTACAACATAACTCGAACTCTCAATCTCAAGTATTGACTTAATAAGAACCTAACACCACATTAAGGCCTTTAACATAATTTCAAGATTAACTCAAGCAATGCATAGACCAAAATTCAGCATCACATTATTTAAAACCAGTTATGAAACATGTTAAAGAGATCTCTCACAACAACAAATTCTGCTATTATGTAATAATAGCCCCTTTTCTCACCTAGTTCCCAACCAATCCTTACTGTCCTGAAATCGGAGTTTCTCTACAGTCATATATCATTCTCTTCTCTTACCATTTTACCAATGGTAATTCCATGCACAATTAAGAGTGTTCCCTCATATGAATATTTTATTTAACACGTCAAAAACTCATC
This sequence comes from Solanum dulcamara, assembly GCF_947179165.1. Lineage (NCBI taxonomy): Eukaryota > Viridiplantae > Streptophyta > Magnoliopsida > Solanales > Solanaceae > Solanum > Solanum dulcamara. The sequence continues at coordinate 12,966,058 of NC_077242.1, forward strand.
CATTAATCACATTACAGTTTATCACTAGACCATTGCACATAACCAAGTTACAAGCTTTTTTTCTAACAACAAGTTAACAGAAACCTAAGCAATCATGTCTCACTTAATTTAAACCATTCAAGGAATTACACTTCACACACTGTAGGTACTTCAGGCAACACTATACAAATAATCACATTATAATAAGGAAGTACACTTCACACCTTGGTGGTTATTCAGGCAACACTCTGCACATAATCATAATTTAAGGTTACAACACACAAGAAATTCAATTTATTTAATTAGTTCGATTTATAGATGACATTCAACTGATCATCCATGTACTTACACAGCCTGTAAGGTCAAATACCAATTGAAACCTTCTCGGATCCAATTCCTCTTCCTTGTGTCCTTTCAACCGTGACAACGACATCAAGTTTACTTCATTGAGATACCAATTACAATCTGGAGATACCAATTGTATTCAACCTATACCATAAGTGACAAACCGCACGAAAGGATAGAAGAAATGAAACTACTTCCTAAAATGCTTCATATTTTCCTAAAGATTAGATGTGAACGTCAACACATCAATCCACAAGAGTCTATTCCATACTTATTCATTTACTAGGAGACAGTTAACCTGGGCTCTAATACCAAATTGTCACGACCCAACCCATATGACCGTGCGGGCACCTACTCTAACACCTAGATAGGAGAACCCTTACAAAAATAAAATGTGGAAGTTTAACAAAATACTAATAATAGCCTTAAGAGTCAGGAATGCATCATAATTGAATTATCAAAATTCTAGAGTTTATTACAAAATACTTTAACACCCCCAAGGATACTAATCTAAGCAGGTACAAAAGTTTCTAAAGATACAAAGTATAAATAAAAATAAGACACAGTTCCCACCATAAGGAAAGAAGAGTAAAAGTTGTTAGAGACTCATCATAGTCTTCACCTATGAAACATCACTGACTCTACAACCAGACTATGCCAAGTGGCATAGTAAGAGTAGTATCAGTCCAAACAACACATACTAGTAGGCATCATCGGTCAACTCGATACTCACCGCATAATATAAAGGAATCTACAAGAAGGAAAGATGCTCTTAAGATATTCCTGACCAAACCTTATGCAAAATTCTTAACATTCCCATTAACCTCATTAGAGTCATTCAAACCTAAATTTCACTCTTTCTAATTGGTCCGTTGTCAACTCTAATACAAATCAAGGCCTAGCCCTTCTATCACATAAAGAAGTTTCCAAACTACGAGCCCGTACTAACTCCATCTAACCCGTCTATTATATTTAGTTTCACCCCATCATATGGCCTTTGGATAATTAACATCTCACTTAGAAGGGGACAACATTAGGGGAATAAAATCCCACCTCCTAACCGCTACTTTCCCACCTTGGCGGGACCTATCCCACTCTGGCGGCCTCGCTACTGCAGGATTCCTCCCGCAAGGGCGGCCAGCCCGGAGATAGAATCTCTGAAAACCTTCCAATCCATTTTTTAACCCATGTGCCTATAGAACATCAAAATAATTGACTTTAAGTCATTAATCTCCATTAAATACACATTGACTGCTTTCCACTAATTTACCCACAACCTCATACGTACTATGCGGATGCATCTAGCACCCATAACATAATCCAATCAGGCATATACATGAACAGATTATAAATTTACCATTTCAAGAGAAATGTACAGTTCCATAAGGTAAATCTCAATTACAACAGTCAACATGATAACACTAGGATCTTCAGTCCTTTCATATCAGTTATTACACAGGATGGGCATACTCAGTTATAATTTGATTAGTTTCTCTATCAACACACATATAGTCAAGATTAATTCACAGATGATAGTCACACATTGGTTCTCTCATGGAATCCATACCCAAACCAGATATGTGTCGGAACGTGACACCCGATCCTATATATGTGTTGGAATATGACACTCGATCATATATACGTGTTGGAACGTGACACTCGATTCTATATATATATATATATATATATATATATATGTATCAGAACGTGACACCCAATCCAATATATGTTTCGGTACGCGATACCCGATCTAATATCACAATTATAACCATAATCACAGTCCACAATAAATAGTTCACATACTTGTATAATCAATTAACAAGTTCATTGCATATAATTGTTCACAATAGTCATTTCACTAGATTTATTTCACTTTATTGCATGAACGAGCATTACTCAAACATTTCACATGTAACTGTCACTATGAACACCCATATATATATATATATATATATATATATATATATATATATATATATATATATGTGTGTGTGTGTGTGTGTGGATCAATAGTCCCATACTGGACCCTCCTTGATTATTACAAGTCTCAGGATCTTATTCTAACCCAATAATTTTCTTACACATTAACTTTACAAGGATCATCAACCATATCAATAAGAAATATTATAGTTATCAACTAACAACTAGACTATCATCACTAGTCACAAGATAATCATACCCACATAGTACATTCCTAGTCTAAACAACAATAACAATACATGCAGTCATCCAAACTCTGTGCCCGAAGGATTAGACATGAAATCTCCAGTCAACTACAATGTAGAATGTGTGGGAACAGATTTACAACTAATCAATTAGAGAAACCTAGCCTACATGGGTGTCAAGCAACTGTTGCAGAAGTCTGAACACGAATCTTGACTCCTTTAATGAAACTTTAGCTTGTTCTTGGTCTAAAATAATGGTACAATACAAAATCAATCACAAATGGCCTAAATATTTTTAGATTATATGCAAATTCCAAACCCTAGGCCAAATTCATGATTTTCCCACCCAAACTAGGGTTTTTCTACCATTAATTTACCTAAACTATCAATTTCATGGTAACATTAGAGAATTGTGATAAATAAATCGAGATTAACCATTCTTAAGATTAGACCAATATCTTACACCTTAAAATCCTCATGAAACCATATTTTCCCCACCTTAGAATGAGTTCAAACCATCTCCTAAGGCCACAATTATATTTTCTAGGGGATAAAGAATCAAACGAGTGTTAGATTGATGAAAGGACTTACCTTGAAGGAGGAAATCGATGGAAAACTAAAGAAATCACTACTCCCTTGCCCTAACCTGACCTTGGACGAGTTTTGGAAGTAAAGTAACGTTTTAGGTTAGAAAATAACATTTAACTGCGCGTAGCCCGCTCTGGCGGTCCTGCCCCAGCAGCCTAAATCCCTCTCTGGCGGCTCAGTCCGAATAACGCAAACTTGGTGTCTTTGGAAAGAAGACTCAAAGACATTTAGTTTGATAGGTCATGGGCAACCTAATTCATTATAGTCTAAGAGAGATGGTCGTTTGAAGTTGACCTTAGTTTAAACTCAAGTCCAAAACTAAATCTGAAAGACACTTTTAGCTCAACTTTGAGATAGGAGCATAGCACGACCTTAATTCACAATTAATGAACTCGCATACCAAGGTATTGATCCTAACCTTATGATTAATGATATTCGTATATCTTTACCACAGATATTTTCAGATAACGACAGGCTCGATCGTTACAAAATTTGTTGTCTAAAATATCCTTAACTACGACTCCATTTTACAAGGCAAACCTTTTTATAGAGTGTTTATTCTAAGACATAAGTTTAGTGCTATCTAATTTGCAAGACAAACATTTACCCTTAATATTTTTAAAAAAAGTCACTGGACACAATTTTATACTACTTAACTTATACATCAAGACATAAGTTCATACTATTTAACTTATGCCCTAAGTAATGCCTAAGACATAAATACAGTGTATGAACTTCTCGACACATAATGTTCTAAAATTGAAATTATATTATATATTTCAAAGCACAAATTATAATTTGCAAGGTATAAGTTCAGTTTTAGAACTTAGGTATTAAGTTCAATTTTAGAATTTCATGTCTTTAAGTTAATATTACTGAACTTATACCCAAGTCACATGCCTACGTCCAATAGTTCTTGCAAGAACGTGTCTTTCTAAAATTAAACTTATGCCTTATAGGGCATAATCTATGTCTAAGGAATTCTTTTCACCTGGTAATTTTTTTTTGGTCCTGAGAATTTTGTTTGCCTTGCAATTGTTTTTAAAAAAATATTAGGAGTATTTTAATCTGTAGTAGTTTCAAATGTATATAATCAAATAATTAGTTCACAATAAGTATAACCATGTTTTATTTACATTAAAAAAAAGTTAAAAATCATAGAAAGTATACACTGCCTATACAATATAGATTGTCAAAAGTCTTAGAAAGTATATACTGACTATACATGAGTTATACACTTATTATATGTTACACCCCGTACCTTTGTACCTTGGAACGCGTTCTTAAATTTCTTAAGCTTCTTAGAAGTTACCATGTGAGCCGGATAATCTATAACGCTACTAAACAACTCTAAGGAAGGGAGGGATGTTATATCCTGCACTTTTGGGCATTCGGAAAGAAAGAAATTTTGATTTGCAAGGAATGACGTTGTGATTTATTTTGTTTATTCTATTTTGTACCGGTGTGATGTTCATGGAAAAAATAATGTGGAAATACGGAGGAAGGCCGAGGGCAAAATTGGGAATTTTAGAGAGTAGTTTGTGAATTGTAAAAAGAGAGAAGACTTGTAGCTTTTGGGCTTAAATAATAATAATTGCAATAAGTAGTTTGGGCTCTTATAATAATAATAGTAATATTGAGGCCCAACAAAAGAAAAGACCCAAGTCTTGGAAACTTAGCCCATTAATTAAGTGGCCTATATATATATTTTATGACTTATTTCCCTCATCCTTATCCCATAAGTCATTTTCTTCAAGAGAGTTCTAGAAGAGAGAAGAAGAAAAAGAAACCTTGAGCTAGAGAGGGAGAAGGCCACGGATTTGGAGAGAAAAAAGGTGAGTTCCTCTTCCGTGAATTAATTATCTAGGGTGAACCACAATGATATGAAGGTATTTATAGTATAAAATCATGGCTTGGTGCAGCCCAAAACGGACACCAAGCAGTCCACGCAATTTCAGCGCATCTAGAGAAGTTCCGAGGCGAGTTTTGGCGAGTTTTGGCCAATTTCGGGAAAGATAAGGTATTTCCTTTTAATTTGAAGTTTATGGTGTTGTTATAGGGTGTATTACACATCTTTTATGCTACTGGAAGTAGAAGAACGTCATACAAATGCTCAGTGAAAGAAACAATCTAAATTGAAGTCGTCGTAGTTAAATTGTAGTCGAAATGAGGCATTGTGCGTGTAGGGACTGCTGCTGGTCGTGTGGTGGTGTGTTGCAGGGCCTAAAAGTGTTCTAAAGGAGTTGGGGGAGCTTCTGGTTGAAGCCACACGACCCCCGCTTCGTATGGTTAAAGGTTTTGCAAAATGAAAACTAGAAACTCTATTTTTGTATCATAGTTTGGAGCTAGTTGTTTGGAGCTTGTATTGTGTAAGGTTGAAGTGATTTAATTATAAATATGCTGCTAGTTGTTGTGGTTGGTATGGTTGTTGATATTGTGGCCGAGTTGAAATTTCAGGGATGTTGAAGTTATAGGGAAAATGCTGCCCGATTTTTCGTAGCATCGAAACTAGTAACAAACTAGTCGGGGGTAATGGATAAGGAAATGACTCCTATTAGTATTTGGTTGTGGAATGGGATATTGGAAAGTGAAAGGCTATTAATTTTAGTATTACTTTCATGTCAATAGGTTAAGGAGGTATCAAGGCAAGCCGGATTTCAATTAATCCCGAAAGAGGTATGTAAAGCTATCTTCTTTTCTTTTGTCATGTCTTAGCCTTAAGTGATTGATATACGAAATGTGGGGATAATTCCATTCATAGAACTCCAAGTATGACTCATAAGTCCTATTCACTTCTCGATGGTAGAATTTCTATACTAGTTGAGTTATTGCCTCTCAAGGCTTCTATACGATGGGGAGTAGTAAGTATGTGAAGCCTTTTCTTCTCTTAGCATATTTTTGGCATAAGTATGTAAAGCTACCCTTCTTCTCTCTTGATATGTCTTTGACATAAGTTATGATGAAATGTTTATGGTACCGAGTCCCTTGATGGGCCAAGTATGATATGTGTTACTACCTAAGGATCGGGCCGTACATTCCACGGCACATATGTATATAATTACTTTATGAGGGAAAGTAGAGGGTATGTAAAGCTTATTCTCTTTTTTCTTTTGGCATGGCCCATAGAAAGTCACGGACGGAGAATGCACAAAGTCATCAAGAAGCTCTTATTCTTAAGTACACTAAGATGGCTAATGTTTTTAATTTCCTAAAACTTATGTCCTTTTGCCTCGATTCATGTGAAAGTGTCCAACCATCCTAAGTTGGTATAATTTAGGTTGTGGCATAAAGCATGACTCTTATTCACTCCTTTAAGCTAGAACCCTTCTAATAATTGAACTATGGCCTCTCAAGTTTTTCTATACCTTGGGAAGTAGTAAGTAGGTAAAGTTAATCTTCTTTTTTTTGATATGAACTTTATGAAATAAATAGACGAAGTATGTGTGATCCCAAGGAAGCCCCCATTCTCAAGGCCACTAAGATAGCCATTTTCTTGACTTCCAAAAGATATTTTATTACGCCTTGATATGAGTAGATGACTCCAAAAGTGCTACTTTGATGCAAACCATAAGGACGCTCCAAAGATACTTGTTATGGCTATTGTCTTAATTTTTGAGTGATAGTTCATTTTGATTATTTCAACAAGTCTCCAATGATGGTTTAGATTGCATATGGTTACTCACTACTTCATTCGGGTATACGGTAATACATCTTTCACCGAGTTCCGGGCCAACTATAATATTACTATATGATATACGGATCGGGCCGAACGTTCCTCGGTACTACTATATGATATACGAATCGGGCCGAACGTTCCTCGTTATTACTATATGATATACGGATCGGGCCGAATGTTCCTCGGTATTACTATATGATATACGGATCGGGCCAAACATTCCTCGGTATTACTATATGATATACGGATCGGGACGAACGTTCCTCGGTATTACTATATGATATACGGATCGGGCCGAACGTTCCTCGGTATTACTATATGATATATGGATCGGGCCGAACGCTCCTCGGCATTACTATATGAGAAATGGATCGGGTTGTACGTTTCTCGACATTATTATATGAGATAGCACTAATAGTACATAGATGCTTATGATAACAGAGTGATGTGGTTATTACATCGGGTCCCCGAACAGGCCGGGTATAGTATGTGATGATAGTATGTATGACTTTATTTTATGAGATGCAGGTACAGTGGTTTGTTGAATGTTATACTTTCCCCTGCATCCCTATGTTAGTTGTGCCCTCCTTTTGATGTTTTATACTTTACATACTCAGTACATATGTCGTACTGACCTCCTCTTTTCGGGGGGCTGCGTTTCATGCCCGCAGGTACAGGCGCGCGCTTTGGGGATCCGCCAGCTTAGGATTTCACTCAGTAAATTTGGAAGAAGCTTCATTGAATCGGAGCCGAGTTTTGGTACTAAACCTTCTATGTATATATTTATTTGATTACGGTTACGGTGGAGGCCCTGTCTCGCCTTATGTTACTGTTCTTTCTCTTAGAGGTCTGTAGACATGTATGTGGGTTGTATATGTATGCGTGTAAGGTTGTGCCTATATGTTACGACAGCCTTGTCGGCTTATATATTGTCTTGTCTATTGGTACGCTATGACTCAAATAGGAGACATGTTTACTTATAGTTAGCAGGGGTATAGGCGAGTGTCCAGTTCGGACACCCATCACGGCCTATGGGGTTGGGTCGTGACATTATACATTATGATACATTCAAAAAACTAAATAAACAATTTAACTATACATAAGATATACACTGAGTATACAGGAAGTATATACTTGCTATTCAATGATCAACTCAAAATCACTTCTAAACAGTCTCAAAAATTAGTTATGAAATCCTCTCGACGTTTCTAGTATTTTGATATATAATTTGTTCGAAATGATTCACATTTGCAGTATGTCGAATTTTAAAGAAAAAAGATAAAATAACGTAGAAGAAAGAAAAAGATGCATAAGAAGATTAAAAATGAGGAGGGGGAGGAGAGAGGAGAGAGGAGGAGGAACCATTAATGGCGAAATTAAAAGGAAGAAGAAATAATTAGGTCAATTTGAGTAATTTTAAAAATTGAGCTAATTTTGTTGTAAAGTAAAGGGACGAATAATCACTTTGTATAATTACTCTAAGTGGAGAAGGACAAAGATTAAAAATCATGTCTCGACGAGAGAAATGACCGTTCGCAAATAGCAAACATGCAAATGGATCTTGGCCCAATAATCAGATTTTTCTAATAATGGCTTCTTTTCTTAAATTATAAGTATAACTTACATAAATCTCATAGTGTAAAGAGCAAATTACATCATATCTCTACCATTTTTCAATTTACAAAAATTTCTTCAAATTTGTGTCATCCATATACATAAGAGTCATCCGGATACATTAATTCTGATACATTAGACAGCTTGGTTGTTATGTTTAAAAAGAAAATTAAAGGTAAAATTAAATGTTAATTCCACAAACCATGCAAAACAAATTGATAGCAATCTCTTCTAAATTCAAACAATTCAAATTTCGAATGGTCTTCTCCCCAATTCATCCCAAATCATAACAAATTTTCTTGTTCATCTTCTTCTTCATCCATTTTTTTCTTTTTAGTCATCAGTTATCAATTTTTTTTTAAAAAAAATTATAGCTTTTCATCTACAAATTTTTGATAATATGAAAATATACCTTTTCTTTTTCAATACTATTGAGTAAATAATTGATTGTTTTTTTTTGTAATTTTGTTGTTAATTTTTTTCTGATACATATGAGTTTGTGTCTATTTTCATATTTAAACTTATGTATTCATGCCTTTAATTATTAACCTGATACATAATTATTAAAAATTGTATAATCTACCATGTATCAGTTGTTGTTATATATTTGCAGTCTTTAATTTTTGTTCATATTTATTCAAATTAGAAGGTTAGGTGTCCGTGCACATTACCCAAAAAATGTACTCGATACATAAAACCTAATGTTTTGTAGTTAAAGCATTGTGTATCAAATTAATTGATATGTACATGATACATAATATATATAAAAATTCAACAGTTTCAAACTTTATTACATGTATCATATACATATCAACTCATAACTGTGTTATGTATCACACACAAAAAATGTTATTGGCAACAATTATATTTATAAAGTATGTTTTATAAAATACAGTATTTTTCAAATAAAATAATGCACATGGATAGTAATGTATCATGCACTATTTTTTTGGACGTGATATGTAAATTCAAGTTTATAATAAATGTATCTGATACATAGCGACTACCATACAGTAATGTATTTATCTCAAATCTAACATTTTATAGGCAATAATTACTTATTTAATGTATCTAGTAGAGATATAATAGTTATCAATTTAAACAAGATACATAAATAGTAATGTATCATGATAAAACTACCCATCTAGAAAACACAATTCAAACTTAAAGTATCATAATGTTGAAACGAAGGCATTACACATTAATTTAAGAAATAAAAACAACTAGATACATTAAAAATTCGAATCTATATGTATCATAAAAATATGAACAACAAAATTCGGGAAAAAAAATAACAATCTGATCTACTGAAGGCAAAAAAAATAATTCAACTTTTCTATCCCTTTTTGGGGGGTGGGGGTGGGGGGGTCTTTTCCACAGTCACTTTAAAGGAACAAGATACATCCTTGTTCGGTTTTGCCTTCTCAACTTTCTGATTCGTCATTGATAATGAATCGTGCAATTGTTTGATCTATTTTCAGCTCAATCTTCATCGTCAGATCATCATAAACACGATCAATATTAGGTAAATTTAATTTGGTACTCCCAATGCTAAAAGAAGGAGCATCATCCATATGTATCAAGATTTTGAATATGCAAAATCAAAAAAAAAAAGGATACAGATGTATGAATTTTCAGATAGAGAAGACAAAAAATTGCTTATTCAGAAAGTTGAAATCGATTGACTAGAGAGAGAATAAATTTGAAATTCAAAATTGTAATGAATAAAGTAACTATTGATTGAGGGAGTAAAATTAGGAGAGATTGGAGGAATGAAAATAGAAAGAGAGAATAAGAAATGATGTATCCGGATCTGTGGAATTTTGGAGGAAAACGAAAAAAAATTAAAATATTTTAAAACGATAGAAAATAATAGAAAATATGATAAAAAAGGATATATAGATATGTACTTTTTCCAAATTATAATCTTTAGATGGGCTAATCCAACAACTGGACAACATGCAAATTTATTAGGATTTTGTGGCTGTTATTGTTGACATTAATGTTGAATGGGAGGAAAGACATAATTGAATTTAGACATGGACCACTTAAAAACTTAATTATTTCCTGATATTGACAACCTCATTTAAATATTTGAACTTTTGATTTGATAATTTTGATTTTTTTATAATATTTTATTATTATCATATCAAATTAATTTTATACGGTTCAATATTTTTAAGTTCGATTTTGATATTTTATGATATGCTAAATTGGTGATTATAGTTTGATTGACTTCAACTTATATATACTCATATAACAAAGAATTATGACTTCAATATTTCATGAAACGTGTTAATTATATTAGACTAACACTTTGCATATGAAAAATATTCAAAAGAGTGTACAAGTGAATCTTTTTCTTAATCAATTACACACACAAAAAAATATTTCTATCACAATAAAACGGTCAAAATTCATTTCAAAGTCTAAACACTATTTATTTTTGATACAGAGGGAATAATATTAATATAATATGTATGGATTGTATATGTAAATATAAACTTTGGTATGATATTCGGTATTCAATATTATCTTTATAAATGTCGAATACCATACCATATACCGTGATATCAAAACCGCAACATCAAAAATTTCAGTTTCTATATGTACTTCAGTATCTACTGTACTATGCCCATCCGTAGCCAATAGAGTTGGAATATGAAGATTTTTGAATGATTGGGAGATGTAGGGTGTGTTTGGTACGAAGGAAAATGTTTTCCACAGAAAATGTTCTCCTAGAAAATGTTTTCTTGGAAAATAAGTTAGTTTCTAACTTATTTTTTCATGTTTGGTTGGTGAGTGACAAATATTTTCAGAAAAATATTTTTTATTGTTTGGTTAGTGAATGAAAATATTTTTTAGAAAATATCTTTTATTTCTGGCTAGAGATTAGAAAATATTTTTTAGGAAAATAGTTTCTGATATGAAAATCAACCATAGTAATTGACTCGGGATCCGACCCCGACATCTGATGTGGGACCCAACTCGACTTTCAACTCAAGATTTGACTTCCAAATTTAGACTAATCCCGACTTTCGAACCGACATCCGACCACACCCGACTCCAAACCTAACTTTCAAATAATTTGAATTTTTTAAAAAAGTAACTTTTTAATTAATTTTTTTTGGAGTAGGCCTAGGGGGGTTGGCGGGGGGGTCGGAGTTAGGGGTGGAGTGAAAAAATAAAAATTTCAAAACTTGAAATATTTTGCAAAAACAAATTTTTAATTATTTTTTTTTTGTGTGTGTGTGGGGGGGGGCTAGTAGAGGGGTCGGGTAAAAATATAAAACTTTCAAATATTGAAATATTTTTCAAAAATAAATTTTTAATTTTTTTTTGTGGGGGAGGGTGGAGGGGGGTCGGTGAGGGTGGGGGTGGGGGCTGGTAGAGGGAGGGGCGTGGGTGGGGTAAAAAAAAGGAAAATTTTAAATTCTGAAATATTTTTCAAAAAAAAAAAAGTTTTAAATTTTTTTGGGGTAGGGATGGAGTAAAAAAAAATGACATTTTCAAAATGTGAAAAAAAATTCAAAAATAAATTTTTAATTTTTTCTTAAAAAAGAAATTGTAAAATTTTCTTTGGGGGAGGGTGGTCGTGGTAGAGGTGGGGTAAGAAGAAAATATTGTATTTTGAGGTTGAAGGAGAGTTTTGAAAAATGTTTTCCTTAGTTTTTGAAAGAAAATCATTTTCTTTAAATTTAAAAAAATTAAATTTAATTTAAAAAATATTTTTCAGAACATTTAAATCGACCACACCTAAAAAAATGTTTTCCTTCCTACCAAACACACTCGTAGAGTCGCTGAAAATTTGCAAGTTGTGGAGCAATTTCAGGGGCCAACTACACAACTAGATGATATATTGCATCTACCTACATTTGACCAGCTAAAATTCATGGGTGATTTCCATCATGATGCTCGACAGAAATAAGAAGGTTGTAGACGGGCGGAGCCACCTTTAAGTTCAGGGGTTCATCCGAACCTTCTTCGACGAAAAATTATATTATTTATACATGATTAAAATATTTTTTTTATGAATATATACTAGTAGAACTCCCTTCAACTAGTTTGTTCGTCTATTTTTCAAATTTTTAACCCCTTAATAAAAATCTTAGCTCCGCTATTGATCGTAGATACTCAGCTGTGATGATCAAAATAATGTTTCCACCATATGCAAATACATTTTATAAGACAATAAATTAAAAAAAAAATTACAAATGGTACATCTGTCATCTTGACTATCTCTTATCTTCTACAAACTGGCCAATAATATACATGATAGTACTACATCATAGACGGAAAAATCTCAGTTCTAAAACCTAAAGGACAGACGAATCTGTGGGAATTTAGAATATGTTGCTCATTTTATCTCTTAACTTCTAAACACTGGCTATAATATACATAACCACCAAGGGAGCGCAAGGGCAGGTGAATTTATTGGGACTTAAATTGTGTTAAATCCGCCTAGTTTGAGCTGTAAGAACAGAAGCAAGCTAGACGAAAACAAGTGTTGTCGACGTGCAACATAATACAATTGAGAAGCAAATCTTGATGATTTCTGGAGAGAAACGCCAATTGTGTTGTTTACAAATGTCCAAGCTCTTTCTCTGCAGCATTCTTAATTTGATTGACATAAGGAGTGCACATCCCATATTTTTCCTTTTTAAGATGATGAAGTTGGACTTTAGGGGGAGGAGCAGAGAACTGTGCATTCTAGATCAAGCTTTGAATGATTGGAGACCTTGTATCTTTGTCACTGCAACAATACATACCATCCATTTGCTTGAAACTTCAACCAATTGTCCCTATTTAAACGGACTGTTTTTCTCCTTATATTTACGGGGGAATGTTTTGCGATTAATAGCTTCTAGTTTCGTTCAGTGGATCATAGTCATAAGCATCACCAGCCTTGACAAACCGCCCCTTCACACGCCTTCTCACATCTGCTCTTGCCTTGCGAGAAACATATCTCACTCGCTTGTCAAATCTATTAAAAGGTAAGTTATAAAATTTTTAAAAAGGTGAAAAGAAAACAAGTAAAAAGCCTACAACTCAAGAAATCTTCTTGAACCATGGTCTACATAGCCTACATGGCCAAGATATCTCAAATGCAGCACATAATGGTGGGAAAAGTTTATTGAGACTCTGTATCAAACCAGGGAGTGCAGAATCACTGATAGCCTTTTTTTAAGTACTTATAAAACTTACTGGCGTGTCTTTTTCTTTTCCTTGTAGCGTAATACAGCATCACTCCTGCTAGTTGATGGCATTGAACTTTCAGGACATGGCGGATGCCATGGTAGCTCTCCCATGCGAAGCATTGAGGAGGCTCCACAGTCTTGATAATCTCCAGCGTTGCTCTCTCCGGTGAGGTTTGAAAATGAGACGCTGGACTGTTGCCTTGCAAAGCAAAGGGTAGGAGGTTCTGTCTTGCAGCTCATCATGGATTCTGCCGATGCTGCATTGCTACAAGCTGACTGCACCGTGTTTACCCTTCCCACTGTTGATCCCTGGTAAACAAAGATAGATTTGTGTTCATCCATGCTTTGAAACAATTACAGGCTTTCACCATTATATACCGCAGATTCTCTACTTTTTTGTATACCTCTCTTATGCAGGAGCTTTCCCAATTCCCATTATCTACGATAACGTAGACTTTCACCATAAAAGACAAAGTATAATCAGACTAGAATATGAAGCAATAGAAGACAAGAAAACAAGCACGCATATATAAAACACTCTCAAGAAGAGAGATCATGCAGTCATAAAAGAAAGAATTGATATTCTGAAATATGAAATCCCAAATAATTCAATTCTTGGTATCTTTTATTAGATCTTACGAGCCGAACAAAGCAGGTTATACTATCAGCAAACAAAATAGATATCATCTAGCAGTAAAGGAATGAAATAGCTATGTTTTAAAGGCACTTGTCACAATTAATCAAAATCACACACAAACATTCTATAGCACAGCAAACCAGACAACATTAGCACCATAGCAAAGCCACTTAATGAAGTCTATATGAAAAATGCACAAGTGAATATCTCTTCCAAGAAATTGATTTAACTCTAAGAACACCCTAACAATTGATATCTCTGCCAATCTGAACATAAAGCTAGGAACTATTTCATACAAAAAATGAACATGTGGATATCTCTGCTAAGGATGTTGATCCTTTTAACTTTTAAGAAAGAACGGACTAATTGATTATGTTCATGATGGATACACCAATGTGAACTTAGAAGTTAACCATTTGATACTTCATGTAAATACCAATGTGAACCTAGTTAACATTTTCATACTCCACATAAATATTAAACATGAACAGACCTAGACAAGCATGCTGTGCCACAATTTATTGACACCAACTATGGCATACATGGAAACTTATAAAAAAACAGAGAGAAACCAAGGAATCATATTCAGTCTCACTTAAACCGAGAAGAGAAAGAATGATTATCCAACATCTGAAGCCTAAAATGAGATTGATGTGCCACAAAATTTCTGTCGCTGTCAGGTTTGGTAACACTTGAAAGCTTACAAATAAAATGTCAGAAAAGATTAAGAATCACTTACTCTCCTAGAGAAAAATCATGGTTCTATGTGCACATCTATTTAGTCTGTTTCAACCTCCAATCATGAAAGTGGGAACTATTATAATCATCGCAAGCAGACAATCTTAGTAGACATCAAATTTGAGATAACTGACTTGACACATATCAAAGACACAAAGTTGACAGATTTAAGATAGATGTTCTTGTACATGTGAATCCTTTAGAAAGTAGTGAATTTACTATTGCTTCCAATCCCAACCAACCCTACCCCAGCCAGTATATATGTTTATATGTACAAGCAAAACATACATATACACACGCATACATAAACATAGACATGTGTATGAACAAGGATATAACAAGAAAGTTACTTCACAGTTCATTAGTTAAATGATGATCTCGAAATATTTTAACAAGTGTATTCTATCAACTCTTATCCAAGATAATAAATTATAATCATGGCGAGCAAACAATCTTATTAAACATCAGGTTTGAGATAATTGTATTCTATCAAAGACCCAAAGTTAACAGATTCAAGATGTTCCTGTACATATGAATCCTTTCAATGCACCATTAGAAAGTAATGAATTTTTCTATTGCTTAATAAGTTAGCTTCCAACCCCTACCCACCCTACCCCCGCCAGTATATATTTTTATATATACAAGCAAACATATATATACACACACATACATATACAGACATGTGTATGAACAAGGATATAAACAAGGAAAGATACTTCACAATTCACAAGTTGTAGGATGATCTCAAAATACTTACGCAAGTGTATTCCATCAACTCTTGTCCAAGATAATAAATTCCATCTTTTAAAGGAGGTGGAATGCAGGGACAGGAGTTCATATAAACAACGTAAGAGTGTCTTTGCATACAAAGTACACCAGCCAGGACCAATTACAATGTTTAGAAGATTAACTGTTTAAATCATGCTAATGAATTTGTTGACAAGAATTTCAAAAGATGGATTTCAACCCTGTATTTGCTATCCTTAGTTTTAGTAAGAAAAGCAGAAAAGTGATACAAAATCTACAAGATCAAAGCGCAGAAAGCAAATTGTCTATATGTCGACCTATAGTACTGTTAACCTACCATCATTAAAGGTCCAACAGATTGGTATTATGTAAAGTGACTGGTCATAATACATGGTTACACTAGACTAGATAAATGCATTCAACCCTCAAACCTGAAATCAGCTACTGAACCATCAATCATCAAACTGAACAAGGTAACATCATTGCTTATACAGAACAGTCTACTTTCGAACATTTTAACCAGATGATATATTTATTGGTAGCATTCACAGATATGCAGTATTAATGCTTACAGAAACCATCCTGATGCTATACAGTATATCTTTTTCTGGCAATGTTGTTCATCTGTTATACCATTGTCATGCCTACTAGGTTTTCTGAGACAATAACCTCTCCACATGCATTAGATAGTTCAACAATGGCTATGGAATTGAACAGATCCCTCCGTCATTTGTAATGGTACTAATGATCACAGAAAAACGCATGGGTCAAGTTGGATGATTCATTTTACGTTGCAAATACCACATTAAGTACCAAGTGACAGATGTAGGAGTAGGAAAAAAACTCAAAAGGATCTATCTAATTCTAATCTTTATTTGTGTGTATGTTTTTTTTACTTTTTCAACTAAGATTTAGCATGAGTTAGCCCACCAAACCACAATATATTGTTTGCATAAATATGGTGTTACCTGTTCTGCTTTACTCCTTTAGAATTGGTAAAAATCAGCTATTAGAAATTTTACTTATTCAGTCTTTTTTCTTCTTTGTAATTTGTATCACGATTCAATCAAAATTTCTCGAGTTCTTCTAACTTGTAACTTCACTGAAATTGGAATATCGAATCACAAACCCACTCTGAAATCTCTATAAAACATTCAGTAAGAATTAAACATGTCTCTTCTATTTCAAGGTAACTAGACCCTGCTGTAAGAATATTGCAGCATTGAAAAAGAAAGGAATTCCCTCACCAACCTATTTCTCGAAGCTGATAAAATTTTGAGGATTCTCTATAAAACGAATACAGTAATGAAATATGCAAGTTCTACCATATTAAATTTGCTCAAAGTATGCACAAGATTAGTCAAGAAAACTGAGTTAAGACTGAGCTGAAAATCCATATTAAAGCAACTTAAAGGAGACTAAGAAATTTAGAGGAAGTTATAGAACTTCAGAAATTAGGACCAAGTCTATAGAAGAGGGCACTGGGAAGGCATCAGAAAATACCATAGAAAAACATTACATTCATTTGACGAGCATCTTTGACTTATCAAAAAAATAAAATAAAATCATGCTTCAACAAGTAAAAAGGTCGATGCACCATCTAGTTCATAACTTAAGATAAGGAAAACATCAAGAACATACAATTTTATTTGAATTTGGACAACCTAAGAGCAAAAATGACACTCGTCAAAAAAACTAATAGTCCACAAAAGTTTTTTTAGGGTTGATGAATACTCAGAAGCAGATAATATTTGAAAAATGCAGTAATTTATGAAGTATAAACCACCTCGACAGCATTGACACCCTGGAAGCTGGACTCAGCAACTGACATGTCCTTCGTCCCAAATAAGCCATCAATGTCTTCACTCTTAAACAGCTGATCACAATTATCAATAGAAACACCAAATAGCTCTTCATAATTTTCAATACTCAAGTCCACTTCATCCATATTGAAATCATCATAAAAAGGATCATCGTCAAATAAATTTGAGTCTTTTGTTCCAGAATTGCTCACCTGAACGTATATACAAATACAACGTAAAAGGAACTCTCAACAAGTGAGAAAAAGAGAAACATCCATACTTGAACCAGATAAAGGACATCTTTATGAGAAGTAATCAACCTCTATTAGCCAACCCCCCCCCCCCCCTCCCAACCCCTCCAATTCGTGGAAAGTGGAAAAAATAAGCAATATCTGCTAAAGTTGCTTGATCTGGAAATGATATATCAAGGGAACAAAATAAGTGTAAGAAACAATTCCTAGAAGCTATCATTAAGTAGGAATATTAAAATAAAAG
Organism: Solanum dulcamara; assembly: GCF_947179165.1. NCBI lineage: Eukaryota > Viridiplantae > Streptophyta > Magnoliopsida > Solanales > Solanaceae > Solanum > Solanum dulcamara. Next base: position 12,984,042 of record NC_077242.1, read on the forward strand.
AAGTTATCATCAGCGGGAATAGTCCTAGATGGAAAATAACAAATGATACAGAGGAAAACGTGTCCCCGAGGGAAGGAATTTACTAAATTTGAGGTGCGATTTCTTCGCAATCATAACCTTCTCAGTTAGTTAGGAAATCGACAAGAAATAGAGGGCTAACAAAACTAGAGAACTCATAAAAGAACAAAATCATCCTTCACCAATATATGGGGATGCAACAAGCAAGAGCATTTCAATGCTAAATTAAAATGTGCAATCATTGTTTGAAGACAGATGAAAATATCAAATACTACACCCTCCTTCCCATTTTACGTGATATTGTTTGACTAGGCACGGAATTTAAGAAAGAAAGACATACTTTTGAAGCCTATAGTCTAAAACAAGCTATAGATATTTGTGTGGCAAAAAAACATCTCGCTAAGGATAAAATGAAAAGTTTAAAGTCAAATTCTTCCTACAATATATAAAGGAATAATTCTTCTTGGATCAGACTAAAAAAGAAAGTACAACAACAAACCCAGTGAAATCCTGCACGTGGCATATGAGGAAGGTAGAGTAGACGTAAAAAGGAAAGTGCATCACAAAAATTGGGATAGAGGGAGTTAATTGTATCTATACGCTTTGGTATCTGAACCTCTAAGAACTCTGCTAGTCTCCTATTTAGTATGATAAAAAAGAGGGATTTATGGCACTGGCAAACCCAAGATCCAGTCTGCTGGTACATCCTGAGGAACAACGAGGAGCAAGACAACCTTAGCTTCAACACCAGCAGCAAAAGAGTACGAAGAATAGTGACTTACTCATTGGTAGTAAGTGTTATACATCAAAGATCAGATAATACATTTTAGTGAGAGAAATTGGAAATGAAAGTTCCGCGATATATCTATATTTCTTCACTTGTGAATAAAATGTATCTCTAAAAACTTAGATTACCTTAGACCAAGTTAAATTTGTGGATCCATCAGGCAGTTCAACATTGTGTAGCTCGTTATCAAGACCAGGCATAGATGATCCCATAAAAGGGGCAGACTTGACTAGATTATACAAATCGTTTGCTTCATCAAGTGCAGAAGACATGTTTTGAGATTTGTCCTTTACTTGAGGATGTTGGCTATCCCCAGGTTGGCAATCAGTGATGCTCATTGAACCCATCCCTTGCTCACAAGTCGAATCACCAACTGAAGGGTCATCTAGAAGAAATGACCAAATAGTAGAGAGCTCTACCGCAGAAGGACACCCTGTATAACAATTAAGTGCTTGTCTCTTATGTGTTGAACCTGTACTAGAACTAGCATGAGCCATCCAATCACAATTCTGGCATAGAGAGACCCTCTCCTCGACACATCTGAAAATAGCTGGTTGGGAATTACATCTTTCACATACAAGTGTCCTGGAATGACGCTGTGACAGGGCATTTGCAGAATGGACATTTCGATCACACGACAAACACAAGCAAGCTGAATCAGACCGGCAATAGACAATTGATCGTTGCTCCCCACAATATTCACATGTATAACCCATTACCTTTTTTCTCCTAGTTATTTATAAAATGAAAAACAGTGTACAAATCTTCAATTCTCTGGTAGAAATTAAAAGCTAAAACTTCTGAGCAATAGAAATTGTTGTCCCAAAAGCAGAAATGAATTTGTGCAACTAACTGTTACAAGGAAAAAAGAATCTGCATCATTAAAGGTGACACCAAAAAAGAGAAGCAAATTGAAACAGAATACAAGACTATCCTTCATATCTCAAATTCTCGTTATACCTAATCTAAACAAAAAAAAAACTGATCATAGAAAAAACAAAATTCTATTTAGAAATAATACAGACAGTGGCACTCAAAAAGGAAGAGGCAAAGAATAAAAGATGCCAATCAGAATGGGAAAAGGTACTCCAAACAAATAGGGAATCAAGAATCCAAAAACAAAAAGCTGAGAATTTTACACAGAGCCACATTGGTCTATTTTTAAGCATCATTATCTACAACCAAAACCATTTTTATTTTTGAGATAGCACTAATTCCATCACTATTAAATAGTTATGAAACTGGATAAAAGGAAGCATTAACCAAAATTAGTAGAAAGTAACAGAACAGAAGAGAGAATTTAAACAAAAAAAAGAATCAAATCAATTACAGAATAGCTTAGACAAGGAATTAGAGCTCAAGCAGCACACAAGGATCAGAAAAATGCATAAAGGAAAAAAAAAAGAAAAAAAGTTCAAAGCAAGATTTTACAACTGATAAACAGCAAAATTGTCACATGAAGTGTTAATATTTTCCAAATTCTGAGGAATCCACAAAAAAACATATGAAAGAAGAGCAACCCCATTTCATTTCAAAGGTAAAACAATGAAAAAAAGGAAAGGAAATCAAGAAAGTAACAAACTTTTTAACTAAAAGAACTGTAGAGGTGGCAGAAAAGAATTTACACAGTACACAAGAAACCAGGTATACAGATAGATAAACCCCTTTATTCTGCAGCTCCCATAAACCCTAAATAAAACTTGATAAAGCTGAGACCCTTCAGACCAGTCTCTCTCTCTTTCTTTAGAGTGCTGGTCTTTGGAAGTTTGTATTTCTGTGTGAATTGTGAAGTTGCTCAATGATGATAATAATTAAATACAGTGAGCTGTCAAAAAGTGTAGGAGAGAGAAGGAGGAGATGGGCCCCATTTAGAAGCTGTGATGTGGGACCTTGTCACTTACCCCCAACCCCACCCCATTTTTTCACCTTACAATTCTTTTTTAAAAAAAAATATTACTACCTGTTGTCCTATTTTAATTTGATAGATATAGAATTTAAAAAAAGTAAAAAAAATTAATATTTTAAATTAAAGATATGTAGAATGTATTAAAATATTTTTTAAAATTTTGTGATCTGAATATAATATATAAAAAATTAAAATTAAAAGCTTACTAAAAAATATCTTTTTAATAAATTAAAAAAAATAGGACACACAAATTAAAAAAAAAAGTGAGTATGTATTTTTTTAAAATTCTATTCTACAATAAGGAATAGAGAGTCCCAAATCTAAATGAGGAACAAAAAGTTAAAGTTAGACCAAATTAATGGTTTAGGAAAGTGTTCATTTTTATCTATAGCCCACTAATTTAATTTAGGGTGCTACATGACTTCCATAAACATAACATGTGTAAATGATTATTATAGTTAATGAGAGGTAATAAACATATTCTTAAGAAAATGCCTCAAATATTATTTATACTCATATTTTTAACACTTTCAAGTAATCCCCGTCAACTTTAAAAGAAAAGGAGAGTAGAGTAGTACATTCATTACTACTAGTTCTAACTGAATAACATAATCTAAATGACTTGACATTTAGCCCAAATTTGTGTCTCATGAAGCCAATAATTATAATAAGGGGGTTCAAGAAACACTACGCCAATTTTTATTATATAAAGAAGATTTAAGAAGTTATATCAACACATAAATTTATTATTATTTATATATACTTTCAGATAAATTAAGAAATTTAGTTGAATCTTTTCACCATATATAATTCTGTTATTAATTAATTGAAACATCGATCACTAAAAAATTATATCAAAATACTTTATTAATTTCATAACAAAATACTACAACTAATAAGTACTTACAGATCATCAATATTAGTACAAGGGCGTTCAAGTCATAAGTAATTTATTTTGAAGATGCATCAAAAAATTTAAAATCAAACTAGCAATATTAATTAGTAAATGACTTTTTTTAATAAATAGATGCACCAAAATATTAAAATTAAAATGCGTGATATTTTGATTTAATCTTGAGTTCATATTTAATTTAATATGAACTATGGAGTGAACAAAAGGAGCAAAAAAATAAGAAAAAGAGAGAAGAGAGTTCAATATAGAAAGAAATCACTTTTAAGTTTCAAGTTTAGACTGATCTCTAATAAAGTAAAAATAGTAATGAGATATTAAGAACACATACCAGAATTAGATAAGACTTTTTCTAAAAAAGAACTTTGTGAAGCATTTTCGCTTTTAATTTAGGCAGAGTTGTAAAAATACTTTTAAAATTTTTAATGATAAGTAAAATGAAATCAAAGATACATTCGTTTGAAATTCAATTGGCTATAGATGCATTTATTTATTTATAAATTTTTACATTTTAGGTTACTAATTAAAAATTATTTTAATACATAAAAATTCAAAAACAACAGATTTATTAACTATTATGATTGCTAAATTAATAGATACAGAAAATAATTAATTATCTTTATTTTAAAGGGTAAGGCTGGATGTGTGTTGCTTTAAAAATAAAACTAGGATTTTTATGACTAACAGAGAATTAAACTTGTGCGCACCTAGAGGCTAGACTTTTTCAGGACGCCTTCCACCCATCAAGTTGTTGTAAGGGTGTGCAAATTGTAATATATAATCATATCAAGTAGCATTTTATTTATATACACAATATAAATTTTCGACAAAAAATGATCGCTTGATCATCCTCAGTACAAATGTACAATATAGTTTTGCCTATGTGTGAGAGAGAAAAACTTGAACACCTTTAAATATCTTTAATAAAATCTCTTACTTTAATTATCAATGTACAACAACTCTCTTTTTCTCTCTATCAAGCCCTCGTAAGCATGTGATTGATTGTTTTTACAGGGGCAAAAAATAGTCAAATTTATCTTTACTTCTTTATTTAGAGTGGATATATTTTTCATTTAAAAGGTGGTGTATATATGTCTTGTCTTTTAATTAATGATGCAACCTATTTACCGAATTAGAAAAAATATCCTAAAATGAGTTTTTCAATTTCAAAAATGTCATAAGACTTTAAAAAAGTACCTCACCTATTTATTTTTTTACTCAGACTCAACCAAAATGAAAAAAAAAAATCTTCTACTCAATCATAAAATAAGTTTGGATTGATCTAAATAAAAGTGGGATTGTTTTTTTAGTTGGAAGTATATAGAGGTAAAAACAATCAGGTGAGATAACTTTTTAAATTTACATAATATTTTTAACATTTCTGAAATTCAAAAACAAGTTTTAATTTATTTTTTTAATCTAGTGATCTGTTAACAAAAAGATAAATATACATCATTTATTAAACAACTAGGGTATATATATACTATTTTTTAATGAGAAAAAATAGAACAACATATTGCATTGATAAGCAAACAAGATATAGTAAAAATTTAGACTTTTTTTAATAATGAGAATAGAAAGGTAGGTAAAAGTCTTTTGAATATTATGAGAGAGAGGTTTGAGATGCATGAATAATCCTAAGTTATAGTTAAGTAGACGGCAATTCCATGGAAAATGGTAAGAACCAACATGTGTAACCTAAAACACTTTGTTTACTTAACCCTATTTGGTATTAGATACTTCCCCTCCTTTTTGCTTGGTTTATTTGATTTTATATTATTGCATACACACTAATGAGAGTGCACTTGTATTAATGGGTATATTTTTTTTAAGATTATATAAATATTATTTCCTTCGTCTATTTTTATTTGTTCAATTTAGAAATCAAAAGATAGTTTATTATTTTATATCTATTATATAGAATTATTTTCAAATATTATTAATTATTTTTCAATATAGTAAAATTATTTCTTCCATCCATTTTTACTTTTTCACTAATCCCGATTTACCCTATTATCAACTATAGTTATTTTTTAATGCATTTCTCAAAGTATGAAATTTAGTCTCTTCAATTCATATTAAGTGAATAAATCGTACCTCACAAAAGTTGTCAAATGCCTTCTTGAGTTTTACTGAAATGACGATGTGGATGTGTTCTATATGAAGGAAAATATTTTTTTCATAGAACTTTTTTTCGTGATTTTGTAACTTAATTTTTGGTGTTCGATTAGTAAGAAAATTTTTTTGTCCCAAGAGCATTTAGATATAATTTAGACAAATACGATGATCGGACCCATATTCTGACCCGATCCCCCACATGACACCGACCTAGGAATCCGACCCTAATACCAACCCCCGACCTGATGCTGACCTAGGATCCAACCTTAATACATACCCTTAAGCTTGAGACCCAACCTCGAGACCTATTTCCTATACCTTGCCCCGAGAACCAACTCTGACCCCAAGATCCAATCCTGACCCCGACATAATCAAGACCCTAAAACACCAACTCATAACTTGATTGAGTCTCGAATTGAAGTTGGAGGGTTGACCATGTGTCGATTCAGGTCTGATCCTATGTTAGTTTGGAGTCAGATTCTCAGGTTGGGGTTGGATCACAATTCAGGGTTAGGTCCCTAGTCAAGGCAAGTCTCGAATAGAGAGATTTCAAGTCAAGTTCCAAGTCAATTAGGGGCGGAATGGATTGCATTACGATGTAGTAGTTGAGGGGCTAAGAGTAGGGGGCGTTTGGGTAGATTAGGTGGTGAGGTTGAAAAGAAATTTAAAAAATAATTTTTCTGCTTTTGATAGGAAAGTCATTTTTCTTATATTGAAGAAATTAAAATACTTTCATTAAAAAATATTTGAGTCAATCAAATATGAAGAAATTAAAAAAAAAAAAAATTCTTCCATATTGAACACATCCTGAATGCCACCTTTTGAATTACATGCTTATAGAAAAATGAAAAAAAATAATCATAATACCTAAAAAAAAAAAAATTCTTCCATATTGAACACATCCTGAATGCCACCTTTTGAATTACATGCTTATAGAAAAATGAAAAAAAATAATCATAATACTAAGAATGATAGACGAGAAAGAATTTATATCTTATTAGATTTTAAATTTCTAAAATGCAACATGTGTCACTACTCACTAGTTATAATCAATTTTGGCCAACAATAAGACCTTAACCAAATCAAAAAAGAAAAAAGGCATCTTATATAAGTTTTGGTGAATGGCATCCCAAAAAGCTTAACACTTTTCATCCACAGCAAAGGATAAGAATAAAAAATGAGAAAAAGTATCTCCTGATTTAATTAACAAATAACAACAACAATAACCCAATGAAATTCCACAAAATGAAATCTGGAATTTAATTAAGAAATACTTAATAATAATTTATTCTTTGTGATACACTTTCTTTTTTATCAAAAAAGTAATGTTACATTTCTATAATTAAAAATACCTTAATTTTTTTTATTTTTACCTGATATTCAAAGCCCGCATTAAAAAGAATACCTTAACTTTAATTATTATTATTTATATCTTTAATAAAATATTTATATAAATAATGGAGTCACATAAATTAGTAGTAATAAACAAAGTAATATAGTAATGAAAATGATACTAGTAATTAAAAATAGTTTGAAGTATTCTTTGAGGATAAGGCAATTGGAGTAGTACTGCTTTAATCAACCACTTGAAGGGACGGCCAATGATTAGAAAAAGAAAGGGAAAAGGTAATGCGCTTTTATTAACCTTTTTGGGGACCCTACTTGATATCACATTCTTACCCATATAGTATACGGTAAGCAAAAAAGACAACTACTCCCCACCATCACCAAATCTTTACATTCAAAGAATAAAAAAAGAGTTTTTGAGTATTTACTTTGTTTTCTAATATTTGCTTCGTTTTTAATTTGTTTGTTGGACTTAACATAAAGTTAAGAAAAAAGAAAAAAAAAATTGAATTTCATAATCTTAAATTAAAGATAGGGAAAAGGGTCTAAATATCAGCCTGATATTTAATAAATTTCTCTGCCTATATTTCTACCCATAATTTATTAAATATTGAGTCGACGGATAGAATTAAAATACGTGTGTATGAATGTTGGTATAAAGGATATATACGCTCCACAATTTGGATGGTAAAGACTAGTATGTTGTAATAGTATAACTAAAGATATATGCATACCATTTACGATAATTCAAGGAATGTATTTGTCCTTTTTCCTTTCTCTAATCGCCCAACTTTATTTCCTCAACTAATAAAGGTCATGTTAAGATATCAATCAAAATCAAATAAATAAATTAAAATTTAAAAGTATAAAAATACCATAATAAGATATAAATCTAATAAGTGAAAGCTTCAATAAAAAGTCATTGGACATGGACAGAAAATTATTTTAAAGCATCAAATTTATGAAGTTGTTAGTTTGTTTGAGATATAAAATTATATTTTGTCACCGCCATTTCTAATTTAATTTCTAGTCTAGTCAAATAATACGATAACGCCTATAGGCGTGGTTATTTTATGTGCGTTTGACAATGACACCACCTATCAAATACAGTAGATTTTGTTTGGTAAGGGCATAACAAAGTCTTTGGTTGTTTACCAAAATCCAAAGATCGAATAGTTAAAAATGGGATCTACATTCGTATTAACCATTCTATTTGATCTACCTTTTCAGAGAAAAAAAAAAGAGGGGATTTTTAATAGATTGCGTATTGATCGGTTCGATTTGATTTTAAAATTTCTCGATTCGATTTATCAATTATTGATTTGTAGACATGCTAAATCGTTATAGAATCATGAAGGTATCAGCATATTGGTTATCAATTTATGGTTATTTATTATTATTAATTCGATTATCGATTTAACCGTTAAGATTTGACATCAAAAAAATCATTGAATATATTTAGAAACAAGATAGCTAACCAAAAAAACCATGCATATGAGTTGAAAGATTTCATTTGGCTCAAAAGCAAATATCGACACCATATAGAATAATCAATAGCTTGAGACAGTCAGAAATAAAAGTATAAAACTAAATCTTACGTCAAGGACTTATACGGAATGATATAAATATAATTTACTAATTCACTACTGAATTATCACTTAATCTTTTAAGAAAAATCTCAAATCATTAAGAATTGATAACCTGATATAAAAAAAAATCAAAACCATTACCAAAACCACTAAATCAGTAACCCATTACCAATAAACCAATAACTTTTTCGATTCAATTTTCAACAACACTAATTTCAACAATCACAAAATTGTAACAATAATTAAAAAGTCAAACCAGAAAAAGGGAGGAATTGTGACCTTGACATTAGTGGCTTTGTTGAGACGAAATTATTAGCATGTATATCAAGTCAATTTCTACATGTTGGTTGGAGGACCTTTGAGAATAGTTTGCTTCGTAATTAAGAAACCAGAAGTCCCACTTTTTTGGCGTGTGGTTCTTGAAACATGTTACAGAGATTCATTATCAAGATTTTTCTGGGGACTATTACTTTTAAAACGTACCAAACTATAAAGTTTCATTAATATATCTTAAAGTAACTTGTACAATCATCTCCACAGAAACATAAGGCAGACAATGACAGTGATGTGATTTCAGTTTAGAGCAAAAAAAGATCAGTTAATTACTATGTTTTACAAGAAATATGCCCACGATCGTAGAAAGCTAATCTCCTTTTGACTAGTCATAATTACAGTTTAATTTCCCCTGTTACAATTGGACGTATACTGAATGATCAAATTTAGATATCCCGTTACACCTTTTAAGCTTGGCCAATCAGTTTATAGTTAATCATGAGTTAGGACTCTCACTGTTTATCACACTCTTCTCTTGTACATAAAAAGAATTTTCCTGTTCAAAAGTTATGAATAGTTAATCCTAACCATCCCTAGCTAAATTCACATTTCGAAATATTTACGACACTTTTAGACACATTTGCATCAAGAATTAGAGGCAAAACGTCCATAGCTGGAAAGAGTATGAAAACGCATACAGCAAAAGTAGGCAAACTATAGAGTTCCTCGTCAGAGTTTTCACACTTTCATTAGGGAGACATGTGCATGAGTAAAATGCAGCTAGCCTCGCAACTTATATTACTTCATTAAAGTACACACTGATCATTCTAGTTCTACATTTTAGACCCCTCGTCCACAGAAAGGAAAACAAGAAAATAAGAAGGGTTTGGAGAAAAAAACAGACCTGGGAGAATGCCCCGAGGACAATACTTCAGCATCAAAGGAAACAAGTTATACATTCAGCTATAGTCTCGCCCTATCATTCAACATATGATGCGATTGTCACCACAGTAGAGGACCTGCGAGAATTGTGACACTCTGCATTTGACAACTATAGCAGCATGCAAGGGTAAGTTTGTATGCCTTCCATGCAGTGGCAGCCCCAATAAGAGTCCATTCATCCAAGTTGTTTAATTTTTCCGTTCTGCTTAAGTTATCCACCTGAGACTTGAACCACCTGCGAAATACAATCACATAACCGTATAATCCTCATGTATCCAGATCTAAGGCTTTTGACAGCATCTCTAATTTCACCAAGTAGTGGATCATCAGAATGTTTCGCGGGAACAGCTAGAGCTGCAAACTGGGATGGAACAACTTCTGAAGGATAGACTCCTCTGTCAGAAAATCCTCAGAATGTCAGTAACTTGTGAGACACAATGAAGATGTTGTCACATATCAACAAGAAGTTGGTGATAATCTTATGAAAGAGTTGATGAAAAGCAGAATTCACTACCAATCAACACAACCTATATGATCATTGAAAAATTACTTCCATTAGAGCAAACAGTTCTGACTAAATTACCAGTAAGGAGGTCTGAGGTAATAAATGATATATATGCAGAACTTCAGACAAATTTTGGACATGGCAAGATAAGATATATGTTCTAAATCGATGTATTTGTCCTGCCACATGTGGTCACTAGTGCACCTTAATTGCTTGATTTAATTGTATGCGTGCATTTACAGTTGCATGCGCCTCAAATGCACCACTTTATCCGATCTTGACAATATTTAGATGTTCCAACCATACGGTTTCCTACATCTGAGATAAGCTAGCAGTTTAAAAACCACCATACTAAGGAGAGTGACTAACTAATGTTTTTAAACAGCCTCTCTATCTCCATGAGGTAGTGGTAGGGTCTGCGTACACTCTACCCTACTCAGACCCCACTTGTGGGATTTCACTGGGTATGTTGTTGTTGTTGTCTAAGAAGAGAAGACTGGAACTAATGGAGCATTATTATGTTCAGATCATACATCAACTCTCCTGTTTCAAAAAATGATACACAAACAACCCGTGCTCTCCGTGTTTCTAACCGGGACAGAGAAACCAGACAAGAAAAATCAAGACCAGATAGATTGGTTTGAAAAAACAGCTTAAATGATTTCATTGTGCTCGTCTTATCACCTATGAGCAGCAACCAACTTATCAAACTATTTTCAACATTGAGTTCGCTTTCTTCTTTCTGGCTTTGAGAACTAAAGGGACAGTTATAATGCACAGTATAAGATAACTTATCCTGCAGGAAACATGACAAACATGAACTATCTCATACACTATCTTGTGAAAGGTGAAAGTAAAAGATACGAAGTCGTATAAACATAAGGACTGTACCTATTCAAGCATGATACGTCTAGTGTCAGCTTCACCTTCTTGCCAGTAGTAAAATTCATAAAATGAAGCTGCAACTCAAGTTTCTCAACTGCAAACGTGAAGTCAAGTGTTAGGTACAAAGATGCCCCATGCTTATACCACCAAAATAGTTTAAAATATCTGTCAATAGCAATGACTACTAAAAACTTACTCCAAAAGGATAAATTTACTGTTTATTGCAGAAGACTTTAACTTCCGATAAATTGCAGTAAAAGTAAAGGCATGGAGTGCCCAGGTGTCATCTAGGCATGAAATTCATCTGTCTATCAATCCTAAAGTATGATATAATTCACAATTCCCCCCTTTTTTGTGATAAAAACACTAAAGAATCATGCAATATAACCATGCTGCCGAAGATGAGAATTAACAGTATTCATCTCCAGGGGACAGCAAAGCTGTCGTTACCAGTCACTTATCTCCAATTTTCTTACTACATTTCCATGCTAGAAACCTCATATATGAAATGTAGTGTGTAAGAGGAGCTCAACAACTTGAGAACATGAAAAATGACAAGAATCATCAGAAAAGCATAACTAGAAATACAAAAAGGATGTGCAACAAACAGGCGGCATAGCCTGATGTGAGGCTTATAAGACAAGAGAAGGAAAACTTTTAAGGTGGATGAAAAGAATAACAAATAGCCCCTTGAAAGGAAAGAGACACAAAGGAAATGACAGAATACATCAACAACCCCTTAAACTTGCCATTAAATTTCTCATAGACACTCGAACTATGGCGTGTCCTGATTGAGCACATGAACATATGATAAAGTTCTCTTATTAGACACTTCCAACTCAGAATTTGAAAAAGCTTTTGCGCATGTTCTCAAGCGTCCATTACGCAAATAAGTTAACCACTTAAAATATCCCGCCTTCTTTAATTGTATGCATTAACCTCAATAAGCCGAAAACCTCATGCATGTTCCAAATGATGCTGATGTGTATAATTAAAAGAGACAATTTATGTTATTGACTTATTTACATAATGGGCACTTGTAAACGAGCGCAAAAACTTTTACAAAATATGAGTTGGAGGTGTCTAATAGGAACACTTTATCATGTGTTCAGGTTCATAATTGGGAACATGGCATAGCTCGGGTGTCTAAATGAAACTTAATCGCAAGTTTACGGGGCTATCAATGTATTCAGCCAAAGAAATTGTTAATCTAAAATTCAACTAAAACTAAATAGGACGACAGAATGAGTCTTCCCACAACAATACCTTTTGTGACCAAACATGCAAGACACACAACAACAACAACAACATACCCCTAATCCAACAATATTAAAATATTGCATAACTGAAATAAAATATATACACTGTTCTGTTTTAATATCTACACTGTTCTGTTTTACATTAGACTTTTTATTTTAGAAAATCCAACATGTTTAACCATTCCATTTATGATATATTCTATGAAACTTCTGCAAATTTCAGGATTTTGCAGTAATAATCTATTCGAATATTCTCTCGAATCAGCTTTACACAGATTATTTTATTTTCACACCATAGATATAGCACGTTAAAATTCCATACCTAGTCAAATAGTGTCAGATAATATAGAGCAGAAGGAGCAATTAAACAACCTCAAACACTAATTCTAAATTACTGAAATTACAGCAATAAATAACCCTAAAATAATTGTCAGCAAGCGCTTGATGTTAGAGGCCTAACTGCAAACAGATATCATAAGTAGAAGTCAGCAGGTGGGGTGAGAAATGAAAGAAAGAATCCAACAACAATACCAGTTGGAGCGGAAAAGGTAATATCAGCCAAGTTACGGAACTGTGTTTGTGCCTTTTGCACCTCTGCGACCACATCAAGGGAGTTGCCTAAAAGGGAACGGGTAACCTGCACATATTATCAATATACTTATATCAATCCCAAGAAGCTTGAAGTGTCTAGGCAGAATTCAAAAGGTAGCTCAGCAAGGTTCACTATAAAAGATTTCTTTTAAAGCGCAAGTTGTTAATCGAAGTACTAAGACAGTTCCGGACATGAAAAACATCAGTGTTTGAGAATCGTTTTACTGATAGTTCCTCATTTGCTGCCCAACAATTAATGGCCCAAAATAAGTCTTCCAGTGGATTTTATAGTTATTTGTGCGGGAATATATCAATTGCTTCAGCATCTTTTTTGCTAAGCTTCAAAAGCAGCAGACGTAATAGGCAGACATGTGATTTCAATATTTGAACAATGTCGTGGATGTTGACTTGGGTGTTAGAAAATGGGGATGAGTTGGGATTGATATTAAAGCAAAGAGGGAGAATTTTGAAGTTTAAAGATTAAATAGGCTACAAGTCTATCGCAGTTAGCGCGCCCATTGCATGGAAGCTAAGGGAGTCTCACCATGGCATGGATAATGCATGGACATTTTATGGTGAGGAGGTTTCAGCGCACAGGGGCAGCACATTTCATCCCAGTCGTGTGACTAATGCATGAAGATCACCTGGTAGTCACAGCATGACACGAAACAGAGTATTAATGGGGGAGTTCAAGAAAATAGCCCAGCTCAGTCTGGCTCTACTGTGAGTCTTAACGCGTGAAGGTTGCCTAGATGTCGACCAGATCAGGCATTAGCCTCACTGCGGCGTTACCCAAGGAAGTTTGTTGTCAAGGCAGCTTAATGGGCAACCATCAAACAACTAAGGCGTGAAACTTGTCTGGCAAGCCAAGCAACTTGCTCATTACCCATGCTGTGGCCCAAACCCATATGCCATGGCATGAAACCTCAATCACTATAAAACGAGTTTCAAGATTTTGTACCAAGACTCAACTCATGAATTAGGGGACACATTTTGGAGAGAAATTTCACCCTAAGACTTGATCAAACAACAAAGGTAGGATCAGTAATGAGTAATTGGGATATTTAATACTCATAAATGCTAGCCCTTCAAAAACCTGTTCTTTGTGCTTAGATTGCTAAAAGAAACCAAGTTCTTCAAAAGTACAAGAGTTGGGATTTTGAACCTTTTAATGTAATTTCTCCACCTTGGCTCGATAAATTAGAATCAATGTGATATGGGTAGACTATGTAATATGTAGGGTAAGTTATTTAATGGAGAGTGGTGCTCACCTCAAGGGGTATTGATGGTGGTTAGTGAATGGAGAAATTTGAAGTAAGGAGTTGGTGGTTGTAATGAAAGACCATAAATGATCAAAAAAGTCGTTAATGGACTATCGAAATGGTGGAAATGGGATGGATGAGTCAAGACCTCACCCTTAGTCATGTAAACATGGTTTGATGGTCTAGGTCTTTGTTAGAGTGGGTAAAAAGTCTCAGATTGGTTAGGGAATGGACTAATGGTCTCCTCATATGGACTTGGGCAATCCTCCCCTCATGAGCTAGCTTTTGAGGTTGAGTTAGGTCTACGTGTCATATCTTTACAGTCTTAAACCCAATAGTTGAAATTGAACTAGATAAGCCTTGAATGACATGTTTAGGCCTTTATGTATGTAGATTGAACTATGTAAACCTTGAATGAGATGTTTAGGTCATATCACATGCTGGCCTGATTCTTTTTCAGAGGCCAAGCAAGTGGAAGGATTTTTAAAAGGATAGCGGTGAGACTCGAACTCAGGAACTTTAGTTGTTCTGATACCATATTGAAGTGTATGATCATCCCAATTGTTAGAGAGAGCACATTTAAATTACTCAATTATGGGTTCAAATATAGCACAATTATACATGAGTTTGGCACAATTCGAAGCGACCTAGATCTCTCCGTATTTAGCTGACACTCAGGCTCTAATCTATGCATCTATTTGGTAATCTATGATAACAATACAGTTACCACTGACAGTGATCAAGAGAGCATTGACAGCTTGAAGCAATATCTCTTTCAGCAATTCCATAGCAAGGACATAACTATTTCCTAGATATTGAAGTAGCTCAGTCTATATCAAGTATTGTCATTTCACAATGAAGTATGCTCACGACATACTTGAGGAAACAAGGATGACAAATTGTAGACCTATCAATATCCTATGGATTTGAACGTTAAGCTTCTTCCAAGTCAAAGGGGACCTCTCAGAGAGCTGGGAGATACAAGAGAACAGTTGGAAAACTGAAATTTATCTGTATAACACGATCTGCTGTTTTGTTTTTAGAGAGTATCATCATTCAGTTTCTAGATTCTCCGTGTGAAGCTCACTGAGATGCAATAGTCTATTCTTCGGTTCTGCTCCAGGAAAAAAGGCTATTTTATGAGAATTAAGGACATTATTGGGTATACAGATGTTGATTGGGTATGGGTCTCCATCTAATCAACCTTTTTTCGCATTTTTCAAGAACACCATACCATGTAGCAATTGACTTGTATTAATTCACCAGAGGTAGTCCCAAATAAGTAGAAGGTAGAGTCCTACATTGCAGTCAAGAAAACTTGCTAACAGTTGAAGATTGTGGACCTCATTTACTGGAAACATTTGATTCTTATGCAGATTTATATGGAGGCCAGTGACTGCCTCAAAAAGTAACAAAATAAGGCCTCATTTGTTTTCATTCAGATTAAGGCGTCTGAATCTGAATGATTAAGATGTTGTCTCTAGATCTAAACATTGAATGATTAAGACTATTTATTTTTTAATATCTGAATAAGTATAATTTATCTAGTTTTAAATATCATAAATATATAATTTAAATAACAAAGTAATTAATCATTGATCTTTTCTCAAACCATATTAAAAAGAGGAAGTTGTTGGATTTTGTAATTGCAAGATCAAGAATGGAACGTACTTGTTGATGGTAGAATATCTACTCTCAATGCTCTTTTTTCTCTTTATTTTCTCACAGAAATCTGGGGGCTTTATTTCCACTTTGTTTGACTTAAGTTGTGGACATCTTGTTGGTATTTTTAAATCCTAATTTCGCAACTGAAAACTAGCATCAAAAATACAAAATAAAGATGGAGAATTGGATTCGAGAATACCCAAACGGGATTTGATAATTTACTGGTTCAACAGAAAAATATTAGGCTGATTGAACAATTTTGGGAATACCTAGTTCTACTTTGGCACTGCTGAACAATTGTTGGAGTATTGGGAATAGAGGTGGGGAGGAGGACTGGTGGAAGATCATTCCTGCCTACATTTGGTGGACAATGTGGAAAGAACGGAATGGTAAACATTTTGAAGGCCCTAGCAGATCTATCCAGAAAATTAGGATGAATTGTCTTAGCTTGTTCTTTTTTTGGTGTAAAGAGAATATGTGGGGGGAAGTAGGAGAGTTAGTGTATCGAATTGGCAATGTATAATTGTATAGGGTTTTGGGCAGGGGTTTAAGCACCCTTTCGATGCTTGTAAAGTTTTTAACTGAGCATCTTTTTCTAGGGTGGCTAAGTTTCTATTGAATAGAATTGTTATTTGTCTCAAAAAAAAAATATTAGGCTGATTGATTGATAGTTGAAAGAGATGAGGAAAAATACAGATGCTTTGAGGAAGAAAAAAAAAGAAAATAGAGTGTAAGTTTGCGAGAGAAATAAAAGCATGTATTTAAAGTCTGAATGGTGTCAAGACCTTTTCACATATCTTGTTCGGTCAGATGTATTCAGACCTATTAATAGATACTTTTAAGAAAAAACAAATGCATTTAATGGGCTTAGGTATGAATCATTCAAATTCAGACCCTCATTAAGTGCAAACAAATGATGCCTAAGTCTAAGAGAGTGCATCTGCTCTTCCTCAGCATCACATTAAATCAGTGAGTCATCTGCATAGAGGATGTGAGAAATCTCAAGTCTATCTTGACTCCTCAAGCCTGCTGAATATCCCCTAATCCAATTAAGTTCCATGCACCGTGAAGCATGTTGCCAAGGCTTTCCATTACAAGAATGTCTGAGACCCCAATAGCCCAATAGGTTTGAAAAAACTTGCTTGAGAGCCATTTACTAGAACCAACATCTTAGCTGCAGAAATACAGAAGTTTATCCATCTTGTCCATGTTGGTCCAAGACCCATGTTGCTTAACAGTTTCAAAAGAAAGCTCCAATGAATGTAATCAAAAGCTTTCTCTATCTCATTAAGAGTTAGATTGTTAGGATTTTTACATAAAGTCGGCATTCACTATTTACTTTTCTTAGCCGGTATACAAAGATTATACACATATTTTACATCGATTTAATATATTATACATCCACCAGATATTTTCAGTGTACACGATTGGGTGAGCGGCTATTTAGGTTAATTCTTCTAAATTGTTTCTATATGTAGAAACGTGTCATTCTTTTGGGAAAAAATAAAAAGAAAAGCGTGCAACATAAACTAGACAGGAAGAGTATCAGCTTTCACAAGATCCCAATTCTTCAATCTGCGCTTTCAGAGGGTTATCGAGTAAGTCTCAAACACAATACTTGCTAGGAGCCATATGTTACTAGGTAATTCAAGTTTGCATTTGATCCTCTACTTTTTTTCTTAGTACAACTATTCATTTTCTCTCTTCAGGAAGAGGGTTAGTCGTTACCTATTTCCTAAAGAAAATGGCACATGCAGCAATAACAATGTGTCCTTGTGCTGGGCAAATTACTGGGATGACACAAGCAGCTCACTTTACCTTATCGAAACTGTTGCCAATGTGAGAGAGGTGGTAATCTACATAGATATACAAAATCGTCTATTGTTGCTTTGGAAATAAATTAGTTTGTACTTTTTACCTGCATTTCTTGCGCCGGAGTCCTAGCACCAAATTTTTTTGAAATCTCAGCCTTTAACACAAATCTCAATGCAGCACAAGCATTGATATTTGGGAAATTCTACAGAGCCAAAATGTAGCACATCAAAATAAAACCAAGACTAGGAAATGAAATACAAAACAATTTTTCTCAGCATAATCATGACTTTTACAATTTTTCTCAGCATAATCATGACTTTTACCTTTGTGATTAGTACATCATTCAAATTGTTAGAGATGATGATATTTGGGTCTGGACCAACAGTCACCTTCAAACTGGAATTATCAAACATATAAAAATCTAGACGATCATGACATAGAGATAGAACAGAACTTTCTTCCAAAATGTTAATCGTGAAAAAAAATAGGAAAATTGTAAGAGAAACCTTTGAACCAGTAAATCAAGATAGTTGAGGATGACATCGTAATGGCCATTCCCTTTCCTCACATTCTGAATGACACACATCTTTAAAAAAAATGGTGTATGTTAGTGAAAGAAGAAAATAGCTTGAAGCATTATAACTCGGGACAGAGAAGACCTGCAAATCTTGACGTAGGAATCTACAACACGATCTCCTCATTAGTTGTTCCTTAACGGAAATGATAGTATCGGCACAATTTGGTTCCCCCTTAAGTTTCAAGGAAGAATGCAAAGATCCAGTCAAAGTTGCAACTTTTCTTTCTGAAATTTCCAAAGCCTCCTTGATAGTGGACACTTTATTATGAGGCACCTGCATTACCATAAACCGTCTGTACAGTACTTGAATCATAAAAAGAGCAAGTTGTCTAAGTCACTATTAAACTGCATCCCAGAACTAGATTAAATTGGCCATAGAAAGTACGACGAGTTGGACAGAGCAGAGGAACATAATGTCACAAACAAAATATACAAAAAACAATTTGCTAATATCAAGCATGTTATCTTTAATTTCTCAAACTTTTGAGTCCTCAAAAAAGAGAAGGCAAAAACATTTAATGATATCACATCATGAGCAAATGAAAAAAAAAGTTTAAATCCTTCCTCACACAGACTGCGCAGAGGATGATAAACTGTAAGATAATTGGTCTTAATGTCTTCATCATCCAAAGACAGAGAACTTGGAATGTGAGAAAAAATCTTGAATATTAGAAGGTATGAAGTGCTAACTAGTTATTCTAGAAGCATGGTCACACATAAAACAAGCTGATGTCTCTTGCCATCTTTCTGGTGTGCCACAATTAAATCTGATGAATAGACCTGACCTCCAGTCAAATCAGTAGATTATGAATATATGATGATTATGTACCTCATGCCCTCACAACATACAGAAGACAATCATCAACCGGGAAGAAAAAGGAACGAAAACCGATGATTGAGCCCTCATAACTGTAGAGTAGCCACATATACTGCTCAAGACAACTAAGAGCACTTGCACTGTCAATAAAACGGATGTCGAGCTACAACTATAGAAAGGATAATAACTTACATACAAAGTCTCAGACCAATGGCAATAGATCAATAAGTCAAGAAATCCATTTACAAGTTTTTAGTGATGGGCGAAATTCAGAAGTACAATTTACAGTTAATGACATAAATCTGCTCATAACATCAACAAATATAACCTAGCAACACCACCAAGTTTTCAGCTGAACGAGGAACACCAAGGATGGAGAAATAAATAATGGTCCTTGCAAATAAAATGATAAATTGAAAAGGAAAGTTTTCCTGCTAGCTTCATTCCTTATTGAACATTTCCTACACTTATAGACAGCAAATATAACCAGCACCTTAAAGTGTCCTCGAAGTGATCGGCACACCAGACAGCAGAGTATAATCAAAATTTGATTTCTATAAAGTACCTCCTGCAGAGCCCTGTCACAGGCTGATGAGCTCTCACTAGAAATTATATCACCCTGGGTGCCTCTTGATACAGTTACAGAATTATGAAGTGAATGATTGATCTTTGACATTTGAGACTTCTGAATTCCAGAATTCAAGAGTTGACATTTTTCCTGTATGCATTAGTGAATTGTGTCAAAAAAATGGCAACATGATCATAAAAATAGAGATTGACATAAATACTACCAGCAGTTTCTCCTTCTTCACAAGCCTCAAGTGAAACTTTGCTTTCTCATGTACAAGCTGACATAACAACATTATTGCTTCAACAGCTCTGTGTTATCATTACAAATTAGAGAGATGACAAACTTTCCAAGCACAGTAATCTGATGTCAAAATGAACGAACATCATTTATGTTGGAAAAATAAAGGTAAAACGAGATATACCTTTTCCCCTGAAAATTGGAAACTGACGTTTTCTGAAAAGATGAGGAAATCAATGTCAATAGCTATTAAAACTTCCTGTGGTGTTTAGAACAATGCATTTAACATTTGATCTATTATTATTTTGCTCTTCATTATTTCTGAAACATGACTCAATGTATCCCAAGAAAAGAAACCTGAGTGAGAATTTGACTGTGCAAAATATCGTATGTCTTTGCCTTCTGCATCCGGGTGACAATGTCTTCCACCATTTCAATCTACAGCAATTTATAAGCAAATAATGATGATGATTAGACAAAACAAATCAATATCTGGTTATTTTATATCTAGAAGCAAATTCCACCAACACAGACATTTCTAAAGCATATCTTGAAGTGAAAGGACTATACCGCTGGCATAGTAAGCCTCTCTTTAGGCAAAGATATCCACTCATCTGCCTTCATAAATTTGGAATTAATCTGCAAGGTAAAGAGGAAGCTTTTTCATTTCCCAGGCTCTCAAAAAAAACATGTGTCTTCCAGGCAAGTAATATAGAAAGACCATAAAGCAATCTTACATCTTTCCACTGTCTGAGTTCATCATGAACTCTGTGCATTTCTTTTCCACTATCATCAGGATTTCCCGAAGTTCCTGAATAATAACCAACCCCTCTCTGGAGTTTTGGGCTCCTATGAGACGTGATACTTTCATTTGTGTGTTCCATATCTCCAGATGTCAACTCTTCACTGTTTCTTTTATGAGCAGAAGAGTTTCTAGGTCTGCCAATAGATTGATTGGATCTAGGAGATTGCATCACTCTGTCTATCGAGAAACATGTAGAGTTGGATTGCGGCAGCGAGTGAAGCCCCTTTGCTGATGGACTTCGTGAAGACCTTCTTACGGGAGTCTGCAGAATATGGCTTTATAAGTACGAAGTGAATAATGTATGCACGTTGCAAAGTTCCAACCAAAAAAGGTACCAAAAACTCATTCAGCAAGCGTGTGCATAGAAGCCACAATAAGGATTTAGAGTTACTCCCTCCATCCCAATTTATGTGGCACCTTTCGGATTTCGAGATTAAAACAAGTCTTTCTTTGACCGTAATTTTATCACATCTTTTAAATACCTTGAATTATCAATTATTGTGACTTTTAGTACTTTTTACGTATTTTTCAAATATGTAAATTTTATTTCAAAAAACTTATAGATTTCATGGCCAAATTTACAGTCAAAATATTGACTCTCGAAATTCGAATTGTGCTACATAAATTGGGCTAGAGGGAGTATAAATTAAATGAAACACCAAATTCATAATTGAAAAGAAGATCCAGTCATGTCCATGTTCACATATCAGTTTCAATATTCTAAAATTAACAAAAAAGGAAGAACAATTTCCAAAGACAGTAGCTTCTTTAAGGAATAAAGGACAACACATTGATAGAAGAGAATAAAATGGAGGTGTAAAATAACCATAGGGAAGTAGTAAATAAGCAAATTATCATGGCTCATGTAGGGGACAGGTCTGCATACTGACACTAAAACATAGTTAATGATGGGTGTAAACAACACGTAAGGGAATAGAATAATGTACTAACCTTTTCAACTACCCACAATTCTAAATTCTGAATAGAGGAAGAAGCAGCACAAGCAAAAGAAGACTGATTTCGCTCTCGGGGATCAATTTCAGGTTTAGGGAGGCCTGTTTCATACTGAATATTCCCATCTAATATTGCTGACGATAGATGAGAGCTCCCATCCCTGGAGATTCTCGAGTCCTCATTGCTTCCCAGTTCATTAGTTTGATCAAGGAGTTTAGCTTCTATGCTATGTGTCTTGTCTGGTTGCCTTAACACTTTGCTGCCTTCGACAATTGAACCAGACTGCTCTTCAGTTAATGTGGATGAAGAATACCAGTTGCCAGCCGTTGCAGTCGCAGATGGTCCATCTGTCGCATTACTAATTGAAGATGCATTTTTTACTGGCCCAAAGCTTTTCAGATGTTCATCATCCAACTTTGATTCTTTAAAGGGGCTAGATTGATGTTCAGTCCACTTTGACTGCAAGGACTTTTCTGGAGTAAAAAACAATTTTTGAGCAATAGCAATCACTTCCCCCCGTCCTGAATAATCAACCAATGGGGAATCAGTTCTAGAAATCAGTGATATCTTCTGCCTGAGGTCATTTGGTGTAAACATGTCATTTTTCTTCCCTGACAAAGAAAACCTTGATGAAGACAAGGGGTCTGCAGGCTTCAACGGCTGATCCATTGGGAGAATACCAGCATCAAGCTGATTGAGAGATTTCCCCTGCTTTTCTGGACCAAAAGATTGTTCACATTGAATTACATCTTCACTGCTTGAAAGAGCCTTACTCCTACTACCACTCAGGGTGAACGTTTTTCTTTCACCCTCTTTCATAGTAGTACCTGAAAATTGCTCCTCTGTACAAGTCATAGAGGTATCCAGACATTTGACTCCCATATCTAGGTTCCTTTTCTTCAATATAGAATCCAAAGGAGGTGTTTTTGGAAATTCTAAAGCCCTAACGCTCATATTGGGGATTCTGTCACCACTGGAAGAAGAGAGTGCAGAAGCCTCAAGCCTCTCAAGTTTGGAAATGCTCTTCTGGAGGGATGCTGAACTTGTCCAAGGTCCTCTCTTTTCATTGCTCAAAAAGGAAATGGGATCTTCCAGGAAAGACACTGCCGTTAAATTTTGTTTGACAGGTGAAGGACTACCCATGACAATTAGTCTATGTATAGCTGGTGAAGAGGACACTAAATCCACCAACGGAGATTCCCCACCAGATGGGAACCCAAAAAATTCACCAAGCTCACCATTGTTACTACATAGGGCTTCACTATTTTCTACTACAGAAGCATCATTGACAGACTTATTATTTTCACCAAAATCCTGCAATTCAAAAAACGTAAAAACATGAAGTCAGTGCATTGGGAAAAAGCACAGCTTAAGCCTAACTTCCTAACTAGCAAAATCATTAACCATAACTATTTGACTGAAACAAATCACTCAGGAACATGGATCAAGCATATCTGTTTGACAGTTAAACAAGTAATTTAGCCCCAATTGGCATGTACAGGATTGTAAAACAATGCATCCCTAAACACATCAGCTACTTGACAATTCAACAAGGACTTTAGCTCCAACATGAAATGTACAGGACCGTAGAACACTACATCGATAAATAAGACACTAACTACCCATAGATTAACTTAATTGATTAACACACAAGAATTAAGAAACAATACAGAAGCACATGACCAGGTATTATAAATGCATTTGAAGATGCATGGGATTTCCATATGTAAAATATGACTGACATAGGAATCACTCTAACCATGTTAATCTGTCATATTTTAGTCTATGCAATTAGAGAATGAGATTCAGGGTCCAATGCACCTTTTGTTCTAAAAGAATTAGTGATGGCAAGTAAATGATCATATCTTATATTTGAAGTCGTCTTCTATCACCCATTTTATTGTCAAATAAACTCAGCAATCAGCATCTAGAACTTCAGAGCAGGAAACTCTACAGACATGAATATTATGTCAAATGGAAAATGATGAAGTATTTACATAGATGTAAACTAAAGAAAGGATTTATACACAAGCACCTACCATGTGGTATCCCAACTCCCACCATGGTGTAAACATAAGAATGTAACAGGTCGAGGCTATTGATTATGCATTTAAGCAACGGAATTAACAAACAATAAGTTGGGTACTTACGTTACTTAACTGCTTCGGTGACTGGTTTACTCTATCGTCATAATTATCCGGGGCTAGAACAGTGGATCTAAGTGATGAATCACCATCAACACTAGAAAGAAACTTATAACCATCATCTGTGTCGATTTTCTGGCATGAATGTTCAAGTGGCATATTAAGACTAACAACTGCATTTGCTTCTTGTTCTCCATTTCCACTTAAATCCTTCATTGTACTTCCAACCTCCATTTCCTTGCTTGTTGGTGACTTTGAAACACTGATATCTCCTGAAACAGAAACTGCATGCAATCTCCCTCGGCCTTCTGCTAAAAGAGCTTCTAAATCAGGAGAGAGTCTCCCGTAATCATATCTTCGCAAGTTTTCTCCAATCAAACTCATGTCACTCGAATCACTAATGCCACTAAAATTGGCAACGGGCATAGAAGATTGAGAAATTGGCTTATTGGCCATTGTCAGTTCCATGGAACTACGCTGACTGGTCTGTGTCGGTGTTTTCTCTTCGAATGATACTTCTGTAGGGGTCTTCAAGTCTATCCCTGAATCTGATCTAACAAATCTACGGAAGTGCATGGAGAAAGCTGTTGAATCCATAGTAATATCATGATTTTCGTCTGACGCTGCTGAATCTGATAGCCGGCCTGGCCTTATAAAATTGGGAGATACTGGGCCGAAAAAATTATCTTCTGCACAAAATGAAGGCCAAACAATACACTACTGTCAGAAACTCTAAAGGGTTCAACATTCCGATCAAATCGATATAATTATGTCTAATGGAACAGACCCCTCAAAACTGAAAATTTAAACCAATAGACCAAAAAATGGCTCTTTTCCTTATTTTTCTTTTATTTATTTTTTTTGATTAAGTAACATTTGTATTGTCAATCAGCACTTAGGTAGTGCTAAAAATCTTTACAACAGATCAAAGTATAGAAATATGACAAAGAGCTCCTAATCCTAGCATGACCCTAATACTTCTAGGATATTTTCTGCATCTATAGGAGAGTTCTATGTACACCAAAAACACAAAAGAAAAATACAATCTGTTTTAATATTCTGTATTGTTCTACTCCTATCTTCAAAACACCTAGCATTTCTTTCCTTCCAAATGGTCCACCATATACAGGCAAGGATGGTTCTCCAGTAGCTCCTGTTTTTAGCTCCCTTCCCAGCTTCTTCCCAACTAGATAGAGTGTCAACAATCTTGCTAGACATTGTCCTTTGTATACCTCTGAGAATGATGAAAATCTTCCATAGCTGGACAGTGATTCTGCAATGCAAAAACAAGTGTCCCACTGTCTCAGCTGACTCACCACATAAACAACAGTATGTAACTAAGATAATGTTCCTCTTTCTTAGATTTTCATGTGTCAAGACAGCTTCTTTTGCTAACAACCATGAGAAACATCCCACCTTCAAAGGTGCTTTGGTTCTCCAGATTTGTTTCCATGGCCATAAGGAATTTTGTCCCACTGTCAAGTTCAAAAATATGTACCCTGAACTTACTTTGTATGCCCCTTTGTTGTGCCCATTCCACCATAGTCTGTCCATCCCATTTTTTAGACCTTGAAAAGCTTCAATAATTTTGAAGAACTCAATTAGTCTAGGAACTTCCCAATCGTTCAAGTCTCTTCTGAAATTTAAATCCCAGCCTTGGGGTGCCCACATTTCAGCTACTGTTCTGTCCTGATGGATTACTAAATCAAACAGATCAGGGAACTTCTCTGCAGGACTCCAATTACCTAACCACCTATCTTTCCAAAAGATAGTTTTATTACCATCACATACACTAATGGTAGTGTGGTTAAGTAAAATAGGCCACCAGTTTCTGATAAATCTCTAAGCAGTGACACCATAAGGATTGCTTGCTTCTTTAGTCATCCACCCATCCAATTCTCCATACTTTATTCTGATCACATTTTTTCAAGAGAGTGTGTCTCATGGGTATATCTCCACAACCACTTCATTTTCAAAGCTTTACTTTGGTTCTTCAAAAGTTCAGATTTTTAATGCCAAGGCCCCCCAGTTTCTTGCTTGAGATGAGTTCTTTCCACTTGACTAAGTGATAACCTTTCCTGGTATTATTTCCTTGCCAAAAGAAGGATCTCCTGATCTTATCTAGCCTTTGTACTACCCCTGCTGGGATGGGGAAAAGGGTCAGCATGTAGGTTGGAAGAGCATCTACCACTGCATTGATCAAAGTGTATCTTCCCCCTCCCCCCCCCCCTCCCAGACAAGTATTGGGTTTTCCATCTTGATAACTTCCTCTCACACCTTTCCAGAACATAGTCCCAAATTCCCTTGGACCTTGATTTGGCTCCCAATGGCATCCCTAGATATGTAGACGGTAGGGTTCCAACTTCTCCTCCCAGAACTGAGGCCAAGAGATTAATATTTGGGACATTGTAAATGGGATAAACGTAACTTTTCTGCCAATTAATGTGCAAACCTAAGATGCCTTCAAAGAGTACTACGATTACTCTTACATATCTTAATTGTTCCTCTTCTGCACCACAAATAATCAAAGTATCATCTGCATATTGTAGATGTGTCACCTCCAGGTTTTCTCCACTACTTTTAGCCACTTCAAAACCAGATAACCAACCGTTGACCTTTGTTGTCTTAATCATGTTGTGAAGTCCTTCCATGGCTAGGACGAACAGAAAAGGGGACAGAGGGTCCCCTTGTCTTATTACACTTTGTAATGCAAAAAAACCTTCCGATGCTCCATTAATCGCTACTGAAAACTTTACAGTTTAGATGCAGAAACTGTTCCACTTCTCCACAAATCCCATTCTCCTGACAGTGTTGATTAGAAACCCCCAATTCACATGGTCATAAGACTTTTCTATATCCAATTTGCATAGGATTTCAGGCATCTTTTGTGAAATTCTTAAGTCTACTGCTTCATTAGCTATCAATAATGCATCCATAATTTGTCTTCCTTGAATAAAACCAGTTTGTCCATTACCCCTTTGATCCTTTCAGTCAACACTTTAGACAAAAGCTTATAGAAGCTGCCTATCAAGCTAATTGGTCTAAAGTCTTTTAATTCCTTTGCGCCTTTCTTCTTGGGGAGCAATGCAATAAATATTGCATTGAAGCTCTTTTCAAATATCTCATGTTCATAGAAATTGTGAAAGGCATTCATAATATCATGTTTCAGAAATTCCCAGCATTTGATGAAGAAGCCCATTGTGTATCCATCAGGTCCAGGGGCTTTATCTATAGCCCACTTCTTCAAGCAGTTGAGCACCGCTTTCTCCTCAAATTGGCTTGTAATTGTGCTTTTTCTGCTTCTAAGATTGTAGGACAGTTTATCATCTTACCTACTGGTCTCTATCTTTCTGTTTCTGTGTACAACTTCTTATAGAAGTGGATGATCTCCACTTTTACTTTGTCTGGCTCCTTCACTATCTCACTTTGTACTTCCAGTTGGTCAATACAATTACTTCTTTTTATGTGCATTAGCTGAATTATGGATGTCAACTTCTTTTAGCCACAAAACTCTGGATCTTTGCCTTAATGCAGTCTCTTTCATTCTTGAGTAGCTCTTCATACTCCAAGAAAGTATTTGCCTTTAATGCAGCCTCTTCCTCTGTTAGTGCTCTATTATCAATTATAAAGTCCAGAGTTGCCATCTTGTTTAACAAATTGGATCTTTGCAAAACCAGATTTCCTTTTTCTCCCTTACTCCACTCCTTGAGAAATCCTTCTGGATAACAAATCTATTATCATGTTCACACGCAAAAGCAGCTATCCTGATAGGAGATATCATAGAAATCCTTTCACAAAATGTGGCCCAATTTAGAAGGGCATTAAATGATATGATGCAAATAACATATAAAAATAGAGAGGAGACAAAATCCTAATTATTCAGTCTCTCAAAATAACAAGAAGTCAAGCCATAAAGATCATACATAAACTCTTCTTTTTTTTGGTGAAAGACAAACATAACCTCTTCCTATCTCTAGCATGAAGATGATAGGAACGTGCATGTTGTAATTGTACACTGTACACCAAATAGAGTACATTTGTAAGTTCTACAAACAAGGACGGACCCATGTGGTTGGTGAGGTGCCACGACACCTATAACCAAGGGCGGATCCACAACGTAACATTTGGGTTCACGTGAACCCAATAACTTTGTCCAAACTTCGTATATGTATTAAGAAATCTACTAACTATTTATAATTGTTGTCAAAGACACACTTAAGTTCTCAGACGAGATGCAAAACATGTTGAGCGCTTCGCTGGCTTAATGTGCGCTTGAATGTCGTCAAGGCTCTAAGATATACTTTTTCTTATCAATAAAGCTCTCCTAAAGAGGAGACAACAAGCAATTGATGTCACTTTATCGTAAAAAATCAATTTTCTTTGTCCATATATTTGTTCTTCATGCTTATTATTACGAGTCTTGGATCAAACATATATATGTTTGTATTTCTCTGGATTTGTGTCTTTTTCCATTGAAGTCCACACTTTATTTGCGCTTAAAGACCCAATGGACCTTAGTGTTTTTTCGCGCTTTTTTCTTTTGATAACACTAATAAATAATTGAATGGGAATCCAATGATCATTGTTCTATGTTAACTTGAGGTCGCTTTAGGAATCCATAAACTTCAAATCATAAATACGTCTCTATGTGTAACTTGGCAAATGATACAAAAAATATGTTAGATATGTTTTCAAACTTGGCTATAGTTTGAGCTGGCACCTACATTCAGATAAGAGGAATAGGTGCAGAGGTTGAGAGTGAACCTAAATGTTATTTTGGCAAGGAGCAAAATTTGAATCGGTGAAGCCCCTATTTTTCTTTATCCAAGAATAGTTGCAGAGGTTGAGAGTGACCCTAAATGTTATTTTGGCAAAGAGCAAAATTTGAATCGGTGAAGCTCCTATTTTTCTTTATCCAGGATTTCAATTAATTTTGTATACCTCTTTTTCTTTCTTTTATCATTATGCTCCTTTTCTTATACTGTTTTAGATCCACAGAAAAGGACCTAAAACACTTGAAATCCCATACATTAATCGAAGCCCCAACTTCTAACCAAATCAGAATTACCATCTTTCTAGTTGTAAACTATTGCTCCCTTTGAAACTCTAATTGATCAAATTAAAGATTCATTTCTTTTATTTATTAGATTCAAAATTTTGTGGATCGTTATGGTGTTCAATTTGATTTTAAAAAAAAATTGGTGTTTAATTCATGCTGAGAATGTTGTATGCATCAGCAGATAATATGAATTTACTTAGATTTGTTTTCCTAGACTTTTATTTGTGTTCAGTAATAATTTGTCCCAGAGAATCATAAGCATTTGCATAGGTAACATTTCGGTCAGAATACATTGTACTCTTGTGTTGCTTTTTCAATTAATTAGTATTTAATAAGATGACTTTAAATCATCATATAACTAGAATCTAGCTAAAACTGTACACATTGCTCTGAATGCACTGTTCTTCGTTTCATTTGTATGCTTAGTATATAATTTATGGTGAATGAAATTACTATTAAGAAAATGTGCGGAGATTCCATTATTTTTATCTATGGATCAGAAACCTATTAAACGAATCCGAAATAACCCCTTTCGTTTGCATTCTTCAAATTCTGGGTCTACCTTTCTACAAATCTCTAGCAACATCTTACATACACAAATGCACAGCTAGAAAAGGACGGAGAAAGAAAGCACTTGCCGTCATTTGAAGTAGCAGAACCAAAATTGCTGCCAGGAGAAGGTGATTCCTCAGGTCTTAAAAACGACCTAGGCAAGGCCATCTCATCATCCACATCCTCGTCCTCATCCTCATCATTTCCTTCGTCTCCATCTTCTCTATCCTCGTTGCGCAACCAGGACTCTTTGGGATCCTCCACCAATTGATCAAAACCTAGGTTCACCTCTTCACGTTCACTGTTATTTTCAGCTTTGCCGGAGAGGTTCGGAGGGGTTTCGTACTCTTCATCACGGTCGAAGAAGTGTACAGAAGTCATCTCCGCAAAGCTCACTCTTCGAGCTCGCTTCCTTTGCATCGCCATGGTGGTACTGCCGTCCGAGTTCTCTGCGTTGTTGTTGTTGTTGTGGATTTGCCGACGGTCCTCACTGGTGCCGGCGGCGGCGTCAGTCGTCGGCGCTGACATGGTTAAGAATTGGGATGTGGATTTTCAAAATTTTGAAATTACTGTGAAATTCATTGCAGTCTGGATATTAGGGCTCGTTTGTACTACACTCATCGGAGGCAAATGAGTGTATCTTCTTTGTGCGGGAAAGGCAAAACGTATTCCGTTTAAAATACTCACATTTTTATAACTTCTACATTTATCATTGACTTTCCTTTGAAACCATATCTATTTTAAGTTAAACTTTTATTTGAATTTTTCGAGTTATTCTTTCTAATAAATATGAAACTTTTACCAGGCTATCAAAACTTCTCAATTCTCATATTATCTTGCTGGATGAAGAAATTTTAGGTCATAGAATATAATAAAAGGTATTGATTTAATAAATCACATATCTCTATATTCTTTTTATAAAAATATTTTGTGATAACTTGTTATTACAAATTTTATACATAAAAAAAATTCTAAAGATTCACTGATCCAATAGTTCGATAATAATAATAACTAGTGAATCTTTAATATAATTCTCTCAAGCATGGATACTCTTTTTACAAAAATTAAAATAATGAATCGTTATTTGTAAAATATAAAAAATTGATATCATAACTTGGAATTTCAAATTGTAATTGTAATTTTGTTCATAATTCATTAAAAAAAATTGTATTAAATTATAACTTTAAATTTAAGTCTTAAATTCTATGATCAAACGCTTACTCAAAGGCCAGAGCATTATATGGTGAAAAATTCATAGGTTAGCCAATTTTCAAAGCAAATAACTTTTAGTTAGTGTTGATAATTAAATTGTAAATAAAATCTTACCTATGCCCACTCTCTCATTCTTATTCTTCTTTTTCTTTCTTCATTTTAAACTACGTCGAATAAAAATATTTGGGAGAATTTTATAAAGAGATTCGATCTACGAATAGAATGTATAAACTATATAGAATGGAAGTTTGACTCCAAAGCCTATTGTTTGACTTCCTAGAAAATTTGGGTCATTTGTGTGTTTTTTTTTTTTTTTTGGCTGCAATTCTTTTTTTTATCTATGGCAAAAACAGAAATTTTAAGGATATTCAAATTTTAACAAAGTAATTTTTTTTATAAAAAAAATAATGAATGAGTGCATTGACAAAAAAATTGATGAATGGGTGCACTAACAATAATTTTTTTTAAAAAAAAATTTATCTAGACTAATTTACAAATACCATGTCATCAAAAAAGAAAAGGTACCAAACTAAAAAGTCAAATTTAAATAAATATAAAATATAAAAGATTTCAATTCAACTCAATAACTTATTGAAATCGATAAGGTTATAAACCTACACACACTACTCAAAAAATGTATATATCATTATCTGTGGAATTTCAAACTATGCATTTCTGATATTCGAAGATTTCTTAATTATACAAAAATATGAATGGATCATAATTAACAAAAAGAAAAAAAAAACTAATGCGTAAGGATTGTATCCAGCAATGCAACACATGTAATTTGTATCCGGAAATGGTAATTAAGATAAACAAAAATATTTTGACCCATTATGTTATTGGTCAATGGTAAGATGGTGGTCGACAGGAGTCATACCAACAGGGTAAGATAACAGACAGGCCTTCAATCCGATTGAGCCACCCCTGTCGTGAATCGTGATGGACACGGGACGAATAAATTTCAAATTCTTCGGACAATTTGATTTGAAATTTTTTTAGATTTGTGTTATTGTATTATACTGAACTTTTGTTTATTTGGTA
Organism: Solanum dulcamara; assembly: GCF_947179165.1. Classification (NCBI taxonomy): domain Eukaryota; kingdom Viridiplantae; phylum Streptophyta; class Magnoliopsida; order Solanales; family Solanaceae; genus Solanum; species Solanum dulcamara. The sequence continues at coordinate 13,015,886 of NC_077242.1, forward strand.
AGATTATATAAATAATAGTTTTTCACAATTTACGGAATTTCTTATCTTTATGAATAAAAAATCAAATTGCATATCCAAACAAAATTTCAACTTTATCATAATTCATATCATGATTTCATCTCACATGCCCATAGTATTCTGCATGCTATAACATTTCTAATTCGAATTTTTGCAGGTATAGAAGAAGTATAGTGGTTTCTGAAAACCCATAGTATTTTTTTATTTTTTTTTAGTGATAAGTGTCAAAAATACATCTGAACTATTCCCATTTTTTGAGTTACATACCTAAATTATTGAAAGTGTAAGTTTTATATCTAAACTATCACTTATTAATTTAACAAACACACATCTCTTTTATTTCAATCTCATATCATCGTATGTGTACTACACTTTCTCTTTCATTTAAAAAAAATTGTCACATCACACTCCACATTGACAAAACACTCACCTTAACAAAAATTAAATAAATTATTAGAATTAGTTAAAATGAAAAATAAAAAAAATGACGGGATTGGGGGGAGAGGTGATGGAGTGCGTGAGTAAAATATTTTAAATTTTATTTTTTTAAAAAAATAATTTCTTTTTAAAAAAAAAGTAGCTTCTTTTATAAAAAAATAATTTTTTTTTTGGGAATAGAAATACTTTAGTCTTTAACTTTTAAATAATATTAATAATTTATTTAATTTTTGTTAAAGTGAAATATTTTATTCATGTGGAATGTCATGTGACAAGATATTTTCAAAAAATAGAAAGAGTACAGAGAATTTATTACACACACTACTAAGATTTGTTTCTCAAATTAGTAAGTAATAGTTTAGGTATGAAACTCAAAAAAAAAAATAGTTTATGTGTGTTTTTGACACTTATTTTTTTTATTATTGTTGTACCCCCCTCGTTTCAAAAAAACGACATACTTTTCTTTTTAGTCTATTTCAAAAAGACTGATCTCTTTCTTTTTCTGATAGCACTTTAATTTCAGTTTTACACTTGACATGTTTAGAACCACAAGATTAAAAGATATCTTGATACATTTGATATAACTTCAATTTAAGACCACAAAATTGAAAAATCTTTTTTATTTTATTAAAGTCTCGACCAAATCAAACTAGCTCATTATTTTTTAAACGAAGGGAGTATTTATGTATATACTATTTGGAGTCGCAAAATACAGTGTGCAAAAACTCACCAAGCTGGTAATCCTCACACATTGAGATTACAGAACTGTAGGATTCTTTTACAAAATGTCAAAACTATTGTTTCTCAACGTAATACCGTTACAAGGGACCATATGATATGTATAATGTCCAAAAAGTTACTTAGCAAGGATTTGTTTCTCCATCAAATAATCGTCTGATAACTTAGGTGGTTCTTCGTCCTTGTTTCCTTTAATTATATCTACTCTCGTTCTCAAGAAGCTAGGTTGATTCGTCGAAGATAGAAGTCTTGCCCACATCCTGTCTGTAATCACAACCTTGTTTTGTTTCTCAATGATTCTCTGTTTTGTAGGCACCATGTAAAAGTACACTCATGTGACTTAATTATAAGGTAAGAAGGATAACTGTATTATATGTAATACGAAAAGATAACGAAATGAAACTCACATTAAAGGGTATGTAAGCATGTCTGTTATTGACAGGACCAACCGTAAAGCCTGTGTAGCCAGCCATTGCTCCATGTACAGCGCTTTGCGCTAGAAGGGTGCAATACACATTGTCAGATGCATTACTAGGAATAGCTCGAATCATGTATGTGGGATCTGCACAGAGAGAAGATCGAGAAGCAGGTTGTTAGCTAGGTCCTCATCAAATTGGCATTCGTTCAAACAATAATAATTACCAACCTATATATTTAAGATTAATGAGCATCTTCTTTTGTTTCGAGAAATGCTCCTGCAAAGAGGTCCATAGTGTTTAGTACAACACATAAGGAAAGCACCACGCGCACTTAATGGAGGACGGAAATAATTAAGTAGATCCCAACAATGAATTGTACCTTTATCCTTTCCGAGATCCATAAGCCAACATCTTGTAAAAGCTTATTCCCTGAAGGATCAGTGGATTTCAAACTCTCAGAAACTAGCTCTTGTCCGGCACCTTCAGCTATGACTATAACCATGTGTCCATTGTCTTTGAGCCTATGTTCTATATACTCAAACAGACCACCATGCCCTTCGAGATAGAAAGGGGATTCTGGAATCAAACAACAATCAACATCTCGACTAGCAAGAGTAGCATACATCGCTATGAATCCTGCACAAATTAATACATGTTAGAGAAACGTAAACCAGGCAGACAATTTCTACTATTTTATATGCAGTAGATCAGCTTTGTCATGTATATGTAGCAGTATCAATCTGCAATTCAAAAAGTATAACAGGTGAAGATTACCACTATCCCGTCCCATTAACTTCACAAGGCCAATTCCATTCTCAAAACTGGTAGCTTCAACATGAGCAGCACTAATAGCACGTTGGGCTTCCTCAACGGCGGAGTCAAAACCGAAAGACTTGTCAATAACCTGGATAGAAGCATAAAGATCACTAATTTAGTTTGGTTACCCACTGAATATTTTGGTACTTGATTTTAAATAAGTAACACATGACAGATAATCTATATGAAAAAGTAGTTACCGGTATATCATTATCGATTGTCTTGGGGATTCCAGCAACTGCAACATTGAGACCACGCCTTCTAATTTCCTGTAGGAGAAGAGACGGAATAAACTTGAGTGTCACAGTTCCATTATTTTCTCTATCAACACACTAAATATTTCCTCACATCAAGTGGTTACATTAGAATGATCAATTGATCTAAAACATGTTCTTCTGAAGCATTATTCTGGAGTGATTATGGATTAATGGCTAAGAAGGTATACCTCAAATATCACCGCTGCCCCTCTCTGGGTTCCGTCTCCTCCAATTATATAAACCTTGAAAACAAAAGGCAACATGAATATCTCAACAGGATGCGCATTTTAGACGGAAAGAAAATACCCTGAGTTAGTACTTAAATGAAATGTTCTGAGTTAGTTCTCAAAATAATATTTCTCTATTTTTTAGTTTTACCTGATTGATACCCCGGTCTTGAATGCTATCTACTATTTTCTTGGTAACATGACCTCCTCGAGATGTCCCAAGAATGGTTCCACCACGTTTATGGATATCATTCACAACCTTGGGTGTTAAGGGAATCGTGTTTTTGGAATAGAAACCTCGATATCCTCCCTACACATCCACAAATTTCATTAGTTCTGATGCAGATATGCATAACGCAAAAATTTGGAATTACGACTCAAAATAGAATGTACTGTTAAAACATAGCGGAAGAGCAAGATATTAAAAACTTGGAAAAAATAATGAAGTTTGATTTCAACCGTTTTTGTTAAGTTTGATTTCAACCTTACTCCTTGTGTTCCTAAAAAACCTTAAGTTATGCATTATACTTTGGTTGCGAGATCTGTTAATCTAGTCTTCAAGATGAGTCTTGATGCTACTGGTTCTACAACTATCTATCAAGCATTTTGATGAGCAGAGTTCAAATCGACACCAAGTATGTTACCATCGTCATAAGTAAAGTTGCTTTATTTTTTGAAGGCATAATACATAAGCAGACACTCAAATTTGGCCTTAACCGGCAAGTAAGCACTCCAACTTTGAGAGTGCACGTCTGGACACCTCAACTCGTCTCCACTGTGTCAGTTGAACACTCCAACTAACAAAACAATCATCTTGAAACCTCCAAAAATTATGTGTCACATCAGTATTAGGTGTCCACGAGACACTAGTGGGGATGAGTTGCGGTGTTTAGTTGCCGGTTGAGACCATGGGTGTCTGTTTATGTATTATACAATTGTTTGAATGTATTACTGTGTCATGGAATGAAATGTATACTCACATCTATCCCCATGACTCTGCTTACGCCATACATATAGTGTAGGCCACATACTATTTCCCTGATAACTGTATTGAGACCAGGACATAAGCCTCCACATGTTACAATACATGCATAAACATCTTCTGGCTCAAAATAAACCTGAAAAATCATCAGGAATGTTCATATTAAATTTGACAAAACCATAGAATCTGGATGCTGAATATGATGTAGTTACATCAGATAATTACATACTTTTTGGCAAGGACCAGCTCGACGAAAATGTATCCCCCTTGGACTGTTCTTGTGGACAACAATCTGTTAATTTGTAGGCAAACATATAAGCAGGACGAAACCTTGTCCAACAAGGATTCCATTAAGTGATATACATACTATTCCCTCAAAACTATCATGAAATTTTAAGTTTGTTTCAGCAGATCTTAGACGATCTTGTCCAAAGATATAGGCATCGTAACTAAGACAAATTCACATGAGTTTTGCCTCCATTTACTATGGCACAAAAGTCTAGGCATATTTTTTCATTTCAAACAGAACTGACCTTTTGGGCAACTGTATCATCCTCATCGACAAAATACTGCCTGGAAAAATGTTAAAATTTTGGTTGATCAGCCTGATCCTCTTGAACTTTATAAATAAGCAACCAAAACTGAAGGAGAATAATATCAGTCTGACTTACTTAACGACTGAATATGAAGGATTATCCTGCAATGGATTAGGATATGTCTGCAATGACGGGACAAGTATTTAGTACTTGATCAAAATAGACCCCTCCTCCTTCAAAAGTAACCTCTTACAGCAAAAATCATGTTCAAAAGAAGAATGTAAAGCAGAGAATATCTACTAGTTTCTTTCCCAATTATTCATCATCCCAGAAACAAATCCGAAGTGGGATCTTGAGGAAACTGTATATGCTGACCATATCCCTATTATCGTTCGAGGCAAAATACTAAACGAGGCATGACAAAGCATTTTGAAAAAGTAGCAGTAACTAGGATAAAATAATACAAAAGTAGAAGCTAAGTAACAATAAAATTAAGTAAGAGATAGATAGAGGGAGTGTACAGGAAGATTAGGAATGTAATCAGACAAATGAGGAACGTCTTCCAGAACATAACCATCATCACCGATCACGATTTTCTTCTTCTGTTGTGAATTTAGCGCTTCTCCCATTGAACAACTTATATTCAAATCAGTATGCTCTGTTACTGCTGAAAAATTATGTTCCAATGATCCCATAATTCAATTCAAATCTACTTAGCTATTTATCTCAAATGAATTACCCACGATGCTAATTGCTAAAACAAAGTTGAGCAGAACTCTGAACTTCCAACTAAAAATATTAGTCAACAACCTAACATATAAAATACAAATACTACACACAGGTGGCAACCGTTTATTGAATTTTCTTTTTGGTTAGGAGTTCACGAAAAGTTATTATTACAAAAAATGAGAGGACTCAAATTGTTTTGAAAAGTTTTATGACATTAAATTGTCTCTGAGTCTTCTGGAAATTAGAAGATTCTCTACTCGTATTCTAGATTCTGTCAAATATGGACTTGTTTTTATTTATATAATAGAAAAAGAAAAAAAGGCATGAGGTCAATAATGACCTAACACTTTGAATATTTTACTAAATTGACGTTTACTGTAGCATATCGATCGTCAATCCCCACGCCTTCTCTATCTTTATTTTTCTATTGAAAAATCAACAGCCACTAGTTATTTTGCCCCTTGCCCAAATACACGCCACAAATTTTCATTTTAACACGAGTCTATTACGCCATTCATTCCCAAATAAACGATACAGTAATGAATATAATATGTAATTTATTAAATTATTATGTATTATTTAATAAATATCTTTTGAAAATTGAATATTATTGGTGTAATATAACATAATTACAATAAATTATAGTTGAAAACAAAAAAAATGACAGAAATGAATAAATAATTCATTCAGGCTAAGGCACAGATATTTTGCTCTTTTTAAAGAGATTAAAGCTCACTGCGGCATAATCATATCCAACAGTAGATCTCTTGACTTGTCCCCTCTGGGATACAACAGTCCAACAAAGTTGTACAACTCAAGCAACTCCGGATTAGTTGGAGAGTTCAAAGCTCCACAAAAAAAACTCCTTCCTTCAACATATAAATATCCTCTTTTGTATAGAGAATATAGTTGAAGACTTTGAATAATTTTTTTGTCTCAACTCTCTCTTTCACTACATTAACCTCAATATAAATACAATATAAACTTCTCATCTTTTCTTACACGCTTTATCTTCTTCATATCTTGTACACAAATCCATCACTATTTATAGGTGAAGAATTCTTCCTTGCAATGAATAGAAAGATTATGGATAGTAAACTGGCTAAATGAATGGGCAAATGTTACATAAGTTACAAGAATAAAGAGGTAGAATACTGATGAAATGAAGAGTATGTGGTTACAAAAGTTAGTAACAACTAATGACCACATTCTACCATATTGATGAGAGTAAAGAGACACAAATGTAATGTCCACCAATAGACATAATATGATACATAATGTGACATATTATATATTTTTATTAATATTAAAATGTCACACTAACAAACACTATTAAGAAGATGGAGTATAAAGGTATAATTATTTGTCATTTAGGAAGTTCAAAACAAAATTAATTATTTTTTCTCATTTTATCTTAGAGAAAAAATAGTCAAATAACCCCCCAACCTAATATCGAATTTTCAACTACACACCTATACTCCATGTGAGTCATATTACCCTCTTGAACTACTAAAAATGGAATAACTTACCCCTTAAGCGCTAAGTTGACATAAAAAGTGTATTTCACTCTCTTTGAGAGAGTGAGTTACCTATTTTTTTCCTTTTATTTTCGTTTCCTTCTTCTTCTTTTTTCTTTCTTATTATTTATCTATCCAAATATACCTCTGTAATCATTTAAAGTTTAATAAATATAAATTTATAAAACAATTCGAATTATATCAAATTCAAGATATATTAATTCAAATAAATATTATGAATTAATACAAGTATAATTTTGTCACGACCTAGCCCCGTAGGCCGTGACTAGTGTCCGAATTGGACACCCTCGTATACACACCTATTATCTATAATCAATCGGCAATTAAACATGATATAGGATTTATATGGGTAGCACATTGTTTCAAACTATTACTTATATATATACTAAAATCACCTATTTCTTGGAGAGTCTTAATTGTCAAAAATAAGATAACATAATATGTAAGCCGACAAGGCTTCCACTCCGAATGTAAACGTCCAAAAACATAAGTCATACTAGTACACCGGACAACATCTATATACAACCCACTCATATGTCTACAGACCTCTAAGAGGATTAACAATAGCATATGACGTAACAGGGCCCCGTCGTACCCCTAAATACACAAATATATACATTATAAGGATTAGTACCCAAAGTTTGGGCTCCGAGAAAATGGAGCACTTCAAACCCGTTGAGTAGAATCCTAAGCTGGCGGCTCTCCAAAATGAGTATCTGTACCTGCGGGCATGAAATGCAGCCCCCCCAAAAAAAGGGGGTCAGTACAAACTATGTACCGAGTATATAAAGCATAAAATACCGTAAAGGAGATCACATCTGCAATAAAGATTCAGGAGCTAATCACTGTACCTGTGTCTTATGAAATGAATACATGCATATCATCATCATATATCATACCCGGCCCGTTAGGGAACTCGGTGTCACAATTATATCAATATATCGTTATATGTATATATATACCATACCCGGCCCTCTAGCAAGGGACTCGGTGAATAGAGTAGTGTACACTGATACCGTACCCGGCCCATTATGGAACTCGGTGCCATAATCATATCGTCATATCATCATAATATCATATTATCATATCACGTACCCGGCCCTCTAGTAAGGGACTCGGTGAATAATGTAGTGGAATCCATACATGATAACATACCCGGCCTATCGTAGGACTCGGTGAATAATACCATAACAATATGCACGAATAAGGTATCATTAGCAACCTTGTGAAATTTGATCATTATCGGAGACTTAATAGAATAAGCAAAACAGTCCATCATTTGAAAACCAAGACAATAGTCATTATGAATCACACCAATTATGGATTATACTAAAATATGAATTATACCACAACATGAGTTATACCAACTAGGATGGCTGGAATCATACACATGAGTCAAGACATAACAATATAAATTTTGAAAATCAAGAACGGTAGCCATCCGAGTATATCTACGAATAAGAGTTTCTTTGGAATTTAAGCATACGTCATTCGTTCGTTTCATATGGATCATGCCAAAAGAAGAAAATGTTAACTTTACATACCTTTAGCGTTTATACGTATATGCTGTCCAATATTGTCTCAACCTATATTAAAACGTTAAGCACTATGGTTAAGCTATGGACAAGAATAAAACGTAGTCTATCGTTAGTAGGTTATTTCTAAAAAAAATTGGATAGCACCTCTCCTATACCGCTCACTTTTTCCACTTTCAAACCAGCCATATAATCATCAATCAACATCAACAATCCAAAATATTGACACAAAATAAGATTTATTATTGACAATAAGCCTAGAATATTTCCACCCGACTCATGTTACCAAAGCAGTAAATTCGGAAAGTCAAGTACCTCATGTTGTATCTAAATTTTGAAAATGAAAACGGCAAAACTGGACTTTATGACCTCATGAAACATTTAGATCTTTGTCTTAAGTTTCCAATGCAAAAGAAATCAACTCAAAAATCATTTTGCTACAAAGAGATATCATCAAAATACGAACAGCTATACATGAAGGATTTTTCAATCCAGAATCTGGACAGAATTTGTCTTATGATTCATCCTCAGTTTTCGACATAATAACAGCAGATATAGACTAAGATATAAACATAAGAGTTGTAGGTACGTGTATTAGCTTTCCAAAACATGTTTAATATCTAAAATCGAAGGTCTACACAATGATATATTCCCGAATTACTACCAGCTACTCAATTCCAAAAACGATTTTGAACATTCACAATCTTCATACACCTTTTTCCTCCAAATTCAAGAACAACAACTCATCAACAACATCAAAACAATATCAACCATTATTATACATCATCACTAAGCTAATTCCATCCATTTAATCTACCTAAAACAACCTTTTAACCTATAAATCTCAACAAATCACCAAACTAGTTTATAACACTATTTTCTCCGTTCTAATCCGTTAAAACTCTAACTAAACTTGTCAACAATGAAAAGAAGACTTTAATATTACCTTAAATTTGCAGCACCACATAAAATCTTCTCCTTATTGGATGATATCTAGCTCAAATTGAAGTCAATGCGACGTACAACAATTTTCTCTTCAAGAGCTTTGAGATTCGGGGCTTTAATTTTGGTCGGATTTGGTTTTTCTCTCAAGAACTTCCCCTCTCTCTCTCTGGAAATTTTTCTGGATATTTTCTTAGTCTAAAGTATGAAAGAATAGATAAGAATTAGATTAATTTCGTGGGTATTGGGCCTGACCCGAATTAGAATTGGGTTGGGCCGAATTCACTATTTAGTTTGGCCTGTCAGACTTAAAACGTCTATATCTTATTACTCCGATATCACATTTCGTCCCACGACCTATGATTGGAAAGATATTTCAATTATCTACAACTTTCATGTTGAGAGTTTTCCCAAATTCTCAAATTATAAAGAGGTTATAGCCTCCCGAAGTCAGCTTACCCGAAACGTAACTTTAAGAAAAACATATTTGATGGCTTCTATTTTGATTTGGCTTAAGGGTCCTTCTTGAGATGTATTTTACTACACATAAATTATTCATATAACTTGGCATCTACAACAAATCATGTCCTTTTAAAATTTAAAATTAAAAGTCCTTAAATTTATAATCGTTAGCTTACGAATAATCCAAAATGCAAAAATACGGAATGTAACAAATTTTTAGAAATCACATAATGTAAGGAGCAAATTACATTTCATCTCTACCCTTTACCAATTTACAAAAATCCCTTCAAATTTATCCCATCCGAATACATAAATATTGATACATTACAGAACTTGTTTGTTGAGTTTAAAAAGGAAATAAAAGGTAAAATTAAATGTCAGTTCCACAAATCACACAAAATAAATTGATATCAATCTCTATTAAAATTTTAGAAACTTCAAACAATTCAAATTTTAAATTTTCTTCTCCCCAATCTATCAAAATCGTAACAAATTTTCTTATTCTTCTTTTTCATCATCCATTTTTTTCTTTCTAGTCATCAGTTATCAATTTTTAATTTTTTTTGTTTTTTAGCCTTTTCATTTATAATTTTTTGATACATATGGATGATTCTCTATTAGTATTGTAGTTACCCAATTAATTGAAGAAGGATGCATCTTTGACTTCAAAAATTGACTGCAGAAAAAAGCCCAAAAAAGGAGGGGAAAAGGTATAGTTGTTGGTGGCTCCGGTAAGGGTTTTAAGTCGAGATCAATGGATGGCGTCATTGTTGAAAGTGAAAAAAAAGCTAGGGAAGTTGATATAGAGCAAAGAAGAAAGTGTAGAAGGATTTCGTCATCACGTTTTTTTTGCTTTCAACAAATCAGATTGTTGATTTTTTTCAATTTTTTGTTGTTCATCTTTTTGTAATACATATAGGTTCAGATTTTTAATGTATCTAGTTGTTTTTCTTTGAATTAATGTATAATGTCTTCGTTTCAATATTATGATGCATTACATTTTTATCATGCACGATGTATTGTGTTTAAATATTAATTTTTATACATAACCTTAATTTATTAAAACACAAATTAGTATGTATCATGTTCATCGTTATGTATTTGATAACTAATACAAGTTTCGTTATTGTTTTACTATCAGATACATACACCAAACTTATTCAAATAGAAGGTTATGTATTTGTAGACATTATCAAATATAATTGTTGATAGAACAACTAGTTGTTATTTTTTTTTTGGTTGTTAATCTTTTTCTGATACATATGAGTTCCAGGCATGATACATAAATCTGAATTTATAATAAATGTATTTGATACATAGAGAGTACCTATCTCAAATATAACATCTTGTGGGCAACAATTACCTATTTAATGTATCTAGTAAAAATACAGTACTTAACAATTCAAACAAGATACATAAATAGTAATGTATCATGATAAATCTATTCATCCCAAAAATACAATTCAAATGTAATATATCATAATGTTGAAACAAAGGCATTATATATTAATTTAAGAAACAAAAATAATTAGATACATTAAACATGTGAACCTATATCACAAAAAGATGAACAACAAAAATTGACCTTCATCCATATGTATCAACAATTTTTTAAGATGAATTTTTTTTAAAAAAAACTGAAGTGATGGAAAGAGTTCTACCACTTGAATAACTTGAAATTATTAATTGGAAAGTGAAAATATTTGAAATTCAAAAATAGGTTAATGGATGTAACTATTGAGAGATTTGTGGCATGAAAAAAGGAAGAAAAATCATGGGTATAATATTTTGAATTATGTATCCGAAAAAGGGAATGATGGAAGCAAAAGAAGGGATTTTTGATATATTTTTTAAAAAGGTAGGAAAAATAATAAAAAAATATAGTAAAAAAGGGTGTGTAGTTAAGTTATTTTTTCTTAATATAATTGGATCAATTATTTAAGTCCAATGAATATGGATTTAATTAAAGACCAATTTTATTGGGCTAATTCATCTAATTGGGCTACAAATGATGAGTCAATTGTGCTAAGCCTAATGTCATCTCATCTTAGATGCCCAATTTGATGCCACATGTCAAATGACGTGGCATGTCAAGTCAAACAAAAAGGCCAGTAGGATCAAGCTATGTATCAAAATGTCATGACAATCTTATCCCAATCAAAGACCAATAAAAATGTGTCATGTGTTTAAGTGATTTGTTTCGACCAATCAAATATAACCATGTCATTTAAATTTGATGGGGCTAAGAAAGCCTATTTTTATCAATACTCCGTCATGTCACTTAAATCTGATTGGCCGAAGGAAAGTTGTTCTCATCAGAACTCCTCTATTGTGCAACTAGGGGTCCTCATAATTCAGAAATGACATCAGAAATTCTAACAAGAAGTTAGAGAGAGCTCGTGGATCAAACGCCGCAAATTTCTCTACAAGTTCAATAATTCAAGCACTCAAACATTCAAGTTCAAGAACGACTCAAGATGCCAGATTCGAGAACAAAGCTCAAAAGCCCTTACATTCAAGCACAAGTCAAGATCAGGGTCAAGTTCAAATTCAAGTCCATTAAGATTCAAGACCAAACTCAAAAGCCTTTGAATCCAAGTATAAGTCAAGAACAAGTTCAAGATTAAGCTCAAGAGCCCTTGAATTTATATTCGAAAAGACGAATCAGAGGATATATAAAAATTGTAATGCTCATAGTTGAAATCTAATATTACGATTGTTACGATATTTGTCGATCTTGATTATTATTTTTTCGACGCGAAATTTTGTTGTCTACAACCTCCTCCACCATTATCATTGTAAAAGCTTCATCAATGTACGTCTAGTATAAACATTATCAGCAATTAATGTAATTTATGAACACATAATCGTTCAATAGACTTGTTTAGAACACATATAACAAATTTAATTCATTTTTTTTAAAAAAAACATACCTATTAATTGATTTTTTTTAAGTCATTGACTCAAGAGTAACAACAAGAAATAGAAGTAATTTGGTTGTTATTTTTGAAATTATTAGAAGGAATTGAAACGAAAATAGCTTCTACATTTGTGAAGATGGATCCTCCATTTTCTCTTACAACCCAATAAGAATCAAAATCAAAAACTCAGATTATAAACTATTCATAAAAAATTTAGAGAGAGGGTGTGAGGGTAGGATGTGTAAGGTCGTTGCTATTTTGGGTTTGTTTAAAACTTTGTAGAATCATAAGAGTAGTGTAAAATTAGTGCCATTTTTGTTTTGAGCTTGATTTTGAGATTTAAGGTCATTTCCGTTAGGTTTGATTTTGATTTATTAGACAGAGAGAAATTTTTTGAGGTCAAAAATCATTTTAGGTTGAAAAAATAACTGAGGAAGAAGTAGGAGGAGTAAAAAATAAAAAATTTAAAAATAATTAATTGGTGAAATACATGCGTCAAGCACGTGTTTCACCACAAGACACATGATTGATAATGGCGTTTTAGGGTGGAATTGATTTTACTTTAAGATAGTTTAGAGGAATAATAGAATCCTCGTGAAATATAAGTGTGTAATTGAGAATTCGATAATAGATTGGGGTCATTTGTCTATTTTCTCGTTTTATCTTTAGTATAGTTTTTTTTTTTTGAAAACTACAAAATTCATGATTATGTGGTGTTATTACTTTTGGAGTTGTTAATTTAGTCTATTATTTGGTGTTTATTTATATTTATTTTTGTTGACATATAAATAAAGTGACTGTGATAATTGCATATTTATTAATAGAGATGACATATAAATAGAAAAAATATTTAATAGAGAGTAATTATAATTTAAACACAAAAAAAGATAAAATAATTGAAAAAATCTTCTTAATTAATATTTTTAAGAATTGTGTAAAATAAAATAAAAGAGCGATAGATAATTTAAAACAGAGGGAGTACCTAATTAGACTCCTAAATTATATCGTAATTTCTTCTTCCTCCTTAGTGCCTTTTCTTTTTCTTTTTATTATATTATATAATAAACGACGGTATTGGGAGGTGGTGTGTCTGGATATAGAGATGTTAAAATGTGAAATTTTAAAAAATATATGGTCCAACATATTTTTTCCTTAAAAGTGATCCATCATATCGCACAAGACTTGTGCAATATCTTCTGTGTAGTTTATAGGTTATTACATATTGAAGGTTTACCCAGTGCGCATAAAATGCTCACCACCGAGTGTTCACTTAAAGGACCAGAGGCTATGATAGAGGTTGTAGTGGCTGCAGGTTATTCTAGAGTTTTCAAAAAACTTTTCGTCGGTAAAAAAAGAAGAGAAACTTTCACAACACGTGGAATTAATTAGTACTAACATATATGACGCAGAATTTAAAGTAGACGTAAGAAATTATATAAATATAAAGATTTTTTTTTCTATTTGATAACAACAACATTTTTTAAAAAGGTTACAAATAATAACTTTAAAATATTCATGAGGTGCGTAAATAATGTGAGAATGCTATTTTCTCCGTCTCCCATATTAGTTGTCATGTATATTAAAAATAGTTTTCCTAAAATAGTTGTCAATTTAAACAATCAAGAGAAAATTAATTATATTTTTTCAACTTTACCCTTAGCATTAATTATTAAGACTTAAGAGTTACAAAATTAGATAAAGAATAAGGAACAAAGAATTAATAAAGGGTATATTAGTCAAATAATGCTCCTAATTAATGTTTTATTAAGAATTGTGCAAAATCTTATCATGACAACTAAAATGTAAACAAGAACTTGATTGGTTATGGATCCATGATTGTTGATTCGTTCTTACCCTGGCAAGGTATGAACAGACGTGGCAACAACGTCGGCTTGTTGTACTATCACTGGCTCATAGGTGATAGCTGTCAGTTAGAGAAACTCCCAATTTGAGTGGATTGTGCATGATATGATTGATTGATTGAGATTGTTGATGATTGAGTTCGATTTTAAAACATTGCTAAATTCTAATTTGCATATCTATTGAGTTGAGTTCTTTGACATTATTATTGGATCGGATTGTATACGATTGGATTGGATCGAATTGTATATGATTGGATTGGATCGGATTGTATACGATTGGATTAGATCGGATTGTATATGATGGGATTGGATTGAATTGTAAATGATTGGATTGGATTGAATTGGATTGTATATGATTGTTTTCTCTCTAAACTGTGTCCTTACTTTAGACTTATGACACCTTGATTGAGTCTCTCTTATCTTTATGACTAGGGATATTTGAACCGGTATTGTTCTATCTTGACACATGTTTCATTTTGCCATATTACATACTCGTACATTTCACGTACTGACGTCTATTTGGACCTGCATCGTTTCATGATGCAGAGACAGGTTTAAGAGATCATCAATAGGCGCACCGTTGAGGATCTATTCACACTCAGCTCATTGGTGAGTCCTCCCCTACATTCGGAGGACACCACTTATGTTATTCTTGCATCGAGTTTAGTCTTTTCATTCCGATTTGAGGTAGACATGAACCTGTTATTGACACCAATTAGATAGTAGTGATAGATGCTTCATAGACTAGATAGTGATGGGTCGATTGAGTATTTTATGTTCTCCTCATATTCTTGTCAGACTATTTTAATGACATAGAGGGAGGTTTGATTTGTTGTTCCTTGACCTTTATTTATTGAGTTAGATTGATGATTTGAGTTGCCCACTAAATTATTCCTTTATTTTAAGCCTTCCACTGATTGATTGAATGAACGGATGTGTGATTTGACCAAGTGGTTCGCTTGGGGACCAGCAATGGTCTTCTAGTGCCGGCCACGTCTAGGATACCCTCCAGGGGCGTGACACTTTTAATTACATTTAGATACAAAAAGTAGCATACACTGTAATTTTTTCAAAATAATAAATAGAGAAAAGATTCGTAATAGTATAAAATACTCAATTACGTTAATAAGAATATGATCTCAATAGTACAAACATTAAAAAGAACTATCAACGCCTAAAAAAGTTCAAAGAAAGAAAATAGAAAAAAAAAAAGAATTTAGCATAAAACTCGTCAGATAAACAACCGTGGACAAGTTTGTTACATCAACTTTGATTAACAAAATACTTTTAATCATTTCAAATTAAAGATCTACATCCCACTTATTTAATTTACTTCCAAAATGTTTTGATATCTTTTATATGTTTTTAAGTTATTATACAATAGAAAATTGTCTAATATTTTAAAATTTTAAATTAAATTACTCAAATATTCATATTTGACAATAAACCAATGTAGTGTATTGAAATAAATGGCTAACATTTTGTTAAATTGGAACAACTTTACCCATATAGATAAATATTACCAACGAATATTTCTTGTGAACAGAACCACACTAATTTTTTAATAATGTATATGTGCATTTTCGAGTTATTTATACTGAAAACACTATGTTTGGGGTCTTTGACTTTTGTCACCCTAAAATAGAAGTTTTAGTTATTTATTTTTGAATCGGCCATTAAGATTTGACACAACTTGTTCCAAAAGGAGATGTGTTAAAATTTATTTTTGATTTCACGAAAATAATTAAGTTTCAATGATTTTTTCTGAACTTGAAAATTACTTGAATTGTCTCCTTTGATGAAATAAATTGAATTTATATATAATTAGAATAAAAATCTCTAATCAAGATCGTTACAGGTTATCACAAATTTTCTAAAATATTTTTAACTATTTCAAATCAAAATAGAAAAAAATCAAAATAATTGATAAGTCCAAATTTTAAAATTTTACAAACAATTTAATTAGGGTCTGTTTGGAAAGCTACATGGTAATTAAAATTGATGTAATTACTAGGTAGTAATTACTAGCATAGTAATTACACAGTCTAGTAATTATGATAACATGTTTGTTTGCCACAGTGTAATTAAAAGGTTATATTAAATTTTAAAAATAAAAGTTAATTTTTTAAATTTATAATTTATATTAGACAAATAAGAATCTTTATAAATGATATTAAATTAAATATTAATTAATAAACATATGTTCTTAATTAATATTATAAAAAATAATTTATTTATATTTTTTAAATTAGTATATTTTAAATAATTTAATCAAATAAACTAAAAGTATAAGATATTTATGAACATCATGAAATGTATGTTTGACAAAAATGTTAATATTATAAATATAATATCATAAAATTATTAAAACATTTGACAAAAAAATAATATATCAAGTTTAACTAAAAACTAAATGTTTTGCAATGTGAGATATCAAGTCAGTAGTACTAAAACAAATGAAATTAAAAATATGACATAAATCCTAAATTCAAAATAAAAAATTTAACATAATGCTCTTATATCAAATTTTAACACAACATATATAAATATGATTTTAAAAATTAGAATACTAACAAAATTATTTTTAAGAAAAAATAGAATAATAAATAAATAAATAATATGAAAAATTGAATGGAATGAAAAAGTAAAGGTTGAGAATGAGAATGAAATGAAATATAAATTAAAAAAAATTTAAAATATATATTTAGAAAATATTAGAATAATAATAATATTTTTTAAAAAATAGTAGAAATAAAAAATAAAAAATATAAATATAAATAAAAGAAGAATTTTAAAATGTTTCATGCAATTACACCAATTCTTTACCCTCTCTTGGGAATTGAAGAGTGTAATTACTCCCCTTCAATTACACCAATTCCTCTCTTACCAAGTAGTTACTTGCCTATCAAACATGCCAAAGAGTATAATTACACCAAATTCAAATTATATTGTGGTTTTCCAAACATGCTCTTAGCAAAATTGGATTTTCAAAATTTATCTCAATTTTACCTTATCATAATCTCTAGCTATATATACCTGATAAGTGTCACGACCCAAAATGAGCCATTAGTGGAACTTACACTTAACCTCCTAGGTGGAAGAATCAAAGATTTAACTTATAAACCACGACAATAATACGGAAGCTCAACCTTATTAAAGTCAGAAATAACCAAAGCCACTAAAATCTATTACTTAACGTTTTCCAAAATCTGAAAGTCATCACATAAAGGACATCTAAATTCAAAAACTAAGTCTGAAAATATCAAACACCAAAATAAGCAATTAACATAGTGTGTCCGAAAACTAAGGACTCCATGTCATGATCGAGAGAATCCATCACGAGCTTAGAACGATAGCTTACCATGCAATCTAATAAACTAGAGACTAATTAGAGCTGAGGTCGAGTCGAAGTCGATGGAACACTCACTGCACTCCATAAAATAAAACAAAGAAAAATACAAGTAGGGGTCAGTACAGGACAACATGTACTGAGTAAGTATCATCGGTCAACTCAAAATAGAAATTAATATGCATAAAGTAATAGCGGAAAATCAACAATAACACTTAACAAGTGGCAACCAATGAACAATTACATAACCAGTCAACAATATCAAGATCACACATGAGGACTCAAGCCTCCACATCACGCTCTTTTGGAAAATGAGTTATTGGAGATTGGGTAGTATTAAGTCATTTTAATTTGTTTACCTTTAATATTACCGTGTCGGAACGTGACAGCCGATCCAAATATACCGTGTCGTAATGTGACATCCGATCCAAATATATCATGCCTGAACATGACACCCGATCCAAATATATCATGTTGGAACGTGACACTCGATCCAAATATATTTAATTTATCATTCTTTATTATTACATTTCACTTTATTAGCAATATTTTATCAAGTCTTCTTTATTCAATGCACTATTTTTGATAAGGCAATTTCAAGATTATAGATTTCATGGTCTTGGGATCTCATACCAATCACAACAACATATCAACCATCCAAACCACAATAATTAAATGTATAGTAAACTTCACACATTACTCAATGACTATCAATCACTATTAAGAGTCTATCTATAATATAGAATAAACCATAATCTACCTCAACTGAAGAACCCAAGTCAAGCAAGCTAATCCACCAGTGTCTTTCCTTTCTACGATGCCTCAAAATATTTCCAATCTATCAAATATATAATATTCATAAGTACACGAGTCTATAAACACCCATATTACTATATATCTAGCCTAGACTTAATAACCCATCTAAACCTATAATCAATTCCTAAATTTTGATACCAACTAATATCTCAAGCTAAGTCTCATATTCCTAAATATTAAGCAAGGGTTAAGTCTCAATTCCTCCAAATAACATAACTTTAATGGTATCCATATAATACAATACACTTATTATTTAATTACATATACCAATATATCAAAACATAAATCATAATATGAATATAATAAGAAAATTCTAGCGAACACTTAAAACCAAATTATGAAATTGACATGTTGGCGGAACCAATTATAACTTTCAAAATCATCCAATATATGCCATTAATAACTATCCACTGATTACTATATATATATATATATATATATAATCTAATCTAATAACAACGAATATGCAGAACCAACAAAAGCATTCAGCCGTTACTTGATCTTCGTTCGTCGCCCAAGTTCCATCCAAACCCTTTTTTTTTCTTCTAAAATTTTTAGATATTAAAAGTGACAAATACCCCTAACTTATTTTAATGCTATGAAATAAGTTGTATAGGATATTAAATAAATTATAAATTTAGCCCACCAATTAAATTAAATATGTAAAGTTATCCCTCAATTAAATAACCTTAGTTATCAATTAGTCCAAAGTACCCATTAAAATTTTTACGAGATGAGTCTTTTATGAAATAAAAAACTTTAGTAGTCGAAATGACCTAATGGGACGTTACAATAAGTTATACATTACTAATATATATTACTGGTGTTCTTGACCTCCCTTTGCCATGTCAGTTGGGGTGGTATACATTTTTAATTCTACCTCTCTATTGTGTTTCTGATTCATTTTTGAGGGCTTTTCCTTCGTTTCGGTTGGGCGAGTAATGCGTATTCAAGAGGGTCCAAAAAATTAAAATATTGTACTTTGATATTTGAATAAAGTACGTAACCCCTAAATAAATTGATCAGCCTTTGATCTTGTATTTAGGATATTTAAAATTTATATATATACATAAAACCAACTTTTTATCCCTAGATACACCTTGTTATTGTGTGAGATTTCAAATCAAACATTATTAAATGTTATGACACTTATAGTTCTGTTTAGTTCTTCCTTTCCCATTGTTCTAATTTCAACCCCACCCATTAAGTCGTTTTGAGTACTAAAACATTTCAGTTCATAAAAAACTTATTTCATAAATTTTTTAATGGATATTTTAGACTATTCGATAACTACAGTTATTTAGTTGAGGGGTAAATTTAGATAACTAATTTAATTAATGGACTAAAGTGGTAATATATTTAATACCATATACCACTTATTCCATATTTATTTAAATAGTTCGTAGTATTATCACTTTTAGTACTTAATTAATTTAGAAAAGAAAAAAGAAAAGGAGAAAGGAAATCAACTTGTTCGGCGTCGACAAACATTAGCGAGGTAACCTATATAATTTTCCCAATTTCATTTACATAAAACTGCTACTTAGTGCATAGATAATTATTGCATTGTTTGTGGATAACAAATTGTCCAATTAGTGTTGGGTGGAGAAAGTTATGAATTGAAAAAAAAGTTATGTGCAATGTGGGTTCATTTAATTGATGGATTGAGTTGTTACTTTTAGTGGTGGCATTGATAGATGTAGTGAATAATCAATGATGGCATAGTGAGAAGAAAATGGTCGAGAAGATACACATATGAATCAATTGTTAAAAATATAAGGTTTCGATTAGTTCATGCATGCAGGTTAAGTACTGCACTGATTTCGTATAATTTTGGGTTGATTTTGATTTCTTTTCTTATAGTTATCATATCATGAATCAAGTTATGGCATATTGAGATAGGTAATCAAATAATAGGTGTATTGTATTATATGATATCATTAGATTTATGCTATTGGAAGAAATTGAGGCCTAACCCTTGCTTAAGATTTAGGAATATGAGACTTGAGATATTAGTTGGTATCAAAACTTAGGAATTTGATTATAGATTTGGATGAGTTGTTGGGTATAGGTTAAACATATATATATATATATATATATATATATATATATATATATATAATGTTGGTGTCTACGAATTCGTTTGCTTATGAATATTGTATAATTGATAGATTGGAAACGTGAGGCTTTGAAGAAAGGAAAAACATTGGTGGATTATCTTGCTTGACATTGGTTCTTCAGTAGAGGTAGGTTATGGTTTATTTATATCATAGAAAGACTTTTAATAGTGATTGATAGTCATTGAGTAATGTTGTGAAGTTTTTTATGCATTTAATTATTGTGGTTTGGATGATTGATATGTTGTTGTGATTGATCTGAAATTTCAAAATCGTAAAATTCATAATCTTGATCTTTCCATATCAAAAGGGATACCTCAAATAAAGAAAGCTTGATGAAATACTGATAATAAAGTGGAAAGAAATAAGAAAGAATGATAAATTAATTATATTTGGATCGGATGTCACGTTTCGACACGATATATTTGTATCGGCTGTCACGTTCCAACACAATATTATTGGATCGGATGTCACATTCCAATATGGTATATTTGGATCAGGTGTCACATTCCGACACGATATTATTAGATCCGATGTCATGTTCCGACATGATATATTTAGATCGGATGTCACGAGCCAACACGATATTATTGGATCGGGTGTCACATTCCGACACGATAATATTAAAGGAAAACAGATTAAAATGACTTAATGCTACTCAATCTCAAATAACTCATTTCCCAAAAGAGCGTGGTGTGGAGGCCTGAGTCCTCACGTATACTTTGGATATTGTTGACTGATTATGTAACTGTTTCATTGTGTTGTCACTTGATCTTGATCTTGTTGTTTACCACATGTTAAGAGTTGTAGTTGATTTTCTGCTATTACTTTATGCATATTGATTTCTATTTCAAGTCGGCCGATGATACTTACTCAGTACATGTTGCCCTGTACTGACCCCTGCTTGTATTTTTCTTTGCTTTATTTTGTGGAGTGGAGCGAGTGTACCATCGACTTCGACTCACCCTCAGCTCTAGCCAGTCTCCGATATATCAGATTCTAGGGTGAGCTATCCTCCTAGTTCGTGTTGGATTCTCTTAGTCATGACATGATGTCCTTAGTTTTCAGACACAAAGTAGTTTATTTATCTATTTTTGTGTTTGATACTCTTAGACTTAATATTCTGAGATTAGATGTCCTTGATGTGATGACTTTCAGGTTTTGAGAATGATATGTAATAGACCCTACTGGATTGTTGTTTCTTACTTCTGTAAGTTGGGCTTCCGCATTATTATCGTATTTCATAAGTTGAGCAGCTAATATAAGTTGGGGTTGTAACTTTGGTTCTCCCACCTAGGAGATTAAGTGTGGGTGCCTCTCATGACCCATTTTGAGTCGTGACATCATTTTCGGATACAATGTCTCTCGGATTACATTGTTGCACTTTTCTTGTCACTTAAATTAACATTGAGGGATATTAATGTATTTTTTTTCCATTTATGAAGTTATTTACTCATAGATTGGTGGTCCAAGAATTTCAATGAGTATAGGAAGACTGTTCTATTTTTTTTTAACTTTAGGAAAAGTTGCAGTCCAAAAATTTAGGAGACTGTTTGTTTTTTTGGTAATTTTAGGGAAAGTTGCTTTAGGAAATTCATGCAACTATGCCTTCAACTATTAAATTAACATCCGGGAGTTCTGTTATTAAATGAATCATTTATATTCATGATTAATGAATGAATTAATCCTTTAATATATGTGGATTTAAAATAATTAACTACCAATTAATATTAATTATTTATTGATGACTCAAGGATTAAGCTACTTGTAATGATTACGGAATTTCATTTATTAAAATTACACAATTTAAGAATTTCGTGGTTTATGAATTGTTTTTCTTCTTTTTTACGGAAAATGATTAATAATGTATCTACTTATCTTTCACACCATTCAAATACTTACTCTTATCAATTAATGTAATTTTTGATAATATATCTTTTGCAGAGCTCCAACCTCCAACTTATAAGAAAAGTACTTATAGAGAATTAAATCTCACTTATATATCGTTAATGAATTTTGTTTGATTATTTAATAATTTATAAGTGATATTATATTAGATATGTTATTGTTTTATTTTAATTCAAATGTTATTAACAAATTTCAACCCCGAAAGAACTGACATTACGTATTTAACTAGAGCAAAATATATATTTTTCTGTTAATTAACGTATATACTTAAAATTTGGGAGGAAATTATCTTTAAAAGAAATAATCTTTCATAACGATTGACATCTAATACTACTTTAAAATAAAATTTTGAGATAATTTCAGAGACCTCCCCTCAAGTTTGGGTTAATAATACTAATCTCTCTTGTGATTTACGATATTTCACTTACCTCCTTTATTTTGATTTGTTTGTAACAATTCTTTTAATCTATTTATTTTAGTTACAAAAAATGTGAACCAACTATACCCTTAATGATATGCTCTTTTATTTAATTTATTTTGTAAGCATATCTTTTTAATTCATTTTCATCCTCCATTAATGTTATTTTTAGAGAAATTGTCATGAAAAATTGACAATTAATCTTCGCGATTGAAGGTGCTCATCGTAAATCTGTGAGCCTCCATTGGTTGACCTTTGAGGTTAATGCTATTAAAAGTTTTCCAGATTCTAAAAGTTAAAATTACTATAAAAAAATAAATCAATTGTTTAATGAAATTTAAAAATTGGATAAATCATTTTCTATTATATATCTTTTTTTTTTTTTGGTAATTAAGGGATTTTATTAATCACCAAGTAGAAGCTTTACAAAATCATAGCATTGCATTACTGCTTGCATCGAAATATAATCTATGATCTACGTACACCCTTCCTCTAAATCATTGTGGTATCCTCATATCTCAGAACCTACCCAAAAAAATAATAATACAGTATTAGGTAATTTGTTAACTAATGGATTCATAAAATTAATTAGTTACAGTAGTTTAATAAAGGGATAATTTCAGAGATCTCCCTTTAGGTTTTGCTCCATAACATATTACACTTACCTCTCTTATTTTGATTTTTTGTAACCATTCTTTAAATATATTTTAAAATAAATATAAATTAATTACAATTTGATGAGTTTGTCCTTGTTTATATTAATTTCTTCGTATTAATACATATTATTAAAAAATATCTTATTTAATAAATACTTTAAAAATAAATTAATACAAATAATAATAAATTAGTACTATAATATATTATATATAAATATACGTGTTTTTTTAATTACCAAACAAAAATTAAAGGTCTTTACAAAGTAAAATGAACTAATACATTGGTGATTTCATGCACAATAACTCACCATTTTCACCAAGAAAAAATGAAGAGAAATTGAACACAAACGTGGAAGTTTGGATAGAAGAGGATTTTTGATTCTTAAAATAATAATCTTATACCACTCTACCACGTCTTCGTACAATCGTACCTATTAAATCCATTTTATAAGTATACAAAACATTAATAAGAAAAAAAATACCTGATAGGATTTATATGGTCTCTATTTATATAATATAAAGGTTAATAAGAACATTTTAATAATTGTATGCTTCATAATTGACTAATATAAAAAAAATAAAAAATTGAGGATACACATAGCTTGAATTGTTTTGATTCTACAAATATCATATTAAGTATATTTTGAGCATAAATTCACATATATTCTAAATATTTGAATTCTAGATTTGGTGATACTCAATGATACCTTACGATTTCCATCCAAATATATGTCAAGTTCAACAAGGTTAGGAGAATTCCGCAGTAGGCATAGTGCACAATAAATATGTTTAATATAAATCTTCAAATGACAAATTTTCCGACTTTGCAAGTTTAGTGATGCATCAGCTGATCCTAAGTTCTGAAGAAAAAAAGAACATCTGAAATTTAATTACATAGTATAGCAAATTCAAAGTACTACAAGGCATTAATATTCTCACCTTTAGTGGAGAACTGAGCCATCTAAGCAAAGGTGCAAACATTGGGTTCACGTTAAAACACAAAATGCAATATCAAATCAATAAAAATCAAGTTTTGGGTTGTAATTTTTCCTACAAAGATTGCCCGCTTGAAGGTATATGTACAACAGTACAAGAGCAAATTCTCAATTTGGATACACATCAAAGTGTACTATATTATCAGATTCAGAGAGCTATTCATAAGTCTGATCTCTCCTTTCATATTTGATTCAAAGAGCCATTTTTTTTTCTTGTTATGTGGTTCACTAGTTAAGCAACACATGTCATGCGATGCAAGAAAGAAAATTGAGAACGGAATATCAGTACTAAATAGTAGTAGATCTCGGAAAGAAAGAAGCTTTACATTTTGTTTCGAAACTACAACGTGAATGCAATCAACTTCATCCGCCTCCAGGAATTATTAGTGTCTCTTCAGGTCGATACACCAGACACAACTGTGCTTACCCCCAGATCTGCTAGGCCTCCTAGCCTAGAAGCATACTGAAACCAATAACACGACATGTTAGATGAATCAGCGTTCATGCTTAGGCTTAGCCGCTGATTATGACCAGCAAGAAGATTCAACCATATAATGCACGCCAAGGCTCTTGAGTTTCTCTTGAAGACTTTGTTGCATCCCATGCTATCTTTTCTCCTGAGAAACTAAGAGATGAGAAGCTAGCCAAATGCAGTCCTATCTCATGTATCACCTGGAAGTTAGAAAGTGAGATTTGTGTTAGTATGATTTGTTGTTTTCACCCTTTTTTCCTTTGGATACAAGTTAGCTGGGAGGAGGGAGGAGAACTGCTAACTCTATTAAGCCCCTCCTACTGAGTGAGAGAAATCATAATAGAGGATCTCCAAGAAATCACTTGGGCATTGATCAGAAATTAATCAAATTACAGACAGGTAGGCGTAGATCTGTCATCCTCGTCAGAGAATTTCAGAGGATAAATGGCATAATATTCAAGTTTCTTAGCTCTATTCAATTACATTAATCAAATCCTTAGAACCACAATTTTGGTCGCTTAAGAAATAACAACATATCTAGTGTAATCCCACAAGTGAGGTTTGGAGAGAGTAGAGGGTACGCACACCTTTCCCCTACCTCGTAGAGATAGAGGTTGTTTCCGATAGACCCGCGACTTAAAATAACGCATTTTGAAGCAGTTAGAAAAAGAGAACAGAGAAATGAGAAGTAACAACAATAAAATAATGTGAAATGGTTGCGCTTAAGAAACCTTCACAGCAATTACCAGTTTTCAAATATGTAGTTACATCCACAAATCCGTCTTCACAAGTCCATTCTTTTATCAACTTAATTTTTATTTCTGTTACTGTCAGAGGGAAGTGAAATAATGGGTGATAATATTACTCTATAAGACTTAAAGTTGATGTATGGCTTTAAATATCTTGATCTGCTTGAAATCAAGCAACCAAGAGCTTCTTTTTTTTTTTTGCCATAGAGGTTTGATTTTTTCAGCTGTATGGCATACATAAGCAATTCAGCTCGGCCAGCTGTAATAGGACATATCCAAGTTAACTGCACTAGGGCTAAATTATTCTATTTTAAGTGCTCTTTCATTCTGTTTTTAGCAGCAATTAATCAAGTTATCTTTTATGTTACTTGTCATAGAAAAGGAAATAATAACGTTAATGTTATCTAAGACTTCAAATTTTGATACATATCTAACCAAAAGACAACATATGGCTTTGTCTATCTTGATCTGCTTGAACTCAAGCAACCAAGAGCTGGTTATTTTACCCTTCTGGTTAGACTTTTGCAGCTGTATTAACTTACTGCCTGGCATACATAAGCCATTCAGCTCGGCCAGCTGCAATAGTATAAATATCAAAGTTAACTGCGCGAGAGCTAAGTTATTCTATTTGAAGTGCTTTCTTTCATTCTGTTTTCCAGCAGTATAGTCCTTGCAAGTTATTTTTTATGTTACTTGTCATAGAAAAGGAAATAATAATGTTAATGTTATCTAAGACTTAAAATTTTCATATATCTCTAACCAAAAGACAATATATGGCTTTGTCTATCTTGATCTGCTTGAACTCAAGCAACCAAGAGCTGGTTATTTTGCCACTCCAGTTAGATTTTTGCAGCTGTATTAACTTACTGCCTGGCATACATAAGCCATTCAGCTCGGCCAGCTGCAATAGTATAAATATCAAAGTTAACTGCGCGAGAGCTAAGTTATTCTATTTGAAGTGCTTTCTTTCATTCTGTTTTCCAGCAGTATAGTCCTTGCAAGTTAATTTTATGTTACTTGTCATAGAAAAGGAAATAATAACGTTAATGTTATCTAAGACTTCAAATTTTGATACATATCTAACCAAAAGACAACATATGGCTTTGTCTATCTTGATCTGCTTGAACTCAAGCAACCAAGAGCTGGTTATTTTACCCTTCTGGTTAGACTTTTGCAGCTGTATTAACTTACTGCCTGGCATACATAAGCCATTCAGCTCGGCCAGCTGCAATAGTATAAATATCAAAGTTAACTGCGCGAGAGCTAAGTTATTCTATTTGAAGTGCTTTCTTTCATTCTGTTTTCCAGCAGTATAGTCCTTGCAAGTTATTTTTTATGTTACTTGTCATAGAAAAGGAAATAATAATGTTAATGTTATCTAAGACTTAAAATTTTCATATATCTCTAACCAAAAGACAATATATGGCTTTGTCTATCTTGATCTGCTTGAACTCAAGCAACCAAGAGCTGGTTATTTTGCCACTCCAGTTAGATTTTTGCAGCTGTATTAACTTACTGCCTGGCATACATAAGCCATTCAGCTCGGCCAGCTGCAATAGTATAAATATCAAAGTTAACTGCGCGAGAGCTAAGTTATTCTATTTGAAGTGCTTTCTTTCATTCTGTTTTCCAGCAGTATAGTCCTTGCAAGTTAATTTTAAAGTTACTTGTCATAGAAAAGGAAATAATAATGTTAATGTTATCTAAGACTTCAAATTTTGATATATCTCTAACCAAAAGGCAATATATGGCTTTGTCTATCTTGATCTGCTTGAACTCAAGCAAACAAGAGTTGGTTATTTTGCCACTCCAGTTAGATTTTTGCAGCTGTATCAACTTACTGCCTGGCATACACAAGCCATTCAGCTCGGCCAGCTGCAATAGTATATATGTTAAAGTTAATTGCATGAGAGCTAAATTATTCTATTTAAAGTGCTTTCCTTCAGTCTGTTTTCATCAATACATTCCTTAATAAAGTTATTTTTCTGTTGTCACATGAAATGCAACAATAATGTTATCAGACTTAAAAGTTGATCACATTAAATCAAAGACAATTTATGGCTTTGTCTATCTTGATCTGCATGAATTTCAGCAATCAAGAGCTGGTTTTTTTGCCACTTGGGTTTGATTTTGCAGCTGTAATAACTTACTGCATGGCAATACATAAGCCACTCAGCTCGGCCAGCTGCAATAGGATACAACAATAGAAACTGCACTGGAGCTAAATTTACTCTTATTTAAAGTGCTTTCCCCCCTCTCCTCCTCCCCACTCATTTTTAAAACACACGCAGAAATACAAAAAAGATAGCATGAATAAATTGTTCAAAAGACTACATTTTGAACAGAACTGCATCTTAAATAAAATTTAGATAAGAAACTAAGAATCTCAGACTCAAACATGAAAATAAACCATTTAACAAGCAAGCATATGAACATTTATACTGTACCTCATGTTCCTCTTCTGAAGTCTTACGATGCAAATTTTGACCTTTTTTGCCAATTATAACAAAAGTGGGCATCTTCATGACTCGGGCCAGTTGAAGTAAACAGGCCAACTGTTCATTGAAAATCTGCAACGTCGGGGGAGGGCTTTGCAAATTTGTGCACAAAGCTTTAGTAAGGCCACTAGAGGAACCTACTTGCAACCCATAAACTGATGTATTGTCAACTGCAACAGAAGTTCTATTTCCCATCTTAAGCTTCGTTGCAGCCACAACAAAAGGGGCTACAATTGTGGGCCTATTTGACAACCCATCTCCTACTAACAATGCCAGAACTTCATTGAGAGCACAAGCAAGTGTTGGAGGCTCGTAGTTTTCCAGTAGTAACAAAGACACCTAAGAAAAGGAAAAACATCAAACTGTGGTCTATAATTCCCCAAAAGCAAAATGCCTAACCAATTCAGCACAATGTCTGGTAGTAGTTTTTCCCTTTATTAGTATCTAAGAAATAAGCAAAAGAGTACTGTGTGTTTGGTATGAATAACCCTCCATATCTAGGCAATGTAGTAAACATTTTCTTATTATCACCGTGACACTCGGACCAGCTTTTGGAGCACCTCAACTAATTTGCAGAATTTGAACATCAGACCAAATGTTTCTCAACTAAGTTCGACCACTAGGCGACACATTTCAATGCAATGTTGCAAACATATTTTACTACACACAATCACTAAAAATTATATTTTGTACATTGCCATATGCAGTACACACTTTTTACATAACCAATGACTTCAAAAATATCTAAACCGCTGAAAATATACAGAAAGCGTCCAGGACTACATTTTCCTCTGTATCAAAAGGAAAAAAGGTACCTCGGGATTCGGGCCATGTAGAAAATGAACGACTTCGACCGAAACCTTTTGATCTTTGATTCCGTAACTTTGCAAGGATAAATCCAGCGATTCTTGTCTGCAATGAAATCGATTATATAAGAAGATAATCAAAAGAAGGGGGGTGGGGGGGTGGGGGGGTGCTTACCGCCTTTGAAGGTTTGAGTTAGGGTTTGGTTGAAGAGTTTTGAAGATGGCGGTGCCGAAGCCAGTTGGATCTCTGAAGAGTAGTACTACTTTTTGGGCTACCTTCATTTCTTCTTCTGCAATGCAAATGGAATGGATGTTCATGCCCTAGTTCGCTTCTTTATAGTATTGGAAATATTTGGGTCGTTTGGTACTTTAATTTGGATTCAAGAAAGATGTGAAGTTTTAACAAAAAATTGTTGCATCTTTGAAAAACCACAATGTAATTGAAATTTGACGTAATTGAATTTGTTAATATATGAATTTAGTATAATTGAATGGAAATAATTATACTTTTCTCCCAATGGAAGATAAGGAATTTGTGTAATTTATTTATATTTATATTTTTTCACTTTTTAATTTATTTTTTATTTCTATTATTATTTTAAAAATATTTTATTATTCTAATATTTTCTAAAAATATATTTTTTATTATTTATTATTTATATTTCATTTTCTTCTCATTCTTAACTTTTATTTTTTTCATGTGATTTTATGCAATTTTTCATATTATTTAATTATATTATTCTATTTCTTTTTAAAAATAATTTTGTTAGTATTCTAATTTTCAAAATCATATTTATGTACGTTGTGTTAAAATTTGATATAAGAGCATTATGTTAAATTTTTTGTTTTGAATTTAGGATTTATGTCGTATTTTCAATTTCATTTGTTTTAGTACTATTGATGTTATATCAGAAAAAGATGGTTTAAAATTTATTTTAATTTTTTAGAGTAAAAATCAAGTTTAGAAAAGAGAATCACCACTTAATTTTTTAAGAAAAATCAAGAAACCTTAATTTTAAAGCCCCTAACAGATTTAAGTCTTGAAATTAGAGAAAATGGGTAAGGGTTCAAATTTCCACTTTGAGAAGGTGTTAAGCATTCAAAATGACCGCTGACGCGCGGTTATCCGACGATTTGAAAAATTATTTGACTAACTTTTAAAAATATTAATTTAAAAAAAAATAAATACTTTAAAATTATTTTTTAAAAAAAATAATCAAACTTAAACATTGAAAATAATATACATGTATATAAAAAGAAAGTAAAAGTTTATCAAGTGACTAAGTAAAGGTAGAAAATCATTTAAAGAGTAAATTAACATAAATTGATTTATCTTTAGGGGAATCTAATTAAGTTAAAACAAATTAAAATTAATATCTAAGTAAGCATAAATAACATAAGTAAATAAATTATTACAATCCGAATCAATATAACCAAACAATAAATAACACATGAAAATATGGCCCGACACTTAGTTTCTGTACGTTTGGACTAAGTTGTTGGGTCATTTGCGTTTTGGGCATTAAGCACAATTCCACTGTATATCGTAGTTGTATATATACTGTATATCGGACTGTATATTTACTGTATACAGTGTATACAATATTATTTCTGTATATCGAACTGTACACACACTGTATACCACCTATTTATTCCCTGTATCTTCTGTATATAACTATATATACACTATATATAACTGTATATACACTGTATATCAATGTATACAACATTGTTTTCTTGCATATCAGACTGTATAGATACTGTATATCAGTATATATTACACTGTTTTCCACCTGTATTCCGTGTATACAGCCCAATATCACTATTCAAACCATGAATATTAGCTTAATTTTCATGTATCAACCTTCCAGTAATTTGAGAAAGATGATGGGAGACTTAAAACTCAACAATATGCAAGGATGAAGTCCAAAGATGGATTCGAATTGATATCACATGTACTAAAGTAAAATTACATAAGCATCTACACATTTTAAACTAAACTAAGGAATATATCATGATATTTTAAAGTATCAAATTGATGGACATCCTAGAGGTGATTAATAACATGTATATATGCAGACAAAGAAAAAAAAAGAAGAAATATATTCAAGTAACTAATGGATACGGAATTAATATATACGTTATACTAACTCAAATTTTAAAAGAAAGAATTAAATCAATCAGGCCACGGAAGTTTTAACTAAATAATAAGTTAAGCATATTCTTGTTATCTAAATCATGTTAAAAGAAGAAATTGAAAACATGAAAATCTATATTGTCAAAGAAAACTACTTGAAAAAATAATAAACAAAACTAAAAGTTTTCATGAAATAATTCTAACAAATGCTAGCTAATTAATCATAACACACGCTAACTATAAGAAATTTCTATCATTAATCTAATTATTCTTAATAATGCTAATTAAAAAAAAGACTACGAATCAACTAAATATAAAACATGAAATAATTAAAAAAAATAAAGCTAAGAATTTTTTTTACCTCTTTTCGGGCAGCGAGACTGAAGACGACTAGCGGAAGATTTCACCACCATCCAAGAGCTTGACGAAACTTTAATCCATAAAAAGAAAAATTAAAAATGACTCGAACCTTCGTGAGTTCGATGTTATAAGAATACCGTTCTTAACCTAAATTTTGACTTTAATCTCCTATTTTTCTCGAAGAAAAATATAGATTGAAAGCTATAATTTTTCACAACTTTTAAGATGGGGACAAAAGTTCAAAATCCTAACCAAGTTAAGAAAGTTTCTAACTTTGGGGTAACTAAAAAACCTCACACCTCTTCCTCTTCTTAATGAAAATATGAGCCTTTATATAGGCTCCAAAAACCTCAAAATTCTTCATGAATTTTCGATGTGGGAGAATATTTTTTTTTATTATAGAGAAAACTAAAAATTTCAAAAATACAAATTATAATTAAACTAACCTAACTAACATTGTATTTAGTAAGAAATAAAATCTTTTGAGATGATTTTCGAATAACCACATAAATAGTAATCAAAGATATAGTTATATAGAAATATGTATATTATACTAAAATTTATAAAAAGATAAAAATAGTTAAGAATAACATGAAAATATCTTTTTTTTATAAAAGCTAATTATTTCAAAAATATTCAAAATTTAAAAAAATTCGATAGCTAATTTGCATTGTAGAGGGTCAAAATTGGGTGTCAACAATTGACTTGATATTTCACATTGCCAAACATTTATGTTTTAGTTAAACTTGATAGATTATTTTTTTGTCAAATATTTTAATAATTTTATGACATTATATTTATAATATTAACCTTTTTGTCAAATATACATTTCATGATATTCATAAAGATCTTATACTCTTAGTTTATTTGATTAAATTGTTTAAAATATACTAATTTAAAAAATATAAATAAATTATTTTTTATAATATTAGTTAAGAACATATGTTTATTAATTAATATTTAATTTAATATCATTTATAAAGATCTTTATTTGTCTAATATAAATTTTAAATTTAGAAAATTAACTTTTATTTTTAAAATTTAATATAATCTTGTAATTACACTTGTGCAACCAAACAGAAAAATTGTAATTACACTGAAATTACATCGTGACAAACAAACAAGTCATCGTAATCACTAGACTGTTACTACCCTAGTAATTACACCAAATTCAATTCCAAGTGGCTTTCCAAACAAACCCTTAATATCGATGATTTTGATTTGGTCAAATAAAATTAAATGAAAAGTAGACTTGATTAGAGTAATTAAAAATTTTGGGGTAATATTTCAAAAATTCGAAAAGTCTTCCCAACCTTTTTAAATTTCAAATTTTGAATTTTTTCTCTTTATTATATTTTTAATCCTTCTTTCTCTCTACTTCTTTCTTTTTTCAGATTTCTCTCCCCGTCATCTTCTTTTTTTCTATTTCTCTCTTCTTTTTTTTTCTTTTTTTTTTATGGTCTTTGTTGTCGTTTTTATTGTCGCCGACGTTTTATCGATTTTCATTGCGCTTTTTTGTCCTTATTTTTAGCTAATATATTGCAACATGTTAGCAATATGTTGCAACAGATGCCCCCATCTATTATCATGTATGTCTTCATCTGTTGCAACATATGTCCCATCTATTGCAACTTATGTTATCGTCTGTTGCAACATATGTCGTCACCAACAGATGACGACATATATATCAACATATGTCTATCTGTTACAACAGATGACATATGTTGCAACAAATTTGACACTTGTTACAACATATAACTTAGCTATTGCAATAATTTTAGCAGTTGTGAAGTGAAGAAGAGGGTGGTTATGAAGGCAAAAAAGTTACTGATATTGGTGGTAACAGCGACGGTGGAGGTGTTGTTGTTGTGGAGACGACGGTAGAGGAGAAGGAGGTGGCATCGGTGGTGGTGAGGAGGAAGTGGTGGCGTTGGAAGACGAGGAGGTGGTGGTGATGAAGGAAGAAGAGGAAGAATTGATGGTGGTGGAGATGGTGACGACAATGAAAGTGAAGGTGGTGGTAGTTGTGGCGGCGACGGTGGAGAAGAAGGAGGTGCAATGGTGGTGGTGGAAGACGAGAAGGGGGTGGTGATGTAGAAAGAAGAGGAAGAATTGGTGGTGGTGAAGGTGGCAGAAGGGGAGGGGATGGTGGCAGCAGCAGGGTAGGGTAGGAAGGGGGAGGGGAGAGGGGTGGATGAAAAAGATAGAGCTTTTATGTAAATAATAAAAGTTGAGTGTTTTAAAATTAGTGTCATTAGAATTAATCTTAAAATTATCACATCTAGTTAATAATTAGGACTTGGGTAACTTTTTCTTAATTTTGGAACTCTTTTGTCACCCTTAAATTAAAATTCCCAAGAAAGATCCATGGAGCTATAAATGGATGATTTTTTTCCCCAACTAAAGTAATTGTATACATATCATATATGTAATATCAATTTTGTATAAATAATGTGTAATCGTGTATATAACTATATATTAAAGATGTATATGTATTTATGTGCACTGTTTATACAATATATAAAAATTGCATTAGTTCATCTTCCTCAATAATTTTTTTTTTACAATCCCGACAAACTCAAATTTTCTTTATACCATTTCAAATTTTAAGTATGAGTTTTTTTGAATATTTTGAGTCCTCTGATATTTTATTCACTCAAAACGATTTATGTTTATAACAGGTCAAATTTTAAAGTTTGAACTTCGAAACTTGTCAATGATGGATTGTATCATTTTTCTTTCTCATGTGCTTTCTTCTTTTTCTTTCGTGGCTAATTTTCTACTTCTCTTTGATGTTCTTCTTTCCACATTTTACTCCTCTCTTCTTCTCCTTTTGCTTCTTGTAATTTTCTGCGACAATATGTTCAATGGTGAACTTTGCTTACAAGAAAGTGCGTTGAATGACTATTTTGAGTAAAAAATTTAGAGTGTGTTTGGTATGAAGGAATGTTTTCCAATTTTCTGTTAGCTTAAATGTTTTGGAAAACTCTCTTCCAACCTCAAATTACAATATTTTCTTCTTACTCAATCCCTACCACGAACCCTCCTCCCCCCCCCCCAAAAAAATTAAAATTTCTTTTTTA
Source organism: Solanum dulcamara (assembly GCF_947179165.1). Lineage (NCBI taxonomy): Eukaryota > Viridiplantae > Streptophyta > Magnoliopsida > Solanales > Solanaceae > Solanum > Solanum dulcamara. Next base: position 13,050,670 of record NC_077242.1, read on the forward strand.
ATAAAAAATTAAAAGTTTATTCTTGAAATATATTTCACTTTTTGAAAATTTCATTTTTTTACCAATCTCTACCCGTACTACCTACCCCTCAAAAAGTTTTAAAAACTTATTTTTTTGAAAAATATTTCAAAATTTCAATTTTTTACCCTACCCCGTCCCCTCCCCTCCCTCCCCCCCCGACACACAAAAAAAATTGAAATTTTATTTTTTAAAAAATATTTCAAAGTTTGAAAATTTCATTTAGTTCGTCGTTTTTTTGGATTTTTTTTGAATTTTATTTTCAGAAAAGCGACGGACAGGGACCCTATGTCCGCCGCTTTTCTGGAAATTTTCAAAAACACCAAAACAAAAGTGACGGATATGGATCCTATGTCCGTCACTTTTCTGAAAATTTTCAAGAACACCTAAAACAAAAACGACGGACGGGGATCCTTTTTCCGTCGCTTTTCTGAAAACAAATTAAAAAAGAAAACAACACAATCCGTCGCTTTATATTAAATAATTATTTTTTTGAAAAAAAAACGATGGAGTCCGTTTTTATTTATATTTTTTTAATTTTAAAAAACATTAGAGGCGATGTAGTCCGTCTCTTTTTGCGATCTTTTTCGTCGCTTTTTTAAAAATATCGAGCAAAAAAGCAACGGAAATGACTGCGTCGCTTTTCCATCGAGTTTGACTAAAAAAGTGATGTAGTCCGTCGCTTTTTTGCGTCGTTTTTTTCACATTTTTTAGTAGTGTTCTCAATTTAAAACAAAGCTCAATTTAAGTTAAATCATAAAGCAACTCAATTTAAATTAAAATAATTAATTGAAATTGCCTTGTAATTTCACAATTCAAATACCAAGATAACTGATGTACTATTTACCATTTTCCCAATGTAACTAAGGTACGATTTACCATTTTACTCTCTTCTCTCTTTCCTTTCCACGTTTAGCTCTTTTCTCTTACACTCATTCTTTCATCGTCAGCTCTTTTCTCTAACGCTCTTTCCTTTCCTTTCCCTACTTTCTTTCCTATTCGTTTCTACTGAGTCATGCCGGAAAGTTTGGACTCACTGGTTAAAATTCCAGCTCTTGGAAAGCGTCTTTCCCGAAATGCTACATTTCAAAAATATTTCAATATTTTTGTCAATAAATATAATGAAACACCTAGAAATAATATTTTTGCCGTGAGGAATTTCGGGTGGGCTTACGAAAACGATCTTGAACACTGAAAGAATTTGAAATTTCATCGTATGGAACCTAGCAAAAAGAATCGAGTGCTCTTTGTCAATGTTATATCGTGTGGCATAATAATAACAATAATGTTCTAACTTGTTTGCCTGAAATAGTTCTTCATTTATGTTATTAATATTTGCTTTTTTTTTTTGTAGATCTTTATGGGGTACCGTCTTAATTAGAACAAAGCGAAGAAGGAAGGCAAGTATCACGTGACGTTAACACAAACTAACACCAATGTGCTTCATGAGATTTTGAAAGAAGCCAAAACAATTCAGCGTCTTACAACCTAAATTAATTCCCCTACAGGTAACATAAAAATGCAATGCCCATATGACTTTTTCTGACTCAGAGAATTGATTATGTTGTTTATATTGGTATTGTTCTGTTGTGGGGTTTAAGAATTTGTCAAGTGTTGTCTTGCTTTTCGAATAGTACCTATTATGGGGTCTAACATTGTTGATTGATTTGTTGTTCTTTATGGGAGGAAGGGTTAAGAAGGTAGCTCTGTTCATTCTGTCATGGGGTTTACTTTATCCGAGAATTTGTCAAGTGAAGTTTTCCTTATTAAATGCTATGTTTTCTTCATTGTCATTCTTTTTTTCATACCTTTTTTTAGGTATCCATTGATCATTGATGTGCAAAAAATTACAATTTGAGTCTGGCATCCCAGACTGTGTACATGATCATTGAGATGAGACTAAATCATAAGAGCTATCCTAACCAAAAGGACTTTTATACAAGTCTGTTCAAGTGGGTTCATAGATGATGTTACAGGTTTAGTTTGACTGTTCCTAAATGAAGGTAAGTTCCATTTGTCCATCCTCTAACCATTTGACTCTGGTCTTTTGCGTTAATATGGCATCTTGAATTTTAAGGGATCTAGTGAATTCAGCCCTGCATCTAGATAATTCACATCTATTCTCAGGAGAATCGTTGCTGACACAGTTAACCTCTAGAGTTATTATCTGAGCTTCTAGCCTTTTAGGCTCTTCATAGAGGTTTTCGAAGGTCTGTCTTGACCAAATGCTCAATTGTTTGCAAGTTTTTTTCAGCTTCTGGTGTAGAATGTAAAAGGGGTTGGCATGGACCTCTTCGTTTCATACATTCTGGACAGTCTGGAGATAATCTGGATGGTCTGTTCAGAAATTGAGGAATTTAAAGTATTTAGTAGTGTTTGTAATCTCTTTGTTCGTCTTAACAAGGAGTGGCGCATGATCTGAGCAAGTCCTAGATAGATGAGTCACTGAAGTAGCATTATAGTTATCAAACCAAGAATCATTATACACTAGTCTGTCAAGCCTTTGCCAAATAGTATTAGGTGGATCCCTATTATCACACCAAGTGAAAATTGAACCACTAAATCCTGCATCTTGAAGTCCACAATCATGTAAGCAATCCAGAAAATCCAAATTGTTTTCCATTTTATGACTTATACCACCCTGTTTTTCATCACTAGAAGAGATAACATTGAAGTCTCCAATGACCCTAATAGTGTTTGCAGTGTCCCTCAAATCATCCCATAGCTCCATTCTGAGATCTTTAGAGCACTTGGCATATACCACAGTTAAGAGGACTGTGAGGTCATTTGAGTGAGAGAGTTTGATAAGTACATGTTCTTTGTATTGAGTGATGTTAATAGCCACTTCATTGGACAAAAAAAATCCAAATCTTGTTGGTACAGTTGAAGAAGACATAGTGCTCCCAAGTTTCCTCTTAAAAGTTTCCATCTTACTACTATCCACCATAGGCTCTTGTAAGCATATCAGAGGGAGGCAAAATTGTTGCTTCAGAGTTTGAAGTCTTTCAGTAGATCCTGCGGACCTAATACCCCTTATATTTCAGGATAGGATGTTAAAACATTGGAGAAATTAGAGGTGGGGCCAATTTGTATCATTGAGTTAGCCTCTGGAGCATTTTCAAAATTAAATTGACCTCCTGAATTCTGGGAATTTCTGGGGGATAGATTGCGTTGTGAGATGACTACTTCCTGGGCTATCAAGTAGTGTCCCTTGAGTTCAGTGTATTCTTCTTTGTTGGCTTTGCCTTTGGCCAACTCATCGTCTGATTTGTTAGCATCCTTTTCCTCAGTCATGAAGTTTATAGGTATGTTAGTGGTCATAGAGTTGGTCTCTATGATTTCCATGTCTTGTTGCAGCCTAGTCCTAAGTCTAAGTCTATTTCATATGACAGTGTAGTTTCATATCAAGAAGGAAGCAATTCCATTCCTCAGTCTATGTCATTTTCTTTTCCAGTTTCAGCAAATGTAGTTCTTTGTCTAAATCTATGGCATGTAAGATTGGGACATGTCCCTTATTCAGTAATGAAAAAGTTTCTTTTTATCAAGTTTCCTTTAAATTTCCAACATATTTGTGGTGTGTGTCCTAAAGCCAGGCAGACTAGATTATCCTTCCCCCTAAGTCAAATCCAGTCTAAAAGAAACTTTGATCTAATTCATATTGACACATGGGAACCATATAAGCTCTGTACTCACAATGGATACAAATACTTTCTTACTGTAAAAGATGATTCCAGTAGGGAAACTTGGACCTTCTTATTGAGTTCTAAGTGTAATGCTTTTCCTATTCTAAAGGATTTCTTGATCATGGTTGAAAGGCAATTTAATGCTAAGTTAAAGGTTATAAGGTATGCTAATGCCTTAGAATTGGGTAAAGGAACACATGAAGCCCTTTTGTCTCAAATCTCAAGGAATAATACAACGAACATCGTGTGTAGGGACTCCACAATAGAATGATGTAGTTGAAAGAAAACAAAGACACCTCAAGAAAATTGCCAGGGATTTGATGTTTCAATCTCCCTTACATAGGACCTTTTGGGCAGAGTGTATGTTGACTGCAACACATCTTATCAATAGGTTTCTTTCTAGAGTGTTGAAAGGAAGGACACCATATGAGGTCTTGTTTGGGATTAAACCAAAGTATGACAACTTGAGGTGTTTTGGTTGTTTGTGATATGCCTCAACTTTAGCACAACACAGAACACATTTGATCCTAGGGCAGTAGCTTGTGTTTTCTTGGGGTATCCACAAGGACAAAAAGGTACAAAGTAATGAATTTATCCACCAAAAGGGTTTTTGTTTCTAGAGATGTTCAATTCTTTAAACAACAATTCCCTTTTGCATCTAGTTTGAATCTCTATGTACCATTTCTTCTGTACCACAACCCACTCGATCAAATTCAGACTCACATCAACTTAGTTTATTTCCTTGTCCTACTTTACCTATTGTTGATCGATTCACTACTCTACAACACACTCCACCCACTGAAAGTACATCATGTTCTATTGATCAACACTCTCAAACCACGCATCACACTGATGACACAACTATCAATTCCACTCCAATTTAAAATACTCCAATTCATATTCCTACTCCCACTTTGTCTAACATCCCACAAAATGAAGCCATTACTAGAACATAAGGTAGAGTTAGTCAAAGACCAGCATATCTGGATGACCATATCTGCAACCATGTCATTTTGATTGATCTAACTAATGCATGTTTCATTCACCCCAATCCTCGTACTGCTTTTTCCTTTGGGTCTCTATCACTACATAACCAACAAGTTTTCATTTCTCTATCCACTATTACTGAACCAAACTCTTTTGCACAAGCTTCTTAACATCCAAGATGGAGTAAAACTAAGCAAAAAGAGTTGGATGCTCTCAAAGTCAATCATACTTGGGATATTGTTGAATTATCCCCGGGCAAGAAACCATTACCTTGTAAATAGGTTTACAAGGTCAAACATAGATCAGATGGAACAATAGAAAGGTTAAAGTCAAGGTTAGTATTGAGGGGGGGGGGGATGTCGAGTAGGTTGGTGTGGATTATACTTAGACATTTTTCCAGTGGTCATAATGACCACAATCAGATATCTCTTAATTGTTGCTGTGAAGAAAGGATGGAAAGGAAAGTACATCAACTTGATGTAAGCAATGCCTTTCTACATGGGACGTGCAGGAAGAGATTTACATGAAGTTTTCTACACGTATAGACTGTCCTAATCCTAAATTGGTTTGTTTATTGAAGAAGTCATTGTATGAATTAAAACAAGCATTTAGACAATGGTATGCTAAATTAGCTGGAGCTTTAGCTTTTAAAGGGTATTCTAATTCTCTTAGGAGTCATTTGGTTGGAAACACGTTATTCCATGATTAATTATTCTGGGATTAGTTATTCTAGATAAGTTATCCCATCATGTATATGTGATAACTTATCCCATCACTATGGTATAAATGGTGGAATAATTTATCTCAAACTTGACAACAAAACAAGATACCAAAATTTTATCCCAGGACTATTTATTTTTATCCCTCACACCAAACGATCCCTTAATGATTACTAACTATTTTTCAAGCAAAATGACAATCCTATCTCCATCATAGCAGGCTATGTGGATGGCATCTTTATTACAGGCAATGATCTTGTTGAAATACAACACATCACTGAATTTCTACACACGATATTCAAGGTAAAACATTTGGATGATATTCATTATTTTCTAGGTATGAAAATCTTAAGGAAAAACATGGGTTTATCATAAATCAGAGAAAGTTCTCTTTGGATCTTTTACAAGAATTTGATTGTTCAGGTGCTATAGTTTCCTCTCCTCTTGGCCCCTATTCCAAACTAAATGCACATGATGGTCCTTTGATATCCAACCCCACTTTATATAGACACCTAGTGAGAAAACTCAACTATTTGACCTATACTAGACCTGACCTAAGTTTTGCAGTTCTGAGTCTTAATCAATACATGCCACTACCATAAAAATCACATTTATTAGCTGCTACTAGAGTTTTGAAGTACCTGAAAAATGATCCAAATCAAGGGATCCTCCTTTCCTCTGATTCATTTTTCGAGTTACTTGCTTTCTGCGATGCCTATTGGGACCCTTGGGGGAGCACCCATTTCCTGAAAATCAAAGAAACAAATTTCAATATCATTATCGTCTGCACAGGCTGAATACCGTTCAATGGATAGAGTGACAACAGAAATTATTTGGTTATTGAGGCTTCTAATAGATCTTGCCGCTCCTCCTGTCTTGCCGGTGACTGTTTACTCTGATAGCCAAGGGGCTATCCATATTGCAAAAAATCCAGTCTTCCGCGAAAAGGATGAAACATGTTGAACTGGATTGTAATTTCGTAAGACAACAATTCGTCTCCGATCTCATTACTTTGTCCTTTGTCCCTTCAAAGCAGCATATTGCGGATTTATTCACAAAATCCCTGTCTGTCTGGGGCATCTCATCGACTTTTGTTAGACAAATTGGGGGTTGTTTCACTACCCTCCAATTTGAGGAGGATAATGAAGATCTAACCATCTCGAGTTTGAATGACGAATCCATGGTTACAGACCGAAATGGTCAAAGGAAGAAGAAAAATAGAAAAGAGAGAGAAAGGAAAAGAGAAAGAGTTTCAGACAAAAGTAAATTGTTTTCCGCTTCGATGTGTTCTATGTTGATCAAGGATTCCTGTTTCACAAATTAAATTCTTCTAGCTGTGTATTCCAACCCAACTGAATAAAATAGGACTTGCTAGGAACCTTCTTCACGTGCTAGTGGTGTATTTTCTATTACACAACTTTATAAATTATAAGTAGAAAGTGTATAGGAATTTATTATTTTCTTAATTTTCTTTATTTTACAATAATATATATATATATATGATTTAACAGATTGATGAATACAAGGTGAACATTTCCAAAATCAGTGGATGAATACAAGGTGAAAATTTCCAAAATCAGTGCTTTTTATAGCCCTAACTTATATAATGTCTAACTATAAAATGTGCATCACTTAGAGCTAAAATATGCATCACTCGGACAGGTGAGGGGAAATTGAGCTCCTTTACTTTATCCACAGCTTCCATTTATTTCCTTATTTAACTGCTGAAACACGAACCTAATGAGTTAAATCGAGACACATGTTCTTGACCTTGTAACAAATTTAACTATACCATTTTTCCGATAAACATCAAATTATGAAACTTTAACTTCTGCTAAATACTCACAATGATGAGATATTCACGTTACATTACATATCGGCCAAATCACTAAAGTTACCAATGTCAATATCACATCTACACCACCATCTGGTTAAGCAGATAATCCCACCATAGATCTTGCTCGAAATGCAACACCATTTTCGGCTAAAACATAATAGGCAAACTGCTTTTACTATTGTTCCTACACCAGAAAATAGAAGCTAAAACAAAAAGCAGCTCATTCGATATCCAAAATGTACACGATACTATGACCATCTCGCCTAGTACACGCCCAAGTACTACAGATATTACATAGCCCTACAATGAGGACATCTTACCTACAGAATGGTCACACAATACTATCACCATCTCCGCTGCTTTGCTCGTTTTGCTCTCCCTCATCATCTGTATTTTTCTTATCCCCCTTTACACGTTGATGCCTATTTCTATTTCCAGCTTTTGAGCTTCCACCATCAGTGTCGGCAATAAGACCAATCTGGATTGCTTCCAAATACAATACCTTTACCAAATTCTTGAAGCGTCTTCTGAATGTCGGTACCCGAGAAAATGAACCAACAATGCCCTGCAACCTGTTTGTTCGTAAAAACATTGTTCAATCCTCACTCTAGATTTCAATAAAAATTAGAAATGTATAAGTTTTACAGCTAAAAGGACCAAGGACGTGAGGGTGATTCTTGGAATCAACTGTGTTTGGACAATATTTGTTATATTTGAAGGAAAAAGGAGTATTTGGAAGTTGAATGTTCTGCTTGTAGGTGTGAAATCATTATTTCACTTGAAATACTCCGTAAATAATCTTCCAATATTTCAAATACTTTTAAGTTCTGTATTCTACTGATGGTCAAACCAGTTTTTGAGAATATTGCAAATACAGAAATACTGTAGTATATACGGTCAAACGGGTACATGAATATGGACCTACAGGCCTACGCATCGACTTTCCTAACAGCAATACAAGAAGGGGATACATTTTCACCTATATATGCAAACAGACATTACGGACTCTAGATGAAATGTTCCATGGAAGACCAGAAGCAAAAGTTATTATATTATGATTGAAAAATATTACAAGTTCGTAGAGGATTTTATAAATATAAACTTACCTCCTAATTAAAGCTTGCAGTTGTGCTCTCCTCACAGTATCAGTGGATGGAAATCCCGTGTTATCCCATTCCTCTGGCCTTTCATTTTTGTAACACATTATCAACTTCCTCAGGCTAATTTCCTCATCTTCTCCCAATTGTAGTTTTTTTATTTGCTCCTTCATGACTAAGAGCGGCGCAAGGAACCACTCAAACACTTTATCCTTTGGCCAGTTAGACTTTGTCAGTTCCACTTCATCAGCTGTATGGAGCATATAAGACATCATTCTTCCTAAGGCTAATACATAGGCGGAAGACAAGGAAGAGAAAAAGGCAGCCTGAGAAAAGACATACAAATTAGTAGGCCCTGAGAGTCGGATTTTGCAGATACAAGCAGACACTGTAGAATGGACCAAGCAGGCAATTTGATGCCTAGCTTCTTACAGTCCCCCTTGACAATACATTCCTCAATATCTTTGACATCTATAAAGCCTTCACGTAGGAGTATTCTGCCATTGACCTCACAGGATTTAAAGAGCCAACCCCATACCTACCGCAGAGTTACATTTAGGTTAAAAACATAAAAAAAACTTAAGTAGCTGAAGTGATTACACATATGGACTTTTATACCTGCATGGGCGTATATTGTTGGATTGCCTGTTTCAGGGTTCTTGATCCATGTGAAACAAGCTTCAAGCTGTGTGATCTTCCTTTTTCTTTTTCATTCCTCTGCTCAATTGACTTCTTACTGTCAAGGCCTCCAGAGGAGCTCATATTTCTTCTATATTTAGGCCTGGCTGCCGGAAGAATCAGAGAATCAACATCATTGATGGCATCTCATCAAGTTATTTCATATCATTGATAAATAGGTCAGGTTTTTTTCAGATCATAATGTACTAAACTAACGTTGGCCGAGTATACTATACAGGCAATAAATACCTCATGAAGCATGACCCTTCCCTCATGTCAAGTATGTCGTTTGTGTATTCGTCAAATATGGAAACGGCTGCTAGGATGTATGCAAGTCCCATGTGAAACGAGTCTTCCTAGCAAAACTCGTGTCACTTCAGTAAGAATCAGACAACGTGCTAAATGAGACATAGTGCCTCTCAAACTTCAAAGCTGGCTCATATGATTACATAGTAAAACAGAGGAAGCAGAGGAAGGAGAGCAAATAGACCTGATGAACCACAACCCCACTGTAAAGTGCAAGAGCAAAACTTGAAAAGAAGGATGCTACCACGGATCCAACAACAGCTAAAGGCCACAAAAAGATTGCAAGGCCAGCAAAAGGTACACAAACTGTCTCCAGAAATGGGCCTTCCCTGCCAATTAAGTCTTCTAGTAGCCTCTTCCAGCCCCTGAACAGCATGAATGGGCTCTTCCAAAGAGCAAGAGCTGTAATAAGGGGCACATCCACTGGAATCGCAAGCAGAGAAACCAAAATGCAACTTGGCAGCTTTGACAACCTAGAACACATCACGATAATGAAAATATGATACGCTGTAATATACTATCTCTATCTACTAATGCTTTTAAAAAAGAGGTTCAGATATCACCCACTTCACTTCTATTGGTTTCTCATCTGGATGTATTTCCGCAGAAAGCTCGTCCATATAAGAAAAGTAAGAGTGGAAGCAAAAGTCTGTAAAGTCCCGAACTACTGTGCAGCTCCCTTTAAGAGTGGAAATACAGCCGTCCTGATAATTTTATCAACTATAAACTTTGGCATGTGAAGTACATGATTACATTTGAACAAACAGAAGTACTCAGATAACATATGTGTGTGTAATATATAAGCTAGTATGGTAGTTTTATTATGAAATTTATACACACAACTAAACACATATATTTGCTCTTTTTAATAGGTAAATTTCATGCACATGTTATTCTATTGAAGAGCTAGAAGTCTTTGGATCTTTTCATGAAAAACCATCAAAATAACCATAAATTAAGTGATCAATTATGAAAAACCATCAAAATAAAGCATAAACAAACTTGAGAGAAATTCATAAAGAAAAAGGAAACGACTACAAAAGCAAGACGAATTAAGGTTATAAGCAAGAATCTTTTCTTCCTTCCATTTTTAAGGGAAATGACAACAAAGTAGTTGATCAACTTGAAAATTATAGCCGACTAGAACAGCTAGTGGCAACAGAACATCCAAATGTTCTGGCTACTTGGACAAGGGCCAACATCCAGAAGAAAACTCAATAAACAGATGAATTATGCCATCATATGACCTGGAAATTCATATTTTCCAATCAATTCACTAGATAAAGCATGAATAATTATGAAGCCACCTAGCAAAAGCTCATGACAAATGTTCAGTATATCAAGAAAGTGAAATGACCAATCCCTTAACGATAAGGATTGATGTCTCTCATCTGACAATGTGAGCTTAGAGCAATTTATCTAATTAAGCATCGGATAAACAGAAAACAGATTTCGTGTGGAGACTGAGACTCACCGTGAAGCAGTGATAAATCTTACAAGTGACACTCTCTCCAATAGCCTCAAAAGTTGCAATCAAAGGAGCGAAAAAACCATACCCTATCCCACCTAGAAGACTCCCAATAATGGCTACTATGGGCCAAAGAATCAGAGGAACTGGCAATGAAACCAGTAGTGCAATCTTCAAAACCCATCCAAGCCTTTTGCTTCTGAAATGTGAAACAAACAGCACAAAAGGTTCTATATCAGATACACAGTATGTGCATATTCCATACTCTAATAATCCATACAATAAAAGCATTGGCAAGAAAACACATACTTTGCTACACAGTAGTAGGTCCAGATAATATGTGCAGGCCATAGCCCAATTACAACTGCTGAATTCCCAACTGATATGATGACTGTCACAATGGGGCCAATTACTAATCCTGTCCAGACAAATATCAATCAATTATCAATATGACAATATCCCACAACATTTAATATGCTCTTACAAATTTCCTCACCATCTTATCAATGTCTCTAATCAAACTTCAAAAGTGTGCGAAGATGAAGAAAACAAACAAACAAAAGACTTAAAAGACCCATTTGGCCATGAGAATTTTTCACATTCTCCCAAACTTTTTTTTACACTTCATTTGAAACCAGTCAAGTTGTTTTTGAAATTTGAAAAAACACCCAAAACCCTATTTTCCCTTTCATAAACTTGGAAGTGCTGTAAAGGTGCATTTAAGCCTTAAAATTGAACCCAATCTGCTATACACCAAAACATATATACATGTCAATTAAACTTTCAACAAACATTAAATTCTGCAAAATCTCGCAAGGTTATTTAATGGTAGAACCTTAAAAATTGAATCTTTAAGAGTTTCAAGCCTTGATTAGCCTTTGAACAAAGTACACTGCACATACTACTGCTGTATGATATATACAAATTCAGAGCAAATATGTCCTACTATGAAAAGGGGTTGATAAAGAAATAGTAGTAGTACACCCACCTTTGAGAAGGCCAAGGAGGAAGAGCAAGAAGAAGAAAGGAAGAAAAGATATAAAGCTACAAAGCTTGGCCAAGAACCCTACTGGTACTTCCATCAAATTAAAATTCAATAAATCTGTGCTAAACAAAAACCTTCACTTAAATGGTCCAATGAAGTTGATCAAAATCAAGAACCCATGTCAAAAATTAATAAAAAGAATATTCTCAAAGATTGCAGAGAGGAAAAAGAGAGAAACAAAATATGAAAATTGCAGAAAAAGTGACAGAAAGAAAAGAGAGAACAGAGCCGTTATGTGGGGTGGAGCCGTAACGTGGCAGAAGAATGTGGCAAGTCTGCCACGTTTAAGGAAGTTAGGCACCCCCAGGGGTGAGATTTTCGTGTTAAGGAGGTTGGATATTGTCACACTTCACACAGAATCACTCACATCATCAAGCGTCCTGTGTTTTCGTTTTAGTCTAAATTATGTTCCAATTTTTTTATTTTTTCGTTTTAGGTTGGATATTTGTATTGAAGTCTCAGTAATTTAAACTCGCATATTGTAAATTTAATTTTTTAGGATAGTGTTTTTAATATAATTTTTTTATATTAAAAGCTCAAACTAGAAAAGTATGATTAAAGATAGAGATATCTAAATTATCTCATTGCAATCCCCGTTGAAATTGTTTCCTTTGTTCATTTTTACTTGTTTATTTTGTCAAAAATAATTTTTTATTTTTACTTATTCATTATTTAAATAAATTTTTATTTTTACTTATTACTTTAAATATTAGTGAGGATAGCTCGGGGGCGTAATATAAAAAACTTATATTATTTTGCTATTCATGGTAGATAAATCAACATATACAATATGTGTATTAAAAGTAGGGCTAGTTTCAAATATACGTAAAAAGTAATTAGTTTACAATAAATATAATTATATTTTATTTATATAAAAATAGTTAAAACTCATAGAAAATATATATCGACTATATAATATAATTTGTCAAAAGTCATAGAAAATATACATTGCATGTACAATATAGGTTACTTATACATGAAATATACATTGACGATATATTATAATACACTCAAAAAACTGAATATAGTTTAATTATATATGAAATATACATTGACTATACATGAAGTATACACTTACTATTCATCTCAATCAACTCAAAAATCACTTCTAAAACAATTCTAAATTTTAGATATGAAATCCTCTTAATGTTTTAAATTATTTGATATGTAATTTGCTCGAAAAGATTCATGTGTGCGATACGTCAAAATTTTTAAGAAGAAAAAAAAGGAGAAGAAGAGGATGAAGAAGAAGGACAATCAGCAGCAATAGAAGCACAAGAAAGAAGAAGACAAGAAGAAAGAAGAAGATGCAGAAGAGAGAAGCAGAATAAAAAGGAAGGACGAAGAAGACGACCAATTTTTTTGCTATATTACAGCAATTATCAATGGGACTGTTACTGTAAGCTTCAAACTAAGCATCAAATAAAAGATGAATGCTGATGTTCTCAAAACTTGCAGTTTGATTCTACATCACATATACAAAATCATGTAGCAGATGGTAGAAGCCAAAATGGATGTTGCCTGTTCCTGGAATCTAATCAGTTGAATTTTTCTATTTCAAGGACCATAGTAATGGGTGTTGTACTATACATGTTATCTGCTCTTAATGGTAGATAACTAACGTGAGTCTCAATGGACATTGATAGGTCGCTTCTGTCACCTTGTTGCAACCCCAATGTAAATGAAATTTCATCGCCTACAACAATGCCAAGGCTTAGAGATGAGTATTAGGAAAAGCAATAAAAAATTCTCCTACTATTCTACTATTGTTAATTTCAGTTGAAATGAAACTTTTAGAATAAATCAATGCAATTTAGGAGGAATCACCAGTAGAATGAGTCAGAAATTTACTATTAAAAATTATGAACATATGTGGTATTATAACAATTTCTAATTGGCTATTTTAAAATTTTGCTGGAGAACCTTTTTTTTATATAAAGAATCTTACGTGGTACAATTCAATCAAAATTGTGAGAATATCTGGTGTGAGAACTGATGAGACGTTGATCAAGACGGATTAAGAAGTAATGAAATAGTAGCAGATATGAGAGAAGAAGAAGAAGAGAAAGACTGAGAGTAATTGAGAGAGAATAGATGTAATTCTTATTGAATAAGTTGTGTTACATGAGATCAAAGTAGACTCTATATATAGTAGAATCTCTCCTTCATAATAACCTAACCACCTACTTAACTAACTCTTGACTTGAGTAATTAACCGTTATTAACTAACTTAGTTACTACCTTTTGATCCTCAACACTCCCCCTCAAACTTGGTATTGCAAACAGGTTGGACAATCCAAGTTTGGAGATCAGGTAGACATGTTGCACCTTATTTAGGCTCTTAGTCAGCACATCAGCAGGTTGATCATGTGTAGGATATACTATGTCATTATCAGACCTTGTTGAATCTTTCCCCTGATGAAGTGACAGTCTATTTCTATGTGTTTAGTCCTTTCATGATACACTGGATTAACAACCATTTGATAGCTACTTTACTATCACTAAAGGTTGTAACTGGTAATTGGATTTGAACTCCAAGATCTTTGACTAAGCCCACAATCCAAGTTAGCTCAGCTACTTTGGAAGCTAAGCTTCTATATTCTGATTCAACTGAGCTTCTGGTTATAGTAGCTTGCTTTTTGATTTTCATGAGATCAGTAAGTCTCCAAGTTTGATAGTGAACCCTGTAACTGACTTCCTAGAGAAGGCACAAGCAGCCCAATCTGCATCACAATGAGATGTAAGAACATTCTTCTTGTTGCTAGATAGTAATAAACCTTATCGTGGTTTCACTTTTACATATTTGACTATCCTGAGTGTTGCTTCCATATGAGACTGTTCTAAATTTCTGTCGAAATTGGCTGAATATTTGTACACTATAAGATATATCAGTTCTATTGACTGTTAGGTACAAAAGTTTCCCTATAAGTCTTTGATAAACGCCTTGATCAGCTAGTACTTCATCATTGGAGTTTACAATTTCTTTGAGATGTTGATCATATTCAGCTGTGGTTAACTAGGAAGTAGTGTCCATAGGAGTATATGCTGGTTTTGCTGCACTTAGTCTAGTCTTTGAGATCAGCTCCAATGCATATTTTCTTTGATGCATGACAATACCTTGCCGAGACCTTGCAAATTCAATACCTAAGAAGTATCTTAATTCTCCAAGGTCCTTTATCTTAAATGCCTTATGTAGTGCTGTCTTGGTTGCTAAAATATGATCCAAGTTGTCCCTGTGACTAGTATATCATCTACATAGACTAGCACAATGATCACACCTTTATTTATTTTCTTGATGTACAATGAATGGTCAAACTGACTTTTCCTGAAACTACAGTTAATTAAGGCTTTGGACAATTTTGTATTACATTGACTTGGTGCTTGTTTCAAGCCATACAAGGATTTTGAGAGTCTACATACACTGTTCTCCCCGACTCTGAAATCTTTGAGGAAGAGTCATGTATATTTCATCTTCTAAATCACCTTGTAAGAAGGCATTAAAACATCCATCTGATATATATGCCATTGTCTAGAGGCTGCAATGGCCAAGATTGTTCTGAGTGTCACCATTTTAACCACATGTCTAAATGTCTCTTGGTAATCAATCCCCTTCTTTTGACTATAGCCTTTTGCCACTAGCCTTGCTTCAAATCTTTCTGTCTCACCGGTGGATTTATATTTGACTTTGTATATCCACTTGTATCCAATTGGTTTCTTGCCCTCAGGTAGTGGTACCACTGTCCATGTGTTGTTGTTGTCAAAAGCTAATATCTCAGCCTTTATAGCTTCTACCCACCTAGGATCTTTAACAACTTCTGCATATAAAGTAGGTTCAACAATGTTAGAAAATTTAGATAAGTAACACCGATACTGGGGATATTGTGTTAAGGCTGCTGTGTATGTGATTATCGTGAATCAAAAAAAAGTCTTTTATAACCTATCCACTACCAATATGCATTTGGAATGAATTTGGTAATTGTAAATATTGCAGCTTCAATTGAGTCGACTTTATTAGCGCAATCTATTTGAATTAGAGTGGATTCCAATTCTTTACATCAAAATAGTTAATTTGACTCTGGAAAAAGATACCAAAGTTTAAGCTAATGATCGGCCCCAGTTAAAATTGCTAACAACTCGGGTTTGTTGACTGTTTATTCTTCGAAAATCTTACCAAAATAATATCAACAAATTTCAGCCAATTACACATTTTTTTAGCATATGCATCCAGGTAAAATTCAAAGAATTAACTTTACTAAAAATTGAAATATCGATTGGAAGAATCGAGCAAATTTTGGCAAAATCCAACCCAGAAAACATTTTTAAAAAGTAAGAAAGAGAAAATGCATTAACTTGGGCAAAGCCGAAGCCAAGAAGCTGAATAAGCTTCCAATTCTTTTCAAATCTTCCAGTGCTCAAACAGAGATTTTAGCAAGAAAACTCACCTAATAACTCCTGATACATCTAGCTATAGGTTGGCTCAGACACAACGCCTGATACATGTGTGATTGTGTTAATTTTCACACTATGCAACCATTGATTACAAAGAATCTCTTTTTGGAGAAGAAGAAAAAAGGAGAGAATTTTTATTGATATATAAAACTTGCTCAACACTGGTACATTGCTTCTATTTATAGATAACCACAGAATATTGTTCTCAACTAATAGCAGAAAGAGGTTGTACAACTTGTGACAACTCATCTTGTAACAACTTTCATCTCCTCACCACATTCTCTAATTAAATCTTTCAATACTCCCCCTCAAGCAAGAATGTGGAAAGCATTCAGGACCCCCAACTTTGAAACAAGAAACTGATGTTGTGCAGATCCTAGTCCCTTTGTGAACACATTTTTCAATGAAGAAGTTATGCTAATAAAATCAGGTTTAATGAGAACATCTTTGAGTTTCTCTCTAACAAAATGACAATCGATCTCAATGTTCTTAGTCCTTTCATGATAGATGGGATTAGAAGAAATTTGAATGGCTACCTGGTTGTCAAAGTAAAAAGGAACTGGGGTAGTCACATTAATCCCTAATTCAGTGAGCAATCCAGTGATCCAAATAGTCTGAGCTACTACAACAACCATGCTTTTATATTTAGCTTTTGCGGAGCTTCGGCTTACAGTGTATTGCTTTTTTGACTTCCAAGAAATTAGATTGTACCCTAACTTCACTGCATAACCTGTCACAGACCTTATTTTGTTTGGGCATGCAACCCAATCGGAATCACAATACACAATCAATTGTGGCTTGGAACCCCCTGGGAAAAAACACCAAGTCCTCGGCTTCCTTTTACATATCTTAGTACCCTTAAGGCAGCTTCTTGGTGCGACTATTTTGGACATTGCATAAACTGACTGAGAACTTGTACAACAAAACAAAGATCAAGTCTATTGATGGTTAAGTAAATCAACTTCCCAATTAATCGTTGGTAACTTGTAACATCCTGTAGTTTTAGATCAACAGTGTGTCTTATTTTCACATCAAATTTAACTATGATCAATTTTCTATTTGACTCTAAAGGTCTAGGTGAAGGTTTAGCGCCACTGAGTCCTACTTCTGATAGGATCTCAAGCGAATACTTCCTTTGGTTGAGGATGATAGCCTTGCTTGACCGCATGACCTTTATACCAAGGAAATACTTTAAATCACCAAGGTCATTGATCTTGAAGTTTTTGTGTAGTGTGGATTCAACTTCATCAATCAGCTGTGCATCATTTCCTGTGAGCATTAAATCATCCACATACACAAGGATGATTACCAGGGTATCTCTATTCCTTTTGGTAAATAATGAGTGTTCATAAGCACTTTGAATGTATCCACTATCAGTTAAGGCATCAGTTAACTTTATGTTCCATTGCCTAGAGGCCTGCTCAAGGCCATATAATGACTTAAGTAACGTGAAAACCTTCCTTTTCTCCCCCAGCTTGTGAAAACCTTGGGACGTATCCATGTATACTTCTTTATGAAAATCACCTTGAAAGAAGGCATTACTAACATTCATTTGGAAGAGTGGCCAGTTCCGTGATGCTGCAATATTGATGACAGTTCTCACTGTGACCATTTTGGCTACAGGTGAGAAAGTATCATGATAGTGTAAGTCTTCCTTCTGTGTATATCCCTTTGCCACCAATTTGACCCTATAGCTTTCTTTCATGTTGGAAGGTCTACTACTTCCCATGCATTGTTATCCTCTAGTGCAGTGATTTCTTGTTGCATTGCTTCTACCCATCTCTTGTCCTTGGAGGCTTCATGGAAATTCTTTGGTTCCACAGATGATGATAAGACAGCTAGATATGACACATATGAAGGTGAAAGTGCATCATATGATAGATAATTGGAAATAGGATAAAAAGAGTGTCTAGTAAACATCTTGTTCTTTTTAGTAGTTACATAGTCTTGCATCCAGAGTGGTTGTTTGAGTACCCTGTTAACACTAAAGTTTAACCTAATATTTTAAAAAATTCATATTTTTATGTATTTTATTCATTAAATGGTTTAAAAGTGCATTTTTACAATTTTAATTCAATTTTATCAATAATTATTCTTATTTCTAAAAAAAGGGATTTTAATTTTTATTAGTTTATTTTATTTAATTTCAATTATAGTTATTTTTATCACAATTCATTAATTTGCATTGTTACATGCCATTTGTTATATTTATTCATATTCATTTTAGTATTTTTAGCACAGTCTAAGAATACATTAAAATAAAGACATATATTAAATTACTTAGATATTTAATTAGCTCACGATTTTGGGCCCATAATTTTGAGCCCATAGTTTTGTAAAATGGACGGTCTTGAATTGTTTTAGGGATAATTATGCCACATAGCCATTTGACAAAAATAATTATCAAAAAAATGGTCATTTGCTATATATGCATGTATAGTTAGTGTGTATTTCATATATAGTCAAACTATATTCAGTTTTTGAGTGTATCATAATGTATATTCAGTGTATAGCTCATGTATAAGTAATGTAAATAAAACATAATTATATTTATTGTAAAGTAATTAGTTTATTATATATATTTAAAATTGTCCCATTTTTATAACTCCTTTGCTTGACAAAATAATGGGTGGTGGAATATGTTAGAATTAGTGGGGTAAAATTCCAAAATTGAAAAAATCCTAAATATTTTCCTCCCATTTTTTCCTAGCTGCCACCACCCTTTCTCCTCCCACTCACTGCTGCTGCCAGTAGCTTCACTCAAAAAGAGACCCATTTCCTTATTCCTTTCTCTCTTCTCTGTCGGAGAAACTCCAAACCACCACCACTTAGCTTTATTCCTTACCATTTCCTTATTCCTTTCTCTCTCCTCTGACGGAGAAACTCCAAACCACCACCACTTAGCTTTATTCCTTACCAGACCCACCACCCATTCTAGAAAACTTGTAGGGAGCCAACCACCACGACGCCACAGAGATGCTTGAGGATTTTGTCTTTTCGGCAGTTTCATTCTTTTGATATGACTGTGAGCCAACTGTTTTGCCTTTGAATTTTTCTCTAACTTTTGATTGCTCTTTGCAGCTGCATAATTGTTAAATTAATGGTTATTGTTATTTGGTTCTTGTAATGACCTGTCCTCAGCGTTAGAAATAGGCCAATGGAGAAGGATTTTTGGGCTAAAAAACTCCGGGTAGTAACTTAGAAAATTTTTAGCCCAGGCCAAACTTGGATGAATTTTGAGATAGGTAAAGTCTAGGGTGGTCATGTGAATGATGGGAGGTCAAATCTCTAATTTGATTAGACAAGCTGATAGCCAAGACGAGATGAAGCATTTACGGCTTCGCATAATCGTATTCGGGTGAGTAAAACTTCTAGAATCAAATTTTAGCGTGAAGGGCATATTTTAATATGTTCTTGGAAGGGCGTGTGTTGTGAAATGGGGGATTGGAGCATAAAATTTGAGCTCACTGTTTTCGCATATCCCGCCAGAATGAGATGGGTCCCGCCAGAGTGGGGTACTAATGACTTAAGTTGTAAAAAATCCTGAAAATGGTCTTTTTTGCAAAATCAGTTTCTAAACTTCAAGAGGCGACCTAGGGCGAATTCTATCAATTTTCCACGAATTTCCATGCTTAAGGTAAGGATTTTACTCCCTAAATTCATACTTTAATTCCTAGAACCTAGAAAGTATGGTTGGTAGTCATTGGGGGAGGGGTTGCACCTGTAAACTAATGGTGGGAAATAGCCCTAGGGTGGTGTTAGGATCAGGGGTTTGTCCTAAGGTGTGAATTATGTTAGGATCAGATGTATTTACTGTTTTTTAAATCAAGAACGAGAAGAACGAACCCGAAAAGGGAAGACTCTTACATTGTAAGGTTGTTGAAGCGTGAATTTGAGGTTGGTGATAGTCTAGTTTTCCATATGTGTTTCATATACTTGTTAAATGGCTTCATGATATGCATGTGTGTATATGAATATGGAAACATGCTAGATTATGTGTGAAATGATCACTTCCTAGCCTGTTTTTGTGATGAACTTGTTCTTGGTGATATAAATACTGTAAATACTGAATGTATTTGTGATTGTGGTATGCTTGGATTGGGTGTCACATTTCGATACATATTTAGATCGGGTGTAACATTCCGACATGATATATTTGGATCATGTGTCACATTTTGATACATATTTGGATTGAGTGTCACGTTCCGACACAAAGTTGATTGTTTGTAGGTTACTTAAGAGGACCCTTGTGTGAAATTATAACATGTGGAAGATATATAGTTGTGATATTGCTGAATGTGGTTGAACTTGAGATTAGTTGACTTATTCTGTATATTTACATGCCTATTGTATTGAATTTACTTGTCTATGATCCGCTTACTAGCTAACCACATGATTCTACCAGTACACTGTTGTTTTGGTTTACTGATACTATTCTTGCTCTGCCTTTTGTTTGGTACAAGGTATATTCAGTCGGCTATGGAAAGACCTCGTCTAGAGGAGTGATTGTGTTTTTGAGTTCAAGGGTGAGTTGTTCCTTTAGGCTGCCGTGAACTCTATCGTTATTTTTAGTCCTTTTTTCCAGGATTTAGATATTCAGACAATGATTTAGTTGTTACTTGTTTCTATTTTGAGTTTTACTCCTGTTCTAGACTTTTTAGTTTTAGAGTTTTGGTATGATGACTTTCAGTCCTAGGATGTGTTACTTCAGCATATTTTGAGTTTATAACTAGTTGGTTTCTAAGTTTATGGGAGCTCAACATCTATCTTTGATTGTCTAGTCAAAAGTTGTGATTGTCTAGTCAAAAGTGCTGGCTGCTTAGTAAAAAGTTCTGGCTGCTTAGTCAAAAATTGTGATTGTCTAGTCAAAAGTTATGGCTTCTTGGTCAAAAATTATAGTTGTCTAGTCAAAAATTATGCCTACATAGTCAATTCTTGAAACTATGTTTGACCTGATTCCTGCTTCAACGAGATACGTAGGCACCATAACGGCTCGGTCATATTCTCTGTAAGTTTTTCATCTTTTTACAATGGAAATCGGGGTAGTTTTCTTTTTTTGAGAAGATCTCAAAAAAAATTCACAAGAAGACATTTGCTAAAAGATTGAATACTAGAGTTTGTTGAAGCTGAAACAGGGGGATTTTTTTTGAGAAAAACCCTCAAATATTCAACCAAGGCTGCACTTAGACACAAGACTTGTGAGGCATCGCTTAGAGTTTGTCTACATCTTCGAATTAATTTTTGTATATGATGTCGTGGAAAATTTACATCGCTTTTCATTTTTTCGTGCCATTATGCTATATATATTATTTTTTCATTCTTCTTGGGAATGTGACTTTTGAGTCAAGGGTCTTTCGGAAACAGTCTCTCTATCTCTATGAGGTAGTGGTAAGGTCTGCGTATATCCTTCCCTCCCAGACTCCACTTGTGGAATTTAACTGGATATGCCGTTGTTGTTGTTGATGTTATGTTTAGTAGATATCTTCAATTTTCTTTATCTTACATTTTTTTTAAAAAAAGTTTGTGTTCAATATTTTTTTTAATTTGGGTTATCTGACCTTCAATAT
Source organism: Solanum dulcamara (assembly GCF_947179165.1). Lineage (NCBI taxonomy): Eukaryota > Viridiplantae > Streptophyta > Magnoliopsida > Solanales > Solanaceae > Solanum > Solanum dulcamara. The sequence continues at coordinate 13,072,524 of NC_077242.1, forward strand.
GACTCATTGATTTTTTAATTCTATTATTTTTCTTTCAAAAATATACATTTGCTTTTAAAAACACATATTATGTGTCATATCTGCACGAGCTATGCACACCTAATTTTCATCTCAATGAGATACATAGGCAGCCCTTTTAGGTTTCAGCATTCTTTATTCAAAAAATTTCAAAAAAAAATGTGTTTTCTATTATTAGAATCATATTTTTTTTGACTTAATTAGTGCCAACACAATTAGAGTGTGCATATGAAAAGAACAATTAGTACAATGGAGAAGATTGACTTAATGGTAAATCATAGATTGTTTTTGGTACCTCTCATTCATACTTTTGTTACACATGAAAATATTCTCTTGCATGCATTCAAGATATGAACAAAGCGAGCTTCCCTGTTTCATGTGCATTGTGTGGTGAGTTTTGAATTAAATTCAATTTTATTGCATTGTTGATCTAGAATTTGGCCCTAATGTTATTGAGGTGAAATTTTGAGTAATGTTCGATTTGAAAAATGATTGTAGGCCTTCTTTGACCCGTTTGTGCTTTTCAAAGCCTTCCAAATGACATAGTATGTCCCCACTTTCATTCTTAAGTCTTTTATTTGGACAACCACATTTGAGCCTACACCCTTTTTGAGTATACACACTATTTCTCTCTTGGCCCGACCTTTTTTAATGCACTGAAGATGTGTGAGTTATAAAAGAAGATTCAAAATTTAAATTTGTCACAGACAAAAATTGAAAAGTCCTTCAAAGTTTAGGATGCAAAAATGACTACAAATAAAAGAAAGTTAAAAATTTCCCACAAGTTCAAGCAAGCAAAATTGCAGCAAAAGAAGAACACTCCAAACAAACAGGAGCAACTTCAAAAGATGATGAGAAGGGAAAAAAGCTCAAACAAGTTACGCTTAAAAAGAAATTCAAAAATATATAAGAAAAGGACTACAAAGAGGATCAAGCGCTAAAAGTGTAACAAACGTTTAAAGAACAAATTTCAATGTAATGCTCAAAAAGAAAATTAAGTCACTTTTATCCCAAATGACTATCCTACCCTTCCCTAAGCCTACATCACAAACTGATAACAAGCCCCACATGATTTCATTTCAAATGTTCTCACATTAGTGGAGATTTACATAAAGTCCAAGCCTATGGTATCACAAATTGCATGTATTGAACATTCTTTTAAGTGTGAGTGTACTTCACAAAATGTCCTCAAATAAAACACTTTAAATATGCACAAATTGAGACTTTCTTTATGGTGAGAGCACTTGAAGCATGATGTTAGGTTTATTTCAAAGCCTTTGTTTGAAGCAAGATGAACAAATCTTGTCGTCACTAAAGTACATTTGAGGTACCATTTGAAGCCATATAAATTACCTTGAAGCCAATCTCGATTGAATGAGAATGCATTGGTGAGAAATTTCTACCCAATACTATTGTTGGTGCTAGCTATAGTTAAAATATATTTCCTTGTTTGAAAAATAAAAATGGGTTGATACCCACCTGTTAATACTTGTCAAAGGAATTTTCTTTGACCATTTACTATTAATATTGCATATTTTGGGTCTTCATACCCTTTAACATGACACATTTTTAAAGTTGATTTGTTATTTCATACAAAATGATACTTTTTAACATTGGTTTGTCATGCCATTCAAAATGATACCTTTTTTTAACGGAAAAAGGCCAAAAATATTCTTGAAATATAGAAAAATTTTTAAAAATATCCTCCATCCACCATTCAATCTAAAAATACCCTTCTACTCATCTTTTTGGTCTAAAAATATCCTTCCATCCACCATTTTGGGATAACTTTAACCCTTGAAACTAATAACCCTCTTTCTCTTTTTTATTTTTTAAAAATATTTATCATGTGTCATTTTCTTATTGGATGAAAGAAAAATCCCACATCCACTAACTTTTTTCATAATTTATCTAAGCCAAAAATAATATACCTCTTCAAGACCCCAATATTTTAAAAAAAATAAATATAATAGTTTTTTATTGCTATAGCTTTTTCTTCTTATTTTTTTTATAAAGTTTGTTTTGGGATAATGAAGAGGGATATTGTTTTGATTTGGATAAATTATGGAGAAAATATAAAAAAGTAGATTTTTTATTTGTTGTAGTTTTTTTTTAAAATTTTTTGTTTTTTATGGTCATCAAGCTTGTCTTGTTTTGGTTTGGATAAATTATGAAAAACATTTGAAAAAATTATTTAAAAAATCTTTTAGTTATACATATTATTACAAGATAGTCTTATGATAACTATCTAAAAACTATCTTGTAATAGAAAAAAAATATTTATTTATTTTTAAATATCCTGTAATAACTAATTTAGTTTAAAATATTTTTTCCTATCTTGTAATAACTAAAAAATAATTTAGTTATACGTATAAATAATTTTTTTAGTTATTTTATTTATACGTATTGTAAAAAAAATCAGTATTATTAAATAGTAAAGAAAAATCAAGCAAAGAACTAAAAAATCTAGTCTTTTTTCTTCTGGTTAACCGGATAAAAAAAAACCTAATCTTGTTTATCAATATATCTTTTAAAAAAACAATTAGAGGGGGGGGGGGAGGTCTTGAAGAAGTATATTATTTTTGACTTAGATAAATTATGAATTTGTTTTAGTGGAGGTGGATTTTTATTTCATCCAATAAGAAATTGACACATGATATTACTTTTAAAAAATAAAAAATAAAAAGGGGGTTTTTAGTTTCAAGGGTTATAATTAGCCAAAAAGGTGGATGAAAGGGTAATTTTAGACCAAAAAGATGAGTAGAAGGTATTTTTAGACCAAAAAGTGGATGAAAGGTATTTTTAAACCTTTTCTTATAGTTCAGGGATATTTTTGACCCTTTTTCATTTTTAATTGGTTTGTCATGCCATTCAAAATGACACTTTTTGATTTGTTATTTCTTTTAAATTGTCTTTTTTGTAAATTTCAGGATGTTGTTTTGTTCAAAGTAAGACATTGGATCATTACCTTATTCATTGTTCATATAAGGCCACGTTTGCATAGTTTATATTGCATTTATGTTGCCGCTGCTACTAAAATTTTTATTGAAGATTTTGTGGTACACCATTCACACCAAGTTTAAATTAGGTTGTCCGCCTTTCAAGGGACACATTGGGTTGTCACATTCCTGACGTTTCAAAATTTAAATTGGGTCATTCGCTTTTCAAGGGACACATTGGGTTGTCACTCCCTTTTAGTGACATTTCAAGCTCAAATTGAATTGTCCGTCTTTCAAGGGACACATAAGGTTGTCACATCCCTTCAAGTGACATTTCAAGTTCAAATTGATCGTCGCCTTTCAAGAGACACATTGGGACGTCACCTCCGTGATCACCGCCTTTCAAATACTCTAAGATGATCTAAGATTAGCAGGCTTACCATACAACAGTTCATAAGGTGATTTCCCAAGAAGAACTTTGGAAGGAAACTTTTTGATCAACTACAATACTGTCTTAACACAATCACCCAAAACCTGTGTGGTCCACCCATATGAAACTTGATAGCTCTGGCTACCTCAAGTATGTATCTATGTTTTCTCTCCACCACACCATTGTGTTATGGTGTGTATGGATAACTACTCTGATGAATAATTCCAATAGAAGAAAATAGCTTAGTACATTGAGAATTGAAAATCTCCTTCCCATTATCTGATCTCAGAACCTTGACACAAACATCAAATTGATTCTTTATTCTATACAAGAATTGCTTCAATACTACAATGACCTGACATTTAGACTGAATTAATCAAGTCCAGGTATATCTGCTGAAATCATCTACGATGGTGACAAAATATAGATTGCTATCATAAATAAGTACCTTAAAGGGTCCCCATACATCTACATGCCCTAACTGAAAAATACCATCAGTTGTTGCAGAACTATTAGAAAATTTGAGTTTACTTTGTTTGGCTTGTGGACAAGTTGTCACTCCCTTTTAGTGACATTTAAAGCTCAAATTGAATCGTCCGTCTTTCAAGGGACACATAAGGTTGTCACATCCCTTCAAGTGACATTTCAAGTTCAAATTGATCGTCGCCTTTCAAGAGACACATTGGGACGTCACCTCCCTAAAAAGTGACACATTGGAATGTCACCTCTCTAAAAAGTGACACGTTAGGATGTCACCTCCCCAAAAATAAATGGCATGTTGGGACGTCACCTCCCTAAAAGTGGCATGTTGGGACGTCACCTCCCTAAAAAGTGACACTTTGGGACGCCACCTCCTTAAAAAGTGATACATCAGGACGTCACCTCCCTAAAAAGTGACATATTGGAATGTCTCTTCCCTAAAAAGTGACACTTTGAGACATCACCTCTCTAAAAAGTGGCATGTTGGGAAGTCACCTCCCCCAAAAGTGACATGTTGGGACATTACCTACCTAAAAAGTAACACATTGGGATGACACCTTCTTAAATAGTGACACATTAGGACATCAACTCCCTAAAAAGTGATAGATTGAGACGTCACCTCCCTAAAAAGTGACATATTAGGATATCACCTTCCTAAAAAGTGACACATTGAAACGCCACCTTCCTAAACAGTGACACATTGGGACATCACCTTCCTAAAAAATGATAGATTAGGACGTCAGCTCCTTAAAAAGTGATACATTAAGACGTCACCTCTATATTGGGAAGTCACCTCTCTAAAAAGTGACAAAACATTGAGATGTCACCTCCCTAAAAAATGATAGATTGGGACGTCACCTCCCTAAAAAGCGACAACACATTGGGACGTCATTTTCTACAATGTGATATATTAGGAAGTCACCTCCCTAAAAAGTGATATTTTGGGACGTCATCTTCCTTAAAAATGACACGGTTGGGATGTCACCTCCCTCTAAGTGATATGTTATATTTAAGTTGGGTCGTCTTCCTTACAAGAGAAAAGTTAAGCTGTCACATCGTTCACAGTGACATGCTATGTAGATCATCTTTCTTTCAAAGGTACACAACTTTTCCATCCTGACCCAACCCATTGGGCGGGCGGACACCCACTCTACCGCCTAAGTAGGAAAACCCTTAACTCCTTAAAATAAAAAGACATGTGGAAGTCTAACAGGAAACAATCATGGGCCAAAGAGTTATAACAACATTTTAAATACTTATAGAAAATCAAGTCTTATTACAAGGATCATCTAACACCCTCAAGAATACTAGTCTAAAATAGGTACAAGAGCTCTACAAAAATAGAATATAAAATAAATAAAAAATGGCATAGCTTCAACCACGATGAATGAAAGGTAGAAGCTGTCGGAGAATCGTTTTTGTCTTCACCTAAAAAATATCACTGACCCTGCAACAAGACTATGCCAAGTGGCATAACAAAAGTAGTATCAGTATAAACAACACATACTGGTAGGTATCATCGGTCAATCTGATATCCACTGCATGATATATAGAAAATAACAAGAGGAAACGTAGCAATAAGGAACTAACCACTGACTATCCCTAACTCACAACACCTCCTCCCACAATTCTAGTGAATAATTCAATCCCCTATTAGCTATTGGTCCATTACTAAACCCAATATATAAGCTCCAAATGCGTCCGTCATAAACTAAGGAAGTCTTACGAAACTACCTCGCCATTAAGTCTACAACTACTAGCCATACAGTTTCACAAGGCCATATGGTAACACTCGGTACAAACCTATTCCCGTTAGAAAACAAGACCTTACCAACTATTCCAGACCAACTAATTCCTTGCTAGACAGAATCCGGTCACTACTAGTCCCTGGTTAATACCTTAGAAACTGAACCTTAACCTAGCCACCTGACCTGTCGGTTATGAGCCAACATTCCGTCGCATATCATGGACACTACTATCAAGCCACACAACGATCACACAGTCCTACGCTTAAATAGCCTATGCTTACTCCTAGACCTCAATAGTGCCAATCACCGAATTAGTGGGTTATTTATAGAAGTCTTACCCTTCAGCACTTACACAATCAATCTTAATATTAGTAGAATGACATATATCCAATGGTCCTATAATGGTACTATACACATACACACTTGGCCCTCTCAAGGGACCCAAATTCAAACTAATGGCATGTCGAAACGTGAAATCTGATCCAATTATTTATAGGAACGTGACACCTGATTCAGTAGTGTATTGAAATATGACACCCGATCCAATAATGTGTCAGAACATGACACTCGATCCCATCAAACACAACCAATATACAATCACAGTTACAATAAGCAGACATGAACAATACATACACATGTACACAGGTGCCTTGCACACAATTATATCAAACCGTCAACCCATATGGCTTACTTCATGCTTTCTCCTCTCACTACCCATATACATTTGACTGAAGCATTTACGAGCATATTTAACAAATACGGGAAGACTAATTTACTACTTACCGTTAGTTCATTTACCATTCTTCCTTACCTGGGTCACCTCAACTTTAATCACTAATGTACCTATTTCCTGCCCATAACCCATGCCTGAGTAGCCATGAAACCTTCCATCCATTCCCTTTAGATTAAGCAATGGGTACAAATTTAACTACTCAAATAAGAAAACTAGCCTACCTGGGCACCAAGCACCCGCGGAGAGATATGTGGCTCCAATCCTAGATTTCAGATGTCAGACGGGCAAAGGTAGGCCTGAATTCCATTGGTGGGAGCCTTTCCTATGTTGAAATCCCTTCCTCCCTTCCCCCAAGTCTAGGGCAGCCTTTTAGAGAGTTCTTGGGGTAACCCTCGCCTCTAACTTACACTTAGGAAAAAGAGGAGAAATAAGAATTTGCGACTTAAGTTTCTGTCCCACGACCTCCCGCTCTGACGGCAAGAATATCGCTGGAGCGGCGCCACTGTGGCGGGACTATCCAGCTCTGGCGTGATCATGGGGCCCAGTTGATACATTTTCCTTATGATTCTTCCATTCTTAATTAATGACGGTTTAGGTCATTATATTTTCACTGGGCATTTTTGAAAATAACGTCGAAGGTATGTGAATATTTTCAATCTTTGACCAATCCTTCCCTTTTTGTTTATTATTTTCATCCCCATTGACGGACGTAGAGTATTGAACAAAAGCTCTACTAACGTCTCAAATTATTTTGTTCAAAGTTTATCAAACCAAAATTGGGTTCATCAACTTTTTTTCTCCCCGATTTCTTTCAACAATCCTAGACAAACAAAGGGGCAAGTTGTTGACACCAAATTTTGGCAAGATATTTTTAAAATTCATACTTTTAAGTATTTTCTAGGTTCAAAGTACATTTTTTACAATTTTAATTCAATTTTATCAATAATTATCCTTATTTCAAAAAAGGGATTATAATCTTTATTATTTTATTTTATTTAATTTTAATTATAACTATTTTATCACAATTCATTTATTTGCATTGTTACATGCCATTTGTTATATTTGTTCTTATTTATTTTATTATTTTTAGCACAGTCTACAATTACATTAAAGCAAAGACATATATTAAATTACTCAGATATATAATTAGCTTATGATTTTGGACCCATAATTTTGAACCCATAGTTTTGTAAAATGGGTGGTCTTAAATTTTCTTTAAAACCCATTTACTTGGCAATATAAGGGGTGGTGGAATAATCTTAGAATTAGTGGTGTAAAATTCCAAAATTGGCAAAACCCTAAATATTTTCCTCCCATTTTTCCCCAGCCACCACCACCCTTTCTCCTCCCACTCATTGCTGTTGCTAGGGGTGTACATGGACCGGGTTGGTTCAGATTTTTTACAAATCAAACTGAACCATTTGTGTCGGGTTATTAAATCTATAAACCAAACCAAATCAATAAAAATCGGGTTTTTTGATATCAATTTTTTTCGGTTTTTTCGATTTTTTTTGGATTTTTCAAGTTTTTTCGGGTTTCTCGGGTTTTTCATAGTATCTAATAAAAAGCACAGAGCAGTGCTTTTTAAAAAGAGTTCTAGTACAAAATATCAACATATAAGATGGAGACAGAACACTGTTTGAAGTTGTAACTTTATAATTTAACTTTATAAGATGAGTTTTTTTTTGTATATTATTTAGATGGGCTTCTCAAGTCAAAATCTAAATGTAAGAAAGAAAACAAAAATTATGAAATTTTTTTTTAAAATATTTATAAATTATATTTTAATAAATATTTTTATGTATAACATAATTTAAAAGTAGTATATCTATAATCGGGTCGGTTTGGGTTCGGTTTGACTTTTTTTAGTTAAAAACCAAACCAATCCTATAATGGTCGGGTTTTTTTTCCAAACACCAAACCAAGTCAAACCAAACCACTAGTCGGGTTTTTTTTCCGGTTTGGTTTGATTTGTCGGTTTGGTGCGGTTTATCGATTTGCCCTGTACAGCCTAGCTGTTGCCAGTAGCTTCACTCAAGAAGATACACATTTCCTTATTCCTTTGTCTCTTCTCCGCCGGAGAAACTCCAAACTACCACCACTTAGCTTTGTTCCTTACCATACCTACCACCCATTCCGGCGAATTCGCAAGGAGCTAGCAACCACGACTCCACAAAGGTGCTTGAGGATTTTGCCTTCTTCGGCAATTTCGTTCCTCCGACATGACTGTGAGCCAATTGTTTTACCTTTGAATTTTTCTCTAACTTTTGATTGCTCTTTGCTTGCTGCATAATGATTAAATTAATGGTTACTGTTATTTGGTTCTTTTTCTTATTGTTGATTTGTTTAGTTTCATATTATTACTTTGATTTAGACTGATTCAGTACACTTTTGACTTTTTTAATGATGATTTAGGCTTTCCTTAGTAGCCTCCTTTATTTTGATTTACTTATTGTTGCTTTGTTTTGTTCCATTTACTCACTGTTTGTTCTAGATATTCATGTCTTTATTTTTATAGTTTTGAAATCTACATTGGGTTGATGATATACACATGTTTGATTACTTTATTTTCTCCATTTGCCATTGACTTTGGGTTTGGTTTTATTTTATTTATCTGTCGATTTTTGTTCACGTATAGTTGTTCTAAATTTATTAAAATTGGTTGCATTCATTTTCTAAAAAGTCCCAGTGACATGTGTTGCTATATTTTGTTCATATCTAGTTGCTCTTAATTTATTTAAACTAATTTCATGCATTTTTTTTAAAAATCTTTTCCGCAACTCGGGTTGTTATTTTGGTTGTTTTGTTACTTATATTTAGTTTTGATTATTTTGATTGTTTGTTAAATAAATCTAGTAGTTCTCATTTTTATTTTATTTTTGATATCTTCCATTAACAATGTAGTGAAGTCATTGAGTTACTGTATAGTTGTTTTATTTACTCTAGTGCTAGTTTTAGTTATTGAGGTTCTTGTCTTATTTGTCATTCAAAGAAAGTTAACAAGACATGGCACTCAACGAAGAACCCTAAATCTCTCTCTCTACTGTTCATCCAACACACCTTCACAATATCAGGTCTGCTGGAATGGCCTTACCGCCGCCGGTGGAGCTTCCCAGACCACCAGAACAAGCCTCATCCTCTAATCCAGCTAATACCACTTTGAATCTGCAAAAAGATACTGAAAATGCAATTTCAAGTGAGGTTGGATTGATTCAAAATGCACAACATTTTCCCAATCAAATTGGGAGCAATCTTCAGGCGACTTATGCGAGAACAGCATCTGAGTCGCCTGAAATGCGCCTCCAAAATCGAACAACTTCAGGCGAGATTCAAGACATGGCAGCCACTGAAAGAAGCCGCTCACAGTCGCCGCCGTCGTGCCTTCATATTCGAAGCGGCTCCGGAGAGATTCGAACCATCGGACCTACTGGGGGTTGCTCACAAGGTCATGGCGCAGCTGTAGGAACAATCTTCACCGGAGAAATCATCGCCGGTGAAGAAAGTGGTGTCGGCGCAGGGGCTCAGGCGACTCATTTTAAACAAAAGTTATACCAGAATGTTCCTCAGTTTGATGCGCCTCTCCTAAGCTCAGAGCGCCACTTCGAATCACCTCCATTGGATTCGAATATCCCTTGGACCTCTGAGAACAGTAGGAGCCACGAAGTTGCAGGTTCAGCAGGTCAATTTTCGAAAAATATTAACTTTCAGGACCAAGTACAGCAACAATTGAATGGAATACAACCGTGTGATCACTATCATCATGCTCCAGCACAAATTCAAGAAATTCAAGGTACGGAGAAGGAATGTAACAGTAAGTCGTCAACGGAAATTCAAGATAAGTCCTCTCAGCCTACTAATTTCTCTCAATCTGAACAATTTCATTATGTTAACAATAATGTTGATGGTCAACTACCTGTGAATACACTCGAACAAATGGCTTATGGTTCTACTGCTAGGAATAATATTATAGCTATGACCAATGACAAAAGAAATGATCGGAATGATAGAACTCAAACTCCCTTAGTTGTCAATCAAAGTGGTCATGAAAAGAATCAGTGGCAAGGAATTCAAAACAAGGAAACTGTTAAGGATCCTAACAATAGGAAACATGTTGATCAGGCCATCATCGAAAATAGTGTCGAAACTATTGAAAAACCCACCGGAATCGCTATTCCGGTGAACGCCCAAAATAATTCGCAATCCCAAAACGACCCACATACCATTACGAATGAAAAAAATCAAAAATCCCAATTTTTAGGCACCCCGAACTCAAATTCTAAAATTCCAACTTGCACAAATAGGGCCGAAAACAGTCTTCTCGTGCCCGAATCTGTTTTGGTTGATTGTATCACCACCCCAAGCAATCTTAGCACTTCCACTAATCCCAAACGTACCAACCATCCTCCCGTTTCAGAATTCCCTCCCATCTCATCCAATTTCCAAAGATTCAACTCGAAAAACTCTAAAAATCCGGTAGTGTCCTTAACCCCCACCGTGCTACCTCCTAATACTAAGCCCCCTACCAACCAACCCACCACCACAAACCACCCTCCACCCCCTATAGCAAAGCAATCCATGGCTACAAGACTAAGAGCCAAACAAGCTGAGCCTACAACCAGAATTGAGCTAACACCCCCAAAAAGGGTGACAAAACAAGGTTGTCCGGCTATCATGTTTAAGAGAGAAGACTACATGATTAAGATGGCTGAATCATGTAAGTATACTCTCATAGGCAAGTTTTACAGCCCAATGCCAAAGATGGAGGTAATACGAAAAAAGTTCAATACTCAAACTGAACTTAGGGGCAAGGTCAAGATCACCCATTTTAATTCTAGACATATATATATTGATCTTGACAATGAACATGATAGAGCTACTATTTTGGACAGTAAGAGAATGTACATAGATGGTGTATTCATGAGATTTCAAGTTTGGACCCCTACTTTCGATCCAAATTATGAAACCCCCATTCTCCCTGTTTGGGTCATACTCCCGGAACTCCCTTGGTATTGTTTCCATAAAGAATTTGTTACGCTTCTGCTCGCGGAGGTGGGACAAGTGTTGCACTTGGACATGGCCTTCATGCAAAAGACGAGGGGGAGCGTGGCAAAAGCAAAAATCCAAATGGACATCACCAAGCCTAGAATCCAAAGTGTATGGATTGGATTCGACGAAAATGATGATCCAAATGGAGAAGGAAGATGGCAGGACATCGAATATGAAGATGTTCCCCTTTACTGTACCTACTGCAAACACCAAGGTCATACTCCTCTGGCTTGCCACATCAGCAGAAGAGATGCAGAACGAAACAAGGCCAAAGATAAGGAAGAAGAGCCAAAGAAAGATGCGTCGCCAAAAAACACAGGTATGATCTCTACTCCTATTGTTTTAGCTAACACTCTAAGTTTCAGACAACAGGTACCTCTAGAAGAAACCACCACCACAACTCAGGAAGGAAGTCGCAGGGCGAAGGAGCACTCAATCAACCCAAACAGGAATCAAGTAGCAAACGACCAATGGCAAACCCAAAAGCGAAGAAACTTCAAAGGTAAGACCCAAACTGTGCAGAACACCCAAAGGATACAAGGCAATACTCAACAGGTGTACAAACCCATTCAAGCAAAGACGCCAGGTATTGACTCAATGCTCCCAAACCCCAATCCCCAATTTGATTGTAATTCTGTTGTTATGACTGGTCCAATTCAAAATGGATAGCGCGAGCATCAACCAGGTATTGACTCAATGCTCCCAATCCCCCATGGCTCCCCGAATAATATTTTTACTGTATTGTCTGATTCCGAAGTTGATGGAGGTGAGGATGGTATTGAGGAGGAGCCAACTAACCTGCAGGATGGGGTGTCCAGAGGGGGGGTTTTGTCTCATGTTTTGCATGAGAACCTTAGGATTGACCCTAGGAATGACTTTAAAGCTCCTGCTACCACTTCAAATATTCAGCATTTTTCTTCCCAGCAACTTGACAAACTGGACCTTGCCTCTAAGGAATTGCCTGAGAATCTTAAAGGCTCAGATGGTACTGAAATGAGGCTTGTGGATGCCCCTAGTTCCACACAGGAACAAGGTAACACTGCAGCTCCAATTCATGTGCACCAGCTGCAGTTTTTGGGAGAAGGCTCTTCACTTTGTCCAGCTGTTGGTTCCAAGGAAAATATGCTTGGTTTGAGTGTTGGTGCAGCTGCTACAGTTAAAGAAAAGAGTGTACAAAATAGGGCCACTGAGGTGCAGGGATTGAGACCTGCATGTGCTACTATTTTCACTCCTGAAATGGGCATCAATGCAGCCCCTTTTCAGCCTCAGGATCTGCAGGTTGTGGGAGATGTTCTAGCTGCTGGTTTGAATGAAAAATTGCAGGTTTTGAGTGCTACTTCAGCCCCTAATCTAAAGGAATATAGAGTAAAACATAGGGACACTCAAGTGCAAGAATTCACACCTGCAGCTGGCCCTATTTTCAATCAATAATTTGACATAAATGCAGCTCATCTTCAGAGTCAAAATCTGCAGGTTTTGGGTGGTGGTTTAGTTGCAGGTTTGCATGAAAATCTACAGATTTTGGATGTTACATCAGCTGCTATTTTTGAAGAGAATATGATGAACAATATGGCCACTCAGGAACAGGGATCAAGACCTCTAGTTGCTCCTATTTCCACTCAGGAAATGGGCAACACTGCAGCCCCTACTCAGTCTCAAAACCTGCAGGTTTTGGGACATGTTCCAGCTGTAGGATTAAAGGACAACTTGCATGTCTTGGGGGCTAGCTCAACTCCTAGTTTGAAAGGAAAAAGTGTGCAAGTTGTGGTCCCTAAACTAATACCATTTCAGCACCAAAGTCTAGGTGTAGATCACAATGACAGTGCTGAAAATGACCAGGAAAAAGGCTGCAGTTTCAGTTATGCTTCAAGTGTTCAATTCCTCGATCCTGTCTCCCAACAAGTGCAACACCCAAACCCACAAATACAGGCCTTTTATGCCTCTTTAACTCAACTTCCTGCTGCGAACCTTGTATTTAAAACACAAGGAGAAGCTACTGTTTCTCCAACTGCTCAAATCAACTGTAGTAATTCCAAACAGACATCCAACTCTAGGACTCATAAAAGAAAGGAAGCTAGAAAGAGGAAAGAACTAAAACAACATCAAGCTGCTGCAGCCACCAATGATGTAGTTGCTAATACATGCTCGCAGTTGGTTTTAGTTAACCAAAATACACCTATCAGAAGCCCCGATTTTAAAGGTGAAGATCCCATCACTATTACTCCACTAAACATTGAGTCTATTCCTTTTATGAATCCACAACAAGACTCCACCATTCCCTGCGCACTAAATACTACTCCTACCCTAGCAAATGAATTTGATGAGTATGGTGTCATACATTCAGAAGATGAATATGACCAAGAGTTTCAAGGTGAGGTTGAACTGGAGGATGAAGAAGAGACTGCTGAAAAGTCTAATAGAACTCTTGCACCATCCAAAACCACTACCAAAGTCATAGATAATGAGATGAACCAGCTAGCTAGTGAACAAGGCTTATCACCTAGAGGTATTCACCATAATCCAAAAATTTCTACTATGCATGCTTCGTTTAGTAGACCAAACACTAGGCTCTATAACCTCAGAACCCATCAATGATTAACACAATTGTATGGAATGCTAGAGGTATCAATACCAAAGGTGTCATAGATAGACTAAAGTTCCTCAAACAAATCCATCAAACGTCCATAATTTCCATCCTAGAACCTTTTTCTAACAACGCTCATCTACAAAGCTTTAGAATCAACCTTGGTATGGATAGGTCCGCTTGCAATCCTAATGGTAAGATTTGGATTTTCTAGACTCAAGATGTTGATTGTAAAATTATTGATATTGACGATCAACAGATCACTTGTGAGATGAAACATGTAGAGCATCCAAATGCATTTCTCATGACATTTGTTTATGGAAAATGCAAAGATACTCTTAGACGGCCACTTTGGGATAGGCTTTTGCATCACGCTTCCACTAACCTTCCTTGGTGCACAGTTGGGGACTTCAATGTCACCACGTCCACTACTGAGAAACTAGGTGGAATCCCTTACAACATGCAGAAAAGCTTTGAGTTTATCAGCGTTATCGAAGCTTGTGGCCTAACAGATTTGGGGTATCATGGCTCAGACTACACTTGGTGTAATCAACGAGATATGCATAAAAGAATATGGAAGCGTCTCGATAGAGCTATGGTGTCCGATAACTGGTTAGCTATTATGCCACACACTTCAGTTACTCACCTCCCTTCGACTGGCTCTGACCATAACCCTTTACTAATAGAGATGAATGCTAGACAGGATTCCCTTATTAAATATTTTAAATTCTTGAATTGTTGGGTGGATAACCCTACTTTTCTTGAAACTGTAAAGTCCTGTTGGGACATACCTATGACGGGGAATCCAATGTGGTCATTCCACCAAAAAATGAAAAGGCTATCCTCTACCCTTAGCAAATGGTCGAGAGTGGAATTCGGCGACATTTTTGCCAAGGTTAAGGAATATGAAGAATTGGTGAAAAGTGCCGAAGAAAATCTGATAATATCCAATAATGAAGAGAACAGGATGCAATTGCATGCTCTCAACACCGAATACACCAGATTTCTTAAAATTGAAGAGAACATTCTGAAACAAAAAACTCAACTACATTGGTTCAAGGATGGAGACGCTAACACCAAGTATTTCCATGCTTTAATTCGTCGCAGGAGAAGGCGACTGTTCATTCACAAGGTTACTAACGAAGAGGGGGATTTGATTCAAGGCGACGAACACATTGCTAGAGCAGTTTGTGATCATTTTCAAAAACTATTCACAGGTGATGAGTCTCCGATTTCGGAGAACATCTTGAATTGCGTTCCTAGAATGATCACAGCTACTCAGAATGAAAGCCTTCAAGCCACGCCTACCATTGAGGAGTTAAAACAGGTGGTCTTCTCCATGAACCCTAACTCTGCAGCCGGTCCGGATGGCATGAATGGAAAATTTTTCCAAGCTTGCTGGGAAATTATTTCGGAGGACCTACTTGCAGTGGTTAACTCTTTCTTCTGTGGCCATGCTATGCCTAAGTTTTTTTCTCATGCATGTTTAGTCTTGCTCCCATAGGTAGATCACCCCAACACGCTCTCTGACTATAGACCCATTAGTCTCAGTAACTTTACTAATAAGATAATATCAAAACTCATTTGCCTCAGGCTTTCTCCCATTCTCCCCGGTCTTATTTCTCCTAATCAGTCCGGGTTTGTAAAAGGAAGAAGCATCTCAGAAAATATCATGCTAGCACAAGAGATTATCCACGATATCCGGAAGCCTGTTATTGGCGAGAATGTGGTTATCAAGTTAGACATGGCCAAAGCATATGATAGAGTCTCCTGGTCCTATACTTGTCTGGTACTGAGAAGAATGGGCTTCGGTGAGACCTTTATTGATATGATTTGGCGAATCATGTCTAATAACTGGTACTCCGTTCTCGTTAATGGGTCTAGACATGGTTTTTTCCACTCCACCAGAGGGCTCAAACAGGGTGACCCTCTTGCTCCCGCCTTATTCATTTTAGGAGCGGAGGTGTTGTCCCGAATGCTGAATAGTCTTCATAGCTACCACTTTTACCAGGGTTTCCATATGGCGAAAAGAGGCCCACAGATTAATCATTTGAGTTTTGCGGATGACGTTATCATCTTTACCTCCGGAAGGAGGGAAACTCTTCAGATTATTATGAAGACCTTGACCCTATATGAGCAGACATCGGGGCAAATTATAAACAAGAATAAGAGCCACTTCATGATGCATTCCAATGCGCTCCAAGACAATGTGGATATGGTGAAACAGGTTACAGATTTCACTCAAAAGCATAGTCCCATCACCTACTTAGGATGCCCTCTCTACATTGGCAGGCAGAGAGTCATGTACTACACGGACATGGTTTCTAAGGTTGTCAACAGAATTAGAGGGTGGCATTCCAAAATCCTCAGCTACGGCGGTAGAGCTACACTTGTGAGATATGTACTTCAGTCGCTCCCCATTCACCTCCTTTCAGCCATTACTCCTCCTAGTACTACTCTCAAGCAGATTGAGAGAGTTACCGCTGATTTTTTCTGGGGGTGGAAGGATAATAAGAAAAAATACCATTGGTCTTCATGGAAAAATCTGTGCTATCCTTATGATGAAGGAGGTATTGGGTTGAAGAGAACTACAGATGTCTGCAAATCTCTCCAGTTCAAGCAGTGGTGGATATTTAGAGCTAAACAGACGCTGTGGGGTGATTTCCTTAGAGCCAAATACTGTCAGAGAGCCAACCCCATCACCAAAAAATTCCATTTTGGGCAGTCGCGTGTGTGGAAACATATGATGCACAACAAACACACTGCCGAACCTCACATTCAATGGAGGCTACACTCGGGTTCGTGCTGTTTCTGGTGGGACGACTGGCTAGGTGTCGGACCATTAGCAAACTATAGACACGAGCTGGGAAGAGCGAACAATGCTAGGGTGGCTGATTTTCTTATAGATGGGCAGTGGAACATCGACATGCTAAATCAGTTGGCTCCAGCGCAGCTCATTACTCTCATAACTTCTACCACACTACAGACGCAAGAAAACAAACCGGATCAGGCCATTTGGAAGTTGAATACCAATGGAAGCTTCACCTGCTCTTCGGCATGGAAGCTTGTGAGGAAACACAAGACCAAGACACTCTCCGACCACTACACTTGGCACAAAAACATACCCTTTAAATGCTCTTTTTTGCTGTGGAGGGCTTTTAGAGGCAAGCTGCCCACGGAGGAAAAGATCATTGCATTCGGACATGTTTCCACTCCATGTTGTTGCTGCCACAGCCCAGGTCCGGACACCATAGAACACATTTTCAGCACGGGCCAATTTGCTAGGAATATTTGGCGCTACTTCTCAGATTCCCTAGGCATCAAACATGAAGTCACGCCCCTCAAACCCCTTATTATGAGCTGGTGGCTTCGCAAGTACCGCACAGAAGCTCACAAACTTATCCTTCACTCCACCCCAATATTTATATGTTGGAATTTGTGGAAGAATAGATGCGCGAGCAAATACGGGGGGAAGAGTTCTAGCTTGGCGAGAGTGAAATTTGCAGTTTTCAAGGACATCTCTAATCTTCTTAGAATCGCATACCCCTATATCCATTGGCCTTCGAACTGGATCCACACTATCTCCTACATAAATAAGTGTAGTCATGAGATGAAGATTACCCAAGTCTCATGGATTAAGCCACAACTCGGTTTCGTTAAGCTAAATACTGACGGTAGCGCGTTAGGTAATCCGGGGGCTATTGGGGGGGTGGCATTGTAAGAGATCACATGGGTAATTTCCTCTTCGCTTACGCCATACCACTAGGAGAGGGAACCAACAATCAAGCTGAACTAGAGGCGGCTACTTATGGGCTTAGATGGTGCATTCAACAGGGCTTCCATCATGTTATCCTAGAAGTTGACTCGGAGTTGCTCACTAAATGGATCAATCACCAGATGAAACCTCCATGGAGCCTTCACCAGGTAACTCATGACCTTGTTGATATTACCAAATTATTTGCCTTCTTTTTTTACAGACATGTATACAGGGAGGCAAACTTCACTGCGGATGCTCTCTCCAAGCACAGTCACACTCTTACCATTCCAGGCCACTACACTACCCTCCAGCAGCTACCTCGTGGTATTCGAGGATACTACATGCTAGATAGAATCGGCCTACCTAGCTTTAGGCGGAGGAAGACCAAACGGATTAAGAAGCCTCCATGATCTACTACTTTGTTTTGCATCCTTGGATTGATCACCCAATTGCAGTGTTTGTGATTCCCCATGTTATAATTTTAGTCATGTTCTTTGATGATTCTCGTTTACGCTAAAATTTTGTTGTATATATAGCTTTTATGAAGATTATCTCCTTTTATATTTAGATTTTTCCTTTACTATGTAAAGGGAGAGTCTCCCTTATTTATGTTTTTCTAGTTTCTTTGTATCGAGAGGAGTCCTCTCCTTTAGGTGCATAGTTTTTAGGATCATTTTTTGTGTGCTTGTATCGGGGATGAGCTGATTGACCTTATTAGGAATATCGGCTTATGAACCACCATAGAATTGGAGGTTAGGTTTATGCCCCCCTCCGTGTATCTTTCTATTTTTATGTATAATACAGCTTGGGGGTGAGCGGCTCAACCCCTGGCCGCGCATGAGAGGTGGGAGCCTCGTGTATGGTCTGTTCCCATAAAAAAAAAAAAAAGGTTCTTGTCTTATTATTTATTAATTGTTCTCTCCATTCTTTAATTTTTTTCTTTACTATTTTGCGTTTCTTTTAATCAATGTTGTTAGTAGAATATTACTTCTTATCTATTCTTGTTCACTATTGCTATATTTTAAGTTTGAATGTTGCAATGATTAAAGTTGGTTGCTATTTCTTATATTGTTATTGTTTAGTATCTTGAAATGTTATTATTCGTTATCTTGTTGTTCTACACAATTTTATTAACTTTAGTTAGAAATAGCCAATGAAAAAATCTTTCCGTTGATTTTTGAGGCTTTCCATTTTAAAAGACGGAAATTTTAGTTTAAGTTTACATTATACATTTTACATTACAAGTCGCCATTGGCCAATGAAGAAGTTACTGTCGATTTTCAAGGTCTCCCATGTTCATAAGTCATGTTTTATTTTTTAGTTACTAATATTATTATTATTATTACTTTTGTTCATATTTATCCATTACTAAGCGTCCTATAGGTAACAATTTGTTGATTCATTATTATGTATATTATCGATGTTAGACAAACATTTGGTCGTTTCTTAAATTATTGTTTTACTTTGTTCTTGTGTATATTTTATATTTATTATACTTGTTAGACTATTTATCTCCTTCTCAATTTGAAAAAAATGAGTTTAGCCGAGACCCACAGTTGTGTATTCTGAAAGATGCTAATACCTTCCCTTCAGAATAACTTGAACCCTTACCTAGAATCTATTGGTTTCATAAACTATTTTTGTTAATTAATTGATTTCCTAATTATCCTAAAATTAGGTGGCGACTCCTTAAAATTAATTTTTTGTATTCTTTCTTTTTTAAACAATTAAATTGATTTTTTATGAGTCACCACGACGTTGCTCCTTAAAATTTTAAAATAGGGAAGTGGCATACCCTTCCAATCCTTTTGGTGGACTCTGGTTCAACAACAGCAGCTGGTGCAACCAAAGTGTACTCTGATGCAACTAAAGGGTCTGAGTATGTAAGTGGAGGAGTTGGAGCTATGTCTACCTCAACTGGAAGCTCTGTAGGGTTGATAACACGTAGAGTAGCAGGTGAGGATGCAAGACTCATGTCTAAAAGGGATAAATCATTATGAGTAGGGATCACTGAAATGTCACAGAAGATATTATGAACAGAAGCAAGCATTTCTCTAAGAAAGCAAAACAGGAAGCGGCGATAGTAAATATTACCCTCACCTAGAACAATATGCTCTTGGAAGACATGAAGCACAACCAACCTCTCTACCTTAAGACTTCTAACATGGTCGATTCTTAGCACCTTCCGTTGTACCTTAAAAGGGAAAAATATTTTCCTGGAAAGTCACATCCTTGCTAACTAGAAAAGTACCTGAGTCCATGTCAAACAATTTATAGCCCTTTTGTTTCTCCAAATAGCCTAGAAAAATAGTTTTCCTAGCTCTAGGATCAAACTTCCCTCCTCTAGGCAACGTAGTAGCAAAACAGAAGCACCCAAATACTCTAAGATGATCTAAGATAGCAGGCTTACCATACAACAGTTCATAAGGTGATTTCCCAAGAAGAACTTTGGAAGGAAACTTTTTGATCAACTGTAATACTGTCTTAACACAGTCACCCCAAAACCTGTGTGGTCCACCCATATGAAACTTGATAGCTCTGGCTACCTCAAGTATGTATCTATGTTTTCTCTCCACCACACCATTGTGTTATGGTGTGTATGGATAACTACTCTGATGAATAATGCCAATAGAAGAAAATAGCTTAGTACATTGAGAATTGAAAATCTCCTTCCCATTATCTGATCTCAGAACCTTGACACAAACATCAAATTGATTCTTTATTCTATACAAGAATTGCTTCAATACTATAATGACCTGACATTTAGACTGAATTAATCAAGTCCAGGTATATCTACTGAAATCATCTACGATGGTGACAAAATATAGATTGCTATCATAAGTAAGTACCTTAAAGGGTCCCCATACATCTACATTCCCTAACTGAAAAATACCATCAGTTGTTGCAGAACTATTAGAAAATTTGAGTTTACTTTGTTTGGCTTGTGGACAAATTGTGCAGCACTCTTGTGAGCCTTCATTTATTTTTCCTTCCAGAGAGGGTATGTGTTGCATCACTGAGGTTGAAAGATGTCTTAATCTTAGGTGCCATAGAGTGAAATTCATTGCTTTCTTTAATGAAACTGCTGCAATTATTGGTTCCTCCTGCTGCAGCCAATATAAACCATCAGAGTCTCTACCAATCCCCATCATCTTGCCATTATAAAGTCCCATCAACAAGCAAAACACAAGATAGAAATTTACTTAGCAACTAAGTTCCTTAGTCAACTTTGAAATTGACAATAAGCTAAACTTAAAATCAGGTACATATTGAGCATTTTTTATTGTTTGACTCTTAAGTATGACAGCATCTCCTATATATGTTATGGTTGATCTTCCACCAGTTGACACCTGCACTTCACTTGTTTTCTGATTGTTAAGTGCCTTAAGATTGTTTAGGAGTTGTTTAATGGGTGTGATATGATGTGAGGCTCCAAAATCAATTATCCACTCACTTTCCATAAAAGTGGACAACAAAGTAGTTATACCTGCCATGTTTGAACGGTAGTCTCCAATGCTGTTACTTACATTTGCTGATATAGGACTTGAGTCTCCCAAGTTGACATGATAATCACTTATGTGAGCATTTCCTGAATTAGATCCTGACATGTCTGGCCTAGCCATAGTTCTCTGGTGTTGATCCCTTGATTGGTACCTTTTTTTTGATTGTCCTAAACCTGAACTAGGTCCTTCATAGAAGGTTTGATTAGTAAATTGTCTAGAGTCATGCCCTTTCATCTTCTTCTTACTCTTAAAATCATGAGGATATCCTACGATTTTATAGCAGGTTTTCTTTGAATGTCCTCTACAACCACAATGATCAGTCGTAATCCCAAACTTCTTAGGTTTGAAGCCTTGTCTTGTTCCTACTAACATGCTCACAGAGTCTCTATTGGAATAAGTTATTCCTAGATTCATTTGTCTTTCTTCATGAATCACTACTGCGTATGCTTGATTGACAGTAAGTACAGGATTTCAAAGAAAAATGTCACTTCTAACATTGCTAAAACTCTCATTCAAGCCCATGGGGAGTAGACGTTGATGAAATATATGATCCATATATTTCTTTGAGACTTCAAAATCACAAATAGGAGTAGGTGCAATAAGATCCAACTCATTCCATGCATACTTCAACTTGGAATAGTAAATAGTAACTGAATCCATACCTTGCATTTGAGTAGCTATGTCTTTGTAGAGCTAGTAAATTATCCTAAGGTTAGACTTCTGAAACCTCTCAACGAATTCATCCTAGACTTTTTTTGCACTAGAAGCTAACACAATGCTTGAGATCAACTCTGGCGAGACTATGCTACTGATCCACAATAGTACAATGGCATTGCATCGATCTCACTGCTTTGCAAGTTCTCTTTTGTACAGATTTCTCGCACATGTACCATTAATGAATCCAGTTTGTTCCTCCCTAGTAATGCTAGCTTCATCGATCTGTTCCAAAGAGTATAATTCTCTGGTCCAATCAATTTCATCTCAATCAACACAATTCCTGGTCCATCTGATGATTGCAAGTACAACGAGTGTGTGTAGTCGATTTGTGTGGTCTCAATCTGTGCTTGACTGACTCCCAAGGCAAATCCTTTCTCCAAGCTTCTAGCTATGGCGTTTGCTCTCAGATTTGACTTCTATAAGTTCAATCTACTGAATTGCTACTCTAATACCATGTTAATTTTCACACTATGCAACCATTGATTACAGATAACCTCTTTGTAACACCCCGGAAAAGTTTTCACAAAGACTCGAATATTTCTTCACATGTGTGTAGACTCGAACCGAAGGATTTGTAATTTTATATATGAGTTAGGATTAATTACTAAATAATTGAAGTTTGTTAGATGTGTTTAGGGGTCATAAGGGATCTCTAACACCAAACCGAGTCCAAAGAATTCCAATCGATTAAGTTTTCGGATGAGTTAATATAAGGGTCAACTTTAAATGAGAATATCTCCCAGAATATAATGAACTGGGTATCCCACGACCTACCAAATAAAAGGTTTTTGAGTCTTCTTTCCAACACTATCAAGATTGTAATTTTTGGAGTTCAGAGTCAAAACTTATGACCATTTTACTACAGACTAGTACTGTAGGAATTTCAGGCCTGGGCGGCCATTGTAGGAAATTTAGGCTTGGCGCTCCAGTGGCGCCCAGCGCCACTATAGCGCCAGAAAACAACCTCAGTAGTTTGGTCCTTGGCGCGATGTGCCACTATTAGATGTGCAGGGTTTTAAGCCTATTTTGGCTTGGCGCTGCAGTGGCGCGACACGCCACTATAGCGCCAGCAAGATCTTTCGCCCAGTTTTTAAGATTTTGAAGAGGGGCAACTTGGACATTTTCTCTAAATATATATACACTAACATAGAACATTTTAGGTTCATTTTTTTAGCCTCCTCACCTCCAAAGAAACCCTAACCTTCATTCTCTTCTCTCAAATCATCTCCAACAAGATTTGCCCTCAAAAATTCAAAGATTCAAGCTTCCCATTGAAGACCGAACAACAAGGTTTCTTCAAAATCTACTCTAAGGTATGTAAGGCTTACCTAAAATATGGATTGAGTTCTTCCATATGCCCATAGATGTGTTAGGTAGAAGTTGTGAAAAATTTGAACCTTTTATGAAGATTTTTCTTGAAATTTTACTCAACTCTAGAATATTTTTATGTACTAGAAATTGATTGGCGATTTTCATGACTTAAATTCTTGAATAGTTATCTTTCATATTATTGACTACAAATGAATTTTTGTATATGAATTTATATGTATTGATGGTATTCTTGAGTTGACTTTGTTGAGAGTGTGAATTCATGTATTCATTAAAATGAACTCAAGATGAGATTTCTTTTTGGTCATAATTTATCTTGAGAATGAGATTGATGGTTTTTATGTATAATAAAAATAATATTATTTTCATAGCGAAATGAGGTATTCTTTTACATGAGTTTGATGAAATCAATTTTGAGTTATATGAGAATTGGGATAGTTATGAATGTGAATGGCATAAAAAGAAATGAAACCTTGGTAGAGTTAGAACGTCCTTTTGTCTCTATAAATTGAACATAGAATTAAATAAAAATTTTGGAATAGATGTTTGATGATGATGTTTGATGATGATATTTGATGATAATGTGAATGAAGAAGTTATGTTGATGAGGATGTTGTGTGATGAAATGGATTGGAGTCTAATGTGACTACATGATATGTGATTTGCATAATGTGATTTGATTAGAGTCATATGAGTATAAATGATTGTTTTAGAAAGAGTTTTAAATAAATGATTTGTGAACATTTTTGCATAAACTATTTATACACTTTGATTGAGTCTCTCTTATCTTTATGACTCAAGATATTTGAATTGGTATTATTCTACCTTGAGGTATGTTTCATTCTGCCATATTACATACTCGTACATTCTATGTACTAACGTCAATTTGGACCTGCATCATTTTATGATGTAGAGACAGGTTTAAGAGATCGTCAATAGGAGCACCATTGAGGATCTATACACACTCAGCGTATTAGTGAGTCCTCCCTTACATTCGGAGGACACCGCTTATGTTATTTTTTCGTCGAGTTAGTCCTTTTCATTCTGATTTGAGGTAGCCATGAACATGTCATTGGCACTAATTAGATAGTAGTGATAGAGGCTTCATAGACTAGATAGTGATGGGTCGATTGGATATTTTCTTTCCTTGAATTATTCTTGTCAAACTATTTTTAATGACAAAGATTGGAGTTTGATTTGTTGGCCCACGACCTTTCTTTCTTGAGTTAGATCATTGATTTGGATTGCCCACTAAATTATTTCTTTATTTTAAACTTTTCGCTGATTGATTGATATGAACGGATGTGTGATTGGACCAAGTAGTTCGCTTGGGGGCCAAAAATGGTCTTTGAGTACCGGCCACGTCTAAGGTACCCTCCCGGGGTATGATAAAATGGTATCAGAGCACAAAGTTCAAGAGTCCTAGGGAGTCTATAAAGCCGTGTCTAGTAGAGTCCTTATTATTGGTGTGAAGCGCGCCACATCCATAATGGGGAGGCTATATGACATTAGGAAGTGCTGACCTTCTTTTGGTATTCTATTTCGTGCTTAAGGGTTTAACTCCATATAATCACTTCTAACTCGTGTGTTTACGCGGTGTTATCAGACCATGCCTTCAAAACACACAGTGAGCCCAAGAGAGGCCGTCAGCACTGTGATTTCTTCTCCAAGCATCCCCTCACAATCTGGAATGGAGACCAAGTTTCGGGTAGAGGAGCCTGAGCATGCTACTCAGCCCAATGTATGCGCTCAATGGGTAGAGGAGGACAGGGAGAAACCCAGGAGCAAAACGACTGAAGCGGTAGGATGTAAGCATCAACAATAAGAGCAAGGGAATAAAAACAAGTCCTCCTTTCTCAAGAGGTCCTCGAGTCATGCACCGCCATCAGTGAGGACACCTATGTCTAGTAACAGGTATAATCTAAGGCCACGTGGTAATCAGAACTTCAAGGTCCAAAATCCTCAGTTGAAAAGAGGTGTGGCCTGAGGTCCTAAAGGAAAACCGCTATGCGGTACTTGTGGAAAACTCCATCTGGGGAAGTGTCGAAAGGGCGTCAGTGGATGCTATAAGTGTGGAAAAGGGGGTCACTTTCATAGAGAATGTCCATTATGGGCCAGCAAATCCCAATCTTCTACCCCAGCACTACCAATTCAAGGAAATCAGAGGGGTGCTACTTCTGGTATGAGCGGGGCTACAAACCATTTGTATGCCATGAGTAATCACCAAGATTAGGAGAGCTCGCTAGATGATGTCCCTGGTATGTTTCGAATCCTTTCCTATGATAGGTTTGAATTATTTGGGCCGGGTACCACTTCCTTTGTGATGCTCATGGATGAGCTTATTGTGATTGAGTGAGTCGATAATGATTGTACCACTCCCGTTCATCATGAGGATACTATGGTTAAACTGATTCGAGTTAAATATGATTGATTCTAATGTCGTTCTAGGCATGGACCGGCCTTAATGGTAGAATTTGGAAAGTTTAGTTTTAGATATTAATCGTTCCTATCAAAGAGTGGAAAGATAGTAGTACTGGTTGTTTCCAAATGGGGAAATAATTATTGTGATATTGCTAGCATTAGGATTCGATTTAGTACGCTTGACATGATAGATGCGAGAGATTAAGATATTCACTTGTAAGGAGTATGTGTTATGAATGAATGGGTATGTGACCCTCAGATGTAAATAGTAAATTGAGTCTAAGTTATATGGTAAGAAAAGGCTTAAGAGGTGTATATGAGATAACATAGATTTGAATGAGGCTCTAATTTTATGAGTTGCTTTGGGTGTCTAGTTAGTATCGATTAGTTGTTGCCTTTGAGCTAAGGGGGAGATGAGATGATAGGGTAATGAACCAAAGTAAGTTTTGAGCTTTCGATAGTGATGAGTTGGCCAAGATGATAGTAGGCGGAGTTGAGTGAGAGTAGATGGGGAAGAGTGAGTGTTTCTTGATTGTGATAGTTGTGTTGTGCTTGTCTAGTTGAGGATAGATGTGTGGAAAATGAGCGAGATGAGACCTTGTGATGTGCAATAGATAAATAAGAGTATGTTAGTGTGTCTCCAGGTAAGAGGTCATACAATAATGAAAGTAGAAGCTTTAAAGTAAGCATGACAATTCTTAGATGTGGTTGAAGTGGTTAGAGTGATAGGCTTAAGTGTGTGGTAGTCACTATGAGAGGGATGGGAGTAGGCTATTGTTGACTTTGGGGGGAGTGATTGGATGTACGTGAAGGGTGTTATGAGGCTTGGAAAGAAAGGGAAGCTTGGGCACCGATATATTGGCCGTACGAAATTGTAAAGAGAATTGGGAATGTCACTCATGAATTGGAGTTCGACGGTTGATAATCTAGATGTTTAAATGATTCGATTGATAGAGTTTTGATGTTCTATTCGTGCCTAATGATGAGAATGAGGAAGGAAATGTCCCTACTCTTGACTTAAATTGATTTGCTTATTCTTGAGCAAGGATAGTTGATTGTCTAAATTTCTCGATTAGTTGATTTGTTGATTTGACTGAGTCACGATTGTTATTCATTTCTCGAGTCCATCTTTGCTTGAATTTCATTCGAGCATGAATGATCCCAAGGGGGAGATAATATTACACCCCGGAAATTTTTTCGCAAAGACTCGAATATTTCTTCACGTGTGTAGACTCGAACCGAAAGACTTGTAATTTTATATATGAGTTAGGATTAATTCCTAAGTAATTGAAGTGTGTTCGATGTGTTTAGGGGTCATAAGGGATCTTTAACATCAAACCGAGTCCAAAGAATTTCAATCGATTAAGTTTTCGGATGAGTTAGTATAAGGGTCAACGTCAAATGAGAATATATCCAAGAATATAATGAACTGGGTATCCCACGACCTACCAAATTAAAGAACTTTAAGTCTTCTTCCCAACGCCACCAAGATTGTAATTTTTGGAGTTCAGAGTCAAAACTTATGACTATTTTACTACAGACTAGTACTGCAGGAATTTCAGGCTTGGGTGGCCACTGCAGGAAATTTAGGCTTGGCGCTCCAGTGGCGCCCAGCGCCACTATAGCGCCAGAAAACAACCTCAATAGTTTGGTCCTTGGCGCGACGCGCCACTATTAGATGTGCAGGGTTTTAAGCCTATTTAGGCTTGGCGCTGCAGTGGCGCGATGCGCCACTATAGCGCCAATATGATTTTTCGCCCAGTTTTTAAAATTTTAAAGAGGGGCAACTTGGACATTTTACCTAAATATATATACACTAACATAGAACGTTTTAGGCTCATTTTTTTCAGCCTCCTCACCTCCAAAGAAACTCTAACCTTCATCCTCTTCTCTCAAATCATCTCCAACAAGATTTGTCCTAAAAAATTCAAGGATTCAAGCTTCCCATTAAAGACCCAACAACAAGGTTTCTTCAAAATCTACTCTAAGGTATATAAGTCTAACCTAAAATATGGATTGAGTTCTTCCATATGCCCATAGATGTGTTAGGTAGAAGTTGTGAAAGATTTGAACCTTTTATGAAGATTTTTCTTGAAATTTTCCTCAACTCTAGAATATTTTTATGTACTAGAAATTGATTGGCGATTTTCATGAATAGTTATCTTTCATATTATTGACTATAAATGAATCTTTGTATATGAATTTATATGTATTGATGGTGTTCTTGAGTTGACTTTGTTGAGAGTGTGGATTTATGTATTCATTCACATGAAACCAAGATGAGATTTCTTTTTGGTCATAATTTATCTTAAGGATGAGATTGATGGATTTTATGTATAATAAAAACAATATTATTTTCATAGTGAAATGAGGTATTCTTTTACATGAGTTTGATGAAATCGATTTTGAGTTATATGAGAATTGGGATAGTTATGAATGTGAATGTCATAAAAAGAAATGAAACATTGGTAGAGTTAGAATGTCCTTTTGTCTTTATAAATTGAACATAGAATTAAATAAGGATTTTAGAATAGATGTTTGATGATGATGTTTGATGATGATGTGAATAAAGAGGTTATGTTGATGAGGATGTTGTGTGATGAAATGGATTGGAGTCTAATGTGACTACATGATATGTAATTTGCAAAATGTGATTTGATTGGAGTCATATGAGTATAAATGATTGTTTGAGAAGGAGTTTTAAATAAATGATTTGTGAACATTTTTGCATAAACTATTTATACACTTTGATTGAGTCTCTCTTATCTTTATGACTTAAGATATTTGAATCGGTATTATTCTACCTTGAGGTATGTTCATTCTGCCATATTACATACTCGTACATTCCATGTACTAACGTCCATTTGGACCTGCATCATGAAATAATGCAGAGACAAGTTTAAGAGATCGTCAATAGGAGCACCATTGAAGATCTATACACACTCAGCGTATTGGTGAGTCCTCTCCTACATTCGGAGGACATCACTTATGTTATTCTCTCGTCGAGTTAGTCCTTTTTATTTTGATTTGAGGTAGCCATGAACATGTCATTGGCACCAATTAGATAGTAGTGATAGAGGCTTCATAGACTAGATAGTGATGGGTCGATTGGGTATTTTCTTTCCTTGAACTATTCTTGTCAAACTATTTCTAATGACAAAGATTGGAGTTTGATTTGTTGGCCCACGACCTTTCTTTCTTGAGTTAGATCGTTGATTTGGATTGCCCACTAAATTATTTCTTTATTTTAAACTTTTCGCTGATTGATTGATATGAACGGATGTGTGATTGGACCAAGTGGTTCGCTTGGGAACCAGAAATGGTCTTCGAGTGCCGGTCACGTCTAGGGTATCCTCCCGAGGCGTGACACTCTTTCTGGAGTAGAAAAAAAAAGGAGAGAATTTTTATTGATCTGTAAAACTTGATCAACACTGTTACATTGCTTCTATTTATAGACCACCACAAAATATTGTTCTCAACTAATACAGTTACAATTAATAACAGAAAGAGATTCTACAGTTGGTGACAACTCGTTTTGTAACAACCTTCATCTCCTCACCACATTCTCTAATTGAACTGGGCTTTGTTTGTGATCACGTTGGATATGCTTCGTGTAATTATTAAGTCAGAATTTGTGATTGAGAGTCTTTTTGTATTGCTGACTTGATTGATGCATGTATTGTCCCATCTTTACTATGTTCTAGTTATATGTTTAAATTCGTATCTTTGGAGCTGACCAATAATCCTATCAGTACACTGTGACTTTATGTACTGATACTACACTTTCTCTTTCTTTGTTGAGTACAAGACATATTCAGGCGGCTGCTATGCGACCTCAATTGTGAATTCCACGTTCTCTGAATCCAAAGGTGATATGCTTCTTCCGCACTACCGTGGATTTATCTTTATTTTTTAGTCCATTTATTCGGAATTAGACTCTTGTTCCTTTATTTTGGGGTTGCATCCCCGTATTTTAGACTATTTAGAAGTTTTGGTACATGACTTTTAGTTTATGGGGGGGTATTTCTGAAGGTTTAAAATTCATAAACAATTTCTTATCTAATTAATGATAAGTGTGGTTGGTAATTTGTTCTCCCACCAGTGATTTAGTATAGGTGCCTCTTACCGCGGATTGGATAGTGACCGAAATAGAATTAAATTAAATAACAAAGTAAAAAAATGAAAAAAAGCCTATAGTCTGGTGTTAGCCGCGGTTAGTATCACCGAGCAAGCTTGATATTATTGATGTAATTTAGTAGACGCAAATAATAAAACACGAGCTTGAAAGCTTAAGAAAGTAATCGATTGCTTAGTGCGTAATTGAAGATTAGATAGTTTACCATGAATGAGTAGGAGATTATTCCTAGCTAAATCCTAAGGAGCAGATATTGTAGAACTTAGTGCGTATTTTGTTAGAAGATCTTTTAGATAATTTATTTATGTTGCTTTCATAATATTGTTATATTGGTTTTTGCTTTGAAGTTTGGACTTGGTTTCTTTGACCATTTACTATTAATATTGCATATTTTGGGCCTTCATACCCTTTTAACATGACACATTTTTAAAGTTGATTTGTTATTTCATACAAAATGATACTTTTTAACATTGGTTTGTCATTCCATTTAAAATGATATTTTTTTTAACGGAAAAAGGCCAAAAATATCCTTGAAATATAGGAAAAATTTTAAAAATATCCTCCATCCACCATTCGGTCTAAAAATATCTTTCTACTCATCTTTTTGGTCTAAAGATATCCTTTCATCCACCATTTTGGCTAACTTTAACCCTTGAAACTAATAACCCTCTTTCTATTTTTATTTTTTAAAAGTATTTATCATTTGTCATTTTCTTATTGGATGAAAGAAAAATTCCACATCCACTAACTTTTTTCATAATTTATCTAAGCCAAAAACAATATACCTCTTCAAGACCCCAATTTTTTTTTAAAAATAAATATAATAGTTTTTTATTGCTATAGCTTTTTCTTCTTCTTTTTTTTATAAAGTTTGTTTTGGGATAATGAAGAGGGATATTGTTTTGATTTGGATAAATTATGGGGAAAATATAAAAAAGTAGTTTTTTTATTTGTTGTAGTTTTTTTAAAATTTTTTTACTTTTTATGGTCATCAAGCTTGTCTATTGTTTTGGCCAACCTTTTTATAATTATATATACATATTGGATTAACTAACTATTGATAAAATAAGCTGGCAAACATAAAGACAATGGTGCTAGTTGCTCAAGATGAGTGGTGTTTTGTCGGACTAAAATAAATGGCACTATGAACTTAAACATATTGTAGTTTCGATATAAGAATTATAAGATTCAAAATGGCATGAAGATAATATATTTTTTTTGAATGAATTGTTGTCTTCTATTCCCTTTTTGAATGCATCGTTTCTTTTACTTTGATGTATGATTAATAACTGAACAATTGAATCAAACCAAACCACAATCGATAACAACCAAATCGATTAAATTGATTTGGTTTTAATTTTTAAAATTTACTAATCAATTAAATTAAGCCGATTTTAATTTTGATCAATAACCGATCCAAATCCATCCATGAACACCCCTAGTTGGACAGTTGCTTCCGTAAAACCGAGTAAAAATGTTGAACCAAACTCTTGGTGATTATTTAGGCCATATAAATACTTTCTTAAACGTCTTCATCTAGTTCCAGAGGTGACCAATATAGATTGATTGCAAATGGTAAGATCAGTGTTATACTGTTATTAACAACCCAAAGTGATGAATTTATGAAGCCATGTGCTTTGGTAAAGTGTGCGCTTTAACAATAACGTGCTAAATGATCTTAATGAGAAGCAATTTGCTCATTGAATCTCAACTTTGGAAAGTTGGACTAAGGTCGGCATTATAACACTTATAGCCTCTTTGAGTTGGGGATAATCTACAAATACACGTCGTAGCTTAAGGATCTAGCTAGTTGTTCCAATTTCCTACTGACAGCAGGCAAGCACAGGAAGAACTAGACGTATCTTGCTAGGCAAAAACAAGTTATAATGGATAGCTTGTGGGTGGAATTGACGGGATGGATCACTATTGCAGAAGGAGGTAGAATCGGGGGAAGAATTTGTGGGATCAAATGTTGGCAGCCATGATTGTCACATTTATGTCACTAATGATGTAATCAAGAGGTTCAATAACTCTATAAATAGAGTAGCAATTGAACACTTGAAAACACACCAAATAGAGAGATCAATGAGAGTAATCCATAGTCTATTTCTTAGTCTATGAGAAAATAGTGTGAGAGTAATATTGTAATGAGTTGTATGAAATAAAAAAGTGTTGTTCTTTTAAAGAGAGTAATAGTCTTTTGACACTTCAAATTGTCATCACTATTATTGTATCATATGTAAGAAATTAAAGAGAGGCTAAGACAAATTTTCTGTATCTGTATTGATACTATGTACATTGGTATATATAGAGTTATACAATAGAGACAAGAAGACATGGGCTACAAAATTTGTACAAAAATTATACTCTATTTGCCCATAACTGTATGGGCATAAATATATTAAATTGTACTATTTAAATTTGTTTGTGGTATATTATATATATATAATTGTATGTGGAGAGGGATGCTCCACGTGTATATGCCCAGGAATTTGTGCTGAAGAGTTTTGAAACTCTTCAGCTTCTTCTTCTGCTGTCCTCATTTCCTTTTCTTCTTCTCTTTCTCTTCTTTTGCTTTGTTCTTCAGCTTCCATCGCCTTCTTTCTTCTTTTTCTCTTCTTCTGTTTTGGCTTTGATGCAGTATTCCTTTTCTCCAACATCCCCCCTCAAGTTGGAGGGGAGTGTGAGCACCTGCAACTTACGCAGGATCGTCTGATGAGAAACCCCAGAAAGGGGCTTAGTGAAGAGGTCGGCAAGTTGGTCTTTGGAAGGAACAAATGAGAGTGAAATCAAACCAGATTGAAACTGTTGGCGCACAAAGTGACAATCTAGTTCAACATGTTTGGTGCGCTCATGGAAGACCGGATTTCGAGCTATGTGGATGGCTGCTTGACTGTCTGAGCGTAGCGGAATCGGAAGAGAAATCGGAGCAGAAAGATCTTCAAGAAGGCGAACTAACCAAGTAAGTTCAGCAGTAACACGACGCATGGACCTGTATTCTGCTTCTGCGGAGGACAAGGAGATCGAGATTTGTTTCTTCGATTTCCAAGAGATTGGAGCCCCTCCGAGGGTAATAAAAAACCACTGACCGATTTGCGTGAATCCTTACAGGATGCCCAGTTCGCATCACAAAAAGCCAGCAAGGAAAAGGATGGATCGGAGGAAAGTAGGATGCCTTGAGCTGGATCTGTGCTCAGGTAGCGCAAAACGCGTAAGGCAGCCGAGAAATGAGACAAACAGGGTCGTTGCATGTATTGACTCAGAGCAAGAACAGCAAAGCATAGATCTGGGCGAGTGTTGGTCAAATAATTCAACTTGCCAACCAAGTGACGATAAAGAGTGGGATTATCCAAACGGGGACTGTCGTCTGCTCGAAGCTTGAAGGAGGGATCCAGCGGAGAATTGACTGAAGGCAGATGAGAGATATCGAATTCATGAAGAAGGTCTATGGTAAACTGCCGTTGATTTACAATAAAACCTTGATCTTCTCTCAAAATTTCCATGCCAAGAAAATGATGAATTTGTCCTAGGTTTTTGACTCTGAATTCTGTGTTGAGAAAGCATTTGATATTGTCGAGTTCATACAAATCATTCCCAGTGAGGAGAATATCGTCGACATATACTGCTAAAATAGAAGTAAGTGTCCCATTTTGTTTGAAAAAGAGGGAGTAATCGTTTAAAGAGCAGGAATAGCCTTTGAAGGCTAAGGCTCCTGCAAGTCGAGCATACCACTGCCGGGAAGCCTGCTTTAAACCATATAGTGATTTCTTCAGAAGACAGACATGGTTAGGAGTAGGAGGTGTGAGTCCTGCTGAAAACTTCATAAAAACCTCTTCTTGGAGGTCACCATGCAAGAATGCATTGTTGACATCCAATTGTGAAACAGACCACTTCTTTTTAGCTGCAATGGTAAGTAGGCACCGGATAGTGGTCATCTTCACAACAGGTGAAAAAGTCTCTCCATAATCTATACCTTCTCTTTGTATATCCCCCCTCACTACTAGTCTGGCCTTTAGTCGTTCAATTTTTCCATTTGAGAGATGCTTTATCTTGTATACCCATTTGCAAGGTAAAGCTCTCTTTCCTTTAGGCAGCAGGACAACATCCCAGGTGTGATTGGTTGCCAAGGCCTGAAGTTCAGAGTTCATGGCCTCTCTCCATGCTGAATGTTGGGAAGCCTAGTTATAGCAGCTAGGATCAGTGATAGTAGAGAGGGAGTGGATTAGTTTCTAATTGTGGAGGGATAGGGAGGAGAAAGCATATCCTTTTGGCTTGTGAGGGTGAGCAAGACAAGTTGTCCATGGATCAGTGAATATTACACCATTGCAAATGTAATCTTTTAGGTATCCAGGTTCATGAGACATCCTGCTAGATCTTCTTGGTAGATCTGTGATAGGAGCAGGAGCAGGAGTATCTTGTGATGTAGGTGGAGATGTTTGTTGAGGTAGTGTGGATTCGGATTGGGGGCTGTAGATAAAGGTATTAGGTGGAGGTACTGATAGTGTAGCTGGGTAAAAAGGATCATGAACATGTGGGGCTGATTGATTGTGGAAAGTAGGATCATGATCTGAGGAAGAAGGGTAGTTCAAAAAAGTAGGTATGTGGGAGCTATTAGATGAGTTGAAAGGAAAATGTGATTCATGAAATCTGACATCTCTGGATACAAACACTTTCCTTGTATCAAGAGATAACAGTTTATACCCCTTCTGTTGTAAAGGGTATCCTAGCAGAACACAAGCAGTAGCCCTTTCATCAAACTTGTTTCTCCCTTGTCCCAGGGTAGAGGCATAACACAAACATCCAAAGTTCCTCAAATGGGCATAGGTAGGTTCTTGTCTACGTAGTACTACATAAGGTGTTTGTCCTTTTAGAACACTAGATGGTAGTCTATTAATGATATGAGTAGCAGTTAGAACAGATTCTCCCCAGTAAATCATTGGCAATTTTGACTGAAACATCAACCCCCTTGCAATTTCTAAGAGGTGTCTATGTTTTCTCTCAACAGTTCCATTTTGTTGAGGTGTAGCAACACAGGACAACTGATGTAAGATTCCCTGAGAAGCAAGAAATGCTGATTCCTGTGTTCCTTTCTCTAATTCTAAAGCATTGTCAGATCTGATCATTTTAACCTTGACATTGAATTGTCTCTCTACCATGGATAGGAAGCTTTTTAGTACAGGAAAAGCATTACTTTTAGTGCTTAGTAAGAATGTCCATGTCCCTCTACTGTAGTCATCTACTATGGTGAGAAAGAACCTGAAACCATTGTAAGTACTACACTTGTAGGGTCCCCAAATGTCTATATGAATGAGATAAAAAATATGTGTGGATTTTATGTTGCTAGTAGGAAAGGGTTGTCTAGTTTGCGTAGATCTAGGACATATGTCACAAACAAAATCAGAAGTGGATTCATATGGAAGAAAGCTTAAATGTTTCATTGCTGAAAATGGAAGATGTCCCAACCTTACATGCCAAAGTTTCACACTAGGAGTAGCATTAACATGTACTGAATTAAAAACTGAAAATGATTGTGGGATGGGATCTGGGGATACATCATTGGAACTATTTCTAGACTTGTCAGTGTTGGAATCCAATAAATAGAGTCCTTCTCTAACTTCACCAAAAACTTGAGGACTCCTCACTGAAGGGTCCTGCAAGAAACATCCAGTAGCAGTGAATAGGACATCACACTAAAACTGAACACAGAACTTATGAATTAAAAGTAAATTATACTTAAAGTCTGGCACAAGCAGTACATCAGTTATGACCTGCCCTGGCAAAATAGAGATGCTGCCTATATGGGTCACACTTACCTTGAAAGAGTTAGGCAAATTAATGTTCAAAGGCATAGGCAGGGGTTTTAGAAATAGGAAGGAATTGGGATCAAAACACATGTGTTCTGAGTCTCCTGAATCAATTATCCAAGTATTTTGCTTAAGATTAGTGGGCACAGAATTTGAGTATTTAAAGATGGTACCAGCTACTGCATTTGCATTGATTCCTGTGTGTGTCAATTTGCTTTGCTTGTACATTTGCATCATCTCTGCAATTTGCTGCTTGCTGAACTGTTCCTCAAAATTTCTATCACTGATTTCAGGATCTGTCCTCCTAATGTCTTTATCTGCTTGCTGAGTCAAAGTTGCATTTGCTTTAATCTGAGGCTGATAGTTTCTTGAGTTGGTGAACTCAAAATCTGCAGGAAACCCATGCAGTCTGTAGCAATTATCATGTACATGCCCTATTTTCCCACAATAAGTGCATGACAGGTTTGGATCATATTTCTTCTTACCCTTAAACCTGTTCTGTGATTTATCATGTCTCTGGTTCTGACCTGGATTGGTATACCTCTGGTATGTGTTTGTTCCTCTTATTGCTTGGTGTTTGAATCTCTGTGTATTCCTTCCCTGTCCACTAGCCATGAATGCTGCAAACTCAATAATTAGTTTGTTGTCCTGTTGTTTTGCTTGACTTGCTGCCAGAAATGATCCAGAATCAGTGATGTAGTTTGTGTTTGCATATACTTCCCTTTGATTCTCATCCTGCAGAAGCAATGAATATGCAACATCCATTCCAGGTAAGGGATTCATCATGAGTATATTTCCCCTTGCCTGGGCATATGCATCATTTAGTCCCATTAGGAATTGAATTAACCTTTGATCTTCTAGTGATTTTGTTAACTTTGCTTTCCCATCACAAGTGCACTTACATGAGCAACAAACAATTACATTTATCCCATCCAATTCATCCCATAGTCTCTTAAGTTTGGTGAAGTAACCTGCAATGTCACTATTCCCTTGTATTAAGCTTGTTAATTCCTTTTGCAGGTGGTAGATTTTGGCACCACTTGACTTGCCAAACCTCTGCTCCAGACTGTCCCAAACTTCCTTAGCAGTTTTGGAACTCATCACACTATCTGCAATATCCTTAGAGAGTGCATTTGATATCCAACATATGATCATGTCGTTAACACAACTCCATTGTTCAAAATCTGCAGATTCCTGTTCTGGAGCCCTACAGGTTCCATTGATGAAGCCAAGATTCTTCTTAGCTGATAAGGATAAGAGGATGGATCTCCTCCAACCTGGATATCCTTTTCCGTCGAAAACATTGTTGACCAGAGTCATACTAGGTGAGTCTGAGTTGTTTAAGTGGTAAGGATGGTTGTTTTCATACGTGGTTCCTTTCTCTCCACTTCCTGACTTAACTTGAGTTGCTTCAGGCATTTTGCTTCAATAGGGATTTGAAGATGATGATGATGATGCAGATTTTGAAAGTGATGATGTTGATACAAACACAGAATTGAATTGAGCTTAGGAATGCTCTGATACCATGTAAGAAATTAAAGAGAGGCTAAGACAAATTTTCTGTATCTGTATTGATACTATGTACATTGGTATATATAGAGTTATACAATAGAGACAAGAAGACATGGGCTACAAAATTTGTACAAAAATTATACTCTATTTGCCCATAACTGTATGGGCATAAATATATTAAATTGTACTATTTAAATTTGTTTGTGGTATATTATATATATATATATATATAATTGTATGTGGAGAGGGATGCTCCACGTGTATATGCCCAGGAATTTGTGCTGAAGAGTTTTGAAACTCTTCAGCTTCTTCTTCTGCTGTCCTCATTTTCTTTTCTTCTTCTCTTTCTCTTCTTTTGCTTTGTTCTTCAGCTTCCATCGCCTTCTTTCTTCTTCTTCTCTTCTTCTGTTTTGGCTTTGATGCAGTATTCCTTTTCTCCAACATATTTACCCCTTATAATATTTGGTGTTATTATTTAGTGTGGATATTATTATGGGTGGAATTATCATTTTCTAACAGAATTATGACTCTGAAAGGTCCTCACCCTCTTAGACACATGGTTCTAAAGATTAAATTTCAAAGTTCTACTAAAGATTGTTGGGAAAATGAGTTTAATAGCTCAAAAATAAGTATAATATTTTCTTTACTCTTATTAGTTATGAATCACCTTTAATACTCTTTATTGATTATTATATTTTAATAAACACAATTCTTAATATTACTCATATGAGTAACAAACATTTTTCTCTATGATTATTGTCATTAATATGACTTTACCGTTGAAGCCAATTTATGGGCATTAAGTCTAATAGACAAGGCTTTGTAGCTTAGATGAGTTTCTGATTATGAGTAATTTTGTTACCTATATATTATTGGAATCCTTTTCTTATTGGATATATATGAAGAGATAGAAATGAAGAGACCATATAATTAAAAAACAAGTTTTTCCTCCTACACAAATATATATTCTAGTGTTGGGTTTCTTTGTCATTTTTTGACTCTTAATTTTTACTAAAAGAGCTTGTTGAATATATCTCTATCCCGTGAAATATCTTTAAGGATAGTGTCTAGCATGCCTTAAGCTTTTGTGAATTCCTACAATTATTCATAGTAAAGTATTTTCCGTAAGATTTTCAATAAAGATTAGGTAGAAGAACTATAACTAAAATGCTTCGCCCCTCCCTTTGTACCAAAAAGCAAGTTCAAAACATAAAGATAATGATCTCGTCTATTATAAGCTACTAGTATATGTGCTAGCGCGATGCGCGGTTAATACTAAAGAGACTAATTATGTTATACATTATGCTCGAACGTATATTATACACTTATCTATATAAAATAATCATGGGAGGATTTTTTAATAAAAGAAATCAAAGAAATTAATATTTTTTTTTGAAGGGGGTGGGGGTGGGAGTGGGAGTGGGGTAACAAATATGTTTTAGATTTTATTTTTAAAAATTTCAATTTGGGCCATAATGATACTTTAATCTTTAACCTTCAACTAATACTAATAATTTATTTAATTTTTGCTATGATGAAATGTTTTGTCCAGAATTCTCAAACTAATGAGTGATAATTTAGATATAAGATTCTCACTCCTAATAATTTAAATATAAAAATAAAAAAAATAAAAAATTTAGATATATTTTTCACACTTTATTAAAAAAAATAGAAAAAGGAGAGAGTAAATGAAACAGTGTGAGAGATTCATATGTTAGCATGCGTTGCGGCGACGGTCCTCAATCGCCGATCTCGGGGGGCGTCCTTTGGAACTCCGCCTTATATATTCCATCCGGAAATATGTGATTATTTAAGAAATTAAAAAATATTAAATTTTCTTTTTATATTTAACATTGTCTAATTTTACTATTTTTACTTGTCTATTATATTAAAAATAAATTTTTACTTTCATTTTTTTCATTTACAATCAAGACATAATTTATCACTTGTTTTTTAACTTACTTTTTTTTAATTAACTATAGTCACTTCTCAATATATTTTTAAAATATTGAATTTATTACATTCAAATGGTGATATTATAAAATTGTCATTCTATTTATTATTTCATAAAGAATATGCCAAGTTAATACTGAACAATTAAAAATGAAGGGTGAGAGTAAATAGTGGGAACACATTGTTAGAAGAAACTTACAATACACTTCTTTACATCTTACGAAGAGAGTAGATTAGGATAATTCAGCCAAATAACTCTAGTCTTAATTAATATTATTAAATGATTTTTTTAAGGTGTGTAAATTTTTTTTAAAAATCACTTATTATGGACCAGAATGGCATATTATACTCCATTTATTTTACTTGACGTTTATATCAAAATAAATATTTTATTCTATTTGTTCATTTAAATAAATTAAGAGAGTTTTTCCCTCTCATATTGCCTTTAGTACTAAATATTTATATAAAATAGAAACAGTTAAATTTAGAATTTCAAAATAACATTAATAATAAAGTTACTTTAGTAAAATATACATTTAATTAAAGACAATATAGAATATATCAGATTAACAAGGATCAAGTAATATTAAATGGAGAGAGTAGGTGATGAGAAATATATATATATATATGAAAAATCTTGGTTTCATCGCAATATCATTATGCATCATATCACGACTTACAGAGGTGGTTTTGCATCGTGAATTGTCCAATTTGTTGACCATCAAGGACTTAAATTTGATTACATTTCTAAATTTAAAGAATTTTTTAGTCAGGTAATCGAAATGAACATATAATCTGCTGTACTAAGCTTCAGCCGTTATAAGTGAGGTTAAGGAAAAAGTTCATCCACAAAAATCTATTATACATGACCTTATTTTGAATTTCTGCCACGAGGTATGTATATGTTTTCCAAATAATGGGAAAGGGTGATTCATTTCATTTTTAAGCGCTAAGAGCCTAGTTAGACGATAGATATAAAAAGGGCAGTTCGGTGCATTAAAGCTCCTGCTATGCGCAGGGTTCGGGAAAGTGCCCGACAACAAGGGTCTATTGTACGCAGTCTTGCCTTGCATTTCTGCCAGAGGCTGTTTTCAAGACTTGAACCCGTGACCTCCTCGTCACATGGCAGCAACTTTACCAGTTAGACGATAGATATACTTCTTAATTATTATCCATATATGTACCTATTTGTATGAACTCTCGATTCTGTTTTCTCCCGGAGGATTCAATATATATAAACAACTAACCATACGAATAAGATTAAGGAGATTCAATATCTATTCTACATACATATAAAATAACTTTAATTTTATATATACAATATAATTTTTGAGCAAAGAGATTTTAATACTTGCACTCCTTAGCTCCATCTCTGCTGCTAAAGTAGTACTCTTTCCATCCTATTTTATGTGACACACATTTTCAGTCCGTCCTCAAAAGAATGTCACATTTTAATAATAATAATTTTAATTTTTTTTATCCTTAATGAAATGATTTATGGCCAAAACAAATAGCTAATGAACGGGATCACTTGCTAGTTGACGAGAATTATGTAGGTATTAGTAAGGCATGATACATAAAAATGCCCTTTAACTTGGTTTCAGCTGAACATCTATGCCCTTCAACTTTGGGTGTGCACAAGTAGGCACTTAAATTTATAAAAAATTGAACAAGTAGACACACGTATCTTACGTGGCATAATACACGTAGGACGCCAGTAGGACACAAAATTGTCATATAGGAAGTCATATAGCACGAATGTGTCTATTTGTTCAAGTTTTGGATAGTTAAAGTGCCTACTTGTACACTAATAAAATTATAGGTC
This sequence comes from Solanum dulcamara, assembly GCF_947179165.1. Classification (NCBI taxonomy): domain Eukaryota; kingdom Viridiplantae; phylum Streptophyta; class Magnoliopsida; order Solanales; family Solanaceae; genus Solanum; species Solanum dulcamara. The sequence goes on from NC_077242.1 coordinate 13,113,458, forward strand.
ATAGTTGTCAACTGAAGTCAAGTTAAGAGTCATATTTATGTATTATGCCTATTAGTAATACATGAATTAGTTACGAGGAAATTTTTATATTATTTATACGGATTTAGTTATTCCATCTTCTATCCTACATATAATTATACATAGATTACCTTATAACTTATACATGTATTAGTTATGTAGATTCATAATTATAAACCAAATATTGTATTAATTTTGTACATAGTTCTAGACAATTACCAAACATGGCATTACTTATGGAGGATCTAATACATGTATAATATTTCTCCTAACGAGCTACCCAACGCCCCCTTAGTGTTTTAGACCACATACTTCAAAAGTTTTCTTTTTTAAATAAAAAAAAACTTTATGTGAAGTCAAACTGTGCTACATAAATTGGGACCGAAGGAAATAATAACTAAAATGGTCAAGTATAATGAAACTAGTACAATAATCATATTAAAGAGTCCATGGATTAAAGAAATTATAATTAAGGGTCAAAACAGTAAAGTGAATTTAAGCAGAACACCAAGTGATAGTTGAAAACAATGAAGTACTCAAGGGATCAAGACAAAAAAGCCAATTAGTTTAACTTTAAGAATTAGGAATCTTGACGTTTAAGGAAGCTTTGCAAGTCGAACATCTCCATAAAACAGACTAGTTAATTTGCAATTTCCCATTTGACTGTTTTTTTTTTTGGTATAATACATAAATATGCTCTTTTTTTTTAACTTGATCTCAATTGACATCTAGCTTTTCAACTTTAAGTGTGCACAAGTAGACACTTAAATTTGTATAAAATTGAATAAGTTGACACATGCGTCCTATGTGGCATAATACATGTAGCGCACCATGCAGGATGTCGAGTAGGACGCGAATTGTCACATAAGATGCCAAGTAAGATGTGTGTATCTACTTGGTCAACTCTATACAAGTTTAAGTGTCTACTTGTGCACACCCAAAATTAAAGGATATAAATGTTAGATGAGACCAAGTAATGAGTGCGAGTCCCGATACTCCGATTGTGCTGTCCGTCAGTACACGCTTTATCATAAATGGGATTCACGCAGAGAGGGGAAAGGCAAAGCGTACGTTTATGTATTATGTCTTTTTTTTCCTAACATATGGTGGAAAAAGAAATTGCAGAAACATTCACGGACCAACAAATCTTCTAAGTACTTAGCTCATTTTCTTCTTAACTTTTGGAGCAAACTACAGTAATAGGATGTGGTGTCCCAAGAAACTGCAATTGCCTTCATTTTTGTCATCTTTTCCTTCTACTTTGGCTTACTTGATTTTCATCCCTTTGGTTCTTGTTTTAGTTCTTGCTTGTGCTTTAGGCCCTCAGAGTTCTTATGTACTATCATTTAATTCTTCTTCTTGGACATGGAGATCAGTTGGATTATTGAGCTCTTATTCATTAAGGTCTTTGACAAGTCATGAAGAGAAAGATCAGCATTTGCAAGTAGTTGGCCTAGTTACTTTCAACAACTCATTTCATCAGAAACAAGCAGCAAAAGACTCATTTTCTAAAGTAATTTCACTTGTCCTTGTTATTATTTTATTCTGTTTTCCATATATATGAGGTAATTACTTATCTAATATTGTTGATTTGTCGTGTGTTTTGCTACCTTTTTAGGAAGGAGTTGAAGATATTTGGAAGGATGAAATGAATGACGGAGAAGAGCATAGCGATGAAACGACTGGAATAGTTAAAAGGTATAACAGGTTGGAAAGGCTTGAGGCTATTTTAGCAAAAGCAAGGTCATCCATAAGAGAAGCTGCTAGAAATAGAAGCATGATATCGAATCATCAAGATCCTGATTATGTTCCTCAAGGTCCTATTTATCGTAACACAAATGCCTTTCACAGGTAATATTTCTATGAAGTATAGTAGTAGTAGTAGTAGTAGTCGCGTTCATTTTACATTGACATACTTAATGTTTTTGCTTATGTGTTGTACTACTAGGAGCTATCTTGAAATGGAAAAGAACTTCAAGGTATATGTGTATGAGGAAGGTGAACTTCCAATATTCCATAATGGTCCATGTAGGAGTATATATTCAACAGAGGGAAGGTTCATTTATGAAATGGAAAAGGGAAATATGTACAAAACAAAAGAACCAGAGGAGGCCTTGGTGTATTTCCTCCCATTTAGTGTGGTTGTGATGGTTAGATACCTATATGTCTCTGGTGGCCATGGCAGGCATGCCATTGGTAGAACAGTTGCTGATTATATTCATGTCATTTCTTCAAGACATTCCTTCTGGAATACAAGTCTTGGTGCTGATCACTTTATGCTCTCCTGCCATGATTGGGTAAGCAAAACATTTTGAAGTTGTCAAGTTTTCCTTCATATTAGAGTTTAACTTCTATGCATTGATGTGTAAAAAGTTTTTAAACAATCAAGTTATCTAAAAGATAACTAGAGGTAACTGTTTATAATACATGAGTAAAAATCTTTTACTTTGTCAGTATGTATAAGCTAAATCCTTCTAATGTGAAAAGTTTTATATCTACCATTGAGATCAAAATGTGTTTTTTATATGAGAAGTACAATCCATTTTCAGGGGCCACACGTAACTTCATACGTGCCACATCTCTTCAACAATTCAATAAGAGTTCTATGCAATGCTAATACATCAGAAGGGTTTAATCCTCGGAAAGATGTATCATTACCTGAAATTAATCTCAAGACAGATGATACAATAGGACTCATTGGAGGTCCATCCCCGTCAAGACGATCAATTCTTGCTTTCTTTGCTGGTGGTTTACATGGTGCCATAAGGAACAAACTGATGCAACAATGGAAAGGAAAAGACAAAGATGTTTTGGTTTACGAAGAACTTCCACCAGGAAAATCTTATGAATCTATGTTGAAAAACAGCAAGTTTTGCCTGTGCCCGAGTGGCTATGAGGTTGCAAGCCCGAGAGTTGTTGAAGCAATTTATGCAGAATGTGTCCCTGTGTTGATTTCAGATGGTTATGTGCCACCATTTAGTGATGTCTTGAACTGGCATGCGTTTTCCGTGAAGGTGGCTGTGAAAGACATACCGAACATCAAGAAGATATTGATGAGCATTTCTCAAACTCAGTACTTGAGAATGCACAGGAGAGTGAAAGAAGTTCAAAGGCATTTTGTGATGAATGGACCTCCAAAAAGATTTGATCTTTTTCACATGATTGTTCACTCTATTTGGCTAAGAAGATTGAATATAAGAGTTCAGGATTAGGCACTTTAATGTAGGTTGACAGGCCGGAAATCCTTCACAAGTGATCAATTTTGACCATTTGTAGGCACTTTAATCTTTCTGACACATTATTTTGCCTTTTGCACTTAATTCTTGTAAACTACTGCTCTCAATTTTGGAAAAGATGTGCACTGGTAAAATAATAAAGCCAGCATCTTCAAGTCTATTTTCAGATTTTACTGTAATATGATCTAAACAACCAGTCAAGATATGATATATGTCATATTTTTGTAGCAACTGAAATATTTTGCATAAACCAAAAAAGAAATCAAATTCCTAATTTCCGTCGAGTGAACTAGGTGCATTCACAGGTTTCCTTCAGTCATGTATGTTCTTGGATGCCAGTATAGGATCCTATCTGTAGCATGTCTCAAGTGAACACTTTGTAAATATTCAGACTAGATTCAAAGCATGAATTGAACTTTAAATACAATGATTCAGACTTTCAAAATGTGAGTAAATCTCCAAAAACAGTTTTCTTACATAGTTGCTAGTTTGTGTAAGCAATATAAAATCATCTACAGTTAAAAAAATATTAAGAGGAAAGTACAGTTTAATCTACAACGTAATGTGAACTATTTTTCAAGTTCAGGAAAGAATGAACACATTTTTTTTTCCATCCCACTATGTGTACAATTTTCCCACCTTCCACCACAAGAATTCTAGACAAAAATAAAATAAAATCAAGCATCAGCACATCTTGTTGGTGCATATCCCAGTCTGGACCTCTTGGTGTCATATAAGATATGAAAATTCTGCTGTTGATAGTTTCCAATTATCGACAAAGCAGACCGAGGAGTCCCAAGAATTGCCAAACAAACAATATCCTCTGGTTCGAGTTTGATGAAGTAGTTCTCTACAGGGAAATTCCATACAGCTCCATCACCAAAAACAATTCCAAACGAGGGAAATTCCACGTTCTTCACTCCAGACACATTGTAACATGGATTCAAAATAGGAAAGTCTTGTACAATGGGATAGCCCTTGACCTTCTTGACAAATGCCTCTTTTATAATCTCATAGGCTGGTTCTGCAAAGTAACTCAATGTGGTTCCTGAATCAATGATTGTACCACCAGCACCTTCTGGAGACAAATTCCACGTCTCCTTCGGTATATTCAGTACCTCTCCTCCAACTATGATAGATTTTATCTGCACATAGTAGAAAGTTTCCACAGGATTTTCTTTGCCACCAACCAATGAAGTAAAGTTCAATTGTGGATGCTTCAAAAGGTCCTTATCTTCACCAAAAATCAATTTGCTGCTTACACTAGAATTGCTATTCCTATTCACAAGGCAGTATGAAAAAGAATGACCATATAAAGATTGAAGCTGAGAGGCAAATGAAAGTGGCCCTCTCCCAAGTCCTAACAAACCAGCAGCACCATGAAACAGCCCTCTATTCCAATGACCACAACCAAACATCACATCTTCCACCTTCTTAAATTCGCTCCCACTTGGCGTAGTGAGGTTAACAGTAAACGTTTCTAGCGCGAAATCGCCAGTCGTATTGGAGCTATCACCATACCAATAGTAATAAGGGCAAGTCTGATTCTCAGACTTGCAAGGCTGTGGAGGATTAGGGGATGTAACAAATTGACACCTTGGATCATGGCAACTTATATTTCTAAAAGAACTAGAGTCTTTAGGATCATAATGAGGGCCATTTTGTTCAAAACAATCATAACAAGGAACACATTGAATCCAATTAAGATCACTACCAGTATCAAGAATCAAAGAGAAGTGCTTAGGAGGTGTACCAACAAAGACATCCATGAAGTACTCTCCTGAACCAAGACTCACCCCTGACTCCAAAGTTGCCATGAGCTTGCCAGATAGTTCATAGGACAAAGATTCCGGTGGCAGCGAGGCGGCTGCCGGAGCATGAGCAATTTCATGTTTTTCACTACTTTTTGCAAGTCTTGAAATGGTATTCTGATTTTTCTTCTCTACAATCCTTGTATGCAATGTCTGAATCCTACTCAAATCCCTAAAAACTGAGTCTTTAGCCTCAACTTTTTGACCAGCTGATCTGTGCCTTAAATGAAACTTCACAGATTCTTTTTGCTGGTTAGAAACATTTGATTCATCAGACCCATCTAGTTCTTGAGCTACTGAATGGGTTGTTGATTTCTCAGAAACTCCATAGTTGCAATCTGAGTTTGCAGAAGAAGAAACAGCATTGAAGCTTGGATGCTCAGGAAATTCAATCCCAGAAGCACTAAAATTCAGATTTGTAAAACTGTAAAATCCTCCAGAGGCCACCACACAAGCAGAGGAAAACAAGAATATAAACAACAAAATGAAAAAAAAGAATTTTGTCACCATCACTAACACTCCCAAAATCCTTCCTTTTTTTTTACTTTATTTTTCGGTCTTCTTAAACAAAAATCAAGATAGTATCACTAAATTAAAAATCCCCAAGAACCCAAAAACAAAAGTTGGATTAGAACTTAGTAAGACGTATGAAATAGGAAAAATCCTCTCTTTTTTTACCTTTCTTCTTCTCTCTACTTAAACTGCAGAAAATAAATAAAAAAAATCCCCGAGAACCCCGAAAAATGCGTTGAGCTATCAAAATAAGGAAATTGAGGGACAATTTTGTAGTGGGGAACGGAGAAAAGAAAAGGAATGAGACAAAAAATTAAGTAAAAAATACTAGGACCAATAAAGAGGGTGATTTGGGTGTTGGCGTATGAGCTTTGTTTGTAGAAAGAATTAAAAAAAAAAATGTAAGGAGTTGAAGTTTGAATAACGACTTTGAATGTCGTCGTCTGGCTTTTCCATCTACCAGTGTCCACTTACGCGCTTTCCACAGGTCTCACGTATATTTTAATGGTAATAACACACCTACGTACATACCTTTAGATATTTTCTCTTAATTCTCCCTAAATTTATTTTTATTTGTCTACAATTTCACATATTTCTTCAGAAATAATAGTGAATAAATAAAAGTAAATAAAGAAATTATTAAGTAATTATATAATCATTTGCTAGTTGGTTTGGAGATGGGTTTGCATGTATTAAATTTTACATAAATAATATCACTATTCATGTATAAAATTAATACGATATTTTGCGTTATAATTTTAAAAAATCTCATTTTAGTTGTCATGATTTTCTTTTTCAGAGTCAAACTATATGAACTTTGACTAACATTTTAAGATATATTTTTTTGTTATATTGATATGAAAAAATTGTAACTTATAATACTTTTCGTATAGTTTTTGGATATCTAATTTTTTATTTTAGTATATTGAGTTAAAGTAATATAATTTAACTTTGAAAATTAGTCAAATTGACTTTCGAAAAGCAAAACATGACAGCTAAAATGGGACGGAGGAAGTACAATAAATCATTATATGTTTGTTTTTATAGTAAACTCATCCCCCCCCCCCCCTCCTGCCAATTAAAAAAAATACATTTAAATGTATAATGTATTAATTGTATTCAATCAAATATAGGTGAGAGGTTTGTATTTTATATCAATTGTATTCAAAAAATTATATTTGTATTTTGTATCAAGTATATTTATATTCATATGAATACAATATGCATTCATCTCATCTGTCAAATGTATTATGTATCAATTATATCCAATCAAATATAGGCAAGAGATTTGTATTTTATATTAATTATATTCGAGTTATTCAAAAAACTAAATTTGTATTCAATTGTATTTGTATTCTGTATTTTTGTATCCGTGGTACAATGAATACAACATGTATTCATCCTTTCTCTTTCCTTTCTTGATCTCGCTCGCCTCTCTCCTCATAATATATATTTATTTGATACAAATCAGTTTGTTTTTATATTTTTTTCTCTGAAATCTACGAACAAATACAAAAATACAAATGCATAGTAAACCAAAGTGTAGTTGCGAATTGTAATTAGTGAACTGTAGTTAAGGAGTCCTATTTATAGACTAATGTTTGTTGTTTTTAAAAGTTTTCCTTATTGAAACCATCCATAGCTAACCTCACACACCTCCGCACTGATATATCCGTGAATCCTATCTGCACATATACAAACCACCTTAATTAGTCTTGACTCCCGCATCTTGTCCTCTATTGGGGCCATTCCTACCTTATCCCGAATATCTTTATTCCTAATTTTGTCCCTCCTAGTATGCTCACTCATCTACCTCAACATCCTCATCTCTAATACTTTCATCTTCTGAACGTAAGAGTTCTTAACTGGCAAACACTCCAATTCATACAACATTTTCAGTCTAACCATTACTCTATAGAATTTTTCTTTAAGTTTTAGTGGCACATTTTTATCACACGAGACTCTAAATGCGAACCTCCATTTCATCCACGCTGCATCTATACGATGTTGACATCATCATCAATCTCCCTATTTTGCTTGGATAATAGATCTAAAATACTTGAAACTTTCTCTTTTCAGAATGACTTGTGTATCTAGTTACACTAACCTCATGGGTTACAATACTGAACTTGTACTTGAAGTATTCTGTCTTGGTTCTACTCAATTTGAACCCTTTATATTCTAAAGTACCTCCAAAGTTTCAACTTAGCATTAATTTCACCTCAAATCTCGTCAATCAAGACTATGCCAAGGACATGTGGTTTTCATGTTAGATTATGTTGATGATCACTTAGAGAAAAAACTAATGGAGCGAAGCCACTTCCAATTATATGATTTTGGAAGAATTTGTTTTCTTTACGTAAGGAGAATTAGATTTTAAAGTATTGTTTTTAAAAATTTGTTTATCTTAGTTAAGTACTATTTAAACAGTTAAAGAATATTTTATTTTATTAAATTTTTCAAGTATATTTTGAATTATTAACTATTATGATTTATAATACTTTTTATGTAGTCTTTAATTAATATGTATATTTTATTTCTAAAAAAGTTAAAGATTCTATGTTTATATTCATATTGATCATTAATTAATTTAATTATCTCACGTCAAATTAAGACAAATAAATTAAATCAAAGAAATTACTAGTTTTTTGGACAAAAAATAAGAAAATAGAAATGATTTTTCAAAACATTGTTTTTGTACAGACAGTCAACTTGAAGAAAAAGGTCCTACAGCTTCTAGTTGTCTTTGACAATGTCAGTCACTTCTCGTGATGCCACGCAATGCAAGGATGGTAATTTTCTTTTCTTTTTTTCTCTTCCTTTTGGAGCAAAATGACTTGATTAATTTACATGGAATTGTTTGGTAGTTAATTAAAATTATACATGTATTAATAAGGTATAAATTAGCTATGTGAGAATTTATATATTATTTAGGTACGATTTAGTTATTTATATATTAATTATTTCACTTTTTATTATGCATAAAAATAATATACATATTTCTTAATAACTAATACATGTATTAGTTATATATTTTTTAAAATTATAAATTAAACATCGTATTGATTTTATATGTGAATAACTTACCTCTTAACCAGCAGTCAAACGTGATATTACTTATGCAAGATTTAATACTTGCATAACTCACCTCCAAATCAGCTACCACATGACCCTTATTGTTTACACTTTAAGGTACCCTTCATTTTAATTTATATGTAATTTGATTAAGCATAGAGTTTAAGAATTTTTTTAATGTTTTAAAATTTGTAAATGTATCATGATTTTTTTTTGAATAATTATAAAAGCACGATAATTTTTTGTAATTTTTTTTATAGAATTGTTACTTTTTAAATGAACTAATAAAAAATTGTGTCATATTAATTGTGACAAAGCGAGTAGTATATATAATTATACACTCTATTGATCAAATCCAAGCTAGTTATCATTACAATAGCGGTATAAGGTACAATTTTGCATATGAATTCGGTGAAATGCAATTGTTTTAACCCAATCTTTATATTTGTGTTAAAAAATCTACTTCATATATATAAAATAATTTATTCAAATTTCAATAGGTCGTCTCTTCTAAAATCTAAAATCCTAATTTCACCTCTAATTGCAACCCTGCAATTTATGTCCGTAATCATGTATTACCCAGCTTAATTAATTAACCTGGTATAGAAACCTATTTAACTCTGCGAACATATATTATATACAGGCTGCTATTTATTAATCAATTCTGTTCCTGTCTTGAAGAATTAAGAAATTAATTTCAGTTTAAACATAAAAATATATACTTAAGTAACTGCTTGTTTACACTAGGAATTGGTTTGTTAGAAATAAAGAAATATAATTTTAATACAAAACTATTGCAAGCAATATGTTTTGGGCACAAGTTGTTGGTCAATTTTTGGGAACAACTCTTTTTTCCTTTTTTGGGTCAAGGTCATCATGAGAAATTTAATCGGTTTATAAAAGACGAAGTAATTAATTACAATTAGGGATAAAATCAATTTTAATTCTTTAGTTAGTACTCGTATTAGTAAATTCTAATTTTAGTCCTTCTAATATTCAATCAGCGATTTGATTTTTGAATTTAGGAAATGCATATTTTTTTGTCACTTTGAAATTTACACACAAGATATAGTAATTTATATAGTACTATTATCTTATCTTCAAATAAGAAGGAACACTACAAATTTAATATAATATATAAGTAGTTCGATGATTTATTGATAAGGATTCACAAGCAATAAGATAAAACTGTACATTCTAATAAATTGAAGATTAAAAATATTAATTAACCAGATATAACAAAGATTAAAGGGATAATACACAAGTACTCCCTCAACTATAACCGCAATCGCTAGAATACACATTAACTATGCATGAGTCTTATTACCCCTCAGAATTATTTCAAAGTGTAATAAACACATCCTTCAATGCTGAGGTGGCACAGAGAGTGTGTTCACTCTCTTGGAGGCATGTGAGAGACGAAAAACAAGTATTAAAATCTGATTAATTTGGACGCATGTCCATTTTCAATTGGACATTTTCTTTATTAAGTAATACACGTAATTAGTTAACATTAAAACTGTCACGATCCAACCCACTGGGTCATGAGGATACCCACTCAATGACATAAGCAGGAGAATTCATAACCCCTTATATAAAAAGCATTGCGGAATTTAAATCAAAACTTGAGTAAATAAACCAAATGTATATAGAAATCTGTAATAATACACTTGTACAAAAATGACATATAAAACCCCATGGATGCAAGTCTAAAACAAGAACAAGAGCTCTAAAAGTAGTAATAAAATAAAGGAACAATGACTCAGCTTCTACCATAAAGAAGGAAAATAGAAATTACTGGAGGATCGTCTTCGTCTTCACCTAAGAAACATAACTGACCTGACAACCAGACTATGCCAAGTGGCATAGCAAAAGTAGTATCAATACAAACAACAGGTACCTGATAGGCATCATCGTTCAATCTGATACCTATCATATAGTATATGAATAAAAAAATAAGAGAGATCATAATAATTAAACTTTATTAACTTGTCCACCACAACCAATAGTGTCAGGACCCATAATCGGGTGTGATGACATTCATCTCAACCCAATTTTGGGTCGTGACAAAATAGTATCAGAGCCCCAAATTCACAGGTCTCACGTGTATACAAGCCGAGTCTAGGTAGAGTCTTGAGGATCAGTATGGAGACGTCTATACTTATCTTCGAGAGGCTATGAGGACTTTTAGGAAATATTCTCTTTTGTTCTTTCACTTTTTATAGTGCATAGTTACTTATATTGGTACTGAATTATCACGTGTCCTTTTTGACAGATGCCTAGGACCAGAGCTACGGCTAGTGGTAGAGGAGGGGAGGCACTTCCGAGGTTGATTTTGGGACCCCAACTAGGGGTAGAGATAGAGGCCGAGCTAGAGGCCGTGGTCATGGAGTGGCGGCAGGTAGAGGCCGTGCCCAAGGAACGGCACCAGCTAGAGGTCATGTTAGAGAGGCTTCTTTTGAGCCACAAATTGATGCTACAAAGGAACAGGTCCCTCCAGAGCTTGCTACTGTACCATTGCTTCAGGCCACTTTAATGCAAGTATTGAATACGCTCGAATGATTTAATCAGAGTGTGGGGGAGATAGATACACCCTATGATTCTCAGACTAGAGTAGGGGCTTAGACCCTAGGGCAACATCAGATTCTAGTTGTTCGGGGTCCAGTGGGCCAGCCACTTATGGGCCGTAGAGCTGGTGAGGGTGGAGTACAGGTAGGGGGTGCTCAGGCTGCACCTGTAGTCATATTGACTGACGACGAGCAATGCCGATATGAGAGGTTCTGAAAAATAGACCCACCATAATTTTAGGGTGGAAAGACTGAGGATGCATATGAGTTCCTGACCATGCTCCGAGAGTTATTGGAGACAGTGGGGTTAATTGAGACTCATGGAGTTCGTTATATTACACTTCAGTTACGTGGTCCAGCGAGAGAATGGTGGAAAGTGTATCTGAGTTCCAAGCTAGTTGGATCACACTAGGTGACTTGAGATGAGTTTGCTAGTTTTTTTATGACCATTTCATCCCTTGGAGTGTGAGGGAAGAGAGTCGATTATGATTTGAGAGTTTGAGGCAGGAGGGTCTTATGGTTGCTGAGTATGAGACTCGTTTCAACTAATTGTCCAGACATACCATTGTTGTCCTTCCTGATGAGACAAAGCGGATTCGCATATTTATGCAAGGACTAAACTATTCCATTCATACCATAGTGTTTCGACCCACCCATGAGGGTGCTTCTTTCCAGTCTATTGTGGGTATCGCTAAGGAGGCGGAGTTAATGGAGAGAGAGGAGTTCAGGGACCCTAAGAGGGCTCGTGCTTTTGGTCAGTTTTCGGGTACCTGATCTAGAGGTAGAGGGTCCTATAGAGGAGGTGGTTCCTTCCAGCGTAGAGGACCAGTTCATGCATCTAGGCCTATTTCTGAGGATGGTCAGACACATCGTGGGTCCTACAGTACAAGTCATAGTTACCAGGTCACAGCAGAGGCTGGTGAGCCGGGGTGGTTATACAGGTTCCTCAGGTTCATTATAGGTTTTCGCACGGGGAAGCATGTTATACTTGTGGAGATCCAGATCATCTTTTATGGCAGTGTACATCTCAGGGTCGAGGAAGAACCTAGCCTAGTTCCTCAGTTTCAGTTAGTGGACCAGAGCCGCCGATCAGAGGTTGAGGTATAGTCCAGACTAGTAGAGGTGGTCGCACTCCTAGTAGGGGTGCTGGTGGTGATATAGTTCCTCAAGGAGGAGGTAGAGGTGTTGTGCAGGTCGGAGGTGGTAGGGGAGCTTATTGTTATACTTTTTCGGAGAGACCCGAGGTTGAGGCTTCCGACGCAGTTATCACAGGTATCGTCCCAGTCTGTCATAGACCTGCATCTGTGTTATTTGATCCAGGGTATACAGTTTCATATGTGTCTATCTATTTTGCATCTAACTTTGATTTGATATATGATCATATACCCATGCCTGTTCATGTTTCTACACCTGTGGATGAGCCCTTAGTGGTGGATCGAGTGTATTGATCCTGTCTTGTTTCCTTGGTCGGGTGTGATACTTAGATAGATATGATTATTCTAGGGATGGTAGATTTTGATATGATATTGGGTATGGATTGTCTTTCTTCCTATCGTGCTATTCTTGATTGTTATGCTAATACTGTCACCTTAGCGATACCTGGTGCCACGAGGATTGAGTAGAAGGGTACTAATGACTCATATCCTAGTAAGGTTATCTCATGTATTTGTGCTAAGAGGTTGATTGATAGAGGGTGTATGTCTTATTTGATGTTTATTCGGGATACCAGTATTAAGTCATCTCCTATGGAGACTATTCCGGTGGTTAAGGAGTTTTCTGATATATTTCCTACTAATCTTTCTGGTGTTCCTCTGGATAGGAAAATTGATTTTGCTATTGACTTAGAGCCTGGTACTAAACCCATTTCTATTCCTCCATAGCGCATGGCTCCAGTTGAGTTGAAGGATCAGTTGCAAGACTTGTTGAGTAAGGGGTTTATTCATCCTAGTGTGTTGCCTTTGGGTGCACCGGTTCTGTTTGTAAGGAAGAAAGATGGGACTATGAGGATGTGTATTGATTATAGGCAGTTGAACAAGGTAACTATTAAGAACAAGTATCCTCTTCCCCGTATAGATGCTAGTATTTCCTTATTATGAGCGTTGGGGAGTAATAAGAATTGGAGTGAGTTATTAACTGTATGAGTGATCTTAAAAATGAATATGAGGGGTATTGATGTGATCGATGTGATGAGATTATTGACTTATTTTGGACATGTGAAATGACTATATTGATATGAGATATGAAAATTATTATTTATATCATACTATTATTGTGACTTATATGAACCTTAATTGATTGCATTGGTTCTGATATACTGTGCTAAGACTGGAAAAAAATATGAAATATAAGTGTCGGGCCACATGCTCCGTGGCAGGTATTATGAAATAAGGGGTCGGGCCACATGCTCCATGACAGGTATTATGAAATAAGGGGTCGGGCCACATGCTCTGTGAAAGGATATGTATATTGAGGAGATGGGCCACACGCTCTGTGGCAGATTACATGGACAGAAATGTCCCACATGGGTTTCGGACTATAATTCAGTGGATGTGTACCGATAGGACAGACATGCATCATTTCATTGCATTGCATCACATCTTTTTGATATTTGTGAATTCGTGTTTACCCCTTATTTCTCTGTATATGCTGAACTTGACTTGATATGATTCATTTGATAAGACTATTGATGAGTACTCGTGGACTGTATTATTATTATTATTGTACAAAATATAGAGTTGGGCCGGTTTTATGCAAGTTGTAGATAAAGAAGTTCGGTTGGGAGAACAGGAGTACTTGTATCTATTGAGCTTTGCTTAGTTTTAGTTGTCCACTTGCTAAGTACCGTGTTGTTTGGTACTCACCCTTTGCTTCTACACTTGTGTAGGTTGTGAGCCCGAACTTGCTTGATCTCCTAGTATTTTCTACCACATCCGAGGCTATCATCTCGAGTGTTGAGGTAGCTGTTACATCTATTTAGAGGACACCTCTTACTCTTTTAATATGTTTTAGTCTTATTTTAGAAACAAAGATATTGTGACTGTATTTTCTTTCGTACTTCGGTAATATATTAGTAGCTTGTACACGTGACAACCAGTCTTGGGGGATTTTGAGATTATCTATTTGTTTTTTTACTAAGTCAAACCTTGCTTTATCTCATTTACTTCCGTATTTACTTTTCATTGGGTTTTAGGCTGACTTGTCTCGGTGAGTTAAGATGAGTGTCATCACACCCGATTTTGGATTATGATAAATAGGTACATTCCTTACCCTTATCCTTACCCTTACCCTTAAGGTCTTCACCACTCTACACTCCAGAGATTCACTACTCACTCTAGTTACAATTTAAGGTCTGTGGGTTATGGGCCCACCTTACTACTGTTCATTCACTCTAACTGTCTCCATCTAATAATCTTAACCACTTAATGATTTCACCCAACCATCAATGGTCTTAGTCCAACTATCTTACACCTAAGGCATAGCCCTCCAGCAACCAAACTTTCTCACTCCACCCGATTTTAGGTAACCACTACAGCTACCATAGTTAACCGTGGAATTCTCAATAACAAAACTCCCTGTCAACAAGACTATCCACTTCTAAGCCTATAAATATAGAATACGTTTATAACACATATGACCCATCAAGGCCTAATACAGCCCATCCTCTTACCCACCAATAAGTTTGTTCAGACTCACAATTCTTTATAACTAACACACCTCAACTCAAGAATTTGTTATAGGTTCTTAATCCATGGCGCACTTGCCACTAACCTTATATTACATGGAAATACAGATATCATCAGGTCCTCTCATGGAACCATACATACATACACATACTTGGCCCTCTCAAGGGACCCAATTCAGTCACATTTGTGTTATAACGTGACACCCGATCCAAGAATGTATCGGAATGCGGCATTCGATCTAAATATTTGTGTCGGAATGTGACACCTAATTCAAATATGTGTGTCAAAATGTGACACCCGATCCAGTTATACAAACCAATCATAAAATACTAACGATAGATCATATTATATCAACAGAACAGGTTCATCACAAGGTAAGCCAATAACTAATCATTTATATAAAACTAATCTGATTCCCCTATCGGTACAAATTTAGGCATATCATAAGTAACACATCTACACCCTTAAGGCAATTCCGGGAACCAAACCAACACCCACACTACCAAACCCTTAGGGTTTATCATCAATCTCTACTTAGTTTTATATTCCTGTACATAATACTATGCCCATTATAAAATTACCGTCTGTATGCAATAGTATCACAACCAATACACTTCACCAATCATTACAACACATTTTTACCCAGGTCACATTTAAATTAGACCCTAACACAATCAAATTTCTTCCCGTAACCATGACCACAGCTTAGTTATACGATTTCTCATTAAGTTTCCTTCTATACTATACAATAGGTATAGATTTACTATTCAGAAAAGAGAAGTCTAGCCTATCTGGGCGCCAAGCAATCGTGGGGAGATAATGTTGCTGAATTCATTGGCTCCAAATGTTCTACGGACAAGACTGGATTGAATTTCACTGGTTGAAGCCTTCCGAATGCTGAAATTTCCTCCCCTCTTCTTCTTAGGTCAAGAACAGCCTTGTTGGAAGGTTTTGTAGAAACATTCGCCTCTAACTTCCACTTGGGAGAAGTAGGGGAACTAAGAAATTCGCGACTTGAATTCTGTCCCACGACCTCCCGTTCTGGCGGCGGCGCTGAGGCGGGACCATCCTGCTCTGGCGGAATGGTGGGACTCAGTCGAGTAAATTTTTTGCGATTTCTTTTTAATCATAATTACCGATAGTTCAGGTCGTTACAAAAATTTAAGTTGATATATTTTAAATTAAAATTTCTTTTTTTCATAATGAAATAGAGCCCAATTTTATCATTTTTAAAAATATAAATATTTTTTTACAACATATTTAAATTGTCGGTGATCTTTTTCCAGATATTTCATCAAGTTGTATAATATCGGAAGAATTTATCTTTTTATTTTTATTTTTTACTCAAACACTTAACATGAAATTCAATCTTTTTTTGCATATTAGAGATTTAGTTAAGACAATATATGGTGAGCACAATTTAAATAATTTTTTTTAAAAAAAAAACTACATTATTTTTTTAATTTTTTTTAGATCTAACGATTTTTTAATTTTTTCTAAGATCTAACGATTTTTTAATTTTTTTTAAAGATCTGACGATTTTTAATTCTCTTTTTAGATCTGACGATTTAGTGACGTGGCATTAACGTAAGGATGATGTGTTGACGAGTGTAAAACACCTCCGTTCATGTGAGTGATTATATAAGTTTTAGGATGTGTTTATTTTACTTTAAAATAATTTAGGGATAATATGACTCATATATAGTTAAGGTGTATTCTAGCGATATCGGTTATAGTTAAAGGGATACTTATATATTATTCCGAGATTAAAATTATAATTTCTCTATATATCAAGGACTTAAAAGGCTAAAGCGCATAATTTTCCTAATTAGGAAGAGAAGACGATGAAGCTAAATTTAAGAAAAATAATGAAAAACTAGTTTTGCTTTCTATATTTTCAATTCTCTTCTCCCAATTATTTTCTGTAGTTGTTCCATGACGTTGACCATATGTGGCAAAATATTATTTTAACCTACCCACTTCTTATTAGGAAAATGTATATTCGGACTCGATATTTATTTTAAATTGATAATTTAATTATAATAATTAAAATATATATATACCACACTCCGCCCACCCTCGCATGGGTGAACCTAGTGTACCAGAAGGAGATTCATATAAATCCATTCATCAATAAATATATATATAAGGTTAAATTTGAATTTCTTTAGTAAAATTTTTTAACATCGTCATTGGTGAGCCTGCCAAAAAGAAAAATTAAGAACCTATATAAGAGTAATGTTTCATTATATTGACTTTATTTTGGCTTTTTAGATTTTTCTGATGGATGAAAACGTAAATGATGTGCCTATTTAACGAGCATTATTTGTAAACTATTTCTAAAGAAGAGAAACAAAAACCACCCTTTCATTTACTCTCTCTTTCACCATTATCTCAAATAGTTACTTTTTCTATTGTGAATTTCTGACAATTATATTTGTACAAGTCCAAACTTCAGTCATGAATGCACATGTTTGAAAGAACTGTAAAATCTTGAGGAGTAACCGACCTTAACGATTTGTACTGGAGTTGAACTGAAATCACTTTCAAAATAGTGGCTTGACATATGACATAGTATTTATAACAATTCACTTTCTATTTTTAATTCCTATCCAATATTAATATTATAGTATTTTTCCTACCAGTAACTTGATATAACAATTTGGATTTATTTTTTTTACTAATTTTTTGAAATAGAAAGAGGTCCATACGCAAATGGTCAATAACCAAACGCACTTGGAATTTTTGAGGGCCAACATATTTGAACAAGATTACCTTTGACTGAGGACAACTATTAATTTTTTTTTGTGGTTAAGATTGATGATTGACCCTAAATTAATTAATTTTTATAAGTACATGACTTCAAGTGACACATATCCCACGTTTAAGAGAAATATTATTTTATATCCAAATAAAAATTAATAGTCGAAAATTTGTATGCTTAACGGTTTTTCTTTTTCTTTTTTTAAAAAGTCATGTGAAAATATTATTTATTCAAGTAATCATTATAATGTAATTTTCGTAAACTGCAACGAAGATGAAGCTATATTGACCACTACGATAGGTTTGACCAAACAAGGAAACTTAGAGTAAATTATATTTTTCTTTAGAACTCTTTACTTATCGTCCTTACTAAACATAAATATTCAAACAACTATGATGTTGAGGATTAAAAAATAGATGATAAAACTTCTAATAATCCTCTTAAGATACATGATCTAAAATAATTGTCATTTAAAAAAAAAGATAATTGAAATAATAATTATCTTTGAAAGTAATAATACTGGCAAATTAGCATAGAAAACAACACATACATATACTACAATATTGTGATTGATTAAATTAAATCTCTTTTCATTTATTGAAGATAGACTAATCAGAGAAAGATTAACATTTTAAATTATTTAAAATAATAATAAGGATATGATAGTCAAAATACATACTCCTTTTATTTCAAAATACTTGTCACAAAGAGTCAAATGATATGAACTTTGATCAATATTTTGAGATATATTATTTCATTATATTGATTAGAGAAATATTGCGATTTATAGTACTTTTCGTATAGTTTTTGAATATCGAAATTTTAATTTTAAAATATCAAAATAATGTAATCTAACTTAGCTTTAAAAATCAGTCAAATTGATTCTTGAAAAGCAAAAAATGATAATTATTTTAAAACGGAGGGAGCAGCAATTTTTAAAGGAGCGTGTAAATAATAAATATGACAAATAAAATAGTTCGGAGGAAATAATAATCTTCGATATTCATGTTTAAGCGAGAATCTTATTTTATATGACATGTTGTTATTCTTTTACACAAAATCGAATTATACACGAGAAAATTACTACCTTGAACTAGAAACCATGCTATTTTTTTATAAATACGTACAATAGAAGAGATTATTGTTTTAAAATAATTAAAGAAAATAAATAAATTTAGAAATATGTCCAACCTAATCCGGGTGATTTTTTCTTAGTTTAGACAATAGTTGAAGACAAGAAAAAAGGGAGAAGACATTTTTTTAATTTAGAGCTAAATCATGTATATTTTTCTTTACAAAAAAAAAGTAATAAAAACTATTCGAAATAAGTTGGTCAAATTGGACAATGGTGGCATACCGAACACGCAACAGAACTTGTTCAATGCATTTTGTGCAGGGCTGTTGAAAATCGAATCATAATCGATAAGTCAATCATAAAATTGACTTATTAATTTATTGGTATTGGATTATCGAATAAACGGTTGGGAAACAGATTAAAATTTCATAATTAATAACGAACTGGTGGGGGTGGATTATTCAATTTCCTTATCGGATAAACCGTTAACCCATTAAGAATTACCATACTTACACTTTTATTTTAGGTATAGTAGCCTTATTTAATATTTTATCATAATATATAAGAGTAACTATATATTTTTCCCTTGTTAGTCCTAACTCCTAAAGGCTAAACCCATAAAGCTAGAAAAACTTATTTACTTTTCTATAATTATATATTTTGCCTAAAAGAATAGAAAGCAACTCACCAAACTCAAAAAACATTAAAGTTTAAAAGAGGTAAATGCATCAAGAAGCCCCTGGCTCACGGCTTTTAAAATAGTAAAAATAAGTCATCTTTTTTGTAAGGTGCATTCATAAAAAAGGTACCATAGAAATTAGAGGTTAACCAATACACCGCCCGATAACCGTCCGATAATTGTTAATCCGTTACCAAACCAACCGGTATCTTATAGATTGACTAGCGGATTAGAAAATTTAAAAATCAATATCCGATAGACCAAACCGTTAAGTCAAATTATCCGCCCAATTCGTCGGATAAACACCCCTAATTTTGTGGACGTAACCTTTTTAATTGGCTAATGAAAATTTGAGAATTGTTTGTTTCATTTAGTCCTATTGAAAGAAGAAAAAAAAGATAAAGAAATTTGATAATATGTGGTTAAAAGATGCAGTGTAAAAGTTATAACTTTACTTATTAATTCGCAGTAATTTTAGCTCAAACTTTTATGTTTATATTTTTTTTTAAAATCACGAATTATATATAAATAATTTAGGAAGAATTCAGTAGGATACTTTTTCTAAAACTGGAAATTGTAGCTCATAAATCCACTTCAACCCCCACGTTCATTCATTTTTAAAGCTAATCATTTACCAATTTTGCAAAACGTTAAGGTTGATGATACTTGGGCAAATTAAATATGATTCAACATTGAACAATTTAATTGGGAGGCAAGACATGTCGATCAAAATAGTTAATTAAACTGTTCTACATATTCACTTTGTATGTAAGTGAATATATATTTGCTTACTCTCTAGATTTAATTTGTGCACCACATGATCCATAAACCTTCAGTAAAAATAGGCATATTTTTTTCACTGTTCATTTTTCTTTTTATTTCTTAGAAGTATCATTATCTCTATTTTCTTTCCCTAAAATCTCCCTGTTAGAACTCAATTAAAATCGTGAATCTCTCAAAAGAGGTCACTCTAATCACACAATATATTTATTTTTTTTTATATTGAATGTGTCTTATTTTTTTAGAAAAGAAATCTAGGGTTTGGGGATTTTGTAATTTAAGTTTGAGTCGCGATTTCTTCAGTGTTGTTGCAAAAATTTCAAATGATTTTGCTGATTTGAGACATAATTAATAGTCCTTGTTTTTGAATGAGGGTATAATTGAGTTTGTGGCTTGCTTAACGCATGTTTGATATGTATACACATAAAATATACACTTATTGTTTGTTAAATGCAATTATTATTTTGAAATCACATCCAAACGGACATTCTAAGGAGAGATTAGCTAGATACTCAACATATGTCATAAACAACGATCTTTTCTTTTAATCCATCACAAATATAATCACACTTTCTATTATACATCTCCTCAACATTTTCATTAGAAAAAAATTAACATAGTTAACAAGCATAAATAGATACATATATTGCCAAATTTTGCTTTGTTTTATCATTGTGAGGATAATAAGGAGAATTACTTTTAAGGAGTAACTTGAAGAATTACTTTTCCAAGATTGGAGCTAGAAAATAGAGATGTTAAACTCTCCAAAAAGCTCTCAATACCATTATATATTTTGTGCTTGGACTTTATTTTTCCCTCCTTCAAGTGAACTTCCATCTCTTTTACAAATTCCTCAAAGTGATTATAATAAGAACCCACCATAAACCCTTTCATCATAACTTCTTTACCCACCATGTTCAATAAATTCCTAATTCCTTCTCTTTCTGTCCATACCTACAAACTCCATATATATGGTCAGTATTGTGCGTTTCAGTAATTTCTAAATTTCGAATACTAAATAATTATAATAGAACAAAAAAAAATACCTTATTGTACTCGGATATCATTCCACAAAGTGCAATACGAGCTCCATGGTTGACGTGATTAAGGACAGCCTCAAGCATTTTACCACCAACATTGTCAAAATACACATCAATTCCATCCGGGAAATATCTATAATAAATAATATTAATTTAAGTTATAAAAGTAATAATCTCTAAAAAAAAAAAAAAGGTTTAGTACCAAAATATACTTTACAAGACAAGGGAAAAAGAAAGAAGCAAAATAATTTACTTGGTTAATGCAACATCATAATCTTTCTCTATACGGTAATTAAAAGCTTCATCGTATCCACATTCTTCTTTCAACAGCTTCACCTACAAAAAGAAATCAACGAATATACATTAATTTGAATAGAAATATTTATTTTTAATATATTAGATAAATAAAGATGAATGAAGAAATGATACCTTATCATCAGAGCCTACGCTTCCAACAACGCGACAGCCTTTAACTTTGGCTAGTTGTCCAGCTATGATTCCAACTCCTCCCGCTGCTGCCGATATGTAAACATTTGATCCCGCTTTAGCATTTCCTATCTTTTCTATGCCCACCCACGCTGTTATTCCAGGCATTCCTATGTAACGTACACGGAAGCAGAGTCAGAATGTGAAGTACTTTAATTATGAAGTTTGAAATTCTAAAATTATAAAGTTACTGAATTTTAAATTAATAATTTGCATATATTTAATGAGTTTCTTAACAAATACAAGGTTCGGGCAAAAATTAATGCCCAGAGATAAGACTGGGTAATTTATTTTTAGAAAAAAAAGATTTCCCATTATCTATTCAACATATAGAAGAACTTCACAATCTTAAAGTAGCAATTTCTTCACCGGAAAAAAAAAAACACCCTTTGATGATCTCAACAAAGAAAAGTAGTTTAAACGAAAAATTCAAAGTATGTGTGAGTTGAGGTATATACCTAAGCAACTAAGATGATCAGGCAAGCTAGCAACCCCATTAACCTTCTGAAGCAAATTAGAAGGCATAACACCAAATTCAGCAACAGGGCAAAAAGGGCTAAGTACTATTTCTCCCTCTGAAAATTTGGCGTCCTTAGATCGGATCACCTTGCCTATTCCTAATGCTCTTATCACCTGCAATTTTTCATTGCATTAATTATTAATATATCATCATATATACTAGAGCTATTTTAGTATATGTTCAAAAAGAATTAATTAATGTTGTTGAATTATTGAATTGAAAGCTATGAGATTACCTACAATGGTGAAAGCCATAAAACCTCCATAGAAGGAGAATGAAGAAACTGAGAGAGAACCTTCTCTGAATTTTTGTATTAGAAGAAAAAGATTGATTGTACAAGATGTGTAATCTATCTATTTATAGACTAAGTAAATCTAACTAACAATCAGGAAGATACATGCGAGCACATGTGATTACAGCTCATTCCTAACTAACTCTGACGACTCTAACTACTCTAAATAACAGTTGACGTGTACATATTCTTTAACTAACTGAATTTAGCTAACTAATCAATAGATATATATCTCAAAAAAGTCATGAGTTTATATATTTAGTAACTCTTTAAAAATTCAGACATACATATATACATTGCATAAATTGAAACGAAGGGAGTAGTAAACCTGGCCGAGTGGAATTTGAGGAAGAGAGAGCCCATCATGGAGGCCACTCAATTGAGTACGCATGTATGGATCAATAGAGACATAGAGGATTTTGAATGCCACATGATCATCAGGGATGGAATCTGATAAAGTCACAATGCGGAGCTTAAGATGATCAGAATTGGGAACACCAGTTGGTGCATAACTCGCAACGTACCACTCTCTGCTCTCCACTTCCGCCGTAGCCATTTGTAAGTGATATTCCGAAATGTGTATAAATATTTATTGGAGGGCGATGAGACTAGCTGATCAGGTAGGTGTAACTAATGGTAGTGGAATGGTAGCTGATCAGGTAGGTGTAACTAATGTAACAAATAAAAGGACGTGATATTACGTGGTGGAGAAAAATTCTTAAGATTAATAGACTTTTGGCCCATGAATGCATGTGCGATTTTAACTCTTATGTATTAGAGAAAATAATTTATGTATTGTTGGGTGTTTGCCAAGTGTTTTTTTTTTATCATAATTGATTATTTTTTTTCTTAAAAAGAAATCACAAAGTTTTCTTTTCTATATTAGGAAATTGTTCATCATTCCTAATATCCACATTTGTGAGTGTGAACCTCTTTTTATTCTAAGTGAATTTTGTAAGGTTATTTCTCTATATATTTTGGATTCTCATTTATATAATGGATTGTTCATTTTCACTTGTGGATTAGGTTGATTGACCAAAGAACCACGTTAAATTATGGTGTCTCTTTTATATATTTTTCGTTTGTCTTCTTACTTAGCGTCACCAAAATTTGTTTGCTAGCTTCCACATGATACCTGATTATTTTAGCCCATGTATTGGTTTTGATATATATATGCCCTACCAAATGACCCCTTCTTGTACGTCTTATTAGCTTAATAAATTTGGTGCTTGACCCATTGCCGTTGAGATGTAATCCCCTTATTACGTTCACTCTCTCTAAGTAATTGTGTGACTAATTAAGCAGTACTTAGTATTTGAGGATTTCTATATATATAGTGATTGGTGGTAACTTATTATGAGCAATTTCTTGACGCAAGATCATAAATTGTGTTCGGTCCAAAATAAAAAATAAAAAAAGAAACATAACGTAACGTAACAAAATTTGCTTCAAACTCTAATAGAACCGTTACAGCCTCCATTTATTTTACAGAAGTGGCTTGTTCTATTGGAAGTTCCCAATGGTTAGTGTTGAGATGGTCCAACTGATAGGAGTCTTGACGACTGTCAAAAACCTACTAAAAGAGTTAAGTTATAGTAGGATTCACTGTTGAATAAGTTAGAGTCAGATTATGACTAGGTTGCTGGTATAAACGTGTAGTAGTTAATTTGTAATTAATCTCATTGTATTTATGTTGTAGTATAACTCTAAGTTTAGTTAGCCTAGGATTCTACAACTCACTCCTACATAAATGAGACTTGTACTCATTTATTATTATCAATACAATCCTTGATTTCTCTCATTCTTTTGCTGAGAATTCTACATGGTACCAGAGCATTAAAGCTCTTCCGCTATTTAAAGTATTGAATCTAAACCAAAATTCCACATCCAAATTGTAATGGCTCCATCCACCAATACACTATCCACCTCCTCCCTTCATCACCTCATTGCCTCCAGTTCCACCAAACCTAAGCCAACAAATTATCTCATATGGAGGACAAAAATGATGCAGTTGATTTAGGTGATGAGACTAAACTATTTTATCACACGACTGAACCAACTCAGAGTACCTGTTCTATTGGAAAGACTGCGAAAAAAACTGTAGCGGTTGAAAAAGGATGTAGAAGACAGTGATAGCATTGATGACTGGGAGGAGAAAGATGTGTTGCTAAGGAATTAGATCTCAGGTACCTTGACAGAAGAAAACATGCACCTGATTGTGGGTTGCTCAACTGCCAAGGAGATGTGGGAATGCTTGGAAGAAGCATATCTTCAAGCAACAAAAGATTAAGGAGTTTCAGCTCAAACAACAACTGCAAAGTGTTAAGCTAGGCACTAAAAAGATTGATGAATACATTAAGGAATTCAAGGGTATATGTGATGGTCTTGCAGCCATTCACAAACCTGTGGATGAAGATAGCAAAGTAATTAACTTTGCTAGAGGTTTAGGTCTCAAGTACAAGACCTTCAGGACTGTTATGCTAGGTAAGGAACCATATCCCACTCTTAATCAATTTATTAATGCTCTAAGGGGTTTTGATATGAGGGAGGATGAAGAAGAAGTGCCACCACAGAATCATAACATGACATTCTCTGCCCAAAGGGGAAGGGGAAGAGGAAACTACTCCAGGGGAAGAGGAAACAACAACTTCAACTCCAGAGAAAGAGGCTTCAAGCCTGCTGGACAAGGAACAGGTTCTCCGAGCCACCAAAATGGAATAGGTTCTTCGAATAAGGAAAGGAATAACACTGATTCTTGTCAAATTTGTGGTAGGATTAATCATACTGCTCTTAAGTGTTTTTATAGGTGGGACTACTCGTACCAATCTGCTGATGAACTACCACAAGCATTGGTTAGTGTCAATTTACAGAATACATCTGCTACTGATGATACCTTGTATGTGAACTCAGGAGCCAATAGTCATATGACAAATAACTCAGGACAAGAAGACAAGGACATTACTGGCCAAGGGATCTAAGAGAAGTGGACTATATGCTTTGGAAGACAACAACCTTCATGCATTGACTGCTACACATGATTGGAACATGTCAGACAACATGTGGCATACTAGATTAGGACACCCTAGTTTGAAGTCTTTAAAAATTTTGAGTAGCAATAGTTGCATAAATGTTAGTAATTGGAATAAAATTCATGTTGTCTGTTCCAGTTATCAGTTGGACCATGTCGTTCAACCTGTTCCTTAGATGCATCTTCAACAGTTAGCCCTCAAAAATATTTTATTTAAAAGCCTTAAGCAAATGGTACTTGCGTGTTGCTATCAAATACTCTTCTCTTGCATTTTTTCTTTATATGGACATCGTGATTATGTCTCGACTTTTCATTTGGAGTTTCAAGTTTCTTTCTAGGTGTTATTCAGTAGAAACGGTATTTGAGTAATTTAACTTTTTAATTTATGATTTTTAAATTTTAATATATATAATAATTAGTTTATATATGAATATGTGCGTTGCAAGTGTGCTAAATAATACAATTTTTTATAACAATGTAAACAATTTTAGAATAAGCAATGACTACTTACCAGAAATTTGAGGAAAAAATGCAATCTAAAGTAATGAAAGGTGAGTCTGTTCAATGAAATATTTATTGCTATTACGAAGCACAATCTTATTATCAGCGCGGATCCACCTTTGACATATGGAATTTTCCTGAATTCAGTATGTTCAAATAAAAGCATAAATTTATGAGTAAGAATTCAATAAAAATTATAGTAATAAATAGTATATATATAAACCCAAAACTTTAATATCATAATGGTTAAATGCTATGAATCTTAAAGGTTAAACTCATAGAGATCCGGCCTATTTAGATTTGACTTTTAATTATCACATTAACCTCCCTTGTGATTTGTGATGTTATGCTTATCTACCTTATTTATTTATTTTTGTTTGTTGGATGCCTCCATAGAACCAAGATCATCAGTGAAGTCTTCATCATGCGTGTAGTAAATTACTGCAAATTGAGCATCATTATCCTGTTAGATTAATTATAAGTCGTTAAAGGAGGGGTTTCAATGGTGACATTGCATGTCATTTTTGCAGTTATTCCCATCATTAAGGTCACTAGAAAGTGATAAGAAGATGAATTGAAATTGAGTTTTTCATGATGAGGAAGGGGGTTTCTATTAGAGGAAAGGCTGAACACAAGAAAGATATCTAAAAATGACATGAAGGTTCACATAACACCTCAACTATCTTCATTCATTTTCTGAGGAAAGGCTGAACACAAGAAAGATATCTAAAAATGACATGAAGGTTCACATAACACCTCAACTATCTTCATTCATTTTCTTCTCAATGATTGAGATGTTATTTGATTAAGACTAATTATTTTCAACTAAAGATCTAAACATTAAAATTAATTATTTTCAACGTTTGAATGTGTATAATTTATTTATTTTAAAATATAATAAATATATAATTCAAATAAAAAGTAATTAAATATTTTAAATAAATATTTACGTTTTCTAATAATGGTGGAGATGGTTTGTAGTTATATTTTTAGTCACCAGTAATGATGGTGGTGGTGATAGTTGTAGATGGTTGAGGTTAGGGCTGTACAGGGCAAACCGATAAACCGCACCAAATCGATAAACCGAACCAAACCGGAAAAAAACTCGACTAGTGGTTTGGTTTGACTTGGTTTGGTGTTTGGAAAAAAAATCCGACCATTATAGGGTTGATTTGGTTTTAACTAAAAAAAGTCAAATCGAACCCAAACCGACCCGATTATAGATATACTACTTTTAAATTATGTTATACATAAAAATATTTATTAAAATATAATTTATAAATATTTTAAAAAAAAATTCATAATTTTTGTTTTCTTTCTTACATTTAGATTTGGATTTGAGAAGCTCATCTAAATAATATACAAAAAAAGCTCATCTTATAAAGTTAAAACTTCAAACAGTGTTCTGCCTCCATCTTATATGTTGATATTTTGTACTAGAACTCTTTTTAAGAAGCACTGCTCTGTGCTTTTTATTAGATACTATGAAAACCTCGAAAAACCCGAGAAAATCCGAAAAAACCGAAAAAACCCGAAAAACCCCAAAAAAATTGATATCGAAAAACCCGACTTTTATTGGTTTGGTTTGGTTTATAGATTTAATAACCCGACACAAATGATTTGATTTGGTTTGTAAAAAATCCAAACCAACCCGGTCCATGTACACCCCTAGTTGAGGTGGTTGATGTTATTGTGTCTGGCGAGATGATGGTTAGATGTACTATCAAATGGGTGGGTTGGGTTGAATTTGAACGGGTCAAATTGAGTTGAGTTAATAAATTAGCTGGTTATTGACTTGTTCAAAGCTACTTAGACCAAAATGGGCTAATATGTGGATCATAATTCAATCTCCTCAATTTTTACTAAGTTTTCATTGTTTTATTTGTTCTTTTATAAATTTTTAGTAACTAATAAAATATTTTTTTTTATTATGACTATATATAATATATCAAATAATAATAAAAAATTAAAAATAGTATGACAACATTTATCATGAGCCAATTGAGCTACATACCAACCCAACTTTTAATGGATTGAGCTAATGAATGGCGAGTTAGTAATTTGCAACGAGGGACTATTTGTGAAAAAGTCTAAGTAAAAGAAAGCACTTGAGTAAAATCTTTTTAGGAAGAGTAAATCAATCATGAAAAATGACTCTTCTTTTAGGGAATTTAATTAAGTTAAACCAAACTAAAATTAACATCTAAGTAAGCATAAATAATTAAATTATTACAATCCAAATAAAATAATAGTAACTCAAAAAGCTTTGGGTTTTAGCCCAAAACTCTAAACAAAATCTGAAAATCTATCTCAACACTTAGTTTCTGTACACCTGGACTAAGTTGTTGGGCCACCTGCATTTTGGACCTTTAGCCCATTTCGTTTCTGTGTACACTTGTTGTATACTCAGTGTATATTGGTATTTGTAGTCACTTTTTCAACCGTATTTTCTGTATATAGATCGTATACAGCCTATTTTTCTCCTTTGAAATCTATTTTTCGGCTTCATTCACTATAATATCGACTTTCAAAATATGTACTTCATTTCCCAAAACTGATTGATTGTCAAGGCTGACTCAAAAGGTTGAGTTTGGGCCTCAGTCGCCCAACTCAGATGCAAAGGGATGAGAAAATCCACAAGGGACTCGGGTGGAATCACAAGCAACAAAAGAAACAAAGGATATTACTAAAAGAAACATACATTCATGATAAGATTAATCTAACAAATCCTTAAACAAACTCAATCAAGTACATAAGCATACTACATTGAAGCTATTTCCAGTAACCGAAGAAAGTCAAAAAAAAAGTTAGGATGTGCATTTATGCCAACTTAATTCTTATAACAATAATCAAACTAAACCTATTTATCCATCAAATTGTTCCAAAAATCAGTGACTTAACAAATATTCTCTCTTTAAAAGTGATTTCAAATATTACTCAAACTATGATTATCAAATAACCCAAATACATAATAGGATAGCAAACAAAATCTCGAATCGACAACCACAATCAAACAATTGAACATTGAAATAAAGAAATTTTACTCTAAAGGCAATTAAATTAGGAAAAAAAAGAACACATTACTGTGATCAGTCAATATTTAGAACACCTATTTTTTCATTCATATCTAAGAAAATTAGGCAAAATTATCGACTAATACAGTACCTTGATTTGTGTAGGAAACAAACAAACAGAATGCTAATTTAGAGACAAAGGAAACAAACTAGAACATGTCACATTAAAATATGAGCAATTTGAAATATCAAAGCTAAAGTCACAGTAGAACTAGATGGCAACAAGCTAGCTTCAATTATAAAAAACAACAAACAATAGATAACAAACCACTCACTAATATTTCTAATGGCTATGTATCAGGACATCAAAGTCATAATGAAATCTAGCAAAATATGAGCAATGTCCAACATAATTGAATCCCATAGTAGGACAACATTCGAATTAGAATGCTAGTAATATGGTCAAACACCTATCCTTCATAGTAGAGCAAACCAAAGACAATCTCATTCAAATGACAAGCATTTAAGCACGTAAAAGGTGCACACTTGCAGGAGAATTGATACAAAATGAAAAAGATTATAGCTAGATTTCCTCTTGTAGTGACTGATGATGCACTTTTATACCAGTAAACACATTTTTGGAATTCAACGATAAACTCAGGTAGCATTTGGACGAAATTATGAAATTGAATCGTAGAAACTCCAGAACACCTAGGACTACATATTTAAATGATACGTGAAGCGAGAACTCATACAAACTTAGTAAAAATCTGAATTAAGGCAATTATTAACACAAAATCAGAGTCGTAAATAAGCATTTTTTGATTAAATATAAAGGAGAAGAGGGAATTTTATCAGTAGCTACACAGGATAAAGATATGAAGAGACATTCACTTAAAGAAATCCAAATATTAGATAGGTTTGACAAGTTATCAAAACAAAACAAAGGTTGGACAGTGTCATCAAACAAAAAAAATAAATTTGTTCCTAGCAACTCTAACCTATTCATAATCAAATCTAAAGTAACTGAACTGTAACAATTAAGTTTTAACAAAGTGAGTTGCTACTGCCTCATTCAAACAAATAAACACCATAGAAATCATACCAGATAAACATTATTTTTCAAAGAGATCAAAAGAACAGCAAATCGTCTTAAGGCGACACATTTGATGATTTCAAACTCATACATACTAAAATTGCTTCGTTCCAACTCTATTATCAAACCCAATTTCAAGTCACGAGCAACTAACATTCTGTAATTATCCGAATATTAAACATCATAAAGCCATACTTAGACAGTAAACACAGCGTATAACATGAGCTCACTAGATAAATTTTAAAGTAACACATGAAACATATAATCGCCGATCAGTTATGAATCAGAACGAAGAAGATTTTACGACTACTTAGCACTCCAGTGAAGAACACAATGCATATCACTAATCTGGATTCAAACTGTAATTTTATATGATTTAGAGAATAAGAAGAATTGAAGAAAGGTTCTTGATGAACATAATAATAAGAAGAAGAAAGATGAACAGAGAGATGATCAATGGAGAAAAGAGAAATTCTCATTATTGTGTAATTTCATGTGTTAAGTTTTAGCTGTACATGTGTGTGTGTGTGTGTGTATATATATATATATATATATATATTCTTTTAATTTAACCAATTCCAACTAACTTTAGGAATGATTAATTAATAACTAATTAATTAACTAACTAACTAATGACTCAAATAGTAAATTACAGAATTACCCTCTAGATAACTACTTAGCTAGTTTTAACATTACTAGTATCAATACTCCCCCTCAAGCTTGGAAGTGCAAAAATGTTTTAGACTCCAAGCTTGGAACTAAGAAATTGATGTTGTACTTTGGTTAGTCCCTTGGTAAGCTATCAACTGGTTGCTGTTGTGTTGGAATGTATTTGGTACACACTAATCCTTGTACAATCTTCTCCCTTATAAGATGACAATCGATCTCGATGTGCTTTGTTCTCTCAGAGTAGACTGATGCTTTCCTGTCTTTGGCAGCTAGAAGAATTGATGCTTTCTTGTATGTGAAAACATTGACTAGTTTCTGAATTTCAAAACCTAGATCCTTCATCAAGCCTAGTAACCAAATAATTTTAGTTACAGTAGTGGCTATGCTTCTGTATTTAGCTTCTGCTGAACTTCTGATACAGTAGACTGCTTCTTTGATTTTCAAGATATTATAGAACTTCCAAGTTTGGCAAAGTAGCCAATTATAGACCTCCTTGTAAGGGGACATGCTGCCCAGTCAGCATCACAATAAGCTGTGATGTTGTTATCTTGGGCACTGGATAATAGGACTCCTTGACTAGGTTGGATTTTAATGCATCTAACAATTCTCAGGACTGCCACCATGTGAGTCTTTTTTGGTTGTTGAAGAAACTGACTCAAGGTTTGCACACCAAATGAGATGCCAGGCCTGGTCATAGTAAGATATAGAAGTTTTCCCATCAATCTCTGATAAGCATTCTGATCAACTTGATGATTACCTTCTGGAGTTTCTGATTTGATGTGTTCATCATATTGTTTTGAGGTCAACTTGAAGTTGTTATCAATAGGAGTTACTGTTGATTTTACATTTCCCAAACCAGTTTTATAGATGAGCTCAAATGCATATTTTCTTTGATGCATTAGTATCTCTTGTTCTGATCTAGCAAACTCAATGCCTAGAAACTACTTTAGTTCCCCAGGTCTTTCATCTTGAAAGTTTGCTTTAATTTGTCTTTTGTTCTTCAATGATCTTAATACTGCTGCCTGTAATCAGCATATCATCTGTCTTTTGTTTCTTCAGTTAGTTGAATATTGATGCCTGTGATTAGCGTATCATCTAAATAGACAAGCACAAATATAGATCCTGTTGTTGTTTGTTTTTAAACTGAAATTTGACCAATCCTTTAGACAATTTTGCATTCCATTGTCTAGAGGCTTGTTTCAAACATAAAGAGATTTAGTGAGTCTACATATTTTGTTTCCCCCTGATTTAAATCTCTGAGGTAATTGCATATAAATTTCATCATTTAAATCACCTTGAAGGAATGCATTGAAGACATCCATCTGATGAATATACCAATTATTTTGTGCAGTAATAGCCAAGACTGTCCTGACTGTTTTCATCTTCACCATAGGACTGAATGTCTCTTGATAGTCTATGTCTTCTCTTTGGCCATACCTTTTTTGCCACTAATCTTGCTTTGTTTCTCTCAATGTCTCCAGTGGATTTATACTTGACTTTGAATATCCACTTACATCCAATAGGTTTTTTTCCCTTTGGCAAGTCAACTACTTTCCATGTCTGATTATCTTGCAAAGCTTGAATCTCAACATTCATTGCTTCTATCCATTTAGGATCAGAAGCTGCTTCTATGTAGGATTGTGGTTCTGTAATATGTGACATCTTAGATAGATATGCCTTGTAGGTTGAGGTAATATTCTCATAAAACGGATACTTGTCAACACTGTATGGTCCTTCGTGAATATTTATAGAAACAAATTTTTTCATCCACAAGGGTGGCTTAGTTCCTCTTCCTGACATCATGATTTGTTCTTGAGGTACTTGTGCTATTGAACCTTCTTCATGTACATTTGTTAGTTGCAGGTCTATTGTGAATTCAGCCTTGATCATGTCGCTCATGTTGATATGCAGTTTGTTGAGAAGTACTGCTTTGATCTTCCAAGTCTACATGGACATGATTTGTGCCAGTATAGTTGAAGATTAGAACAAACTCATCTGACTGATGTTTGAAAGGAAAGACACCTTCTTCAAACATTATATCTATGTTAACAAAGAACATATGATTAGTTAGATCATAGAAGATAAAACCTTTCTGAGTTTCAACATACCCCATAAGTATATAGGCAACTCTTGGTTTCAATTTATCAATTTCATGTACCCTTTTGGCAAAACATAGACAACCAAACACTCTTAAGTGGTGTAGAGAAGGTTTTTGATTCTCAAATAGAGATTTGTTGTTAAGCACACCACTAGGTAACCTGTTAATTATATACACAGCAGTTTGAACACACAAACCCCAAAACCTTAAAGGAATATTTTCTTAGAATTTGATTGCTCTTGTTATTTCTAAAATGTGCATGTGTTTTCTTTCTGATATCCCATTTTTTTGGGGTGTATAAGCACAAGAATTCTGATGTACTATTCCTAAACTTTTGAATAGTTCATTGCAATTTGCATTCACAAACTCAATTCCATTATCCCTTCTTACAACCTTACGTTCTTACTGAACTGAGTTCTAATGTAAGTAAGAAAGGTTTTCAAGACAATACATACATCTAATTTTATTCTTAACAAAAGAACCCAAATCATTCTAGAGAAGTCATCCACAACAGTCAAGAAATATTTATATCCATCAAAAGTTGCCATTTTATAAGGTCTCCATATATCCATATGTAACAAGTCAAAGTTATGTAAGCTACTAGATGAGCTAGAAGGAAAAGAATGTCTAACTTGTTTAGCACAAGGACATATAGTGCACTTGCTTACAGTTTGATTAATATCAGCTAACCTTAGGTTAAACAATGTCTTAAGAACAGAACTAGAAACAAGAACAAGCCTTTGATGTACTAAATGAACATCTACTTTTGGAGTGTATTCATCATTATGAACATAATGTTAGCAGTTAAAGTGACTTCTTCTTTATTTATGTTGCTTGAAAGAATGTATAATCCTCCATCTTCTTTACCAATTATCTTCACCTTCCCACTGAAGAGTTCCTGAAACAAACAAAAGTCAGGGAAAAAGAAAGCTAAACACTTAAATTCCTTAGTCTTGCTACAGATAGAAGATTAAACTTGAACTGTGGAATATAAAAGACTCCTGTCATTGTGTTTTTTCCATTTATTGTACTTGATCCTGGGTGAGTAAACTAAAGCTATGTACTTGATCCTGGGTGAGTAAACTAAAGCTATGTCACCATATAGAAGAAACACTTCCTTTAAATTTTTAATCTTAGATATGGATTGACCATTCAGTAGACTCAAGTTAGCTACCATGTGGTTGGTAGATTCTGTATTTACAATCCACTCTATATTGCCCTTATGGGCTGTTAGATTTGTGTTCATACCTGCTACATTTGCACAATGTGGAACCTCTGACTTCTTATTGAAAAACTGCAAAATCTGACCATATTGCTCTCTGGTTAAGGAACACGACTCCAGAGAATCTTTTTGAGACTGAGGAGACTTGATCCCTGAATTCAGACCTGAATCATACATCATTTGTCCCTTTCCTATATATCCATAGTTATTTGAACTTGTATCTTGATTTAACTGCAGTTCACCACTTGTCTTATCTGTTTCAGCAACCATATTGTAGGCAGAACTATTTCTTCCTTTCTTTTTGAACTTGGAATCTTGTGGATAACCAATAATCTTGTAACAAGTTTCTCTTGTATGACCCTTCATTTTACAGAAGTCACAGAACATATTATAGTTTTTCTTGAATCTTTGTTGATTCTCATTTGTATTTTAGTACATCACAGCATCAAATTGTCCCTGCATACCCTGTAAGTTTGCAGGACCAGCACCCAATACTCCAGCATTTTCCATAACTGACTTTTGGATTTCATCACTAAGAATCATAGAGTAAGCTTGATTAACACTAGGTACTGGACTCATCATCGGAATTTGAATCTTGCTTGCAAATATGAATCATTCAACCCTATGAGAAACTGAAACAACTTCAGTTTTTGTAGATGTAAGTGGTATTCTTCAAAATCCTCCCATATACCCTTGAGCTTAGAGTAGTACATTGACTCTGAACTCGTACCCTAACTCAAGGTTGCAATTTCTTTATGAAGATTGGATGTCCTTGAACCATTCATTTTATTAAACCTTTCATACAGATAATCCCAGACAACTTTAGCACTCAAGGCATATATTATACCTCCTAAGAGACTCTTAGACACAAAATTCATAATCCATGACAAGACAATGACATTCACTCTTTCCCAATTACCTTCTAATACTGGAAAATCTCGCTTCTTACACGACCCATAAATCAACCCAAATTTATTCCTACCCAATAAGTCAATTTTCATTGACCTAAACCAGATAGAATAGTTCTCAACTCTAGTTAACTGAAATGAGATAATTTAAATTCCACTTACATCGGATGCATGCAAGAACAAGGGATGGTTGTGATCGATTCCAGCTACATTTGAAGATCCACCATTGTTTCCAGTGGTTCGAGGTTGGGATTCAGCAGAATTTTTCACCATTTTTGGATTCTTCGATTAACAAAAACTTGAGACGAATACACTCTTGAATATTACACGCTTGCGGAAGACTCAGAATCAAGCAGAAAAATCTCTTACTTGAAGTTCTGATACCATGTAATTTTATATGATTTAGAGAATAAGAAGAATTGAAGAAAGATTTTTGATGAACCCTAAGAATAAGAAGAAGAAAGATGAATAAGAGATGATCAAAGGAGAGCAGAGAAATTATCATTATTGTGTAATTTTGTGTGTTAAGTTTAAGTTGTACATGTGTATATATATACATTTTTAATTAACCAATTCTAACTAACCTTAGGACTTGTTAATTAATAACTAACTAACTAATGACTCAAATAGTCAATTACATCATTGTAACACCCCTAAGCCCCTAGTCAGAACTAAATCTAAATGATCTGGAAAAATTGCATTAGAGGCTTATCACGAGACCCTTCACGGGCCGTATTGAGCTTCACGGCTCCTGATGAGGGTCCGTGAAACGGCTTGGAATCAGAGAAAAAATAAGGGAAGGGACCACGGAGGGCTCTAAGGCCCGTGGTGCCTACTACGGACCGTGAAGCCGTCTGTGATCCTTACCCCCAAGACCCTGAAGCATGCAAGGACCACGGAGGAGGACCATAAGCCGTGGTGGTCTCCATGGTGGCCACCTCTCCCAACCCAACCCAAGTCCCGGATTACGACCCTCACCACGACCCGTGGTAAGCTTCACGGGCTGTGGTGGCTTTTTGTTAAAGGTGCCCGACCCAGTTTAATGAAGGGCATTCCGATTTTTTTTCATCTTTTCCCAGTTGAACCTTGCATATTTAGGGACCAAAAATCAGTCACTTAACCTACCCAATAGGGTTTTCCTCTCATCC
Organism: Solanum dulcamara; assembly: GCF_947179165.1. Lineage (NCBI taxonomy): Eukaryota > Viridiplantae > Streptophyta > Magnoliopsida > Solanales > Solanaceae > Solanum > Solanum dulcamara. The sequence continues at coordinate 13,149,681 of NC_077242.1, forward strand.
ACACTTGTATTTCTTGAGAGAAGTGATTGGAGGGAAGAAAGAAAGCTAGGGTTCAAGATTTTCAAGCCATTCCTTCGAGTTTCGATCGTCCCTTCGATTTTCAGGTATGTAAGGCTAATCACAATGCTAAATTGAGTTCCTCCTCATGTCCTACATATTCGTTTTGTCGGGATTGAGATTGAGTTTGAGTTCTAATCCCGTTTGATTGAGTTCTTGGGTTATCGATGTAACTCCTTATTGAGTTCTTTATATATATATATATATATGAATATATCATGTCGATTCTTATGAATTGAGTTCTTAATTAGTTGTCCATGATTTTCTTCCCACAAACCCCAGCTGAGCTGATGATTGTTGCATTAGATGCATTTATTTTGAGATGAGGAGAATGGTTTCATACATTTAACAACGATTTATGACTTTAAACTGAGTCTATGCATACTTGATTAAGGTTTGAAAGAGCATGAGTATTAAGTCTAAATGAGTTGAGTATTGAGTTAAATAATTGATTTGAGATAGAGTCTTGCGGAGTTATGAATGAGTCGAAAGCTTGTTTTAAATGAAAGAGTTTGATGATTGACATGAGTTAATTTGATGAGATTCCAATGAGACTAAATGAGTTGATTTGATTATAATGATTGAATGAGTATATGAGCATATTGAGTCTTTTGGGAGTAGTATTGAGCACAGATTTGGATAAGAGTAAATGACAACTCGAACTCCATAAACTACATAGCCAGCGTAGGACAGAGTTCATGCCTCTTCGAGTGTCGGCCACGCTCAGGGTACCCTCTCGGATTGTGACAAAATTGGTATTAGAGTATAGAGTTCAAGAGTCCTTGAGTGTCTTTGAAGCCGTGTGTAGTAGAGTCCTACTTATGGGTGTGTCGTACACCACGCTTATAATTAGGAGGCTATAGGACATTATGAATTATTTCACTTCTTCATATTTTGAGTTCGTGCGAAAGAGTTTGACTCTAAAAAGGTCCTTCCTAATTCGTGCATTTATGCATTTGCAGATAATGCCTCATAAATGTACCGCCAGTCAGAGAAACGCCGCCAGCATTGAGGTTCTGTAGTTTGAGATTCCCCCACCTCTAAAGTGAAAACTAGGGGTCGACCTGCCCGATCTACGAAGGAACCCCAAATGCCTACCACTCAAATGATCCCTACTTTGAAGGCAGATTTCAGAGGGTCTATTGCCATGCTCACTCAGTTGGTAGCACCCAGAATGGTAACCAGAGTTCACCAGCCCCTAGCTCAAACTCCCAAGAGCCATCAGTTTCTATGAGGATTAGAGATTTCTTTAGGAGGAATCCACTAGAATTCACGGGTTCTAAGGTACAAGAGGACCCTTCATTGATGAGATATGGAAAATACTAAAAGCGATGCACTCTACTAAAGTTGAAGGAGTTGAGTTGGTTTTCTACCAGCTCAAGGATGTGGCAAATATTTGGTACAACCAGTGGGAGGAAGGTAGAGGTGAGAATGTCGAGCTTGCTGTTTGGGATGAATTTGAGGGTGCTTTCCTTAACCAATTCTTTCCCAGAGAATTGGGGGAAGCCAGAGTTGAAGAGTTTGTGAACTTGAAACAAGAGGAGATAACAAGGGAAGAGTATGGTCTTAAGTTCATCCATCTGTCCAGATATGCTCCATGGTCTTAAGTTCATCCAACTGTCCAGATATGCTCCGGATATAATCCCAGATATGAGATCTAAAATGAGAAAGTTTGTCTCTGGCATGGGCAAACATGTGAAGAATGAGTGTAAAGCCTCACTACTAATTTCTAATATGTATATTTTCAAGCTCATGATTTATGATCAGCAGGTTGAAAAGGATAAGAAGAAAGATAGAGTGGAGCACTTAAGCAAGAAAGCCAAATCAGTCGGGAAAGAACATGAGTAGAAACAAGGTAAGGGCAATAAGTCCTTCTTTCAGAAGAGGTCTTCTAACTGTGCTCCGTCGTCAACAAGTTCACCTGCACCAAGCTACATGTATGATCATAAGTCACAAAGCCACCAGAATATAGAGCTCAGGGTTTTCAATCCCAGAGGAGTGTGGCTCAAGGTTCAAAGGGAAAGCCACCTTATAGCAAGTGTGGTAAACTCCACTTGGAAGAGTACAGAGAGGGCGCTAATGGGTGCTACAAATATGATAAGATAGGACATTTTTAGAGAGAGTGTCTGATGTGGGGCGATAGACCCTAATCTTCTACTACAGCCCCCCAATTTGAGGTAATTAAAGAGGTACCACTTTGGGTACAGGCAGAGGTTCAAACCGTCTCTATGCTATGGCAAGTCACCAGGATCAGGAGAACTCACCAGATATTATCACTGGTATGCTTTGAGTCTTTATTTTCAATGTTTATGCTTTGCCTGATCCAGGTGTCACTTTGTCTTTTGTGACCCCTTATGTGGCTAATAAGTTTGAGGTCCTTCTCGAGCTTCGTCTTAAGCCTTTTAGTATTTCTACTCCTATTAGTAAGTCTATTTTAGCTAAGAGGGTCTATAGAAATTGCCCTATGTCTATCTATCAAAGAGATACCATAGCTGACTTAGTTGAGTTAGACATGGTTGATTTTGATTTTATTCTTGGCATGGACCAGTTATATGCTTGTTATGCCTCGGTTGATTATAGAGCTTGAGTTGTCAAGTTTCAGTTTCTAAATGAACCTGTCATTGAGTGGAAGGGTAGTCTAGCAGCGCCTAGGGATAAATTCATTTCATACCTTAGGGCGAGAAAGTTAATCTACAAAGGTTGTATCTATCACATAGTCTGAGTTAGAGATGATAGTGTGGAGACTCCACCCATTGCGTCAATTCCTGTTGTTAGTGAATTTCCTGATGTCTTTCTTGATGATCTGCCCGAAGTCCCTCCTGAAAGGGATATCGACTTTGGAATTAATATTCTTCCTGATACCCAACCTATATCTATTCTTTCATATAGGATGTCTCCCACTGAGTTGAAAAAATTGAAAGAGCAATTGAAAGATCTCTTAAATAAGGGATTCATTAGGCTGAGTGTCTCACCTTAGGGCGCTCCTATCCTATTCGTGTGAAAGAAAGATAGTTCTCTACGAATGTGAATAGACTATCGTCAGTTAAGCAAGGTCACCACTAAGAACAAGTACCCTTTCCCTAGAATAGATGATTTATTTGACCAACTGTAGGGTGTCACTTGTTTTTCACAGATAGACCTCAAATTAGGCTATTATCAGTTGAAAGTGAGGGAGTGTGACATTCCAAAGAAGCTTTCCTAACATGATATGGTCACTTCGAGTTATTGTTATGTCCTTTAGTTTGACTAGCTCTCCCACAACATTTATGAACTTGATAAATCGAGTGGTCAAACAGTATTTAGACATATTTGTGATTGTGTTTATCGATAATATATTGATCTACTCCAGAAGTAAGAAGGAGCATGCCAATCTTCTCGGGATTATTGTTCAAATTCTCAAAGATAGGGAGTTGTATGCTAAGTTTTTGAAGTGTGAATTTTGGCTTGCTTCTGTGGTATTCTTAGGCCATGTTGTATCGGGTGAAGGTATTCGAGTTGATTCGCAGAAAATTGAGACTGTAAAGAACTGGCGCTGGCCCATATCTCGGACTAACATAAGGAGTTTCTTGGGTTTGGTCATTTACTACTGCAGGTTTGTTGAGAGGTTTTCTTCTATATCATCTCCATTGACTAAGATGACTCAGAAGAAGGCTAAGTTCCAATGGTCAGACGTTTGTCAGAAAAGCTTTCAAGAGCTGAAAATGATGTTGACTACTGCTCTAGTTTTTTCCCAATCTGATGGAACATGTGTTTTTTTATTATTGTGATGCATCTAGAGTTGGATTGGTTTATGTATTGATGCATAAGGGGAAAGTTATTACATATTCTTCCAGACAGCTTAAGATTCATGAGAGAAACTACCAGACTCACGATCTTGAGTTGGCAGCCATAGTATTTGCTCTCAAGATTTGGCACCACTATTTCTATAGGGTGCATGTTGATGTGTTTAATGATCACAAGAGCTTTCAGTATGTGTTTAGTCAGAAGGAGTTGAAACTGATAGAAGAGGTGGTGGAATTGCTCAAGGACTATGATATGAGCATTCTCTACCACCCAGGTAAGGCTAATGTTGTTGATGATTTTGTTAGCAGTTTATCTATAATGAGCGTTGCCTATATGAAGAAAGGAAAGAAAGAGTTGGCTAAAGAGGTGCATAGACTTGCACGTTTAGGAGTTCAACTTATTGACTCTAGTGAGGGTGGTGCTATTGTTCAAAATAAGACTGAATCATCTCCAGTTATTGAGGTGAAGAAAAAGCAAGACCAAGATCCCATCCTACTTCAGTTGAAAGATGATGTTCATAAGCATAAGGTCATGGCTTTTGCTAAAGGGGAAGATGGAGTGTTGAGCATCAAAGGTCTTGTGGTGTAGCTCAGAACATTGAGATTCCAGAATAAAAGTGGGAGATTATAAATATGGACTTTATTACAGGCTTACCACGATCTCGTAGGTAGCATGATTCAATTTGGGTGATTATGGATAGAATGATCAAATCAGCTCACTTCTTATCCGTTAAGACTAGAGACTCAGTAGAGGATTATGCAAGGTTGTATATTCGAGAGATAGTCAGATTGCACAGAGTTTCCTTGTCCATCATCTCGGATAGAAGCACCCAATTCCTGTAAAGTTTTGGAGGTCATTTTGGAAAGGTTTCGATTCGAAGGTGAAGCTTAGTACCACTTTTTATCCACAGACAAATAGTCAGGCATAGTGCATTATCCAGAATCTTGAGGACATGTTGAGATTCTATGATTTCAAGGGTAATTGGGATGACCATTTGCCACTCATTGAGTTTGCCGACAATAAGTATTTCCATTCGAGTATTCAGATGGCTCCATGTGAATCTCTTTATGGGATGAGATGTAGATCTCTAATTGGTTGGTTTGAGGTTGGTGAAGTCGAGTTGATTGGGCCATACTTGATTCATCAAGCTAAGGAGAAAGTAAAGATTATTCAACAAAGGTTAAAGACGTCTCAAAGTCGACAAAAATCTTATATAAATATTAGGAGAAGAGACATGGAGTTCGAGGTGAATGATTAGGTGTATCTAAAAGTTTTACCCATGAATGGAGCTATGAGTTTTGTCAAGAAAGGAAAGTTGAGTCCGCGTTACATTGGTCCTTAACAGATTGCGAAGAGAATGAGTAATGTAGCCTATGAGTTGGAGCTACCGCCAGAATTAGATGTTGTCCATCCAGTGTTTCATATATATATGCTTAAGAAGTGCTAGGGAGATCCTTCACTCATTGTGTCAACTGAAATCATTGGGGTGAAAGAGAGTTTGACTTATGAGGAGATTTCTTGTTATACCCCAAAATTTACCAAAATACCGCTAGAGGATAGCGCGCTCGCATAACATATCATTCCTAACTTTTTTTTGTCAATTCGAGGCCATAATATTGATTAGGGGGAAGAATCATGTGGGAAAGTGGTCTCGATTGAATTTTAGGCCAACCGGGTCAAAAGATAATTTTTTAAGGAAAAATTATATTTTCAGAAGGGTGAGTGACCAGTCCGCGTGGCGGACTTGCTCCCCCATAATGCAATTTTTCCCAAAATTTGACCAAAAACCAAATTGGCCATAAATTGCACTTCATGAATGCGTTTTATGTGAATTTTGTTAGCATATTTTTCAATCTCAGTGAGAAACATTCCAGTCTTTTTTCTACCTTTTGCAAACTTAACCCAGGCTATTTTGGGACTAAATTTAACCCTTTATCAGTACCCAAAGGGTTTTTCTTCTCATTCACCCTTAGAAAATTTTGAGAGCGAGGAGAAAAGCTAGTTCTTGCATTTCAAGCGAGATCTTCAATTTTTGAGTAGATAATTGTTGTTCCAGGTTTGTAAGGCTAAGCTAAAGCATGGACCTTGTTCTTTCATGTGCCCCATTATTGTGATATGTTGATTTGTGAATGAATTGATTCCCCATGATTGTGTTTCTTGAGAATTTTCTTAAATTTAACATAATTTACATAATATTGATGATTTCTATAAACTTGTTTCTTGAACAAATAATTTATAATACTTATTTTGTAAACCCTAATAGTATTATAACTAATATTGGATGTATATGCCTAAGAATTGTGTCTAGAGCCTTGAAACTTATGAATGCATGATTGTAATTGGGATGTGAACATGATGATAATCTTATTTATGGTTGTGAAGACCCCACTTCTATAAATGAGGGACTATTGATATTTAAGAAAAGTTTCCTTTTTTTCAAATTCTACATCGTGCAATAGAGTTGTCCCCTAAGAAACTTATCCAGATTCGTGCATTCTCAGATCTAGTCAACTACCCCTCATACTCAATGTGGTTAGAACAGTAACGCTCAGATCCTTATTGATGAGTTACTTTCAGATGAAGTACTCAGAGGTTAAAGAAACTACACCAGGCTTGAGAGGAGTCGATTAGTGTGCACAAGTCTATTTCTTTAAAAGAATGCACCCTCATTCATATGAATCATGCGTTGAGGCAGAGCAAGATGTATTTCTATGCTCTCTTCTCTAAAACCTTACTTCAGATGTTATCCTCGAGAGAAAAGTTATATCTCTAAATGATTAGTGTCATCATCCGATGGAATATGATTTAAGGCTGGGTAAGCTATGATTCGTAGAATAATCCTAGAGCAAAAAAGATGGAATTAGAGGAGTAGAAACCAAAAAGTGGGAATAGTGGTTGATTTAGGCATGTAGGTATATGTTATGTATCTAAAAGCTAAGTAATTGGGTGGTAGATCAAGTCCCTTTTTGGTTTTTGTCAAAGAGTAGTAAGTATTGTCTAGCTTTCATCATAAAAGGTAGAGAAAGAGTTACTAGTTAGGATGAGTTAGAATACACTCGAACCAAGAGATGAGTTTTATGTTGAGGTGTCTTTGTGTTAGTAAAGGCATAGTACATGTATTAAACAAAAAGGCAGAGTAGCCATGAGTTGATAGATATAAATTAGTCTTATGATTTTGAAGGGAGAGCCCTAGGATATTCATAGAGTTATAAGTTTATCTAAGCAATGAGGTGTAATAAATGGGTAAATAGTACTTAGGATTGTGAAAGGAGATATGGTGATAGATTGTTATTAAACAGATAGTGAGATGAGGATTGATTACTTTTCATGAGGTTTTAAGTGGTTTAATGTTTCATAATCTTATCTAGTAGTCATAAGTGAGTATAGTATACAAGAAGTGGGTTGATGTGCATGTTGTCACTAGACTCTAAGATTGAATTTCAGACGAGCATTGTGGACACGGGATAGTATTATGAGATTGACAGTGTTGGTTTTGAAATTTACTCTAGTAGGATTGACATAGCGTATGCAAGACGTTAAGATATTAACATGCAAGAAGTGTGATGCTACAAGTATGGTATATGTGACCTTTAGAGGGAAATAATGAATTGAGGCTAAGTCATTAGGTAAGAAAAGGCCTAAGATGTGTATCCAAGATAGTATATAGTGGTATGAGGCTTTAAATTTATGATTTTCTATGGGTACTTAAATAGTATAACTGAGTTTTCAATATAGAGTAGGTTGATGTAAGCATTTCTTACCATCTTTAAGAGTTGGGTTGAAGGGGATTATGTATAGATGATGATGAGTCACTTGTTATAATTTAAGTTTTCCTTAGTCAGATGTATGAGAGCCTAGAAGTTGAGTGTTGAAGACTACAAGAAGAGTTTAGATCATAAGAGTTATAGAAAGCGGCTGTGTATGACAATAAGAGCAACAAGTATAGAAAGATGCCTATAAAGGTAGAAGGAAGCTAAGAGTGTTATCTCAGAAGATAGTCCTAGTAGCGGTTTCATATCTTTGAGTATAGTGTAATAGGAGAGTTTAAGTTTTCTTATGATAGTGATGCCCCAACCTTTTGGAGAGTAGTGTACTTATAGCTAAGTGTAGAAAATTAGTCCACAGGCTCAGAGTAGTGACCTTCGAGCTAAGGGGGAGATGATAAGGTAATGAACCAAAGTGGGTTTTGAGTTTTAAAAAGTGATGAGTTGAGTTGACCAGAATGAGACATCAATTTATTTCCATCTCTTACATTCTTAATACTTCAGTCGAGGTGATACTCTATTCTAGCAGTGTGTATGAGCACCATAACCATGGCCTAGACTCATGCACCCCTATATAGATGCATATCCATGCTGAGTTCGATGATGAGAATTGATAATTTCATTCAGCAATCGTGATCTTGTCTCATAAGTCTAAGAGTTTTCAGCCCTATGATACATGAGACATGACTTGAGTTTCACAATATGTAAAGTTCCATGAACTCATGATAGGCCCTGAAAGACTAGATAGATCATATTAGTTATGGATGTTCCTAGATCAGACTTTCTTGAATAAATCATTCTTATGACATTTTGCTCTAAACTCTTTCGGTGATTCTTTCTTTTCAGTCTTAATAGTGATGTTGATGATAGTAGATGAGTGGTGAAAGATGGAAGAGAGTGGGATTTCCTTATTGTGATAGTTGTGGTGTGCTTATTCCATTTAATGTTAAATACATAGAAGAAGAGCAAGATGGGATCGTGTTGTGTGAAATAGATAAGTAAGAGTATTTTGGTGTACCTCTTGGTAAATGTTAATGCAATTATCAGTGTAGAGATTCTAAGATTGGCATGAGAATTCTTAAGAGATGTTGACTTCAAAGAATCCATAAAGTGGTTAGAATGATAGGCTTGCATGTGTGGTGGTTGTTATGTGAGTGATTGCAGTAGGCTATTGATGAAATCTTGTTGAGGGTTTCAAGTAAGGGTATTGGGATGGTTATAGAACTAGGCTTGAAGGTGGTATTTATGGCATGTGGATGAATGCACAATGCATTAGATGTTTTTTGATTTGGACTCGAGGTTGGTTGAATATAATGGAAAGAAGTAGTACTCTTGAGATGAGGTTCTCTATATAGGTATAGAACATGAAGCTTATGGTCTAGATTAGCATAATTATATTATATGTAGTACCATGTGACTTAGCATTAGGCTTGAACATAATAAGAGCATGCAATTAGACTTGGAGTCCTAGGCCTTGGTAAAGGTAGTCATATGTATCCTTGTGGGAGTTACGAGTTGCAGCTGAGAAAGAGTTGTATGTAGACAGAGAGTGTTTAAGCTCGAAAGCTATCGGTCATGTCGCTTAATTCATAGTGTCATACTCTTATATCAGGCTCATAAGCCTCTTTCTCGAAGTTATGAGAAGTTTTGATGGAAACGTTGGAGATTATAGCCCTTCTCTCATTTTTGCTTTAGTATCGATGTTGAAGGTAATGTTCCTATTCCTATCTCTGAGATAATACCTTCTTGAGTTTGAGTAATTGAGTGAGTTATTCACGAGCTTGAGTCTCTGAGTTCTTGTATTACATTCGTGCCTTTCAATGATGATAATGATGGTAATATTCATTTTTCCTCTCTTAGAGTTGATGTTCATTTCGAGTTTAAGTATATGATGAGTATTCTTGAGTCCAAGTAATGATGGGTTGATTTTTTGAGTGTTTGAGTATCTGAGTTCTTGAATTGCGCTCATGCCTTGTGCAATTTCCTAGATTAGTCATCATTCGATTGAATAATCCCAAGGGGGAGATATTGTTTTACCCCAAAAATTACCAAAATACTCCTGAGCATAGCAAACTCTCATAACGTATCATCCCTAACTTTTTAGCCCAATCTGAGGCCAAAATATTGTTCAGGAGGAAGAATCATGTGGGAAAGTGATCTCGATTGAATTTTAGGCCAACCAGGTCAAAAGTTAATTTTTTGGGGCAAAGTTGCATTTCCAGAAAGGTGCGTGACCAGTTCGCGTCGCAAACTTGCTTTCCCACGGTGCAATTTTCCCGAAATCAGACCAAAAACCAAATTGTCCATAAATCACACTTATGAACGGGCTTTATGTATATTTTGTTCGCATATTTTTTAGTTTCAGTGTGAGGCATTCCAGTCTTTTCCCCACCTTTTTCAAACTTAACCCATGCCATTTTGGGACTAAATTTAACTTTTTATCAGTACCCAAGGGGTTTTCTTCTCATTCACCCTTTGAAATTTTTGAGAGCAAGGAGTAGAGTAGAAGAAAAGAGCTAGGGTTCTTGAATTTCATGCGAGGTCTTCAATTTTTGAGTAGATAATCATTATTTCAGGTTTATAAGTCTAAAATAAAGCATTGACCTTGTTCTTCCATGTGCCCCATGATTGTGATAGTTTGATTTGTGAATGAATTGAGTCCCCATAATTGTGTTTCTTGAGAATTTCCTTAAATTAAACATAATTTATATAATATTGCGTAATTGATATTTTTTACGAACTTGTTTCTTGAACAAATGATTTAAACTACTTATTTCATAAATCCTAATAGTATTTTGACTAATATTAAATATATATGCCTAAGGATTGAGTCTAGAGACTTGAAACTTCTGAATGTATGATTGTAATTGGGATGTGAGCATGATGATAGTCATGATGAAACTTGATAGTCCCTTATATCTTCATAATTGAACCCAAGTGAATGGTCTCAACTGAATGTTGTTATAAATTATTTCAATCTACTCTTAAACAAATGATTGGGAATGATTGGATAATTGATTGATCGAAAAGATTGATTAGATAGAACTGATGAACTAATAAGAGTCCATATGATACTTATTGATTGGTTTGATTGGGATTGATTGTCTTATGAGAATTGAGTCTTGGGAGAAGTATCGACCACCGAATTGGTTAAAAGGAAGTAGCAACTCGAACTCAATAACTACATAGCCAAACGTAGGAGAAGATTGAATCGTTAAGTCAAATATTTCCTTATTTTACGGTCCTGACATGATAGGACTTGATTGATTGTTTGATCCATGATTAGTTGACTTGTTATTTACCCTGACAAAGTATTAAAAGGATGTGGCAACAACGTCACCTTTTTGTACTATCACTAGCTCATAAGTAATGGTTGTCGGATAAGAGAAACTCTCATATATGTCTTGATAGTACTCAAATTGGATTGTATTAGATTGGATTGAATTGTATATTATTGGTCTCTGTCTTAACCTTAATCTTGATTTAGACTTATGACATCCTGATTGAGTTCCTTCTTTAGACTTATGACATCCTGATTAAGTTCCTTACTCTTGATTGAGTACTTGAGTTGATATTATTCTACCATATACATGTTTCATTCTGCCATATTACATACTTGTACATTCCACATACTAACGTCCATTTAGGCTTGCATCTTTTAATGATGCAGAGACATGTATTAATGATCTTCAACAAGTGCACTGTTGAAGATCTTTTCCAGATTCCAGCTGATTGGTGAGTCCTCCCCACTTTTGGAGGATACCACTCTTTTATCATCTAGCTTTAGAGTTTAAACTTTTACTTTTATTTTGATTAAGGTAGTCATGAACCTGTAATTGGCACCACTTAGACAGTTGATAGAGGCTTCATATACTAGATTGTTGATGTGTTGATTGGATATTATATTTTGGCTAGTCTCATTCATACTAGTCTTGTTGATTAGATTAGATAGATTATTGGCCTTTAGTCTTATTCTACAAGTTATCAATTTGATTATCATGTTGAGTTATTTTCTTGACGAGTTAAGTCTTTCGTTGATAGAATATTGATTAAATGAATGTGTGAACAGGACAAGTGGTTCGCTTGGGGACTACCAATAGTCTCTGAGTGTTGGCCACGCCTAGGATACCCTCCCGGAGTGTGACATTCCAGTTCAGATTCTTGATGGTCAGGTTCGCAAGTTGAGAACCAAAGAAGTCATTTCAATCAAGGTTTTATGGTAAAACCAGTTTGTTGAGGAAGCTACATGGGAGGCTAAAAAAGATGTGAAGTCTAAATACCCTCATCTATTCGTTCCTTTTAATGATAACGCTAATGGTAATGTTCTTTTTTCCTATCTTTTAGTTGATGTTCATTTTGAATTTGAGTATATGATATGTATTCTTGAGTCCGAGTAGTGATTGTGTGATTGTTTGAGTGTTTGATTATTTGAGTTCTTGTTTTGTATTCGTACCTTGAGTGGGTTCTTATCTTGGTCATCATTCGGGAACGAATGATCTCAAAGGGGGAGATATTGTAACACTCCTGAAGTCCCTAGTCGATACTAACTCTAAATGATCTAGAAAGTTGCATCTGAGGCTGACCACAAGGCCTTTCATGGGCCGTATTGAGCTTCACGGCTCGTGAAGAGGCCTGGCCTTAGGGAAAAAATAAGGAAAGGGACCACGGAGAGCTCTACAGCCCGTGGTGCTTATCAGGAACCCTGAAGCCATCCGTGATCCTTACCCCCAGGACCCTGAAGCATGCAAGGACCACAAGAGAGGACCATGACCCATGGTGGTCTCCGTGGTGGCCACCTCTCCCAACCCAGCCCAAGTACCGGTCTACGCCCCTCACCACGACACATAGTGAGCTTCACGGGCCATGGTGGCTTTCTGTGAAGGGTGCCTAACACGGTTTATTAAAGGGCATTTCAACCTTTTCCCACCTTTTATCCACTAAACTCTACATGTTTCGGGACCAAAATCAGTCCTTTAACATACCCAATAGGGTTTTTCTCTCATTCACACTTGTATTTTCTTGAGAGAAATGATTGAAGAGAATAAAGAAAGCTAGGGTTCAAGGTTTTCAAGTCATTTCTTCGAGTTTTGATTGTCCTTTTGATTTTCAGGTATGTAAGGCTAATCATAATGCTAGAATGAGTTTGTTCTCGTGTCGTATATATTTATTTCATCAGGATTGAGATTGAGTTTGAGTTCGAATCCTATTTGATTGAGTTCTTTGGTTATCTATGTATCTCCTTATTGAGTTCTTTATATATATATATATATCATGTCAATTCTTATGAATTGAGTTCTTAATTGGTTATTCATGAATTACTTCCCATAAACCCCAGTTGAGTTGATGATTGTTGCATTATGTGCATTTATTTTGAGATGAGAAGAATTATTTTCTTGCATTTAATGAATTATGATTTTAAACTGAGTTTATGCATGCTTGATTGAGTTTTAAAAGAGCATGATTATTGAGTATAAATAAATTGAGTATTACGTTAAATAATTGGTTTGAGATAGAGTCTTGCGAAGTTATGAATGAGTCGAAAGCTTGTTTTAAATGAAAGAGTTTGATGATTGAGATGAGTTGAGTTTGATGAGATTCCAATGAGACTAAATGAGTTGGTTTAATTATAATAATTGATTGAGTATATGAGCATATTGAGTCTTTTGGGAGTAGTATTGAGCACCGATTTGGGTAAGAGTAAATGACAACTCAAACTCCATAAACTACGTAGCCAGTGTAGGACAGAGTTCATGCCTCTTAAGTCCCAAAACGATGGACTTTAATTGATTATGGAACCATTAAGGTTGATCGTCCCTTACCCTGGCAAGGTATTGGACAGCTGCGGCAACGGCAGTGCAAAGTGTTGTATCATCACTAGCTCATAAGTGATGGTTGTTGGTTAGAGAAACTCCCTTAAAATGATTGGTTTTCTTTGGTCGAGTTGCATATTTTTTAGTTTCCTATCAAGTATTACTTAACTATAAACTTGCATATTATTTAAGTTGGTCTGGGTTACCGTTGAGTTGACTCTTTTGAGTTGACTTTCAATGATGTTAAGTTATTGAACTGTGTTTCCTTTAACTATTTTACATGCTCGTACATTTCATGTACTAATAATGTTCGGTCTGCATCATTTTATGATGCAGATACAGGTGCTAGAGATCATCATCATCCACTCCATTGAAGATCTATTCCCTTCCTAATAATGGTGAGACCTCCTTGCTTTAGGAGGAATCATCTTTATTTTATTCATTGCTTTGAGTAGTTTCTTTTGAGATAGTTATGGGCTTGTCTCAGCACCTTTTTGACAGATGATAGAGGCTTCATAGACATAAATTGAGTAGATTGGAGTTAATGTCCCTTTTAAGTCTGTTTTGCAAAAACTATTGCTTATGGGGTTTGAGTTGACTTTTAACATTGTTTATTTAAAACTATTCCTGCATTGACTATCGATTGTTAGCCCACTTGAGTATTTTCTTTGAATTATTTTAAGTCTTCTGTTGATATGATCGAATAAGTGATTGGTCTATGTGGTTCGCTTGGGGCCAGCAGTGGTCTCCGAGTGTCGGTCACGCCTAGGGTACCCTCTCGGATGTGATAATAATTACCCTCTAGATAACTACTTTGCTAGTTTTAACATTACTAGTATCAACACAAACGTTATATAGTAACTGATGATTTATCACCAAAGGGGAATACAAACAAATATTTTATAGCCTGTACAAAGATTCTAAAGAGATGAAGATGAAATTACCTTTTCGAAAGCAGAAATTAGGACAACGAACTTAAGACGGTGATTCTACACTCCGACTAGTGAGCTCCGACAAAAACCTTCGGGGAACGATGGATAAAACAAGAGAGAAAACCAAGTTTAGACTTAAGACTTCATTTTTTAGACTCAATCTGTAAAAGCTCTTTTTCTCGCTTAGAATCCTACTCTCTCAAAAACAAAACCGAAAACCAGAACCCTTTTCAACAGTGAATAAGGGGGTTTCAATAGAAAAGAATTAGGAAAAATTGGGGGTAAACGATAGAAATTAGAGGTTTTTGGATGAAATTCTCAAATTTAAAATTCAAATTCCTCTCTTTGGATATGGAATATGCCATATTCCTCCCAAAATTCCAATTCTTCAACAGATTTTGACGAATATGAAGTGAGGTGGACGGCGAGGATTCAATAGAACCCCCTCGAAGCCCTACGTGACTCAATTTCATGAGCCAAGGATGAATTTTTGGGGTGTAGAATGACTAGGTTGTACTGTTGTCGGGGTTGTTTGCAGAAGAAGAAGTATGGGAATTGAAGGGTGGGCTGGTGGGCTGGGTCAGTGTGTTGTATAGGGAATTTTTTTCAGAAAATGGATCAGTTGGGTATGATGTATTATTGGTATATATGGGTCGGTTTGGTTATTGGTGTTGTATATTGTTGTGTATATGTATTATTGTTGGGTTGGGTCACTGGTAAAGGGATTGGGTTGGGAAACAGGAAATTACACAGGGTATCCCCAAATGTAGTGGTCTTGATTTTTTGTCCCCCCGTAAGAGAAGTTTTACAAAAATACCCTTTCTTCCATTTTAAGTTAGAGTGAAAATACATTTTTACCATCTACACTTTAAATATTTTTTAAACCTCTCCATACTCAATTGTCTCTCAACCTTTTTTTTTTCATTTTTCTCTTTTTTTATTTTCCTTTTATTTATTATTTTTTCCTCTTGTCTTTTATTTCTTTTTCTTTTTTTTGTTGTTTTTTTGGTTATTTTTTTGTTTTCTTAACTTCTAATTTTTTTTCTTTTATTTATTGTTTTTTCTTTTCTCTTTTTTTTTAATTTTTTTTAATTCTATTTTTGTCTTTTTCTAATTGCTTCTAAAACAAAAGTAATTGTGTTCCTCATAAGTTTGACTTAGTGAAAATGATAGAAATTATTGTCCATGAGGCGAAACTTGTTATTTGAAAGTCATTTGGCTAGAGCTGTCAAAATGGACTGGCCCAACCCAACCAAACCCAACTCTAAAGGGCTAGTGAGTTAATAGGTTAGGATGGCTGACCCTTTTAACTAAAAGGCCTAAATAAATAGCAGCCAACTCAGCCCTAAGTGGGCTACGGGTTGAGACAAGTTGGCCCTTCAATCAAAAAATGGACAACATTGCCCTCTTAGAAAGACTATTGAATATTGATTAACATAATACCAATACGTCAAAAATTCACATATCCATGAGTTCCACACATTTTAGTGGAATACTTACAAAATAATAGAACGTGCAAGATACAACAGTCAACAATTATAAGATTCATCATAACAACAAACATTACATGATCATTTTTTCATAAACTAGAAAGAAAGGAGAAAAGAGAAATTAAGCATAAACACAAAAGTAAAAGAGGTCAAAGATTCATAGTTATAATAACTTAAATTGCCTAGTTGTTGAAGATTTGGCAAAATAATACACTACTTACAATATATATAATAAATATTTTTAAAATTCATGACCCACAGGCTGACCTTTGAGGCTCGTGGGTTGAGCCAATGAGGTTGTCGGGCCAAATGAAGCTGGGCTAAAAAGGCCCATTCCCAAATGGGCTGAAAAAATTTAGCCTAACCCCACTTAATTCAAGGGTTGGGTTGGGCCAAACCCATTTTGACAGCTCTACATTTGGCTAAGTCTTGTCTCTAAGGCGAGAGTTGTAGAGCATCTCATAAATCAAGACACGATATGGTATTATCAAGTTTTGTCCATAAGGAGTAACTTGTTATTTTAAAGTTCTTGGTCTAAGTTTTTTCACTAAGACAAGAGTTATAGAGTATCTCATAAGTTAGACATAGTGAAATAGTATAAATTACTGCTCATAAGGCATATGTTATTTTTTTTAACACTTGAGTTATGTTCTACCTCTATGCAAAAATTATTGTGTTCCCCATAAGTTAGACTTAGTAAAAATAGGGTAAAATATTGCTCATTAAGCGCAACTTGTTCTTTAAAATCCTTGGGCTAAGTCTTGCCTCTAAGGCAGGAGTTGTAGAGCATCTAACAAATCAATACATAATGTAGTAGTGTCAAATCTTGCCCATGGGGCTTAATTACTTGTTTGAAAGTCCTTTGACTAACAAGTCTTGTCTTTAGGACAATAGTTATAAAGTATCTCATAAATTAAAATACAATGTGATATTAGCAAGTCTTGCCCATGGGATTTAACTTGTTGTTTGGAAGTCCTTGGCCTAAGAGACAAGTGTTATAGAGCATATGATAAATCAAGAGACAATGCAGCAGTATCAAGTCTTGCCCATGGGGCGTAACTTGTGAAGTTCTTTGTCTAAGTCTTGTCTTATAGGCAAGAGTTATAGAGCATCGCATCAATCAATAGATAATGTAGTAGTGTCAAGTCTTGCCCATGAAGCTTAACTTTTGTTTGGAAATCCTCAGACAAACAAGTCTTACCTCCAAGACAATAGTTATAGAGTATTTCATAAATATTCAAAACATAATGTGATATTGTCAAGTCTTACACATGGGGGTTTAATTAACTTGTTGTTTGAAAGTCATTGGGATAAGATGCAAGATTTATAGAGCATATGATAAATCAAGACACAATGTAGTAATGTCAAGTCTTTCCCATGGGGCATAACTTGTAAAGTTCTTGATCTAAGTCTTGCCTCTGAGTTATAGAGCATCTAATAAATCAATACATAATGTGGTGGTGTCAAGTCTTTCCCATGGAACTTAACTTCTTGTTTGGTAGTCCTTGGACTAACAAGTCTTACCTCTATAGCAATAGTTATAGAGTATCTCATCAATTAAAACACAATGTGATATTGTTAAGTTTTGTCCATATGGCTTAACTTATTGTTTGGAAGTACTTGGGCTAAGAGACAGAAGTTATAAAACATATAATAAATCAAGATACAATGTAGTAGTGTCCAGTTTTGCCCATGGGGCGTAACTTGTGAGGTTCTTGGTCTAAGTCTTGCCTCTAAATCAAGGGTTATAGAGCATTTCATAAATCAAGACACAAAAAGATTGTATATTAGTGTATACAGCATTGTTTTCTTGCATATCAAACTATGTTCTTATTGTATATCAGTGTATATGAACCTGTTTTCCACCTGTATTCCATGTATACAGTCCAATATCAAAATTCAAATCATGAATATTTCCTTCCTTTCCATGTATCAACTTTCCAGAAATTTGAGAAAGATGATGAGAGACTCAGAACTCAACAATATGCAAAGATGGACTCGAATTGATATCACATGCACCAAAATAGAATTACATAAGCATTTACTTATTTTAAGCTAAACCAAGGAACATATTATGATATTTTAAGTTATCAAATTGATGAGCATCCTAGAAGTGACTAACAATATGCATATGTGTGGACAAAGGAAAGGAAAGAAGAAATATATTCAAGTAACTAAAGAATACGGATTTAATATATACGTTATACTAGCTCAAATTTTAAAGAAATAATTAAATCAATTAGGTCATGAAAGTTCTAATTGAATAATAACTTTAAGCATATTTTTGTTAGCTAAATCATGTTAAAAGAAAAAATTAAAAACATAAAAATCTATATTATCAAAGGAAACTATTTGGAAAAAAAATGAACAAAACTAAGATCTTTCATAAAATAATCCTAACACATGATAGCTAATTAATTCTAACAAATGCTAACTATTAAAAAAATTATCATTAATCTAATTATTCTTAATACATGCTAACTAAAAAAAATAAGACTACGAATTAACTAAATATAAAACATGAAATAATTAAATAAAATAAAGCTAAAAAAAAGATTTTACCTCTTTCTGGGCAACAAGATTGAAGACGATGAGCGGAAGACAAGTTCACCACCACCCAAGAGCTTGATGGAACTCCAATCTACAAAAAAATAGATTAAAAATTTAGACTCAAAGGTTCGATATTATAAGAACACTGTTCTTAGCCTAAATTTGGACTTCAATCTCCTATTTTCCTTGAAGAAAAATATAGATTGAAAGCTAAACAATTTCACAACTTTTAGGTTCGGGACAAGAGTCCAAAATCCTAGACAAGTTAAGAAAAATTCTAACTTTGTGGTGGCTAAAAAACCTCCCCTTCTTCCCTCTTCTTAATAAGAATATGAGCCTTTATATAGGCTCCAAAAATTTTAAATTTTCATACAATTTTCGATGTGGGAGATTGGAGATTTTTTTTTATAGACAAAACTAAATTTTTTTTAATACAAACTATAATTAAACTAACCTAACTAAAATTGTATTTAGTTAAATATAAAATCTTTTTGAGATAATTTTTGAATAACTATATAAATAGTAATCAAAGATATAGTTATATAAAAATATGTATATTATACTAAAATTTATAAAAAAAATAGTTAAGAATAACATGAAAATATCTTTATTTTTTATAAAAGCTAATTATTTCAAAAATGTTCGAAATTCAAAGAAACTCGATAGTTAATTTGCGTTGTGGAGGGTTAAAATTGGGTGTCAACAATTGTCCCTTTCTTTGGATATGATCGATAAAAGAGATCCTAGACAAAGAAAATTGACAAATCTCATTTTGATCGACTCCATCTTCATCTTTCTGAAAAGGGGTTGGTATGGATTTTTGAATTATGGTTGGACCCCAAAATAACCACATGCTTTCCGATAAGAATGTGGTTTACTGTGGTGGAAGTCGTTCCTCAGCTCGTGTCCTATGAGTTCTATATTTCTTTTTGGACTGTGTCCCAGTTCGCTGCTAAGAAAAGATTCCACGTTGTGCTGCATCTTCTTTGATGTCATTCACAATTTCTTTCTTCTTTACATATTGAAAATATCCATTGGTAGGATAATGTTGCTCTATTGGTAGGATGGTGATCCATTGATAGGATACGTGGCAAAATAATTGTCTGTCCATCAGTAAAACAAATGGAGACCCATTGGTAGGATATAAATGTGTGTCCATCGATAGGATGAATGAAAATCCATTGGTAGGATATGTTGGTCCATCAATAGGACGAATGATGATCCATTGTAGGACGAGTAAATGTGATCCATTGGTAGGATATTTTGGCAAAATAATTGTCTGTCCATCGATAGGACGAATGAAGATCCATTGATAGGATATAAATGTGTGTCCATCGATAGGACGAATGAAGATGATCCATCAGCAGGATATGTTGCATGTCCATTGGTAGGACGAATAAAGGTGATCCACCGATAGGATATTTTGGCAAAATAATTGTATGTCCATTGGTAGGACGAATGAAGATCCATTGATAGGATATAAATGCGTGTCCATCGGTAGGACGAATGAAAATCCATTGGTAGGATAATGTTGCATGTCCATCGATAGGACGAATGAAGGTGATCCATCGGCAGGATATGATGCATGTCCATTGATAGGATAATGATCCATTGGCAAGTTGCACTTCAAATCTTCTCTGATATTTGATGCGCCTTACGTAGCCCTTTAGGTGTTTATAACGCTGGAAAATGCTGATGTTTCTCTTTGATGAGATCGATATACTATAGCCCTCTCGGTAATAAAATTACCACTTCTGGTAATATAATATGAATGATCCTCTTGTCAATAATATGCAATGTTATCCTCTTGGATGATTTGAATGATGCATGACCGTCTTGGTAATGTAATAAAAATGAAATGGCCCTCTTGGCAATAATATGCAATGTCATCCTCTTAGATGATTTGAATGATGCATAACCCTCTTGGTGATGCAATGAAAATTAAATGACCCTCTTGGCAAATGAATATGCAAATGTCATCCTCTTGGATGATTTGAATGATACACGACCCTCTTGGCAATGTAATGTAATGAAATGGCCCTCTTGACAAATGAATATGCAATGTCATCCTCTTGGATGATTTGAATGATGCATGACCTTCTTGGTAATGTAATGAAAATGAAATGGCCCTCTTGGCAAATGAATATGCAATGGTCCTCTTGGCAAATGAAAATGCAAATGTCATCTTCTTGGATAATTTAAATGATGCATTACCCTCTTGGTAATGCAATGAAAATGAAATGGTCCTCTTGGCAAATGAATATGCAATAGCCCTCTATGCAAAGAAAATGCAATGACCCTCTTGGCAAATGAAAATGCAATGGCCCTCTTGGCAAATGAAAATGCAATGGCCCTCTTGGCAAATAAATATGCAATGGCCCTCTTGGCAAATAAATATGCAATGATCCTCTTGGAAAATGAAAATGTAATGACCCTCTTGGCAAATAAATATGCAATGGCCCTCTTGGTAAATAAATATGCAATGGCCCTCTTGGCAATGAATATGCAATGTCTCTCTTGGCAATTGAAAATACAATGACCCTCTTGGTAAATAAATATGCAATGGCCCTCTTGACAAATAAATATGCAATGACCCTCTTGGCAAATGAAAATGCAATGGTCCTCTTTGCAAATGAAAATGCAATGGCCCTCTTGGCAAATAAATATGCAATGAACCTCTTGGCAATGAATATGCAATGACCCTCTTGGCAAATGAAAATGCAATGGCCCTCTTTGCAAATGAAAATGCAAATATCATCCTCTTGGATGATTTGACATGTTATCATTTTTTATTATTATTTATTTATTTATTTTGAACAATTTGTGTTCGTTGGGACTCATGTCTTTGATAGAAGTTTATACGAGGCCTTAGTGGCTCGCATCTTGAATTTATGTTCGCTCCATTATAGCAATGTTGGAGATTATTTGAAGTTGACTTCGAACTTCTAACAATTCTTGACAGAATTTTTGAGATCTTCCACAAAAATTCTATCCCAGTTAGATCTCTTGACAAATGTCGAGCTGCTGAAAAAAAATTTGACATTCTGGTGAAATTTTTGAGATCTTCTCAAAAATTCTGTCTCAGTTGCATATATTAACATGATCTCCAATCTTGACTTGCTGGAGATAGTATCTTCTTGTGAATTTTTGAGATCTTCTCAAAAATTCTGTCCAGTTTTCATTGTAAGGGAGAAATAAAAATCTTACGGGGAACATAATCGAGCTATTATGGCGCCTACATATCTTGTTGGTGCAGGAATCAGGTCAAATGTAGTCTCAATCCTGTGGATGATGAGTATTGTAAAATCTGAGACAAGATAATCAGTAGTCACATGTGTAATATGAGCATAATAATATGAAAAACTGTATTACTTGTAATATTTACAATTTATAAACAAGAGATATGCCGCCCATTTGAGATAGACGATCCAATGAAGTAAAATAGGCATCTCACACTGATGGGATTCGCCTAATGTCACATTATTTAGAGCAAACCATCAAATTTCAAAGGACAAATGCAATTATTATTTTTTGAGAATGTAAAGAGATAATCAAATTTTGACTACAATTGATACCAACAGTTAGGATTGCATAGAACTATTTCTCAATTTCTTTCTTATACCTTAGATTGACTTCAAGGTAATTCCTATAACTTCAAGTAGTACCTCAAACATACTTAAGTGTCGACAAGATTTTTTCCATATTGCTTCAAAACAAGGTTTAGAATTATACTAATCCTCCTGTTTCAAGTGCCCTCACAATAAAGAAAGTCCTACTTCGCATATATTTGAAGTGTTTGATTTGAGGACATTTTGCAAAGTGCACTCACACTCTCAAGAAAGTTCAACGCATGCAACTGTGATACCATATGCTTGGCCTGCATGTAATTCTCCACTAATGTGAGAATATTTGGAATGAGATCATGTAGGGCTTGTTTATTGGCTTTTAATGTAGGCTTAGAGACGGGTAGGATATTTATTTGGGATAAAAGTGACTTAATCTCTCCTTGCGTCACACTGAATTTGTGTTTTTGATGATTGTTACGCCTTTTGGCGTTTGATCCTCTTTGTTTTCTCCTTCTTATATTTTGACTTCTTTTTGAGTCTTTATTATTTGAGCTTTTTCTCTTTTCACCCCTTCCTTTTGAGGTTTTTCCTCTTTTGTTAGAGTAGTTTTCTTTTTATCTTACATCGATCTTGTAGGATTTTTTTTTGAAAGTCGTCTTTGTTTTCTTGACTTTGGAGACTTTACGTCTTTTGTCTTAGACAATTTCAAAGTTGGATCTTCTTTTATAATTTGTACGTCTACGGTGCGCTCAAGGAGATTGGGCCAAGAGAGGAATAGTGCATGTAAGCACTCAAAAGGGAAAAGGCTAAGATGTGGTAGTCCAAAGAAAAGGCTTTAGGCTCAAAGTGGGAAAACTAGGGATTAATGTTATTTGGTAGGCTTTGAAAGGCACAATCGCGTCAAAAAAGGCCTACAATCCTTTCTCAAACCAAACATAACTCAGGATTTCGCTTCAACAAACATTCAGGCCAAGTTCTAGATCAACAGTGCGATGCAATTGAATTTTAATCTAAAGCTCACCACACAATGTACATGAAGTCATGAGGTTGGTTTTATTCTTACCTTGAATGCCTGTAAGAGAATTTTCAAGCATCACAAAAGTACAAATGAAAGATACCAACAGAAGCTATGATTTACCACAAACCCAATCATTTTCATCATATTGAATATTTCGTATGCTTCTAAATATATTCGTCTCAATCAAGAAGATATGACTCTTAAAATATGTACACAATTTATAATTTTTTTTATTTTTTTATTATTATATTTTATTATTATTATTTTAGTATAGATTTCTAAAGTGCTTACTTTATTGATTTGTAGTCCATTATGTCTTTTTTTTCTAATTCAATATGACAGATCTTTTGATTGACCTTATGTTGCATTATGGGGGTAAATGGATTACAAAACCACAACTAGAATATGACGAAAAGTATGTTGCTACTAGGAGAGATACTGATTCACATCACATAGAATATGATAAGATAGTGGAAGAGTACACAAGTAACTTTGAATTTCTGCTTGTGAAACAACTATTTGTGAAATTGCCTTCTAAAAAATTTTACTTGATTGAAGGGACTGAAGGTGTTAGGATACTCCAAAGCTTATTGAATGAACAATTTAAGGTGATTCATTTCTTTGCTGTTGATGATTTTGAACAAACTGTTTCAGCCCCAAATATTATTCACCATAGTGAAATACATTTGGTTGAATGTGAATATGGAACTGATGCTGAATCAAAAAGTTGTTTTAGTGATATTGGTAAGTCAAATGATGATGAATATAACTTTGAAGAGTTAGAGCTAATTAAGATGCAAAAGACTAGAAAAGTAAATGAGAAGCTCAGTCATTACAAAGAACTTTATCTCTCTATAACCTTCAAGGACTTGAATGAGGCAAGAAAAATTGTGAATTTGTATGCCCTTGCAAATGCTAAACCTATAATAATGGAAAAAAGTAACATAACAAGATTAAGGTATAAATGCATAATTGGTTGTCCATTTGCCCTTCTTATTTCACAAGATGGTAAGGGTCCAGGTTTTAAGGTTAAAACATTGAAGACATACCACAATTGTGAGAATGCATTTAAAAATTCTAGAGCTTGCACAACTATTTTAGCACAATTTTTCAAGAGTAAAGGTGCAAAATAATCCTTAGTACAAGCTTAAATATATGAGACAAGACTTGAAGGATCAATCCAACTTGAATGCTAATCTCATAAAGTTGAAAAGGACCAAGAAGATGGCCCTACAAAAAAATACAGGGCAGTTTCTTAGATGATTACAACAAAATAGTGGCTTATGCAAATAAGATTAGGTTGAGCAATCCTGGTAGTGATGTTGTGATCAATTTATCAAAGGATGGGTTGGAACAAGGTAAAAGAAAGTTTCTCAGAATGTACATTTGCTTCAATGCACTGAAGTTAGGATGGAAGGAAGGTTTGAGACCCTTTATTAGACTAGATGAGACCTTCTTGAAGGGTCAATGCAAGAGACAACTATTGGTGGCTATGGCACAAGATTGTGAGAATTGTGTCTACCCATTGGCATGGGCTGTAGTGGATAAAAATACAACTAGGACATGGACATAGTTTCTACAACTTCTGAACAATTCATTGAATCTAAAAGAAGGTGAAAGTGTTACTTTATGTCTGATATGAAGAAGGTAACTAATTTCTTATATTTATTTGAATAAATTTGTCCTCTTTTTATAACAATTTATAATTATGTATTTACGTATTTGACATGTACAGGGACTATTAGAAGCAGTGAATAATGTCCTTCCTTTGTCTCATCATAGGTTCTTTAAGATGCTTTGATTATTTTTTTCCTCTTTGAGTTAGTTAACTAACTGTTCACTTTAATTGGTTATAGGTACTGTGTTAGGTATATTGAAGCCAACTGGATGAAAAGATTTAGGTCAGGGAAGATGAAGAAACTACTTTGGTGGGCTACTTGGAGTACTTATGAGGAAGGTTTTAAGGACTAGTTAAGTGCACTTGGTGCATTGTCAACAAGTGTTGCAAAAGATTTGGTAAAATATCCACCCCAAAGATGGTGCAAGGCATATATGGATACTATATGCAAAAATCAAATGGTGGATAATAATTTCACAAAATCCTTCAACTCTTGGATCCGTAAAGCAAGAGGTAAGCCAATCTTAAAAATGCTTAAAGATATAAGAATTAAAATAATGAATAGGTTAAGAGTGACGGAAAGGAATGCAAGCAAATGGACTACTAATTATAGTCCTAGGTGCATGAAATTGTTCACTGCCTATATGAAAATAGCCCAGTTATGTAATGTTGATTTTAATGGTGATCTTGGGTATGAAGTGTCTAAGGGTGAAGATAGGCATATAGTGAACTTGGTTGAGAAAAAATGCACATGTAGGTCATGGCAGTTGACTGGCATTCCTTGCCCCCATGCCATCAAGGCTATGTTGTACCAGAAGATAGAACCAATGACTGAAATTAATTGGTGGTACAGTAAGGAAGCTTACTTGACGACATATAGGGCCAAGTTGATGCCTGTAAGAGGTGAAATTCTGGAATGTACTGCCAGAACATGCAATGGACCCACCTGATCTTGTGAAAACTGTTGGAAGACTAAAGAGATCAAAAGAACTAGAGAAAAGGATGCATCAACTAAAAGAACAGGAGAGTGGGCTCACTCAAGAAAATTAACTAAAATGACATGTAGTAAGTGTGGTTTATCAACTCACAATGAAAGGACATGCAAGGTAAGAACCTTTCTTACTTATATATCTCACTGTACCCCTAAGTTCTTAACACATAAACATTTTCTTTTCAGCTTGGTGAAGAACAACAAAGGGCTACATTGAAGAAAATAAGGGTCAGAACTGAAGAAGATGAAGAAGAAGTTGAAGAAGAAGTTCACGAACATCTTTATGATGTTAACAGTTCAGCCCCTAGACCAACACAAGAGGAAGAATACCATTTTATGCCTACACCTACATTATCACAACAACAGTATGAACCATTTAGTCCTACTAGAGAGCCTGAAAGTGATCCAGATATAAGGCCTCAAGTCATATCTGAACATCTCACAAAATTGAAGATGAGGATGAATCAAAAAAGAGCCTCTAGAAATAGAGTGATATCTTTTAAAGGTGATCATGCTGGAATTAGTGAGCCTACAGATTTGCCTTACTCACCCACTAAGCTCACTTGAAAAAGAAAAGAATCTTTCACTACGAACCAGTTGAAAAGAGAAAAAGAGAAGAAGGTGGGCAAGTTGAAGACAAGAAAAGCTAATGGGAGATCTCAGATTTAGTATGTTCTGAATGATGCAAAGAAATTGACAGCCTTTACCTATTTTTTCTTGAAGTTCGTAGATGCAAAACAACGAATGTTTGTGTTTTATTTTGGGTTAATTTGGTAGATGCAAAAGAATGAATGCTTATGTTTGTTTTTGGTTTGAAGTTGGTATTAAGTTATGAAGTTTGGTGAAGCATTAATGTTTGAGTTTTGTCCAAATTTTTATTTTTGAGAAATTCTAGCAGGGTTACTAAATTTATGTGATTTAATTGGTTCGCACTAACTGTTGGAAGAACCTCTGATTATATTGGCCGACGTTACGCTATAGTTATAGCTTCCTTAATTTTCTTATATGAATCTGTTCTAATGGGATACGGTCCAAGTTATGGGGTTTTATTAGTAGGCCGATATATTGTTGGAGTTGGTATTTATTTTGCACTTATGATTGCAAGTTCATTTATGATAGGATTCATTGTATCTTATGGTTTCATTTTTTAGCTTCAATGGTGAAATGTGAGTTATTTTGAAGAAGGTCCAAAATCAACATACATTGTCTTTTTGAAATCAAATAGTAAACACATTTTAGCTAGCATTTGGCCATAAATTTATCGTCAAATATTTGTTTGATTGTGAAATTAATCAGAATATTTTCATGTTTCCAAAATTTGGCTCAAAACTAATTTTTGGATTTTGAGACTTTTAGTCACAACCTCAATTTTTTCCAAGTAAAATAAATATATGTACAAACACAATTTCAAAAACTCAAACTTTAAGTTTCAACTTCAAAATCTACGGCTATACGGGAGTGCTTAAGAAGTGTGTCATTCCCTTGTTCCATCTGTATCTATGAAAAAGCAGTTTGGGGGAAAACAGTGGCTATGATGATTCCTTTGCACATTCAAGAAGAGAAATTGGTTTCACATTAACTTGCAGGTAATTCCAAACTTGCATCTACCCTATAGCCAATTGAACAATTTTAAAGAATGCTCTTCACGGGTCAAAGCAAATTGAGATTCTGTGTAAGCCTCTTAGATGCCAGTCTGTGGAAAAAAGTGCATGCCCATGTAGTTAAACAAAATAAAATACTCATTTCAACATAACTTCATAAGTACTAAATTTCATTATAACCAAATAAAATACTCATTTCAACATAACTTCATAAGTACTATAACATGAACAAACATTCAATTCATACATTGAGTCCTAAACGTTCACTTAATGAAGAACATACACTCACTTCATGATCCCTACAACAAACACAATGAACAAAAGCACATGAAATGAAAATGATAGTTTTTAAATTTTTGATTTTCTTCTCCAGAATCATAACTTCTCCAGTCTCTTGAGCTGAAATAAATTTCATTTCTTCAATATTCTCCTCTAAAATACAAATTTTGGCAGCCTCTGGGAGATTAGCAAAATTCAGTTCTTCAATTTTTTCTCCAGATTGTCCCTTTCGGCCTCTTCCATTTCATCGACAATCCTTTTCAATCTATTTCTTTTAACCTTCATAACATCCAATTTGTTGACACCCAATTTTGGCTCTCTGTGCTAAAAATTAACGTCTTCAGACTTTTTGATCAAAATATAATTTTTTACACATTTTTTAAGTTTTTTTTAAAAATTAATAATTATCCTTATTTTAGAATTTTCATGAATTTATTCTTATTTTTTTCTTTTAATAATTTATGGCTAAGCATTCTTAGTTTCGTAAATAATAGGATTCTTATCCATGTTGACACCCAATTTTGATCATTTACAACGTAAATTAATAATCGAGTTTCTTCAATTTTAAAATAATTTTTAGCATTTTTATAAAAAAAAAATTGAACGATATGTACATTTTTATATAATTACTTTTATGGTTATTCAAAAATTGTCAAAAAAAGATTTTGTTTTTAAGTAAATATTTTGTTAAATAGTTCGACTTAATTAATAGATTTATATTTTTTTTTATTAACTACTTTAAAATTAAGTTAATTATCTTACTATGTCAAAATTAAGAAAATTATTAATTAATTGATATTAATTCATCCTATTTTAATTTTAGCCGATTTCCCTAATTAATTTCAATTTGACTAAATTTCTTAATTTATTTTGGTTAAATTCATAAGTCAATTGACTATAATCGAAATAATATGATCATGTTTAAATTGCAATTCTAGCCAATTTTCAACCCAATTCTATGATTTCCTACACTTTAACACTACAAACCACCACCCATTCCACTCCTTTTACACATGTCCCCATCACACCACCTCAATTTCCACTATCCAATTCCTAACAAATCTTCCACATTATAATACCAACATATACCGACACCAAAATCCCAATTCCAGCAAATGAACATATACTCCTGCCAATCACAATAACACGCGGCCCACCTACTTTTTTCCATCAACATATTCTTACAATTGAAACCACAACAATACATAAACAATTTCCTTTTTTTGTCATACCAGCAAAACAATGCCTAATATTCTATTCTCATGCCCATTACAATTTCCTATATACCCATAATATACTCCACCGCCCCATTCCCCAGAACAACAATATACTATATTAAACAAACCCCTTAATCCTGATCCTCGTCATTCTCTTCTCTTTTTCTCCCTCACAAACACACTACCCTCTTCCTTCTCTTCTATTTTTCTCCCTCACAGTGTCTAGGAAGCTGGCCATTTCAGCTAGAACAAAGCAACCCCTCTCTTGTGGTAAGTAAACTGAATTCGATTTTGAAACTGTGTAGCTGTTAGTAATTTTGGCATATTTCATTGTATAGAGCTTTGTTTTTAGTAAATAAATATGTTTTGCAAAGATAAAACACGTATCTACAACTCTTATGTTTATGTTGGAGCCTAGATCTGATGTTTTTGAGTAAAAAAATAGGACGAAACATAAGACAAGTTTTGTCCTCATTTTTTAATTAAAACTCCCACATGTATAATTGTTAGTGTTTTGATCATATCTTTTTGTACAAAATATATTTTACGGTGATTCTTATTTATTTGCAAGATTAAGACATATATCTACAACTTTCATGAAGGACATAAAGTCTAGTTTTGCCGTTTGAATTTTCAAAATTTAGGTACAACTTGAGGTACTTGGTTGGCCGGATTTACTGTTTTGATAGCCTTAAATGGTAATATGAAATCTTACTTCAAATAGTACAAGTTGAATATGGCCAATGAAAAAAAAAATCGTCGGTTTTTGAGGTTTTTCTAATTTAAAAGACAAAAATTTTAGTTTAAGTTTACGTTAGACTTTATATTTTGCAAGTTAAAATATAAAGTCTAATAATATTAAATCAATAACCTTCGGGGTGGCTCAATCTCCGGTAAACAATAAGTCGCTATCACAATGACAAATCCGGTAAGATCCTGACCGTAACTCAACTATGTCCACTATTTATTCCTTTTTTATATATTATTGTTATTTCATAAAAATATGCTTTACTTTTACTTTGTCATGATTATAGTGGTTGTTGTACTATTATTCTTTATTTCATCATGTAATGGGTATTTATGCGTGTTTTTTTACTAAATGTTTTGATAATGAAAAGTACAGATTTGGTGGAAAACACCTGTAAACACTATTTTATTTTTTACACTATTTTATTTTCTTTTGTTGATATCGTTATATTGTGTTTTTGCCACTATTCACGGCTTTATACTGTTATTTTATCATTTTTTTATATTATTAAATATATTACAATTTGATATGACCGATGAAGAAATTATCGTCGATTTTCAAGGCCTCCCATATTTATAAGACGAATTTGATTTTAGTTGTTATTATTATTATTTATCCCTTACTAACTCTTTTATTAAGTGTTTTTCCAGGTACTCAGAATTCTTTTCCGAGGAAGCTATTCGAATTAAGTTCGAACAATATTTTTAATTTATTATTGTGTGTATTATTGACGTTAGACAAATATTAGGCCGTTCCTTATATATTTCATTTAGTTTACTCTTTTTTGTAATTATATTTGTGTAATATTTTTATATCCTTAATTTAAAAAATGAGTTCATCACGGACTCACATTTGTGGATTCTGAACGGGCTAATACCTTCCCTTCGGAATCACTTGACCCCTTACTTAGAATCTATTGGTTTCGTAGATATTTTTTTAAATAATTAATTAGTTTCTAATTATGCTAAAATTATGGTGACTCCTTAAATTAAACTATTTTCTTTTGAAATATTTTTTAAAGAATTGAATTAAGTCATCACGACGTTGCTCCTTATTTGCAAAAAAAAATAGGGATGTAACACTTATTACAGTTACACATCTGAGCCCACTATATAATAGAATTTTATTTTTTATAGTATATATACAGACACATATATTTTTAAATTATTTTGATAATTGTTTTTTCTTTACTAATATTTTACCAAGCGTTTGTATAGGTATTCAGAGATATCTTTCGAAAATAATATTCAAAAGTATTTTTTTTCATATAGTAAAAGAGTTCTTTTTTTAAAGAGCAAATCTTTTAATATTGCATAAAAACTATTTTTTCTTATATACATTTACATTGTCTTTCTCATATTTTTATACATATAATTGACAATAGTAAACATTATTTACTTGATACATATTTTTTTATACATATATTTTATATGATTTTAATATGAATTTTTTTACATATATATGTGTTATACTTGCAAATAATAATTTTATCCCCTCCCTTATTGATAAATTAAGTCTAGCCGGGTACCACATTTTGAAGATTTTGAAGGGTGCCCAACACCTTCCCTTTGGAATAATATAAACATTTTTCTAGAATCTAAACTGGTTTTTCGCAGATTGAAACGTGAGTCATACATGTCATGCATCAAATAGATTTTCTTATTTTCCTTAATAAATTAGGTGACGACTCTATATAATAATTAATCATTTTAGAGTTTATATATTATACTTTATCTGACCTCAATAAAAATGGCATAACACAATTTATCCTTTAGGTCCATTATGACAGTTAACACTCTTGGCGGGAGTTGTTGTTTGTCTTGCCATTCCCAATATCCACATGAAGTGACCTACATGTAGTGTACAAATTCGGTCATCACATTTACATAATAATTTGCAGAAATACTTATTGTTAATTTGACCAAACAAAGTTTGTATACAAACATCCAATTCTCAAATTAATTTACAACTTAATTTGGGTCTTGGACATTTGTAGAACCTTGCATTCAAATCAGTCCAAGCCGTCAAATTTGGCGCATTGAGACCACAATGACATCTTCTTACATACGGTGCTTTAAGTGAATTGATAGAGGATTCTAACATTGCTTTGAAATCTAGAGTTGAAGAAAACTTCTACTTAGCCTATGCACGAATGAATAAGATACGAAACCACATGCATACTACTATTTTAACTCAAACAAATAAATAATTTTTCCCAAGTCTAACATAATAGAAAATGACCACCATATACAAGACAAAATTCTCAAAAGATTACAAAAATCCTAACCCATCCCAATGCACAAATCAATCAGACCCAAAATCACATGAATACTACTATTTGAACTTAAATAAGCAAGTAATTGATTCACTAATCTAACATACCGAAAGATTACGTAAATCTTAAATCCTAACAATGTTGCTTTGAAATCGTAAAATCTGAAAATGCTTCAAAATGTAGAGATGAAGAGAGTTATCTGAAGAATTTGTGGGGTCTTTTAATGGGTTGGGTCTTTTTAATGGGTGATTTGGGTCTTTTAATTGGGGTGGGGTGGGTTACTTATATGGACAGGTGGGGTGTGGTGTTTACGTGAACATCCTATATGGCGTAAATTAATATATATAGGATGTCACATTTCATTCCGTCAAACGAAAAAGTAAAACTGACCCAATAGTATAACAAGAGACATAGTTTTAAGTCCAAAAATAGTTAAATGATATATTTGACCTATTTCAAATAGTTAAAGGATATTTTTGGCCTTTTTCTTCTGTTTGATGTTTTTGAAAGCTTTCCAAAATAATAAAATACATGCAACTCGTGTTTGAACATGACCCGAGTTCCTTTTTTTCTTTTCTTGGGTAATTGACGACCCGAGAATACTACTTGCGGGTTCGTCTATAAACATCGCAATGCTTTGGAAAACTCAATTGCCCCTCCTCCGTCTGTCATTGAATGAATGCAGAAAGGGAGGGACTTCATCAAAGCAATTCGTAGAAGCTTCTTCACTCTCCATAGTAACTCTCCCATTTCTCAGGTAACAAAACACTTTCTCTCTCTGCCCTAATCACACTGTTTCAACAGCTAATGGTGACATTTTGTAACTGTTCATTCACGTACAGATGGATCAATCAACGCGTTACTGTTACAGCCCAACTTTGAAATGGAACCCTAAGGTTGAAGAATACTTCATCAAAGCTTACGGAGCTGATCATTTCTCTCGGATTTCTTCTGCTCTCACGTATGCTATTTGCCTCATCTACCTTATACGTATCACTACCAATTTGCAATCTGTCATTTCAAATTTACACTTTTTCTATTGTTATGTATCTGTTAGATAACTTATGGTTTAACTTGAGTAGTTGAGTTCTATGTTGAATTGATTAAAAGTTCTTAAATTTGATGAATATAGTTGAGCTCAATCTACGTGTTTGTAGGTCCTGGTATTCAGTACTACAAATCTTATGCTAAGCAATTTAGGCAAAAATGAGGTTGAGAAAAATAAGAGACTAACAATAAAGGACTATTAGTAATTAAATTCATTATTAATGTAGCTTCGCTTCGAAGGAAAGTTGGAGAGTATAACTGTTGTTGAATTCAAATTTATGAAAAATTCATTGTATTAGCATAAAGGGAGTTTGCTACTTCGTTGTCTGACGTTATAGACTTGTTACAATCTTTCACTATGTGGTATATACAAGTCCAGACTATTTTACCTTTGTCAGTATCATTTTAGTATGGAAAGTTGAAAGAATAATTTCTATTACGGTTAACAAAATAAGTACTCCCCCTTCTGTTACGACTTTTATGATTTCTTCTTGTTTCCAACTGTGTGTACAAACATATTTCTTTGCTTTGTTTGTGATATTTGAATGCCTTGACTGCAGGCACAAAAAGTGTCAATGATATTTCCTTTACGTATAGATGTTTCCTTAATGTGGGATTTCAATGGGTATGCTGTTGTTGTAGATGTTCCCATCTAACGTTCAAATGTTAATGCTTTTCTTAGGCGCCCATCATGTTACTCTTGTATCCGGGTGAATACGCTCAAATCAACAAGTGATGCTGTTATCGAGAAGCTTTTGGAAATTTTTAAGGAAAGAGGAATGCACGATATCGCAGTTCAAGAATCTGCTACTACATGGGAGACAGATAATTGTTGTAAGGCAACCTTAGAATGCACTGGAAGTGCAGAATCTCTTAAGGCCATCAAAATTATCTCAAAGTGTCAATTTCCTGGCTTGGATTATGTAGTTTTTGTTAAAGGTTCAGGACCGCATGCTATTCATTATGGGGACAATGAAGGCAAACCTCTTAAGGAGGTAATTGTGAGCCGAAAGTGTGCAGAGGCAGTTCTTCGTGGTGCCCAAGTGAGTGAGTTATTCAGCACTTATATAAACCCGGTCAGCTATAGGAATTCATTTTGAGTTTAATTGGAGAAGTTCATTGTCTTTCCCCCGAGTCAATGTGGATAGTAGGTATATCTCAACCTGTACATACAAGGATGGAAAAATGGCAAATCATAATGGCATTTCTAACTTTTACCAAGTGATGTATTGTGTGTTTAAGTTATCTATGTTGCTGCTTAAGTACGTGCATGCAAATGCATGATACTGTTCTTGATATATGAGATTGTCTAAGAGTTGTACATTCTTACCTATTATCTTCTCTATTATATTAAAACACTTGACTGTTTTCCCGACAACATACATACCTTTGTTTTCAGCAACATTATTGCCTAAAACCTGTGCTAATAAGACAAAGAAATTGAGAGTCTAAAGCCTATGGCTTGAATGAGTCAGTAACAACGGATTAGTGGAATGAGGGATTAAGAGACGGATAGGGAGGGAGTGATCCATCAATCATTAGTTGGCCTTCTCGTTGAACCAGTGATGGTGCTTTCCGCGGAGTTGTTTAAGTTTTTGAATTCCATTTCTAGTTCTATTTGGAAGTATTTTCAGAAAGTACACTGAAAAAGACTTACAAAGAAAAAGGAAAAAAAGAAAAAAATCATAATTGAAGAAGGAACTGTACTGTTGCATAAACTGGAAGACTTTTTAGAATTAAGGTCATGCAATCATGTGAGTATCATATTCGGCAATTTATTCTTTTCTTCTTTCTTTTCTTAATTTATCATGTCTTATTCAGGGGTGTAAATTTTGACTGGTACTTCAAGTAGTACTTACCCTTCTTCTCCATATATGCCTGTTTTATCTGAAGCTATGTGATAGGCTCATACCTTTGTCAGGACTAGTGACATCTTGACCTTCAATATCACTTGATGTTATGCATTAGTTTTTTGTCTATAGGGGCACAAATATACCAACAGGAGACACGTTCCTGCAAGTTGGCAATATTACCAAAACAATGGCATTGGAGCACCGGAAGAGCTTTCTTCTTTGATTTGCTAGAATCTTTTTGTAAAGAGTGCATGCACTTTAGTTAAATTACAAATTAGTACCCGACACATTAATCTTACCATTTACTTGTCATATTTCCCAGGTTTATGTGCCTGGTGTTTTGGCATGCAGTGCTCATGTTGAAAGAGGTGATGCAGTTGCAGTTTCAGTTGCTGTGGAACAGTCTGGTCCAGATGGTGGATGGGGTATTGCAATGACACGCGGGACTGTTCTACAAGGATCACAAGAAGGTAAACTAACTTCTTGTTTGCACCTTTTCATATCTAATAAAGTGTCCTTTCTGAATTCTTACACTGATTTGACCCCAAAGGCATTAATGCGTTTCTGTGTGAAAAAGTTTGCTGAGGAACTTACTATTTCTTTGACATAAACTTGATATGTGCGTGTAATTGCAGTATACATTTTGGTCTTGCTTTTGGCGTTTCCTCATTTTCACTTTTGCCCAAATATGACTGGGCATCAGTAAATTAATGATTTTGTATCGGTAACAATTAACACCTGCCTCAGCTAGTAGTTAGAGCTGGGGGTAAGCCCGTTGGTTTCGATGTAGAAAAGGTTTTATTTGCTGGGGTGATGGTATGCACTTAATGCACAGAATTCAGATATTTATTTCTCAATGAATGAGAATTTCCTTAATGTGAGAGTTATTTTGACTCCTTATTTTGGCGAATTTCTTGCAAAATGAAAAGCTAGTTTTGCAGTAAGATATTTGATAATTTATTTGAACCGTTGGCTTCATTTCACATTACTCTGAACGGATTTTAATCTTTTCAGAAATATCCTCCTTCTCACATGATTATGGTGGGATATACTGCATTTTTATGGTTAAATACCAAGATGATTTTTCATCTAGTCTGGTTTTGTGGATACAATTTTGTTATAGTCTTTTTTCTTTATTACTTGTAAAAAAAAGGTCCAGACTCTACTTAATGGGATTTCACTGGGTATGTTGTTGTACTTGTAAAAAAGGTATGCTATGATCGTTCTGAAATATACACTAGATCTGCTTGATTTGTTGAAATATTGTCTTCTCTCTTACACAATCAAATTTTGCAGTATATAAAATTTATGTCATTTTTTATTATTTTTAAGTTGTATGACATTCTTCGAGCCAATAGAGTGACCAATCTCAGTTTTGATTAGATCCTTATTATTTTGAAAGAGATGGCTTCTACATTGGCCAAGCAACAGCAATGATGTCCAGAGCTGGGATGTTTCGTGTTACTGAAGGAGTTGCAGTGAATATGAAGGAAAGAGTATTTAGACTACCCTCCTTTTATGGTATAAGTTTCTCGCCATTTCCAGTATTATTGAAATCATTTACAGGATATTATGTGCATACAGTTTTATGGCGTACTCTGGTTTGTCCCACCTGATGATGAGAATCTGCTTCAATTTAATAAATGTTGTTACTATCTAGTTTTAAAGAATATTTACAGTCTAGCATTTTTAAATTGCTACTTAATTCTTGTCTGATAGGGGTATCTCTGCCTTTTTATATATAGGATTTTCCCCCATTATGAATGAAATTATTTCTTACTTGATAAAAAAGTGTCTCTTCCTTTTTTCTTTTGGTATCTGTATCAATTTCGATTCTGTTTCTCATCCCTGTTGAGAATTACTGTGGCACATTTACACTATTAGCTGATATTTTAAGTCTAAGTCATGGTTATGAACTGGAAATGAGGAACTTTAACATACTCAAGTTCACAACGACAGAAGTGATGTAAGATGTCTGTGAGAATCAGAAGTATAGTATGCTAATATAGTGTTTGTTCGTTTGGTGCATAGATTTTAGAGTATAGTAACAGTTGATGCACTCCTTTGTGATGACTGATTAGATGTCATCCATTTATCAAGAGGAGTAGAAAAGAGAGTTTATTTCCGTGTGATTTTACTAATTTTGTGTTAGAAGCTTTAGTTTTTTGCCTTTCTAAATTGCAGTGATTAGAATGTGGAGAAATTTTCTGGCCATTTTGGAAGGCAAATTAAAACCAAATTTCTGGTTAGACCCAGGATCGATTCAACATGAATGATATTTTGCCATTAGAGACCCTTCCAAGCTCTCTCTAAATATGTTTATCATGATAGTCAGTTGCCTATTCGTGTTCCTGAGAATGGACAAGGGGAGAATCGGTCCCATTAGTGGTCAAAAAGCAGTGTACATGATGATTCTGGTCACAGTCACTAAACAATATAAGTTTCCATTTCTAGACAGAGACATTAACGGCTTTTGTCACTTTTCGAAGGTAAGGCTCTTTGGAGGGATGCTATATTTGCAAATTTTCAACATAGTTGGTTAGAGTCCAACAATATTGCAAATCATTATCTTCCTGAAGGTAGCGCTTGGGTAGATGCTATTGCCACTTCCGTTGTATAAAGAAAATGGAATGTCTTAGTAGTCCAGAACTGTTAGTGATGCAGAAGGAATGGGGGAGTCCGTTAAGTTGAACTTTTGTTGTTATCAGTGTACTCAGCAGTTCTTCTCTGATTGTTAAAAGTATCTTTATTAATGAAAAAGGAAACACTTCGTACACTTGTCCTCTCCATGAGTGATTTTGTCAGTGTTGCCTATTGTCTTTTTGCACAGTGGTTTTCTGAATATGAAAGAAAGAACAAAAAGGAAACATTATACACAAGAATATACTTCCAAGTGATTTTGGATTGTCTGTAAATAGCAACTTCTTTTCGAAGTTGTGAGATTGATTATAATATCTTGCTTTCAGATTTGCTTGAGGGCGAGATTTTTCTTCAGAACCTGCCAAGCATAATAACTGCACATGCCTTAGGTATGTCCATAATTTCTCACATTGTTTTAACGGTGAGTCTATACCATTACATTATATGCACACTATATATTCTTACGGTAACTCATGCATTTTGAACTTGTTTCTTGTTTCCTTACTATATGCTGCAAGTTTGAAGTATTCGTATTGTAAGAACAATGAGTTCGCATTAGTTTTAAGTGCCAGTTTAAATTTGAAGAGGAATGGTAAACAGTTAATTTGGTTGATCATTATGCTTTAAGATCAAATGATGTAACTTGTAAATTGATTAAATGGATTATGCTGTTTCCAGTATTCTCTGAAAGATGAACTCTGGGATTAATTTCTCTGAGAATAAGATATAATCCTCTGAAAGTATAGCAAATTGAAGAAGTCTTCCTATAATTTATATATCTCAACTCAGATCCACAGTGGTGCTGCATCAGTTTATCTTCTTGACTTGATACTTGCTTTCTTTGATTCTGATATCAGTAGTATGCCCTAACAAGCTTCACCATCCCTTGTATTAACCTGTTTTTTACTCTTGTAAATTCTACTATACATGGCTATCGTTGATCTAGAGAGATGCTGTCCAACTTGAACATCAGCTTTAACAAGGCCACTCTGAGATTAACTCCTGAATGTCGATAAAGTGTTGCATTTGCAGGCACTTGCTAACAAATGCACATTATGTCCTGACTATGGTGATTAAGCTATTGTTTTTACTGGATATCTCAGTCTATAGCCTAATACATTTTATAGTGTGGAAAATGGAATTTTGGTTTTGTAATAAGGTACCTTGCTCTACATCCTGCTTTTGTGACAACTTGCAGATGTATTCCCCTTTCTTTCTATGCATGAAGTTTCTTCTTCTTTTGTCTTTCCTCAACACTCTAATACTACCTATCACGTAACTTCTGCAAAAAATAGCTTGGTTAAGTGAGTAGTTATCTCATCTCCAATGACATGTTTCTTCTTCCTACAACAAATTGTTCTAGATCCTCAACCGGGAGAGAGAATATTGGACATGTGTGCAGCTCCAGGGGGGAAAACCACAGCCATAGCAAGCCTAATGAAGGACAAAGGGGAGGTTGTTGCTGTTGACAGATCTCATAATAAGGTGCACCTTCTGAACTTGACAGGTGATTATAAGTGTATTATTATCTTTAATATTTGGCCCATCTTTAACTTCACAATATTTTGGATTCCTTGGTGCTTACTGAAATGATTTTACATGGAAGGTTAAGGTGTCCTTAAATTGCTGAGACTTGCACCATGGCAGTCTGATCCTTTCATTGATAGTATTTGCTTAAGAATGGTATAGCATTTTGTGTTGAGTAATAAAAACAATGACAGTAAGCTGACATATCCCTTACTTGAGGCAAATTTATTCAATTACATACACCTTAATAGATGACAGTTGTTCAGGTGCTACTTTGGCGACTTAGAGAAATCCAGGTATCACTAGCCTATGAT
This sequence comes from Solanum dulcamara, assembly GCF_947179165.1. NCBI lineage: Eukaryota > Viridiplantae > Streptophyta > Magnoliopsida > Solanales > Solanaceae > Solanum > Solanum dulcamara. Next base: position 13,188,761 of record NC_077242.1, read on the forward strand.
TGCTAGTGGAAGAATTAGCGTTTATGGAGCGATTTAGGTGCATATTTTATAAGTCTGTGGAGATGTCAGCTTACTTGCCCCATAATGAAGGAATTCAGTATATTCCCCTTCAGATAAAGAAAGCCCCTGATTACCTGCAGTGGCAGTTTGAGCAACATGAACACTTTTGGATGTCGACAATCTAAAGTATATCATAGTTCACGAATGTGTCCAGTCCTCTTAAAAGAACTACACTTGGGGTTGAGATATTAAAAATGACTCCTCTTCAATTCTGCATAGTCTGAGATACCAGAATAGAGGAGTCAATGGTTGGTGATGAGATCACTTTGTGACTAGATAGTGACAAGGCGAAGTAATAGAGAGAATTCATCCATGGTAGGAACAATATGAGGTCATAAGGAAGTCCTATAAGTGTAAGAACTAGAAACATTTTCCTTTGTTATTCATGTTGTTTTTCAACACTAGTATTGACTAATATCAACTTCTTAAATTTCCCATTGTTCTCGGGCCTTCTCATCACCCTGGCTTCCCTTTTTTGGTTTAGTGATCTTGGACACTGTGACCTTGCACTACAACTCAATAAGGAAGCCCAAATTAAATAGATAGAACTTCCCATTGAGGGTTCCAAAGTAATCATAAAACTTTGATTTGCAATCCCATGTATTTGGAACTAAAACATGAAACCTGAAAAACATGGTTATTGAAGAGAGTTCTGGGAAAACAAAATAGTAAACAATCAAGATTCAGGAAGGGAACAGTATCAGTTCTGCCTAAAAAACCGTCGAAGAGTTGCTGCAAAAGTGACCTGAAATAAAATCTGGAGAGTATAGACTGTTCAGGCAGAACACGCAGTAAAAGGAGAAACCAGAGAAGCCGATGGAACTGGAGAACAAATTGTTTGGAAAGTGAAAATATGACCAGATCTGTAAATCTAGTTATTGGAACTGTTGGAAATGGGTGGGCTTAGTTCAGAATCACCAGTCGTCCCCCAAGGACCTTAGATCAGCGGTGGAGGTTACCGGAAAAGAAGTCTCGGTGACTGTCCCAGATGTTGCTGATTACCGCACAATGAGGGGTCGTTTGGTTTGAAGACAAGTTATGATGGGATTAGTTAAGATGAGATAAGTTATGCTGGGATTAGTTATGATAGGATAAGTTATGCTGGTATTATTTCTTATTGATTGTTTGGTTTGTTGTATTCAAAATAATATGCATTGAATAAATTTTAAGAACAAGTTGTTTGTTTACAAAAATACCCTTCACTTTATTTAGTTTTTTATATTTTCTTTGCAAGCTTTAGTTATTCATTCTTAAAAATAAAATTTTCATCTTATTTATCTTAAATATTTTTGTGTGTGCATTCCTATGATGGTACCATATGTATTTAAAAATAAAATATTCATCTTATTTAGCTTAAAAATAGAGCTTTCATCTTAAATTTGTTTAAGTAAAAGATGATTTATTATTTATATCACTTCATTTAAACACATATTACTCTTAAATTGTAAAATACTAAAGTTTTAATTTTAGTTGATATATAAAAATACAAGCTTTCAAGTTACTAAAAAAATATATAATTAAAAATATATAATTTAGTAGTAGAGAAATCAAAACATAAATAAACATAAGAATTAGTTAAATAAATTAATAAATAAAAATTATATTTGTATAGTCTAATTTTTTAATTAAAAGAATTATCATAAAAATAAGGAGCAGTGAAGATTGTAAATGTTAATATACATGGTATTAAAAATAATGTGAATATACATAAATGTGAAAAGTGATGTATAAAAAGGGTTCAAAGGGATATTTTTGTCATGTTCTCTATTTTATCCTGAGATTACTATAACACCCAAGAGGAGGGATAACTTATTCCGGTACTAATTATTAATCCCGAGATAAGTTATCCCGGACTTGCCAACCAAACAACAAATTAAGTGGCACTATAATTTAATTCCGAGACTATTTGATGTTATTCTTCACACTAAACGACCCCTGAGTGTTTCTCCCCAAAGATCTGATACCATGTGAGGAATAAAGGCATAGGAGAAAATATTATTGAGGTTTTTTCAAGTGATTTACTCATCATTGTTTGGATGATGAGTTTGTTTTTGTGAATGTACAATTACCTTTATCTCAAAAAAAAGTAAAGGCATGAGAAAAAATATAATTAAGATGTGTGTTGCTAATTGCTTACAGTGAACCTTTTTTATATCCATACTTACACATTACATAATACATGGTTTCCAATGTCGCCGGAAAGAACTCTCTCAAGCAAAACTCCCAAGACTCCCTCTCTCCTACTTCCTAGCAGAGAGGAAACCCCTTGCCGGAAACACCTTTTTCTTTCTATTCCAAGCTATCACACTCTGACAGCTTACACCACCTTTCTTTCTCCTTTCCCAATAGCCTGAGCAGTTCCATTTCAGATTACTGATGGAGGAAAACAGGATATATTTCAACGGAGTTTTCAAATCTTTTGACATCATCAGATGGGTAGTGGGAAGAGATACATGGTTTGAATGGGTGGAGAGAAGTCGTAACATGATGAGAAGATCAACTATGAGTGTAAGAACTACGAAATGGCTGTGCACCATTCTTAAAGAGGCATCCAAGGATAAAGAAAAAGTGATCAGGAGATGGAGGAACACGGAGAAACTTACATAGACTTTCTGTACAAGGAAGGTGATGACCATGGCAGATATATAAGCATTCTCTCTCTACATGGTATGGAAAGATCAGTTATAATAATCCCTGAGCTAGCTTTAAATGCAGGGTGGAATGACATAGCTTTTAAGATAGAGAGGCTCATTCAATGCTCTCACCAACCAAAGTTTGCAGAACAACCCAGACTATTTAAGGAAGACCTCTCCTATGCCCAAGCAACAGGGGAAAGCAAATGGCATTCAAATACACTTTGCGAGACGACAGGGGAAAGCAAATGGCATTCAAATACACTTTGCGAGACGACAGGGGGAAAGAAAATGGCATTCAAATACACTTTGCGAGACGACACTCTCCTACAATGAAGGTGATCTCCATATCACAGAACCCCATGAAGAGAGAGACACCGGCCTTTTCAAGAGATGCATAGTGGGTTCGTTTAAAGAGGGAGAAACAAAACTACTTTCTTTATAAGACATCAGGAGATGGAGTGCAATTTCTTGGAAAGCAGTATTTGGAATAAGCATATATGAGATGGCAAACAACTCATTTTTGTTCGAGTTTTCGAACCGAAACATGACCGAACAAATTATCCAGAAGGAGTGGAGATGGGGAAAATCAAAATCTATTTACATTGGTGGAACCCAGTAATAGGATGCAAAAATTCAAACCAGAAATCTAAAACCACTTGGATTCGAGCTTTGGGGATTCCATTACAACTCCGGTCACAATGGATTTTCACAGAAATTGAGAATATTTGCGGTGGTTGGAATTGGATCGCAACAGAAGAGCAGACAAGTCTGAAAAACCATTTGAAGTGGGCAAGAGTCAAAATCAAAGGAGATGGTCAAAGTTGCCCTAACAAGGTATCAATTGAAAGAGATGGAATTAAGTTTTTCATCCCCATCTAGGTGGTGTAGAAAGTCCGATTCCAAATGGCGTCGCTGAAATTGGGAGACAATTCCCAGAAGATACTGCCGGAGATGGGAGAATGTAGCACTGGACTCCAAAGGTCCCTCTTTGTCAAAGGACCAACATGCAATATCTTTGTCCATAGCAGGAAAAGGACAAAGTTTCATACCTACAACTGTTGGAATTCAGCAAAAACACGTGGGGTATGCAGAGACAACTGAGGTAATTTTTAAATGTAAGTTGAAGGTCACGTGAGAAGAAGGTGGAGACCCAAGCGTTTCCTAGACACCACTTGGGCCAGTTCTCCAAGAAAAATAAAATTGGGCCTGATAGAGCCAATGTCATTTTTAAGGATCAAACCCATTAATGAAGGTTTTTTCGATCCTCTTTCTTCAAAAGTGAGAGGCGAAGTCTCAGTTCCAAAGCATGACCATTTGGAACTGGAAATCGCGATAGAGGGAGCACATGCATATAATGGAAAAATTTCCTCAGACATATGAGATACAGGAAATTATCTGGAGTGCATTCCAGATGCCACAACAAAGGAGGTTAATAGCAACAAAGCAGATTTGGCTTCGGAAATCTCAAAGGACCAAAGCACCATAGTTACCATGCAGAATGACACATAAATTGAAGAATGGATGGCGGTAGATGTAAAACCAATTCAACAGGATCAGAGTCTTATTATTCAGAAGGAGAAGGAGACATCTGCATGGGTAAGACAAAATATGATTAAGCTGGGAAAATGTTTGGGGTTGATTTCGAGGGAGATGAAGAGGAGTCGCTGGAGTTACTTGTGCAAATAGATAGCTACAGGCATGCTAGAAAGATGGAAAATGATTTCATCATTAAGAGGCCTAGATTCAAGGGGGTTCAGGAGCTTAGAAGGCTCGCATCTTTCGACATCAAAGTAAAACTGTGTCCTAGAATGTAAGATGGCTTAATAGTGGGGATAAAAGAAGATTGGTGAAAAGCTTAATTTTCAACTGGAATGCAGACATAGTCTGTCTACAGGAATCTAAGCTAGAGGGGGAGATTAAAGATATGATAAAAGAATTATGGGGTGGAAGATGAGTCAAATATGCTTGTCTTCAAGCTAGTGGCACAAGAGGGGGAATTCTGATGTTATGGGATAGAGGATCGTGGAGAGTGGAAGTTCTGGAAATTGGCTCTTACACTCTTACATGTAAATTTGAGGCTCTGTTGGAGGATTATAAGTGTCATAATACAGGAGTATATGCTCCGAATTGCAGATTTGAAAGAGAACATGTATGAGAGGAAATAGGGGCTGTCAGGAGTTTGTTTGAAGGGACATGGGTAGTGTGTGGTGACTTCAATGTCACACAATTTCTATCTGAGAAGAAAAATTGCAGGAGGAGAACACCAACAATGGTAGATTTTTCAGACTTCATTGCAGACATGGATATTTTGGATTTACAACTAGAAGGGGGGAGCTTTACCTGGTTCAAAGGAGACAACAACAATGCTGCTTCTAGAATTGATAGGATTCTGATATCGAAGGAATGGGATGACAGTTTCAGCAATTAAACAGGTTGTGTTGCAGAGATCATGCTCAGATCATAATCCAATTACACTACAATGTGGAGCCTGGATCAAAACAAATCCTATTTCAAATTTGATAACTGGTGGTTGAATATGGAGGGTTTTGTGGAAAGAGTCAGATGGTGGTGGGAGTCTCTTGTTTTTATTGGAAAGCCTGATTACATCCTGGGATGTTAATTAAAGACTTTTAAAAGGCAAACTGAAGGAGTGGAGCAATACGAGCTTTGGAAATCTAAGAATGCAGAAAGTCCAAATTCTGAGGTAGTTGGCCATTCTAGATACAGTAATGGAGAACAGGACTTTAACAGAATCAGATGCATCTTTGTAGGCATCTCTTCTAATGGATTATGAAGAGCACTTAAAAAGTGAAGAGATAGCATGGAGATAAAGATTAAGGGCACTTTGGCTGAAAGAGGGGACAAAAATACCAAATATTTCACAAAGTGGCCAATGCACATAAAAGAAGCAATAATATTGACCAACTGATGATTGAAGATGAATTTGTGATGGATCCGGTGAGAATCAGAGGGGAAACTATTGGGTTCTATCAGAAGTTATATTAAGAAAACACAGGTTGGAGACCTTCAATTAATTTGATCAATTGTTCGGTGATCATTGAAGAGGAAAGAGAAGCTCTACCAGAAGTGTTTTCACGTTTGAAGATGTGTGCAATGGACAAAGCTCCTTGTCCAGATGGCTTCACAATGGGGCTCTACATCAAATGCTGGGATGTAGTAAAAAAAGGATATCATGGAAACTTTCAAGAACTTCCATTCTCATGGTGTATTTGAGAAAAGTTTCAATGCCACATACGTTGCTTTGATTCCAAAGAAGCATGGAGCCAAGGAACTGAGAGATTTCAGACCTATCAGTCTCATAGGTAGTGTCTACAAGCTGCTATCAAAGGTGCTGACAGAAAGATTGAAGAAAGTTGTTGACAAGCTGGTAGATGTTCAACAGTTGGCTTTCATTAAGAACAAACAAATAATGGATGCTATCCTAATTGCAAATAAGGTGGTAGATTCCAAAATTACTCAAGGAAAGATAAGAATTTTGTGCAAATTGGATATTGAGAAGGCATATGACCATGTAAACTGGGAATTTTTGCTGAAAATGCCCTCATGTATGGGTTTTGGAAGCAAGTGGATTCACTGGGTAAGATATTGCATCTCCACTTGTATGATTTTCAGTTCTTATCAATGGAACACCTGAAGGGGGAGAAAAGCTCCTTTGTCTCCTTTTCTCTTTATCATAGTCATGGAGGGTCTAAGTTACATGATAAAGGTGACTAGGAATAATGAATGTCTAAGAGGTTTTGAGGCAATCGCAAACCAAACCCCAAGTTCAAATGCCAATGTGGAAGTCAACCACCTCCAGTATGTTGATGATCCCTTAATCCTTTGTAATGCTGAGGAAGGGCAATTACTGATCCTGAGATCAATTTTAGTGCTTTTTGAGGGAGTTTCTGCACATGTGGCTAAAAAACCTCCCCTTCTTCCCTCTTCTTAATAAGAATATGAGCCTTTATATAGGCTCCAAAAATTTTAAATTTTCATACAATTTTCGATGTGGGAGATTGGAGATTTTTTTTTATAGACAAAACTAAATTTTTTTTAATACAAACTATAATTAAACTAACCTAACTAAAATTGTATTTAGTTAAATATAAAATCTTTTTGAGATAATTTTTGAATAACTATATAAATAGTAATCAAAGATATAGTTATATAAAAATATGTATATTATACTAAAATTTATAAAAAAAATAGTTAAGAATAACATGAAAATATCTTTATTTTTTATAAAAGCTAATTATTTCAAAAATGTTCGAAATTCAAAGAAACTCGATAGTTAATTTGCGTTGTGGAGGGTTAAAATTGGGTGTCAACAATTGTCCCTTTCTTTGGATATGATCGATAAAAGAGATCCTAGACAAAGAAAATTGACAAATCTCATTTTGATCGACTCCATCTTCATCTTTCTGAAAAGGGGTTGGTATGGATTTTTGAATTATGGTTGGACCCCAAAATAACCACATGCTTTCCGATAAGAATGTGGTTTACTGTGGTGGAAGTCGTTCCTCAGCTCGTGTCCTATGAGTTCTATATTTCTTTTTGGACTGTGTCCCAGTTCGCTGCTAAGAAAAGATTCCACGTTGTGCTGCATCTTCTTTGATGTCATTCACAATTTCTTTCTTCTTTACATATTGAAAATATCCATTGGTAGGATAATGTTGCTCTATTGGTAGGATGGTGATCCATTGATAGGATACGTGGCAAAATAATTGTCTGTCCATCAGTAAAACAAATGGAGACCCATTGGTAGGATATAAATGTGTGTCCATCGATAGGATGAATGAAAATCCATTGGTAGGATATGTTGGTCCATCAATAGGACGAATGATGATCCATTGTAGGACGAGTAAATGTGATCCATTGGTAGGATATTTTGGCAAAATAATTGTCTGTCCATCGATAGGACGAATGAAGATCCATTGATAGGATATAAATGTGTGTCCATTGATAGGACGAATGAAGATGATCCATCAGCATGATATGTTGCATGTCCATTGGTAGGACGAATAAAGGTGATCCACCGATAGGATATTTTGGCAAAATAATTGTATGTCCATTGGTAGGACGAATGAAGATCCATTGATAGGATATAAATGCGTGTCCATCGGTAGGACGAATGAAAATCCATTGGTAGGATAATGTTGCATGTCCATCGATAGGACGAATGAAGGTGATCCATCGGCAGGATATGATGCATGTCCATTGATAGGATAATGATCCATTGGCAAGTTGCACTTCAAATCTTCTCTGATATTTGATGCGCCTTACGTAGCCCTTTAGGTGTTTATAACGCTGGAAAATGCTGATGTTTCTCTTTGATGAGATCGATATACTATAGCCCTCTCGGTAATAAAATTACCACTTCTGGTAATATAATATGAATGATCCTCTTGTCAATAATATGCAATGTTATCCTCTTGGATGATTTGAATGATGCATGACCGTCTTGGTAATGTAATAAAAATAAAATGGCCCTCTTGGCAATAATATGCAATGTCATCCTCTTAGATGATTTGAATGATGCATAACCCTCTTGGTGATGCAATGAAAATTAAATGACCCTCTTGGCAAATGAATATGCAAATGTCATCCTCTTGGATGATTTGAATGATACACGACCCTCTTGGCAATGTAATGTAATGAAATGGCCCTCTTGACAAATGAATATGCAATGTCATCCTCTTGGATGATTTGAATGATGCATGACCTTCTTGGTAATGTAATGAAAATGAAATGGCCCTCTTGGCAAATGAATATGCAATGGTCCTCTTGGCAAATGAAAATGCAAATGTCATCTTCTTGGATAATTTAAATGATGCATTACCCTCTTGGTAATGCAATGAAAATGAAATGGTCCTCTTGGCAAATGAATATGCAATAGCCCTCTATGCAAAGAAAATGCAATGACCCTCTTGGCAAATGAAAATGCAATGGCCCTCTTGGCAAATGAAAATGCAATGGCCCTCTTGGCAAATAAATATGCAATGGCCCTCTTGGCAAATAAATATGCAATGATCCTCTTGGAAAATGAAAATGTAATGACCCTCTTGGCAAATAAATATGCAATGGCCCTCTTGGTAAATAAATATGCAATGGCCCTCTTGGCAATGAATATGCAATGTCTCTCTTGGCAATTGAAAATACAATGACCCTCTTGGTAAATAAATATGCAATGGCCCTCTTGACAAATAAATATGCAATGACCCTCTTGGCAAATGAAAATGCAATGGTCCTCTTTGCAAATGAAAATGCAATGGCCCTCTTGGCAAATAAATATGCAATGAACCTCTTGGCAATGAATATGCAATGACCCTCTTGGCAAATGAAAATGCAATGGCCCTCTTTGCAAATGAAAATGCAAATATCATCCTCTTGGATGATTTGACATGTTATCATTTTTTATTATTATTTATTTATTTATTTTGAACAATTTGTGTTCGTTGGGACTCATGTCTTTGATAGAAGTTTATACGAGGCCTTAGTGGCTCGCATCTTGAATTTATGTTCGCTCCATTATAGCAATGTTGGAGATTATTTGAAGTTGACTTCGAACTTCTAACAATTCTTGACAGAATTTTTGAGATCTTCCACAAAAATTCTATCCCAGTTAGATCTCTTGACAAATGTCGAGCTGCTGAAAAAAAATTTGACATTCTGGTGAAATTTTTGAGATCTTCTCAAAAATTCTGTCTCAGTTGCATATATTAACATGATCTCCAATCTTGACTTGCTGGAGATAGTATCTTCTTGTGAATTTTTGAGATCTTCTCAAAAATTCTGTCCAGTTTTCATTGTAAGGGAGAAATAAAAATCTTACGGGGAACATAATCGAGCTATTATGGCGCCTACATATCTTGTTGGTGCAGGAATCAGGTCAAATGTAGTCTCAATCCTGTGGATGATGAGTATTGTAAAATCTGAGACAAGATAATCAGTAGTCACATGTGTAATATGAGCATAATAATATGAAAAACTGTATTACTTGTAATATTTACAATTTATAAACAAGAGATATGCCGCCCATTTGAGATAGACGATCCAATGAAGTAAAATAGGCATCTCACACTGATGGGATTCGCCTAATGTCACATTATTTAGAGCAAACCATCAAATTTCAAAGGACAAATGCAATTATTATTTTTTGAGAATGTAAAGAGATAATCAAATTTTGACTACAATTGATACCAACAGTTAGGATTGCATAGAACTATTTCTCAATTTCTTTCTTATACCTTAGATTGACTTCAAGGTAATTCCTATAACTTCAAGTAGTACCTCAAACATACTTAAGTGTCGACAAGATTTTTTCCATATTGCTTCAAAACAAGGTTTAGAATTATACTAATCCTCCTGTTTCAAGTGCCCTCACAATAAAGAAAGTCCTACTTCGCATATATTTGAAGTGTTTGATTTGAGGACATTTTGCAAAGTGCACTCACACTCTCAAGAAAGTTCAACGCATGCAACTGTGATACCATATGCTTGGCCTGCATGTAATTCTCCACTAATGTGAGAATATTTGGAATGAGATCATGTAGGGCTTGTTTATTGGCTTTTAATGTAGGCTTAGAGACGGGTAGGATATTTATTTGGGATAAAAGTGACTTAATCTCTCCTTGCGTCACACTGAATTTGTGTTTTTGATGATTGTTACGACTTTTGGCGTTTGATCCTCTTTGTTTTCTCCTTCTTATATTTTGACTTCTTTTTGAGTCTTTATTATTTGAGCTTTTTCTCTTTTCACCCCTTCCTTTTGAGGTTTTTCCTCTTTTGTTAGAGTAGTTTTCTTTTTATCTTACATCGATCTTGTAGGATTTTTTTTTGAAAGTCGTCTTTGTTTTCTTGACTTTGGAGACTTTACGTCTTTTGTCTTAGACAATTTCAAAGTTGGATCTTCTTTTATAATTTGTACGTCTACGGTGCGCTCAAGGAGATTGGGCCAAGAGAGGAATAGTGCATGTAAGCACTCAAAAGGGAAAAGGCTAAGATGTGGTAGTCCAAAGAAAAGGCTTTAGGCTCAAAGTGGGAAAACTAGGGATTAATGTTATTTGGTAGGCTTTGAAAGGCACAATCGCGTCAAAAAAGGCCTACAATCCTTTCTCAAACCAAACATAACTCAGGATTTCGCTTCAACAAACATTCAGGCCAAGTTCTAGATCAACAGTGCGATGCAATTGAATTTTAATCTAAAGCTCACCACACAATGTACATGAAGTCATGAGGTTGGTTTTATTCTTACCTTGAATGCCTGTAAGAGAATTTTCAAGCATCACAAAAGTACAAATGAAAGATACCAACAGAAGCTATGATTTACCACAAACCCAATCATTTTCATCATATTGAATATTTCGTATGCTTCTAAATATATTCGTCTCAATCAAGAAGATATGACTCTTAAAATATGTACACAATTTATAATTTTTTTTATTTTTTTATTATTATATTTTATTATTATTATTTTAGTATAGATTTCTAAAGTGCTTACTTTATTGATTTGTAGTCCATTATGTCTTTTTTTTCTAATTCAATATGACAGATCTTTTGATTGACCTTATGTTGCATTATGGGGGTAAATGGATTACAAAACCACAACTAGAATATGACGAAAAGTATGTTGCTACTAGGAGAGATACTGATTCACATCACATAGAATATGATAAGATAGTGGAAGAGTACACAAGTAACTTTGAATTTCTGCTTGTGAAACAACTATTTGTGAAATTGCCTTCTAAAAAATTTTACTTGATTGAAGGGACTGAAGGTGTTAGGATACTCCAAAGCTTATTGAATGAACAATTTAAGGTGATTCATTTCTTTGCTGTTGATGATTTTGAACAAACTGTTTCAGCCCCAAATATTATTCACCATAGTGAAATACATTTGGTTGAATGTGAATATGGAACTGATGCTGAATCAAAAAGTTGTTTTAGTGATATTGGTAAGTCAAATGATGATGAATATAACTTTGAAGAGTTAGAGCTAATTAAGATGCAAAAGACTAGAAAAGTAAATGAGAAGCTCAGTCATTACAAAGAACTTTATCTCTCTATAACCTTCAAGGACTTGAATGAGGCAAGAAAAATTGTGAATTTGTATGCCCTTGCAAATGCTAAACCTATAATAATGGAAAAAAGTAACATAACAAGATTAAGGTATAAATGCATAATTGGTTGTCCATTTGCCCTTCTTATTTCACAAGATGGTAAGGGTCCAGGTTTTAAGGTTAAAACATTGAAGACATACCACAATTGTGAGAATGCATTTAAAAATTCTAGAGCTTGCACAACTATTTTAGCACAATTTTTCAAGAGTAAAGGTGCAAAATAATCCTTAGTACAAGCTTAAATATATGAGACAAGACTTGAAGGATCAATCCAACTTGAATGCTAATCTCATAAAGTTGAAAAGGACCAAGAAGATGGCCCTACAAAAAAATACAGGGCAGTTTCTTAGATGATTACAACAAAATAGTGGCTTATGCAAATAAGATTAGGTTGAGCAATCCTGGTAGTGATGTTGTGATCAATTTATCAAAGGATGGGTTGGAACAAGGTAAAAGAAAGTTTCTCAGAATGTACATTTGCTTCAATGCACTGAAGTTAGGATGGAAGGAAGGTTTGAGACCCTTTATTAGACTAGATGAGACCTTCTTGAAGGGTCAATGCAAGAGACAACTATTGGTGGCTATGGCACAAGATTGTGAGAATTGTGTCTACCCATTGGCATGGGCTGTAGTGGATAAAAATACAACTAGGACATGGACATAGTTTCTACAACTTCTGAACAATTCATTGAATCTAAAAGAAGGTGAAAGTGTTACTTTATGTCTGATATGAAGAAGGTAACTAATTTCTTATATTTATTTGAATAAATTTGTCCTCTTTTTATAACAATTTATAATTATGTATTTACGTATTTGACATGTACAGGGACTATTAGAAGCAGTGAATAATGTCCTTCCTTTGTCTCATCATAGGTTCTTTAAGATGCTTTGATTATTTTTTTCCTCTTTGAGTTAGTTAACTAACTGTTCACTTTAATTGGTTATAGGTACTGTGTTAGGCATATTGAAGCCAACTGGATGAAAAGATTTAGGTCAGGGAAGATGAAGAAACTACTTTGGTGGGCTACTTGGAGTACTTATGAGGAAGGTTTTAAGGACTAGTTAAGTGCACTTGGTGCATTGTCAACAAGTGTTGCAAAAGATTTGGTAAAATATCCACCCCAAAGATGGTGCAAGGCATATATGGATACTATATGCAAAAATCAAATGGTGGATAATAATTTCACAAAATCCTTCAACTCTTGGATCCGTAAAGCAAGAGGTAAGCCAATCTTAAAAATGCTTAAAGATATAAGAATTAAAATAATGAATAGGTTAAGAGTGACGGAAAGGAATGCAAGCAAATGGACTACTAATTATAGTCCTAGGTGCATGAAATTGTTCACTGCCTATATGAAAATAGCCCAGTTATGTAATGTTGATTTTAATGGTGATCTTGGGTATGAAGTGTCTAAGGGTGAAGATAGGCATATAGTGAACTTGGTTGAGAAAAAATGCACATGTAGGTCATGGCAGTTGACTGGCATTCCTTGCCCCCATGCCATCAAGGCTATGTTGTACCAGAAGATAGAACCAATGACTGAAATTAATTGGTGGTACAGTAAGGAAGCTTACTTGACGACATATAGGGCCAAGTTGATGCCTGTAAGAGGTGAAATTCTGGAATGTACTGCCAGAACATGCAATGGACCCACCTGATCTTGTGAAAACTGTTGGAAGACTAAAGAGATCAAAAGAACTAGAGAAAAGGATGCATCAACTAAAAGAACAGGAGAGTGGGCTCACTCAAGAAAATTAACTAAAATGACATGTAGTAAGTGTGGTTTATCAACTCACAATGAAAGGACATGCAAGGTAAGAACCTTTCTTACTTATATATCTCACTGTACCCCTAAGTTCTTAACACATAAACATTTTCTTTTCAGCTTGGTGAAGAACAACAAAGGGCTACATTGAAGAAAATAAGGGTCAGAACTGAAGAAGATGAAGAAGAAGTTGAAGAAGAAGTTCACGAACATCTTTATGATGTTAACAGTTCAGCCCCTAGACCAACACAAGAGGAAGAATACCATTTTATGCCTACACCTACATTATCACAACAACAGTATGAACCATTTAGTCCTACTAGAGAGCCTGAAAGTGATCCAGATATAAGGCCTCAAGTCATATCTGAACATCTCACAAAATTGAAGATGAGGATGAATCAAAAAAGAGCCTCTAGAAATAGAGTGATATCTTTTAAAGGTGATCATGCTGGAATTAGTGAGCCTACAGATTTGCCTTACTCACCCACTAAGCTCACTTGAAAAAGAAAAGAATCTTTCACTACGAACCAGTTGAAAAGAGAAAAAGAGAAGAAGGTGGGCAAGTTGAAGACAAGAAAAGCTAATGGGAGATCTCAGATTTAGTATGTTCTGAATGATGCAAAGAAATTGACAGCCTTTACCTATTTTTTCTTGAAGTTCGTAGATGCAAAACAACGAATGTTTGTGTTTTATTTTGGGTTAATTTGGTAGATGCAAAAGAATGAATGCTTATGTTTGTTTTTGGTTTGAAGTTGGTATTAAGTTATGAAGTTTGGTGAAGCATTAATGTTTGAGTTTTGTCCAAATTTTTATTTTTGAGAAATTCTAGCAGGGTTACTAAATTTATGTGATTTAATTGGTTCGCACTAACTGTTGGAAGAACCTCTGATTATATTGGCCGACGTTACGCTATAGTTATAGCTTCCTTAATTTTCTTATATGAATCTGTTCTAATGGGATACGGTCCAAGTTATGGGGTTTTATTAGTAGGCCGATATATTGTTGGAGTTGGTATTTATTTTGCACTTATGATTGCAAGTTCATTTATGATAGGATTCATTGTATCTTATGGTTTCATTTTTTAGCTTCAATGGTGAAATGTGAGTTATTTTGAAGAAGGTCCAAAATCAACATACATTGTCTTTTTGAAATCAAATAGTAAACACATTTTAGCTAGCATTTGGCCATAAATTTATCGTCAAATATTTGTTTGATTGTGAAATTAATCAGAATATTTTCATGTTTCCAAAATTTGGCTCAAAACTAATTTTTGGATTTTGAGACTTTTAGTCACAACCTCAATTTTTTCCAAGTAAAATAAATATATGTACAAACACAATTTCAAAAACTCAAACTTTAAGTTTCAACTTCAAAATCTACGGCTATACGGGAGTGCTTAAGAAGTGTGTCATTCCCTTGTTCCATCTGTATCTATGAAAAAGCAGTTTGGGGGAAAACAGTGGCTATGATGATTCCTTTGCACATTCAAGAAGAGAAATTGGTTTCACATTAACTTGCAGGTAATTCCAAACTTGCATCTACCCTATAGCCAATTGAACAATTTTAAAGAATGCTCTTCACGGGTCAAAGCAAATTGAGATTCTGTGTAAGCCTCTTAGATGCCAGTCTGTGGAAAAAAGTGCATGCCCATGTAGTTAAACAAAATAAAATACTCATTTCAACATAACTTCATAAGTACTAAATTTCATTATAACCAAATAAAATACTCATTTCAACATAACTTCATAAGTACTATAACATGAACAAACATTCAATTCATACATTGAGTCCTAAACGTTCACTTAATGAAGAACATACACTCACTTCATGATCCCTACAACAAACACAATGAACAAAAGCACATGAAATGAAAATGATAGTTTTTAAATTTTTGATTTTCTTCTCCAGAATCATAACTTCTCCAGTCTCTTGAGCTGAAATAAATTTCATTTCTTCAATATTCTCCTCTAAAATACAAATTTTGGCAGCCTCTGGGAGATTAGCAAAATTCAGTTCTTCAATTTTTTCTCCAGATTGTCCCTTTCGGCCTCTTCCATTTCATCGACAATCCTTTTCAATCTATTTCTTTTAACCTTCATAACATCCAATTTGTTGACACCCAATTTTGGCTCTCTGTGCTAAAAATTAACGTCTTCAGACTTTTTGATCAAAATATAATTTTTTACACATTTTTTAAGTTTTTTTTAAAAATTAATAATTATCCTTATTTTAGAATTTTCATGAATTTATTCTTATTTTTTTCTTTTAATAATTTATGGCTAAGCATTCTTAGTTTCGTAAATAATAGGATTCTTATCCATGTTGACACCCAATTTTGATCATTTACAACGTAAATTAATAATCGAGTTTCTTCAATTTTAAAATAATTTTTAGCATTTTTATAAAAAAAAAATTGAACGATATGTACATTTTTATATAATTACTTTTATGGTTATTCAAAAATTGTCAAAAAAAGATTTTGTTTTTAAGTAAATATTTTGTTAAATAGTTCGACTTAATTAATAGATTTATATTTTTTTTTATTAACTACTTTAAAATTAAGTTAATTATCTTACTATGTCAAAATTAAGAAAATTATTAATTAATTGATATTAATTCATCCTATTTTAATTTTAGCCGATTTCCCTAATTAATTTCAATTTGACTAAATTTCTTAATTTATTTTGGTTAAATTCATAAGTCAATTGACTATAATCGAAATAATATGATCATGTTTAAATTGCAATTCTAGCCAATTTTCAACCCAATTCTATGATTTCCTACACTTTAACACTACAAACCACCACCCATTCCACTCCTTTTACACATGTCCCCATCACACCACCTCAATTTCCACTATCCAATTCCTAACAAATCTTCCACATTATAATACCAACATATACCGACACCAAAATCCCAATTCCAGCAAATGAACATATACTCCTGCCAATCACAATAACACGCGGCCCACCTACTTTTTTCCATCAACATATTCTTACAATTGAAACCACAACAATACATAAACAATTTCCTTTTTTTGTCATACCAGCAAAACAATGCCTAATATTCTATTCTCATGCCCATTACAATTTCCTATATACCCATAATATACTCCACCGCCCCATTCCCCAGAACAACAATATACTATATTAAACAAACCCCTTAATCCTGATCCTCGTCATTCTCTTCTCTTTTTCTCCCTCACAAACACACTACCCTCTTCCTTCTCTTCTATTTTTCTCCCTCACAGTGTCTAGGAAGCTGGCCATTTCAGCTAGAACAAAGCAACCCCTCTCTTGTGGTAAGTAAACTGAATTCGATTTTGAAACTGTGTAGCTGTTAGTAATTTTGGCATATTTCATTGTATAGAGCTTTGTTTTTAGTAAATAAATATGTTTTGCAAAGATAAAACACGTATCTACAACTCTTATGTTTATGTTGGAGCCTAGATCTGATGTTTTTGAGTAAAAAAATAGGACGCAACATAAGACAAGTTTTGTCCTCATTTTTTAATTAAAACTCCCACATGTATAATTGTTAGTGTTTTGATCATATCTTTTTGTACAAAATATATTTTACGGTGATTCTTATTTATTTGCAAGATTAAGACATATATCTACAACTTTCATGAAGGACATAAAGTCTAGTTTTGCCGTTTGAATTTTCAAAATTTAGGTACAACTTGAGGTACTTGGTTGGCCGGATTTACTGTTTTGATAGCCTTAAATGGTAATATGAAATCTTACTTCAAATAGTACAAGTTGAATATGGCCAATGAAAAAAAAAATCGTCGGTTTTTGAGGTTTTTCTAATTTAAAAGACAAAAATTTTAGTTTAAGTTTACGTTAGACTTTATATTTTGCAAGTTAAAATATAAAGTCTAATAATATTAAATCAATAACCTTCGGGGTGGCTCAATCTCCGGTAAACAATAAGTCGCTATCACAATGACAAATCCGGTAAGATCCTGACCGTAACTCAACTATGTCCACTATTTATTCCTTTTTTATATATTATTGTTATTTCATAAAAATATGCTTTACTTTTACTTTGTCATGATTATAGTGGTTGTTGTACTATTATTCTTTATTTCATCATGTAATGGGTATTTATGCGTGTTTTTTTACTAAATGTTTTGATAATGAAAAGTACAGATTTGGTGGAAAACACCTGTAAACACTATTTTATTTTTTACACTATTTTATTTTCTTTTGTTGATATCGTTATATTGTGTTTTTGCCACTATTCACGGCTTTATACTGTTATTTTATCATTTTTTTATATTATTAAATATATTACAATTTGATATGACCGATGAAGAAATTATCGTCGATTTTCAAGGCCTCCCATATTTATAAGACGAATTTGATTTTAGTTGTTATTATTATTATTTATCCCTTACTAACTCTTTTATTAAGTGTTTTTCCAGGTACTCAGAATTCTTTTCCGAGGAAGCTATTCGAATTAAGTTCGAACAATATTTTTAATTTATTATTGTGTGTATTATTGACGTTAGACAAATATTAGGCCGTTCCTTATATATTTCATTTAGTTTACTCTTTTTTGTAATTATATTTGTGTAATATTTTTATATCCTTAATTTAAAAAATGAGTTCATCACGGACTCACATTTGTGGATTCTGAACGGGCTAATACCTTCCCTTCGGAATCACTTGACCCCTTACTTAGAATCTATTGGTTTCGTAGATATTTTTTAAATAATTAATTAGTTTCTAATTATCCTAAAATTATGGTGACTCCTTAAATTAAACTATTTTCTTTTGAAATATTTTTTAAAGAATTGAATTAAGTCATCACGACGTTGCTCCTTATTTGCAAAAAAAAATAGGGATGTAACACTTATTACAGTTACACATCTGAGCCCACTATATAATAGAATTTTATTTTTTATAGTATATATACAGACACATATATTTTTAAATTATTTTGATAATTGTTTTTTCTTTACTAATATTTTACCAAGCGTTTGTATAGGTATTCAGAGATATCTTTCGAAAATAATATTCAAAAGTATTTTTTTTCATATAGTAAAAGAGTTCTTTTTTTAAAGAGCAAATCTTTTAATATTGCATAAAAACTATTTTTTCTTATATACATTTACATTGTCTTTCTCATATTTTTATACATATAATTGACAATAGTAAACATTATTTACTTGATACATATTTTTTTATACATATATTTTATATGATTTTAATATGAATTTTTTTACATATATATGTGTTATACTTGCAAATAATAATTTTATCCCCTCCCTTATTGATAAATTAAGTCTAGCCGGGTACCACATTTTGAAGATTTTGAAGGGTGCCCAACACCTTCCCTTTGGAATAATATAAACATTTTTCTAGAATCTAAACTGGTTTTTCGCAGATTGAAACGTGAGTCATACATGTCATGCATCAAATAGATTTTCTTATTTTCCTTAATAAATTAGGTGACGACTCTATATAATAATTAATCATTTTAGAGTTTATATATTATACTTTATCTGACCTCAATAAAAATGGCATAACACAATTTATCCTTTAGGTCCATTATGACAGTTAACACTCTTGGCGGGAGTTGTTGTTTGTCTTGCCATTCCCAATATCCACATGAAGTGACCTACATGTAGTGTACAAATTCGGTCATCACATTTACATAATAATTTGCAGAAATACTTATTGTTAATTTGACCAAACAAAGTTTGTATACAAACATCCAATTCTCAAATTAATTTACAACTTAATTTGGGTCTTGGACATTTGTAGAACCTTGCATTCAAATCAGTCCAAGCCGTCAAATTTGGCGCATTGAGACCACAATGACATCTTCTTACATACGGTGCTTTAAGTGAATTGATAGAGGATTCTAACATTGCTTTGAAATCTAGAGTTGAAGAAAACTTCTACTTAGCCTATGCACGAATGAATAAGATACGAAACCACATGCATACTACTATTTTAACTCAAACAAATAAATAATTTTTCCCAAGTCTAACATAATAGAAAATGACCACCATATACAAGACAAAATTCTCAAAAGATTACAAAAATCCTAACCCATCCCAATGCACAAATCAATCAGACCCAAAATCACATGAATACTACTATTTGAACTTAAATAAGCAAGTAATTGATTCACTAATCTAACATACCGAAAGATTACGTAAATCTTAAATCCTAACAATGTTGCTTTGAAATCGTAAAATCTGAAAATGCTTCAAAATGTAGAGATGAAGAGAGTTATCTGAAGAATTTGTGGGGTCTTTTAATGGGTTGGGTCTTTTTAATGGGTGATTTGGGTCTTTTAATTGGGGTGGGGTGGGTTACTTATATGGACAGGTGGGGTGTGGTGTTTACGTGAACATCCTATATGGCGTAAATTAATATATATAGGATGTCACATTTCATTCCGTCAAACGAAAAAGTAAAACTGACCCAATAGTATAACAAGAGACATAGTTTTAAGTCCAAAAATAGTTAAATGATATATTTGACCTATTTCAAATAGTTAAAGGATATTTTTGGCCTTTTTCTTCTGTTTGATGTTTTTGAAAGCTTTCCAAAATAATAAAATACATGCAACTCGTGTTTGAACATGACCCGAGTTCCTTTTTTTCTTTTCTTGGGTAATTGACGACCCGAGAATACTACTTGCGGGTTCGTCTATAAACATCGCAATGCTTTGGAAAACTCAATTGCCCCTCCTCCGTCTGTCATTGAATGAATGCAGAAAGGGAGGGACTTCATCAAAGCAATTCGTAGAAGCTTCTTCACTCTCCATAGTAACTCTCCCATTTCTCAGGTAACAAAACACTTTCTCTCTCTGCCCTAATCACACTGTTTCAACAGCTAATGGTGACATTTTGTAACTGTTCATTCACGTACAGATGGATCAATCAACGCGTTACTGTTACAGCCCAACTTTGAAATGGAACCCTAAGGTTGAAGAATACTTCATCAAAGCTTACGGAGCTGATCATTTCTCTCGGATTTCTTCTGCTCTCACGTATGCTATTTGCCTCATCTACCTTATACGTATCACTACCAATTTGCAATCTGTCATTTCAAATTTACACTTTTTCTATTGTTATGTATCTGTTAGATAACTTATGGTTTAACTTGAGTAGTTGAGTTCTATGTTGAATTGATTAAAAGTTCTTAAATTTGATGAATATAGTTGAGCTCAATCTACGTGTTTGTAGGTCCTGGTATTCAGTACTACAAATCTTATGCTAAGCAATTTAGGCAAAAATGAGGTTGAGAAAAATAAGAGACTAACAATAAAGGACTATTAGTAATTAAATTCATTATTAATGTAGCTTCGCTTCGAAGGAAAGTTGGAGAGTATAACTGTTGTTGAATTCAAATTTATGAAAAATTCATTGTATTAGCATAAAGGGAGTTTGCTACTTCGTTGTCTGACGTTATAGACTTGTTACAATCTTTCACTATGTGGTATATACAAGTCCAGACTATTTTACCTTTGTCAGTATCATTTTAGTATGGAAAGTTGAAAGAATAATTTCTATTACGGTTAACAAAATAAGTACTCCCCCTTCTGTTACGACTTTTATGATTTCTTCTTGTTTCCAACTGTGTGTACAAACATATTTCTTTGCTTTGTTTGTGATATTTGAATGCCTTGACTGCAGGCACAAAAAGTGTCAATGATATTTCCTTTACGTATAGATGTTTCCTTAATGTGGGATTTCAATGGGTATGCTGTTGTTGTAGATGTTCCCATCTAACGTTCAAATGTTAATGCTTTTCTTAGGCGCCCATCATGTTACTCTTGTATCCGGGTGAATACGCTCAAATCAACAAGTGATGCTGTTATCGAGAAGCTTTTGGAAATTTTTAAGGAAAGAGGAATGCACGATATCGCAGTTCAAGAATCTGCTACTACATGGGAGACAGATAATTGTTGTAAGGCAACCTTAGAATGCACTGGAAGTGCAGAATCTCTTAAGGCCATCAAAATTATCTCAAAGTGTCAATTTCCTGGCTTGGATTATGTAGTTTTTGTTAAAGGTTCAGGACCGCATGCTATTCATTATGGGGACAATGAAGGCAAACCTCTTAAGGAGGTAATTGTGAGCCGAAAGTGTGCAGAGGCAGTTCTTCGTGGTGCCCAAGTGAGTGAGTTATTCAGCACTTATATAAACCCGGTCAGCTATAGGAATTCATTTTGAGTTTAATTGGAGAAGTTCATTGTCTTTCCCCCGAGTCAATGTGGATAGTAGGTATATCTCAACCTGTACATACAAGGATGGAAAAATGGCAAATCATAATGGCATTTCTAACTTTTACCAAGTGATGTATTGTGTGTTTAAGTTATCTATGTTGCTGCTTAAGTACGTGCATGCAAATGCATGATACTGTTCTTGATATATGAGATTGTCTAAGAGTTGTACATTCTTACCTATTATCTTCTCTATTATATTAAAACACTTGACTGTTTTCCCGACAACATACATACCTTTGTTTTCAGCAACATTATTGCCTAAAACCTGTGCTAATAAGACAAAGAAATTGAGAGTCTAAAGCCTATGGCTTGAATGAGTCAGTAACAACGGATTAGTGGAATGAGGGATTAAGAGACGGATAGGGAGGGAGTGATCCATCAATCATTAGTTGGCCTTCTCGTTGAACCAGTGATGGTGCTTTCCGCGGAGTTGTTTAAGTTTTTGAATTCCATTTCTAGTTCTATTTGGAAGTATTTTCAGAAAGTACACTGAAAAAGACTTACAAAGAAAAAGGAAAAAAAGAAAAAAATCATAATTGAAGAAGGAACTGTACTGTTGCATAAACTGGAAGACTTTTTAGAATTAAGGTCATGCAATCATGTGAGTATCATATTCGGCAATTTATTCTTTTCTTCTTTCTTTTCTTAATTTATCATGTCTTATTCAGGGGTGTAAATTTTGACTGGTACTTCAAGTAGTACTTACCCTTCTTCTCCATATATGCCTGTTTTATCTGAAGCTATGTGATAGGCTCATACCTTTGTCAGGACTAGTGACATCTTGACCTTCAATATCACTTGATGTTATGCATTAGTTTTTTGTCTATAGGGGCACAAATATACCAACAGGAGACACGTTCCTGCAAGTTGGCAATATTACCAAAACAATGGCATTGGAGCACCGGAAGAGCTTTCTTCTTTGATTTGCTAGAATCTTTTTGTAAAGAGTGCATGCACTTTAGTTAAATTACAAATTAGTACCCGACACATTAATCTTACCATTTACTTGTCATATTTCCCAGGTTTATGTGCCTGGTGTTTTGGCATGCAGTGCTCATGTTGAAAGAGGTGATGCAGTTGCAGTTTCAGTTGCTGTGGAACAGTCTGGTCCAGATGGTGGATGGGGTATTGCAATGACACGCGGGACTGTTCTACAAGGATCACAAGAAGGTAAACTAACTTCTTGTTTGCACCTTTTCATATCTAATAAAGTGTCCTTTCTGAATTCTTACACTGATTTGACCCCAAAGGCATTAATGCGTTTCTGTGTGAAAAAGTTTGCTGAGGAACTTACTATTTCTTTGACATAAACTTGATATGTGCGTGTAATTGCAGTATACATTTTGGTCTTGCTTTTGGCGTTTCCTCATTTTCACTTTTGCCCAAATATGACTGGGCATCAGTAAATTAATGATTTTGTATCGGTAACAATTAACACCTGCCTCAGCTAGTAGTTAGAGCTGGGGGTAAGCCCGTTGGTTTCGATGTAGAAAAGGTTTTATTTGCTGGGGTGATGGTATGCACTTAATGCACAGAATTCAGATATTTATTTCTCAATGAATGAGAATTTCCTTAATGTGAGAGTTATTTTGACTCCTTATTTTGGCGAATTTCTTGCAAAATGAAAAGCTAGTTTTGCAGTAAGATATTTGATAATTTATTTGAACCGTTGGCTTCATTTCACATTACTCTGAACGGATTTTAATCTTTTCAGAAATATCCTCCTTCTCACATGATTATGGTGGGATATACTGCATTTTTATGGTTAAATACCAAGATGATTTTTCATCTAGTCTGGTTTTGTGGATACAATTTTGTTATAGTCTTTTTTCTTTATTACTTGTAAAAAAAAGGTCCAGACTCTACTTAATGGGATTTCACTGGGTATGTTGTTGTACTTGTAAAAAAGGTATGCTATGATCGTTCTGAAATATACACTAGATCTGCTTGATTTGTTGAAATATTGTCTTCTCTCTTACACAATCAAATTTTGCAGTATATAAAATTTATGTCATTTTTTATTATTTTTAAGTTGTATGACATTCTTCGAGCCAATAGAGTGACCAATCTCAGTTTTGATTAGATCCTTATTATTTTGAAAGAGATGGCTTCTACATTGGCCAAGCAACAGCAATGATGTCCAGAGCTGGGATGTTTCGTGTTACTGAAGGAGTTGCAGTGAATATGAAGGAAAGAGTATTTAGACTACCCTCCTTTTATGGTATAAGTTTCTCGCCATTTCCAGTATTATTGAAATCATTTACAGGATATTATGTGCATACAGTTTTATGGCGTACTCTGGTTTGTCCCACCTGATGATGAGAATCTGCTTCAATTTAATAAATGTTGTTACTATCTAGTTTTAAAGAATATTTACAGTCTAGCATTTTTAAATTGCTACTTAATTCTTGTCTGATAGGGGTATCTCTGCCTTTTTATATATAGGATTTTCCCCCATTATGAATGAAATTATTTCTTACTTGATAAAAAAGTGTCTCTTCCTTTTTTCTTTTGGTATCTGTATCAATTTCGATTCTGTTTCTCATCCCTGTTGAGAATTACTGTGGCACATTTACACTATTAGCTGATATTTTAAGTCTAAGTCATGGTTATGAACTGGAAATGAGGAACTTTAACATACTCAAGTTCACAACGACAGAAGTGATGTAAGATGTCTGTGAGAATCAGAAGTATAGTATGCTAATATAGTGTTTGTTCGTTTGGTGCATAGATTTTAGAGTATAGTAACAGTTGATGCACTCCTTTGTGATGACTGATTAGATGTCATCCATTTATCAAGAGGAGTAGAAAAGAGAGTTTATTTCCGTGTGATTTTACTAATTTTGTGTTAGAAGCTTTAGTTTTTTGCCTTTCTAAATTGCAGTGATTAGAATGTGGAGAAATTTTCTGGCCATTTTGGAAGGCAAATTAAAACCAAATTTCTGGTTAGACCCAGGATCGATTCAACATGAATGATATTTTGCCATTAGAGACCCTTCCAAGCTCTCTCTAAATATGTTTATCATGATAGTCAGTTGCCTATTCGTGTTCCTGAGAATGGACAAGGGGAGAATCGGTCCCATTAGTGGTCAAAAAGCAGTGTACATGATGATTCTGGTCACAGTCACTAAACAATATAAGTTTCCATTTCTAGACAGAGACATTAACGGCTTTTGTCACTTTTCGAAGGTAAGGCTCTTTGGAGGGATGCTATATTTGCAAATTTTCAACATAGTTGGTTAGAGTCCAACAATATTGCAAATCATTATCTTCCTGAAGGTAGCGCTTGGGTAGATGCTATTGCCACTTCCGTTGTATAAAGAAAATGGAATGTCTTAGTAGTCCAGAACTGTTAGTGATGCAGAAGGAATGGGGGAGTCCGTTAAGTTGAACTTTTGTTGTTATCAGTGTACTCAGCAGTTCTTCTCTGATTGTTAAAAGTATCTTTATTAATGAAAAAGGAAACACTTCGTACACTTGTCCTCTCCATGAGTGATTTTGTCAGTGTTGCCTATTGTCTTTTTGCACAGTGGTTTTCTGAATATGAAAGAAAGAACAAAAAGGAAACATTATACACAAGAATATACTTCCAAGTGATTTTGGATTGTCTGTAAATAGCAACTTCTTTTCGAAGTTGTGAGATTGATTATAATATCTTGCTTTCAGATTTGCTTGAGGGCGAGATTTTTCTTCAGAACCTGCCAAGCATAATAACTGCACATGCCTTAGGTATGTCCATAATTTCTCACATTGTTTTAACGGTGAGTCTATACCATTACATTATATGCACACTATATATTCTTACGGTAACTCATGCATTTTGAACTTGTTTCTTGTTTCCTTACTATATGCTGCAAGTTTGAAGTATTCGTATTGTAAGAACAATGAGTTCGCATTAGTTTTAAGTGCCAGTTTAAATTTGAAGAGGAATGGTAAACAGTTAATTTGGTTGATCATTATGCTTTAAGATCAAATGATGTAACTTGTAAATTGATTAAATGGATTATGCTGTTTCCAGTATTCTCTGAAAGATGAACTCTGGGATTAATTTCTCTGAGAATAAGATATAATCCTCTGAAAGTATAGCAAATTGAAGAAGTCTTCCTATAATTTATATATCTCAACTCAGATCCACAGTGGTGCTGCATCAGTTTATCTTCTTGACTTGATACTTGCTTTCTTTGATTCTGATATCAGTAGTATGCCCTAACAAGCTTCACCATCCCTTGTATTAACCTGTTTTTTACTCTTGTAAATTCTACTATACATGGCTATCGTTGATCTAGAGAGATGCTGTCCAACTTGAACATCAGCTTTAACAAGGCCACTCTGAGATTAACTCCTGAATGTCGATAAAGTGTTGCATTTGCAGGCACTTGCTAACAAATGCACATTATGTCCTGACTATGGTGATTAAGCTATTGTTTTTACTGGATATCTCAGTCTATAGCCTAATACATTTTATAGTGTGGAAAATGGAATTTTGGTTTTGTAATAAGGTACCTTGCTCTACATCCTGCTTTTGTGACAACTTGCAGATGTATTCCCCTTTCTTTCTATGCATGAAGTTTCTTCTTCTTTTGTCTTTCCTCAACACTCTAATACTACCTATCACGTAACTTCTGCAAAAAATAGCTTGGTTAAGTGAGTAGTTATCTCATCTCCAATGACATGTTTCTTCTTCCTACAACAAATTGTTCTAGATCCTCAACCGGGAGAGAGAATATTGGACATGTGTGCAGCTCCAGGGGGGAAAACCACAGCCATAGCAAGCCTAATGAAGGACAAAGGGGAGGTTGTTGCTGTTGACAGATCTCATAATAAGGTGCACCTTCTGAACTTGACAGGTGATTATAAGTGTATTATTATCTTTAATATTTGGCCCATCTTTAACTTCACAATATTTTGGATTCCTTGGTGCTTACTGAAATGATTTTACATGGAAGGTTAAGGTGTCCTTAAATTGCTGAGACTTGCACCATGGCAGTCTGATCCTTTCATTGATAGTATTTGCTTAAGAATGGTATAGCATTTTGTGTTGAGTAATAAAAACAATGACAGTAAGCTGACATATCCCTTACTTGAGGCAAATTTATTCAATTACATACACCTTAATAGATGACAGTTGTTCAGGTGCTACTTTGGCGACTTAGAGAAATCCAGGTATCACTAGCCTATGATTGCTAGTGGAAGAATTAGCGTTTATGGAGCGATTTAGGTGCATATTTTATAAGTCTGTGGAGATGTCAGCTTACTTGCCCCATAATGAAGGAATTCAGTATATTCCCCTTCAGATAAAGAAAGCCCCTGATTACCTGCAGTGGCAGTTTGAGCAACATGAACACTTTTGGATGTCGACAATCTAAAGTATATCATAGTTCACGAATGTGTCCAGTCCTCTTAAAAGAACTACACTTGGGGTTGAGATATTAAAAATGACTCCTCTTCAATTCTGCATAGTCTGAGATACCAGAATAGAGGAGTCAATGGTTGGTGATGAGATCACTTTGTGACTAGATAGTGACAAGGCGAAGTAATAGAGAGAATTCATCCATGGTAGGAACAATATGAGGTCATAAGGAAGTCCTATAAGTGTAAGAACTAGAAACATTTTCCTTTGTTATTCATGTTGTTTTTCAACACTAGTATTGACTAATATCAACTTCTTAAATTTCCCATTGTTCTCGGGCCTTCTCATCACCCTGGCTTCCCTTTTTTGGTTTAGTGATCTTGGACACTGTGACCTTGCACTACAACTCAATAAGGAAGCCCAAATTAAATAGATAGAACTTCCCATTGAGGGTTCCAAAGTAATCATAAAACTTTGATTTGCAATCCCATGTATTTGGAACTAAAACATGAAACCTGAAAAACATGGTTATTGAAGAGAGTTCTGGGAAAACAAAATAGTAAACAATCAAGATTCAGGAAGGGAACAGTATCAGTTCTGCCTAAAAAACCGTCGAAGAGTTGCTGCAAAAGTGACCTGAAATAAAATCTGGAGAGTATAGACTGTTCAGGCAGAACACGCAGTAAAAGGAGAAACCAGAGAAGCCGATGGAACTGGAGAACAAATTGTTTGGAAAGTGAAAATATGACCAGATCTGTAAATCTAGTTATTGGAACTGTTGGAAATGGGTGGGCTTAGTTCAGAATCACCAGTCGTCCCCCAAGGACCTTAGATCAGCGGTGGAGGTTACCGGAAAAGAAGTCTCGGTGACTGTCCCAGATGTTGCTGATTACCGCACAATGAGGGGTCGTTTGGTTTGAAGACAAGTTATGATGGGATTAGTTAAGATGAGATAAGTTATGCTGGGATTAGTTATGATAGGATAAGTTATGCTGGTATTATTTCTTATTGATTGTTTGGTTTGTTGTATTCAAAATAATATGCATTGAATAAATTTTAAGAACAAGTTGTTTGTTTACAAAAATACCCTTCACTTTATTTAGTTTTTTATATTTTCTTTGCAAGCTTTAGTTATTCATTCTTAAAAATAAAATTTTCATCTTATTTATCTTAAATATTTTTGTGTGTGCATTCCTATGATGGTACCATATGTATTTAAAAATAAAATATTCATCTTATTTAGCTTAAAAATAGAGCTTTCATCTTAAATTTGTTTAAGTAAAAGATGATTTATTATTTATATCACTTCATTTAAACACATATTACTCTTAAATTGTAAAATACTAAAGTTTTAATTTTAGTTGATATATAAAAATACAAGCTTTCAAGTTACTAAAAAAATATATAATTAAAAATATATAATTTAGTAGTAGAGAAATCAAAACATAAATAAACATAAGAATTAGTTAAATAAATTAATAAATAAAAATTATATTTGTATAGTCTAATTTTTTAATTAAAAGAATTATCATAAAAATAAGGAGCAGTGAAGATTGTAAATGTTAATATACATGGTATTAAAAATAATGTGAATATACATAAATGTGAAAAGTGATGTATAAAAAGGGTTCAAAGGGATATTTTTGTCATGTTCTCTATTTTATCCTGAGATTACTATAACACCCAAGAGGAGGGATAACTTATTCCGGTACTAATTATTAATCCCGAGATAAGTTATCCCGGACTTGCCAACCAAACAACAAATTAAGTGGCACTATAATTTAATTCCGAGACTATTTGATGTTATTCTTCACACTAAACGACCCCTGAGTGTTTCTCCCCAAAGATCTGATACCATGTGAGGAATAAAGGCATAGGAGAAAATATTATTGAGGTTTTTTCAAGTGATTTACTCATCATTGTTTGGATGATGAGTTTGTTTTTGTGAATGTACAATTACCTTTATCTCAAAAAAAAGTAAAGGCATGAGAAAAAATATAATTAAGATGTGTGTTGCTAATTGCTTACAGTGAACCTTTTTTATATCCATACTTACACATTACATAATACATGGTTTCCAATGTCGCCGGAAAGAACTCTCTCAAGCAAAACTCCCAAGACTCCCTCTCTCCTACTTCCTAGCAGAGAGGAAACCCCTTGCCGGAAACACCTTTTTCTTTCTATTCCAAGCTATCACACTCTGACAGCTTACACCACCTTTCTTTCTCCTTTCCCAATAGCCTGAGCAGTTCCATTTCAGATTACTGATGGAGGAAAACAGGATATATTTCAACGGAGTTTTCAAATCTTTTGACATCATCAGATGGGTAGTGGGAAGAGATACATGGTTTGAATGGGTGGAGAGAAGTCGTAACATGATGAGAAGATCAACTATGAGTGTAAGAACTACGAAATGGCTGTGCACCATTCTTAAAGAGGCATCCAAGGATAAAGAAAAAGTGATCAGGAGATGGAGGAACACGGAGAAACTTACATAGACTTTCTGTACAAGGAAGGTGATGACCATGGCAGATATATAAGCATTCTCTCTCTACATGGTATGGAAAGATCAGTTATAATAATCCCTGAGCTAGCTTTAAATGCAGGGTGGAATGACATAGCTTTTAAGATAGAGAGGCTCATTCAATGCTCTCACCAACCAAAGTTTGCAGAACAACCCAGACTATTTAAGGAAGACCTCTCCTATGCCCAAGCAACAGGGGAAAGCAAATGGCATTCAAATACACTTTGCGAGACGACAGGGGAAAGCAAATGGCATTCAAATACACTTTGCGAGACGACAAGGGGAAAGAAAATGGCATTCAAATACACTTTGCGAGACGACACTCTCCTACAATGAAGGTGATCTCCATATCACAGAACCCCATGAAGAGAGAGACACCGGCCTTTTCAAGAGATGCATAGTGGGTTCGTTTAAAGAGGGAGAAACAAAACTACTTTCTTTATAAGACATCAGGAGATGGAGTGCAATTTCTTGGAAAGCAGTATTTGGAATAAGCATATATGAGATGGCAAACAACTCATTTTTGTTCGAGTTTTCGAACCGAAACATGACCGAACAAATTATCCAGAAGGAGTGGAGATGGGGAAAATCAAAATCTATTTACATTGGTGGAACCCAGTAATAGGATGCAAAAATTCAAACCAGAAATCTAAAACCACTTGGATTCGAGCTTTGGGGATTCCATTACAACTCCGGTCACAATGGATTTTCACAGAAATTGAGAATATTTGCGGTGGTTGGAATTGGATCGCAACAGAAGAGCAGACAAGTCTGAAAAACCATTTGAAGTGGGCAAGAGTCAAAATCAAAGGAGATGGTCAAAGTTGCCCTAACAAGGTATCAATTGAAAGAGATGGAATTAAGTTTTTCATCCCCATCTAGGTGGTGTAGAAAGTCCGATTCCAAATGGCGTCGCTGAAATTGGGAGACAATTCCCAGAAGATACTGCCGGAGATGGGAGAATGTAGCACTGGACTCCAAAGGTCCCTCTTTGTCAAAGGACCAACATGCAATATCTTTGTCCATAGCAGGAAAAGGACAAAGTTTCATACCTACAACTGTTGGAATTCAGCAAAAACACGTGGGGTATGCAGAGACAACTGAGGTAATTTTTAAATGTAAGTTGAAGGTCACGTGAGAAGAAGGTGGAGACCCAAGCGTTTCCTAGACACCACTTGGGCCAGTTCTCCAAGAAAAATAAAATTGGGCCTGATAGAGCCAATGTCATTTTTAAGGATCAAACCCATTAATGAAGGTTTTTTCGATCCTCTTTCTTCAAAAGTGAGAGGCGAAGTCTCAGTTCCAAAGCATGACCATTTGGAACTGGAAATCGCGATAGAGGGAGCACATGCATATAATGGAAAAATTTCCTCAGACATATGAGATACAGGAAATTATCTGGAGTGCATTCCAGATGCCACAACAAAGGAGGTTAATAGCAACAAAGCAGATTTGGCTTCGGAAATCTCAAAGGACCAAAGCACCATAGTTACCATGCAGAATGACACATAAATTGAAGAATGGATGGCGGTAGATGTAAAACCAATTCAACAGGATCAGAGTCTTATTATTCAGAAGGAGAAGGAGACATCTGCATGGGTAAGACAAAATATGATTAAGCTGGGAAAATGTTTGGGGTTGATTTCGAGGGAGATGAAGAGGAGTCGCTGGAGTTACTTGTGCAAATAGATAGCTACAGGCATGCTAGAAAGATGGAAAATGATTTCATCATTAAGAGGCCTAGATTCAAGGGGGTTCAGGAGCTTAGAAGGCTCGCATCTTTCGACATCAAAGTAAAACTGTGTCCTAGAATGTAAGATGGCTTAATAGTGGGGATAAAAGAAGATTGGTGAAAAGCTTAATTTTCAACTGGAATGCAGACATAGTCTGTCTACAGGAATCTAAGCTAGAGGGGGAGATTAAAGATATGATAAAAGAATTATGGGGTGGAAGATGAGTCAAATATGCTTGTCTTCAAGCTAGTGGCACAAGAGGGGGAATTCTGATGTTATGGGATAGAGGATCGTGGAGAGTGGAAGTTCTGGAAATTGGCTCTTACACTCTTACATGTAAATTTGAGGCTCTGTTGGAGGATTATAAGTGTCATAATACAGGAGTATATGCTCCGAATTGCAGATTTGAAAGAGAACATGTATGAGAGGAAATAGGGGCTGTCAGGAGTTTGTTTGAAGGGACATGGGTAGTGTGTGGTGACTTCAATGTCACACAATTTCTATCTGAGAAGAAAAATTGCAGGAGGAGAACACCAACAATGGTAGATTTTTCAGACTTCATTGCAGACATGGATATTTTGGATTTACAACTAGAAGGGGGGAGCTTTACCTGGTTCAAAGGAGACAACAACAATGCTGCTTCTAGAATTGATAGGATTCTGATATCGAAGGAGTGGGATGACAGTTTCAGCAATTAAACAGGTTGTGTTGCAGAGATCATGCTCAGATCATAATCCAATTACACTACAATGTGGAGCCTGGATCAAAACAAATCCTATTTCAAATTTGATAACTGGTGGTTGAATATGGAGGGTTTTGTGGAAAGAGTCAGATGGTGGTGGGAGTCTCTTGTTTTTATTGGAAAGCCTGATTACATCCTGGGATGTTAATTAAAGACTTTTAAAAGGCAAACTGAAGGAGTGGAGCAATACGAGCTTTGGAAATCTAAGAATGCAGAAAGTCCAAATTCTGAGGTAGTTGGCCATTCTAGATACAGTAATGGAGAACAGGACTTTAACAGAATCAGATGCATCTTTGTAGGCATCTCTTCTAATGGATTATGAAGAGCACTTAAAAAGTGAAGAGATAGCATGGAGATAAAGATTAAGGGCACTTTGGCTGAAAGAGGGGACAAAAATACCAAATATTTCACAAAGTGGCCAATGCACATAAAAGAAGCAATAATATTGACCAACTGATGATTGAAGATGAATTTGTGATGGATCCGGTGAGAATCAGAGGGGAAACTATTGGGTTCTATCAGAAGTTATATTAAGAAAACACAGGTTGGAGACCTTCAATTAATTTGATCAATTGTTCGGTGATCATTGAAGAGGAAAGAGAAGCTCTACCAGAAGTGTTTTCACGTTTGAAGATGTGTGCAATGGACAAAGCTCCTTGTCCAGATGGCTTCACAATGGGGCTCTACATCAAATGCTGGGATGTAGTAAAAAAAGGATATCATGGAAACTTTCAAGAACTTCCATTCTCATGGTGTATTTGAGAAAAGTTTCAATGCCACATACGTTGCTTTGATTCCAAAGAAGCATGGAGCCAAGGAACTGAGAGATTTCAGACCTATCAGTCTCATAGGTAGTGTCTACAAGCTGCTATCAAAGGTGCTGACAGAAAGATTGAAGAAAGTTGTTGACAAGCTGGTAGATGTTCAACAGTTGGCTTTCATTAAGAACAAACAAATAATGGATGCTATCCTAATTGCAAATAAGGTGGTAGATTCCAAAATTACTCAAGGAAAGATAAGAATTTTGTGCAAATTGGATATTGAGAAGGCATATGACCATGTAAACTGGGAATTTTTGCTGAAAATGCCCTCATGTATGGGTTTTGGAAGCAAGTGGATTCACTGGGTAAGATATTGCATCTCCACTTGTATGATTTTCAGTTCTTATCAATGGAACACCTGAAGGGGGAGAAAAGCTCCTTTGTCTCCTTTTCTCTTTATCATAGTCATGGAGGGTCTAAGTTACATGATAAAGGTGACTAGGAATAATGAATGTCTAAGAGGTTTTGAGGCAATCGCAAACCAAACCCCAAGTTCAAATGCCAATGTGGAAGTCAACCACCTCCAGTATGTTGATGATCCCTTAATCCTTTGTAATGCTGAGGAAGGGCAATTACTGATCCTGAGATCAATTTTAGTGCTTTTTGAGGGAGTTTCTGCACATGTGGCTAAAAAACCTCCCCTTCTTCCCTCTTCTTAATAAGAATATGAGCCTTTATATAGGCTCCAAAAATTTTAAATTTTCATACAATTTTCGATGTGGGAGATTGGAGATTTTTTTTTATAGACAAAACTAAATTTTTTTTAATACAAACTATAATTAAACTAACCTAACTAAAATTGTATTTAGTTAAATATAAAATCTTTTTGAGATAATTTTTGAATAACTATATAAATAGTAATCAAAGATATAGTTATATAAAAATATGTATATTATACTAAAATTTATAAAAAAAATAGTTAAGAATAACATGAAAATATCTTTATTTTTTATAAAAGCTAATTATTTCAAAAATGTTCGAAATTCAAAGAAACTCGATAGTTAATTTGCGTTGTGGAGGGTTAAAATTGGGTGTCAACAATTGTCCCTTTCTTTGGATATGATCGATAAAAGAGATCCTAGACAAAGAAAATTGACAAATCTCATTTTGATCGACTCCATCTTCATCTTTCTGAAAAGGGGTTGGTATGGATTTTTGAATTATGGTTGGACCCCAAAATAACCACATGCTTTCCGATAAGAATGTGGTTTACTGTGGTGGAAGTCGTTCCTCAGCTCGTGTCCTATGAGTTCTATATTTCTTTTTGGACTGTGTCCCAGTTCGCTGCTAAGAAAAGATTCCACGTTGTGCTGCATCTTCTTTGATGTCATTCACAATTTCTTTCTTCTTTACATATTGAAAATATCCATTGGTAGGATAATGTTGCTCTATTGGTAGGATGGTGATCCATTGATAGGATACGTGGCAAAATAATTGTCTGTCCATCAGTAAAACAAATGGAGACCCATTGGTAGGATATAAATGTGTGTCCATCGATAGGATGAATGAAAATCCATTGGTAGGATATGTTGGTCCATCAATAGGACGAATGATGATCCATTGTAGGACGAGTAAATGTGATCCATTGGTAGGATATTTTGGCAAAATAATTGTCTGTCCATCGGTAGGACGAATGAAGATCCATTGATAGGATATAAATGTGTGTCCATCGATAGGACAAATGAAGATGATCCATCAGCAGGATATGATACATGTCCATTGGTAGGACGAATAAAGGTGATCTGCCGATAGGATATTTTGGCAAAATAATTGTCTGTCCATTGGTAGGACGAATGAAGATCCATTGGTAGGATATAAATGCGTGTCCATCGGTAGGACGAATGAAAATCCATTGGTAGGATAATGTTGCATGTCCATCGATAGGACGAATGAAGGTGATCCATCGGCAGGATATGATGCATGTCCATTGATAGGATAATGATCCATTGGCAAGTTGCACTTCAAATCTTCTCTGATATTTGATGCGCCTTACGTAGCCCTTTAGGTGTTTATAACGCTGGAAAATGCTGATGTTTCTCTTTGATGAGATCGATATACTATAGCCCTCTCGGTAATAAAATTACCACTTCTGGTAATATAATATGAATGATCCTCTTGTCAATAATATGCAATGTTATCCTCTTGGATGATTTGAATGATGCATGACCGTCTTGGTAATGTAATAAAAATAAAATGGCCCTCTTGGCAATAATATGCAATGTCATCCTCTTAGATGATTTGAATGATGCATAACCCTCTTGGTGATGCAATGAAAATTAAATGACCCTCTTGGCAAATGAATATGCAAATGTCATCCTCTTGGATGATTTGAATGATACACGACCCTCTTGGCAATGTAATGTAATGAAATGGCCCTCTTGACAAATGAATATGCAATGTCATCCTCTTGGATGATTTGAATGATGCATGACCTTCTTGGTAATGTAATGAAAATGAAATGGCCCTCTTGGCAAATGAATATGCAATGGTCCTCTTGGCAAATGAAAATGCAAATGTCATCTTCTTGGATAATTTAAATGATGCATTACCCTCTTGGTAATGCAATGAAAATGAAATGGTCCTCTTGGCAAATGAATATGCAATAGCCCTCTATGCAAAGAAAATGCAATGACCCTCTTGGCAAATGAAAATGCAATGGCCCTCTTGGCAAATGAAAATGCAATGGCCCTCTTGGCAAATAAATATGCAATGGCCCTCTTGGCAAATAAATATGCAATGATCCTCTTGGAAAATGAAAATGTAATGACCCTCTTGGCAAATAAATATGCAATGGCCCTCTTGGTAAATAAATATGCAATGGCCCTCTTGGCAATGAATATGCAATGTCTCTCTTGGCAATTGAAAATACAATGACCCTCTTGGTAAATAAATATGCAATGGCCCTCTTGACAAATAAATATGCAATGACCCTCTTGGCAAATGAAAATGCAATGGTCCTCTTTGCAAATGAAAATGCAATGGCCCTCTTGGCAAATAAATATGCAATGAACCTCTTGGCAATGAATATGCAATGACCCTCTTGGCAAATGAAAATGCAATGGCCCTCTTTGCAAATGAAAATGCAAATATCATCCTCTTGGATGATTTGACATGTTATCATTTTTTATTATTATTTATTTATTTATTTTGAACAATTTGTGTTCGTTGGGACTCATGTCTTTGATAGAAGTTTATACGAGGCCTTAGTGGCTCGCATCTTGAATTTATGTTCGCTCCATTATAGCAATGTTGGAGATTATTTGAAGTTGACTTCGAACTTCTAACAATTCTTGACAGAATTTTTGAGATCTTCCACAAAAATTCTATCCCAGTTAGATCTCTTGACAAATGTCGAGCTGCTGAAAAAAAATTTGACATTCTGGTGAAATTTTTGAGATCTTCTCAAAAATTCTGTCTCAGTTGCATATATTAACATGATCTCCAATCTTGACTTGCTGGAGATAGTATCTTCTTGTGAATTTTTGAGATCTTCTCAAAAATTCTGTCCAGTTTTCATTGTAAGGGAGAAATAAAAATCTTACGGGGAACATAATCGAGCTATTATGGCGCCTACATATCTTGTTGGTGCAGGAATCAGGTCAAATGTAGTCTCAATCCTGTGGATGATGAGTATTGTAAAATCTGAGACAAGATAATCAGTAGTCACATGTGTAATATGAGCATAATAATATGAAAAACTGTATTACTTGTAATATTTACAATTTATAAACAAGAGATATGCCGCCCATTTGAGATAGACGATCCAATGAAGTAAAATAGGCATCTCACACTGATGGGATTCGCCTAATGTCACATTATTTAGAGCAAACCATCAAATTTCAAAGGACAAATGCAATTATTATTTTTTGAGAATGTAAAGAGATAATCAAATTTTGACTACAATTGATACCAACAGTTAGGATTGCATAGAACTATTT
The DNA here is from genome assembly GCF_947179165.1 of Solanum dulcamara. Lineage (NCBI taxonomy): Eukaryota > Viridiplantae > Streptophyta > Magnoliopsida > Solanales > Solanaceae > Solanum > Solanum dulcamara. Next base: position 13,225,705 of record NC_077242.1, read on the forward strand.
CTCAATTTCTTTCTTATACCTTAGATTGACTTCAAGGTAATTCCTATAACTTCAAGTAGTACCTCAAACATACTTAAGTGTCGACAAGATTTTTTCCATATTGCTTCAAAACAAGGTTTAGAATTATACTAATCCTCCTGTTTCAAGTGCCCTCACAATAAAGAAAGTCCTACTTCGCATATATTTGAAGTGTTTGATTTGAGGACATTTTGCAAAGTGCACTCACACTCTCAAGAAAGTTCAACGCATGCAACTGTGATACCATATGCTTGGCCTGCATGTAATTCTCCACTAATGTGAGAATATTTGGAATGAGATCATGTAGGGCTTGTTTATTGGCTTTTAATGTAGGCTTAGAGACGGGTAGGATATTTATTTGGGATAAAAGTGACTTAATCTCTCCTTGCGTCACACTGAATTTGTGTTTTTGATGATTGTTACGCCTTTTGGCGTTTGATCCTCTTTGTTTTCTCCTTCTTATATTTTGACTTCTTTTTGAGTCTTTATTATTTGAGCTTTTTCTCTTTTCACCCCTTCCTTTTGAGGTTTTTCCTCTTTTGTTAGAGTAGTTTTCTTTTTATCTTACATCGATCTTGTAGGATTTTTTTTTGAAAGTCGTCTTTGTTTTCTTGACTTTGGAGACTTTACGTCTTTTGTCTTAGACAATTTCAAAGTTGGATCTTCTTTTATAATTTGTACGTCTACGGTGCGCTCAAGGAGATTGGGCCAAGAGAGGAATAGTGCATGTAAGCACTCAAAAGGGAAAAGGCTAAGATGTGGTAGTCCAAAGAAAAGGCTTTAGGCTCAAAGTGGGAAAACTAGGGATTAATGTTATTTGGTAGGCTTTGAAAGGCACAATCGCGTCAAAAAAGGCCTACAATCCTTTCTCAAACCAAACATAACTCAGGATTTCGCTTCAACAAACATTCAGGCCAAGTTCTAGATCAACAGTGCGATGCAATTGAATTTTAATCTAAAGCTCACCACACAATGTACATGAAGTCATGAGGTTGGTTTTATTCTTACCTTGAATGCCTGTAAGAGAATTTTCAAGCATCACAAAAGTACAAATGAAAGATACCAACAGAAGCTATGATTTACCACAAACCCAATCATTTTCATCATATTGAATATTTCGTATGCTTCTAAATATATTCGTCTCAATCAAGAAGATATGACTCTTAAAATATGTACACAATTTATAATTTTTTTTATTTTTTTATTATTATATTTTATTATTATTATTTTAGTATAGATTTCTAAAGTGCTTACTTTATTGATTTGTAGTCCATTATGTCTTTTTTTTCTAATTCAATATGACAGATCTTTTGATTGACCTTATGTTGCATTATGGGGGTAAATGGATTACAAAACCACAACTAGAATATGACGAAAAGTATGTTGCTACTAGGAGAGATACTGATTCACATCACATAGAATATGATAAGATAGTGGAAGAGTACACAAGTAACTTTGAATTTCTGCTTGTGAAACAACTATTTGTGAAATTGCCTTCTAAAAAATTTTACTTGATTGAAGGGACTGAAGGTGTTAGGATACTCCAAAGCTTATTGAATGAACAATTTAAGGTGATTCATTTCTTTGCTGTTGATGATTTTGAACAAACTGTTTCAGCCCCAAATATTATTCACCATAGTGAAATACATTTGGTTGAATGTGAATATGGAACTGATGCTGAATCAAAAAGTTGTTTTAGTGATATTGGTAAGTCAAATGATGATGAATATAACTTTGAAGAGTTAGAGCTAATTAAGATGCAAAAGACTAGAAAAGTAAATGAGAAGCTCAGTCATTACAAAGAACTTTATCTCTCTATAACCTTCAAGGACTTGAATGAGGCAAGAAAAATTGTGAATTTGTATGCCCTTGCAAATGCTAAACCTATAATAATGGAAAAAAGTAACATAACAAGATTAAGGTATAAATGCATAATTGGTTGTCCATTTGCCCTTCTTATTTCACAAGATGGTAAGGGTCCAGGTTTTAAGGTTAAAACATTGAAGACATACCACAATTGTGAGAATGCATTTAAAAATTCTAGAGCTTGCACAACTATTTTAGCACAATTTTTCAAGAGTAAAGGTGCAAAATAATCCTTAGTACAAGCTTAAATATATGAGACAAGACTTGAAGGATCAATCCAACTTGAATGCTAATCTCATAAAGTTGAAAAGGACCAAGAAGATGGCCCTACAAAAAAATACAGGGCAGTTTCTTAGATGATTACAACAAAATAGTGGCTTATGCAAATAAGATTAGGTTGAGCAATCCTGGTAGTGATGTTGTGATCAATTTATCAAAGGATGGGTTGGAACAAGGTAAAAGAAAGTTTCTCAGAATGTACATTTGCTTCAATGCACTGAAGTTAGGATGGAAGGAAGGTTTGAGACCCTTTATTAGACTAGATGAGACCTTCTTGAAGGGTCAATGCAAGAGACAACTATTGGTGGCTATGGCACAAGATTGTGAGAATTGTGTCTACCCATTGGCATGGGCTGTAGTGGATAAAAATACAACTAGGACATGGACATAGTTTCTACAACTTCTGAACAATTCATTGAATCTAAAAGAAGGTGAAAGTGTTACTTTATGTCTGATATGAAGAAGGTAACTAATTTCTTATATTTATTTGAATAAATTTGTCCTCTTTTTATAACAATTTATAATTATGTATTTACGTATTTGACATGTACAGGGACTATTAGAAGCAGTGAATAATGTCCTTCCTTTGTCTCATCATAGGTTCTTTAAGATGCTTTGATTATTTTTTTCCTCTTTGAGTTAGTTAACTAACTGTTCACTTTAATTGGTTATAGGTACTGTGTTAGGCATATTGAAGCCAACTGGATGAAAAGATTTAGGTCAGGGAAGATGAAGAAACTACTTTGGTGGGCTACTTGGAGTACTTATGAGGAAGGTTTTAAGGACTAGTTAAGTGCACTTGGTGCATTGTCAACAAGTGTTGCAAAAGATTTGGTAAAATATCCACCCCAAAGATGGTGCAAGGCATATATGGATACTATATGCAAAAATCAAATGGTGGATAATAATTTCACAAAATCCTTCAACTCTTGGATCCGTAAAGCAAGAGGTAAGCCAATCTTAAAAATGCTTAAAGATATAAGAATTAAAATAATGAATAGGTTAAGAGTGACGGAAAGGAATGCAAGCAAATGGACTACTAATTATAGTCCTAGGTGCATGAAATTGTTCACTGCCTATATGAAAATAGCCCAGTTATGTAATGTTGATTTTAATGGTGATCTTGGGTATGAAGTGTCTAAGGGTGAAGATAGGCATATAGTGAACTTGGTTGAGAAAAAATGCACATGTAGGTCATGGCAGTTGACTGGCATTCCTTGCCCCCATGCCATCAAGGCTATGTTGTACCAGAAGATAGAACCAATGACTGAAATTAATTGGTGGTACAGTAAGGAAGCTTACTTGACGACATATAGGGCCAAGTTGATGCCTGTAAGAGGTGAAATTCTGGAATGTACTGCCAGAACATGCAATGGACCCACCTGATCTTGTGAAAACTGTTGGAAGACTAAAGAGATCAAAAGAACTAGAGAAAAGGATGCATCAACTAAAAGAACAGGAGAGTGGGCTCACTCAAGAAAATTAACTAAAATGACATGTAGTAAGTGTGGTTTATCAACTCACAATGAAAGGACATGCAAGGTAAGAACCTTTCTTACTTATATATCTCACTGTACCCCTAAGTTCTTAACACATAAACATTTTCTTTTCAGCTTGGTGAAGAACAACAAAGGGCTACATTGAAGAAAATAAGGGTCAGAACTGAAGAAGATGAAGAAGAAGTTGAAGAAGAAGTTCACGAACATCTTTATGATGTTAACAGTTCAGCCCCTAGACCAACACAAGAGGAAGAATACCATTTTATGCCTACACCTACATTATCACAACAACAGTATGAACCATTTAGTCCTACTAGAGAGCCTGAAAGTGATCCAGATATAAGGCCTCAAGTCATATCTGAACATCTCACAAAATTGAAGATGAGGATGAATCAAAAAAGAGCCTCTAGAAATAGAGTGATATCTTTTAAAGGTGATCATGCTGGAATTAGTGAGCCTACAGATTTGCCTTACTCACCCACTAAGCTCACTTGAAAAAGAAAAGAATCTTTCACTACGAACCAGTTGAAAAGAGAAAAAGAGAAGAAGGTGGGCAAGTTGAAGACAAGAAAAGCTAATGGGAGATCTCAGATTTAGTATGTTCTGAATGATGCAAAGAAATTGACAGCCTTTACCTATTTTTTCTTGAAGTTCGTAGATGCAAAACAACGAATGTTTGTGTTTTATTTTGGGTTAATTTGGTAGATGCAAAAGAATGAATGCTTATGTTTGTTTTTGGTTTGAAGTTGGTATTAAGTTATGAAGTTTGGTGAAGCATTAATGTTTGAGTTTTGTCCAAATTTTTATTTTTGAGAAATTCTAGCAGGGTTACTAAATTTATGTGATTTAATTGGTTCGCACTGTTGGAAGAACCTCTGATTATATTGGCCGACGTTACGCTATAGTTATAGCTTCCTTAATTTTCTTATATGAATCTGTTCTAATGGGATACGGTCCAAGTTATGGGGTTTTATTAGTAGGCCGATATATTGTTGGAGTTGGTATTTATTTTGCACTTATGATTGCAAGTTCATTTATGATAGGATTCATTGTATCTTATGGTTTCATTTTTTAGCTTCAATGGTGAAATGTGAGTTATTTTGAAGAAGGTCCAAAATCAACATACATTGTCTTTTTGAAATCAAATAGTAAACACATTTTAGCTAGCATTTGGCCATAAATTTATCGTCAAATATTTGTTTGATTGTGAAATTAATCAGAATATTTTCATGTTTCCAAAATTTGGCTCAAAACTAATTTTTGGATTTTGAGACTTTTAGTCACAACCTCAATTTTTTCCAAGTAAAATAAATATATGTACAAACACAATTTCAAAAACTCAAACTTTAAGTTTCAACTTCAAAATCTACGGCTATACGGGAGTGCTTAAGAAGTGTGTCATTCCCTTGTTCCATCTGTATCTATGAAAAAGCAGTTTGGGGGAAAACAGTGGCTATGATGATTCCTTTGCACATTCAAGAAGAGAAATTGGTTTCACATTAACTTGCAGGTAATTCCAAACTTGCATCTACCCTATAGCCAATTGAACAATTTTAAAGAATGCTCTTCACGGGTCAAAGCAAATTGAGATTCTGTGTAAGCCTCTTAGATGCCAGTCTGTGGAAAAAAGTGCATGCCCATGTAGTTAAACAAAATAAAATACTCATTTCAACATAACTTCATAAGTACTAAATTTCATTATAACCAAATAAAATACTCATTTCAACATAACTTCATAAGTACTATAACATGAACAAACATTCAATTCATACATTGAGTCCTAAACGTTCACTTAATGAAGAACATACACTCACTTCATGATCCCTACAACAAACACAATGAACAAAAGCACATGAAATGAAAATGATAGTTTTTAAATTTTTGATTTTCTTCTCCAGAATCATAACTTCTCCAGTCTCTTGAGCTGAAATAAATTTCATTTCTTCAATATTCTCCTCTAAAATACAAATTTTGGCAGCCTCTGGGAGATTAGCAAAATTCAGTTCTTCAATTTTTTCTCCAGATTGTCCCTTTCGGCCTCTTCCATTTCATCGACAATCCTTTTCAATCTATTTCTTTTAACCTTCATAACATCCAATTTGTTGACACCCAATTTTGGCTCTCTGTGCTAAAAATTAACGTCTTCAGACTTTTTGATCAAAATATAATTTTTTACACATTTTTTAAGTTTTTTTTAAAAATTAATAATTATCCTTATTTTAGAATTTTCATGAATTTATTCTTATTTTTTTCTTTTAATAATTTATGGATAAGCATTCTTAGTTTCGTAAATAATAGGATTCTTATCCATGTTGACACCCAATTTTGATCATTTACAACGTAAATTAATAATCGAGTTTCTTCAATTTTAAAATAATTTTTAGCATTTTTATAAAAAAAAAATTGAACGATATGTACATTTTTATATAATTACTTTTATGGTTATTCAAAAATTGTCAAAAAAAGATTTTGTTTTTAAGTAAATATTTTGTTAAATAGTTCGACTTAATTAATAGATTTATATTTTTTTTTATTAACTACTTTAAAATTAAGTTAATTATCTTACTATGTCAAAATTAAGAAAATTATTAATTAATTGATATTAATTCATCCTATTTTAATTTTAGCCGATTTCCCTAATTAATTTCAATTTGACTAAATTTCTTAATTTATTTTGGTTAAATTCATAAGTCAATTGACTATAATCGAAATAATATGATCATGTTTAAATTGCAATTCTAGCCAATTTTCAACCCAATTCTATGATTTCCTACACTTTAACACTACAAACCACCACCCATTCCACTCCTTTTACACATGTCCCCATCACACCACCTCAATTTCCACTATCCAATTCCTAACAAATCTTCCACATTATAATACCAACATATACCGACACCAAAATCCCAATTCCAGCAAATGAACATATACTCCTGCCAATCACAATAACACGCGGCCCACCTACTTTTTTCCATCAACATATTCTTACAATTGAAACCACAACAATACATAAACAATTTCCTTTTTTTGTCATACCAGCAAAACAATGCCTAATATTCTATTCTCATGCCCATTACAATTTCCTATATACCCATAATATACTCCACCGCCCCATTCCCCAGAACAACAATATACTATATTAAACAAACCCCTTAATCCTGATCCTCGTCATTCTCTTCTCTTTTTCTCCCTCACAAACACACTACCCTCTTCCTTCTCTTCTATTTTTCTCCCTCACAGTGTCTAGGAAGCTGGCCATTTCAGCTAGAACAAAGCAACCCCTCTCTTGTGGTAAGTAAACTGAATTCGATTTTGAAACTGTGTAGCTGTTAGTAATTTTGGCATATTTCATTGTATAGAGCTTTGTTTTTAGTAAATAAATATGTTTTGCAAAGATAAAACACGTATCTACAACTCTTATGTTTATGTTGGAGCCTAGATCTGATGTTTTTGAGTAAAAAAATAGGACGCAACATAAGACAAGTTTTGTCCTCATTTTTTAATTAAAACTCCCACATGTATAATTGTTAGTGTTTTGATCATATCTTTTTGTACAAAATATATTTTACGGTGATTCTTATTTATTTGCAAGATTAAGACATATATCTACAACTTTCATGAAGGACATAAAGTCTAGTTTTGCCGTTTGAATTTTCAAAATTTAGGTACAACTTGAGGTACTTGGTTGGCCGGATTTACTGTTTTGATAGCCTTAAATGGTAATATGAAATCTTACTTCAAATAGTACAAGTTGAATATGGCCAATGAAAAAAAAAATCGTCGGTTTTTGAGGTTTTTCTAATTTAAAAGACAAAAATTTTAGTTTAAGTTTACGTTAGACTTTATATTTTGCAAGTTAAAATATAAAGTCTAATAATATTAAATCAATAACCTTCGGGGTGGCTCAATCTCCGGTAAACAATAAGTCGCTATCACAATGACAAATCCGGTAAGATCCTGACCGTAACTCAACTATGTCCACTATTTATTCCTTTTTTATATATTATTGTTATTTCATAAAAATATGCTTTACTTTTACTTTGTCATGATTATAGTGGTTGTTGTACTATTATTCTTTATTTCATCATGTAATGGGTATTTATGCGTGTTTTTTTACTAAATGTTTTGATAATGAAAAGTACAGATTTGGTGGAAAACACCTGTAAACACTATTTTATTTTTTACACTATTTTATTTTCTTTTGTTGATATCGTTATATTGTGTTTTTGCCACTATTCACGGCTTTATACTGTTATTTTATCATTTTTTTATATTATTAAATATATTACAATTTGATATGACCGATGAAGAAATTATCGTCGATTTTCAAGGCCTCCCATATTTATAAGACGAATTTGATTTTAGTTGTTATTATTATTATTTATCCCTTACTAACTCTTTTATTAAGTGTTTTTCCAGGTACTCAGAATTCTTTTCCGAGGAAGCTATTCGAATTAAGTTCGAACAATATTTTTAATTTATTATTGTGTGTATTATTGACGTTAGACAAATATTAGGCCGTTCCTTATATATTTCATTTAGTTTACTCTTTTTTGTAATTATATTTGTGTAATATTTTTATATCCTTAATTTAAAAAATGAGTTCATCACGGACTCACATTTGTGGATTCTGAACGGGCTAATACCTTCCCTTCGGAATCACTTGACCCCTTACTTAGAATCTATTGGTTTCGTAGATATTTTTTAAATAATTAATTAGTTTCTAATTATCCTAAAATTATGGTGACTCCTTAAATTAAACTATTTTCTTTTGAAATATTTTTTAAAGAATTGAATTAAGTCATCACGACGTTGCTCCTTATTTGCAAAAAAAAATAGGGATGTAACACTTATTACAGTTACACATCTGAGCCCACTATATAATAGAATTTTATTTTTTATAGTATATATACAGACACATATATTTTTAAATTATTTTGATAATTGTTTTTTCTTTACTAATATTTTACCAAGCGTTTGTATAGGTATTCAGAGATATCTTTCGAAAATAATATTCAAAAGTATTTTTTTTCATATAGTAAAAGAGTTCTTTTTTTAAAGAGCAAATCTTTTAATATTGCATAAAAACTATTTTTTCTTATATACATTTACATTGTCTTTCTCATATTTTTATACATATAATTGACAATAGTAAACATTATTTACTTGATACATATTTTTTTATACATATATTTTATATGATTTTAATATGAATTTTTTTACATATATATGTGTTATACTTGCAAATAATAATTTTATCCCCTCCCTTATTGATAAATTAAGTCTAGCCGGGTACCACATTTTGAAGATTTTGAAGGGTGCCCAACACCTTCCCTTTGGAATAATATAAACATTTTTCTAGAATCTAAACTGGTTTTTCGCAGATTGAAACGTGAGTCATACATGTCATGCATCAAATAGATTTTCTTATTTTCCTTAATAAATTAGGTGACGACTCTATATAATAATTAATCATTTTAGAGTTTATATATTATACTTTATCTGACCTCAATAAAAATGGCATAACACAATTTATCCTTTAGGTCCATTATGACAGTTAACACTCTTGGCGGGAGTTGTTGTTTGTCTTGCCATTCCCAATATCCACATGAAGTGACCTACATGTAGTGTACAAATTCGGTCATCACATTTACATAATAATTTGCAGAAATACTTATTGTTAATTTGACCAAACAAAGTTTGTATACAAACATCCAATTCTCAAATTAATTTACAACTTAATTTGGGTCTTGGACATTTGTAGAACCTTGCATTCAAATCAGTCCAAGCCGTCAAATTTGGCGCATTGAGACCACAATGACATCTTCTTACATACGGTGCTTTAAGTGAATTGATAGAGGATTCTAACATTGCTTTGAAATCTAGAGTTGAAGAAAACTTCTACTTAGCCTATGCACGAATGAATAAGATACGAAACCACATGCATACTACTATTTTAACTCAAACAAATAAATAATTTTTCCCAAGTCTAACATAATAGAAAATGACCACCATATACAAGACAAAATTCTCAAAAGATTACAAAAATCCTAACCCATCCCAATGCACAAATCAATCAGACCCAAAATCACATGAATACTACTATTTGAACTTAAATAAGCAAGTAATTGATTCACTAATCTAACATACCGAAAGATTACGTAAATCTTAAATCCTAACAATGTTGCTTTGAAATCGTAAAATCTGAAAATGCTTCAAAATGTAGAGATGAAGAGAGTTATCTGAAGAATTTGTGGGGTCTTTTAATGGGTTGGGTCTTTTTAATGGGTGATTTGGGTCTTTTAATTGGGGTGGGGTGGGTTACTTATATGGACAGGTGGGGTGTGGTGTTTACGTGAACATCCTATATGGCGTAAATTAATATATATAGGATGTCACATTTCATTCCGTCAAACGAAAAAGTAAAACTGACCCAATAGTATAACAAGAGACATAGTTTTAAGTCCAAAAATAGTTAAATGATATATTTGACCTATTTCAAATAGTTAAAGGATATTTTTGGCCTTTTTCTTCTGTTTGATGTTTTTGAAAGCTTTCCAAAATAATAAAATACATGCAACTCGTGTTTGAACATGACCCGAGTTCCTTTTTTTCTTTTCTTGGGTAATTGACGACCCGAGAATACTACTTGCGGGTTCGTCTATAAACATCGCAATGCTTTGGAAAACTCAATTGCCCCTCCTCCGTCTGTCATTGAATGAATGCAGAAAGGGAGGGACTTCATCAAAGCAATTCGTAGAAGCTTCTTCACTCTCCATAGTAACTCTCCCATTTCTCAGGTAACAAAACACTTTCTCTCTCTGCCCTAATCACACTGTTTCAACAGCTAATGGTGACATTTTGTAACTGTTCATTCACGTACAGATGGATCAATCAACGCGTTACTGTTACAGCCCAACTTTGAAATGGAACCCTAAGGTTGAAGAATACTTCATCAAAGCTTACGGAGCTGATCATTTCTCTCGGATTTCTTCTGCTCTCACGTATGCTATTTGCCTCATCTACCTTATACGTATCACTACCAATTTGCAATCTGTCATTTCAAATTTACACTTTTTCTATTGTTATGTATCTGTTAGATAACTTATGGTTTAACTTGAGTAGTTGAGTTCTATGTTGAATTGATTAAAAGTTCTTAAATTTGATGAATATAGTTGAGCTCAATCTACGTGTTTGTAGGTCCTGGTATTCAGTACTACAAATCTTATGCTAAGCAATTTAGGCAAAAATGAGGTTGAGAAAAATAAGAGACTAACAATAAAGGACTATTAGTAATTAAATTCATTATTAATGTAGCTTCGCTTCGAAGGAAAGTTGGAGAGTATAACTGTTGTTGAATTCAAATTTATGAAAAATTCATTGTATTAGCATAAAGGGAGTTTGCTACTTCGTTGTCTGACGTTATAGACTTGTTACAATCTTTCACTATGTGGTATATACAAGTCCAGACTATTTTACCTTTGTCAGTATCATTTTAGTATGGAAAGTTGAAAGAATAATTTCTATTACGGTTAACAAAATAAGTACTCCCCCTTCTGTTACGACTTTTATGATTTCTTCTTGTTTCCAACTGTGTGTACAAACATATTTCTTTGCTTTGTTTGTGATATTTGAATGCCTTGACTGCAGGCACAAAAAGTGTCAATGATATTTCCTTTACGTATAGATGTTTCCTTAATGTGGGATTTCAATGGGTATGCTGTTGTTGTAGATGTTCCCATCTAACGTTCAAATGTTAATGCTTTTCTTAGGCGCCCATCATGTTACTCTTGTATCCGGGTGAATACGCTCAAATCAACAAGTGATGCTGTTATCGAGAAGCTTTTGGAAATTTTTAAGGAAAGAGGAATGCACGATATCGCAGTTCAAGAATCTGCTACTACATGGGAGACAGATAATTGTTGTAAGGCAACCTTAGAATGCACTGGAAGTGCAGAATCTCTTAAGGCCATCAAAATTATCTCAAAGTGTCAATTTCCTGGCTTGGATTATGTAGTTTTTGTTAAAGGTTCAGGACCGCATGCTATTCATTATGGGGACAATGAAGGCAAACCTCTTAAGGAGGTAATTGTGAGCCGAAAGTGTGCAGAGGCAGTTCTTCGTGGTGCCCAAGTGAGTGAGTTATTCAGCACTTATATAAACCCGGTCAGCTATAGGAATTCATTTTGAGTTTAATTGGAGAAGTTCATTGTCTTTCCCCCGAGTCAATGTGGATAGTAGGTATATCTCAACCTGTACATACAAGGATGGAAAAATGGCAAATCATAATGGCATTTCTAACTTTTACCAAGTGATGTATTGTGTGTTTAAGTTATCTATGTTGCTGCTTAAGTACGTGCATGCAAATGCATGATACTGTTCTTGATATATGAGATTGTCTAAGAGTTGTACATTCTTACCTATTATCTTCTCTATTATATTAAAACACTTGACTGTTTTCCCGACAACATACATACCTTTGTTTTCAGCAACATTATTGCCTAAAACCTGTGCTAATAAGACAAAGAAATTGAGAGTCTAAAGCCTATGGCTTGAATGAGTCAGTAACAACGGATTAGTGGAATGAGGGATTAAGAGACGGATAGGGAGGGAGTGATCCATCAATCATTAGTTGGCCTTCTCGTTGAACCAGTGATGGTGCTTTCCGCGGAGTTGTTTAAGTTTTTGAATTCCATTTCTAGTTCTATTTGGAAGTATTTTCAGAAAGTACACTGAAAAAGACTTACAAAGAAAAAGGAAAAAAAGAAAAAAATCATAATTGAAGAAGGAACTGTACTGTTGCATAAACTGGAAGACTTTTTAGAATTAAGGTCATGCAATCATGTGAGTATCATATTCGGCAATTTATTCTTTTCTTCTTTCTTTTCTTAATTTATCATGTCTTATTCAGGGGTGTAAATTTTGACTGGTACTTCAAGTAGTACTTACCCTTCTTCTCCATATATGCCTGTTTTATCTGAAGCTATGTGATAGGCTCATACCTTTGTCAGGACTAGTGACATCTTGACCTTCAATATCACTTGATGTTATGCATTAGTTTTTTGTCTATAGGGGCACAAATATACCAACAGGAGACACGTTCCTGCAAGTTGGCAATATTACCAAAACAATGGCATTGGAGCACCGGAAGAGCTTTCTTCTTTGATTTGCTAGAATCTTTTTGTAAAGAGTGCATGCACTTTAGTTAAATTACAAATTAGTACCCGACACATTAATCTTACCATTTACTTGTCATATTTCCCAGGTTTATGTGCCTGGTGTTTTGGCATGCAGTGCTCATGTTGAAAGAGGTGATGCAGTTGCAGTTTCAGTTGCTGTGGAACAGTCTGGTCCAGATGGTGGATGGGGTATTGCAATGACACGCGGGACTGTTCTACAAGGATCACAAGAAGGTAAACTAACTTCTTGTTTGCACCTTTTCATATCTAATAAAGTGTCCTTTCTGAATTCTTACACTGATTTGACCCCAAAGGCATTAATGCGTTTCTGTGTGAAAAAGTTTGCTGAGGAACTTACTATTTCTTTGACATAAACTTGATATGTGCGTGTAATTGCAGTATACATTTTGGTCTTGCTTTTGGCGTTTCCTCATTTTCACTTTTGCCCAAATATGACTGGGCATCAGTAAATTAATGATTTTGTATCGGTAACAATTAACACCTGCCTCAGCTAGTAGTTAGAGCTGGGGGTAAGCCCGTTGGTTTCGATGTAGAAAAGGTTTTATTTGCTGGGGTGATGGTATGCACTTAATGCACAGAATTCAGATATTTATTTCTCAATGAATGAGAATTTCCTTAATGTGAGAGTTATTTTGACTCCTTATTTTGGCGAATTTCTTGCAAAATGAAAAGCTAGTTTTGCAGTAAGATATTTGATAATTTATTTGAACCGTTGGCTTCATTTCACATTACTCTGAACGGATTTTAATCTTTTCAGAAATATCCTCCTTCTCACATGATTATGGTGGGATATACTGCATTTTTATGGTTAAATACCAAGATGATTTTTCATCTAGTCTGGTTTTGTGGATACAATTTTGTTATAGTCTTTTTTCTTTATTACTTGTAAAAAAAAGGTCCAGACTCTACTTAATGGGATTTCACTGGGTATGTTGTTGTACTTGTAAAAAAGGTATGCTATGATCGTTCTGAAATATACACTAGATCTGCTTGATTTGTTGAAATATTGTCTTCTCTCTTACACAATCAAATTTTGCAGTATATAAAATTTATGTCATTTTTTATTATTTTTAAGTTGTATGACATTCTTCGAGCCAATAGAGTGACCAATCTCAGTTTTGATTAGATCCTTATTATTTTGAAAGAGATGGCTTCTACATTGGCCAAGCAACAGCAATGATGTCCAGAGCTGGGATGTTTCGTGTTACTGAAGGAGTTGCAGTGAATATGAAGGAAAGAGTATTTAGACTACCCTCCTTTTATGGTATAAGTTTCTCGCCATTTCCAGTATTATTGAAATCATTTACAGGATATTATGTGCATACAGTTTTATGGCGTACTCTGGTTTGTCCCACCTGATGATGAGAATCTGCTTCAATTTAATAAATGTTGTTACTATCTAGTTTTAAAGAATATTTACAGTCTAGCATTTTTAAATTGCTACTTAATTCTTGTCTGATAGGGGTATCTCTGCCTTTTTATATATAGGATTTTCCCCCATTATGAATGAAATTATTTCTTACTTGATAAAAAAGTGTCTCTTCCTTTTTTCTTTTGGTATCTGTATCAATTTCGATTCTGTTTCTCATCCCTGTTGAGAATTACTGTGGCACATTTACACTATTAGCTGATATTTTAAGTCTAAGTCATGGTTATGAACTGGAAATGAGGAACTTTAACATACTCAAGTTCACAACGACAGAAGTGATGTAAGATGTCTGTGAGAATCAGAAGTATAGTATGCTAATATAGTGTTTGTTCGTTTGGTGCATAGATTTTAGAGTATAGTAACAGTTGATGCACTCCTTTGTGATGACTGATTAGATGTCATCCATTTATCAAGAGGAGTAGAAAAGAGAGTTTATTTCCGTGTGATTTTACTAATTTTGTGTTAGAAGCTTTAGTTTTTTGCCTTTCTAAATTGCAGTGATTAGAATGTGGAGAAATTTTCTGGCCATTTTGGAAGGCAAATTAAAACCAAATTTCTGGTTAGACCCAGGATCGATTCAACATGAATGATATTTTGCCATTAGAGACCCTTCCAAGCTCTCTCTAAATATGTTTATCATGATAGTCAGTTGCCTATTCGTGTTCCTGAGAATGGACAAGGGGAGAATCGGTCCCATTAGTGGTCAAAAAGCAGTGTACATGATGATTCTGGTCACAGTCACTAAACAATATAAGTTTCCATTTCTAGACAGAGACATTAACGGCTTTTGTCACTTTTCGAAGGTAAGGCTCTTTGGAGGGATGCTATATTTGCAAATTTTCAACATAGTTGGTTAGAGTCCAACAATATTGCAAATCATTATCTTCCTGAAGGTAGCGCTTGGGTAGATGCTATTGCCACTTCCGTTGTATAAAGAAAATGGAATGTCTTAGTAGTCCAGAACTGTTAGTGATGCAGAAGGAATGGGGGAGTCCGTTAAGTTGAACTTTTGTTGTTATCAGTGTACTCAGCAGTTCTTCTCTGATTGTTAAAAGTATCTTTATTAATGAAAAAGGAAACACTTCGTACACTTGTCCTCTCCATGAGTGATTTTGTCAGTGTTGCCTATTGTCTTTTTGCACAGTGGTTTTCTGAATATGAAAGAAAGAACAAAAAGGAAACATTATACACAAGAATATACTTCCAAGTGATTTTGGATTGTCTGTAAATAGCAACTTCTTTTCGAAGTTGTGAGATTGATTATAATATCTTGCTTTCAGATTTGCTTGAGGGCGAGATTTTTCTTCAGAACCTGCCAAGCATAATAACTGCACATGCCTTAGGTATGTCCATAATTTCTCACATTGTTTTAACGGTGAGTCTATACCATTACATTATATGCACACTATATATTCTTACGGTAACTCATGCATTTTGAACTTGTTTCTTGTTTCCTTACTATATGCTGCAAGTTTGAAGTATTCGTATTGTAAGAACAATGAGTTCGCATTAGTTTTAAGTGCCAGTTTAAATTTGAAGAGGAATGGTAAACAGTTAATTTGGTTGATCATTATGCTTTAAGATCAAATGATGTAACTTGTAAATTGATTAAATGGATTATGCTGTTTCCAGTATTCTCTGAAAGATGAACTCTGGGATTAATTTCTCTGAGAATAAGATATAATCCTCTGAAAGTATAGCAAATTGAAGAAGTCTTCCTATAATTTATATATCTCAACTCAGATCCACAGTGGTGCTGCATCAGTTTATCTTCTTGACTTGATACTTGCTTTCTTTGATTCTGATATCAGTAGTATGCCCTAACAAGCTTCACCATCCCTTGTATTAACCTGTTTTTTACTCTTGTAAATTCTACTATACATGGCTATCGTTGATCTAGAGAGATGCTGTCCAACTTGAACATCAGCTTTAACAAGGCCACTCTGAGATTAACTCCTGAATGTCGATAAAGTGTTGCATTTGCAGGCACTTGCTAACAAATGCACATTATGTCCTGACTATGGTGATTAAGCTATTGTTTTTACTGGATATCTCAGTCTATAGCCTAATACATTTTATAGTGTGGAAAATGGAATTTTGGTTTTGTAATAAGGTACCTTGCTCTACATCCTGCTTTTGTGACAACTTGCAGATGTATTCCCCTTTCTTTCTATGCATGAAGTTTCTTCTTCTTTTGTCTTTCCTCAACACTCTAATACTACCTATCACGTAACTTCTGCAAAAAATAGCTTGGTTAAGTGAGTAGTTATCTCATCTCCAATGACATGTTTCTTCTTCCTACAACAAATTGTTCTAGATCCTCAACCGGGAGAGAGAATATTGGACATGTGTGCAGCTCCAGGGGGGAAAACCACAGCCATAGCAAGCCTAATGAAGGACAAAGGGGAGGTTGTTGCTGTTGACAGATCTCATAATAAGGTGCACCTTCTGAACTTGACAGGTGATTATAAGTGTATTATTATCTTTAATATTTGGCCCATCTTTAACTTCACAATATTTTGGATTCCTTGGTGCTTACTGAAATGATTTTACATGGAAGGTTAAGGTGTCCTTAAATTGCTGAGACTTGCACCATGGCAGTCTGATCCTTTCATTGATAGTATTTGCTTAAGAATGGTATAGCATTTTGTGTTGAGTAATAAAAACAATGACAGTAAGCTGACATATCCCTTACTTGAGGCAAATTTATTCAATTACATACACCTTAATAGATGACAGTTGTTCAGGTGCTACTTTGGCGACTTAGAGAAATCCAGGTATCACTAGCCTATGATTGCTAGTGGAAGAATTAGCGTTTATGGAGCGATTTAGGTGCATATTTTATAAGTCTGTGGAGATGTCAGCTTACTTGCCCCATAATGAAGGAATTCAGTATATTCCCCTTCAGATAAAGAAAGCCCCTGATTACCTGCAGTGGCAGTTTGAGCAACATGAACACTTTTGGATGTCGACAATCTAAAGTATATCATAGTTCACGAATGTGTCCAGTCCTCTTAAAAGAACTACACTTGGGGTTGAGATATTAAAAATGACTCCTCTTCAATTCTGCATAGTCTGAGATACCAGAATAGAGGAGTCAATGGTTGGTGATGAGATCACTTTGTGACTAGATAGTGACAAGGCGAAGTAATAGAGAGAATTCATCCATGGTAGGAACAATATGAGGTCATAAGGAAGTCCTATAAGTGTAAGAACTAGAAACATTTTCCTTTGTTATTCATGTTGTTTTTCAACACTAGTATTGACTAATATCAACTTCTTAAATTTCCCATTGTTCTCGGGCCTTCTCATCACCCTGGCTTCCCTTTTTTGGTTTAGTGATCTTGGACACTGTGACCTTGCACTACAACTCAATAAGGAAGCCCAAATTAAATAGATAGAACTTCCCATTGAGGGTTCCAAAGTAATCATAAAACTTTGATTTGCAATCCCATGTATTTGGAACTAAAACATGAAACCTGAAAAACATGGTTATTGAAGAGAGTTCTGGGAAAACAAAATAGTAAACAATCAAGATTCAGGAAGGGAACAGTATCAGTTCTGCCTAAAAAACCGTCGAAGAGTTGCTGCAAAAGTGACCTGAAATAAAATCTGGAGAGTATAGACTGTTCAGGCAGAACACGCAGTAAAAGGAGAAACCAGAGAAGCCGATGGAACTGGAGAACAAATTGTTTGGAAAGTGAAAATATGACCAGATCTGTAAATCTAGTTATTGGAACTGTTGGAAATGGGTGGGCTTAGTTCAGAATCACCAGTCGTCCCCCAAGGACCTTAGATCAGCGGTGGAGGTTACCGGAAAAGAAGTCTCGGTGACTGTCCCAGATGTTGCTGATTACCGCACAATGAGGGGTCGTTTGGTTTGAAGACAAGTTATGATGGGATTAGTTAAGATGAGATAAGTTATGCTGGGATTAGTTATGATAGGATAAGTTATGCTGGTATTATTTCTTATTGATTGTTTGGTTTGTTGTATTCAAAATAATATGCATTGAATAAATTTTAAGAACAAGTTGTTTGTTTACAAAAATACCCTTCACTTTATTTAGTTTTTTATATTTTCTTTGCAAGCTTTAGTTATTCATTCTTAAAAATAAAATTTTCATCTTATTTATCTTAAATATTTTTGTGTGTGCATTCCTATGATGGTACCATATGTATTTAAAAATAAAATATTCATCTTATTTAGCTTAAAAATAGAGCTTTCATCTTAAATTTGTTTAAGTAAAAGATGATTTATTATTTATATCACTTCATTTAAACACATATTACTCTTAAATTGTAAAATACTAAAGTTTTAATTTTAGTTGATATATAAAAATACAAGCTTTCAAGTTACTAAAAAAATATATAATTAAAAATATATAATTTAGTAGTAGAGAAATCAAAACATAAATAAACATAAGAATTAGTTAAATAAATTAAT
Organism: Solanum dulcamara; assembly: GCF_947179165.1. NCBI lineage: Eukaryota > Viridiplantae > Streptophyta > Magnoliopsida > Solanales > Solanaceae > Solanum > Solanum dulcamara. Next base: position 13,244,440 of record NC_077242.1, read on the forward strand.
AAATAAAAATTATATTTGTATAGTCTAATTTTTTAATTAAAAGAATTATCATAAAAATAAGGAGCAGTGAAGATTGTAAATGTTAATATACATGGTATTAAAAATAATGTGAATATACATAAATGTGAAAAGTGATGTATAAAAAGGGTTCAAAGGGATATTTTTGTCATGTTCTCTATTTTATCCTGAGATTACTATAACACCCAAGAGGAGGGATAACTTATTCCGGTACTAATTATTAATCCCGAGATAAGTTATCCCGGACTTGCCAACCAAACAACAAATTAAGTGGCACTATAATTTAATTCCGAGACTATTTGATGTTATTCTTCACACTAAACGACCCCTGAGTGTTTCTCCCCAAAGATCTGATACCATGTGAGGAATAAAGGCATAGGAGAAAATATTATTGAGGTTTTTTCAAGTGATTTACTCATCATTGTTTGGATGATGAGTTTGTTTTTGTGAATGTACAATTACCTTTATCTCAAAAAAAAGTAAAGGCATGAGAAAAAATATAATTAAGATGTGTGTTGCTAATTGCTTACAGTGAACCTTTTTTATATCCATACTTACACATTACATAATACATGGTTTCCAATGTCGCCGGAAAGAACTCTCTCAAGCAAAACTCCCAAGACTCCCTCTCTCCTACTTCCTAGCAGAGAGGAAACCCCTTGCCGGAAACACCTTTTTCTTTCTATTCCAAGCTATCACACTCTGACAGCTTACACCACCTTTCTTTCTCCTTTCCCAATAGCCTGAGCAGTTCCATTTCAGATTACTGATGGAGGAAAACAGGATATATTTCAACGGAGTTTTCAAATCTTTTGACATCATCAGATGGGTAGTGGGAAGAGATACATGGTTTGAATGGGTGGAGAGAAGTCGTAACATGATGAGAAGATCAACTATGAGTGTAAGAACTACGAAATGGCTGTGCACCATTCTTAAAGAGGCATCCAAGGATAAAGAAAAAGTGATCAGGAGATGGAGGAACACGGAGAAACTTACATAGACTTTCTGTACAAGGAAGGTGATGACCATGGCAGATATATAAGCATTCTCTCTCTACATGGTATGGAAAGATCAGTTATAATAATCCCTGAGCTAGCTTTAAATGCAGGGTGGAATGACATAGCTTTTAAGATAGAGAGGCTCATTCAATGCTCTCACCAACCAAAGTTTGCAGAACAACCCAGACTATTTAAGGAAGACCTCTCCTATGCCCAAGCAACAGGGGAAAGCAAATGGCATTCAAATACACTTTGCGAGACGACAGGGGAAAGCAAATGGCATTCAAATACACTTTGCGAGACGACAGGGGGAAAGAAAATGGCATTCAAATACACTTTGCGAGACGACACTCTCCTACAATGAAGGTGATCTCCATATCACAGAACCCCATGAAGAGAGAGACACCGGCCTTTTCAAGAGATGCATAGTGGGTTCGTTTAAAGAGGGAGAAACAAAACTACTTTCTTTATAAGACATCAGGAGATGGAGTGCAATTTCTTGGAAAGCAGTATTTGGAATAAGCATATATGAGATGGCAAACAACTCATTTTTGTTCGAGTTTTCGAACCGAAACATGACCGAACAAATTATCCAGAAGGAGTGGAGATGGGGAAAATCAAAATCTATTTACATTGGTGGAACCCAGTAATAGGATGCAAAAATTCAAACCAGAAATCTAAAACCACTTGGATTCGAGCTTTGGGGATTCCATTACAACTCCGGTCACAATGGATTTTCACAGAAATTGAGAATATTTGCGGTGGTTGGAATTGGATCGCAACAGAAGAGCAGACAAGTCTGAAAAACCATTTGAAGTGGGCAAGAGTCAAAATCAAAGGAGATGGTCAAAGTTGCCCTAACAAGGTATCAATTGAAAGAGATGGAATTAAGTTTTTCATCCCCATCTAGGTGGTGTAGAAAGTCCGATTCCAAATGGCGTCGCTGAAATTGGGAGACAATTCCCAGAAGATACTGCCGGAGATGGGAGAATGTAGCACTGGACTCCAAAGGTCCCTCTTTGTCAAAGGACCAACATGCAATATCTTTGTCCATAGCAGGAAAAGGACAAAGTTTCATACCTACAACTGTTGGAATTCAGCAAAAACACGTGGGGTATGCAGAGACAACTGAGGTAATTTTTAAATGTAAGTTGAAGGTCACGTGAGAAGAAGGTGGAGACCCAAGCGTTTCCTAGACACCACTTGGGCCAGTTCTCCAAGAAAAATAAAATTGGGCCTGATAGAGCCAATGTCATTTTTAAGGATCAAACCCATTAATGAAGGTTTTTTCGATCCTCTTTCTTCAAAAGTGAGAGGCGAAGTCTCAGTTCCAAAGCATGACCATTTGGAACTGGAAATCGCGATAGAGGGAGCACATGCATATAATGGAAAAATTTCCTCAGACATATGAGATACAGGAAATTATCTGGAGTGCATTCCAGATGCCACAACAAAGGAGGTTAATAGCAACAAAGCAGATTTGGCTTCGGAAATCTCAAAGGACCAAAGCACCATAGTTACCATGCAGAATGACACATAAATTGAAGAATGGATGGCGGTAGATGTAAAACCAATTCAACAGGATCAGAGTCTTATTATTCAGAAGGAGAAGGAGACATCTGCATGGGTAAGACAAAATATGATTAAGCTGGGAAAATGTTTGGGGTTGATTTCGAGGGAGATGAAGAGGAGTCGCTGGAGTTACTTGTGCAAATAGATAGCTACAGGCATGCTAGAAAGATGGAAAATGATTTCATCATTAAGAGGCCTAGATTCAAGGGGGTTCAGGAGCTTAGAAGGCTCGCATCTTTCGACATCAAAGTAAAACTGTGTCCTAGAATGTAAGATGGCTTAATAGTGGGGATAAAAGAAGATTGGTGAAAAGCTTAATTTTCAACTGGAATGCAGACATAGTCTGTCTACAGGAATCTAAGCTAGAGGGGGAGATTAAAGATATGATAAAAGAATTATGGGGTGGAAGATGAGTCAAATATGCTTGTCTTCAAGCTAGTGGCACAAGAGGGGGAATTCTGATGTTATGGGATAGAGGATCGTGGAGAGTGGAAGTTCTGGAAATTGGCTCTTACACTCTTACATGTAAATTTGAGGCTCTGTTGGAGGATTATAAGTGTCATAATACAGGAGTATATGCTCCGAATTGCAGATTTGAAAGAGAACATGTATGAGAGGAAATAGGGGCTGTCAGGAGTTTGTTTGAAGGGACATGGGTAGTGTGTGGTGACTTCAATGTCACACAATTTCTATCTGAGAAGAAAAATTGCAGGAGGAGAACACCAACAATGGTAGATTTTTCAGACTTCATTGCAGACATGGATATTTTGGATTTACAACTAGAAGGGGGGAGCTTTACCTGGTTCAAAGGAGACAACAACAATGCTGCTTCTAGAATTGATAGGATTCTGATATCGAAGGAGTGGGATGACAGTTTCAGCAATTAAACAGGTTGTGTTGCAGAGATCATGCTCAGATCATAATCCAATTACACTACAATGTGGAGCCTGGATCAAAACAAATCCTATTTCAAATTTGATAACTGGTGGTTGAATATGGAGGGTTTTGTGGAAAGAGTCAGATGGTGGTGGGAGTCTCTTGTTTTTATTGGAAAGCCTGATTACATCCTGGGATGTTAATTAAAGACTTTTAAAAGGCAAACTGAAGGAGTGGAGCAATACGAGCTTTGGAAATCTAAGAATGCAGAAAGTCCAAATTCTGAGGTAGTTGGCCATTCTAGATACAGTAATGGAGAACAGGACTTTAACAGAATCAGATGCATCTTTGTAGGCATCTCTTCTAATGGATTATGAAGAGCACTTAAAAAGTGAAGAGATAGCATGGAGATAAAGATTAAGGGCACTTTGGCTGAAAGAGGGGACAAAAATACCAAATATTTCACAAAGTGGCCAATGCACATAAAAGAAGCAATAATATTGACCAACTGATGATTGAAGATGAATTTGTGATGGATCCGGTGAGAATCAGAGGGGAAACTATTGGGTTCTATCAGAAGTTATATTAAGAAAACACAGGTTGGAGACCTTCAATTAATTTGATCAATTGTTCGGTGATCATTGAAGAGGAAAGAGAAGCTCTACCAGAAGTGTTTTCACGTTTGAAGATGTGTGCAATGGACAAAGCTCCTTGTCCAGATGGCTTCACAATGGGGCTCTACATCAAATGCTGGGATGTAGTAAAAAAAGGATATCATGGAAACTTTCAAGAACTTCCATTCTCATGGTGTATTTGAGAAAAGTTTCAATGCCACATACGTTGCTTTGATTCCAAAGAAGCATGGAGCCAAGGAACTGAGAGATTTCAGACCTATCAGTCTCATAGGTAGTGTCTACAAGCTGCTATCAAAGGTGCTGACAGAAAGATTGAAGAAAGTTGTTGACAAGCTGGTAGATGTTCAACAGTTGGCTTTCATTAAGAACAAACAAATAATGGATGCTATCCTAATTGCAAATAAGGTGGTAGATTCCAAAATTACTCAAGGAAAGATAAGAATTTTGTGCAAATTGGATATTGAGAAGGCATATGACCATGTAAACTGGGAATTTTTGCTGAAAATGCCCTCATGTATGGGTTTTGGAAGCAAGTGGATTCACTGGGTAAGATATTGCATCTCCACTTGTATGATTTTCAGTTCTTATCAATGGAACACCTGAAGGGGGAGAAAAGCTCCTTTGTCTCCTTTTCTCTTTATCATAGTCATGGAGGGTCTAAGTTACATGATAAAGGTGACTAGGAATAATGAATGTCTAAGAGGTTTTGAGGCAATCGCAAACCAAACCCCAAGTTCAAATGCCAATGTGGAAGTCAACCACCTCCAGTATGTTGATGATCCCTTAATCCTTTGTAATGCTGAGGAAGGGCAATTACTGATCCTGAGATCAATTTTAGTGCTTTTTGAGGGAGTTTCTGCACATCATATCAACTATAGGAAAAGCCAGTTGTTCCTAATCAATGAAGTCCCTAATATGTTGGAGTTGCCTGGGATTTTGGGTGGGAAAGTAGGCTCCTTGCCTACTATGTACCTGAGTATGCCTCTAGGGGCCAAGTCAAAGGCCATGAGTATTTGGAACTAGTGATTGAAAAGTGTGAGAAGAATTTAACTAGATGGAAATTTCAGTACATCTCCTTAGGTGGTAGGGTCACTTTCATCAATTCTGTTTTAGATGCTCTCCCAACCTACATGATGTCTATCTTTCCCAGTCCTGATGAAGTGATAGAAAGTTTAGACAAGATTAGGAGAGATTTTCTTTGGAAAGGAATTAAGAAAGTGATTCTACTGTTCAACACTTGGTCAAATAAGGTACTTTGGGGAAAAAAGCAAGGGGGCTTCGGAGTAAGAAATCTAAAAATGCAAAACAAGGCACTCAAACTGAAGTGGTTATGGAGATATTCACAAGAGCCTCAAGCACATTGGGGCAAAGTAATTAAAGCTAAATATGGAGAGGAGAACAAATGGATGACAAATGAGGTATCTACACCCTACGCTGTAAGTCTATGGAGGTCAATCAGAATCTTTTGGCCTTTTTTGAGAAATAACACAACTGTGAGGGTAGGGAGGACAAATAGCTGGGACATGCTAGTTTAAAAAAACTTTTCCCTGAGATGTATGTTTTGACAGTACATCAACAAATGAGTTTAGCTGGCTTCTAGCAAGATTTTATGGGATCGTGCTGTATCTGCTTTTGCTAGGTGGATGTATGATGCAGGGTTGCCTTTCAATTGTGTTAACTGCACTGAAAGTTTTGGTGAATTCATTGAGGCAGTAGGCCAATATGGCCCTGGAATGAAGCCCCCCACCTATCATGAGGTAAGAGTTCCTTGTTTAAAAAAAGAGGTGGAAAAAACAAACAAAATTGTAGAAGATCATAAGGTTCAATGGAAAATGTATGGTTATTCCATTATGATGGATAAATGGACAGCAAGGAATGGGCAAATGATCATCAATGTTTTGGTGAATTCTCCAAAAGGGAGTGTGTTCCTTGAATCTCATGATGCTAGTGACTCTTCTACTGATTCTAATAAGATGTTTAACTTGTTTGAGAAGACCATCTTGAAAATAGGCAAGGAAAATGTGGTACAAGTTGTGACTGATAATGCAAGTGAGAACAAAAAAGTGGGTGACATGTTGAAGGGAGTGTTCCCGCATATTTTTTGGATTGCTTGTGCTGCTCACTGTATCAACTTGATGTTTGGTGACATTTTCAAAGAGGCCCCGTATTCTACAGGTGAACTTGAGTCTTGATATTTAATGTTCTTTTTTAATCTTCATGTTAGTTTTCTTTACTTATTAACTATTAAATTTTTTGAATCGTTTTTGGTAAGGCTGTTAAGATACATTCTTATATCAGTCAAAAGACACTGTTGTTGAATATGATGAGGAGATACACAAAGCAAAGAAATTTGGTAAAACCTGCTAAGACAAGATTCGCAACAACTTTTTTGACATTGCATAGTTTTTATATGCAAAAGAAAAATCTGAGAACCTTGTTTATGTCCACTAAATGGAATGAGAGTGTCTATGCAAAGGAAACTCTTGGGAAAGAAGTTGCGAGACACATCATTGGTCTATATTTTTGGAATGACACTGTTCAAACACTTAGAGTTGGTGGTCCTTTAGTTAATGTACTTCGTATGGTGGATGGGGAGAAAAAACCACCAATGAGCTACATTTATGAAGCCATGGATGGGGCCAAAGAAAGTATTGAAAAGACATTCAATTATGATGACAGGAAATATATGAATGTTTTCAAAATCATTGATGCAAGGTGGATGGATCAACTTTATCAACCTTTACATGCAGCTGGATATATTTTGAACCCGTGGCTCTAATATAAAAATAAGGAGATGAAGACTTTAACCGAAGAAGTGTGGTTGGGATATCATGCATGTGTTGAGAGGATGATCCTAGATAAAACTTTGCAAGACAAAATAGGGGATGAGCTTGGTGTGTACATGAAAGCTGATGGGCTACTTGGAATTGAGTCGGCCATTAGAGCTAGAACCTTAAGGTCACCAGGTGAGCATTTCAACATTTAACTGTTAGAGCTTTAACTTATAAGTTATTACATATTAACTTTTAAAATAATTCTTCTACAGTTGAATGGTGGATGCAATATGGTCATAATGTCCCAAACTTGCAACAAATTGCTATTAGAGTGCAAAGTTTAACTTGTAGCTCATCCGGCTGCGAGAGAAATTGGAGCGTGTATGAACATGGGAGAACCTATATTACGTTATTACTAAATTAAATGGTATCTTAATTGTCCAAAGTCCTCCCATTAATTACTTTCTACGAATTCTATGCAGATTCATACTAAAAAGAGAAACAGGCTTGAGTTAAAACGCCTGAATGATCTAGTGTTCATCAAATATAATAGAACATTGGTGCGTCACTACAATGCTCGCAATACCATTGATCCAATTTTGTTGGATAATATTGATGATGCAAATGAATGGTTAACTGGAGCACCCCAAAATCATGAAGATGAAGAAGTATATGAAGGAGAAGGTCTCACTTATGGTGATGTTGCTACGGCTAGTGGTGTGGAGGAGAATATTTATGATTTTAGGGGGAGCACTTTAAGGGGCAAGGAAAAAAGAGTAGCTACAGGTTCAAGTTCAAGTTCAAATAGAAGTAGAATTCTTGTTGATGAGTCCTCCGATGAGGAAGAAGATGAACCCTTGTTGATGGCACTTCAAGAGTTTGAGGATCTTGTTGAAGAATAGGATTTTGCTCTCTTTGTGTTTTGGTTATGCATTTGCTTTATATGTTGTTACTTATGAGGATTATTGATTATCAATTTACTTTTTAATCTAAGTCTTTTGAGTTTTTGATTATTTATCTATGCATATTTTATATTTTTTTTATTTTTATACTAAATAGCGTTCTTTCTGAAAAAAGCATGCGCTTCGCTTCACTCTTCTCGCTTCTGTGAAGCGAGCCCCCATCGCTTTTTTCTGCTTCTCGCTTCTCAAAACATTGTGATACTGAGTCAATTATTGAGATCCTTGGCTCTTGTTAGATTTTAGATTCAGCTGTCTTGTTTTGTTGATAGGTTGTAATTATGGTTTTAAGTCCAACCCATGTACTGGTTTAAATCAATACATACAAATTTTACCCCTCTCTCTCTCTATATATATAAATATAAAACTCTTATTGCCAAAGTCTTCCAGCCTTGATAGGAAAGCCTACCTAATACTTATATTTGATTTTAAAAGCACATTCATTTGAGGCTAAACGCCTTCTGCTCCAAATACTCATACCTCATCATATCATAATTAGTAAATAAAGAACTCTTGAAGTTCATAAAAAGAAATTCCTGTGTCTAAGAAGAAACTTTAAATTTTTGCACTTTTCCAGTTCAGAATTCAAACTTCTTTCCAATTTTTAAATTGTACAGAAGAGGACCAAATTTTGCTGGTCCACTTCTTTGAAGAGATCTAATTGTGTTACAATTATACAGGTGCTTGGAATTCAGAAATTAGCGGCTGAGATGGGTTTAAGCTGTATAACTACATATAAGCTTGACGCACTGAAGTCTGTTTGCCATGGAGCTGAATCTGATAGTTTGCCTAACACATGCAGTGTTGAGGATGTTCAAAACACGCGAAGAACAGATTTGTTATCCACTGGTATAGATGGATTTGATGCAAAGTTGCTATTCGAAAAAAATTGTGAGTAGTTCGAAAGCTTCCAATTTGATCATGATATTTTTCCAGTTTGGTGATGTGTTAGTAATGTTGTATTCTGTTTGTTGTATATCTGTTTAAAAAGAGCGGTCTTTGGTGTTTCTTTTAGCTTGTCAAGAGGTTTTGGCCTCTCTTTGTTGTTTATTTTTTGGGATCTCATGAAACAAGGAGCGTCCCTACTAGTGATTCCACTTGATTGATGTGCGTTGACCTATGTTGCTCTGATATGGGTGCAAATATCAGATACGAGTGTGGATCTAGATGTCACATTCGCGATCACATGAATTTTGTGATTTTGGGGTATGGATCCGAGAGCGGATACGGGTGTTGTGTTATCACTAATAAATATAAGAATAATATGTATGACAATGAATTATTTAAGATTGTTGAAAATAACTTATTTTTTATTTACAGGTGATTTAAATCAATTACTATTAATTAATGTGTGTGGGTGTGGGTTAGTGCTGGATTTGGTCAATATATATTTTTTGATTAAGAGGTTAATGTCGTATATTTGTTCACATACAACACTAAAACCCTTTGCTATTTATGAGATAACTTACAAATAAAATAGTATTAAGTAGGCGTTTGACCATGCAATTTGGAGCTCAAATATGAAGTTTTGATTTGAAATCAGTGTTTGCTTATGACATTTGAACAAAACTTTAACTTCAATTTGAAATTTTGATTTTAAATCCCAAATCCTACTTAAAGGTAGGATATCAGTTCCAAGTTTGTGATTTCAATTTTTTTTAAAAAATTATAATTTGACCCATAAGCTCATATTTTGCAAAAAAAAGGCTCGTAATTTTAATTCTTGCAAAAAGGACCCATGCTCGACATGAAAAGATTGTCCATACCATGTGGAAGAATTATATTGAAGAATAACTAGTTACTACTATTGTTGATTTATTGGACCAATGGATCTTTATAAAATTACTAGTTTTCGTGCACGTGTATCCCATGTCAATAAGTACAAACTATCCCATGTCAACAAGTACAATATTTTGAGCAGTATAAATGTTTTGAAACATAAATACTATTAGATATTGGTTAAGATAGAAATACTAATATTTAGTTAGGGAGGTGCAAACTACAATGAGATCTATTGTGATGCTATTAGGTGCAAAAATAAGAGATCTATTTGATGTTATTAGGTACAAGTTAATAATGTGATATGACAATAGAGCCCATCTAACAAATATGTGGAATGTAAAGGCTAGTACAGGAAAAACAAACTTAAGTTTCCAATTTGTGTAGGCGAATGTGTGTTAAATCACTGAATGTCGAACTATATTGCAGGTTGCATTAGATAATGCCTTGCACATTTTATTGGAGACTACATTGCATGTCCCACCAAAGCATGCAACGACACAGAAGAAGAGCAATAAGGAGAAATATTTTTTAGTGAAAATAAAAATGAAAATGAAAAAAGAAGATGGGAAAGAGCGTCAAAGAGTGATTTATTTAGAAAATGTGTTGGTTTTTTAAAAAGATGGGGCAACAAAAAAAGGGGTTAAAATGACTCTTTGAATTGAAATGGCTTTCAACTGCTTTTCAATATTTTTCTTAAGCATAGGAGGGCTTTAAATAGCCAACTTAAAACAAAAATCTGCGTAATTTAAATTTCAAAATAAACTAAAATATCTCAACAAACTAATCTATCTAACAGAAATTTAAAATTCAAATTATCTAAACTTAAGCAACTTATTAAACTGAAAATTACTGCAGTAACTAAAGTAAAATTCAACACTCCTCCTTTGCTTTAGTTACTGCAATTTAAAAAAGTTGCTCTTTCTCGATTTCTGCTTCTGCTGCTTGTGTTTAAAGATTGTTTTTAAGCTTGCACACTTTTGTAACATGGCCTGCTTGTTTGCAATTTCCACATATTGCATCAGGTCTCGACCACCAACAAAATTTTTCCGAGTGTGTTTTTCTTTTGCAGTATTTGCAAAGAGGATACTTGCCTTTTTCTTTTCTGTTTTGTGCATAAAGAGCACCCTCAATAATATTGTCTTTTTTGAATGCTCTTCTTTGCTCTTGTGCTTGAAGAACACTTATTAGTTCTTCGACTGAGATGGTAGATAGATCTTTAGACTCTTCTAGAGATGAAATTTTAAACTCGAATCTCTCTGGAATTGTCACAAGAATTTTTTCTACTATTCTGTCATCTTTGAAATCCTCGCCAAGCAACCTAATTTTAGTAACAATAAAAGAAATCTTGTTAGAATACTTAACAATAGTTTCATCCTCTTGCATCCTAAGAGATTCAAAATCCCTTTTCAAATTCAAAATTTGCATTTGTCTAACTCGAACACTTCCTTGGTATTTTTTTTTAGTTTTTCCCAAGCTTCATTTGCTGTCTTACAAGAAATGATTTTAGAAAAAATCGAATCCGCAACTGAATTTTGAATTACAATTTTGGCTTTGAATTTTTGGTTTTTTCATTCGAGTGAGATTTAATCTGAGCAAGAGTAGGATTTGCAGGGAGAGGTTGTAAGGGTATATCTTCCGTCACAACTTCCCACAGATCATAGGCTTCAAGATAAGATTTCATTTTTACTGACCAAATCTAATAGTTTTCGCCAGTGAAATTTTTTGGGACATTAAAGGAGAGACTGTTGCTTGCCATTTTTTAGGTTAAAAATTGTCTGTGCATTGAAAAAAGTACGGGTTGAAAATGGTAGCCTTGACCGGTTAAAATAGGTAGCCCTGACGGGTTAAAAAGGTATGATAGTTCTTTGAATGAACTCACAGATCCCGTAAGATCAATAAAGCTCTTGATACCACTGTTGGTTTTTTAAAAAGATGGGGCAATAAAAAAGGGGGTTAAAATAACTCTCTTTGGATTGAAATGACTTTCAATTGCTTTTCAATATTTTTATGAAGCATAGAAGGGCTTTAAATAGCCAACTTAAAACAAAAATCTGCATAATTTAAATTTCAAAATAACCTAAAATATATCTACAAACTAATCTATCTAACAGAAATTTAAAATTCCAATTATCTAAACTTAAGCAACTTATTAAACTGAAAATTATTGCACTAACTAAAGTAAAATTCAACAAAATGTAACAAGAAAGCACATAGGGAAATACAAAAAGAGAACAAAATCATACTTATGAGAGAAAAAGTTTGGGATATATTCCTTATATAGCAATAGCCAATATGTGAAATGAGAATAAGAGGCTTTTCGTTGTTACTTGGGAATGAAAAGATTAGGAAAATTTCATAATTAGAGAATAATCACACGTCATTAAAAGGGATAAGATAAAATTATTGATTCATGCACCGAAGGATCATCTCATCTTAAATAATTAACACTGAGCAAGTTTTAACTCTTGGCTTGTTTGTTCAATAACTTTTCCAAATTAAAGACGTAATTATTAGATAGGGAAAGGGGAAAAGAACTAAAATGTTGAAATGCATTTAAACACATTTTGAGATTCAATTTGCTTGTCCAAACAAAACTTCAACTTCAAAACAACCTGATTTCAAATCATGATTTGAGATCATGGCCAAACAGCCCAGTGTTTGCATAAAATTTAATTTATACTGGCTTTAGTTTAATAACTTCCAGTTAATTGTTGAAATTTGCACTTGTATATGTTTGTTATATACATTTATTGGTGGTGTCTTAACATTCGTAGCCATACTCCTATCTGTATCCACCAATCCTAAGAGTTACATGATAATGAATCTGACTACTAGATATGCACCCGAGTCGATTATGGCAGGCCATAAAGTATTACAAGAATGGAACTTATCCTTGGGCATCTGGTGAGTCAGTTTTGGGCATATACACGGATTATTTTGGGATAGTGTACAATGATGGGTTTATTTGGGTATTAGCCTAAATCAGCCGATCAATGAAATATTTCATGCCCAACCCATTATCTTGTGGACGGGTTATAAGATTATGGTGGTCAGTTTTGCCACCTCTACATCTACATATGTGTGTAATAAACAGCAGATATTTATTTGGTTAAATTTTGTAATATAAGTTGCTTGATCAGACTGGTTTGATAGCCTTTTGAAGAATGCTAGCTCATGATGCTCTTAATTCAAGGACTTTTTTACAAGATCATATTCTGTAAATTCAGTTTAAAAATGTTTACTGAAAGTTCCAGTTAACTAGAGGAACTAATCAAATCTCTCAGTCAATGATTTGCAGCTGAAGGATGGTCAGTATCCTAGTAAAGCTGAACTACGGAAACGTATTAGGCAACTAAAAAATGGGCCAGGAAGGAATCACACTGCAGGTGGGAGGGTTGATAAGTCTAAAGGGTTTTCTCCCAATAGCTTTGATCGTGTGCTGCTTGATGCTCCTTGCTCTGCATTAGGTTTAAGACCTCGTCTCTTTGCTGGAGAGGTAAGATAGTTGCTGAATTGTTTCATTTCCAAGTATTCTTGCTTCTCTTTTTCTTTTCTGAAACTAGTATTCTTGCTCTTTTTACTATGCTAAAAGTTTCTCCACCATTTATTTGATTGGATATGGATGAAATAGCATGTTCTTCTTATGTAGGAATGGTCACAAGGTGCATGGAGATAGTCATATAAAAGTAGACTGAAAAAAAGAAGATCAAAGTGGATGTGTTATCTTCCCTCGGAGTCTTTTTTTCGACTATTGTATGATATATAGAGCAAAAAATGGTTTAGGCTATTCTCTCTTAGTGGGTGTTTGGATTAACTTATTTTTAGTGGCTTTTGGCTTTTAAGCTCTTTTTTAGTTTTGGAAGTGTTTGGGTAACTCAAAAAGTGCTTTTAAGCACTTCTTTTCGGATGAAAAAGTAACAAAAAAAAAGCCAAAAGCCATAAGTTGGGTGTTCCCAACTTATGGCTTTTAGCTTTTAACTTAGGCCACTTAAAAAAGCCAATCAAAACACCCCTTAATATAGACAAGCACAATTACTTGTGTTTAGTAATTGAGAATGGGTGTTATTGTAGAAGACGTTATGAAAGGAAGTGGGAGATGATTAGAAACCACCAGATGGTTGTGGAGATGAGCAAAGAAACAAGATTTGTTAATGATATTTTGTATGGGGAAGTTTTCAAAAGGATACAACCCAACATAAAATGTTTCACCATGTAGCCCAATATATAATATTATACAACATTATACCTAGGAAAGCATCTTGCCTTTTTCTTAGAGTGGATTGAGGAAGAAGTGGAACTCAGATGAGAACGTAGCATGATTTGGCCCATCTTTCTTTCCTCCATGAGAAAACACTGCTCAGTGAAAGCACTCGCGGACGCGTCTTTGGTAACTGGGAACTTATACATAATATATCAACCTTATATAGAAGTGTGTAATAGTGTATGAAAGGTGTTTATAACAAATATGGGCTAAACCGAGTAACAAACTAAAAATATGGGCTACATGGCATAAATATTTTCTTCTAGTAGACATCAACAACATACCCGGTGTAGTCCCATAAAGTGGGGTCTGGGGAGGGTAGAGTCTACGTAGGCCGGCTATTTTCTCGGCTCAAGGAAAAATAGTCCAAAGCAGTTCAAAAAAGGAAGTAACGGAAGTACAAGAATCAACAAATAATAACAAAGCAACAACTAGTAGCTGCACAAAAACTACAAAAAACAATACGATAATCGAGGTAGAAGAATCATGAGATAGTAACAGAAATCGAAGGACAAGAAACTACATTGTAGTAAGGCTACTGGTAAGAACGGACAACAAGACAACACACTACTATCCTAATTCGAGTCCTCCACACCCTTCTATCTATGGTCATGTCCTCGGTAAACTGCAATTGCGCCATGTTTCCTCTAATCACCTCACCCCAATATTTCGTAGGTTTACCTCTATCTCTCCTGAAATCATCCAGAGTCAGCCTCTCACACCTCCGTATTGGGGCATCCATGCATCTCCTCTTCACATGCCCAAACCATCTCAGCCAACTTTCCACATCTTGTCCTCAATGGAAACCACTCCCACTTTGCCCCATATATCTTCATTTCTAATCCTATCTTTCCTAATATATCCACATCTATTGCAACAACCTCATTTCCGCAACTTCCATTGCAAAATCCTCTTCTCCCAATGGACATAGAGTGTAATTTTACCTCTTGTATATGCCTGACATATCAAATTTTTGATTCCGTATGCCTTGTTTTATTATAAATTTACATTTTCTCGATAAGGAAAAAGGTCGAATTTTATCAAAGAACAATAAGGCATACCCAGTAAAAAGATGACTTGGTTATAGTAACCCAAATCAAATGATGCATTCCATAAATTTTATCAAGGGTGGATTAGTACCTTTTAATTCCCTTCTTTCCTTTCATATTCCATGTCTATCTGAATAATTAGTAGTAAAAGATGAGCAACTCTCAAGTAATAGCTGGTCAAACCTTTTATCTTCTTGGGATGGTGATATCATGTCAAGCAATTTTATTTTTTCCATGAAAGTGGATCACTGATACTTTCTTGAGGTAAAAATTCATCAACCCAATGCCATGCAGACATTCTTTGACATCCTATTTTCTATTTGACAATGAAATTGAAAATTTCTTTCTTGTCCATAGGTTTCTGATGGGTTGGGGGCGAGGTTCTGATCATCTACACCAATTTTGATCAAAACAAGTTTATTCCTATTTCATGCTTCATATTTCAACACAACTACTCTAAAGTGTATCCCCTTGCATTGTAAATTTGAGAAGAGAATTCCATTGTTATATGCAGGACAACTAATTCATAAAATGTTTCTCTTTGTTATATCCAGGACACAATTGATTCCTTGAGGAGTCATGCCAAATATCAGAGACGAATGTTTGACCAAGCTGTTCAGCTTGTTCGCCCAGGGGGAGTCATTGTCTATTCCACGTAAGTACAAACATGCATCTAGACTTTCTTTAATTAAGACTTGAGACTGATTTCATTATTGAGATTATTATAGCATATTTCATCACTGCTTTTGTTGAGTCATAATTATCATTCCATCTGTCCTTTTTCTTACTGACTGACCTATATACCAGCTGTACATCTCTTTATCTTAATCTTAACTTCTTTCCTTTTGGATCGTTCAAATGTCTAACTTCCTATTTTGCAGTCTTCTATACATTGTTCCTTTGTTCCCATGAATGACTTAGCAGCAGCTCCTAATTCTTTTCTTGTTGGAGGCTGGCTGTGTAAAGTATTGATGTGGGCTGAGATCCAAATGCATATTCATAACAAGATTCTTAGTTTTCCTTTACTTTAGATATGGTTGTTTGTACAAAATCCATGTGGGAGTTGTTGCACGAAATCCCCTTCCAAAATGTGGACTCATGTCCTAATGTTCAAATGCAGAGCACATGCCAAATTTCAATGAGGCATTACTTATGTCCTAGTGTTAAATACATGAACACAGACTAGATTTCAATGAGACATTGAAGTGTAGAATACTTCATAGGACAGAATAAGTTATAATATAATAAAATTAAATTCACAGATATTCTGAATGTGATGCATGAATCTAATACAAAATTTTCGCTCTTGTTTCTGAATCCTGCATGGAGGAGATTGAAAGAACGTCTAGTTGTGCGATAGTCATCCCATGGATTATTCACCAGAAGCTAAATTCTCCGTGAATAGAACATGCAGATCGTAAAGCTACTGAATTTTCCCCTCCGGAGAAAATTTGGTGGGTTCGTGTGCACTTGCTATACCTCCATCCCCAAAAGAGAAGACTCTTTTTAGCTAGAGAAATCTGAGTGTGGTAGTGCATGTATTAGTGAATGGAGTTCTTAGTTTTTGACAGTAGTACCTCCTTATTCCTCCTAAATATTTTGCACATTAAGTGTTGTCAAAGGCTCATTTTAGGCGCGCTTAAGCCCTGAAGCTCAGGCTAGGCGCGCTTAAGCCCTGAAGCTCAGGCTAGGCGCTTCGCTTCACTTAAGCTGCGGTTCAGTGTAAGGCACTAAGGTGTGCACCTCATTGCGCGTAAGTTCTATCTTGAATAGAGTGATACTAAACAATAAATATTATTAGCAGAAAGATATATTAATTGTTAAGGAACCGTTATGAATAAAATTGTTACTTTTTTCTTGCACTACATATATATTTTTATTTTTTTCTTTGTTGTACCTTTTCTTTACAAATGCCTACATTTCCATTGCACTTAAAGCCCAATGGGCCTGGAACACTTTTTAATGTTTTCACCTTTGACAACACTGTATTCAAGACAAGCATTTAATGTCATGCGTTTTAATTATGTTAAACTTTTTGGAGTGTGTTGACACATAATATAATTAAGTTAATAAAATTGTACTATTTCCTACAACTCAAATTTTTAGATGAGATTGTCACACACTTTAGCAGATTGGCCGACTGATTCTTCCAATACTTAATCATATGTTTAATAGCATGGACAACTGATGTTACTTGCTCCAACTTCAATACTTTGTCATGTTTAATAGCATGAACAACTGATGGTACTGGTTCCAACTTCAGATGTACGATAAACCCTGGTGAAAATGAAGCATTGGTTCGATATGCATTGGGCAAATATGAGTTTCTCTCGTTGGCATCTCAGGTTAGCTTAAAAGCTTGCATATTCATGTAAAAGAATAACTTTTTCTAGCTTACCATTGGTCTTACATATTTTTCTAACTCTTGCATGTCTTTCAGCATCCAAAAATTGGAGGACCCGGCCTTACTGGTAGTTGTCAATTGCCTGATGGATTTGTTGAGTAAGCATCTTGCCATTTCATAGTATTTACTTTGCAAGACTTATTTGTCAATTGTGTGTTGAAAAGCTGTATAAATAGTTTATACCCGTGATAGGTGCTTTAGCTATGTTAAGCTTATTTTTTTCGTTCTGCAATTTTTTTCATCTGTTCTTTTAAGATGCACGTGTTAGTGTCTATTGAGTAATTTCTAAAATAAATATGGTGAAGCTTAAAGGTCAGTCTCTTTGAACTTGTCCCGTTAATGGAGAAAAATGTGTCTTGGTTCTCTGACCAAGGCACTTGTTCCTCTGCTTGATGATATATGATGAGTTATGGTTCAAATTTTTGGATAGTAATAGGAGAGTGTCTAATTGTTTCTTGATTTCGTACAGTTTCTATTTGTCAATATTAGTCTGCATACTTCCCATCTGTCCTACCTTTGGTAGACATAGTTACTTGGTACCTGTTGTTGGTGGGAGGTGGTAGGTATCCCGTGGAATTGGTCAAGCTGCGCACAAAGTGGCCCTAGATACCATGGTTATCAAAAAAATAAAGTGTGTGCATACCCAAAAAAGCTAACAACAAAAAGATCAAGAAAGAACCTTTGAGTTGTCTCTATTATTCTAAATTTTAACTGTAAAGGCTTGTGGAAGAAGGAGATTAAATTTAGAAAAAGAAATTTGGCAAAGGATGTACATTTATTTTAAAGGTAGTATATTTTCATCTTCATTCTAAGAACTGCTTCCTATAAACATCATGGTCAGATGTTGTTTCCTGTACGGAAACACATTATTATAGCGTTGCATTAAATCACTAGTGGTGGTATTGACACCTCTTGCTTCTAAATTCTCCAGGGAATGGTTAAAGCCCGGTGAAGAAAACCTTGTTCAGAGATTTGATCCGTCATCTGACCTAGATACAATAGGATTTTTCATAGCCAAATTCAGTGTTGGACCCAAAAACATCTGAGTTGAATGTGACGCAATTCAGGGAACAGGTGATTTGGCAATGAAATTTAATGAACATCGATGATGCAAGTTCAGGCCTACCAGTTCCTTTGTGGTGTAGCAGCTTATTAGATTGGTGCTCTCTTGGTGTACCCCTCCTTGTTGATAATCACATACTGGAATATGGGTTGCAGAATCAGTTAATTTAACTGTGAATGCCAGATAGACTAGGTAGGATACCACTACTAATCCTGTAAGGGATAACCGACAATCTTATATTCAGTTGGTAGTTAAACTCTTCTATTGCCAAATTCTGCAATCTCTCCAATGATTAAAGATATTTCAACCTTGCATATTGGTCATGAAAACTTTGTTTATGATTCTCATGCAGTTGGTCAATGCACATGACCAATTTATGGGACTTAGCCCACTTTTATCTATGGATGCAACGTGATGGAAGAACATTAAACATTGGTTATTTTCTCATGTCTACGCTCTCATCTTATTGTCCCTCAGTATCTTAGGTAATTCGATCACCTTCTTGCTCAACTTTCATAGTTTAACCTTTTACATGGAATATTATATTATACTAGTTAATTTAGGAACGGAAAAGGGTCGAATATACCCCTATACTATTAGAAATAGTTTAAATATACACCTTGTTATATTTTCGGTTCAAATATACCTTTTCAGTTATACTTTCGGTTCAAATCTACCCCTATCATTATAATTTGGCACAAATTTACCCTTAATTTTGACGGAATAACATGTGTTAAGCTCAAATTCAAAGAAACAGTTAATTCAATTCACATATGTAAATATACTACATTTGCTAGTAGAAATTAGCAATAAACTGCTCAGCCTTCATATAGGGCGATAGATCTTTAAAGAAAACTCACAATGAAACTAAACCATATCTATATCCATATTAATGGGTATGACGGATGGAGATCAAATTGGTTCCCAGCATTTTACTGATTTCTTCTTTTGCAAATTGTTTGCTTTTCAGTGGAAAACAAATGCAGGTCTAATTTTTAATCGAAAGTGTAACCATATTTTCTTAGGATCAACGAGCATGCACCAATTAATAATCAAAGGCATGTGAGAGTGATGAGTAGTGTTTTAGTTTGGACTGAGGTTGTTGAATTTTTTCAACACATTGACAACTATATTTGGATTAGTGCTAGATTATCATATCTAATGTGTACGCTTTCGAGCAAATCACATTTGTTTTCTTCATACATAATGAAGAATTTCGAGCAAATCAATCCATTTTGTTTGAAGAGAAACTCATACTTGGACTTAGAAAAAGATGATGAAAAGAAAAGACAATGGGGCAGGTCGAGCCAGTTTAAACAATATTTAAAATTGGGATTGGGTCATTTGATTCTTAGCTTGACATGTGTCCCTCCGTCAAAATTAAGGACAAATTTATGTCAAATTATAATGGTAAGGGTATATTTGAACCGAAAATATAGCGGGAAGAGTATATTTGGACCAAAAATATAACGAGGGTATATTTAAACTATTTCTATTAGTACATGGGTATATTTGACCCTTCTCTGATTTAGGAAATATATTATACTACTAGTTAATTTAGAAAAGAAACCTCTCTATCTTCACAAGGTGAGGATAAGGTCTGTATATATACCATCTTCTTCAGGTTTTATTTTTGAGATTAATTATACTGAATATATTATTATTGTTATTATATATATATATATATATATATATATATATGTATATATATATTTCATAAAAATACAGTTAATTGCCTGAATGGTTATTAGGGCCGGCTCTAAAGGGTAGAAAATAAGCTAGGTGCCTTGGGTTTCCAAATTCCGATTTCTTTTTAGCAAGAATAGAATTATAGATTTGGGTATTGTTTGTAGAAATAATAAACTTTTTTAGATTGGAAATAAACTACTATTTGACCTGCTTAATATTTGAGGAGCCTCAGCCGATTTTATTTTTTTTTTCAAAATTAAAATTGATAACATCTAATCTAAGATCAACAATATCTTAAATTGATTAGCTAAATTATCAACCGTAGAAAAAATATTAGATTAATTCGATTATAAAAAAATTTATTAAAAATTTTACATTTCAGAAAGTCAGAAGAATAAATTTCAAATCAAAATTTATATATATATTTTAAAAAAAATTAAGACCCCCCATTAAATTTTGATTTTAGATTAGTAATGTGTTTGAACACTCTAGATGATTACTCAACTTATAATAATTAACCACAAAGTAATTTATCTTGATCTTTATCTTCAAAAAGTCATCTAACTTTGCATGGTTAGTATTTATGGTCATTATACAACTTTCGATACTTATTTAATACCATGGCAATTATAAGTTTTATAAAAAGCTAAAATCAGTACTTGAATTTATTTAGGACAATATATCCTAAACTCAATTCAATTTCTAACCCGACCCACTAGAAAAACTTGGGTGTTCATTTAAAGTTCATGCACGTCATGTCAGTAGTACCGATCCTACGATTTGAATTTAATCTTTGAATCTAAAGTATAAACAATTTGGTAAAATTACCTTACTAGACATACATCCATACCATTTATATGAATTTTACTTATATTTTTAACTAATTACGTATCTTACCACTAATTAAGAATTTTTTACCATATATTGAGGAAGATACACTTAGATACATGCATTTTTGCTACAAGATATACTAAACATAGGGAGAGATGCGAGCGAGATGGGGAGGAAAGTGAGCAAGATAGTCATGCATTCCAGATACATGTGAATCACACTAGATACACACCAGGTATCTGGTGTGACTCTCATGTATTTGGGATACCAGATACTTAGGAGAGTGGCGAGCGAGATGGGAGTGAGGTGAGAGAGATTTGTCTATGTATCTCAGATACATGCGAATTCACTTGGATAAATTGTATCTAGAATAAATTATACCTAATTTTGACCCTATGTATCCCGAGATACATGTATCTAGGTGTATCTGGACGTACTAAAATTTGATAAGATTCATAATATTACAAACTAAAGTGTATCTAGATAATTAACTCTTAAACTAGTGAGATTTCTGTAAGTTTCCCAAACAATTTCCATATGACATCCCAATGGATTGCAAATAATTTAACCAATTTTAGAGCCGATCCAACTTGGAAGAGCCGGATGGGGTTGGGTCAGTGATTGTCTCGGTTTAATGGTGGTTTGGATCCTAAATAAATTCAAATATTAATTTTTAACTTTTATTTTTTTCCTTAAAAATTACGGCCTCAATGTCATTAAATAGGTATTTCCAGCTAAAATGACGATAGAAACTAACTAGGCAAAGTTAATTGACTTTTTGGAAGACAAACAAAAGATAAGTGACTATGGTGATGTCACACTTAGAGCCTACCCCCTGGACATGACCGGCACTCGAAAATCATTGCTGGTCCCAAGTAAACCACTTGACTTGGCTATCTCACTCAACGGAAGACTTATCTCGATAAAAGAGTAACATCAAGTGGGTAGTTTAGAACAATCTCATCAATTTTCAAATAATAACTTAAAGTACTTATATAAAAACGTAAGTCAATATCATAACTCAATAATGAAATTCGTAATTTCAAAACAAACTTTAAAAGACTCAACATGACTCAACTCTACTCAGTCTAAGAAGCCTGTACTAAATACTAGGAAGGTGCCAATACAAACTCACGGCTACCTCAAAGAAATAATGAAATAACATGAAGCTGATAATGAAGGAGCTCCTATGAATGCAAAAATGTCTCACCAAAAACTAGATAAGATAAATCCACAACGATGCGCCTGTATCTGCAACATAAAACGCTGCAGGTCGAATGACGTTAGTATATGAAATGTACGAGTATGTAAAATGGACAAAAGAAAATTTACGTCAAGATACTCAACTCAAGAACTCAACTTTGAAAGTAACTCAACTCGATAAGACATGCCATATAATGAAAGACAATGCTTTAAAAGACACGAGATAATAAATGCAACTTAGTATAAAAAAATATAGTACTTTACTTCTTGGGGAGTTTCTCTAACCGACAATCATCACTTATGAGATAGTGACAATACAACGAAGCGCTGTCGTTGCTACAACCATTCAATACTTTGCCAGAGTAAGGGACGTCATATCATCTCTGGATTCATATAAAAGTTCTCTTTTGTGACTATGAGAAGTCGCCTAAATGAACAACATGATCCTATCCTACGCTGGCTACGTAGTTTTTGGGGGTTGACTTATTTAAACTCTTTCCCAAGTCGGTGCTCAATATTACTCTCAAAACATTATTATGCTCATATACATCAAGTGAGTGAAAACTCAAAATACATCTCATCTAGTCTCATTGGACTTTTACATTGATTTATATCATCTTCTCTTATCATCATCTTTTCTCTTAAATATAAGTAACATCTCATCTCAATAATGGATTTAAAACACTTTATCTTCTCAACAAAATATGACATTTAAAATGTGTTAATAATCATTCTTGAAAATAGATATCAAAAAACTCGTTCAAACTCAATATCATACTCAATTCATCATTTATTTAATATGGACAATCATCACTCTTTTAACATCAATAATGCATAAAATATTTTAATGCAAAACTTAACTAAACATCTCAAGGATTCAACTCATGTAAATCATCAACGTATATTTATATATATACACAATAACTCAATAAAATTTATATAGATAACTCAAGAATTCACTTTAATGAAATTGAAAACTCGAACTCATAACTCAATTTGACTTTATGAACATGTAGGGCATGATGATGAACTTAGTCCAACGTTCTGATAGCCTTACATACCTGAAATAAAAATTATCTAAGCAAAATTTGAAGACTTGACTTGATACCCTTGAACCCTAGCTCTTCTCCTTCTCTCCAATTCTTGCTCTCACAAGATTTTGAGTGTTAATGAGAGAAACCCCCCCATTGGAAGTACTTATACGGGGCTAATTTTAGTCCCAAAATGGCTTGGGTTAAGCTTGAAAAAGAGTAAAAAAAAAATCAAAATATCCCTTATAAAAAAATAGTGTATGTCTACGGGCCCTTTTTCGGGCCGTAGAGTATTCTACAAACTGTAGAATTCCAATCATAGAAGCTAAGTCCAAAAATCTGGACATTCTATGTTTGGGATCGAGGGGTCTACGACCACTATTCTATGGGTTGTGAAAGTGAATCGTCAAATTCCACTAAAGGAAATCAGGGTCAAGGATTGCGGACCATTCTACGATCCGTAGACTTTTCTACGGGTCGTAGACTCGACTCGTGGAAGAGGGTGCACGTTCTAGTAGCTATTGGAATGTGACCTTGGGTCTACGAGAAGACCTTACTGGTCGTGAATCATTCGACGGCTCATACAAGGAATGTGGGAAAGGACTTTGAACTGGGCCTTGGGGATCTCTTTTACGATCGATCTCAACATGTCACAACCCGAGTTAGGCCCTAGGCGTGACACGAATATTAGAAGTCCGAGGGACCCCAACAAGCCTCCTAGCATATCATACATGAGTACATATAAGGTAATAAAGCAATAAGACTAAATCATAAATGCGGAAATAAGTCTCAACATGAATGGTCTCAATAAGGGAGAAAATAACTCCGAAAGAACATGACAACATAAACTCCATGAACATCTAACATGCCTCTACTAGTCTAGATAGGGGCATAAGACAAGCTCTTAGCTCATCTAAATTATGAAAGTAAAAGTCATAAGGAACAATGAAAAGATAAGTGTCTTGTCCTCAAAGCATAAAGACTCACCAAGAATAGAAGTAGTACTAAATCTCTAGCCACAAGTGAGAGGTGCAAGATGATCGTTGGATACTACATTATGATACAATGTAGGCAAAAAATATGCATTAGTACATGAAATGCACTAAGTATGTGAGAAACATGCATGAACAATGATAATAGGACATACACAATATGAACATGGGATGCATGACCAATATCTTGAAAACATGAGTAAAACTTGAAAACTGTCACGACTCGAATTCGGGTGTGATGGCACTTGCCTTAACTCAGAGAGGCGATTCAGCCTATAACCCAACTAGAAGTAAATGCGGAAGAAAATACAATAGTACAAGATATAGTCAAAGCAAAAACTAGTAAACACACTCATAATCTCCCAAGATTGATTGTCACATTTACAAGCCTCTAATAAAAGTGAAAATGAAAGATAAATATAAGTCTCAATGTCTTTGTTTCTCAAATAGAACAAAGCATAAGTAAAAGGGACAAGGGAGATCGTCGAACATCAATCAACTACCTCTCAAGTCTCCTCCAAGCCTCAGATAAGGAAAAAGGAATACAGAATCATGGTCCGGGCTCAAAACCTACACAAATGTAGAAGCAAAGAATAAGTACAAAAAAATACAGTACTCAGCAAGCCAACTAGCAAAACAAGGCAAATCTAATAGAACATTAGAACTCCCTTCATCCCAACCGAACCTTCTCAACTACAAACCTGCATAGATATCAACCCAATCTACAGTACACAGTTCATATGGCACATAAATGAACAATAGCTCATCAACATCACCAAATAAGTCACATCAATATCAAGTATGTCAACCAGAGAGAAGACAAGGGGTATATACACAACTTCACGATGATAGATAAGATGTAATGCAATGCAATACAATGTGATGTTAAGTAAAGTGATGCATGTCTGTTCTAGTGATACACATCCGCTGACTAGTAGGACGGAACCCATGTGGGATGCACAATGTCCATGTATCCGTCAAAACCATTTTCCATTGGCATCGCCGGAACCATTTACCATCGGCATAATCATCAATCGCCGAAACTATTTCCCATTGGATAATCATAAATTGGGTCTCATCACAGTGTTCTAGAACCAATGCAAGTAAGTATGTTCACATAAATAATGAGAGTATAATGGTGTCCACAACCACAACTCTATTCATATCAAGACAATTCATGTCACAATATCACCAGTACATCAACACTAACATTCACATCATTCACATCAATATAAGTCATCAAAATCTCTGTTTTATTACCCCTTCATCACATAATTAGGATCAATAGGCGAGCAAGTAATTTAAGCCAATTTCCACTATCAATAAGGAGAAAATGACAATTTCATTAAGTTCACAACCACATAGCATTTTATCGAATTGACATCAATTTCAAGGATAAGAACTTCATGTTTTCGATCACAACTTTAGCACACATTGTCTTTTTGTTAACCTCGTTCTTTAATTAAGGTTAATTCACATGATTAATGTCCTGTACCTTATTTTTATTACTCTCCAACACACATAGAAAACAAAATTCAAAAATTATATATTACAAAGTTTAGAAGTTCACTTGCCTCAATTCTAGTACAAACTACTCCGAGACTTAGGTCTTCCCCTTTCGCTGAATATCTGAATCAACAAAATCTATTCAAACATGAATTTCCAATAAGAATACGAGCACAATGAAATCCAAATCATCAATTTTGGAATTCGGGCTGAAATCTACCCAAAACTCCAATTTCGAAAACGTAGGGTAAATTTAAATTTTTTTACATAAAAATATTCCTCAAAGTATTAGAAATCCATTAGTGAAAACCATTTCGAAAATGGAGTAGTAAGCAGTACATCATCAATTTTACTAAAATTCATGTTCTTGAGAAAATCCCTAATACCCGGATCCAAAACTCCGACTCAAATATGAAATATTTCTTGAAAAATTGATATATCACTAAAACTTCTTCTGACACATCACTATTTGATTCTCATCACTTGACTTGGTTCCTCACTCATCATCTCCCCCTTAGGTCTGAAGCTGACACTCTAAGGCTATGGATCTATTCCACATTCACCAAATTGGTCTATATTTACTTTACTCTAATACTAAAAACAATGTCAATTTTATTAGAAATCCATTAGTGAAAACCATTTTGAAAACGTAGTAGTAAGCATTACATCATCAATTTTACTAAAATTCATGTTCTTGAAAAATTTTCCAATACATGGATTCAAAACCCCAACTCAAATCTAAAATATTTCTTAAAAAAATATCTTACCCATGATTAGAAAAGTTTAAATATGAAATTTTATCAAAAAATGAGTTAAAATCGACATTGAAATCCTTAATTTATCAAATTTTAACTTTACCAAAAAACTTCAAATTATACGCAGTTAGTATGATGAAATTAATCGATGAATTCACAAGTTATTTTCAAAATCAATTTACCTATAATAAGGATCCTAAATATACCTTTTTCATAAAAAATGGAGTCCAAATCGATGAAACTCCAAATTCTCTCAAAAAATTTACGAATAGAAAAAGAAAATCTGATGAAGAAATCATGAGAAAATATCAAATTGAGGATCAGATATCAACCCCCATATTAAATCGAGAAGAAAGCCTCAAGAATCAGTCCATTCCAAACTTTAGAATTTACGATATGCTCAAAATACCAAATGAACACAGTCTGAAATTTATATACCTGTGTAACAATATGTTGCACCAGAAACCAATAATTTAATTTTTCACTAAAAGAGTCGTAACTTCCTCATACGGTAGCAAAATAACCCGATTCGTTTTTCTAAATGTCTTAAATAATGATATGGACCTGTTCATTCCATCAAAACTCAATTTCGTGCTCATTTGCCTGTCAAATATTATTTTGATCAATAAATAATTATTTCATATTTTGCGATAAAAGTCCAATCTCAACTTTGTGAAAATGCACCAAAATTTACAGATCAGTCCTATAATTCATGCGAAATAATTTTTCGATTCTTAAAACTAAGAATGAACCTTTTAGTTGGCACAATTTGTTGAAACAACGCCAAAACACCCAAAAAGCTTAGAAACTCACCCAAAACTTGTTCGGAACCTCCCGAACATAAGCCAAATATGCTACTAGCTTGGAAATGATATTTTGGACTCAAAGAAACCATGAAAACACCAAAACACAGTCACTTTGATCCAATGTTGAATAATTCATTTTAACTTGAGAATATCTAAATTTTTAAAGAATGTCATGAAACTCATCCAATAGTTTCGAGAACTGAACCAAACCTTCAACTAAACTAAATATCACCATTCACCTAGTGGAATTATCAAAACTCAAAATTGACCTTTCTAGCCTCAAATGTTGACTAAAGTCAAACATTAACTTTAACTTTTTAAGCATCTCGTCTAATGGATCAAAATCAAACCAAAGGATTTGGGACCCAAAACAATAGTCTATATAGACCAAAAACCATATTCTGGAGCTAACGGAATTCTCGAAATTCTATTTTGAGCTTCCTATCATCAAATATTGACTTTGGTCGACTATCTTATGTTTTCAACTTTCAAAACACCAAAATTCTTTCAAAACTCATCTAAATACTTCAAGACCTGAGACAATAGTCCTACTAACCCAAAAGTCACATTCCAAAGCTGATGAAATTGACAGAATTTTAATTCAAACATCCGAACTTCGAATATCGATCAAAGTCAAATTTTAGCCTAAATTCACTTAAACTTCCAACTCAAGGGCTCAACTCCACATATCGACTTCAAAACTGAAACAACAACACTCCTAAGCTAAATTCTGTATTCCAAAACTGATGGAATTGACGGAATTCTATTCTGAAACTTTTAGCTCCGGTTGTTACCAAAAACCACTTTTAACAACTTAAAGTCTTCAAAACTTAAAAAACTTTCAAGAATCACAACTTGTCGATAAAGTTTCAAAATCAACTTCCCAAACTTCCTAAACATGACTTGGGAGCCACCCTGACTTCTCCCCTGCAGTACTTCCTAGTGCACTAACTTATTCTTCAACATGAATGTATCTACTTCATAGTTATATTGTCTTTGAAGAATTCATAGTTAGGGCCACTGTAAAAGGGAGAGTCCCCCTTAGTTCTTGCTCCTCTAGTCTCATAAACTCTAATCTTACATCTAGAATTAGAATAAGCTCCCCTCCCTTTATTTTCTGCCCTGCAGGTATAATCACAGAGCTGCAGCCCCTCCCCTCTATTGGTTGTTGCATCTTGTGCAGGAACATCAGAGACCTGCAAAAACTAACCACCAGTCCCTCATCATCTTCTTTTTCCCAAGAGCTTGCAGAACTGTAGCATAAATCAGCATGCCTCTCTATTGCAGGATACTACAGCTTGCACAAGCATGATATACTAGACAACTGTAACACTTTTAAGCACTCTTGGAGCATCTTTATTGTTTATTTGTTTCTTGTTAAGTTGTTATGTGCAGGCACACTAAAGAAAGGCAACATCTCTTTGAAGTTGAAGCCTCCTTTAGACTTCCTACAATGCAAACAAGTATCAAAGAAACCATCTAGAGCTCCATTACATTTCCTGCTGGCTACTTCAATCACTGCAACACTGGAGTGCACCAACCTGAAAGCTCTCAAGATTATGCACACTGCTGAGCCTCTTGTAACATTGCTACTCAAGCAGCTGCCAATAAACCCCAGATCTTCAGCCTTTGTGCCTCATTGTGCAAGGTTGTTGCATATTTTATTACAGGTGCAGGGATTACAAAGTGCATGGTTGCACTTGGATGGGCAGCCAATAATTCATCCATTCCAGCTACCATGCTACAACACCTGAAGCAGCCCTCCTACATCCAAGCTACTTGGAGCTATTTACTTGCTTATTTGTTTGTGTGCAGGCACATAAGCACCCTCCAAGGTGCAAAGCACCATCAGTTGAACCTTCAAATAGCAGTTCAAGCCACAGCTGCATCACATACAAGCTGTAACTTACAACAATTCAACCCCACATCATCCTCAACAACAACTCCAGCTGCGGCTTGCTATAACTCTAAATATTTTCCCTTTTTTCATCTTCCTTAGCTCTTATAATCATGATCTTGATGTTGATACATCCTTCCATTTGGACTTACTTGGTACGACAAGACTAAAAAGGGCAAAGATGAAAAAAAAATTCTCACCCCATGCGACATAGAAGTTTTGTATACTTGTTCTTCTTCAATTTAGCTATGTATGATACGTAGCGTAGTTGAATAGGACTAGTGTAGGTTACTTTCTTTTTTCTCATAGAAGGGGAGAGTCTCCCTCATTTATGCTTTCTTAGTCGACTTGTACCGGGAGGAGTCCTCCCATAGGTTTATTGCTTTCTAGTTTCTAGATAGTCCTTTTTTGTATTTGGGGATGAGTTAGCTGATCTTAGTAGGTTAGCCGACTTATGAACCAACCTAGGAGCGGAGGTAAGGTTTATGTCCCCCTTCTTGTATTTTTCTATTTGTTATTTATGATAAGGCTTGTGGGTGATGCTCAACCCCTGACTGTGCACGAGAGGTGGGAGCCTCGTGTAGGGTCTGTTTCCATAAAAAAAACATGACTTGGGGCAACTATTAAGAGGGGTAAAATGGTAATTTTTCAAGAATTTCCCATAAATGACCTTCATGTCATTACAAAAACATTTGAAAAATATCATAATCATGTGGTCAATGCATTATAAAATCGTCATGAGAACTTATACCATAGTATATACATATGTGGGATACTGAAGCTTGTTTTGAGAGCCATAATTATTTGTGAGTTATTCCATTAACCGATATAAACTATGTGAGCTATAACATGGATTTCGGTGTTTACCTCACACACCAAAGAGAGAGGGTCCATACTTGCCAAGGTAAGAACCATGATACCTAAGTGGATTCACTAAATACTAAGGAATCAAGCCTCAACTAACGGGTGACCCTTTCTAAGGAATCAAGCCTCTACTAACGGGTGATCCTTCTTCCTACGGTGGCACGTAGTTATCAGACAATAAAATTTCTACTAATGATCTTATGCCTCTGCTAATGGGTGAGCCTCTATCCTAAGGTCCACTCGATGCTAGGTCAACTCTCAATGGAATATCATACAAAATATATCATAAGCTTTGAAGATGGTAAGAATCTAGTAATATCAAGTTCATTATAAATACTTGAAAATCATAAGAATAGCTCCTTCAACATATCATGACATCATAACATATTCATAAAGATAGTTATCTAAAGCATCAAGATCATGACAAGCTTATTTTTACACAATCATGGAAAACCTTCATGATAGTATACTTTACTTTGAAGTAACCTTTTTCTTCATTGAAAATCCATAAATCATACTTCATGAATAAACATCATTAAAAATTATAGTTCATAAGCTCACGATGCATGCATAATCTTAAATCATAAATTGGTAATCATAATGTGTGGATCATCATAAAATAACTTGAAAACATGCAATTGAATTAAAATCATCTATGAATGGACCATTAACATTGAATAATAACATAATTGAATTGACCCATATGCACTATGATCAGAAACTAGAGTTTGTGAGAAATTCATAGAATAAGAGAATTGAGAAAACCTTGGGACTTAGATGGAAGGATCCATGGATGAATTTCCATATACATTGATAATTAAAGTTCATAAATACAAGCTTCTAGCAATGAAGACTTGGTCTTGACCTTGGAGCCCTAACTTGACATGAGGAAGAAGAAAGATCTTTGGGAGAGAAATTCCAAAACGATGAATTTTGTTTTGGGAGTAGTTGAGGGAATAAGGGATTTAAGAGAGTTTTGGGTATTTATAGTTTATGGGGAAAAGGGCATATAAACGTCCAACAATTAAATATAAAAGAGTGGGTAATAACCAAAACACCTCCAGAAAAAATAACTGAAACGACCCCCTGCACGGACCCCTATACGGTCCGTACAACATACCACAGACCGTATATGGGAGAGGAAACTTACTTCTGGAAGTGGAATTCTATGGGCTACTCTTCTGTACAAACCTTCTGTATGACTTCCTTTGAACCATTTTTTCCTAGGAGTGGTCTACGGATGGGTCTATGGGTTGTATAGATCACCACGGGCCGTACAATGGCTTATGAACATTGACTCCAATTTTTCATTTTCCCGAAGTCCTTTCATGGGTGGTCTCCACAAACCATGGAGATTTATACGGTCCATGAAGGACCTCGTGGAAGACCAAAAACTGAAATTTTCTGAGATTTCTTTGAAACTAAACTTTCCAACTTTCGAGATGTTACACTACGGGTCGTACACCACCTTATGGACTGTAAAGATGGTCGTAGAGGTGGGTCCTCACAAATGAAATTGACCAAGTATACAAGGGTTCCACGAGCCCCTTCTACGGCTCGTAGAACACTTTACGGGCCATAGAGTGGTCGTAGACCATACTGCCAGGTCATTTCGTTAAGTTTTCTCTAGTTTTCTCAGAAT
Source organism: Solanum dulcamara (assembly GCF_947179165.1). NCBI lineage: Eukaryota > Viridiplantae > Streptophyta > Magnoliopsida > Solanales > Solanaceae > Solanum > Solanum dulcamara. Next base: position 13,276,047 of record NC_077242.1, read on the forward strand.
TTATCTAAGTGGTTGTTAAAATATCTCCCCCTTGGGATCATTCATCCTCGCATAATGACCAAGCTAAGAATTTTCTCAAGGCATGAATACAATGCAAGAATTCAAAGACTCAAACTCAAGAATAACTCACTCAATTACTCAAACTCAAGAAGGTGCTAACTCAGAGATAGGAATAGGGGTATTAACTTCAACATCGATAATGGGAGGAACGAATTAATACTGAATCTGAATGAGAGAAGGGTTATAATCTCAAATGCTTTCATCAAGATTCTCCAAAATTTTCTGGATAGGGCTACTATGCATTAGGCGATAAGACTGATTGCTTTTAAGCCATGCAACACTTCTCGACTACACTCTTCTTTCTTCATTCAACACATTATTAGTTGCAACTCATAGTTCGCACAAGGCTACATAAGACAGCTTCCACCAAGGTCTAGGACTTTAAGTCTGCATGCTCTTACTATGTTCAAGCCTAATGATAAGTCAAAGGGTATTACACATAAGATGATTATGCTAATCTAAAACACAAGCCTCATATTTTGTACCTCTACAGGGAGTTTCATCCCAAGAGTACTACTCCTTACCATCACATTCAACCAACTTCAAGTCCAAATCAAGAAACACCTAATGCCTCGTGCATTTATCCACATGCCGCCAATACCACATTCAAGCCTAGTACTATAACCATTTCAATACACTTACTTAAAAACCTTAACAAGAGGACGTCAATAGCCTAATGCAATAATTCACGTAACAACAACCACTCATTCAAGCTTATTATTCTAATCACTTTATGGCTTCTTTGATGTTAAGGTCTCTTAAGAATTTTCATACCAACCTTAGCATCTCTACACCTGCAATTCCATCAATTTCTACTTAGAGGTACACCAAATGTACTCTTACCTATCTGTTGCACATAACAAAATCTCATCTCGCTTCTTCTTTACTAAACCTTACATGGAAATAACACACCACAACAATCACAATAAAGAACACTTACTCTCTCCCATCTGCCAAACTCAACTACTACCATCAATATCTCCATTAATACTGAAAAGAAAGGATCACTAGAAATGAAGTAGAGTAGAAGATCATAAGCACGATATTCAAGATTTTTGATCTGAGAATATTCCTAACTTAATATTACTTTACGAGCCATTGAGGTTAAATAAAAAATCCTTGAGACTGAACGTACTATGAGACCCGAGTACTTATATGAACATATTCATATCCTGAGGCTGATACTCAGAACCTTATAGAGTAAGATTGAGATCAATGGGCCATAGTCTCCTTACTTATTCTGTGAACTGCGCATAGATGTGAATGTGTCTGAAGTGTGTGAGCAGTCATGAACATACTGCTGATATACGGAACATCAATAGGGTGTTATAATGATTGAAATTTGAGGAATACTCTAGAGTAGGAGTGGGCTGATATATCACCAAAACTTCTTCTGGCACATCACTATTTGATTCTCATCACTTGACTTGGTTCCTCACTCATCATCTCCCTCTTAGGTCTGAGTCTGACACTCTAAGGCTATAGACCTATTCCACATTCTCCAAATTGGCCTATATTTACTTTACTCTAATACTCAGAAAAATGTCAATCTCATGCATACTGAACTCTTTTAGTGTAGGTACTAAGATTCCTTCTAGGGCTTCTTTCTTAGATGCTACTCTTAACTTCATCCTTCTTCTATAGAAGTATTTCTATAATCATTACCCACATCACCTTATAAAGCTACATTACTCAACTCTTAATAGTCTCACTTCTTGTAACATCCCGTTAGGTGGTTTGCAATACTAGAGGTTCTTCTTTTAAAAAAGTCTCATCTAAATTTTAGGTGAAATTTTGGACTATTCGATAATTACAGTTATTTAATTGATGGGTAACTTTATATAATTAATTTAATTGATGGGCTAAATTGATAATTTATTTAATACCCTAAACACTTGTCCCATATTTATTAAAATAAGTTAGTAGGGTTTGTTACTTTTATTACATAATTATTTTATTTAGAAAATAAGGGCAAGAAACTTACCTAGGCATCGAACGAAGAGGAACGAACGCCTTCAGGTAAACCACGTCTCAATATGTGTAATTGTATGTGTTGGTAGATGTCATATTATTATTAATATTATTGTTATTACTAAAATAATGGCTTGTGAAAGAGAAATGAGGAAATTTGAATTTTGCAAAGTTAAAATGTGCAAATTTCCATGTACTGTAGCATTTTGGATTTGGGAAGAAAGGATTGTGGCCAATGATTAGCTAATGATTGAGGCAATGATTGGTGTGTTTGGAATTGATATATATATATATCAAACACAAATAATTCCCATAAGACACACCGATACTACTTCAATAAATACATACATCATATACAGACACACACAGACAGCACACAAAACCTCCATGCTCACGCAAATACGAGAGAAACGGTAGCTCATGAGGAAAAAAGAAATCAGCCACATTGCAAGGCCATTGTTTGTCCTCACCATTGTTGTAATGACCCTGGAGGTCATTTTGATATTTTCGATAAAATTATCATTTTACCCCTCTTGTCAGTTATCTCTAGTCTTTTTAGATTGGGTTTGAAAGTTGGTTTTTAGAAATCTTGTGAAAATTTGAGGTTTTGCTAGAGAAATGAGTTTTAAAGGCTTAAGTTGTCAAATTTTGAGTTTCGTAGTCATCTAGAATTTCGAGTCTCGAAATGGAATTCCATTGATTTCACTAGTTCCAGAAAATGGAAATTGGTCTAGGAGAGTTATCGGAATCAGATTTGGAGTTGAAACGTGGAATTTAGGTCCGAAGTTGGAAATTGAGTTAAAGTTTGATCCAAGTTTGACTTTGATCAACATTTGGGGTTCAGATACTTGTATTGGATTTCTGATAATTCCAATGATTTCGTGAGGTGATTCTAATGCTATAAAAGGGATTCGTAGTAATTTTTGGAAGTCCTGAGCTCATTTTGATATTTTGAAGGCCTAAGTTAGTTTGTTTGCGACTTTTTGAATTTTTGGTCAAGAAGACCCCGAATTCGAATTCCGTTGGTGCAATTGAGTCTGAAATATTATTTTCAAGCTAGTAGCATATATTTTTTGTGTTCGAAAAGTTCCGGACAAAGTTTGGGTGAGTTTTTAAGTTTCTTGAGTGCTTTGACGTTGTTTTAGCAAATTATGACAACTAAAAGGTTCATTATTAGTTTTAAAGATCAAAAAATTATTTTGAAACTTCTAGAATTTTGAGCATGAATTATAAGACTTATTTGCAATGTTTGGTGCATTTTACTAAGCCGAGATTGGACATTTATTAAAAAATAAGAAATAATTATTTATGAATCAGATATGATATTTGAATAGGCAAACGAGTTCAAAACTGAGTTTCAATTGAAGGATAAGGTCCATATCATTATTTAAGATATTTTAAAAAAGAATCGAGTTATTTCGCTATCGTATGAGGGATTTACAACTCTTTTAGTGAAAATATAAGTTACAGATTTTCTTGTGCAAATAGAGTTGTACAAGTATTAAAATTTCAGACTATATTCATTTGGTATTTTGAGTATATCGGGATTTATAGAGCTCGGAATGGAGTGATTCTTGCGTATTTTTTCTCGATATAATATGGGGGTTAGTATACAATCTTTAATTCGACATTTTCTCATAATTTCTTCATCTGGTTTTCTTTTGTAATCCGTTATTTCTTGGAAAAAATTAGAATTTTATTGATTTGGACTCCGTTTTTGATGAAACAGATATATTTAGGATCCTTGTATTATGGGTAAAATGATTTTGGCATAAACTTATTGATCCATCAATTATTTTCGTCATATTAACCGCGTATAGTTTAGATTTTCCCAATAAAGTTAATTTTGCTAAAGTGAGGATTTCAAGGTCGATTTTAACTCTATTTAGATAAAGAAATTTATTTAAACTTTCCTAAACATGAGTAAGATATTTTTCAAGAAATATTTTAGATTTGAGTCGGGGTTTCAGATCCGAATATTGGCGATTTTCTCAAAAACATAAATTTTAGTAAAATTGGTGTTTGAGGGCTGATTTCAACTCCAAATTCAATTTGGTTTTAAACATTAGTTTCTAATTACTAAAAGGTTCATTTTCATATAAATTTTTTTGGATTTTCTATTTGTTTACAAAATTGGGTGTTTTAGGTCAAATTCGGCTCGGTTTTCATAAATGTCAATTTGAGTATCGTTAGACTCGTGTTCTTATTGGGATTGCATGTTTAAATAGATTATATTGATTCAGAGCATCAACATAAGGGCAAGGCTCAAGTGTTGGACTAATGGGATCGAATTTGAAGCAAGTGAATTTCTAAACCTATTCTTAAGCTTGTAGGATCATGTATTTCTGTCTTATGTGTTGAAGATTGATAGAAAGTTTTTAAGAACTATTAAGATTCAAATGAACTTGATGATAAAGAGTGGTGTAATAAATGGAAAATTGAGATGAGATAACATATTGTGTTTGTTGTGATAGAACGTTGGGCTTGTTGTGGATATTTGGATATACTTATATGTTGTTATGATATTGAATAATTGGGTGATTATGGACTATATGTGAATATTCATTCTATATTCACTCATTACTTATTCATATACTTATCTTTGATGGCTAAAAAAGTGATATGAGTGAGATACTGGATATTGAGATTGAGGTTGTATCGGTCGAGGTGATTTACCGAGGTCTTTTCTGGTGGATATTATGGCCGAGGTCTTTTTTGATAGATGTTATAACCGAAGTCTCTTCTGACAGATACATAGTCCATATGAGGCTCCCATGGGTTCCAATCTTAGGTGATCAGGGATGTGTATCATTAGGGCAGACATGCATCACAATATGTGATATTGCATTGCATTTCATTGCATCATACATCTTTGGTCATTGTGGATTGCTTTACCCCTAATAATCTCTTGATCTGTATTATTGATTGTGTTGATTTGCTTGCGAATTGAATTGTACTGTTATTGAGGTATATGATTATTGTGCTACTCGAATTGTTAGACTGGGATAATTTTTGTGCAGGTTGTAGTTTGGGGGTTGGATGGTGTGGTAGGAGTATGCGTATTTTACTAGCTTTGCTTAGTCTTAGTTGTTTACTTGCTGGGTACCGCATTGTTGGTACTCACTCTTTGATAACTACATTTGTGTAGGTTCTGAGACAGTGACCCAGCTTTTCTTATTTTTATCCGAGGCTTTCTGAGGTGATTTGAGAGGTAGTTGTTGACGCCGACCATCTTTCCTACTCCTCTTTACTTATTACTTTGTTATATTCGAGAGACAAAGATTAAAACTTGTATTTATTTCATATCTTATAATTAGAAGGTTTGTACATGTGACAACCAATTTGTGGGGGATTTTGTAGTTAATGAAATTACCATTTTATCTATATTTATTTATCTAAACTATCTTCCGCTTTTACCTTCCACATTTAGTTGATTTAGGCTGATTTGTCCGGTGGGAAAGTACAAGTGTCATCAGCCTGGTTTTCGGGTCGTGACAATTATCACCACATAAACTCCATGAAATAACCACGAAAACACCAATCGAACACCATGAACATCATCTTTTATTCAATTTTGAATAAAGTTTAGTACTCTATTGAGTTCCTTTATCACCTTTTATTCAATTTTTATGGATCTATTGTAGTTGTTTTCAGGGTTATTGTATACTCTTTCTCATGTGCTTGTTTTAGCTAGTTTTAATTTTTAAAGATTCATTCTTTAATTACAAGTTCTTATTTTGTTTTTTATGTCTGTACTTTTTAATTTTTTTTGTTTGTTTGTTTGGAATTTTGCAAGTAATTGGTAATGCTTGAATCAGTAGTGTATTTTTATGGCCTAGATCATTTTTTATGGTTTAATCATTTGACATGAGAAGAGTGAGATGGATTACTAATTTATTCAAGACTTGTTGTAATCGATAAAAAAAGAGTAAAAGAGCAATAAAATCATATGTTCTGACTTAATAGAATAAATGCTCCCAATATTAAGCTCTACTGAGAGCTGTTATAACATACCGTCTAACTGAGGTCATAAGTTTGCCCTAGGTTCGTAGGTCTCACGTGTACAAGCTGAGTCTAAGTAGACTCTCAAGGATCGATACGAAGACGTCTGTATTTATCTTCAAGAGGCTATGAAGGATATTAGGAAAGACCTTCATTTCTTGAGTCTCTATTGTGCTTTTTTGATCCGATCTAATTCCTATCATTTCATCCTTCATCTATCTTATAGCGATGATTCATGCCTGGTCCTGCATGTGAGCAATTGAGGTGTAGTTGCTTGGTGTTAGTGTCATATCTGGCATTGAGGCGAAAGTGATATAAATATGGGAATGATGTGTAGTCAGACTTGGAATGCTCTGCGACTCGAAAAGGATGACTAATGTTGTGGTTCAATGATATATTTCCTGGTTATGGTATTGAAAGATGAACAATTATTAAGAGACTTCATGAACATCTCATCCTGTCTGATTAGTTATTCAATAATGAAAAACAGTATTGGTGTGGCTTATTCAATATCTGAAGTGGTTTGACAATGAAGAATGGTATAATTAGGAGAATAAGTATGCGGTGAGCACTGTGACTTTGGGGACTACAAAATTTGTATTTCATCATAAAGGAATGTGTTGTATATTGTATTATGATAATAATATTACGCCAATCGAGATCAAAATTTCTACGATGATTTATGGAGTGGGCATATATCAGGAAGGGTTATGATACGTCTATTACTGCGATACCTGTGTTTACTTGGGTGAGGTTATGGGTTGTGTTGCTTTTGCTATCGACCTGGCCTACGAAAAGGTGCATATCATTTTCGGCTGGAGACTGAAATATTTTGTTAATGTATGACAGCTACGTAATGGGTAAAAAGATGTAGACCATCTGGGAATGATCTTCCTGAGGGGTATGATGTACTTTAGTGATGGATTTGTCAGGCTCTCATGGTATGGTACTAGTGATATATGGGAATGGAGATATCGGTTGGCAAGCGCGAATACTAGCTATTGAGGTGTTATTAGTTGTTTCACCTATTCGGGCAATGAAGTTTGATGTTGCTTTCACATTTGAGAAACCAACTTGTTGTTACTAAGGATATTGGAGTTAGGCATGGTTTATAAGGAAAATTATAGTGGTGGATCTTTGGTGGGGAATTAAGGTATTTGAACGGTGACGTGTATTTTGAGGATCTAATTGGGGATTGATGAGTTCTTTATGTGCCAAAAGGAGTGGATTGACATTGAAAGGATAAGCTGATAGGTGAAGGCAAGTGAGTGTACCAGCAAGAAAATACATATAGGAATTGGTTAATTCATGGGATTAGATAGTATAACAAGTTTGAGATATCATGTGGATGATAAGGTTAACTCCATGATGATGTCAAGGGTGGCTAAGCATGGTAATAGTAGTTCGGGATAGACTCTGATTAGGATGCAACTATATATTGATGGCTTTCGATTAAGGGGATTAAGTATGATAATGATGACTTGCGAGTTTCTACCACTTAATGAGTAGTGTAGTTATGTGGAAAGTTGGGTTCAGGAATGCGTGGTTTCGTTCTTCTTGTTTTGGTTATGGGAATAGTATTTTGTGTTCATCAATTGGGTTGAGCATGCTTTGAGAGTGGAGTCTATGGAAATTCAGCTCTAGTATTATGTTAAGTTCTATAGTGGTCTCGAGTCTGACAATTGGCACAATTTGGGTTCCTAATGAGTGAAAGGGTAAGATTGACGTATAAGTGTCTAATGATAAGCTAAGGTATGCAATTGCATAAAATCTTCAAGGTATGGGCTAATGTTGATTGATAAGGGGATTTCTTTATACGATTTGAATCAAAATTTTTAAGTTTTGCATCGTAAATCTACATTCGTGATGGTTGTTGTTTGTCAAGGTATGAATTGACAAGGTAAGGAATGATTGGTTGTGTCGATTGTTGAGCATTCGGAAGAACATGTCCATGGTTTGAGTTGTGGAGTGTATTACTTTCGATTGTAAAAGAGTTCAATGAAGTTTTCATTTGAGAAGGTTGATTTAAGTTAAAAGGTAATATTTTGTGGATGCTTGACCAAGAAAATAATGATGATAAATGAGTTAAGAAAAGGAACACGAGTCTGGTGCATAAAAGAGTTCAAACATTTGGTATTGGGTAGTGTGCTCATAGTATACAAAATTATTAGGGTAAGGAAGGGTTCTTCTAAGTGTGGTATGATGTATATGATGGTTGAATAGTAGTTGAAATTAGGTAAGTGTATGATTGCGTGGAATTGATATTGATCGTAATTGAATAATTTTATCTTAATGGAAAAGTACTATGAGATTCAAAATTTGGAGTTTTAACAATTAGTTGAGACCCTACCTGTCTTGGGATGGTAAAATGGGAAGAGAGAGGTCAATAGTTTGAAATATTGGGAACAACAAGGTGTTGCTAAGAAAATATTGATGCTAGTGGCGGTCTGAGAGTAAAGTAACTGACCGGTGTGACTATGATGTTTTGGTAGTATTGGTAGTGCTAGCTTCACTAGAGTATTGTAGAGAGTATGAGAAAGTTGATAAATAGAGTGTGTCTACGATTGTTATGAGACCAGGATGGCTGATTGTGGAGTCAGAAGAATGAAATCATGTGTTATGTACACTATGGAGGGAATATCTTGTAATATTAGACTTCAGTTTCGTATATTCTTATGTGACCACCTACCTTGTTTCAGACAAGATTTAGTGTATGATTATCTGTCTATGATTCATGGCGTGTTTTCACTTTGATGGATGAATTCCTAGTGGTGGATCAGATGTACCGATCCATGCCCTTTTGGGTCGGGTAAGATGCTGACGCAAGTTTGGTTATTTCAGATGAGGCGGATTTGGTGTTTCCTTATGGCAGTTGAAGGTTTTAAAAATTGTACAAGTGTCATCTTGCTTAAGAGAACTTATAAAAGATCTACCTTATATATTGCAGTTTCTTGACAGTCTTGGTTTTTATCTTGTCATTGGGGACATGTTCATAGAGATGTGATTTGATACTTGTAGGACCATTGGGCCTAGTTCTTCCGTTTGGGAATTGACTACAATCATAACTATTGTTCCAGTTTTTCGGCGGCATTATTAGAGGTTTTATATTCTTGGATGTACTGTTCATCAGGTGGTCACTTGATCATCTCCTTCTTTGGATCAAATTAGTTGGGTTCTCCCTTGATGAGTATGTATTGTCTAAAGATCATGTGTTTGCAACTAAAGCTCATTAAAGGATTATGTTAAGAAAAGGAAATTTAACTAAGATTAGTGATAGGTGTGTGCATTATGCATGTTTGGTGGTTGGTTTTGGATTCATTTTGGGTTTTAGCAGGTAGTAGTTACGAATCTTCTCATGGTTATTTGAGAAAAAGGTTCATTCCGATGGTTGTGCTTTGATTTAGAGAGTTTCAGTTCAGGTTTGGTTCTTTAACACCCCCTAAAAATGTTATATATGGTGTTCCAATTATTGACGAAAATGATACTTTTTCTGTATTTTGGGCATACCCTTTCATAGTATGGTCTAAATTAGGTGATTCCAATTTCATAGTAACCCCAACATCATTACCTACAACTTTTGTGAGACTATATTTTAAGATTCGGAGGCTAAGTAGGTCAAATAAATTAATCTTTGCAAGACCTGGTGCTTTGACGAAATGGAGTATTTGTAGAAGAAACATCATATCTCACTTTAGGATGCTCCAAAGCTTTTGATTCTTAAACGACATGAAAGGAGACTTCTAGAGCTACAATTCATATGAGACACCAAATCATAATTAGGAAGTTATCTTGTTCAAACATATCTTCGAGAAAGGGTATTCCGTAAAAAGAAGATTCATCTCACCAATCATAGAAGATCTAAATCCATTTTACATCACTAATGACATCAATAGTCCTCCATTTGACATCACCCATGACATCATAATCCTTCATTAAATTTTCATATTTTTCTTTGCAATTATTTTAATTATTGTCAGGTTCCTCCTTCACACCTATAAATACCCACCTTATTTTATCATTTTGTTCATCAATCTTTCTCAAACAACTCTTCTATCTATACGCTTCTTTACTCATTCTCAAAATATAGTTTTAGCTTTCAGTAGTGTAGAAATACTATTCCGGTGATTCATATACTCTGGATAGTACATAAAACGCTCTGGCGAGGAGAAAAGGCTAGGATTCAAGAGTTTTTATTAAGTCCTTCGATTCTGAGTAAAGCATCGGATCTAATGTATGTGGGTAATGATTCATTGATCCTTTCATCTATGAAGCCCAAATGAATTATCAAAGTAAAACAACAAAAATAACAATAACAACCCAGTAAAATCCCACAACGTGGGGTCTAGGAAGGATAAAGTATGCGCAGACCTGACTCCCACCAAGGTAGGACGACTATTTTTGAAAGACCCTCAATTCAATAAAAGCATAAAAGCATAAAAGAGGTTAGATAAGGCATATATGAGAAAGAAAATAACGAGAACGATAGGGATAAAATAGAGTAATCAAAGTACAAAAAGTAATATATAATAATAAAAATCAGAGCACAAGAAATTATAGTGTGCTAATGCACCTACTAATAAGGAGGAATAACGAGACTATGTACCTGCCTTCTATCCTAATATGGATCCTCCACACTCTTCTATCTAGGGTCATGTCCTTGATAAGCTGTAATCGCGCCATGTCCTGTCTAATCACCTTTCCCTAATATTTCTTCGGCCTACTCCCACCTCTCCTGAAACTATCCATTGCCAACCTCTCACACCTCCGCACTGGGGCATCTGTGTCTCTCCTCTTCACATACCCAAACCATCTCAGTCGCATTTCCCGTATCTTGTCTTCCACCAAGGCCACTCCTATCTTGTCCCGAATAGCCTAGTTTTTAATCCTGTCGCTCCTGGTATGCCTACACATCTATCTCAACATTCTTATTTCGACAACTTTCATTTTTTAAACATGAGAGACCTTAACCGGCCAATACTCTGCCCCATATAATATAGCTGGTCTAACCACCACTTTGTAGAACTTGCCCTTAAGTTATGGTGGCACCTTCTTGTCACATAGCACACCAAAAGCGAGCTTCCATTTCATCCACCCTGTCCCAATATGGTGTGTGACATCATCGTCAATCTCCCCGCTGCCTTGCATGATAGACCTAAGGTACTTGAAACTACTTTTCTTTTGGATGGCCTAGTCACCATGCCTAACTTCTGCGCCAACCTCCTAATGTGTCTCACTGAATTTGCACTCTAAGTACTCGATCTTGGTTCTACTTAGCTTAAACCCTTTAGACTCCAAGGTATGTCTCCAATCCTCCAACTTAGTGTTAAGTCCACTATGAGTCTCATCAATCAGGACTATATTATCCATGAAAAGCATACGCCATGGCACCTCACCTTGAATTTGTCGCATCAATACATCCATCACCAAGGCAAATAAAAATAGATTGAGAGTTGATCCTTTATGCAACCCTATCTCGATAGGAAAGTGCTCTGAGTCCCCTCCTATTTTCCTTACCCTGGTTTTGGCACTCTCATATATGTCCTTGATCACCCTAATATATGCCATAGGTACACTTTTAGCCTCCAGACATCTCTATAGTATCTCTCATGGGACTTTATTGTAAGCTTTTTCTAGGTCGATGAATACCATATATAAGTCCCTCTTCCTCTCCCTATACTACTTCACCAGTCTCCTCATAAGATGGATGGTTTCTGTAGTTGATCATCCTGGCATAAATCCGAACTGGTTCTCTGAAATAGACACGCCTCTCCTGACCCTCATCTCCACCACTCTTTCGTATACTTTCATAGTGTGACTTAGAAGCTTGATACCTCTATAGTTGTTGCAGCTCTGGATATCCCCCTTATTTTTGCATAGAGGAATTACTACACTCGACCTCCATTCTTCGGGCATCGTTTCCATCTCAAAGATGATATTAAATAACCTAGTCAGCTACTCCAAACCTACCAAGCTCGCGCTCTTCCAAAATTCCCCAAGAATCTCTTCAGGTCCGGTCGCTCTTCCCCAACGCAACCTACAAACAACACCCTTAACCTTCTCGACCATAATACTTCTGCAACATCCAAAATCGTGATGCCTCCCTGTATGTTCCAAATCTCCCAACACAATCAAATGAATTATCAAAGTCTTCTATTTAATTCAAGTATAAAACTTTATAGGTTTTCATATCATGATCCCAATGCATAGATTATTAAGTAATTTAAGTTTAATTACCTATTTTATATTAGCGTATGTAACGCTTCAATGAGAGTTTTGCTTCCACTCCCATGCCTAAAGTATTTTGATTATATGATAAATTATGTTTATTTACCAATTCTTTCCAAGTTTTACTCTAAGATATGTGGGTATTGATTCATGGATCCTTTCATTCATGAAGCCCAAATGAATTATCAAACTCTTCTATTTAATTCAAGTATGAAAGTTTATGGGTTTTTATATCATGATTCCAAATGCATAGATTATTAAGTATTTGAAGTTTAATTACCTATCTTATATTAGCGTATGTAAGGCTTAAATGAGAGTATTTCTTCCACTCTAATGACTAAAATATTTTAATTATATGATAAATTATGTTTATTTACCCAATTCTTTTCAAGTTTTACTCTAAGTTATGTGGGTATTAATTCATGGATTCTTTAATTCATGAAGCCCAAATAAATTATCAAAGTCTTCTATTTAATTCAAGTATGAAACTTTATGGGTTTTTATATCATGATTCCAAATACATAGCTTATTAAGTATTTAAAGCTTAATTACCTACCTTATATTAGCGTATGTAAGGCTTTAATGAGAGTATTCCTTTCACTCTCATGCTTAAAGTATTTTAATTATATGACAAATTATGTTTATATACCTAATTATCTTCAAGCTTTACTCTAAGGTAAGTGAGTGTTTATCCATGTGTTCTTCCAACCATGTAGTCCAAAACTCTTTCAACTAAATCTCTTGATTTCAAGTAAGATTTTTTATGGGTAATTCTTATTTCTACTTAATAGCATGAATCATAGTTAAACTAGTTATTATTGATGGTTTGCAAGTATTTTTTCTACTTAGCTCTTTAAAGGCTCTTGAAATTCATGGTGGGTTGTTTAAAACATGATTTTTAATTACTCAATTTCAAATTATTTATACATAATTTGATTTACATAAATGTTTGAAATTTGAAGTGATTTAAACCCACCTAGTTTTACTATATTTTCAATGAAGTTTTACTTGAAAGCTTTGACTCCAAATAAATATTTATGAAAGCAATGTCTATGATCAAAAGGGAGTCTTATAAAATAAAAGAATGATGAAATGCTATGAATGATGGATTCTTTATGAAATAAGGACAATTCTTGCATATTTGAATCACCAAATGTTTTAATGAGCTATTCCACCAAATATGATGTTTTGAATTCTCAAGCTATATGCTATGAATATTTTGAAGTATTAAACTATTATGTGAGATTGACTTAGCACCGAATGAGGCATTGAGGTGGAATTCGGTAAGGGAATCCTAGTAGCAACCCCTTGTCTCATTAACTATGTACCAACATAGGAGCCCTTGTAGGCTTAGGCTAATGGATCTACAAATAGCCCTTAAAGTTAATGAATGAAGTTGACGGAGTTCTACCCGACAAGTAGTCTCCCCGGCCAATATAGGGAGTTATGTTGAATTTCATGTAATAGCTCACAAGGTCTTAAATGTCGATTATGGTCATCTTCCCATAAAATTAATGTTTTAAAGGATATCTATATGATTGATTATGCATGCATTACATTATATTTCATATTACATAAATGTTTTAATGTTTCCTCAATGTTCATGCATGCCTACATATTTAGTATATTCAAAGTACTAACACATACTCTTTTGCCTACATGATATCACCATGTAGGGATCGGTGCTCCTCCTTATCCTCCTCCACGTGGCTAGTTGAAATTTCGTTTGAAGGCTACTTTTGGTGAGTTCCCATGTTTCGGGAATATTACTCTTTTATCTTTCTAGCTTATGATATGTTGAGATCTCTAGACACTTACTATGATAATTCATTCTATTTTGATTGAGGGTGAGCTAGGGACTTGTCTTAGCCCCCGATAAATCTAAAAGTTAGAGGTATTGTTAGACATATGTAAGTTGAAGATTTATTATTATGGTTTCCACTTCTTTTTTTTTATCATTACCTATGAAAGACTAAATGAATGCTAAGAGGTTTGTTTGAGGTACTTTCTAGTTCCTCATTCGTCGTGTCATATCTAGGCCCTAGGCTTGGGTCGTGACAAGTTCATGGATTAGCTTGTGGCTAAGTAATCACTCCTGGGTTATTGATTTTTTAATTTTGATTCAGAAGTTCAGTTTTGATAGTTGATCCTGATGATACGGTCTAAGGATGGGTTCAATAGGAAAAGACAAATACCGAACATGTAGGTTATGCCTCTGGCTCTTGGTAGCATCGAGTATCCTTTTTTCTTTTACTTTATGTTCGAGGACGAACATAGGTTTTAATGATGGATGATGTAATGATCCTACAGGTTATTTTCAATATTTTCGATAAAATTACCATTTTACCTCTCCTGCCAGTTGTCCCGAGTCATTTTAGATTGGATTTGAAAGTTGATTTTTGGAAATCTTGTGAAAAATTGAGATTTTTCTAGAAAATGAGTTTTAAAGGCTTAAGTTGTCAAATTTTGAGTTTCAGAGTCATTTGGAGTTTCGAGTCTCGAAATAGAATTCCATCGATTCCATCAGTTGAATGTGGAAATTGGTCTGGGAGTGTTGTCATAATCATATTTAGAGTTGAAAAGTAGAATTTAGGTCCAAAGTTGGAAATTGAGTTAAAGTTTGATTCAAGTTTGAATTTGGTCAACATTTGGGGTTCGAGTACTCGGATTGGATTTCTAATAGTTCCAATGGTTTCTTGAGGTGATTCTAACACTAGATAGGACTTCTTCGTAATTTTTGAAAGCCCCGAGTTTATTTTGGTATTTTGGAGGCCTAAGTTATTTTTGTTGTGACTTTTCAAATTTTGGATCAAGGAAACCTTGAATTCAAATTCCATCGGTTCTATTGTGTCCGAAATACCATTCCAAGCTAGTAATGTTACACCCTGTACCTTTGTACCTTGGAACGCGTTCTTAAATTTCTTAAGCTTCTTAAGTTTCTTAAGCTTCTTAAGTTTCTTGGAAGGTTCATAAGCTTCTTAGAAGGTACCATGTGAGACGGATAATCTATAACGCTGCTAAATGACTCTAAGGAAGGGAGGGATGTTATATCCCGCACTATTGGGCATTCGGAAAGAAAGAAATTTTGATTTGCAAGGAATGACGTTTTGATTTATTTTGTTTATTCTATGATGTACCGGTGTGCTGTTCATGAAAAAGATTGATGTGGAAATGCAGAGGAAGGTCGAGGGCAAAATTGGGAATTTTGGAGAGTAGTTTGTGAATTGCAAAAAGAGAGAAGACTTGTAGCTTTTGGGATTAAATAATAATAATTGCAATAAGTAGTTTGGGCTCTCATAATAATAATAGTAATATTGAGGCCCAACAAAAGAAAAGGCCCAAGTCTTGGAAAGTTAGCCCATTAATTAAGTGGCCTATATATATGTTGTATGGCTTTTAGTCTCATCTTATCCTTTAGTTCATTCTTATCAAAGAAATTTCAAGAAATTTCTATAGAAGAGGAGAAAAGAAAACTCTAGCTAGAGAGAAGAAGAGAGCTCGGATTTGGGAGAAAAAAAGGTGAGTTCTCCGATTTCGCTCTGTGAATTAATTATCTAGAGTATACCATGATGATATGTAGGTATTGATAGTATAAAATCATGGCTTGGTGCAGCCCAAAACGGACAGCAAGCAGTCCACGCAATTTCAGCACGTCTAGAGAAGTTCCGAGGCGAGTTTTAGCGAGTTTTGGCCAATTTCGGGAAAGGTAAGGTCTTTACTTTCAATTTGAAGTTTATGGTGTTGTTATAGGGTGTATTACACATCTTTTATGCTGCTGGAAGTGGAAAACGTCGTAGAAATGCTCGACGGTAGAAACAATCTAAATTGAAATCGTTATAGTTGAATTGTAGTCGAAATGAGGCGTTGTGCGGGTGGGGGCTGCTGCTGGTCGTGTGTTGGGGTATTTCAGGGCCTAAAAGTGTTCTAAAGGAGGTGTAGGATCTGCTGTTTGCATCCACACGACCCCCGCTTCGTATGGTTAAAGGTTTTGCAAAATGGAAACTAGAAACTCTATTTTTGGTATCGTAGTTTGGAACTAGTTGTTTGGAGCTTGTATTGTGTAAGGTTGAAGTGATTTAATTGTAAATATTCTGCTAGTTGTTGTTTTTGGTATGGTTGTTGATATTGTGGCCGATTTGGAATCTCGGGGATGTTGAAGTTGTAGGGAAAATGTTGCCCGATTTTCTGTAGCATCGTAACTAGTAACAAACTAGTCGGGGGTAATGGATAAGGAAATGAATCCTATTAGTATTTGGTTGTGGAGTGGGCTATTGGAAAGTGAAAGGCTATTAATCTTAGTATTACTTTCATGTCAATAGGTTAAGGAGGTATCAAGGCAATCCGGATTTCAATTAATCCCGAAAAAGGTATGTAAAGCTATCTTCTTTTCTTTTGGCATGTCTTAGCCTTAAGTGATTGATATACGAAATGTGGGGATAATTCCATTCATAGAAATCCAAGTATGACTCATAAGTCTTATTCACTTCTCGATGGTAGAATTCCTATACTAGTTGAGTTATTGCCTCTCAAGGCTTCTATACGATGGAGAGTAGTAAGTATGTAAAGCTATCTTCTTTTCTCTTGGCATGTTTTTGGCATAAGTAAGTAAAGATACCCTTCTTCTCTCTTGATATGTCTTTGACATAAGTTATGATGTTATGATAAAATATTTATGGTACCGAGTCCCGTGATGGGCCAAGTATGATATATGTTATTATCTAAGGATCGGGCCGTACGTTCCACGACACATATGTATATGATGACTCCATAAGGGAAAATAAGAGAGTATGTAAAGTCGTCCCTTCTTTCTTTTGGCATGGCTTAGTATTAAGTAAGGATTAATATGAGCCTTGAGGATGATTCATGATTTCTCTTCTAAAAGATTCTCTGGTAGTTAATGTCCTTGACTTTTATAAGTTATTTTGTATCGTCTTGATTCATGCTTCTGGTTTCTAAGGCTCTTTTGATATGATCAATAGTAATATTTGAGGAATGAGTGATATGACTATCGTCTTGATTTTCAAATGACAATTCATCGTTACTACTTCATTGAGTCTTGGACAATGTTTTAAATTGCATATGGTTACTCACTACTCTACTTGTGTATACTGTAACCCTTCTATCACCGAGTCCCGGGCCGGGTATGTAATCGTGCTCAGTTCACTCTATTATCCATCAAGTCCCTCACTAAAGGGCCGGGTACGCTATATGAGGAAATGATAATGCAATGACATGAATAACTCACTGAGTCCCTCACTAGAGGGCCAGGTACATATGTATATATATATATGATGATGATGTGATGTGATAAGGTGATGATGACGCCAGACCCTATGATGGTCCTACAGTTATAATTCATCGAGCCCCTGAAAGGGCCGGCTATATTGTATAGTATAAGCATGCATGTTCTTATGTTTCACAAGGTATAGGTACAATGTTTTCTTACATGACGTATTTACCCCCCTGGCTTTTTTTTTTTTTATCTCAGATATGCTTCCAGTTATGCTTTATATACTCAATACATATGTTGTACTGACCCCCCTTTCTTTGGGGGGGCTGTGTTCATGCCCGCAGGTATAGATACACACTCGGGGAATCCGTCAGCGTAGCAGTTCCACTCAGCAGTCTAGAAGCGCTCCAATGTGTCGGAGCCTAGTTTTGATATTAACCCTTGATGTATACATTTATTTATTCATGGGTACGGCAGGGGCCCTGTCCCGCCTTATGTTACTGTTCTTACTCTTAGAGGTCTGTAGACATGTATGTGGGTTGTATATGTATGCATGTAAGGTTGTGCCTATATGTTACGATAGCCTTGTCGGCTTATATATTGTCTTGCCTGTTGGTACGCTATGACTCAAATAGGAGACACGTTTACTTATAGTTAGCAGGGGTATACGCGAGTATCCAGTTCGGGCACCCATCGTGGCCTATAGGTTGGGTCGTGACAAGTAACATATTTAGTTTGTGTTCGGGATGTTCAGGATGAGTTTTGGGTGAGTGTTTAAGCTTCTTGGGTGCTTTGATGCTGTTTCAACAAATTGTGGCAATTAAAAGGTTTATTATTAGTTTTAAAGATCGAAAATTATTCTCATGAATTATAGCAAAGTTTGGTGCATTTTCACTAAACTGAGATTGGACTTTTATTGCAAAATAAGAATTAATTATTTACCGAGTAGAAATGATATTTGACTGGGCAAACGATTTCAAAATTGAGTTTCGATTAAAGAAAAATGTTCGTATCATTATTTAAGATGTTTAGGAAAAAGAATTGGGTCATTTTGCTATCGTATGAGGGATTTACGGCTCTTTTAATAAAAATATAAGTTGCAAATTTTCTAGTGCAAATAGAGTTGTACAAGTATATAAATTTCAGATTGTGTTCATTTGGTATTTTGAGCATATCGGGAGTTCTATTGATCAAAATGGAGTGATTCTTGCAGATTTATTCTATATATAATATGGGGTTAGTATACAATCCTTAATTTGACATTTTCTCATCATTCTTTCATCTGGTTTTTCTTTCTTTATTTGTAAATTTTTGGAAAAAAATGGGATTTTATCGATTTGTGCTCCGTTTTTGATGAAAAAGATATATTTAGGATCCTTGTGTTATGAGTAAACTGATTTTGGCATAAACTTATTGATTCATCAATTATTTTCATCATATTAACAGCGTATAATTTGGATTTTCCCGATAAAGATAAAGTTTGCTAAATTGACAATTTCAAGGTCAATTTTAACTCAATTTTTGATAAAATTTCATAATTGAACTTCTGTAAACACGAGTAAGATATTTTTCAAGAAATATTTCAAATTTGAGTCAAAGTTTCAGATCCGAATAGTGGGGTTTTTCTCAAGAACATGAATTTTAGTAAAATTGGTGTTTGAAGACTAATTTCAACTCCAAATTTAAATTGATTTTCAACGTTAGTTTCTAAATACTTCAAGAATTATTTTCATGTAAAATTTTTGGATTTTCTATTTATTTATGAAATCATGTGTTTTGGTTCAGATTTGGCCCGATTTTCAAAAATGTTGACTTAGGTATTGTTAGACATGTTTTCTTATTGGAATTGCATATTTGAATAGATTATCTTGATTCGGAGCGCTAACGTAAGGGCAAGGATCATGTTTTGAACTAGTGGGATCAGATTCGAGGAAAGTGAATTTCGAAACCTATTCTTAAGCTTGTAGGATCATGTATTCGTGTCTTATGTGTTGAGGATTGATAGAAAGTGGTTTTTAAGAACTATTGACATACAAATGAACTTGATGATAAAGAGTAAGTTAATAAATGGAAAATTGAGATAAGATAACATGTTGCGTTCGATGTGATAGAACCTTGGGCTTGTTGTGGATATTTGGATATACTTATATGTTGTTGTTATGATATTGAATAATTGGGTGATTGTGGACTATATGGAATTATATGTGAATATTCATTCTGTATTCACTCATTACTTGTGCATATACTTATCTGTGATGGCTAAGAAAGTGATATGAGCGAGATACTGGATATTGAGATCGAGGTTTCTACTGGTCAAGGTTATTTGCCAAGGTTTATTTCGGCGGCCAAGGTCTTTTCCGGAAGATGTTATAGCCGAGGTCTCTTCCAACAGTTACATGGTCCATATGAGACCCCCATGGGTTCCAGTCTGAGGTGATCAATGGATGTTTATCATTAGGGAAGACACGCATCACGATATGTAACATTGTATTGCATTTCGTTGCATCATACATCTTTGGCCATTATAGACCATTTTACTTCTAATATCCCCTTGATCTGTATTATTGATTGTACTGATTTGCTTGCAAATTGAATTGTACTATTGTTGAGGTATATGAATACTGTGCTGCTAGAACTGTTAGACTAGGCTGATTTTTGTGCATGTTGTAGTCTGGGGTTGGATGGTGTGGTAAGAGTACGTGTATTTTACTAAATTTTCTTAGTCTTAGTTGTTTACTTGCTGGGTACCGCATTGTTGGTACTCACTCCTTGCTAACTACACTTGTGTAGGTTCTAATCCTGAACAGTGACCCAACTTTTCTGATTTTCATTCGAGGCTTTCTAAGGTAATTCGAGAGGTAGTTGTTGACGCGGACCATCTTTCCTACTCCTCTTTACTTATTACTTTGTTCTATTCGAGAGGCAAAGATTGAGACTTGTATTTATTTCATATCTTATAATTAGAAGGCTTGTACATATGACAACCAATACGTGGGAATTTTATAGTTGACTAAATTACCGCTTTATCTATATTTATTTATCTAAATTGTCTTCCACTTTTACCTTCCACATTTATTAGGCTTAGGCTAACTTTTCTAGTGGAAAAGGACAAGTGCCATCATGCCTGCTTTTTGGATCGTGACAATTTCCACCACATAAACTCCATGAAATAACCATGAAAACACCAATCGAACACCTTGAACATCAACTTTTATTCAATTTTGAAGAAAGTTTAGTACTCCATTGAGTAGGAAAGATGGAGTACAAGCTAGTTTTAATTTTTAAAGATTCATTCTTGAATTACAAGTTCTTATTTTGTTTTGTATGTCTCTGTACTTTTAAAAAAAATTGTTTGTTTGTTTGGAATTTTGCAAGTAATTGGTAATTCTTGAATCGCTAGTATATTTTTACGGCCTAGATCAATTTTTATGGTTTAATCATTTGACGTGAGAAGAGTGAGTTGGATTACTAATTTATTCAAGACCTATTGTAATCGATAAAAGAAAAGAGTGAAATGGCAATACAATTATTTGTTGCGACTTAATAGAATAAATGCTCCCAATGTTAAGCTCTACTTAGATCAGTCATAATATACCGTCTAAACTGAGGTCATAACTTTGTGTCTTAGATAAAGGCAATTAATAAAATGGTGAGGTCGTGTTCACGCATATTGACCCAAATCCCCTTTAAAAAATATAAATATTTAATTCAACGAACAAGTAGACTCAAATTTAGGATGCGATACACAAAGAGAGGTCGTGTTTACGCGTCTTGATAAGTGTATGTCGAAGTTGAGGTTGCAACTTTGCATCTTAGTTAAAACAAATAAAATTCAATAATTCAAGCGAACCATTGGCAATGATTTATCCAAGATTAATTTAAGTCAAGTATAGGTTGATAAAAGTGACCGTGTTAGAATCACAGGACTCAAATGTGCCTCATACTTCCCTTGAGTCAATAAAATTCATTACCCGCTCTTTTGTTTTTGGATCCCAATAAAAAAGTCATTTTCTTTTGATTAGGAATTCGAAAAGGTGACTTAAAATACCATAACTCAATTCGAAGTGATAACTCTATAAATAAATAATCCCTATTCAATATCGTCACTTTAATTGGAAAAACCCTTCTTCTTCGATCGTAAAAAATGGGGTGTGATAGATGAAACAAATCCAATGTAATAAGAATTGTCCTAAAATTCTATATACAACTCCGAGAAATCGCAAATTACAGACCCAATCGGAGTAGCAAATTGCCAACAATTTTAAAAATATTTTCCATTCAAATTCTGTGTGTTTCATTATGTCTCGTCTATTGGGGATGATAAATCATCACTAGATCTACCTCTCTCAGAAAATTTCATCTTGTCATTTTAGAGAACTTAGTCGATAAAAGTTTGACAAAAGTCCAATTTATAGATGTAACACCCTATAATTTGATAACGTTTCAAATAATGAGTTGACGGTAGTTTGACAAGGCAATTTATCATGTTTCACGTCAATGAAATATCAGGAGAATAATTTTAAATGGGTGATTATACCAAGAAATATATGTGTTAAGTCATTTGAAATTTTAGACTAAGGTTAGAGGCCAAATGGAGTTTTGAAAAAAAATCCTAGTTGACCAATTTATTACATAAAAGTGTTATGTAATTTTGTTGATGAGCTGACTTGGGGCGTTCATATCTCCCAATATATAAAAAATTAGAAGGCCTATTATAGATCTAAGATATTTGAGATTACTTTTCAAAATATCAAATTATTTGTCAATATAACATCAGAGTACAATGATATGGCCATTTTACCACAAGCTGTCCGAGCAAAATTGGATCAGCGAACCAAGTAAGGTCAAAATAAGTATAAAGTCGCATTTTGACGTTCTTTTCCATTTAAAAATAGAATTTCTTGATTTTTGAGAGCATTTAGGGGAGGCAACTAGGCTTTATGATATCTACGTAAGATTTTACCCCTTTTTTATATTGATATTTAGCTATTTTCAAGTAAAGGCATAACATCGAGAATGTGTTGTAGTTTTGCTTTGACCAAGTTCCAACATAGTACCTTGGTGGGTCCTTCTAAGAAATTCTTTAGCTTTAGATTTCAAAGATTTTTATTGAGGTAATATTTCTCCAATGATTCTACTTCATAATTTGACGTTCTAGTATTGTTTTTATATATTTCTCACCTATGAAGCAGTATTTTGAATATCGAGGCTCTAAACAACCCATTTGTCTCATTTATGATAGCTCCAAGATTGTTGGGCTTCAATGGGAACTCTGGAAGATGTTTATAATGAAAGAAAACCTTAAGAATGAGTTCAAGAATCATGGAGAAGAATAAAATTAGTGTTACACATACTTTATGGTTCAAGTCCAAGTCCAAGTCTAAATGGAAGAATATTAGGAACCACATGAGACTAAATTTCTGCCCAAAAGGAGCTTAAAATCCTCACCCAAAAGGAGGAAAAAGTCACGTGCAAGTGACGGGGGAAGGACCCACATATTTTGGTCAAAGTTTGAAACTTTTCCTTATTGAAAACTTTTCCTTATTTTCTTAGGGAAGACTTTTTTGTATTAACTTTATATGCTTTCCTAGTTTAAAGTTTCCTTATGTTTTATTTATTATTTTCATAAAAATAGATTCTAATCCCATTCTATTTGGGGTAGTTTTTCCCCTATACATAGGGGTAGATTTTATTATTTTATTTAGACAACATTATTATTAATTTAGAGTTTTTCTTCTTTACACATTTGTGTGTGACTACTTAGGATTTATATTACAATCTTATAAGAACAATTCTTATAAGGTAAGATTAATTCTTTAACTTGATATCTTTGTTTCTTATCCATAAATTAAAGAAGGTAATTAGTCTGATACTAATTATCATCTCTAATTTTTTCAAAATAGGGGTCTAGATCACTTTTTGATCTAAGTTCTTGAATTGACTCCATTAGCATTATAAATCAGGTTCAATCCGATAAGTTTTTAAATAAAAATATTAATTAGGATTGTTAGCACTTCTTTTGAATTTGTGGATTTTATTCTCAAATTTTGCCTATTTTTCAATTCTTGTCTTTCATCTATTTATTTTCGCTTCCGCATTATTTTCTTGTTTATTCAAACAATTCAATTCTTATCAAGTGGTATCAAAGCGGTTCTATTAAGGTTCAGTTCTTGATAATTTTGGTATTTTCATAACAATTTTTTTAATTTTTTTTAGCATAAAAGGTTAAACTACATATAAGCAGCATCCAAAAATATTGAAACATTTATTGAAAAATTGCAGATTAAGAAACTCCAAATTTATTGTGTTTCTTGTTTTCCAACCTCAAGAAGGAAAACCAAGAAGAGGAGAAATTTAGAAATTCTCTTTTGTACAGTTTTTTTGTCCCACCAAACCCAATCTATCTGGGAATCGATATTTTTCTTTACATTTTACTTTTAAAAGGATTGTTACTAGAGGGTTTTGGAATGACCTTGAGGGTCTGGAAATTCTTGAGAAATAACCATTTTACCCTTCTCGTTAGTGCCCCCGAGTGTTATTTGATTCGTTTGTGTAGTTGAATGTGGTAAAGTCTTAATAGTTTGTGAATGGGGCAAGTTTTGAGTTTTAAAGAGTTAAGTTGCTAAAAAGTGGTTTTCGGTACCAACCGAAGCTACGAGTCTTGGAACGGGATTCCGTCAGTTCCATCAGCTCCGAAATGTGGAAATTGGTCAAGATGTGTCTTCATTTTTGAATTTGGAGTTTTATCGTGAAATTGAGGTCCCAAGTTGGAAAGTTTGGTTTTAAATCACCTAAGTTTATCTTTGGTCAACAATTCAAAATCGGAGATTCAGATTGGATTTCTGATAATTCCATTGATTTTAGGCCTAAGAGAGACTTCGTTATATTTTTTGGAAGTTTTGAGGGCATTTTGGTCTTTTTGAGGTTTATCTTAGTTTAGTTGCGACTTATCGAGTTTTGGGTCAAGGAGACTTCAAAATCAAATTATGATAATTCCATTGAGTTCGGAACGTCGAATTTAGTAGGAGTGCAAAATGGTTTGTGAGTGCGAGATTTTGAACGAATCCCGAGGGTCCGATCAGAAACTTGAATCTTAACTCTATTATCGTTTTTGGTGTTTGGTGCCTTGGGGACTGTGATTGTGAGTCCCACGGCATGTTAAGGGCCTAGGAAGACTCTATGTTCTTGGGAAATGTGGCACATTAGGGGAGGGCTGAGAGTGTGGTACTCCGCATTCGCGTGATATGGTCTACATTAGCCGAGGGTTGAGGATGTTGTACCCCGCATTCGTGGGGGTGGCTTACATGTTTTCATAGGTCATTTAACACCTGAAACAGTGTAAATTCGGGAAGACTTCCATCTTTTCTCCATTTTGAGTTTCTTGAGCTTATAGGGGCGATTTTTGAGGGAATTCTTCGAGGATTTTCGTTGGGTAAGTAAACTTCTACTAAAATCTTTCATAGTCCATCATTTATATTATGATTTCAACTCCTAATCTTTAGTTTCAAACCCCAAATTTTTTGTTTTCTTTTCTAACCCGAAATTAAGAAAAATGGTGATTTCTAACTCATTTTATACTCTATTTTTATGCATTTTCAACTATGAGTTCCTTATTACTAGTAAAATGTGATTTTACAAGAAATTTAAATATTTGACCCTTTTCAAAATTAATCGATTTTTGGATTATTTTACCCCAAATTCTGAAACCTATTAATATGGGTGTTATTGGACTCGTTATGATGTGTATGTTTCATTGTTGATAGTGGGTTGTCAATTCAAATATTAAATTCAAGGGTTGATCATCCGGTAGAAGAGTTCTAGTGCAGTTTCAGCAATTGTGGTAGGTTTGTTTGTCCTTCTTAGGGTTGAGTTGGGGTAATTAGTCAATTCTATGTTGTAGGCTTTGGGATGAAGTTGTAGTGGAGTTTGGGACTGTTAATTTACTTTGAGATGCCCGTGTGGGGGCTTATTTATATTTTGATGCACGTGTGGGGGCTTAATTGTGCTGTGTTGCCCGTGTGGGGGCCTTAATTGCTATCTTACTTGTGTTGAGACTGTGTAATCCATGACTTGACTGCGTTATAGATGCGAAAAGGATATTTGACTTGTAATGTCCGCCTGAGGGGTTGAGTTGGGGGTTTTAAACATACCTTAGTACTAAAACATTTTTGAAAATGGGTGAACACTTAATTTGAGGTACTTCCTTCCCATTACTGTCTATATAGGGTGAATATCGGGTTCATGTTAAGGTTTGAGAACTTTGATTTTTTTATTACATGTTGAGTTGAATATTTCCTCCATGCCTTACATGTTGTGAATCTATTCATCCTTATTCATATTATTATTGATCATTGGAAAGTTCAGAACTATGAAAATTCTTTTTGAGAAAGAAAATATGAAACCTTTTCTATATTCTTGACCACGAGTTAGGTGGCAAGCGGAAGAGATATTAGTATTATGAGTCCTTGTCCACAAGATGGTTGATGAGGTAGTTGATACATTGAGATTGTAACAAGGTATATGGTCTGCGAGACCCTCATAGGTCCTGATTGGTAGCATAACTCGGCATGTGTATACGACAGGTTGTGTGACAACCGTGATCCCACCGTACCATTATATCATTGCGTTACCATATTGCATTGCATTGATATCTGTGACACTTGACCCATCTGATTAACTATGATATTGAATTATACTTATTTGTTTACATTAATCACGCTGTTCTATATTGAGAACAGCGTAGCACTGTTCTATATTACATTAATCCCTTTTGATGCAGATTCTAGCCAGGATATCCAGCCCGACAGTTGATTTCTAGTGGATATATCATTATTGAATTAGTGGTGATATCTTGGGATTCGAATCGCCGCTAGTTCCATCTTTTATTTCCATTCTTTATTGTATTTAGAGATTTATATTGTATATTCAGACTCAAATTTGTATTAGATGTTCTTAAACTTATGACACCAGGTTCTGGATAACTTCATTACGTCTTTTTATTGCATTTATTTATGGTTTGAATTCCCTTTGGGAGTCTCGTATAGTTTTACTTTTAGGCTTACACATTGGGATGGGGTTTAGAATGTGTGCCATCATGACCTCAATTTTTGGATCATGATAAATTAGTATCAGAGCGCTAGGTTCACTTTTCTCATAAGTTAAGAGTAGGGTATCTCGTATAGTATTGCGTATCGGTACATAAACGTTCGTACTTATCTTCGAGAGGCTATAAGATACTTATTAGGAAAAATTCCTTCTTTTGATTCCTTTCGTACGATTTACTCATATCAACTTTTGTGTATCACTAATCTATTTCTTCTTAGTAGATGGTGAGGACTAGAGCCAAAGTCAATGAGGATGAGACTGTACCTGCTGCTCGAGGCCCAATTTATAGGCAAGGCAGAGGACGTGGTGGAGTCAGGAGATGAGGCTGAGCAAGAGGAGCGGTACCTGCTCGTGGCTGAGCTAGAGAGCCATTACCTGAGCCCGTGTATAAGCATAAGGATGATTTTGAGCAGCAGACTGAGGAGCAGAGACCAGACCAGCCTCCTGTGGTTCCTAATAGTGCTCCGATGCTTAAGTAGTTACTGGTGAGACTTTTGGCTAGATTGGATGGTGCTCAAACTCCTGGGGTTCTTCCAGGTACTTCAGGCTCTCCTATCGCAGTTGGTACTACACCTCTAGTTAAGGGTCCTAGTATGGGATTTCAGACTCCCTATTCTTCTTCAGTTCCTTCTATTGTGCCTCTGAGATTTGTATCTCCGTTAGTTTTTGCTAGTGTTGTTATGTCAGTAGCTGAGCAGAAGACTTTAAGAAGGTTGTTCGACTAGCACCTCCCATATTTGATAGTGTGGCCGAGGAGAAGGCCTATGACTTTTTGACTGAGTGCCAAGATAGGTAGTGCCAAGATAGGTAGTTTAACCAGGGTATTTTAGAGGCACATGGAGTATCTTACACTCATATCAATTTACAGGGGTGGCCAAGCAGTGATGGAGATCGGTTATTGCTCGTAGGCCTGCTGGTTCCCCTATGATGAGTTGGGAGCAATTTTCAGAGGTGTTTCTTGAGAGGTTCATGCCTTGTAACCTCCGTTATCAATGTAGGGATGAGTTTGATAGATTGGAGCAGGGCTCCTTATCCGTATCTGAGTACGAGTTTTGCTTCCATGAGTTGTCTCATTATACTATATTGAGTATTCCCATAGAGTTTAAGCGGATTCACAAACTGGTGAAAGGATTTAATGGTTATCTTTAGGAAGCTACCACCTCCCTTGTGCTATCTAGTGGTACCTTTCAGAGTGTTATTGACACACCAGGATGATAGATAGCATTTGATATACTAAACTGGGCAGGGCCAACAGGTTCCATTGACAAGGTCAGTTCGGTTGTCATTCCTTTAGAGGCAGAGAGTATTCGGGTTCAAACACCCATGGTTATCAGGGTTGGCCATTTCAAGTAGCTATTTAGGGAACAAATGGTACAAGTGGGACTATATCAGGTTAGACTGGTTATAGTGGTTCTTTAGGATCTAGTGGACGTGTCGATATTTTTGAATATCCTCCACAGGGTTCACGTCCTCGAGGTTTTTATGTGTGTGATGAATTTGGCATAATGCCTAATATTGCCCCAGACATGCTTTTTCTACTGGGTGGACCGAGACACTGATTGTTTGTTCTACTCCAGCTCCAGCCGTGTGAGGTACTTCACAGTGTACTAGAGGTGGCACCAAGGGTGCCAAAGATGGAGCTAGAGGTGGTACTCATGGTGGTTCACAAGATAAAGATGACCTTCAACTTTTCTATACTATACTAGATAGATATGAGGTGGAGGCCTCTGATGTAGTTATTACGGTATTGTTCCAGTTTGCCAACATTCTGCTTCAGTATTATTTGATACAGGGTCTACTTATTCTTATGTGTCGACCTATTTTGATCTGGGTAGTGATTATGTGTGTGAGCCTCTTATTGTGTCTATTACTGTTTCTACCCTGATAAGTGAGTCCTTAGTGGTGGATCAGGTATATCGAGGGTTAGTGATATTTTCAAATAAAGAAACCTATGCAGACTTTATTTTATTAAAAATTCTTAATTTTGATATGATATTGGGTATGGACTGGCTATCTCCCTATCATGTTATGTTAGATTATTATGCAAAGATCGTAACCTTAGCTTATCCCGATTTGCCTAGCTTGGTGTGGAAGGGTAATTCGAATTCATATCCTAAGGGGGTGATATCTTATATTTGTGCTCGTCCTTTAATGGATAAGGGTTATTTGTCTTATTTGGCTTATGTACGTGATCTCACTAAGGAGTCATCTCCTTTAGAGACTATGAGAACAAGTATCTTTTTTCTCATATTGATGACTTATTTGATCAGCTTCAGGGTGCATCGATATTCTTAAATATCGATTTGAGGTTGAGTTACCATCAGTTGAGGGTTCAGGAATGTGATATCCCAAAGTTTGCATTCAGGACTTGTTATAGGCATTATGAGTTTGTGGTTATGTCCTTTGGGTTGACCAATGCCCCAGTTGCTTTTATGGAGTTGATAAATTGGGTATTTCGGCCTTATTTGGACTATTTTGTGATTATGTTTATTGATGATATCTTGATTTATTTCAAGAATGAGGTGGACCGTGTTAGTCACTTAAGGATCGTCCTTCAGAGATTGAGAGAGGAGAAGTTGTATGGAACATTCTCTAAATGTGAGTTTTGGCTAAAGTCTGAGGCATTATTGGGTCATATGGTGACCAAGGATGGTATTATGATCGACCCGGCCAAGGTTGTAGCGGTGCATAATTACATTAGGCCTACTTTGATTACCGAGATTCGGAGCTTTATTGGTTGCTAGACTATTATCATTGATTGTTCAGGGCTTCTCTTCTATTGTAGCCCTATTTATTAGGCTAACTCAAAAGACCATGGCATTTTAGTGGACTAATGAGTGTGAGTCAAACTTTCAAAAGCTCAAGGAGTTATTGACTTCAACACTTATTCTAACCTTACCTGAGTAGGGTATGGCCTTTATTGTGTTTTTTATGCTTTGAAAGTCGGCTTGGGTGGTATATTGATGTAAAAAGGTAGAGTTGTAGATTATGCTTCTTGTCATTTAAAGGTATATGAGAAAAACTATCTTAACCACGATTGGAGTTGGTGGCGGTGGTGTTTGTTTTAAAGTTGTGGAGGCACTATCTCTATAGTGTGCATTGTGAGGTTTTTACTGACCACGTAGCCTTAAGTATAGCTTTTCTTAGCCGAATTTGATCATGAGACAGCGTAGGTGGTGGGAGTTATTGAAAGACAATTAAATCACCATTCTTTATCATTCGGAAAAAGATAATATTGTAGAAGATGCCTTGAGTCGTAAAGCATCTAGTATGGGTAGTTTGGTCGTCCTTAAGGAGGATGAGAGGCCTTTGTCTTTGGAGGTTCAGTCATTGTCTAGACGGTTGGTCCGACTTGATATTTCTAAATATCATAGTATTTTGGACTTTGTGGAGTCTAGGCCTACTTTAATGGACCTGATTCATACACACCAGTTTGAGGACAACAAGTTGAGAGACATTTAAGAAAAAATGTTGAGTGGTGAAGCTAAATCAACCTCTCTTGATCTAGAGGGAGTTTTGAGGATTAATAGTCACATTTGTGTGCCTAAGATTGGTGATTGGGTACCTATGATATTGGAGGAGGCTCATTGCTCCAAGTATTCTATTCACCCAGAGTCGGCAAAGATGTTTCCCGACTTGAAACAACACTATTGGTGATGTGTCATGAAGAGGGACATTGTTGATTTTATGGCCAAGTGTCTAAATTGCCAGCAAGTGAAGTATGAGCATTAGAAATTAGGTGGTCCTATGCAAAAGATGCCCATCCCCAAGTGGAATTGGGAGTGTATCACCATAGATTTTGTGTTGGGATTACCATGGCATTGAGTAAGTATGACTCTGTTTGGGTGATTATTAGGTTTTATGAGGTGATTATCTCTATTGTGTCAGATTAAGGTTCAGTGTTTACCTCTCACTTTTGGGAGGCATGCAACGTGGTTTGCGTATGAGACTAAATATGATTTCAATATTTCATCCTCAGACTAATGGCCAATCCGAGCGGACTATTTAGGTGTTGGAGGATACGCTTAGGGACTGTGTTTGTTTGAGGCATTGTATGGTTGTAGGTACCAATCACCTATTGGGTGGTTTAATTCAGTTAGGTGGATGCATTGGATACTGATTTACTTAGGAATGCTATGGAGTGGGTACGCTTGATTCAGAGTCGATTATTAACAACATAGAGTCGTCAAAAGAGCTATGCTGACAGGAGGGTTCGTCCCTTAGATTTCATGGTAGGTGATTGTGTATGGCTTAAAATATTGCCCATGAAGGGGGTGATGAAATTCAGGAAGAAAGGCCAGCTTAGCCTGAGGTTTTTTGGCCCATTTGAGATTCTTATGAAAGTGGATGGGGGTGACTTATGAGTTAGCCTTGACCCATAGGTTGTCAGTTGTCCATTCGGTGTTTCATATCTCCATGCTTCGCAAGTATATCTCGGATGAGCCCCATATGATTTCATATGATATGGTGGAGTTAAGTCTGAATTTGACTTATTAGGAGGAGCTGATCGCTATTCTAGACAGGAAGCTTCGTAGGCTTAGGACCAAAGATATCTCTTCGATCAAGGTTCAGTGTCGATATCGGCCTATTAAGGAGGCGACTTGGGAGTTAGAGTCTGATATGCGGGCCTGGTACCCTCAGTTTTTTGAGACTCCAGATAATTTCCTTTATTTTATGTTTGAGGATGAACATTGTTTTTAGTGGTGGATGTTGTAATGACCTTGAGGGTTATTTTTGGAAATTCTCGAGAAATTATAATTTTACCCTTCTCTTTAGTTCCCCCGAGTGTTATTTGATCAGTTTGTGTAGTTGAATGTGTTAAAGTCTTAATAGTTTGTGAATGGGGCATGTTTTGAGTTTTAAAGAGTTAAGTTGCAAAAAAGTAGTTTTCGGTACCAACCAGAGCTACTAATCTCAGAACGGGATTTTACCTGTTTCATTAGCTCCAAAATATTGAAATTGGTCTTGGAGTGTCTTCATTTTTGAATTTGGAGTTGTATCGTTAAATTGAGGTCCCAAGTTGGAAAGTTTGTTTTTTAATGAGCTAAGTTTGACTTTGGTCAACAATATGAGTTTGGAGACTTAGATTGGATTTCTGATGATTCCCTTGGTTTTGGAGGTGATTTTAGTCCTAAGAGAGGCTTCATCATATTTTTCGAAAGTTCTGAGGGTATTTTGATCTTTTTGAGGTTTATATTGGTTTAGTTATGACTTATCGAGTTTTGGGTCAAGAAGACCTCAAATTGAAATTTGGATAGTTTCATTAAGTCTGAAACATCAAATTTAGTAGGGGTGCATATATGATTTGTGATCACGGAATTCCAAACGAGTCTCGAGGGTCCAATGGAAAACTAGAACCTTAACTCTTTTGATGTTTCTAGTGTCTGGTGCCTTGGGGACCGCGATTGCAAGTCCAGTGGCGTATTTGCGGAGAAGGTATTGGAAGCCTCCCCATTCGCGGGCAGTGTGGTGCATTCGCAGAAGGCTCAGAGTGTTGTACTCATTCACAAGATGTGGTCCGCGTTCGCGGAGGGTTGAGGATGTTGTACCTCGCGTTTGCGAGGTCATTTAACACTGTTAATTCGAGAAGACTTCCATCATTTTTCCATTTTGAGTATCTTGGGGTGATTTTTAAGGGAATTCTACGAGGATTTTTGTTGGGTAAGTAAACTTCTACTAAAATCTTTCATATTCCATCATTTATATCATCATTTCAACTCCTAATCTTTAGTCTCAAACCCCAAATTTCTTATTTACTTCCCTAACCCAAAATTAAGGAAAATTGTGATTTCTAACTCATTTTGTACTCTATGGTTTTTCAACCATGAGTTCCTTATTATTAGTAGAATGTGATTTTACAAGAAATTTCCAAATTCAACCCTTTTCAAAATTAATTAATTTTTGGACTATTTTACTCTCGATTCTGAAACCTATCAATATGAGTGTCATTAGACTCCTTTTGATGTGTATGTTTCATTGTTGATATTGGGTTGTCAATTATGATGTTACATTCGAGGGTTGATTGTCCAATAGAAGAGTTTGAGTGCAATTTTAGCAATTGAGGTAGGTTTGGCTATTCTTCTTGAGGCTGAGTTTGGGTAATTAGTCAGTTATATATAATATACTTTGGGATGGGGTTATACTAGAGTTTGGGACTGTTAATTTACTTTGAGATGCCCGTGTGGGGGCTTATTTATATTGTGAAGCCCGTGTGGGGGCTTAATTGTGCTTTGTAGCCCATGTGTGGGCCTTAATTGCTATCTTACTTGTGTTGAGACTGTGTAATCCATGACTTGACTGTGTTACAAATGCGAAAAAGATATTTGACTTGTAATGCCCGTCTGAGGGGTTAAGTTGGAGGTTTTGAGCATAGTTGAATACTGAAAAATTTTCGAAAAAGGGTGAACACTTAATTTGAGGTACTTCCCATTACTGTCTATTGAGGGTGAGTATCGAGTTTAGGTTAAGTTTTGAGAATTTTGAAACTTTTATTACATGTTGAGTTGAATTGTCTCTATGCCTTACGTGTTGTAAATGCATTTATTTTTATTTATATTATCATTGGTCATTGGGAAGTTGAGAACTGTGGAAATTATTTTTGAGAAAGAAAATATGATACCTTTTCTATATCCTTGACCACGATTTAGGTGGCAAGCAGAAAAGATATTAGTATCATGAGTCCTTGGCCACAAGCTGGGTGGTGAGATAGTTGATATATTGAGATTATGACGAAGTATATGGTCTGCGAGATCCCATTGGTCCTACTTGGTAGCACAGCTCGATAGGTATATACGATAGGTGGTGCGACAACCTTGATCCCACCATACTATCATATCATTGCATCATCATATTGCATTGCATTGTATTGATATCTGTGATACTTGACCTATTTGATTAACTATGATATTGAACTGTACTTATGTGTTTACATCAATCGCGTTGTTCTATATAAATTGATGACAGCGTAGTCAGAGTGAGACTTTTCTGTGTGCAGGTACAAGCATTTCTTAGTTTATTTCATAGGTTTGATTAATTCCTTATACTCGGTCGATTAAACCTACTATGTACATGTGTATTGTACTCATCCCTACTTTTGTGTCTCTTTTGATGCAGATTCTAGCCAAGGTATCCAATGCGGCAGTTGATTTCTAGCGGATATGTCATCATCAGATCAGTAGTGAGATCTTGGAATTTGGATCACCGTTAGTTCCATCTTTTATTTTCAGTCTTTACTGTATTCAGAGACTTATATTGTATATTCAGACTCGAATTTATGTTAGATTTGATCTTAAACTAATGACACTAGGTTTTGGGATAACTTCATTGTGTCCTTTTATTGCGTTTATTTATGACCTGACTTTCCTTTGAGAGTCTCGTATGGTTTTACTTTTAGGCTTACATATCGGGATGGAGTTTGGAATGTGTGCCATCATGACCTCAGTTTTTGGATCGTGATAGGTTTATATCTAAATCCTAAAGGAACAAATCAAAGGTTGTAATTTGAGTGGAAAAAATAAGATAAAGTGAGATCAATAGAGAAAAAAAAGTCAAATTGAGAGATATTTGTTTCTTTGATTTTTTTTTGAGATTTCTTCAACAAAAATGGATGATGATACTGGACTCAAAATAATGACTTAACTGAGGTGATCATAATAATTACAGCTCAACTTGATGAGTTAGAGGTCATCCAAATCCCACCTAATCTAGTGAACATAACTGATATAAAGAGATTCCATCAAAATACGATGCCTTAAGTTAGGAAATAAGTTGTTCGAGTTCCTCAAGTCCATCAAACTGAGGATCAATTTGATAATTAAGATGAAGATCCCTATTTTTAGGGGGACAAAAAATCCAGACTTATATCTTGATCGGTAGAGGAAGGTGGATGCCATCTTTGACTGTCATAACTACTTTGAAGGTAAGAAGGTTAAACTTGTTGTGATTGAATTTGTTGACTATGCTGCCAGTTGGTGGAAGAAAATTTGCAGAGACAGAATAAACAATAGAGAACAGCCCGTTGCGACATGGGATGAGATGAAGAGGGTTATGAGGAAGTGTTGTGTCATCACACTTCCAAAGAGATCTGCAAAAATGCCTTCAAACTCTGAGGCAAGATTTAATATATGTGGATGATTATTTTAAGGTTATGAATATGACTATGATCCAAGAAAAATTACAATGAGGAAGAGAGCAACTATTGAAAGATTTCTTAATGATTTGAATGGAGAAATAACTGGTGTAATAGAATTACAACAATATGTGAATTTAGATGAAATCGTAGAGTTGGCTGTAAAAGTAAAAATATAAAATAAAGGAATCCATGGCCAACACATGAAGAGAAATTTGTACCTAAATCTCAAGATGATAAGGGCAAAGGTAAATGGGAAGGCCAAAGATGAAGGTAAAACTTTTAACACAAAAACATCTACTCCTTCTACACCTTCTAGTGCTATACAATGTCATAAGTGTCAAGGGAAGGGACATAAGGAATTTGAATGTACAAATAGAAGGGTTGTCTTCATTAAAGATAATGGAGAATATGAGAGTGAAAAAAAATGAGGAGGGATAAGAAGATGTTAGGAGTGAGGACAAGAGAGACGTGACTCTTCGTAATGAGGAACAATTTTTAGGGGTAGTTAGGCGTCTTATGAGCATTAATATGGGAGAGCTTGATTAGGCACAAAGAAAAATAATTTTCATACACGATGTGGGATAAAGGGTAGAATTTGCTCTATGATTATTGCTGATGGTAGTTATGCTTGTCACGACCCAACCCTGTAGGCCGCGACTGGGGTCCGACCTGGACCCCCCATACACATATCTATTAGCTGAGGTCACATTGAATCGTAAATAAGACAATATCATGTAACAGAGCCCCACTAGGCGATAATATTTTCATAAACTGTAGCCCTTTTCGTTTGTATCATAACATGACAGGGCACGCAAGCCGACAAGGCTGCCATAACATAATAACATACATCATATATCATGTAGACCCAGCTGAATCAAACTGACATACACAACCCACATATACATGTCTGCTGACCTCTAAAAATATAAATGACAACAGACAGGGCCCCCGCCGTACCCCCAAATGGACAAAACAATTTTTATACATCAGTAGACAATATAAAAAACTAGGCCCCGATACAATGGAGCCTTTTCCAGCTGAGCTGCATGGAATCCTAAGCTGACGGACTCCCAAAGCCTGCATTTGTACCTGCGGGCATGAACGCAGCCCTTCGAGAAAGGGGGTCAGTACGACATATGTACTGAGTATGTAAAATATAACATAATACACTGGAGGTATATTCGAAATAGAGAAGCAGGGGATAATATATCAAATCTGAAACCTGTACCTGTACTCTATGAATCAGGAAAACATGCATGCTCAAGTCATACCATATAGTCGGCCCTTTCAGGGGTCCGGTGAATCATATCTATAGGACCATCATAGGTCCGGTGCCATCTCCACCTTATTACATCACATCATCATATATCTATACACGTATCCTGGCCCTCTATTGAGGGACTCAGTGAATAATGAAGTGAACTGTGCACGAGAACATATCCTGGCCCGGGACTCAGGGAAAGAAGTGTTACAATATACATGAGTAGAGTAGTGAGTAACTATATGCAATTTAAATCATTATCAGAGACTTGACAGAATAAGAAAGTTAAGCTTTTATTTGAGGACCCGAGTAACGGTGTAGTCATCTCGAGTGTCCCTTAAATGCCATTATGGGTTTTCTCAAAAGTAATCTCGGAGGCCCTGGACATGTATTAACATAGGGCCAAATCATTTATGGAATCAGAAACACTTATTACCTTATAGTCCTTAGGATGTAGACCCTGTACATTTGTTACCTCTTTAACGTATAAAAGTTTCCAGGGAAAGTAGTTCAACTACTATAGGAGTTTAATATTCAGAAGTAATTAAGAGATGTTTAAGAATGGAGTTACCTCGGAGTTCAGATCAGATTCAATTTACAACTAGGACAAGGACATGCCCAAAAGAAGAAAGAGAATAAACTCTATATGGTCTGTACTTTCCTTCAGGTGATCTTCATATACATATTTCATACCCGGCCCTTCAAGGGGCTCGGTGAACCACTATGGCATTGTAATCTCATTTTCGTATCAAATACATCTCAATGGAAATGAGAGATAGCTTCCCATACATTTCATTCTGACACATAGAAGCCATACTAGGCAATACTTAATCTTCACAGGAACTCTAATACTGAACAGTGGATAGGGGTTATGAGGCATACTCGGAATTCTGGGAATGGAATTATCCCCGCACTTCATATACAATTCACTTAAGGCTAAACATTGCCAAAAGGAAAGAAAGATAGTTGTACGAACTTATACCAAAACATGCCAAGAGAAAGCTTTACATACCTTGTCCGAATTATTCCTTATCCTGTTTGCCTCGCCGTCCTTTGAACCTATTCAACATGAAAGTAATATGAATATCAACCCTTCTTAACCTTCCAGCATCTTAGGTTACACCTTAGTATTAATGGAATCTATTTCCGTAGTCGTTTCCTCGACTAATTCTTTAGTTTGTTAAGGCGTTAATGAAAATTGGGCAGCACCTCCCCTATAATGTGCCCTATCCAAATTTCCAATTAGGTCCCTAATACCTACAGCCAACCAACAACAACAACCTGCGGCAATACACACCAACAATATGTAATATAAACTCCAAATGATTTATTCAAAAAGATGATATCAAATAGGGCGTCTAGCCTTTATTTTGTAACGCCTTTAATTATACGCAACGGGTGGTCATTGTTGACACTCAATTTTGACCAACTTATAACTATGTTTCAGATTACTATCTTAATAAATAGACATTTTTCAAAGTTATTTCGTTATTAAATAAATAACTCACATTTAGTTTTACCCAATAAAACACGTATTTTTACGTTCGTAGTTTATAAACATTATAACTATTATCTTTATTATTTTTAATAACGGGCCTCATACGTTCAAATATTTTTACGTGTCTATTTAGCATATATTATGTACGTGTGTCTTATATATATATATATATATATATAAATATATATTTCTTATCTAAATATATTTTATAATATTGCATATCTATTTTAATACACGTGCATTAAAGTTATTATTTAATGGAGTTTATTATATATGCTTATATTAATTATGCACATATTTTAGTATGTACATCCGTATGTTATATATACATACTACTACTTAAATAAAATTTATGATGATTATTGATTAAATATCAATCTATTTAATTTTTTCTCTATTTTTATTCTAAGTGTAGTCTTTTTTCCAAATTTAAATTCATATATAACCCATTCTAAAATCTTAAATCCACCTTTTAATCATATCCATCCATTCCATTTTTATCAAATGTCAAGATCTAATCTCAACCGTTCATCAAAATTGATGAACGGCTGAGATCGCATTCCTATTTCTAATTACAAGAAGACCCAAAACCCTAAAACATTTCTTCTTCTTCTTGAGGTCTTCTCCTCCAAAGAGAAGAAGAGAAGCCGCAGCAGCCTCCAACAGCAGCGCACAGCAGCTGCAACGGCGAGCCACCGACGGCGAGCAGCAGCAGCT
Source organism: Solanum dulcamara (assembly GCF_947179165.1). Classification (NCBI taxonomy): domain Eukaryota; kingdom Viridiplantae; phylum Streptophyta; class Magnoliopsida; order Solanales; family Solanaceae; genus Solanum; species Solanum dulcamara. The sequence continues at coordinate 13,314,247 of NC_077242.1, forward strand.
TCTCCAGCAGCTCCACGACGCGACTTCAGCGAGCTCGAAGCAACGACGTGCAGCTCCAACAGCAGCCTTCGACGCCAGCACCATCGACGGACAACAACCAGCTCCACCAAAAACCCATTCGTTGTCCTCGTCTCCATCAACAACAATAGCGAACCAGTGAGCTTTAGCTCCGGTGAAAAGCGAGCTTCAAGCTCGCACGATGAACAACAAAAGAGAATCGCTGCCCTTCATCTCTGAACCATCAGATCCAGCGGCCACGACGCGCAACAGGAGCAGTGACACGAGCTGCAGCAGTCCACATCTCCTTCTCCAGCTGCAACAACACGCATAGATGCCGACGAGATGGACAACAACAGCAACTCTGGCGAACTAGACGGCAACAAGTATTGGAAATATTAATAATATGTTTGCTGAAAGACAGATCTTAATAGATCTGTCCACGGTTCGTTTTTCTTATTTATTCAAGTTCTTATCTCATTCTTTAACAGGTTTTCTAATTTACTTGTGGTTTTTCAATATAAGATTCATTATTTCAATTGCATGCTTGTTTATGTTTGAAGTAATTAGTAGTTGTGAAGTTCTTTTGGGTGAAATTCTTTGTGATTATACTTAAGTCTTATTAAGCATTTGTTTGGATGAGTCTGAATATGATCCGTTCCTTTGGTAATGAGTATTAGCAGATCCTCCAATTTTTTCTTTTACACTGTTGGAATTGTTGGCCTCATATTTCTGATTATTCAATTCAATTGCTTTTCCTTAATTAGTTTTAAAGAATAAAATTTATGTCGTCGTTAATTTTTGAGTCAGTCTTCTGGTAGAATAGTTTTCATTTTTTCGTTACTCATCTCTTTGTGGTTAATTTGCTATAATTTGGGATGCTAAATACTTTGGTGAATTAACTTAGCATATTTTATAAGATTCTTCCTTTATTTGAATGACTTGGGTGTTGCCATTACTCATACATTAATACACTAATTTGGCCTTATCCAAAATGAATCTGATTGCTTCATTTGTTTTATCATGGTAAATCTCAATATATGCTAGTAAACGTTAATTTTAGGTTTATTTCTGTTTACAATTTGACTATTTCTCTCCTTATGTTTGAATAATTTACCTACAATTAATGATAGTAGATCCCTTTTGGGCATAGCCTTTTGACTCTTGAGGCATCCTTGTTGAAAAATTGGACCAAATCTTAGAAAGAATATATTAAGAAGATTTTGCTCAGAAATGTTGAAGTTTGGCCACCTTTTTTGAAATATAATATGTTGCAAAAAGTCTTGCCTAGCCGTTTCTTTTTGGATTTTCTTGTTTTTTTTCTTGATTGCTTTCACCACTATAAGACCCATCCTCATTTTGACGAGAGGGGGACACACAAAACAGACAGAGAGAAAAGGACGAAAAACAGGGAAGAAAAAATAATTTTCTACTTTCCATTTTTACATCTAATATTCATTAGAACACAAAAGGTTTTTTTTAACAAAAATACTTAGTGCTTTTAAGTTCTTTCTGTTGCCTCTTTGCTACTTCGACTTGTTTGGATCTCGAATAGTGTTATCGCTTTCCGTTGGCATATTAATAAATTCATATTAATCGTATCCAGGTTAGTACCAATTCCCTTTATATATTGATTTATTATTTTGAAATGTGTTCTTGCTTTGTTTGTTTGCTTTGTTGTGGTAAAATTACATAATCATGATGTACCTCTATATATTTGTATATCGCTTGTATTTTTTTTTATGGTTTAGCAGGATTTGGATTTCAAATGCAAGACATGAAGATGTTTATTTGGAACAAGATTCAAATAGTTTTAGTTCCTGTCCTATTATTTCTATTTTTGTATTATTTTTTCTTAATCATTTTGGCATGTAATACTAAACTCTTTATATAATAAAAGGGGGAAGAATACATGGGGAGGGAATATACTTGCTACTTGCTTTAGTGATTTATTTTTAGTTCATCTTAAATTTATGTGTGCTTGAATATATGTGAAATTAGTTATACTACTCATTTCCCCATGCTTAAGTTCATTTATTCACGATACAAAAATTTTATTTTTTACAAGAGGTTTGCTTTAATAAAAAAATAATAAAATAAAAAATGATCTAAAAATAATTTGTTAAATATTATTTATCATCATATATGTTTAAAAAATAATTTGTCTATTTTATACGTCTTATATTTGTTTATGACAAATCTCATTAAATAATTACTTTGATAATATTTCTACATTATAACTTGTATTTTAAGCCTAAAATCATGAATATAGTTTTAAATAATAGCTTTATCATATTAACTATTTAGATATTATATATGTAGGATCTACTAAATAATTTTGAATGTAGTAATAATCATATTTAGATTTAAATGCCATTTTGGGTAGACATCATGTTCATAGGATTTACAATTTTAATTATATCATGTTTAAATATTTTAACTAATATTTTTAACATGCTAGTCATTTGGAAATCATGTGCATAAGATTTTATGTTAAATATCATATAGCAAATCATGTCTATAGGACTTAATGAATATTTAAGTATTTATAATATTATGGGTCTTGCTAAATATTTTTTAAGCTCGTTATATGGATGTAATAAATATTGGCAAAAATATTATTCGGTAGTTTCAATATGAAATAATCCCTAACTTGAAAGATTTTTCTTTGATATTTTATTTAGGAATCACACCAATAGAATTTTAATAATTATTTTTATATCCAAACTATGCCTATAGAATTTCAATAAATGTTTATCATGATATTATGTATAAAAATCATGTCTATAAGATTCTAACAAATATTTATTGTATTATTCCATTTTGAGGCCATGTCTACATTTTAATAAATTTTCATTTCATTTAGAAATCATATTTATAGTATTTTAATAAATTTTCATCATACTCTTAACTAAATCATGTTAATAAGATTTTAAGATTATTGCTAGTAAATAACTAAATTATCAAGCATGCCTTCTTTTATTACAATCGCCCTTTGTAATTAATATTGCCTTCATATATCTAAAATAATGAAATTTGTCATCTATGTTATTCAAGTTTTTACATACCTACGTCTGATTGTACGCACACACATGATTATTATAGCCTTCACTATTTATCTGTGTTTTCAAGCATGCTAAATTAATTAATCTAGAGGCTTACTTGATATTTTATGTGCTAACTGTTTGTCCTATCTATTTTGTTTGACGATGGGCCAATTAGGACGCCTATATTTTCTTTGGTCTAAAACCTACCCTAATAGTATATCCAATGCCTCTTGGACATTAAGTTGGGTCGATAGACACGCTTTAGGACGTTAGTTTTTATTTCTTTTAGATCGCTTTAGGATTATAATAACAAATGAACATAGGAGGGGTAGGGGTAGTTAGGCCCTTCGGAAATGATGGAAATCGACCCGAGCAGAAAAACGACAAAAACTATATTTTGTCTTTCGATTAATAAGCCGGCACTGATCCGAAGAATATGAATATATAGAAATATTTTATCCTGTCTATTCTAAAATATTTTCATTGATATATATTTGGGGTAGTTTAAATGTTAAAAACTAAATTATTTTCATCTACGTATCACTAATTTCTATTGTCTTTAATTTTTTATTTTTTTATATTTTTTAGTTAATAATATTTATTTATCCTGTGTTAATTCTAACATTAATTGTTTAGTTTAACCTAATTAAATCCCTTAAAGAGAAACCATTTTTAAGTTCGTTTGTTTAATTTAATTAATTCATTTAATTATCTTTTTTTATTTAATCATTTTTTAGCAAATCTATTACTCTTATAAATGATCTAAAAATATTTCAAAATTTATATTTCTTTCAAATTGTTTAATACTTTAATTATTGTTAAAACACATTTTTTCAAAGTTAGTCAAGTAATTTTCAAATCGTTGGACAACCGCATGTTAGCGGCTATTTTAAGTGCTAAAACCTTCTTAAAATAGTAATATGAACCTCGTACCTTTTTCTCTAAATTTGTAAGACTTAAATCTGTTAGAGTCTTTTAAATTAAGTTTTCTTAATTTTTTAAAAAAATTAAGTGGCGACTCCTCTTTTACTAAAATTGATTTTTTCTTTATAAAAGTTGAAGTTGATTTTAAACTCTAGTCCATTTTTCGACATAACAGTCATGTGGCTGAAACTAGAAGCATATACATCCCTTTTAGAATGCATTTAGTCCCTACAACAATACATTACACCCCTGCAGCAACAACTCACTCAAAACTATCAAAACGTGAATTCTGGACAGCTTACTGTTTTACCTTGTCACTTCGTTTCGAAGGGGTAATGGAGGGAAATAGGATTTAAGTCCTTCATGAAAGTTATATACATGTGTCTTAGGGTCGTAAAAAATTTCGAATCATCCCTACATCAATTTTGTACAAACAGATATGCCCAAAACACCAACAGCAACCCGTGTAGGATTTCCAAAATCAAAATCTGGGCAGTACCTCATCTACACTTCATCACCCTTCTTTCGAGAAGCTAAAAGCAAAACTGGATTTAAAAGTATAAATTAAAGTTATATACCTATGAAATACCTTTCCAAAACATATTTAATCACCCAAAACAAAGCTATACACAAGAAGTTATACCAATATTACTAAAACCTATCCCCTCCAAAAACGGGTTTGTTAACTAGTTCTTAACGTTTTCTCTCTTTGTTCTTTCAACTTTCTCTTATTGTTTCCAAGTGTAAAGCTGAAGAATTAAGTCCATAGACATCATAATATACATATATACATTCTCACGTGATTAAGGAACACCGTAGGTAAGTAATTCACGGAGAGAAACTTGGAAACTTACCTTAACTTCTCCAAAACGTGGCTGCCTTTCTCCTTTCTCTTCTTCACGTTTTTCTTCTAAGTTCTTGGCTGATTTTTTGGATATATAATGAAGTACTTAGTCATAATACATACATATATAGGTTGGCTTAGGAGGTGACACGTGTCATCCTCTAAGGGTGACACATGTCCAACCCTTATTGGACCACCTAACTATGCAACCACTTAGGGGCTGCCACGTGGTAGTGGGGTCCACCCCCACCCCCAAGCAGGCAGGTGGGTCACCTCCTTGCTTGAGGTGCTGCCACGTGTCACTCTTTTATTGGCTTCCTCATTTCATCTTGTTCCCTTCCCCATGGGTTCGTAATCTCGTCCTATTTTAAGAGCCTATGTAATCCATGCTATGCAAGCTTAGTATGTCCTTAAGTAGCTCAAGTGTATACGACTTCTAAATTAGTAGCTTACGTAGGTAAATCAAGTCGTACGACTCATTTCTTGGCCTCCAATTCCTTTCGGATTTTTATGACTCTATTTCCAACCTTCTCTACATAGGGTATCATATTCTCCCCTCCTTAGAGTCGTTTGATAGTGTCGTAGCATATCCGGCTCAAATGATAATGTCTAAGGAACTTATGAAACATTCCAATTTTTAAAAGCGTGGGGTGTAACAATGCTAATGTGGTGAGCACATACGTGGTGAGGAAATACAGGATGCATGAAACGTAAGGCCTATTACAAAATTCAATTGTTGAACGAATGTGGGGAGCTCAAGGTGAGTAAATAATGCATAATTTCCTTTTTTTATTGAGGAGTATTTTGATGAAGTTCTTTGTGATGTTATACCAATGCAAGTTTATCATACTTTATAGAGTTGACCTTGACAATATGATAGATATGCTTTCATAATAGGAGGAGAAATAAGTACTCCTTTGAACATAAGGGGAAGAAGTATATTCTTGTACCCTTGACTCCTTCTCAAGTGTATAAAGACCAACAATGACTAATAGAAACAATCGAAAAACATGGGGATAAATTTAAAAAAGAGAAAAAAAGAGAGAGAAAACAATCAAGTGAAGTGTGAGGAGAGAGAGGACAGCAATGAAAGAAAATAAAAGATAAGAAAGAGTGATAAAAAAATAAAAAATTGGTGAGAGGAAAGAGGCTGAGGTGGAAAAATAGTGAATGTTGCAAAAGTCAAATAATGTTTACATGCAAAATAAGAGGGGCTTACCATTGTCCTTCTTACTTATAGGGAAGTTATTATTAATACTAACAATTTAACCCTTTATTTGTCTAGTGTTGTCTTAAAACTTTTACAGGATTTTGGCGATATATTTCCTCTAGATATCCCTAAGGGTTACCTCCTTTGACAAGAATAGAACATTAAATTGACTTTATTCCTGGATCTCAACTTTCAAATAGGCCAGCTTATAAAAGCAACCCAATAAAATAAGAAAATTACAAAGGCAAGTAGAGGAATTACTTGGAAAGGGTTTTTTGAGAAAAAATATGAGCCATATTCTGTTCTCGTGCTCTTGGTACCAAAAGAAGATGAAACTTGGAGGATGTGTTTGAATTGTCACGCCATCAACAAAATAATGGTAAGGTGTCGACATCCTATTCCCCGCCTAGATGATATACTTGTTCAATTGCATGACTTTAAAATATTTTCTAAAATTGATTTAAAAAGTGAATACCACTAAATTCGAATGAATCCTGGAGATGAGTGACTACTTTTAAAACTAAATATGTCTTGTAGGAGTGGTTAGTGATGCAGCTTGACTTAGCTAATGCACTTAGTACTTTCATGAGGCTAATGAACCATATATTTAAAGATTTTCATGGAAAATTTATTTTGATATATTTTGATGATATTTTGATCTTTTCTACATCTTTTGAAGAACATGTGGAACACTTGAAGTTAGTTTTTGATGTGCTTAGGGAGCAATAATTGTATGTTAATCTATCAAAGTGCACATTTTGTATTGATAAAGTCATCTTTCTTTGTTTTGTTGTTAGCTCAAGTGGTGTTGAAGTTGATGAAGATAAAATTAAAGTATTAAAAGAATGGCCTATCCCTAAGAGTGTTTTATAGGATATTTGTAAGGAATTGTAGTACAATTATGTACTATTAACAAAAGTCATTAAAAAGTATAAGGTGTTTAATTGGGAAAAAGACCAAGAGCATGCATTTAATGTCTTGAAAGATAAGTTGTGTTCTGCTCATTTGTTATAATTATCTGATTTTTTCAAATATTTTTGAAGTTGAATGTGATGCTAGTGGAAAAGGTATAGAGGCTGTTTTAATGCAAGATTTTAAGCCTAATACATATTTTAGTGAGAAATTAAGTAGAGATACATTGAGTTATTCTACTTATGATTGTGAATGTACGCATTGATAAGGGCTTTGGCTACTTGGCAACATTACTTATGGTCGCGTGAGTTTGTGATAAAGACTGGCCATGAATTATTGAGGTACTTGAAAAAATAATCTAAGTTAAGTAAACGATATGATAAGTGTGTGAAATTTATTGAGACGTTTTCTTATGTGATTTCATACAAATAAGAGAACAATAACGTGGTGGCGGATGCATTATCCTGAAGGTACATTCTTGTTTCTACTCTTACTTCTATGCTAATGGAATTTAATCACATAAAAAATTGTATACTAGTGATTCAGACTTTGGGTTTGCTTATGCTGCACAATTGAAGGGACCCTTTGAGAAGTTCACTCTGCGTGATGGTTCCTTTTCAAGGAAAAAATGTTATGTTTGTCAATATGTTCATTGCGTGATATTTTTTTAAAAGAGGCACATTGTGGGGGTATTATGGAACACTTTGAGGTGCCAAAAATCGTAGATAGACTTGCTAAAAATTTCTTTTGGACCTGCACGTGCAAGGATGTAGAAAAATTTTGTGCACAATATTTAGAATGTAAACATGCTAAATTTAGAATGTAAACATGCTAAATTTAGAATTTTACGACAAGAGTTGTATACTCCCTTGCATGTTTCAATTTCACCTTGGATAGATATCTCTAAGGATTTTATCTTAGGTTTACTAAAAATGAAGTATGACAAGGATAATGTCTTTATTATGGTGGATAGATTCTCCAAGATGGATTGTTTCATTCCATACTTGAAAACTAATGATTCTCCTCATGTGGCTGATTTGCTTGTTAAAGAGGTTGTGAAATTATATGGCGTACTTAGAACTATTGTTAGTGATAGGGATGTTAAGTTTTTGGGCCACTTTTGGTGAGTTCTTCGGGGATGGTTAGGGACCAAATTGTTATTTTCTACTTCTTGTCACTCACAAAGTCATGGGCAAACTGAGGTGGTGAATACAACTTTAAGTAACATGTTGAGGGTTATTTTGAAAGGTGAATCAACTTTTTGGGAGGATCACTGTAACGACCCGATTTCTCAAGTCATGATGACATCTACTATTAACTCACTAGGAGGTAAACCTAACCCCACAGTCCGAAACCATAGGCAACATACCATCACAAGCTAAAGAAGAGAAACGAATAATAATAAGAAGAAAAGACAAAATAATAACAATATAACAAGATAACCCCAAGACCTCGTATCAGTCCATAGTCGAGCCACTAGACCAAATAAGGAAGTACAAGGTTTATACATATATAATAATAAAAATAAAAATAAAAGTACAAATTATCTCCAAATACCAAGTAAAGACTAGTCCAGGCCAAAATTAGAGAGATATAGGCAACTTTAAATGCCAAGAACTCACCCAAGTCTCCAAAATCCAAGAGCGGTTCCGCACGATATCCAAATTAGTAGTGAAGACCTGTACTATGCTCTACAGAGTGCAAAAGTGTAGTATAAGTACCAACAAGTGGCAAACATTTTACGTTCTATCCTATCATTTGTGTTTCCAGGGTGAATTTATTTGTCCAGACATTGTTGCTATTGTTCTCAAAGAGAAAAGTGCCTGATAGACTTTTGAACATATTGGGGATCATGGTTTTCTGGACTTGGTTTCCGCTTCTTGTTCTCGCCTTGCCTAATTGGACAGAGAGGGTGTTGTTTGTTCTTACAAGCTTTGCTGTGACTGGGATTCAACATGTTCAATTCTGTCTGAATCATTTTGCTGCTGATGTCTATGTTGGACAGCCCAAGGGGAACGATTGGTTTGAGAAACAAACAGCGGGGACTATTGACATTGATTGTTCTCCTCTGATGGATTGGTTCTTTGGAGGATTGCAGTTCCAGCTTGAGCATCATCTGTTTCCAAGGCTGCCTAGGTGCCAATTGAGGAAAATTTCTCCTATTGTGCAGGAGCTGTGCAAAAAGCACAATTTGCCCTACAAGAGTGTGTCCTTCTATGAGGCCAATAGGTGGACAATAAGGACACTCAGGACCGCGGCAATGCAGGCTAGGGGTCTGCTCTGGGAAGCTGTCAACACTCATGGCTAATATAATTTTTTTGCACGATATTGGAAATTTTTGTAAGTTATTGTTTGTTTTTATTGCAATTTGATAATGTTTATTGTATTGGTTGGAACAGAGAGGGAATGGTTCTAATTTCTCCGCTGCTTGCAATACGATTTGTAATTTTGTTTCAGGAACATACTTAAAACTGCTTCAGTGTAAAGTTACTACTAAAACTACCTGAATCAAATACTATATGCATATATTATCTGCAGCTGTATACTTAATCTCGGTATATCTGTAGATAATCTCCCTCTTTCTATGATTTGTCATGTCCTCGTTATTCAAGATGTTTAATCTGGTTAATTATCTGACAGATGAGACTTTTAGCTATAACATCATGATTCAGGTTAAAATTTCTAAGCTTGATGGGCAGATTGACCAAATTTATATGTGGTTTCCACCATCATTTTATCTCACACATTGACTTCATTATTTCTTCTTCTTTTTGTATATGTTTCTTCTTGTTGCAATATCATACATTTTGCGATGGCGAGGGTGGAAACTAAAGTTTAACCCTCTACATGATTTGGGATCACAGACTATTGTGGAGTCTCAACATTTCTATCATGGCTTTCAATGCAGAATTAAAGCCCTTTTGATCATCATAATGCATGGTCCCTAGCATGATTCATCTGTACTGTTAGAATCAGAATAGCTGGAAGACATATCACCACAAGCAGTAAAGCAACTTCCAGCTGGAAGATCATAGAAATTTTGTTTAGCAGTAGTTGGTGGACTCTATTGCTTTTATGCCTCTCAAGATTGACATGAACTCTTAATAGTATTCACAATGGATGATTACTGTAGGACTTTATTTATAGTAATAATAAACAGTGCCTGTTTTAAGGCACCTCCAACCCAAGCACTAGGAAATGGCCATTTTGAGGCCGACTTAAGTATACCTTCTGGCATCCCTTATTGATTCTGGAACAGATACCTGGCAAGATCAACCCAATATTGAACTCTTTCCTTTCTCGATAACAGATTCATAACGAGGGCAAGAGCTCAATTCCCCTAGATTGTAACTTCACTCCCATCTCTTTACATGATTTGTAGCGAAGATAAGGCTGGTGAATCGATTAGTACTAGCTAGTCATCAATGGGATCTGATCATTGCCAAATGTCGGAAGAAATGCTAGGTTCACAGTCACTAGTATTTAGCATTGACAGTCCAAAGGATCCTTGAAGTTAGAGTCTTTTCAGCAATGGTTTTCTAACCATGGACTTGGATCTTCAAATAAGGTTTTATAGAAGGCTGTTCATATGTTGATTAAAATTTTATATGGAATTATAACACACTATCAGCATTCAAAACTCATAATCACATCGATTCATTGATTTTAATCTATCAGACACTACCTTTATTGGAAGCACTATATCCAGCTTGATATATCATCATACTACTTGGACCAGCGCATCACACCACCATTTATATTTAGCAGAGCCTTTAATTGCTGGAAGAACTTATTAAATCATCTGCAGGAATGAAGCCACTTCCTGGCAATCCTAAGAAAATCCTATTGGCTGGAATTGAAGTCCATTGCTTCCATGAAATTTCAAGGTTACCAATACCCCTACTTAAGTAGACCTTCTTACCGCATTTGCTTTATGAAGAGAGAAACTGAGGTGTGTTACTCAAACTAGAGAGAGTGTATTGCACACATCACTGAGGTGTGTTTCTCAAATTAAGAAGTGATAATTTAGGTATGAAAATCACATTCTTAATAGTTTAGGTATGAAACTCAAAAAAGAGGGATAGTTTAGGTGTGTTCTTGACACTTATCTCTAATATTAATAATACTGGTAAATGAACAGATAGGTGCTCCAAACTAGATTTCTTATCTACCACTAGGGAGAGAGAAAAACAACTACCTACTAATCATCTGTCCCAATCCTCAACCTTCGTGCTCTCTTATCTAGAATCGTTTCCTCGGTGAGCATTTGATCTAATGGTCATTAACTTAATTTGATGTAAGTAGTTTAACGTACATGATGTTCTATTATAGATAAATTAATTCATGTGATGCATATAATAAATCATTCATGTCTACTGATCCTAAAAGGCAGATGATACGCCCAAACTTACATTTCAATTAAGAAGTATAAAATGGTCATTATCAAATATAGAACCCAATTAGGTTGGGGTCAATCCCACAGGGAATGCGGAAGAAATACGTCTACTAACACTTATATTCAGTTGTAGTCCATATTTTCCGAAAGTAAAAATGCATAAAGTAAAGGGATGGGGTGTTTTAACTTATAGGCAATGCATATATGAATGAAAGTCATGCAGTAAAACGAGAAGTACCATCAATGCCAAGTGTCTCATACCAAGATATATACACCTATTTCTAGTCCAAGCCAAGAAGTAGGACCCATGAGCCTCTATGGGATCACCATGGGGGATCAGAAACACCCCTATATACATGCCTGGTCCTGATCCAAGTCTTATATTAATTTGTATCTGATCATAAAATCCGCTCTATTGTGATGAGCGAATTTGACAAATAGTCAAATCAGTATAGAAATGGTTGGAAATCTCTATGACCGGAACAGTATCATAAAATGAGTGCATCCTCGATGCCTCGAATCAATATAATAAAATGAGGACATCCTCAATACCTTAAATCAATATAATAAAATAAGCGCATCCTCGATGCCTTCAGTCCACTGAAAATTGTAGTAATAAATGTAGTACGACCCCCATTCGAAAATCAGTATAAAATAGTTTGGTTACAACCTAGCTTTCTCAAATCAATGCCAAAAACCAATGCATGCACCGGGGTCGACTACATCAGTGAGAAAACAATGATCCAATGCAAAACATCCCATCACCAGCACCGAAACAACATGCATAATCACATACAATAATGACTCCACAAGCACCTTACCCTCTAGAGCATAGAAACAGGACTAGCACATGTAACTGACCTCTAACCAAGTCCTATGGCTTAAATCTACTCCTCTAACTCAACAACAGGGCCCAAAGAGGAATCAACCCTAACTAGGTAACAACAAGGAGGAAAGTGAGGACATAGTTCTCATCTAGTCAATCAATACCTCCAGATCCAACTGGGAATACAACCCCAAGAATACAACCACTAGCTTTACTAAACGACAACAAGAAAGCATAAGGAATTCTACCTCTAAATACAGAAATGGAATATGATAGTAGATCCCAAGCCTAATCGGGTGGAAATCACTACTGCAACGCTTTAAGAAAGGTGCTACAATAGGCGAATGACACTAATCCTCATAAATATTTGGCCAACAACGGCTACATCAACTAAGTCTCATCCCAAAATCAATCCTAAGGCGCAAATCCACCAATCACCATAAACATCAAACAAGCCACCTAAAATAGGCTAACTAAGACCAAACTAAAGCATAATCAACAATCTTACCAACTAGATTAGAAGTCTTATAAAGGCAACCTAGCCCAAAGCTCACACCAGGACAAATAACCAAGGATTTAGGAATCGAATGTAACCCGCCTTATACAATTCAAACAACAAGCAATTTATACTAAACAATACCTCATGAAGCTCAATAAAAAGAAAGGAGATTGTAGCCTACCTCAAAGCCAAACACGCACACTCCAAGTCCACTTCCCGATAGCTTTTTGCTTAAAAAATGACTCTAAATGCCTCCACGTTATCAAAATGTTGTTAACCTCATCAATACGAATGTTTTGAAACTAAAATTGTATTTTTTGGAGACGAACCCAAAATTGGGTCTAAAATAGAATTATGGGACCCGCAATGAAAATCCCAAAACGACTCTATGAAAAGGTTCTAAAAGCTTTATTGAGCTTGTACCCCAAAATGGGGCACAAACCGATGCTAAAAATGAGAGAAAATATCCCAACAATAATTTTCACCATTAAAACCCTAAATAAACTTTGGCAGCCCCTTTGGGAAAGAAATTATCTCAAACCGACGATCTTCATGCTTCCTTGAACCAATCAACACGTAGCCATGACTCCCACAAACCCAATATACTTGGAATCGCCTAAATAGGAGCTCCCTTTCTCCTAAAATTGAAGAAAATAAATGGGTGTCGGGGCTGAGTTGGTGTCACTAGTCTTAATTAAAAGACCAGTGAAATATTCTTCGTGAACGCAGAGATAGAGGTCTGCGAATGCGGAAGGATAAGACATTAGGCTCCGCGAACACAGAAAATACCTCTCAAACACGAAAGACAATGCCTTAAGCCTTCGCAAATGCAGCTTCATGCCCACAAATGCGGAGGCCAAGGACCATGGCTATCGCGAACGCGACGTAGGTAGCACGAATGCGAAGAGCAAAATTGGTCTGCACCAGGTAATGCATATCAGGTGGTTTTGGAAATTATTTCAACTCCGGTGAGGTGCTCAAAATTCATTCGAAATCTCGTGCACACAAATGGATTATGCTACCCCACTAAATTTTGATGTTACGGACTCAATGGAGGAGTCGAAATTTCCATCCGAGGTTGTCTCGACACAATATGGGTCCCACACCCAAGCATAACTTTTGCCATTTCCATAAGGAGGCTCAAAATAAGACCGGAAGCCTCGAGACACGAATGAAAGATTGTTCTAGAATAAACTCGACATTCCATAGCTAACTACGCAGACAAAATTTCAATCCAAGCATGTTTTCCAAGACTGTTGACCAAAGTTAACTTTAAGCCAAATTTCAAAGGCTAAAGCGCCAAATGGCCTCAAACTCGCACTAATTGCCTTGATACTTGTGCCGATCATGCTACTAACCTAATTTGGCTATTTCGGGGCTGATGGAATTGTCAAAATTCTGTTCTGAGATCATTTTCATAGATTTTTGACCGAAGTCAATTATTCAAACTTCAAGAGCTCCAAAATGGGGAAATGGGCATAAAATGCAAATGAACGACCAAGCGACCAAACTGTCAGTGCGAGCAAGTTATAAATGGCTTGGGTTCACTACAAGAAAGCTCTGAATACTGAAAATATCAGAGAAATATTAAAATGACCTTGAGAGTCATTACAACGTCCACTACTAAAAAGACTTTTGTCCTCAAAAGTCAAGGGGTATAAAAGAACCCAAGGGCATAAAAAGATTAGAAAGTTAGGCCCACAAGATCCACCAGACCTAGAGGTACCTTCTCTGGTCAAGCAACGTCAACCCAGAACTCAAACCAAGGGAAAACTCTCAAATTCACTTTTCTTCTTCATAACTCAACCCAACTTTCAATTTCTCTCTGTTGCTACTAACTTTAACTCAACAAGAAAAAACTCAACTGAATGCAATAAACTCATCTGAGATAAACCAAAACCAAAAAGATTCTTCAGAATTAGTCGACCAATAGCCAAGAGAACATGCTAAATAACTCCCAAGTCGAATTCTTTGCTTTATACTCTAAACTCAAGACCCTTTAGTCATCTTGGATATACTACCCATCCCAAACTACCATAACTATTCCCAGCACCATCTGAACACTTTCCAAATAAGCACGAAGGAATTACAAGCACTAACTGAACATCAAAGAGTGGCAAGAACTCAAAATAAACAACTCAGCCCAGGACACCAACCCAATGTTCAAATCTAATGACTCCCAAAACCAATAACTTTAATTTAGTCTGAAGTCTATCTTTCAAAACTGAAAAGGCTACTCTAAAGGACGACCAAATCCTCAAGTAGAAATATCGCACTGAGACCAGCTCCAATGTCGCTTTGCTGCCAATGGAACTTTCGGAAAACTAAACCAATATGAGAATCTAACCCCAAAAGCAATTGAACTAAGACCATGAGTCTATATACCACTCCACAAGTGCAAATTTGAGTAACCCGCCAATCTAGGGGTAAAACCGACCGAATAAGCAATTTATTAGCATATTACACCTGCCAAAAAGTAACCTAATAGAACCAAACCATTATAGCAATTACCACAAGTTGAACCACCAGTGCAAGTCTGAGCTAACCACTAAAACTTGATAAAATGCTAATCCGGCAGGTAGCAAGTAAGTACCCACCAAAAGCGACTCAAATAAAGCTGAACCATGAGGGGTATACCACAGGGAACATTGCCAGCTAACCAAAATGACAGACGCGAACCTCCACCCCTAACAAAAAAACAAGAGATGATCCCACAAATTACTTTGAATACATCCTAAAGCTGAGCTTTCTAAGAGAAATTCCATTCGCCATGGAAGCCAAAGCCTAAATTAGTCAAAGAACACCACAACAGAAGACTTAATTCAACAATTTGACTCTCTTAAACCCTCAACGCACCCGTTGTAGTTTATCGGTACAACCAAGGCACAGCACAGAATCACTAAAATTGAAGGTAGCCTTGGTTGTAAGGTAAGATAAGCCTATGACTAAAATTTTCAAGACGTAGTGATTAACTACCTAAAAGTCTAATAGTCAAGAGGGCACACCAAGGCAATTATGATAAACCATGGCTCATCAATATGAACGCTCTCGCTCCATAATTATCCCTTCTCGCAAATTGTTGGTCGGTCATAAGCATAAGAAAACCACCATTTCCATGAACCCAATAGAACCCTCTTTACATGACGCTTCAACCTAAAACATCACCATACTTAGAATAACTAGAGATAATTCATTCTTAATTTTCTGAACTCAAACTTAGCCATCCGACACCGCATCACATAACTAGCTAAACCAATAATTAAACCATCAAACTTACCATGAAGAGATAACTCGACCAATCCGAAGGGCAAACCTTAGCTTCGCCACCTTAGAAATTAAGAATAGGAAATTGAACAAAGAAAGATTCGATGAATAAGATCTATAGTAGACCATAAGGGCCAAAACTACTGACACACCCTTCTCTCGGCAGCAACCTCTCACCATCTAAGCACACTAGAGGGGCAAGCTAGGAAGGGGAAAGGACTAAGCCTAGAAACTCTAAAATAGTTGAGCAAAGTCCATCAGAGCAATCAACTAAGCTCAACATCCATAAGGTATAACTCTACCACTACTGCCACATCACAATAAAACCAACATGATTCACTACTAAAAGAAATCACATAGGGAAGATAAACACATACACATAGTTTCAAGTAAATTGGTCATAGAAAGCAATAAACAAGTAATAGGCTAAGTAAGCAAGCCCACATAAGTTAAAGTAAAGTAATTACCAGAATTGAAAAATAATTAATCTAACAAGCTAAGTAATTACCGATGGGTATGAAGACCCCTAACACCCAAGCACTACAAGTAAGGAAGGTCCTAGAAATAAAATTTACACAAATCTGATTGATACATGGAACCTCGTTCTCTTTTTGAACTATAGAAGCATGGGATAGAATATATCTAGCCCCAAACCGAACACCTATACCACTAACTACAACACTCGGGGCACCACCTCTAACTGACTATCCCTGAACCCTACGAATTCAATCCTACTAAGCTTGACGCCTGCGATGTGTGACTATAGGACACTCCCTAGCCGGATGCTCAAACTCACCGCACGTATAGCACTTTCCACCAAACACAGCCCATTGAGATAAACTAGCTGAATTAGTATGAGCCCCAAAACCTAAATGCCTGAATAGCATACCCTGAGATGTCTGTTGTGAACTTTGTACACCATGGGTACCACAACTATCATAAGACCGCCTAGAACTTGAGATGCTCCCGCTATGGGTTCGGTAGGTCTAGAATGAAGCTGACCCTCACTAGGATGATGCCTACCTCGGAGCGGGGTGTTACCTTTATTGCGCTAATGGCGGGATCTCCTATCTCCACCTCTGTAAGTCTACATACATGCATTCTCCATAGACCTCACATAATTGACTACTTGGAAAAAGTAGACCCATTGCTATCAAGTGATGTAATGCTAGATGGAGCAGCAAAATTAATCCATCAATAAACCCCTTAATCAACTCTTGCTTGGTAGGAAACAAGGGGAGAGTTTTTTTGGCCTAGTCTAGAAACTCATTCATATATTCAGAAACTAGCGAAAAACTTTGCTGAGGACCAACAGATCCAACTCTAGGATGAAAACTGCTCAATACACCCAAAACGATTCTTGTCTATGGCGTACACATTGAGATGCTAAATCTCTAATGCTGGATCCAAAGAATCAAGGTGGTCATAAATACTATCGACGTCTGGGTAGTATGCGTTGGTGCTCCATCCATGCCCATCAAAAAACTAGGACTATCCATCTAAGGAGGAATGAATTCTAAGAAAGTATTTAGAGGTTGATCAATGAAGTTTCACATGATAAGGAATCAAGAATACAGTTTTTCTAAAACACCCTATAGTCTCTCAAAGATAGGATACGGACATCTCTGCACTGATTCGTAGGACTCTACTAGGCACTTTCTCTTATACAAACGATATCGATGAACCTAAGCTTTGATACCAATCTACAACGACCTGATTTCTCAAGTCATGATAACACCTACTATTAACCCACCGGTAGGTAAGACTAACCCTATAGTCTGGAACCATAGGCAACAGACCATCACAAGCGGAAGAAGAGAAACGAATAATAATAAGAAAAAAAAGAATAATAATAATAATACAACAAGATAACCCCCAAGACCTGGTATCGGTCAATAGTCGAGCCACTAGACCAAATAAGGAAGTACAAGATTTATACATATATAATAATAATAATAATAATAATAATAATAATAATAATAATAATAATAATACAGACTATCTCCAAATACCAAGTAAAGACTAGTCCAGGCCAAAATTAGAAAGAGATAGGCAACTCCTAACGCTAAGAGCTCACCCAAGTCTCCAAAATCTAAGAGCTGCTCCGCACGATATCCAAATCAGTAGTGAAGACCCGTACTATGATCTGCAGGATGCAGAAGTGTAGTATGAGTACCAACAAGTTACACTGAGTAGGCATTGGCCGACTGAGCTCCAAAGATAAAGTAAGTATAAAGAACATGCAAGCAAAGAGTATATATCACAAGTAACTATCAAGAATAATATGAAAACCTGTAATAAGAAATATCAGATATAAGGAAGAGAGAGAAAATAGGAAACAAGCAAGGACGCACCTGGTAGTGCCAGCCCAAGACCTAAACACAGGCGACACACTACAAAAGGGGGACAACTAAGCGACACCCTACTAACTGAAGTAAACACAGATATCACATAAATGCCTAAAAGACTGTATCATTAAATCCCTGCACAAAAAGATAGATAAATAAGAATAAGGGCAGTAACTACCTTCATATAAGAGACCACCCTTTATGCCACCACAAGTTCGCAAATAGTAAGACAATACCTCCCGAGCCCCTGTGTGTCCAGGATGTTCACTCAGAAATAGGTAAACTCGCACGGCATCCTATACTACCGACAGGTATAAACAACTATGCTGGTGATAGGCAATGCATTTATGAATGAAAGTCATGTAGTAAAACGAGTGATACAATCAATGCCAAGTGCCTTGTACCAAGATATATACACCTAGTTTCAGTTCCGACCAGAAAGAAAGACCCATGCGCCTCTATATGATCGATATAGGGGCTTGAGAATGCCCCTATATACCTGCTTAGTCCTGATTCAGGTCTTATATTAATTGTATCTAACAATTAAATCCTCTCCTTCGTAATGACCAAAGACAAATAGTCAAATCAACATAGAAAGGGTCAGAAATATCTACGACTGAGAAGTATCATGAAATTAGTGCATCCTCGATGCCTCGAATTATATAATAAAATAAGGGCATCCTCGATGCCTCGAATCAATATCATTATATGAGCGCATCCTCGATTCCTCCAGTCCACTAAAAATAATAGTAATAAAGGTTGTACGACCCCCATTCAAAAATTAGTATAAAATAGTTTGGGTTACAACCCAGCTTTCTCAAATCAATGTCAAGAACTAATGCATGCAACAGGGTCGACTACATTCATGAGAAAATAATGATTCAATGCAATGCATGCTATCATCAGCACCTAAAAAACACGCGCAATCACATACAATAATGAATCCACAAGCACCTTACCTTCTAGCGCATAAAAATAGGACTAGCACATGTAACCGACCTCTAACCGAGGCCTATGGCTCAAATCTACTCCTCTATCTGAACAACAAGGCCCAAAAGGAAACTCAACCCTAACTAGGTAACAAGGAGAAGGAAAGTGAGGACACGATACTTAGCTAGTCAATTAAAACCTCCAGATCTAACTGGGAATACAACCCCGAGAATACAACCACAGCTAGCTTTGCCAAACTGCAACAAGAAAGCATAGGGAATTCTAGCTCTAAATCTAGAAATGGGATCTAATAGTAGATCACAAGCCTAACCGAGTGGAAATCACTATCTCAAGGCTTCAAGAAAGGTGCTACAATAGGCAAAGGACACTAAGCCTCATAAATTTCGGCCAACAACAGCTACATCAACTAAGTCTCATCCCAAAATCAATCCTAAGGAACAAATCCGCCAATCACCATAAACATCGAACAAGCCACCTGAAATATGCTATCCAAGGCCAAACTAAGTCATAATCAACAATCTTACTAACTAGATTAGAAGTCTCAATAAGGCAACCTAGCCTAAGGCTCATGCCGGGACAAATAACCAAGGATTTAGGAATCAGACCTAACTTGCCACATACAATCCAAACCACAAGTAATTTATACTAAACAATACCTCATGAAGCTTAATCAAAATAAAGGAGACCATAGCCTACCTCGAAGCCAAACACGCGCGCTCCAAATTCACTTTCCAAAAGCTTTTTGCTCTAAAAATGACTCCAAATGCTTCTACGCTATCAAAATATTGATCAGCTCATCAATACGGATGTTGTGATACTAAAATCATATTTTTCGAAAATAGACCCAAAATTGGGTCTAAAATAGGATTATGGGAATACCAAAAATGACTTTGTGAAAAGGTTTTAAATGTTTTATTGAGCTTGTACCCCAAAGTGGGGCACAAACCGATGTTCAAAACAAGAGGAAACAACCCAACAATAATTTTCAACATTAAATCCCTAACTAAGCTTTGGCAGCCCCTTTGAGCAAGAAATTACCTCAGACAGATGATCTTCATGCTTCCCCGAACCTACCAACACAAAGCCACAACTCCCACAAACTCAATGCACTTGGAATTGCCCAAATCAGAGCTCCCTAGCTCCCAAAATCAAAGAAACGAAATGGGGGTCGGGGCTGAGTTCACGTCACTTGTCTTAATTAAAAGACCAGCAAAATGCTCTCCGCAAATGCGGAGAAAGAGGTCTGCCAATGAGAAAGGATAAGCCATCAGGCTTTTTGAATGCTGAAGATACCTCGCGAACGCGACTTCATCCCCACGAACACGGAGGCCAAGGACCATGGCTTTTTCGAACACAGCCTAGGTGGCGTGAATGCGAAGACCAAGATTTGTCTACACCAGCTGATGCTTATCAGCTGTTTTTGGAAATTTTTCTAACTCCGGCGGGGTGCTCGAAATTCCTTAAAAATCTCGTGCATGCAAATGGACTATGATACCCCACCAAATTCGATATTTTGGACTTAATGGAGCAATCAAAATTTCCATCCAATGTCGTCTCGACACAATGTGGGTCCCACACCTAAGCATAACTTTTGTCATTTCTACAAGGAGACTCAAAATAAGATCGGATTTCTCGAGACACGAACGAAAGATCGTTCTAGAATAAACTCGACATTCTATAGCTAACTGCGCAGATAAAATTTCAATCCAAACATATTTTCTTAGACTGTTGACCAAAGTTAACCTTAGGCCAAATTTCAAAGGCTAAAGCGCTAAATGGCCTCAAACTCGCACTAATTGTCTTGATACTTGTGTCGATCATGCTACTAACCTAATTTGTCCATTCCGGGCTAATAGAATTGTAAGAATTCCATTTTGAGGTCATTTTCTTAGATTTTTGACCGAAGTCAATCGTTCAAACTCCAAGAGCTCCAAAATAGGAAAACGGGCATAAAACCCAAATGAACGATCAGGCGACTGAACTGTTAGTGCCAGAAGTCATAAATAGCTTGGGGTCGCTATACGAAATCTCTAAATACTAAAAATATAGGTGAAAGATGAAAATGACCTTGTGGGTCATAACAATCACTTGCTTTTAGTGGAATTTGCTTATAATAGAACTATTCATTCTTTTACTGGATCTTCTCCTTTTGACGTTGTTTATGATTTAAATCCCCTTACTCACTTTGAAAGAATAAAGTTGAGATGATGAGGAAGATACATAAGCATACTAAACTAGTTGTTGAAAGGCGGAATAAGCAAGTTGCTTAAGAAGAAACAATGGGTGAAAACCAGTCATTTTTGAGTCTGGGGATTTAATTTGGATTCACATGTGCAAAGAATGATTTTTTTCCAAAAGAAAGTCTAAATTGCATCCTAGAGGCAATGGACCCTTCAAAGTTCTTGAGCGAATTGGAGACAATGCTTACAAATTAGATCTTCCTGGTGAGTATTAAGTAAGAGCTATTTTAATGTTGTTGACTTGTCCTTATTTGATGTAGGGTCTAATTCGAGAACGAATTCTTTTCAAAAAGAGGGGGATGATAGCTCCGTGGATAAGGATGATACTATAGAAGCCTTAAGAAGATAATCATTAGGGTCTCAAGATAAGGAGTTACAAACCAAGATTGTTGGGCTTTAATGGGAACTTAAGAAGATGCTTATCATGGAAGGAAAGCCCATGAACGAGTTCACAAATTATGGAGAAGAATAGACTAAATGCTACACATATTTTATGGTTCAAGTCCAAGTCCAAATGGAAGAAGATTGTTGCCAACATGGGCTGAATTTCTGCCCAAAAAAGAAACTTAAAATCCTCACCCAAAAAGAGTAAAAGAGTCACATGCAAGTGATTTGGGAAGGGCCCACATATTTTGGTCAAAATTGAAAACTTTTCTTTATTTGGAAATTTTTCCTTATTTCCTTTGGGAGGAAGTTTTGGTAATATTTTTATATGATTTCCTAGTTTAAAATTTTCT
Source organism: Solanum dulcamara (assembly GCF_947179165.1). Classification (NCBI taxonomy): domain Eukaryota; kingdom Viridiplantae; phylum Streptophyta; class Magnoliopsida; order Solanales; family Solanaceae; genus Solanum; species Solanum dulcamara. The sequence continues at coordinate 13,336,442 of NC_077242.1, forward strand.
AGATAGGTTTTATTTATTATTTTCATAAAAATAGATTCTAATCTCATTCTATTTGGGATAGTTTTTTCCCTATATATAGGGGGTAAATTTTATTATTTTATTTAGACAACATTATTATTAATTGAGAGTTCCTCTTCTTTATACTTTTGTGTGTGGCTACTTGAGATTTATCTTAACACTTATAAGAACAATTCTTAGGAAGTAAAATTAATTCTTTAACTTGATATATTTGGTTTTTATTCATAAATTAAAGTAGGTAATAGTCTTATATTAATTATTAACTTTAATTTCTTCGAAATAGGGGTCTAGATCAATTTTTGATCTAAGTTCTTGAACTGACTCCATTAGTATCATAAAATACTTTAATCCACTATTTTTTTGAATAATAAGATCAATTAGGGTTCTAGCACTTCTTTTGAATTTTGGATTTTATTCTCAAACTTCGCTCAATTCTTGTCTTTAATCAATTTATTTTTGCTTCTGCATTATTTTCTTGTTTATTAAAGTAACCCGATTCTTATTAATTTAGTTGGATTATTATTATTGTATATTGATGGTGTCAAGGTATTGGAGGGACTAGGGGTCAGTGGTTTCTTTTTGGAGTCATATATAATGGTTGTCTAATTGAATAATGTGAAGTGTGTATTGTCTCGAGAGCTCGCCTCTCTTGTGAGATGTTGATAGCTTCTTGTTTTTATTAATTGTTGATTGGTAGAGATTTTGATGTCGTTTGTTGATTTAAAGTGGGCCGATCCTAATGACGACCTTAACGCATTATCAAGTGGCTATGACTCATTCTTGCAACATTGTTAATTCTCGCATTTATTGCATTACAATTGATTGGTCGAAATTCATAGTGACACCTTTGAGGCTTCAATTGAAAGGTATGTTAAGGCTTTTTTTTTGCTTCCTAGAATGACTCTGAAGGCTTAGGCTTGTTATGACATGTATATCATCATTATTCGATTATGGGCGTAGACTGAACCTACGGTCCATATGGCTACATCGAGCTTACAGGCCGAGTAGATCATACCTACGGAGCACGCATGTTGTACCTACGTAAAAACATTTATATTGTACTAATGAAGCCTAAGAGTTGTATCGATTCACAACGTCTACAAATTCAGACAATTTAGTTATGGGACTAGGGGATTTCTTCTAGAGACTCGGTCTCTACTAATGGGAGAGCCTCCATTCCAAAGTCAGCTCGGTGCTAGGTGATGCTCTCAACGGAATATCATGCATAAACATGAACATATCATAATTTTAGAAAATAGTAATAATCCAATAATACCAAATTCATCATAACATACTTAAATTATAAGAATAGCTCCTTTAATATATCATGATATTATTACATATTCATAAAAGACACTTATCTAAAACATCCTAATCATGATAAGTTTTTTCATAAATTCATAACGATACTTCATCTAGAAGCATTCTTAGATCATAGTTCATAAAATTCATGATGCATACATAACCTTAAAATATGGCTCATAATCATAAAATAGGTATAATGCATTGGTTCATGTGAAATTCATCAAAAGAATGTAATTAAGATCAATTCATGCATAATAAGATCAATGAGATTGAATAAAAACATAATCAATCGAACCCAATGCAAGGTCATCAAAACCCTAAAATATTTAATTGAAATTCATGGAGAAAGTAAGGAAATCTTTGGGACTCCGTGGATGGAAGAGTATCCATAGATGAAATTTCCACATACCTTGCTGAAATCAAGCCTAAAATCTTGAGAGGAGACTTGACTTCTTGAAACCCTAGCTTGGCTAGAGGAAGAAGACTTGAGAAAGAAACCTTAAGTAAACCTGTCAAAAGGGCCGGTCCACCTGGTGGCCGGCCCATTAACACTGGCCCGCTAAGAGACCGGTAGCTGGCCCACCTTCTTAATGGACTAGGCCGATTCAGTTATTTTTTGAGAAAAATCGATAAGATCGACCCAGTAAGGGACCAATACGCGGCCCACCGGTCCATCAGCCCCGATAAGGAAAAATAATTGGATATAGCCGTTGGGCCACTTCTAAAAAGTGGCCTAAAATATTGTTTTTTAACCAATATTTTTTTCTATAAATATACCTACAATATTTACTTATTTTTTTCCCACCAGCAATCATCTAATTCTCTCTTAATTTCTCAATTCTCTCTTAAATTGATAGTAATCTTTTATTATTTTTTGCAATTAACAACATCAAGTAAACATTTTCAACTTTCAAGTGTTCAACATTTCATCAATTTTACGGTTCTTTGTTTGATTCTGGTAATTTGGTATAATTTTTCCTTCACTTGCTTTTATTTAGTAAATTAATTCTAGTATATTTAACTATTTAACTTTTGTGTTTATAATTTTTATTATTTTAATTTGCATAATGGATAGATTAAAAAAAGCATGTCAAATTTAAAAATTTGTGTTCCAAAGATAGTAGTGGTAGTAAGAAAAAAAGTGGTTCCAATAGAGGTAGTACAAGTAGAAGTTATTCTTGTATACCTGAAGCACCACCTAGTGAATTTGAAAAAATAGGTGCACATGATATGAATGAATATGAATATCAAGAAACTTACGGTATAGAAGAACCAAATGAAGTTGAAGAAGAAACAGAACAAAATAATAATGATGATAAGGATGTTACACCAACCAGTTCTGATGTTGATATAGGTAATGCTCAATCTAGAACTGTTAATCTTCCTCCACGACCTATAAAAGAGAGAAAAAAACTAGTTTAGTATGGCATTATTTTGAACGCATAGCCGGAACAACTAAAGTTCAATGTAAAGATTGTCAAATAATTTTTGAGCATAAGATCGAGGGTAATAAAGGTGGGACGGGTCAATTAATTAGACATCTAGATAATCAGCATACTGGTTGGAGAAACGAATAGGGGGTGTTACTGGACCAGTTCAAGGTAGATTAAACTCATAAACCAGAAAATTTATTGGGACGTATAATAAAATGAGGGACCATGAAGAGTTTGCGAAAATAATAATTTTGGGTTATCTACCTTTTTCATTTGCTTCTTCTGATGCTTTTATTCATTATATACAATCAGTTTATAATCTCATATTTAAATGTATTCCTAGAAGTACTTGTAGATCAGATATTTTTAGATTTTATGGAAAATATACATATTATTTACATTGATTATTAACAAATCTTCCATGTAGAGTTTCACTTACTTCTGATCTTGGTCGTGCTATAAATAAAAATAACTATTTAACTATTATTTGCCATTTGATAGATAGTGATTTTTCATGCAAAAACGTATTTTAGCACTTCAATATAATGAAGACCGAAAACATACTGCATAATTTATTTCTGATTCTATATCAATGGTTGCAAAATATTATGGCTTTCAACACAAAATTTTATGTATTTCTTTTGATAATGCATCTAATAACACCGCTGCTATTAATTTTATAAAAACTGAGCTTCCTCCCCCCCCCCCTTTAGAGAATATTTTTCATATTATATGTGCTTGCCATATATATAATTTAATTATAAAAGATTGTCTTTATTCTTTTTAGTCAATAATTAAAAAAAGTTAGGCATGCAATTAGTTTTATTCAAAAAAATAATAGAAAAGTTAGACTTAAAGAATTTAAAAGAAAATGCAAGAAAAATAATCTTAGACCATGCCCGAAGAAATTGTGACTAGGTAAAATTCTACTTATGATTTTTTTAAAATTTACAATATTCATAAAGCCCTTATAACTATAACTTTTAATCAATATACATATAAAATTCTCAAGTCATGTTGCAAGAATCTGATTGGACTAAAATTAATGATGTTGTTATGTTTTTAGAAAAAATTTATTTGGCTACTATTGAATTTTTCAGTGCTTATTATACTACTGTTTGTAATATTTTAGCTTATATAGCCAAAAAAAAATTATTGCTTATGAAATATAAACAGAAAGATGATTACAAAGAAACTGTCACTGGAATGATAGAAAAATTTAATAAATATTTTTTTCTATTCCTCCTATTTATTTAATTGGTGTTATGTTAAATCTGTATATGAAATTTACTACTATGTCTGAATTTGTTCGCATTATATATAGTTCTTTAGAAATTAAAAAAGATGAAGAACCTAGTATGTTTAAAATAATGGGTGATACAAATGATCATATTCAAGTATTATATAATCATTATATCAATTTACTTGATAATGTTACCCCTACTCATATTGTTCCTCTATCTCATTCTTTTGATGAGTCATCATCTTCTAAAAGACAGGCACAAGGTATGTCTTCCCATTGTGTTACTAATTTATTTGTTTGGAATAGAATATAACATACATCACAACAAAGCATAAATCGAGACGAGCTTCATTATTATTTGAGACAGACCTAGAGACCTACGATGAAAATAGTGTCACCATACTAAAATGATGGGAAAACAATCAAAAACAATATCCAGTACTACGAACCATGACTAGGGAAGTGATAAATGTTCCAATGTCAATTGTTGTATCGAAGAGCACATTTAATCAAGGAAGGCAGTAGATCGGAGTTAATCGACACTCATTGGGGAGCAATGCCATTAATGTTTTAGTTTGCCTTAGAGATTGGATTAGATTAGAGCGAAGAAATAAAGAAAGACCACAAGATACAGAAGAAGAAGAAGAACTTCAAGAAATAATGTCAATTGAAGATCATTCGGCACAAGCTAGTTCAAATTACGGATTAGTTGATTTTGAAAATTATGAGCAAATTTCTGTTAATGTTAATACAGATGAATTGGAGAAAATGACTCGAAATATGTAGAAATTATAATTTATTATATACAACTAATTGTAAGTTTATTTTTTTGTAACTTTGTATGTTTTGAATTTTATCAATACCTTAATAAAGTGAAAGACTCACTGAGTTTTTGCATTTCTTATATTTTTTTCCCATAAATTATGTATAATTCACTTAATTAATTTTATTTACTTTACATAATTATATATTAAAAATTAAATTTGTAGTCACTATAAGATTTCAATACTTGAAAAAATATAGTTATAACAGATAGTATATTGTGAATATATTTGGCATATATTGTAAGTATATACAATATAATGTAAGTATATTATTATAATAGAGAGTATATTGTGAGTATATTTGGTATACTTTGTAAGTATATATATATATATATATATATATAATATATATATAATGTAAGTATATTAGTACAATAGAGAGTAAGTTGTGAGTATATATATTGTAATTATATACAATATAATGTAAATATATTATTATAATAGAGAGTATATTATGAGTATATATTGTAAGTATATACAATATAATATAAGTATATTATTATAATAGAGAGTATATTGTGAGTATATTTGGTATACTTTGTAAGTGTATTTTTATATAATATAATGTAAGTATATTAGTATAGTAAAGTAAGTTGTGAGTATATTTGATAATATTGTAAGTATATACAATATAATGTAAGTATATTATTACAATAGATAGTATATTGTGGATATATTTGGTATATATTGTAAGTATATACAATATAATGTAAGTATATTATTATTATAGAGAGTATATTGTGAGTATATATTGTAAGTATATACAATATAATGTAAGTATATTATTATAATAGAGAGTATATTTGGTATACTTTGTAAGTGTATTTAGATATAATATAGTGTAAGTATATTAGTATAGTAGAGAGTAAGTTGTGATTGTAAGTATATACAATATAATATATATTATTATATATATTATTATAATAGAGAGTATATTGTGATTATATTTGGTATATATTGTAAGTATATATAATATAATGTAAGTATATTATTATTATAGAGAGTATATTGTGAGCACATGTTGTAAGTATATACAGTACAATGTATATTATTATAATAGAGAGTATATTATGAGTATATATAATACAATGTAAGTATATTATTATAATAGAGAGTATATTGTGGGTATATTTGGTATATATTGTAAGTATATACAATATATTATAAGAATATTATTATAATTGAGAATATATTGTGAGTGTATTTAGTATATATTATAAGTATATACGATATAATATAAGTATATTATTATAATACAGAGTATATTGTCACTATATTTGTTATACGTTGTAAGTATATACAATATAATGTAAGTATATTAATATAATAGAGAGTAAGTTGTGCGTATATTTGGTATGTATTGTAAGTATACAATATAATGTTAGTATATTAGAATAATAAAGAGTAAGTTGTGGGTGTATTTTGTATATATTGTAAGTATATCCAATATAATGTAAGTATATTATTCTAATAGATAGTATATTGTGTGTATATTTGGCATATATAGTAAGTATATACAATATAATGTAAGTATATTATTATAATAGAGAGTATATGGTGAGTATATTTGGCATATATTATAAGTATATGCAATATAATGCAAGTATATTATATAATAGACAATATATTGTGAGTATATTTGATATATATTGTAAGTATGCACTATATAATGTAAGTATATTATTATAATAGAGAGTATATTTGGTATACATTGTGAGTATATATATAATATAATGTAACTATATCACTATAACAGTTAGTATATTGTTAGTATATTTGGTATATAATGTAACTATATCACTATAATAGATAATATATTATGAGTATATTTGGTATACTTTATAAGTATATACAATATTCAATATAATGTAAGCATATTATTATAATAGATAGTGTATTGTGAATATATTTAGTATATATTGTAAGTATATACAATATTCAATATAATGTAAGTATATTTGGTATATATTGTAAGTATATATAATATAATGTAAGTATATTATTATAATAGATAGTAAGTTGTGAGTATATTTGACATATATTGTAAGTATATATATAATATAATGTATGTATATTATTACAATAGATAGTATATTGTGAGCATATTATAATACAAAGTATATTATGTGTATATTTGGCACATATTGTAAGTATATATAATATAATGTAAATATATTATTATAATAGATAGTATATGTGAGTATATTTGATATATTTTGTAAGCATATATAATATAATGTAAGTATAATATTACAATAGAAAGTATATTGTGAGTATATTTGGTATACTTCGTAAAGATATATAATATAATGTAAGTATATTATTAAATATTTTAGGGGAATTTTCAGATATGGCAAACCTTCTAACCATAATTACTTCATATGGGTATAGTTTCCCTAATTACTTATAATGACAAACATAAATTTGTCATTATGCAAACGTTGTAGCGAATTATACAAAAATTGTAGCGAATTATACAATATCATACTCATGAATTATTTGTATACCAAAATATACAAACACTGGTATACATATGTATTTGTATATCTGACAAAAGAGATTGAGAGAAAGAAGGAGAGAGGTGAGCGAGATCGACAGACGAAGGAGAAAGGCGAGCGAGAGGTGAATTTTATATATATATCTGTTGAATTTTATATGTATATTTGTCAAAAAATTATATATATGTAACTAGTATACATATGTGTTTGTACATCTGGCAAGCGAGATTGAAAGAGAGGAGGAGAGAGGCAAGCAAGATCGAGAGAGGAAGGAGAGGTGAGTGATATCGTGAGAGGGAGGAGAGAGGCAAATTGTAATATGTATATATGTCGAATTGTATATGTATATTTGTCATAAAATTATATAATGGTAACTGATATACATATATATTTATATATCTAGAAAGCGAAATTTGTCATACCGTGTAAATAGATATTTATGTTTGTTGTGAGCCGTAATTATCTTAAACTATACCCTAAACTCATAATATAGTAGTAAGGTTTGTCATACCGCGTAATTTTTCTAATATTTTAAGTATATAAATTCTTGTAATTACTTTTAAATTAAATAGATAACGATATTAAATAAATAACGATATATTATATTGATGATTAACTCAAACTTTCGAACAAATAAATGCTGATAAACGAAAATTAAAAAAAAATAGCAAAACGGGCCGAAACCCGGCCCAGCCCGGTAGGCCCGACCACTGTACCCTTAATGGGTTATGGGCTAGGCCGTCCCACCATTTCTCACTGTTAGGCCTGGACCAGATCGGCTCATTAAGGGCAGGACCGGCCCAACCCGGTGTCCCTTCTCCTTAGTGGCTCGGTCGTACCCGGCCCGGCCTATTTAACAAGTATACATTTGAGTGCCTTAGGAAATTTGAGAGATTGTGAGAGAATGAGGGAAGTTTGAAAGGTTTGGGTAGATATAGGTCATCCAAAATAGCCCAAAAAGACATAGTTCAGGGGTTAAAAGAATGGGAAAAGACCAAAATATCCCTGGATTAGTTCTGCCGGAATGACCCTATGAATAGAACCTATGGTCCGTAAGGTCTTCTACGATTCGTCAAAAGGGTTCGTAGAAACCATGTCCAACATTCAGAGCTACTGGAATTGGCACAATGACCCTACGACCCTGGTCTACGGGTCGTCGAAAATGCTAGTGTCATCAACCCAGTCGTCTTGCACCACCTCCGAAAACATAGTCCATGATCCTCACACTATTGGCCATCCTACGACCCATAGAACTTCCTATGGTCCGTAGGACCTCTTGTGGAACATAACTCAAGCTATTGAAAATTGTCATTTCCTCAGGACCTTTCTACGAGGCCCTCTTACAGACCGTAGAACCTTATATGGTCCGTAGGTCCAACTCGTACATGGATTGACACTTGACCAATTTTTCCCAAGGTGCTGGGCTACTTACAAACGCCCTCCTACAGGTCGTAGACCTTTGTACAGTCCGTAGGTCTACTTGTAGGAGCCTGCACCAACAAATTTCTGCAACTTCTCCTTTTCTTTTCGATTTTTCAATTTTCGAGATCTTACAACAATGCCACGTATGCAAATGATAAGGTAAGTCAGGTAAAAGAAGCCTTACCGGGGCAATTGGAAGGTTTGAAATTCAGCGACCATTTTTGAAGACACACTTGCATTCCATCAATCTCGATAACACGTTTGTACCTTACATAATTAAAGTCCTCTTCGTTGGAGATATCAAGGAAGACGTTGTAATTGTCATAAACACCAATTTTGACAGCCCCTTTTGTTATCTCCAATGAAGAAGACTTTAATTTAGTATGGTACAAACGAAGAAGACATTATACCATAATTATCAGTAGTTTTGAATATCACAGCAGGCATTCGTGTGTAAAGTTGGTCATGATTGATGTTGATGGAGCCATAGTGATTTTGGAAGCATAGGATGGTTTCTGTGCAATTCCTTTAGAGGGTTGGTTCGCCCTACTCATAGGAGTAGCTTACCCATCCAGACGAGCGCCGTCCGGCAGGTCCATCAGAGACCGCGGGAGCCCACTCGCTGAAATATATCCGTAAGAAATAAGTTACTGGGGAATCCTAGGTATGGGGGAAATCCACCGGGTGGAAAATCAAAAAAAAAAAGATTTTTTGTTCAAAGACAAAATCCCAAGGATATGTATATCACTTATATAGAAGTAAAATTCATGAACTTGAGATTCTTGAGCAAAGAAGGATGAACAATAGATTTAAAGATATTGTTGGACTCTTAGGAACGTGAATTGATAGAGTACAATGTATCCATGTAGATTGTAAGTCGTTGACGTGATTGGATTGAGTTGAACATACATTGCTTGTAACTTGTAAGGAATAATATGACGAATTAAGTATGTCTTTACTAAAGTTATTTTCTCACAAATGACATGCCTTTAAATTGTTCGACTAATTCATGTCTTAAAGTGTTTATGTCTAATTGGAGCGGCCATTCACTAATTTTTCAAATGTTATAGCGTCATGAAAGAAATGCTTTACTAATCTCTAAGAGCATCGTTTACACGTTTATAAATTATATAAGTTTCACAATTTCATCTATGTTTCTCAATAAATGTTTAAAAGACTTGTTTTATGTATTAAAATAATAATGATCTTAAGACAATAATTTGTTAAAGTTGAGGCCTAACCGCCAAAGCAAAGTTTTATGAAAAATGTCATCAAATGGTGGCTAAATTAAAGTTAAGAAGAATGTCAGAGTCAAATGGTACTCCGTACAAAGGTTTGAAGAAAATTTATTTAAGAACCACTTTTATACTGAAGTTTCATAATTGATTTTAAATGTTTTCATGCCTTAATTGCTTTCCGAGTATTTTTTTTCTGCATTCATTTTTTCTAAAAGCACAATATAATGACAGATATATATGATAAGTGCTATGATTTCATGATATAAATTCTAGTGAATGACTCAATGAATGAGAAGAGCTAGTATTGCATCTTTGAATATCAAGAATAGATATATTCAAAGATATGTATATCATTTACATAAACATAAGTGCTAACTAAGAGTCCTAGATCTAGATGACATATATGAGATAAGTGCTAATTAAAATTTCTATCTCCTAGGATGTATACTAGTTGGTACTTCATATATGTTCAAGCAATAATCTCTTACTCCATGTTGAATAAATCATCATATATAATCTCTCACGGGTCACGCTTTGTCATTAGAAGAGCAATTTACTTTCTCTTGGAGATGGTGTGTAGAATTCTTTTAAAGTGCTCAACTTCACACTGAATCCTTAGGGTTCCAGGTTGATTATAGCCAAGCTCATGAGCAGACATTTCAAGTAGGGTAACAATACAAGGATCTTTCATCAACTTCATTGGTATCATCACTCTCTCCATTTCTTGATCTTCATTTCCTACAAGCACAGGAATGTACCCTTTTCGAATATTTACTTGATCATCGTCACTCCTTCTCACATAATCAGTAGATAGTTTCTTCTCTTTCGATCCGAATGATCTCATTCTTGCCATTATTTTCACCATTTTAATGAAGAGAGAAAACAACTAAAGCTATAGCTTATAAAATTGGCTAGAACTTGCTAGGTAAGCTCTACTTGTGACCACTTGAATGCATATGCATATATATACTAACGCAAATGCGCTTCAAAGAAAGTTAAGTTATGGTAAAGGAAATAAATATATAATCTATTCTAAGATATCGTTTAATTAATTATTGGATGATAAACTATATATTCCAGTAATGTCATCACCTAAGACTTCTATAAATTATATTTTAATATATATATTAAGCAAGGAATGATGATTTGACTTGAATCCTGGACCTGATTTTGAATCATACGCCTGTTAATGATGAGATGGCGAAAGATTTTCTTTTTTCATCAATGCTGGTCCAGTCAAGGTTCGTCCATGCCCAATCCCCTAAGCAAGTAAAGGGCTACAGCTTTAGTCGGCAATCGCTTCTTTGAGACCAATTCTAACAATATGGAAAATGGAATGAAATTCTAGTTAGACCCCGGCCGCTCAAATCAAAACCTTTGTGCGTAGAGGCTAATTTCGACTAATCAAATGTCCTACCTATCACCCGCCAATAAAAGAGAGTTTTCTTTTGGGCTCCTCAGCGGATCTCTCATCAATTATAATTTGAACAAAAGAAAGTGATTCTATTTTGACATTTTTCATTTTTCAGGATTCAAATAATGTAAACTTTGATCTATTTTTAAAATGTGTTTTTTAATCATATTGACATGAGAAAAATTGCAACTTATACTACATTTTTTATAGTTTGTGAATATGTAAGTTTTATTTTAAAATAGGAAAAACTACACAAATTGGATTTATTAGGTAAAGTATTTACCCAAATTGGACCCAATCCAATATATTTACCCTGACTGGACCCACGATCCAAAATATTTACCCAACTGCCCTGTTATTCCATTCACTGAACCATTGCTTCATCATTGATACCATTGGAGTATTATATTCTTTGATGGTATCAAACAGTAATTGAGCAGTCTTTTCACTGAAACACTGCTTGTTATATATATATAAAGCACTGCTACTTCCTCTTTGATACCATTACAATATATATACACATTGATGATATCAAACAGTAAACGTGTATTAGTAGTTAAAACTATAGAGGTACGAAAGTAAGGGGGTAGCCACTTGTAAATGGTTTTTCGTTTAAATATAAGTGTTCTTTTCCCTTTGAAATATTAGATTGATTTAATCTAGTTTAGTTTCAAAGATTGATCAACTTGACTCTCAGAAAGCAAAAAGTGTCCTATAAATTAGGACAGGAGAGTAGTTATATAACTAAAATTACATTTATAATAGAGGAATTTTCAGATATGGTAAACCTTTTAAGCATAATTACTCCATATGAGTATAGTTTCCCTAATTACTTATAATAGAAAACATAAATTTTCCATTACACAAATGTTGTAGCAAATTATACAAAAGTTGTAGCGAACTATACAAACGTTATACCCACGCATTATTTGTATACCAAAATATACAAACACTGGTATACATATGTATTTGTATATCTGACAAGCGAGATTGAGAGAGAGGAGGAGAGAGGCGAGCGAGATCGAGAGTGGGAGGAAAGAGGCGAGCGAGAAGGGAATTGTATATGTATATCTGTCGAATTGTATATGTATATTTTTCAAAAAAAAATTATATATATGTAACTGATATATATATGTATTTGTATATCTGACAAGTGAGATTGAGAGATTGAGGAGAAAGGCGAGCGAGATCGAGAGAGGGAGGAGAGAGAAATATTGTATATGTATATCTATCAAATTATATATGTATATTTGTCAGAAAAATTGTATAATGGTAGCTGATATACATATATATTTGTATAGGTGGCAAGTGAGATTTGTCATACCATGTATATAGATAACTATGTTTGTTGCGAACCGTAATTATTTTAAAACTATACCCTAAATACGTAATATAGTAGTAATGTTGTCATACCGCGTAATATTCCCTTTACAGTATACCCAAAACCAAATCTCCCCTTCTTTTTTTTTAAGAAAAACCGATCTCCTTTACCCACTTGCAATTTAAATAAGGAAAAATGGTAATTCAAAGTTCTCATATGTTTTATTTAGAGATCTCTTATGCTTTGACTATGCTTATTTAAAATTTGAAATCTCGTTGATTATTCTTTTTAATTGCTTTGAGTATTGACCCCGCATGTATAAAAAAAGCCAAGTCGTGTCAGAAAATACTACAAAGATTTCAATCATTAAAGAAAACGATTTTGGTGATTCATGCATCAAGTAATTAGGTGATATGCATTTTTTTTTTGCTAGTATTTGAAGTAGTTTATATTTGAGTTTTTATTATTTATATAACCAGCTCCAAATAGTTTTCTTTTGAGTTAGTTATTGACAAGGACACATGGACTAGAATAGGTCTACCGATATTGTTAAAATTTATGGTTATCCATGCGACCCAATTCATTTAATACAATGTTTAATCCATATTAAATATGGACGAGTAAGATATTTATCAATTTTTATTCCATATTCAATCTGACGATTTGTCACTCCTAAACTAAAATATAACACGCAAAACTAAGTCATGGAGTATTTGACTAAGTGTGAAACAAGAACTACAACTTGCTCTAATGAGAAAAAGAACCTTTTGGAGTACGATAGTAATTTAGCTTTGGAAGTAAAAAAAACCAAATTTTGACTATTGGTTTAAATAAAGAGCATGCTGGAATGAATTTTTATAAATATAATCCCCCTCTGCAGATATTATTTATCGTAAGGAAAAAGAAAAATGGTGTTGAGCTTATAACGAAAATATGCAACATGCCTTTCTCATATAGATGCTCATGATCTCTGCAATTTGTAATGGTATATGGAGATAATATTTCAGATAGTTACTCAATTATGATTTACTTGATTTTCAATCGATTTCACTCATAGAATTAGGAGTTTCAAGAGACTGAATTTTGAGAGTTCTTAACCTAGCTTTTCAACTAGGAAATTAGGGATTTGACCTAGCAGTTGATGAAGTCAAAAATGATACTTGATTATCCGATTGAGATTATTATCTTATGGATAATCTACTTTATAATTTGTTTCGTAGTTTTATATGCAACTCGTTAGATGCCGATTGTGACTAGCGAAAATGGATCGTAACAATGTTGGGAGAATCAGATCATTAATTAGAGTGAGGACTTATAAATTAACACATTAATTACCTTATTGGAAAGCCACCAAATGAGGATACTTAGAAAGCATTATATTGTGAACATATTTCGTCATGCCTAGCTACTTTGGAGAATAAATAAATGAAGACTTGTATGATCTGAAAATTAAGGGATTACTCAAAAGATTATGTCATTAGGTTTGATATGATCAAGCATGCTTAGTGCCATGAATTCTTCATGCCTCCAAGATTAATTAAGAATGCATTATATTACTTGCATCAATTAATTAATTAAATGGACCAATGGTCGGTGTATTATATGGCACCAAACTTGCTAGATCAATCATGTAGTGTGACGGTGATAGAAGCCATTATGTGCCTCTACTCCTCACCCCCACCCCACCCCAGCTCCTCCCCACCCACACTTCACATCCGACCCTCATCCCTTAATCAATTACGGAGTCAACATTTTTATTAAGGGAGTTCAAAATATGAAGAAGTAAACATACAAACTAACCAAAGGTGGTTCAACATCTTATTATATATATACATAAAAAATAACCTTAAGTCCTTAACCATGTATTTCCACCGAGCCCCAAGGTGGTTCCGCACCATCCCACCCCCCATCAACCCCGACCCCCCCACTCTCCACACCATCCCACTCTTATATTGTTTTGCTAGATTACATATAAATACTTTTGAGATAAACAAAAAATTATTTACTTACCAAACACTAGAAAATGAATAAAAAAACTCACTTATTTTTCAATAAAATATTTTTCTTCTTACCAAACGCACCCCAAAAGAATGATATATTCTCCTACTTCATTATGGGGTCAAGAAGTTGCGTACTCTTTATTTATTTATTTTCTTTTTCTGAAGGTCAAAAGAATGATGTTAGGAGGGATATATATTACTTAGTAGACATATGATCCATGCATCCTCAACATCAAAACCATGTTACTTCAGTACGTGAACCAGAATTGAGTCAACAATAATATAATGTCTATACGTTAATACATATTACATATAGCACTATAATAGAATACATATGCTAAAACTATTTAACTCTCCGCGCTCAAATAAGGATCAATAATCTCGACTCTCGAGACAGACAGACAGACAAGAACAGTTGATCCAAGTGTTCTGCTCCTTCCAACAAAATTTAGCATAACGATCTCCTTGCACTAAATTGTTTTATTGTTTGTTATTTCCATTAAATAATCAACGTCTCTTTGTACAATAGCAGAAAATTAAACATATACATGTAAAACTATGTTTCATTAATAACGAGATAAAATAGAAGCTACGCTGCAACTCTGATGCCTCATCCTTAACATCGATTATACAGGGCGATGAGACAAGCGCATGCTCAAGCAATGGCTACTTGAGTGGTTTGTTTAGCTTCAAGTGTCTTTTCATATTCTTCGATGGATCTAAAGAGCTCTGAGAAATTTCCCTTACCAAAGCCTCCACATCCACCCTTCTGATAAAGCTCACCTTCCTCGTTTTTCAGCATGCACCCTATTCTCTGGATTATTTCGAGAAAAATTGTAGGCCTGCAGAAAACAAACACGATAATTAAGCAATTATGATCACCAAACTAATTTACATTAAGTTTGCTAAAGAGTACAGTTTATTCAAAAGAAAGTTTTCCTACGCTTGTGTGCTATCTTCATCATGTTCATATTCTATAAAATCACCAGACTAAACAATCTGAGATTTTTGCAATCATCTATAGTCATTTCTATTAAGCATCTAGGAGTAACTGGTCAAGACAATAGACAGTTGCTTTTGTATTGCACAGTAAGAATGTATCACCAAAACCTTAAAGGTAAGTTCTATAGAGTAGTAGTAAAACCTACTCTATTATATGGGGCAGAGTGCTGGCCCGTTAAGAACGCAAAATGTTCAAACGATGAAGGTAGAAGAGATGAGAATGCCCAGATGGATGTGCAGACGCTAGAAGAGACTGGATTAGTAACAAAATTATACAAGACAAGGTCGCAGTGGCCTCAGCGGCGGCAGACATCAAGACTAAGATGGTTTGAGCATGTGAAGAGAAGGTTCCTGAAGACACCAGTAAGGAGGTGTGAGAGTGTAGCTATAGTAAGCTCTAGTAGAGATAGAAGTAGGCCAAAGAAGAACCAGGGGAGGTGATAGCTTACTGAGAACTGGCCCTAGATAGGAAAATTTGAAGGTTGAAGATTAGGATAGAAGGATAGTAGGTAGCCATATGTTGGTAGAACTCTTACGAGGGAGAACCAAGGAGCTATTCTCCTCTTCTCTTCTCCTCTGTGTTTAGTAGTTTACCTAGTATTTCACATAGTATCTTATTCTTTATTTTTACGACTACCTATTACTTTTTTTTTTTTTGATGAAGTAAGATGTTATATTAGTAGTGCATCAAGTGGATGTAGAGTAGTTACATAAGAGAGTCATGGTTAACTCCCGAGAACAAAAACTCCTTTTCTAAGTCAAAGGAGCTAACCAGAAAGCAAAAAATGGTCTCTAAACCATAGTGAGGGAGCTGATGAAATCTAAAAGGGAAATTATATCATTTACGTGGAATAGATTGCTCCAACTAAATAGGTTAAAAAGACAAAAGACTTCAAACTACTGCTAGGAGTTGAGATGCCTCAAAACATCTGAGATTCCTGTCCTTCCAAATACACCAAAAAATGCATGCGGGAATCATCTGCCAGGTCTTCCTGATGGAACTGTCAACTTCTTTTAGGCTCCAGCTTTCCACTGCTTCTTTGACATCCTGGGGAGGAGTCCAGTTTATACCTAGTAGTGAGATGAACATATTCCAAAGATCTTTTGCCACTGGACAAAGCAGAAACAAATGATTCACCAACTCCAAGCTTTTGTGGCACGTGAAGCATCTGTTCACTAGCTGCAACTTCCTCCTATTTAGCTTGTCCAAGGTAAGGATAGCAATTCTGAGGGATGTCCAGATGAAACACTTGATTTTTGGTGGTAGATTAGTCTTCCAAATCAGTTTCCAAGGCCAGTAGTCTATCGTATCATTTGATAAGCATAATTTACTGTAGGCATAATACAAAAATATTCCCTTTAACTTGGCCTCATTTCACATTTATGCTCACTTAAACTTGTATAAAATTGAACAAGCAGACACACTTGTCCTACGTGACACAATACACATAGAATGCCATGTGGGACACAAAATTGCCATGTAGGACGAATATTACTATTTGTTCAAGTTTTGGATAGTTAAAGTGCCTACTTGTGCACTAGTAAAGTTAGAGGTCATAGTTGCCAGTTGAATCCAAATTAAGGGTCATATTTATGTATTATGCCTTTACTGTATCCTTCCTTCACAGTATATATTCCTTTTTCAGAGCTGCCCCATTTTAAGCTATGTGACAGATGACCTATTACTTCAATTGCTTTGTTAATCTTGTTATTTTGTTGTCGTTATTTTTCTTTAGGCATAATATATAAATATTACCCTTAACTTGACTTCAGCTGGTAACTATGACCTCTAACTTTACTAGTGCACAAGTAGGCACTTTAACTATCCAAAACTTGAACAAATAGTAACATTCGTTCTACATGACATCCTACATGGCAATATTGTGTCCTACATAGCTTTCTATGTGTATTATGACACGTAGGACACATGTTTCTATTTGTTCAATTTTATACAAGTTTAAGTGCCTACTTGTGCACATCCAAAGTTGGAGGGCATAGTTGTCAGCTAAATCCAAGTTAAGGGTCATATTTATGTATTATGTCTTTTTCTTTATATCCTGCTTTGATGGCACTCTTTTGAGCCGAGGGACTACTGGAAACAACCAAATAGGATTACACTAGGTATGTCTTTTTTTGAGGAAGAAAATGGATGTGTAGACACTAGGTATGTCATTGTAATAAAACGATACCAGATTCAAATAGCATGATATTAATTGCCCTTAAAATGTGTGAATAAGTAGGATTAAAATCAAGAAGATACAATTGACCAAGTAATGACCCAAAGCTTGGTCAACTGTCCTTCTGAATGGATCTCTAGCACTATGTTTATCCCAGTGTAAACATTATAAGGCCACACCGAGACCTTTAGCTATTGAAGGATGGACATTCCTCCAGGAAAAATGCCAGTCATGGGTATAAATACTTTTTGTACATCTCATGTGAATTGATAACTCATCCAAGTCGACAATACTACATTCAAGTTTTTAATTACAGTCTAAAAGCTTCTTAGAATCTTTAGGAAAGGCTTTAGAATAAGCATTTTAACTACTTTAGCATATTTTGTCATACTAATTTCTTTTTTTCTTTCTTCTCCTACATGGTCCCACGAGCTAAGAACGCCCAGATACTTCTTGGCTCAATCCTATCCATTAGAAAAGTAAGCCAATGTACAAAGAAGAACTATTTCAAATGTTAATCAGAAAAACCAACGTCAAGTGTATTCACGAGTTGTCAATCACTGACTCATTTTGCTCAGCTAATATTTCAAAAGCATGTCTCATTGCTTTTCAAAGAGCCAAAAGGTTCAGTTCTTTCTGCTTCACAGTTCCCACTCCTGCTTTGTTGGGTATTTCAAAGAACATTATCTGATGCAGAATTATCCGTGCCCGTGATTCTTTAAAAGCAGAAAATTCAAGATAACCATCCACCAAAGTAAGTTATGACAAACAGTGTGGGAGAAGACTGAGCTAAATGAAGCAATTCTTCTAGTGTTATATTGGACAAAATGGCTCAATGAAGATTCAGGGATATTCTTATATGGAACTTAGAAAAGCTTTGTCAAAATGAACACAATGCTAACGTATTAAGAAGCATGATGTTATTATATCAAATGTAGCTAACAATCAAAAATAATATCAAATGCAGCTAAGCCAAAAGGAAAAGACAAACCAGTGGCAAAACAAGAATGATAGCAGAAGTATGGAAATAGTTTAAATAGAAGCAATGACTAGTGTTTGGCAGAGTACGTTGTGCTCCCTGTTTAATCAGTATTCACAACTACAACCTTCCTCGATGGAATCTCAGAAGTCTGAAGACTCTGCTTATAGTCAAACCAAGACATGCAAAGCGACAGTATTCTGTTGTGGTTGCTATGGTCAGAATGCAATAGTGATAGGTTCAAAGAGGTGCAATCACCACTCAACAAGAAAGCAATGCTTTCTCCTTTTGAAGGGGTGAAAGACGCTCAAAGACAATTAATTATCTTGTTAAAATAAAGTCAAAAAAAAGTTTTTTCACATGGCATCAACAACATCTTTCAGATATTCTGCCCCTTCATTTCCAGTGACTTCAATATTGCAATCAAATTTCCTTTGTGCTGTCATCACTAAATGTATCCTTTCTGATAGTTACTTCTTCTAAAAGCATTTCATTCTTTTCGCATGGGGAAGAAATATATCAACTAAATTATGATGGACAGGCACACTGGAATTTAAAGTAAAGAACCTTTAGGAAAAAGCAACGCCACGACCAATAACGGCAAGAGAACTTGGAAAAACAAATGCACAAGGTGCTTAGAAAATAAAGAAACTTCAGCTCAAAGGATAACGCAGTCTCATAGAGGAAAATGAATTGAATCATCTTAACTGAATAAAGTTAATATAAACAGGTCTGCAAGATCTAGCCAATCATGGATCACAGTTAGGAATGAAGAGAGACGATGAAATAAAATAAAGAACAAAATCATGTATAATAAAAGATGCAACAGGAAAGAATGGGCAAATGGTCCAACCATTTCAAAAAAAAAAAGAACAGGTAAAGGGTCCAATATTATCACATCTAATAACCCAATGCTTATTCAAGAAAGCAACAACAGGTAATGACACCAATAAGGTTGTAAAGAACTAAAGATGCACAAATAGAAATGTTGAGGCCCTTAAAGAAGGAGTAATAAGTAGTGAAGTGTGGAGTGGACCAACGTGACGCGAAAGCTCCAAAGTTACCATCCATGATATGAATAACAACGACATCATAAATTACCGTTCCATTTGATGAGGTTCCAAATTATTTTACTACAAAATCAACTAAAAATTGGATAGCTGAAAGCAGAAGGGAAATATCCTAATCACAGAAGTCAGTGGAGAGTTCCTGATGTGCTAAATTGACAACAAGGTAAAGTTTTTATGAGTTTAATCACGAATATCAAAATAAAGAACAATGGGAAAACAGAAAGGGTACATAAAAGAGACCTCATATTCAGAGACCACATTGCCTCCATCAAAATCCCTATTTCTTTTGGTCAACCTATTCAGCAACTCCAGTACTGCTTCCTGATGCTGACTTGCTACCCCAGCTGCTACCATTTCAGAGGCCTCTTTTCAAAAATTTCAGACTGCTATACCATATTGCTGTCAGCTCAAATTCTTCCTCCACCTCAAGTTCCCCGACCAACACACATATGAACATGCCCAGGGATGGACACTAGACAATTAGACAACCAAACGAAATCACCTGGTTAACCTGGTCCCTAATGAATCAAATTACCCGATCTCCTGCTTCCAAAATCCACCCACTCAGCTCAACTTAAGTCCCTATGGAGCTCCACTAGCTAGGATTGGGAAAAGCAACTAGATTGTCAGCAGACCACCTAAAGTTCCCATTAGATCCCACCCTTCTAATCATAAGTTCTCTCATATGATAGACTATTGAATACATACCATTCTGCAACACCACTTCCGTGCCCTTAACAAAATTTTGCATGAACTTTCAACCAAATAACCATACTAATCCTGATACTTCATACCCTTCGTTAGTAGTCAGGATTTAAGGAACCAACACTCCTAGGACCCAATCTTCAAGATAAAATTTACATTACATAATAGAGATTAATTAGATAGCACTCTAAGTGGTTGTTTTCCAGGGTGGAGGTGTGAGAGGTTGGTTATGGATGGATTCAGGAGAGGCAGACCAAAGAAGTATGGGAGAGAGGTGATTAGACAGGACATTGCACAGTTGCAATATCGATGATATGACCTTAGATAGGAAGGTGCGAACAGTGGCGGAGCCACCATGTGGTTAGGGAGTTCGGGAGAAAATTATACTATTTATACATGGTTAAAATAATTTTTTATGTATATCTAGTAGATGTCAAACCCCCTTCAACTAGTTCGTGTGTCTACTTCTTCAGATTTTGAACACCCTTAGTCAAAATTCTGGCTCCGCCACTGGGTGTGGAGGACACGTATTAGTATAGAAGGTAGGATTGTGTCCATACTAGTAGGATGGAGTGTTTTGTCTTGTTTCCCTTACTAGTAGTCATAGGACTACTCTTGTAGTTTCTTGTTCTTCGATTTTTGTGACTATCTATTATTTCATGTAGTTTGTTTGTAGTCTTATTTTTGTTGTAGTACTATTCTGTTAGTATTTGTTGTTTTTGTAATCATCTATTGTCTATTTATGTCTTTTCCTTGACTTTTTTTGCCTTGAGGTCCCTCGAAAACAGTCTTTTGCATCACCTCTGAGGTAGAGATAAGGTTTGCATACAATCTATCTTCCTCAGACCCGGTCTTTGCACTGGGTATGTTGTTGTCCAAGTGGTCATTTGGTAGAATGTACAACCCTTAATACAGCAAACCAAACAATAGATAAAGAAATAATCCCAGCTAGCATTACTAATCTCAATTCCCAACATTACTAATACACGCTATTAGGTACTATTTTGGTACACTCTACTAAACGATCCCAAAGTATAATAGTAGTAACAAATAGCAATGCACTCTTTGAATAGTACAAGCCAAGGAGAAGAAGAAAAGTGAATTAACATACCTGTCCCCTACAGGCTTTGTGAATATCTGAAGTAGAGTCCCCTGATCATCCCTATCCACCAAAATTCCCAATTCTTCACATTCCTTAATTTGCTCATCGCTCAGTATATCCCCTGCCCTGCTCTTCAAATTCTTATAATATGTCAGGGGAGGCGAAGGCATGAATTCAAATCCCCCAATAACACTTCTTTTCCTCATTTCCCTCAAAGTCGTAAATATATCCTCAGTTACCAAAGCTAAATGCTGCACCCCTGCCCCTTCATTGTGCTCCAAATACGTCTGAATTTGACTCTTCCTTTTAGTCCCATACACCGGTTCATTCAGCGGAAACAAAACAGTTTCATCATTGTTTGCCAACACCGCAGAATTCAGCCCACTCTCAGCTGTCCCAACATCCTCAGCTGTAAACTCCGCAAATTCATGAAACCCAGTAAAGCTTTTGATATACTCGACTACCGGACCCAACTCTGGGACATTCCCGACGGCGTGGTCCAGCCGGCGAATACCATAGTCAAGTTGCGTTCCCTCCACCAATTCAAAACCTGGAAGAAAAACGAATCCATTCGAATCTTTCAGAAAACTTATAAAACGCAAAACTACGTCGCCGTAGAGATGAACTTCCGCAAGCACAACTTCATCATTCAAAATTACTGGTTCCGAAACAGGTTTTGCCCCATGAGAAACACTAGTCGAGAAAGCCAAACGCGCATCTTCAACTTCCAATGCTATTGCCTTTACACCGAGACCGTGGGTCTCCGTGAAGGATCGGTGAGAAGAGAAGGAGAAAGTTGGAATTGATGAAGAAGAAGGGGTAGAGATAGCAGGGGAATAAGGAGCAGTGAAAAGGAATTGAAGTTGGGGACATGAAGAAGAAGAAGTAGAACGAAGGAGATAAGAAGCATGGACGGAGTTTCCACTAGAAAGATCAGATTTTGCAGCAATTGGAATACCAAGACCCCAAGAAAAGCGACGAGCAGTATTGGTAGCGTCGCCGCACCAAAATTCTACATGATGGAAGCGGTTAACTGTGAATAAATCTGAACGGGGATTGCTACGGACGAAATTCTTGAAACCCACTAGCTTGAATTTATCTTCATCGTCGGCGGGGAGTGCTGCTGGGCCATTGGTGGCACCTTGTTTGCCCATCACTTGTTTGTTGTATTGTACCTGTTTTGTGGAATATACAGAAAGTGTGGCAGAGAGAGTTTTTTATGTTTTTGAACTTAAAAGTGAATGGCTTTTTGAAACTTGGAATTACCCTATCCCACGTGTTCGATGTATAGAAGTTTTGACCAAAATAATCTATTACTTGAATCAATTTATCAATATAGTATGTCACTTTGAAATTTTACAAAATTAGTATAAGATCGTAACATATTAAGTTATATTTTATTTTAACAAAGTAACAGATCAAAATATATTGGGGAGACGTGTTAAAGGAAATATGTTACTGATAGTATAGTTTTAGACTTAAATTATTACCATCAGTAACGAATTTCTGCAACTCTGTTACATCAGAATATTTGTTATAAATATCGTTATTGTGAAGTACGTTTTAAAGGTAAAATGTTACTTTAAGTAACGATGCTGTTGAATCAAATCACAAATCTGTCATATGCGAAATCTGAAGTTAAAGTCGTTATTATGTGTCATGTTTTAAGATTAAAACATTACTATAAGTAATGATTCTATCGAATTATGTCACGAGCCTGCAAATACATGACTTTATTGATTTGATATGCCAATAAAACATTACTATAAGTTACGTTTTAACTTTAAAACGTGATTGACAGTAACAACAAACTGCTAAAGTGTTCCTTCTACAATTGACCACGGATTATTATAAAAAATGGTTTGTGTAGAATGTTTAGCACATTCCAACAATTTTCTACAAAGCTTCTGCTTATATGCCCCATTGTTGAAACAAAATTCACAAAGTTTTAATAGATATGGCTTGTCAATATATTGTAATGTATTTTAAAAAAAATATTTTTGATAATTATAATGTATATCTTATATTTTGTGTAGGATTTTGATGGCTAATTTTGAAGATAACATGATGATTTTTTTGTATTGGGGTAGTGAAATAATTACTGAAATGAATGGATTCAGATATAGCAAATGTGCCAGATTGATTGTTAGCATGTCTATTTCAACCAAATACTTTGCATTAATTGAATTGTTGCATGAGAAAAAAAGGGACTGATGGTGAAAATATTCAAATGGATATTTCTGAAAAATATTCCTGCTCATTTCAAGGTAACATTACAAGGTTCATTGAGTTTAAAATTGACAATGACCAGTCTTTGTCATAATTTTTTGCCATTTTTCATAAATTTTTGAATAAAATTGATATAAATCTTTTGGAGATGTATGTAAAGACTAGATCAATAAATCAAGATAATCTATTTCAAATGAATGGTCGGCATGGTTATATCATATGAATTTATTGGCTCAAAATTATGAATTTACAACAATCAGTCAACCTCATTTTGCATACAATGCAACACATGGTATCCATCAATCATTTGGTGCAGGCCCTAACAAGCATATGGACATCGATTATTTGATGAATGCTCGAGTAGTCAAAGACATATTGAAAGTAGCCACAACTAATATGAAATCAGGTAGAGTAATTTTTTTATATAAAAAAAACTTATTCTTCTTAGTAGCACGACTAATTAATTATTTTCATTTTATGTCTTTCATTAAATTAATTTTTTTTCTACAAAGAAGATGAAGCTAGCTTTGATTTGTGTAATTATGCACATGCTCAAAGAAGCGATGAAAATTCGGAGGAAGATAAACCTTCAGAAAATGACGGAGAGAGTAAAACCATTGAAAATGAATCCGATGAAGATATTGGAGATTTACCTCAAAATGATATTGGGGTAAATCTTCAAAGTCATTTTGATCAGGATGTAATTGAAATGCAAAATCATGATATATCTTACTTTTCAACATTGGAGAACGAGGAAGATATTTTTATATCTACACGTAAATTCGAGGTGAAATGTTGTTCTGTTTGGTCCGAAGATGCCAAAAAAATTTAGAAAAAGACATTTGTTTTGACAGCAAAACTAAGTTGAAACGGACTATGACAATTTAGAGTTTGCGCAAAAATAAAGAATTGAAGGTTGTAATATCAATCAAGAGTTTATGGATTGTGAGATGCAGGTTTTACGATTCATTAGGTTGTCCATGGTTTCTTCGAGGTCGGAAGGTTGGAGGTAGCCTTTGAAAGATAGAAAAGTATTTTGATAATCATAGATGTGAGACTGAAGGGCTTACTACAGGTCACGCTAACTTAGATATCAATTTAATTGCATCTTTATTTCTAAATCAAATACATAAAAATTTCAAATTGTTGGTTAGTAGATGTCATTTCTAAGGTTCATGAAAAATTAATTGCTCATCAAGTTACATATAGAAAAGCGTGGCTTGAACGTCAACTTGCATTTACATTGATATATGGTGATTTTCAAAAATCATTTAGTGAGCTTCCTAAGTTTTTTGCAACTTTTCAGTACTTTAATCATGGAACAGTTGTAGAATGGAAACACGAAGAGACAATGAATTCGTCAGAGGTAAAAGTTTTCCAAGTTTGTATTTTGGGCTTTCAAACCATGCATTGATGGATTCCGAACTTGTCTTCTTGTTATTTCGGTAGATGGAACTCATATGTATGGTAAATATGAGATAAAATTGTTAATTGTTGTGGGAGTTGACGGAAATGATAGCATTCTTCCTCTAGCATTTGCTATTGTCGACAAGGAGTCGAAAGAGGCATGGAAATGATTTTTTAGGAAACTGAGTGCACATGTGATAAAAAATAGAGAAAATATATGTATTATCTCTGGTAGAACAAAAGAAATCTTAACTAATTTATCAGAGTTGTGGCAATTTCAGGAGCCTCGGACCTTTCATCAATTTTGTCTAAGGCATCTTAAGAGTAACTTTCAATCTCAATTTTCAAATAGGGACCTCAGTAATTTGATGTGGAGGGCTACTACAACTCATCAAGTAAGGAAGTTCGAAGCTTTGATGTGGGAAATTCAGGAAGAAAATAGAGAAGCATATGAATACCTCATGCGAATTCCATTGCACAAATGGATTGTTACCCATGATGATGGAAAAATATGGGGAGTATTGACAACAAATCTTTCAGTGTCTTTCAACGGACTTCTAAAAAAAGCGCTTGAGGCTTGCCTGTCACTGCCATGGTTAGACTTTCATTAGAGCAAACCGTTGAAAGATATACTCGTAGATGTCAAATAACTCACCAACTTGTAGAGCAAAAGGAATTATGGACAAACAGTTTCAAAATGAAATGGGAAAATGAACCTCGACCACATCCCAACAAAAGATTAAAACTCTAACCCGCAATATGTTTCGTCCAGCATGACAATAGGCAGGAAGACTCTCAATCAAGTCATCTGAATATGGTTCCCAAATAAACTACATGAAAAAGGAAAAAAGCAACATGAGTCTTTACATTTACAATCTTTATAAATAAATAAAAATTATATTTATTGTACCTGATCTTCTATCATAGAGACAAGTGTATCCCTATAAACTTTCAACACATGCTTGGTAGTGTTCGTCCAAATAAGATGCGCAAACCATCTAGTAGCATGTGGACCTCTAGGCAAATCCATAGAAAAAAAAGTTTTATCATCTCTCTGGGCTACTATCTGAGGACAGTGACTCTCTCCCACGCCCAAATCTAAGAAAAAAAGTTTTGAGTCCTTTGGAGGAATCAACAAGTAGAAAATGCTACATGGGAAGCAGAAGCGGATATGATTAAGCGATACCCTCACCTTTTTCCCTCTACTCAAGTCTAAGGTATTAAGTTTTCCTTGCTCAATTACTTGAAATCCTTGCATTCCAACTTTTCTTGTCATATGCATGCAAAATTATGAAATATGTTTCAAAGGATGTTTTAAATTGCACTATCACATTAATGATGGGTTTTTGGTTTACACTCTACTCTACCCAAGCTAAGTCTTTCCTCATTCGAGGACGAATGTTCCCAAGGGGGAGATAATGTAACACCCCAAAAAAAATATTGTATTTGGTGTTTCAATTCTCGATGAAAATGATATAGCTTCTGTATTTTGAGCATAACTTTTAATAGGGTGGTACAAATTAGGTGATTCAAATTTTTGAATAACCCCAACATCCATATTTTATGTTTCGGAGGTTAAGTAGGTCAAATAAATTAATTTTTGCAAGACATGGTGTTGTGACGAAATAGAGTATTTATAGAAGAAAAATCATATCTCCCTGTAGGATGCTCCAAATCAGTTGATTCTTGAACGAAATGAAAGAAGACTTCTAGATAGACAATTCATATGTAGACATTAAATCATAATTAGGAAGTTATCTTGTTCAAACATAGCTCCAAAAAAGGGTATTTCATAAAGAGAAGATTCATCTCACCAACCATGGAAAGATCTAGATTCATTTGGCATCACCCATGACATCAATAGTCCTCCATTTGACATCACAATATTCCATTAAATTTTCAGATTTTTCTTTATAACTATTTTAATTATTGTTAAGTTCCTCCTTCACGCCTATAAATACCCACCTTATTTCATCATTTTGTTCATCAAGCTTTCTCAACCAACTCTTCTCTCTATACACTTCTTTACTCATTCTCAAAATATAGTTTTAGTTCTTAGTAGTATAGAAATACTATTCTGGTGATTCATATACTCCGGATAGTACACAAAATCCTCCGGCGAGGAAAAAAGACTAGGATTTAAAAGTGTTCATTAAGTCCTTAGATTCTGAGTAAAGCTTCGGATTTCAGGTATGTAAGGCTTCAATGAGAGTATTCCTTCCACTCTCATGCCTAAAGTATTTTGATTACATGATAAATTATGTTTATTTTCTTTAAGATGTACTCTAAGGCATGTGGGTATTGATTCATGGATCCTTTCATCCATGAAACCCAAATGAATTATCAAAGTCTTCTATTTAATTCAAGTATGAAACTTTATGGGTTTTCATATCATGATTCCAAATGCATAGATTATTAAATATTTGAAGTTTAATTACCTATCTTATATTAGAGTATGTAAGGCTTCAATGAGAGTATTATTTCCACTCTCATTCCTAAAGTATTTTGATTATATGATAAATTATGTTTATTTACCCCATTTTTTTCAAGCTTTACTCTAAGGTGTGTGGGTGTTTATCCATGGGTTTTTATCCACTCATGTAGTTCAAAACTCTTTTAATTAAATCTCTTGATTTTAAGTAAGATTTTCTTATGGGTAATTATTATTTCTACTTAATAGCACGAATCATGGTTAAACTAATATTATTGGTTTATTTTGACGCAAAATAATTTCATGTGTATGAATTGATGATTTGCAAGTAATTTCTCTATTTATCTCTTTAAAGGTTCTTGAAATTCATGGTGGGTTGTTTAAAGCATGATTTTTAATTAATGAATTTTAAAATATTTATGCATA
The DNA here is from genome assembly GCF_947179165.1 of Solanum dulcamara. Lineage (NCBI taxonomy): Eukaryota > Viridiplantae > Streptophyta > Magnoliopsida > Solanales > Solanaceae > Solanum > Solanum dulcamara. Next base: position 13,364,686 of record NC_077242.1, read on the forward strand.
ATTTCTTTTACATACATGTTTGAAAGTTGAAGTGACTTAAACTCACCTAATTTTACTATATTGTCAATGAAGTTTGACTTGAAAGCTTTGACTCCAAATAAATATTTATAAAAGCAATGTCTATGATAAAAAAGGAGTCTTATAAAATAAAAGAATGATGAAATGCTATGAATGATGAATTCTTTATGCTATAAGGACAATTCTTGCATATTTGAATCACTAAAGATTTTAATGAGCTATTCCACCGAATGTGATGTTTTGAATTCTCAAGCTATATGCTATGACTATTTTAAAGTATTAAACTATTATGTGGGGTTGACTTAGCACCGAATGAGGCATTGAGGTGGAATTCGGTAAGGGAATCCTAGTAGCAACCCCTTGTCTCATTAACTATGTGCCAACATAGGAGCCCTTGTAGGCTTAGGCTAATGGATCTACAAATAGCCCTTAAAGTTAATGAATGAAGTTGACAGAGTTTTACCCGACAAGTAGTCTCCCTGGCCAACGTAGGGGGTTATGTTGGATTTCATGTAACAGCTCACATGGTCTTAAATGTCAGTTATGGTCATCTTCCCACAAAATGAATGTTTTAAAGGATATCTATATGATTGATTATGCATGCATTGCTTTATGTTTCATATTACATATATGTTTTAATGTTTTCTCAATGTTCATGCACGCCTACATACTTAGTACATTCAAAGTACTAACGCATACTCTTTTTCCTACATGATATCACCATGTAGGGACCGGTGCTCTTCTTCGTTCTCCTCCACGTGGCTAGTTGAGATTTCGTTTGAAGACTACTTTTGGTGAGTTCCCATGTTTCGGGAACAATACTCATTTATCTTTCTAGCTTATGATATGTTGAGATCTTTAGACACTTACTATGACATTTCTTTCTACTATGATTGAGGGTGAGCTAAGGACATTTCTTAGCCCCGTTAAATCTAAAAGTTAGAGGTATTGTTGGACATATGTAAGTTGAAGATTTACTGTTATGATTTTCGCTTGTTTATTTATTGTCATTATCTATGAAAGGCTAAAAGAATGCTAAGAAGCTTGTTTGAAGTATTTTTGGGTTCCTCATTCGTCGTGTCACATCTATGCCCTAGGTTTGGGTCGTGACATTACATCTTTTAAAGTTCTCATGAAATTAGAAGCAAGTAGCATCATATATATACTAAAAAGTAAATTATAACCAGAAACAATACTATTTTGATAGATAACACAAATAAAATATGATATGAGACACACTCCCGCAACTATAAAACCTAATTGTTGGGTATAAGAAATATAAGAAATATAAATAAACTAGTAAACTATAAGAAATATAAATAAATAATTTATACAATTGTTAGGTATACCTGAAGTAGTGGTAGAAATCCGGCTATCTCATTTTGAGTACTCTATGAGGCTTTACAAAAAAAAATGATATAAGTATGCTAAGGTTGCACTCCCCCAACTATAAGACTCAATTTTATCGACGTCCTCGAGCATAGGCAGGTACATAAGCTTCAAATAACCACCAGATGTATCCGCCATCATCATACCCATAATCATCCAGAACATGTAATATCTCGCCTTCTGATTGAGCATATCTTGCGTTGCCATATTCGGCAACTCTAGCTAGCTTAGCATGTGTGCATTAAACTCAACGACCTTAAGGGAATTTGCTTTGAAGTCATCACGAGATGGAACGAAACCTAATAATCTTTGACAAATGTTTTGCCAATCCCCTATGGTTCTTGTCGTTTCATTACCAAGTACTGGATCACCATTCATAGGTAATCCATACAACATCTCTACGTCCCGCAAGGTGATTGTTGCTTCACCTGTCCTAATGTGAAAAGTATGGGTTTCAGGACGCCATCTCTCAACTAGTGCAGTGATCAAACTGTAGATGGATAGGATATTTCTCTACTAGGTTTCAAAAAATTTCATCTTCTCTCCTCGTATTAAGAATCATATTAACACTTCCTTCCCATATATCTTGTGATCTATGAGTGAGTTGTCCTGTTAGTACATTGGATCTATGAGTAGACCGGGATTCAACTTGTATTCACTATTATCATTCATAAAGAAAATACCTATACACATGAAAGTAAACTTAAATGTTAGCCCAAATTGTTATGTAAATTGTTTTTGGTATTCATCACAAAAAATACACTTCAAAAGTCATTCTAAAGTTAACAGGATATATTCAAAAGTTGTAGAATTATTCTTTTTAATTTAAAAGTTTACTTACATAACACAAACCATCATAGACTACACCAAGACACAATAGAACCCGAGTATAATTTTTTTTTCTTGATATGCAATTGTTACATTAGGTAAAGAGTAACCAAACCATGGAGAAGCAGCAGTTAGACGAACTGAATTCGGAACGTGGATAGACAGCAAGCTACTATTACGATTCTAATTTACAATTGCGAGTTCACTGGCCATGAAAGAAGTATCATTAAACAGGAAAACAGTCCCAGGTGGTCTTAAAGCAGAAAAAATAAAGCAGATCATTCCCATCACCAAGATTCACTTTGCTGTATATACCCTCTAGCTACTTTTGTCCACATATATATAAGTTAAGTTGCCTCTCTTGCAATGTAAATTTATCCATTATTCTTCTTCCTTTGTGCCATTTTCCAGCACACACTGTATCATCAATTAATACACATATCATCTAATTTGTTTCTAGTCCATCCATTTGCTTTAATAGTCACTCCCATCGATCAATATATATATCACCATGAACATGGAGGTTTGTACACTAGCATTTACTTTTATATCCTTTCTAATTTCTGGTTGTTCCTATAAAATAACATATCAACGATCGATTCAAGATTCAGTTTTTAGTACCTAACACATTAGACACTTAAATTAATATTGTGAATTTGTTTAATTTGGTGGCCTGCAGACATGGGTTTGTCAGCGGGCTCTTTAATTTACACAAGATAGAATCCTATGGGTTTGTCAAGCATTCCTTCATGAAGAAAAATCAAACCTTGAACAAAGAAAATTACCTCAAAATATTAGAAATAGTGAAACAATTGTGACTACTTTTTCCGGCAACACTAGCGAGAAAAATTAGAAAGGGGGTGCATATGTTCTTTTTGCAACACTAGGCGAGATTGGGGATAGGGCAGGGAAAGAACTGAATATCTGAAGAAAATTACCTTTAAATATCAGAAGAAGTGAAACAATTGTAAATCTCTTTTCTCGCGGTGAAATTTGGAATCAGAGTTGTGCGTATGTTCTTTTGGCACCATTATGTAAATTTCACAAATAAACTGAAATTGGGTTTAGGGTAGGCTAAAAGGTAAATAAGGATTGAACCGACATCGTTTGAATAAGAAAAAAATAATTCTAAAATGTTACTACTAGTAACGTATTTCTAAAACGTTACTACTGATAACATATTCCTACTTTAACGCCGTCGCCCGTTATTTTTTTGTCCGTTGATTTTTTGAAATAAAATATGGCCTAGTCCGTTACTATCAACAACGTTTATACTAGTTTTGTAAAGTTTCAAAAAAGGTACTATTATTGTAAATTGATTTAAATAATAGCTTATTTTGGTCAAAAATTCGGTGTATCATGCATTTGATGATTTCGTATACTATCATCTACACTAGCCCCTTAAATTTATCCGTAAATTATAAATTGTTTCGATTTAGCATCTTTAACGCATAATAAAATCTTTATATTATATAATTTGGATTTAAAAATCTTGAGAAAATATTGTGTGTATTTTTTAAGGGGCTAATTACACCCGGTGGCCATTCGGCACTTTTGTTTATAATTAAATTGGCCATTGCATTGTGTCTTACCAAAAAAAATAGGCAATGAACAATTTAGTTGTAAATAAAAGTGTTGTTCGGCTATTTTCTTTCTTATTTAAAAATAAATTTTAAAAATTATTGTGCTATTTAAAAAAAATAGCTGATTTTATTTTATTTTTGCTCATTTTTTATTTTTATTGTTTTATAATTGTTTTACTTCTTTTGTGGAAAAAATGAAAATTTATGTTGTTTTATTTTTTTGTTTATTCTTTTATTTATTTAAGGTGGGAATATATTATAGTCAAATATACATCGATACATTACATCATTATTTATATAATTGATACATGATTATACACATTTATACAATATCAATGTATTAAATATACACTGCATAATTATTTATACATCATCTATACATGTTTATACATCATTTATACAATTTTGATACATGTTTATACAATATTTATACAATATCGATATATTACATACACACTGCATAATTATTTGTACATTATATATACATATTTATATACACATTTATACAATATCAATATATTACATATACACTACATAATTATTTATACATTATATATACATATTTATACACATTTATACAATACCGATATATTGCATATACACTATATAATTATTTGTACATTATATATACATATTTATACACATTTATACAATAATGATACATATTTACATACAATTTATACAATATCAATATATTACATATACACTACATAACTATTTATATATTATCGATACATTACATATACACTACACAACTATTTACAATATCGATACATTACCTATACACTACATAACTATTTACACAATATCAATACATTATAAATACACTACATAATTATTTATACAATATCAATACATTACATAGATACTACATAATTATTTATACAATATCGATTATTTACAGAACTATTTAAAAAAATTCGATATATTACTTATACACTACATAAGTGTTTGTATATTATATATATACATATTTTTACACCATTTATACAATATTGATAGGTGAAAAAAATTTCATGAAAAAAGTTTTGAAAAAAAAGGATATTTCTTATTTTAAAAATGCAGTAAAAAACAGCAAAATAATTTTTATTTTTTCTAAAAAAAAATCAACACTGTAAAGGAAAAAAGAAAAAAGAAAAGGTAAGAAAGCAAAAAAGGCCTAATGGCCTTGGGCCGAATTGAGCCTTGTAGTGTTCAACAAAAAAGGTCTAATCGTCTTCGGCCGAATTGAGTCATGTAGTGTTCAACCCATTTTTTGGCTATTTTTTGTGTAAACTGAAACATGACTATATTTTTTGCAAATTAATAACTTTTTGGTACATATATGAAAGTAGCCCCTTTTTAAGTGTCTAATAGAGTCCGTTTGTATTGGCTTATAAGTTGTTGACAAACAACTTATAAGTTGTTTTCAACTTTTATTAGTGTTTGGATGGTCAACTTAAAACTATTTTGTATTTAAAATAAGCCCAAAAAAATAATTAGGCAAACGGTTTAGCTTACCTAAAACAGTTTATAAGCTGAAAGCAGCTTATAAGCCAAAAAAAATAAGTTGGGCTATAAGTAGTTTTGTATAAGCTAATCCAAACAGACAATTACATAGATAAGTTAATCACTTAAAAATAAAACTAATTACAGAAATATACAATTACCTAACTTACATTGCAAAAATATAGCTCAAAACTTATATTACAAATCTTTAGCCGAAGTCACAATGCGATATACAACATTACACATACAGTGTACAATTGTTTTTAATTTTTCTTTTACAAAAAATATTTTAAAACTTGATATAAACTAGTAAACATCCAATATACTATAGTATATAAAATTATAAGAGATATTTATACACCAATACATTAATATATAAAAAAAACATACTTCGTTTTCTCTCTTGTACCCAAGCATTAGATTCATTCAAAGTATCTCAAAACCACACCAAATCACTCAAGATTTCATATTTAGGCTCCTCAATACGTAATCAATCTTTTGCAATAGTAATCACTCAAAATAGAGCTTATTTGCAGAAATTCGTTTTTCAAAGTTTGAAGCTTTGAGCTTCAGTAATAGGTGGCTATAGCTTCCACAATATCAATAGTAGTTCGTAGTAACTCCAATAATAGAGATAAAACAATGACTTAATATGTAAATTTCTTCAAAATCGAGGGAGAAAATTACTTCTAAATATACCTGGAAGAAAAAGAAACTACATAAAATGAAAGGCAAAATCGACACCAATAATGGCTGAAGAGAAAAGTCTTCTATTTATATATTTTTTTTGTGAAAAAACTAAGCCTATGCCCTATAAAGGAAAAATAATTACAGACAACTACCTCTTTACAATTTATACCCCCAAAGCATGCGACTCGCGACTTTCTTTCCTTCCCCCAAACCAGGAGACCTTCATGATACCATCGCAGTATCAATATACTGACATGGTATCATTGAACTTTACTTCAGTCTGTAATGATAGCACCATAGTATATCTATATACTGTCATGGTATCATTATTATCTATTTCAATCCTTCAGCGACATCTCCATGATACCATCATATACTGACATGGTATCATTAAGAATTATTTCATATAATAAGTAACACTCTTCAAATTATGTATGATATCATCATAGTATGTGAATACATTATTGTGGTAGTACTAAGATTTCATTCATTCATTGACAAAACTAGTCGTTCAATAATGATATCATAATAATATATTCATATACTGCTATAGTATTATTAAGATTTTCCACATTTATTCATATACAACTAAGTCAATGCTATATATATATAATAGCATGATATTATTGATTAATGAGCAGTCTTTCAAGTGAGAAATTCATAATTTCTCAATGATGCCATCAGATAATATCATAGATAATAACATGGTATCATTCACCAATGAGCAGTCTTTCGATATTATATGAATGATACTATCGCAACATATTCATATATTATCATGATATTAAAAATTCTTAATGAGACGCTTTTAAAATCCTCAATGATACCATAACAATATATTGCATATGTTATGGTATCATTAAAGAACCAAACAATTAAAAAAAATTGCACAAATACCGAATGATATCATCATAGTATATATATATTGTGATGGTATCATAAACACAAATTGGACCTAGTCTAAAGGGGTATCTCGGGTATATATTTGGAGCAAAGAGGATATTTATTGAAATTATTTTAGGATGAGGCAATTTTGAATAATTACTTTCAATCTAGGTCTATTTTATGTATTCCACCCCGCCCCCTCTTTTTTTTAAAAAAAATAATTTTGAACCAGGGATCCCTTTTATTCATAAAATAAAAAGTCTGTTGGACTAAAAAATGAGCCCAATAAACTAAAGTTCAACAACAAAATCAAAATAAAGGTCATGAAAACCGGCTAATAAAAGACCGACTTCAGAAGAATTAGAAGTCTTCTATGTATGAGTATGTACTGGAAAGGAAAACGAGAAGAGGAAGAATGAAAAAAGCAACTGAAATAAATGGTAAAATATTTGTAAACTTTACCTAAATCCCATAATGGAAAAGTCTAATTACTATACATCCCTCATCGTACCAAAATTACCCGATTTCCCCTTTTTTCAGTTTGCTGATACATTAGTTATGTAACTGATACATCAACTTTAGCTGTAGAGTAGTTAATGCAGATCATCTATTTATGGATAATATCTTAATATAAGATATGATTGGTTCTTTAAATCAACTACTGATCTAATTAATGGGATTAATTGGTTAAAAAAGCAACGGTGTGTACATGAAGATTCAAGCCAAAAAACAGAGCATCAATTCAAACCAAAGTCAATTTCAATTTTTTTTCAGTTTTACTGATACATTAGTTATGTATCTGATATATCATTTTTAGCTGTAGAATAGTTAATGCATATCAGCTATTTATGGATAGTATCTTAATATAAGATATAATTGGTTCTTTAAATGAATTAATGATCTAATTAATGAGATTAATTTGTTAAAAAAGCAACGGTTATGTTCATGAAGATTCAAGCCAAAAAACAGAGCATCGTCTCCAATGAAAAAAATAGAGCATCAATTCAAACAAAAGTTGATTTAGACTTTGTTTTCAGTTTTGCTGATACATAAGTTATGTATCTGATACATCAACTTTAGCTGTAGAATAGTTAATGCACATCAGCTATTTATGTATAGTAGATTGAGATAAGGTATGATTGGCTCTTTAAATCAATTACTGATCTAATTAATAGGATTAATTGATTAAAAAAGACAACAGTTATGTACATGAAGTTTCAAGTAAAAAAACAGAGCATCAATTATGTACTGCAGGTTTTTGATACATCAGTTATGTATAAACTGTAATTAGAGACTGATACATCAATTCTGATACATCAGATCTGTAGTTGATACATTAGTTGTGATACATATGTGTGAAGTTTATTTCCTGTAGTTTTTTGATACATTAGTTAGGTATAACCTGTGCTAATTAAATACTGATACACCAGTTCTGTAGTTGATACATAAGTTTTGATATATATATATGTGAATTTTATTTTCTGCGAGTTTTTGATACATCGGTTAGGTATAACATATGTTAATTAAATATTGATACATCAGTTATCATACATCAATTCTACAGTTGATACATAAGTTCTGATACATATATGTGAAGTTTATTTCATGCAGGTTGTTGATTAATTAGTTAGGTATAACATGTTCTAATTATATACTGATACATCAGTATGGATACATTAGTTGTGTAGTTGATACATAAGTACTAATACATATATGTGAAGTTTATTTCCTGCGGGTTGTTGATTCATCAGTTAGGTATAACATGTGTTAATTAAATACTGATACATCAGTTATGATACATCAGTTCTACAGTTGATACATAAGTTCTGATACATATATGTGAAGTTTATTTCCTGCAGGTTGTTGATTAATCAGTTAGGCATAACATGTTCTAATTATATATTGATACATCAGTATAGATACATTAGTTGTGTAGTTGATACATAAGTACTGATACATATATGTGAAGTTTAATTATTACATATATGTGATACAAAAGTATATGTATCAGATTCATTAAAAAATGGTAAATGTCATTGTGATACGTAAGCAAGATGCTCCGGGCAGTCAAGTTTGATACATTAGAATATGATACATAAACTTTGATTTTATATTCGAATTTGATAGATGAGAAAAACATATAAATCTTTTCAATTGATATATGGAAAGATTAGTACATTTCAGTTGCTTACTGATTCTGATACATTACAGTTAATGTATTAGATACATTAAAACAGCAGATACATCTAGAATGTTTACTATTACAAAAAAATGGTTATAATCTTCTTGATTACGTACTTCATTCCCTGCATTGACATACAAAATGGTTAAATACAATTTGAACTTTATACATAAATACGATGTATCAGACGCATTAAAATATTTGATACATGAGAATCTGATACATACAGAAGATGTATCAAAAGCAGTAAAGCTTCATAAATTATAATCTGATACATAAATGTAGATGTATCAGAATCATTAAAACTTGATACAATAGAAACTGACACTTAAACACGATGTATCAGAAGTAGTAAATCTCGCGAAAAATGACATTTAAAAAACACTATGTATCAGAAGCGTTAACGCTTGATACATGAGAATCTGATACATAAACAATATGTATCAGAATCAAAAAACCTTCATAAAAACGGCATTAAAAAAAACTTAATTGAACTCATACCTTTGGGAGATTAGGGCGTGTTGTAACCTCTTCAATCTTGTTGTCTAGTTCTTTGGGTGAATGATTAACTGGAGTTTTCGACTTTAATTTTTCACGTAGCTTATCCATCACTGCTCGATCGTTACGTTGTTTGGATGTAACCTCGTCGTAACCTTTCCAAGATGCATCAGAACCAGGTGAAATAAGAATTTCTTAATTTTTATTCAACTGTGTGAGATCATGAACGGATTTCATATGTATCATTGAAGATATGAGTTAAAAAAAATAGAAAGATTTACAGAAGAAAGCAAAGGATACCAATTTTAGAAGATTTTTCAAAGATTTACAGAAAAAATCAAACGATACAAATTTTAGGAGAAATCAGATTGAATGAGGATGAAGTGAGATTCCAGATAAGGAAAATCTTAAATATACCTTAGTTAGAACCTTGAAATTGAGTAACAGATGTACTCAGAAATTCAAAATATCAAAAACTGATGAAGAGGAGCGAATTTAGGCGAGGATTTAGGGAGGAAGAGTAATATATCAGTGAGGGAGAGAGAGTTAAAGGAAAAAGAGAGATTTTGAATATTTTTTGGTATAATAGGAAATACAAGTATATATGATATTAGAATATATGTAAAAGGATAATTTTTTCAAAATATTTTCCTAAAACTAAATGGGCTAATAGGCCTCTAGCTGAAAAGTAACACTTTTTTCTTTGTTATTGGGCCATATTTGGTAGAAACTTAAAGGAAATCTTATAAAAATTTCATTTGTTTAAGAATTAATTACTTATATATACGTTAGTTCGTAATATTATGAATCTTATCAATTTTGTTATGTCCAAATACATGTATTTCAACATACATGAGGTTAAAATTAGGTGTAATATTTCTTAGATACATTGTATCCAAGTGAATTTGCCTGTATTTGGGATGCATTGACAAATCTCGTTCGCCACTTTCCTATGTATTTGGTATCCCAGATACATGTGAATCACACCAGATATATATAGAGACATGTATCTAATATGTATCTAGTATGTTCCGCATGTATCTGGAATACATGACTATCTCGCTCGTCTCTCTCCCTATTTTAGTGTATTTGATAGCAAAAATATATGTATCTAGGTGTATTATCCTCGCTATACAGTATGAAACTCTTGATTATTGGTAAGATACTTAATTATTTGAAAGTGATTAAGAGGATTTACCACGTCCCTAAACTTCCTCTGAAAGTGAAGATGCAGAAAGGTGTGGGGAAGTTAGTATTCCTTAATTGCTTCTAATCTGCATATAACACAAAACGTTCGAGGCACAATTTTACTCTCTAACTGATTTTCTCCATAAGCAAAAACACAAAAATTAGGACATTTAGTAGTTGAAATGCATCACCATAAAACATCACAAAATGATACTTGAGAACATTATAAAAGAAAATGTGTTACATAAAATTGTTGACTTGCCATGGACATAAGGGGAAATTTGTTGCAATTATTCATTGAGAAGGTGAAATTCTGAGAGTGTCAATGGCTATTTGGCCACTATGGAAGGAATTGAAATTGATGGCAGCATAGTTTTTAACTTTTCTGAACATTTGGGGCCTTTCTGAATTTATTAATCCTTGGAGGGGCTCTATCTCTTTCTCATAATCTGGGGAATAGAACACTGCTACACTTATCCTTTCTTCTTCTGAATTTGCTGCCACCCTATGAATTGGGCTCTTGAAAATTCCATTACTCATTATCTACACATAAAAATAAATTAATTATTAGAAAAACAACACCAATAAGCTAATTATATGCTCTCATTTTTAATTTTAATTGTTATTATAGTTTTTTTATATGTTCATTAAAAAGAAAATACAAGATATATCTTATTTATTTACCTTATTTAATAAAGAAAAAAGGGCCAACAATATCCTTAACCTATTGAAAATTAGTCAAAAATACTCTACTTCCACCTTTTGGTCTAAAAATACCCTTCATCTTTGTTTTTGACTTAAAAATACCCCTCCTTCCATCTTTTGGTCTAAAGATACTTTCAAACCAAATTTAATTAAATTGAATTCTTTTACTAATTAGTTAATTTTTTTTATTTGTTTCAAAACAAAAAAAATATTTATTCAAAATTTTTAATATTAGCTCTCCTCAAAATATTTAAGTCTAAAAAATAAAATAAAGAATTTATTGTCTAAATATGAAGAATAAAATTCTTATTCTTATTATTAAAATAACGCAATCAAATTCTTAAAATTTAACTTTTAAAATCGTAAATTTTTCTTTAATAATGATTTTCCTCTGACTTTTCCACATCTTTCAGCACTTATAATTTGTTGAAAATTTATTTTTGTCCTGCAATTTGATTTCCCTCTCTCCAAACCCAATTTGGCAAATTGGATTGTTTTCGAAATCACTTTGGGTTTAACATTTGAATTGATTTGAGAGAGGGAAAGAGAGGTAAAGGTTTAATTTTGAATTTTAGGACGAAGGATATTTACATTCAAAGTTGGGTTAAACAAAAAAATAAGATGTCGTTTTATATTGGTCATGAGCCTCCAAATATTTGTCTTTTAGGTGTATAACCCCTTTTTCATGAAAGTTTGTTTTTTGGAGATGGGAAAATAGTGTTTTGTCTTGTCTTTTTTTTTTCCCGCTTTTGTTTATATATAAAATTTTATTGTGTAGTTTTAATAACATGAGTAAGAATTTTAAGAAATTTATTCTTCATTTTACACATTAAATTTTTTATTTTATTTTACGTTATACTTAAATATATTGGGATGAGCTAATATGAAGAATTTGAATAAATAAAAAATTATATTTTAGAACAAATAAAAAAATTAACTAATTAGTATAAGAATTCATTCAATTAAATTTGGTTTGAGAGTAAATTTTAGATCAAAAGATGGAATGATATCCATCTTTGAACAAAAAATAAAAGTAACGTATTTTTAGATCAAAAGGTGGAAGGGAGAGGGGTATTTTTGAGCCATTGCCAATAGGTTAGAGATATTCTTGGACCAAAAGATGAAAAAAATATATTTTTAAACTAATATATTAGGGGTATTTTTGACCCTTTATCCTTTAAGAATTATTGATTGATTTTTTCTCTTACATATTAAGATGTAATTAGAAATAATCATCGTTTTTAAATTGAATTCTAAAAGGACAATTATTTTGAGATAAATTTTTTAAGCTAAAACAACCGTTAAAATAAGAAATCATCAACAAACTTCAAGTCTTCACCGTATGGGGCCCGAGAACTTGGAATATACATATGATCCAGTAAGTTTGATTTTTCCAATATCGAATATTTCTCTTTTATCATTTCATATGAATTTTCATTTTTTTATTCTCTTTGTGCTTCGAACTCTTCATCTTTTAAATTTGAGGAGGAGGTACTTACCATTTAACCAATCTCTCTTATTTCAAAAATTGATTAAAGGACAGTTTGTTGTACTAAAATTTTCGTTATGCGCAGGATTCGAAAAATGGCTTATTAAACCTAATTGACATATAATAAAAATGAAAAAAAAAACAAAACAACACCATAACTCAAAAGAATAGTCAACTCTTTTATTTTTTTTAACTTGATTTCTACATATTTTGAAAGGATTCTTGTCTACCCCTTATAGACAAAACAACTCGTAGATTGATAATGTAAAATAGTTTATGTATCAATATATTTTAATCTGTTACATCATATATATGAACTTTTTATAAATATTTTTCAAGTTATTAATTCTACTTTTTATCGAAATTTATTATAACAATTTTCTTAATGTGATTTGATAGCGTAAAAATAAGATACTTACCTCGAGTTGATCGCCAACATTGATTAATAAAGCATGGGGTATTGTAGGAACTCCATACCATTTACCATCTTTTAAAACTTGAAGGCCCTCAACTTCTTTATCTTGTAGAAGAGTAGTGATTATTGATGCATCTGAATGAGCTTTAACTCCCAAGATTTTATCTGGTTTTGGGCATTTAGGGTACAAGTTAAATCTGGCTTGTACCAATGTTTTTTCTCCAATCTCTTTTGAGAAAGTATACTCCTCCAAATTTTGTGATTTGGAAAGTATCTTTAATAAAGTTTCTGTTAATAGTATCACCTTCTTGCAATATTCTTGAAACATATCCCTATAATAAAATATATAAAAAAAATATTAGGAAGGTTCCATCAATTTTTAGAAATTGAATTATAAATAAAAAATAGACAAAAAAAAGAAGGGAAGTTACACTTCAAAAAATGTACCGAACTTTAGAAATATATCATAAATAGCAAAAACTATAACTCTAAATATGAGTTCATGCTAAATTCTTTTCTTTTTAACAATCTACCAATAAATGAAGTTTGTTAAATATTTGAGAGAGACCTAAAATGTTCGTGTCTAACAAATTTAAAGGACAAGTGCTCAATAGTATTATTACAAGGAAATACTTTGAATCTACCCCAGATATGACATATTATTTTTGTTATTTTCTTGGCTATTTATCATTTGTTGTAGAGAAAAGGATTAAAAATATTTTTGAATTTTTGAAATAGGCTAATTTTGTCCTTTGTTATGTTTTTACTCAAAAATATTTTTGTTATTCGTCAACTAATTCAAAATTGCTCAACTAACTTAATATTTCAAAAACACCCTGCTGCAAAAGGGGGTATTAATTTTACCCTTAAACTATTCAATATTTCCCAATTTACCCCTTCTTTATTTTTTTTATTGACAATTTAGTCATTAGGTATGAGTTATTATTTCTGAACATGAAATTATATACCTTTCTTTAAATAACTTTTTTTTACATTAATATGGATGTATTTATTTTACTAACTCTAAGAATATATGATAAAATAAATCAAATTGATTCATACCTTGGCATATTGTATTATTTGTGATAACTTTAAGTCATCCTAATTTCAATCAAGGGTATAATAATTTTGAAAGGAAATATTAGAATAAATATTTAAGTGAAAAATTAAAGTTAACTCATTTCAAATAATTCAAAGGCGAAATTGACTTATTTTCCCTTGTTTTGGAGTAAAATTAAAGTTAACTCATTTCAAATAATTTTGAAATGAAATATTAGAATAAATATCCAAGTGATATCACTTTCCACTTTTACTCTTTTAGTAATTGTCAAACTATTCTAGAAAATAAAAATAATTCAAAGTAAAAAATCATATATATAAGTAATTAACTCTCTTCAACTTATCACCTAGAAAATGTAAATGAAGGGCAGGAATGAAAAAAAATTCAAACATTTATTTTGAACTTTAAACAATTCACTTATTTTGAATTATAAAAAATTCAAAAAAATTAAGTTAATATGCAATAGAGGGAGTAGTAATAAGAAGGTTATTCTTTTAGCTATAGGTTAATTTGATAGCATTTTTGAACTAGTTGACTAAACGGCGAGAATATTTTTAAGCAAAAAAAAATGGTATCTGAGGATAAAATTGACGTATTTTAAATAGTTTAGGAGAATTTTTTTTATCCTTGCTCTTTGTTTTATGTTACCAATCAAAATTATTAGATAGAATTACCTGCAATTAGTTTTTAACTAACCTGATTATATATATTTAATTATCAGATCAAAAAATTAAACTCATAAAGATATTAGAGATACCTAAAATTAGGAGGATTTTGGGGCCAAAGTTGAAGATTTCTGTAATCTTGGGGGTAAACTGTCAAAAATAATCTATCACACCAATCTAAAACTTGTCCTTCTACAATAATTGGGTCACTCCCATATCCTTCAAATCCATCAGCAGCTCTACCATATTTTTGCTTCTCTTCCATTGATAGACAAAAGAATTTTTTGGTGATGTTACGTATTTCCTCCAAATATGAACTTGACATCCCATGACCTATTACCTAATAAATAAAACCCCAATAAAAAACAGAACAAAAACAACAACAACATATTCAATATAATTTTATAAATGAGGTCTCAACAAGGTGGTATATATAACAAAGGAAATTAAATTAGACCTGAAAAACACCCCAAGAGGTGAGAGCAAATAGCAATTTGTTGATTTCATTCGTGTAAGCTTTAGAATTGGGATCCAATGAAAGCAAATTCAGATCGATGATCGGAATTTGGATTGATGAAACAGAGCCTAAGTTGCCTGCAAAAGTAGTGTCCTTAACAAAAAATTGGGATGGAGGTTCTTCTCCTTTGGCAGAAATTTCTTGAATACGTTTTGGTGGTCCAACAATCGTCATCAAGTAACTCTTTAATTAGAAAGCTTTAGCAATAATACAGTTGGGAATTTGTTGTGAGGTTCACATATGAGTTGCAATGTGTAGCACTTATAGTGACGCTTCATTTAGATGTTTAAAATATTACTAGTATTAATTTGGGACGGCATTCTCCACAATTTGAATAATTAATTAATTCACTTTTTTAATTTATATACTATTCTTTTTGAAAGGCATAGTAAGGATTTTGAGATTTATAGGCGCATTATTTTAAAGAAGTGTGTTTAAGATTTTTATTCATAGGGTTAATGTTACAATTATGAAAATCTATGTTCAAAATAATTTTTTGTTGTTGTAATTTTAGTAATTTTCACATATGTATTTATTCTCCATTTTGAAAATATTGGGATAGGTTAAACCAATTGACTATATGCTACATCTTCGATGGCTGCTAATTATAAATTTTTAATATAGATGTTGGATTTAATTATATAAAATTTAGTGACGATAACAAAAGGCGAATAGGAGTTATACAATATATGAATATATCCGACTTAGGAATTTTGAAAGAATAAACTAAAAAAAAAAGGGAAACTTACATAAATATACTAAAGTAAGAAAATATTTACCATTTATAGCAATAATATTTTTTTTCACTCCCATGGGTTGATCCAATTCCAAAAAAAAAAAAGAGATCGACGTGAATGGACTTTTTCTAGGAAAAAAAGGAGGAAAAATCAATATAACGTAGATTTGAAACCTCAATTTCATTTATAGGGGTGCACCCAATAAATTTTATAATTAAGTTAAATAACGATATGACATGATCCCGCACAAGAAATAAAACAGGTTAAATATTTAACTATGAGAAGTGTGGTTTTGAATTATTTTTGTTGTTGCTACAAAGTCATAGTTGATTCCTTCCTTCGTCTTATTTTGCTACTAAAATAAAATACTTCTATGAGAATAACAACTCAATTGATTCCTCCAAGCGTTAATATTCTTCTTCTGTCTCTTTTGGTATGAGAAGAAAACAAAATGTGTTTATTCGTATTGCTCATTAAAATGATTCCTTCCCACACTAATCTATTTGTTAGAAGCAAAATAGACCCTAAATAAGGTCTTTTAAGGTATTATTTTTTCTTCAATATTTTATGTATGTCTTTTAATTTTGGTTGTCCGATAAGAATTTTGATAGCAAATAATAATGGAATTGGGTTTGACGAAAAGAAGAGTCAATTCCTCCTCCAATGATCATCTCACTTGTAGAGATATCTCGCTAAAGTAATTTTTAATTATTTTTTTTATAATATGGTCATCAAGTTATGATCGTATTTCTAACAAAGTAAAACTTACGGTTTTTTTTTTAAAATGGAACTTTACATGCCATCTTTTAAGGATCCATTTTTTAGACACATGAATATCCCTTAACCCATTCTATAAAACCCATTTGACCCATTTTGAACTTTGTAATGTTTAGACACAATACCACTGATGGCACGAACTTAGGGGCCGTTTGGTTGCTGGTTAGAGTTATGCATGTATTATTTATGTATGTATTAGTAATATATGTATTAGTTATGTAGTTATTACTAATGTAGGCATTAGTAATGCAAGGTTTAGTTATGCAGGGTTTATTTATGCAGGGTTTAGTTATGCAAGATTTATTTATATTGATTTGTTAGGTTAAAAATTAATAAACATTCTATTGAGCTCATTTTCATTCCAATACAAGTGGTAATTAAGTTAAAATGAGATTAGAACAAGTAGTAATTAATTACCAGATTAGAACAAGTAGTAATTATTTACCAGATTTAAATACTGTTTAATGCAAGACCATACTGAATAAACATGGATATAAAATACAACAGATGCTACGAATAATATGTTCCCAAAGATTGAATCTTCCCTCATCTTTTTTTAATATAGTACGTGACTTAAGAAGGTGTTTGGTCCTAATTTTATGTTGTTCTTTTACCGTCTAATTTACTGGACTAACAAGAATTTACACACTATGCATGTGAATTTTGGAAATTACGTTCTCATTTTTGTTGGTTTTTCAAAAGTAATCAATCTGGTTAAATAAGCAATTGAGATTTGAGAAGCAACATTTTGGTACTATAACTGAGTTTTAATTCCTTTCAACACTCTGTTTTGCTCCTTAATGGAGTAAAAAGTTAATTACAAGATTAAGCTTGTTGCGGAGGCAAGCTCGATGGAGAGGTCGGAGAGCTGGTAAGCGAGAAGGCCGTAAAGACGGCGGGGAAGTAGAAAGAAGTACAGCCGAGTGAAAGTGAGAGATTTCATCGCCGGAGTTAAGAGAGCGGCGATGGCATCATCTTCAGCTGGAGCATCATCTTCATCGTCAATTTGTATTTTTATTCAGTTATTAGTTATTCAGGTATAAATTTGTAAGCGACTAAGTTTTGTTCTTGAAATATAGTGATCTAGAAAGGAAAAATAGCAAGCAAATAATAATATTTATATTTGAATATGTGCGAAGGTTACAATCTTTATGAAATCTTAAGAAAGAAAGATGTAATCCCCTAATTCTCCTCTTCACGATTATCAATTCAAGAGTCTTACTTTGTTCTTGATTTGATGGAATACTTGCGGCTCAACACTTGGAGATGATGACTTCTTTGTATGCAGAAGACTTGCTGATCACCACTGAAGAGCAAGGATTCTCTATATATTTCTGTGTGTCCTTCTTTTCTTCTGAAGACCCCCTTATATAGATATGAGCTAGGATTTTAGGGGTATTTTGATCTCCAAATAATTTAGAAGACCTTGGGCTTGAAAAACATGAGTTGGGCTCGTCTTGTCCACTTAATGGGCCGGTCCAAATGTAATTTGGACTTTATTCAAGTCATATAATTCTAAGTTAAATATTAATCCGACTTTATTGACCAATAATTTGACTTGGTCAACGTATCATGAATTTAAAATTTAATTCAAATTTAATATGAATTTATCAATAAAATTTTACTGTCTACAAATACCCCCTGCTTCGAGGCTTGTTGGGGTGCTCGACTTGTCGAACCCGTAAAGACAAGACTTGAAGTATTTGTGAAGTAATTTTTTTTTCTTTCACGTAGTTTATCTTACGTGAAAAATTTGAAACTTTATAAGAAATGACTATGTTGATATGTTGAGGTTTTCCAAATCGACACATGCTGGAGTTTTTCTAACGTCATTCTCTAATTTGTGAGAGATTAATTGACTTTCGGTCATTTACCAACTCATTTTCAATTTTAAGTATTTCTAGCCCATGAAGGATTATCTCATGGTATTTCTTCATAGTTTAACGATTTTATTTTGGGTCATCAACTAAGAAATGGCTGCCAATTCTATGAGCCAGGATTGCGTCTACAAGCTTGATCTGCTGATACGGAGCTTGTGATTTCGGCTCAAATTTTAGGTGTTGCTTCCTAAGCGTTGAACGCACTTATGGTAGGCTCTCCTCCAATTTTGCTTGATTACTTGAACAAAATGTAAAGAATTCACATTCTCCTTACGTAATCCTAACCTTATTAGGAGGCTTTTTGCACGTATGTAGGAGTTTTTGTTTTCTCAAAACCTGCCATATTTGATTTCAAAGGAATTAAACACACGTTAATTCACTCTTTCATTTTCAAGACATACTTTTTATTTTTTATTTTTATAACAATGAATCGATATGTTCCCATGAAAACAATGTAGTCTACAGATACCAATGTACTGCTTCTTAATTAGTGGTCCATATAGATGATGAATCGAATGCCTTCTCCATAATGTCATCAAGACTTTTCACGTTTGATCTCAATGGAATTTTTCGTAACTTGATTCCAATGAAATTTTTCATGACTTGATTTCAATGAAGTTTCGATAAAGTGATTCATATGAAAACTTATCATAATTTGGTTCCTATGAGAACTTACCATAATTTGGTTCCTATAAAACTTACCATAATTTAGTTCTTTTTCACAATTTGTAGGAATCAAACTTTCCATAGTAATAATTTTCCATAATTTGTAGGAACCAAATTGATGTCTCCATGTTTTGAAATCTATATATACCCATGTTCCCATGGTGGTTGAATATCGATTTAGGGCATCATCAAACTCCATTGAGTCCATCTCTATCAGGCAAACCCTTTCTTCAGACCTGATTTTCGTCACTTTTTCTACTGCTCAGCGCAGCTATGGTAAAAAAATCATATCTCATTGTAGGAATGTCTAAATCGCGATCTTTTTGATTTTCCAAAACCTAGACACGTAGATCTACAGCATACCCGAAAATCACTATCAGATAGCTCCTGGATTCGCTCAGGTGATTTTTTGAATTTTCCTTAAAGTTTTGATGAACTGACTGCACTAGCTTTGTGCGGCTTCACGGAAAAATTCATATCTTGACATAGGAATAACAAATAATAAATCGTTTGTGGAGTTGGATAGAAGACTAGTAGAGCTACATCAATGTAAAACCACATTTATATTGCATATGTATTCATTCAGTTTTCTACTCGAAATCAGTCTTCAAACGACTTTAAAAATCTGAATTTATCATCTTTATGCTCTTACGAATCTAACCCATTTTTTAAATTCCTTTTTGAATATATACAGCTTTGATCCCGAAATACGATGAACTTCAGTGACCGTAGTACGCCGCATCGTCAATTAGAAATAAGTGGGGGATGAACAAAATCCAAATGCCAAAATCCTAGTTTTGGAGGTTCAACCTCCGGCAACGGGCATCTTCTCGCTTGATAGTGGGTCGTCTGGTGAATCTCTTCACCTTAAATAATGGTCCCATATGGATACCAAATACGTCATGGGAAACTTCTCAAGCGAGGCTATTAGCATGAATGTTCCTCTACTGAAATCCACAATTCATCAAGAAGCCGCATCCGCCGAATCTTCTCATCTCAAGAGGTGTTTTGACAATTGGAGCGTTCCGCCTTCTAGATTTGGAAACGTCCATTACACATCTGGATACTAGGAATGGGTAGAGGACGTACTGCCCCATTACAAGGAGACTTTGGAGTGCATTAAGATTTATGATGCCATATATACTTCTTTGTTCACATATGACTACGACGATAATGTACTACCTGCTTTTTGTGAGCTTTGACGTCCATCTACCAATACACTTTCTACTTTCATTAGAGAAATGTCCATATCTCTTTGGGACCTGTGGGCAATTGGAGGTCTTCCTATCCAGGGATCCTTTTATGACGAAGTCATTCCCTCAACGAAGGAGTTGACACAGTCAGATACTCAAGGAAAATTGCTTCTTCCCAAAAGTTGTCTATATTTATTTTTGGCCTTCTATAATTTAGCAAAAGGTGACCTCCATGAGGTGTCCATCTATAATTGGGTGATGTTCTGGTTTAGAGGACCGAGTAGATATGTCGAGCCTCCGCAAAAGGTATCAAAGATAAGCATCACAGACCGACGAGGAGAATGCCCCCTTTTTTGATCTAGGTGTGGAAGAGTCACTTAGAGACGAGACTAATTTGGCGACCTTCCTTGGTTTTGCAAATTTGTGCTTCCGAATGAGAAAGCTGACTACATGCGCGCTACTGTTTTCAAAGCTGCGAGCTTGATAGCTCATGGAGAGAAATTCTCTTTGGCAATCTCAATTCTTGCAAGCATATATCGTGGCTTGAGAAACATCTCTACTTCTTCAGACTTGAGTGTGGAAAATATAATTTTTCTCATACACCATGGCTGGCTAGGGAATATTTTGGGACCCATCATCATGCCAATCACTGTCATCGAACCATACCCCTATGCAAAATCTCTGGCGAGAAGATGGCCAAGTGTTTCAGTTTTGTTGATGCCGAAAATTTATTTCAATAGGATGATGCCCGTCGCCTCCATCATTTGGCAATGCTGGAAGGCAAAGATTTACACCTTATTGATAATGGTCAACTCTCAAATTGATGGAACGAATTTATCATAAGCCTTCGCTCGGGCTACGTCACCTTTAGGCATGATTCAAATTTCATTGTGGAGTCCTACATCCCTACGAGGTTTAGCCGACAATTTGTTTTTTTCAAGATATCCCTGGAGATGTTATGGAGCGACTTTATGATGGTACATTGTCAATATTAGTGCAACTTTGGAATTCCTCCTTTCGGCTTGGCACTTCTTCGAAAGTCATCATTCCGATGCACCCATTAGAAGGTGCTCACTTAATGACCTGCGAGTATGTGGATTGGTGGCTAGCTCATAGGACAAATCCTTCAAAAGGAAGCTGTCGTATTATTTTGAAAAACTCGAAGCAAGACCATATACCCTGTCATTTAAAGGGGATTCTACTCAACTAAAAGAAAAG
Source organism: Solanum dulcamara (assembly GCF_947179165.1). Classification (NCBI taxonomy): domain Eukaryota; kingdom Viridiplantae; phylum Streptophyta; class Magnoliopsida; order Solanales; family Solanaceae; genus Solanum; species Solanum dulcamara. The sequence continues at coordinate 13,386,757 of NC_077242.1, forward strand.
CCACATTCTTCTTCCAAGCCTGGGGTGAAGTTAAATGATAATCCGCAAGTTGCAAAAACCTTCTCCAATCTAAAACTTTGAAAGAGGTGGATGTAACTCCGAAACCAAAATTGAGGCGCCTCACATTAGCCTCAAAGGTGACAATCATTTCTTCCAAAGTTGTCAATAATTCTCATATGCTTGCTTCGCCAAATGGACTTGGACAAAATAATCCATCTTCTAGTTCAACGTAGAGTAAGGATCGTCACTGGAATCGTCCAAAAAGAAAGGCACAAGATCTAGATGATCTCTATTGTGGTATTGATATTTTAGCTACGATTGTCATTGATGATAGCACCTTTGTGGATGAGGATCCAAACTCGGCATCATTGTCTGAATAAGCAAAACCAGTAACGTCCTATCCTTTATTTTTCCATCAGATTTTTTTTTTATTATTTTGCTTTAATCTAATATCTTTTTTTTTGTTCTCCTTTTTTAGTTGGACCTTCACGAATTATGCGGCGAAGATCTTGGCAATGACATGATTGCAAGTTTTGCTATAGGCCTTAATAATCTTGATGCGGCTGTAAAAAGTTTCTAGTCTCCCCTTAATGCCGGGATATCTTCATTGGAATTTGTTTCACCAGGAAGTCATCTTCTATTTCTTTGGATAATAAGAAGATTTCCCAAGAAAATGGTATCGGTGTGGCTGAAGTTGTCGCCAATCAAATCATGCGTCCAAAATCATTTGAGCCTTTTTCATGGCCATTGAAGTCTAGTGCTCCAACTTTTGAGCCGCAAGAAACTATTTTCTGTGTCAAATTAGCTTTTGTTTCTGGGATGTGGGGCGCGTTGTGCGGGTAGATTACACAATTTTCTTTAGGTTCTTTAGATGGTTTTGCAGATTTAGAGTCAAGTATCTCTTTAACTCTTGAGGAAATTAGAAAGGTCAACATTATTGATATTTCTACTTTGGAGGATCTTGTCGATAATTTCTTCAAGTTGTACGTAGAATATGATGCTTTGAGACCATCAAAGATGACTAAAGAATCACATGAAAAGGTCCTTTCTGATGCACAAAGACGTCTTGATGATGCGAAGCTGGCACATGAAAAGTTGAATGGATCCGTAGGGAAGTTTCAAGCAATTCTTGCAGATATGGAAAAGGTTGAATGGATCCGTAGGGAAGTTTCAAGCAATTCTTGCAGATATGGAAAAGGACTTAGCCACCCTGGCCTCCAACAGAAAGAAGATTATCCTCTCCTTGATAAATATCAAGAGAAGTTGTCCAAAATTCAAGAGAACATCACCATTACCGAGGGATAGATTTATACCATTGAGGCGAACCGCACATTGTTAGATGGTGAAGAAGAAAGATTATCCAGGCTAGCAGAGGCGGTTGAGACGAGTCATGAAAATATTCTAAGCTTCAAACTCTTTCCGTAGTTCAAATTCTTTCTTAGGTTTCATTTATTTATTTGCTTATTATGATGTAGTATTTTTTTTTATTTTGAAGCAATGGTGACTTATATTTCAATACGAATTGTCTCATTTTGAATTTTGGGTCTTGATTATGTTTCTTTCACATAACCACAAGCTTCTCTTCCCACTGAAAATATGACTCAAAAACTAAAATTTCTATATGAAAAATGGCACCCAAAGGTTAACTTTTTTAGCTTCAAAATCTATCATGCTCACCTTTTCAACATTTACGCATTTATGAAAGAAAATTTATAACTCAGAGTAGGAGCGTCGAAACCACGAGATATTTTTTTGATGAAAGATAAATTTAATAAATTCAACCTATATAAAAATCACGGCCATAGACTTTACGGATTTGTACAGATTTTACTTTGAAGTTGGCTCATAATCTGTCATGTTCAATTTTTCAGGTTTGCGCGTCTATGAAAGAAAATTCATAAATCAGCGTAGGAGTGTCAAAACGATGAGATTATTTTTTTGTAGAAAAGATAACTTCAAGAAATTCAACCTATATGAAAATCACGGCCATAAGATTTACGAATTTTTACAAATTTTACTTCAAAGTTGGCTCAGAATCTGTCATGCTCAACTTTTCAGCTTTGCGCATCTATGAAAGAAAATTCATAAATCAACGTAGGAGTGTCGAAACGATGAGATTATTTTTTGTAGGAAAGATAAATTCAAGAAATTTAACCTCTATAAAAATCACAGCCATAGGCTTTACAATTTGTACAAATTTCACTTTAAAGTTGGCTCAAAATCTGTCATGCTTAACTTTTCAGCATTACGCGTCTATGAAAAATAATTCATAAATCAGCGTAGGAGTGTTGAAATGATGAGAGTCTTTTTTATATGAAACATAAATTCAATAAATTCAACCTATATAAAAATCACGGCCATAGGTCTTATGGACTTGTACAGATTTTACTTCAAAGTTTGCTCAGAATCTGTTATGCTCATCTTTTCAACTTTACGCTTCTATGAAAGAAAATTCATAACTCAGTATAGGAGCCTCTAAATCATGAACCATTTTTTTTTAGGTTGAGAAGAGGACTTCAAGAAATACGATATATGTAAAAATCACGATAAAAAATTTTACAAATTTTTATAGATGTGCATTTGTAGTCAGCTCAGACTTTGCCTTACTTGACGCTTCTTCTTTGGCATCTGCGGCACATTTGGTGAGGAATATCTAGTTCATGTGCTATCTATACCACTTTAAAGAGTTATTGTGATGATCAACAAATACCACTAACTTATATGTATTTTTTTACTCATGTGACTGAGCTTAGATTAACTACTCCAAGCGCCTATGTACCTCGGTGAAAAGGATCAAGTCATATCATAGTTCAAGAAGATGAGTTTTTTGCGTCCTAACTTTTGCCTAGGCCGCCTATTTCGAAGTTTTCAACCTAGTGGACTACTTTTTTTTGGGCCGTACATAGTTTATACTCTTGCGGGCCAGGAGTGAGATGTTGCATCAAGGATAATGCTTCTTCAAGAAGTTTCCATTGATGGGACCAATCTGCAAGCCGTATGCATCCACAATCTTGTAAGCACCACTTGAATAGGCTTCTTGGATGACGTATGGTCCATCCCATTATGAGGTGAACTTGATTTCTGATTTATGAGATATGATAATCGGTCTTCTTACTGCGAGGACTTGGTCATCAGCTTGGAAAGACCTTAGGCAAACCTTTTTATTGAAAGCACAAGAAAGACAAGCTTGATAACATTTCTGACTTTGTTGAGCTTCCAAGGTGCAGACGAGCATTTTATTCTTCTATAAATCCTTTTTGGATGGCAAGCTGCAATGATGGTATTTGGCGTTCAAGAAAAAGGACTGCTTCAGCTCCAAAAATAAGAGAATAAGGAGTTGCTTGAGTTGGCGTGCGATGAGTCATCCGGTATGCCCAAAGAGCTTCTTCCATTCTATCATGCCAATCTCTTTTGGATTTGGAGATGACCTTGATCATTATGAGGTGAACTTGCTTTCCGATTTATGAGATATGATAATCGGTCTTCTTACTATGAGGACTTGATCATCATCTTGGAAGGACGTTAGGCAAACTTTTTTTATTGAAAGCACAAGAAAGACGAGTTTGATAATATTCCATACTTTGTTGAGCTTCCAATCTTTTCTCATCGAAGCCTCTAACTCTCAAGGCGCAGACCAACATTTTATTCTTCAATAAATCTTTTTTGGATGGCAAGCTGCAATGATGGTATTTGGTGTTCAAGAAAAAGGACTGTTTCAGCTCCAAAAATAAGAGAATAAAGAGTTGCTTGAGTTGGCGTGCGATGAGTTGTTCGGTATGCCTAAAGAGCTTCTTCCATTCTATCATGCCAATCTTTTTTGGATTTGGAGATGACCTTCTTTAACTAGTTGCACAAGGTCTTGTTAAATGCTTCGGCTAGTCCATTTGCAGCAACATAATACATTGACGAATTACATTTCTTGAAGTAAAAAAGGTCGTAGATCTTATCCATCAATTTGTTGGCAAATGGCTTTCCATTATCTGTTATTATATAACTAGGAATGCCAAAATGATAGATGATGTTCACTCTAATGAAGTTTTCAACATTCTCCTTCTTTACTTCTTTGAGGGCTTCATCCTCAGCCCACTTTGAGAAGTAATTTGTCACAGCCAAGATGTACAAGTGGCCACCAAAAGATTTCGGTAGTGGTCCAACCACATCTAGCCCTCTCAGGCGTCAAATGGCCATGATGCAACAGTAAGATGTAGTACTTCAGGAGGTTGATGTGTGAAATTTGCATGAAGTTGTCATACTTGGCATCTTCGAGCATAATCTAAAAAATCTTTCACCATTGTCGGTCAATAGTAGCCCATTATATTTATGTGAAAGTGCAACTTCGTCCTAGATTGATGGGATCCACAAACTCCAGAATGTGCTTCCTGCATAGCTTGAGATGCCTCTTCTTCCCCTAACTAATGCAAAATGACTCCCTCAAATGATCTTCGATATAAAGTATCTTTGTAGTAAAGAAATCAAGGAGCACAACGACGAATTTTGGTCTTTCTCTTCGGATCCTCTGGAAGTATATTACACAATTAATCGATCATGACTTATCTCCAATCAACTTTCTTAGCTTCTGAAATGGCTACAAGATGTTCAAGCTTGCTTTTTTTATCCTCGCCCTCCTCTGGCAGTTCTATCCATTTTTGGCAGATAGTGATTTGTGCTTGGTCAGGTAGAGTCCATGTTGAAGCCAAAGTATCCAAGACATTAACTTTCTTATTTTCCTTTCTTGGGACATGTTGAAAAGTTACATCTCTGAGCCATCCAATCAATTTTCCTGCATAGTCATGATAGGGATGAAATTCTGGCTTTTTGACTTCGTAGCTACCCAACAACTAATTGACCACTAATTTAAAGTCTCCAAAAACTTATAATTGTAATTGCTTCATATCAACCGCCATTTCAAGCCCAAGTATTAAGGCTTGATATTCTGCAACATTGTTGGAGCAACACTGTGTTAAGGTGAAGGAATATGGCAAGATCTGATATTGAGAAGTGACAAATATCACCCCAGCACTGGCTCCTTCGCGATGTGAGGCTCCATCAAAATACATTTTCCAGGGTGGTTGAATTTTAATGACAATTGTATCTTCATCAGGTAGTTCATCAGTTAGCTCCCAATTATCAGGTATTTGGTGGTCTGCTAAGAAGTCTGCTAATGCTTGCCCTTTCACAGCCTTTTGAGAAACATACACAATTTCAAATTGTTAAAACTGGAGATACCATCTTGCTAGTCGATCATTGAGGAGAGGTTTTGACATCACAAATTTGATGGGGTTTGCTTTAGAAACAAGGCAGATGACATGAGCTTGAAAGTAGTGTTTCATCTTCTGAATTGAGAAGACTAAGGCCAAGCATAATTTTTTAATCGGCGAGTACTTCAACTCATTTGGTGTCATCATCCTACTCAAGTAGTAAAGGGAATTTTCTTTCCCTTCTCCTTCTCTTGGGCTAAGAGTGCTCCGATTGATCTTTCTTGAGCTGATATATAAAGTATCAATGGCTTTTCAGGAACAGGAGCTGTTAAAATTGGCGGTTTCGTCAAATAAGATTTGATGCTCTTGAAGGCAATACTACTACCTTGGTCCCATTCGAAAAGAGTACCCTTTTTCATAAGACGAATAAATGGTTGACATTTTCCCTCTAAATTTGAGATGAATCTCCTTATATATACTAGCTTCGCTTGCAAACTCTTCAATTCATGGATGTTCCTTGACTCGACCATCTTCAGAATTGCATCTATTTTGGCTTGATCAATTTCTATCCCTCGATGTCGTACAATGAAACCAAGTAACTTTCCAGAGGTAATTCCAAATTCACACTTCAAAGGATTCATTTCAAGTTGATACCTTCGCATTAGATAAAACACCACCCTCAAGTCTTGCAAGTGATCAATCCTTTTTCTTGATTTCACTACCAAATCATCAACGTAACACTCAACATTTTTGTGAAAAATGTTGTCAAAGATGTTTTGTACAACTCTTTGGTATGTTGTTCCAGCATTCTTCAAGCCAAAAGGCATCACTTTATAGCTATAAATACCCTTAGAAGTGCGAAATGCGGTAAGCTCTTCATCCTTTGGTGACATGCGGATCTGATTATAACCGAATGAATCATCCATGAAATACATTACCTCATATCCAGTAGTGGCATCAATCATAAGCTCAGATATAGGAAGTGGCAATTCTTTCTTAGGGCATGCATTACTGAGATACCTAAAGTCAATACAAACTCGAATTTAGCCATTTTTCTTTCTTACGGAAACAATACTCGAGATCCATGTGGGGTACTTAACTTTACGAATAAATCCAGCCTCAATAAGCTTGTTAACTTTAGTTTTGACCACATGAACCAATTTAGGCCTAAATCATCGTTGAGCTTGTTTGATAGGATGTGCACCCTTTTTAATCGCTAGATAATGGACTGCAACCTTCGGGTCTAATCCAAGTATTTCTTTTAACTCTATGCAATACATTTTTATACTCTTTGATTTTGTCGACGTATGCCCTCTCTTATTCACCTTTTAGTAAAGCATTCACATAAGTGGGTTTTGGATCTTCATCAATTCCAAGGTTAATTTCTTTTAATGCATCAACTATTGTCTTTAGTCCTTCTTCGAGTTTGGGTGGAGCATCCTTAGCGTCTTCATCTTCTTGAGGTTCGCCATCATTAAAAGATATGTGGTAACACCATAAAACATCCTCCAACTCTTTATCAATTTTAATTGGAGAAAAGTTATACCCTTCATCTTGTGTAGTCATATGATATAAAGAGCCAACATATTTTTCATCATCATCACGTTGCTTGGTGTAGAACACCACGATATGCGACTTTGTCTTCAGTACTCTCCATATGAGACCACAAGGTTCGTCCGTCGCCTCATTCTAGAAGGGATCAGACTTTGGAAATCCTTATGGATATTTTGAGATTCGGGCAAAGCAGATGCCTTCATACTTTTATTGCTTCTCCAAAGCTTATGTTTCTTCTTCAACGGTCCTAACCTCTCAAATACGGAAATTCTCGTTGTTGAATTTCCAAATTGATTAAACACAGAGGGCCTTTTGTTAGAATCAATATGTTCATCTTCTATAGTAATGTAGTTGTTGCTTTCCCTTGTTACGGAGATGCGGATCTTTGGAGGTTGTTTGTATCCCAAACATTCATATTGTTGCCTCATAGTAGGTTCTGATAGAAGTTTTCCCAATTTTGATAGTTTGTTAGGATCGAATCCAGCCTTTGGTAGTAGTCTATAAGCACTAGTATCGAAACCTTCTGTACGCTTCATAAAGAGTGCTTCATATTGCGACAAATTAGGGGCCACAAACATTTCATAAAGCAATGAATTAGGAGCCACGAACTTTCCAAATAACTTTGCGGTTGACTTTATCATATCAATTTGCCTAACAGAAAGGGTTAGTCTATCTAGTGCATTTCCTTACAGCTTGAGAGAGTGCCCTTCATCCTTCTTAGCCTTTGGAACATAACAAGGAATAGGTGTTACCTCTTTACTTGAAGAAACACCATTTATGTTTGGCGCCTTATTCAGATTGCCAAGCTTTAGAGCTTCCTTACTTACAACTTTTGCCTTACCAACGACCATCTTAGCCTTCTTGTTTCGGAGCTCCGCATTTTTGGTCACGATGTCATCAACCTTTATGGAATATTTCTTCGAGTAAAACTTTGCATCAGCAAAGTGTGCTTTGGCTTCAGTGAATGGATTATCATCTACAAAAATTCTTTTTGCAACTCCAACCTCATAATATTTCAAACATTGGTGGTAGGTAGATGGAACAACTTTGTTCTCGTGTACCCAAGTCCTACCAAGCAAGATATTATATGAAGTTTTTGCATCAATCACATGTAACCACACGCTTGATTGCAACTCTTCAATAGTGAGGTCCAGTTTGACCTCTCCTATGGCTCTTTGTCCTCCTTGGCTGAATCCTTGGATCATCAAGCGACTTTCAGTAAGATCTTCCGTTAAGATCCTAAGTTCCTTTGGAAGTATGTGTTGACTCCAGATCCACCATCGACTAGGATTCTGTTCACACGCAAAACCAACTATGAATAAAGGGTGATTATGAGATATGTCACAAAGAAGAAGGTCATCATAAGAGAATGTTATTTTGTCCATGAACGCATCATCAACTTCAGAAGATGACTTTGAGGAGTCTTTTGGTGATACACATGATAAAGTTGCAGTCTTCACTTCTTTCTCATCGACACTACAACATAGAGCTTTTATGCCATCACATGTGAACTTGGTGTAAAACCAGCTCAGCAAGTATTCTCCTAATGTAATTGGTTGACGCAACTCTTGATAGTGGTGCCCCTTCATTTCCTCCTTCTTTGGGTACACAATCAATTTTGTTGTTTTGGGTATCCTCACCATCTTTTCCCTGATGTGTTTCTTATTCGACTCTTTATGCAAAGTTTCTTTATGGAGTTTATGGTGAGTCATGAGAATCCATCCCCAATCATCAAGATGATCTATCTGGTCTCCATCTTTTTTCATTGGTCCTTTTTCTACGGAATCCACATCACTTAGTGTAGGAAGAGACAATATCTCATCTATATTAATGGGCTCGGATTCTCCAAACCTAATCATTCATGTCAAATTTATGTTTGGAATGTCTTTCTCTCCATATCCTTTAACAAAATTAGAGGTCATAACCGGATTGAGTAAGTCAGAAGCAATACTGACTTGGTTTGAACTCGACTTCTCATCTTTAAGTTCAATTTTCCCTTCGCGGGCTAAGTCCATGATTTTGTCCTTAAAGATGAAACATTTCTCGATAGGGTGGCCAACCAACCGGTGGTACTTATAGTTGTTCTGATCATTACTCCTCCCTGCTATATTTGGAAATTTAATCTCTGGTGACTCAAAAAGTTTCATCCCAAGGAGTTCATCAAAGATTGCAGCAATGTCTGAGTCAAGAAATGGGTAATCCTTCTGTTGCATTTCCTTTAAAGATAATTTTTGATTTGTCCTATCTTTAAAAGAAGTCGTCTTTATGCTTTTCTTATTACCTACTTTTTTGGTGAACTTCACAAGATAAGCATTGACATTCATGGATTCTTTATTTTCAACCTTGGGCAAATATTTACCCATTTGTTTGAATCCTTGCTTTTCTTTATCTTTGCGGAGTTCGTGGATAGGAGGCACTTCAATTCCGACTGATACCATGCTTAATGCCATATCATTAGCACAAGTGGACAATTCCTCAAAAGTTCTAGGCTTTATGCCTTGCAAAATATAGCGGAGACCTTAGCGCATGTCTTGAATGCACATATCCATACCCGAAGTTTTACTAAGTCTATCTTTATAATTTAGACGTTCATGCCACCATCGGTTAATGAATTCAAAAATAGGCTCCTCATTTCGCTGATGTGTGTTTGTAAGTTCCACCATGCTTATGGTATGTCTTGTGCTATAAAAATGGTTGAGGTTTAAGGTTTGTGTACCAATCGAAAACATTACCCTTAAGGGAACAAAAAAAATTATTTGATGAGGTAATCACTATATGTCCCAGCATTATTGCACGTTTCAATGAAGTGTGCCATATGTTGCTTCGAACTTCCCTTACCATCAAACTGCTGAAATTTTGGAGGTTGATAATCGACAGGCATCTTCAAGTTATCAATCCTTGTAGTGTATGGCCTCGCATATGTGAGGGAGGATTTTGTAGCAACCTCGTACTTATCTTTAATGGTCCCCATGATAAACTCCTTAATTTGGTCGATTGGAATCATTCCATTAGAGGAAACTTAGATCTCCTTAGTATAATCCACTTGCTTTGTGCGATGATCAATTGTCTCTTGTACTTGTGGACGTTTTCTAGGTGCATGACTGGATTCTTCCTCCATCATGCCTTCCACCCTATCCGTTAACTTAACAATCCAAGCATCTTGGTCTTGAACATATTTGGTCAAGCCTTCAATAGCACTTGCCAAGCTAGCAAGTTGCTCTTCTACGGATGAAGCGTTAGTCACTATTGCATGCATCACCATCATAGATGATAGAGAATAACATCAATTTTTCAAAACATGAGATGCAGATATATTATGCGGGGCAGATCCAGTACTGAAGACATCATCATTGGCTAAAGTGAAAGGCTTCTTAGATGTAGATAAGCTTAATTGAGAAAGAACCATCCCAACCATTTCGGCGATATCGTTTTTTACGGTGTTTGCGGGAGACCACACTTTTCAGAGACGAACCAAAGACAAAAGCAGATTCGGATTGCACTTGTGAGACTTGTCGTCCTAGATATTTGGCTTGGTTCCTTGTGACAGGTCCCATGCTTCCCACAGTAATGTCTAGGATATTTTCCACAACAACAGAAAATGAAGATCCAGTAATTTTTGCGAAAGCGGATGAAGATACAGATGCAGATGCGAATTTTGAGTTGAACTTTTTGGAGCCATCTCAATGTTCTTGAACTTTGATTTTTAAAGAGAAGAGATGAGAGGTAAAGATTGTCCCACTGGTCGTGTCAATTTGTAAGCGACTAAGTTTCTTTTTTGAAATATAGCGATCAAGAAAGCAAAATAGCAAGCAAACAATAATATTTATATTTGAATATATGTGAAGGTTACAATCTTTATGAAATCTTAAAAAAGAAAGATGTAATCCCCTGATTCTCCTCTTCACGATTATCAATTCAAGAGTCTTACTTTGTTCTTGATTTGACAGAATGCTTGCGGCTCAACACTTGGAGATGAAGACTTCTTTGTATGGAGAATACTTGAAGATTACCACTAATGAGCAAAGATTCTCTATGTATTTTTGTATGTCCTTCTTTTCTTTTGAAGACCCTATTATATAGGCATGAGATAGGGTTTTAGGGGTATTTTGGTCTTCAAATAATTTAGAAGATATTGGGCTTGAAGAGCATGAGTTGGGCTTGTTTTGTCCACTTAATGGGCCGGCCCAAATGTAATTTGGACTTTATTCAAGTCATATAATTCTAAGTCAAATATTAATCCAACTTTATTAACCAATAATTTGACTTGGTCAACATATCATGAATTTAAGATTTAATCCAAATTTAATATGAATTTATCAATAAAACTTCACTGTCTACAAACTTATTTCATATTCTACCTCGCATAAAATAATACATAGATTGACTCATAACTTATATATGTATTAGTTATGTGATTTTCTAATTTTCTAACCAAACATAGTATTATGTGTGTTGAATTTTATGATTACATAAAAATGCTACCAAGATGGTAAAACTCATGCAATATTTTATGCATGAATAACTCAACATTTATCTAGTAACCAAACAACCCCTTAATGTTTAGAACCATTTTTAGACACAATACCCCTGATGACATAACTTTTTTATATTCCTTCTGTTTTATATCACCTTGTCTATGTTGACTAGACACAATCTTTAAATTTATTTTTATTAGGGGTAAATTTTTTTAGGAAAAAACTATTTATTATACAAATATTTCTACCATATTTATTATTCTCCTTATAGTTTGAAATAATTATATATTATTTCATTAATTAATAATTTAATATCAAATTTCAAGTCAGATATCTACATATATGTAATTTTGCTACAAGATACACTGAAATAAGAAAAAAAGGCGAGCAAGCGAAGAGGAGAGACAAGAGAGATAATTTATGTATTCTAGAAATATGTCAATCATATTAGATACATGCATCTAGGATACTAAATACATTCTAAAATTGTAATGACTTTGAACGTCATTTATGGAAATATTAAAAAAATTATCATTTTACCTCTCCTGAAGTTGCCCCAAGTCATATTTGATTGATATATGAAGTTGGTTTGGGAAATTCCTTGAAAAGTTGTGAATTTTGGAAAGTTTTGACTTTTAAAGGTTTAAGTTGTGAAATTGTGGTTTTTGGTGTCTTTTGGAGTTTCAAGTCTCAAAATAAAATTTCGTCGATTCCATTAGCTCAAAAATGTGGAAATTATCATTGAGTCCAAAATATCATTTTCAAGTTCGTAGCATATTTGGTTTGTGTTTGAGAGGTTCAGACGTGTTTTGGGTGAATTTCTAAGCTTTTTGGGTGTTAAGACGTTGTTTCAGCACATTGTGCCAACTAAAATGTTTATTATTAGTTTTAAGGATTGAAAAAATTATTCTAAAACTTCTAAAATTTTGATCATGAATTATAGGATTGATCTTCAAATTTTGATGCATTTTCGCTAAGCAGAAATTGGACTTCTATCTTAAAATATAAAATAATTGTTCATCGAGCAGAAATAACATTTGACTGAGAAAACGAGTATAAAATTGAGTTTCAATTGAATGAGAAAGTCCATATCATTATTTAAGACATTTAAAAGAAAGAATTGGGTCATTTCGTTATAGTATGAGAAAGTTACGGCTCTTTTAGTAAAAAATTAAGTTGATGTTTTCCAAGGGAAAAATTGAGTTGCACAAGTATATAAATTTCAGGTTGTGTTTATTTAGTATTTTGAGTATATCGGGAGTTTTAGAAATCGAAATGGAGTGATTCTCACGTATTTCTTTTCGATATAATATGGGGCTTAGTATACAATTCTCAATTCGATATTTTCTCATGATTTGTTCATCTGATTTTCTTTCCCTATGAGTAAATTTCTTGAGGAAAATTGAGGTTTTATCGATTTGGACTCCGTTTTTGATGAAAAAAGTATATTTAGGATCATTGTTTTATGGGTAAACTTATTTTGGCATAAACTTGTTGATTCATTGATTATTTTTATCATATTAATAATGTATGATCTTGGTTTTTCTGTTAAAGTTAAAGTTTGATAAATTGAGAATTTCAAGGTCGATTTTAACTTCGTTTTAGATGAAATTTCATATTTGAAATTTCCTAAAAATGGGTAAGATATTTTTTAAGAAATATTTCAGATTTGAGAAAGGATTTCGGATCTGGGTATTGGGAGTTTTCTCAAGAACATGAGATTTTTGATTAAATGATGATTACAAACTGGTTTCAACTCCAAAATCAAATTGGTTTTCACCTTTGATTTCCAAATATTTGAAGGAATATTTTCATGTAAAAAATTCTAGATTTAAACCCCATTTTTGGAGTCAGATTTTTAAGTCGTTCTGATCCTTTTTTCTAAATTTCATAATTTTGGTGTCGTTAATTTCGAAATTTGATTGAGAATTATTATTTGAGTAGATTGTGGTGCTTTGGACTATATTTGGAAGGTGAAGGCTCAAGTTAGTGATTGATCGTGATTTTGGCTAAGACAAGTAAACTTCTAAAACCCCATAAATTTTGTTGAATACTTGAATTTTCTTTCGTATATGTGTTGGAGAGTAATGAGAACAAGGTTTGGGACTTTAATCATGTGAATTGTGTTTAATGAAATAACAGGGTTAATAAAAGACAATATGTGCTATGATTTTGATTGGAAATGTGAAATTCTTGACTTGAAATTGATGTGAGTTTGATAAATGCTATGATAGCCTTAGTGTGATTATGGAACTTGACTTGAAATACTTGCTCACCAATTGATCCTAATCATGTGATAAAGGGGTAATGAAATGAAGACTTTGATGACTATAATGATGTGAATGATGTTACTATTGATGTTGATATGCTATTAATAGTGTGATGTGAATTGTATTGATATGAATTACGACGTGACTGTGAACATCATAATATTCTCATTATTTGCGTGGATATGCCTATTTGCAATGGTTTTGGAACACTGTAATGAGATCCAATTGTTATTTTTGCCGAAGGAAAATAGTTCCGACGATTGTTGTTTATGCTGAAGGAAAATGGTTCTGGCGATTGTTGTTTATGTCGAAGGAAAATGGTTTCGGCGATACCCAAGGGAAATGGTTTCGACGATAGATATTGATGTCGAAGGGAAATGGTTCCGACAGATACATGGACCTTGTGCATCCCCTATAGGTTTCGGCCTGCTAGTTAGCGAATGTGCATTATTTGAATAGACATGTATCACTTTACTTGATATCGCATTGCATTGCATTACATCATATCTGTTATCATGAATTGTGTATATATAGTCTATTGTCTCTTAGCCGACATACTTAAGATTGATGTGACTTAATTGGTGATGCTAACGAGATAGTATTGACCTATGTGCCATATGAACTGTGTACTCTAGATTAGACTAATTTTTGTGTAGGTTTGTAGTTGAGGAGATTCGGTTGTGATGAAAAGAGTTCTAGTCTTTTATTAGATTTTTCTGGTTTTATTAGTTGACTTGCTGAATACCGTATTATTTTGTAATCACTCCTCGCTTCTATATTTGTGTAGGTTGTGAGCTCGTACTTGTGTGATACCTTTCTATTCTTACCCATATCCGATGCTACCATCTGGAGTTATTGAGGTAGCTGTTGCATTCTTTCGGCGGACACCTCTTACTCTTATTATGTTTAATCCTGCTTTTGAGACAAAGATATTTGAGACTGTATTTCTTTTGGAATCTTTTGTAATACATTAGCAGCTTGTACACATGACAATCAATCTTGGGGGATTTGAGTATATTTATTCATTTTGCTTAAGTTATGCCTTGTATTATCTTATTTACTTCCGCAATTACTTTTTGTTGGGTTTTAGACTGACTCGTCTCCGTGGATTAAGACGAGTTCATCATGTCCGTTTTTGGGCCATGACAAAAATACAGATGCATAGTGAGAGAGGCGAGCAAGAGCAGGAGAGATGCAAGCGAGAGAGTCTAATATATGTGAATCCACTTGGATATAGTGTATCTGGAATAAATTACACCTAATTTTGATTTCATGTATCTGAGATACATATACTTGGATATGCCATATACATGTATCCGATGTCCAAATTCTAGTAAGATTCGTAATAGTAGAAACTGGAGTGAAGGAAAGCAAAAGCAATTTGCTCCTAAATTAGTGAGATTTGTGTTGTTTGCCCTTTTATTTAACTAAATTTTTATTAATGATACTTTGAAACTCTAGTTTTTCTACTACTACTGGATAGGGCTGGACGTTCGGTATTCGATTCGATATTTTCAAAATTTAAATTTAATAATTTGATAATCGGTAATTCAAAGTATATACCAAATACCGAACTTTCAAACTTCAGTTCGGTAATTCAGTAATCGATAAATTAAAATTTGGTTCGGTACGGTATTCGGTAATATCAAAAATTTTGCATCTTATAAGATCAACCAAAATGCAAGAACTTTTTTTTAAATGGATCACCTCCGTATGCAGTTGCAAGTTTCTGAAAGCTAATATTTCAGACAATAGAAGAAAGGCCAAGTCTTCCCATCTTTTAATTTGTCTCTAGCTTCAAGCATACAAATGCTTCAAAAAATATATGCAAGGGGGAACACATTTGCTGGAGTCATATACTCACATTATATTTATTTACAGCATGACACAAGAGGGTAGATCCTGGCCACCGACAGGTGAGCTGAATGATTGAATCTGATCTAATTTTACTACTATCTGAGTTCCTAAAACTAAAAGGCAACAACAGCAACAAACAACAACAACAGCAGCATCACACTACACCCACCTGCAGCAGCATCACACTACACCTGCAACACACAACAACAGCAACAAAAAACATAAGCTGCAGTAGCTACACTACACCTGCAACACACAATAACAGCAACAAAAAACAGCAACAAACAACACCCACCTACAGCAGCAACACACAACAACAATAGTCAACAACAACACCTGCAGCAGCTACACTACACCTGCAACACACAAACAACATCAAAAAACATAATCTACAGCACTTACACAGCCACTTGCAACACACAACAACAGCATAAAAAAACATAAGCTGCAACACCTACACAGCCTACATTACACCTGCAACACACAACAACAACAACAAATAACAGCAACAAACAACACCCACCTATTTTTCAGCAATACACAACAATAGCAGTCAACAACACCACCTACAGTAGCTACACTACACCTGCAACACACAACAACATCATCAAAAAACATAAGTTGCAACACCTACACAGCCTACACTACACCTGCAACACATAACAACAGCAACAAACAACAGCTACAAACAACACCCACCTATTTTTCAGCTTGAACAATGCAGTCAATATCATCCATAGCTAAAAAGAATTTAAAATGTGTCAACAATTAAACAAAGTAAAAAAATATAAAAATAAAATACAAAAACTAAAAATCATACCAAGTTCAAGTTTCATAAGATCATTAAAATCTTCTTCAACATTTATGGGATAAGGCTCATTTCGACGCCAATCTTAAAGACAAATAACAGCTTGCACCAATTTCAGAGTCAAAGAACTCCTAAATGAATCAAGAATATGGCCCCCAGTGCTAAAGGCACATTCCGATGCCATATTAGAAATTGGAATTGCCAACACATCATGAGCCATCTCGGAAAGAATTTTATATCTAGGAGAATGAGTTTTCCACCACGACAAGATATCAAAATTGTCGTCATCATCATTCGGCTCTAGTTCTTCACTAAGATACCTTTCCAACTTCGACTTACCACCCAAACCTGTACCATCTTGTTTGTTCCTCTTCATTTGGATCCTATTTCTCACTTTTGTTGATTTTGTGCTAGTGTTAGAGATAGATGAATCCGATGTCTGACCCGATAAATCAGAGAGAGAAGATGAGTGTCGAGATACATTAGAGAATTTTGCTACATACTCTTCAAACATAGATTTCATGTAAGTCACCATTTCATCTTTTATTTCACTCCCCTTTTCATCTCCAAGCAAATCCTCAAGCGCTTCCATTGACATTAGTTGTTCAACTTGTTTCATCTTCCATCTAAACATAGAAGAGATTATAAATATTATAAGACATAAATTAACAATCATTCGAAACAGCAAATAAGGAGCAATAAATCAGATTATGGCATACAGATCAGATATGACCAACTAGACCAAATGAGGATACAACTATAACAAATATCAAAACGAAAAATTTGTAGCATAAACATCAACTTCCCAAGATCCAACTTTAAGAAGATGTCTAATCAAGCTAAAAATTAATAAATCTAGTAGTAAATCTCAAACATATACTAGCTTTTAACTATACATCAAGAACTCAATTCGATGATTACAGGGCATTTACTAAGAAAGCTCTGTATGGATTTGCAACATAATAAAAATTTGAAATTTCAATATCCAATTTGTGAAAATCCGAGAGCTCTCCAACTATATTACCATGGCATTTAACTAAAAACAGAAAAATTAAGGAGTAATCCTTCACATAGAAACTAGTTTAAACTGTATCATAAAGAATTCAACTCAGTTATCCAATTTCAGCTACAATTACCACACTCTTCTTTAGTTCTTTTACAGACACTGGTTCTTGCACAGTGGAGCCTTAGAGAGAAATTGGGTGCTCTTAGAATTTGTTAATTTTACATAGTAGTGTGAAGGAAGACTGGAAGAGGAAGAGGAAGAGAAGAAGCAAAGAGAACTTACCTTCAAGTGAAGCGGTGAAGGTGAAGGCAGCGTGAAGTGGTGAAAGTGATGGCGGCGTGAAGAGATGAAGCTGATGGCGGCGTGAAATGGTGAAAGTGAAGGCGGTGTGAAGCAGTGCGTGAGGCTGTAAAGCCTAAACAGATACAAATCTTTCCAAAAAATTTGGTATTTGATGGAGAACGGGAAGTTGATGGCGGCGTGAAATGGTAAAGGTGTGAAGCTGAAGGACTGAAGGCGGCGTGAAGACTGAGGTCTGAGGCAGTGAACTCAGAAGTTAGAAGTGAAGAGTGAAGAGTGAAGATTAGGGTTGGGCAGTATAGGGATGAATAATTGAATATTGAATACTGAAAGAGTGAAATGGATCATCTGAATAAGTGAATTGGGCTAATGGGCTGTTAGGGACTTAGGGTATGTTACATAATTGGGCTGGGACTTAGGGTATGTTAGGAGTCCGTTTGGATTGGCTTTAAGTTGGTCAAAACCAACTTAAAGCCTCTTTTTAACTTTTGGACGTGTTTGTCTAATGCTGACTTTAAGCCATAAAGTTCTTAAAGTCAGTCAAAAATGAAAAGTTAGGATTCCTAACTTTTTTTTCCAAAGTGCTTAAAGTCATTTTATTTGACCATGGAAATTACTTTTATATCCCTTATATTTTAACTAAATTTTCAAACTACTTTTTTTTATTCTTTTAACCCTAAAATTCACATCATAAGCATTTTTATCCAAACACTCAACTGCTTATTTATAAAAATAACTTTAAGCACTTCAAAGTTCTAAAAGCACTTCATACATAAAAGTTACTTTTTTTAAGCCAATCCAAACGGGCTCTAGATATAGTTAAATTATAGAAATGGGCCCAGCAGAAATAATTATAGGAGGCCCAATTGCCAATAGAAATAATTTCGGTATTCGGTAAATATCGAATACCGAACGGAAAAATTATAAATATCGAAATTAAAATACTGAAATGTTAATTTTTGGTACCGAATACCGAACCTAAGTATCGAGTATCGAATACCGAAATATCGAAATAATCGGTTCGGTTCGGTAATTCGGTTTTCGGTATTTTATGCCCACCCCTACTACTGGATATAGTTATCTGGATGCGTCAGATACATATATCTGAAGTCCAAATTCTGATAAGATTCATAATATTAGAAACTAGCGTGAAGAAAAGTAATTTGCTCCTAAATTAGTGGGATTTGTGTTGTCTGCCCTTTTATTTAACTAAACTTTTATTAATGATACTTTTGAAACTCTAAATTTTTCTACTGCTACTTTATATAGTTATTTAATACTAAGGATAAAAAGAAAATAAATTATACAACTCTCTTGATTTTCTAAATTGAACAAGTAAAATGAAACATTTATTGTTGGTATAAGACCATTTAATATGAAACGGCGGAAGTAGGTAATGTTTAAGTGCTAAAGGCTAAGGATGTTTATTGGGCAGTTTGATTGAATATTTGCACATAATGATTCGGCTTATCGGTTAATGATTTTTAAATATACTAACCCGCTAACCTAACCAATAAAATATCGACTGGTTCAATTTGAATTTAACCATTCTTAATAAGTGAATAAATTTAATTTGTAGTTAGATTATCGATAACAATTTGATTTTGAACCGTCCTACTAAAGGCGCTCTCTCTTATACTGATGCATGAGTTATTTACATGATATCTGCTTTAAACCAAAAAAAAGTGTCCCAACAAATTAGAGCGTTACTAGCACGTTTAGTTTGTTATTTTGTTTAAAATCCAATTTAACAACACAATTTATTGTAATTCAGATGTGCAGAGATGAATAATAATTATGCATTTCAGATGTTTTTCGTTTTAGTTCATTTTTATTTTCAGGTAAGAGGAACTTTTTAAAGACCATAGCTTTTTAATTGTTAACTTGAAATTAATGTGTAGCAGACAAAATAGGAGCAGATTATACTAGCTCTTAATAAAGAAAAACTTCATTTTGCTCTAGTTACACGAATATGATTTATTTTATGCAAGATCCATTTAAAATGGGTCAAATAAGTTTTATATAATCGTTAAAAGGTATTGTGTCTAAAAAATGAAACCTCAAAGCTGACACTATAGCTATGACTCACTCTTCTTTTTGCAGTAGACAAACATTTAATGAACCATGTGAGGGATTGATTTCAAAAAGAGAAATCTTGATTGGTTGTAGCTTCACTCCAATACAATGGTGATTAGCAGTAAAA
Organism: Solanum dulcamara; assembly: GCF_947179165.1. Classification (NCBI taxonomy): domain Eukaryota; kingdom Viridiplantae; phylum Streptophyta; class Magnoliopsida; order Solanales; family Solanaceae; genus Solanum; species Solanum dulcamara. The sequence goes on from NC_077242.1 coordinate 13,406,428, forward strand.
ATGAATGGAATAGTGATAAAATATCATTTTCATAGAAATCTTTGAAGTACATCATATATTAATCTTTATTATATGTCTAAATCGTTTAAATTTATTGAGTGATTATGAAATTTTAAAAATGCAATTGATTTAAAATTGAATGATTAAAATTAATAATTAAGATTCAGTATTGATATAAATAATTAAAATAAAAATATGCATTAACTGCAAATAAATGATGAAGATGTCACCATGTAGCCATTTAGGACCATTGTTTTAGTTTTATCCCGAGCATTTAAATTATTTAATATTTCTCCAAAACTTAGAAATCGAGCAAATGATGTCGCTTCTTCTTAGAAATACTATTTACATCTATCATTTTTAGACTTCACTTGTGGGATTGCACGAGATATGTAACCATATTTGATCTTTAATGAAGTGTTTAAAGTATATTGCTAGCTCAAAAAGTTACTTTCCAGAAATGAACTTCAACCATATCCTTGAAAAAATTCTTATCAAACTTAATTTAATTTGTAAATATAAAATAGATATAATCCTCACTACAACACAAAAAATGTTCAAGTTAGAATCTCTTACTGTACTCCAAACAAAAAGTGCTCTATGATATTAAGAATAACAAAGTACTCTAGGAAATTAGTAATTTACAAGATGTATAAAAGTCCTAACAAAAATAAAATATAGAAAGCTAGTTAGAGACATAGGGGTGAGAAAACAAAATGAAGATAAAAAAAAAAATAGGTAGACATATCATACTTGAGCTGCATTCTGTGTTAACTTCAATCCCAACTAAACATAATCTTTGAAAAGCCAAATGGCATAACAAGTGGTACGTCTCTCGTAGATAGATGTACTTCCTCTTTATTCATCCAACAACTCATTTAGTATGTACTGACTCTAAATTTTGAATTCGCTACTGATTCAACATATATATCAAGAGCGCTCCTCCAAAGACAAGTCCCGGTTCCTGCTTATTTAAATCCAAAGAGACTAGGAGGATCAATGGCTAAATCAACGACTGATTTGAGCTCATCCCAGTTTCCATGACTAAACAAATACTCCTGATCTTCAGCAGTGCTTGTGTTCCAAAAGATTGAATTTGATGATGTGAATGACGATTGAGGCATAGTCGTAATTGGTTGGCTATTAGTGTAATAACTGTTTCTTTGATCAACTTGATAATTTAATTTTCCTTCAGATGATGCGTTGTTAATGTTCTTTTGTGGAAATGCCATCTTACTGTTGGAGTGATCGTCACTGATTTCAGATTGAAGACTGCACGCCTTAGAACTTGCGTCACCAAAACTTTGTTTAACAACAGGCTGCTGCTTCCAATCTGATGTGAATCTCTTGTAATTGGAAATCCTCTGGAATATCCTGCACAGGGTCCAAACTTCCTGCAATTTATGATTTTGTAAGTGTTAATAATATTCGATATACAAGAGAACTAAAAAGTAGCTCTGTCTAATGCTTTTCATTTTTCCTTCTTTTTGCCAAGAGAACTAAAAAGGAACTTTGGCTAATTAGATGATCCAATGTCAATCTGCCTCTAAGCATACTAAGCCATGAGTTCCTTAAAAAATGGAACCGGAATGTGGCTAAACTTGAAGTAGTTGAGCACCTCCACCATCTATCGATAGGTTGAGGGTTTAAGTCACACGTTGGAAGGTGAATGGGAACACTATTGATCCTCCTAAAAGTTAAAGGACTTTCAGAAACAAACTCTCTATCTCGAGGAGGTAGGGTAAGGTCTGTGTACTTTCTACTCTCTCTAGACTCCACTTTGTGGATTTTACTATGTATGTTGTTGTAAGGATATCGTATGCCAGGATTCTTGGGGATGAAGTGAAAAAATGTTCATGTTGTACCATAAATGTTCATGTTGAAGAAGAGATCATCCTGCATATTTTTTGTAAAAGCAAGATTACAGAGTAGGTCTGATCTGGTCTTTCTTTGGTATATACATGCTAAATATTATGGTCAATGTAGTAACAATATGGCAGAATCCAAAGCCATGTTAAAAGGAATGAATGTTTGAATTAGCAACAAAATGAAACCACCTTGGTAGATCAGAACACATCATTAACAAGATTATTGAATTCTCAGGCAAAGAATTTCTGAGGAGAATAGTGTGTAGGCAGACCTTTAACTCTACCTCAGAGTCGATACAGAGAGACTGTTTCTGATAGACCCATGACTTAAAACAACATATAGTAACAAAAATAAAAAATAGTAATATAACAGTATTACAACAAAATAATATTTCGTACAAACAAACTACATGAAATAATAGATAGTCAGAGAAATCGAAGAAGAAAGAAACTACAAGAGTAGTCCATCGAAAACTTACAGCTTCAGGAGCAATGTTCTTGGGATTGGGGAACTGTCCGTTTGAAGTAGTAGCCTTCCAAATAGGTGGGAGACGAAACTCATGCATCATCCAATCAGTTTTAGTTCCTTTGCCAGCACTTCCCTTATAATATACTAATGATTTCTTGAGTCCAATGCACTCATTACTTTGTGAATAAACAGGTTTGTCAATTCCTGTTGCTTTCCAAAAACCAGATCCTGTTACTCTATTTGGTCTTACACTGTTTTTGTATTTTCTCCCTCTCATGCTGAAGAAATACCATTCCTTGTTATCCCCTACTCTGCTCATCATTTCTTCATATAAATTAATTTCAACCAAAAGTTAGGAAAAAAACAAACAACAAAATATATCTCAAATGAAAAATATATAGAATTTCAAACATTTACATCAAGAAAATATAGCGTCATTGTGATCTAGACTTAAAATATGAAAAATCGCAATCGGATGATATAACACAAGGTCTTTCAAGGTGTTAGAAGTGCATTTTATTGATTTATTATCCATGAAGGTAGAAAAGAGGGTTGAGGAATGGAACAAATGTATAACAAGATTTCTAAGAATTCTTTGGGGATGCTTGATTGATGCTGAGTTACTATTACGCAAATTCAAATCCTGCTTTCAGGGAGTGCAGATGTATAATAGACATACATAAATTATTGTACATCAAATAACATTAAAAGTGTGGTTTTAGAAGATGGAATGTCAAATATTTTTTAACTTGAAAAACTTATTGAATTGTTGTTAGCAACACGAATGAAAGATATTTTGTTCTACAATAGAGATTTATTTGGTGCTATTCTTTTTTAAAAAATAATCACAATACACCTGAACAATCATTTGTAGGATTGAATGATTCCTAACGACATATTCTTTCTCTTTCACTATCTTCATCTGGTAAGGTAATTTACTTTGGTAACAAATGAATAATGAATAAAAAAGAATAATGATATAAATCGTCTATCTAATGTAGAATAGAAGCTTCCATTAGAACAATTATTTAGTTCACGTAAAACAGTAAAAGGAATAGGGGTGTGGGAGATGGACGGGAAAGGGAAGGATGTGGGGAAATGACAAGAAGGTATTGGAATACTAATTTGGAAGAGATGATGAAAGCAAGAGTATATTTTGGTCAGATACTAGAAAATGAAACCCTAAAATGGCATATTATATCTTTTAAAGCTATTCATATTATAAATCTTAATTACTAGAACTGCTCGTTTCTACTAGAATTGTTATTTTTATCACAGGTTTGTGATTTCGTTTTTGGCGCAACAGGTAGGGGAAATCAATTCTTATCTATTGGTACCATATATGTATACAATAACAATAACAACAAAAATAATTGTAATATATTCAGTGAAGTTTCATAAATGGAATTTGTGAATGGTGGGTAATGTCGCCTAATTCCTACCGAAGATAGAAATGTTATTTTCAATAGACCTGACTCAAGTAATGCGTGTAAAAATCAAGCATGCAAAACAAATACAATGGCAAAGAAGTCATGCCGAAAACAATGAAGAAGTGAACAGTCGCAAAACTAATTATACGATAATCAAAGCAAATGAAACACCTAGTAATACTAAAATAAAAGAATAAGATAGTATGATAGTACTAATAACGTACAATACAAAAAATGAAACTAGACAACTCTCGACTTAATAACCTTCTACCATAATCTTCGGCCTTCATATTTTTCTATCTACAATTATGTCCTCAATAAGCTGTAGGTCACTTATGTCCGACCTAATCACCTCTTCTAGAATTTTTTGGGTTTGCCTCTTCCTCTTCTAATATCCACTAAGACAACCTCCCACTCTTCTTCACTAAGGCATCTCTGCATCTTCTCTCTTCACATGATATCTAACCATCTTAGTCTCGCCTCCTTCATCTTGTCCACCACAGAGGTCATTCCCACCTTGTCCAAGATAGTTTCATTCCTCCTAGTATGCCTATACACCCATTTCAACATATTTATTTTTGCTACTCTCATCTTCTAGACATGCGAGTTCTTGACCAAACAACACTTCACCCTAAATAACATAACTAGTCTGACCATCATTTTATAAGACTTACCTTTGAGACTTAGTGGAACATTCTTATCACATAAAACAACGTATGAGATATTTCATTTCAGCCACCCCACTCCAATACGATGTGTAATATCATCATCAATTTTTTTTAGGGATGACTTGTGTTTCAACCTTACTTCCACATCAGTCATGTGAGTTACATCACTAAACGTGTACACTAAGTATTTTATCTTAGTCCCGCTCAATCTAAATCCATTAGATTCTAGGGTCTCTAACCTATTATTAACTCAATCACATGTCTCATCAATCAATAAATACCATGTCATCTGAAAAGAAAATACACTATGAGCCCGTTTGGATTGGCTTTAAGTTGGTCAAAACCAACTTAAAGCCCCTTTTCAGCTTTTGGACGTGTTTGCCTAATGCTAACTTTAAGCCAGAAAGTTCTTAAAGTCAGTCAAAAATGAAAAGTTAGGATTCCTAACTTTTTTTTTCTAAGTGCTTAAAGTCATTTTCTTTGACCATGAAAATTACTTTTATATCCCTTATATTTTAACTAAATTCCCAAACTACCCTTTTTATTCTTTTAACCCTAAAATTCACATAATTTTCCTCATTGAAGCACTTTTATCCAAACACTCAACTGCTTATTTATAAAAATAACTTTCAGCACTTTAAAGTTCTAAAAGCACTTCATACATAAAAGTTACTTTTTTTAAGCCCATCCAAACGGGCTCTATGACACCTTTTTTTGGATATGTCACGTCAATACATCATCACCAAGCAAAATAGAAAAAGGTTAAGATTCTATCCCTGGTGCAACTCATATCATAAATGAAAATTGATTTGAGTCACTTTGCACTATCCTTATTCGGATTTTAACTGCATCATACATGTCTTTAATTGCCCTAATGTCAGCTCGAAGTACACCTTTAGCCTCCAAACACTTCTTAAGAACTAACCTTATTCTAGGTCAATGAACACCATATGTAAATCTCTCTTCCTTTCTATACTACTCTATTAATCTCCTTATGAGATGTATGACTTTTTTATTTGAACGTACCGATGTGAATCCAAATTAATTATCGATGATAAACACGCAATCCTCATCCACATCTCTACCATCCTCTCTTAAACTTTCACAGTGTGTTTTAGCAGCATGATGCCCATATAATTGTATTGATTCTAATTATCACCCCTTGTTCTTGTACAACGAAATTATTATACTCCACTTTTATTTTTCGGATATTTATGATGTTTTAAAATGACATTAAACATCATTTCATACTCTTTCAAAATTCCACCAAAAAAATCTCGTTAGATCTAGTCACCCTCCATCTTCTCATCTTACGAGTAACCTCCTTAAACTTGATATCCCTACAATACCCAGAATTTCAACTACGTTTGGAGTGCCCTGAATCACCCAGCACAATATTCTTATTCCCTATTCATTCAAGAATTTATAAAAGTATGTATGTTATCTTGGTCTAACATGTGTCTCTTCCACCAATATTTTTTCTTCCTTGTCTTTAATGTACTTTACTTGATTCAGATCGCGAGTCCTTCTGATAGCTCCATAGACAAGGATGATGCTATAGAAGCCCTAAGAAAACAATCATCAAGATTTCAAGATAAGGAGTTGCAAGCCAAGATTGTTGGGCTTCAATGGAAACTCAAGAAGATGCTTATCATGGAAGAAACGCCCAAAAATGAGTCCAAGAATTGTGGTGAAGAATGGACTAAGTGCTACACATATTTTATGATTCACGTCCAAGTCCAAATGAATGAAGATTGGGACCACATGGGGCTGAATTTCTGCTCCAAAAAAAGAGCTTAAAATCCTCCCCCAAAAAGTAGGAAAAGTCACGTGAAAGTTTTGGTCCAAGTTGGAAACTTTTCCTTATTGAAAACTTTTCCTTATCTAGAACTTTTCCTTATTTCCTTAGGGAAGAATTTTTGGTATTATCTTTACATGCTTTCCTAGTTTAAAGTTTTCTAGTTTAAATTTTCCTAGTTATTATTTCCATAAAAGTAGGAATTGAATCTCATTCTAATTGGGATAGGTTTTCCATATATATAGGGGTATGTTTTATTATTTTAAAGACAACATGATGATTAATATTATTTAAGAGGTTTCTCTTCTTTACATCTTTGTATGTGGTAACTATGGATTTATCTTACAACCTTATAAGAATGATTCTTTAAGAAGTAAGATTAATTCTTCAACTTGATATCTTTTGTTCTTATTCGTAAATTAAAGAAGGTGATTAGTCATGTACTAATTGTTGTCTCTAATTTCTTCGATATAGGGGTCTAGATCACTTTTGATCTAAGTTCTTGAATTGACTCTATTAGTATCATAATTAGTTTTAATCCACTAATTTTGAATACTAAGATCAATTAGGGTCCTTAGCACTTTTCTTGAAATTTGGAAAATTTATTCTCGAATTTCACATATCTTTCAATTTTTGTCTTTAATCTATATAATTTCGCTTCCGCATTATTTTCTTGTTTATTCAGGTAACTCAATTCTTATCAAGTGGTATCAAAGCGGTTCTATAAAGGTTCTGTTATTGATAATCTTGGGAGTTTCAAAAAAAAATTGTTATAGTAGCTTAAAATTTAATCTACATAGCAAAAAAAAATATATTTTGAAAAAAAAAGAGGAGAAAAAACAAATCAAGTTCTTACAAATTAAGTTATTTTTAGATACTTCGAGGTTATTGTGTTTCTTGACTTTCTACATCAAGAAGGAAAATTAAGAATAGGAGAAATTTGAAGTTTTTGTTCTTGTTACACAAATTGATCTTTTTCTTGTCTTATCAAATCAATCTCAATTCTTCTGAATTTTGGTAAATTCTTTTTCTTTCTACATCTTACTTCTAAAGGTTGTTACTAATAGGGTTTATAAATAAATCTTGAAGGATCCATCCAAAGGTTGTAATTTGAGTGGAAAAGGCAAGAGAGGGTGAGATCAATAGAGAGAGAAAAAGCCAAGTTGAGAGATCTTTGTTTCTTTGATAATTTTTTGAGATGTGTCAAACAGGTAAAGAAATTGAAGAAGGAACTCAAAACAGCATCAACTGTGTTGATGTGTTGATCAAACGATTAGAGGAGAAGAATGTCACTATAGCTAATTTAAGAAGAGAAAATATTTTTCATATAAAGTGTGAGATAAATGGTAATATTTGTTCTATGATTATTGATAGTGAAAGTGGTACTAATGTGGTAAGTTCATATGTGGTAGAGAAGTTGAAACTTACATGCATCAAACACATTTCTCCTTATAAGCGGCAATGGTTGAATAATTTTGGTGAGCTTAAGGTGACTAAGAATGCATAATTTTTTTCTCTATTGGGAGGTATTTTGATGATGTTCTTTGTGATGTAATTCCAATGCAAGATTGTCATATCATGCTTGGACGTCCCTGGCAGTTTAGTAGGAATGCAATTCATGATAGGAGAAAGAGCAAAGTTTCTCTTTAGCTAAACAATAGAAAATATATACTTGCACCTTTAACTCCATCCCAAGTTTATGAAAATTGAAAATGTGTGACAAAAGCAATGAAAAATTTTGAGAGAGAAAAGAATGAGGGGAGTAAGGGAGTGCATGTTGATATTCCAAGAGAGGAAAAAGGAGAGGATCTGTTGTGTGAAAAGAATGGGATGCCAAATGAGAAAAAAGTAAGATTGAGAGAAAAGAAAAGAGATATGGTCATGAGCATAAATAGGAGAGGGGTGATCGTGAGGTAGAGAGAGAAAAACAAGAGAGTTTGAGTGAGGTTATTTCTTATTCTAACTTTGACATTCCTACTTCTTCTTCTAGCTATTTGGACTCTCTTATAGGTAATCATGGAAAAGTTTGTATTGAAAAAAATCATTGTATGAACTTAATCCTAAAGTTGTTGATACTACATGTCCCATTGAGCAAGTGCAAGTTGATAAGAATGCTAAAGATAAAGAGTATTATTTTGGGCACGCCCAAGATAAGACTCATGGCAAAAAGTTCAACAAGGCAATTATGGATCTTATACCAATGAGCAAGGAAAAACTAGATGATGTTATTCCTTTGCTACATAATACCAAGTATGGTATGTATGATGGTTTATTCACATTTTTGATATTCCTACACCTAAGATCTTTTTGGAGGCAATGAATCACACTCTTAATTCATATGTTGGTGACTTTGTTAATTTTGAGGATGATGATATTTTGCTATATAATAAGTCACTAACTTCAAAGTTCAATAAAAGATATTTGAGCTCAATTAAATTTGATGATTGTGAGCTTAAAAAGGTGTTTACTTGTAGTTATAAGGAAATACATGACTATTCTGATACTAGTGATCAAATACTCTTTGATGAACCTATTCATGATTTCTTATTTAAGAATTCAAGCAAGTACTTAGAATTTAATGGAGATTCTAACTTGAAAAATATAAGTTCTTCTAACCTTCTCGGAAACTCATGTGTTTATATGAATAGTTTTTATCTGAAAGAATCTTTGGGAGGTAAAATCGAGGATGCTTGGCTATATCATAAAATTGTCCAATTTGATGCAAATTTTGTATTGTCTTTGTTATATCCATTGAAGTACTTTATTGATAGAACTAAATTGAAGTTGCATGTATCATTGGTGATGACATCTAGACAAGAACTTCGGCGTGCTTATACAAGTAGGAGAATTTTCTATTGGGATGATGATCTCCACATGCTTTATAAGGGTGTATTTATACATGCTAGGATTAATTGGGTTAAGTGGACAAATGGTCACTATCTTGTTTTGTTCTTACCATTGATGATGTCAATTAGTGGATGTTATTTACTAATGCATGTCTTCTTGATTTTGCGAGATTCAAATTTGAAGACGAATTCTTTTCAAGAAGAGGGGAATGATAGCTCCATGGACAAGGATGATGCTATAGAAGCCCTAAGAAGACAATCATCAAAGTCTCAAAACAAGGAGTTGCAAGCCAAGATTGTTGGGCTTCAATGAGAACTCAAGAAGATGCTTATCATGGAAGAAACGCCCGAGAATGAGTCCAAGAATTGTGGTGTAGAATGGACTAAGTGCTACACATATTTCATGATTCAAGTTCAAGTCCAAATGGAAGAAGATTGGGCCCACATGGGCTGAATTTCTGGCCGAAAAAGGGAGCTTAAAATCCTCACCTAAAAAGTAGGAAAGTCATGTGCAAGTTTTGGTCCTTATTGAAAACTTTTCCTTATTTCCTTAGGAAAGAATTTTTGTTATTATTTTTACATGTTTTCCTAGTTTAAATTTTCCTAGTTATTATTTCCATAAAAGTAAGAATTGAATCTCATTCTAATTGGGATAGGTTTTCCCTATATATAGGGGTAGGTTTTATTATCTTAAAGACAACATGATGATTAATATTATTTGAGAGGTTTCTCTTCTTTACACCTTTGTGTGTGGTGACTATGGATTTATCTTACAACCTTATAAGAACGATTCTTTAAGAAGTAAGATTAATTCTTCAACTTGATATATTTGATTCTTATTCATAAATTAAAGAAGGTGACTAGTTTTATACTAATTGTTGTTGTCTCTAATTTCTTCGATATAGGGGTCTAGATCACTTTTAATCTAAGTTCTTGAATTGACTCTATTAGTATCATAATTAGTTTTAATCCACTAATTTTGAATACTAAGATCAATTAGTATTCTTAGTACTTTTCTTGAAATTTGGGAAATTTATTCTCGAATTTCACATATCTTTCAATTGTTGTCTTTAATCTATATAATTTCGCTTCTGCATTATTTTCTTGTTTATTCAGTTGACCCAATTCTTATCACCTTCTCTCTTTTCCAAGATAATGATCTTATTATTATGGATAATTATACGTAGTTATCTATATGACTTGGTCGTCTAAATCTTTTATAAATTACTTACTACGCTGTATTTTATGTCTTATCCCTTTTTAGTCTATTTAAAAAACGAATTCCATCTGTTTATGTTAAGTAAGTATAAATTATATCACTTTTTATTTTTTTATGGTGCTTTAAAAATCATAAATAAGAAGATAACTTTATCAATTCACTCCTTAAAAAGCCTTCTTGGAAACTTTACAAACAAATGTGAACACTTTTAAAAAAAATTAATTGCAAAAGTAATATAGAAAAAAATTAATTAATGTTTTCTTGATTTAGTAAGATGGACAATTAATATGGAACAACTATTATTTGATTAGATCTTTTCAATTTTATTATTGAAATTAAATTTTTGAAAGTTCAAATATTGTATAGTTTCAAAAAAGTCTCTCCATGGTTAATTTTGATTTTGATTAATAAAGCATATAAATAGACTGTATTAAAATATATATATATATATATATATATATATATATATATATATATATATATATATATATATATAATTTCTTTAAAAAAATGCGGGGAAAATGAACAAGTAATGTGAGACCGGAGGAGTGCACCTCTAGAACATGTATTTCTTTATCTACCACGTATTCTGTGGACTCTGGACAAAGATATATATTGTGGTTGTTGCTTAGAGTACACTCAAGCAAAATTTTAATTAATGATATATAAGAGTAAGATTGTTCATTATTATATTATATTAGTATATTAGTCAAACAAAAATTCGTGCTGCCTTGCTTGAATTAGCTAATAATGAGGTATGAAGAGAACTTGGTCAACGACAGTGGCAGAGTCACTTTCCAATGGTCTTTTTAAAGAATTTCTCTATGATTCCTGCAACTTTGGGGACAACTCTTTGGTCTATAATTGTTGCATGAAAAGGTCAAACAAATATGCATCCTCCACAAATCATCACCTATTTTTTTATAAAAAAAAAATGAATAATTTTTTATTATATTAAAATAATATAATTTTACAATTCTCATCAATTCTATATTTAATGACATCATTTTATAATCACAAATCATCACCTACTTATTATATTGACAAGTCCTAAAAAAAATTAATTCTTTTTAAAATTTCAGATCTAGTCAAAACACATTCACATTAGAAAGGGACTAAATTTGGAGATAATTAATTTTTAAATATTTTATTTTATTTTTAATGAGAAGTTTTTATTGCCATATAAAAGTTGTGATATTTTTGAAGCCATAAGTTTTAAGAATTTTATAATCAAATAAATGTTATAACATATTTAAGACTACGCATTTAGATGATATATCACTTAAATTAGAACTAAGAAAACAATAGATTTTTTCGCTTAGGAATTTTCTGGACGAGATGTTGTTCAACCTTAGAACCTCTAACTGTGTAAATTACTGTGCCTAATGCTTAGAAACCTAATTGTTTAAAATCCAATTAAGTAAATAAAAGATGTATTTTCTATATATATATATATATATATATATATATAAGAGAACTAAGTCATTTTCTTTTTTCAAGAAAATATTTAATTTGTTTAAAGTCATTTTATGAGATCTGATTACTAAGAAATATTATTCAATGACAATGAAAACATTTTCATCGATAGAAGGAAAATGAATGGTTGGCGGACTTGACAAGAGGAAGTTGCTCGGATGGTAAACACCCCTCACTTTCAATTCTAAATTGTAAGTCAGATTTTGTTTTACTTAAGCTTACCTTTCATTCATGTCACATGATTTCATAGTTGAATATTGTAGGTTGAGGTATAGCCATAGAGGAATGTTTTATCGAAAGTATCTGGCTTATAGATGGATAAGGGATGAATGGTAGACTCATAAGGAAACTATGCCATACTAAAAAAAAAAAAAATTAAAAATTAACTATAAATGTTATCACTAATTAGTCGCTAAATTGTTCATAACTAATAACTTTATTTTTAATAATTTGTAGCTAAATAAAATTAGGGATAAATTTTATTATTTAGAGGGCCGTTTGAATTGGCTTATAAGTTGCTTATAAGCTGTTTTCAGCTTTTTTTTGAGATGTTTGGCTGGCCAACTTAAAGTCATTTTGTGCTTAAAATAAGCCTCAATAAATAGTTGGGTTTATTTGGATGAACTTATTTTAAGCAGTTTATAAGTTGAAAACAGCTTATAAGTCAAAAAAAAAAGTTGGTCTGCACCTACTTTTTTAAAAAACTTATAAGCAGTTTTCAACTTATAAGCTGCTTAAAAATAAGTCAATCCAAACAGACTATTAATCATAAAATTTTATCTATCATTAATTTCTGTCTTTTTAGTACTGGAAACGGATAAGCTAGCGCAATTTCTTAAGTCTTCTCGACCTTCAATTCTAATCGTCTTGAAGCTGGTTAAGGACATAAAACAAATTTGCTAATTTGAAAAGAGGTAAAGAAGGAAATAAAATCTCGTGTGACTTAGTGAAAGATTTTGGAAATTCTATTTAATTAATCTCTTTCAATTTCAATGTAATTAAGAAAAAAAGGCAATCAAGAAAAAGGTAACATCAAATAACTTGTATGTATACAATCTGAACAAAAACTTTTGGATTCACTTTTAACAGTAGATTAGTAAATTGGCAAATATATTTGAACATAGATTTGTGCAAATGGTAACATAAAATAACTCGTGTATATAAGATCTGAACAAAAACTATTGAATTAATTCATGTGAGCCATAGATTACTAAGTGGTTTGGCCAATTTGAACGTGGATTTGTGCAAAAGGTAACATAAAATAACTTGTATATATAAAATATTTGAGCAAAAATTATGAATTTACGAGAAAGTCGTAGATTACTAAGTAGATTGACCAATATATTTGAACATAGATTTGTGCAAAAAGGTAACATATAAAATAAGTTGTATATATAAAATATCTGTGCAAAAACTATGAATTCATGTGAGTTGTAAATTATTAAGTAGATTGACCCATAGATTTGTGCAAAAAAGTCACATGAAATAACTTTTATATATATAAGATCTGAACAAAAATTATGATTTCATGTAAGCCACAGTAGATCCACGTTTGAACATAGAGTTGTTGTGAAAAATGAAACATAAAACTACTTAATTGAATATATACTCACTTGGAAGATCCCAAGGATCATGTTTGTAAATATCAACCTCTTTGATAAGATCAATTTTGATCCTTTTGTTTTCCACTTTGCGTTTAAGATAAAAACCGACAAGTTCTTCATCTGTGGGATGAAATCGAAAACCTGGAAGTATCAATTCTTTTTCTTCATCATCATCACTATTTTTGCTTTTACCTTCACATGCTATACTTTCCATTTTGTCTGCTCTTTTTTCACTCATTTTAAGTAATCACAATAGCTAGTGCATGGATATCTTATAGAGTTTTTTTTAGTCAATAAGCCAAAGAAGAAAATAAAATAATAATAGGAGAAAGACAAAGTATATTTAATGAGAAAGGTCTAGAGATGGTAGTTGCTTTGGTCAAAGGCCATCGAACTAAATTGGCCTATTTTAATTTGTTGATTATTCAAAAATGACTATAAGAATTATTCTATTCGTTTATTTTGTGTGAAAGTATTTGATTTATTTTTATTTTTTGGAAATTTGTGGACTTAAATATGATCCAAATATTTCTATGATAATAATATTATGTCACATTTAGATTGAAATGGATAGTTTATAATTTGATTATTTCTAAATATTCAAATTAGTTATTCCCTTCGTCCCATATTAATTGTTAAGATTATTAAAAATATTTGTTATTTTACAAAATCAAGATGAAATTAATCAATTCTTCTCATTTTGCCTTTGATATAATTAAGTTATCTGAAAGTAATTGATATTGATTATATTGTATAAAAATTATAAATTTGAAGATTTCAAACAAGTAATTATTAGTTGAAATGCCAATAAGATGAGCTTAGTCTTGTTCTTAAATAAAATACATAGTTACTAAAGAGAAACAAGAATAAATTAGTAAAAATATCTTTTATTTCTAAATATTTGAGAGACGTGTATAAAAATGTGATAACTAATAAGAGATGGAGAAAATATTCTTTTAAGTTCCTTTTAAAAAAAAATAATTGTAAGTTCAACTTAAATCTTAAAAAGAAAAGTGAATAAGAAATACTTGATAAAAGGTTCGAGTCATTTATGAGTTAGTTGAGCATTTGGAAGGTCTAACATTTAAATTCTACTTATATCAAAGTATGATATTTTTCCAACTAAAAATTAACACTCCCTTCGTCCCATAATAGTTGTCATGTATATTAAAAATACTTTTCAAAATAGTTGTCAATTTAAATAATCATGAAAGAATTAATTATATTTTTTCAATTTCATCTTTAGCATTAATTATTCTAAAATTAAGAGACAGGTAGATAGATAAAAATTAATAAATTAATAAGGAATATATTAATCAAATAACACTCCTAATTAATATTTTTTTAAGAGTTGTGCAAAAATCTATCATGACAATTAAAAAGAGACGGAGAGAGTATCATTTAACTGACCCGCATACATTGCAAATTCTAATTGAGCAATTATGTACTCCCTCATTTTCAAAATACTTGTCTTCTTCCCTTTGGAACGTTGCAAATATTTTCCACCTCACTTAATCAATTAAGTATAAATAATTAACACATTCTAATTAAACACTATATAGAAAAGCTATTGTTATAGTAGAACTGCATTGTTGAGGGAAAAAAAGAAAAGAACTGCATCTATTATTTTATTCTTCTTTATCAAAAGAAAAGGGCTGATCTCAAACATATCCCGAACACAATTGGGGTTTCTGTTTTTACATCAATTTTAAGTTAATATATAATAATTAGATTCGTAATAAAATATTTATTATAGATAGAGTTAATAACACTTTTGGTCTGTCAGTTATAAGTTTTAATTTTATCCACTGCGATACCTAACTAAATATATTTAATTTTTAGTAATTGAAGTGTTCTCTTTTAATTACTATGCTTATCAATATTCATAAAATTTCAGGATTATTAATCGTTCTATTATTTAATTACTAATGTATTATGCAGATAGAATTAACAAAATAAGTCAGTCCCGCTCAACCCAATCCAAGCAAGAATTTGATGAGTTAGGACGGATTGTGATCCCTCGATCATTTGAAACGGCCTTAAAGTGGTCAACCCAATACATCCTAAAAAGGTCTGGGAGCGGGTTAGCCCTTTATTTTTCTAATTCCTTTTAATCAATAATACATTAAAAAAGAGTATGGGGGATTTGATAGCAAGGAGAGTAATGAAAATAATATTAATAAGGAAATTAGATAATATCGACACTTACTAACCTTCTACTCAAATTTTTTTATCTCTAAATCTTTTTGGTTAGAGTCATGTCCTTGATAAATTATAGATATGCCATCTATTGTCTAATCATCTCAACTTATTTATTCACTCAATCCATTTTGACCCGTGCATTTGACACTCCTAGTATTATGTTATGTTAAACTTATATTGTTTATCTATAATGAGCGTATTATTATACTTCTAAAAATAGTTCAAATATAACACATTTAAGTAATCAAAAGCACATGTTTTGGTTAATATGTGTTAACTCTTATATCACAAGGATCAAAATTAAAATTTAATAATAACAGAGAGATTCAAAAATGTAACTCCCTTTAAATATTTAATAAATTTTTTAATAAAAAAGATTATTGATTTCACATAAATATATATATATATATATATATATATATATATATATATATAAACGATATCGTAGATTAGCCCAATCTAAATATCTAAAACTTACGGTTGTGTTTGGTACGAAGGAAAATGTTTTCCTAGAAAATGTTGTTTTGAAAAACAAGTTGGTTTCTAAATTATTTTTTCATGTTTGGTTGGTGAGTGGAAAATATTTTCCGAAAAATATTTTCTATTGTTTGGTTAATGAATGAATTTTTTTTTTAGAAAATATCTTTTATTTTTGGCTACAGAGTAGAAAATATTTTTTAGAAAAATAGTTTCTGACATGAAAATCAACCCTAGTAATTGATTCGGGATCCGACCCCGACACTTAGTGTGGGACCCAACTCGACTTTTAACCCAAGATTCGACTTTCAAATTTAGACTCGATCCCGACTTTGGAATCGAAACCCGACTCCAGACCTAACTTTCAAATAATTTAATTTTTTAAAAAAAATAAATTTTAATTATTTTTTAGGGAGTGGGGCAGGGGGTCGGGGAGAGGAGTGGGGTGAAAAAAATGAAATTTTTAAAATTTAAAATATTTTTTAAAAAAACAAATTTAATTTTTTTCGTGTGGGGGGAGGGATGGTGGGTGGGGTCGAGGTAGGGGGGATAAGGTAAAAAAAGATCAATATTTGAAATATCTTCAAAAATAAATTTTTAAATTTTTATTTGGTGTGTGTGTGGAGTTTTGGGGGGGGCGGGGGGCGGTAGGGGGCTAGAGGGATGGGGGGCTGGTATGGGAGTCAGGATAGGAGTTGGGTAAAAAAATGAAACTTTCAAAATTTAAAATATTTTTTAAAAATAAATTTTTAAACTTATTTTGGCGGGGGGAGGAGGAGGGAGCGGACTGATGAGTGTGGGAGTGGGGGTTGCTAGGGGTGTCGAGGTGGGGGTGGGGTAAAAAGGGAAATTTTAAAATTTTAAAATATTTTTTAAAGAAATAAAGTTTTATATATTTTTTTTTTTGGGGGGGGGGTGATAGAGTGGTCGGGGTAGGTATAGGATAAAAAAATGAAATTTTCAAAATCTGAAATATATTTCAAAAATAAACTTTAATTTTGGGGGGAAGGGGGTCGTGATAGGGTTAGGTTAGAAGAAAATATTGTAATTTGAGGTTTGAGGAAAGTTTTGGAAAATATTTTCCTTAGTGTTTGGAAGGAAGTCATTTTTCTTAAATTTAAGAAAAATAAGTTAATTTGAAAAATATTTTTCAAAACATTTAAGCCAACCAAACATAAAAAAATTAAAAAATATTTTCCGAAAAATAATTTCCTTCGTACCAAACACACCCTAAGATCATACTCAATTTCTCTTTTAAGATAGTACTAAAATAGAAGTGTACAATACTAATAAGATTTGAGAGGGAAGAAAAGTACTACAAAAGATGAAGTTATGATGATGCATAATATTACAAGGAGAATATACTTTTGAAAGATAAAAGGCATGTCACATTCTTATTTTTGAAATTTAGGGTTTTTAGTTGTGTAAAACAAGTGTGGGTAGTCCACTAGTGTGGGCACACCATTGACTTGAAAAGTTTAAGTTAGAAAAAAAGAAAAAAATAATCTCAAAAGTCTTTTGTGAATGCAAGAGGTCATGAATATTGGAGAAAGGAAAAAACAAAAAATAAAAGTCAGGATTTTGTCTGGAAGATATACATTGACTAATTCATAACAGACTAAATCCAACAGAAAGAAGTAATATGTTGGCCCTCATTGTGGACCTATTGGTTTCTTCTTTATACAAGTCAAGCCAGATATTTCTTCTCATTTTTACTTAGTTGCAACTTACATCATGGTTTCATATTATTTGGCCTTTATATTTTTTTATTTATTCATTTTAATAAATTAAAAATTAGTTTTTTCTTTCAATATTAGTCTTATCATTAAGGATTTGTTTGGTAGCTGGTTTGAAAATAGATTATATATATATTAAATTTTGTATATGTAATATAATGTTTATGTTAAAATATGCACAACAAAAGCGATATTCAAAATCATTAATTTATATTATAACTAAATAATATTAATCCGAACAAGTTTAGAAGAAGCTTTCACAAAATTCGTTCAAAGATGAGGAATATCTAAAACTGTAACCTTCTGCTATTTTTCACACTAATTACTCTACCGAGCTTGTATGAACAGGTATTTGCTTTTCTAAAAAGGATACCTTTTTTTTACCGCGCCCTAACCTTTTTATACACACTATTTCAACTATAAAAGGGGTGGTTAAGAAGGAAATCAAGGAGAAATTAAAAGGAATCAAAAGCAAAAAGTTTTTGCCTTTTAGAGCCCGTTTGGATGGGCTTAAAAAAAGTAGTTTTTATGTATGAAGTGCTTTTAGAACTTTGAAGTGCTGAAAGTTATTTTTATAAATAAGCAGTTGAGTGTTTGGATAAAAGTGCTTATGATGTGAATTTTAGGGTTAAAAGAATAAAAAAAGATAGTTTGAGAATTTAGTTAAAATATAAGGGATATAAAAGTAATTTCCATGGTCAAAGAAAATGACTTTAAGCACTTTGAAAAAAAAAGTTAGGAATCCTAACTTTTCATTTTTGACTGACTTTAAGAACTTTATGGCTTAAAGTCAGCATAAGGCAAACACGTTCAAAAGCTAAAAAGGGGCTTTAAGTTGGTTTTGACCAACTTAAAGCCAATCCAAACGGGCTCTTAGGCAAAAACGCTTTCTGCTTTTATTCAAACATTTAAAATTCAAAATGTCTTACTCTATTAAGAGGGATAACACATAAATATCTCCTAAATTATGACCAATGTTCCAATGACACACCTTATTACCTCCCTCCTATATTATTTTAAAATAAAATACATCATAAATTTTAACGTGACCACACTCTCTTCAAGATAAGCGATTAAGCAAAAAAAATGGATACATATCATTTTTAATTGGTCATTTTATATTTAGTTAGTACATATAATTATTGATATTAAAACTTATATATATTTAATTATTTTTGTAAAATATTTATTTTAATTTTTTCCTCACTTTAATTTTTTTTCTTTTGTTAATTTGTTATCTTTTCACTTTTAATTATTTTTAAAAAATTATGTGTATTTTTAAAATAAATATTAAAAGGTGTCCTTTAATTTTAATGTTTTAATTTTTTTATATTTTATTTGATCTTCTTCCCTTATTTTGATATCTTTTCGAAATTAACTTATTTTAAATTTGGAATAAAATTTGAAATCAAATCAAATCAAAAGGAAAGGCAAAGAAAATAAAAAGAATAAATAAAATCAATAGAAAAAAAAACAATGAATGAGGTAAAAAAAATGAAGACAATTTTTTTAAAAAAAATTACGTCTATTAACTTAATTAAAATACAAGATATAAAATATAAGAAGATTTAAAAAGATAAAATTAAAATAATAAAAAATATATATTTACATAGGTGGCGGGCGCGTGTTGTACAAACGCAACCAACTTACCTTGTTGAAGGTGTCACGTCAGCACAAAAAGTGCACGAAAATGTAGAAAAATGAATTTAGGAGGGGGGGGGGGTTAATAGGACACTTAGTTAAGTTAAGTTGTGTCACTGGATTTCGATCATAGTTTAGGAGGGTACTTATGCATTAACCCCTATTAAGAAGAACAGTAAAATATAATTCTACTTCTTCTATAATATGTCCATTTTTCAACACTGGTTAATTCGTTGGACATATAACAAAGACCGCAAATTCATTAACAGAGGTTTTCAACCACGATATTAATTTGCAAAGAATAAATTAACCTTACCATAATAAATTACAAATTATTCTAATAAAAATATATAATTGGACTCCTCTTTTTAATTTTTGAACTCTACTATTACATCTTATTTAACTCCCCCTATTAAAATTACCTACACCAATCAATTAAATCAAACTTCTAAAAAATTTAATTCGTCGATTGATTTAATCATTTTTTTATGCTTAAATTATTTCACGTGGCGAACATATAATAAACCTGCATGATTTTTAAGTGATAACTTATAAGCAATCATAAATGGGTGCTTCTATCTCAAGTTCGAGACAAAATTGTATCAATTAATTATTATTTTATTAATATAATTTGTCATCATCCAATCTATTATGAATATATTGACTCATAATAGAGTTTCACCTTTTAATAGATTAAAATAATAAAATAAACTACATGGATCATAACAACTATATCAAAATTAAGAATATAAATACATGTAATGAATTAGAGATTTTGTTTATTAATATTTAGAATATAAATAAATATCTCTATTTAGTATGTTCAATACATACAAAATTTATCAACATGAAAAATTAAAATTTACCATTTTCATAATTAAGATCCAACCAATTTTTTTAATATGTTGGAGTATTATTCCGTTCTTTTTCTTTTCTCTCTTTGATTGATGGTTTATGAATAAAAATAGCCAAAAAGTTGGAAATAATAGAAAGGCTGATGTTAATATGTCAGATTTGCATATTGTTTCGAGAAACGAGAAGTATCTTATCTGACTTTTTCACAAAGGGTCTGTATGAAAAGTCATTCTGATTTTTTTTATTATTTTAATGTTTTTTATTATTATATTTCATTTTTTTCATCATTAATCTTTACTTTATTTGATTTCATACAATTTTTTTATTATTTATTTTTTTAAAAATACTTTATGTTTATTTTTTTCATTAGGATAACTTTGTTAGTATTTTAATTTTTAATATAAAGTAGAATTTATTATTGCATAAAGTTATAAATTTGTGTTTTTCCTCTTTTAAATCATATTTATATATATTATGTTGAAATTTGATAGAAGAGTATTATGTCAAATTTTTTGTTTTGAATTTAGAACTTATGTTATATTTTCAGTTTCATTTGTTTTCGTATTATTGATTTGATATTTCACCTTGCAAGCCATGTATTTTTTAGTTAGACTTGATAGATTATCTTTTTCAAAAATATTTTAATAATTTTATGATATTATATTTTTAATATTAATATTTTTGTCAAACATGTATTTCATGATGTTCATAGAAATCTTGTACTTATAGTTTTAATGACTAATTTAATTATATATTAATTTAAATATATAGATCAATTAACTTTTTATAATATTAGTTAAGAACATATGCTTATTAATTAATATATTTTCAAAAGACAATACACATCTTGAATATATCATTTATAAAGGCCCTTATTTATCTAATACAAATTTTAAAAAATTATTTTTTTTAAAATAATAATATAATCTTGTGATTACACTTGTGCAATCAAATAGGTCATCATAATTACTAGATTGTGTAATAAATAGACTAATAATTACACTAATTTAAATTATCAGATGACTTTTCAAACAGATCCAAACTAATTTCTAGACATCTAAAGTCTAATAGGTGTCAAATAAAATTTCTTGCCAAATTTAGGTGATTTACATTACATATATATTAACTCTCTTCTAGTGGAAGGATCTCCATATATATAATTCTGACCAATCCATAAATATAATTCTGACCAAGTTAATGCCTGCTAGAAGATTGATAAAAATCCTATTCATGAGTTGAAAAAAGTTTGGTTTTTATTGACGTGTTATAATTGTGGAAGACTAAACCAATAAAATTATGGAATACTCTTCTGCTATCCTTCATGCAACCCTAGAAGGTCAACATACAAATCTTAATTTAGTGCCTGTTTGACAGTTGTTAAAAACTATTTATTTCTAAAAGTATTTTTTAAAATGAGCTTTTTAGAAAAGTGCTTTTGAAAATGAAAAAAAAATATATATTTAATTAATTCATTTGAAAAAAAATATTTTTGATAAGTAGATTGTGGTTGACGAATTTATTTTAAAAGTATTTTAAGAATCAAATTACACAAGTATCAATGAACTTTTAATATTAAGATTATTTTATAGAGAAAAACTATTTTAAAAATTTTAATCAAATTTTTATTTATATTAAATTAAAATGTATATATGCAAATTTTTAATCAATATTATATATAGATAAATAAAAAATAAATTAAATATTGATATAATATTAACATGATGATTTAAATATAATTAAAAATATAAAATATAAAATAAAGATTCATAAACATAAAATTAAATTAAAAAATTATTATATAAAACTAAAATTCTTAAATGAAACTTAACATAACTTATGAGATTCTGTTTCTGCTTTTTATAAGGAGCAGAAATTTTTGACTTCTTCTTAATAGCAGAAAATCTAAAATCAGTTTTATTGATTTGTCAAACGCCTAAATTTAAAAAAAGCACTGTTTTTTTTAAAATAAGTAATTTTAACGTCGTAACAACAATGTCAAACAGCTGTTAATGAGCTCACATCTTGTGTCATATTTAATGGAGAAAATAACGAACTCATTCAAACTAGAAATTGAATCTATTTTGCCAAAGATAAATGAACAGCTAATGCTACAAAGTTTCTAAGAGCATTTAATTTCCACGAAGAAACTTGGAGCCAATTTCATTTAATATATGTTTTTATTGAAACAAGAGTAGTTGGCACTTTGCAAATGTAGTGTAATATTCATCAAGTTCTTTTAATTGTTTGATATTGATTTGATACACCTTTTAAATAGTACAACAACATATTCAGTGAAATTCCACAAGTGGGGTCTGGAAAGGGTAGGATGTATACAAACTTTACCACTACCTCATGGAAATAGAGAGGCTGTTTTTGGAAAACCTCTGGCTCAAAAGTATCAGCCACAAATACGAGAGAGAAGCTAATATATATATACATAATGGCAAAAATGAAAAGCGATGCAAATTGTACAAAACAAGAACAATAACAATAGCAAAATAATTTGATGATCAAGAGGCAATAACAACTATACTGGCATGCCTAGACCTAAGACCAATCATAAATCGTCACAAGGCAAGACATAATTTTATCTCTACTAGCCTTCTACTCCTACTAACCTTCTACCCTAATCCGCGACCTCCACTCCTTTCTATCTAAGGTCATTTCCTCAGTGATATAGAGCTGCGCCATATCATGTCTTATCACCTCTCCCTAATACTTTTTTGGTCTACTCCTACCCCTCCGCATAGCCCTCAAATCCAACCTTTCACACCTTTTAACCGGTGCATCAACACCTCTCCTCTACACATGTCCAAACCATCTCAGACTTGCTTCTCTCATCTTACCTGTCATAGAGGTCACTCCCACCTTCTCCCGAATAACCTCATTCCTAATATCATCACTCCTAGTGTGTCCACATATCCATCTCATCATCCTCATCTCCACAACATACATCTTCTGAACATGCAAATTCTTGACTGGCCAGCACTCCACTCCATATAACAATGCAGTCTAACCACCATTCTATAGAACTTACCTTTAAGTTTAGGTAGTACCTTATTATCATACGGTACTCCAAAGGCAAGCCTCCATTTCATCCATGCTGCCCCAATGCGAAGCGTGATATCATAGTCGATGTATCCACTACTCTAGATGATGGATCCAAGGTATTTAAAGCTTTCTATCTTGGGGATAGATTGAGTGGCAAGCCTCACTTTCATACCCTCTTCATCCCTTGCTACACTGAATTTGCACTCAAAGTATTTTGTTTTAGTCCTACTCAATTTGAACCCTTTGAACTCTAAAGTTTGTCTCCAAACCTCCAACCTATCATTAACTCTGTCCCGAATCTCATCAATCAACACTATGTCATCTGCAAATAGCATATTACACCATGGAACCTCATCTAGAATAGAACGTGTCAGCTCATCCATCACCAAGGCAAAAAGAAATGGACTCAGCACAATTCCTTGATGTAATCCCATTTCAACAGGAAAATGCTCTGATTCACCCCCCACCGTCCTGACCCGGGTCTTGGCTCCAACATACATTTTATTTATCTCCCTAGTACACCATTGGGACACATTTAGACTTCAGATACCTCTAGAGGACGTCCCTCAAAACTTTATCATAAGCCTTTTCAAGATCAATGAACACCATATGAAAGTCTCTTTTTTTCCTCTAAATTTCTCCACCAATCCGAACTGATTCTCCAAGATTGTCACTTGTCTTCTCATCCTCATCTCCACCACTCTCTCCTATATCTTCATAATTTGGCTTAGCAATTTGATACCTCTGTAATTATTATAATTTTAGATATCACCCTTGTTCTTGTACAATGAAACCATAGTACTCCACCTCCATTCATCGAGCATTTTAGTTGCCTTCAAAATAGCATTAAATAACCTAGTCAACCACTCCAAACCTGCCTTGTCAGTATTCTTCCAAAAGTCCACTAAAATTTCATCGGGATCGATCTCTCTCCCCCTTTTCATTCTATTAATAGTACGGCTAACCTCCTCAACCCTAAAACACCTGTAGTACCCAAAATTCTAAAAATTATGAGAGTGCGCCAAATCACTCAATACAATGTCTCTGTCTCCTTTTTCATTTAGGAGTCCACAGAAATAAGTATGCCACCTTTGCTTGATAGAGATCTCGCCAATTAACATTTCACCTTCCTCGTCCTTTATGCACTTTACTAGATCTAAATCACGTTCTTTTCTCTCTCTCGCTTTAGCGAGCCTATACAATCTCTTATTCCCACATTTATCCCCTAACTCGACATATAAGCATTTAAAAATTATCGTCTTAGCACTGGTGACAACCGACTTCGCTTTCGTTTTCGCCTTCTTATATATATCTTTAAGCCTACACTTTTCATCCTCATCCATGTACTCTAACCACTCTGTATACGCAACTTTCTTAGCTTTTATTTTGCCTCATACTTCTCCATTCCACCACCAATCTCCTTGATGACCACCAAAGATTCCTCTAGATACCCCTAGAACCTCGGTAGCTGCTTTTCTAATGTAACTAGCAGTCGTGTCCCACATGTTGTTCACATCTCCGATACTACTCTAGGCCCCCAGATCAATCAACTTCTCCCCCATCTTCCGAGAAAGAGCGGGAGTCAGACCCCCCATCTAATCCTCGATCGATCATAAAGGGTCTTCTTTCTCTTATCCCTCATAATCTCCATGTCCATCACCAAAAACCTATGCTGAGTAGTAACATTTTCACTCGAAATGACCTTACAATCCTTACAAAGGCCTCTGCACTTTTTAAATAGTACCATAATAAATAGAATGAAAATTTACTATATCATCTTTTGAATTTAATAAATTCAATGTTATGCATTTGAATACAATTAACTATAGTTAATAAAGGTAAATTAAGAACTAAATGTTAGATTATCTCTTGATTTTTTAAAATTTAATACGTAAAAATAAATTTATATTTTTAATATAGTAAACAGGTAAAAGTGAATGAATGGAGTATTGTTCTTTGATTTGCATTCTATTTTTGTCATTTTGCAATTTGCTCCTACTATCACACCAAATATAAGCCTGTCGAGTTTTCAAAAATAAAATAAAAGAAATTCAATTTCGTCCATGCAAATCTAAAACATACTAATTAACTAGGCCTCATTTATTTTTATTTCGTGTAAGATCGTTCGATTTTGAATATATATTCAAATATTAAGATGTATATTAAGATTTAGATGTTTAAATTTAAATATATATACATCTGAATATTAAGATAATGTATTAAGATCTGAATATTAAGATAATGTATTAAGATCTGAATATGAAATAATTAAAACTGATTTTCTAATGTATAACATTTTTCTTTACTTAAAAATAAATATGTAATGACCCAAAAATGTCGTTAGTTAGGTGGGATCAAATTATTTTGAAATTGAATTATCCAGACCTGCATTATCTCGGCATAGCGACAAAATTTTAATCACAGCGGCGCTGCCATAGCGGGACAGTTGGAACATAATTAAAAGGATGTGAATTTTTATTTCCTCTCTTTTTTTCTTTTAAGTGCCAAAATAGGTGAGGGACACCCAAAAACCCTCAAGAAAGCTTCTCTAGGCCTAATGAGAAGGGAGTGAGAGATTTCTAGCATAGAGGAGGCTGCAAACCACAAATTCCAAGCCCGTCTACGTTTTTTCCTCCACTCGAAAGTCAAATATCGTCCAAATGGTAGTAGTCTAGAATTTGAAGGTAAACCCTGTTAATAACGTATTTAGAGGACCGGTGACTCTTGTGAGATTGAATTTAGACAATAGTTGGGTCATAACAAAATCCTAAAACCTCGGCTTATAGCTATTGGAGTGTATATAGAGATAGACTTATACAATAATTGTGTGTGTTCATGTCAATTATTCTTTGTGAACTACTTGAATAGTGCATATTATGAAATAAAGGTTGAACATGAATGACTTTGTGTTGATAAACCCTATGCAAGAACCTATTTGATTTTCAGTGGTTATAAGTGATGATTTTACATTTCTGTCTATGTTACATGTGCTTGTTACTATAATTGATAGTATTGTCTGCATGTATGAGAGTAAGAAAGATGTAACTAACTTAATGAAATGAATTTTGAGAATCAATTATGTGAAATGAACCTATTACTTGATTGTGCAAGCGAAATATTCATTGTGGTTTGGTGAATATGATTATGGTTGATATAAATATGTACCTAGGGATCACGTGTCACGTTCCGATACATATACATATACATATAGGAATCGAGTGTCACATTCCAATACATATACATATAATTATAAAAAATGGATGTCATATTCCAACACATATATATAGGAATCGAGTGTCGCGTTCCGACAAAACTATTGTTTGGGTATGGGTCCTATGAAAGGACCAATTATGTGTTAAGGTTTCTTTGAAGATGACCAATTATTGTGTGACTGTGATTAAATGTGATTTTATGGGGGAGGACCGTGGTAGAGAAAATTGACACTACCTAATTGACCATTACTCGTCTTGTGTAATAATTAAGGTGAGAGGGCTATTGTTGGTTGTTGTATAGAGACTGATCCTGGAAATTGAGCTATGCTTAAGGAAAGGTAATAGTAATGTTATTCTTGCATATGCTTATGGTTATCATATTGTGGTGCTTAGATGTGTTAATGATTTCAGCTATGGAAGGTGTGCGATGAGACCCAAAGGGCTTGATATACGAGCTAAGTGACTAGGCCAGATCTTGGAAGAGATAGTTCAGTCCGAATTGGTTACTAATTGTGTTATGGTGGACCATGTGGCCGAAGTACTATGTCGTGGTAGTGAAAACTTGTATAAAGTGTGACAACTGGGCTAAACCTTGATATGTATTAGAGTTAGCAGAGGACTCAGGAGAAGAGATGGGTGTTAGGCTCGAATTGAATGGCATGGGTTATTATGTGAAAAGTGGGGATGAAAAAATTTCGTACTTAAATATTGAACGTGTAGTTTTCTTAAATGCATGGTTACTCTTGTTAATTATTGTATAATATGCGATGGGTATCGAATTGACCGATGATGCCTATCAGTACGTGTTGTTTGTACTGATAATACTCTTGCTATGCTACTTGGCATAGTCTGGTTATAAAGTCAGTAATGTTTCTTAGATGAAGACGACAATGATTCTCCACTAGCTTCTACTCTTCATTCCTTATGGTGGGAGTTGTGTCTTGTTCTTATTTATAAATTGTATTCTTAGATGCTCTTGTATCTGTTTAGACTAGTTTCTTGAGAGGGATATTTAGTGTATTTCCTTAACTACCTTAATTAATTAAGAGATTTATTACTTTTTCATAACTTCCACATTGACTTGACTTCAAAATTGGTGTAAGAATTCTCCTATCTAGATATTAGAGTAGGTGCTCACACGACCCGATGTGATGAATCGTGACAAAATAATTTTAAATTTAATAAAATATTGAATTAATCTAATACTATATATATCAACAAAATAATTTATTTGTTTTGATGACTCCTTCAACATTGGATGGCAATAAAAAATTATTCATTTGTTTACTTCTATCCTAGTGCTACCAAATGTGTGGGGAGGGGGGGGGGGGGGGGCGGAGAATCTAAACAACTATTTTTTTATCTGTTGGTGTGATGGAAAATATTTTGTAAACTCTTTTATAAAATAAATCATTTTTTGATTTTTAGTAAACTGTTTTTAAAGAAAATAATTATTTAATTCTACCAAAAGAGAAAAAGATGACTTAAATTATCACGTTTTTTTTTTTTGCAGAAGCCACTTTCCTTTACCATTATCCCAGCTTTAGTTTCAATAATTGCTTCAACTAACTTAGATATTACATATTATCAATATATAATACTCAGAATATTATCTAATTTGTTAACATTAACATCAATTTTTAGTAAATATTTTTTTCAATACAACTCTTTTTTTTTTGGAAAACTTTCTTCACTCTCCAACCAAACACCAAAAACCTTTTTCCATTTTTTCTTAGAATATAAATCATTTTAAAAAAATATTTTTCAAAAAGTAACTTCCCTAAGCCAGCCATAGTTCGTGGTGTCACGATCTATTTTTATTCTCAAAGTAGTAAAATACTATTCTAATTTCTATATCAACCAAAGTCTCTAATAATACACGTCGTATATATAAAGTAACACTAGCAAGAAAAAGTCTGATAATATTTAAGGAATTTTTATGAAATTGGTGACACGTTATTGTCTCAAATTGTGGATGTCATGGCAAGTAATTTGAATGAACAATTCAAACTGGCCAGAGAGTTCAAAGTAAATAAACAAATTTAAAAAAAAAAAAAAAATCTACGTTTTATACACCGTTAAGGTAAATAATTCTTATACTATCAGGTTATCTTTATCTGTTGTAACATGTAACATACCATATGTTTAAGATTTCAAATCATATATCTTAAGAAAATTTACTTGTAGATATATTTTGGATGATCAAACAGTATAAATAATTTTATTTAGACACAAAATATAAACTCTACAAAAGATATTTAATAAAGTTAAACATGGCTAATTAATGCTATAATTTAGTACTAAAAGACCGGTTTATCGACTTTTGAAGTGTGAAATGGACTTAGAAGGAATATAAGTTTGAAAAACAAAGAAGTTATTGGGGATGATTTGTTTTGGCATTAACGGCGCACAAAGACCATATGATGATATTGATAGGTATATTGTATATTAAAATGACATTACACCAATGAGCACTTTTTATCATGTTTGCAACATTTGAACCATTCAACGTAACTATAAGAGAAAAAAAAAAATAAGGACAATGTGTTATTGTTTACTAATACATTTTGATAGGTATAGACTATGTTTTTTTTTTCCAAAAAAAAAAGAAAAAGAAAGTTATATCCAGGAAGAGAGATGAACCTAACCTTCGATAATTTGATATTGTTTGCTAGTACGTGATTTGTTTCTGGTTACTAACATAAATATCGAATAATTAAAATCATCAAAAATTATTTTAGTACCGACTTGAAGGCACAAGCTACTAAACAAAAGCTTTACACTCCCAATTTTTGATGTCCCTTCTTTGTTTTTTGGTAAATAGTAGGTTTTAATGGTCCAATATTTTTCTTCGAAAATGTCTATTTCTTATGTAAAACCGTACAAGATCTTTACCAAAAAAAATGAAAGAGAATTATTTGGCCATGTATTGATTGAATGTATTGTTAAATGAAAAAGAATGAGTAGAAGAAATTGATTAAAAGAAAATCATTAACAGCTTTGCACTTCAAAAATAAGAGAAATACTTAAAATAAAATTAAATATCAAAGTTTTCTGAACAAACTTAAGACCTTATAACAAAGTTTGGTTTTAGAAAAAAGTGAAAAACGAACGTCAATTGAGTCGCCTTTTATCATGACACGCTTTGGTTAGTCGTAATTGGCTCCTAACGAGCGATTACAAGTAATAATAACAAGTAATACTTGTATACTTTATATCAATGAGTACTACGATGTCATGCTCAAGTTATCGTAAAAATGGATTTAGAAAATGCTTTTATATTCAACAATATCATGTTATAATCATGAGAGATTATAACATTGATTAAATATCTAAAAATGAAATGTTGTCTTACAACGTGCCCGCTTCAGAATATATTTTAGGTAATTTCAAAGCAATTTTTGCACATCAGACTTCATACTTTGGAAAAAGCAAGCATTCTGAATGTTAAAGTCCCATTTACTTTGAAATTGGCAAGCTTCCTAAACCAATAAAACTACTTTTCCTCTAATTTGACGTCCAATAAGGGGACCCAATCCCCAATCCAGACCTGGACTTGAACCTAGACGTTGACCCTTGACATGGACTCAATTGGGAACCTTACCCCCACTCAACCTTGACACAAAATTCGAATCTCGATCCGATCCACAACATAACCTCGACACACAATTCAAACCTCTGACTAACCCCAATTTGGGACTCAAACCCTGACCTCGACCCAAGCCTGATGTACTTATGAACTTGTTTGTGAATATTTGATTAAGAAAATTGATCGATATCTCTAAGTAAAAATAATAAAAGTAAGACAAGAAGGGGTTGTTCAGATGGTAAGCATATTCCACCTACAATCGTAGCTTTAGGTTCGAGTCACCAAGAAAGCAAAAAGGTGAAAGCTCCTAGAAATGAGTTAAATAAAAAATAAAATAATAATTAAAGTTAAATCAAATTAGGCGAATTAGGTATTACCCATCATTTAGCTTGTCTTGACCCAATCCATATCAATTCAAGTGAGTTTCGAACCGAGTTGCACGTTGACCTATCTATTGATTCAACCATCTTAACCCGTCCAATTTGAGACCAAATAGTCAATTTACCACCTCAAGAGTGTTATAAATTAGAGCATCCGAATGTGAAATTGAGGGGTTAAAAGGAAGAAACGACACCAAGAAAAATGGGCCTAGATAATAGAGAAAAGAAGTCCTGGCCCTGAGATTTGGTGATGAACAGGCAGTCAATCATTACATTTAGAAAAAATTACATAATTACACATATTTTACTATCATATTTATAATTATTATTATTATCTATACTTTCAAAATATCATATATCTTATCACTAATTAATAGTTTCTTATCATATATTGAGGAAGATACACTTAAATACATATATTTTTGCTATCACATATATTAAATAGGAAGGTAGGCGAGCGAAATTCGTATGTATCCCAGATACATGTGAATCATACTAGATATATGTATTTATATGTATCTATCGTGATTCGCATATATCTTAGATATTAGATACATGCAAGAGTAGCAAGCGAGATAGGAAAGAGGCGAGGGAGACGAGCGAGATTTGTCATGTATTCCAAATACATGTGAATCCACTTTGATACAATGTATCTAGAACAAATTACACCTAATTTTGACCTCATGTATCTCAAAATACATATATTTGAACGTATTTGAATATATCTAGACGTACAAAAATGATAAAATACGTAATATTACAAATTAAAGTGTATCTAAGTAATTAACTTCTAAATTAGTAAAATTTATGTAAGTTCCGCTATTTTGTATTCAATCATTTTCAAAACCATATCATAATAAATTAGTAAGAGGAGGAAAAGTTCACATTTCAAGTTTGTATTATTTCTTTTCTTCTTACTATACATTAGAGGAAATTAATTATTAAAGCAATACTTTTTAACATTATTGTGCTCTAACACTTTGAATTGTCTAACCTTATTCCTTTCTGATTTAGGAATATAATGTCTAAACACGTGTACACGTGCATAATTTTTTCCATATGACAAATTCGTGATATAATTATTTAATTGCAAATATCTTTGTATATCTATCTTCTGAAAGTGATTATTTTTTTTCAACTCTCTTCTGTCTGAATTTAAGTGGCTATTAAGTTGACTTTTTAAGACTGTTGACCAGCTTGAATCGATATTTGACTTTAATATTTTAAAATGTAGAAAACTATAGTGCCTATTTACTAAATCAGGAGAATGTGATATTCAAACTATTTAGGTTTTAGTTGCAAAGAAAATCTAAGATTAGAGAAGAGACATGTTTTAAGAGCATATTATCAAGAATGACTATAGTTTATTTTATTAACTAGCTATATATTTGTATAAATATGTTTTTAATTTATTTATACTATAATTCAATCGTAAATATAATGCATAAAATAAGATAAAATATATTATATAACTAATACTCCTTTATTTACCTCCTTAAAACTCTCAACTTTTTATTATTAAATTAACAATTACTATTTACCTATTGAAGACATATCCAATTGAAATCTAAATAGATTAACGAAAAATTTGGGATATACCTCTACTTCTATTGTCTTGTCTTCATTGTTATTGTTAAAATTTGGCATACGCGATAATTTAAATACCCTTACGAATACAACAATACAATATACATATGAATATCTCTGCTCTAGTATCCATTTTAGTTCAGCACATAGTGAACAAAATATTTGGTTAAGTGAATATCCTGCTTCTGAAATGCCCTTTTTGTATTCTCAAGTATTTTCTTGGTTGATATTCTTTCATTTCACTTAAGTGAATATCGTGCTTCCTCCAACTAGTATAAGCTGCTTTAGAGGCTATTAATCTCTCATACTAGTTTCCATCGATTCTTTCTATTAGATGTATAGAGTAATTTCTATGACAAAAAAAAAACAAATACTTACTAATTTCATTTCAGGAAATATTTGTACTTTGCCTTTTCAACAGTAAATTCACACAAAAATAAGAAAACAATTGCCAAAATGAAAATCAAATCTACATATGCCTTAGCAGCAGCATCCCAAAATACAAAAAGACAGCAACACCAAATTAAGGTGTAAAATAGAAAGGAGAAAAATTATTAACACTAAAACAGTTAACCTTCAGATTTTAGAATCATCATCAGGCCGAGGGGAAGCCATTGAAGATCTGAATAGCATAGAGAAATAGAGTGAGAGAAAGAGAGAGTATGCATGTGTGCGCCTCTGCTAGACATAGATAGATTTATAGACAGAGAGAGAGAGATGATGATGATGAAGAGGAGCGAGCAGCACAATGGAGAAGGGAAATACTTTCAGATTGAAAACTATATAAATTCCATCATGATTTAATTTGGATCAGTGTTTTCGTTTCCACATGTTTCCTTTCTCCATTTTCGCCGCTTCAAGCTCTTCTCCTCAATGCTATTTTTCTCTTCACATGGCTTGCCCCCCTCTAGCTTTACTTGGGAGTCATTAGCTTTATTATATACCTATGACTAGGGTTTCACTTTCTTTGTTGTGGAAGGACTATTTTACCCCTCCTCCCATTGATGTGCATTTAACAAATTGTTTTCAAAGAGAGAGATTCTGTTTTCGTTAAACATAAATTTTATTTAATTAATTTATTTTAAATTTGAATTGAATAATTAATTTGAACTGCACAATTATATAAGTCTAGTATTCAAGACAAATATTCGTTAACATATTTTAACGAATATGTTATTAAAAATTGTAATGAACAGAAGCAACACCGAAGAATATCGTGAACCTTATGGATAATGAAGATATCACACCAGGCCATATCAAAAGTCATCTCCAGGTAATTTTATGCATGTGTTTCCAAGCATTTTTTTTCATATACAAAATTATAAGAAAAAAAACTCAAAGTAGTATTTAGAAATTTCATGTATTAGTATTTAAAATTATGCAATATATTTTTTATTGTTATTTCTAAGAAAAAAAACTAAAATTAGTACTTGGAAATTTCATTTATTTTTTAAAAAAATTAGATATTTAAAATTGGAATGAATTATTTAGTGTTGAGTTTTTCCGTTAAAATTAAGGGTGAATTTGTACTATATATAGTGAGAGGGATATATTTAAACCGAAAGCATAGCAAAAATAGTATATTTAACCCGAAAGTATAACAAGAAATATATTTAAGCTATTTTTAATAATACAGGGTATATTTAACCCTTCTCCGTATCTAAATTGTCCAAGATTGTGGGTCATGTCAGTTCAGGAACACTACATTTCTAATCGTCCTAATAATCATGCATCTCTTTTTCATTAGGTTCACTATGCTGTTTGGGATCCTAGTAAAGTTAGTTCAATTTTGGGAGCTTTAAAATTTAGTTAGTTTTATCGATGATTACTCATATAACTTGAAAGCTTCTGGTTCTCCAATAGTTTGATAAATCATAAACAGCACAAAATCTTTTGTCAATTATTTGGCTCTGCAGATGATCAAGTTTTTTATTTGAAAAATTAATTCGACTAGCTTTAAGAGCAAAACTTGAAAGAACTATAAAGATGAAAGTATGTTTTGACTAATTCAAGTAATAATGGTATCCGTTCTTTAATGGTTTAAACTTCAATAGATGATTCAAACAATTCAAGACGTGTGATCGCACAGTAATCATGGAGCAAATTTGTTTATACTTAATGCATTGCCATTTGCCAGACAGATGCTCAAACATATTGCACTCATTTTAAGTGCGAGTTTTTCAGTTTTAAAATGCCACCTAGTTCAGTTTTTATGACCAAAAATACAACTATATCAATGAGACTATTGCTACACTCAGAAATCCGCGATTTATCTCGAGAACTTCATCAGAAATGAAGCGCGCACACTTGAACGTCTGGCTTACATCTGAGATTGAGCAACATCTCAGCTAAAACGAAACAAAATTCCAGGGTAAACTTTGAATCTGTGCTAATTGATGGATGGAAAATGAGTTTTAGCTGAGATTATTAGTGCAGTTGAGAGATAGCAGTATCAGTTTCCTCCATGTCATTAAAGGCAAATGGTGTTGTCCCACTGAGTTGCTTACTGCAAATCCAAAAAAGTATATCAGATATGTCAAGCACAACCTGCTGTTCCTTTAATCCTATCTATTCACTTACTGAATCTACATCTGTCTGCCTAGCCAGTTAATTCAAAACTGATGAAATAATAGCAACTATCTGCGACACGATCAAGTAAGATAGATAAACGAGAAGTTACAGAGATAGGAATAGACCAACAAAGAACATATACCAAGAGAAGTCAAACTAGGATTGAATACCTTTGTGGAATGGAAGATTCTTGTGATAATGCCTTCTCCAGTCTCTCTTCAAATGGTGTTGCATGCCAGCTTACTTTCTGATCCTGCTAAGTCTCAAAGTCATCAGCTTTAAACTTATTGAGTTATGTAGCTCAAAGTTGAGATTTGGACTGAAATAAGGATAAAAGAGAAGACTAAAGAACTAAGCAGGACAAACCTCCTTATACTTGTTTGTTGAATTGGGAATCCCATTTCCATCCCACCATTTAGGAGATATACGAGAATCTTCGTCATCTTTCCAGTGAGCAGCAACCAATCCAAGTATAGGCCTATCTCCAGGAGTTCTGCCATAATGAACATTGTTACCGTAAACAGCACTAGTGTGCTGCTTACCCTCATCTTGGTTGACTGTAGATGGCTTCAGCCAAGAAGACAAGCTTGCTTCTACCTTTAAATCTTTATCAGCTGAAGCTTTTCTTAATTCAGACATTCCTAGTTCTGACGAAAAGCTTGCTTCATTTGGCCTTTCACCAGATTCTGTCATGTTACTGGACCATAATAGGGAATTAGAATTTTCAATGGAGTAGGAATCTTCATCAGACAACTCCTTCAACTGCGATGCTCTATCCACAGGGTTTAAAACTGGATAAACATACTGAGACCTGATCCGAGCAGCTTTTCCATTTGCTATGTTGTCTAAATATGTTGGATAAACAGTTCCTGGTGTTTGCATTTCATCACTTAATTTTAGTGGGGTTGGGTAGGGAGAATTCTTCGATGCATAGTAGTTGCCAGAAAACTCAGCCTGTTTTGAGTTTTCACTGTCAAGTGCAGATGCAGTACTTTTGGGTGAGACTGCAGACAGATCAGATTCACAATCAAAACGAACAATTTTATTCATGTACTGGGCACTGGGAGCAAAGATTGGTGAAACCACTGAAGCCGCATCTCTATGAGCCTGATTAGCATTAAACTCAATGGATGTCGGAGTGTTAGAAGATCCACTACCATGAATAGAGTTCTTTGGTAAACTTTGACCATTTTGTCCATCCGTCATGCAACTACAGAGACATAAGACAACATGAGATGTAAAATATATAGACACACATGCTAAATGCATACTTCCCATTAAAATAGCAAGGATACATTTAAAATGGATTTCGTTAACAAGATCAATCACAATTATTAGGGATTGGCTGAAGACATGCTATATATAAATTGACCAGCGTCTTTTTAGGTCCAAACGCTACCTGCTAAATGTATGAGCCAAGGAACCAGATTGTTTTTCCAATCCATTGCTTTTAATAGGTGTAATAGGGTGATCAGGTAGCAAATCCAGGTTGAGCTTTTCAACAGCCATATCAGAGAGCCAAGACTTGAATTTTAAGGGTTCAACACTTCTTGTTGAAGCTGATAGATCTTCGAATTTAGCCAAGCCTTTTCGAATTTCAGCTGGAGTCTCAGGTAAAGTTCCACATGCTTTAAGAAACTTGGCCTGCATAATAACTAGACAAATTTAGAAAATGCGAAAAACATCTAAAAATAGGTGGGAAACCTCAAGCCGAAGGTAGCCGAACATGACGGTTACTGTCTGAATAAAGTTGCAGAAATTATCAGTGTTCAAAACTAAAAGAAATATGAGGCAGTCTGTTAATCACAACAATTAGCAAATAAAAGAACAGGTTCTAAATTCTCTATTGGTTTAATTCACCACTAGGTGGAATTAGACCATCGGCTCTCCATAGTTGCCTGATTGCCTAAGTCAGTTGTATTAAGCTTTTTCATCTGCACAAAGGAGCTGTTGCTATCCTACATAATTAAAAATGTCTTATTTCTATAGACAGATTTCAGCAATCTACTCTGAGTGGGAATTTTGATGTGCTACTTAATGTGCACTGTTTAACTTTCAGTAAACCATAGCTCCAAGAAACTAAACATAAAAATGACTCCCGAATTCTTCAAATTTCCCAAGAGTGGAAATGTTTCAATATGAGGGAAATATCAGGAACTAAGAAATGAACATCTCTACCATTTGAAGAAGACAAATTATAGGCATGTGAATAACCCCTATGCTATTCATCTTTCTTATAGTTGGTATAATTGAATGGTTAACTTAGTTAGCTGCTTTAGAGTATGAAAAGATGCCTTCTTGCACTATCTTGTCAAGCGTATTAACTCATCAAATCTTGATGCTTTCTAGTACTGTATATACTTCTCATATTTCAGCACTTATTAGTTCATCATATATGAAATATACCTTAATATTCTCAGAAAAACAGAATCCTAAGCTAACATGGAAATTAGAACATGAAAATAATGAAATTATGGATGCAGTTTACTTTAAGTTTTATGTTACGAGTGGTTGATATTAAGTACCTTTCCTCTTAAAGTAAGAGGAGAATAGCAAGGAAACAAATTTCATCTATTTCTCTGCTTTTATCAAATCCTTATACATATCCCAACTGTTGCAACTTAAATTTTATAGCTGACAGAGGCTTATTTATATGATGAAATTTTGGGAAATTAACCTGATCCCTGAGCTCTTTCGTGTGTAGCTCAGACTTAGGTGTTCCTGCATCTTGATTAGCCTTTTCAGTTTTGTGCAAATCATCATCCTCCCCTTTTTCTGACATCATCAGCATAAAAACTTATGAGGTTGAAAATATTTAATGAATCGACTGAAGGAAGACAAAATCAGTTCAATTGGTTAAAATACTAATGTAAGCTTACTACCTTCAGAACTGAAAAGTGAAGATAATGGACTCCTATTACGAGACACCACTGGTTCCTGATCAAACAACAAAAATAGTTATGAGGAATTTCCGATTTCTTCCTTAGCAAGCAGAGCTACCAGAATACCGTAGCTATAGTTAAGTCTGATCAGAAATTCATCGTTATATAAAGTAGCTCTAGACAGCAAATTTTATCATTACTAGTAAAACAAAGAATTTCATTCACAATCATCTGAATCTATCATTTCTCGAGGCGAATTGAAAGTCCATAACAAATTCATAAATTAAATAAAAAAAGTATATAAGACGACCTTAGGAGGTATAGACTGAGAGACGAGATGAGATTTGGAATCCGGAGAAAGAGAGCCATCATTGATACGGAAACAGCCAAAGAGACATCCCATGGCGGCGACAACCAGCACCCTAAACACTCCAAAGATATCCCGATTATTCGTGTGGTCACTTTCTTCGGAAGGTAACCTAGACCATAACATATTTTCTCAGGTGATATATCTCATCCTTCAATTAGATTACCGATCAATTGATTGATAAAGACGCCATGAAAGTGAAAACCCTAGCTAAGGTATCAGTTGAATTCAGAGATTTAAAGAGATAGGCAAAATTATTATTGGTGGGGTGAGGAGTCACTGTATTTGAGAGTCCTTTTGGATTTTTGATTTTGAATTTCTAACCGGGAGGGAAAAAATAAAAAAGGCTTTATCTTTCCTTTGGCGATTTTTCCCCACTCGCGAGTATGTATGTTTTGGGTGAAACTCGCTCTTTTCTAATTGACGCGTGTCCCCGATAGCATAGATTTGCAAATTAAATTTATAGTTATCGCGCGATTAGTGTAATCTGTTTGATTAGGACAGTAATCCTCTCTAATCTCTAAGTTTTTGGAGGAAAAAGGAAAGTTCATTTCAATTACACCTTCTACCTAATTTGTCTCGAAAATAAGGTGAAAAAAAAAATTGCCCTCTCTCCCTCCTATCTTAGTGGATAACATTACTAAAATTGTTTCTCCCTAAATATTTATATTAATTTATAAAATCAAAATAGAATCAATTGTCTTTTTCATTTATTTTACTTATATACTGTATTAAAAATAAACATCCATTGTTACTTGTTCAGATTAGAATATCAAAAGATGATTTATCATTTATTTTCTAACTTATTCTTATTATAAACTATAATTATTTCTCAATGTACTTTTCAAACCATTGAATTAATTATATTGAAAGGCCGATAAAACAAATTTGTCATTCTATTATGAAAAAATTACTTAAATATACAGCTTATTTATCATATTTTTTAAAAATTTTAACTATTTGAAAAAATTATAAAAATCTCTACTCTCTCATATTCTCAGATTTATTATTTTACGCGGTGTATCGATCGGATATATCACTTTACGTGATGTATCGGGGCATTTGAGTGATATATCCGGAGCTGAGACGCGATGTATCAAGACATTGAGGGATGTATCCAAAATCGACAAGCGATGTATCGAGACATTTTGGAATATTTGAATTCCACCAAATTAAAAAAAAAAATTGTAATTTAAAAAAGAATAGAAATATGATATAATTAACTTTTAACACTATGAGATTTATATGATCTCTACATCTATTATTTACTTCAGGGAGAAAAAACAACGAGATAACAGAGGAGAGAACGAACGAGGCGATAAAATGTGAATTAAGCGTTATGGTGAGTCAAGTTGATAAGAAAAAATGGATAAAGGGTGTTGTTAAACAACAAGCGGACAAAGTTGGATGTCCACTTATAATTAACTTTCTTTTTGTGTGGGTCCCACCCACTATATTTTGTTCCTTCTTATGACTATAAATATTGCCAGATTTTGGCAATAAGAATACACGAACATATACACAGCAAGTTAATTTCTTCTCTTCCTCTTCTGTTCTCCTTTCTCCTCTTTAGTTTCTTCGCTTTATTTTGTTGAATTAAGATATTTTATAACACGTTATCAGCACGAAGCTCTAATTTTTCAGAAAATTAACTTCTATATCAGGTATATCTATTAAAGAAATTTAATTTTTAAGTTGTCTTTGTTACTTTCAAATTAATTTTTATCATGTCAAACTTGTCAAAATTGGAATTTGTGGCACTTGATATTTCTGGCAAAAATTATTTGTCATGGGTACTTGATGTTGAAATTCACCTTACCGCTAAGGGTCTTGGTGATGCAATAATTGAAGGAAATACAATATCAAATCAGGATA
Source organism: Solanum dulcamara (assembly GCF_947179165.1). Lineage (NCBI taxonomy): Eukaryota > Viridiplantae > Streptophyta > Magnoliopsida > Solanales > Solanaceae > Solanum > Solanum dulcamara. Next base: position 13,446,231 of record NC_077242.1, read on the forward strand.
AAGCAAATGCTATGATTTTCCTTCGTCATCATTTAGATGAAAGCCTGAAAATGGAATACTTGACACTGAAAGATCCACTTGAATTGTGGAAAGACTTAAAAGGGAGGTATGACCACCTCAGGGCAACGGTATTGCCAAGGGCTCGTTATGAGTGGATGCACTTACGTTTTCAAGACTTTAAAACTGTAATTGAATATAATTCTGTTGTATTTAGAATAACTTCCCAATTAAAATTATGTGGGGAAACTATAAATGATGAGGACATGTTAGAAAAGACACTCACAACTTTTCATGCCTTTAATGTGATATTACAACAGCAATACCGTGAAAAAGGTTTTCATAAATATTCTGAATTGATCTCATGCCTTCTGGTGGCTGAACAACATAATGCCCATATGAATTTTCTAACTTATTCTTATTATAAACTATAATTATTTCTCAATGTACTTTTCAAACCATTGAATTAATTATATTGAAAGGCCGATAAAACAAATTTGTCATTCTATTATGAAAAAATTACTTAAATATACAGCTTATTTATCATATTTTTTAAAAATTTTAACTATTTGAAAAAATTATAAAAATCTCTACTCTCTCATATTCTCAGATTTATTATTTTACGCGGTGTATCGATCGGATATATCACTTTACGTGATGTATCGGGGCATTTGAGTGATATATCCGGAGCTGAGACGCGATGTATCAAGACATTGAGGGATGTATCCAAAATCGACAAGCGATGTATCGAGACATTTTGGAATATTTGAATTCCACCAAATTAAAAAAAAAAATTGTAATTTAAAAAAGAATAGAAATATGATATAATTAACTTTTAACACTATGAGATTTATATGATCTCTACATCTATTATTTACTTCAGGGAGAAAAAACAACGAGATAACAGAGGAGAGAACGAACGAGGCGATAAAATGTGAATTAAGCGTTATGGTGAGTCAAGTTGATAAGAAAAAATGGATAAAGGGTGTTGTTAAACAACAAGCGGACAAAGTTGGATGTCCACTTATAATTAACTTTCTTTTTGTGTGGGTCCCACCCACTATATTTTGTTCCTTCTTATGACTATAAATATTGCCAGATTTTGGCAATAAGAATACACGAACATATACACAGCAAGTTAATTTCTTCTCTTCCTCTTCTGTTCTCCTTTCTCCTCTTTAGTTTCTTCGCTTTATTTTGTTGAATTAAGATATTTTATAACACGTTATCAGCACGAAGCTCTAATTTTTCAGAAAATTAACTTCTATATCAGGTATATCTATTAAAGAAATTTAATTTTTAAGTTGTCTTTGTTACTTTCAAATTAATTTTTATCATGTCAAACTTGTCAAAATTGGAATTTGTGGCACTTGATATTTCTGGCAAAAATTATTTGTCATGGGTACTTGATGTTGAAATTCACCTTACCGCTAAGGGTCTTGGTGATGCAATAATTGAAGGAAATACAATATCAAATCAGGATAAAGCAAATGCTATGATTTTCCTTCGTCATCATTTAGATGAAAGCCTGAAAATGGAATACTTGACACTGAAAGATCCACTTGAATTGTGGAAAGACTTAAAAGGGAGGTATGACCACCTCAGGGCAACGGTATTGCCAAGGGCTCGTTATGAGTGGATGCACTTACGTTTTCAAGACTTTAAAACTGTAATTGAATATAATTCTGTTGTATTTAGAATAACTTCCCAATTAAAATTATGTGGGGAAACTATAAATGATGAGGACATGTTAGAAAAGACACTCACAACTTTTCATGCCTTTAATGTGATATTACAACAGCAATACCGTGAAAAAGGTTTTCATAAATATTCTGAATTGATCTCATGCCTTCTGGTGGCTGAACAACATAATGCCCATATGAATTTTCTAACTTATTCTTATTATAAACTATAATTATTTCTCAATGTACTTTTCAAACCATTGAATTAATTATATTGAAAGGCCGATAAAACAAATTTGTCATTCTATTATGAAAAAATTACTTAAATATACAGCTTATTTATCATATTTTTTAAAAATTTTAACTATTTGAAAAAATTATAAAAATCTCTACTCTCTCATATTCTCAGATTTATTATTTTACGCGGTGTATCGATCGGATATATCACTTTACGTGATGTATCGGGGCATTTGAGTGATATATCCGGAGCTGAGACGCGATGTATCAAGACATTGAGGGATGTATCCAAAATCGACAAGCGATGTATCGAGACATTTTGGAATATTTGAATTCCACCAAATTAAAAAAAAAAATTGTAATTTAAAAAAGAATAGAAATATGATATAATTAACTTTTAACACTATGAGATTTATATGATCTCTACATCTATTATTTACTTCAGGGAGAAAAAACAACGAGATAACAGAGGAGAGAACGAACGAGGCGATAAAATGTGAATTAAGCGTTATGGTGAGTCAAGTTGATAAGAAAAAATGGATAAAGGGTGTTGTTAAACAACAAGCGGACAAAGTTGGATGTCCACTTATAATTAACTTTCTTTTTGTGTGGGTCCCACCCACTATATTTTGTTCCTTCTTATGACTATAAATATTGCCAGATTTTGGCAATAAGAATACACGAACATATACACAGCAAGTTAATTTCTTCTCTTCCTCTTCTGTTCTCCTTTCTCCTCTTTAGTTTCTTCGCTTTATTTTGTTGAATTAAGATATTTTATAACACGTTATCAGCACGAAGCTCTAATTTTTCAGAAAATTAACTTCTATATCAGGTATATCTATTAAAGAAATTTAATTTTTAAGTTGTCTTTGTTACTTTCAAATTAATTTTTATCATGTCAAACTTGTCAAAATTGGAATTTGTGGCACTTGATATTTCTGGCAAAAATTATTTGTCATGGGTACTTGATGCTGAAATTCACCTTACCGCTAAGGGTCTTGGTGATGCAATAATTGAAGGAAATACAATATCAAATCAGGATAAAGCAAATGCTATGATTTTCCTTCGTCATCATTTAGATGAAAGCCTGAAAATGGAATACTTGACACTGAAAGATCCACTTGAATTGTGGAAAGACTTAAAAGGGAGGTATGACCACCTCAGGGCAACGGTATTGCCAAGGGCTCGTTATGAGTGGATGCACTTACGTTTTCAAGATTTTAAAACTGTAATTGAATATAATTCTGTTGTATTTAGAATAACTTCCCAATTAAAATTATGTGGGGAAACTATAAATGATGAGGACATGTTAGAAAAGACACTCACAACTTTTCATGCCTTTAATGTGATATTACAACAGCAATACCGTGAAAAAGGTTTTCATAAATATTCTGAATTGATCTCATGCCTTCTGGTGGCTGAACAACATAATGCCCTTTTAATGAAAAATCATGAAGCCCGATCCACTGGAACTGCTCCGTTACCGGAGGCAAATATGGTAAAAGCACATGGCCAGTTTGAAAGAAGACATAATAAAAATCAAGGCCACAATAATGTGCGTGGGCGTGGCAATGGCAGAGGACGATATAATAATCGTCGTGGTGGTGGTCCACATAAAAGGGAGAACAATATCAGTTCTCAAAATGGCCCTTCAAGAAGTAACTGTCATCGTTGTGGTATGAAAGGACACTGGAAAAATGAATTTCGGACGCCTGAGCATTTTGTAAGACTTTATCAAAATTCTTTCAAAAGAAAGGCAAATAGAGGTGGTGCCTCTTCTTCTAATGCTCGGATAGAGTCACACTTGGCGTTCGAAAATAATGTTGAGGCAAGGCCTTTGAATAATGATAATATTGAAGCAAATCTGGCTTTAAAGGATGATGATTTTAATGACCTCAATGATATTACTCATTTGGAGGTTGAAGATTTTTTTAAGGATCTTAATTGATGCTTAATTTCATGTTTTTCAATATGTTGTCAGTTTTATGTACTTTGAATTATCTTGTTTTTACGTTTATGTATTTGAAAAAAATAAAAAATAATAATAATAATAAAAAATCAGGGCCACATTTTTATGATAATTGTATATTATTTATTACATTATGCTATTTTACAATGTTGTAATTAATTACTATTAGTGTGCTATTATTTAATCTTAATATCATATTGTTACTAAAAATAATATTCGCCTTATTTAAATGTCATTATACTAATTGTTTATTCTTGTTGATGTTTTAGACATTAATAATTTACAATGATTGTATTATTTTTGTCAATAAACAAATTATCTATACATGATGAATAATATTATATTAATATTTTATAATATTTTATATTTGTTTTTAATACTTATGTATAATATTTATTTAAGGTTAATAAGTATATAATTCCATAAACTAAATTATTGTAACATTCATCATAATTGAATCATATAATTTTTTAAATTCTAAATTATCATAATTTAACTTTAAAAAAAAGGGACTTATGTTTTTCTATCAAAATTATTACTTATTTTATTTCTTACAATGCATTTTTATTTTATGAAGATAAATAAATTTATCAGTCTTCAATTGGATTCAAGATGAATAATGGAGATATGTGTCTTCTGGATAGTGCCACAACTCATACGATATTAAAAGAAAAGAAATATTTCTTTCATTTTATTATGAAAAAGACCTATGTCAATACAATATCTGGTAGTACAAAATTGATTGAGGGATCTGGAAAAGCGGCCTTATTACTACCTCAAGGAACGATATTGGTAATTGATAATGCATTGTATTGTAGTAAGTCTCAAAGAAACTTGTTAAGTTTCAAGGTTATTCGCCAAAATGGCTATCATATTGAGACTGCAAATGAAGGAAAGGTTGAATACCTTTATATTACTATAATAAATATGGAGAAGAAAATTGTGCACGAAAAATTACCTGCACTTTCTTCTGGGTTGTACCATACAAATATTGGTACTGTTGAATCACATGCCATTGTAAATAAAAGGTTTACTGATTCTAATGATTTTATCATTTGGCATGACCGGTTGGGCCATCTTGGTTATAATATGATGCGCAGAATTATTGAAAATTCATATGGACACACTTTGAAGAATCAGAAAATTCTTCAATCTAAGGAATTCTCTTGTGTTGCTTGTTCCCAAGGAAAACTGATTATCAAACCATGAGCAACTAAGATTGGGATTGAATCTCCTGCATTTCTGGAATGTATACAGGGTGATATATATGGGCCAATTCACCCTTCATGTGGACCATTTAAATATTATATGGTTTTGATAGATGCATCTACAAGATGGTCACATGTTTGCTTATTATCAACTCGCAACATGGCTTTTGCGAGATTGTTAGCTTAAATTATAAGGTTAAGAGCACAATTTCCAGATTATGCAATAAAGACAATTCGTCTTGATAATGCTGGTGAATTTACATCTCAATCATTTAATAATTATTGTATGTCGGTTGGAATAAAAGTTGAGCATCCGGTCGCTCATGTTCATATTCAAAATGGTCTAGCAGAATCATTGATTAAACGTCTCTAATTGATAGCTAGACCATTGCTAATGAGGACAAAACTTCCTATTTCAGTATGGGGGCATGCTATTTTGCATGCAGCAACGCTTGTGTGCATAAGGCCAACAAATTATCATGAATTTTCTCCATTACAGTTGGCGTTTGGAAGGGAGCCAAATATATCCCATCTTAGAATATTTGGATGTGCGGTATATGTCCCAATTGCTCCACCGCACCGCACAAAGATGGGTCCCCAAAGAAGGTTGGGAATATATGTTGGGTATGAATTTCCTGTTGACACTCAATTTTGACCATCCATAACTACTTTTCGAATTGCTCTAAAAAAATAGGCATTTTTCAAAATTATTTTTTTATTAATTAAATAAGTTTACATTTAGTTTAATAAATAGATCGTATATTTTGATATTCATAATTTATAATATTTTGCTATTTATTAATATTACTACTATTATTCTTATTATTTTAATACGTTTAAATATTCTTACGTATCTGTTTAGTATATATGTGTATATTTTGTTTACATAAAAAATATTTCTTGACTAAGTTTATTTTATAATTTACGTATTCATATTAATATGCATATATTATATATCTATTTTAATACGTCTTGTATACATGTGCATATAAATTTATTACTTAATTAAAGTTATTATATATTTAGTCAACTATATTTTAGTATGTATTATATACATACGTATGTCATATATATATATATATACACATATCTGCGTGGCATATACATAAGTAGTTGCTTTATATATAAATACGGCTACTTGAATAAATTTATGTTTTTTTTTACTTATTCAATATATATATTATGATTATTAATTAACTAGCAATCTATTCAATTTTTCTCCATTTTGATTTTAAGCATAGTCATTTTATTCAATCCATTTTAATCTTAATCTATACTATATAAGCATTTTTAAATCCTAAATCCATCTTTCAATCACAACCCTCCATCTCACCTTTATCAATATCAAGATTTAATCCCAACCGCCCATCTCAATTAATGAACGGCTAGGATTACAACTACACTATCAAAATATCCAAACCCTAACCTAAACCAAATGGATTGGTTTTTTGTTTGGTCTTGCCTCCTTTGGTCATCTTATCCAAAGAAGAGACAACAACAAGACTGCTGCCACCTACCTCTCCCTCTCTGACGCGCAGAGGAGACGAACAACGTCGACAGCAGCAGCGAACTGCTGTCCAAAAGCTCCAGCGAGCTCGAACTCATGCGATAGCCGACGTCAAGCTGCAGTAACGCGCAGCAGTCAGCTGCAACAACACTATACGCAGCCAAGCTTCTCCATCGCTGCAACGGCAGCAGCCATCGATGGTAAGCTGCGAACCAGCAGCCTCCAACGAAAAGAACAACAACTGCAACAATGGCAGCCACCGGAAGAAGCAGTGACGGCAGCCAAAAGCTCCGTCGACGCGCAGCAGCCTCCAGCTCCTCCTCCGACGGCGTACAGCGACAGCCTCCAACCAATGACGACGATTTCTTCGAGGGTCGTTGCTAAACGAACAAGACGATTAATCGAAAACGGATCTTCATAGATCCGTCTTGGTATGATTTTATTTTATTTTTTATTTCATTATATACATGTATAGATTTATATATATTGTGTTTCTTGCAAATCTAAATTTCATATGATTGTTGTATATATGTTGGTGTGGTAGCATTTAAATTTTTACTTCATTATATGTGTATGTATATAGATATATATGTTATGTTTCTTGCAAATCTAAATTTCATACGATTGTTGTGTATATGTTGGTTTGATTATATTTTGTATTCTCATGTTAAACTCCATTTACAGATTTTTGTTTTCAAAACAAATATTGGTTGATTGTCTAATTCAAATGATTTATTAAACTTGAAATTCAAAGATTTCTGCTCATTAATAATCGATTAAGATTTCAAAGCATACTATGTTGTTTTGCTCTTATTTTTGTTCTTACTCATATTCATAAGCTTATATTTTAATTATACGTCAAATGTAGATCGTTTTTTAGATGTTTATTTGTTTCTTAGAAATGAAGATTATTATACGTATTTGTGTTATTGTTTTCTCTACATATTTATATTATTGTATTTAATTATGGAAAAGTATAGTTGATGATTTTTACGGTAAGGTTGTTATCATTGTTTAAATGCATATTCATTAATTTGGAGGTCAATTTAATAGCTTGATGATTTGCTTTCTGAATTTCGGAAGAAGGTTTAATGTTTTACTGATTGTGACATAATTTATTAATTGAAATAATTATAGTAATTAATATTTTTTTAAAAGATTTGTTAATATGCTATGATCATTTTTTTGTATTTTATCATAATTAATTTTGTCCCTTCATGATTTGAGATAAAGTAGTACCCCATTACTTTAAATAAAGTTATTCTTTTTTAACTTTTTTAAAGCATCTTTTTAAAAAGATTAGTCCTTTTAACTTTTTTAAAGCATCTTTTAAAAGATTTTAGAGACAAATCTTGAAAAGTGGTTTGTTTTTGTCTAACTTAGTGGAAAATTTTGAATTAAAGGGATTTGGCCAGTTGTCTCTCTTGGGGGGAGATGGTCTTTTACCCATCTATATAAAGACAGGGATTACACACACAGAAGGGAGAGGAGAAGAAGGAGAAAGCTAAGAAAGAAAGAAAATATTTTTACTTGATAGAAAAATCTCAAACGAAAAAAAGAGAGGGAGTTTCTTGCATACTTTAACACCACTTCTAGTATTTAGCATTGAGTTTTCAGATTCCTATTTACTTGTTCCTCTAACCAAAGTACCCAGGTTAGTTACAACTTCCTTTATATGTTTGGTTTAATATTTTACCTTGTTTGTTTGTCTTGTTGAGATATAATTATTATTACGATGTGTTCTTTGTTATTCGTATACTACTTTGTATCTTCTTCATAGTTTAGCAGGATTGGAACTTCAAAGTTTGAGACAAGAAGAATTCTCTTGGGTCGGAGAAGCTACTACATTTTACATCTTTGTCTATTCATATTATTTTTATTTATTTATTTACTTTTGTCTAAAAATGTAATAGTTTGTAAATAATACATAATGAATTTACTTGGGGAACTATTTAAGAGGGGGAGGGTTTATGTGCTACATGTTTTACTATCCGTATCTACTTGTTAGATTTGTTGATAAAATAGTTTTTTATCTATCTCACCTTAAGCATGTTAGGCTAATTAATTAACCATTAACATGTGTGTCAAAGTATTTAAATTTGGGTTTTTTTTAAATATCCGTAGTCATTTCAATATGTTTGTATGTATTTAATTTTGACTTCTTGGAACATCTTCGTATTGTAGATTTAATAAGTTGTATTTGTCTTAGTGATTTTAAATTGTCATAATGTTATAAAATGCTTATTCAAGAATTAAATTTGTATTATAACTTGCCTTTTAGATATCATATCTGTAGGTGTCTATTGATTAATTTTCAGCATGTAAACTTGCATAGCTACATGTCCATTTTAACGATAAAATATACTTTTATCATGCCTATAGAAACTATATAAACCCCATCAAGTCAAATATTTGATATCATATTCAAAGACCCTATTAATATTTTTAGCATGTTATCCGATAATAATGAATGTTTTTATGATATTATTTTAATGTAGAAAACCATGCCTACAAAATCTAACAAGTCTTTATCCAATTATTCTATTTAGAAATCGTGCCTATAGGATTCTATAAATATTTCTCATTATGTCAAATGCTTAAATATTATAGATCCTTGTCAATTTATTTTTAGCATGCAAATTAAGTTGATATCATGTCTATGAGCCTTTATGAGTATCTCTTTCCATAATGTTATATTTAAAAATAATGTCTATAGGATTCTAATATATATTTATGACATTATTGTTGACACCCAATTTTGACCATCCACAACGCAAATTAGCTATCGAGTTTTTTTGAATTCGAACATTTTGAAATAATTAGCTGTTATAAAAAATAAAATAAAATAATAATATATGTATATATATATATTTTTTCATATTATTCTTAACTATTTTTATCTTTATATAAATTTTAGTATAACATACATATTTCTATATAACTATATCTTTGATTACTATTTATGTTATTATTCGAAAATTATCTCAAAAGATTTTTTTTACTACTAAATAAATTTTAGTTAGGTTAGTTTAATTATGGTTTGTATTTTTGAAAATTTTTGTTTTTTCTAAAAATAAAAATAAAAAAATAAAAAATATCCTTTCTTTTCTTTTTCCATTATCAAACAACTATCCATCTCTCAAAAAACTCACTTCTTCACTATCTCTCTCTCTACACTCTCTTCATGTTCTCAAAAAAAAAAGAAGAGAAAACAAGACAAGTTACCATCCTCACCATGCTCTCCCATTATCTCTCAATCTCTCTCCTCTTACATACCACCGAATACTTCTCTTCCACTCGTCTCCGGCGAGAGCTCCGACGAAACACGCAGGAAAAGCCACCAAGCCGCCGCTAGACTAACAAGACGAGAGGTTTAAGACGGAGATCCGTCTTGGTATGGTTTCGTTTAACTTTATTTTTCTATATATGTTGTGTTCTTTTAGATCTAAAAGTTCATTCTTTTTTTTTATGATTATTGTGTATATGTTGGGTTGATTACATCTTGTGTTTGGTGTTCTTGATAAGTTTTCTTGCTTGGAAGATTTAGATCTTTCTCATGTTAGACTCTTTTTACTGATTTTGTTTTCATAACAAATGTTGGGCTGATTAATTACTCTAACCATTATTGTTATTTTCTTGCTTATAAGATTCATATTGTTCACATGTTACTACATCACTTTAATTCTTTATTTTTTGCTCCAAATGATTTGCTAAACTCGAGATTCAAAAAATAAAGTTATTCCACCACTACTTTAAATAAAGTCATTACTCTATTACTTTAAATAAAATCATTACCCTACTACTTTAAATAAAGTTATTTTACTACTACTTTAAATAAAGTTAGTATCCACTTCTTTAAAATAAGTTTTAAATAGTTTTTTTTATTATTTGGAGGGATGATTACATGCCTACTACTTATGTAACAGACTTTATTTGGGCCAATGAAAAATCTCTCCGTCGGGTTTCGAGGCCTCTCCATTTTAAAGACGAAAATTTTAATTTAAGTTTACATTATATATTATATATTACAAGTTGAAATGGCCGATGAAGAAATTACCGTTGCTTTCCAAGGCCTCCCATGTTCATAAGACGGTTTTTATTTTTGTATTAGTATTATTATTATTATTGTTATCATTTTTATTTTTGTTATTACTATTTATATTATTTATTATTAACATGTTTACTAAGTATTTCTACAGGCGCTGGAGCAAAATTGACTGATATGCAATTTTATGTATATCCGATATACAAGAAAACTGTTGGTTGTATGCACTAATATACAGTGTATATACAGTTGTGATATACATCAGAATTAGCCCCAAAGCCCAAAACGCAGGTGGCCCAACAACTTAGTCCAGACGTACAGAAATTAAGTGTCGGGCCATATTTTTATATGTTCATTACTTATTTTTATTTATTATTTTATTGATTCGGTTTGTAATAATTAATTAATTCATGTCGTTCATGATTTTCTTAGCTATTAATTTTAATTTGTTTTAACCTAATTAGATTCCCCTAAAGATAAACCAATTCATGTTAATTTATTCTTAAAATAATTTTCTATATTTACTTAGTCATTGATAAACTTTTACTTCTTTATATATATATATATATATACATGTAAATTATAATCAAATATTTAAGTTTTATCAATTTTGTTATTTTTTTTTATTTTTTTTTTATAAAAATAATTTCAAAGTCTTCGTTTTCTTTTAAATTAATATTTCCCAAAGTTAGTCAAATAAATTTCAAATCGTTGGATAACCGCATGTTAGCGGCTATTTTAAGTGCTAAAACCTTCTTAAAATAGTAATATGAACCTCGTACCCTTTTTCTCTAAATTTTTAAGACTTAAATCTGTTAGAGTCTTTTAAATTAAGTTTTCTTAATTTCTTTAAAAAATTAAGTGGCGACTCTTTTTTTACTAAAATTGATTTTTTCTTATAAAGATGAAATTAATTTTAAACCGCTTTTTTTTTACATAACAATTATTATATTTTTGATACCACGCCTGCAATTTTAATTAATTTTATGCATATTATGTTACATAGAAATCATGAATATAGTATTTATTTAATAATGTCCAACCTTTTAAGTTCATGAGTGAAAATCATATCCGTAGAATTTTAGTAATTATCTTGTCATATTATTTTATATTAAATTCGTATGTATAAATACCTTAATAAATTTTCAGCATATCATTTCATTTATGAATCATGCCTACAGTATATTTTATAAATTTTCAGCATGTAATAAAGTATAAATCTTGCTTCTATAATTTCATTAAGATCTTTAATTAATAAATTAAAATGGTCAACAATGTCTTTCTCTTATCACAACTAGGCTATAATTAAGATTGCTCTTATATGTTTAATTAATTAAACTTTGTTTCTACGATCTTTTGGCTTGGCGCTCACACACACGCTTAATACTTGCTTTGACCCTCACTATTTATCTGTGTTTTCAAGCATGCTAGTTAATTAATATAGAGGCTTATTTGAGATTTTATGTGCTAAGTGACGTCTTATTTATTTTTGTTTGACGATGTGTCTAATTAAGAAACTTATATTTTCTTTAGTCTAACACCTGTCCTAATAGTACGTCCGATGCCTCTTGGATATTAAGTTGGGACGCTAGACACCTTTTAAGACGCTAGTTTTTAATATTTCTTTTAGATCGCTTTAGGATTAAATTAACAAACAAATTTAGGAGGGGTAGGGGTAGATAGGCCCTTCGGAAATGATGAAAATCGACCCGAGCAGAAAACGACAAAATACTATATTTTTGTCTTTCGATTAATAAGCCGGCGCTGATCCGAAGAATATGAGTACATAAATATTCCTACCCTATTTTTTTTAAATACTTTCGTTTGTACATATTTGGGGTAGTTTATTTATTATTTCGTTTGCCTTTTGCTATCAGTTAATTAATTGATAATATTTATTTATCCTGTGTTAGTTCTAATGTTAATTGTTTAATTTAACTTAATTAAATCCCCTAAAGAGATACCATTTTTTGTTTTCATCATTTTTCCTTTATTTAATCATTTTACTAAGTCAAACATTCTTATGAACTATCTTAAATATTTTAAAATTTATATTTTTCTCAAAATTATTTAATACTTTAATTATTGTTAAAACACATTTTCCCAAAGTTAGTCAAATAATTTTCAAATCGTTGGACAACCGAATGTTAGCGGCTATTTTAAGTGCTAAAACCTTCTTAAAATAGTAATATGAACCTCGTACCTTTTTCTCTGAATTTTTAAGACTTAAATCTGTTAGGGTCTTTTAAATTAAGTTTTCTTAATTTCTTTAAAAAATTAAGTGGCGACTCTTCTTTTACTAAAATTGTTTTTTCTTATAAAGATGAAATTAACTTTAAACCACGCCCGTTTTTCGACATAACATCTCCTTCTATTATAAAATATCTAGAACCTATGACTGGAGATTTATTTACGGCAAGATTCGCTGATTGCCATTTTGATGAATCAGTATACCCAACATTAGGGGAAGAACATAAGCAGTTGAAAAATGAGATAGATTAGAATTTATTGTCACTATCTCATTTAGATCCTCGAACAAATCAATGTGAGCAAGAAGTTCAAAAGATGATTTATTTGTAGAATATTGCAAATCAACTGCCGGATGCATTTACTAACCTTCCACGGGTTACTAAATCGCATATCCCAGCTGTTAATGCTCAAGTTCGAGTTGATGTCCTGGTAGGACAGCTTGTTCAGGCAAATGAGTCTAGGCCACGCTTAAAACGTGGAAGACCATTTGGTTCCAAAGATAAAAATTCTCGAAAAAGAAAAGGAATAAATGATCAAGATGATCATAATTTGGAGGCGAGTGTTCAAGAAGAGCCTAGAGACACAACAAATGGTGTTACCACCGAGGAGGTCCAAGTACCTGAAAATAATGAGAATGAAGAAATCTCAATAAGTTATGTCTCACAGGAAAATGGTGGAACCAAAATAATATTGTGGTCGATAATATTTTTGCTTATAATGTTGCCATTGAAATAATGCAACAAGATAGGGATCTTGAACCAAAATCTGTCGATGAATACAGACAGAGAAATGATTGGCCAAGATAGAAGGATGCAATTCAAGGAGAGTTAACTTTACTTGAAAAACGTGAAATTTTTGGATCAATAGTTCGAACACCAGAAAGTGTCAAGCCAGTAGGGCACAAATGGGTTTTTGTGCGTAAACAAAATGAAAAGGGTGAAGTCGTAAGATATAAAGCACGACTTGTAGCCCAAGATTTTTCGCAAAGACCTGGCATTGACTATATGGAAACATATTCTCCTGTGGTGGATGCAATTACTTTCAGGTATCTAATGAATTTGGAAGTTCATGAAAAGCTTGAAATGCACTTAATGGACGTGGTCACTGCCTATTTATATAGCTCATTGGACCACGATATTTTTATGAAAATTCCCGAAGGGTTCAAAGTGCCTGAAGCATACAAGGATTCTCGAGAAAATTGCTCAATAAAACTTCAAAAATCCTTGTACGGGTTGAAACAATCAGGGCGAATGTGGTATAATCGTCTTAGCGAATATTTGCTAAAAGAAGGATATAAAAATGATCCAATTTGCCCTTGTGTCTTTATGAGAAGTTCTGGATCTGAATTTGTCATAATAGCAGTATATGTTGATGATTTAAATATTATTAGAACTCCGGAAGAACTTTCAAAGACAGTAAAATATCTGAAAAAGGAGTTTGAAATGAAAGACCTTGGAAAGACAAAATTTTGTCTTGGTTTACAAATTGAACATTTTACAAATGGGATATTTGTCTATCAATTAACATATACTGAAAATATTTTAAAGAGGTTTTATATGGATAAAACACATCCATTGAGTACCCCAATGGTTGTGAGATCTCTTGATATTAATAAAGATCCATTTCGACCTCATGAAAATGATGAAGAGATTGTTGGTGCTGAAATACCATATCTTAGTGCAATTGGTGCATTAATGTATCTTGCCAACAATTCTAGATCAGATATAGCTTTCTCAGTAAACTTGTTAGCAAGATTTAGTTCTTCCTCAACGCGAAGACACTGGAATGAAATTAAGCATATATTCAGATATCTCCAAGGGACCATTGATATGGAATTGTTTTACTCGAATGAATCCCCGTCACAATTGATTGATTACGCAGATGCGAGATATTTGTCTGATTCCCATAAAGGTCGATCGCAGACAGGATATTTATTTACATGTGGCGGTACAGCTATATCATGGCGTTCAACAAAGCAAACTATGGTTGCCACTTCTTCAAATCATGCAGAGATAATAGCCATTCATGAAGCAAGTCGAGAATGTGTTTGGTTAAGATCAATAACTCAACACATTCAAGAAACATGCGGTCTTTCTTTGATAAAAGACGTTCCAACAATATTGTATGAAGACAATGCTGCATGTATAGCCCAATTGAAGGGAGAATACATCAAAGGATACAGAACAAAACATATTTCACCAAAATTCTTCTTTACCCATGATCTTCAAAAGAAAGGTGAAATAGATGTTCAACAAGTTCGCTCAAGTGATAATTTAGCAGATATATTTACCAAAGCATTGCCAACTTCAACCTTTGAGAAATTGAGATATAAAATTGGAATGCGGCGTCTTCGAGATATTAAATGATGTCTTCATCAGGGGGAGTATAATACGCGCTGCACTCTTTTTTCCTTAGTCTAGATTTTGTCCCACTGGGTTTTCCTAACAAGGTTTTTAATGAGGCAGCACTCAAAGCGTATCACCAGATATGTATAATATTTTTCTTTCACTAAGATTTTCCCATTATTTTTAGTAAGATTTTAATGAGACACATTTTACGTGGACATCCAAGGGGGAGTGTTAAACAACAAGTGGACAAAGTTGGATGTCCACTTACAATTAACTTTCTTTTTGTGTGGGTCTCAGCCACTATATTTTGCTCCTTCTTATGACTATAAATATTGCCAGATTTTGGCAATAAGAATACACGAACACATACACAGCAAGTTAATTTCTTCTCTTCCTCTTCTGTTCTCCTTTCTCCTCTTTAGTTTCTCCGCTTTATTTTGTTGAATTAAGATATTTTATAACAGGTGTAACTTTTTTGCATTTTCCCCTTAAAATTAATTACTCCCTCTGTGACTTATTAATTGTCCACATTTTAAAATATATTTCCTAAATTACTCCCTCTCTTCACTTTTTACTTTTCTACTATTTTAAAAATAAATTTTTATTTTTACTTGTCACTATTAACACATCAAGAAAATATAATTATTATTTTTTCTGTTGTACCCTTGCATTAATTATTTATTCTCCAAATTATTTTTCAAAATTTAATACTAAACATCAATTAATAGGGATAATATAGTAAAATAATTTTTTTAATCATTATTTTCTTAATAGGTGTGTCAAGTCTAATGTAACAAATAAAAATGAACAGATGGAGTAAACCAAGATAAAATTAATCAAAAAAGTTCCATTTTGACCTTAAACTTATTCTTTTTGAAAGTATAAATACTTGTAAAGTTCCAAAAAAGTTCCTCCATTATTTGAGTAATTTCTCCAAACAGTCAGCATATTTGAGAAATTACCTAGTAATATCACTTTTCTTTTTATTAGGACCATAATATCACTCATTTTTTCATTTTTTTCTCCCGTATTTCCTTGGGATTGTAGTTCAATTGGTCAGAGCACCGCCCTATCAAGGCGGAAGCTGCGGGTTCGAACCCCGTCAGTCCCGACGGATCCAATAATATACTTGACACAATAATAATAATATTCTCTCTCCTCATGGATGTCATGTCACTTTATTCATTTTTTATTAATATTAATTTCTTTTACTTTTTTAAATGAAAGTTGTTTAATGTCTCTATCAACTTCTTTTACATATTCAAAGCATTTACCCCATTATCTATGAAAATTTAATTACTTTAATTTTATAGCGGAAATCTTTATTCTAGATTCCATTCACGAGTATTTGCCGGGATATTCATACAAAAATTTAGTCTTTTTAATCAAGAAGACAATAAATTTAGATAAATTTTCATCACCGCCTTACCAAGATATAATGCACAAGCATATTGATCTTCAAAATAACAATATTTAGCTTTAATACTTCAAAAAAGCGTGTTATAATTTGCTATAGTTTACAACTAAATAATATTTTATAGGCAAGTGGCAACATCACACTGTAGCATAATATGACCACAGAGGTTTTAGCAAAAGAAGACACATAATGTGTCTAAAGAAGTGGAGTTTCTCTAACTAATAAAAGATACTAAACATAATCCCTATTATTTGCTAGAGTTCCTCTTGCAAAACAACTATATAATTCTTCATTTCTTCTCTTTTAAAATGGCTTCTTCTCTTTGGGATAGAAAGTCAATCAACTGATTCAACATGTACTTGAGCCAACATAGACAAAAAAATTACAAGCAAGCAATAAACTTATGGGGAAAAAAAACTACAACTAAGCAATAAATTAATGGGAAACAAACTACAACTAAGCAATGAAACTAATGGAAAAAAAAACAAGAACTCATTACCTGAGTTGTAGTTGACTGCTTTGTTAAGTTCAAATGCATTTGAGAATTTACCCACATTTCTGGATGATAAAATTTAGAATAATCCCAAAAGTTCTCATTTTCAGCTTGCTCTAAGGACTGATCTAAAGATTGATTCAACAACCTTTTTGAGCACATTATAATGACCTCTTACATTATGAACCTCCTCCTTGCAAATTGA
The DNA here is from genome assembly GCF_947179165.1 of Solanum dulcamara. NCBI lineage: Eukaryota > Viridiplantae > Streptophyta > Magnoliopsida > Solanales > Solanaceae > Solanum > Solanum dulcamara. Next base: position 13,463,592 of record NC_077242.1, read on the forward strand.
ACATCTTCCTTTTATCAAGCCTTTTTTAGATAGCTTCTGAGGTTTCATATTCTCAGTCTTCTTTCGAGCTCTTTTAATTTTTTAGCATCTTCATCAACTTTTTGCTTCTCTAATTCTTCAGGTTCTTTCCTCCTATTTTTGGGCTTCTCCCCCTATTCTTCTTCACAACATTAGGAAGAAGAACTTGTCTGCCATTAATAACTTTTGGCCAATGATCTTCATGATTTGTTGGGTTGACGTAACGCGATTACACATTCTTAAAGGTATCAATATGATATAATGGATTCACATAATCTTCCACTTTTTCACTGTTATCAATAATACTAATGTAGGCATGAGGACATGGTAACCCAGTTAGCTCAAATCTCCTACAAGTACAACTCTTAGCCATCATATCCACCACATATGCCCCACCAGACCCATTAACCAACACCTTTGGTCCCCCTTAATAGTCAGGATTAAACATAACAACCTCATTACTAATTTTGTTAAGTTTTTAAACATTTTTGGGACAAATCATGTCTTGATATTTATCAATCCAGATTTTCTTATTGTGCAACCTCTTCATTAACTTATTCTTTATCATTTCTAGCATTGTAATGATTGGTTTACCCCTGGCATCAAGTATATACCTAAAAAATATATACATTATTATTATATAAATAACTATTGATAGAAAAATAATATTTTTTTAAGTTACTTGTTGAATAATTGACAATGATAAAGTAGATTAAATAAAAATATTAACTGTAAAATGATTTACCTTTTTTCTATCTGACATAAAATGTTATGTGATGACTGTTTTTTATTTCTAGATCCTCTCCGAGTATCTCCAAAAACCAACTCCAAGTTTCTTTGCTTTCATTTTGAGTTATGATAGCGCACCTAAACACACATAAAATCCCTGAAACTTTTCTTCAACTCTCCAAACTACAACAGTTGATCCAGGATTAGAATTCAATAACTCTGCTCTATATGATAATAGCTTACCATACTGATGGCTTTCATCTCTAACCACCCACTTTAGTGCTTGATCTTTGGCTCTCCATGCCTTCTTATATGATATTGTATAATTTAAGTCCTTTCTGACAGTAGCTATTATTCCATTTATACTCCAATTTGGATCAGCTTTAAAAATTTTCAAAATACCTTCTAGCAATATATTTTGGTGTCATGTGGGGATTATCAAACACCATGCCTCCCTTATGAGTCAAATTGACAGACTTAATCTGCACAGTAGGATCATCTTGACTTAACTTACTAGCATAAATTCTAAATGGACAGTCATCTCGCTTGCAAATACATACCACCCTCTCCGTATCATTGGGATAAAACTTTAATTGTCGTCTATTTTTAATACCCCACTCCATACAAGCTTGTTTAAATTCTTCAAAACTTCCAAACGTCATCCCTAGTTCTAATATTGGCTGGTCTTTGTGTTTCTCTTCATTATACTCTACATAGGCAACTTTTTCCTGAAGCTTTTCTTCTTTTTCAGACCCAACCTCCAACAATTCATCCGAATCTACGTAATCAGATTCAACATCAACAACCTGTGGTAGTACTATAATAGCAGAACTAGATGGTACATTGATAGAGCCTATTGCAATTTTTGGTCGTCCCCTCCCTTTCACCTTTTTGTTTACAACTTTAACCTCCTGAAAGTCATCATCTTCATCAGAAAGGTTATAATCTGAATCATGAAAATCTTCCTCATCTATAGTATCCTCAATATTATTAGTCTCTTCTCCAATATTCACATTTACATCTTTACTATTAATAAGGCTCAAAAAAAATTCAAACTGCAATGTTGCTGCATCTGGATACTCCTACAATAAGCAAATGATGATGAGAAGCAAAATATTTCCTTGTGTCCAGATGATTGAAAGAACAACACTATAGTGTTCATTTAGAAGCAACACTAAGTGTTCTTATTTAGAAAAACACTAAGTTAGACATGAATTACAACTTGGAAAGGAAGTTAATAGACGATGAAGCCATGTAATATGTATCGTGCTAGCTTACTTTATTGTTAGTTTTTCAATTAGTACTCTAATTTTTATTTACTTATATTCTACTTCAAGGATGTCACGATCCAATCCACCGTGCAGTTCGAGCACCCACTCTAACACCAAGGTAGGAGGACTTCAATCCCTTAAACAAAAGGACATACGGAAGTTTAACAAAATACCAATAACGTACCTTATTTGTACATTAGTATTTAATTATATATTTTTTTTAAAATTGCACGACTTTTATCTATTTCGAAACAACTTCGAAGTGTCTAATAGAGACTAACTTCAAATAAAATGTATGAAGTTAGGTCAAAATTGCTACACTGCAGCAAAGTATATTTTTTTAAAAAAAAATTGGGTCAAACAGCAACTATGTGTATTTAAAAAAAATAATTGTTTTTGGTCAAAATCGCTGCCAGTACAGCGTTTTACAATTTTTCGTAATTTTTTTTTTGTTGTTGGAATCGCTGCAGTTGCAGCGTTTACAATTTTAATTTTTTTTTTAAGTCGCTGCCAGTGCAGCGTTTTGAAATTTCCAAAAAAAAATTGTTGGAAATCGCTGTAGTTGTAGCAATATTTTTTAAAAAAGTTTTTTTTTTGTAAAATTGTTGAAAATGCAGCAATGTTTTAAAAAAAGATAATGGCGTTAAATTTTTTTACTAAATCGCTACGGTATCATCGATTTGTTAGTAAACTATATTGAAAATAAATGATGAAATAACAACAATAAATTCTAAAACAAAAGACAGAACTAGAACAGAAACTGAAAATAAGAACAGTGTCTGAAAAAATTATGTAAGAACAAGAAACCGAGCCCACTGAATGCACAGTGTGTCCTTAAGGAAATTATTCCCCTCAATGTACCTAAGGTTTTGAAATCTTTCCTCCTAGGATAGAACGATTTACTCACCAGAATAGCGGTACAACAAATTATGGTGACTGCGAACAACTCGAAGACAGTATATCACACGAATTTTTAAGAAGTGCAGAAAGGAAGAAGAAGATGTCTATCAAAAATTTTCATAAGGAATATTCTGAGGATCAACAGATATATATAGTCTGTTTGCAGCTTTTAACAAAAAGTACTGGGAAAAAGTTTGCGTGCTGAAAAAAGGTTTCCAACTTTTCGGACAAGGTTGCAACCTTTTAGAAAAATTCCGTTGAAAAAACGGAGGGAAATATATTCGGAAAAGAAAGAAACGGGTCGGGTCACGGGTCAGGATTTTTAATTAATTAATTAATTAATTAAATAATATTAATTAATTAAAAATTTAAAGGAAATTTGATCCAAAAAAATTATCAATCAATCAGACCAATTGACCAAATTCGAAGCCAAGCGAGCAACGACGACGACAGCGCGAAGAGAGACCCTCTTCTTGATCCTTTAGCAACATGAACAGGGGCGGACCCACGTGGTGTTCAGGGGGTTCATCCGAACCCCCTTCATTTAAAAATTTACACTGTGTATATAAGATAAATTTTTTAATTTATGTGTATATATTTAACATTGAACCCCCTAAGAATAAGCCAAAGGACTAGCTCAATGGCAAAGGAGGTTCAATATTTCTCCTTAGATGTCACAGGTTGCGTGTTCGAATCCAGACAAACACATTTTGTTTTCCGATTTTAGTTACGTTTTAGGCTTAGTTTTTATCCTTTTTTAAATAAAAAATGACTTCTTAACATATTATTTTTTTAAAAAAGATTCACTCTTTAATTGAAAAGTCAAGACATTAAAGACCTCTCTTTTTTATTTTCTAGGGATTTCATTTTTTCACTTTTCTCTCCCAACTCTTCTCTTCTCTTTCAAATTGAGTGCCTACTAGTACTGCTGTGTGCTGCTGCTGTGTGCTGCTGCTGTGTGCTGTGTGCTGCCGGCTGCCCTGCTGTCCATTCTCCGTCAGTCCGCCGTCCACTGCCTGTAAGAGTAAGTTATTAATTCTTCTTCATTTTATTTGTTCTTAAAATTTTTGGACATTTAAAAGTATAAAATACTCAGTTTTTGGCTTTAGATTTCAGAACCTCCAGTTCCTTTTTTTCAATATTTCAAAATTTTGGTGAAAAGAAATATCTTCAAAACTTATTTTGTTAGAACTCCGGAATACACTCACCAAGACTAACTATTCAAATTAGTTTGCCAGCACATTGTCTGCCCAAGTAGTTTAGTAAAATTGAATTTTGCTGTAATTTTTTGTGTTCATAGATGTATGTACAGTCATTGAAGTTTTCAATTCTGTATTTTTATCCTTCTGTAACTCAGAAGAAGTTTGCTTTTGGTTCATACATATACTGAAACTCTTATTTATGTGCTCTTAGTCTTTACGATTCAGTTTCAAGATTCAATGAAGAAGTATTTCATCAAAATTTCAAAATCAAGTTTAGCCTCTCAAAGTCATAGTCAATCTAACCAAGAAGAAAATGCTAATCATTCGGAAGTATCATTACATTCTTCTCAAGAATTTGATTTGGGTTCTTTAAAGTTTGATCCCGGTGAAAGAATCTCAATATTGAATCATCATCCAAATCATCGTGATATTATTAGAAGAGCATACCTTTTAAATGGTCCTTGCCAACCTCGTTTAGCGGTGCATGAGTATCCTCAAACAAATATTTCCGGATCAATACGTTATTTTAATCATGAATGGTTTGATGATGTATATCATGATTGGTTGGAGTATAGTGTTAGTAAAGATGCAGTCTATTGTTTGTATTGTTATCTATTTAAAGACCATAACATTCATCAAGGAGGAGGTGAAGTATTTTCAAGTGTTGGGTTTAAGAGTTGGAATAAAAAGAGTAGTCTTGACAAACATATTGGTCAACCAAATAGCATACATAATCAATCAAAAAAGAAATGTCAAGATTTATTACGACAACGGCAATCTATTCAATTTTCATTTGAGAGGCAATCTAATCAACTCAAGTATGGATATTGGATTCACTTAAGTGCTTCGGTTGATGTAGTAAGACTTCTCATAACTCAGGGATTTGCATTTCGAGGTCATGATGAATCTAAATCATCACTTAGTAGGGGTAACTTTCTTGAAATTCTCTCATGGTATGCAAACAAATGTGATAAAATTTGTGGTTATGTACTAGAACATGCTCCTCAAAATGATCAAATGACTTCTCCAAAGATTCAAAAAGAAATTGTGAGTGCATGTAAAATAGAGACCGTTAAAGTTATTCTTGATGAATTAAATGGTGATTACTTTGCCTTGCTCGTTGATGAATCCTTTGATGTGTCACGCAAGGAGCAAATGGCTATTGTATTTCGATATATTGATAGAAAGGGATTTGGCTCTATTCTTGATGTTCTTGAATCACTTGCTCTTGATGCACGAAATTTGGATGAAAGAGCTAAGGCAATGGGACATCTCGAAGCTTGTCGAACATATGAGGTTGCTTTCATGTTGCATTTGATGAGAGATGTTTTAGGAATTACAAATGAGCTTAATAAATGCTTACAAAAAAAGGAGCAAGATATTGCAAATGCCATGCTACTTGTTGAAGTAGCAAAGAGAAGGTTGCAAGTTTTAAGGGATGATGAATGGGACTCTCTTATTGCTAAGGTATCTACATTTTGTATCCAACATGATGTTTTGATACCTAACTTTGATGAGCCATATATTAGCTCTTTAAGATCACGACGAAAGCTTGCTAACTATACAATCTCACATCATTATCGTGTTGAAGTGTTTTGCAATATTATTGATTGGCAACTTCAAGAACTTAATAATCATTTTGATGAGGTGACTACCGATTTGCTCCATGGAATTGCTTGCTTGAATCCAATTAATTCATTTTCAAATTTTGATATCAAAAAAGTAATGAGAATGGCGGAATTATATCCAGATGACTTTGATGAATCTAATATGAATGCTCTTAGGAATCAACTTGCAAGTTATATTGTTGATGTTCGTGATGTTGATGAAAGGTTCTCCGATATAAATGGGCTTTGTGATCTTTCCAAAAGATTAGTTCAGACAAAGAAACATTTTACTTATCCTTTGGTATTCCGTTTAGTGAAACTTGCTCTACTTCTACCAGTTGCCACTGCCTCCATTGAAAGAGCTTTTTCGGCAATGAAGTTTATTAAGAATGACTTGCGGAGCAAAATGAGTGATGATTTTTTTAGTGGTTGTTTGGTGCCTTATTTAGAAAAAGATGTATTTGATAGTATTTCTAATGATGCTATTATTAAGACATTTCAAGATATGAAACCTCGTAGAATACAATTGTAATAGTGTATGTGGTTGAATTTTAATTGCAAAACAATATTTTGATAGGCTTATTCGTATGTTTGGTTTCTTAATCTCCCTCAAGGTGGTGTAATTATCACTATGTTTTGTAATACATATCAAGATATAATAATTTATATTGTTCAGGGTGTTTTTGTATTATTTTGAAGCCATTTTATGTCATTTTGTTTGTGGAGGAAGAGTGCTTTTATTTTGAGATGGTATTTATTTTAAGTCTTTTTAAATGTAAAAGTTTATGTTTGCTCTCCATTTGCACTTTCAGGAGCTAAACATAATTCAAAAGAAACTGAAAAAAATGGAGAAAGACCCCGCTTCTTGCAAAACAAGTATATTTGACCCGACCCGTTTATTTATGAATATGATTAGGCGATTAGCGTATTTAATTTTTTTTGAACCCCCTTCGTAAAATTCCTGGTTCCGCCACTGAACATGAATGAGTGCTTCTACTTTTAAGTATGAGACTTTTTTTTTCCACCACCACCTATGTGGGACAAATGCTTATTTCATAAAGCAAAAGAGAACAAATTATTTTTCTCTCTACTTCTTTTTCCTTCATTTCCCATTCAACTTATCAATTAAATCCAACATGATTTATCCCTTTTAATTACTTCTCAATATGAGTGGCCGTTTATACATTTTTATAAAAAAAATAGCCTCCAGACTCCAATTATTGATTGCCGTTGGTCAGGACAATATGAAGCACTTCTACCCTTTAGTTTGAGCTATTGTGGACAATATTCGTACACCATTTTTCTTTACTTTAATAAGAATGTTTGCATGAGGCATCCTACTTTATATACTACATTAATGACCTCGACATGTTTTTCCACGGTTCTCTTCCTTAATTATTGACTTGCTTCCTCGAATATAGTAGCAAATTTATGTGCATACAAATACTTAATGCGTCTTTTACATTATATTATACTCCAAAAAAGACTTGACTTCAGAGCGGGGATTCTTCCTACAAGTGAGCACTAAGTCAAATGTATTCAAAAAGGGCTATATCTCTGCCTAGACAAAGAGGACTTTACAGCCTCGTAGGAGACATTGGATGTAACCAGCCTTTTTCATATTATAATTACTTCTATCATATTACATACTCCTTAAGAAAAGTTTAATGAAGGTGTAATTTATTAAGCTACCTTTATTAATGATATTTTAAAACAGACAAGTAAAATAAAAGATGAAACATTTATATTTACTATAGAAGTCAAGTAAAATAAAACGGAGGAGGTACCAAAAAATGCTATAGGTGGAGAAAAATGGTAAGAAACTTCAATTTGGAAAAGAAATAAAATATAAAAGAAGGAGAACATTTTGAGCATAAAAGTCTTCGTCAACTCTCCGACTTTAGGTCTTTTAAGTAATGATGGTAAGGGGTCGTTTGGTTGGGAATAAGTTATCTCAAAATTATTTATTCCTAAAAAATCAGATATTTAAAATTGAAAATGACTTATTTAATTTTGAGGTTTTCAAGTTTTCTTCTGTTAAAAGTATCGGCGGATTTGTACCAAAATATAATGAGAGGGGTATATTTAAACCAAAAGTATAACATGAGGATATATATAGCCCGAAAGTATAATAAAAGATATATTTAAACTATTTTCAATAGTATATGGGTATATTTACGTAATAATATTGTCAATCGTAAAAAAAAAAGGGCCAAAAGAAAATAAAAAGATGCCAACAGGCATCTCTATTATGTTCTGCTTAGTGCTAGGTAGTTAATTAAAAAGTTCCTTTTTATGTCTAGTGGAGCACACACATTGTAATTAAATAAAACTTATATATAGAAAAGATTCTGATAGTCTTTTACAATTTACTTGGAGACTCATGTTACTTAATTAACAAGACATAGAGCCCGTTTGGATAAGCTTAAAAAAAATAACTTTTATATATGAAGTGTTTTTAAAATTTTAAAGTGCTGAAAGTCATTTTTATAAATAAGCAGTTGAGTGTTTGGATAAAAGTGCTTAAAATAGAAAAATTATGTGAGTTTTAGGGTTAAAAGAATAAAAAGGGTAGTTTGGAATTTAATTAAAATATAAGGGATATAAAAATAATTTTCATGGTCAAAGAAAATGACTTTAAGCACTTAGAAATAAAAAAGTTAGGAATCCTAACTTTTCATTTTTGACTGACTTTAAGAACTTTCTGGCTTAAAGTTAGCATTAGACAAACACGTCCAAAAACTGAAAAGTGTTTTTAAGTTGATTTTGACCGACTTAAAGCCAATCCAAACGGGCTCATAGTTTGAAAAGAACAATTTTAATAGTGCATGGGAGGTAGCTAGCTAGTTAACTCTATATAAATGAGGGGCAAATTAAGGTTTGTTAATTATAAGACAAGTTAGTTGTTGTCATCATGGAAACCAATAATGTTGAGATGGTGGAGGAAGCACCTGCATCCAAATCGGAGAGTCCCAGCACTGTTATTCCCAAAAAGAGAGAACACGTTTCGTGGATGATGGTTAAGAAAATTAGGTCATGCTTCTGTTTCTGCTACCCTAACTAACATTACACCATTGATTGCCACAACAATGTGATACATATTACCTACTATTTTTGTTTCAATAAGATACATGTTTGATGTCATTTTTAGTTCTTTTGAGTCAAAGGCCTATTGAAAAGAACTTTTCTATCCACAAAAATAGGTGTAAGATTTGCGTACATATTATCTTCTTTCATATTTCATTTGTGGACTATATTGGGTATGTACGTTGTTGTTATTGGATGTTATGTTAAGTTCATTAGGCAGAACTATCCCTGTTACGTTGTTATTAGTATGATTATATAATGAACAAAGTTTGCAAATATTTTATTATCTTGCATCCATTTTTAGCTTCTCTAGAACTCCGTACGCCTTGCGCCTTTTATAGATCATGCAGAATAATATATTTTATAGTATGCTAAGAATTGCTTTACTATATGCGGTTTTTAAAATTTTTAATCATATAATATAATGTATGGTGGCCTATTTTTAGGCAAATGCAACTTGTAGTTTTGAGCATGTGAGAACACACGTTTTTGGCAACAATTTGTTTGGCCATACTATCCCAAGTAATTTTTGGGAAAACTTTTGGCAAACTTTATTTGCCATACAACTTTTCAATATTGGCCAAAAAACTCAAGGTCCCCCCCGGCCCCCCTCCTAAAAAAAATAACATATCTAAATCACATAGTGTAAGAAGCAAATTATATTTTATCCATATTCTTTTTCAATTTACAAAAATCTCCTAAAATATGAATTATCCGAATACATCTCAATATGCGTGATACATAACAATTGATACATTAATTAGCTGTTATGTTACAATTAAAAAGGAAACAAAACATAAGCATTAATATGAAATCCACAAATCACGTTGATGTCAATCTCTCCCAAGTCATAACAACTTCAAACAATTCAAATTTTAAATTTTTTTCTCTCACATCACTCCCAAATCTTCTAGATTAAAAAAAATGAAAATTTTCTCCCAAGATATTATAAAAATTTCTTTCAAAATCATTGAGAATTGTAGAGATATATTATGAATATCTCAATTTTGTTGAGACATTCAAGAATTTAGGAAAACGAGGTGAGTTATGAATAATATAACTCATGTATTATACTGTGTAGTAGATTTTTTTATTTATGATGTCGAGATGAATACATAAACCATGATACATTGTTGTTTCGATAATGTATACATCAGTTTGTCCATAAGATGTTTGATTTTAGGTCAATACATTATTGAGTGATAGTTATTAGGTATCAGATACATGCTCTATAACTTTTATGAATGTATCATGCCCAAAGATTTTTTAGATTTGTGTTTTCGATTTGGATATATACGACATGATGCATTACTATTTCTGTCACGACCCAAAATGGGCCATGAGTGGCACCCACCCTTAACCTCCTAGGTGGGAGAACCAACAATGTGAACCCCAACTTATAAAGTATAACAACAACGCGGAAGCTCAAACTTATAAAGTAAGAATTAACAATCCACAAGAGTTTACTACATAACGTTTCCCAAAATCTGAAAGTCATCACATCAAGGACATATAATTCTTAAATACTAAGTCTAGAATGTCAAAAACTAAAATAAAATAAATGATGTAGTTCGTGTCTGAACACTAAGGACATCATGTCATGACTAAGAGAATCCATCTTAGAGCTAGAAGGATAGCTCACCCCGAAATCTGATGAACTTGAGACGGACTAGAGCTGAGGTCGAGTCAAAGTCGGTGGAACACTCGCTGCACTCCACAGAATAAAACAAGAAAAGATACAAGTAGGGGTCAGTACAGGACAACATGTACTGAGTAGGTATCATCGGCCGACTCAAAATAGAAATCAATATACATAAAGTAATAGCGGGAAATCAACAATAACACTTAACAGGAGGCAACCAATGAACAATTACATAACCAATCAACAATGTCAAGATCACACATGAGGACTCAAGCCTCCACATCACACTCTTTTGGAAAATGAGTTATGGAGATTGGGTAGTATTAAGTCATTTGAATTTGTTTTTCTTTAATATTACCGTGCCGGAACGTGACACCCAATCCAAATATACCGTGTTGGAACGTGACACCCGATCCAAATATACCATGTCGGAACGTGACACCCGATCCAAATATACCGTGTCGGAACGTGACACCCGATTCAAATATACCGTGTCGGAACGTGACACCCGATCCAAATATAATTAATTTATCATTCTTCATGATTACATTCCACTTCATTAATAATATTTCACCAAGTCTTCTTTATTCAAGGCACCATTTTTGATAGGGCAAGTTCAAGATTATGGATTTCATGGCCTCGGGATTTTAGACCAATCACAACAACATATCAACCATCCAAACCACAATAATTAAATGCGTAGTAAACTTCACACTTATTACTCAATGAATATCAATCACTATTAAGAGTCTATCTATGATATAGAATAAAAACCATAACCTACCTCAATTGAAGATCCGAAGTAAAGCAAGCTAATCCACCAATGTCTTTCCTTTCTTCAATGCCTCAAACCGTTTCCAATCTATCAATATATATTATTTATAAGTAAACTAGTCCATAGACACCAATATTATTTATATGTTTAACCTAAACCCAACAACTCATCCAAATTTATAATCAAATATCTAAGTTTTGATACTAACTAATTTCTCAAGTCTCATATTCCTAAATTCAAGTCTAGGATTAAGTCTCAATTTTCTCCAATGTCACAAATTTGATGAAACTCATATAACATAATACACCTAATATTTAATTACATATCTCAATATGTCAAAACTTGAATTATAATATGATAACCAAATAAAATAAAGTAAAATAAACAAACTAACCTACTGTATTCTCCTAAAAAGGAACCTGCAACCAATAAGTATCAATTGTGAAACCATTCCCACCATGCCATCTTTATGGCTGTCATTATAACATTAGTACTAATCCTCAATGTATGGCACAATTGTCTCCACGTTTTCAATTTACTAACGAATTACAATTTCAATTTAGTATTCCTCCACTGTTTTTTCCACGAATCCCATAGCATGATAACAGTAAAAACAGTATAAAACAATGGTGCTACTCAATTTCATGTACCTGAGATTTGTTCTCGTGACACCTGAAAAATTTTTATCCTCCGCACAAAATTTAATTGCCTCTTTTATTCTTTTTTTTTCTTCTTTTCTTTTCTAAAACCCTTATGTATTGAAGTGATAAAACCTATTAACTTATTTTAATAAATATAGAATAAATGATATAGGGTATTAAATATATTACCACTTTAGCCCATTAACTAAATAAGTTATCTAAATTCATCCCTTAATTAATAACCATAGTTATGGAAAAGTCCAAAATACCCAATTAAAAATTTATGGGATGGGTCTTTAATGAAGTAAAAACCTCTAATTTTCAAAACGACCTAATGGGTCGTTACAATAGATACCAATTTACCCACCGTTCATCCCCGAACGGTCAAAAGAAGAACGAGGGTAGAAAAGGGTACCTGACTCAACGAACAAATGTGGATATGTTCCACGCATATTAGCCTCAATCTCCCAAGTGGACTCCTTTACCGGATGATTCTTCCACTGGACCTTCACAGACGCAATCTCTCTTGACCTCAACTTGTGGACCTCCCTATCAAGAATTGCTACAGGCTCCTCCGCATAAGACAAATTCTCATCAAGCAAGACCGAATCCCAGCGAATAATATAGTTTCCATCACCATGATATTTCTTTAGCATAGACACATGAAACACTGGATGCACTCTAGACAAACCTAGAGGTAAAGCCAATTCATAGGCCACCTCTCCAACACGCTTAAGAACTTCAAACAGCCCAATATACCTCGGACTGAGCTTACCTCGCTTACCGAATCTCACCACACCCTTCATGGGTAAAACCTTCAACAACACTTTCTCTCCCTCCATAAACTCCATATCCCTGACCTTTCGGTCTGCATACTCCTTCTGCCTACTCTGAGCTGCTAGAAGCTTCTCCTGAATGAATTTCACCTTCTCTAGTGATTCTCTCAAAAGATCAGTTCCCCAAGGTCTCACCTCAAATGCATCAAACCAACCAATAGGAGACCTACATCTCCTCCCATACAATGCCTCAAACAGAGCCATATCAATACTCGAGTGATAGCTATTATTATACGAGAACTCTGCCAGGGGTAGGAAGTGATCCCAATGACCACCAAAATCTATCACGCACGCACGAAGCATATCCTCCAGCACTTGAATTGTCCTCTCAGACTGCCCATCAGTCTGAGGGTGAAATGCAGTACTAAGATCCAATCTAGTACCTAACTCAGCATGCAAGGTCCTCCAAAAGTTAGAAGTAAATTGTGTACCTCTATCTGATATGATAGAAACCGAAACTCCATGTAATCGAACAACCTCGCGGATATAGAGTTTGGCTAACCTATTAACTTATGTATTGAAGTGATAAAACCTATTAACTTATTTTAATAAATATAGAATAAGTGATATAGGGTATTAAATATATTACCACTTTAGCCCATTAACTAAATAAGTTATCTAAATTCAACCCTTAATTAATGACCATAGTTATGGAAAAATCTAAAATATCCAATTAAAAAATTACGGGATGGGTCTTTAATGAAGTAAAAACCTCTAATTCTCAAAATGATCTAATGGGTCATTACAACATTTCTAACATAAGTTGTAAATTGCTAAGTAGTGTAATACTAACAGATACATTAGAGAAGTAAAGGTTGCCCATAATGTATTTTCTTTTAGATCTGTACATTATAGTGTGGCCATTATTAAGTATCAGATACATATAATATTATTTTTGTATGGATGTATTGTTACCAATGAATGGGTAAGTAACAATAATTTGTAATGAATGTATCATGGCTAGTAATGTGTATTGGATACATATAATACAGAGTACCTATTAATATGAAATATTCCAGTTAATATACATCAAATATATTGCAGTGAATATGTATCATATACATGGCGTGCGAAGAACTGTGCAATAGAAATGATAAGGTGCTAAAGACTGTGGCGTGCTAAAGACCGATCAATAGAAATGATAAGGGGTAAATATGCAGATGGATATAGACATGTAACAACCTTTTCCCATCGTTAGGAATAGGCCAATGGGGAAGGATTTTGGGCCAGAAAATTTTGGGTAGTAACTTTGAAAAATTTGAACCTATGCCAGACTTGGACCAATTCTAAGTGAGGTGAAGTCTAGGGTGATCATGTGAACAATGGGAGGTTAAATTTATAATTTTATTAGACCAAAAAATAATAGACAAGGCGATACGGAGCATTTACGACTTCGTGGAATCACATTTGGGCGAGTAAAACTCCCAAAATCAAAGTTTGTGTGAGAGGTATATTTTAATACGTCTTTGAAAGGGGGGGGTGTTGTGAAATGGGGCTTGGAGCAAAAAATCTGAGCTCACCCTTCCGCCAGAGTAGGATTATTCCCGCCAGAGCAGGACAGTCACGACTTAAATCGTGAAAAAGACCTGAAATGGTCTTTTCTCCAAGAATTAATTTCTAAAACCCCACAAGGCGATCTAGGGCGATTTTCATTGATTTTTCATGAATTTCCACACTTAAGGTAAGATTTTTACTCCCTAGATTCATACTATAATTCTTAAAAATAAGAAGTATGGGTGATAATCATTGGGGGGAGGGGGATTTGAACTGAAAATCTATGGTGGAAAATAGCCTTAGGGTAAGGATAGGTTCATGAGTTTGGCCTGGGAAATGATATTGTGTTGTATTTCTTGATATTTAGGCCATTATATTGATCCTTGATATGTATTTAATGTTTCTATACCAAGAACGAGAAGAACGAACCCAAAAAGGGAAGGCTATTGCGTTGTAAAGTTCTGAAAGCTTGAATTTGAGGTAGGTGATGGTCTAGTTTTTCATATGTGTTTTATATACTTGTTAAATTACTTCATGATATGTATGTGTGTATATGCATAGGGAAACATGCTAGATTATGTGTGAAATGATCACTTCCTGGCCTATTATTGTGATGAACCTGTTCTTGGTGTTATTAATATTGTAAACATTGAATGTTCTTGTGATTGTGCTATCTTGGGATCGAGTGTCACATTTTGACATATAATTTGGATCAGGTGTCACGTTCTAACATATATTTAAATTGGGTGTCATATTCCGATACATACTTGGATCGGGTATCACATTCCGATACAAAGTTGATTGTTTGTAGGTCCTTTGAGAGGACCCTTGTGTGAAATGTAGCATGTGGAAGACATTGAATTATTAAGTTACCTATTTGTTTAAATTTATTTATCTATGATCCGCTTACTGTCTAACCGCGTGATCCTACCATTACACCTTTATTTTTTGTACTGATACTATTATTGCTCTGTCTTTTGTTGAGTACAGAACATATTCAGTCGGTTGCAGAGACATTTCGGTTGGAAGATTAGCAGGTTGTTCAAAGTCCAAGGGTGAACTATTCTGTCGTGCTGCCGTGGACTTTTCCATTAATCTCAGTCCTTCATTCGAGACTCAGATATTAAGACAATGTTTCTATTTATTTACTAGTTTCTATTTGGAGTTGTACTCCTATTCTAGACTTGTTAGTTAGAGTTTTAGCAATGATGACTTTTAGTTTCTTAGGATCTGTTTACTTTTGCCTTTCATTGTTATTAATATGGTTGGCTGATCTTATGGAAACTCAACATTATTTCTGGTTTATTCCTGCTTTCGTAGGTCTTTAACTATTATCTCCTAAAGTTTGATAAGTTGGGCTGTAGAAATGATTCTCCCACTAGAATAAGTATTATGGGTGACAGTTATAGCAAGTTGGGGTCATGAAAAAATTAGTATCAGAGCCTAGGTTCGTTGATCTCGTCATACTAAAATGAGCCTAGTAGAGTCTTGTAAAATAGTACAGAGACATCTGTACTTTTCTTTAAGAGGCTACAAGATTTTATAAAAATTTTCATTGTCTTCCTTCTTTCGTTCTATAACTTTATTCCAATTGGTATCTGGTGATCCAATTTGGTATCTAATCGATTTCACTCTCTTGCCCATAGATGGTTAACACATGTTACAACAGTGTCAAGCCAGTAGCTTTAGTTGAGCCCAAAGAAGAGCCAATTGTTCAAGAGTGTGGTAGAGGGAGAGGTAAGAAAGGTAGGCGAGGCAGGGACAGAGGAAGGGCAGCACTTGCCATAGTAAAGGTCCTAGTTGAGGAGATGCTGGTAAGTGAGACCCCTCTTGCTCCCCATAATGAGTTCGAGGGAGAGGTGGAAGCTGGAAGAGAATAAGAGCAGGCTGAATAGGAGGAGGATAACCAAACTAAGGCTGCTGGTATTCCCCCTCTAGACCTAATTTTAGCCCAGCAGATTATGGCCTTTTGAGTGTCTTAGATGGGATGGGGCCATCTCCACCATTCTAGAAGCACCAACTCTTGTTGACCGTCCGTTTTCTACTGCAGTTCAGCCAACAGATGAAGTGGTAGGCACAGATGCATTCTTCAAGCCACTAATGGGTCCTGTAATGACTGGTACTGAGCATGGCATGCTTATCAAATTCCTCAAGCTCAAACTTCCAGATTTCCATAGTACTTAAAATAAGTATGCCTACGATTTTATTCTTGATTGCTATGAAAGGCTACATAAGTTAGGCATAGTGTACTAGCATGGAGTGGAGTTTGTGACTTTCCAGTTATAGGGAGAGGCTAAGCAGTGGTGGAGGGCCTATGTTGACTGGCTTTCACCTGTGTTAACCCCACTCACTTGGACTCAGTTCTATGCTATATTTTTAAAGAAGTATGTGCCCCGCACTTTGAGGGACAAGAAAAAGAACGAGTTTATAGCCCTTGAGAAGGAAGAGTTATCAGTGGTTGCTTATGAGGCCAAATTTTGTGCACTGTCCAGGTACGCTACTCAGTTGGTTTCTACTAAGAAGAAGAGGATTAGGTTGTTCAAAAAAGGTTGAACCTCGGGTTGCAGGTATATTCTGTTCATATGACTTCTTTCGGGAGGAGCTTCAACAAGGTCACAAATTGTGTTAAGAAAGTTTAAGGTGTGAGAAAGGATGGGCAAGCCAAGGCTTTAGCTAAAAGGCCCAAGAGTGCAGGTAACTTCCAAAGATCCTATTCTAGAGGTTCAGGCAGGCCGGTGATTGCTGCCAAGCCAATTCAATCAGCACTGTATGCTTTTATTGGCAGTTTTTCAGGTACTCCACAGCAGCATCAGGCCCATGAAGGTCGGAGAGCCTCATTCCCAAGTAGCCACCCATTTTTTAATGGCGGTTGTTTTAACTATGAAAAGTTGAGCCATCTACGGAAGGAGTGACCTCACCTTTGTGGGATAGTTTCAGCACCCCAGCAATCCTGAGCAGTGGTCCCAACAGTTGGAGGGAACAGTGGCAGAGGACATCCATAAAGTAGGCTAGGAGGAAATCTAAGAATTCGTGAAGGCCAAGGTAGTAGTAGTGTAGGTCAAGGAGCAGTCCAGCCAGGAAGAAAGGTGGCCCGTCAGGATGACCGTCTTAGGTTTATACATTCTCGGAAAAAATTGAGGTAGAGGCATCTGACGTAGTTATCACGGGTATAATTTTTATCTATGATTGAATGGCTACTATTTTATTTGATCTAAGTTCCACTTATTTTGATGTGTCTGTAAGGTATGCCTTAGATTTTGATGCATTGTGTGATATATTAGATGTCCTTGTTCATGTTTCTATCCCTGTTGGAGAGTCAGTCATAGTCATCCATGTGTATCATTCTTGTTCTATTGTGTTTATGGAATACCAGACTTAGGTTGACTTAGTGATTCTAGACATGACTAATTTTGATGTGATCTTAGGCATGACTTGGTTGTCCCCCTACTTTGCGGTACTTAATTATAATGCAAAGACTGTGGCTCAAGAGATCCCGAGGGGAAAGGTTAGAGTGGGAAAGGGTGTACAAACCTAAGCCAGCTAAGGTCATATCCTTTATCCAAGCTAGAAAAATAGTGGGGAAGGGTTGTTTGGCCTATTTGGCCTATATATAGATTGTGGAAGCAAAGTCTCCTTCTATTGAGTCTATTCCAGTGGTGTGTGAATTTCTGGAGATTTTTCCTTCAAACTTACCCGGTATGCCTCCTGATCGAGACATAGACGTTTGCATTGATTTAGAGCCGAGTACTCATCCAATTTCTATTCCTCCATATCATATGGCTCCGACGGAGTTGAGAGAGCTTAAGGCTCAGATTTAAGAGCTTCTTGACAAGGGGTTCATTCATCCTAGTGCTTCCCCTTGGGGTGCTTTGGTGTTGTTTGTCAAGAAAAAGTATGGTAGTATAAGAATGTGCATTGACTACCGACAGTTGAATAAGGTCACCATCAGAAATAAATACCCTTTGCCTCATATTGATGACCTGTTTGACCAGTTACAAGGTGCTTCAATCTTCTCAAAGATTGATCTCAGGTATGGGTATCATCTGTTGAAAATTAGACCTGAGGATATGCCCAAAACAACTTTTAGGACCGGGTATGGGCCCTATAATTTTTAGTAATGTCATTTGGGTTAACCAATGCACCTAAAGCTTCATGAGTTTGATGAATGTGGTGTCCAAACCATTCCTGAATTTATTTATGATAGTGTTTATATATGATATATTGGTGTATTCAAAGAGTGAACAAGAACATGCAGATCATCTTCGAATTATGTTGGGAGTTTTGGGAAGATAAAGGTTGTATGTGAAATTGTCTAAGTGTGAATTTTGGCTGCCTTTAATTGCCTTTTTAGACCATATAGTTTCAAACAAAAGGGGTAATGGTGGACCCATAAAATATTGAGGCAATTAAGAATTGGGCTAGGCCTAGTTCTATGCCAGAGGTTAGAAGTTCTGTGGGACTGGCTAGTTACTATCGCCAGTTCGTGAAAAACTTTGTTTCTATTGCTACTCACTTGATCAGGTTAACTAAAAAAGAAGTACTGTTTGAGTAGACTGACAAGTATGAAGAGAGCTTCTAAAAGCTTAAAACTCTCCTGACCACAACACTAATTTTAACTCTGTCGGTCGAAGGTAAAGATTTTATTATTTATTGTGATGCTTCACATTTCAGTTTGGGTGCTATGTTAATACAGGATAAGAATATTATAGAATATGCTTCGCGACAATTGAAGATGCATGAGAGAAACTACCCGACTCATGACTTAGAGTTGGCAGTGGTAGTATTTGCACTAAAAATTTAGAGATATTATTTATATGGTGTCAAGTGTGAGATTTTACTGATCATCATAGCTTACAATACATGTTCACCCAAAAGAATTTGAATTTGAGACAGCGAAGGTGGATGGAGTTGCTTAAGGATTATGAGGTAACTATCTAGTATCATCTAGGCAGGGCTAATGTGGCAGCAGATGTATTGAGCCGGAAGTCGGTAAGTATGGGAAGTTTAGCTTGTTTGGGAGCTCTTAGGAGGCCCTTGACTAGAGAAATTTAGGCCTTGGAGACCAGATTCATGAGGCTAGACATCTCAGAGAAAGGTGGGATAATGGCCAGAATTGATCTAAGGCCCACTTTCATAGTAGAGATCAAGACCAAGCAGTTTGAGGATGTATACTTAAATGAAATTAGAGAGAATGTGTTGATATGCAAGGATCTAGACTCAACACTAGATGTAGGAGGGGTGCTCCATTTTAGGGGAAGGATTTGTGCTCCCCGGGTAGATGGACTAATTCAAAAGATATTGTTTGAATCTCATGGTTCACGATACTCTATTCACCCTGGAGTGACTAAGATGTATCAAAACTTGAAACAACTATATTGGTGGTTGGGTATAAAGAAAGGCATAGTTGAATATGTAGCCAAGTGTCAGAACTGTCGACATGTGAAGTATGAGCACCAAAGATCTGCAGGTTTGTTACAAAGAATGCCCATTCCTGAATGGAAGTGAGAGAGAATAATCATAAATTTTATGGTGGGATTTCCTAAGACTTTGGAAAAGCAAGACTCTATTTGGGTGATGGTTGACAGGTTAACGAAGCAGCATACTTTATTCTAGTTAGAGTAGATTACAATGCACAACAGTTGGCCAGAATTTATGTGGATGAGGTAGTAAGGGTGCACGGGGTGCCCCTTTATATCATTTTAAACCATGGTACGCAGTTCATTTCCAAATTTTGGGATAAGTTGTATGAAGAGTTGGATACTCAACTCAATTTCAGCACAACTTTCCATCTCCAAACAGATGAATAGTCAGAAAGAACTATAAGATATGTTGAGGGCACGTGTGACAGACTTTGGGGGACATTAGGACAAGTTTTTACCCTTGTGTGAATTCTCCTACAACAATATCTAACACGCTAGTATTAATATGGTACCACTCAAAGCCCTGTATAGGCAGCGATGCAGGTCTCCCATAGGGTGGTTTGAAGCTGGGAAGTAGAGCCAGTGGGGGTTGACTTAGTGAGGGATGCTCAAGAAAAGATAAAAGCATCAAAGCTAAGCTTCTAGCGGCTCAAAGTCATCAGAAGGAGTATGTTAATCGCTAGGTGAGGGACATGACATTCGAAGATGGTGATCAAGCACTTCTAAAAGTATCACCCATTAAAGGGGTGATGCGATTTGGCAAGAAGTACAAACTTAGTCCTCGTTACATTAGCCTTTTTAAAATTCTTAATTGTGTGGGGCCAGTGGCATACAAGTTGGACTTACCACCTAGCTTGTCTGAAGTACACTCGGTGTTCCATGTGTCTATGCTGAAAAAGTACCATGAAGATGAGGACTACATCATTAAATGGGACTCGGTATTATTAGACAAGGAACATCGGTATAAGAAAGAGCCAGTTAAAATTCTTGATTGTGACATCCAAAAATTGAGGACTAAGGAGATTAATATAGTTAAATTGCAATAGAAACATTGTTCGGTAGAGAAAGCTACTTGGGAGACTGAAAAAGGCATGCGAGACAAGTATCCTCAACTGTTCGAGAAATAGGTTCTACTTTATCTTTACTTTATCCTATTTTCCCTAGTTAGTCACTCAGAGATGAGTGATGGTTAAATTCGTATATATTGTAACGATTTGCTCTCGTCATTAGTGATAGGATAATAGAGAAGGATTTTGGGTCAGAAAACTTCGGATAGTAACTTTAAAAAATTTGAGCCTAGGCTAGACTTGGATGAATTCTAGGTCAGGTGAAGTCTAGGGTGATCAAGTGAATGATGTAAGGTCAAATTTATAATTTATTAGATAGGATGATAGCCAAGGCGATACAGACCATTTACAGCTTCGCGGAATCGTATTTGGGTGATTAAAACTCCTGGAATCGAAGTTTGCGTAAGAGGTACATTTTAATACGTCTTTAAAAGGGGTGTGTGTTGTGAAATGGAGGATTGGAGAAAACACTCTGAGCTCACTCTTCTCGCATATCCCGCTAGATCTAGAGCGGGGCCGCAAGAACAGGACAATCGCGACTTAAATCATGAGAAAGATCAGGAAAGGTCTTTTCTACAAGAATCAGTTTCTAAAACCCCAAGAGATGACCTAGGGCGATTTCCATTGATTTTCCACGGATTTCCACGCTGAAGGTAAGGTTTTTATTACCTAGATTCATACTTTGATTCTTAGAAATAAGAAGTATGGGTGATAATCATTGGGGGGGTTGAACTAAAAATCTATGGTGGGAAATAACCCTAGGGTAAGGATAGGATCATGGGTTTGGCCTAGGAAATGATATTGTGTTGTATTTTTTGATAGTTAGGTCATTATATTGATCCTTGATATGTATTTAATGCTTCTAGACCAAGAACGAGAAGAACGAACACTGAAAAGAAAGGCTATTGCGTTGTAAGGTTCTGAAAGCTTGAATTTAAGATAGGTGATGGTCTATTTTTCCGTATGTGTTTCATATACTTGTTAAATTGCTTCATGATATATATGTGTGTATATGAATAGGAAAACATGCTAGATTATGTGTGAAATGATCATTTGCTGGCATGTTATTATGATGAACCTGTTTTTGGTGGTATAAATATTATAAAAATTAATTGTTCTTCTGATTGTGCTATCTTGGGATCGGGCATCATATTTTGACACATAATTTGGATCGGGTGTCATGTTTTGATACGTATTTGGATTGGATGTCACATTACGACACATATTTAAATTGGGTGTCACGTTCCGGCACAAAATTGACTATTTATAGGTCCTTTGAGAGGACCCTTGTGTGAATTATAGCATGTGGAAGATATTGATCTGTGATATTGAGATGTGATTGACTTATTCTGTATATGTATATGCCTATTGTATTAAAATTTACTTATCTATGATCTGCTTACGGGTTAACTGCGTGATTCTACCATTACAGTGTTATTTTGTGTACTAATACTACTATTGCTCTGCCTTTTGTTGAGTATAGGTCATATTCATTCGGTTGCAGAGAGCCCTTTGTTGGAAGATTAGCAGGTTTTTCAAAGTCCAAGGGTGAGCTATTCTGTCATGCTGCCGTAGACTTTTTCATTAATCTCAGTCTTTCTTTTGGGACTCAGATTTTCAAATAATGTTTCTATTTATTCACTAGTGTCTATTCGGAGTTGTACTCTATTCTAGACTTGTTAGTTAAAGTTTTGGTACAATCACTTTCAGTTTCTTAGGATGTTTTTACTTCCTCCTTTTGTTGTTATTGTCACGACCCAAGCTTAGGGCCTAGACGTGACATGGCGAATGAGGAACCCAAAAGTACCTCAAACAAGCCTCTTAGCATTCTTTTAGCCTTTCATAGGTAATGATGATAAATAGACAAGCGGAAATCATAATAATAAATCTTCAACTTACATATGTCCAACAATACCTCTAACTATTAGATTTAATGGGGCTAAGACAAGTTCCTAGCTCACTCTCAATCATAATAGAAAAAATGCCATAATAAAATATCTTAACATATCATAAGCTAGAAAGATAAATAAGTATTGTTCCCGGAAACATGGGAACTCACCAAAAGTAGTCTTCAATGGAATATTAACTAGCCACGTGGAGAAGAACGAGGAGGGGAACTGATCCCTACATGGTGATATCATGTAGGCAAAAGAGTATGCGTTAGTACTTTGAATGTACTAAGTATGTAAGGATGCATGAACATTGAGGAAATATTATAACATTTATGTAATATGGAACATAATGTAATACATGCATAATAAATCATATGGATATCCTTTAAAACATTCATTTTGTGGGAAAATAACCATAACCGACATTTAAGACCATGCGAGCTATTACATGGAATCCAACATAACCCCCTACGTTGGCCGGGGAGACTACTTGCCAGGTAGAACTCCGTCAACTTCATTCATTTCTTTAACTTTAACTTTAAGGGCTATTTATGGATCCATTAGCCTAAGCCTACACGGGCTCCTATGTTGGCACATAGTTAATGAGACAAGGGGTTACTACTAGGATTCCCTTACTGAATCCCACCTCAATGTCTCATTCGGTGCTAAGTCAATCCTACGGAATAGTTTAATACTTCAAAATATTCATAGCATATAACTTGAGAATTCAAACATCATATTCGGTAGAATAGCTCATTAAAACATTTGATAATTCAACTATGCAAGAATTGTCCTTATTGCATAAAGAATCCATGATTCATATCATTTCATCATTCTTTCATTTCATAAGACTCCCTTTTTGATCATAGATATTGTTTTCATAAATATTTATTTGGAGTCAAAACTTTTAAGTCAAACTTTATTAACAACATAGTAAAATTAGGTGGGTTCAAATCACTTCAACTTGCAAATATGTATGTAAATAAATATACATAAATACTTTGAAATCCATTAATTAAAAATCATGCTTTAAACAATCCACCATGAATTTCAAGAACCTTTAAATAGATAAATAGAGGAATTACTTGCAAACCATCAATTCATACATATGAAATTATGTTGCATCAAAATAGAGCAATAATCATTAGTTTAACCATAATTCATACTATTAAGTAAAATTAAGAATTAACATAAGAAAATATTACTTGAAATCAAGATATTTAATTGAAAGAGTTTTTGGACTACATGGGTGGAAGAACCCATGGATAAACACCCACATAACTTAGAGTAAAGCTTAAAGAAAATAAACATAATTTATCATATAATCAAAATAATTTAGACATGAGATTGGAAGAAATACTCTCATTGAAGCCTTACATATCTGGATTCCGAAACTTTAGTCGGTACCGAAAGACTTAATGAACACTCTTGAGTCCTAGCTTCATTCCTCGCCGGAACGTTTTGTGTACTACTCGGAGTATATGAATCACCGGAATAGTATTTCTTCACTACTAAAAACTAAAACTATATTTGAGAATATGTAAAGAAGTGTATAAAGAGAAGATTTTCTTTGAGAAAGCTTGATGAATAAAATGAGGAAATAAGGTGGGTATTTATATGTGGGAAAGAGGGACCTAACAATAAATAAAATAATTATAAAGAAAAATCTGAAAATTTAATGGAATATATTGATGTAATGGATGATGTTAAATGGAGGACAATTTATGTAATGAGTGATGTCAAATGTATCTAGATCTTTCCATGGTAGGTGAGATGAGTTCTTTTTAACAGAATACCCTTTTTCGGAGCTGCGTTTGAATAAGATAAATTCCTTATTAGGATTTGTTGTCTTCATAAGAATTGTAGATATGGAAGTCTAGTTTCATATCGTTCAAGAATCAACTAATTTAGATAAACCTACAGTGAGATATGATGTTTCTTCTATAAATATTCCTTTCCGTCACAACATCCTACCTTACAAAAATTAATTTATTTGACCTACTTAACCTCCGAAACGTAAAATATGGTCTTCACAAAAGTTGTAGGTGATGATTTTGTGGTTATGCAAAAATTTGAATCACCCAATTTGGATATTTCTATGAAAAGTTATGCCTAAAATACAGAGGCTATATCATTTTTAGGAGAGAATTGAAACATCGTATATAACGTTTTTAGGGGATGTTACAGTTATTAACATGGTTGACTGAGTTTATGGGAACTCAGCATTATTTCTGGTTTATTTCTACTTTCGTAAGTCTTTAATTGTTATCTCTTAAAGTTTGATAAGGTGGGATGTAGAAATGGTTCTCCCACAAAAATAAGTATTGTGGGTGCAGTCACGATGGATTGGCGTCGTGACAAGATGGATTGGCGTTGTGTATCCAAATTTATATATAAGGATGCGTAAGTCATGCAAGAATGAGTTCATGTATTTGTTCATAGTATTAAGATAGAATATTGTGTATCCGATACATTCTGTCATGTATCAGCTATATGGTTTAGTAGATTTATTATTGTGTTCCATAAAATTGTGTATCAAATACACAATTGTGGAGATGTTTTAAATAAAAGTTGTATTTGATATTAATACTGTTTAAAAGACAGAATGTTGTGTATATGATTCATTATGCTATGTATCTGATACATGATTTAGTATGTATGAATGTGTTCCATATTTATTGTATTAGATACATAACTTCAAGATCTTCACATTTTGCCTCAAACTAAATAAACTTTTGATAATAACATTTATATATCACCATTTATGAATTTGATACATACTTGTATGACACTTTAATGTATCATGTAAGTTAATAAGTATCAAATGGATTGTTGTGTGTCAAGACCATTATTATGTAGTCATGTCATGCTGTTATGTATCATTTTCTTAGTCATCTATCTATAATAGAAAAAGACAATATCGATAAAATTACATGCAACATCCTGGAGTGACTAACATAATATATTCAAATTAAAAAATAAGATAAATATCTATACAACTAAAGTGATAGTATCTAAATTTGATACATAAAAATGACAATTAAATTGATAATATATAAATCTAATACATAGTGAATTAGTCAAATTTAACATTGTTGTATATCATGTACATGTCAATTAATTTGATACACAATATTTTAATTAGCTAATAGAACATTAAGGTTTATATATCAAGAGTATTTATTGGGTAATGTGTACAAACACATAATCTTCTAAGTTGAATAAGTCTGAACAAAAGTTAAAATACATAACAACAATTGATATATGGTAGATTATACAATTTTTAATAATTAGATATCAGATAAATAATTAAATGCATGATACATACATGTTTAGATATGAAAATAGTAAAGTTTATGTATTACGAATATGATTTGGTACTTTATACGTATACATGTCCTTTCAAATTTGAATAAGGTAGAAGATACATATCAACACCTGATACATGATAAATGATACATTTGGTAGAATTTTTATATCAAGTATCAAAACTAATATTTAAACATAATACATTGTGCATGATAAAATTGTAATATATCATAATATTGAAAGAAGACATTATACATTAATTTAAGAAATAAAATCAACTAGATACATTAAAATCTGAACCCATATGCATTAGAAAAGATGAACAATAAAAAAAAATCAACAATTTGATCTGCTGAAAGAAAAAAAATGACGAAGAAATCCTCCTACACTTTCTCCTTTATTCTGTATCAACTCCAGTATCTTTTTATCACTGTCAACAATGATGTCACCCATGAATCTCAATCCAAAGTCATTACTAGAGTCACCAATTGAAAAAAACTAAAAACAAAATTATTTTTTTAGAAGAAGCAAGCTGATGCGGATGTGTTGTTTCAATATTCAAACTTTGTTATGGCCTGCATTGGTAATCAAGTTCGATCTTGTGATTTGAGGCTACATTTGATGAAAGTAAGCGTTTTTTGAAATTTCATTAGCTCTATAGGTATCATTGGAACAATTTCTTGAGCACAGTTATGTATTAACCACCCAATATAAGAAGTTCGAATATACAAAAAAAAGGTTGAAATATAAGAACAGGAGATAGATGAAGAACGAAAATTACCTTTCGAGAAAAAAGAAGTTAACATTGAGTGGAGAGAGAACAAAATTTGAAATTCAAAATGCTAATTAACTGTTGTGATTTGAGGGAGTGAAAATAAAAAAATATGGAGTGAAAATTGGGAGCGAAAACCGTGCCATGAGGATAAGGTGGGTTTGGAAGAAAAAATAGAAAATTTTGAAATATTTTAGAATGACATGGAATAATAGTAAATATAGTCAGAGTGTAGTTAGGTAATTCTTTCAAAAAAAAAGTGGTTTTAATTGGGCCAAAGTCTAAGGACACAAATTTTCAAATATTTTTGGTAAATTATTTTTGATGAGGTTTCATCATGCGTTTGGCCATAAAAATTGAAAAAAATATTTGACTTTTAAAAAAAATATATATGATTTATGCCCATAAATTTTTAAAACTATTAGGAAGATTATTTTCTAGGAGAATAAACTAAAGTAGTAATTGACTTATGGGTACTCTTATATTTTAATCTCTTCCGCTCATTGTGAAGCAATAACCGAGAATTCAAATAGAAGAAGTTAGGGAAGCTGTTCAACTTTTTAGTAATTCCAACTTTTGTCTATAAGATGGACGGGGTATTTTAACATAATAAACATATTTAATTGATCACAAATTCTATTTTATAGGCAAAAAAAATAGAAGGAAAAATTATTTGAGTGAGTACTTTTTAATAAATAATTATTAATTTTAGAGATACTTTTTATTCATTATCATTTATAACAATACATAGCAATACTATGATAAATCTACACTATATATTAAAAGTGAATTATGCATGTGATGTAAATGTATTATAAGTGTTTTTAAAATATATTATGCTTGTTTTGAAAGAAATTGACACAATGTATTATAAATGCATTAAAGTGTGTTATAAATGTATTATGCATCGGTAAAATTTGTAGTATACGTATTTTATAAATTATTCTCTGTAATATGTATTAAAACTGTATTATAAATGTATTATGAGTGTTTACTGAAAATAAAAATGTTATTGCTATAAATGGTAAATATTTTTTTAATATATTATATCTATGTAAGTTTTCCAAAATAGAATTTAGGGACAATTTCAAATATATACAATAAACTAATTAGTTTACAACAAATATAATTATATTTTATTTACATAAAAAAATAGCCAAAATCATACGAAATATACAGTGACTATACAATATAGCTTACCAAAAGTCATAGAAAATATACATTGACAGTACAATATAGATTACGTATACATGAGCTATACACTGAATATACATTATGATACATTCCAAAACTGAATATAGCTTGACTATACATGCCTATATAATGAATGACTATTTTTTTTAATAATTTCTTTTGCCAAATGGTCATGTAACGTAATTATCCCTAGAATTTATGCCCAAATTTGGATCGTTTAAATGGGCTCTGGATTGGCCCAACTCTGTTTATTAAGGATAGAGTTCTGTTTTGGTAGGCCTAGTGGCAAAGGAGAGCCGATCTTTGATAACAAAGCTGAATGTTTATAGAAATCTCACCAGGTTAGGAACTAATTATTAGATACACTTTAATTTATAATATTACATTTTATATCATTAGTTAGGCTACATATACATGTATCTGCTTGTTGTATCCGAGATACATAATGAGCGAGATACATGAGAGATGCTTGCTATTAATAGATCGTTACTGAATTGGTTAAATAATGGAGCAAATCACTCCATTTAACATATTTTGAGAATCTAAAGCAAAAGAAGTTCCTTAAATATTCTAAAATTTCGGAATTCCCTTCCTTCCTGTTTGGGAGTAACATCAAAGATACCATTCTTCTTCTTCATTAATTTGTTTTTGAGCTCTGTTTTTTATATCTGAATAACGAAATTTTTGTATCTGAATTTCGAGCTCTAGATATATGCCCAAACTAGGATACATACATTTTGTTTAACAAATTCAGATACATACATTCTGTTTAACTTAACAAATGCTCAAACCTGCATATACACTAATCCATGAAGTAAATTAGGAAAACTTTAAGGCGAAATAGTCTGATGGACCACTGTACTTGTATGAGTTTGTATTCTGAATTCTTTCATTTAATTTTTTGTCAATTGAATCCTTAAACTCAATAAAATCCAATATTTTAAATTTTTCTGACCGTTGACCAAGTTTATGTGGCAATAAAATTGATGAGTTGAAAAAATGCGTGTACATCACGCATATTAAAAGTGTGAGAAGTCAGTGAATTGAGAGGCATATCATGAAATAAAATTTTAGGAAATAATTAAATTTGTTTACATATAATGAGGAAAAAAACTAGAAAGGATAAATAAAAATATCCCCTTCCTCTTCTCATTTCATGTGAAAGAAAATTAGCTCGCCGGCTCGCCGCCACCCATAGATTTTCACCATTCTTTTTGCAATCTCACTCTATTTTAAAAGAAAATTTCTTATCCTTCAAACACCCCACAAAAACATACCAATTGAAAAGAAGAAGAAGAAAATTTCTCTCATTGAAAGCTCAAATCAGAAATGGGTTTATACGAAATTAAAAAGAAATAAATGTTCAAATCCATTTTTTGTTTGAATGATTCTCTGGGTTGATTTATTTGTCTTCGAATCAAAAACGGATTACATGATTTGAGCTTTTAATTGGAAGATTCAAATTGAAAACTTCTCTCTAAAATTGAAATCTCAAATCATAAAACTACTTCTCTCACCCAAAATTTATCCTCAACAACCATTCTTTCTTCTCCCTATTTTTTTCATTTTGTCTCACTTCCAAAGAAAGCTCTCTATCTTTATCTCTCTTTCTAAAAAATAATCAGATTCAAGAGAATAAGTTACCATCTTCAAACGATCAATTTTTGTCGAAATAATATCATTGGTAGACATAGTTGGTGAGTTTTGTTGATTGAGAAAATTTATGGGCTAAAGAAGATGGAAAAGTGTTGGGAGTGGGAGGTGCGTATGGAATTTGGGGGGGGGGGGTGGCGAAGAAGAGAACATAATGGATGGGAGGTACAGTGAGCGAGAGAAAAAGAGTAAAATATAGCACTTTTTTTATATTATTTATTTTTAATATATAATTTTTAATGTCTCATTAAAAAATGACGTGAATTCCTAGATTTTAATTAATGATATTTTTACACACAAATTTATAACGTATTGCAAAAATATAGATGAACTGGGGGGCACAACACTCCAATGGGAACATAATCGTCCTAACCCTTGGCCTAGGCATGTACGTACCACATGGTTTTCTTTTTATTCTTTCTGGAAATTTTATCTAATCAATATTTGGACTAGTGGTTGGCGGAAAAGCGTTTCGAATTACAAAAACTATATAATATATTATTGACCGTAAAAATAATTAACAACCAATTTTGAAAAATAAATGTTATGGACATGACTCAATGATTGTTGGTTGAAAAAAAAATGTGATAGACATGACCCAATGATTGGACTTTTTGGGCTAATTTGCACTATTTGAGTTTAATCAAATCCTACATTAGGTCTTGACTGAAATATATAATAGAACACGCCAAATTGCATAAATTAATAGTGAGGGGTGTCGTGGTCTCATTGCTTCCATTGCTTTAGCTTTGTTTAGTCAACCACAATTAACAACTTTTCATTATATATATAATTTTCACGTGATAAGATTGTTATGATCAAATAAGGCGATATACTTTTAAAATATGTCATTTGTTGTCGATTATCTATCACATGTTGTTTAATTAGAAGCATATGATTCTAATACGATAATAGAATTGTCTGTAAAATACGTACGAAGAATATTATTTTTTGAACTGTTATTTAAGGTAATTTGGGATAATTGCTCAAAAATACGGTCCACAACATTATATTACACCTACATAACCAAGTTTTTAAGTTTTTAGTCGCATATGACCCACTATTTTCTTACAGAAATACTAAAAGATTCGGTATACAACATTAAATACCTGGAGATGTAGAATACTTGAGAAGATAATTAGTTATCTAATATCTTCTTTAGTATATATAAAGAAGATACTTGTGTCCAACATTAATACATTAGACATCTCGAGTGTACAATACTAAAGAAGATAATTAGTTATCTATTTGGGCCAAATTCTAGTATTTGAGAATTTTTAAAAATTTAAAAATTATCCCAATTTTTTTATTTTATAAAGCACTCATCATTTATAGTTTTGAACTAAATTTCAATCCTAATTTATTGTACAATAATTATACAGTTAAATAAAAATGTTATCCGAGCTTACTCTCCAAAGTCACTCTCAATTACAAGTAGTAAAATTAGTTTTTTCGTATACAAATTAGTGGTATTTTTCTTTTGTTTTCTTTCTCTTTTTTCAGATTCATATTAATTGTGTTCGTTGTCATTACTTTTTACGGAGCATGTTCATAATAAAATGATAATACGAGCTTAAGAATTTCGATGAGATTGTCATGCACTTCAACATGATAATAGAGCAGACAGAGGTCCTGAGATCAAACCTCTCCGCCACTCGTATTAAAAAAAAAATCACGTGCTTGACCCATGAAAAAATAATTAGTCACACACTTTATTATGTTCATACACAACTCTAATTTTTGAATATCATTTCAACTTGAAAACAAAATAAAAAAAATGGTAATACAAACTTATAGATATTTTAAATAATTTTAGAAGTTATGGGTATAATTATTTTTTCAAAAATCAAAATTTTATCCTAAAATCTATGGACAAATACATGGTGAAACTTTTGCCAAAAATGACCAGCCAAAAATATTTTGAAATTTGTGGCCAAACGCTAGCTAAAGTGTGAGAGGTGATCCTTTTTTTTTGTTGGATAACTTACATAAATCTCACTAGTTTAGGAGATAATTACTTAGATATGTTGCATATTATGAATCTTGCGAGATTTTAGACTTCGGATACATGTATAATGCGCGTCCAGGTACATGTATCTCGGATACATGGGATCAAAATTAGGTGTAACTTGTACTAGATATATTGTATCCAAGTGGATCATGTATCTGATATACATAAACAAATCTTGCTGGCCTCCATTCTATCTCGCTAGCCACTCTCCTATCACGTTCGTATATCTGATATCCCAGATATATGTATCTAGTGCTAAATACATGTCAGATACTTATATATCGTATGATTCGCATGTATCTGGGATACATAGACAAATCTCGCTCGCCTCCCTCCCATTCTCGCTCGCCTCTCTTCCTATTTCAGCATATCTGATAGCAAAAAACATGTATCTAGGTATATCTGACTTAAAATCTAATATGAAATAATTATTAATTAGTAAGACAATATATGATTATTTTAAACTATAGGGATAATTAATAAATATGTTAAAATAATTTACGTAATTTGATAGTTTTTCTTCTTTTTATCTTCAATAAAATGATAGAAATTACGGATGGGACATCTAGCATTGCTTCACAATCCCCAATGGGAAAATTATTAAATTAGGCAAATTTATTAATTTATTTATAGAAAATAGTTACAGTTTCAAAAAATTATCAAAAAGAACAATATTTTGATTGTATAGCAAATTAATTGTATTCTAATTTGATACCTCTCCTCTCTCTCACTCTCTTTGTGTCCCCTCTCCCTTGCCTCTCCTCCCTCATTCTTACCCTCTCCTCTCTCCAGCCCTTTCATCTCTCACCCCCTCTCTCTCCCGCCAATAAAAAGAAATACATTCAAATTTATTATGTATCAATTGTATTCAATAAATATAGGTAAAAGTTTTATATTTTATTTCGATTGTATTAGAAAAATTGTATTTTATATTTTTTGTATCAATTGTATTTGTATTCATATGAATACAATATGCATTCATCTTCTCTGTAAATTTATTTGTATCCAATCAAAGAGAGGATGAATACAGTTGTATTCGTTGTATTTCAAATACAATTGATACAAAATATATACAGAATACAATACAAAATAGATGTATCAATTGTATTCAATAAATATAGGTGAGAGTTTTGTATTTTATTTCAATTATATTTGAAAAACTTTATTTTGTACTTTTGTATCAATTGTATTTGTATTCATATGAATACAATATGTATTCATCCTTTCTGTCAAACATATTTGTATCCAATCAAAGAGAGGATAAATATAGTTGTATTCATTGTATTTCAAATACAATTAATATAAAATAAATACAGAATACAATACAAAATAAATACAAAATACAATCCTCTCTTCTCCCTCTCTCGATCTCGCTCGCCTCTCTCCTCTTAATATGTATTCTTTTTCTCCAAAATCAGTGAAAAAATACACTCTCCCCTCTCTCTCCCATATCTCGCTCACCTCTCTCCTCTCCTAATATTTTGCTATTAGCCATAATTAAGCAAACTGTAGCTATAGAGTCTCATTTAATGCTAAAATGTTGTTGACTTTGGGCTCACAAAACCTCTCATAATTGGGCTTGGGCTGTCATGACACAATCTCCTTGTCGTGCCAATATTTATGGGAAATTTACACAGTATAGCCGTCCGTCAAAGATATATATATATATATATATATATATATATATATAATGACTTAATGAGTGCTGAAATATCAAAAAGTATCTTCTTATCTTTATTCTCTTTCTTTTTTCAGTCATCTAATTTATTTCTCACCTCCATGAATAAAGAGTTGAAGGTTGAAATGCTCAATTCTAAGAAAAGGAAAAAAAACAAAAAATTATGTGATATAAGGATTTAAGCTTAATTACATTGACAATACTTTTAAATTATTATAAAAAATAGCAATTTTTTTTTTATTTTATAGCAGAATTTTTATCGTATGTATGTATGTATGGCCGGTGTATGCATGCATATATATATGACTATATATATATGTATGATCGCTAGTGTGTGCGAATATATATATAATATGTGATAACGCCAACATCCTGCCTATGACAAGGTCTATAATGGGGTTGGAGTAGCCTGGGTCGGAGTCATGATCGAACATGGTAGTTGCATGATGAACTTAGTTTAGAAATAAAGTTACGTCTTTGCTATCAACTATAACTTTTAACATAATAGTAAGCACTTGAAAACTTAATAATATCGTATAATTTGTCATTAGAGACCTAAATAATGCTATTTATAATTTGTCAATCTTTACCTTATTTGCTAATGCCTATGTCTTCTTCTTCTTCTTCTTTTTTTTTTTTTTTTTTTTTTTTTACATTTTTTGGTGGATTTCCATATAACCCAATATCCTTCTAGAAGAAGAAAGCGTTAATTGATTGAAAAAGCCACCCACAGATTTGGGCTAAACTTTCAAAAGATAGTTAGCAATGCCTTCAAATGTCAAATGATTGATCCAACTTGAAAAATCTTTAGGATGAGAAAATTGTTGAAATTAAAGACTAACATGTACTTTTCTTCAATTGTTCATTCGATCAGTTCGTCGACTTATCTAATATTAACTCCATATCATTTTACGAGTCTTAAGATTTTATGGCGTTCATTAAATATATACATAAATTATGATGTATATATATAGTTAATAAGCCGAGGAGGATTGTCAGAGGTTTCTTACTCTATGACTTGTATTGAGAGCTACTAGACAAAGTAATAATTAATTACGCCTTTTGAATAATCTCCAAGCTTAATTCTCTACTTAAAACTTTATATTTAGATTTCCACACGTTAACACAATGACAATTTCATACGTGTCCTTCATTTCCCCTTCAAATTATACAAAACTTTATTATATATATATATATATATATATTCAAATAATTAAACCGGCCAAAACAATAAAGTCCAAGAAGACATATGTGAATGTAAATTTTGGTATATGAATGTTAATTGTAAAATTAAATCTATATATATATTCTTGATTAATAACAAGCATTTCCACTTTGAAATTTTTATTAAAGGAGAATCACATTATTTTATAGAGATTTTCAAATCCATGTTAGGCAAAAGAATGGCTCACAACTTAACGTTTAAAATGTGCGTCGTACATTAGGCATATGGCCCTTTTAAGTGATTATATTCTTTTTCAGTCCCGTAAAAGATAAAATCAACTTTTCGGCTTTCCAATAGCTAAAGAAAATCTTATTCAACAAATTCTCGATCTCTACGCATAGTTTTATCAAGCATATCAATTTTTCATTTGATATTGATGTTGATGTGACGTATTGAATTGAGGTTTAATTAGTTTGAATTTGCGTTGTGTATGATTCATTTAAGGTGAAAACACTATCTAACAATTTTTTTTTTCATATTCAGCTTCAAATTAACTTGAATCTTTTGATTAAGGGTCTTATCCATTTTGGTCTCATTTTCTTTGAGGGCGGCAAATATAGGACAATTTGTGATTTTACCGACTTTATTACTTGATACTCATATCAATATATGCCCCCCCCCCCCCAAAAAAAAAAGAAAAAGAAAAGAAGTCAATACATTTACATATAATTAATAAAGGGATCATAGTATTTTTAGTCCCATAATTATTGATAAATCTTAATTAAACATTAAAAGGAGATACACAAATTAAAACAAAGAGAATGCTAATTAACAAAATGATGCTTATTTTTCCACGTATGTTATTCCACGTTTAAAGACTTCAATACAATTTACATTTTAGAATGAAATACATTTTGGGAGTTGCAATGGAAATTTCTTAGGTCTTTCTCACAATGTATATAAATAGTTGAATTGAAATGCTTGATAGAAAATCTTTTCTCATTAAATGGATTTTCTATGTCGCAAATCTTAATAAATTAATTCGAAAATAGGCTTCACCATCGTTTGAAAATGGGAACTTATAGGATGGCAGAAAAAGGGTTTGGGAAAAGTTAAAGAGTCAAAGATAACTACATAAATTAATTCCATAATGGCTTCTATAGTTCTATATATATATATATATATATTAGTCAAATAATGATTTGTTGTCACTTTCTGATCCAACTCTCCTAATTTCTACGGCATTTCCACTCTATTTTTATCCAAACCATAATTCAATTAATACTCTAAATATACTTAAGAAAGTTACAAACAATTTATTATAATATTATATAGTATATTATTAAACATAAAGTTTTTTTTTTTTAAAAAAAGAATAAAGATCTTGACATGATAGATTAAATTTATGTGAAATTTCTTGCACGGAATTTCTACGTAAGTTCTTTTTTAAATGGCTTTGGAAATAGAACCACATGTCGTATTTTTTATTATTATATTTTTTTAGCATAAAGACACTTTCACAATTCACACTGGTAGTGGTAGGTAGCAATTAGTACTCAAAATCACATGATCTTTTTTTTTTTTTTTTGGGATTTTCTGTAAATTTATACATTCTTTCTCAAGGATAAATCATAACATACGACACAGCTAAGAAATTAGTACAATATTTATTTTATTTTAATCCCTGAACATATGTAACATGAACCAATTATTTTAGTCAGATCTCACTTTAATGTGAGGGGGAAGTCTTGTACATGTTGGACGTCCAAACAAGATTTCTTTCCTTTAATTTCTTGCAAACATTAAATGATGATCACCTAAACCAGCGACTTTACTCTTAATCTTATGAAATACGCAAGAGACATGAAAAATATAAAATAAGGTTCAACTTTTAAAGAGAATTTTCTGTTAATAGGAAGCAGAATGTTGTGTTCCCTATTTTCTACTATCCACAAATTTAGCCAACTTGATAAATGATTTGCAAGTTGCAATCGAATACATCTCTATGGTCGGTTCCCTGATCAACTCCAGATTCATTCTAATAATGGAACATTCTGTCAATTGAGATTTTTTTTTTTTTAATGATAAAATCTAAAGATATCAAAGTGAGAATGTTAACATGAACAAGGAAAATCATGTGAACAATACAATCCTATCGTCTGTAAGTGAAGGACTTTCTATAGTTAATTTATACAATGATTTGATCCAGGCGAGCACGAATAATAAATAAATTGTAAAAATTAAATCCAATAAAATTATGCGAAAGAAAATTTTTATTTGGTCAGTGATATTAATCTATTTAATTTGTGTACTAGCCATGTGATGATTTTCTGGACATTTCTCACTCACCCCAAAAATATTCAAAAGTGGTGTGGTCCATGCGGATGCAAACTGCGGCGAACTACTAAATTAATTTATCCACATTATCATTATTGTATTTTAATAAGTATTTTGTAGAGAATAGCATATCTTATTCTTATGTTATTATTTCTATTTTATTGTTAATTATTTATAATTAGCATTACGATAATCTAATAATATAAAGAGTATCTACGTTTTCACGAAAGGGTTGAAATATGTGCAATGCGTGTTGTATTTATACTAAGAAACTAATTACGAACATAGAGGGCGTGTCCCGTACAGAGAATTTTATTTTATTTTAAAAAAAAATCAGGTTTAATTGATTAAAAATTTTAGAAAATTATTTTTCTATAAAAATAAGTTACTTAAAAATGAAGAAAATAATTTTTCTAATGAAATTAAGAAAAATAAGCTGACATTTCACATTAATTATGTCTTTCTCTCACTCTCCATAGCCCATTACGGCATTACCTCCATCACACATGCATCCCATATCTAATCCCCGCCCCGATCTCCAATAATATTTATCTAAATTATTTTTAAAATAATATTTTAAACTTATATACAAAACACAAATAAATAAATAAATAAAAATTCACTTATTTTTCTAAAAAAATACTTTCCATCTTTGTACTGAACACACCCAGAGTCAGGAGTGGAACTAGCCAACGCCGAGGGGTATCTGAACTTCCTTCAGGAAAATATTCATTATTTATACATAATCAAAATTATTTTAATATAATAAATATTGAACTTCTTTTTAATTTTTTGATTCATATATTTCTTTTTTTATATATTTTAAATTTTTTTATTGAAAATTCTCACTTCACTCTATCATTTATGGAGTATAGACTAGATGATGGTACACTAACAGGTGAGCTTTGCCTTTTAAAAATAATTTCCAAAAGAAGCTTTCGTGAAATTCCTAAGTTCACCTTTTTAAAATTTCTTCATGCAATGTTGAATTTGGCAAAAGAATTTATAATTGTGTTGAACACGGCATATATACCATTAGATGAGGACCAATTATATTATATTTTTATATATATGAAGATGGGGTCCAAAAGTAGGCACCGTCTTTTATTGACACGACAATATATTCATGATGAGAGCTTTCATTAAAAAGAATACTACTATAAACACAAAACTTCCTTTAATTGGTTCACACCTTTCAACTAATTAATTTGTACTCCCTTTCAAAGTAGCTATTAACATTACTAAAAACTTATCTGTCCCAAAATATTTTTCAATTTATAATATCAAGATACCCTTAAGATTACTTTCTTCGTAATAAAATAAGTAATATTTTACAAAAAAAATTATCCCAAAATAATTATTGCTGTAAAATTTTAAAACAATAATTAATAATTTTTTCGATTATAACTTTATATTAAAGAACTATTTCTTTTAATAGTGGCTAATTCTCAATAAAGATTTAATAAAAAGAATAACTTAATAAATGATACTTTTTATATATTTTTTTAATAGACGTGAAAAGAGCTAAAACGAAACTTATTTTTTGAGATAGATGGAGTACTTGTTTTAAAAGTAAATAATATTGATTACATGAAAATAAACTCCTTCCATTTCTTTTATTATAGTAAGATTTTGTACAATTCTTAAAAAAAAAATTAATTAAGAAGGTAGTTTAACTAATATATCCCTTATTAATTATTTAATTTTTATTTATTTACGTGCCTCTTATTTCTAGAATAATTAATGCAAAGGAAAAAAGTTGAAAAATAATAACTAATTTTCTCTTAATTGTTTAAATTGACAATTATTTTGAAATAAATATTTTTAGTATACATGACAACTTAAAAAAAACGGAGAAGGTACTTGTTGTTTATAATTTCTTAAAAAGTTGTTGTGTAAGAGAAATGTGATAACTAATACTTCCTCTGTCCATCTTTACTTGTTCATTATTGACTTTGCACAATTTTTAAGAAATTACAAATAGAAGGGTAATTTTACCGTATCATCCTTTGAATATAATAGATATAATGTCTTGAAAAATGTAATAGAAAAGTGACTACTAATTAATGATAAGGATAAATTAGGAATTAAGTATAAATTATCTCTTGATTTCATAAAATGGACAAGTATTGTTAAACATCTATTTATAGTATAGTGAACAAGTAAAGATGAACGGAGTGAGCATATATGATACATAGATTGAGAGCATGTTTTTTTATTTTAAAATTCTTGCTTTATTTTGTCATTTAATTTCGAGCTCTTTACACCAATAAGAACACCAAATATAAGGGGACATTTATATTCTAGGTTTCGGTCGATATACAATCATTTGTGTTTCATTATTATCATTTTTTCTATTAAATTATGTAAGTTCCTCAAATGAACTTCTTTTGGGTGCATTATTGATAATGGTACTACAACTTCATACACGAATATTACTTCTTCTATTTCAATTTATCCTAGATTGACTTGAGATAAAATTTTAAGAAATAGAAATGATTTTTATAAAAAACTTGTGGATTTTTTAGTATGACATAATATTTGACTGGGGATAAATTTTTTTACTCCCTAAATATGTAAATGAAAAGTTTAAATTATGTTACTTTCATATATGAAAAAAAACATTTTTTAAAATGAATTAATGAGGAAATAATGTCACATAAAATAAAATAGTATTTATGAAGTAATATTTAATACATTCAATCCATTTTATCTATCTTTAATTAAGATTAAAATTGAATACTTCGGCTATGTCCATGTTGAAAACAAATAAACCTTTTTTTGTCTTCTTTCAGATTGAATTGAAAATTTCAAAAATTAAGTTATAACATTCTTAAGTCTTAATCTTAAGGGAATTATTAAGATGCATTTGCCCCCCTATATATCTCTATTTGGGACCAGGAAAATTAATGTAATGCCTTAGGATTCAATGCATCTTAATTCCGTGTTACGTATACAAAACAACAAAAAGTAAAATATGGTGGAAAAGGTTATATAATACATGCATATGGTACGTATGTATACATTAGATATCAAAAGTCTTTAATTATTAAATGACCATATGCAAAAGTCTTTTCGTAAAGAAAAATTCTTTTTTTTCCTACTCCCATTGTTTCAATTTATTTGGTTTAGTATGAATTATGATATATGGTTAAATTAATTAATGTTCGATGTGAATATATGTAGGCATAGAATCTTCAAATTTTTTTTAAATAAGACTCACATATTCATAAACTACATAAAAAGTACTACAAATTACAATTATTAACAATATGAAAAAATTATGGTCAAATAAACTATCTTTTGATTGTTCAAATAGTAACTAAGACAAATAAATTGAGCGTACAATTTTACCTTCTACTACCTTTTTTTTTAAATTCATTTTTTCTTTCTTTGGGGGTTTAAGTAGTGAAAATTTTCAATAAGATTGATGATTCAAAATATAAAAAGTAAATATATGAAGAGAGTCAAGAGAATTCAATACCTAATTTATATACATAAAAAATATTTTAAACTTATATATACAATATAATTTTTCAGCATATTCGCGTCCAGCTCGTCGCCGGGTTGGGGGTTGGGGGGAGGGTTGGGGAGGAAGTGGGAAGGAATGAGAGGATGTTTAGGAAAGTCCAAAGAAAGACTAAGAAAAGTCCATAATATCAGACTCTACGTAGCCGTAATTCTCTTCTTTCTTTTTATGGTTACAACCTAATATATTGCTATATATATAAGTTTGGCCAATCTATTTTTTATATGTTTTGATGATGGAATTGTCAATAATGAAAAAGAAGTGTTCTAAAAAAATAGTTGTTAGACAGTACAAGAAATCATCAATTCCTCGACTTAGATGGACACCTCAACTTCATGAACTCTTCATTGAAGCTGTTCAACATCTTGGAGGAGGACATAGTAAGTTTCCCAAAAAAAAAATTGTATTTTTTTTAGTTGTTTATTTCTTGATCCATATATATTTTCTTTCTAATTTTTATGTTTTTGGCTATCTGTTTGGGTGGGGGGAGGGGTAGTAGAAAGAGTTTTATAAAGATATGTCATCAAGAATTATGGGATGATCATTAGTTAATAATGATGATATGTATTTAGTGAAAAATTGAGGATAAATTAAGGAGTAATGCTTTTTTTTTTGAATTAAAATGACAGAAGCAACTCCAAAGAGAATTCAACAGATGATGGCAGTAAAGGGATTGAAGATTTCTCATGTTAAAAGCCATCTCCAGGTAATTCATATTGCACCTATTGTTCGAATTCTCAAAAAATATTGAGGGATAAAGGTTGTGTGTCAGATTCATCAAAAGTAATGTTAAAATTAGAAAACGAGGTTTTTCCCACAGCGAATCAATGGAAAATTTGTATTATAAAATATGATTTTCCCACCAATTTTCCACCAAAAAAGCTCACTGAAAAATACATGGTGAAATAAATAGATTCTTACTAAAATAATGAGAAGCTTCCTAATTTTTTCGTGTAAAAATACTACTATTTATTTTTTTCTCATTGATTCAATCAAAATATCCGTGAAAATAGTCATTGAACATATTTCAGTAGAAATTTCAATGAAAAATAGTGATTTTTAATAGTATATATTTTTGAGAAAATATTTTTAGAGAGTTAGAAGCAACATATAGAATACATGCATTATTATTCTTTCTAGTTTTGCATTATAATATCTATATACTAAATCATGATCAAATTTGAAACTAGTTAAAATGGAATTTCTCTATTCTTTTTCTTGAAATTAAAGGTTTCAATAATACAAATATAATCATGACGTTTTGAAAGTGAGAAATAAGGAAAAAGGAAGGAATATTGAAGCACGTTTATATTATGTTTTATGTCGACACTTGCAATTTGATTTCTTTAATATCAACAGTCTGGCATACCATATTTTGTGAGGCATAAAAGGGGAAGAATTAACTTGATCTAAACTTAAGAATTCATATTTTTGAGTGAAAAATAATTACCCTTCAAAGTTTTAATTTAATATCCTAGAATATAACAACCTAATTGGTAATTTTATTTTGTAATACTTCTTCTTATTTTGTGTTCTCTTTGTTTTTCGATTATAAACTTTTAATTTAGCACATGATGCTTAAAATTAGATAATTGATTTCATTGATTGATTAGGTTAGGTATATATGAAGCCCTACAATTATGAAATAATAAACCAATTAAAAGTTTGAAAAATCCAGACTACTAATTAATGAGCTGTTCCATTCTAAGCCATGCATAATTTCCTTATATTATTCTTAAAAAAATACTCTTTATTTTTTCTTCCTTTCTTTTTTTTTTAAAAAAATTCTATCAAGCCCAGTAGTGTTTCTTGATAATTAATTAATTGTTTGATGTATAATTAAATTTCTGAAAAATCAGATGTACAGAAACTTGAAGGAGCCAGCCAACCTTAATATTGTTAGGTCTATGAACAACTTCCATGAAGAGAGACCACAATTCTCATTTTCTTGCTCTTCCCCACTTGAGTAAGTCTCTATATCTCCGAAATCTCTTAATTATATGTCTCAAGTTCGAACCTTTAGAATAAAAGAATTCTGATAGAAAGCACGTTTTTCCTCTTTAATACACCTTTTATGGTGAGAATCAAAATTAAAAATGAATATCAAACACCGTACAGTGAAAACAAAAAAAAAACTTTTATATATATTCTCTTGTCTTATTCATTGCCTTTTATTATAATTATTAATTATTATCACAATACTCATGTCTCAATTTATATAAAGGAATTTGGAGTGTATATGAAGGGTTAATCCTCCAATCTTCGGTGTAAATTGCATATAAATTTTAAAATAAAATTTACATATCTAAACACTTACAGAAAATGTACCACCATATTAGTGCTTCCTTTCCTCTTTTTTTTTTTTTTTTTTACAATATATATGAATTTAAATTCCATTTACTTGACTGCAGAAGGAAAGACCTAGATGATAATTAAATGCCATTCATTAATTAGTGCATTATTAGCTTACCAAAACACTATGACTTTTAATTTGGTTATGTATCCCAGCTAGTGTTCTCTGACTCAGCTAAAGCACAATTAGTCAACTGTGTAAATATTTCCATAAACTTTGAGCCGATATTTCTACCTAATTATCACTTCTTTTTGTGAAAAAGGGGTTAAAAGAAGAAGAAGAAAAGATAAATAATACTACTGGTCTTCCATTTTTTTGAGCAAATTTATTATTAGACAGACTATCTAGCAGTCTTTTATTAAAAATAAAAAGATATCAATAGAAATAACAAGAGGAGCTAGACCTTAACTTACCAATCCTATGCGGTAACTAATACTACTGATCTTATATCTTACTTTTAGCATTTTTTTTTATATATATTAGCAGACAATTTCAGAAAGTATAATCAAATACAACTGCAGCTTTAAAATTTTTAAATAAAGTGAAAAAATATTTGTTAGCCAAATACCTATATAAATTCGAATTCATGCTAAAAAGTCTGACACTGAAATCAAAACGCTCCTCTAAAAAGGCGACTCAATCATGTTGGTAATCTATATACACTTTAACTGACTTATTTATACCAAGCTACATGATGAAAATTCCCTCGATTAATTAATCGTCAAGACATGTAATTTTCCATTACACTTTTGCAGGCATGTATGTGAAACGTTAGAATATGGTCCTTCAAAGAGCAGCAAGCAGATTGACCCTCTAAGTGATCAATCCCCCAATTACAAAGCAATAATCAATGCACATATTGCTGAAAATAATATATATTGCTATGACTACCAGGTTTGATTATTTTCTTTAATTCCTCACTAATTTATTTCATCCTAATTTAAATAGTTAATGTGAAGACAACCTGGTTACTATTAATGGATATGGTGGAATGATTGAGATTCTTACCTTAATTAGAGGTCTTGAGTTTAAACATTACAAACAAAAAATCATTCAGCGAAGAGCATTTTACCCTCCTTACTGGGTTTAATTAGTTTAAGTTAATTATAGGGTCATCAATAGATAAGTGACACATACATCATTAATTCAGATTAAAATTTGGGGCGTTAAACATAAAGGTATAATATGACCAAAAGATTGACGTCCGGGGTATTTGAGGGCAGAAAGGTAAACAGAGGATAGTTTTGTACCAATTTGAATAGTTCAATCATATTATAGATCATTTTTTGTTAAATTTATATATAAAAATCCACTAAAATTACAACAAATAGTATAAGGTCAGAATCCATTAATTTTTAAATACAATAAGTTCAATGCTAAAAATCATCTTAAAAGTTAATTAAACTCTCAAATTATAGCTGGTCTTGTTTCCATCTTTCTACTCATTCTCGATACAATTTTTAAATATTGAATTTTCCGTTATTTAAATCGTTTGTCTCCGTCATTTATAGTTATTTATCATTCAATGAATGACTGATAAATGATCCATTAATATTAATCTAATCCAATTAGAATCCTTGGTTCTTTGTAATTATATATAAACAAAATATTAAAAATTGCATTTACTAGCTTTAATATTGAATTCAAATAGTACATTAAATTTCATTTTAATTTCTTTGTGTGTATTCAGGAAGCACAAGGAAGTTTAAGTAGTGGAATGACAAAGGAAGAAGAAGAAGATGGTGGTCCAAGTAGTGAAATTTGTGAGTTTCCACATGAAGCAGATGGTGAATGTGAAAGGGAGATCAATTTTTGGCCTTTAGATAATTATCATAAAAATTCCCAATGTGATACCTCCGCAAAGCAAGTTGTGCAATCTACAAAGGACAATTCTCACATTAACCTAGATTTATCTATCTCTTCATGTTTCTATTGTTAAATAAAATTAGGGATCGCTGATTAATGGGATAAGGATAATAATCTTGAGATATTTGACTATATTTGATAATGAATATTATTTAATCTCAAGATTATTTTACTCCACTGTCTCATATAGAAGATGGTGGAGTAAAATATCCTCTTTATCTATCCCGTTTCACCGACCAAACGACCCTTTGTGTAATATAGAGTAGTCCCCCTAGCTAGTATTTTATACATTAACGTGGGATACCAATAACGCTGGCATTTGTATCTAGGAGCCCAGTAATTTTTGTACGAATCATGAACAAAGAAACTCTAGTCGATTAATTATTTAATTCTTACTATGTGTTCCTTCATCTTCTACATTTTTTTTCTATATAGAAAAGAACCAATTCAAAAAAA
Source organism: Solanum dulcamara (assembly GCF_947179165.1). Lineage (NCBI taxonomy): Eukaryota > Viridiplantae > Streptophyta > Magnoliopsida > Solanales > Solanaceae > Solanum > Solanum dulcamara. Next base: position 13,508,496 of record NC_077242.1, read on the forward strand.
ATCTTATATTTTATTCTCAAATTTCTAATTATTTTTAATTTTCTTTTGTTGAAACCTTAAATAACATGTGGAAATAATTCCAAAAATCATCTGTATGTACAAAAAAAACTACTACAGAGTCTGTCAAAAAAAATTAAAATTGTCTATTGATATTTTTAATATTGGTGTGGAGAAGTATCGAAAGAAGTTAAGGTTATTGAAAAGATGTTGTAATATCGAGTACAAAGTTGGGATACATTCATGAAATGCAGCTTAACATCAATAAGGAATATGTCTCCCCTATCACCAACCTTCCTACTTTGAGACTTGAGGGTGAACTAGTGACATATAAAATGCCCTCAAATTATAGACAGTCGAACAATGTAGGAAGGAGGCTTTACATGTTTGATGAGAATTTTAGACACTTTGCCAATTTGCCTATGTGGGAAACCCTTTTAAAAGTATGGTCTTGAATCACAGTGAGGATTAATAAGTGTTTTACTCATCCAATATGTGAAAACATGTGGAGGACATATAAGGCTCTTCAGGGTCTAGATTGGCATTATATCTTCTGCTAAATGTATTTACCTTTTGAGTTTTAGTTTATAAGGTAGGGTACAGACCAAATCGAGCGTTTAAATAAAAATAAAAATGTGGAGAACATATCAAGTAGACTATGCTAGCTAGGAGAATATTTCTATTGAACTTTTCTTTTCTCGTTGAGAGTAGCAAGTCAATTCTTGATGTATCCAATTTTTATGTACACAAGGAGAATAGTATCCCTTTTTACCTTTTCTAATATAGCTACTAGAAATATTTTTCTTAAAAAATAAGGCATTTGAATATGTCATAGGGGGGGATTTAATTTGGTCCAAACTTCAGTGCCTCTTTGCTAAAGTCTTCTTAAGTCCTTTCACAATCTTCCAGAACCAAACCAAGTTCGTCACAGCAATTAACAATGGCACAACACATACCAAGAAAATCACAAAAGAAGACACCTGATAACATGTTTCAATCCAAAAAACAAACAAAGCACACAATTAATCAATTTTCTTGAGCACATTTGTTAGTATGTCTTCATATATTATTAAGAATATACCTGATCGTGGTGGACGTAGATATGGTAGAACAAGTAAATGAATAACAAAATTCTGGCAACCTGCATTACATACCAGCCAAGCAAACACCATCATGAAACCATTTATGAGGTATGCTTTCTACATCAAGAAAATGGAACGTGGGGAAAGATAGTTCGCAAAGAAGCAAGGGTGGGGTTTGATATTTCTATTGGTACCATCTCAAGTTGATCCCCGGGGTTTTAGTTTCAATTACATCACATAAATTGAAACTAAAACAATAGTACAAGCATTTTCAGTAATTTCAATGATAGACCAAACACATCTATACATTTGAAATTCATGTTATTGAAGGAGAAGCATATTTTATATAGATTTTCAAAACGTTATTACATCCATGTTAGGCAATGTATGAACTTAAAAGAATCTAAAAAAAATGACTCACAAACTCTAAATTAGGGGTGTACATGGACCGTGTTAGAGGTTAAGCAAGTTAGGGACTTTTTGGTCATTTGGCTAAGATCTGTTAAAGAGCTAATTAGGCAGTTAATTAGTTGAGGTAGTTGTAACTGATTGGTTGATTGTTAGTTGAGTGTTAATTGAGTGTATAAGTATATGGATACATACACTGATGATACTCTAAGTGAATATACAAAAAGATGTAAAGATATTTTCACTTCCTCTTCTTCTCTCTCTTCTCTCTCTTCGCTTCTTTTTTCTCTTCTCTCTTCTTCGTTGATTCTTCATGTTTCCTCTGTTTCTTATTGTCACAAGAAGATTCTAAGCTCACTAAAGCTCAGAATCAATTTGTTCAGACCGGATTGATTCAGATATTTTAAAGGGAAAATTACATATCTACACATTCATATTTATAATATTTTCTATTATTTCCTTCCAGTCTAAAATATTTCAAAAATTCCTCTTTTTCCTCTAAAACCCCACAGGATACATCACTTCCTATTTTCTCTCTTTCTATTTTCATTCCTCCAATCTCTCCTATTTTTACTCCCTCAATCAATAGTTACTTTATTCATTACAATTTTGAATTTCAAACTTATTTTCTCTCCAGTCAATTGATTTCAACTTTCTGAATATGTAGTTTTTTCATCTTCATCTGAAAATTCATACATATGTGTTCTTTTTTTTGATTTTGCATATTCAAAGTCTTGATACATATGGATGATGCTCCTTCTTTTAGCATTGGGAGTACCCAGTTAAACTTACCTAATATTGATCGTGTTTATGATTGATATGACGATGAAGATTTGGTTAAAACAGATTAAACAATTGCACGATCATTATCAATGACGAATCAGAAAGTTGAGAAGGCGAAGCTGAACAAGGATGTATCTTCGTCCTTTAAAGTGACTGTGGAAAAGACCCCCCCCCCCCCCCGGCCTAAAAGGGGTAGAAAAGTTTTTTTTTGCCTTCGATAGATCAGATTGTTGTTTTTTTTTCCAATTTTTGTTGTTCATCTTTTTATGATACATATAGATTCGAATTTTTAATGTATCTAGTTGTTTTTGTTTCTTAAATCAATGTGTAATACCTTCGTTTCAATATTATGAAACATTAAATTTGAATTGTATTTTCAAGATGGGTAGCTTTATCGTGATACATTACTATTTATGTATCTTGTTTAAATTGATAAGTATTATATCTCTACTAGAACATTAAATAAGTAATTATTGCCTATAAGATGTTAGATTTGAGATAGATACATTACTGTGTGATAGTCGCTATGTATCAGATACATTTATTATAATTTTGAATTTATGTATCATGTCCAAAAATATAGTGCATGATACATTACTATTTATGTGCATTATTTTGTTTAAGAAATACTGTATTTTATAAAAGATACATTATAAATATAATTGTTGCCAATAGCATTTTTTGTGTGTGATAAATAACACAGTTGTGAGTTGATATGTATATGATACATGTAAAAAGTTTGAAACTATTGAATTTTAATATATATTATATATCATGTACATATCAATTAATTTGATACACAGTGCTTTAGCTATAGAACATTAGGGTTTATGTATCAAGTGCATTTTTTTGGGTAATGTGCACGGACACCTAACCTTCTAATTTGAATAAATCTGAATAAAAATTAAAGACTGCAGATATATAACAACAACTGATACATGGTAGATTATATAATTTTTAATAATTATGTATCAGGTAAATAACTAAAGGCATGAATACATAAGTTTAAATATGAAAATAGACCAGAATTCATACGTATCAGAAAAAGATTAACAACAAAAATCACACACAAAAAAATCAATCAGTTGCTCTATCAATGTTATGTCATATACATAACTATGAATATGATACAAACTAATATTGTTATAAAAACATTAGTGTTTACGTATCAATAATTATATTTGATAATGTCTACAAATACATAACCTTCTAGTTGGATAAGTTTGTGTGTGTATCGGATAGTAAAAGATAACAATTTTTTTAATAATTATGTATCTAAATCATAACTATGAACATGATACATGCTAATTTATTTTTCAATAAATTAAACAAATTAAGGTTTTGTATCAAAACTAATATTTGAACACGATATATTGTACATGATAAAAATATAATGTATCATAATGTTGAAACGAAGGCATTATACATTAATTTTTTTTTAAAAACTAGATACATTAAAAATCTGAACCTATATGTATGTTGTGGATACAATTGCACACGCAAGTGTACGTAGTCTCTCAAGTAGTAAAGTGGCTCTTTCAAACTAGATATCGAACCCACAGGGACCTTGATAAGGCAAACAGTTTCTTTCAAATGCCTATACTAATTATAGTTATGCAATGAGGTTAAGATTGTTTGTTACTAATTTTTGGAAGTATAAACACTTTCTCGAAGTGAAGACAATGCAATAGTTATGTATATTAATCAGGCTTTAAGAGATTCCAGGGCTATAGCATATCATGAAATCAAGTTTACTATTATTCAATCTTAGTTTCCGATGGGTTATTTAATTACTGATAAAAAGGGTTAATAATCCAATTATGGTTTTTTGACCTATAATTGCCTATCTTCATTGCCAACCTAACTACATCATTGAGCGGTGATAGGTATGAAACAATAAAAACGCATTTAACTATCATCCTTTATCATAACCAAATGTGGTAAATAGGTATGTGTCACAAGCATCCTATCTACTAATCACGCTAACATATGTTAGTATGAACACATTCTTTCCCTTCTTTGTTCTATCTACCTGTCCTCTTCCGAATTCAAGATAAACAACACATATATCTTAATGCTGGCCAAACATCAAAATCATAACCACAAGAATGGAAGAGTAATTAGAATCAACAACCCATCTTCCACCAAGTTTAAATGCTATTAAATCATGTTTCGTAGCTATAGCCCCGGAATTAGGGTGTTTAGCTACTCATATATAAATAACAACAACAAGGAATCAATTCCAAATACATTAAAATACAATAAAGGAAGAAAAGAACCTAAGATGTTTTTGTGCTTCTCTTCTTCTTTCGTCTTTCTTCTCTTCTTTTTCCGCCTCCAAAAACGTCTCTCCTTTTGCCCTAGCACACCTAACTATTTAAAGTGCTCTCTACTTTCAATTATTGAAGGGCAGAATAATAAATAATTGGAAAGTTGATGGCGCTGCAGTGGGGCATCGCACCACTATCGCGCCCAGAGAATTTCTGAAGAATTTCGCTTGGCGCTGCAGTGGGGCATCGCGCCACTATCGCACCCAGAGTATTTCTGAAGAATTTTACTTGGCGCTGCAGTGAGGCATCGCGCCACTATCGCGCCCAAAATATGCCTCAGTAGTTTGCATCCTGGCGCGTCGCGCCACTAGAGTCTGTGCAGGTTTTGGCGCTGCAGTGGCGCATCGCGCCACTATAGCGCCAGGACTATTTTTCCTGCCTTTTGCTTTGCAAAATTCCTGCATATGTTGGAACTCATACCTTATTGCACACTTGCTTGATATTTCATCCAAAACACGTTATTTGGCTTCAATAACTTCTCAGAATGCCACACAACAATGGCCAAACATAGTGCATGGGCTCATAAATACGCCCAAGATCACCGCCCCCCACTTAGACTTTTGTTCGTCCTCGAACAAACACCTGAATTGAGCATAGACATTGATCCTAGCATGAACATAATGCAATCTGTCTCAGATATACCTTGAGCACCTGGCTACACATGTTCAATCATCTTAATTAGTTCAACACTTCTTAAACTCAAGAATTGACTCTATAATACAGCAAACTCATATGCATCATTTAATTGGACATTCTATAGATTATCAAATCCTTACAATTTAACATGTGCATCTCACTACATCGAAATACCCCCAAGCACTAGAGTAGCTTTGTGTGTATATTGCAAAAAACAAAATCACTCACTCACTCAAACGATTTCATGTGCGACACAAGGATTTCCATAGGCTTGCCCTTCGTGTTTTGCTCTACCAATACAAGAACGCAATAGTTTTAGGATTGCATAGGTCTTCATAGGTTGTGATTTAAACTGGTGGGACGGTAAGAATCATTATTTGGTATCTTTCTTAAACACTTCAATACATCACCCTTCTCACCATTTTTTTTCAAGGATTGATTAAACTGCAAAGTGAGGCTCGGAATAAGAGAGTATTGAAAGCTTGGGTTTAGTATAAAGCAAGGGAAAATAACCAAGGCTATCTAGGAAATGCCTAGTTTCTTTCCTAAACTAAACAATCTTTATTTTATTTCGCATGCACCCCAGGCAAGTTCTAGCTCTCGATATGTCTGCAATGAATACATACAATCCTCACTTCCACATAGCACATGTACAATTGAAGGATGATAACTATTGAATGCCAACTACACAATCATATGAATTAAAATTAAGCATGCATCACCTGAGTCAAATACAAGAATTTAAGTGTCTTAAACTAGTCATTTTATTTCATAACATGCCTTCCCTCACATGTATAGCCTAGTCAGACATTTTCCATCCAAACAGACTGCAACACATTTTTTTTTGTGTGTACGGTTCAAAAGGGACTATCCTTGGCTAAACAACTGAAAACAACTACCAAGAAACCCAAAATAAAAAAATGCACTAAAATGCACTAAAGTAAAGTTTCTACAAAGGTACAATAATCAATTCCCACATTCTCACCCCATACTTAAACAAAGCACCATCCCCAGTGCTCTATAATAATGCATAGTTTTAAGAGTGAAAGAAAGAACTCCCTGCATAGCTCAGTCATCATCTCCTCCAATTATGGTGGCTGTGTTATCTACCACCATAAGAGCAGTGGTAGCCGTATCCTCTGGTTCTTCATCTTCCTCGTCTTCTCCCACCTCTTCCATGGTGGGTTCATCATCATCCAGAGGCTCTTGAAAATCTGGCCCTACCCTGCACATATACATAGCACTATCCGTCAGAGGATAACGCTCTACCAATTCTGTCATCTCGTCGTCCATTGCCGGACGACCACGAATACACAATTGTAATTCTGCCATTCCAAACATGCGACTCATCCAACTTTCATCGCGAGCTTATCGTTCTACAGCCAATAACATTTATCTCTGTACTGCATCATGACTCCTTGTTTTGGTCACGTCAACCACCTTACAAATCAAATGCGGCACCCTTGGTGCACTTAGATCATGACTTTCTTCCTCAACTCCTTGAGCCCTCAACATTCGGGTTATTATGCTTCCATAACAGAAACGCCACCTCTTATTGTTTCTGAATTTTAGCATATTGCGATGGATCACCGACCCTGCATTTACCTACAACCCCTTCATCAACCGGTAAACTAGGACAACCCTTTCCCTAGTCACTTCTGATACATGCTTACATGGCAACAAGACACTGCACATGATTTTTAAACGCACCTTGGCTTCACTATTCAAATGTGAATAATGCAGCGTACTGTGACTACAGGTGTCTTTTGCCCTCTCCCATCGTGCAACGGAGTTAGTACCACAAATAGTATGACGAATATCTCTGTATGGTGGCTGTTCTTTCATATCTATAAATTTATTAAAATCACAATGTGGTGTCCCCAAAAACTCATTCAAACTTCTAGTTGAAAAACGGATAACTTTACCCTGAACCTCTACCTTAATGGTACTTGACTGATCAGTGTTCCAATTTGCATAAAATTCACGGACAAGAGTTAAATTGCACTCACCTTGGTCTTCAAAAATGAATTGAAGACCCAGATTGTAGACCATCTCGTGAATTCGGGGAAACTCCGTCTGTAGCTTTCCTTCATTCACATATTCATCTCCTATGTATTTAGCTTCTTTCTGGGAGTCAAACCAATCTAGTCCATACTTCTCCACTGCTTGTCTACCAAATCGATGCGGTGGTATCCCTGAGCTTGTTTGTCCAGTGGTTGAAGAAGTACCAGTTTTTCGAAACCTCTTGTTGCCAACTCCTTGGGCCACTTGTTTTCCTTTGGATGCCATTAGAAAGGAGAAGGGTAATTTGGAAGAAAGAAATCAGATTCTTGGTAATGTGGTTGTTTGGAAAAGTTCAAAGAGTAGAGAAAGAAGATTTAGTGATATTTTGGTGAGGTAAATGTTCTGTGGTATAATATGTGTGTGAAGGAAGGTGATTTATAGTAGAGATTAGAGTGGAAGTTGAAGGGGGAAAGTTTTGGGAGTTTTAGAAATTAGAGGGGAAGTTGAAAGGGAAGGGTTTTGGGAGTTTTAGGGTCGGCTAATGGAGGAGAAAAAATAGAGATAATGGAGGCAATTGAGGGAATGGAGGGTTTTGGGGGTTTTGGTCTATTTTAAACCTGATATTTAGGCTTTTGGCCCGACCCTGCTAGTGGCGCTGTAGTGGTGCATCACGCCAGTGTAGCTCCACAATAAATTTCTGAAGAATTTCGCTTGGCGCTGCAGTGGCGCATCACGCCACTATCGCACCCAAAATATGCCTCAGTAGTTTGCCTCCTGGCTCGTCGTGCCACTAAAATCTGTGCAGGTTTTGGGGCTGCAGTGGCGCATCGCGCCAGTGTAGCGCCAAGAGCTGTTTTTCTGCCTATGCTTCTCCAAACTCCAGCTTGTTCTACACTGCTATCTGTTGTTCTGCACATGAAATTTTCACAATTATATAAACAACTAGGTGGGTTGCCTCCCACCTAGCGCCTTATTTTTGGTCGTGGCTCGACGAAATATATATATATATATATATACATATAATCGCAACATCAAACTCTATTTTTAAAGAAACAAAATAAAAAATAAAAATAAAATTACAAACTATAAGTCCTAAGTTACGATACACATCACGGGTTGCCTCTTGTGCAGTGCCTTATTTTCCATCGTGGAATAACCCAGCTGTTGCCTCACTCATTTTCCAGTTCGATGGCTTCCTCTTCCCGGTTAACATCTTCACCAAAGTAATTTTTTACTCTTTGTCCATTTACCAAGAATGTAGACGTTTTCATTGTATTCCACAATTCCACAGCTCCATGTGACGTTGTACGCACTACCTCAAAAGGTCCACTCCATTTGGATCGCAATTTTCCAGGGAAGAGCTTGAGTCTAGAATTGAAGAAAAGTACCTTTTGTCTAGGTTCGAAAGTGCGAGTGATGATGTGCTTGTCATGCCATCGCTTTGTTTTCTCCTTGTAGAGCTTGGCATTTTCATAAGCATGGAGTCTAAACTCTTCTAACTCGTGCAATTGATTCAACCTCTTCTGTCCTGCTAGCTCTGGATTCAAATTAAGCTTCTTGATTGCCCAGTAAGCTTGATGTTCTAACTCCACTGGTAGGTGACACGCTTTACCGAATACCATTTGGTATGGGGAGGTTCCAATGGGTGTTTTGTATGCTGTTCGGTATGCCCAAAGAGCTTCATTTAATTTTTCCTACCAATTTTTCCTTTGCGCATTCACAGTCTTTTGTAATATCTGTTTTACCTCTCTGTTGGATACCTCTACTTGACCACTGGTTTGAGGATGATATGCTGTAGCAACTTTATGCCTCACCCCATACTTAGCCAAGAGATTCTTTTCTGTTTGATTTATGAAGTGTGACCCTCCATCACTGATAATTGCCCTGGGAGTGCCAAATCGAGTGAAGATGTGCTTTTTCAAAAACTTGCTCACCATTTTTGAATCATTTGTTGGAAGGGCCACGGCTTCGACTCATTTGGACACGTAATCCACTGCCACTAATATATATTGATTTCCACATGAGAGAGGAAAAGGACCCATGAAGTCCATTCCCCATACATCGAAGATTTCAACCTCTAGAATGTTGTTCAAAGGCATTTCATGTCTTCGTGATATGGTGCCCGTTCTTTGACATTGGTCACAGTTCTTCACATAACCTGCAGCGTCCTTAAACAACGTAGGCCAAAATAAACCCGATTGAAGTACCTTATGTGCAGTGTGCTCTCCTCCATGATGGCCGCCATATGGTGATGAGTGGCATGCAACCAATACTTGGTGTACCTCTGCTTCTGGCACACATCTCCTCACCATTCGATCAACACCTCGCTTGAATAAATAAGGCTCGTCCCATATATAGAGGCGAGCATCATGCATAAGCTTCTTCTTTTGTTGTGAGGTAGCATCAGGAGGAAACACTCCACTAACAAGGTAGTTCACAATATCTGCGTACTATGGGAGATCTTGTACCTCTATTTCCAGCAGTTGCTCATCCAGAAATTCCTCCTTTATCGGCTCCTGCTCAGCCACATAGGGCGAACCCTCTAATCTTGATAGATGGTCTGCTATTTAATTTTCTCATTCCCTCCTATCTTTGATTTCAATATCGAATTCTTGTAACAACAGAATCCATCTGATGAGCCTTGGCTTGGCTTCCTTCTTGTTGAATAGGTACTTAAGAGCTGCATGGTCAGTAAAAACAATCACTTTTGTACCTACCAAGTAAGAGCGGAATTTATCAAACGCATAGACCAACGCCAACATTTCCTTCTCCGTGACCGTGTAATTTGCCTGAGCAGAGTCAAGAGTTTTGCTTGCATAATAAATGGAATGAAAAATTTTCTTCTTCCTTTGTCCCAGAACTGCACCCACTGCTGTATCGCTTGCGTCACATATCAGCACAAAAGGTAACTCCCAGTTAGGAGCTAGTAGGATAGGGGCTTCAATCAGCTTTTTCTTCAAGAGTTCAAATGCCTGCAAACATTCATCATCAAAAACAAATTTTACCTCTTTTTCGAGCAATCCACACATTGGTTTGGCTATCTTTGAAAAATCTTTGATGAAACGCCGGTAGAATCCGGCATGACCTAAAAAACTTCGAACTCCTTTTACTGAGATTGGTGGTGGAAGTTTCTCAATCACTTCAATTTTTGCTTTGTCCACTTCCAACCCATCTTTTGACACTTTATGTCCCAACACAATACCCTCTTTTACCAAGAAATGACACTTTTCCCAATTTAAGACAAGGTTTGTTTCTTCACACCTTGCAAGTACTTTCTCTAGATTTTTCAAGCAAAGATAAAAAAACTCTCTGAAATCTGAAAAGTCATCCATGAAAACCTCTACAAACTCTTCCACCATATCATGAAATATTGCAATCATACACCTCTGAAAAGTGGCAGGAGCATTGCAAAGGCCAAATGGCATACGCTTGAATGCGTAAGTTCCGTAAGGGCATGTGAATGTTGTCTTTTTTTTATCCTCTAGTGCAATGGTGATTTGATTGTAACCTGAATATCCGTCTAAGAAACAGTAGTATTCTTGGCCTGCTAACCTATCAAGCATTTGGTCAATGAACGGCACAGGGTAGTGATCTTTTCGTGTTGCATCATTCAACTTTCTGTAGTCCATGCATATGCACCATCCAATCAATGTTCTTGTAGGTATTAACTCGTTTTTTTCATTGGTTATCACAGTCATTCCCCCTTTCTTTGGTACACACTGAACTGGGCTTACCCACTCACTGTCAGAAATTGGGTATATTATGCCTGCATCTAGCCATTTAATTATCTCTTTCTTCATAATCTCTTTCATGATGGGGTTCAAACGGCGTTGTGGTTGTGCACTAGCCTTATGTCCTTCTTCCATGAAAATTCTGTGCATGCATAAAGCGGGGCTGATGTCATAAAGATCAGCCATTTGCCACCCAATAGCCTTTTTGTGCCTCTTTAGTACCTCCAGTGCTGCTAGGACCTGTGCCTCAGACAAAGCAGATAAAATGATTATAGGTAAAGTGTTATTTATTCCAAGAAAAACATACCTGAGATGTGCTGGCAGTTTTTTTAACTCCAATTTAGGGGCTTCCTCGAGAGAAGGCTTGGGTGAAGGACCCAATTCTCTGTTCAAGGGTTCTACATTCTTCTTCCACATGCTAATATTTGGCATATCAAGCACACTTGCTAGCTCTTTAGCTTCCATGTCCTCTGCAATATCTTGACCCATTACGACTTTCGCCAATGGGTCATTTGAGGTAGTACATTGAGCTGATATTTCCTCATCAATGATGGTTACAGCAGATAGCTCCTCATAAATTGCAGGCAATTTCAGTACATGATATACATCGAACACTTCCACTTTATCATATGCTCTCATAGTCAATCTACCTGCAGCCACATGAATTAGTGCCCCGCCTGTTGCTAAGAACGGGCGTCCTAAGATAAAAGGAACATCGGGGTCCGGCTCAAAATCTAAAACGACAAAATCAACAGAAAAGATGAAGGATCTTACTTGTACCAAAAAATCTTCAATGATACCATCAGGTCTAGCTACAGAACGATTAGCTAACTGTAGCAAAATAGTTGTTGCTTTAAGTTCTCTCAGGCCTAATTTCTTAAGCATGGATCTAGGTATTAAGTTGATACTAGCACCCAGATCACAGAGACCTCTTGCATTACTATATTTACCAATGGTTACCTGCACCGTGAAACTACCTAGATATTTTAGTTTGGCTGGAAGCTTGCTTTTGTTCAAGATTCTTGAACTACACTCTTCAGTGAGTGCCACAGTTGAAAATTCAGCTAACTTGCTTTTATTGGCCACGATATCCTTGACAAATTTAGCATACTTTGGGATTCCCTGTAAAACATCAATCAAAGGCAAATTAATTTGCACCTATTTCAACAAATCTATAAACTTTGCAAAACACTCCTCTTCTTTCTTCTTTTTAAATTTTTGAGGAAATGGAGGAGGAGGTTTTGTCTTTGGTTCCTCTATTGCTTTTGAACCGCTAGGTTTACCTTCTTGCCCAACTTGCTCTTTTCTTTTTTCCTCTGCTAATTTTGCTTTGGGAGCCAATTCAGTGAGTGGGCGACCACTGCGAGTACTCACGACATTCACCTGTTTGGGATTGGGATCAATGTTACCTGGTAAGCCCCCTTATTGGTGAGAACTATGTGCACTTGCCAATTGCCCAAGCTGTTTCTCTAAATTTTGGGTAGCCAGTTGATTTTGTCGGACATCGGAAGCTAGCTTGGCTTGGTCTGTCATAATTTGTTTCAACATATCCTCAACACTCATGCTTCCCGATTTCGTTGATCCTTGATCACTTTGACTTTGAGCATTGTATCCTTGACTAGGATTATTGTATTGGTGTCCACCTCCCTGTGGTCTGTATTGAGTTGGCCCGTGATGATGATTTTGTTGATTTCCACCCCATGAGAAGTTAGGATGGTTTCTCCAATTTGGGTTGTAAGTATTTCCATAGTTTTGGTTACCAACACCCTTAGGTGCATTACCTACAAAATTTATTAATTCTGGATTTGCTCCACAATGTTCGGCCACATGCTCACTGCTTCCACATACTTCGCACCACAAAAAACCATTGTTCAACTCTTTGACAACATGAAAAAACCAAAAGCTCTGAAGAACCTTATAAGAAACTTGCGGGCCAAATCATTCCACGAAGTGATTGAATTTGGTGGTTCAACCACCTCTTGGCTTCTCCTATCAAAGAAAAAGGAAACAATGTTAGTCTCACATAATCAGGAGATACCCCAATTGGCGTGTAAGTGTCGCTGATCTCTAAAAATTTTTGGATGTGAACTTAAGGATCTTCATGAGGTAATCCCGTGAACTGTCCATTAGAGTGCAACAATTGCACCATGTTCTGTTTTAATTTAAATCTCCTTCCAGCTGGCGGTTTCTGAATGCTGGAGGTGACATTTGCAGTGAGTGGGATTGCCACATCACGTACTATCCTGGCTGCCATGGCTGCAGGGAGCTCCTCTGGCAAAACCTCTCCTTCTAAATCGTGATTTCCCGCCAGATTTAGTTTATGTATTAAGTTTCGCGAAGCCGCTGTTCGCCTTTTCCACTGAAAGAATTGTTCAGACTCGGATAACGGATCTACAAGCTCTTTGTCTCTGTCCAGTGTAATGTTTAAGTTACCTGCGAAAATTCACAGCTAAGACCAAGTTGTTAACGCTAGCACAATCAACATAGAAAGTCAATTTGCCTAATTTCTAAGGTCCTCGGCAACGGCGCCAAAAACTTATTGTGGCTACAATTGCACACGCAAGTGTACGTAGTCTCTCAAGTAGTAAAGCGGCTCTTTCAAGCCAGATATCAAACCCATAGGGACCTTGATAAGGCAAACAATTTCTTTCAAATGCCTACACTAATTATAGTTATGCAATGAGGTTAATATTGTTCGTTACTGATTTTTGGAAGTATAAACACTTTCTCAAAGTGAAGACAATGCAATAGTTATGTATATTAATCAGGCTTTAAGAGATTCCAGGGCTATAGCCTATCATGAAATCAAGTTTACTATTATTCAATCTTAGTTTCCGATGGGTTATTTAATTACTAATAAAAAGGGTTAATAATCCAATTATGGTTTTCCGACCTATAATTGCCTATCTTCATTGCCAACCTAACTACATCATTGAGCGGTGATAGGTATGAAATAATAAAAATGCATTTAACTATCATCCTTTATCATAACCAAATGTGGTAAATAGGTATGTGTCACAAGCATCCTATCTACTAATCACGCTAACATATGTTAGTATGAACACATTCCTTCCCTTCTTTGTTCTATCTACCTGTCCTCTTCCGAATTCAAGATAAACAACACATATATCTTAATGCTGGCCAAACATCAAAATCATAACCACAAGAATGGAAGAGTAATTAGAATCAACAACCCATCTTCCACCAAGTTTAAATGCTATTAAATCATGTTTCGTAGCTATAGCCCCGGAATTAGGGTGTTTAGCTACTCATATATAAATAACAACAACAAGGAATCAATTCCAAATACATTAAAATACAATAAAGGAAGAAAAGAACCTAAGATGTTTTTGTGCTTCTCTTCTTCTTTCGTCTTTCTTCTCTTCTTTTTCCGCCTCCAAAAACGTCTCTCCTTTTGCCCTAGCACACCCAACTATTTAAAGTGCTCTCTACTTTCAATTATTGAAGGGCAGAATAATAAATAATTAGAAAGTTGATGGCGCTGCAATGGGGCATCGCGCCATTATCGCGCCCAGAGAATGTCTGAAGAATTTCGCTTGGCGCTGCAGTGGGGCATCGCGCCACTATCGCACCCTTAGTATTTCTGAAGAGTTTCACTTGGCACTGCAGTGAGGCATCACACCACTATCGCGCCCAAAACATGCCTCAGTAGTTTGCATCCTGGCGCGTCGCGCCACTAGAGTCTGTGCAGGTTTTGACGCTGCAGTGGCGCATCGCGCCACTATAGCGCCAGGACTATTTTTCCTGCTTTTTGCTTTGCAAAATTCCTACATATGTTGGAACTCATACCTTATTGCACACTTGCTTGATATTTCATCCAAAACACGTCATTTGGCTTCAATAACTTCTCAGAATGCCACACAACAATGGCCAAACATAGTGCATGGGCTCATAAATGCGCCCAAGATCAATGTATCACAAAAAGATGAATGACTTAAAATAAAAAAATAAAATCAACAACTGATCTGCTGAAAGCAGAAAAAAAGAAGACGATGAAATCCTTCTGCACTTTCTTCTTGATTTGTATCAACTCTCGTAGGTTATTTTTCACTTTAAACAATAACGTCATCCATGATTCTCGATTCAAAGCCCTTATCGGAGCCACTAACAACAAAACTTTTTATGGATAAAATTTTGTTATCATAAGATAGAATTAATTTCTAGGTTAATTCAAAATATTATTTCTAGATACATAACCAAAACTTATCCAGATTTGTAGAATTGAAAAATGGGTATTGAAGAAAACAATGTAGAATTGAAAAATGCAGTCGATTTCGTCATTTTGAGTAAACATTTAAAAATCAAGATCTCAATCGGATTCAATAATATGGAAAAATAAAAGGCATATTTTTATATTATAAAAAAATTGTAGATGAAAAGCTATAAAAACAATAATTTAAAATTGATAAATAAAGATCTCAATCGGATTCAATAATATGAAAAAAGGTATATTTTCATATTATAAAAAATTTGTAGATGAAAAACTATAAAAATAATAATTTAAAATTGATAATTGATGACTAAAATGAAAAAAATGGATGAAGAAGAAGATGAACAAGAAAATTTGTTACGATTTGAGATAAATTGGGGAGAAGAACATTTGAAATTTGAATTGTTTGAAGTTCATAAAATTTTGGTAGAGATTGATATCAATTTTTTTTGCATGATTTGTGGAATTAACATTTAATTTCTCTTTTAAACATAACAACCAAGCTGTCTAATGTATCAGAATTAATGTATCCAGATGGTTCCTATGTATCGGGATGGTACAAATTTTAAGGGATTTTTGTAAATTAAAAAAATATTGGGATAAAATATAATTTGTTCCTTATATTATGAGATTTATGTAAGTTATACTATTTTAAATATCAAATCAAATTATTTGTATTGGGTTTTGTCACAATCCAAAATGTATCATGAGTGGAACCTACACTTAACCTTCTAAGTGGGCGAACCAACGAATACAAACTCCAAATTATATTAGGTGTTCAACTTATGAAATACGACAATAATGCGAAAATCTCAATCTTATTAAAGTACGAAATAAAAACATACTAAAGTCTATTACATATCATTTTCCAAAACCTGAAAGTAATCACATTAAGGACATCTAATCCCAAAATATCAAGTGTAAGAGTATCAAACACCGGATTAGATAAATAAAGTAGTGTGGGTGAAAAAACTAAGGACATCATGCCATGACGAGGAAAATCCAACATGATCTAGGAGGATATCTCACCCTGAAATCTGATATACTAGAGACAGGCTAGAGCTGAGGGCGAGTCGAAGTCGATGATACACTCGTTGCACTCCACAAAATAAAACAAAGAAAAATAAAATTAGGGGTCAGTACAAGGCAACATGTTCTGAGTAGGTATCATCGGCCGACTCGAAATAGAAATCAATATGCATAAAGTAATAGGAGAAAATCAACTATGACACTTAACAAGTGGTAAACAACAAGATCAAGATCAAGTGAAAACACATTGAAACAATTATGTAATCAGTCAACAATATCAAGAGTATAAATGAGGACTCAGACCTCCACACCATGGTATTTTGGGAAATGAGTTATTTGAGATTGGATAATATTAAGTCATTTAATTTGTTTTCCTTTAATATTATCGTGCTGGAATGTGACACCCGATCCAATAATATTGTGCTGGCTCGTGGCACTTGATTCAAATATATCGTATCGGCTCGTGACATCCGATTCAAATATATTATGCCGGTTCGTGACATCCGATCCAAATATATTTAATTTATTATTCTTTATCATCACTTTCCACTTCATTAATAATATTTCACCAAGTCTTATTTATTCAAGTCAACAGTTTTGATAGAGTAAGTTCAAGATTATAAATTTCACAGTCTTGTGATTGTAAACCAATAACAACAACTTATCAACCTTCCAAGCCACAACAATTAAATGCATATAAAACTTCACAAATTACTCAATTACTATCAATCACTATTAAGAGTCTCTCTATGATATAGAATAAATCATAACCACCTCAACGAAGAACCAAAGTCAAGCAAGCTGATTCACGAATATTTTCTCTTTGTTCAATGCCTCCGAACATTTCCAATCTGTCAATGTACAATATTCGTAAGTAAATGAGCCTGTAGACACTCATATTACTATGTCTATCCTAGACTCAAAAACTTACACAAATTTATAATCAATTTTCTTAATATCAAAAATAGGATTAAGTCTTAATTTGTCCAAATAATATAACTCTAATGGGATTCATGTATCATAATACACCTAATATTTAATTATATATACCAATTTCTCAAACCTAAATCATAATATGATAACAAAAGGATAATAATTCAAAATTGAACTAACTAATTACAAACCCACTGACTTACACCACGAAAAAAAGAGCATAATTTTGCCCTATCTACAATTGATACACTCTACCATAATCATTCCATCATTAGCTCATCATGACCTAACCATTGCCTTATTATTAGCAATGATTAGCACTCAATTTGTATCCATTTGATCTAAAAGGACAATGAACCCACATTGCAGTAATCCACTTCTTCCCCCCTCCCCCCTCGCTCTTTGGTTCAATCCAATAATAATATAATAGTATTACTTATATATGAAGCAATTGATGTATGCACAAACAGAATTGAAAAGGCCACTTCAAATTCCTTACCCGAAGCACTTTGTTCTCTCTATTCTGTACGCCGTACATGTTAGTCCCTTGCCATTCTCTTTCATTTTTTAAAATAATTATGTACTAAGGGTCACAAATCTCAATAACTTATTTTAATATATATGAAATAAGTGGTATAAGGTATTAAATAAATTATTTATTTAGCCCACCAATTAAATTAATGTCTACATTTACCCATCAACTAAATAATTATAGTTATTGAATAATCCAAAATTCCATCTAAAATTTACGGGATGAGTATTTTATGGGATAAAAAACTCTAGTACTTGAAACGACCTAATGGAATGTTACATCAGCTACCAATTTACCCACCATTCATCCCGAAACGATCAAATGAAAAGTGAGGTAGGAAAGGCTACATGACTCAACCAACAAATGTGGATATCTTTCGCGTATATCGATCTCAATCTCCCAAGTGAAATCCTCAATTGGACAATTATTCTATTGGACCTTCATATATGCAATCTCCTTAGACCTCAACTTATGAATCTCCCTATCCAGAATAGAGAGGCTCCTCCTCATAAGACATATTGTCATCAAACAGGACCGAATTCTAGCGAATAATATAGTTTCTATCACTATGATATTTCTTTAGTATAGACATATGATACACCAGGTGCACTCCGGACAAATCTGGAGGCAAAGCCACTTCTAGGCCATATCTACAACACACTTAAAACTTCAAATGACCCAATATACTTCAGACTGATCTTACCTCGATTACCAAACCTCACCATACCCTTCATGGGTGAAACCTTCAATAACAGTTGCTCTCCCTCCAAAAACTTCATATCCCTAACCTTATGGTCTGCATACTCCTTATAACTGCTCTGAGCTACAAGAAACTTTTTCTGAATGAATTTCACCTTCTCTAACGATTCCCTCAAAAGATCAATTCTCCAAGGTCTCACCTTAAATGCATCAAATCAAAAAATTGGAGATCTACATCTGCTCCTATACAATGCCTCAAATAAAGCCATATTAATAATAAAGTGATAGCTATTATTGTATGAAAACTCTGCCAAGGGTAAGAACTGATTCCAATGACCACCAAAATCTATCACGCATGCACGAAACATATCCTCTAGCACTTGAATTATGCACTCAAACTAGCCATTGGTTTGAGGATGAAATATGGTACTAAGATCCAATCTAGTACTTAAATTAGCCTGCAAGGTCCTCCAAAGTTAGAAATAAATTGCGTACCTCTATCTGATATGATGGAAACCAGAACTCCATGCAATCGAACAATCTCGCAGATATAGAGTTTGGCTAACTTCTCTACATTATAAGTCACCTTGACTGGAATGAAGTGAGCAAACTTAGTTAACGTATCGACAATCACTGATATCGAATCAAAATTACCCAATGTCTTTGGAAGACCGACCTTGAAATACATTACAATTCTTTCCCTCTTCCAATCAGGAATGGACATTCTTCGAAGTGTCCCTCTAGACCTTTGATGCTCATATTTTACTTGTTGACAATTCAGAAAATGAGCAACAATGTCACGCTTTATTCTACTCTACCAATAATGCTATCTCAGATCACGATATATCTTGGTTACACCAGGATATATATAGTACCTCAATTTGTGAGCCTCTACAATAATAGTTTGAATCATATTATCAACACGAGGCATACACACCCGCCCTTTGATCCTATAGATGCCTTCCTCATCTATCATCGCCTCTTTGGTATAATGACTTTCCTCCATCGTTACAAATAAGACAATGGGAAAGGAATCCAGGCCAGAAAACTTTGGGTAGTGTCTTGAAAAAAATTGAGCCTAGACCAAACTTGGAAGAATTATAAGTTAGGTGCGGTCTAGGGTAATTCAAAAATGGATGAAGGATTGAACCTATAGTTTGATAGATTTGATTAATATACAAGATGATATGGAGCCTATACGGCTTTATGAAATCATATTCGAGTGAGTACAACTCCCAAAATTGAACTTGGTGTGTTGGGTAAATGTTAAGACATCATGGGATAAGGGTATATTGTGATATGTGAGACTTAAAGACTTTTTATGAGCTCTCTATCACTACATATCCCACTAGAGTGAAAATAATCCCACCAGAGCAGGGCCGCCAGAGCGGGATGGTCCCGTTGTGGTGGGAAAGACATGACTTAAAGTTGGAAAAAAGTTTAGAATGGTTTTTAGTCATCCCATTTTGTTCTTAAGAGACAAAAAGTGATCTAGGGTGAATTCTTGCTGGTTTTGACCACAATTTATGCTAAAGGTATGTAAATTACTCCTTAAACTTGTAATTTGATTATTAGAACCCATAATCTATGGTGAGTGATCATTGGAGGAGGGTTTTAGATTAAAATTAATGCTGGAAAATAGCCCTAGAATGAGGGTTAGGATCATGGATTGGTCTAAGAGGGAGAATTATGTTATAATTCATATATATTAGGCATTTTATTGACCCTTTGTATGTTGTTACTATTTTTAGACCAAGCATAAGCTAAACGAAATCAAAAAGGAAAAGCTCCTGCACTTTAGAGCGGTCAAAACTTAATTTTAAGTTAGGTGATGGTTTGTCTTCCCGTATGTAAATCATGTACTTGTTAAATTACTTCAATGTATGCATATGCATATATGAATAGGGAGGCATGAAATGATCTATGTGAAATAACTAACTTATAGCTGTGACTTGTAATGAGCTTGTTCTTGGTAGATTTGATAGTTGACTATTTATTGTGATTGTGACTGACTTGTATGTTTGGATTGGATGTCATGTTCCAACATACATATAGATTGGGTGTCATATTCTGATATATACATGGATTAGGTGTCATATTCTGACACAAACCTTGAACCGAGTATCATATTTTGACATATAGATATGTGCCTATAGGTCAAATTAGAGGATCCTTATGTAAATTTGCTTTATGTTGAGACTGATGAACTGTGTTAGCATTGAGTACTGGTGATGCAATGATATTGGTTAAATCTATTCTTTATATATGTGCTTATTATGCTGTGCTTATTTGTCCATAACTTGCTTATTGGCCAGTTGCGTGATCCTACTAGTACACGATTGATTTTGTGTACTGATACTATATTTCTCCATTTTCGTTGAGTACATGTCATATTCAGACGGCTGCTGAGATACCTATAATAGATAACCGTTAGCTATTTTGAGTTCAAGGGTAAGCCATCTCTTTCAAGCTGCTGTGGACTCTCCTTATTCTAAACCCTTCTTCCAGGACTTGGACTCTTACACTGTGTCCTTTTCCTATGACTATTTTGGGTTGCATCCCCTTTTTTCTAGACTTGTTACTTGTTAGAGTTTTGGTATACCAACTTTCAGTTCCTAGGAGGTAAATTCTGCATGTTTGGGATGATAACTAGATATTTATGAGTTTATGAGAACTTATCCTTTATTTTGTTGTTAAACCTACTTTCACATCTTTAAATTGCTTATATCTCGTGAATGTTGTTAGTGGTGCCAATCACAATGGGTTAGGGTCGTGATAAAGTTGGTATCAAAGACCTAGGTTCGTTGATCTCATTGTACCAAAATGAGTCTTGTAGAGTTTTGCGAAATGTTACAGAGGCATTTGTACTTTTCTTTGAGAGGCTATAAGACTTTAGGAAATCTCTCAATCTTCTTTCTCCTTTTGTGTTATAACTTGATTCTAATCGGTATCTGACGATCCAAATTATTATCTAATCTTCTTTACTCTTAAGTCCGTTAATGGGTCTGGCTATGATTGACATTGAACATGAGATGCCAACCAAGTTCTTAAAGTTGAAGCATCTAGTATTTCAAGGTTCTGAGAATGAGGATGCTTATGAGTTCATTCAGGACTAGTATGAGAGGTTGCAGAAGTTGGGCATAGTTCAACAATACGGGGTTGAGTTTGTGACTTTCCTACTGCAAGGTGAGTTAAGTAGTGGTGGAGGGATTATATGGAATCTCATTCACCTGTGTTTCACCTTCTTACATGGGTCTAATTTTATGTTTTTCTAGAGGAATATGTGTCATGTAACTTGAAGGATCGCAAAAAAGACTAGTTCATGGCATTGGAGTAAGATGGTATGTCAGTGGCCACTTATGAGGCCAAATTTCATGCATTGTCCAGGTACGCTACTCAGCTGGTAACTACAGAAGAAGAGAGAATCTAGTTATTTGTGAAAGGGTGAACCCTAAGTTGTAAGTTTTGTTAGATCACATGACTTTGTTGGGTAGAAATTTCAATGAAGTCACTGATTTTATGAAGAAAATAGAGAGAGTATGAGGAGATGGGTAGGCCAAGGCTTTGTCTAAAAGGCCCAATAGTATGGGTAACTTTTAAGGATCCTATTCTAGAGGGTCAGGCAAGATGGAAATTGTAGCCCATCCGATTCAATCATTACTGCCCGCCTCTACGGGCACTTTTTCAGGTACTCCACAATAGCATCCGGTCCAGGAAAGGGCCGAGGAGCTTCTTTTTTGAGAAGTAGGCCATCTTTTGAGCAAAACTGCTTTAATTATAGAGTTGGGTCACATCAGGAGGGAGTGATCCACCATTGCAAGATAAATTCAGAACCTCAACAGGCCAGTGTAGTAGTACCCACAAACGGAGGTCTCTGCGGAAGCGGCAGAAGACGTCTACAGGCTAGGCGAGGATAAAATTCAAGAGGGCATGGAGGCTGAGGTAATGGTAGTGCATGTTGAGAAGCAGTACAATTAGGCAAAGAAGTAGCTCATCAAGATGGTAGGGCTCAATTTTATGCCTTTTCAAGCAAGACCGAGGCTGAGGCATCTGATATAGTGATCAAAGGTACTATTCTTATCTATGACTGGACTACTACTATGCACTTGGTGATGTACTTGATGCCCCCATCCATATTTCTACCCTTATTAGAGAGTCTGTCATAGTCACCTATATTTAGTGCTTGGTCAGTTGTATTTATGGGATTTTAAACTTGTGCCTACTTAGTGATTTTAGACATGAATGATTTTAAGGTAATCTTAGGCATGACTTGGTTGTCCTATTATTATATTGTGTTTTATGTAATGCTAAGACTGTGACTCTAGAGATCTCGAGGAGGGAAATATTAGAGTGGGAAGAGGTGTACAAGCCGAAGCCAACTAAGGTCATATCTTTTCTCCAAGCTAGAAAAATGGTGGGGCATGGTTGTTTGGCCTATTTGGCCCATATTCAAAATGTTGATATAGAATCTCCCTGTATCGAGTCTATTCCAGTAAGGTGTGAATTTCTAGATATGTTCCCAACAGACTTGTATGGTATGCCTCCCGATAGAGACAAATATTTTTATATCGATTTGGAGTCGGGCACTTGCCCAATTTCTATTTCTTCCTACTGCATGACCCCAGCAGAGTTGAGAGAGCTTAAGTCTCAAATCCAAGAACTTCTAGATAAGGGATTTATCCGTCCTAGTGCTTCTCCCTGGGGTGCTTTGGTATTGTTTGTTAAAAAAAAGATGGTAGCATGAGAATGTGCATAGATTATCGGCTACTAAATAAGGTCACTATTCAAAATAAGTACGAGTTCTGCGTATTGATGACTTTTTTGATCAGTTGTTAGGTGTGTCAGTCTTTTGAAAAATTGATCTCAGGTCTGGGTATTATTAATTGAAGATTTGGCTGGAGGATGTGTCAAAGAGAACTTTTAGAATAAGAAATGGGCACTACGAGTTTTTAGTGATGTCTTTTGGGATGACCAATGCACCGACAGCTTTCATGAGTTTGATGAATGAAGTTTTCAAGCCATTCCTAGATTCCTTCATAATTGTGTTTATAGATGATATTCTGGTATATCTGAAGAGTGAGCAAGAACATGCAGACTATCTTTTTATTGTTCTAGGTGTCCTGGGGAAGTAGAAACTATATGCAAAATTTTCTAAGTGTGAATTTTGGTTACTTTTAGTTGCCTTCTTGAGTCATGTTATTTAGAAGGAAAGGGTAATGATAGACCCACAAAATATTGAAGAGGTTAAGAACTGGGTTTAACCTTGCTTTGTGATCAAAGTTTGAAGTTTTGTAGGACTTGCTAGTTATTATCGCCGATTCATGTGGAAGTTTGCTTCTATCTCTAACCATTTAACAAGACTGACTTAAAAGGAGGTACCTTTTGAGTGGACTGATAAGTGTAAAGAGATCTTCCAAAAGCTCAAGACTATTCTGACCACAACTCTTATATTGACCCTGACGATTGAAGGTAAAGACTTTATTATTTATTATAATGCTTCATATTTCGGTTTGGGTGCTGTGTTGATACAGGATAAGAATGCTATATCCTATGATTAGCGGCAGTTGAAGGTGCATGAGAGGAATGCTCAACTCATGACTTGGAGTTAGCAGCGGTAGTGTTTTCTCTAAAAAATATGGAGGCATTATTTTTATGATGTTAAGTGTGAGGTGTTTACTGAACACCATAGTTTGCAACATGTGTTCACCCAGAAAGGTTTGAACTTGAGACAGTGAAGATGGATAGAGTTTCTTAAAGACTATGATGTCACCATCCAATAGCATTCAGGTAAGGCTAATATGATAGTAGACATGCTAAGCCAAAAACCGATTAGCATGGACAATCTAGCTTATTTGGGAGCTTGCAAGTTGCCCCTGGCTAGGGTGATTCAGGCTTTAGAGGCCAAATGCATAAAGCTAGGCATTTCAGAAAAGGGTGGAATAATGGACAGTGTTGATCTAAAACCCACTTTTATTGAAGAGATTAAGGTCAAGACATTTGAGGATGCGAACTTGAATGAGATTGGAGAAAATATGTTAATGAGCAAGACCCAAGATCCAGTCCTTAATGCAGGTGGGGTGCTTAACTTTAAGAAAATGATTTGTGTTCCTCAGATAGATGGTATAATTCAGAAATTTTTGTTCGAATCTCATGGTTCACGATACTCTATTCATCTCGAAGTGAACAAGATGTTACAAAACTTGAAACGTCTATATTTGTGTTGGGTATGAAGAAAGATATAGCATAATATGTCGATAAGTGCCAAAATTGCCAGTAGGTAAAATATGAGTACCAAAGACCTGTAGGCTTGCTCTAAAAAATGCCTATTCCTGAATGGAAGTGGAAAATAATAGGTATGGACTTCATGGTGGGACTCTCCAAGACCTCGAAGAAGTATGATTCCATTTGGGTGGTGGTTGAAAGATTGAAAAAGTCAGCCCACTTTATTCCAGTTAGAGTGGACTACAATGTATAATAATTGGCAAAGATTTATGTGAAGGAGATAATAAGGCTGGGGTGCCCCTTTCTATCATTTCAGATCGGGGTACACAGTTTACCTTTAAATTTTGAGGAAAGTTGCATGAATAGTTGGCACTCAACTCACTTTCAGCACAACTTTTCATCCACAGACAGATGGACAGTCAGAAAGGATTATTCAAGTGTCGGAAGATATGCTGAGAGCATATGTGATGGATTTTGGGGGACAATAAGATAAGTTCTTTCCCTTGTATGACTTCTCCTATAATAATAGTTACCAATCCAATATTGAGATGGCACCATGCGAATCCCTTTATGCGAGGGGATGTAGGTCTCCCATAGGATGGTTTAAAACTGGAGAAGTGGAGTCTTTGGGGTGGACTTAGTAAAGGATGTTCAGGAAAAGGTAAGGAGCATCTAAGATAAGCTTCTAACTACTTAAAGTTTCTAAAAAAAGTATGTTGACCATAAGATAAGGGACATAGCACTCCAGGTCGGCGATCATGTGCTGCTAAAGGTGTCACCCATTAAGGGGGTAATGAGATTTGGTAAGAAGAGCCAGCTCAATCCTCATTATATTGGTCCTTTTGAGATTCATGTATGCATAGAGACAACGACATATAGATTAGCCTTACCTCCTAGCTTATCGGGAGTGCATTCGGTATTTCATATGTTAATGCTGAAGAAATATCGTGGGGATGCGGATTATATTATTAAATAAAATTCAGTCTTATTAGACACGAATTTTCGGTACGAAGAAGAGCCAATGGCAATCTTAGATTGTGATATCTAAAAGTTGAGGACAAAAGAAATTATGTTTATGAAAGTTCAATAGAAGCATCGTCCAGTAGAGAAAGCTACGTGGGAGACCAAAAAGGAAATGTCAGACAAGTATCCGCAGTTATTCATCAAATCAGGTATTACTTTATCTCTGTCTTAGCCTATTTTTCCCAGTTGGTCACTCGGGGATGAGTGATATATAAATTAATATCTATTATAATGACCTGGCTCAGTCATTACGAATAAGACAATGAGGAAGGAATTTGAGCCATAAAACTTTAGGTAGTGACTCGGAAAAATTTGAGCCTAAGCTAGATTTGGATGGATTTTAAGCCAGGTGAGGTCTAGGGTGATTTGGAAATGGATGGGGGGGGATTAAAACTTGGCATGTTGGGTAAATGTGAAGACATCATGGGATGATGGTATGTTGTGATATAAGAGACTTCGAGACTTTTTACGAGCTTTTTATCTCTTCATATCCTGCCTGAACAGGAATAATCCCGCCAAGAAGAGGTCACCAGAGTGGGATAGTCCCACTATGGCAGGACAGACGTGACTTAAAGTCGGAAAAAAGTTCCAGAATGGTTTTTAGTTATTCCATTTCATTCTTAAGAGACCAGAAGCAACCTAGGGTGAATTCTTGTTGGTTTCCACCATAATTTGTGCCAAATGTAAGTAAATTACTTCCTAAACTTGCAAGTTGATTCCTAAAACCTATAAACTATAGTGGGGGATCATTAAAGAGGGTTATGGACTGTAACTAATGGTGGAAATTAGCCCTAGAATGGGGATTAGGATCATGGCTAGTCTAAGAGGGAGAATTATGTTATAATTCATGTAAATTAGGCCTTGTATTGATCCTTTATATAATATTACTATTTTTAGACCAAGAACAAATTGAGTGAAATTGTAAAGGGAAAGTTCCTTCACTTAGAGCAGTCAAAACTTGGTTTTGAGGTAAGTGATGGTTTGTCTTCCCGTATGTGAATCATGTACTTATTAAATTACTTCAATGAATGTATATGTGTATATGAATAGGGAGGCATGAAATGATCTAGTAAAATGACTACTTTCTGGCCATGAATTATAATGAACCCGTTCTTGGTAGATATGATAGTTGACTATTCATTGTGATTGTGGATAACTTGTATGTTTGGATCAGGTGCCACATTTTTACATACATTTGGATCGGGTGTCACATTCCAACACACATATGGATCGGATGTCACATTCCAACATAAACCTTGGACCGAGTGTCATGATCCGACATATAGATATGTACCTATAGGTCCCATGAGAGTACCCTTATGTGAATTTACATGATGTTGAGACTGATGAACTGTGATAATGTTGAGTACTGGTTATGCGATGATATTGGTTAAGTATATTATTTATATATGTGCTTATTGTGCTGTGTTTACTTGTCCATGACTCGTTTACTGGCTAGCCGCATGATTCTACCAGTACACGGTTGATTTTGTGTACTGCTACTACACTTTCTCTATATTTTTAGTACAAGGTATATTTAGACGGCTGTTGAGAGACCTAGAATAGAGACCATTAGTTGTTTCGAGTTTAAGGGTGAGCCATCTCTTTCGGGCTGTCATAGACTTTCCTTATTCTAAACCTTTCTTCTAGGACTTAGAGTTTACACTGTTTCCTTTTCTTATGACTATTTGGGGTTGCATCCCCTTTTTCTTAGACTTGTTAGTTGTTAGAGTTTTGCTATACCAACTTTCAGTTCCTAGAAGGTAAATTCTGCATGTTTGGGTTGATAACTAGATATTTCTGAGTTTATGGGAACTCAGACTTTGTTTTGTTGTTAAACCTCCTTCCGTATATTTAAACTTCTTATATCTCGTGAATGTTGTTAGTTTAGGCTGTAGTAATGATTCTCCCACCGGAGGTTTAGTATGGGTGTCAATTATGGCCGGTTAGGGTCATGACACTTGGCCTCTTTATGCAAGACGATATTACGAATCCGGCTCAGCTTTTCATCATCAAACTTCTTTCCTTTAATCTTGTCAAGAAAATGAGATCTTGCCTCCACACGGGCCAAAATTTCTCTTTTCTCAATTACTTGTAGCCTCATAAAGTCAGTATCCAAAGTTTGAACCTCTCTAGCCAACGAGCATTTAGAAACCTGAAAATGAGCTAAACTACACATGCTTCCTGCTAGTCTGCACAAGGCATCAGAAGCAATATTAGCTTTTCCTATGTGATAAAGAATAGAAATATCATAGTCTTTCAGCAATTCCATCCACCTCCTTTGCCTAAAATTCAAGTCTCTTTGAGTGAACACATCTTGTAAACTATGATGATATGTATACACTTCACACTTGACCCGAATTCTAATAAGACACCAAGAAACTAACTTTAAGCTCAAAAAGACCAAAATGCCCTTGAAGCTTTTAAAAAATACATAGGAACTCTCTCTAGGACTAAAATCATCTCTCGAATCAAACAGAGTCTTCAAAATCTCATTCCGAACATTTGAATGCCAAATATTGATCAAAGTCAACTCTAAAACCTTGACTATTTCTAACTTAGGACCTTAAATCCACGTTACTACTCCAAATCAGATTCGACTAACTCTCTTAGACCAAATTTCATATTTCGGAGCTGATGGAATCATCGAAATTCCATTTCAAGATTCAGAACTTTAAAAGACATTGAATACCACTATTTGACAACTCGAACCTTCAAAACTCAAAACTTTCTAAAAACCTTAACTTTTCAAGGGATTTCATAAAACCAAATTTGAATACTAATCAAACATGAATAAAGGCAATCATCGGGATAGGTAAAATAGTCATTTTATGAAAAGTATCAAAATGACCTTCAGAGGTATTACATCATTTACCACTAAAATTCATGTTCGTCCTCAAACATAAAGTAAAAAAAAGTATCTGAAGCCTCAAAAAGCTAGGGATATTGGGCACGCATGCCATCCTCTGACTCCTAAGTTGCTCTTTGACTAAACGATGCCTCCACTACACTTTTACTGAAGTAATCTCCTTAGTTCTAAGCTTGCGGACCTGCCTATAATAGCTATGGGCTCCTCCTCAAATGTCAAATCTAGACCCAACTCTATCAAATCAAGGCATATCATGTGGGAATAGTCCGAATCATACTTTTGGAGTATGGAAACATGAAAAACAAGATGTATTAATTATAATCTAGGTGTAAAGGGTAATGTATTAGCCACCTCTCCCACTCGCCCTAAAATATCAAATGAGCCAATGAATCGAGGGCTAAGCTTGCCCTTCTTTTCGAACCGCATCACGCTCTTCATGGATGACACTCAGATTCAAACAT
This sequence comes from Solanum dulcamara, assembly GCF_947179165.1. NCBI lineage: Eukaryota > Viridiplantae > Streptophyta > Magnoliopsida > Solanales > Solanaceae > Solanum > Solanum dulcamara. The sequence goes on from NC_077242.1 coordinate 13,537,466, forward strand.
GGTCACCCTCCATGAACTCCAATGGTTGAACTATTCTGTCTGCATATCTCTTTTGCCTACTATGGGTCTTCAAGAGTTTACCCTGAATCATACAAACCTGCTCCATGGCATCTCTAAGAAAGTTCGTGTCTAAAAAGTCTACTTTAGCTGAATCAACCCAACCAATGGGAGATCGACACCACCTACCTTACAACACCTCAAATGAGGTAATCTGAATACTAGAGTGATAACTATTGTTGCAGGCAAAGTTTACTAAGGGCAAGTGCTGAACTCACTAAGCATCAAATTAATAACACAAGGTTGGAGCATGTCGTCCAACACCTGAATCGTCTACTTAGACTGACCATCGATCTGTGGGTGAAAAATTATACTAATATCAAGCCTAGTACCCAAACCATGTTGTAATGCCCTCCAGAAATACAAAGTAAATAATAAACCCCAGTCAGAAACAATAGATACATACACCCCATGAAGCCGAACAATCTGATTGATGTACAGCTGGCTAGATTTTTTGTCGTATACTTTACCCAAACTAGGATGAAATGGGCAAACTTGGTCAGTCTGTCAACAACTACCCAAATGGAGTCATAACACCCACAGTGGTAGGCAAACCCACAATAAAGTCTATGGTGATCCGCTCCCACTTCTATATAGGAATAGTTATCCTTTGAGTCACACCTCCAGGTCGTTAGTGCTCAGGTTTAACCTCTGGATATGTCAAACACCTGGACATAAACTCTGTGTTGTCACTCTTCATTCCAAACCATCAGTAGTGTTGGCTAAGTTCATGATACATCTTTGCTGTACCCTGGTGAATAGAATATCAAGAATAATGAGCCTTTTCTAGAATCAATCTGATTAAGTTATCCATCTTAGGCACACAAAACCTACCCTCGATCCTCAAGCAAGGCTTAATAAAAATAATAAAACCTCCATTCTTCTCAGAAATCTATAACCGGACAAAGTTGTTGACTAACCTCTGAACATCCCTAGACAATGGCCTCTTGTCAACACTAATCACACGAGACTCCCTATTCTAGGAGCCTTCCTACTTAAAGCATCGGCCACCATATTGGCCTTTCCTGGATGATACAAGATAATTATGTAATACTTATTCAATAACTCAAGCCATATACGATGTATCAAGTCCAGATCCCTTCGACTGAAACTGTTCTAAAGACTCCGATAATTGGTGAATACCTTATAATGCACACCATACAAATAATAACACCATAGCTTCCACACAAACACCATCGCAGCTAATTCCAAATCGTGAGTAGATTAGTTCTTCTCATGAGCCTTCAACTATCTAGAAGCATAGACAAACACCTTCCTTTTTTGCATCAACACTCTATCTAGACCAACTCTAGAAGCATCATAATACACGGTGACATCTACACCCTCCTCGAGTAAGGTCAAAATAGAAGTCGAAGTCAATAAAGTCTTGATCTTTTGAAAGCTCGCCTCACACTCATCGGACCAATGAAAATCTACTACCTTCTGAGTCAGTTTAGTCAAACGAGCTGCAATAGTAGAGAATCCCTGCACAAAGCATCTGTAATAACCAACCAACCCCACAAAACTCCAAATCTCAATAAGGTAAGTAGGCTTAGTTCATTCTCTAACTGTCTTAATCTTGGCTAGATCTACTCTAATACATTCATTGGACACTATGTTTCCCAGAAATGTCACAGAATCGAGCTAAAAGTCACACTCGGAGAATTTTGCATACAACTTCTGCTCTCTCAATTTCTAAAACACCGCTCTCAAATGACAAGCATGATCCTTATCAGTCTTGGAATACATCAAGATATCATCAATGCAAACAATCACAAATGAGTCTAAATATGGATAGAACACCTTGTTAATCAACTTCATGAACATTGTCGGGGCGTTAGTCAATCCAAATGACATAACCAAGAACTTATAATGGTCATAACGGGTCTGAAAAGTAGTCTTGGGAATATCTGATGGCCTAATCCTCAGCTGATAGTAACTAGACCTCAAATCGATCTTAAAGAACAAAGCCGCTCTTTGAAGCTGATCAAGAAAATTATCAATACGAGGAAGAAGATATTTGTTCTTGACACTCACCTTGTTCAACTGTCTATATTTAATTCACATCCTTCTTCTTCACAAATAGAACTGGTGCACCACAAGGTGACACACTAGGAAGAATAAACCCCTTACTCAAGAAGTTCTGCAATTGATCTTTCAATTCCTTTAACTCATCCGGAGCCATGTGATATAGTGGAATACAAATGGGCTTAGTGCACGGCTCCAAGTTAATAGCAAAGTCAATGTCCCTATCTGGAGGAACACCAAGAAGATCAGTAGGGAATACATTAGAAAACTCCTTAACCATGGGTATAGACTCCATATAAGGAGACTCAACTCTAGTATCCCAAATAATGGCCAAATAAGACATACACCCTCTATCAATCAACCTTTGAGTACAGATGTAAGAGATGACGTTAATAGGATAAGAACCACTAGCACTCTTCTACTCGATCTTCGAGACACCAGGTATCACAATGGTTACATTCTGAGCATAACAATCAAGAATAACACAATAGAGAGAAAACTAATCCATACCCAAGATCATATTACAATCTACCATCCCAGAATAATTATGTCTACCTAAGTATCATACCCAACCAATAAAACAAGAGAAGATAGATAAACTTGATCCACCACTATGTGCTCACCTACGGGTGTAGAAACATGAACAAGCACATACATTTGATCACAAGTCAAATCAAATCCAGATACAAAATGGGCAAACACATAGGAGAATATAGATCTAGATCAAATAACACAAATGTAGGTCAATGGCAAACTGGGACGATACCTGTGATAACAGCATTGGAAGCCTCAGCCTCGGATCTCCCCAGAAAAGCATAGCACTAAGCTAGCCTACCACCACCTATCTGTACTATACGTCTATCTCCTTGCGGAATCACAACACCACTACTAAAGGATCTACCGCCTCTACCTGGTTGACCCTCCCCCAACCTCTAGTTGGAGATGCTAAATCTTTCTCTGGAGCGGCTAAATGAGTACACTAGGGTCTTGAATGAGTCTATAGAGGGAATTATCACATCAAATGACCCAGGTCCCCATAAGTATAAGAAGATCTCATAATAGAGGACAATTATGATGAACCTGATGAAATACCATATCCATCTCGGCTAGAACTATGGGACCCTCGAGCTACTTGTCACCCCTTCGACGTTTGGATAGAAGCGTCTCTAACTCTAAAATAAAATACCATGCCTGTATGAACTTTTACCTCCAGATGAGGTAGCAGAAAATTAGCCACTAGAAAGAGCCTATTAGGGTCTTCAAATTCCTCTCTGATCATCAACTTTGCCTTCTTGGTAGTGCTCACTATCGACTGGAAGGAAGCCCCCTCATGGGCTGATTTGAACACATATGATCAAATGAAGAAAGTTAATCCTCTCACAAACTTGCAGACTCTCTCCGCATCATCTGGAATTAACCTTTGGTATGTCGAAACAACTAGCAAATACATACCTTATACTCACCAACAAACTTACCACCCTGTGTTAAACCCTTAAATCTCAACCTGCTTTTTTCACGCACGCTTCATGGAATGAAGCGATCCTCAAAAGCACTGGTAAATGCATCCCACTTTATCTGAGGAGATCTCATCGATCTAGACCTCATAAATATCCTCCACCACTCCCTGGCTGAACTACAAAGCTGGAGTATAACAAAATGTATCCCACGGGCGTCAACCATACTCACTGGCTCAAGCATCTCATGGCACAATTTCAAGATTTTATGAGCATCCTCTCTCCTACCATCCTGAAACTCGGGTGGTTTTATCTTCTAAAACCTCTTATAACACTAATGATTATCTATTGTCATAACCATATTAGGATCAACTTGTGCACAGTAGTTGGTGCAGGAAAAAATAGTGGCTGACCCACCTAAACATGAATAATCAGGATTTGACTCTGTTATGGAGTTTGAGCAGCTGCTTAGTTTGAGAACCCTTGGGTGTACCAATCACACCCATACTCTGCGTAAAACCCTCAAGTGCACCCAATACTGCAACTGGGTATCCTGAAGCAAAAGTACAGTAGCAATCTCAAGAGGGACTTGGTCCTCTCTAGCATGACTTCAGACTGGTGTCGCTCCTTGGGCATGACCTTTACCTGCCACCATTCTATAAACACGAACTCTAGATCGGGTCCTACCCCTACCCCTAGCTCGGATGTCGATAACTGCTTCGGAGACTGTCTCCCCTCTACTAATAGTTATAGCTCTGATCCTCAACATCTGCCAAAACAACACTGGATACTCAACACTAGCGATAATAACCACGTATGATAAGAAAGAATGAATAAAGAAAATTCTCTAACAATCTTCATAACTTCTCGAAGATAAGTATAAATATCTCGATACCGATCCTCGAGACTCTATTTAGATTTGTCTTTTAACTGTGACCTATGAACCTGAGGCTCTAATACCATTTTATCATGATCTAAATTCAGGTGTGATGACACTTATCCTTTCTCACTGAACAAGTCAGCCTAAACCCAACAATTATGAAAAGATAATATAGAAGTAATTCAAATAAAGCATAATTCATATAAAAAGCAAAAGTCTTAATCAACTACAATAACTCCCAAACACTGGTTGTCACATGTACAAGTCTCTACTATAATAAAAATAAAAAATAAGTACAAGACTCTATGTATTTGATTCTCAAATAAAATAAAGCATAAAAATAGGGACAAGTGAGATCGCTGGCATCGAACAACTACCTATCAAGTGTCCTCAAAAGCCTCAGATAATGGAAGGAAAACTTAATCACTATCTAGGCTCAGAATCTACAGAAGTGTAGATAGCAAAGAGTGAGTACCAGACAACATGGTACGCAACAAGTCAACTAACAAAACTAAGTAAATCTAATAGACACTAGAATTTATTTTATCCCAACCAAATCTCCTCAACTACAACCTGCACAAAAATTAGCCTAATCTATACTACACAGTTCATACATCACACAAATCAACATTAGCTCATCAATATCACCAATAAGTCCCATCAGTGTCAAATATATCAATAATAGAGACACAAAGGGCATATGCACAACTTTACGATAATAGATAAGATGTAATGTAATATAATATGATGTCACGTAAAGTCATTCATATTTGTCCTAATGATACACATCTGCTGAATATTAGTTCGGAACCCATAAGGGACGCACAAGGTCCATGTATATACCAAAACCATTTCATATCAGCATAATTATCAATCGCTAAAACCATTTCTCATCAACATCGCTAGAACCATTTTCCATCGGCATAAGTATTAATCGTCGAAACCATTTCCCATCAACATCAGTGTCAATCGCCGAAACCATTTTTCATCAGCATCATTATCAATCGATCGCATCACAGTGTTCTAAAATCAATACAAATAAGCATGTTTACATAAATAATGAGAAAATTATAGTGTTCATAGTCACAACATAATTCATATCAGCGTAATTCATCACACTATTGTAACATCCCTCAAAAAAAATTTCCCTAAGATTCAGACCCTTCTTGTATATGGGTAGGGACGAACCTGAGTATTGAGGGGCATGTGCATGAGCTAGGATGAGTCTTCGAGAAATTTAAGGATGTTGGAGGCGATGTGGGGTCAAAAGGGGTCCCTAGGACCAAATCAAATCCAAGAGATTCGTCGTGACTAAGTTTTAAGATGAGTTCGTAAAAGGGGTCGACTTCTAATGACCTTATCTTTTGAAATACGACAATTTGGATGGCCCATAACCTATCAAATTAAAGGTCATCGAGTCTTCTTTCCAACGCCACAAGGAATGTAAATTTTAGAGTTCGGAGTCAAAAGATATGATGATCCTAAGATGAACTAGCACAGTAGAGATTTTCAAGCCTGGGTTGCAATTACTGGAAAACTGGGCTTGGCACCGCAGTGGCGCGATGCGCCACTATCGCATGTAACATCCCCTAAAAACGTTGTATAGGATGTTTCAATTCTCGCCTAAACATGATACAACCTCTGTATTTTAGGCATAACTTTTCATAGGAATATCCAAATTAGGTGATTCAAATTTCTGAGTAAGGACAAGATCATTACCTACAACTTTTGTGAAGACCATATTTTACGTTTCGGAGGCTAAGTAGGTCAAACAAAATTAATTTTTGTAAGGTAGGATGTTGTGATGGAAAGGAGTATTTATAGAAGAAAAATTATATCTCACTGTAGGTTTATCCAAATTAGTTGATTCTTGAACGATATGAAACTAGACTTCCATATCTACAATTCTTATGAGACACCAAATCCTAATAAGGAATTTATACGCAGCTCCAAAAAAGAGTATTCTGTTAAAAAGAACTCATCTCACCTACCATGGAAAGATCTAGATACATTTGACATCACTCATGACATAAATTGTCCTCCATTTAACATCATCCATGACATCAATATATTCCATTAAATTTTCAAAATTTTCTTTATAATTATTTTATTTATTGTTAGGTCCCTCTTTTCCACCTATAAATACCCACCTTATTTCCTCATTTTATTCATCAAGCTTTCTCAAAGCAAATCTTCTCTCTATACACTTCTTTACATATTCTTAAATATAGTTTTAGTTTTTAGTAGTAAAGAAATACTATTTCGGTGATTCATATACTCCGGATAGTACACAAAATATTCCGGCGAGGAGAGAAGCTAGTACTCAAGAGTGTTCATTAAGTCTTTCGGTACCGACTAAAGCTTCGGATTCCAGGTATGTAAGGCTTTAATGAGAGTATTCCTTCAACTCTCATGTCTAAATTATTTTGATTATATTATAAATTATATTTATTTTCTCTAAGCTCTACTCTAAGTTATGTGGGAATTTATCCATGGGTTCTTCCACCCATATAGTCCAAAAACTCTTTCAATTAAGTCTTTTGATTTCAAGTAATATATTTTCTTAAGGTAATTCTTAATTTTACTTAATAGTATGAATCATGGTTAAACTAATGATTATTGTTCTATTTTGATGTAACATAATTTCATATGTATGAATTGATGGTTTACAAGTAATTCCTCTATTTATCTATTTAAAGATTCTTGAAACTCATGGTGGGTTGTTTAAAGCATGATTTTTAATTAATAGATTTCAAAGTATTTATGTATATTTATTTACATACATATTTGCAAGTTGAAGTGATTTGAACCCACCTAGTTTTACTATATTTTTAATAAAGTTTGACTTGAAAGCTTTGACTCCAAATAAATATTTATCAAAGCAATATCTATGATAAAAAAAGGAGTCTTATGAAATGAAAGAATGATGAAATGATATGAATGATGAATTCTTTATGCAATAAGGACAATTCTTGCATATTTGAATTATCAAATGTTTTAATGAGCTATTCTACCGAATATGATGTTTGAATTTTCAAGTTATATGCTATGAATATTTTGAAGTATTAAACTATTCCGTGGGATTGACTTAGCACCGAATGAGGCATTGAGGTGGGATTCGGTAAGGGAATCCTAGTAGCAACCCCTTGTCTCATTAACTATGTACCAACATAGGAGCCCTTGTAGGCTTAGGCTAATGGATCCATAAATAACCCTTAAAGTTAATGTTAAAGAAATGAATGAAGTTGATGGAGTTCTACCTGGCAAGTAGTCTCCCCGGCCAACATAGGGGGTTATGTTGGATTCCATGTAATAGCTCGCATGGTCTTAAATGTCGGTTATGGTTAATTTCCCACAAAATGAATGTTTTAAAGGATATATATATGATTTATTATGCATATATTAAATTATGTTCCATATTACATAAATATTTTAATGTTTCCTCAATGTTCATGCATCCTTACATACTTAGTACATTCAAAGTACTAACACATACTCTTTGTCCTACATGATATCACCATGTAGGGATCAGTGCTCCTCTTAGTTTTCCTCCACGTGGCTATTTGATATTCCATTGAAGACTACTTTTGGTGAGTTCCCATGTTCTGAGAACAATAATCCTTTATCTTTCTAGCTTATGATATGTTAAGATACTTTACTATGGCATTTTTTCTATTATGATTAAGGGTCAGCTAGGGACTTGTCTTAGCCCCGATAAATCTAATAGTTAGAGGTATTGTTGGACATATGTAAGTTGAAGATTTACTATTATGATTTCCGCTTGTTTATTTATCATCATTACCTATGAAAGGCTAAAAAGAATGCTAAGAGGCTTGTTTGAGGTACTTTCGGGTTCCTCATTTGACATGTCACTTCTAGGCCCTAGGATTGGGTCGTGACAAACTTGGTATCAGAGCCCAAGGTTTTGAATAATCCTTGAAATCCAACATACTACGTCGAATAGGGTCTTGTTCATGGTTGTGAAGCGCGTCATAATTATGAATAAAAGACTATGAGGCGTTTAGGAAAAATTTTACTTCTTTCAAATTCATGTCGTGCCTTAGAGTTTCCTAAGCTTTCCTTTAACTAATGACCCATTTCGTGTTATCTAGATAATGACTCGTGGAAGAGCACCTCGAAGATCAAGGGTTGACGATGAGGACCAAACTCCTCCGGTTCCCAATTCTCAACATCATAAGGATAGGGTAACCCATGCTGAGTTTCGCAGTGTTATTACTTTGTTAGCTCAAGTCGTAGCCAACCAGGGGAATCTAGGTGTTCCTCCTCCCCAAATGCAAAATCCAGCCTCTAGGATTTGGGATTTCCAAAGGATGAATCCGCCCGAGTTCGATGGTTCTAAATTAGATGAGGACCCTATGGAGTTCATTAATGAGGTGTACCGAATTGTGGCTATCATGGGTGTGCCACCAAATGAGAAGGCCGAGCTAGTGTCCTATCAACTCAAAGGTGTGGCTCGAGTGTGGTACAAATAATAGGTTGTTGAGAGGGATGAAGAAATAGGGTCGATAGGATGGGAAGAGTTCAAAGGTGCCTTCCTAGACCGCTTCTTCCCATTGGAGCTAAGGAAGGCCAAAATCCAAGAGTTCATCAACCTCCGTCAAGAGAGTATGAGCGTGAGAGAGTATGCTCTCAAATTCACTAAGTTGTCAAAGTATGCTTCCTTCATGGTCTCCGACCCAAGAGCTAGGATGAGCAAGTTTATTTCCGGTGTCTCAAGATTGGTGTCCAAGGAGTGCAAAACAGCCATATTGGTCAAGGAGATGGACATCTCTCGATTAATGACTTATGCAGAACAAATTGAAAAAGGGAAGCTTAGAGAGAGATCAAGGGGGTTCAAAAAGGCTAAAGTGGATGGTGGAGGGTTTAACCCTCAAAGGTCCGATCATGGTAACAATAGCAAAGGCCAAGGTGGGCAACAATTTGTGGGACAAGGTTCCACCAATACTCCTCCTCCAAAGTTCAACACGGACAAGAGTGGTAAACCAATGATTCCAAGAGAGAATGTTGCTACTCAAACTTTCCCCGCTTGCAAGAAGTGTGGAAGGACTCACAAAAGGGAATGCTTAGCCGGCTCCAATGCATTTTTTAAGTGTGGCAAGCTGGGCCACCATGCTAAGGATTGTAGAGATGGTAGTGGTAGGACTCAAGGACAAATTGCTCATGGTCAACAAGTCCAAGGAGGTGTCCAACGCACCTACCGCTTTTACGCCTTGCATGGGAGATAAGAGGTTGAGGATGCACCCAATGTCGTTACCGGTATGTTACAGGTCTTTTCTTTTGATGTGTATGCACTATTAGATCCGGGTGTAAATTTATCTTTTGTTACTCCATTCCTTGATAATAGATTTGATGTTTTACCTGAAATGTTATTAGAGCCTTATTTGGTGTCTACCCCTGTTGGTAAGTCAGTTATTGCTAGAAAGGTCTATAGGGGTTGCCTTGTATCTATCTTGCATAAAGTTATTCCTTGTGATCTCATTGAGCTTGACATGATAGATTTCGATGTCATTCTTGGGATGAATTGGTTACATGCATCTTATGCTTCCATAGATTATAGGAATCATCGAGTCAAGTTCCAATTTCCAAATGAGCCTATTATTGAATGGCAGGGTCGTGATTCGGTGGTGAAGGGTCAGTTTATTTCTTATCTTAAGGCTCGCAAAATGATTTCTAAGGGATATATTTACCACATTGTAAGGGTTAGGGATGTCAACTACAAAAGTCCTTCTCTTGAGTCAGTTCCTATAGTCAATGAATTCTCCGATGTCTTTCCTGATGACCTTCCTGGTATCCGTCCCGAAAGGGAAGTAGATTTTGGTATCGATCTCCTCCCTCATACCCAACCTATCTCTATTCCTCCTTACTCTATGGCCCTGACAGAATTAAAATAGTTGAAGGAATAGTTAAAGGACTTGTTAGAGAAGGGGTTCATAAGACCAAGTATTTCGCCATGGGGTGCTCCTATATTATTTGTGAGAAAGAAGGATGGATCGCTTCGAATATGCATAGACTACTGTCAATTAAATAAGATGACCATTAAGAACAAGTTCCCACTCTCTAGAATAGATGACTTATTTGATCAATTGTAAGGGGCAAGTCACTTCTCCAAGATCGACCTTTGGTCTGGTTATCACCAACTACGGGTGAGGGAGTGTGACATTCCCAAAACGGCCTTCCGAACAAGGTATGGTCACTATGAGTTTGTGGTGATGAGTTTGGGTTAACGAATACACCAGCGGTGTTTATGGACTTGATGAATAGGGTGTTCAAACCTTACCTTGATACCTTTGTGGTGGTCTTCATTGATGATATTTTAATTTACTCTCGGGGTGAGGAAGAACATAAAACTCACTTGAGAGTTGTGCTTCAAACATTGAGGGATAGGCAATTATTTGCAAAATTTAGTAAGTATGAATTTTGGTTAAAGGAGGTAGCATTTCTTGGTCACGTAGTATCTGGTAATGGGATCAAGGTTGATCCTAAGAAAATAGAGGCAGTCAAAAATTGGCCTAGACCATTATCTCCTTTAGACATTAGGAGCTTCTTAGGTCTAGCCTGGTACTATAAAAGGTTCGTCAAAGGCTTTTCTTCCATCTCATCTCCTATGACAAAATTGACCCAAAAGAAATCCAAATTCATATGGACAGATGAGTGTGAGAAGAGTTTCCAGACCTTAAAAGATCGACTTACCTCTGCTCCTATTTTGACTCTCCCAGAAGGATTAAAGGGTTTGTAGTTTATTGTGATGCTTCAAAGATTGGTTTAGGTTGTGTCTTAATGCAAAACGGCAAGGTCATAGCGTATGCTTCTAGGCAATTAAAGGTGCATGAGCGCAACTACCCTACCCATTACCTTGAATTGGCGGCTGTTGTTTTTGCTCTGAAGATTTGGAGGCATTACCTCTATGGGGTGCATGTGGATGTGTATACTGATCATAAGAGTCTTCAATATGTGTTCACCTAAAAGGACCTTAATCTAAGGCAAAGGAGGTGGCTAGAACGCCTTAAAGACTATGACATGAGTATGCACTATCATCCGGGTAAAGCCAATGTGGTTACTGATACACTTAGTAGAGTGTCTATGGGGAGTGTGGCCTATGTGGATGAAAGGAAGAGGGAGTTGGTGAGAGATGTTCACCGATTGACTAGATTAGAAGTGAAGTTGGGTAGTACTAATGATGGGGGTATGGTTGTTCAAAATAGGTCTGAATCCTCTTTGGTGGTGGATGTTAAATCAAAGCAAGATCGTGACCCAAAGTTTATTGAGTTAAAGAAGTTGGTAAAGGAAAATAAGATAGAGGTCTTTTCCCAAGGGGGAGATGGGGTTCTATACTACCAAGGTCGGATATGTGTTCCAGATGTTGATAGCCTAAGGAGTTTGATCTTGATGGAGGCCCATAATTCTAGATACTCCATTCATCCCAATTTAACAAAAATGTACCAAGACTTAAAAGAGTTGTATTGGTGGGGTGGCATGAAGAAGGACATAGCAAGGTTTGTGTTCGAATGTACAAATTGCCAACAAGTGAAGGCCGAACATCAAAGGCCGGGTGGCCTAGCCCAAGACATTGGAATCCCTACTTGGAAGTGGGAAGATGTGAATGTGGATTTCGTAGTGGGTTTGCCTCATACCCGGAAGCATCATGACTCGATTTGGGTAATTATTGATAGAATGACTAAGTCAGCTCACTTCCTACCGATTAAAACTTCCTATAGTGCTGAAGACTATGCCAAGTTATATATTCAGGAGTTGGTGAGGTTACATGGTGTGCTGTTATCCATTATTTCGGATCGTGGTACCCAATTCACTTCTCACTTCTAGAGATCATTTCAAAAAGGCCTCGGTACTAAGGTAAAGTTGAGCACAGTATTCCATCCTCAAATGGATGGGCAAGCCGAAAGAACGATTCAAATACTAGAGGATATGTTAAGGGCTTGTGTGTTGGAGTTTAAAGGGAATTGGGATTATCATCTACCTTTCATCGAGTTTGCCTATAATAATAGTTACCACTCAAGTATTGAGATGGCGCCGTTTGAGGCTTTGTATGGGAGATGATGTAGATCACCGGTTGGTTGGTTCGAAGTAGGCGAGATGACCTTATTGGGCCCTGATTTGGTACTTGATACTTTAGAGAAGGTAAAGATTATTAGAGAAAGGTTGAAGACGGCTCAAAGTCATCAAAAGTCATATTCTGACACTAGAAGAAGGGATATTGAGTTTAATGTGGATGATTGGGTATATCTAAAGGTTTCACCCATGAAAGGTGTGGTTCGATTTGGTAAGAAAGGGAAATTGAGCCCTAGATATATAGGACCTTATAGAATTGTGAGACGTGTTGGTAAGGTTGCATATGAGTTGGAATTACCATTGGAAATGGCCATGGTTCATCCGGTATTTCACGTGTCTATGTTGAAAAAACGTGTGGGTGATCCTAGTTCCATTGTATCTATGGGAGTAGTGAATATTGAAGAAAACTTGACCTATGAAGAAGTTTCTGTGGAAATTTTAGACCGGCAAGTTAAGAGATTAAGGAACAAAGAAGTTGCATCTGTTAAAGTCCTTTGGAAGAATCAACAAATAGAAAGTGCAACATGGGAAGCGGAAGCAGATATGATTAAGAGATACCCTCATATTTTCTCCTCTACCCAAACCAAAGGTATTAAGTTGTTCTTGCTCAATTACTTGAAATCTTTACATCTCAACTTTTCTTGTCATATGCCTACAAAATTATGAAATATGTTTTAAATGATGTTTTAAATTACACTGTTGTATTAATAATAGGTTATTTGTTTACACTCTACTCTACTCAAGCTAAGTCTTTTCTCATTCGAGGATGAATGTTCCCAATGGGGAGATAATGTAACATCCCCTAAAAACGTTGTATAGGATGTTTCAATTCTCGCCTAAACATGATACAACCTCTGTATTTTAGGCATAACTTTTCATAGGAATATCCAAATTAGGTGATTCAAATTTCTGAGTAAGGACAAGATCATTACCTACAACTTTTGTGAAGACCATATTTTACGTTTCGGAGGCTAAGTAGGTCAAACAAAATTAATTTTTGTAAGGTAGGATGTTGTGATGGAAAGGAGTATTTATAGAAGAAAAATCATATCTCACTGTAGGTTTATCCAAATTAGTTGATTCTTGAACGATATGAAACTAGACTTCCATATCTACAATTCTTATGAGACACCAAATCCTAATAAGGAATTTATCTTATTCAAACGCAGCTCCAAAAAAGAGTATTCTGTTAAAAAGAACTCATCTCACCTACCATGGAAAGATCTAGATACATTTGACATCACTCATGACATAAATTGTCCTCCATTTAACATCATCCATGACATCAATATATTCCATTAAATTTTCAAAATTTTCTTTATAATTATTTTATTTATTGTTAGGTCCCTCTTTTCCACCTATAAATACCCACTTTATTTCCTCATTTTATTCATCAAGCTTTCTCAAAGCAAATCTTCTCTCTATACACTTCTTTACATATTCTCAAATATAGTTTTAGTTTTTAGTAGTAAAGAAATACTATTTCGGTGATTCATATACTCCGGATAGTACACAAAATATTCCGGCGAGGAGAGAAGCTAGTACTCAAGAGTGTTCATTAAGTCTTTCGGTACCAACTAAAGCTTCGGATTCCAGGTATGTAAGGCTTTAATGAGAGTATTCCTTCAACTCTCATGTCTAAATTATTTTGATTATATTATAAATTATATTTATTTTCTCTAAGCTCTACTCTAAGTTATGTGGGAATTTATCCATGGGTTCTTCCACCCATATAGTCCAAAAACTCTTTCAATTAAGTCTTTTGATTTCAAGTAATATATTTTCTTAAGGTAATTCTTAATTTTACTTAATAGTATGAATCATGGTTAAACTAATGATTATTGTTCTATTTTGATGTAACATAATTTCATATGTATGAATTGATGGTTTACAAGTAATTCCTCTATTTATCTATTTAAAGATTCTTGAAACTCATGGTGGGTTGTTTAAAGCATGATTTTTAATTAATAGATTTCAAAGTATTTATGTATATTTATTTACATACATATTTGCAAGTTGAAGTGATTTGAACCCACCTAGTTTTACTATATTTTTAATAAAGTTTGACTTGAAAGCTTTGACTCCAAATAAATATTTATCAAAGCAATATCTATGATAAAAAAAGGAGTCTTATGAAATGAAAGAATGATGAAATGATATGAATGATGAATTCTTTATGCAATAAGGACAATTCTTGCATATTTGAATTATCAAATGTTTTAATGAGCTATTCTACCGAATATGATGTTTGAATTTTCAAGTTATATGCTATGAATATTTTGAAGTATTAAACTATTCCGTGGGATTGACTTAGCACCGAATGAGGCATTGAGGTGGGATTCGGTAAGGGAATCCTAGTAGCAACCCCTTGTCTCATTAACTATGTGCCAACATAGGAGCCCTTGTAGGCTTAGGCTAATGGATCCATAAATAACCCTTAAAGTTAATGTTAAAGAAATGAATGAAGTTGATGGAGTTCTACCTGGCAAGTAGTCTCCCCGGCCAACATAGGGGGTTATGTTGGATTCCATGTAATAGCTCGCATGGTCTTAAATATCGGTTATGGTTAATTTCCCACAAAATGAATGTTTTAAAGGATATATATATGATTTATTATGCATATATTAAATTATGTTCCATATTACATAAATATTTTAATGTTTCCTCAATGTTCATGCATCCTTACATACTTAGTACATTCAAAGTACTAACGCATACTCTTTGTCCTACATGATATCACCATGTAGGGATCAGTGCTCCTCTTAGTTTTCCTCCACGTGGCTATTTGATATTCCATTGAATACTACTTTTGGTGAGTTCCCATGTTCCGAGAACAATAATCCTTTATCTTTCTAGCTTATGATATGTTAAGATACTTTACTATGGCATTTTTTCTATTATGATTGAGGGTCAGCTAGGGACTTGTCTTAGCCCCGATAAATCTAATAGTTAGAGGTATTGTTGGACATATGTAAGTTGAAGATTTACTATTATGATTTCCGCTTGTTTATTTATCATCATTACCTATAAAAGGCTAAAAAGAATGCTAAGAGGCTTGTTTGAGGTACTTTCGGGTTCCTCATTTGCCATGTCACTTCTAGGCCCTAGGATTGGGTCGTGACATCACGCCAGAAACATGCCTCAGTAGTTTGGTCTCTGGCGCAGTGCGCCACTAAAAGGTGTACAGGGTTTTTTAAGCCAATTTCCAGAACCCAGAAAATATTGGCCTTGGCGCTGCAAGGGCGCGACGCGCCACTATCGCGCCAAGAATGTGCCTCAGTAGTTTGGTCCTTGGCGCGGCGCGGCACTACGAGGTGTACAGGTTTTAGGCGTTATCAGCCTGGCGCTGCAAGGGCGCGACGTGCCACTATCGCGCCAGGTGTATTTTTAGCCTATTTTCAGAACTTTTGACGAGGAGTAATTTGGGAACTTACCCAAATTATATATGTATCACCCTAGTCCATTTTGAGCTCATATTTTCATCCCCCTCTCTCTCTTTAAAAAGCCCTAGGAGTTCCTCTCTCTCTCTATCCTCTTCTTCTTCTCCATTTCCAACAAGAAGAGTTCCAAGAGCTTCAAGATTCGAGTTCTCCATTGAAGACCCAACACCAAGGTTTTCTTCAAGTCTTCTCTAAGGTATGTAAGGCTATCTAAAACATGGGTTGAGTCCACCCATGTGCCCTATACCTTCTTTGAGGATAAATGCCCATAGAAATGAAGTTTCTTGCTAGGGTTGTGTTCAAATGAGTTTTGTTGTCTATTAGAGTAATTCTTTCTATGTTGATGAGGTTTAGTCAAGGACTTCCAAAAAGAGTCTTTGTGTGAGTATGAGTTGATGAAGATGAGTTGTTAAATATGTTTTATTGATTTTTCTTAGCTATGTGGATTATGATAAAGGATGCTATTTTCAAAAAAAAAATGATGCTTATCTTGAATTATAGATTTAAAGCCTTGGAATTGTGATGAGATTCAAAGGTTGATTAAATGGATAGAGGGAATGATTGGTTATGTTTACACGTTGCTATAAATGTGCCTTTAAATTTCTCTTGAAAGATGTGATTTAGAGATGATTGATTGAGCTAGAGTGGATGAGTTGGCAAGGTTTAAATGGGACTCGTTGATATGATTTGATTGAGTCGATTGGATGGAGTTTTATGAGCATTGAGTCTTGGGAGGAGTATCGAGCACCGAATTGGATAAGAGTAAAGTCCATACTCGAACCCAATAACTACATCGCCAAACGTAGGAGGGGATTGAACCATTAAAGTTGGATATTTCCCCAAATGTTTGTCCTGACATTATAGGACTTGGTTGGATTGGATCCATAATTGGTTGACTCGTTCATGCCCTGGCAAAGCATGAACGGATGCGGCAACAACGTCGACTTGTTGTACTGTCACTGGCTCATAAGTGATGATTGTCAGATAAGAGAAACTCCAACATAAGTCTTGATAGTACTCTGAGTCAGATTGAGTTGAATGATATGTGATTAGTCCCGTCTAAACCGTATTCTTGTTTAGATCTAGGACACTTGATTGAGTTGTTATTTCTCTTGAGTTGAGTCCCGAGTGGGTTTGATGTTTCCTTTATGTCATTTCATTCGGCCATTTTACATACCAGTACATTCCACATACTGACGCCATTTGACCTGCATTGTTTTAATGATGCAGAGACAGGTACCAAAGATCATCAACCGGCGCTCCATTGAAGATCCACACCCACTCCCAGCTATCGGTGAGTCCTCCTAGTTTCGGAGGATGTTAAGCCCTTTTTGCATAGTTTTGATGTCATTTACTAGATAGAGGCTTCATAGACCGGAGTGTAGAAATATTGAATTGTTCTTTTGAGTAGCCCTTTTTAAAATTTCTTGTCGAGTTGATGATTGTTTGGCCTTTGGACCTAACTTATGAACGGTATACCCTTAATTGAGTTTTTCGCTAAGAGAAGGTGATTGAATAAATGGGTGACTGGACCAGGCGGTTCGCTTGGAGGTCAAAAATGGTCTTCGAGTGCCGGCCACACCTAGGGGACCCTCCCAGGATGTGACAACTATCAACATTATATCAACATCAACATTTACCTCGTTCACATTATTATAAGTTATCAAGTCTCTCCATTTCATTACCCCTTTATCACATTTAAGATCAATCAGTGAGAAAGTATTTCCAAGTCTATTCTCATATTCAACAATGACCAAATGACAATTTCATCAAGTTCACAATCACATTAAGGCTATCATAGAATTTCATCAAGTTCACACCAAGTTCAAGTCAAGAGGTTCACATTTCTAAACATAATTATAGCACACATAGTTTTTTTATTAACCCTCATCTTTTCTTAAGAAAAATTCACAAGATTATCATTCCAAGCCTTAATCACATTACTCCCCAACACACATACGAAAGAAAGTTCAAGTAATGTATAAGATTTATGGAGTTTTAGAAGTTCACTTGCCTCAGTTTATAACTGATCAATAACAAACTTGAGTCTTCCCCTTTTGAATAGATCTCAAAACACCACAACATATTCAAATAGTGATTTACAATTAAATTACAAAACTAACGACACCAAAATCACGAAATTTGGGTAAACGAGTCAAAATGGCTCAAAAATCTGATTTCAAAAATGGGGTTTAAATTCAAGAATTTTTGGATGAAAATGATCCTCAAAGCATTTGGAACTCATTAGTGAAAACCATTTCAAAAATGGAGTTTAAAACAACCCATAATCACCAATTTAAGAAACTTGAAGTTCTTGAAGAAATATCCAAAATTTGGGGTTCAAAATCCTTAATTCGAATTCAAAATCATCATATAAATGATAGGTAATGTAGATTTTAGGTTAACAACACTTACCCAATGAAATCCCCACAAAAAACACTTGAAACCACCTTCTCCCGAGCTTCGAAAATAAAAAATGGTGAAAATGAACCAAAACCTCAGCTAAACCCTCTTAAGTGTCATTTAAGCGACACAGGGGTCGCTTTTGCAAAACCTGGGTCGTTATCGCATCGCCCGCATAATTTCTCCTTTTTTCAAAAGCGAGGGGCCTCCATTAAAGCAGATTTGGCGAAAGAGGTAGGCCCTCCACGATCGCAATCGCACCAGATCTGAACAAAGAAAAAATTGCAAAAAGTCACCGAATTGATCCTCAGAATTCGTTCAAAATTCCATACACACGAACCATCTATGTAATCATTCTAGTTTCAATATTGCAAACTCAATGAGACTTTCCGAATTTGAATTCGAGGTCTCCTTGACCTGGAATCCGATAAGACGCCAAGAAACTAACTTTAGGCTCAAAAAGACCAAACGCTCTCAGAGCTTCCAAAAAGTACACATGAACTCTCCCTTGGCCTAAAATCATCTCCGAATCAAACAGAATCATCAAAATCTCATTTTGAACATCCGAACACCAAAAGTTAACCAAAGTCAACTTTAAATTCAAAAACTCAACTATTTCTAACTTAGGACCTCAAAACGGCCTTACAGCTCCAAATCAGATTACGTCAACTCTTCTAGACCAAATTCCATATTTTGGAGCTGATGGAATCGATGAAATTCTATTTAGAGACTCAAAACTCCAAATGACATTGAATACCACTATTTGACAACTCAAAACTTCAAAACTCAAAACTTTCCAAAAACCTTAACTTTTCAAAGGATTTCACAAAAACAACTTCGAATATTGATCAAACATGACTTGGGGCAACTACCGGGAGGGGTAAAATGATTATTTTACAAAAAATACCAAAATAATCGGGTTTTGTTTTTCTTCAATACCAAATCAAATTAAACCAAATTATTAGTCGAATTTCTTTTTCAAATTTGACTCAATTTACGATTTTATGTGGTTTTCGATTTGATTTTATTAACCCTACTATAAACGTTTAAGAAGTGCGCCGCATTTTGCTGTATATTAGGCATATGACCCTTTGAATTGATGTCTTATTCTTTTCTTATCCCATAAAAGATAAAACTAACTTTTCGGCAAATTCTGCTTTCTATTATCTACGAAAATCTTATTCAACAAATTCTTTATCTCTACGTTTAGTATTATTAAGCAAATCAATTCTATTTCGTCTCTCTTTTTCTCGTCATTCGGTGTCGATATTGCAACGAAAATTTCTTAGGTCTTTCTCACAATGTATAAATGTTTATGTTGATATGATTTTGGGGGGAAAAGAAGAAGGAAAGTTTTAGTTGTGTCGAATCGTCCAACTGACTTGATTTAATTTCAACGTCAAAAATTAAGTAAATATTTTTTTTAATTAATTTAAATTTTTAGATGATGACATAACCACATAGTTTAACAAAATTATTCATAAATTGAATGTAATAACAAATAATCGAGTTGAAATGCTCGATGGGAATTCTTTTCTCATTAATTGGGCTTTATATGTAGCAAATCTTGATTAGTTAGTCGAGAATTTCCAATTGGGCATCGTTTGAAAATGGGAACCTATAGGATGGCGGAAAAAGTTAAGAGTCAAAGATAGCTACATAAATTAATTCCATAATGGCTTCTATAGTGTTCTTTCTCTCTCTATATATATATTAGTCAACTAATGATTTGTTGTCACTTTCTGATCCAACTCTCCTAATTTCTACGGCATTTCCACTCTGGTTTTATCCAAACCATAACTCAATTAATACTCGAATAAATTTATACTTTTAAAGAAAGTTAGAAGAATTTATTTTCCAATTATATTTTCTTGCACATTTAATTTCGTGGGGTTACTTGCATGGAATTTCTACGTAAGTTCATTTTTAAATGGATTTAGAAATAGGAGAACATGTAGCATGTTTCTTTTTATATATATACACTTCTATTTTAGCATAAAGACACTTTCACAATTCACACTGGTAGTGGTAGGTAGCATTAGTACTCAAAATCACATGATCGATCTTTCTTTTTGGACTTTTTGTAATACATATATTTTGTAATGCAATTTCTTAACATAAAATTGCATTGAATATATAAAATATTCTATTTTTATTTTTAGTATATAACTATAGATAAATATATATAGACTTCAAAATTCACCTTGAGATTCCAAATTTAAATCTCAAGTACTATATTTTTATTTTTATAATTCTCTTAGTGAAAATTTTAAATTCATTAATACATATAATATCTGTAAATACACTTTTTCTCAAGGATGAATAATGCACACACAGCTAAGAAATTAGTACAACTTTTTTTTATCCTAATCCCCGAACATATGTAACACCAACCAATTATTTTAGTCGGATCTCACTTTAATTTACAAGATATTTTAACAATCCATATATGTATTGTATTTAATGTGAGACGAAGTCTCTTCTACATGTTGGACGTCCAAACGTGACTTCCGTCTTTTAATTTCTTTTTTTGATCAAAGGAATTTATATATATACTAGTTTTACAACACGTGCGTTGCAAGTGTATGTCAAATCATGCAGTATATAACTTTGTAAAATAATAGCAATATAATTAAAACAATTTTTTGAGTTAATAATTACAATAAAATTGTAAGGACAATTTTTTGTGAATACTAATGTTGAATCATCATATTAATTAGGCTATGTATCACTTTTCTCATTGTACACATAGTATATAAATCAAGTTACACAACGTCATGTGATGGCAAAAATTTAAGTTGAATCATCTTCATATAATTGTAAAAAATTTCATATCTCAATTTGTAGATCAAGTCTGAAAACAATAGCTCCTAAGTTATTCAGCAATAACAATGAGAACTCTCACACTCAATCAAAGCAATCCAGTAATATATATCACATAAAGTAGTAAAAACTTTGCATGCATTTCTTATTATTGTGACCATACAAGCAGAAAATGAGTAGGCTCACATCTTATTGCATAACCCAATTTATATGTAAAGTACATTTTATATGGTTTTCCGTTCCCTTGCTGTTGTAATTTGGTTGAGCTCATAACTAATCTTGAACATTCTCTAAGATGCAAGAATAAAAATATTTTAAATTAGAGTAAGTTTGAGAAATTAATCAGTAACGATTAATATAGATTTAGTATACACAGTTAATTCTTTGAGTAAATTTTGTGCAACTCAAAGATTCTACTCTATTGTCTAAAATCATAAACCATGCATCGAATTGTATAGACGTTTGCAGAAACAATGATTAAAAAAATGCGGAAATTTAAGCATTTTTTTATTCCGCCAAGCAAAAACAACCAATTTAAAGAAACTCAAAATGTTAGCAATATTACAAAGTAGCAGTGCCTCTATACAATATAATATAAAAAGAGGTCAGATAAGGCTAAGAAGTTCAAAGCGATATGGGAAAACAAATAACGAAAGCGACACAGATAAAATAGATAATAACAGAAATCAGAGCACAAGAAATTATAGTGCGCTAATGAGCCTACTAATAAGGAAGAATAACGAGACTATGTACTAGCCCTCTACCCTAATATGGGTCCTCCACACCCTCCTATCTAAGGTCATGTCCTCGGTAAGCTGTAAATGCACCATGTCCTGTTTAATCACCTCTCTCCAATATTTCTTCGGCCTACTCCTACCTCTTCTGAAACCATCCATAGCCAAACTCTCACATCTCCGCACTGGGGCATCTGTGTCTCTCCTCTTCACATGCCCAAACCATCTCAGTCGCATTTCCCACATCTTGTCTTCCACCGAAGCCACTCCTACCTTGTCCCGAATAGCCTCATATCTAATCTTACCACTCCTAGTATGCCCACACATCCATCTCAACATTCTCATCTCGGCAACTTTCATCTTTTGAATGTGAGAGACCTTAACTAGCCAACACTCTGCCCCGTATAACATAGACGGTCTAACCAACACTTTGTAGAACTTGCCCTTAAGTTGTGGTGGCACCTTCTTGTCACATAGTACACCAGAAGCGAGCCTCCATTTCATCCACCCTGCTCCAACACAATGTGTGACATCATCGTCAATCTCCCCGCTGCCTTGCATGATAGACATAAGGTACTTGAAACTACTTTTCTTTTGGATGGCCTGGTCACCAAGCCTAACTTCCACGCCAATCTCCTGAAGTGTCTCACTGAACTTGCAATCTAAGTACTCTGTCTTGTTCCTACTCAGCTTAAACCCTTTAGACGCCAAGGTATATCTCCAATCCTCCAGCTTAGCGTTAACTACACTATGAATCTCATCGATCAGGACTATGTTGTCCACAAAAAGCATACACCATGGAACCTCACCTTGAATTTATCGCATCAATCCATCCATCACCAAGGCAAATAAAAATGGACTAAGAGCTGATCCTTGGTGCAACCCCATCATAACTCGGAAATGCTTTGAGTCCCCTTCTACTGTCCTTACCCAGGTTTTGGCACCCTCATACATGTCCTTGATCACCCTAATGTACGTCATAGATACACCTTTAGCCTCTAAACATCTCCATAGTATCTCTCGTAAAACTTTATCGTAAGCCTTTTCTAGGTCGATTAATACCATATACAAGTCCCTCTTCCTCTCCCTATACTGCTCCACCAGTCTCCTCATAAGATGGATGGCTTTTGTAGTTGAGTATTCTGATATAAATTTGAACTGGTTCTCTGAAATAGACACGCCTCTCCGCCCTCATCTTCACCACTCTTTCCCAACCTTTCATAGTATGACTTAAAAGCTTGATACCTCTATAGTTGTTGTAGCTCTGGATATCCCCCTTGTTTTTGTATAGAGGGATCATTATGCTCGACCTTCATTCTTCGAGCATCATTACCGTCTTAAATATGACATTAAATAACCTAGTCAGCCACTCCAAATCTAGCGAACTCGCGCTCTTCCAAAATTCTCCAGGAATTTCGTCAGGTCCGGTCGCTCTTACCCAACGCATCCTACGTACAACACCCTTAACCTCTTCGATTGTAATACTCCTGCAATACCCCAAATCGTGACACCTCCCTGGATGTTCCAAATCTTCCAACACAATCTCTCTGTCCCCCTCTTCATTCAAGAGTTTATAGAAGTATGAATGTCATCTCTATTTAATGAGGGTCTCCTCTACCAATACTTTTCCATGCTCGTCCTTAATGCACTTCACTTGATCCACATCGCGTGCCCTTCTCTCCCGTGCCTTAGATACCCTGAACAATTTCCTATCCCCGCCTTTCTCTTCTAATTTAGTATAAAGGCATTAAAAAACTGCCATTTTTGCCGTCGAAACTGCCGACTTCGCCTTCTTCTTCGCTATCTTATAAAGTTCCATATTCGTCTATTTCTCCACCTTATCCTTGCTTTCTATCAACTTCGTATACGCCATATTCTTTGCTTCCACCTTTCCTTACACTTCTTCATTCCACCATCAGTCTCCTCGATGCCGACTACGACTACCTATCGAGATTTTCAACACTTTCCTTGCTACAACCCTAATACAACTAGCCGTCCTATCCCACCTACTGTTCGCATCCCTACTACTATCCCAGGCCCCCATATCCTTTAATTTCTTTCTCATTTCCAGGGAACTAGCCATGGTCAAACTCCCCCATCTGATCCTAGGTCGGTCATCCCCAACCCTTTTTTTCCTCGTCATCTTGATCCCTAAATCCATCACCAAGAGCTTATGTCGGGTCGTAAGGTTGTCGATCGGAATGACCTTACAGTCTTTGCATAGACCTTTATCATCATTCCTAAGGAGTAAAAAATCTATCTAAGTCTTAGCCACCGAACTACAGAAGGTTACCAAGTGGTCCTCCTTCTTTGGAAAAATCGAATTGTCTATCACCAACCCAAAAGCTCTTGCGAAATTCAAAAGTGAAATTCCTCCTCCATTTATGTCACCGAAGCCAAAGCCTCCATGTACATCATCATACCCTCCCGAAATAGACCCGATGTACCCATTGAAATATCCTTCCACAAAAAGTTTCTCAGTAGGCGCTATACCTCCCACTAACTCGTCCAAATCCTCCCAAAAGTGCCTCTTATCCTCCTCACCTAAGCCCATTTGCGGCGCATAAGCACTAATAATTTTTAACGTAATCCCTTCAACGACCACCTTAATCGATATCATCCTATCTGTGACTCTCCTAACCTCCACCACCTGATCGCTTAAATCACTGTCTACTAAAATGCCTGCTCCATTCCTATACTTCGATCTACAGAGAACCAAAGCTTATACCCGTCTACCTCCTTAGCTTTAGAACCTACCCATTTGGTGTCTTGGACACAAACTATATTAATCTTCCTCTTCTTTAGAATCTTAACTATCTCTATGGATTTTTTTGTTAACGTCCCAATGTTCCAAGAACCTACTCTCAGTCTAGACGCTCTTTTAACCCACTTACCCCTCCTTACCCTCATCTCCGTCCCCATCCCTGAGCGAGAACATGACCCTAGTCTACCATCACTATCCAAAGCCACAAAAATGTGTATGAACTAATAAATTATTCAAAGGTCTAAAGTCAACAAAATATAATTATAGATGTATAAGCAAAGAATAGACATGGAAAGATATGAAAACCGGAGGTACCATATCTAGTTGAAATGAACCTAGTTGCCACCGAAAAATATTATTCACGTCGGAGTTACGAGCAAGAAGATTATTGATGATGGAATCTGTCTTTTTCTCTTTGGACTTTTGTCAAACACCTTATGCCCCTACTTCTGAGTTCTATGAAATGCTTCAGCTCTAGCTCAAATTCCAGCTCTGCTTCAAAAAATAAATGGGAAGTAGAAGAAAATATTGAAATAGCCACAACAGCTGAACCTCAAGTAAAATCCCAATTGAGTGGACACAGAAGTGTTGGGCTATGGCCCATATTTCAGCCAAAGACCCATGGCCTAATCCTATTTGTAAAAGGATTTGAATAATTCTCCTAATGTGGTTTTCAATTCTATTTGAAAAAGGATTGGAATAATTCTCCTAATTTATTTTCCAATTCTATTTGGAAAATGATTGGAATTATAATCCTAATTGGAGTTAGTTTTGGCTTTAGAAAAAAACACCACTCTATAAATAGGATGATTTGAGAGAATTATGCAATTGCTCATTGATATTGTCTTTGAAAGACATTAGGCACATAAGAGAGGTTTTTGAGAGAGCTTTCAACAAGAGAGAAGAGAGAAGAAAAGGGTATTTTCTGCAAGAATTTTGCCTCTCCGATCAGCAACCTTCAAATTGCGTTTTCTAATTCATTAACCGTTGGATCGGGCTGAAATATTTACTGAGTGTTCCTAACATCTTAGTGTTTGATTTGAATGGTGGAGATCGGATTTGAAGGTCAAAAAATCCCATTTTAGGTCCTGAACAGTAGCTCTATTTTGGGTAATTTTCTTCCTATTACTTTTGTTGGTATAGCTATTACTTTTCCTTACTTGGCAATTGTTGTGTAGGCATTTAAGAGAATATTTGTAACCCTCTTATTATTATAGTGGAGCAATTTAGATTTTGAAGATCCCATGGTTGTTACCTTCGATTTGAAAGGTTTTTCTACGTTAAATTTGATGTTATTTATTTTCTCTGTTTTTGGGTTTTTATCCTTCCGTCATAACAAGTGGTATAAGATTTTTGGTTGTCTATCAAGGATTTTTTGATGGAGGGTAATATGAGAAAGATGGTGTGTTTAAATGGTAGTAACTACAACATATGGAAGAGCAAGATGAAAGATTTACTGTTCGTGAAAAAGATGCATCTTCCCATTTTTGCTGCTCATAAACCCGAGAATGTGACAGATGAAAATTGGGATTTTGAGCACCAACAAGTATGTGAATATATAAGGAAATAGGTTAAAGATAATGTTCGCAACCATATTGTGAATGAGACACATGCTAGAACATTGTGGGAAAATTTGGAGATGCTTTACGCTTCAAAAACTGGCAATAACAAGTTATTTTTGCTAAAGCAATTGATGACCTTTAAATACAAGGAGGGCAGTTCTATTCTTGATCATATAAATGATTTTCAAGGTATTCTTGGTTAGTTGTCAGGAATGAGTGTCAATTTTGATGATGAAATACAAGGGCTTTGGCTTCTTAATACTCTACCAGATTCTTGGGAAACTCTTCAAGTTTCTTTAACAAATTCTGCTCCCGGTGGTAAGGTTACTATGGAATATGCAAAAAGTGGTGTGTTGAATGAAGAAGTCAGAAGAATATCTCAAGACATATCCTCACATTCAGACATTCTCTTTATAGAAGATCGAGGGAGAGGTAAAACAAGAGGTTCGAGAAGTAAAGGTAAAAGTAGAAGCAAGTCAAGATCCAGGTATCAAAATGTTTTATGTCATCATTGTGGAAAGAAAGGACATATTAAAAGATTTTGCAATCAGTTAAAGCAAGAGCTTAGAGAAGGAAAGAAAGAAGAAAATAATAGAGACAATGTTGTTGCTGTTGTCCGAGATGACCTTCTATTTGCTTGTGATAAAAACGTCATCAATTTTGTATCTCAAGATACAAGTTGGATAGTAGCTTCCGGAGCTACATCGCATGTCACACCGAGGAAAGACTTTTTTTCATCTTATACTCCTATTAATTCCGACGTGTTAAAGATGGGTAATGCTGGTGAGGTTAAGGTGCTTGGTGTTGGCATGGTTTGTTTGAAGACTAATCTTGGTACAATGTTAGTCCTTTAGAATGTCAAGCACGCTCCAGACATTCCTTTGAATTTGATCTCTTTAGGAAAACTAGATGATGATGGCTACCATAATGACTTGTTCAATGGCCAATGAAAGCTTACTAAAGGCTCATTGATTGTAGCTCGCGGAAGAAAGCATTCAAATTTATACGTGACACAAGGTTCAATTCTTGGGGACTCTATAAATTTGGTAGAAAGTGAGACTTTGTCAGAATTATGGCATAAAAGACTCAGTCATATGAGCGAGAGGGGGATCACATGTTTGGCTAAGAAAAATTTGCTTGTTGGTGTGAAACAAGCAAAGGTGAAAAGATGTGTTCATTGCTTAGCTGGGAAACAGAAAAGAGTTTTTTTTCACAGTCATCCTCCTTCAAGAAAGTCTGAACTACTGGAGCTAGTACACTCTGACCTGTGTGGTCCTTTTAAAGTAAAATCAAAAGGTGGTGTACTTTACTTTGCAACTTTCATTGATGATCATTCTCGCAAGTTGTGGGTATATCCTTTAAAATCCAAAGATCAAGTACTTGATGTGTTTAAGGAGTTTCAAGCCTTATCTGAGAGACAAACAGGAAAGAAATTAAAATGTATTCGCACTGACAATAGTGGTGAGTATATTAGTCCCTTTGATAACTACTGCAAAGCGCAAGGAATTCGTCATCAGAAGACGCCTCCCAAGACGCCTCAATTGAATGGCTTGGCAGAAAGGATGAATAGAACTCTTGTTGAGAGAGTTAGATGTGTGCTTTCGGAGGCTAAACTTCCAAATTCCTTTTGAGCGGAAGCGTTTAACACTGTTGCTTATGTTATCAATTTGTCTCCCATTGTTGCTTTGGATCGTGATATTCCAAACATAGTTTGGTTTATAAAGGATGTCTCTTATGATCACTTGAAAGTCTTTGAGTGTAAAGCTTGTGTGCATGTTCCAAAAGATGAGAGATAAAAACTGGACGTTAAAATGAAGCAGTGCATCTTCATTGGTTATGGTCAAGATGAGTTTGGATATCATTTTTATTATCCGATTGATAAGAAACTTATTAGAAGTCGTGATGTTGTATTCTTTGAAGACCAAACAATTGAAGATATTAATAAGACTGAGAAAACAGATTCTCATATTGATGAGAGTTTCGTTGATGTTGATCTAGTTCCTAGTATTGACACATCTTTTGCACATGAAGGAATCCAAGATACAAATGTCGATGGGGATCAAGATCAGAATGATCATCAGAGTGTAGAACTTGAAGATGCTCCTAGTAATGATGTTATGATTGATCATCCACTAACTCGTGTTCAAATGACTACTCCAGATGCTCCAGAAACCTCTTGTAGAAGATCTACTAGGAAGAAGCAAAAGTCAACAAGTTATTCTCCTAATGAGTATATACTTTTGACTGACATGGTAGAACCTCAAGATTATGATGAAGTCATGCTAGATACTCATAGAGATAAATGGATAGAAGCCATGGAAGATGAGATGAAGTCACTTCATGAGAATGGCACATATGAGTTAGTGGAGTTACCGAAAGGTAAGAAAGCTTTGACAAATAAATAGATCTTCAGAGTAAAGCAAGAGCAACATACATCTGCACCTAGATATAAAGCGAGGTTAGTTGTCAAAGGTTTTGTCTAGAGAAAGGGTGTTGACTTTGATGAAATTTTCTCTCCTGTTGTGAAATTGTCTTCTATTCGCATGGTTCTAGACTTAGCTGCAAGTCTAGATTTAGAGGTTGAGCAGATGGATGTCAAAACTGCTTTTCTTCATGGTGATTTAGAAGAAGAAATTTACATGGAGCAGCCTGAAGGTTTCGTGGTTAAAGGAAAAGAAAACTATGTCTACAAATTAAGAAAAAGCTTGTACGGCTTAAAACAAGCTCCAAGGCAGTGGTACTTAAAGTTTGAATCTATCATCGAAAATCAAGGATACAAGAAAACTTCTTCAGATCATTGTGTATTCTTTCAGAAGTTCTCTGATGATGATTTTATTATCTTACTATTTTATGTGGATGATATGCTGATTGTTGGCAAAAATAAATCTAGAATTGTATTCCTTAAGAAGGAGTTGAGCAAATCATTTGCAATGAAGGACTTGGGGCCAGCAAAGAAAGTTTTAGGCATACAAATTCATCGAGACAGAAAGAAGAAGGAGTTATCATTATCCCAAAAGTAGTACATTGAGAAGGTACTCAAGAGATTCAATATGACAGAAGCAAAAGTGGTTAGCACTCCTCTTGCTAAACATTTTAAGTTGAGTACGATCCAGAGTCCATCTACTAATGAAGAGAAGAAGGAGATGTCATGTATTCCATACTCTTCTACAGTTGGTAGTCTGATGTATGTTATGGTTTGCACTAGACTAGATATTGCACATGATGTTGGTACTGTTAGCAGATTTTTTTCTAATCCTGGAAAAGAACACTAGAATACAGTGAAATGGATACTAAGATATTTGAAGGGCACTTCAGATATGGAGTTGTGCTTTGGTAGTGGCAAGCCTGAACTTGTATGCTACACAGACTCTGATTTGGGAGGCAATCTTGACAATTCAAAATCCACTTCTGGTTATTTGATCACTTTTGCAGGGGGAGCTATTTCCTGGCAATGTAGACTACAGAAGTGCATAGCTCTATCCACCACAGAAGTCGAATATATTGCTATCACTGAAGGTGCCAAAGAATTACTTTGGATAAAGAAATTTATGAAAGATCTTGACTTTGAACAGTCAAGGTTCATCTTATTATGTGATAATCAGAGTGTTATTTATCTCACCAAGCACTCCACCTTTCATTGTAAGTCCAAGCATATTAGTAGAAAGTATCATTGGAATAGAATGGTCGTGGAAGAGAAATTATTTGAGGTTGAGAAGATACACACTCATGAAAATCCTTCAGATATGCTTACTAAAGTGGTGATCGCAGAAAAATAGGAGTTTTGTAGAACAACGGCAGGCATGAAGCCTGTCAAGAGTTCCTCCACTTGAAGCCATTTGGCCCCTTGGCTGGAGGGGGAGTTTGTTGGGCTATGGCCCATATTCCAGCCAAAGGCCTATGGCCTAATCCTATTTGTAAAAGGATTTGAATAATTCTCCTAATGTGGTTTCCAATTCTATTTGGAAAAGGATTGGAATAATCTCCTAATTTTATTTCCAATTCTATTTGGAAAAGGATTGGAATTATAATCCTAATTGGAGTTGGTTTTGGCTTTAGGAAAAAGCACCACTCTATAAATAGGATGATTTGAGAGAATTATGCAATTGCTCATTGATATTGTCTTTGAGAGACATTAGGCACATAAGAGAGGTTTTTGAGAGAGCTTTCAACAAGAGAGAAGAGAGAAGAAAAGAGTGTTTTCCGCAAGAGTTTTGCCTTTCCGATCAGCAACCTTCAAATTGCATTTTCCAATTCATTAACCGTTGGATCGGGATGAAATTTTTACTGAGTGTTCCTAACATCTTAGTGTTTGATTGGAACGGTGGAGATCGGATTTGGAGGTCAGAAACATCCCATTTTAGGTCCTGAACAGTAGCTCTATTTTGGGTGATTTTCTTCCTATTACTTTTCTTGGTATAGATATTACTTCTCCTTACTTGGCAATTGTTGTGTAGCCATTTAGGAGAATATTTGTAACCCTCTTATTGTTATAGTGGAGCAATTCGGATTTTGAAGATCCCGTGGTTGTTATCTTTGGTTTGAAAGGTTTTTCCACGTTAAATTTGGTGTTATTTATTTTCTCTGTTTTTGAGTTTGCATCCTTCCGTCATAACAAGAAGGAGACAGGAAGACGAATTCAAACAAGCAAAATAAATATAAAATTAAAAGCAAGAAAAGAAAAAGAATCAAACAAATAAAAGCTCAATCTTAACAAGAACAAAAAAGATTGATTTTTTAACAAGAAATGAATATAAGTACTGTACAAGATTGATTTTTAACAAGAAATGAATATAAGTACTGTACAAGATTGATTTTTTAACAAAATTGATTTAACTTGCATGTACAAGATCTATTGTGACAATTAATTCGATCCGAGTTAGCTAGTTTTGAAGTCCAATTAATTGGAAAAAAATAATTTGTGGTCCAGAATTATAGTGTGTTGGGCATCATTCGCTCCTATAAGAATATGATCTTTACTATTTTGAAGGTACTAAAAAATAGTGTGGCCATCCCACTGCTAGAAGGACTCCCGTATATCTTGCACGCTATTAGTGTGGCCATCCGACCAATCTCCAACTTGTATCTTATTATAGTTTGCTTCTAAAAGATCTATCTATCAAATTAACATGTAGGAATACTATCTTTTTCCTAAAATAAAAATTGTGATGCCCTCTCTCTATTCACTTTTATTTGTGCACTATTTCAAAAAATTAATTTTCATTTTTACTGATCATTTTTATCATATCAAGGAAAGATAAATTTTACCCTTAGTACATTACTTATTCTCAAATAATTTTTTAAAATCTAATACTAAACAACAATTAATAGGACAGTGTAATAAAACAGTCGTGTCAATTAATATTTTCATAATGAGTTTGTCCAATCCAAAAGTGACAAGATAAAGTGATTGAAGGAAGTACCTTTTATTTAGAATATGCAAACCATTAATGTTCATTCCGTGCTTTTATGTTGCTTCCATTGCGAGTAAAAGTTGAAGCATTTGAATGATCCAATTCATTAGTAATTAGTATATATCTCATCATCTCATTGATGTCAAAATGTTGACATTTGTGCCATATAATTTGAAAGTATAGGACTATGAAGTTGGATTAAAATTTAAATTAGAGAATCTAGAACTTACTACCTTAAGATTTTGATTCCACTTTAAACTTTAGTTGTTGATACAGGTCATCTTCTATTTAAAAAATATTTTATTCAAGTGAACTTTGATTGAGTGGAACAAAATGGAAAATATATGTATGATTGCTAACAATTTAAAAGTGGTCAGGGACCGCACCAGAGCATATAAGATTCCATCAATGTCTTCAAAATCATCAATATCTACACGGTAGAACTTTTCACAATTTGTTTAATTTTGACATTCACTACGTCAACCAATTGGAGAAGATTGAAAAGTGAAAGAATGAAATTAAACAACGCAACTTTTGGCTGGAGCAAGTTTGAATATGAAGGGTTACTTCTATTCGTAAGTGGATGTATTTTTATTAGATATTAACTAAATATTTAAATTAATAGGAAGGGTATTTAAAATAATTTAACATTTAAGTTATAGAGTTCATGCTTTTAATATATATATATATATATATATTAAAGCATTAAAATTGTAGTACTTATGCATCTATTACATTAGGATGTATTTTTCGAAATAATGTTTGTTTTTCTAGTATAACTAGTTTCTTGAATGTCTGCCTTTCACTTCATCTCGAACAAATAGCGGAGGAACTATCAAAATGATGGGTACATAAAAAATAGCTTTCTTCGTCCCTTCTTTAGCTAAAGTGTCGGCCACTTCTTTTAATTTCTTGCAAACATTAAATGATCACCTAAACCAGCGACTTTATTCTTAATCTTATAACATAAGGTACGCACAACTGGAGAGATGAAAAATATGTAAAAGAATAAAATAAGTTTCAACTTTCAAATTTTCTGTTAATATATAGAAAGCAGAACAATGTTGTGTTCCCCATTTTCGATATCATCCACAAATTTAGCCTACTTGATAAATTATTTGCAACTGAACATCTCTATGGTTGATTCCACGGTCAATCCCAAATTCATCATAGTAGCGGAACATTTCTATCAGGCGGAGAATTAAAATTTTTAGTGACAAAATCTAGAGATATCAAAAGTGAGAATACTAACACGAAAAACAAAAAAATTATGTGAAAAACACAATTATTTGTCAATAAAAGATTTTTTGTGTTCAGTTAATCTACATAGAGTAAATCGATTCAAGCATACTGATAAATTATTTGCAAGCGAACAATGATAAACTGCAAAAAATTAATCCAATAAAATCACGTGCAGGAATAGTTTTATTAGGTTATTCCGTTGATATTAATCTATTTAATTTGTATACGAGCCATGTGATGATTCTCTTTCCATTTCTCACCCAAAAAATATTCAAAAGGGTTGTGGTCTATGCATGCAAACTGCGGCGAGCTACTAAATTAATATATCCACATATATTATTTTTATGTCACTTTTTCTATTCTTTTATATTAATACTTGCATATAATTATCGTTTTAATAATCTAATCATATTAAAGTATCCTCATTTTCACGAAAGGATCCAAAAATGTGAAATGCGTGTTGTGTTTATACTAAGAAACTAATAACGAACATTTGGTACATTGGAAAAAAACTTTTTCAAGCTTCATTTGTGAAATTTTACTGGATATATTGTTATTTTTGTTGTTTAGTTTTCTCATTCGGTTGAAAAATGTTTTAAAAAATATTTTTTACACTAATAAATAAATTGAATTTAACGACGAATAAAATCTGTAGCTAAACAACAAAATTCATCGCTAATTCTATTTAGCGACGAATTAGCGGCACATTTTTGTTAGCTACAAGTAAAATAGTAACGAATTAGTAGTATTAGTTTTTTACCCTCTCCAGACCTCACATGTGAGATTTCACTGCGTATGTTGTTGTTGTGTAGTTTTTTCATTCAGTTGAAAAATATTTTTAAAAATATATTTTCTAAGAAAATAACTTTCTTAAAAATGAGGAAAATGACTTTCTTAATGAAAATAAGAAAAATGAGTTTACAAATAACATTCCATGTTGATTATGTCCTTCGGCATTCCTCCATAGCCCATTCTCTCCATCCCACATGCATCTCCTATCTGGCCCTCACCTCCAAAATATTTATCTGGATTATATACAAATATTATTTTTAAAATAATTATTTTTACTTACAAAGCACAAATAAATAAATAAAATCTCACTTATTTTTCTAGAAAATATTTTTCATATCCATACTGAACACACCAAGAGTCAGAGCTGGAGGTAAGGGTCAAGAAATTTATTCGACCCCCTTTTTTAAAAAATTTACAGTCGTCCTACTTTAGTAAAAGTCAGGTCTGCGTACACTTTACCCTCTCCAGACCCCACGTGTGAGATTTCACTAGGTTATTGTTGTTGTATATATATTACAAATATTGAACTTCTTTTTGCCTCTTCCATTCATGTATTTATTTTTTATAATTCAAAACTCCTTAATAAAATTTTGACTCCTTTACTAACGAGAATGTCATTATTTATATAGAGTTTGATCATGGTACACTAACAAGTGAGCTTTATCTTTTTAATATATAGCCTGTTTGGATTGACTTATTTTTAAGCAACTTATAAGTTGAAAATTGCTTATAAGTTTAAAAAAAAAAGTAGTACAGACAAACTTTTTTTTTTACTTATAAAGTGTTTTCAACTTATAAACTACTTAAAATAAGTTCATCCAAATAAAACCAACTATTTATTGGGGCTTATTTTAAACACAAAATAATTTTAAATTGATCAGCCAAATACTTAAAAAAAAATTAAAAACAACTTATAAACCAATTCAAACGCCCTCATAATTCCAAAAGTAGCTTTCGTGAAATTCCAAGTTCACCTTTTAAAAATTTCTTTATGCAACATTGAATTTGGCAAAGAATTTATAATTGTGTTGAACATGGCATACATAAGATGAGGACCAATTATGAAGATGGGTCCAATAGTAGGCACCGTCGTTTATTGACACGACAATATATTCATTAAAAGGAAAAAGGAATATTAGTACAACACAAAACTTCCTTTAATTGGTTCACACTTTTCAACTAATAATTTATACTCTATCTCATATTAATTATTAACATAACAATTTTTTTTTTAATCAGTTTTCAAAATATTCATCAATTTATAATATCATGATATGTTTAACGTTACTCTCTTCGTCATAAAATAAATATCATTTTAATAAAAAAGATAATTAAAATTATTCCAAAATAATTATTACTTTAAAAATAATAATTAGTAGTAATTATTTTCAATTATAACTTCTTTTGGCTAACACGATAATATTATATAATTAACTTGAAAACGGAGATAAATATTGTACTATGGGAGACCTCATATTATGGTCTAGAGTTTGACCATTACATTGTTCTACAAATCTTTCAACAATAGTTCCTTGGTTGTCTGCAAACCATAGATTGTTTGCAAACGATGATGGAGATTCAAAAATAACAATTTCAAAATTTGGCAGTCTCTTTATTCCTTCTTTTGCCATTGCATCTGCCACTCTATTTTCTTCTCTGAAGCTATGGTTGATGACTGCTCCTTTCAATTCCTGCATGAGATGCCTGCATTCAAGAATAATATTAGTGTACGACAAATATTGATTCTCAATCATGGATATAGCTTCTTTTGAGTCAATATCAATCTCAATGGGCCTGAGATTTCTTCTCCAAGCTATTCTGAGGCCATGAAGGATTGCTACAATTTTAGCTTGATCAACCGTTGTGTGGGTACACCCTTTGCTAAATTCCACAATCCAGTCCCATCTGGAATTCCTAATTACCCCCTCCCCCCCCCCCCCCAATCCCACCTTTCCCTATGGGGTTGTTTAGAGCTCCATCAGAGTTGAGTTTGTAAACTCCTTTCGGAGGAGGCTTCCAATTAGCTTTTATGGAAATTCTTTTGGAGTTACTAGTCCTCTGGTTTTGAATGATGAGATGGAATTCCATGGCCCAAGCAGTGATTTGCTCTACCTTAGGAAGGTTTTTGTTAGAGTTAAAGTTGTTATCATTTCTGCTTAACCATATTCTCCAAAGGCAGTAGGGTATGATATCCTTCCAGGTGATCCAATTATTAAATGCTTTATCTTTGAGGGATGACCACATTGGAATCCAATTCTTAGTGTTTATTGAATTGGAGTCAATGGTTATAGTAGGGGAACTGTGTAGTGCAATAGAATTCCAAAACGTAGAGGCCTTTATTTAGTGAAAGAAAATGTGGTTAATGTCTTCCCTAGAATTTCCACAGTAGATACAGGATGAGTTGATATTTAATTCTATGTGGTTGAGGTAATGCTTTGTAGGGAGTCTATCATGGTGGAACAGCTAGAAGAAGGTTTTGATTTTTTAGGAGCATTGAGGTCCCAAATCCATTGGAATTTCTTTTGGTCTGGGGGTAAGGGGAGAGGGTTGTGTTGTCAAAAAATTTATAGGCACTCTTAAAAGTGAAGATCCCATTCTTGGTTTGGCCCCAAATTCTTTTATCTTCTGCTCCTTCCAAAAGTGACAGATAACTGTCTTGAATTTTCCTGATAACTTCTTCAAGGATAGTCACAGTGAAGTTGTTCAGATTTCAATTGTCATTTCCCTTAACATTGGCCACATTCAGCTCTTGTTCCTCCTTAGTGAGGGGCCATGGATGTAGTGTCTTATAGCATCATGATTAATGATCCATTTTTCATCAAACAACTTTACCTTGTCACCCTTACCGACTAACCATCTTGATCCTTTTTTGGCGGTTCCTCCAACCCCTTTTGATGCAAGGCCATGGGATGGACGTGGCCCTTGCACTCTGAACATGTTTTTATTATGGCAGTGTTTAGAGTAAAGAATTTGAAACCACAGAGCTTTGATGTTATGATACATTCTCCAGGCCAATTCTATATGAAGGGTTCCATTTTTGACACTATATTTTTTTATGCCTAGACCTCCTTCTTTCTTTGTTTTTGTGATGGTGTTCCA
This sequence comes from Solanum dulcamara, assembly GCF_947179165.1. Classification (NCBI taxonomy): domain Eukaryota; kingdom Viridiplantae; phylum Streptophyta; class Magnoliopsida; order Solanales; family Solanaceae; genus Solanum; species Solanum dulcamara. The sequence goes on from NC_077242.1 coordinate 13,574,243, forward strand.
GCTTAGGATATGGAGTCTTTTCTTTTCATTAGTGGACCCCCACATAAAGTTCTTTTGTATTTTATCAATGGAGTTGCTGATCTTGAAAGGCAAATGGATATATTGCATGACATGAGAGAGAATACTTTCTAGAGAAGCCTTAGTGAGGATAGTTCTTCCGGTCATATTCAAGAGCTTGGTTTTCTATCCTTTCAGTTTGGATTTCATGTTATCAATGATGAATTGAAAATCATTATTGATAGGTTTGGATTGGAAAATGGGGAAGCCTAAATACTTACCAAAGCTATTGTTGGCTTGAATACCTAGGATAGAAGAGCAACTGTCATTGTTATCCTTGGTAGTGTTTCTAGAGAAAACCACTTTAAATATGCTAAGGTTTATCTTTTGGCTAGATTCCTTACAAAAAGAGAGAAGAATCTGCATGATTACCCTACAACTATTGGCATTAGCATTGGAGAATAGGGTCAAGTCATCCGTAAAAACAAGATGGGATATTTGAGCACCAGAGATAGAGATGTAGATAGGCTCCCAAGTTTATTTATTGATTGCTGAGTCTATATTGCTAGAGAGCCTCTCCATACAAATGATAAATAGGTATGTGGAGAGAGGGTTTCCTTGTCTAGTACCTCTGAGGGTTTGAAGGCCCGAGTTCTGTTTCCATTGACCAGTATGGAGACAGAAGAGGTGGTGTCACATGACATAATTAAGGGCACTAGATTAGCAGGAAAGTTTAAGAACAAGAGTGATTCCTTAATGAAGGATCATTCTAGTCTATCAAAGGCCTTCTCTAGGTCTATTTTGAAGATCATGTTAGCCTGATTTCCTTTCATTCTCTTGAAGTGGGAGATATATTCTTGAACTATTATGACATTATCAGAGGCTCTTCTCCTTTTTATGAAACTGACTTGGGTGGGTCCAATTAAAATGAGGAGGTACTTCCTAATCCTAATAGCAATTATCTTAGTGATCAGCTTATAAGAAGTATTGTATAATCTAATGGGCCTAAAGTTCTTCATATTAGTGGCATTGGCACACTTAAGGATTAAACAAATGAGAGTACCATTCATGGTGTGGCCCATGGTAGCCTTAGCAAATACATCCTTACAGAAGGAGATAGTTTTTGGGCCCACAATATCCCAAATTTTCTGGAAGAACAAAGGGTGGAATCCATCAGGACCAGGAGCTTTCATGGGACTAAATGATTTAAGGGCAGCTAAGATTTCAGTTTTAGTGAGGGGGAGTCAATTTTGTCCTTCATTTGGTTGTCAAGGGCTTGGGGGTGGGTGATGTAGGCATTCAGTCTCCTACAAAGACTATCATGCTCAGTGGTGTACAGATTCATATAGTACTGTACTATGCGATTTTTTATTTCTTTCTGGGAGTGGAATTCCATTCCACTGTCATTCTTGAGGAGAAGTATTCAATTCTTACTTCTTCTATTGATAGTGGAGGTATGAAAGAATTTGGTGTTGGAATCTTCTTCCCTCAGCCAGTTAATTCTGGATCTTGTTTTCTAAAATTTCTCTTCATAACTGAGAAGGAAATCATACTCTTCATTGAGATCCTTCTCCATGTTGTGTAGGAATGATCTGTGGTTATAATGAGGAGAGTTTTGGATTCCATTGATCCGGGCTAGAATATTTCTAATATAATGAGGAGAGTTTTGGATTCCATTGATCCGGGCTAGAATATTTCTAATTTTCAAGAAAATGTTACCAAAAGTAGTAGCATTTGAGCTCTTGGCTCTCCCTTGAAAGGTCTGGATGGCTTCCAGGAAGCTGTTGTGGGTTTGGAAGCTATCTTGGACTAGTCCACTAAAGCTGGGGTGCCCATACCACATGGGTTCCAGCTTGAAAGTTCTAACACTAGGACTGGGCCTAGTATTCTCCAATTGAACGAAGAGAGGGTAGTGGTCAGAGTGGGTACGTGGGTAACAGTCGTATTGGAGTATTTGAGTACCCAAGAGTCATTATCCATGCACCTATCAATCCTTTCAAAAATGAGATCTTTTTTATTTTTATATGTTTTATTGATATGTGAATTTGGGACCTTTAAACCCTAGATCTACCATATTATAGTGATTCAGACAGTCCCACAAGAGGCTAGCACAATTGTTATTGATGTGCCTCCCTCCTAACTTATCTTTGCCTAGAAGAATTTCATTAACCCCACCTAAGAACTAGTCTCTGGTGTAAGTTTGGGAGATTCTAATTAAGTTCTCCCACAGGCTAGATCGACACTCAAAGTCATTACTAGCATAAATAGCGGAGAAGAGCCAAGGATTGGGGTATTTACTGATCTTGACAAGAACATGGATCCCCTTGGTGGTGATTGAGAGTTCGTCCATCTTCAATTTCCCTTCTTTACATATGATTAAAATCCCTCCACTAGCCCCATCAATAGCTGACTAGACTAGGAGATCATAACCCAGGTCAACACTCAGGCTATTGTGATCTTTCATTTTGGTTTCGAAGAACACCAGCATGCTAGGGTGATGTATTTTGATAAGGGATTTGCAATGCCTTTTGAATCTAGCATTGTTCGCTCCTCACACATTTCAAATAATGAAATTCATTTAGAAATCAGATGGGGTGGGCTAGTCATCACTCCCTTTCCCTCTCCATTATGGTTGGAAAGTTCAGCTCCATTAGTGGATTCATTACCACTAAGGATGGGGATTCCATTTTCTGGTTCTTCATCTCCAGAATGAATCTCTTCAGATTGAGGGTCTGAACTTGTAGTGCAATCTCCAACTAAGATTCCAGCAATGGGTTCTCTGGGTTTCGGCTTTGTTACGAAGACCAAAGGAGGCCTCTCCGTTGATCTCTGATTATTTTCCATTGGTTCTAGTTACTGAATTCCTAACGTTTATAGGTGGTTAACCAGAGGATTTCTCCTTCTTAATGAATGAGTTAGCAGGTGAAGAGTTAATTGACATTGACCATGCGGGAAGGTTATGATGACTATCTATGAAGCTGGGAGGGCTAATAGTTGGTATCTCTATTGGAGAAGATACCGAATTGGATTTTTGGAGAGGATTAGCCTCGTGGTATTCAATTACCCTGGGCCCCATAGCATTAGTAGAGTTGGGAGTTGGTCTTCTCTCATTAATGTCAATGTCCTCTTTCATCTTCCTAGTACTTCCGATGTAAGGCCCACAAAGTTGAGGTCTTTGGAGATTTCGGTGGGGAATTTCGTACTGGGGAGATTATTATAATCCAAATTTGGATTTTTTTTCAAAGCAAGAGAATTATTAATGTTTTGGGAGGGACATACCTTGTATGTGGATGTGATAGTTTGATTTTTTTTGAGACCATATCTGCTCCTTTATGATCTGCATTTACCTGGTTTAGCTAAACTCTTTGATTTATGTTTCTGCCTTTGTTTCTTTTTAGAAACACCACAGTTTGCCATTGATCGATTTTTGTTCCACTAGTTGAAGCTCTACTATTGTTTATTGCTGATTGTTTATTTATTATGAATGTGCTTTTGTTCTTTATGTGGCTCAGTCGTCCGCACCCCTTACATAAAGTGCCTTCCCCCTCATACAATACTTCTTGTGTATGGGTACCGATCGTCACTTTCGTTTTGACAGGGGTACCCATTGGAACTTGTATGCAAATCCTTGCATATCTTCCTCTTAATGTTGCAGAGTTACAGGTGTCTATCTTTAGGAGAGCTCCCAGCTTCTGTCCCACCTTTTCGAGAATTTATCTATCATAGAATTTAGTGGGCATTGAGGAAGTCTCAAGTCTGATCCAGATAGCACTGTGCATGATGGTTGATTCTTTAGGCACAAAGTTTGGTTCCTAGTGCATGACTGTGAAGAAGTGCCCAACAATGAATCAGTGTCCTTCATGAAGGGCCTTTTCCATATTCGCTTGGTTATTAAATTTTATTATATGAAAATCCCAACCCAAATCAATGAGAGTGAGGCTTTCTTTGGGCCTCTAGAGGTCCATTAGTTTATTCTTTAGATAGAGATGAGGGATCTTTTTCCCCATTAATTTGATAATGACAAAGAATTTTCATGGCTAGTAAATCCTCTGTTTATCTTCCTCAGAGAGTTCGATTAAATCTTCATATTCTTCTGTTTCCATGAGTCCTTTGTCCTTAAGTTCATAATAGGATTGATTGAGCCCCGTTTGCTTGTCCATCAATACTTCCTTAAAGGATTTCTTTTCTGGATGATCTTCTTCCATACTTTTCGAATCGTCGAGTGGTTCCGTCGGACATTTCTGCCTAGTTTACGGTCATTGGGAGAGTCTATAAAAGTGCTAGACTAAATTTTGACATATTGATTCAATTATAACTTTATACTTTCTCTATATATTTTACTTGTCCATGTTTGACTTAACAAAATTCTTAAGAAATAATAAATAAAATAGTGATTTTACTATATATCAACTTTATTAATTCTAAATTTATCTAAATATTAAAAAATGACTAGTATTTAATAATAATAGTAAAATAGGTATAAAATGGCAAATTATATATTGATTTTTTAAACTGGATAAATAAAAATTGACATCTATTTTTAATATATTGAACAAGTAAAAATGAATAGAGTGACTATTAAAGAATTGTTTCTTTTTAATAATGCTCAATTCTCAAGAAACATCTAATAAATAAAAATAACTTAATAAATGATATATTGTATTTATTATTTTTTATTAAGCATAGAAAAAGCTAAAACGATATTTATTTTGAGATTGAGGGAGTAATTATTTTTAGAAGTAAATATTGTTGCTTTATTTTTTTATTTCATTTCGAGCTATTTAACCAATAAGAAGACATTTATATTCTAGGTTTCCGGTCGATATAGAGCCCGTTTGGATGGGAAAAAAAAGTAACTTTTATGTATGAAGTATTTTTAGAACTTTGAAGTGCTGAAAGTTATTTTTATAAATAAGCAGTTGAGTGTTTGGATAAAAGTGCTTATGTTGAAAATAAGTGTTTGAATTTTAGGATTAAAAGAATAAAAAGGGTATGGAAATTTAGTTAAAATATAAGGGATATAAAATTAATTTCCATGTTCAAACAAAATGGTTTTAAGCACTTAGAAAAAAAAGTTAGAAATCCTAACTTTTCATTTTTGACTGACTTTAAGAACTTTATGGCTTAAAATTAGCATTAGGCAAACACGTCGAAAAGCTAAAAAAGGGCTTTAAAGCCCATCAAACGGGCTCATACAAGCATTGTGTTTCATTATTATCATCATCATTTTTTCTATTAATTATGTAAGTTCCTCAAATGAACTTCTTTTGGGTGTGTAATTGATAATGGTAACACAACTTTCATTCAGGACTATTACTTGTGTTTTAATTTATCTAACGGTAGATTGACTTGAATAAAATTTTAAAAAACAAAAATATTTTTATAATTTTTTTAACTATTACATAATATTTGGATGGATATAGAAATTTTGAAAACATTAAATGAGAAATTTAAAGTTACGTTCCTATATTTTAAAAAAAAATATCTTTTAAATAAACTAATGAAGAAATAATGTCACATAAAATGAAATTTATGGAGTATTATTTAATACATTCATTCCATATTATCTATCTTTTAATTAAGATTAAAATTTAATACTTCGTCTATGTCCATATTGAATTGGTTTTTTTTTTCTTTGAGATTGAATTGAAAATTTCAAAGATAAATATAACATTCTTAAGTTTAAGTTAGTGGTTAAGGGCATTATTAAGATGCATTAATATATATATTTGCCCTTAGGATTCAATGCATCTTAATTCCGTGTTACGTATACAAAACAAATTAAAAAGTAAATATGGTGGAAAAGGTTATCTATATACATATGGTACGTACAACATTAGATACCAAAAGTCTTTAATTATTAAATGACCATATGCAAAAGTCTTTTCGTAAAGAAAAATTCTTTCCCAAATACTCTCTCTATTTTAACGTATTTGGTTTAATTCCAAGTACATGGTTAGACTAACTAATATTTGGTACAGTGTATAAACATAAAATCTTTAATTTTTTTTTGAAATTAGACTTACATACATGAAATGTCCTATAAGGCACAACAGTTAACAATTCAAAATATTTAGAAATTAAACTTTTACTTTCTTTTTTTAAATATTTATTTTTTTCTTTCTTTGGAGTTTTGAGTAGCTAATATATTCTCAGCAAGATGATTCAATATAACAAAAAATAAACACACGAAAAGAGTCAAGAAAATTTAATATCTAGTACATATCCATAAAATGTATTTTAAACTTATATATATAATAAAAATTTTTGATAATTAAAGTAGGTTCGCCCCAATTCCATACCTAGTGGGGTGTGGGGTGGGGGTTGTTGGGAAGGAAATGGCAAGAATGAGATGATGTTTAGGAAAGTCAAAATGAGAGACTAAGATACCGTTTGAATTGGCTTATAAGTTACTGAAAATAACTTAAATAATTTATAAGTGTTTTTAATTTTTTTTTGAGTGTTTGACTGACCAACTTAAATCTATTTTGTGTTTAAAATAAGCCAAAAAAATAATTGACATATTTGTCTTAAATCTAAAACAGCTTATAAGCTAAAAACAACTTATAAACCAAAAAAATAAAATTGAGAGCTCAACTTATTTTTTTTGACTTATAAGTTATTTTAGATAAGATAAGTCTAACAAGCCATACGAAAAGTCCATAATATCATACTCTACTTAGCCGTAATTCTCTTCTTTCTTTTTATGGTTCCAACCTTATACATTTTTATATATATATAGATATGTACTCCAAATAATTAAGTTTGGCCAATCTATTTTTTTATATGTTTTGATGATGGAATTATCTCTAATGAAAAAAAAATGTTCTCAGAAAATAGGCGTTAGACAATACAAGAAATCATCAATTCCTCGACTTAGATGGACACCTCAACTTCATGAACTCTTTATTGAAGCTGTTCAACATCTTGGAGGAGGGTACAGTAAGTTTTCCAATAAAAAAAATGTACTATATTTTCTTAGTTGTTTATTTCTTGATCAATATATTTTTTTTCTTTCTAATTTTGATGTTTTTGTCTATAAGTTTGGGTGGGGAGGGATAGTAAAAAGAGTTTTATAAAGATCATTTCAAGATTTATGGGATATATATGATCATCATGAGTTAATTATGATGATGTATTTTGTAAGAATTGAGGATAAATTAGGAGTAATGTTTTTTTCTGTTTTGAATTAAAATGACAGAAGCAACTCCAAAGAGAATTCAACAGATGATGGCAGTAAAGGGATTGAAGATTTCTCATGTCAAAAGCCATCTCCAGGTAATTCATTTAATACTATTGCACAGTACTGTCTTTGTTGTTCGGATTCTTAAAAAATATTGAGGAACAACGGGTGTCTGTCGGATTTGCTAACCATACATTATTTTTGAAAAATCTGACATAAATATAATAATATTTTTGAAGAGATCAAGCAACACATGGATTGCACCCACTATAACTATATATATGCATTATCATTCTTTCTAGTTTTGCATTGTAATAATTACTATCATTGTTCAAATTCGAAATTTGTTAAAATGGAATTTTCTGTGATCTTTTTTCTTGAAAATAAAGGTTTCAAGAATACAAATTAAATCATGACGCAAATTTTCGAAATGAGAAATAAAGAAAAGGAAATTAAAGAATATTGAAGCAAGTTTATAATATTCCCTCCGTTCAATTTTACTTGTCGTATTTTGACTTGAGACATTTATTAAGAAAACAATGATTAACATGACTATTTTACCATACTATCCCTATTAATTGATGTTTAGGATTAAGTTTTGAAAAAATGATTTGAAAAATAAGTAATGAATGTTAAAGGGTAAAACATGAAAAAAATAATTGTCTTTTCTTGATATATTAAAAATGACTTGTAAAAAGTGAAAGTCTATTTTTAAAATAGTGGAAAGATAAAAGTAAACAGGAAGGGAGTATGTTTTATATCGAAACTATACTTGCAAATTGATTTTTTTAATATTCACAACCACAAGTCTCCAAGTCTGGCATACCATATTTTGCGAGGCATACATAAAAAGGGAAGAATTAAATTGATCTAAACTTAAGAAAGCATATTTTTGAGTGGCACGTACACAAAGTTTTAATTTAATTTAATAGACTTTTAATATTACACATGATGCTTAATATTAGATACTAATTGATTAGGTTTGGTATATATGAAGCCCTACGATTATTGAATAATAAACCTTAAAAGTTTGAAATCCACTCTACTAATTAATTAATGAGCTGTTCCATTCTAAGCCATGCATAACTTCCTTATTTTCTTATAAAAATACCTTTTGTTTTTGGTAATTCTATCAATACCAGCAGTTTTTTGTAATTAATTGTTTGATGTATAATTGAATTTCTGAAAAATCAGATGTACAGAAACTTGAAGGTGCCAGCCAACCTCAATAGTGAGAGACCACAATTCTCTTGGTCCTCCCCACAGTAAGTCTCTCTCTTTATATATATGTATATCCACAATCTTAATCACAAGTTAAACGCTTCCCCCTTTAATGAACTTTATATGGTGAGAATCAAATTAGCCGAGTCTCGAATATCATATAAATTAATTAATGACTAATGAGTACCAAACACCGCGTGGGTGGAAACAAATTATAAAGAAACACTTTGATATATATTCTCTTCACTTATCCATTGATCTTTATTATAATTATTACAATATTCCTTCGATCTCAATTTATGTAAAGGAGTTTAAAGTATATATAAAAGGTTAATCATCCGGTCTTCAATGTGAATTTGGACATATAGATTTTAAAATCAAATTTGCATATATGAAAACTAAGTAAAATGTACCATCATAAGTCAATATATGTATATACTATAATTCAAAATGAAATATTTATAAAGGGTTTGAAAAATCATAGTAAAAAAAAAATGTTTAACTCACTGTTTAGTTGTAATACCTTAATTTCTATAAAATGTGATAGAGGGAGGGCACTTAGATGAATCATTTAGTGTTTCCTTTCCTTCTTCTTTTTTTTTTTTTCAATATATGAATTTAAATTCCATTTACTTGACTGCAGAAGGAAAGACCTAGATGATAATTAAATGCATTCATTAATTAGTGCATAATTACCTTACCAAAACACTTTGACTTTTGGTTATGAATAATAGTAATATCCCAGCCAGTGTTCATTGACTCAGCTAAAAGTACAATTAATCAACTCAGTGTAAATTTTTCCATAGACTTTGAGCCGATATTTCTACCTAATCGTCACTTTTTTGTAAAGAAATTAAAGGTATCAAAAGAAAGAGGAAGAAAAGACAAATAATACTACGCTTATATCTTACTTTTAGCTATTTTTATATATTAGCAGATGACTTAATGAAAGAACAACCAGGGTTGTGGTGGAGTACTGATAAGTACAACTTCATCCTTAATCAGAGGTCTCGAGTTCGAATTGCGTGTCCAAATTTAATCAGAATTCAATATGGATAACCGGACATCAGATAGAAAAAAAAAGAAGATGACTTAAGAAAGTAGTCCAGTGGCTGTAACGAAATTGGCGACTTTTCCTGCTCAAATTTGATACGAGAATTATTCAAATTTTTTTCCCGGAATTTTCTTCTACTTTTATTTGCAAAAATTATAACCAAACACAACTCCAACTTCAAAAATATTCAGACAAAGTGAACAAAAAAATATTTGATTTTCTATGGTCAAAATGCCTATTTGAATTCAAATATGTGCTAGAAAATCTGATGTTGGAAGCAACTCTAAGTAGGTGACTCAATCATGTTGATATCTGTATATAATTTAACTAGTTTGTATCCAACTAAATTCCTTCGATCAATCATATCAAGACATGTAAATATTTTTCATTACACTTTTGCAGGCATGTGTGTGAAACATTAGAACATGGTCCTTCAAAGAGCAGCAAGCAGATGGACCCTGGAAGTGATCAATTTCCCAATTACAAAGCAATAATCAATGCATATATTGCTGAAAATAATATATATTGCTATGACTACCAGGTTTGATGATTTTCTTTAATTCCTCACTTATTTTTTAATTCTAATTTAAATAGTTAATGTGAAGACAACTTGGTTACTACTAACGGATATGGTGGGATGATTGGAATCCTTATCTTAATTAGAGGTCTTGAGTTCAAACATTACAAACAATTTTTTTTCAGTGAAGAGCATTTTAGCCTCACTGGTTTTAATTAGTTCAAGTTAATTATAGGTCACCAATACATAAGTGACACATATATTATAACCGAAGTGATTAAAGGCGCTAAAAATAAGGGCATAGCATAAGCAAAAGGTTGATATCGGGCATATTTGAGGGCAAAAAGGTATACGAATGATAGTTTTGTACCAATTTGAATAGTTTAAGCATATTGTAGGACATTCTTTGATAAATTTATATATAAAAATGCACTAAAATTGCAATAACTAGTATAGGGTCGGAATCCATAATTTTATAAATACAATTAGTTCAATGCCAAAAATCGTCTTAAAAGTTAAACTCTCAAACTATAGCTGGTCTTGTATCCACATTTTCAGTCATTCTTTATATAGTTTTTAAATATAGGATTTTCCATTATTTAAATGGTTTATCTCCGTCACTTGTAGTTATTTATCATTCATTGAATAACTGATAAATGATCTTGTGATATTAATCTAATCCAATTAGAATACTTGTTATGTTGTAGTTATACATAAGCAAAGTATTTAAAATTGTATTTACTAGCTTAAATAGTGAATTCAAATAGTACATTAGACTTCATTTAAATTTCTTTGTGTGATTTCAGGAAGCACAAGGAAGTTTAAGCAGTGGAATGACAAATGAAGAAGAAGAAGATGGTGGTCCAAGTAGTGAAACTTGTGAGTTTCCACATGAAACGGTTAGTGAATGTGAAAGGGAGATCAACTTTTGGCCTTTGGATAATTATCATCAAAATTCCCATTGTGATTCCTCCACAAAGCAAGTTTTGCAATCTACAAAGGACAATTCTCACATTAACCTAGATTTATCTATCTCTTCATGTTTCTATTGTTAAATAAAATTAGGAATTGTTTGATTGGTGGAATACAAATAATAATCTTGAGATATTTCATTGCCTTTGATAATGAATATTATTTACCATCAAGATTATTTTACTCCACTATTTCATATAGAGATGAAGTAAAATATCAATTTATCTATCTCATTTCACCGACCAAACTGAAAGAGTCAACAAATGTTGCCTTCCTTTTTGAAAAGTAAAAAAAAAATGCGTAGAAGAAAAATGCAAGGTTGGCAGAAAACTCTTTTGACAATATTGCAACGCGTAAAAATTTTACGCGTTTTTGGTTCCTATAAATAAAGGGTCTCTTGCCCTCATTTAAATCATTCAGAAAAAGTGAGAGTAAAAATACAAAGAGAGTTATACTCCAAGATAAATATTGTAGTCTTGAGTGTCCTCTTTAGTAGTTGTTCCTTTTACAAGAGAGAAGTGTTAATTGTTGTTTTCTCCTTGTATTTGAGAGCAGTGTACTCCCATATTATCATAGTAAAATTCTTCTACCCTGTGGTTCTTCCCCTCTATCTGTTTGAGGGGTTTCCACGTAAAATTCTTGTGTCCAATTTATTTTCATTATTTATTATCAAATCAAACTTTAGTTGTAGTGCTTCCTCCCCCAACAGTGGTATCAGAGCCCTCGATTATTCTGTCTATTTAATGCGAAGGTACTATTTGTGAATAGTAAATTTTTGTGAATAGTAAAATTCGGTGAAAAATACTATTTACGTGAATAGTAAATTTCAATGACGGTACAGTTTGTCACGATTGTTCGCAAAAATATTCAAAAACAATCTAGAAGGGTGTGAAGCAAATAACAATGTCGAGTACAACAAAGTTTGACGTTGAAAAATTCAATGGGACTAATTTTTCATTGTGGAAAATGAAAATAAAAGCGATATTAAGAAAGGACAATTGCTTAGCTGCAATTGAAGGCAGACCCACAGACTTCACTGATGATAGCAAGTGGAACGACATAGACAGCAATGCAGTTGCTGATCTACACTTGGCACTAGCTGATCAAGTGTTGTCTAGTGTAGCTGAAAAGCGGACGGTGAAGGAAATATGGGATACTCTTACGGGATTGTATGAGGCCAAGTCTTTGCATAATAAAATCTTTTTTAAAAGAAGAGTGTATACTCTTCGAATGACAGAATCCATGTCGGTTACTAAACACATCAATACTTTGAATATTCTGTTTTTGCAACTTACAATAATGGGTTGCAAAATAGAGGGGACTGAACGTGCAGAGCTTCTACTTCAAAGTCTGCCTGACTCGTATGATCAACTCATCATCAACCTGACGAACAATACAGACAGTCTAGTTTTTGATGAAATTGCAGTCGCTGTCTTAGAAGAAGAAAATTGGCACAAAAATAAAGAATATAGACAAGCAAGTTCGCAGCAAGCTGAAGCTTTGATGATAATGAGAGGAAGACCAACGGAACATGGCCCCAGTGGGAGTCACAATTATGGTAGATCACCTGCCTCAAAGAGTCAACAAATGCTACCTCCCTTTTTGAAAAGTAAAAAAAAACGCGTAGAAGAAAAATGCAAGGTTGGCAGAAAACTCTTTTGACAATATTGCAACACGTAAAAAATTTACGCGTTTTTGGTTCCTATAAATAGAGGGCCTCTTGCCCTCATTTAAATCATTATGATAAAGTGAGAGTAAAAATACAAAGAGAGTTATACACCAAGATAAATATTGTAGTCTTGAGTGTCCTCTTTAGTAGTTGTTCCTTTTACAAGAGAGAAGTGTTAATTATTGTTTTCTCCTTGTATTTGAAAGCAGTGTACTCCCATATTATCATAGTAAAATTCTTCTACCCCGTGGTTTTTCCCCTCTATCTGTTTGAGGGGTTTCCACGTAAAATTCTCGTGTCCAATTTATTTTCATTATTTATTATCATATCAAACTTTAGTTGTGGTGCTTCCTCCCCAACACAAACGACACCTTAGGCTAATATAGAGTAGTCCCCCTAGCTAGTATTTTATACATTAATGTGGGATACCAATTAGGGCTGTACATGACAAACCGATAAACCGCACCAAACCGACAAACCGAATCAAACCGAAAAAAAAACCCGACTAGTGGTTTGGTTTGACTTGGTTTGGTGTTTGAAAAAAAAACCGACCATTATAGAGTTGGTTTGGTTTTAACTAAAAAAAGTTAAACCGAACTCAAACCGACCCGATTATAGATATACTACTTTTAAATTATGTTATACATAAAAATATTTATTAAAATGTAATTTATAAATATTTTTTAAAATTTTTTCATAATTTTTGTTTTCTTTCTTACATTTAGATTTGGACTTGAGTAGCCCATCTAAATAATATACAAAAAAAACTTATCTTATAAAGTTATATTATAAAGTTAAAACTTCAAACAGTGTTGTGCCTCCATCTTATATGTTGATATTTTGTACTAGAACTCTTTTTAAGAAGCACTGCTCTGTGCTTTTTATTAGATACTATGAGAAATCCGAAAAAATCCCAAAAAACCCAAAAAACCCGAGAAACCCGAAAAACCCGAAAAAAACCCGAAAAACCCGAGAAAAATTGATATCGAAAAACCCGACTTTTATTGGTTTGATTTGGTTTATAGATTTAATAACCCGACACAAATGATTTGGTTTGATTTGTAAAAAATCCGAACCAACCCGGTCCATGTACACCCCTAATACCAATAATGCTGGCATCATGAACAAGGAAACTCTAGTCGATTAATTATTTAACTCTTACTATTTGTTTCTTCCTCCTCTACATATTTTTTTTCTAAATAGAAAAGAACTGATCCAAAAAAAATGAAAATCTGATATTTTATTTCAATTTTCTTTTTTCGTAATTTTCTTTTGTTGAAACCTTAAATAACATGTGAAAATAATTTCAAAAATAGTCTATATGAAAAAAAAAATTACTGTCAAAGAAATTAAATTTATATTGATAGTTTCAATATGGTGTGGAAAAATACCGAAAGAAGTTTAGGTTATTAGAAGGATATTGTAATTTCGAGTATAAAGTTAGGACACATTGGTGCAGTCAGTAAGGAATAGTCTCCCTTATCAGCTTCCTACTTTGAGACTTGAGAGTGAACTAGTGCATATAAAATGCCCTCAAATTATACAAAATCGAACAATGTAGGAAGGAGGCTAGCTAGCTTTACATGTTTGATGAGAATTTTAGATACTTTGCCAATTTGCCTATGTGTAAATCCTTTCAGAAAGAATGTGGCCTTGTATCAAAGTGAGGATTAATAAGAGTTTTATTCATCCAATATGTGAAAACATGTGGAGGACATATAAGGCGCTCTTCAGATTTGTCTAGATTGGTATTATATCCCTTGCTAAATGTATTCATCTGTTGAGTTTTAATTTACAAGGTAGGGGTTCAGACTTCAGACCAAACCCCGCGTTTAAATAAAAATAAAAATGTGGAGAACATATAAATCAGACTACACTAGCTAGGAGAATATTTCTATTGAACTTTTCTTTTCTTGTTGAGAACAGCAAGTCAATTCTTGATGTATCCTTTTTTTTTTTTTTCCTTTTCTCATGTAGCTACTAGAAGTTTTTCCCCAGGGTATAGTTTTTTTTTAAATAAATAAACAAATAAGCATTTGAATATGTGATGGGGGTGAATTTAATTTGATCCAAACTTCAGTGCCTCTTTGCTAAAGTCTTCTTAAGTCCTTTCACAATCTTCCAGAACCAAACCAAGTTCATCACAGCAAGTACCAATGGCGCAACACATACCAAGACAATCCCAAAGGAAGACACCTGATTAACCTGTTTCAATCAAAAACACAAACAAAAGCACACAATTAATCAATTTTCTTGAACACATTTGTTAGTATGTCTTCATTTATTATTAAGAATATACCTGATCGTGGTGGACGTAGATGTGGTTGAACAAGTAAATGAATAACAAAATTCTGGCAACCTGCAAGTAACCATCTATGATTTAACATTTCATCAAGGATAGAAAAGAAACAGAACAAAAACTTGATAAGAAGTCTACTCGGTCATGACAGCATAAAGATGGGCGATATCAAATACTTTACATACCAGCCAAGTAAACACCATCATGAAACCATTTATGAGGTATGCTTTCGACTTTTTTAATCCAGCTACATCAAGATACCTATGCAGACATAAAGGGTCGATCAAGAAAATGGAATGTGGGGAAAGATAACTCGTAAAAACGCAAGGGTGTGGTTTGATATTTCTATTGGTACCATCTCAAGTTGATCCCCGGGGTTGTTGCCTCAGAAAGTAAAACCATGCACACATAAAGCTGCCCCTCACCAGTCAACATTGCGTATGTCACTGCTACCAAAGAGAGAAGGTGATGAACCAGCTGCACAAGCATGAAGAATATGTCAATCACCAAACCAAGTCTAAATAAAATTGAAGGAAAACAAGAAGCACTTACATATTCCATTCCACCTAAAGAAGGATAAAACCAAAGGATCATAGCAAGATCAGTGAGAAAATATCCCACAGAAACCTATTAAGAAGATAACAAAACTGATTACAAAAGAAACAAGCGCCGGTAGAGAACACATAAATGGCGATGAAAATAAGTTAAGTTACAAGGAATTATATTTTACAAAGTTTTAAAACATATAAAAATGAAGAAAGATACAGAATTAGTTTCGATATTAACATTCTTTGATGAATTGCATCTTTGAAACAGTCTACGGCATCAGCTTTACACCTCACCTAAATGTTCTATCTGAACCTATTACGTTTCTCAAACAGGTTTGGTACCCAAAGATGTCTGCCCGATTCCATGTAATAACTGGCTTTATGATTCTAATCAGTTTGAAAGATACCTCATCAAGCAGTTTATGTATGACACACTAGGACAACTACATCAACAAAAAAGGCTGGAAAGAAAATCTATTCATCCCCAGAATCTGAATGAGATGAAAACAAGGCACTGGATTAGTGTTGCAATTATACTACTGACAGAAGAGAAAATAAAAGAATATTTATGATGCCATGATTAGACCACAACTGCCACAGAGAATCTGCTATGGCCCCTGCTAATATAGTTTTGGCAATTCACACTCATAACCAGAATACATTAGAATACAGAATCAGTTTGGTTATTTTTCAGTCCAACAAGTTTATGGCGGCTACTGTTTTTCACTAACAAAAGATTATGACATGTACACTGGTCCTTGGAGTATGCATAATAACTTTCCACTATTTGAACCTCTGAAATAAAGAAAAAAGCATGTGGTCAAGGATTCAACTCATTGATGCTAATGGTTTTCTACTTTTGTTAATTCTTCGACCAACTAACTTGTCTTTTCTCTTTTCTTTGTATGTAAAATCACTGAAGGGAAAAACAAATAACATGCTGATCTAAACCACGGGTTCTAGGTGATTCTGATGTGAGACTCATATGACAACACAAAAGAAGTAATTTGACCAGAAAATAGATAAAAACACGATGAAGAATTACTTTCACTGGCATAAGTGCCTCATCCGTTAAAGAGAAGTAATTAGATGAGGATGACAAACAAGGGAGAGGATGCAAGGATCCCCAGCTGGACAGTTCATTTGACAATGAACAAAAGCCTAGGTTCTTCCTATCCTATTGAGAAGATGATCCCTAGCCACCGTTTCTGGTGTTAGATCAGAAAGGTGAACATGCAATAGCAAAGGAGCTTTGTTGTGAAGTAGATACAAAAACAGCCAAATTACCTCTTTAAACCTTTGACAACCTACTTGTCAAGAAAACCATGTAAGTGAGAATTGAACCAAATATGACAATCTCCAGTAATGTGTGTTTTAGAAAGGACGCTGACTAGAACTATTAGAAATTTCAGCAATGTAAGAGATTACCCTACATTGCAGTATGATTCTCTCTTAGGGTGCAAAGGTCCCGAGTTCATTTCTCGAAATTCCCCCCTTAACTAAAATATTTCACTTGAGCCGAGGATCTTTCGGAAACAACCTCTCTACCTCCACGAGGTAGTGGTAAGGTCTGCATGCACTAACCCTCTCCAAACCCCACTTGTGGAATTTCAATGGGTATGTTGTTGTTGTCGTCGTTGTTGTAACAGAAGTATGGATGGATAACTTTAACTATATCACAGCTCAGTGAAGCTCAAAAAGGCTTAGCAACCAAAGTTAAATACACTAATGCAACCAAGTTGAACTCAACTTGAGATTATATATTTCCTTATTTCTGCCAATAAACATAATATCAATTAGTCGCCATTTTTACAGCTCCCTTATCATCTACGCAACCAATAGTGACAGGTACACAAGAACATGAATGGATAATAAAGCGCTCACCCCCAAGACAGAGGTTGATAAAGTGGAACTCCGCATAATGACAAGGCCAGACAACTGATCATCAGAGAAAAGATCAGACCAGAATGCCAAGTATAGTGACATGGCTGTAATGAATATTGCATGAACTGTAGATATGGACCTACACCATAAGTGAAGCTTTATATTTACTTGACCATGACAAAGAATAGTAAAAATGAGGAGAAAAGGATGACTAATTACCGGTTATTCCATTCAACTTGTTGGGATTTTGAGAGCCCAGCATAACGCTTAAAGTAAATAGAGGTGAATATCTGGCTAAGATCATATACCTGAAACATACAGATATTTAAGAAACAGCTAGTTATACAAAACGGTAAAGTATACATATCCTGAAGAGGATTGAGCACAGTAATGGTGATTCCTTAATGGACATATTAATTTCACTTTAGAACTTGACTCTACGTTAGTAGCCACTATGGTGACAAAGGAAGACACTTCAAACCTGAAGCTTGAGCAAATTGTGGACAACATCATTAACTACAAAAAGAGGGCTGGAATACAAATCAATCATTGCTACAGAGAGGGAAACCAAGTAGCATATTTCTTGCTAAGCTAGCTTCAAGCAATGATCAAAATTTGATGATCCATACCTTCCAACAACTTCCAGGAGAGACTAAGGGTCAGCTAGACAAATGTCAGATGTCTAGTATTAGTACTAGATTTGACAAAGCTAATTTTTTTGGAAGCTTAATTTTTTGTATAAATAGAGAACAACAGAAGGTAGGTGTATTGTTAGGCCTTCTGGTTTTGGGTGATGGAATCACCAAGTAACTACTAAGCTGTGTTGTATTGAGGCCCCTTTTGCTAATACAACACCACTCAGACATTGTCTGGGTAATTGAATTAAAAATAAATAAATTGAGCACATGATTATACATCAAAGTCAAGCACAGAAATGCAAAATACGACTCCATTAGAAATTAAGATTTGATGAGGGCCCTCATCTTGAAGAAGTCATTATAGTAAGGAACTAGTCATACCAGCTTGCAAGCGAAAATGCCACCAATAACAGAACAATAGACAATGAAAGAGTCTGAAAGCATGTAGCTTCGAAGAAGCAGCTCAGCGCGAGTTTGATAAGCGTTGATTTCCATTATAGTTGTTGTACTCAATATAAACTGACTATTTTCTGTACTTTATTTCTCCTGAAAATAATGAATGAAAAGATTAAACATCAACTACATGAACCTCATAAATATGCTAGTTATCAGCTTCAAGTGCAAAAGCAAAGATTGTATGTCAGAGTTGGCAACTTGGCATGGCATAGGTGGTCTCACATGACAATCACTCCCATGAAGACACCATAAGCAGTTTTAACTTATCCATAGATACTTTTCTATCTCTGACTAGAAACTCAAAAAATTGCATGAGTTTAAACCAGATGTAGATGCTAGACAACATTTCAACTGTAAATCTTCAGGGCTTTCGAATATATTACAGATTTCGAGAGCTCTGGTACAAACTTTGAGGAATAAGGTAATATAGAAAAGAAACTATGTCTATACAGTTGGTTTTAGAGAGGTACAATCAATACAATTTGATCATAATTGATAGTTGCTTCTGGACTATCTTGTTGAGATCTCTTTCCTTAACCAAAAGCATTTTTATGGAATCATGCACATCAGTTGATATTTCTACTTGATGCAGTAGTTCCGTACTTCCGTATCAAAAGCATAAGGAAAAATGTGACCAATCACTCAAAATTACTTGAAATGGCTTCCTACAATTTTTTAATTTCTCAGCATTTTAGGTTAAATTCGGTAACCAACCAATTAGCAATGCTTGCCGATTTTTTGGCTTGACTTATGTTAAACCTAGAAGTGTGTTCCCTATGATAAAAAAAGTGTTTGGTTACTTTGAACGGCTGAAATGTTTTCTTCGAGGTATGTTTTTCGGAAATTGACTTCTTTCATTTATGAGAGAATCAATTTCCTTTACGAGTACTCAACACTCACACCATATCAGTTGCTTCAATCAGTATTTATATGTCATTGCCAGCCTTCATTACTCAAAAAATTTCACGAAGATACCACCCTCATGTTATGCTACACCTTTTAGGATTCTCATATGTCAACCTATTTTGTACCTAATCAAACACTAGAAATTGGTCCAAGATTTTAGTTTTCAGTATAAAACATCCACGGAAAACATCTTCCTTCACACTAAATGCACCCCTAATGGGAAAAAATTAATGGTGGAAAGAATGCATAAGGAAAAAATCAGTAAGGGAAGGCATAAAAAGATAGTGTAAGGGGGGGCAAAATCCGGAACTCAATCTAAATAAGCAACAGCACAGAGGAAAAGATGTGAACACCTAAGAGTCCCTTTCTCTTCTAGATTTCCCGTTTTCGTTCTGTCTCTTGATTCATATTATTCATCAAGGTTCCAGTTAAGTTTTTTTATCAAGACATCATGTATGTTCACATGCTCGGGAATGAAAAATAAGTAGAGCCGCACGTGAAGAAACATATTGCAGTAAAATATAAAGATGTGCCGCACCCTTTATAACAACTTAACTTTACGATAAGGCAGTTCAAATAACACAAAGACTCTTGTATCCATTCTTTTTACTTGTTTCAATTAGAACAATACAAAAGACACATTAAATCGTGAAAATGCAAAAGTAGAATCTGCCAATTAATTATATGATAAACCAAACTAAATACAATTTACATTCCTAAGATCTTATTCGAGACCTGCCCAAAATGCATTAGGATCAATAGATGGTTAGACATTCCTCTATCAAAATACAGAAAACAGAAACATAACGAAAAAACAGAATTTGCAGGAGAAAAGAAAGGATGCCTGCCATTTGAAAATCAGAGAATTAGAACTATCATAACGATTTTACAGATTGTAGACAGCGGCTCTTTTAATCATGCAACTCATGGGCATTAAAACTATGTAATCTAGTGCGATAAAATTCAGCAACAATCAAACAATTTATTTTATGTTATATATTTTCTAAACTTAACCATAAGAGGAAACAACAACAAAGGGATGCCTTTTGACAATCACAACTATCTGACCATCTTTCCCTGATGTTCAACATCATGTAACGATGAGAAACAATACAATCTATCCAACGTTCTATGTATTTATCAAAACAATACAATACAACACAACAAATATACAATACAATACATTATGAAAGGATATGAAACAACTATCCAAACAATGTATAAGGGGCAAAACAGCCTCTTTAGCTACATAAATTTTGCAGCTTATAGCTATCAGCACTTGTAATCTTAAAACTCATCAACAATCAAACAAACACTTACTTCTCTTCTAAACTTAACAGTAAGAGGAAAAAGCACCAAAGCCATGAAGGGTACCAAGAATTCAACAAATAACAAGTTGTTGGACAAATATTAAACCTAAAGGGATTGTTTTTTCTTTCTTTTTCGTTTCCCTCTCTCCAATCTCTCTGAGACTCATTAAGTGTTTATTGTTGGAAGATAAAAACAAAAACAGATTAAAAATTCAATCTTTCTTCACATAGAGAAGTAAAACCAAGAATTGATAGAAAAAGGAGCTAGTTTTGACTTACCCACAACAAAAAGAAGAATGAATCGCCTTTTTATCAAGTTAAACTTGTTTGTTTGTGGATTCCTTATACATGTACTACTTACTATTCTTTGCTCTTTTTTCTTTTTTTCTTTTCACAGAAATCCAAAGAGAAAGGGGAAGAATCTGAGACTTGGACGACACGTTGCTGCCCTATTGTCTATCATTTTTTCTAGAATCTACCTATCCTTCCCACTTGGCATCAGGTGATTCTTGAAATTGGACCTTACTAAATTTGGTTAAGTATTTATTTTATTTCCAAATGTACTATTCTATTACATTACACAAATCATTTATTAATACCTTATTTTGAATAAAATAATAATAATAATTTGTGTATAATTAACAGTATCAAATTCAATCTATAACTAATACATGATTAAAGACATAATTGTATGCCTCAAAACCTGTTGCATATCATTGGAGACTATTTTTATAAATTAAAAAAAATAGAAATTATGTAATGAGTATTATTTTTAATAATTAAATCAAATAATGCATAAAAAATAATTTTAATATAACTAATCAGTATAACAAATGGGATAATGCATAAGTACTCCTAAAGCTATGACCGAAATTCTAGCGATACATCTTAATTTAATTAGGGTCCTATTACTTTTCCTATCCCCACCCCAACTATTTTATAATGGAATAAACACATCCTAAAAGCTGAAGTGACATAAAAAAATGTGCACACTCTCTTGAATGCAAGTGATGAGTGAAATTATTGGACATATGTCCTTTTTAAATTGATAACTTTATAATTAGTTAGTACACATAATTTTTCATATATATATATATATGAAGGGAAGCCTTGAAGTAACTGGTAAAGTTGTTGTCATGTGATCAGGAGGTCACGGGTTCAAGCCTAAAAACAGCCTCAGGCAGAAATGCAAGGTAAAGCTGCGTACAATAGATCCTTGTGGTCGGGCCCTTCCCCGGACCCTGCGCATAGCGGGAGCTTTAGTGCACCGGGATATATATATATATATATATATTCATTTCTTTCTATGTAAAATATTTATTTTAATTTCTTCCTCACTTTAAACTTTTAATTTTTTTCTTTTAGTAATTTTTTATCTTTTCACTTTTAATTATTTTAAAAAAATTACGTGTATTTTTAAAAAAATAATCAAAAAGTATCCTTTAATTTTAACATTTTAATTTTTTATGTTTAATTTGATTTTCTTCACTTATTTTGATATCCATTTGAAATAAATTATTTTAAATACAAGACATTTATAATTAAATTTGAAATCAAATCAAAGGAAAGACAAAGAAAATAAAAAGAGTAAATAAAATCAAAGAGAAAAGAATGAATGAAGGTAAAAAAAAAGGTTCAAATACAAGGATTTTTTTAAAAAAGGAATTGTGTGTATTAACTTAATTTAAATACAAGATAAATAAAATAAGAAGATTTAAAAAGAATTAAAACTTATTTATTTATTTTTAAAATCAAGTTTTTAAATTATTTTTTAAAAAACAAAAAATATATATTTATGATGTGGCAGGCGTGTGTACAAACACAACCAACTTACTTAGTTGAAGGTGTCACTTCAGCACAAAAGGTACACGAAAATGCAAAAAAAATGAGTTCGAAGAGGCGGGGGTAATATGATCCTAGTTAAGTTAAGATATGCCATTAAGATTTCGATTATAGATAAGGAGTACTTATGCATTATCCCAAATACCAACATTACTTATACAACTTATTCAACACAATTCTTTTACAACTTATTCAACACAATTCTTTTACGTCCTATGAAACGATCCTCTGTTATTTATGTTTCGATTTTTCCTCGCAAAATCTTCACTATTAGTCACCCTTCATCGATTTTTTTTCTACTTCTCTTTCTATAATTCACAAATTCATAACTCACTCCTTTTAGCTTTCTATGCAGATTGGTCAGCATAGTTCAATCATTGTTGTCACGTCATTAGAATTTTACACTTCACTTCTTTATTTAAAAAAATCCTTCATCAATTTTTTTTAATCAAAAGTGGGCTCTAGCCCTTTATTAGAAGAAAAAAATTCTAACAAATGTGTACAATGTCTTGGCCCAAATAGGCCCTAACTCAAAATAGAGCAAAAGAAACAAAAGACTAAAAAAACAAGGGTAAATCACCAAAATGTACAATATTCAAAAAATATTTACCACATAGAGCAACATAATTATTTTAATCATATATAGCAAATTGTTTGGATTAAATTAAGTACGTGTTTATTCTTCTAAAACTCTCACCCGCTATTTTCTCTTCCCCTGTTTCTCTCCAAATTTGCTACACTAATACTCTCCAATCTTCTCACCCATAATTTTCTCCAAAATTAGGACAATACTTAGCTTCATAGCTTCTCAACCACGATTTTCTACAACATTTGTACTCCAATTTTGGAATTAAGTGATGTGTATTCGGTGGTTATTGCAGAAGAATGGCAAAATTTAGGTGAATGCAAATTTGAATCAGTTGAAGAATTGTGATTTCTGAGTAGTGATCTGTGATTACTTAAAGGTTTGAATGGTTGAATGTTCAATTGTTTGAAGGTTTGAATTAGATTGCATACCTAATTCATTAGCGATACACGATTTGTATTCAGTTGTGATTCAATATGAAAATTTAATTTTGTTTCTACGTTTATCACAATTACTTGTCTACTTGTTTAATGTGTGTGTAATACAGTTTTTGTTCAAGTTTAATTCATTTTTTTTGGCCTACAGATCACTGAAGGTTTGTTTCATTAGATACAAATTTCATTTATGTCTAATTCTCTTCTAATTCAAATTTAATGTGTATGTAATATGTTTGTTGTTCAAGTTTAATTTATTTTTGTGGCCTACAGATCACAAGGTTGGTTTTGTTAGCTACATATTTCATTCGTGTCTAATTCTCTTCTAATTCAAGTTTAATATGTGTGTAATACCTTTGTTGTTCAAGTTTAATTCATTTATGTAACCTACAGATCACTGAAGGTTGGTTTCATTAGTACAGATTTTATTCGTATCTAGTCTCTTTTAATTCAAGTTTAATGTGTGTGTAATACATTTATTATTCAAGTTTAATTATTTTAATGGCCTATAGATCACTGAAGGATGGTTTTATTAGCTACATGTTTCATTTCTTGTTTAATTCTCTAATTCTCTTCTAATTCAATAAAAAAATATGTAGGAGAAAAACATGGCTAATCTGGCTGTGCTGCTTTACTTCAATGGCTGATGGGATTCTAGCAACAAGTATATTAATTACTTGGCAGATGGTGTGTTGATAAATATCGATTCAATATTTGCTAGCCTCGTTTCTGTGATTGCTGCTCAATTGTCAATAGACACATTAACAAGTAAAGTTGAAATTAGATATAAGATTGATGAAAGGTCTCCTCCAATTCAAATTCATAATGATATGGGAGTAAAAGTGTATATTGAAACCAAAAGGGAACATAGAGATATGTCAAAATATCCTTTATGTGTCACAACAACTGAATCGATCAACTTGGAGAGTGATTCCACCTTAATTCCACTATAATGTTCAGACACTTTAGAAGACATGAGGATTACACACAATTCATACTTTTCTAATGCATTTAGTGGTATCGGTGATGCGCTAGAGTTAATTGGCTTTGGATTATGTGAGAAAGTTGATAAGGAAGAAGAAATACAATCGGGCATCATTATTAACCCCAGTCAATCTTTTTTTGAGAAATATCAAGTTTAGAAAAATAAATATGTCCTTACCAGTGCACTAAAAGACATTCAATTCTTAAATACTTCGAATTCAAGACATTGAGATCAAGCTCAATATGGTAAGACTCAAATTCAAATTAGTTTATACTATTGATTGTCTATTAATAATTTTTTTCAATAACTATTCAATACAATGCCTCGGAGAAAATTATAATTGGAATTTACGCACTTCAAGCGTGAATAAATCTCAAATGTTCGCTATTAGAGATTTGAAAGCGAACACACGTGTTTGTTGCTACATAATTCATTTTTGAAAAGACAAGCAACAAAGACAGTTGTTGGGAGTATTATTATTGTCAAATGTATTGATCCAGATGCCAACTACACACCAAGAGATATACAAAATGACATGTTACAGGAATATGGTGTGCGACTCACATATATGCAAGCTTGGAGAGCTAAAGAAAAATCTCTTGAATTAGTCTGAGGTGATCCAACTCAATCATATGCAAAGTTGCTAAGTTACTTTCACATACTAGAGGCAACTTACCCTGATTCTTATATAAGCTTGCACAAATCAGAGGATGACCATTTTCTCTATGCATTTGTAGCTCTATTTATATCGATAAAAGGATGGGAGTATTGTAGACCAATTGTAGTTGTTGATGGAACTTTTCTAAAAGGAGCATACAAAGGGACAATGTTAATAGCTAATACCTTAGATGCAGCAGGTGAGACTTTTCGAATACAATACTAATGCTTCTATAAATAAAATTCTAATTTGTATTAAAAGTCTGCACTATGTATTAAAAGTGTATTATGCATGAAACAAAAATGTATTAAAAATGTATTAAACATTATACCTAATGCAGGGAGTATACTGTCGCTTGCTTATGTCATTATTGATTCAGAGAATGATGCATCTTGGAGGTGGTTTTTTGAATAATTCAGAGAGGTATTTGTTCAAAGATCAAAGATGTGTATCATTTCAGATAGGTATGCAAGCATTATTAAGGCAACTTCAACTTTCTATGATGAAATACCTTATTTTGCATGTATATGACACTTGTTGCAAAACATAATGAAAAACTTCAGAAAGAGTCAGCAAAAGGTAACAGAATTGTTCTACTCTATGACAAAAACATACACCACAGTAGAGTTTAATCAACATATGGCAATTGTAGAGAATATAGATAAGAGGATTAAAGACTACTTGTTGAACATTGGATACAACAAATGGTCAAGTGTTCATGCTCAGGTAAATAGGACTTGGATGATGACATCAAACATTGCAGAATTAGTCAATTCAAGAACAAGACATGCCAAAGTTCTTATAGTCTTGCACATCCTAGAATTCATGAGACAACTTGTTCAAAAATGGAATAACAATAACATGTCAAAGGCAATATTTTTAGGATTTTACCTTGGAAAAAAATATGAAAAAATTCTACAACGTAACAAAATTGCATCGGAGAAATTAAGTGTATGGTATTTGTAAATTTCTTTTTGCTAATATTTTTTCTTCTGATTCACATGTAACATCTCTCTTGCTTATATTTCTTCTTATTTTTCATAGGTTAGGGAGACAAATGAATATGTGTATACAGTACTTAATGGTATTACACGATTCATGGTATGTCTTCAACAACGTACATGCACATGTGGGAGATTTTAATTGGATGAGCTGTCATGTCTACATGCTTTGGCTATTTTAACAACAAAACACATTGGTTATGAAAAATATTGCTCTGATTACTATACAAGAGAGAATTTATTGTTGACATACCAATTTTACTTGAATCCCCTCCTAGATGAAAACACCTGAAATATACCAACACACGTTCTTGAAGAGGTTGTACTTCCACTACTTTGAAAGAGACCTCCTCGGAGGCCAAAATATAAAAAACACATGCAATTGAGAGAAAATGGATTCAAAAAATCAAAAATAACATGCAGCAATTGGGGACAACAAGGTCACAATAGAAAGACTTGCAAGAATGTTAGGATTTTGGATTAAGAATAAAGAATGACATTTGAAATAAAGAGTAAACTCTGTTTGTTTTAGGTCATTAGTTTGCTACAAGAATTCATTTTTTAGTTCAAGTTTAATTCATTTTTTGTGGTCTATAGATCACTGAATGTTTTTTCATTGACTACAATTTTCATTCGTGTCTAATTCTTTTCTAATTCAACTTTAGTGTCTATGTAATTCATTTTTAGTCAAGTCTAATTTATTTTTGTGTTCTATGGATTACTGGAGGATTCATTCGTGTCTAATTCTCTTCTAATTCAACTTTATTGTGTATGTAATTCATTTTTGTGTTCTATGGATTACTCAAGGCTTTTTCAATAGCTACATTTTTCATCCGTGTCTAATTCTATTCTAATTCAAGTTTAATGTGTATATAATAATTTTAGTTCAAGACTAATTACTTTTTCATTAGCTACACTTTTTATTCATGTCGAATTCTCTTCTAATTCAACTTTAATATATATGTAATTCATTTTTCATTCAAGTTTAATTTATTTTTACTTCAAGTTTCATTTTTGTGGTCTATAGAACACTGAAGGCGTTGTCAATACTAATTCATAATGCAGGTTTCAGTTTAATAACACTACTGAAACACTTTAGCATTAACGTAGCTATGTATTACATTATAAAAAAAGATATATTTTACATGAATAAAAAGCTATATTAAAAGTGTATTTTACATGAACAAAAATAATCTTAAAAAAAGATAGCACAAAATAATCTTCAAAACCTAACTAATACATCAGCTATAAACTGTTTTTAGAAAATATAGTTTTCATAGATATTTTAACTAATATAACTCATTTCTTTATTTATGTGGTCTTTCGTCTTCTCTTTGAAGGTTACTCTTTTGCTTCTTCACTGCATATTCTCATAGTAGAGCTCCAAACCTCTTTCGGAGACTGACTGCACTTAGTTGTTGATTTGCAATATCCTGGTCATTGTTCACTAACTCCGCAAATACATCCACAAAAACTCCACAACCCCTACAAAATTTAAAATATAAAATTATTGTAAAAATACTATTGAGTTTAATAAGACCAATACAAAAGATAGTATTTATTTGATAAATAATTAAACTTACAATGAATCTTCTTGTTGTCTAGAAATTCCTTCAGTTATGAACTTAGATTCAATGAGCTCAAACTCATTTTTTCCATTGTATTTAGGTGATGCCTTCAATTCAGGATGCTTATCATAGAACTTGACCACACTCTAATAGTGTGGTAAAATCGATGAAATCATGCCAACAGCGTTTTGAGTCAGAAAATTCACCCCCCCTCTAGCCGAAAATGAATCATACACCTTCAAAGACCTTTCAATAATATCAAACACAATAAAAATCCAATGATAACCCTCTTTAATATTTACTGGAAATAGAACATAATCAACTTTGTCTTATGGGGTGCTTGCCAACAAATTGTGTCTGCATATATACTCAGCAATAGCATCAGAAGTTTTGATTCCAAATTTCTTCTTATTTTCATGAGCTTCATAAAGTTGAAAATAAGATTGAGCAATCTTTGTCTTGAATAGACAATCAATAATTGTAAATCGAACATTATTGTTGGTTTCATACTTTTCCTTCTTTCTAATATAATAAAAAATAACGTCAAGATGCTGCAAAAGTGTTAATTCAATGAGCTTTTAAAGCTTGTACAGAAAAATAGGAGAAGAAGTTGATTTAGAAAAATGATGGTGTTCAACTGGAGTTTACATAACTAACCTTATCATTCCATGCTTGACCAAAATGTGCCAATTTGAAAAATCATTCTTTTGCTTGTTCATTGAAAACACCTAATTCAAATGCTGGCTCGAGGACATCAACAACATCTGGGTACGATTTCTTTCCCCTTTAAAGTATAAAAAATAAAAATTTTAGTTAGTTAACTCATTTACACTAAAAAAATTGTCATATACAACAACAAACATAAATAAATTACCTCTTTTTTGTACCCGTATAAAGCCACGAAATGAATGAATTTATCAAATCAGATTCATCTACTCCGATTACAAGTGAAAAGGGATGTTTTATCTCAAATATTTAACATGTTACACATAAAGTCCCTCCAGATTCAAAATGTTGTATATAAGGATATTTAATTGACTTTCCTAGATTTTGTTTTTTTTGCACGCTTCTTTGGTGTCACTTTTTTTTTCATCAACAGTGACTTTCTTTTTCTTTTTATTTTTCTCAACACTGGCTGCCTTTTTCTTTTTGTTTTCCTCAACAGTGGCTTTCTTTCTTAGATATGGTGCTTCTGCCTTACGGATTTGGGAAAGATCTTCAACACACGACATAAAGTCATCAACCGTTTGAAGAGTTTTTTGACAACCCTTTGTCACATCGACATCAGTAGACGTACCACAATTTAGTTCACATTTGTTAGCTGCACTACTATTAGGTTGCGCCTCAACTGAATTATGATCAGCAACTTCTTCTCCTATATACAAAATAAATCTTTTGGTAATGCACTAAGGGAGGAGCAGGTAGAGTAATTATAGATCAAAAAAGTTTATTTGAACTTTCAAAATAAAAATAATACCATTTATATCAGCAACAACCTCAGATAAAACTTGTTTAATAGCAATTCCTGCAACATCTTCATCTGTACATAACATGAACAATTTAAAAAACGTTAAATGAAAGTATATGAAATGTGTATTATATTTGTATTAAACCCTTCATTACCAATTTTGCTTTCAGAATTTTCAACAGTAGCAAATTTAACGGAAGCTTTAAACACTTGAGATTTTTTATGCTGAGTTGATTCTACAACTTGGGTGTCATGCCCTCTGGACACATGTATTGATGCATCAACACAAGAAGAAAATGTTGTGTGTAATTAAAATATATTACAAGAAAAATATGTGAATAAAAAATTCAAGCTTAAACTACAACTTAGATAAGTAAAAAATCTAAACAGTAAATAAACTACTAGTTAACTCCCTGTCAGCAAGCAAATCAAGATAATATAGATGTATTAAAAACATAAAAGAACCTCCATTGAAGTCTAATCCACCCGAAAATGTCTCGCCAGCCTTTTTGTTAAATGATTTCCTGGCTTTTTGAGTAAAAGAACTATTGATGTCTCTCTTAGCAAATAACAAAAAAATATTCTTCAATAATTGTTTGTTGGAATTCATCACAAATTCTTTCATTTGAATAGATTGTAAGTCTATCTTCTCTTCAAGAGCTTTGTGAATATAATCAAATATAACACAAATATTAGAATAATAATTTTGAAAAAGATAAAGCCTAAATCCAAGTTAGCTTATACCTTTACAAGTTCTTTTCTCAACTCCATAACCTCCCTGGTCAACATATCTAGACTATGCTTTGATCCCTTTGGCTCCAATTTCAAGATTTCAGAATGGTAATCACTAGGTTCAGGAAGCCTGAATTTAGATACCTCATCTTCATTTGCCACTATATTCTCAAACTGAAATTAAAATACAGAAACAAATAGATGTATTAACTTAAGTTGAACTAATATATATATATATATATATATATATATATATATATATATGTGTGTGTGTGTGTGTGTGTGTGTGTGTGTGTCATAAATTGTATTAACTTTGTATAGATACCTTGTGTTTCATAGGCATGAAGATGCCATTTTCAATAGGGAAAATTACCCTTTTACACATAATATGATGCTATATTTACTTTTATTCCCTTCTACACCAAAAAATTTCCAAATTCCCTCTTCTTCCTTTCTCTCTCTATACCTCACTGATACATCCGCCTCTTCCTTCATCTTTGCCCTAATTTGTTCTAGTTAATTTATATTCTTCAACCGTTAATCAATTTCAAGGTTCCAACTAAGATATATTTTAATCTTTCCTTATATGGAATTTCACTTCATCCTTATTCAATCTGATTTCTCCTAAAATTTGTATATTTTGATTTCTTCTGAAAATCTTTGAAAAATCTTTTAAATTTTTATCATTTGCTTTCTTTTGTAAATCTTTCTATTTTTGTTTCTCATGCCTTCAATGATACATATGGAATCCGTTCATGGTCTTAAACAATTCAATAAAAATCAAGGAATTCTTGTTTCTCCTGGTTCTGATTCGTCTTGGAAAGGTTACAACGAAGTTAGATTCAAACATCGTAACGATCCAGCAGTGATGAATAAGCTACGTGAGAAATTGAAGTCGAAAGCTACAGTTAAACATGCACCCAAAGAAATAGACAACAAGATTGAAGGGGTTACAACACGCTCTAATCTCCCAAAGGTATGGGTTCAATTAAGCTTTTTGTTTTAGAATGAAAATTTTATGAATGTTTTAATGATTCTGATACATATCATTTATGTGTCAGATACATAATGTCTTTTTAAAAGGAATTTTTTTGGAGATTTACTATTTCTGATACATCATGTTTAAGTGTCAGTTTCTGTTGTTTTAAGTTTTAATGATTCTGATATATATACATTTATGTATCAGATACATAATGTCTTTTTCAAATGCAATTTTTTGGAGATTTACTATTTCTGATACATCATGTTTAAGTGTCATTTTATGTTGTTTCAAGTTTTAATGAAGCTTATACATATCATTTATGTATCAGATACATAATATCTTTTTCAAATGCAATTTTTTGAGATTTACTATTTCTGATACATCATGTTTAAGTCTCCGTTTCTGTTATTTCAAGTTTTAATGATTCTGATACATCTACATTTATGTATCAGATACATAATGTCTGTTTCAAATGCAATTTTTTGAGATTTACGATTTCTAATACATCATCTTTAAGTCTCAGTATCTGTTATTTCAAATTTTAATGATTCTGATACATCTACATTTATGTATCAGATACATAATATCTTTTTCAAATGCAATTTTTTGGAGATTTACTATTTCTGATACATCATGTGTAAGTATCATTTTTTGATGTTTTAAGTTTTAATGAATCTGATACATCTACATTTATGTATCAGAATATAATATATAACTGTTTCTGATACATCTTCTGTATGTATCAGAATCTCATCTCATGCATCAGATATTTTAATGCATATGATACATCGTATTTATGTATAAAGTTCAAGTTGTATTTAAC
The DNA here is from genome assembly GCF_947179165.1 of Solanum dulcamara. Lineage (NCBI taxonomy): Eukaryota > Viridiplantae > Streptophyta > Magnoliopsida > Solanales > Solanaceae > Solanum > Solanum dulcamara. The sequence goes on from NC_077242.1 coordinate 13,605,976, forward strand.
CATTTTCATGTCAATACAGAGAATGAAATACGTCATCAAGAAGATTCCGTCCCATCCATTAAGATTCGGAACGGCATATAGGGCTAATTTTCTTGATGATTTTGAATCATCAATAGGTGAAGAAGGTATAAAGTTATTTAGGCAATCCATATTTGGTCACTACTTAGATATGCCAAACTGCAATTTTCAAAGGCAAATCATCAAATGCCTCTTACTTCTTGAGGTAGACCAAAACATTATAGAAGAATTGCACATTCGTCATGTGCAGGGTAATATACTATGATTTACAATAAATGATTTTGCCATCATTACTGGTTTGCGATGTACCGGTAATATCAATGATTTTTGGTATTCTAATGACCAAACAAGTAGATTATTGTTTTTATATTTTCCTGGTGCCAAAAATGGGGTCAACAAAGCTCGTTTTGTTGAGCGTTTTCTAGTTGGAGGATAGAAAACAAACGAAGACGTTGTTCAGATGGCCATTCTCTATTTTATCCACACTTTTATTTTTTCTCAACTAGGTAATGCACCTATATCTGTTGATGATTTTAAGATGGTAGAAGATGGTAGGTATGAGCAATATCCATGGGGGAAAATAGCATTTTCAAAATTGATAAAAGGAATGTGTCAGGAGTTTTCAAATGCCAAACAAATGTATCATCTAGGCGACATGCCATACACTCTGAATGTTTGGATATATGAATGTGCATCTCAAGTTCCCTCTGAAATTGCTGTAAGAGTGGGTAATAAAATTCCCAGAATTCTTAACTGGTGTGTTGTCGCCGTGAAGCCAAAATTTGAGACCTTCATATCTACCATCTTCAGTGAGGTACATGCTTTGAATATTATTCGTTTATGCACTGATTCATTATACATAACATCTAAGATACATTATATATTCATGACCTTGATACATTGTAATTTGATTCATAAAGTAGATGTATCAGCTCATATATTTATGTATCAGGATATAAATGTATCAAGATATAATGTATCTGATACATATACTTTATATAACCTTTCTGATACATATAATTGTATGTACTAGAAACTCATTTATCAGTATTTACAGCTCATGAAAACTCTATCTTATATATCAAATTATAATGTATCTAGAATTACATCTCATGATACATCTGCATTTATGTATCAGATAATGTTATTTTTCTATCAGTTTCTCATGTATGAAGGATTAATGTTTCTGATACATCATGTTTATGTATCAGCATTAACATGTATCAATTATTCAATTGTTTTCTGACAATCAATCAATATTTTTTGCAGTATTCATGCTTCAACATTGTCCAATCTCAACATGAAATGGAATCTATTGTCATTCATGGCAGCCAACAGAAACCTGAAGCTTCAACATCGGCTGCCAGGGTCAATTTCAGAAAACCTCATGAAGTCCCCGGATTTGAGGACTTTTCAACAACACCACCCACAGAATTATTAAAAAGATTCAGTCATGTCGCTGATACATCTTCTCTACCTCCTTCCAAAAGAATGAAGACTTCCCTTGCTAAAAAGCCAATTCAAGTAGAAATAGCCAACATGCACAAGGATTTTATACCACTAAATGAATCAGAAAAGCCTGTTTCTTCTGAAAATATACCAGGGGCGAAGTCAGCTGTAGGAGGTGAATCTTCCGGTCATTCGGATCAAATTATTCATATGCAATTCAAAGCATTGAAGAAGTCCATAAATAAGTCTCTAAAGAGATACGTAAGTTATTACTTTAAGATGTATCACATACAATATACTTTTAATTAGGTGATACATTCTGATTTTTCATATACATGTATCAAGGTTGACCGAAAGTTCAAGCATTTGGAGAATAAAATTGATTCAAATCACATTGATCTTTTGAAAGCCATCGACGGTATGGCGAACCGAATGACTGGCACATTATCTCAAGTTAAAACAGATGATTTTGATCAAACATTCCATGTGGTTGAACAACAAGAAGCACCTACTGGATTGGAGGTGCACAATTTTGCAAATAAATCTGACCCACTCCAACAAAATTACCAATCTAATGTCCAGGAAGATATTAAGGTACATACATCATGTAATATTTGATATTTATGCTTTTAAACTTCTAGATACTTTTTATTGTCATGTATCGAATGTAAATGTTATTATGTTTTCAGGGACCTGAACCATCCACCATGATAAAACAGATGGATAATATATCAGAACAAAACATTTCAGCAGATGTTCCAGAATTATTTGATCAGCAAGTTTATTCTGATACATTAAAGGTAATGTATCAGAAACAAATTGATGAACAATTTGATGATATATATATATATATATATATATTGTATAAGCTCAACCTTTTTAAATATATATATATCTAGATATTTAGTACATATATATCATAAGTAAATGTTATTATGTTTCCAGGAAGATGAACCATCCGTCAAGATACAAAAGGTGAATGATGTATCACAATATAACATTGTAGCAGATGGTGTATGATATCAGCAGATTTTTTATTAAGTAATTGGTTTTTTAAGATAATGTATGATATCCGCAGCTTTTTATTAAGTAATTGTTTTTTTAACATTTGTAGGAACCGAAAACATTAATTTTTATACCACAATTGAAGGATATATCAGCATACCAAATGGAACCACAAAAAGCAAATACTGATCAGCTTATTGCTGATTCTGATACATTACAGGTAATGTATCAGATACATTATTGAGATAAAGTCAACATTATTAAGTTTTTTAATGACGTTATACATTACATGTAGAACACTGGAAAGAAATATGGAAGAGTAGCCGATGATAAAATTGACAAAGTAGAAGAGCAAGTTGAGGAGATTGAAAAAGAAAAAATCAAACCAAGCATATCGAAATCCAATACTTTAGCACCATTTTCGACCAAAACTCTAGATGTGATAGATGCTCTAATATACGGACTTCCATTACCAGCCATGCCATTGACAGCTGTTACTCATGAGCAAGTTCAGGATGAATGTCTATTACGCAATAGCCAGCTACCAACCACTCTTCCATCAAAAGCCAATGTATTGTCTGACGATGTGAAGACACCATTTCAAAGAAGCAGGATTCCTTCGAAGATCTTACAGTCGCCGTATCTTTGAAACTTTGGGTCGAGTGAAAAGGGAAAGAAAATTTTGTCAGCTGTTATGCATCAGACACACCCTTTTGAAGGTTTTGGTATATGCTATCATCCCCTATCCGAGCTTGTCACAGACTACTCTCAATGGATAGATAAAGGACTACTAAAATCACATGGCAACAAGTAAGTATGATATATTCAACTTATACCCATACAAGTTGTGTATTATATTTGTTATGTTATTAAACGACAAGCTTCCATTCAGGAATTCGAAGGAGGATCATTACAGATCTAAGTGTTCTTCATTTGGCTTTGAAAAAATGGACTTTGTAGTGGCATTTCCTAAAGATAAGAACTGATTCTACCTAATGTCACAGCCGAACAGATGCTGGAATGATAAGGTAAAAATTTCATCATAAATAATATGATACAACTCATACTTACTACCTGATACATACAGATTAATGTATTTGATACATACATAATCTGATACATGATGCTAGTTGTTATATAACTAATAATTTCTTAAAATGTGCAGCATATCGATGTAATATTTTACTAACTTCGGAAGAAATCGAAGATGCAGTTGAACAATCAGTATCGATACACAACGACAAACTGCATTTTCAAAATTTACATCGAATATGCACACACACGCTACTATCACCTTCCACCTAACATTTCTACACAAGAATATATGGCAAGGGCCACCGTTACAACTCATCACGAGAGATTCGTGAAGAACATAATAAGAGGTTTTTCAATACCAGCCGGTTTGCCCTGGCATTTGGTAGATGAGGTATACATTCCAGTAAACTGCGACAGGGATTTTCATTGGGTTCTTGTGGTAGTTGTGTTGAAAGAGAGGTTGATACATGTGTATGATTCATCGCCTAGACAAAGAAGTAGCAACCATTCCCTAGAGATCCAAAAGATAGCAGTAATGCTACCAACATACCTGCAAGACAGTGATTTCTTTGATAACAACAAACGTACTGATTGGTCGTCTCTTGATTCATACAAGGACAAATCAACCGGTAACATGCTTGAACCACATCACCCATTTGCAGTTGAGTCTATTGAAGGAATTGCGCAACAGGGAAGTGATAGCTTGTGAGTATTAACAATTATGTATACCTAAATCATTCATATGTCAATTTTACTTTTTTTTAAACTTGTGTATTCCTTTGTTTACAGGGATTGTGGAGTTTTCTTGGCCATTTTTGCTGAATATCTTAGTGATGGAATTTCTATTCCAAATACTGAACTAAATGCTGAATTCTTCCGTTCAAGATATGCCGCACTCTTATGGAGATATGGTTGTCAGAAGGCCATAGATGGTTATGTTAGCGATAACGACGATCCAAAAAAACCTAGGAGAGACATCTCTCCAAGCTAAGGAGAACTGATTGATGTCCAATTGTTTTTTTTTATAGTAAACATTTTAAGTGTTTCTGCTACTTTTAATTTATCTGATACATAAACTGTAAAGTATCAGATTTAGTATGTTTTAATATTTCCATATATCAAATTTAGTATATTTTTCTCTGGTGTCAAACTCGAATATAAAATCAAAGTTTATGTTTTATATTCTACTGTATCAAACTTATATTGAGTATAATATTCATAAGTGTCACATTTTGTGAATTCTGATACATATTATATGTGTATGAGATTTTCATAAATCAAGATTTATCTATTATGATACATCATGCACATGTATCAGATTCTCATTTCTCAATATTTAATGATTCTGATACATTAATTTTTTACATAAGAATTCCATGTCTCAAGATTTAACGTTTATGATGCATCTTGCTTATGTATCAGATTTGCATTTATCAAGATTTACTGCATATGATAATCTACAACCTATATCAAATAAGATCTTATGTATCACCCACAACTCTTGTGTAATTATGGTTTTCGAAAAGATAAGAATGTTTATGTTTGTGAAAATAACGATCCAAAAAATAAAAAATGTGAGATTTCATTAATCCAAGTCAATGAGAACCGATAGACGTCCTTTATTTTATTTTAAAATAAATTGTAGCAATAAAATGTACTAATCTTGATACATATCAACTGAAAAAAGATTTTTATATTTATGTCACGTGTCAAACTCAAATATAAAATATAAAAATAGATCTTATTATATGATTCAAATAGAATATATACCGAGATACCACAAACATCATATCTATTTAGGAATGAAATTACAAGTCTTTCTGTTGTGGACTTCGTGGCCACAACGTCCACAAGAATTTGTGCTACTTGTTATCTTCTCACTAGCGAACTTTTTTCTCCCTTTCTTTGGTCTTCCTAGCATCCTTTTGTATATTGGCGGCAAGACAAATTCTTCCAAAATTTCCTTCGGACCAGTCCAGTCTTTCTTATCTGGCATTGAAACCATTGGTAATTCATAAGTATTTGTCAACGCCTTTGGTTTGTAGTAATCAGAACAGTATGGGTGCAGGTCAGTAATGTTCTTGCTCTTCAACACTGCAATTGCATGTGGACATGATATCTCGTCTAGTTGAAATCTACCACAAGTGCATGTTTTTCTCTCTAGACACACAATGTATCTTATACCTAATTCGTAAACAGAATAAAGATAGTCTGATGAAGAAATAACCTGCAGGAATTATATTTCAAATATATGTATCAGTACTCCTTCCTCACATACACAACTATGTATCAGAACTGATGTAAAAGGGTAATAATTATCACAGGATATACATAACAGATGAATCAACAGCCAGCAAGAAATAAATTTCACATATATGTGTCAGAAAGTATGTATCAATTACAGAAATGATGTATCAGAAATGATTTATCAGTATATATTTAAAACATGTTATGTTTATATGTGTTAGTACTTATATATCAACTACACATTTGATGTATCTGAATTGATATATCAGTGTATAATGAGCACAGGCTATACCTGAATGACGAAGCAACAAACTGATATAAATAAACTTCACATATATCTATTAGTACTTATGTATCATCTACACAACTAATGTATCTACACTGATGTATCAATATATATTTAAAATATTTTATGCATAACTGATTAATCAACAGCCTGAAGGAAAATAATCTTTACATATATGTATCAGAACTTATGTATCAAATGTAGAACTTATGTATCATAATTGATGTTTCATTATTTAATTAGCACATGTTATACATAAATGATGAATCATCAGCCATCAAGAAATAAATTTCACATATATGTATCAGAAAGTATGTATCAATTACAGAAATGATATATCAGAATTGATGTATCAGAACTGATGTATTAGTATATATGTATCAAAAAGTATGTATCGTGTATCAGAACTGATGTATCAGTATATATGTATCAGAAAGTATGTATCGTGTACCAGAACTGATGTATCAGTATATATGTATCAGAAAGTATGTATCGTGTACCTTCATTCTCGAACACTTGATCGTGTTTGAAACTAGGATATCTTCAAATTTTTTACCCAAAGTATATTTTGTATAAGATGCTATTTCCCTATTTTTGCAGTTCCAAGAACCAAATAACATTCTCGTTTGCTCCAAAAAGTCAATTATAGGCAGCTCTCGTGCTTCAACAAGACATCCATTAATATATTCTGCGATGTTAGAAGTCATCATTCTACCCCTGTTGACAGTGGCATGAACCCTTGACCACTTTTCGTATCCTGCATTTTTTAAATATTGTGCCATCCGTTGATCGATTCTTTCAACTCTGGCCATTAATTTATCGACTTCATCTTTTCGGTATGCCTTGGCCATTGAATAGAAGATGTCACTTAGTACAACTTTGCTCCTTTTGTATTTAGTACACACATTTTTCCATATATGCCATACGTATGCAAAATGAGGAACATTGGGAAATACCATGCTTACACTCTTGATTATGCTTTCGTTCCTATCTGATACAACACACATATTGTCCCTCTCACCAAATGCATTCTTCAAATTCTGAAAAAACTACATCTATGATGCATCATTTTCTGTATCAACAATACCATACGCCAACGATAATATGCAACCTAAAAAATCAATAATAGCGATACAATAGTTATTAGAATTCATCAGATTCACAACAAATGTGACAAATGAGACGACATATTGTTATTCAATAAGCAACAGTATCAGAAAGTAATACCTACCCCATTAAGTGTGCTAGCTAATACAAATGTCCCTTTATAAGGTCCATCAAGATGCGCACCGTCAACAACAACTACTGGTCGACAAAATTGAAACCCCCTCATCAAGGGCCTTAACGCTATGAACAAATACATGAACTCATCAGTTGATGACTTGTGCATACTTATGTATGAATTTGGATATACGGTTTTTAGAATATGTATGTATACAGGCAGCTGTCTATATCCATCAGCAGAGTTTCCCCTTAACATCTCCAAAGCATGCTCTTTTGAACGCCATGCCTGTTGATAGGTAATATCAATTTCATACGCTGATTTAATATCCTCTCGTATATCATTAGGGGTGAGAATTCTCTTATGATTAACCAATTTAGGTGCTGTAAATGCACTAACAAAAGCCTTTGTAGCATGAATTTTGTTGAAAATCCTATCTCTCAATGCACATGAATGTTCACTATTGAAATATCTAACTTTGAATATATCCGATTTTTTCCAACATGAAGCTTTCATTCTCCAACAACAGCCGTCTGAAAGGCATACTAACACATAACTGCATTTGTATAAAAAAATAACATGTATCATACCAATATTTTTTCATATATAATATCAACAAATAAAGTGACATACTGATAGGAAGTGTGTCAACGCATGTACTTGATACATACTTCTTTGTATGTATTATGAAAAAAAAAGCATCTAATACATAAAGTCATATGAATCTGATACATACTGACAACATTATTACCATTTTTTAACTGAGTTACAGAAATAGAGTTTTGATGTATCATGACAGGAAAAACTAATTTTTTTAAAGAATGTATCAGATACACACATTCATATATATCTGATACATACTGTTGGATAATATCCAACATCAAAATTTCCAAATGCAGAATATGCGCATACCTTTTACTGTCGGATCTTTTAACCTTAAAATTAAATTCATTATTGATATTGTATTTGGCCATTACATCAACTAGAGTTGCTTTATCCTTATAGAATTGATTCTCCTTCACTTCCGCACCATTTGTATCAGCTATGTAGTTTGTCAAATCCAATTTTGCTATATAACAATTTGCGACATTACCAGATTCTTCTAAACCAAAAATATGGGACTCATTCGCTTTTGATTCGGCACAAACGATTGCTCCAGATGTACTGTCGAATGATTTTATCTCACATCTTTTTATATCAGAGCTTGATATGCACAGGGGATAATTTACTAAACCAGACTCTTTCTTCTTCAACTCTATATAAAAATTAACACCCATATCATTACGAATATAAATTGACGACGAGTTACCTTCAACTATGTATCGGATTTCAATATTTTTCTCTGATTCATCCACACTCAATTCAGCAGCGATTGCTGCTTTTAGATTTGAGTAAGATACATTGTCACCGACAACGATTCCATCACTTTTGTATTGTTCATAAGTAATATCGGATTGCCAAACTCCAAAATATCTCAGCAGTATCGGGATATTCATATCGATTAATTCATAAAATGCGAAGTTTGCTTTGAATTGATGCTATGTTGTTTTAATTGGAGTCGATGCTCTGACTTTTGTCTTCAAAATTCATGTACATAACTGTCGCCTTCTTTAACCAATTAATCTCATTAATTAGATCAGTAATTGATATAAAGAGCCAATCATACCTTATCTCAATCTTCTATCCATAAATACCTGATCTGCATTAACTATTCTATAGCTAAAGTTATGTATCAGATACATAACTTATGTATCAGATACATAACTTATGTATCAGCAAAAGTGAAAAAATAATTGAAATCAACTTCGGTATGAATTGCTGCTCTGTTTTTTCCATTCGAGATGACGCTCTATTTTTTGGCTTGAATCTTCATGGACATAACAATTGCTTTTTTTAACAATTGATGTATCAGATACATAACTGATGTATCACCAAAACTGGAAAAAAAAATTGAAATCGAAGTTGGTTTGAATTTATGCTCTGTTTTTTGGCTTGAATCTTCAAGTACACAACCGTTTTTTTTAATCAAATTAATCCCATTAATTAAATTAGTAATTAATTTAAAGAACCAATCATCCCTTATATTAAGATACTATCCATAAATAGATGATCTTCTTTAATTACTCATTAGATAATTGTTGTATCAGAAAAGTTGAAAAAAATGGGATATCGAGTAATTTTGATACAATGAGGGATGTATAGTAATTAGACTTTTCCATTATGGGATTTAGGTAAAGTTTACTTTCAATATGCTTTTGCCAAGGACTTTCGACAACTGTTTTTCACCTCAAAATTTTTGAAATAGAATCAGAAATTCAAAGAGCTAAATCTTTATCGACTTTAGAACAACACTCAAAAATCCAAATTTGAAGGGCAAGAGGCAATCCACCTAATCTATAGTACTGATTGGTTGAATTAAGCTTGTGTCTCACATTATCAAGCAATTTCTTGTAGACATCTAAACCCTATGGGTAAGAATTGAATTGTCCACTTTTCACAAGTTAGAAATCTCAATTACTAATTTGGTATTCATTGTTCTCATATGAGAACAAAAAATCATTAATAAAAAACAAAACAGCTAGTGAAACGGCGGAATCATCATCATGAATTTTTTTGATAAAAACAACTCGCATAGATGATTCTTTTGAACACTGATTTGTTCAGGAAAATAATTTCTCAACAACCGACAAGAAAAATTTGGAACATTAATAGAGCAACCATTACTAACACACTTTAAGCTTGTAATTAATCCAAATTCCCTAAGCCCGAAAAATAGCCTCTTCTTTTTTAATTCAACAGCAAACACATCATCTGATGTGTGTTTTAACTCCTTGTTCATAAGGCAATGAATAAGTTGGAGTTATGTGGTCACTTTCGGAAGGTCAAGAAAGTAACCAAAATAAGTATTCCTAAACAACTCAAGCTATTTTTCAGATAAAGAAAATTTTATTTTCTCAATCACGTCATGATTAGTATATGACGACCACCTACTTGAAGAATAAAAAATATCTGGATGTCTCCAGAATTTATGATCCTACATATAAATAATATCAATCTATCACTATAGATAATTATATCTTAACATGAACCCTCAAATAGGACTTAAAACCAGCAACAATATAGTAAGCTTAATTAAAATCAACAACAACATTTAAAATCAACACCAATATACTAACCTCAATTAGAAATATGTAGAGAAAGGACACAAAGCATAGGAGACCAAAGTAGTAGAAGAACAAAATGAAGAAGAGGGTCATGATGATCGCAGTTCTTCATTTACAATCAATGATATCCCCTCAAAGTTTTCGTTATACCAACAATTTGTGCAGGCAAGAATACCCATTTGCCAAAATCTTTTCTTTTTAATTAATAAGTAGCTAATTGGACAAACTTGGTTTGTATCTTTTTATTTGTTGCAGTCACCAAAAGAGGATATAAGTTATCTGCAGAAATTCTTCTTGATGTACGTAGGTGGGATGGTGCCCCTTCATTTTCAGGAAGATTTCTACGGGATTGCACTTTTGAGGTATACTTTGAACTACCCTGTGTACTTGAAAAACTGATAATTTTAGCTTATTTGCTGCTCATATGCTCTTTATGTTTAGAAGAGCATAAAATATAATACATAAATTAAAATAAAATAAACTATAATGAAAGTATCAAATACACAAAAAAAATTATTTTTGTTCTTTACAGATCACTGTCTCTAATTCTTTTCTAATTCAACTTTAATGTGTGTGTAATACACATTTTAGTTCAAAGTTTAATTCATTTATGTGGTGTACAGATTACTGAAGACTTTTTTCATTAACTACAGGTTTCATTCATCTCTAATTATCTTCTAATTCAACTTTAATGTGTGTGTAATACATATAGTTTAAAGTTTAATTCATTAACAAAATAGTAAAAATAAGTTTATACCTTTAGAAAATAATATGCATGCCAAGAAAGAACATACAAACAAAAGTAAGGATCATTTTGTTCCTCTTTATTTCCTTTTATAAGCAAAAACTACAATTGTGTATACAATAGAAGTGATTTATCAAATATCAGCTCATACTTAGAGAAAATCCTAGTAAAAATTAAACCAACAATATATACCCAATGTAATTCGACAAGGGTGGTGTGTACACAGTCTTACCCCTACCTTTTGAAGATCAAGAAATTGTAACTGATAGACCATCGGCTTAAATAAAACAAAAATAATATATTTGAGAAGAATGAATTCATTTCCTCATAGCAGTAATCAAATACTAGATGTGTTTCTTGTGATTTGCACCAAAAAGAACAGAAGCAAAACTAGTGACAATGTTCAGCATGACTAATATATATAAGTGACTTCTTTGTGGAGTACAGGCTTGCAACTCGTAAACATGCATAATTTTAACTGAATACAGACCGAGTAGAGCCACATTTCAATCAATTCATCAACTACACCTTAGAGCAAAAACTAAATACATTCCTCATATGAGCATGTTCTTTAGAAATATCAAAAGGATGGTTATACGGTCAAACTAGATTTCAACACTATCTTTGGAAATAAAACAAGATAGACCTTTGGTGAAACATCCTAATTCTCTTCTAATTCAACTTTAATGTGTGTGTAATACACATTTTAGTTCAAATTTAATTCATTTTTGTGGTGTACAGATCATTGGAGACTTTTTTCATTAGCTACATATTTCATTCGTCTCTAATTCTCTTCTAATTCAATTTTAATGTGTGTGTAATACTCATTTTAGTTCAAAGTTTAATTTATTTTTGTGGTGTACAGATCACTGAAAACTTTTTTCATTAGCTATAGGTTTCATTCGTCTCTAATTCTCTTCTACTTCAACTTTAATTCATTTTAGTTCAAAGTTGTAATACACATTTTAGTTCAAAGTTTAATTTATTTTTGTGGTGTACAGATCAGTGAAAAACTTTTTTCAATTAACTATAGATTTTATTTTCTCTTCTAATTCAACTTTAATGTATGTGTAATATATTTTAGTTAAAAGTTTAATTTATTTATATTTATTTATTTTAAAAAATAAACAAATTGCAACACAAAAGATCTAACAATTCCTGGCAAAACTTTCAACAATCACTGATATAATAAACTTGAACAAATAAATTTAGACTATAATAAAAGTATCAAATACACAATTGTTTTCTTCAACATCTAGCACACAAGTTCAAAACAACAACAAACTAAGAAAATACACATAAACAAACTGAAAATGCTATCAGTTAAATAATGTGTTGGTAGAATGACATACCGGATATTAGGGTTGGGCATTCGATATTCGGATAATTCAAAGTATATATCAAATATCGAACTTTTAAACTTCGATTCGGTAATCGATAAATTAAAATTCGGTTCGATACGGTATTCGATAATACCATAATGAAGTCAAGAATCAAGTCCACACGAAATATGTTAGTACATCATATTCACAATAACAACAATAAAAGATGTGAAGATTTTTAATAACAAAGATAGTATATTACCGAAGTAGAAAAGATAGTACATAAATATAGAGATAAGAAATTAAACATAGAGCTAAATGAAGATAATTTTCATTATCAGTTGATCAGTTCAGGTCACTCAGTTCAACATAATTACATAGCGATGATAACCTGCCCAATTGCTAACAAAAAAAATAGCAAAAATTTAGATCTAATTATTTCTCAATAAAATGATCCATATTTAATTTGTTTTAGATTATAAGAAGAGAGGATGCAACTTTGGGTGTTGAATGAATTCATCAAAAGCAGGGGAACACAGAACACTGCATCCGAACAACAACACTCAACAACATAAGCTGCAGCAGCAATTGACACCTACAACATACAACAATAGCAACAAAAAACATAAGCTGCAATAGCTACACTACACTTGCAACACACAACAATAGCACTCAACAACACCCATCTGCAACAGCAACAATTGACACATGCAACACACAACAACAACAACAACAAACAACATAAGCTGCAGCAGCTACACTACACTTGCAACACACAACAACAGTAACAAACAACATAAGGTGCAGCAGCTACACTACACCTGCAACACACAACAACATCAACAAACAACATAAGCTGCAACAGCTAACGATGTTGTGTTATAGGATACAATAAGCACAAATAGTTTGAACTGAGAACATATCATTACATCAATACATCATAGCTTGGAATTTTTGCTTAATAAATATCTCTTCAGAACATCCATAACTGATTCAAAATCTGTTTTCACTGTTATTCAGCTTGAACAATACAGTCAATATCATCCATATCTAAAAAGAATTTAAAATGTGTCAACAATTAAACAAAGTAAAAAAATATAAAAATAAAATATAAAAACTGAAAAACATACCAAGTTCAAGTTTCATAAGATCATTAAAATATTTTTCAATATTTATGGGATAAGGCTCATTTCAACGCCAATCTTGAAGATAAATAACAGCTTGCACCAATTTCGGAGTCAAAGAACTTTTAAATGAATCAAGAATACGGTCCCCGGTGCTAAAAGCACATTTCGATACCACGCTAGAAATTGGAATTGCCAATACATCATGAGCCATCTTAGAAAGAATATTATATCTAGGAGAATGAGCTTTTCACCACGACAAGATATTAAAATTGTCGTCATCATCATTCAGCTCTAGTTCTTCACTAAGATACTTTTCCAACTCTGATTTACCACACAAACCTATACCATCTTGTTTGTTCCTCTTCATTTAGATCCTATTTCTCACTTTTGTTGATTTTGTGCTAGTGTTAGAGATACATGAATCTGATGTCTGACCCGATAAATCAGAGAGAGAAGATGAGCGTCGAGATACATTAGAGAATTTTCCTACATACTCTTCCAACATAGATTTCATGTAAGTTACCATTTCATCTTTTATTTCACTCCCCTTTTCATCTCCAAACATATCCTCAAGTGCGTCGCCAACATACTCAAGTTTGTTACGAGGATCTAAGATACAGGCAATAAAAAGCACTTTATTCATTTTTTTAGGAGCACCCCAATATTAGACAAACTTTTCTTTCATTTTTTCTCCTATTTTTGCCAAAGAAGGATCATTATCTTCCATACACTCTCTTAAATGATTGAGAAGCTCAACTATATCTTCAAAGTGACCATTAGAAGTGACGTAGAGTGAACCTGAAATCTTCTCAGTTAGATCATAAAATCTTTTAAGAAATATTACCATATTTCTCACCTTTTGCCAATCATCACTTTCAAGTACACCTGCAACACTTCCATCTTCACAAACATGATTAGCAAGATAAGTTGACAATCCACCATCTTTAAGATCAAACCTATCAAATGCACTCTCAAAATGTTGTGCGGCATCCAACATCAAGTAGGTCGAATTCCACCAGGTTGAAACATCTAAACATATTGACTTCTTACTGTCTATATTTTTTAGTTCACAATATTCCGCAAATTTTCTAATCCTTGCGGAAGATTGTCTAACATATTTCACCATTTGCCTAATACATTTGATCGATGAACCAACTTCTTTCATGCCATCTTGCATAATGAGATTCAAAATGTGAGCCATACATCTCACGTGAAGATGGCTACCACATTTCATGTTAGATCCCCAAGTAACTATTTATTTGTGTAACTCTTTCACCATGACATCATTAGAAGAAGCATTATCTATAGTTATAGTGATTATTTTCTCTAATTTCCAATCAATCAAACGCTTACTAATACAACGGGCCATTTCGTCACCCTTATGACTAGTAACAACCTGAAAGTTTAAAATTCATTTATGCAAGAGCCAATCACTATCAATAAAGTATACTGTCAAACACATATAATTTATTCTTTGTATAGAAGTCTATGTGTCGATGGTTAGACAAACTCTCGGTGATGTTTCTTTTAAATACTTCATAAAATTTTGTCTCTCTTCACCAAAAACTACATAACAATTTCTAGTTACTGTTCTACGTGAGGAACTCGGAATAAAGGTTGGGTTTTTTTCATAAACTTCTTAAAACCTTCCTTTTCAACAAAACAAAAAAGGAAGCTCATCAAGGATTAACATCTCAACTAAAGCCCTCTGAGATGCCTCTTGATCAAAAGTCCAAATTGCCCCATTGCGCATTTCACCTTCTAATGGAAAATTTAAATTTAATTGTTTGTACTTGGAATTGGAAGTGTTAACCTTATTTGGATTTTTAGGACAAGTTTTCAAATGTTTATTCAGTCCACTTGTTCCATTTTTAGTTGAATCAGCTAAGAGAACTTTACCACAATGCTTGCACTTTGCTTTATTAATTCCATCTTCTATGAGCTTATCATAATGCGGCCAAGCAGTAGATCTTGATTCTATAGCTTTCTTCTTCACAGTCACTGAATGTTGTTCAACTTTCGGTGTTGAATCAAGAGACTCACTAAGAGCCAGAGATGCGCTTCTACTGACATTGGTTGTTCGACTTGTTTTATCTTCTATCTAAACATAGAAGAGATTACAAATGTTATTAGAAAAGGAATGGGATGACTTACAGTTAGGAGGCAAGTGTTGTGTGAGTCTTGGTTCAGAACACACAAGTAAGTGTGGTATTTTGCTGAGTGAGAAGCAATTCGTATATGGGTTCAGAACACACAAGTCAGAAATCGTGGTGTATAGATATATTTGTCCACTTTTTTCAACTAAACTCAAAAAAGGACAAAAACTTCATAATCTATTTAAAATAGAATTTAGGGTATGCGTATTATTGGGGGGGAAAATAGAGACAAATTTGAAGGAAGATTGGAAGACAAAGAGGAAGAGAAGAAGCAAAGAGAACTTACTTTCAAGTGAAGCAGTGAAGGTGAAGGCGGCGTGAAGCGGTGAATGTGATGGCGGTGTAAAGCGGTGAAGGTGATGGAGGCGTAAAGTGGCGAAGGTGAAGGCGGTGTGAAGCGGTAAAACTGATGGCGGCATGAAGTGGTGAAGTTGAAGGGCTGAAGGCGGTGTGAAGCGGTGAGCTCAGAACTTCTAAACTCAGAACTGAAGTAGTGAAGTATTGAGGTGAATACTGAATAGGTTAAGTTAAGTGTTATTAGTGTGTTAGCCTGTTAGGGACTTAGGGTATGTTAAAGGCAACTGGGATGGACTTCAGTAGTTAAATTATAGGAATGGACCTATAGCCCTTTATGTTTAAAAGAAATCTTTAGGAGGCCCAACAGAAATAATTTCGGTATTTATCGAATACCGAATGGGATAATTATAAATATCGAAATCAAAACCGAAATATCGAAATTTAACATTTCAGTACCGAATACCGAAATATCGAAATAGCTGGTTCGGTTCGGTAAGTTAGTTTTCGGTATTTTAAGCCCACCCCTACCGTATATAGACTCTCTGGCAGAACCGTATGTTTGCTCAATCAATTTCGATTTTTTGGATTCTTCTCCTGAGCAACTGTAGGTCTCACTTTCTTTGACTAAAATTGAGGAGGTAAATCCTCAAAATCATCATCAGTGTCAACAACTTTCTTAGATGTCGATACAATATCAACTCGTTTTCTTTTCGATTTAGATTTAGAGTTCAACTCAGTGGTTTTTTTCTTACTTATACCGTCCTTTTTCTTCACATGCATTGCTTGAAAATTTTGATTAACCTCACCACCAACTTCTTCTGGAGATTGATTTGCAGAAATTCCCAAACTAAAAGTAGGACCGCTATTCACTTCATCACCACCGATTGAATCAACAATTTGAATTCGTGGGCTTCTTCTAGGAGATTTTTGACCTTCCATTATAATTGTGCACCTAAAACCTTCGAATTCCGTCTGAAACAAATAAAAAGATAAAGGAATAATGAAAGAATGAAGAAACCCTAAGAGAAGAGAAAGAGAGAGAGCCATAAAAATGAAGAAAAAATCCTAAGAGAAAGAGAGAGATAATGACACACTTTTTCTTTTCCCCAAATAAAAAAGTGTATATAATGTCTTATTTAATTAAAGTATTGTTAGTAATTGTTAAAAATGGTAATAAAATAAAAGTATGTTTAAAAATAATAAATATTTTTGAAACACATTCTATTAAGTAATTTTTTCAAAAAAATAAAAAGAAATAGCTCATTTCTCAGTTCCCAAAAAGAAAGTTGTTGGAATGAAATTCCACTCCACGATCAAGAGAGACCAACGACATGGAAGCTTCGGTAGTCTATTTCATCAAGCTTGGATACACCACATCTAAGATGCCCAAAGATCTCACCGGCACCGTGTGTTCTAGTCTAAAGAAGACTTCTTCGATTTGATTCCCACATATCTACTTCAGCTTAGTGAGGTGAGACTCAATAATCTAATCCTTGTTATTGCTTGATGGATATCAACTAATCTCTATTTCTTTCTTGAAGGGGTTTCTTCATCTTGATGCCTAGTCAATCTGTGATAAAGCTAAGACAACACCCTCCTCTTTCTTCTAGAATAGTGGTAACATTCTCCCTTCTTTTCCTTAATGAAATTCCAAACCTTAAATTTGATTCTCTAATAGGCTGAGCTCAAATAAGACAACACCATTGTCAAGACAATCCAAATTGATGGTCCAGATTTTCATCAAGGTAAGAATCTAAATATTATAATTATTGTGACTGAAAACTTTGTTCATATCTTACTAGTTTCACATCTAGTTAGAGTTGGAAATGAGTGTTTCTACATTTTGTTATTCAAATGTGAGGAACTTGAGCATCCATGGAAAGAAGTACTTTTCCTTCCCTAGGTATCTCTCGATATTGTAGAAACTTTTTTGAATCTATACCTACACAAGAAAAAAAATGTAGTGAAATAATCTTCCACCATGTTTCCTTCCCTCAGAACATGATGGACTTCCACCTATAAGCCTTGTCTCAACCAATTGATCTTTCCAACTATCATGCCAATATTTCAAGAGATCTCACATATCCCATTTAACACCTTTTGCACTACCATAGAATTAGCTTCTATAATAAGAGGAGTATAATTATGAGCCAAACAATACTCTAAACCTTCTCTATTACAATAACTCTTGCTTCTATGAATGATTTAAACCCCAAATGGTAAGAAGCAGCAAAAACAAAATCCCCTACCCAATTCCTAAGACAAAATCCTGTTGCACTAGGTCCAGGGTTGCCTTTTGAGGCTCCATCAATGTTGCAGTTTGTTTTTAGTTCATTTTGGTTACTTCACAAAGTGACAATTCATCACTTTTGTCCAAGATAAGTAGTCAGCTCTCATTGTAATACATGTATTAGTTATGCAAGTTTTTAAATTATTAATTAAAAATCATATTATTTATATGTAAATAAATTATTTTTATCTACCTATCAAATGTCGTATAATTTATATAAAAATTAATATATGAATAACTTATTTTTATTTACCTATCAAACGCCATATAAGTTATATGAAAATGTAACGACCTAAACAATCATTATATAAAAAGGCACTTCATGTGAAAGAGATTGGGATAACATGGTGAAATTTCGCAAATTAGGCTATTACAGAACTGAGACTGCCCCGCCATAGTAGGCTTACTTCCGTTATGGTGGTGCTGCTTATAACAGGATCTGACCGCTATAGTAGGGTCATCGGGGGTAGAATCTCTGAAGCATGAATCCTTTTATTTTATTTCTACCTTTCAGTGGTAAAATAGACAAGGGTCACCCTAAAAATCCTCAAAGGAACTCATCTAGACTTGAGAACAAGGGAGAGAAGGAATCTTAGCGCAAAGAGGGTCGCAACCCACGAATTTCAGCTTGCCTCTTATGTTTTACCTTTCGAAAGTTGGAAATTGCTCTGGAATTTGTCAGCATCTACTTGGCACCCAGGTAGGCTAGTTTTCTTAACCGAGTAATTGTAGATCTGTTCTCATTTATATAATATATTGTCAATTGATGAAAGATTTCATGTCTAGACCTTCGGGCATATAGTCTTAATGACTGAATGTGTTGTTAATATTGTTTAAGGGTAGAAGTGTATTGGTTGGGTTATGACCTTTCTATGACTAAAGGTAAGTGGTCAGTTCTTGATTGTTAGCTTGGATAATTTCTGTTGATATATTTGGTAGTTCCTAAGTATAAAAGTGTGTTTATAAGGGGGTCCATTACTAGTCTATGGCTATGTATAAGCATAGGTGCATATATGTATATGTGTTTGATTATGTGACTGCCCATGTGAACTACTCGTGTAACGCATTCTCAAGGAATAATGGTTGAATGTGAATATCTTCATGTTGATAATCTCATGCAATGAACATGTCTAAATTACTTGTGATCTTAAGTGTGGTTGTTGTATTGTGAGTTGTGATTTTATATGTGATTTCATATGGACTGGGTGTCATGCCCGCACAATTGGATTGGGTACTACGCCAGTACGACTAGATTGAGTACCAAGCCAGTACAATTGAAACAGGTGCCACACTGATATAATTTAATCGAGAACCACGCTAATATAGTAACTATGTTTGGGATCGGGTACCACACCGGTATACTAATAGTTTGGATGTAGGTTCCATGAGAGAATCATTAATTGACACTGTTGTATTATGATTCATCATGTTCATGTTGTATAATGATTCAAATATAAGGACTGAGAGTTCGAGTGGTTTATATTCATGCCGAGATGATGTGTCATCTACTCGATTGTTGTGACTCTTGAAGTGGTTTACTAAATAGTCAAGGCTAGAGTGTTGGCGTGAGAGCATGAGGTAAAGTGGTAGAGTAGTTAGACAGGGTTAGTAGTGACTATAATTGGGAACTCCTCTATGTGATAGAAGGCCTAAGCTATGATTAGATAAAGTGTTAGGTCGGGGAAGCTTCAGTGTATGTCCAAGTGTTAGCTTTGGAAAACATTAGCATAATAAGAGGATGGAATGAACAATGGTAAAGTTGGTAGCGGAATAGGTTAGGAGGATGGAATCAAGTGTGCTAATTACGGTTAAGCTAATAGGGATGGTAAGAGTATGCGGATAAAGATTTTGGTGGTGCATTTTCTTATTGCATGTTTTCTTTTGCATATTTACTTTATATTATGTGGTGGGTTTCAGGCCGATCCATAATGCCTATCAGTACGTGTTGTTTGTACTGATTACTCTTGTTATGATACTTGGCATAGTTTGATTGTAGGATCAGTGATGTTTCTTAGGAGAAAATGATGATGATCTCCAGCAACTTTCACTCCTTCTTTCCTTATGGTGGAAGTTGTGTCTTATTTTTTGTATATTGTACTCTGTTAGTAGCTCTTGTATCTAATTAGACTAGTTCCTTAGGAGGATTGTATTAGTGTTTTAAAAGAAGTTTTTAGTCAACTTGTAAAAGGCGTTCTATTTAAATCAAGGTTGAGATCAATGGTCGACCATCGTTGGTGATGGACCAGGCAATGTGATTATTAATTCCTACGCAATATGAAATCAAAAGAGAATGTCTGATTGAATATTTTTGAAACATGCATGTTTTAATTAGATTAGTCTGCTCGAAGATTTCTGCAATATCATATTCAAAAAGCGCATATTTTCTCAGATTCAAGGATTGATCTAAATATCACATGCAAAATTTAGGCTAGATGAGGAGACATCCCAAGACATAAGGCCACAATCAACAAAATAAGGTCTAGCTCTAGAGTCACAATACTGGTCAATCTGTTGGCCAAATTTTCAAGGCAAGCTACTATAAAAATAATGAAGAAATAAGGAAAGAAAGAGACATAATGCAATATGACTATCTCCCAAAGTATTTTTCAAACCGTAAAATTCAGAAATGCTCAAATATTGAGTGCATAATTTTACATCCTAAATTGATGAAAAATAAGCTAGAGACCATATCCGAGAATTAGAAGGAAAAGATGGAGTCTCGAAATGAAGACTAACAACATCAACAAGATACTAAGAAACAATCCATAATAAAAAAAATTCAACCTGATTCTTATCGAGTGAAAGAATAGTTGAAAACCCCAAGGTGTGGAGTGGAACACAATAAAAAATAACAAAGTACTTGACAGAAAGGAGGAGGATAAAGGTATCAAAATTCAAACTCTAAATTAATGTGAGACCCT
The DNA here is from genome assembly GCF_947179165.1 of Solanum dulcamara. Lineage (NCBI taxonomy): Eukaryota > Viridiplantae > Streptophyta > Magnoliopsida > Solanales > Solanaceae > Solanum > Solanum dulcamara. Next base: position 13,627,260 of record NC_077242.1, read on the forward strand.
TAACACTAAGTAAGAAAGAGTGAAAGAAGTATTATTATTGTCATCATTATCATTATCATTATCATCATCATCATTGTTGTTGTTGTTGTTGTTTGTCATGATCCAAAATGGGCCGTGAGTGGCACCCACACTTAACCGACTAGGTGAGAGAACCAACGATACAAACCCCAACTAATAATAATAACGTGGAAGCTCAAATAAATACATTTTCCCCAAAATCTAAAAGTCATCACATGAAGGACATATAATTCTAAAATACTAAGTCTAGAATGTTAAACACTAAAATAAAATAAGTGACATAGTTTGTGTCCAAACACTAAGGACATCATGTCATGACTAAGAGAATCAATCGTCAGCTAGAAGGATAACTCACCCTGAAATCTTATGAACTGGAGAATGACTAAAGCTGAGGTCGAGTCGAAGTCGGTGGAACACTCACTGCACCTGTAATATCCCCTAAAAACGTTGTATACGATATTTCAATTTTTGCCTAAACATGATACAGCCTCTGTATTTTGGTCATAACTTTTCATAGAAATATCCAAATTGAGTGATTCCAATTTCTGAGTAACCACAAGATCATTACCTACAACCTTTATGAAGACCATATTTTAAGATTCGGAGGTTAAGTAGGTCAAATAAATTAATCTTTGTAAGGTAGGATGCTGTTACGGAAATGAGTGTTTATAGAAGAAAAATCATATCTCACTGTAGGTTTATCCAAATTGGTTGATTCTTGAACGATATGAAACTAGACTTCTATATCTACAATTCTTATGAAGATACCAAATCCTAATAAGGAATTTATCTTATTCAAACGCAGCTCCCAAAAACAGTATTCTGTCAAAGATAACTCATTTCACCTACCATAGAAAGATCTAGATACATTTGACATCACTCATGACATAAATTGTCCTCCATTTAACATCATCCATGACATCAATATATTCCACTAAATTTTCAGATTTTTATTTATAATTATTTTATTTATTGTTAGGTCATCTTTCCCACCTATAAATACCCACCTTATTTTCTCATTTTATTCATCAAGCTTTCTCAAGCAAATCTTCTCTCTATACACATTATCAAATATAGTTTTAGTTCTTAGTAGTGAAGAAATACTATTCCGGTGATTCATATATTCCGGGTAGTACACAAAACGTTCCGGCAAGGAGAGAAGCTAGGACTCAAGAGTGTTCATTAAGTCTTCCGGTACCAACTAAAGCTTCGGTTTCCAGGTATGTAAGGTTTCAATGAGAGTATTCATTCCACTCTCATGTCTAAATTATTTTAATTATATGATAAATTATATTTATTTTCTTTAAGTTTTACTCTAAGTTATGTGGTGTTTATCCATGAATTCTTCCATCCATATAGTCCAAAAACTCTTTCAATTAAGTCTCTTGATTTCAAGTAATATTTTGTTATGGTAATTTTTATTTTTACTTAATAGTATGAATCATGGTTAAACTAATGATTATTGGTCTATTTTGATACAACATAATTTTATATGTATGAATTGATGGATTGCAAGTAATTTATTTATTTATATTTTTAAAGGTTGTTGAAATTCATGGTGAGTTGTTTAAAACATAATTTTTAATTAATGGATTTCAAAGTATTTATGTATATTTATTTACATACATGTTTTTAAGTTGAAGTGATTTGAACCCACCTAATTTTACTATATTTTTAATAAAATTTGACTTGAAAGCTTTGACTCCAAATAAATGTTTATGAAAGCAATATCCATGATAAAAAAGGGAGTCTTATGAAATGAAAGAATGATGAAATGATATGAATGATGGATTCTTTATGCAATAAGGACAATTCTTGCATATTTGAATTATCAAATGTTTTAATGAGCTATTCTACCGAATATGATGTTTGAATTCTCAAGTTATATGCTATGAATATTTTGAAGTATTAAACTATTCCGTGGGAATGACTTAGCACCGAATGAGGCATTGAGGTGGGATTCGGTAAGGGAATCCTAGTAGCAACCCCTTGTCTCATTAACTATGTGCCAACATAGGAGCCCTTGTAGGCTTAGGCTAATGGATCCATAAATAGCCATTAAAGTTAAAGTTAAAGAAATGAATGAAGTTGACGGAGTTCTACCTGGCAAGTAGTCTCTCCGGCCAACGTAGGGGGTTATGTTGGATTCCATGTAATAGCTCGCATGGTCTTAAATGTCGGTTATGGTTAGCTTCCCACAAAATGAATGTTTTAAAGGATATACATATGATTTATTATGCATGTATTACATTATGTTCCATATTACATAAATGTTATAATATTTTCTCAATGTTCATGCATCCTTACATACTTAGTACATTCAAAGTACTAACGCATACTCTTTTACCTACATGATATCACCATGTAGGGATCGGTGCTCCTCCTCGTTCTCCTCCACGTGGCTAGTTGATATTCCATTGAAGACTACTTTTGGTGAGTTCCCATGTTCCGGGAACAATACTCCTTTGTCTTTCTAGCTTATGATATGTTAAGATATTTTATTATGGCATTTCTTCTATTATGATTGAGGGTGAGCTAGGAACTTGTCTTAGCCCCATTAAATCTAATAGTTAGAGGTATTGTTGGACATATGTATGTTGAAGATTTATTATTATGATTTCCGCTTGTCTATTTATCATCATTACCTATGAAAGGCTAAAAGAATGCTAAGAGGCTTGTTTGAGGTACTTTCGGGTTCCTCATTCGCCATGTCACGTCTAGGCCCTAGGCTTGGGTCGTGACAGCACCCCACAAAATAAACAAGAAAAGATACAAGTAGGGGTCAGTAAAGGACAACATGTACTGAGTAGGTATCATCGGCCGACTCAAAATAGGAATCAATATGCAATAAGTAATAGCGAGAAATCAACCGTAACACTTAACAGGTGGCAACCAACAAGATCAAGATCAAGTGACAACACAATGAACAATTTCATAACCAATCAACAATATTAAGATCACACATGAGGACTCAAGCCTCCATATCACACCCTTTTGGAAAATGAGTTATTGGAGATTGGGTAGTATTAAGTCATTTTAATTTATTTTCCTTTAATATTACCGTGTCGGAACGTGACACCCGATCCAAATATACCATGTCGGAGCATGACACTCGATCCAAATATATCATGTCGGAATGTGACATCCGATCCAAATATAATTAATTTATCATTCTTTATGATTACCTTCCACTTCATTAACAATATTTCATCAAGCCTTCTTTATTCAAGGCACCATTTTTGATAGGGCAAGTTCAAGATTATGGATTTCATGGCCTCGGGATTTCAGACCAATCACAACAACATATCAACCATCCAAACCACAACAATTAAATGCGTAGTAAACTTCACACACTACTCAATGAATATCAATCACTATTAAGAGTCTATCTATGATATAGAATAAAAACCATAACCTACCTCAACCGAAAAACCAAAGTAAAGCAAGCTAATCCACCAATGTCTTTCCCCTTCTTCAATGCCTCAGACCAATCTCAATCTATCAAATATATAATATTTATAAGTAAACTAATCTGTAAACACCAATATTATATATTTGTTTAACCTAGCCCCAATAACTCACCAAATTCTATAAACACGTTCCTAATCTTAATGCCACTTAACATGTCAACTCCCATAATTTATGAATTTCAAAACTAGGGTTAAACCTCAATTAAATTAAATAATCACTTTAAAACTTGAGCATCTCGTAATGCTTCCGAATGATCAGAATATGTTCAAATACATAATCTTCATAAGAATACGAATCCAATGACACCCATATAGCTATATTTATTTTCGGATAAAAAAATTGGGTCAAAAAGTCATCCCGAGTCATTGAAGTCAAATTTGAAATTTTCTTTTCGATTATGTTCACTCATGATAAAATAAATTCACATGTCAAATTTCAGCTAAAACGGATCGTAATTCGACCCCCAAATCAAGATTTTATGTGAAGAACCCTAGGGTCATATTTCCTTATTTTAGCATTATTTCTCCACCAATATACCCTAAAAATATGCTCATAATCACATAAAAATTTAATGGAAAGGATGAGAATAATTACCTTGACGCTTTGGAATGAAAATTCTTATTTTTCTCCTCTCCTTTATTTTTCTTTTCCCCTTTGCTTTCTTTCTTCCTCCGTATTTTTTTTTTCCAATTTCTGCTTCTGTTCGTCGCTGTTCTCCTCTTCTTCTTTTTTTTTCAAACTAATTATGTATAAAAAAATTATAAACCCTATCCTTTTCCTTTAATAATTGGTATATAGTATTAATTAAATTAACACTTTAGCCCATTAATTTAATTAGTTATTTAAATTCACCCCTCAACTAAATAATCATATTTATTGAATAATCTTAAATACACATTAAAAATTTATGGAATGAGTCTTTTATGAAATAAAAAGCTTTAGTTCTCAAAATGACCTAATGGGTCGTTACATTGTTATTATTATTATTATCATTATCATTATCACCATTATTGTCATCATAATTATCATCATTATTATCATCATTATCATCATCATTATTATCATTATTATTAGTAGTATTATTATCATTATCATCATTACTATAATTATTATAATCATCATTATTTGTTATTGTTATTATTATTGTTATTATTATTATTGTTGTTGTTATTGTTATTATTGTTATTGTTATTATTATTATTGTTGTTGTTATTGTTATTATTGTTATTGTTATTATTATTATTGTTATTGTTATTGTTATTATTATTGTTATTGTTGTTGTTATTGTTGTTGTTATTGTTATTGTTATTGTTATTGGTATTGGTATTGGTATTGCTATTGTTATTGCTATTGTTATTATTGTTATTGTTATTGTTATTATTATTATTATTATTATTTTGGTTCATATTTATGTATTACTAATATTTTTACTAAATGTCTTTACAGGTAACCAGAGTTTCTCCCGAGTAAGTTATTCGAATATAATTCGAACAATATCTTTTATTTATTATTATGTACATTATTGACGTTAGACAAATATTAGAGTGCTCTTCATATTATTGTTTTACTCTATATTATGTGTTTATTTCATATTTATTATACTTGTGCGATATTTTTATCTCCTCCTCAAATTAAAAAATAAATTTAGTCGAAACATACAGTTGTGGATTCTGAAGTATGCTAATACCTTTTCTTTGGAATCACTTGAATCCCTTATCTAGAATCTATTGGTTTCGTAGATATTTTTTTTTATAATTAATTGATTTTCTAATTAACCTAAAATTAGGTGGTGACTCCTTAAAATAATATTTTTTTCTTTAAATTTTATTTTAAACTATTAAATTAATTTTTTTAAAATGAGCCCCACGACGTTGCGCCTTAGTTGCAAAAATAAGAATGTAACATGTCTCATTCGAGACAATGTGTTGAGGGGTGAAGCCAAATAGGCTAGGCTTGATTCATATGGTGTTTTAAAGATTGAGGGCAGGATTTGTGTGCCCAAGGTGTCTAACTTGACCAGATTGATTCTGGAGGAGGCACATTGATCTCGATATTCTATTCATTCGGGTGCGACGAAGATGTATCAGGACCTTAGCAACATTACTAGTGGTATGGAATGAAGAGGGACATCGCAGAGTTTGTGTCCAAATGTTTGACCTGTCAACAGGTCAAGTGTGAACACCAGCGTCTTGGAGGTACGACTTAGAGAATGCTTATTCCTACTTAGAAGTGGGAGCGAATGACCATGGACTTTGCTGTGGGATTGCCTACCACCGTGGGTAGTTATAATTCCATATGGGTAGTTATTGATAAACTGACAAGGTCTACCCATTTCATTCTAGTTCGGGTAAAGTATACGGCAGAGAAGCTAGGCGAGTTGTACATCAGCCATATTGTTTGGCTTCATGGGGTGCCGGTATCTATTTTTTCCGATTGGGGTTCATTGTTCTTCTCACTTTTAGAGGGCATTAAGCATGGTTTGGTACTAGGCTTGATATAAGTACAACTTTTCACCCACAGACTTATGTTCAGTCCGAGCAGACTATTCAGGTGTTGAAGGATACGCTTCGAGCCTATGTTATTGATTTTGGTACTAGATGGGATCAATATTTTTCCTTAGCGTACTTTTCCTACAATAATAGTTATTACTCCAATATTCAAATGGCCCCATTTGAGGCATTGTATGGTAGACAGTGTTAATCTTTTATTGGGTGATTTGATTCAGCTAAGATGGACTCTTTAGACACAAACTTGCTTAGAGATGCCATGGAGCAGGTTCGCATGATTCAGGACAGGCTCTTAACAACCCAAAGTAGGCAAAAGAGTTATACGGATGGTAGAGTTCGACCACTGGAGTTCATAAAGGGTGATATGTTTAGCTTCGAGTGTCACCCATGAAGGGCGTGATACAGTTCGGGAAGAAGGGAAAGCTTAGCCCTCGGTTCACTGACCCATTTGAGATTTTAGGCTGAGTGGGAGAGGTGTCTTATAGATTGGATTTGCCACCTAGTTTGTCAACCATGCATCCTGTGTTTCATGTTTCCATGCTCCAAAAGTATGTTCCGGACGAGTTCCATGTGATCTTCCTTGAGTTCGTTAGAGTTGGATCTATGTTTGACATTTGAGGAGGAGCATATAGTCATTCTTGATAGACATGTCCGTAAACTTAGAACCTAGGAGATAAGTTAAACGAAGGTGTAGTGGAGGCACCATTCAGTCAGAGAGGTGACTTAGGAATTAGAGGATGATATGCGTGCTCAGTATCCTTATCTTTTTGAGGCTTCAAGTACTTTCTTTTACTTTATGTTTGAGGACAAACATAGTTTTTATTGGTGAATGATGTAATGATCTTGAAGGTCATTTTTTAAAATTATTGAAAAATAACCATTTTACCTCTCTCGATAGTTGTCCCGAATCATTTCTGATCAGTGTTGGATATTGGTTTTAGAAAATTCTTTGAAAAGTTGTCCTGGGAGTTTTTGAAATTTTCAGAGGCTTAAAGTGTTCAAAAATGGTATTTGAGACCAACTAAAGCTATGAGTCTCAAAATGAAATTCCGTCAATTCCATCAGCTCCATAATATGGACTATGGTCCACGAGAGTTGATAAAATTAGATTTGGAGTTGCAACAAAGATTTGAGGTCTTGAGTTGTGAATTCTTGAAATTTTGATCATAGAGTTGAATTTGGTCAATGTTTGGAGTTTTGATGCTCATAATATAATTCCAATGACTCTGTTTTATTCGGAGAATGATGTTAGGCCTATGCATAGTTCTTGTGTATTTTTTGGAGGCTCCGAGGGTGTTTTGGTCTTTTTGAGGCTTGGAGTTAATTTGGTTGCGACTTGTTGGATTGTGGGTCAAGGAGACCTTGAATTTAAATTTTAAGGGTTCCATTGAGTCTGAAACGTCGAAATTAGTATGGTAGCATATATAATTTGTGTGTACGGAACTCCAGTCGAATTTCGAGGGTCTATTAGAAAGTTTGAAAAATGGAGTTTTGGAAATTTCTGTGATCTGGTGTATGCATCGCAATCGAGAGATAAGAGGTTCGCTTTTTCGAACTTCGCTTTCATGATGTCCCCTGCACTTTTGCGAAGCCAACTATTTTTACGGGGGTTAATTTCATGACTAGGTGTTGCTTTTGCGAGGGTCGCGATAGCGAGCCTGGAATCGCGATCGCGACACCTGAGAGGGGTTTAGCCAGGGTTTATACATTTTCACCATTTTTAAGTTTGTGAAGCTTGGGTAAGCGATTTCAAGAGAATTTTTGAGGCAAACATATTGGGTAAGTGATTTTAACCCATAATCTTCATAACTCATTACTTAATTGTGGATTTTAACTTGAAAATTGGTGATTTTGAATTGGTTAAATTGGAGTTTTTCAAGAACATTAGAAATTTATTTAAATGGTGATTATGATCTGATTTGAACTCCTTTTCAAAACGGTTTTCACAAATAAATTCCTAATGCTATGAGAAATGTTTTCATCCAAAAATTTCTAAATCTAGACCCCATTTTTCGAATCATATTTTTGAGTCATTATGACCCTTTTTCCCGAATTTCATATTTTTGGTGTCGTTGGACTCAATTTTTTATCGTGAATCATTATTTAACTTGATTATCATGTTTCAGAGTATATTCGAAAGGGGAAGACTCACATTATTGATTGATTGTGATTTTGACTAAGGCAAGTGAACTTTTAAAACTCTGTGAATCTTAGAGGATCCCAAATTTCCTTTCTTGTATGTGTTGGGGAGTAATGGGGATGAGGTTACAGGTTGAATTATTTTGTGAACTAATCTTAATTGATCAACGAGGTTAATAAAAGGTATTATGTGCTAATGTTGTTATTCAAACTGTGACATGTCGTGATGTTGATATCTATGTGTATTTGTTGAGATACTTTGATAACCTCATTGTGATTGCGGATTATTTGAACTTGTCATTTTCCTCATTACATGTATGAGCATGTTGATTGCATTTTGTTCTGGAACACTATGATTATATGGACATGATTGTGCGGCCGAGGTTATTTTTTATGGAGGATTGTGATGCCGAGTCCATTTTTGGCAGAAGATTGTGATGCCGAGATCATTTATGATGAGAGCTTGATGTGGTCATTGCCGACATGAGTGAATGATGCCGAGGTCATTTTCGGTGAGATTGTGATACCGAGGTCTTTGTCGGCGATTGCATACCTACATGATCATTGAGTATGCATATGCATTCCTGCATATTTTGTGTGGTAGACTTGATACTTTTACTTGACTTGCGATTAATTGTGAGTTATGACTTGTGACATTGAGTTGCGATTATGGACACTATTTGAACTGTTTAGTATGAATTGTTAGGTTGAGCTAATTTTCTGTGCAGGTTGTACCTATGAAGGTTTAGTTGGATTGGAAAAGAGCTCATGTATCCTATTAGATTTACTTAGTTTGGTTAGTTGGCTTGATAGGTATCGTGTTATTTGGTACTCACTCCGTGCTTCTACACTTGTATAGATTCTAAGCCCAGACAGTGAGTGTTCACTTTTCTGATCATCTGAAGCTTCCGGGAGACTGAAAGAGGTAGTTATTGACATCAAGCGGACTCTCTTATTCCTGTATTTTATGCTTTACTCTACTTGAGAGTCAAAGACATACTTGAGACTTGTATTTTCATTTTAATTTTGTTTTAGTGGCTTGTACATGTGATAACCAGTCTTTGAGGTTATTAAAGTTTGGAAGACTTCTGCTTTGTTTATTTACCTATCTATTTTAAACTGTTTCTGCTTTAATTTTCGCAAATGTTGAGTTTTAGGCTGATTTTTTCTATGAAAAGAAATAAGTGTCATCACACCCGAATTCGAATCGCGACACTTTTGAATAAAATTGATACCAAGTCTATAAATTGCTTTAAAAAAATCTAGCAAATATATCCTAAAAATGAAATTTACTTGCTTTTTTTTCTTTCTAAAAGTTACCTTAATATGATTGTCCCTACATGTTAACAACTTTCCAAAATCATACCAAGCAAGAAAGGGATAATTGCGTTGGAAATGAGAAGAGTTGCCATAGTTTATCCTGAAAATTGAAATAGAATATTTTGCCCTAAAGGCTAAAGTATGTCACACTATCAGCTGTCAAAGTAATAGTACTATGATCTGTGCAGTCACATCGAAAAGACTTTTCTTCATTTTTTGATGTTTGATATATATTTTAAGGTTCGACTAATTTTGATGATGAGATAAAATTATTTGAAATAAAGTGTTAAATTGATACCAAACATTTACATTCTGAAGGATAGTATTTGAGACTTCAAAATACTATATAAGATTTGATGATGACTCCTATATATACATGGCAAATGTTAAATTGATTTGCAAAAATAGGTAAATTTCTGTCATTACACTAATCTTAATCCTAAGTTGTAGCTTGTCCCACAAAGTTTCATGTGGTGTATCCGAAATATTTTATTGGTCTTCCTTATTTATACATACCTATTGTATAAACTACACTTGGATGTTGCCTTCTCATTGTTTCTTTATTATATTTATCTTCATTAATTATTATTTTTTTTTGGGGGGGGGGAGAGGGGAGGGGAGTGGGTTAATTACGAGCCGGAATTATTTGGCCATCTAATTTACCAAATATGTACAAAAGATATAGGTAGTTTATACTTTATACTAAATATATACATACTTATACACTGCATATGTTGATAAACTAATTGATCGAATGATATATATTGGTAACTTCCCCTAAAGTTCTCTTACCATTTGTACGTATTTCCTCAACGTAAATTGAATATTCGTCGCTCTTCATTTTCAAAGAGTGTGAATTTAGACTTATTAAGTGTAATTTATTCCTTATTAATCTTAAGAAAAAAGTACATATTATAGTACTTATCATGCAATTTCTTATATGCATATATAAATTATAAAAAGTTAATGAATCAAATTTAAATGGAGTAGTTTTGAAAATTGAACTAATTAATCAATGATAAGTGAGAAGTGGCAAATAAAGACTTTATCAGAATTGAGAAGAACGTGAAATGTTAGGTTATCGTTTGACCATAGATTTTAAAATATTTTTGATAAGTCATTTTTTTAGTGAAGTTTTGCGTGAATTTTCATCATGCATTTGATCATATATTTTGGTAGAAATATTATTTTTTTAAAAAAAAGATTTATACCCATAAGCTTGTATTATTATATTATAATGAACATGTTCCATGAAAAGTCATGACAACGAACTCAATTAATTTGAATCTGAAAAAAGAGGAAGAAAACAAAAGAAAATATTGTTGATTTCTGTACGAAAAACTACTATTACTAGTTGTAATTGAAAGCGACTTCAGAGAGCAAGTTCGGATAAAAACTGTATAAAATATGAATATAACTGTATAAATTTTATTCAACGGACTAGAACTGAAATTCAGTCCAAAACTATAAATGATGGGTGTTTTTATAAAAGATAAAAGTTTGGAGTGACTTTTTAAATTTTTAAAAGTTCCCAAATAATAGAACTTGGCCCAAATAATAATTTTCTCTAGTATTTAAAAATTTGAATTGTTTTCTAAAATTATTTGTCAAATAATAAAAAGTTATATAACTAAGAGCCCGTTTGGATAGGCTTTAAGTTGGTCAAACCAACTTATAAGCCCCTTTTTAGCTTTTGGACGTGTTTGCTTAATGCTAACTTTAAGTCATAAAGTTCTTAAAGTCAATCAAAAATGAAAAGTTAAGATTTCTAACTTTTTTTTCTAAGTGCTTAAAGTCATTTTGTTTGACCATAAAAATTACTTTTATATCTCTTATATTTTAACTAAATTCCCAAACTACCCTTTTTATTCTTTTAACCCTAAAATTCAAATACTTATTTTCAACATAAGCACTTTTATTCAAACACCCAACTGCTTATTTATAAAAATAACTTTCAGCATTTCAAAGTTCTAAAAGCGCTTCATATATAAAAGTTATTTTTTTTAAGCCCATCCAAACGGGCTCTAAATAATATTTGCCAAATTTTTCTACAAATATTTTTGAGAATATATATGGTCAAACAGGTCAAGTCCAATACTCGAAGTTTGATTTCGATGGCCTATGCGTTGTTTGTCTATTAAGTATTATTAGTTTGATTTATCGGTTTTCAATTTTTAAATACTCTAAGTCGATAACCAAACTAATAAGATATTTGTTATCGGTTTTCGGTTTATCAGTTTTCAATTTTTAACGGTTCGGTTTTCGATTTAACCAATAAAAAAAATTAAAACAAATATACGAATCCTAGAGTTGTCGTCGTTGCAACTTGCAAACCTTTGACACTGAACCTAAAGTGGCAAAGCCTAAAGGATAAATACTAAAATACTAAATATTAAATAGTATTATATAGTGATTAACTTATTATATATTTATATTAATATTTTTTGTTTGATATTTGTGTATGAGTAAAAAAAATTAAAAATTAAATTAGTAAACTATTATAGTCTTAATGGGTTATCGGTTTATCCAATAACCCAATATTATAAAATCAATACCGAACCGATAACCCAATAATTATTTTTTATAAAATCATTAAAAAACCGTTCACCCAATAATAATAAACTAATAATATTTTTTTCAATTCGATTTTTGCACACTCCTACTATTCATGTTGCTGCCCCACTCCTTTTCACACCGGAAAATAAAAATAAAGATCAATGTTGTGTTGTTTGTCTTGATGTGTCTGTCTACAAGTGTATTGTGTTAACCTTTTTATATTTAAATTTAAAAATAAAATACTTAAAATTATAAACAAAGTAAATTAAAAATGGAGATAAGATAGAATTTTATTCTAATTCATTGAATTTATAATGTATTCTTAAGAAATTTAATTTTCTCCTAATATTAGAAAAATATGATTATTTTCTTCAGGGATAAAATGAATAATCCACACTGATATAATGGCACTTCAAACTTCAATATATAGCAAACCCAAAAATAATCAAATCACACTTAAAACTAACTTCACAATTGCATAAAGTATCGTAAAAAAAAGGACAAAATTTCAAAATGTTCATAGTGAAAAAGTTGAAGGAAGGACATACACGTATAGTCAAGTATTGGGTTCCAAATGAAGAGACACAACTCTTTGATGGTGGCTTTTGGTGAAATTGGGTTGCTTCTGTCCGGAATAAAACCGGGTTCAAGAAAATAATCGAAAGGAAAATGTTAATAATATTAATATTAACGAAATAAATTTGGTCCAAAAAGATATATCAATTAGTCAGATTATTTGATTAAATCTAAATTTAAAATTGAGCGGAGAGATGATGACCGCCTAAATTATCATTCTTTTTCCAATGTCTGATTGTAGTAGAGGGTGCAAAATGGACTTATCGTACCTGGAACGGAATTGGCTCACCGGCTTGAACTCTATATGAGCTAGAAAAAAATGTTTCTTTACCTAAGCACATGAGTCTTGCTCTCCATCACCAATGAAGGATAAAGTCTCAAATGAACTTTTTCATTTTTCCTCCAATTTTAAATGTCTTATTTTCATCTATTTTGAGTTCTTTCATTTCTCATTCATATTACCTCCAAAACCCAACAATCCTCCATATAAATGAGGAATAGTTGTATGAAAAATATTGTGTGATTTGCAAATAAGAATTATTAACATTTGAATAATTAAGTTTTTTTTGAACTTTTCGTATTGAATGTGTATCATATATACTCGATTAATCGATAGATAAATATTTTTGAACTGTCGAATTTTAGTGTATACCTACATAATATACGCCACACAATTAAATTCTTAACTATCTTTGTTTCTCATTTTTTGTGTTGGTACACCGCGTGATTTCATAAGTGTGCAGAGAACAGACCTTATAAAATTTTCTTTGAAGCAACTTACACTTCAAACGTACATTGGTGATTTCTAAATGTGTCATCCTATAGATACACCATTTGATATAAAATGTATCAAATTTAGAAATCATTAAAAAGCCTTAATGCCTTATTTTTGTTATTGAACATTGTCTCATCATGAGAATGGATTACAAATTTATTTTGACAATGTTGAACTGTTGTCAATGACTTTGTTTGATATCCTTGAATTAAATTTTGAGATCTCTAATTTTATAGGTAGAGTTACTGTCACGATTGTTAGGACCGAAAATAATTAGGTGTTATGCGGAAGCTAGCAACACAAACCTCGAAAGACCATGAGTAAGAAGACAAATGAGAAATATACCAAAAGAGATACAAATATTTAATTTGGTTCGGTCAACCGACCTACATCCACAAGGGGAGATGAACAATCTACTATAAATATGAGAGTACAAAATATCGAGAGAAATAACCTCACACAATTCACTCAAAATAAAAAGAGGTTCACACAAGTGATAACATATCACTTGTGTCTCACAGATTCTCCCCCCACACAAAACTCTCAATGCCTCTTAGGACTACATTGTGAATGCTACCAAGTTAGAAGGAATAAGCCTCTATTTATAGAGTCATGTCAATTCAAAGGAGAGAAATGAGTTTGGATATATTGCAAGAAAAAGGACTAGCCAAATATGGAGACATTGTGTTTTCCTTTTACGAAAAGGAAAACTGAATTATACTAGAAAAATCAGGGCAAACACCCAACAACGATGACTTGCCATCGACCATAGTCTCATTTCCCTTGATGATCTTTCAACTATCTCTCTAGTTATGCCTTTTGTAAGCGGATCAGACACATTATCGTTTGAGTTTATATAGTTAATTAGTGAGAATTTCAATAGAGAGAAGTTGTCTAACGGTGTTATGTCTTCAACGTATGTGATGAGACTTTCTATTATACATAACTCTCCCAGTTCTTTCTATTGTCGTTTGACTATCACCGAGCATACATCTATGAGTCAACGATTTGAGCCATAGCAAAATATCTTCGAAGAAATTTTAGATCCGTCCAACTTATTCACCGATTTTATATAAGAATATAAATTCAACCTCTATTTTAGGATGGGCAATACAAATTTGTTTGGATGATTTTCAAGATATCTTCTTTACGGATTGTAAATATATATTCACTTGTAAATTTTAAATCCGTCTAACTGGTGATTCAATAGCAGGATAGTTATTGTAGTGCAATTTTTTTAAAAAAATATATTTTGAGTATCCCTAAAAGTCATTTCATTGTCATCTAATGATTTTGGTTGGAATTACTAATGTATAGAGTCAGTCTGCCTATAGCACAAGCTATACCTGACTGCTTACAATTCATGATGTATATAAGTCTTCTCAACAATTCAACATAGTCCAATTGAAGTTTACTTCCACCTTTATTTTTAGTAAGAGCAAGGTTTAGACCTTCTTGTTGTCTAAATCCTTTAACAACAAGTATTGCTTTATATTTATCAATAATGGCATTATCTTTTATTTTATTCTTGAAAATTCATTTGAAATCTAATGATTTATTTTCTGCAAAGAGATCAACCAATTATCAAGTATGATTGTTTAGTATGAATTTCATCTCACTAATGACCGCCTCTTTTCAATATTAAGCTTCTGAAGAAGTCACAACTACTTTTGAAGTTTGAGGCTTATTTTTTAACAAAATTATTAAAAAAATTGATCCAAAGATAGTAAAAGTCCTTTAACGTTTACTATGTTTTGAATTTTTCTTATCGGAAATATTTTTCTTTGTTTCTTTCCAATGTTATTTAGATCATTTGCTATACGATTCATATTTCTATTTATACGAATATATATTTTCAAAAAAATTCAATATTATCTTATACCATCACCTTATACTAAAAATGTATTTCATTTGAAAAGAAAATATTTCACTTTTTCTCTCCAAGCTTGTTGACCTTATCCAAAAGTCATAAGAGTATTTTAGGAAAAATAATGCAAAAATAGGCAACAAAGCATTCCAAAAGTAGATTCATCTCCACACTTTGTGTGTGTTTTCAGTTTGGAATTCAGGATTAAATTCGAGGTTTCGTTTATTCATCTCCGTTTGTGGCTTTGAATTTGTTAAAACTGCGATCGAGGTCCATTCCTTCCTCTCTTTTGTTTAATTTTGTTAAATATTTAATAGGAAGTTTAAGATTACTAGTTTTGTGCTCAAATACTTAATATCTTTGTTATGGCTTAAGGTAACTTGATTTAACTATTTATTTGTTTGCTTAATAATAACTTTTGGTTTAATCAAGATGAGTAGATTCAAATTTAAGGTATGATACACAAATCGAGGTCGCATTTATGCATTTTGATCGATGTATGTCGTCGAAGCTGAGTTCACAAGTTTGCGTCTTAGTTAAGACTAATAAAAGTTTAACAATTTAATTGATTCATAGACATAATTAACGATTATAATTTATTCAAGATTAATTTAAGTCAAATGTAAGTTAATAAAAACTATTGTGTTAGAATCACAAGACTCAGGGGTACCTCATACCTTCTCCGTGTCAATAAAATTTTTTATCGATTTTTATTTTTGCAGAACAAGAAAAATAGTTATTTCTTTTTTATTATGGATTCAAAAAGTTGACTTAGAACACAATAACTCAATTTCAAGTGACGACTCTGATATATAAATAAAATAATTTATTTTCAATAACGTCACTTCAATTAGAAAAACCCAATGAAAATGGGTGTGATAATATTGCCAACATATTTCTTTATAAGGAGATTCATATTAACCACTCTTATCACTTCTTATCATTTTGATATTTTTAATAAGTTGTGTTTTAACTTCGCTTTTGTATTTTTTGAATGCACCAATTTCTTCGACTTTATTATAATACTAATTAATTATTAAAAAATCATTAAAAATAAATATATAATTATTTTCAAATGTAGAATATTATTTTTCGATCGAACTAATAAAAAAATAATAGGGAAAATTATACTTTATGTCTACTTGCAGAAAATATATACATCACACACACGCAGAGCAATATAAAATATTATATAACATTATAACCAATTTAACTCATATTCGTGTATATGAAGTACCTTTTATACCCCTACCGTCCCGCCCCCACGAACACGGCTTGGGCCCGCCAATCACATCAAACTTTGCCTTTCGTCGTACTAATCCCTTATTCCCCACCCAATGGCCTCGAAAATTAAAGCCAAAATAGACCACACCTTATGAATTAAAAAAAACCATCTTAATTTAACAAAATTAAGGTGTTATAAATCAAAGTGATGATATATACTGTAATGAATATAGGTTGTGGTGTAATGGTGAAATCGTTTCACTCTTAATTATAAATTTTGAATTTGAGCTTCGAATATAAAAAAAATTATGTTGGAAGCACCACCCCGAATGAACTTTATAGTGGGCGATTCGAATTTAGTCAACATTCTAATGAAGCCTCTCAATACTAGGCGGAAAAAAAAAGGATATATACAGTAGACATATATTTATTAAAGTATTAATAACTTGATACATGCACCCTGCACAACTCAGTATCATTATTCACTACTAGTATTCCTCTTTTCATATATATGTTGCAATGCAATATTCTTTTTCATTTTACTCTCTTTTTATAGTTTTCACCTTTTTTTTTTCCAACTCAAAATCATTACTCACTTCATTCTGTCACTGCAAGCAATCACTTCTTGACTAGTTTTTGGGTCAAACAAGAGATTTAACAACTTTCTTTCACAAT
Source organism: Solanum dulcamara (assembly GCF_947179165.1). Classification (NCBI taxonomy): domain Eukaryota; kingdom Viridiplantae; phylum Streptophyta; class Magnoliopsida; order Solanales; family Solanaceae; genus Solanum; species Solanum dulcamara. Next base: position 13,644,388 of record NC_077242.1, read on the forward strand.
ACAAATTTGGGGTAAGCACAATCACATTCTTTGTTTGTTTTTTTTTTTTTTTTTTTTGTTTTTTTTGTTTTTTTTGCTGTTCATGTTTATGCCAAAATTATGGGATTTCACCAGCAGTGAGGGCTATTATGTTCTTTTTTTGGCTTGCAGGGTGTGAGATTTTGGGCCAAGATGATGCAACGTTGACCTGTTGACTTTAGTGCTCAGCTTTTTCAGATTCTTGAAGACTTTTATGTTTTCTCTTGAGGTATTTGCCTGGTTTGGGGAAATGGGTAGCTTAAAGATAGCATCTTGATGCTCTTAAGAAGGGGTTGAAAAAAAAAGGAGTGATATTTCCAATTCTCTCATTTCTCACTGTTCAGTTCAAGCATGTTTTCTGAGATTTTGGGCTAGCGTTGACTTATTGACTTTACCATTGTTGACTTATTCATTGATGTATTTGCTCTGTTTGGGAATTGGGTAGCTTAAAGATTGATTTTTGGTGTTGTTAAGAAGAAGGTGTAGGTTTTGGGAATCAAGAAAAGTTGATTTTTAGCCTACCCTTGAAGTCCATTTGTGTTTTGGCTGTTCTGAGCTAATGATATGTTTCATTTCTGTCTTAAAACTTCACTTTGGATGATAAGATGGAAATAGAAAACTAATTTTTTTGGTGGATTCATTTTCTTGATGCTAGGATTTGGAGTCTGAAATCATTAAATATTTGATCATGCTGAGCTTATTAGTGATTTCTTGTTCTCTCAGGAATGAATTCTTGCTAGTTAAATTACCATAATGGAGAGTAGCCACGAGCTTTCATCATCCCCGAGTTTTGCTGCTTCTTCTAATGTATCAAATGGGTGCAGTAGTCTCCAGGAACCAGGACCAAGTGTTGATCATTTGAGTAATTTATGTGGTAGTCTTGAGAAACTCTTGCTTAATCCTGAATATGACTACAGTGATGCAGAAATAGTCGTTGAGGGGATTAGTGTTGGCGTTAATCGCTGTATATTGGCTGCACGAAGTCAGTTTTTTCATGAAAAGTTTAAGGGGGAGAATGAGAATTCCTTGAAAGATGTGAAGCCTAAATATTTGCTGAAGGATTTGGTGTGTGTTGCCTCAATTAGCTATGAAGTATTCATGGTCTTCCTGAATTATTTATATACTGGAAAGATTAAGTCGGCTCCTTCAGAAGTTTCGAGTTGTGTTGATAATGCTTGTGCTCATGATGCTTGCCGCCCTGCCATCAATTATGCAGTGGAACTCATGTATGCTTCGTCCACTTTTCAGATAAAAGAACTCGTTATGGTCGTAGAGGTCAGTGTTTGCTATGCTGGTTAAGTTCTATATATGCATTTGACTCTCTTTCTTGGACTAATCATAGAACTATCCTTGTGATACGGTTTCTTCAACAACACGAAGCATACCAAATATAAATCAGATGCTTGATTTAGACACAATCTTTTCAGATATGTATATAAGGATTTCTCTTGAAAATGCTGATGTCCAGAAAATATTTCCATTTTTCCTAGTATATCAGCATATAGACAAAAATCTTCATCATTTAGGAGTCATCGTTTCTGTCGTAACATATTATAATTGATCACATTTTATTTCATTAATCAGCTATCCAACAAGAGAATTTATGGAGTGAATTCAAATTTCTGAACTGTCTAAAGACATGAACTCCTACTTAGGGGCAGATTTAGTATGTAAGTTATGTAGTCATCCCAACCCAATATATTGGTTCAAACCCTGTATAATTGTTAAAAAATCAACTAAATAAGTACAAATAATAGATTTCTAACCCGATAAATCAATTGAGCTATAGTAGAATTCTAAACTCGAACCCATAAAGTTCAAATCCTTCATTTAAAAAAAAAGTTCAAAGCTTGAATTTGCCTCTTGTCCTACCTACTATGCCCCGCAGTCAGTTATAGCTGCTTTGGACCTCAATATGCAGATTTCTATCTCAATCTGGATGATGGCCTTAAGGGGACAAGTAGTCCCACATTAGTTCTTAAATTTGACAGAGTGGAAGTAATTTTACCATCAAAAAGCTCAAACTATTGCTATTTTTGTCCGATTTTAGGAAATAACTCTAGGAAATATAGCATTCATCAAGTTTAAGTGATGTACATTTACTAAATTGCTGATCAATGAATCCTGTTGCAGATAAACTCTGTCTGCCATATGTACAGTTTGAGACTTAAGATTAACATTCTGCATGAGTTAGGGTCCGATCGATAAGTGGGATGTGACAGCTAGTACGAGTTGTATGATTTTATTGCTTTTTCCATGAAAATGAGTCTCAACAGCTTACTACGGTCCTGAGCTATTTTAGTTCTATGTATATTTCTTGATTATACAGTAAAGGACTTGCTATTGAATTTATAGTGACATTTGTACTAGATAGGAAATGACACAAGCTTTCCATGAGAATTTTAATGCTTCTAACTTTGTAGTTACATTGTTTTTTATATCTGAAGAGTTCTGATTAATGTTCTGTTTGAGTGCAGCGCTATCTCGTCAACTTTGTTGACAAGGCTACTCCAGAGGATATAATTCCTATACTTTTAGTTGCCTTTCACTGCAAATCTAATCAACTTCTTGAGCACTGCATCCAGAGAATGGCTCGATCTGATCTAGACAATGCTACTCTTGAGAAAGAACTTCCTCATGAAGTTTTGACTGACATAAAAGCAAGGCGCCTCAAGTTTCGGCAAGGGACTGAACAGGATTCAATAGAAGTGGACTCCTTGAGTGAAAAGAGAATTAGGAGGATTTTGAAGGCTCTGGAGTCTGATGACATTGAATTGCTAACGCTACTCCTGGAAGAGTCAAACGTCACTTTAAACGATGCTTGTGCTCTTCATTATGCAGCTGCCTATTGCAACCCCAAGGTTGTGAATGAGGTACTTGAGCTGGGTTTAGGCGCTGATGTCAACCTTCAGAACTCCAGAGGATATAATGTCCTTCATGTTGCGGCTAGGCGAAAGGAGCCATCAATAATAATGGGACTACTTGCAAAAGGAGCATCCGTCTTGGATACTACACGCGATGGACTGACAGCACTATCCATATGCCGTAGATTGACTCGGCTAAAGGATTACAATGAACCAACGGAGCAAGGAAAGGCAACTAATAAAGACCGCATATGCATTGATGTTTTGGAGAGAGAGATGATTAGGAATCCTATGATTGGGAGCATGTCTTCTTCATCATTGGTGTTGGCTGATGAGTTACTCATGAGGTTGCTTTTATTTGAAAATAGAGGTAACTTTGTAAAGTTATGTTGAAGTGAACTGTCTTAGTGATCCAGTAATCAGCATTTCTTATACTTATCAAAACCTATCCAATTTAATTTAAATCACACGCTTGGTATTGTTGTTTATATTAAGCAAATATATAGATGCTTATGCATTCCTGTGTGCTCTGATTGCCACTAAATTTTGCATCAGACGCTAAGATTTCAGATGGAGTTTCTAGGTAAGTTGTTGAAATTGCATTTGTGTTGCACAGCTACCCCATTTTCCTGGGAAACAAACTATTTTGTGTCTGTTTGTCCAAGATCAAACAGAATTCACTGAAACAATAGTTGTAGATAATGATCTTTAAAAATGTGCTTGATGTGATGCTTGAACTTAGTTTGTGATGATGCTACCTGTAGTCCCATATAACAGCAAATTGAAGAACTACATTCCCTGCACTTAATTCTGTGTTTTCTGTCTTCTTTGTGTAAGAGGTATTGGTAGGAAGGAAAAATAAGAAGCTATTACAGGTTTTTTCTGCTTATACTACAGTTTTAAACTGAAGCAGAAGCAAACCCATCACAGATGCTAGGGAAATTCTTCTCGGTGCTCATTATGACTGACAGATGGGCAAGTGTGGTCAGTAGAGTTGCACTGAAGAAGCCAAAACTATGGAATAAGAAAGACTAATAAGCTTTGTTGTTGAAGTTGTCGGTAGACTAATGTTTTATCAGTCAGAATAATACTCATGTTTTATAATTATGGGGTAATAAAAATGTTAGAAGTCTATTTGGTCTTAGGCTCTGTATCTTTCTCTTCTCCTCGACTTATGTTATTTGAATTTAGCTCCTAATTTGGCTTTTCTCGCAGTGGCATTGGCTCGAATGTTATTTCCTCAGGAAGCCACGCTAGCTATGGAAATAGCACATGCTGACTCAACCTCAGAGTTTACTGGCCTTTCAGCAACAAATGGCTTATGCAGAAATCCGAGGGTTGACTTGAACGAATTACCATCTGAGCAAGTGAAAAGACTCCAAGAGCGGCTGGTCGCACTGCTGAAAACAGGTGATAGTAACTCTCTGTCTTCTTGATTCAGTATTTAAACGAAGGAGGAGCCAGCGTTCCTAAAGGAGATATTTGAACTTTTGAAATTGCAAATTATAATGATTGAGTGATGGAACATATCTTGCATGTTTATAATTCACATAAATCTTCCTTTTGGTCCTACTAGGCTTGATACACTTTTTCAATACATATTTTATTCGTCAGTTTCTTACTTAATTGATTATTGAAACTTTCAAGTCATTTCTGCCTCTAGGAGATCGCAGAAACAGTATTATAGTTGCTAGATATAACTTGTATCCCTTTCTCCATATATTTTGGCTTCAACAATGGCAAAACATAAGCTGGACGTTGTACATGAATGTCATCCAGGCTTTCCACTTCCCCATAATAAGTAGGATAAGTGTTTTTACATGAATAGTCTTTCTAAATATTGTGTTTTTAAAATGGCAGTGGACACAGGTCGACGTTTTTTCCCGAACTGCTCCGAAGTTTTAGATAGATTAATAATACTGGAGGATGACACACTAGATTCGTTGATGTTAGAAAGTGGCACCCCTGAGGAACAAAGATCAAAGAAGATGCGATACACAGAACTAAAGAATGAAGTTATGAAGGCATTCAACAAAGACAAGGCTGAAAAGTATTGGGCGGGCTTCTCTACGTCTTCCTCCTCTTCATCTTCTCCAAAGACTAATGTCAGTCACAAGATTAGGAAAAAGTAGGTCCTTTATATAGCTAAAGTCATGAGCTTAACATGTTTGAGCTCCATATACAATAGTAATCTTTCTTTTGGACAAGTATAATTGAGACAAATCATCATGTAGAAAAGTACAAAGAGTGGATTGATTGTGGGGGTAACTATATATAGGGGAAAGAGGAATAAAAGTAGGTACAGGAATGGTTTTGAATGATGATTGTTAGTTTATGGTGATATATATAGAAAATGATCTTTTGATCGAACGTGTTTTGATAGAGGTGAATTTAGAATTTGAAAGTTTATGGATTCTAGCGATCCCTTATTTGGGATCAAACTCCTAATCCTATAGTATAAATGGGTTTGCAACTTATTATATATAGTACGTATTTAGTGAATCTCCCCACACATATAAAGTGTTTGGTCTAAACTCTAAAGCTATTAAGTTATGTTGAACTTATACAATAAACTATGTCTCTGCCCTTGCACATTGATATTCATAGTTGATTTACACTATACATAAAACGATTTGTTCAATTATCAACATTTGATCTTATTGAACATACACAATAAAGTACCAAAATAAATCGAACATTAATTTTCACCTACTCTAGATTAAATTATCAAGAGTTAGATTTTCTCTCTCCTCTGTTTAAACACTGTCTCTGCCCAGTAATCTCATAATATTTTAGGTAAAAATGTATATTTTTACAGTAACAAATGTGTGTACGCAAAATGAAATGGTCTAAAAACATGTTACTGAGATCTAATCAGTCTTTCATCTAAAATCCATCAAAATAAGATCAATCAACATGTTATTGAGTTCATCGTATAAATATCTAGTGAATTTCTTAATACATATACATAATATCTAAACAAAAATTATTGGACACACGTGAATTCACAAGTTATATCGTAGGGGTCCTTTGGTAGGATGTATTAGAGAATCTAATGAATACATCTATTAATTATACACTCTATTCAATATTATAGAATATAATATGATAGACATGAGTAAAGACAAAACTATTCTTAAAACACACCAAACCAAACAGTAAATAGAAAACAGTTCCAACATTGCTACTCTATGAATAGCTAATCCAAACAATACTAATACACTTTATTGAGTACTACATTATATACAATCTATCAAACCAACCCTAATTTCTTAATTAGTGTAGCATTGATTCTTTTTTGCACCACATTCATTAGAAACAAACTCTAACACATTTGAGACCACTTCTTCAACTCCATTAGCACATGTTGTGTCCACAACGAGTCTTGGAACCTCCTCCCCAACATCATAATCCCAACACCCTTCATACCCTTCCAACAATTTCTCCATCTCTTGCCACGTAGACGGCTTGTGCCAGCTTGAGCCATGTTCCACTTCACTCCTCCGCTCGAGCCGCCTACGCCACTCGGCCTCATCTCTCGGCTTGCACTCCACTATAACAACCCGAGCCCCACTACGAGCCGCCAGCTCAAGGATCCGATCGAGGTGAGCTCGACGAGAGAGTGGCGAGTCGATCACGATGCTCAACCCTAATTCTAGCTGAGCGGAGGCGACTCGCCACATGGCTTCGTATGATAGGTCATTGAGGAGTTTTGTGGCTTTAGTGACTTGTTGAAGTGGTTTTGTGCAATCTTTGAAGTGATCTTTGTCTATAAGAGGGCATTTGAGGGTTTTAGCTATGGATTGTGCAAGTGTGGTCTTTCCAGTGCCTGGATGGCCTTTCATACCCAAAATTATTGGTCTTTCTTCAAATTTTCCATTGTCCATTTGCTTCATTTGATTGAGGAGTGGATTTTAGTAATTAATAAATACTAATAAGAAAAGGATAAAAAAATAGGAGAGTGGATAAGGCTATGGCCTATGGTAATTCCCAAGTAAGCACTTTCCAACACATTATTACGTTTCTCCTACGTAACTTATAAGAATAAATGACCGGATACATAGCTGTCAACTTCATTTCTTTAATTATCACATTTAGTACTATTTATTTGTTTGCTTCTTGTGGATAAGAAATTTTAGAAAGTAGAGATATTTATACTCCAAACATGTATAACCAGTCCATATTTGGGCGAGATTTTTGGCCTAATATTAACCGGGTTATTCGCATGAATGCCCTATTTTGGGGTTGTCTTTGATTTTTGCGCCTTAAATTGATAGTCTTAGCACTTTAAGTAATAAAAAAAAAAGCAAAACTAAGTTCATGTCCCATAAAGGCAAAATAATTACAAATAAATATTTTTTTACAATTTATAACCCCCAAGGCATGAGATTCGCAGCAAGATACCTTTGCAGTATCAATATACTGACATGGTATCAGTGAGGCTGCTTCAGTCCTTAATGATACCACCACAGTATATCTATATACTTTCATGGTATCATTGATGTCTACTTCAATCTTTCAGCTACATCTCCATAAAAACCATCATATACTGACATGATATCATTAACGTTTCATACAAATGTTGAATGATACCATCATAGTATATATCATATGATAGCATAAAAGTTTTCCTAAGTCATTCTATATTACATGAATGATACTACCACAATATATTCGTATATTATAATGATATTGAAAATCCTTAATGAGACACTTTTAAAATCTCCAATGATACCATAACAATATATTGATACCTTATCGGTATCATATAGGATTGAGGTCTTTTTTTAAGAAATAAAAATAAAACAATTAAGAGAAAATTATTAAAATCACAATCTTATTTATTAAACTAATTAGTAAATATATTTTTTGTGATGCTCCGTCGATATGTTGATACCATATTGGTATCATATAGAACTGAGCTTAATTCTTTGTGATATTCCATCGGTATATGATACCCTATCGGTATCATGTAGGATGGACGCTGACGTCAGCGCGCGAAGTTAAAAATAATTAAAGGGGTATAGGTGTAATTAATTTGGTAGATGGAGTATATAAAAGAATTATTTAGGGAAGGGGTATGAAGTAGTAAATAGTTTGTTTAAAGGGTCCATTTTATGTAGTTTTTCCTAAAACAAAATTGGTTGAAAATATCTCCAAAATTGAAAAAAAATAAATCGCAACGCACAAGTTATATCTTACAAACCAGAATAAAAATTGCAAAACACAAGTATTGTCTTTCAAGACATAAGTTCAGTATCTAAACACTATGCCTTAAGAAGTTCATAGAGAGCTGGTGTCAATAGAGGTATAACTTCAATTTCAGAATCCATAAAGTTATACTTACATATTCCTACATAGTTTTTGCTTTTTGCTGGACAAGGCAAAAGTTATCTAAATTTTTGTGTTGCGAAAATAGGTCATAGTTAAAGATACTTTGACTTACAATGTTTCATTAAACGAAAAACATAAGCAAAAATTAAAAACCAGACCCAAAATAGAGATAATACGTGCAAAAATTTGATACTAATTGGCAGATTATTTTAAGAAAATTGAAGAAACCCAGTTTTAGGATTGTCATTTAAAATATAATCAACTTCGAGCATTTAAAAAATAGCCACTTCTAATTTGAGCGACACGTGACTCTTCTTTTTCAATGAACTTCAAGGTGTATATATATACTAGGCTATGATTTGATCCAGGGAGTGTTTCCTGTTGAGAATTTGAGAGAGCAAGGTTTTTCTTTGTAATCAAACTTAATTTTTCTTATTGCATTCAAAAGTTTTGATTTTGTCGGTTCGAATTGCATCAAAAAATTGTGAAAAGTTTTAGATGCGATAAGTGCTTTCTTACGTGTAATTGCTTTCAAATGTATTGTATCATCTTCAACATTTTTTTCCCTATGATATCCACAATTTCTTCTGAGCTCTAGATCTCTAAACATATATCATTCTCATCTGAATAATCCAATGGATTATTGACGTCCATTATATTACGGTAATCTAGATCATTAATCATAACCTTAAGTTCATGAATGATGTTTTCACAAGTGAGTTCATTAACAAGATAATATTTTTTTCTTCTGGATTCCAATTTCGTCTTCATGTCTTGTATATCAAAATTCACCTTCTTTAAATCTCAAAATACTCTTTAAATTAATAAATATTAATTTATTAATTAAATAATATTTTTACAAAATAATAATATTTCATGATTCCATCTATATTAATTTAGTGAGGTTCTCCGGTAATCAAAATAGAATGTAAAATCTGCAACAGACTTAACATCAATTATGTTCATCCAGCATTTGCCAAAAAACCCATTCAACACCTTACCATTTACTGTTGTTGAAGCATTACTAATGTTGAACAAGCCACATATAGAAATCATATGTTTACCCTTAGGATCCTGCAAAGATGAGGGAACAAAACATTAGCCTTCGTGAAACTAAAAATAAAAAATAAAAATAAAATAAAGAATTAAGTCTTATTGTTGAAGGCATGGTTTTTTTGATAGCATTGATGTCTATTTCAATTTTGTGTTTTATATTCACAGCTGTAACAGATCTCCTCGCCAACTGATTCGCTTCCATTTCTCAATCCTTTTCCATACATATTTTGTCTTTCAAATTACGAATTTTTTCATCTTGAGAGGTGATTTTATCTCTCTGAATTTTTAAATTTTAATCCCAAATTTATTACCCTTTCCTCGAGGTTTTGGATGATATGGTTCATCTTGAAGAAGAATGTAAGCTAACAGTGGATGAGAAAAATAGGTGAGACCATCCCTTTTTTTATTTATACACGAGCAGTGGGTCTGCTAACTATTTTTTAACCCCAATTCCCCTTCAAAGCCCGGCCCACATGCCCTATAAATTTAAAAAATTATTCAATATGCATAAATAAATTATTCAAAACCTAAGTAATAAAAAGAAATATATAAGTTAGAAATCATAAAGAAAAAATCTTGATTCTACCTCTACATTAATCTCAAGTAATGTCATTTGGCTAAATTATCAATTCATTTGATCATTTTCTTAATTACGATTCTAGTCACTCCTTACCTCATTTTCAAGACCCTCCAACTCTTTCTACAGCTAACCAAGCCCATTACAATTCCAAAGACCTAACTGACCTAGCCCACACCACAACAACAATATAATGTTTATAATACAGCCCATCACAATAATACAATCAATAATACACCCTTCCCTTCGACCAATACACCCACGTACACAGTAAATCATACCCTTCACTAGACCAACAACTAGTACCAGCCTCAATGTCCTTTCCTTGTTCGTTTATAATAATATATATATAGGTTTTTTAAAAAGTTGAATGGCTCGCACAGCCTGCATCCAACATAATGGTGGGTAGAATTTGATTTTTTTTATTCTTAAAAATAAAGGGTCAATTCGGGCTCGCTATTAAATTTTAAAGCACATGTTACTAAGATTAACATTGAAAATATAAGTTATTACCTAACATGTGTAGAACTATCAAAACAGGGATGGTGAAATGTCTTATCCATTTGTGAATGTCATTAATTAGAGACTAACAATATGATAAATAAATGTCATAATATTTTTAAAATTTGTATCAATTATCGTTGTTTTAACGATATTTTATTCCAAATGTCGTTGCTTCTATGATATTTGAAACCAAATATTGATGTTTTAAAGATATTTTTATCAAATGTCATTATTTTTATAACATGTTTTCATAAATATTGAAAACAAAAAATATTAATATTTATTTCAAAAGTCACTAAATAAATGTTGTTGTATCTTTACTTTCTTATAGTGCGGACACCAAGAATACATATGCACAATAAACTATTGCTAATTTATTTCTCCTTTGTATCTTACAAATGATTCATATGTCCTTACTTTCTTCTTTTTATGAGTACGTAGGCTATGCTTATTTTTTAGGGATGATTACTTAAATTTTATAGTGAAAAAGCTCAATTATAATTTATTTCAATTTTTTTGATAATTATTTGAATTTTCCTTCTTTTTTTAAATATATTTCTGATACATACGAACGACGTTGATACATCGCGATTTGATACATAAGTGATTTTCATGATACATCGCTAGTTGATACAAATCAAACATTGTAATATCAATAAAACTTATGAATTAGCTTATAACACATAATATATCATGAACACAACAAAAATAGCAGTAAAACTTATGTTTTACTGATACATTGTGTGTTTGGTTTGTATCAACTAGCGATGTATCATGAAAATGACTTATGTATCATGAAAATGACTTATGTATCAAATCGCGATGTATCAGCGTCATTCGTATGTATCAAAAGAGGAATTTTTGAAATTTTTACAAATGGTAAAGAATAATTAAAAATATAGGAATATAAGGTGTGTAATTTGGTAATTTTTTTCATTTTTTATTCAGTTATCTTTACAGAACCTACTGCTAATCTATGATTATTTAAACTTGCCATCTTTTTTGCCCCAATCCCCAAAGTACGATGGACATTATTTCATCCCTGTCATATTGCTTATGACTGGCAGTTAAGTGGATGGATCACATCTAGGATATGCTGATTTTAATATATAATTAAGAAATAATAACAGATAGATAAAACTCTTTTGATACATATACCAAATTTTAACGCTAGTGTAATAGTATAATTAAAACATGAGCAAGTATTATTATTAATACCAAATATTATTTTTCTAGTGTAATACTAACACTGAGCAAATGTAAAGGGGGAGACGGTACCTTTATTTCCTTCCACCCCCAGCCTTTTGACAAAACTATATACGAAGCACATGAATTCATTCCCTTTCATGTTCATGTTATTAGTAGTACGACGTGTGTGTGAGGATTAATGGAGCTTTCGATTTGTATGAGTATTGGAGGAATTAGTATTGAACTTTCGTGTAAGGGTTTTCTATGAGAAAAGCTTACAATATGAAGGAGGTATGGGGAATGCATTGGTAGCTGACTTTGTACCAGACTGAGTGAATGTAAGTCTGAAATAATAACCGCCGGTATAATATAGCTGACTGTACCAGAGTGAGTGGGATAAGATTCTCAAGTTGTAACTGTGATGGACGCTAATACCCATATTTTTCAAATCTTATAGGCATATATAGGATGAATACAATGAACTTCACAATATGAATTGAAGTAGATATGCATGTACGTACAGACAAAAGTATATACTTCTTTGCTTATTTATTAGTTATATTTTTGCTTTTGTTTTAGTGTAGTGTTTAGCAATTGATTTCGTTTAATGTTTATCTACTTGTTTAAATATTAGCTTAACGTTTATTTTTATTAAAAGTTATATTTGCTTTCAATGTTAACATATGTCTCTTCTCTGCCAACTTCAACAAAAACTTTTAAATTCAACCCCAATCTATCCAACAAAAACTTCCTCAATCTTCTTCACTTTCCTCCAAATCTCATTCATAAAAAGCCATGCAACATTAAAATGAGCAAGATTAAAGTAAAAGTATGGAAGACCACTATAATGTAATGCAACAATCTCAATCTTGTTGCGCCTCTTTATGAATCCAGATGATAAGTAGAGTCAATAATATTTTGAATGCGTAGAGTGAATACACTCCTCCTTATCATCCGCCTATATAATCTCTTGAATCTTCTGCCTCAATCACCAAATGACCTAATATATTTGCATACTATATAATATTGTCTTGTAAAAAAATATAAAAATGTAAATTTATTTTTTTTAAAGTTGGATGACCCAACGCAGCCCTATCGCACATAATGGTGGGTAGAATTTGATGTTTTTTGATTTATCAAAATAAGGGGTCAATTCGGGCTCGCTCGTTAAATTTCAAAGCAAATGTGGTTGTGTAGAAGTATCAAAATTGGGATGGTAAAGTATCTCATTCATTCCAATACGCAAATCGAGATTTGTTTTTTATAGGAGTCGTACGAGCTTAAGAAGCTTAATATTAAAGAATCTTAATTTAAAAACAATAAATATTAATTATTTTTCACGTATAGATGAATAATAAAATTATATGTACAAACAACAAAATCCGAAAATTCACCGCATCCTCATACTGTTCATCATCTCCGGTCAGTTCTGAATGGCTTCACCGCCGCCGGTGAAGCTCCCTTGGCCACCGAATATAGATCATCAAACATCACCCCTTCATCCGACTAATGACACTCTGAATCTGCAAAATAACACTACAATTTCAAGTGAAGCTGGTTTGAATCAACAACAATCGATGGGTCAACAAAATACTGATGCAATCACTGTCTCTGAAGAGGAGCCGAGAATTGCACACAAGATCATCAATTTTCAGAAACATGGTTTGATTCGAGTATCAAGAGCTGTGGTAGATGATTCCTTATCGTTTGGACTACATACAGTCCAAAAATTGGATCAAACCACCGCACCATTTGAGAGCACTGAACAGGAGACTCCTGAGAGAAACATCGCAGAGTCGCCGGAGTTGCGCCTTCATATTCGAAGGGGTTCCGGCGACAATCGAGACGGAGGACCCCCTGGGGTTTGTTCCCCACCTCATGGCGCTCCTACCACCAAAATTTCAACCCAAATGGACGATGAAATCGTCGGGGACGATGTTACCGGCGAGGTTGCCGGAGCTCAGGCAACATTTTCAGGTGGAAACCAATGCAAAACGGGGCGTTTCAATGATACAAATACACCCCACCAGGTGAACTCTCTCGAATATATGCCCAACACTCAGCAGATGATTTCTTCAAGCATCGCTGCACACACACAGGAACTGCTCCTTCAAATTCGAGCAGATTCCGGCTTCGTTCGTGATGGCGCAGTAGCAGGGGTTGTCTCTCCATGCCAAGATGAATCTTTGGGTATAAGTTTTGACAGAGGAACCATTGCCGGCGAACATAGTGATGGCGGCGCCGGAGCTCCAGTGACCCAAATCGAACAAGATGAATGCCAATATTTTCAACAAGATGCTGTGCATCTTCCCACCCATGAGCGCCATCTCAGTTCCTCACCAAAAGCTTCGAATATCTCCAAGAACACTGACAGTACATTTCTCACCGGAGCTCCGACGAATTTTCTGGCACAACATCAACCCCAAAAGAACCACAATGGGGGTGCGCATCATCCTATCCAGGTAGGGAACTTCGAATCTTCCCCAAATTGCTCAAATTCAAAAAGTCGTCAAGACGACTGTGGTGGTGCCGGAGCTCCGGCGATCCAATTGACTGGCGACCAATGTCAAAAGGTTCATCAACGTGTTATACAACTTCCAAGCTATCAAGGGTGCCTCGAATCAGTGCCAAAAAGCTCAAATTCAAAATGTCGTCGAGACACTCTTCAAGCTGAAGAACACTGTAACATGTATGTTCAAGCTGAAACAGTGGATGGTGTGTTGGTTCATGACCAACACCAGCAGAAAAGGGGTAAAGTGCACACATTGGAATGCATTGAGGATCATGATCATGTCCCAAAAGGAGGTGCTGATCAGCAATGCAACAGTAGTCCTACAGTGGCTCCTCCAGTTCAATATGTTGGTCTTGTGGATAAACACAATGCAAAGGGGAATACTTCCATTGGAAATGTGCAAAAACAACCTACACAGTTGAGTGAGGGACACAATGTGAATCTGCAACCAGTACAAAGACCTTATATCCCTAATAGTAATCCTATGAGAGTGTCAAATAACTTTGAAAGGCATAACTCCAATAACCCAGCTACTGCTATCACTAGAAACAAGCCTAGCCACATAAATCCTAACCTGAGTGTCTCTCAAAATAAGCCTCCTAATACTAATATAACCACCCCTCCTAACCCTGTCATCCCTCACACTTTAGCTACTAAATTGAGAGCCCAAGAGGCAAGGAAAAATGATGATATTGATATTACCCCTCCTAAAATTACTACAAAACGGGGATATCCTGCTGTGGTTTTTACAAAAGAAGATTTCATGGTAAACCTAGCCACTGACTGTAAGTATACATTAGTAGGTAAATTCACCAACACCATGCCCAAAATGGAAATCATTAGAAAGGAATTCATCCTTCAAACAGAACTCAGAGGAGGAGTGAAACTTACACATTTTAACTCTAAACATCTTTACATAGACTTGGACAATGAGTATGACCACTCTACTGTATGGTCCAAAGGAAAAATGTATATAAATGGGCAGCTTATGAGACTCCAACTATGGACTCCCACCTTCAAGCCTGAAGAAGAAACACCTCTGGTTCCTATATGGGCTATCTTACCTGAACTGCCATGGCACTGCTATAGGCTTAAAGTGGTAACCCCTTTACTATCTCCAATTGGAAAGGCATTATTCTTGGACTTGACAACTTACAAGAAAACAAGAGGTAGTGTAGCCAAAGTCAAAATTCAAATTGATCTAACCAAACAAAGACCCCAGCACATTTGGATGGGCTTTGATGAAGATGAAAATGGAGATGGCAGGTGGCAATCCATTCAATATGAGGGAGTGCCAGACTACTGTCCTTACTGTAAGCATCAAGGGCACACCATACATGTTTGTAATGTTAAAAAAAGAGATGAAGATAATAAGAAAAAGAATGATCAAGATGAAGAGGTCAAGAACACCGACAAGAACATCACTGATAAGAGAAAGGCTCAGCAACATGCTACTGATCAACACAAGGAAACACAGCACCAAGAAGACCAACACATTAAGGAACAACAAAACACTAACAGGGCTGAAGCTGAACAGAGAAATCAAGAACATGCAGAGTGGCAAACTCAAAAAAGGAAAGGTAAGAAAGATGGACAACACCACCAACAACAAATACAAAAGAATAAAACATAAAGCCTCATGCTACAAGGGGAAAGTTCTGTACCTCTCCAACACAAGACGAACAACAACCATCAAGTAAGAAATCAGCAGCAGGCAGGTATGATTATTAACTCTAACTCTAATACTTGTAATATCCAAACTTGTAATGTTGACTCTGGAGTCCAGAGCCAACCCCCCCATCCCCATACAATAGTGAATCCCAGTCCCCATAATCCCATGCAGCAGGTACTACATGTGAAGAAAGCAAGCAAACCTGCAGATACTACCATATCTGATCCTAATACTGATTTGCTTAATGTGGAATGCAACAATGCCATCCCAGGCATTGACTCAATGCTCCCACACCACCATGGCTCCCCCAATACTTTTAATGTCTTAAATAATTTTGCTGTTGTGGCTGAAGAAGTCTGTGGAGGTGAGGTTGGGGGAATACAGGAGAAACTCACTAATCTGCATGAAGGGGAACCCAGGGGGAGGGAACATCTATTAGTAGACCATAGGAGAGACTCTACAGCCCCTGCAACCACTTTTTCAGCATCCATAAGGTCCAACAGGTAGGTTCAACAAGAGGATGTTCAACAGATTTCTGAGGACATACTTCAGATTAATGTGACTGATAAGGAAGATGCTAAATCTCCAAAGAGCAGTGAACAAAACCAGGGTGCAGTAGCTCAGCTTCTGAACAATAAAAGTACTCTATCTTTGAGTAAAAAGAAGAGGGATGCTATTAAAAAGAAATTTGTTCAGGACATGAAATCTGGACAACCAAGTGTGAACTATGTTCTTGTGCCAGAACAAGCAGGCATACATGTGACCCCTCTACAAATTCAAGATACATCTAATGAGAAGTATGCACTTAGAAAAGGAGACATCTCAGAGGATTTAACTGATGAGTACAGGGTCACTCATTCTGAAGATGAGGATGATCCTGACCAAAGGGAGGAAACAAACCTGGAAGATCAAATAAAAGCCTTTAGAACCACTATGGAAGTTTTGTTGCAGAAGGAAAAGCAGCAGGTCAATGAGGAAAATGATCCATCTTCAGCAAGTAAACAAATAAAGAAGAAGAATAAGAAAAGTACCATCACCAGTTCTGATAATGTTGCTTTCAAAAGCAACATCAACACAAGGTCTAAATCCCACAAACTTTGATGATTAGTACAATTTGCTGGAATGCAAGGAGTATTAATACTCAAGGCACCTTAGACAGACTTCAAAAACTCAAGGATTATCACAACCGATCCATGTTAACAATTTTGGAACCATTTGCAAATCAATCACAGCTCAACCATTACAGAAATCAATTGAGAATGGACAGTGCCATCCATAATCCCAATAACAAGATTTGGTTGTTTTGGAATCAGGATGTGGACTGCTCTGTTATAGATCAAGATGAACAACAGGTTACTTGTGAAATCAAACATGTGGCTAATCCTAATTCCCATATTATTACCTTTGTTTATGCCAAGTGTAAGGATTACATGAGAAGGAGCCTCTGGGATAAGATGCTGCAGTATGCTAACACAAACAAACCATGGTGCACTATTGGAGACTTTAATGTGATCACAGATGTTGAAGAAAAACTAGGAGGGCAACCATACAATATGAACAAAAGTTTTGAGTTCATAAGTGTAATTGAAGCATGTGGTCTCACTGATTTGGGCTTCTATGGGCAGAATTTTACATGGTGCAACAACAGGGACATGGAAGCTAGAATATAGAAGAGGTTGGACAGGGCCATGGTGAATGATAGGTGGTTAGAGATAATGCCTATGACTACCATGACTCATCTTGCTTCTATAGGTTCAGACCACTGTCCTCTTTTACTTGAATGCAAGGAGACTCACAGTAATCCTATAAAATACTTCAAGTTCCTTAATTGCTGGGTGGAGAATGAGTCCTTTTTGGACACTGTTAGAGCCTGCTGGGAAGAATCTATTGAAGGTAATCCAATGAGAATATTCCATATGAAACTTAAGAGGGTGGCAAACACTCTTAGCACTTGGTCAAGACAACAGTATGGAGACATATATGAAGCTGTCAAGGATTTTGAACATAAGGTACAACAAGCAGAAGAGGCTATCATCCAACACAATTCTGAAAGTAATAGGAGCAAGCTTAATCAGGTGAATGCTCAGTACATTAGATATTTGAAGACAGAGCATTCCATCCTTAAGCAAAAAACTCAGCTTCAGTGGTTTAAGGATAGAGATGCCAACTCCAAATATTTTCATGCTATCATCAGAGGAAGGAGAAGAAGATTATTTATTCATAAAATCACTGATGACCAAGAAAACACCATTCAAGGTGATCAAAACATAGCTATTGCTGCCTATGAATACTTTGAGAAGATCTTTACTGGAAAAGAGGATTTGATCAATGAAGATATCCTAAAATGCATACCCAATACCATCACAGCTCAGCAAAACCAAATTCTTAATGCTATGCCTACCAAGGAGGAGTTGAAAGCTGCTGTATTTTCTCTTAGTGATGTGTCTGCTGCAGGTCCTGATGGATTTAATGGCAAATTCTTCCATACTTGTTGGGATATTATTAGTGAAGATTTGTTAAACTTAGTAAAGTACTTTTGTTGTGGACATTCTATTCCTAAGTTCATCACACATGCTTGTTTGGTTCTACTCCCAAAAGTAGACCATTCTAATAAACTTTCAGATTTCAGGCCTATATCACTCAGCAACTTCACCAATAAAGTGATTTCTAAAGTCTTTTACCTCAGACTAGCCCCAATTCTCCCTCAGGTAATCTCTGAAAATCAGTCTGGGTTTGTACAGGGAAGAAGCATTTCTGAAAATATTATGTTAGCACAAGAGATCATTCATGGCATCAAAAAACCAAAGATTGGAGACAATGTTGTTATCAAACTAGACATGGACAAAGCCTATGACAGGGTGTCTTGGTCATTTATATGTCTAGTTATGAGAAGAATGGGTTTTGGAGATGTATTTATTGACATGGTTTGGAGGTTAATGGCTAATAACTGGTACTCAGTTATTGTGAATGGAGGTAGGCATGGTTTCTTTCATTCTACAAGAGGCCTCAAACAGGGAGATCCTTTGTCTCCACCCCTATTTATTTTAGATGTTGAGGTGCTGTCAAGACTACTCAACAACCTTCATCAACACTATTTGTACACAGGCTTTCACATGGAGAAGAAGGGTCCTTCAATTAATCACCTGAGCTTTGCTGATGATGTAATTATTTTCACTTCAACCTCCAACTTTTCCCTCAAGCTGATCATGAAGACTATGCAGCTATATGAACACACATCAGGACAGCTTATTAACAAAGAAAAGAGTCAATGTATGATCCCTCTCAATACTGATCCAGCTATTATTGAAAGGGTAACTTCTATCACTGGTTTCAAATTAATTCATGACCCTATTACCTATTTAGGATGTCCCTTATATATTGGGGGTCAAAGAATCATTTACTTTACTAGTATGGTCTCCAAAGTGATCTCCAGGATTAGAGGATGGCAGACCAAAATATTGAGCTATGGGGGAAGAGCTACTCTTATTAAGTCAGTGTTGCAATCCCTTCCAATCCACCTGCTGTCAGCTCTCACCCCTATAGTCACTACTCTTAAACAAATTACAAGGCTTATGGCAGATTTTTTCTGAGGCTGGGACAAAGAAAAGAGAAAATACCATTGGGCATCCTGGGAGACACTCAGCTACCCTGTGGAGGAAGGGGGTATTGGTATGAAAAACATACAAGATGTGTGCTTGGCCTTGCAATACAAACAGTGGTGGACCTTCAGGTCCAAGAAGACACTATGGGGAGAATTCTTAAAGGCTAAGTACTGCCAAAGAGCACATCCAGTGATAAAAAATGGAATACAGGTCAATCTCTTATGTGGAAGCATATGGTGGCAAATAAAATGAATATTGAGCCTCATATAAATTGGCATATCAATTCAGGTACATGCAGCTTTTGGTGGGATGATTGGATGGGTATAGGAACCCTAGCTAATCATAATAGCTATCTACCAAAGCTCAATAATACTACAGCCTCTGAATACCAGGAGAATAGGGAATGGAATGTGCAGAAAATCAGAAAAGATGCCCCTCCTCAGCTGGTGCAGCAGATACTTAGCACTGATATTATCTACAAACACAACATACCTGATCAAGCTTGCTGGAAACTGAATTCTCATGGTGGCTTCACATGCAAATCTGCTTGGGAACAAATCAGGGAGAAGAAAGCTAGGACCTTAACTGATGGCAGCACTTGGCACACCAACATTCATTTCAAAGTTTCCTTTCTACTTTGGAGAGTTCTCAGATATAAGCTGCCCACCAATAATAAACTTGTCTAGTTTAGAGTAGCACCAGCAGCATGCTCTTGTTGCTACAGACCTGGATTGGATGATATAGAGCACATATTTGCTTCTGGAGATTTTGCCAAGCATATTTGGCAACAATCCTCCAGTTCCTGGGGGATCCTGCATGACATCATGTCCCTGAGATGCATCCTGATGAAGTGGTGGACTTCCAAGCCCAATAATGATGTCCATAAGCTCATGTTGCAGGCCACTCCTATCTTTGTTTGTTGGCATATATGGAAGAATAGATGTGCAAGCAAGTATGGAGGAAAGAAATCTAGTGTTACTAGAGTTAAATTCTCCATAGGTAAGGATTTATACATGCTGATAAACAATGCTTACCCCTACATTAAGTGGCCAGAGAGCTGGAAGGAGCTAGTTACTATGGTAGAACAATGCCAGCATGATATGAGAGTGATCAAAGTGGTGTGGATCAGGCCTCCACCTTCCATAGTGAAGTTGAATACTAATGGAAGTGCACTAGATAACCCTGGGAAAATTGGAGCAGGGGGAATATTAAGAGACCACAATGGGAACTTAATATATGCCTTTGCAACTCCATTGGGACAGGGTACTAACAACCAAGCAGAGGTGCAGGCAGCAACTATTGGCATCAAATGGTGCCTCCAACATGGCTACAATAGAGTGATATTGGAAGTTGATTCAGAATTATTGACCAAGTGGCTGAAACAAGATATCAAACCACCTTGGAGCATTTACAAATATGTTGCAAATTTGCAGTCTTTGGTCCATCTCCTGGAATTCTTCCAGTGCATACACATATTCAGAGAAACAAATCACCCTGCAGATACCTTATCTAAATGCAGCCACATGTTCAATCAGACACAACAATTCTACAACTTACAGCAGCTTCCAAAAGAAACCAAGGGTTACTTCAAGATGGACAAGCTAGGACTGGCAAGTTTCAAAAGGAAAAGCCTAAAAAGGATTAAACAACCTCCTTGATTAATATATCTTAAGTCAGATTGTGTAATAGTTTCTTATATGTATTTTGCAATGTACTGTTTCTTAGTCAACATAGCCATTTCATATTGTAAAGGGAGAGTCTCCCTAGTTTATTGCTTTCATAGAATAATCAACATACCACTAGAGGTAAAGAATAGAGTAGAGGTCTTCTCCTTTCTTCTCATTCTTGGATGTGCAGGTAGGTGCAGACATACAATAGACCATCCAGCATTTGGAGGCCCATTCATGGTTGCAACACACATGCAGCATCCCACAACAAGATCACCAACAACCAACACCCTACAACACCTTGATGAATCACACAACACCAACAACAACCAACAGGAATCTGCAGAACACCATCAACCAATGGGGTGCAAGCCTACTGTTTGTTTTGTTGATTGTTTCTTGTTTGATTGTTTTTGTGCAGGTGTAAAAACTCCATCAACTTCCAACAGGCAGCACTCACTATGGCTGTTTCTCAACAATGCAACTACAGCAGATGAGGAAACCAAACAACCCCTGCTGGAGCAACTGTTGGAACCAACAAGAGCTCCACTACTCTTGGACCTCCCCTTTGTGTTTGCTTGTTTGTTTATACAGGTTGCTGGAGCATCAGAAGCTACAAACTCTAACAAGCTGCAGTTGCACAAGCCATGTACTATAGCAGCAGCAGCTGACCTGGAAGATCTTCAACCATTTCCAGCACACAACAACAACAACACTAAGTCCCTTGCAGATACCAGAGCAACAACAGTAGTACTTATTTGTGGTCCAACTGATTCTGCAGGTCACACAGAAGCTCCATATGCATCAACCATTCAACAGCATCAGCAACAACACAAGCCAAAAGCAACACACAATTCAGCAACAGTTAGATAAATCTCAATAATATGCATCATGCAACATCAAACTGATCCCACATGTTATAGTATGATAGCATATGTAGCAACTACAGACCTCAAGAAGTCACAACCCAAATAGATAACTGGAGATGTTAGTCGAGCGACCTTGAAAAAGTTAGCCGACTGAAGACTCATCAAATGAAATACATCCATATGTCACCAAATATGCAACACCATGCACTGACATTGCATGAAGCACTCGCATCTCATGGACAAGCTCGGTATGAAAAAGATTAAGAAGGCGAAGATGAAATAAACGATCTCGATCCATGGAAATTGGAAGTTTCATATACTTGTTCTTCAATTTAGCTATGTTTTAATGTAGCTTAGTTGAATAGGACTAGTGTAGGTTTTCTTCTTGTATTGACATGGAAGGGGGGAGTCTCCCTCATTTACGTTTTTCTTAGTTTTATTGTATCGAGAGGAGTCCTCTCATAGGTTTATCGCTCTCCATCTACCAATGGAGATGAGCTGGCCGATCTTAGTAGGTCGGCTGACTTATGAATCATCTTAAGTTCGGAGGTAAGGTTTATGCCCCCCTCCGTGTATTTTATTATTTTTATTATTTTTATTTATGTTAAGGCTTGGAGTGCTGCTCAACCCCTGACTGTGCACGAGAGGTGGGAGCCTCGTGTAGGGTCTGTTCCCCTCCCCC
This sequence comes from Solanum dulcamara, assembly GCF_947179165.1. Taxonomy (NCBI): domain Eukaryota; kingdom Viridiplantae; phylum Streptophyta; class Magnoliopsida; order Solanales; family Solanaceae; genus Solanum; species Solanum dulcamara. The sequence goes on from NC_077242.1 coordinate 13,666,933, forward strand.
AAAAAAAATGTACAAATAACAAACCCCAAATATAATGATCTCAATACGAATGTAATCGACGTATTCATAATCGAAGCATATTCAGATTGCGAGACAATATCTTAACAATTGGTGGAATAAGTTCTTCATTACTTGCTTTCTTCCGTCATGGCACACATTCAAATTATCACAACCCCGATCCGTCGTAACTGACATCCATACTAACCCTCTGGTGGAAGAATAATTTTCAACAGCCCAACAAAAAAATAACAATGTATACAAAAGTTTAAAGATGTGGAAGCAGGTTTAAATCAAGAAATAACTACTGAGTTCCCATAAACTCAGAAATCATCTAGTTATCAACCCCAAACATGCGGAAGTGAAAACATCCTAGGAACTGAAAGTCATCGTACTAGAACTCTAAAGTAAACAAGTCTAGGAGGGGAGTGCAATTCCCAAAAAAAATCATTAAGAGTTAACAAAATGTCTGAACATCTAAGCCCTGAAAGAAGGACTAGAATAGATGAGACTCCACGATATCGTGACAGAATAGCTCACCCTTTGACTCGAACAATATAACTACTCCTGTAGGCGAGGTCTCTCCGTAGCCAGCTGAATATGTCCTGTTCTCAATAAAGATAGAGCAAGTGTAGTATTAGTACACAAAATTAATAGTGTACTGGTAGAATCACGCGGTTAGCCAGTAAATGATCATAGACAAGTAGACTCGACACAATAACCCAATCCAATACTCAACAAGATCACAGTTTATCCAAGTCCATATTATGCAATTTCATATAAGGATTCTCTCATGGGGCCTATAAATACTCAAGTTGTATCGAAATATGACACCCAGTCCAACGTTTTTATCAAAACGTAACACCCGATCGAAATATATGTCGGAATGTGATACTCGATCCAATTTGTGTGTCAAAATATGACACCCGATCCCAACATACCAACAAATACAATTTCATTCATTAATCATCATTATATCACCAAGAACAGGTTCATCACAAAACAGGCCAGCAAGTGATCAATTTCATATATAATCTATCATGTTTCCTTATTCATATACACATATGCATATCATGAAGCAATTTAATAAGTATATGGAACACATACGGGAAACAAAACCATTACTTGTATAGTCCTTTCTGATTGCCCATCTGTCTGTGGATGGAAGGCAGTGCTGAAAGTGAGTTTAGTGCCCAACTTTTCATGCAAATTTCCCCAAAATTTAGAAGTGAACTACGTACCACGGTCTGAAATGATAGAAAAGGGAACCCCGTGCAACCTTACTATCTCTTTCACATAAATCCTAGCCAGCTGTTGTGAATTGTAATCCACTCTAACTGGGATAAAGTGTGTTGACTTTTTTAACCTGTCAATCACCACCTAAATGAAGTCATACTTCCCCAAAGTCTTGGAAAGTCCCACCACAAAGTTCATGGCTATTCTCTTCCACTTTCATTCAAGAATGGACATTCTTTGAAGCAAACCTGCTGGTCTTTGGTGCTCATATTTCACCTATTGGTAGTTCTGACACTTAGCTACATATTCAACTATGTCTTTCTTTATACCCCACCACTAATATAACTGTTTCAATTATTGATACATCTTACTGACCCAGGGTGAATAAAGTATCGTGAACCATGAGATTCAGACAAGATTTTCTAAATTAGTCCATCTACCTGGAGAACACAAATCCTTCTTCTAAAGTGGATTACCCCACCTGCATCAAGTGTTGAGTCTTGAGCCTTGAGCCTTGCCCATCAACACTTTTCTCTAATTTCATATAAGTTAACATCCTCAAACTGCTTGGTCTTGATCTCTTCTATAAAAGTGGGCCTTAGATTAACTCTGGTCATTATCCCACCTTTCTTTGAGATGACTAGCCTCATGAACTTGGCCTCCAAAGCCTGAATTTCTCTAGCCAAGGGTCGCTTAAGGGCTCCCAAACAGGCTAGACTGCCCATGCTAACCGGTTTCCAGCTCAATGCATTTTCCACCACATTAGCCTTATCTGGATGATACTGGATAGTAACACCATAATTTTTGAGCAACTCCATCCACCTGCGCTATCTCAAATTCAAGCCCTTCTGGGTGAACACATACTGCAAGTTGCGGTGATCAGTAAATACCTCACACTTGACGCTATATAGATAATGCCTCCAAATTTTTAGGGCAAACATTATCGCTACCAACTCCAAGTCATGAGTTGGGTAAGTCCTCTCATGCACCTTCAATTGTCACAAAGCATGCGCTACAACATTCTTATCTTGCATTAACACAATATCCGAATCGAAATGTGAAGCATCACAATAAACAATTAAGTCTTTACCTTTGATAAACAGGGTCAAAATGGGTGTTGTGGTCAGAAGAGTCTTATGCTTTTGAAATATCTCTTCACACTTGTCAGTCTATTTGAATGACACCTCCTTTTTAGTCAGTATGATCAAGTGAGTAGCAATAGAAGCAAAGTTTTTCACGAACTGGCGATAATAAATGATAGTCCCACAAAACTTCTGACCTCAGTCAAGAAACTAGGCCGAGCCCAGTTCTTAATTGCCTTAATCTTTTGTGGGTCTACCATTACCTCTTATTTTGAAACAACATAGACTAAAAAGTCCACTAAAGGCAGCAAGAATTCACACTTAGACAATTTTGCATACAATTTTTGTCTTACTAAAATACCTAAGCCAATTAAGAGATGGTCTGCATGTTCTCATTCAATCTTTGAATATACCAATATATCATCTATAAACACTATCAGAAACTGCTTGAACACCCCATTCATCAAACTCGTAAAGGCCGAAGGTGTATTGATCAGTCCAAAAGACATCACCAAAAATTTGTAGTGCCCATACCTGATTCAAAAAGCTATCTTCGGCACATCTTCGGGCCTAATTTTCAACTGATGATACCCAGACCTGAGATCAATATTTGAAAATTCTAATGTACCTTGTAACTAATTAAAAAGATCATCAATATGAGGCAAAGGGTATCTATTTCTGATGGTAACCTTGTTCAGTTGTTGGTAGTCAATGCACATTCTCGTACTACCATTCTTTTTTCTTGACAAACAACACCAGAGCACCCCAAAATGAAGCATTGGGATGAATGAACCCCCTATCAAGAAGCTCCTAGATCTGAGCCTTAAGCTCTTTCAACTGTGTCGGAGACATACGGTAAAGAGGAGTGAAAATTGGACAAGTACCCAGCTCTAAGTCAATGCAGAAATATATATCTCTGTCAAGAGGTATACCAGGCAAGTCTAAAGGAAATACTTTCAGAAATTCATACACTATTGGAATAGACTCAATAGAGGGGGACTCCACATCCATGTTTCAAATATTGGCCAAATAGGCCAAACAAACCTTCCCCACCATTTTTCTAGCCTGGAGAAAAGATATGACCTTAGTTGGCTTAGGCTTGTATACCCCTTCCCACTCTAACCTTTCCCTCTCCGAGATATCTAGAGCCACAGTTTTTGCATTGCAATTAAGTACAATAAAATAGGGGGACAACCAAGTCATGCCTAATATCACATTAAAATCTGTCATGTCTAAAATCACTAAGTCAATCCAAGTCTGGTATCCCATAAACACAACGGAACAAACACGATACACAAGGTGACTATGACTGACTCTCCAATAGGGTTAGAAACATGAATAGGGGCATGTAGTATATCACATATTGCATCAAATCCCAAGGCTTATTTCACAGAAACACAATAATAAGTAGAATCCGGATCAAACAGAATAGTAGCCATCTAGTCACAAACAAGAATAGTATATGTGATCACTGCGTCAGACGTCTCTGCCTCGATCTTGCTTGGAAAAGCATAAAACTTAGCCCGGTTATCCTGATGGGCTACTTCCCTGCCTGGATGAGCTGCTCCTCGACCTGTATTACCATTACCTTGGCCCCCACGGCCTCTTGGATTTACTCTTCACCTACTCTGTGGAGGTCCTCTACTATTACTCCCCCAGCCGCTGGTACCACTACTCTAGCCAGCTAGGGTGCTGAAACTGTCCCGCGGGGGTGAGGACACTTCCTCCGTATATGTTTTGACTCTCTAAAATTAAAGCACCTAAGATCAAAAGATGACCCGATACTCAGGAATGATGCCCTCTGACCCTCATAGGCCAGATGTTGCTGTGGAGTATCTGAAAACTGCCAGAAGAAGGAGGCAGCGCTGGCTGAATCGACCAGGCTGAAATTACCGGCCTGCCTGACTCTCTAGAATAGGATTCCTAAAAATTACCTGCGCTCTTGGGCTTCTTAACTAAAGCTTTGGCCTGCCCATCTCTACTCACACGTTCCACCTTTTTCACAAGCTCCATGACTTCATTGAAACTCCTACTCGATGAAGTCATATGGTCGGACAGTACCTACAACTCGGGGTTCAACCCCTTCATAAACAACTTGATCCTCTCTTCCTCTGTAGTGGCCAGCTGAGTAGCATACCTAGAAAACGCATAAAACTTGACCTCATAAGTAACTACTGATAATCCTCCCTACTCCAGTGCCATAAACTCATCCTTCTTTCTATCTCTCAAAGTATGGGATATATACTTTTCTAGGAAGAAGGCATAAAACTGAACCCTCCACTACTGCTTGGCCTCACCCAACAACTGAAATATCACAAATTCCACTCCATGTTGGTGCACTATACCCAATTTATGTAACCTCTCGTAGTAATCAAGAATAAACTCATAAGCATTTTCATTTTCAGTACCATAGAAGACTAGAGGTTTGAGTTTTAGGAACTTGGTGAGCATGTCATGCTCAGTAACGGTCATTACTGGATCCATGAGTGGTCTGAAGAAGGCATCAGTGCCTACTACCTCATATGCTAGCTGAGCTTCAATATCAATAGGATGAGTAACATGAGTTGGGGCTGCGGGCATGGTGGGAATCTGGTGCCAGCCAACCCACTCAAGAAAACCATAATCTGCTGAGCTAATATAGGGTCCAGAGGGTGAATACCATCAGCCCCAGTCTAGGTGCCCTTCTCCTGCTCAACATGCTCTTCTTCCTCTCCAACTTCTACCTCTCCCTCTAACTCGTTCTGGAAAGCAGGAGGGGACTCACCTACTAGCATCTCCTTAATTGGAACCTCCACTCTGGCAGGTGTTGCTCTTCATCTGCCCCTACCTCGCCTCCTTCTCCTACATCTACCTCAGCCTCTCCCTCGAACAACGGGCTCTTCCTCTGGCTTCACTGGATCTACGGGCCTTACACTATTATAATGAGTATTAATCATCTGCGAATAATAGAGTGAAAGCAATTAGATACCAATTTGGATTGGAATCAAGTTATATCACGAATAAAAGAAGACAATAAAACTTTTCCTATAATTTCGTAGCCTTTCGAAGAAAAGTACAGATGTCTCTGTGCCATTCCGCAAGACTCTACTAGATTCATTTTGGTACGATGAGATCAATGAACCTAGGCTCTGATACTAACTTTTTCATGATTCTGACCCACTGTGACTGGCACCCACACTAACCCTCTGGTGGGAGAACCATTTTCAACAGCCCAACAACAAAATCGCAATGTATACAAAAATTTAAAGATGCGAAAGCAGGTTTAAATCAAGAAATAACTATTAAGTTCCAATAAACTCAAAAATTATTTAGTTATTAACATCAAACATGCGGAAGTAAAAACATCCTAGGAACTGAAAGTCATTGTACCAAAATTCTGAAGTAAACAAGTCTAGAAAGGGAATGCAATTCCCAAAAAAAATCATTAAGAGTTAACAAAATGTCTGAACATCTAAGGCCCGAAAAAAGAACTAGAATAGATGAGAGAGTCCACGGTAGCATGACATTATAGTTCACTCTTGGACTCAAACAAGATAACTACTCCTCTAGGCGAGGTCTCTCCGCAGCCGGCTGAATATGCCCTATACTTAACAAAAACAGAGCAAGTGTAGTATCAGTACACAAAATCAATAGTGTACTGATAAGATCACGCGGTTAGCTAGTAAACGAATCATAGACAAGTAAACTCGATAAAATAAGATCACAGTTCATCCAAGTCCATATTATGCAATTTCACATATGGGTCCTCTCATGGGACTTATATACACTCAAGTTGTATCGGAACGTGATACCCGATCCAAATGTATGTCAGAACGTGACATCCGATCCCAACATACCAACAAACACAGTTTCATTCATTAATCATCATTACATCACCAAGAACAGGTTCATCATAAAATAGGCCAGCAAGTGATCATTTAACATATAATCTAGTAATTTTCCCTATTCATATACACATATGCATATCATGAAGCAATTTAACAAGTATATGAAACACATATGGGAAACAAAATCATCACCTACCTCGAATTCGAGCTTCAACAATCTTAAAGTGAAAGAGTTTTTCCTTTTCGAGCTCTTTTTGTCAGTTCTCGGTCTAAAACAAGTCACATATACACAAGGATCAATAAAATAGCCTAATTCATAAGAATTATAACTAAATTCTTACCCAAGGCTAAAATTCATGATCCTAACCCCACTCTAGGGTTATTTCCCACCATTAGTTTCAGTTCAAGCCCTCCCCCAATGATTATCAACCATATTTCTAGGTTTTAGAAATCAAAAGATGAATTTAGGGAGGAAAATCCTTACCTTAAGCCTGAAAATCCATGGAAAATCGATAGAAATCACCCTAGGTCGTCTCCTATCATTCTAGAACTATTTTTGCATAAAAAGAATGTTTTTAGGGTTTTTTCCAACTTAAGTCGCGACTGTCCTGCTCGGGCGGGACCCATTTTTCTCTAGAAGAATATGAAGAAATAGTGAGCTCGGAGTTTGAGCTCCAAGCCCCCATTTAACAACACATTCCTTCCCTAAGATGTATTAAAATATACCTTCAGGCCAAATCTAATTCCTAGAGTTTTTCTCGACCGAATGAGATTCCGTGAAGCCGTAAATGATCCGTATCATCTTGGCTATTAGCTTATTCAAATAAATCAGAGATTTAATTTCCCATCATTCATATGATCACCCTAGACCTCACATTGCTCAGAATTCATTTAAGTATGACCTAGGCTAAAATTTTTTGAAGTTACAACCTAAGTTTTCTGGCCTGAAATCCTTTTTCATTGGCCTATTCCTAACGACGGGGATAGGTAATTACACAAATCCACCAATCACTTGGTGCAAAGATATGTCCATCCACATCGCGTTTGTAAAGAAGTCCTTTCTATTGGTTTTCCACAAATATCGAGATTAATTGCTCGCTATTCTCATCAATAAAATGTTTGGCGAATCTCCCAACGTGCTCTTTTCCTAGATGGGACATTTCGATACTAAGTTTTGTTCCATAATATACTTCACGTATACCACTTAAATAGAAATAAAAATCATCGATGGATAATTTTAATACTATAAAATAAATAAAAAATTTATGATGAGACACCAACGTGATTTATAATTGTTGAGAAATTTTCTCAAATATTATTTTTTACATACAACCGTTTTTCCCAAATAATTTAGAAACTTAACCAAAAGTAAATAGTAATAGAAGTCTAGTTATGATGCATGAATCCAGAATATGAGAATTTAAACTTCTCAGTTCAAACCAATTATAAACTATGATACCAATAAATATTAGAACATGCAGAAATGCTTATTATACATTGGAAAAAATATCCGTCTCTCTTTGCACACGTTTATGCTTCAGAAATAATTGAAGGTGAAAATTAAAAGGAATTGTCGTTTCAAAATAATGAGAAAAAATAACACATCAAACAAAAGAAGGTTCTAGAATTTCTTTAAAAAGTGAGGTAATAGTTAAATAAATAAAATTTATTTTAAAATTATCGGGCTTGATGTCCCTATGAAAACACCATTATTGTGGCAGCAATTAACAGCTAGTAGGTGCACAATATATAAACAATAAAATTAAAAGACTTCAACAAAAAACACAAAAAGGAAGCATTTAAAGATAAATATATTGTTAATTATTACCATTTGATAAAATAGATTTTTCATTACTTGTGGTTTCAGTTGTGTTACGCAACCAAATCAGCCAAGCTGTTGGTTTTAGCATATTTCCACATTGAATTAAAAAAAGATATCCTTCTAGTTGAGTATTCTCTAATATTTCATCAATTGTGTTATGAAATAACTTAACTTAGCAAATAGCAAAATAATTAAAAGAAGATATATTGAAAGGAGAAAAGAGAGACAGAAGAAAGGTAGAGAGAAATTGCCATGTATTATTGTTTTTGTATCTGTGTGTATCTTAATGCCAAAGATGACACATATATATATAGGTAGAATAGGTATGTAAGTTGCCCACTTTTCTAAGTACAGCAATTTGCAAGTGCAACAATTTGATTTTGTTTATGCATTTTCCAAGTGGGTGAGACCCACATAGAAATAGACATTCAATTTGCAATACTCCCCCTTGGATGTCCATATAAAAAAAATTACAAAATATAATATACATATTTATCATGAATATCCATAAAGCTGGTGTCTACATATCTGGTAATATGCCTTGATTGCTGCTTCATTAAAAACCTTACCAGGAAAACCCAATGGGACAAAACGTTGGTTAAGGAAAAAAGAGTGCAACGCGTATTTTTCTCCCCCTGATGAAAATTTTATTTGATGTTTTGGAGACAGCGCTTTCCAACCTTATATCTTAATTTCTCAAAAGTTGATGTTGGTAATGCCTTTGTGAATAAATCTGCAAGATTATTACTTTTCTTCTAGAGATCATGTGTGAAGAATAATTTTGGTGAAATATGTTTCGTTCTGTCTCCTTTTATGAAGTCACCTTTTAATTGAGCTATGCACGCGGCATTGTCTTCGAATATAATTGTGGGTACTTTAACATTATTTTTCAGACCGCATCTTTCTTTGATGAACTGTATCATCGATCTCAACCACACATATTCTCTACTTGCTTCATGAATTGCTATTATTTCAGCATGATTTGAAGAAGTAGCAACAATGGACTGCTTTGTAGATCGCCATGATATAGCAGTTCCTCTATGTGTAAATAGATAGCCTGTCTGAGATCGAGCTTTATGTGGGTCTGATAAATAACCTGCATCTGCATAACCAATAAGGTCTACGCAATCTTTGTTAGTATAAAACAAACCCATATCAATAGTACCCTTCAAGTATCGCAAAATATGTTTGATACCGTTCCAATGCCTTCGCATTGAGGATGAACAATACCTTTCTAGCAATTTAACAAAAAGTGCTATATCAGGCGTGGTTGCGTTAGCAAGGTACATAAGTGCACCAATAGCACTGAGATATGGTACTTCAGGACCAAGCAGTTCTTCACCCTCTTCTGGAGGTCGAAATTGATCCTTTTCCACTTCAAGTGATCGAACAATCATTGGAGTACTTAATGGATGTGCTTTGTCCATGTAAAATCTTTTAAAATTTTTCTCAATATAGGCAGATTGATGGACAAAAATTCCTTCTGCTAAATGTTCAATTTACAGACCTAGATAAAGTTTTGTCTTTCCGAGATCTTTCATCTCAAATTCTTTCTTTAGATACTCAATCGCCTTTTGAACCTCTTCAGGGGTTTCAATGAGATTTATGTCATCAACATAAACGACGAATATAACAAACTCTGATTCCCTTTTCTTAATAAAAATACATAGACAAATAACATTATTTATATAGCCTTCATTTATTAAGTACTCACTAAGGCGATTATATCACATACGCCCTGATTATTTCAGACCATATAATGATCTTTGCAGTTTCATTGAGTATATTTCTCGAGACTTTTTACATGATGCATGCAATTTTAATCCTTCTGGATTTTCATGTAAATTTCATTATCAAGTGAACCATAAAGGTAAGCTGTAACTACATCCATTAGATGTATTTCAAGATTTTTATGTACAGCTAAACTGATGAGATATCAAAAAGTTATTCTATCCATAACTGGTGAATATGTTTCTTCATAGTTGACTCCAGTTTTTGAGAGAATCCTTGTGCAACAAGGCGAGCCTTGTATTTTACAATTTCATTTATCTCATTTCGTTTCCATACAAAAACCCATTTATAGCCAACTGGTTTTACACCTTCTGGGGTTTGGACTACAGGTCCAAAAACATCTGATTGAATTGCCTTTTGCCATTCTGGCCAATCACATCTACATCGACATTCTTCAACGGATTTAGGCTCAAGATTTTTACTATCTTTCATGAGGTTAATTGCAATATTATATGCAAAAATATTATCCACTGTAATTTTTGATCGATCTAGATTTATCTCATCACCGGTAGAACTTATTGAAAGTTCTTCATTCAGTTGAGTCTCGGGCTCACTGATTTCTTCAGAAATATCAGGAGTACTCAAATCTTGACCTTCTTTAGGAGGTTCTTGTGTTGTACCATTTTTATTATTTTTCACGCTTCTCTTTCTAGGATTTTTATCTTTTGAACCCAATGGTCTACCACACTTCAGGCGTGTTTATGATTCAGAAGTTATGATACTAGTAGATGGTCCTTTTGGGACATCAATCCGGATAGGCATATTCACTGCAGGGATATGTGACTTAGTTATTCGTTTCAAATAAGTAAATGCATCTGGCATTTGATTGACTATTTTCTGCAAGTGGATGATCTTCTGGACCTCCTGCTCACATGTGCGGGTACGTGGATCAAAATGTGATAGTGATGACACTTTCCACGCAATTTCTTTTTCTTTTTGGGGTTCTTTTTTCTCTCCCCCTGATGGCGGAAAAAGTATTTCATCAAACCGACAATATGCAAATCGAGCGGTGAATAAATCTCCAGTCAACGGTTCAAGATATCGAATTATAGAGGGTGAGTCAAACCCAACATATATGCTCAATCTTCGTTGAGGGGACATCTTTGTACGTTGTGGTGGTGCTACAGGCACATATAACGGCACAATCAAAAATTCATAGATGGGCTATATTTAGCTCATGACCAAATACTAACTGTGACAGAGAATATTTATTATAATGTGTCAGTCTGAGACGTACAAGTGCTGCTACATGTAAAATAGAATGACCCCAAACAGTAATTGACAATTTTGTTTTCATTAGTAGAGGTCTTGCTATCAATTGTAGACGCTTTATAAATGACTCTGTAAGGCCATTTTGAGTGTGAACATGAGCAACAGGATGTTCAATTTTTATACCAATTGATAAGCAATAATCATTAAAAGCTTGGGATGTAAATTCTCCAACATTATCAAGGCGAATGGCCTTAATTGGATAATCTGGGAATTGCGCTCTTAATCTTATTATTTGTGCCAATAATTTCGCAAACGCCAGGTTGCGGAATGATAAGAAGCACACATGACACCATCTAGATGATGCATCTATTAGGACCATAAAATATCTAAACAATCCACTAGGTGGATGAATAGGTCCACATATATCTCCATGTATATGCTCTAAAAAACCAAGAGATTCGATGCCGACCTTCAGGATCGATGGTCTGGCAATTAATTTGCCTTGATAACAAGCAACACATGAAAATTTATCATTCGTAAGAATCTTCTGGTTCTTTAATGGATGTCCAGTTGAATTTTTAAGAATTCGTATCATCATTATTGATCCAGGATAACCTATTCGATCATGCATTGCACAAATATATTTGGATCAGTAAACTTCTGGTTTACGATCATATGTGCTTCAACTGCACTAATTTTTGCATAATATAAGCCAAACGACAAAGTTGGTAATGTTTCCAAAATATATTTCTGGCCTGAGACACTCTTGGTTATACCAAGATATTCAATATTCATTTCATTTAGTGTCTCAATATGATATCCATTTCTGCGGATATCTTTGAAACCTAACAAGTTTCTAGGGGATCTAGAAGAAAATAGTGCATCTTCTATAACAATTTTTGTACCCTTAGATAGAATTATATTAGCTCTTTCAGAGCCTTTTATCATTTTTGAATTACCAAAAATTGTAGTAACATTTGCTTTTCTTCTTAACAAGTTAGAAAAATATTTCTCGTCTTTAAATATAGCATGGTTGTTCCACTATCAATTACACAAATATCCTCGTGATTGGTTATTGATCCAAATAAAATTTAAGGCATTTCCATATTTTCTTCAATAAGAAATAAAATAAGTATTAATACATGGTACATTACACAAATTTTATTTACTTACATTGACTAGAAAAATACAAACATCATATTTAATATAGATAAAAAGAAAAATATTTACATATTATTAGACCTATCGATATTCATATTTTCATCTGGAAAATTAAAGAAGTCAGCTACATCCAAATGCATGGGCTCAATATTATCTTCAGAGATAAAATTTATCTTTGGATTATTTTCTGCCATTTTCAAAGATGTCTGATATAGCTGAACCAAGCGTTTTGACGAACGGCAAGTCCACGATCAGTGCCTCACACCTCCACATCTATGACATACACTTTCTGAATTTTTCTTAGGTAAATCTTCTGCCTTTTTACCCTGCCTTTTATATTGCTGATCATTTCTTGGTGTCAGCCGAGTATCATGATTAAAATTTCTTCTTTGACCACGACCATGACTGGGGTCATGGCCTCTTTCTTATTGATTATAATTTGCCTGATTCACTTCAGGGAGTGGCAAAGAACCAACGGGCCGACTATCATGATTTTTCATTAATAGTTCATTATGTCTTTCAGCAATAAGAATGTGAGATAATAATTTAGAATATTGTGTAAAACCTTTTTTGCGATATTGCTGCTGCAGGAGCATATTCGCGGGTAGAAATATAGAGTATTTTTTTCCAATTTATCTTGCTCAGTGATTTCATCTACGCATAAATTTAACTGAGCTATAATTCTAAATAAAGCAGAATTATATTCAGTTATATTTTTAAATTCCATTAGTCTCAGATTTAACTAGTCATGACGTGTTTGTGGAAGCATGACCAACTTCATGTGGTCATATCTTTCTTTTAAATTTTTCCACAATTTCAGGGGATTCTTTAATGTAAGCTATTATAATTTTAGCCCATCATCAAGATGGTGGCGGAGAAAAATCATAGCTTTTGCACGGTCTTGACTAGATGCCGTGTTATCATCTTTGATGGTGTCTGCCAGACCCATCGATTTTACATGAATTTTGGCATCAAGTGCCCATGATGAGTAGCCTTTTCTAGAGATATCAAAAACAGTAAATTCAAGTTTTGAAATATTTGCCATTTTATAAAAATAAAATTAAATAAAACTCTTACCACTTTTGTTACCTTGAATAAATAGCAGAGCTTCGTGCTGATAATGTGTTATGAAATAACATAACTTAGCAAATAGCAAAATAATTAAAACGAGATATAATGAAAGGAGAAAAGAGAGACAGAAGAAAGGCAGAGAGAAATTGTCGTGTATTATTGTTTTTGTATCTGTGTGTATCTTAATACCAAAGATGGCACACATATATATAGGTAGAATAGGTATGTAAGTTGCACACTTTTCTAAGTACAGCAATTTGATTTTGTCTATGCATTTTCCAAGTGGGTGGGACCCACATAGAAATAGACATCCAATTTGCAATAAATTGGACTTTATTATTAACTTTAAAATATTTAATAAATCTCCACACATAATCTTTTTCAATTGGGGACACTGGAGTATTAAACTTTCTATCAAAATAGATTTAACGCTTACCACTAAGATCATAGGTGACCAATTTGGACTACAAAATAAATTAATAATTATAATGACACACATATGTGTTTTATAATTACTGTAAACTATTCTCAAAATGTAAATAATCTGAAAAGTGGATAATTCTGGAACTTTAATCTTGATAATATATCTGAGACATATATTAAAAAGAACTTTTTAATTAACTCCCAGCCTCAAATACTGAGCCAAGGCAATTAATAAATATTCTCAAATTATAAAAGTCTTACCTAGCACCGTTTTAATCTAATCTGTTTTATAGAATGAACAATTTAAATAGGCATCCAAAACATGTTTAATTGAAAAAGATTGAAGACTATGGATGAAAAATCACCATGAGATCTTTTTTAATAAAATATTTATTAAAGTTGAATATTGTCCTACATATAGGCACATATTAGTTATGTATACTATATGTTTTATATTTTATTTTTAATTATTTTCCATTCATTGTTCAATATCCGCGTTTGACTAATTAAATTTTGCGCGGCATAGGATCCAATTCGGACCACGTAGGCGCCATTCGGGTGAGAGAAGAACCACATTCATTGGTGGTGTATGTTTTATACTCATCAAAATGTAAACTAATCAGTATATTATATCTCTCATTTTTAGTCACATGGTGTCAAGCTCTACCTGCATGCTTATAACCTCTAAATTGCTTGACCAAACATATTTTAAAGCCTATTATTGAATAATAATCCTAAACTTTGAACCCTACATTTCAAACTTGAAGACACTATGGGTGTATTTGGTATGAGAAAAGATATTTTTCACAAAAAATAATTATTTAGAAAATGTTTTCTTGGAAAATAAGTGAGTTCTTTTACTTATTTTTTAGTATTTGATAAATAAGCAAAAAAAATATTATTCCAAAAGCATTTATCTATTATATAGTGAAACACTATAGAACTGGATGTGATGGGAGTGGGGGTTCGGGGATGGCAAGGGAGGGATGGTCAAGGGATGGGGATTGGAAGATTGAGTGCGTGGAGAGGAGACAATAAACTGAAAATATCACTTATGCAGCTAATTTTCCCCACTTCCCTTAGTGAAATTATTTTTTCCTAATTTTTAAGGAACTTCCACGGGCTAAGGTGAAAATTTTATTCATCTAGAATATCTCTCATCCGACTCATTAAAAAAAAGAGGTGAATGAATTAGGCGAATTAACAAAATATGAGCTCATTTTACCGGCCTTCTCATTTGATTAAAGAAGATTTGCAAAGTAAATTAAACTTGTTCAACATTTGATGATACATATATATGAGCAATGATGTGTCGCGTATTTACGACATTTTCGATGCTCAAAACGGTGAATTAGTATGCGTTGCAAGCATGTTTCTATAGATATGATAAGGGTTTTTATTTGTTTTTGCAGGAAAACAAAGTCGCGCACAAGTTTTGATGATTCTGTGGGTCTTAGTACTGTGTTGTTGAGTATTGAGGAGTACGAGCCTCACCACGGACCATAGTACCTTGCATGGGCCATGGTGGTGGGCATAGAGATGATGAGAGAAGGAAGTTGTGCTGAAGGTACTAAGTACAACCCCACGGAACCCACCACGGACCGTAGTGCCTTGCACGGGCCATGGTGGGTGTCGTACTGTTGATCTTGTAAAGGTGCTAATGGTATAAATTTTGGCCAAGTGTAACTCCACAGAACCCATCATGGGCCGTGGAGTCCACTACAGATCGTGCTGGATGATCGTGAAGGCTGAGGGAAGATGTAGGAGAATTGGCAAAGTCTATCAACATGGAGGTCAATACAGACCGTACTCATCACCACGGGCCGTGAGGATTGCCCGTAAAGAAGTGAAGAGCTACACAGTAATGAAGCCCCAGTTAAACGCTATCGGAGAATGACCACGAACCGTGAACTCCAGTACGGTCCATAGTGGTCAAGCATGAAACGTGCCGACTTTAATTTTCCTAGTTGATTTAGGATTTGGTTTTGTATTTCTATAAATACCCGAATAATATTTTTTTTTAGGGTTCAGTGTTATGACTAGTTTTTGAGTACTTTGTGAACATGGTGAAGCTACACTTAGTTACTTTTGAAGATTGATTCTTGGAATATCATTCCGATTTTCATCCTTGGTTTGTGATTCGTGTGATTGATTCAAGATTGACTTCTTCACCTGCGTAGACATTAATTCATGAATTCTTCACAAATTCTTATTCTTTTACTTGCAAGTGTGAGCAACTAAACCCACAACCAGGGTTGTGAGAACCATGATGACTTAACTAGAATGGGCAAACGTAGGATTGATATTCGTGAATTATTTTTGCATGTATTGTGATTTCTTCATTCAAAAGTCTTTCTTAGTGAGTGCACGCATTAAGAACTTGCTCTTATTCATTGCTTGCCCGAGAGGGAAGTAGTGATTAGGAAAAGAATTTCACAACAGAAATTCGAAGAGTCTGACTTCGAAAGAAGGGATAAACTTCGTCTAAATTACTTGAGACCGGGAGGAGATAGTACTCTGAGATCCAGGCTGAGGGTTAGTATAGTATACATTCTGAAACCGGGAAGAGATGAATGAGATACGTCTAAGAAGGACCGGAGGTGAATTAGATGTTACTTAACTCGCTAGATTTTGCATGCAATACAATGAACGATATCATGAATACGGTTAGCCTATTAACTTACAAGTCATGGAGAACACAATCTTGTTCTAGTCTTCATATTTTTACAATTTTAATCTTGTTTACTTGTCTTTGCACTGTTACTTATTCTAAACTAAAATCAAACCCCCCACTTTTACTTCATGCAAGATTATTTTCGGAAAGTAGTAATTACAACTGAATAGTGATAGCTAATATAACTTGTTTCAACCTATTCCCTGTGGGTTCGACCCCAACTCTTAATTGTATAAAATATACTGTTAACAATCGTCTATATCTTTTTCGAGAGGTGTAATTGAGCGTTATCAAGCAATATATTGTATTTTTGCTCTCTAACATTTTTTCATTCCATAGATATTTCATTGCTTATGGCTTTAAGCTACAATGCAGTAATAATTTATATTTTCCCCTAAACCAATTGGGCTTCACTTCTACGATGTATATCTTTATAAAGTCAGTAAAATTTTGTCCGTTTATCTATTAGTACATGAAAGCTCTCATCGTTATTTTTCGTCTCAAATAAATTAACAATTTTTCACTATAGAAAACCTTATCAATTTTGAATGATACAAACAAAGTCACATATGCATGCATATATTTGGACATTTTTCAATTGTTAATTAGGGGTGTATATCATATTGTTGCAAGTAATATATATATATACATACGAAGGATTTAGATGTGATCAAGATGCTTGCAAACTTAGGATTAGCAGGTTGTTGGCTGGGAGAGTTGGTAAAACAATGAAACCTTCAAAAGACCATGGTTAATAACTAATATGACTTCTAAGTACAATAATTAAACAATTAAGTTTTCCCTGAGAGATCTAAAGTAGTTAAATAGTGTACTAGACATTACAACAAATCCAATTGACCACTAAAATGTAACCACTTTAAGTCGACACCAATATCCTTATAGGAGTAATATTGTTAAGACCACTTGACAAATATAATCCTGACTTTATTTTATTAGCTAAAATTTTCAACTAATTTATAATGTAATTATATCACTTGTTTATTTGTCAACAAGCACTAAAACAACCACAATATGTACCAAAAATTCCATATTTTATACCTCTCCCAGCCACCCACTCAGTCTCATCCCCTCTAGTCCACAATAAGGGCTAACCAAGTTGTTAATTAATTTGACCAAAAACATAAAGCTTTAATTAATTACTATTTTAAGGTCATTCTTGATGTTATTGTTATTATATTAAAAGAGTGACACTAGTATATTGGCTGTAAATATTTGTCATCTCCATCCACTAGCACATGTAATATTTTTGGCATCTTGAGCAACCTTTGTATATAATCAAATGATTTAATGTTCATTCTTTTAGCAAAAATTGTTATTGTGAAAAACTCCTAATTCGTGCAACAATTCATTTAACCTATTTTTATTAATGTAAAGAGTTATTATTCTGACTAATTTTTTAATTTTTCATTTTGGTATAATTTTTCGTTTAATTAATTTTGTAGACATACTTCAAAAGGTGTTAGCTTGTGCAAATAGATTCAATATTACATAGCGTATTCTCTTTATTTGTATTTGAATTTTCCAATAAATCAATGAGAAGGGGTCAGAAAAAGAGCAAACGAATTTGCAAGGTAATATATAACGTGGGTGGAAAATTCAACCACTTTCTTCAAAAATTAGTGTATTTCAATATCAATTTCTTGAGTGCCACTAAAAAAAATGTCATAGCTAACGGAATTAGGTTTTCATTTGTTTAAAATTTTTATAAAATTAATTACTTAATAGAGTTTAATAAATTTGGACAAGGCGTTTGAATGAGTAAACATAATTTTAATTTAAGTGGCGTTCACATGTTATGTTATTATGGCTTATTTTCAAGAAAATAAATAAATTTGAACAAGGCAAATTAGTCGAATTGTATTTTTATTTATATTAATGATGATAATAGCTACAAGGAATTGTTATTAAATAACTAAAAGAAGATAAGGAAGTGTAAATTACAACAACAAAAAAAAAAGTTAGTATTTGAAGAAAAATTCGAAGGAACTTTCGAAAATTATTCCTTTAAAATAAATAAACTAAAAGAAGAGACCATCCAGATGGACTTTACAAGCTTCTTTTGGTGGATCTTGACAACTGGACACAGGTAATGAAAAGGATTTCTGATTTAATTTTTTAAATTCACCCACTAATTTTGTAAAAAGTATCATAAATTACAATAATTGACAACTTAATATGTCTAAAAATCATATTAAAATTTGATTGACTCTCCAAATTTTATATATATCACATAAATTGAAACAAAAAAAATAACACATATTAGCCTATGCTAGCACGAACTCGTGTATTATATACCTATAGGGATCATTTTCAAGCTTAATCATTTTGCCATCTTTACCTTCAGAATCTATTTTTTCGTAAAATAGGTTTCCCATGTTGTGTGAGAGGAGAAAAAATAGATGGAAGAAAAAAAAGTGTAAAACTCATATAGTTAAATTATCATAAATAACTTGACTATAATAAATTATATTTTTTTCATGTCATATTACTTGTCCATTTTTTTCTTTTCCATCTTTCTTAAAAAATCAAAAATAAGAAGAATATATTTACTAATTATCCTTTTGACTTTTTTTAATACATTGTTTATGTGCATTATCCATTAATATCAAGATTAATAATGAAAGTGTTAAGAAGTAGTGAATGTCCATTCTAGATCAACTAATTAGCATAATGAAAGTCATTTCTAGATCCACTAATTAGCAAATGTCATTTCTAGATCCACTAATTAGCAAGTTGACAACTTTCTTTCACTTGTCTTCTTCTCCTATTACTATATATATATATGACAATTCTTGGCCATTCTTGTAATGAAAAGAAAAGAAAATAGAACACAAAGAAAGCATAGAATATACATCACGACAATTCCTCTTTTCTCTCTTCCGTTCTTTCTTTCATACACTATCTTTCTGTCTAATTAATTGTTAAGTTAGTGTGTTTTATAACACGTTATCAGCACAAGGCTCCGGCTATTTTTTTAAGGTAACAAAAAGTGGTAAGAATTTTTTTTAATTTTATTTTCATAAAATGGCAAATATTTCAAAACTTGAATTTGTGGCTCTGGACATTTCTGGAAAAGGTTACTCCTCATGGGCACTAGATGCCGAAATTCATCTAGAATCAATGGGTCTGGCAGACACCATCAAAGATGATAACACGACATCTAATCAAG
This sequence comes from Solanum dulcamara, assembly GCF_947179165.1. Classification (NCBI taxonomy): domain Eukaryota; kingdom Viridiplantae; phylum Streptophyta; class Magnoliopsida; order Solanales; family Solanaceae; genus Solanum; species Solanum dulcamara. Next base: position 13,686,419 of record NC_077242.1, read on the forward strand.
ATCGTGCAAAAGCTATGATTTTTCTCTGCCACCATCTTGACAAGGGGCTCAAATTACAATATCTTACATTAAAGGATCCCCTGAAATTGTGAAAAAATTTAAAAGAAAGATATGACCACCTGAAGTTGGTCATACTTTCATAAGCACGTCATGACTGGTTAAATCTGAGACTAATGGACTTCAAAAATATAACTGAATATAATTCTGTCTTATTTAGAATTATAGCTCAGTTAAATTTATGTGAAGACGAAATCACTGAGCAAGATAAACTCAAAAAAATATACTCCATATTTCCACCCGCGAATATGCTCCTACAACAGCAATATCACGAAAAAGGTTTTACAAAATATTCTGAATTACTATCTTACTTTCTTATTGCTGAACGACATAATGAATTATTAATAAAAAATCATGATAGTCGGCCCGTTGGTTCTTTGTCACTCCCAAAAGTGAATCAGGCAAATTATAACCAACGAGAAAGAGGTCATGGCCCCAATCGTGGTCGTGGTCATGGGTGAAAAAGAAATTATAATCATGATACTCGGCTGGCACCGAGAAATTATCAGCAATATAAAAGGCAGGGTAAAAAGCCAGAAGCTTTACCAAAGAAAAATTCAGAAAGTGTATGTCGTAGATGTGGAGGTGTGGAGCACTGGTCGCAGACTTGCCAATCGTGAAAGTGCTTGGTTCAACTATATCAGGCATCCTTGAAAAGGACAGAAAATAATCCAGAGACTAAGTTTATCTCTGAGGATAATATTGAGCCTATGCATTTGAATGTAGCTGATTTCTTTAATTTTCCAGAAGAAAATATGAATATCGATAAGATTAACAATATGTAAATAATTTTTCTTTTTATTTATCTGTATTAAATATTATGTTTGTATTTTTATAGTCCATGTAAATAAATAAAATTTGTGTTGTTTTAATACTTATTTTATTTCTTATTGAAGAAAAATATGGATATGCCTCAAATTTTGTTTGGATCAATGATCAATCACGAGGATATTTGTGTAATTGATAATGGAACAACTCATGCTATTTTTAAAAACGAGAAATATTTTTTCAACTTGCTTAGGAGAAAAGCAAATGTTACTACAATTTCTGGTAATTCAAAAATGATTGAAGGCTCCGAAAGAGCTACTATAATTCTGCCCAAGGGGACAAAAATCGTTAAAGAAGATGCACTATTCTCTTCTAAATCCCCAAGAAACTTGTTAAGTTTTAAAGATATCCGCAGAAATGGATATCATGTTGAGACACTAAATGAAATGAATATTGAATATCTTGGTATAACCAAGAGTGTCTCAAGCCAGAAATATATTTTGAAAAAATTACTACCTTTGTCCTCTGGCCTATATTATGCAAAAAATAGTGCAATTAAAGCACATATGATCGTAAACCAGAAGTTTATTGATCTAAATACATTTGTGTTATGGCGTGATTGAATATGTCATCCTGGATCAATAATGATGAGACGAATCCTTGAAAATTCAACTGGACATCCGTTAAAGAACTAGAAGATTCATACGAATGATAAATTTTCATGTGCTGCTTGTTATCTAGGCAAATTAATTGTCAGGCCATCGACCCTGAAGGTTGGCATCGAATCTCCTATATTTTTAGAGCGTATACATGGAGATACATGTGGACCTATTCATCCACCTAGTGGATTGTTTAGATATTTTATGGTCCTAATAGATGAATCATCTAGATAGTCTTATGTGTGCCTGTTATCATCTCGCAACCTGGTGTTTGCGAAGTTGTTAGCACAAATAATAAGATTGAGAGCGCAATTCCCAAATTATCAAATTAAGTTCATTCGCCTTGATAATGCTGGAGAATTTACATCCCAAGCTTTTAATGATTATTGCTTATCAATTGGGATAAAAATTGAACATCTTGTTGCTCATGTTCATACTTAAAATGACCTTGCAGAGTCATTTATAAAGCGTCTATAATTGATAGAAAGACCTCTACTAATGAAAACAAAATTGTCAATTACTGTTTGGGGTCATGCTATTTTACATGCAGCAGCACTTGTACATCTCAGATCGACACATTATAATAAATACTCTCCTCACAATTAGTATTTGGACATGAGTCAAATATAGCCCATCTAAGAATTTTTGGTTGTGCGGTATACGTGCCTATAGCACTACCACAACGTACAAAGATGGGCCCTCAACGAAGGTTGGCATATATGTTGGGTTTGACTCATGCTTCATAATTCACTGCTCGATTTGCAGATTGTCGGTTTGATGAAACAACTTTCCCACCATTAGGGGGAGAGAAAAAGGAACTCGAATAAGAAATTGCGTGGAAAGTTTCATCACTATCTCATTTTGATCCACGCACCCGCACATGTGAGCAGGAGGTCCAGAAGATCATCCACTTACAGAAAATAGCAAATCAAATGCCAGACGCATTTACTGATTTGAAACGAATAACTAAGTCACATATCCCTACAGTGAATGTGCCTATTCGGATTGATGTCCCAAAAGGACAATCTACAAGTGTCATAGCTTCAGAATCTCAAACACGCTAGAAGCGTGGTAGACCATTGGGTTCAAATGATTAAAATCCTAAAAAGAGAAGCGTGAAAAAAATAAAGATGATACTACACAAGAACCTCCTGAAGAAGGTTAAGATTTGAGTAGAATGGCAAAAGGCAATTCAATCAGAATTAGACTCACTTGCTAAATGTGAGGTTTTTGGACCTGTAGTCCAAACCCCTGAAGGTGTGAAACCAGTTAGCTATAAATAGGTTTTTGTGCGAAAACGAAATGAGAGAAATGAAATTGTAAGATACAAGGCACGCCTTGTTGCACAAGGATTCTCTCAAAGACCCGGGGTCAACTATAAAGAAACATATTCACCTGTTATAGATGGAATAATATTTCAATATCTCATCAAACCAGCTATACATAAAAATCTTGAAATACATCTAATAAATATAGTTACAGCTTACCTTTATGGTTCACTTGATAATAAAATTTACATGAAAATCCCAGAAGAACTAAAATTGTCTGAAGTATGTAATAAGTCTCGGGAGATGTACTCAATAAAACTGCAAAGATCATTATATGGTTTAAAACAATCAGGGCATATGTGGTATAATCGCCTTAGTGAGTACTTAATAAATGAAGGCTATATAAATAATGTCATTTGTCCATGTATTTTTATTAAGAAAACGGAATCAGAGTTTGTTATACTTGCCGTTTATGTTGATGACATAAATCTCATTGGAACCCCTGAAGAGTTCCAAAAGGCAATTGAATATCTAAAGAAAGAATTTGAAATGAAAGACCTTGGAAAGACAAAATTTTGTCTAGGTCTGTAAATTGAACATTTAACAGACGGAGTTTTTGTCCATCAATCTGCCTAGACTGAGAAATTTTTTAAAATATTTTACATGGACAAAGCACATCCATTAACTACTCCAATGGTTGTTCGATCACTTGAAGTGGAAAAAGATCAATTTCGACCTCCAGAAGAGGATGAAGAAATTCTTGGTCCTGAAGTACCATATCTCAGTGCTATTGGTGCACTTATGTATCTTGCTAACTCAACTAGACCTAATATAATATTTTTTGTTAATTTACTAGCAAGGTATAGTTCATCCCCAACGCGAAGGCATTGGAACGGTATCAAACATATTTTGCAATACCTGAAGGGTACTATTGATATGGGTTTGTTTTATACTAAGAAAGGTTGCGTAGACCTTATTGGTTATGCAGATGCAGGTTATTTATCAGACTCATATAAAGCTTGATCTCAGACAGGCTATCTATTTACACACGGAAAAAATGCTATATCATGGCGATCTACAAAACAGTCTATTGTTGCTACTTCTTCAAATCATGCTGAAATAATAGCAATTCATGAAGCAAGTAGAGAATGTGTGTGGTTGAGATCGATGATACAGTTCATCAAAGAAAGATGCGGCCTTAAAAATAATGTTAAAGTACCCACAGTTATATTCAAAGACAATGTCGCGTGCATAACTCAATTAAAAAGTGGTTTCATAAAAGGAGACAGAACGAAATATATTTCACCAAAATTATTCTTCACATATGATCTTTAGAAGAATGGTGATATTGATGTACAACAAGTTCGTTCAAGTGATAATCTTGCAGATTTAGTCACAAAGGCATTACCAACATCAATTTTTGAGAAGCTGAGATATAAGGTTGGAATGTGTCATCTCCAAAATATCAAATAAAGTTTTCATCAGGGGGAGTAAAATACGTGTTGCACTCTTTTTTTCTTAACCAAGGTTTTGTCCCACTGGGTTTTTCTAATAAGGTTTTTAATGAGGCAGCACTCAAGACGTATTACCAGATATGTGTACTCTTTTTCTTTCACTAGGCTTTTTCCCACTGGATTTTTCTAGTAAGGTTTCAATGAGGCACATTTTTTGTGGATATCCAATGGGGATTGTTAAGAAGTAGTGAATGTCCATTCTAGATCCACTAATTAGCAGAATGAATGTCATTTCTAGATCCACTAATTAGCAAGTTGACAACTTTCTTTCACTTGTCTTCTCCTCCTATTACTATATATATATGACCATTCTCGGCCATTCTTGTAATGAAAAGAAAAGAAAATAGAACACAAAGAAAGCATAGAATATACATACACGGCAATTCCTCTTTTCTATCTTCCGTTCTTTCTTTCATACACTATATTTCTGTCTAATTAATTATTAAGTTAGTGTGTTTTATAACAGAAAGTTTTTTGTAATTTTTTTTTACAATATTTATACTTTTAAATAGAATTGATTTTAAGAATAAAAAAATTAATCAATTTTATCTTAATGTGTAAATTGACAAATAATTTAAAATAAATATTTTTAATAATAATATAAAAATTAATATGAAACAGACGAAATGTTTTCTTTAATGTAAATGTCCGACAAAAATAAGTATTTACCAAGGTAGTACTCTCTCCACTTCAAAGAACCAGTATGGAACTTTTTGGCATGAATCCGAATTTAATCAAATTTCAATATAGATATTAAATACCAGATAGAAGAATAAAAATAAAAAACTTCAAAGAACCAGTAAGAATATTCTTAAAAAATTATATAGTACTTTTTTTCTTTAAGTGGGGAAGTCAACAAAATTTGCAAGTTGTCTGTTGACATGTTTTAGAATTAGAGAAACCTTAGGATTCCGTAATCTAAGGAGATGCACATAAATTAATTTTATTGATTTAACTTTCCTTTTTGCAAGGTAATATTTCCCCCCTTTAAAATCACGACTGCGGCGATATTTTCGGTTTGGATTCTTGTTTCATTTTTAGTTAATTAGTCAAGCAATTGTAGATACAAGAATGTATTATAATAACGTTAATAACTAATTTGCTAAAAGGATATTTAAATATTTTATCAAATCAAAGCCAAAAAAATATATAAAACAAATAACCGATTAAAAATAGTACTCCATCCTTTTTCCCCCCCTTAACGGAAAATATGCTTGTGTTACATGTAATATTTATATAAGTATGTTTAACTGCAAAAATATTAGGAGCAGTGAGATAATTTAATATAACACCTATCTTCAAAAAATAAAAATAAGAGAAAATAGTTTTCACATCATCACATGCCGTAACTTTTAACTCATGAAATATATTGAAGATATCGGGGGAAAACAAGAGTGATTTAAGTAGGTAATTATCAAAATAGAATTTAAAGTTGCTCGGTGTACTAGCCCTATAATGAAATTAGACATAACCATAATCTCTTAGTATAAAACGGAGCAAGACCATTGGCCTAATTTGACTACTCACCCAATCGTCATGGCGTATGTTTCTAAAATAACCGTAAGCTGGTATAGCTCTTGCCAACTACCCCGTAAATGAAAAAGAAACTCTATCCTCAACCCTTTCAATTCTTAATTCATGGCGGCAACTTCAGCGGTGTGCATCCTATGATTCTGAGCTCCGCCATAGGGAGGCGTTAAGGGAAAGGTGTAGCGTTAAATCTGCCTCGCATTTCAGAGGTTTGGGACCAATCTGTTGAGCGCCAATTGAAAATGCAATTTGACTTATAAAACATAAGTGAGCACAGGTGAGAGAACTCCACTTTCCCGCATCCCTCTCCCCAGGAGCATAACATGGCTTTTCAGGAAAATAACTCGTTAATATTACCTCAGTTTCATTATGCTTTTCAGTCTCTACTCAAAGACAAAGCACTGCTTAGATTGTCAGAATGAATTCTATCTTCCTACTACTGAAATTACAAGGACACTCAACAAAGTCTCATGTAACATCTATATCAATGAATGAAAATTTACATCTAAGGAAAAAATAAAAAGGAGTCTATATCAATGACGAAAATTTACTAGTAATGCTGCAATTTCTTATTCATCTAACATCTTCACTTCTCTAATTAATTATGCTGCTCCCTTTGAACTTATAATAAACAAAACAAAAGAATAATTGATTTAAAGTAGTAAAAGAATGGGAGGTTGAAATTCCTGTTGAGTAATGTACCTTCTTATTGCTTTATTCTATAGATTTTTCATCTTTTCTTGATTTCTCCAAGATTTGTTTTTGTTGTTCCCTTTGCTTCTTGAATCTCTTCAAAACTTGATCAATAGCAATATCAAAAGCATCATTACTAGTCCCTAATCCCTGATTAGACCTTGCATACAAATACTTAGGCATAGCATCAATCAAAATTTCTCTCATTTTTCTCACATCCTCTTTAGTAAACTTGTCAAGGACTTTTCTAATTATTTTAGTATCATTTCTAACTTCAGTATGATCCATATATACTGAATAATCCTCTGATGGTAAAGGCAAATGCCATTCATATTGAGTCTTAAAACTTCCTTCCCAAAAATACACTGGAATTGAACCTGCCATCATGCAATCGAACATCGATCTTCTTGTAAATCCATCCCCTTTTGGTTGTAAACAGAAATCAGAATCCAAAAATGCTTCAAGAATTGCTGGTGCTCCGTCATAACAATGCGCGACGGAACAATCCACAATCTTGCAAGAACCAGTTTCGTTCTTGCAGTAATTCATCAACACTTCTCTGAAATCATTCTTGATCTTCTTCCTCACAGCACCCACGAAGCAAAAATGGCTAGAACGATTACGCGACCTCACGAAATCTTGCCATTGTTTGATCTCTGTTTCGAACTGTGGGTGAAAAGCAGTAGGATAAGGAACACTAACCTCTAAATCATCCCACGGATTCTTTTCAATAGATAAACGGAGAACATTTTTCATCAATGGCATTCGGAGAAAACTCGTGCCCCAATCGGAATCATCATCTGTTTTTCTTCGAAATGCCCATGTTAATCTACCGAGCATCAAGAAATGATCCGAACCCTGATTTTGATTCCAATAAGGTTGATCTTTAACCCATTCTAACATGATTTCACTAGGGCGATCTCGTTGTTTAGCCGTGGTGAACCATAAAATCTTCCCAATTGCAAGCCCTGCATAAAAGGGGATGTAAAATGCAGTAGCATTTTGGGGGTTTAATGTTCTGCATTTGTAGTTCAAAATCCTTTCGTGGTAAATGACTTCAGCGGAGTACATGTCTGTCCAGTACCAAGCTGACAGGAGATTCTCCGGTACGATTGAGTCGAGTCCAGTTGCTTTTGGGCCAAGACCGCCATTTGAAACCGCGTTGCATCGAGAACTCCATGGGTCTAAATCATGACAGTTGTTTAAAAGATCTTTGTTGAACTTTGTTGGAAGATCGTATACATAAACTCTCCCGGATTCACACTCATTGTGGGGCTCCTTAGCTTGTTCTAACCGTTTGTTTTTGGGTTTTGAATCTTGCAAGATTTGAACTTGGTCCTTGCTCTGTTTCTGTTGGTGAATGCTCTGTTTTTGAGGTTTCGAGATTTGGAAGCGCTGCTGCTGCTGCTGGTGCTGGTGGTGTTGTCGGAGGGAAATGGCCGGAGGGGAAGTTCCGGCGAGGAAAAGAATGAAGGTAACTTGAATGAGAATGATGAGCAAAAACCATTTACAGTGATGAAATCCAACTTGAGATTTGATCAAATGGAAGGAATTTCTGAGTTTCTTGAATGTCTTCCTAGGAGAAGAATTTTCAGATGGCAACATTATGGATGCTAAAATCTTGTCCTTCAATTTAGATGGCTATGGAGGGGAGTGGAGAAGAGAGGAGAGGAAAACGTCAAAAAAGAAATCAAGAAATTGAAATAGGAACTAAGGAAGAAGAAGATGAAGAACAAAGGAAAGTAGAGTAAAGTCAATAAGAGGAGAAAAGAAGATTAGGAAATTGGTGGGAGAAATTTCATCATATGTCACCACAACATTTTTATATACTAGTATGACTTTTAAGATTTTTTTTTTGGTAAGAAGGAAACTTGTTTTATTATGGAAAATAAATATTCTTGTATTTCAAATATTTCTTAATTTATTTTTCTTTTTTACTTTGTCATTTTTAATAAATCAAGGAAGAAAGAACAATTTTTTTCTTTTTTTTATATCCTCAATTTATTACTTCCTCCGTCCATTTTTACTTGTCCATTATACTAAAAATAGATGTTCAACAATACTTGTCTAATTTATGAAATCAAAAGATAATTTACACTTAATTTCTAATTTACCTTTATCATTAATTAGTAGTCATTTCCCTATTACATTTTTCAAGATATTGTATTTATTATATTCAAAGGATGATATAATAAAATTACTCTTCTATTTATTGTTTCTAAAGATTTGTGCAAAGTCAATAGTAGACAAGTATTGTTGGACGGAGGGAGTAATATTAAGTTAATGTCTTTGAAAAGTGTAGTGAGTAAATATATTTAAGATTCTATCAGTTAATAAGGATAAAATGATAAACTCACTTACTAATCATTGTTTTCTTAATAGGTGAGCCAAGTCAAAATTTGATAAATAAAAACAGACGGGAGAGTAAGAGGTTAGTGTATATGACTTAAATTATTTATATATTTAGAGAAAATTTTAATTTATATATGTTCATAATATTCAAAAGAAAAAAGATATAATCAAATGTTCGTTAAATTGTAATAGCAAGTTTTTCTTTCTATTTTTTAGGTTATAACATGATCGAGTTTGTTGTGAATAGTTATACATATTGTTGTGAGCTTATTTTACCACAATCTAGAAAAAACTATACACTATATATACAAGCTAAACTCTATGGAGCAATCTTATGAACAACGGAATAATAAGTTTAATTAACGACCAAAACGCAATGACTCTAAATACAAGTTGAAAGACGTGTTATCGAAACACAAAAAGAATATTATCAAGTGGGGAATTAAATTCTTAAAAATTGGTACAAGTATATTATGTGTTTGTTCCTGGTTGGTTCTTCCAAAGTGAAAAGACAACCTGGAGCCCGTTTGGATGGGCTTATTGTGGTGTTTGGCTACCAATTTAAAATGTTAAGTTTAAGTTATAAAGTTCTTAAAGCCATCCAAAAAAGTTGAAAATCCTAACTTTTTTTTTGAAGGACTTAAAGTCATTTTTTTTACCATAAAAATTACTTTTATATCCCTTATATTTTATTTTAATTCTTAAAGTATCCTCTTTAGCCCTAAAATTCACATTTGCCAAACACATCAACAACTTATTTTCAGCATAAACACTTTTATTCAAACACTCAATTGTTTATTTATAAAAATAACTTTCAGCACCTAAAAATTCTAAAAGCACTTTATACATAAAAATTACTTTCTTTTAAGCTCAAACGGGCTCCTACTATACAATTGAGAAAAGGTTAGTCAGTGTTTCCAAACAACTTATTCTTCTATATGATTGAGCATTTTTTAAATGAATAATTAATTAATTCTTTTGGGAATCAGTGAAATAATTAGGCATTAATAAAAGTATTAATTTCGATGCAACGGCTCAATCAAGTGTATCCACGTTTATAATGGCACCAAAACCATGATTAAGACAGTAATGATGGGTGCACTAAAGTCCATTTGAAACATTGAAGTTTTAAACATGGAATATGAAGCTAGTCAAGTCTTTTCTATAAATTTAGTTTTATTTTTGCAAGAAATTTATAATTCTATACGTGAGATGCTTATAACACATAAAATAACCTTGCAAAAACATTTTTATCTATTCAAATTGTGAAGAGCTTAATTGTGCATTTTCAAGAAAAGAAGGAACTGAAAGTGAGCCTTGGACCAACAATGTGAATATAGTAGGGATCATCTTCAACAGTATTAAAAACAAAATTTGAAACTAAGTTCTATTTCTGAGACAATACTTCAGGTGTCAATTAATTTTGTTACCCTTTATAAATTTACTTATAATTTTATGTTCTTTTAATATGAAAATCATGTCCTTCTATTTAAAGTTGGAGGACCACTATGTATACCTCTTATTTATACAAGGATATAATTTCACAATTATCTATTTGTGGAAACACTCCGAGTCAATATAGGAAAAATCCATATTTTAGTTTGTTATACCACGAAAGCTGTCTTATTTTACTAGTTGCTAATATCACTTTTTATAGATAGGTTACCAGAAGTTGTTTTTTTTTAAATTGAGTTCATAGAATAAAAATTCTTTTTATACAATTGATACATAAAAGTTAAACACTAAAGAGAATGTGTTAACACTAGGATGAAGCAAGTTCAGGAATAAGTTGTTCACTTTTACCAGTAACAAACACACACACAAAAAAAAAAAAAAAAAAAGGAAAATGAAGGAAGTAATGAAAGTATAGTTTCAACTTTCAACTTGCAAAAAAGTGTATGATGAAGTGACATTGTTTATATGCACAATGTTTTAGGTATCTTGTCACTTGTTTTGAATTTTTAAGGAGGTAAAGTGAATTTATAAAGAAAAAAAAAGAGTATGGTCATTTATGGAAAAAAAAAGAGAGTTTTATATATCGACGGAATATTATTAGTGAAATTAGACAAGCTATTCTTGGAGTATGAAGATTGCACTCTCTTTTCTTCATATTATTCCTGTTTTGCCATCGTACCATGATTTCTTAACAAAACTAAAAAAAATAGAAATTTAAAATTTAGAAAAATAAATTTATTTTAAAACTAGGATTTATTATGTTCAAAATGCAAGTAAATTTCAACCAAAAAAAAAAATGATGCGGAAAAAAGATTGAAAGAAAAATTTTAAAAAATATTTTTCAATCATTTTAATAAGCGGGTTTTAAATAGCTAATTTGAAAACATTTTGTAGAAAAAAAATTCAAAATACCTCAACAAATTAAAAATCTAATAAAAATTTAAAATTTTAAAAAAAGAATATTCTTTAAGCAACTTACAACAACAACAACAACAACAACAAACCCAGTATAATCCCATAATGTGGGGTCTGGGGAGGGTAGAGTGTACACAGACCTAACCCCCACCTTAAAAGGTAGAGCGGTTGTTTCCGAAAGACCCTCGGCTTTAAGAAAGACCTCGGCTTTAAGCAACTTATTATTAAAAAAAATGAATCAGTAACTGATCCCCATTGACTCTCTTCTTAATAAATTTCCTTTTTTATCAGAGAATAGGGACTTTAAATAAAGTACTTACATAGTATCAAATTGATCAAATATAACTAAATCAAAAGTTTTATATTCTTAATAACTAAATATTTCTTCTTCTTCTTTTGATAAGTTAATAAGTAGTCGTGTAAATATATTTTTAAAAGTTTCAGTACATTAAATTTAAATTCTTCTGTTTAGTAATCAACTACTCTATTCGATGAGATTTTGCTAGTAATAAAAGGTCCAAAACCATGAAACGTAAGTCAATAACTTTCTTTATGACCCTAAAACCAATAAAAATAAAATAAAATAGGGAACTAGGAATAGTATTATTATTTTTTGTTTAGAAAAGAAAATAGATGGATAAATAAATAAATAAACGACCACTGGAATTCCGTCAACCCCAAGCTGACACATGTATTTGACGATAATTTAGGGATTATATTTATTCAAAATAAGAAAAATCAAGTCTAATATTTGACTAAATTAATTAGTCGGTGTAGATCTATGAGCATTGGATCTCTAACATTGACTAAATAAATTAGTTCCCACTTCCCATTATAATGATATTCATTATCACTAAACTATCAAATATATTTTTATTTGTCATATTTCATTTCTCGAAAGTTAAATTATTTGAATTTTTATTAATATTTTAAAAATTATTAAAATAATTATAATTAATAATATTTTTTATGCAGTTTTCAAATCTTCAAATTTTAAATTTAAGATATTACACTAATCTACTTCAATCTAGCTTCAAAAATTAGTCAAATTGACTTTTATGAAGTGAAATGTGACAACTGATAAGTAAAAGAAAACCAATGAAGTATATATTTAGTAGCTAGGAATTTGGAATCCAAGTATTTGATTTTGATAGACTACTACACGCAATCGTTGATGCTACTTAATTTAGTTTTATTTTTTAATTACTTTACTTATGAACTGGTTCTGCTTTAATTTTGCCATTGTTTAACAAATCAATGCTGATTATTTTCTTCGCACGTAAAGGGCCTAATAAAGTTGGCTAAATAATTGTAATTTGTGAACCATAGCAAGGTTTCCATATTTAATTTGTTTGTTTTTATCTTCCCATCCCTAGTGGTATATTTCAAAACTCAAGACATTTTCAAAAATAAATAGAATCAAGTTAAATTTTAGCTAAATTATCAAATTACACACCTTATATTCTTATATTTTCAATTATTCTCTATCATTTGAAAAAATTTCAAAAATCCTTCTTCTGATACATAGGAATGATGCTGATACATCGCAATTTGATACATAAGTCATTTTCATGATACATCGCTAGTTGATACAAACCAAACACAAAATGTATCAGTAAAATATAAGTTTTACTGTTATTTTTATTGTGTTCATGATATATTAGGTGTTATAAGCTGATTCATAAGTTTTATTAATATTACAATGTTTGGTTTGTATCAACTAGCGATGTATCATGAAAAGGACTTATTTATCAAATTGCGATGAATCAGCGTCATTCGCATATATTAGAAATCTAGAAAAAAAAAAGAGAATTCAGCTAATTACCAAAAAAATTAAGATAAATTGTAATTAAACTTTTTCACTATAAGATTTAAGTAAAATACCCTTCTTTTTTTTATTTGGTCGAATCCCTGACATAAAATCTAGAAGAAATGAAACGAAAATATTAATCATTTGACCCTTCTTTCTTTTTGATTTTTTTTATTACATAGGGGTAGGGGTAGGGATAGGGAAGGGGGAAATGGCGAGGAATTATAAAGTGAAAAATCACAAACTTTGATCAATTGGGTAAAAATTTTGATAGTTAATTAATTTTTTTAAAAAAATAATGGGAAAAAGTTCAAAAATATCTTTAACGTATTAGAAATGGGTCAAAAATGTCCTCCTTCCACCGATTGAATCAAATTTGTCCTTCCTTTCACCTTTTGGGTCAAAAATACCTTTAAAGTTTTAGAAATGTTCAAAAATGTCCTTCTTCAATCTATTGGATTAAAAACCTATTAGAAATAATTTAAATTTGCCCTTTTCTCTACCTATTAGATAAAAAATCCCCTTACCATATGAGAAATGACTCAAAAATTTACTAATTCTAATTATATATGTCAATAAATTTTTTAACAATACTTTGATAACTATTTAGTTTTTTTTATTTGTATTTTTTAAAAAAAAAAATTCTTGCTTATTTGTCTTATCTAATAGAAGTATTTGCTTTAAATAAAATATATGAACTAACGTGTGAATTAACCTGAATGTATGTTGTATAAAAACATTGTTTTAGTCATGAAGAAGGAGAATTTCATTATGTATGCCCGTGAAAAGATAATTTTTGTTGAATTTTTTTTCTGAGTGTAAATATAGTATCAGTTAACATAATTTATATAAAAATTTCAGTAGTTTTAAAAGACTAAAATTGTTAGACAATGGAAAAAATATATGACTAAGATGCTTATAGAAGTAAAATGAATTAAAAAGTTGAGTTTTAATATATTCAAATTTGAAGGCTAAAAAGAATTTTTAAAAACATTTTGATGTTATAAAAATATTATATGTATTGATAAAATATATTCAGATCGCTTGAAAAGCGGACATATTAAATAGTATGGAGAAGGACCTAAAATGCCCTTCAACTATTTGAATTGGTACAAAATTACCCTCCGTCCACCTTTCGACTCCTAAATACCACTGAAGTCAATCTTTTGGCTCAAAAATACCCTTATTTTTAACGGCACACACTAATTAGGTGGATGGGAGAGCAATATTGTACCAAATTCCATGGTTAAGGGTATTTTAGGTCCTTATCCGTTACATAATAAAATCACATTCCCACTCCTTCACTTCCTCTCTCTTTCACTTTTTCTTTCTTGGAATCTTGTCCACAATTTTAAATTTTAATTTTTTTAAACTTATGACAAAATAAGGCAGAAAAAGGAAGAAAATAATGAGGACATTCATATAAAAATAATTAGGTCAATAGAAGATAATTTAATGGCCTCTTTTCTTTTGTGTGTATCCAAAATTCAAAATAAACGAATAAAAAATAATTTTTTCTCCTATCCTCACCCTTACCCCACCATGATAATAATATAAATTAAAAGAAATATGAATATCTAGGTTCATTTCAAGTTTGAGTCTCTGATATCCTAATTAATAATAAGAGATTAAAAAAGAATAAAAAGAGGAAATGAACAAGACAATTGGATAATTAATAAAAAAAAATTATGTTAATAAAATATAATAATATTTTTTAATGGACATTCATGTGCGGATTTTAGATGGATCCCCAATTATGAATTGAGTTATAATGAATTGGGTATTAATCTAAAATAGGACAATAAAAAAAATCATGAAATTAATATTTTTTAAATATTATTTTCAAGCGTATTAGGTCAAAATATGAATCATATGTGATTTTTGTTATTTATTTGAGAATGGTTTAAATTTGTACCAATCAGATTAGACAACATAATAAATAAATATTTAATAATTTTACGTTAGGAGAGTTGTTAAAAATAATGGCAAATATGAGACAAAGAGTTAATATTGAGGGTATTTTTGAGCCAAAAATTTGATGTCAGGGATATTTGGAGGCCGAAAGGTGGATGGAAGATAGTTTTGTACTAATTTAAATAGTTGAGGGGCATTTTTGACCCTTCTACGTGAATAGTATTTAATAGTGGCGGAACCCATCGGTGCCCCCCTAAAGTTGGCACCAATTTTCACTTAGACACCTCAACTAAACTTTGTTCATTTTAGACACCTCAAGTAAGGTTCTGATGTGTCATTTTGACACTTTTTTTACAATCACCCAAATATCTAAAGTGTGTGTAATACACTTGCCGATGATGTGTCAAAGTGACCAATTAAATAAAGACACGTGACATATATCAAAAATAATTTTAAAATAATTACTTTTGAGTAGAAAAAAAAGTGGGTCATTAACTTGATGACATGTGACATTTTTTATCCAAATAATAATTAAAAAAATGGGTCCACGATCCTTAACGGCACCCTTGCACATGACTTCTCCTTTTTTGGCTTGAGAATTGGAAATCTCATTTCTTTGGGTTTCTATGTTTTGCCCTTTGCAATGCTTGTAACTTTACGGCATTTGCAAGATAATAGCAGCTGAATCCCAAATCAAAGAATGAAGCTTTCTTGGCGAATCACGGTTTTCTACACCTTTCTTTGCTTTTTTGCATCTGGATCATATTCTATTAAGAATTTTAATCAAGCGTAAGACTTTCCCACAAATTTTGTACATACCCTTTTAAAAAATCAGTTACTAATTAACAATAGAAGAAAAACAAGAACTAGATCAAGGCAATGACAATGTGATTACAAAATCAAGGTCCAAAGTTATGGAAGAAAACATCTAGAAAATGGAGAAGAACAAGAATATATATATATATATTTAAAAAAAATGGTCTTCACGCGCTCAAAATGGGTGCAGCACACGCAATGTGTCAAGTCAGCATAAAGTGTCAAAATGACACATCGAAACCTTACTTGAGGTGTCTAAAATGAACAAAGTTTAGTTGAGGTGTCTAAGTTAAAGTTGGTGCCAACTTTAGGGGGGCACCGATGGGTTCCGCCATTTAATAGTTGATAAACATACTTTTAGGTAGAAGGAGGACAAATTTGAACTATTTCTAATAGGTTTAGGGCATTTTTGATCCAATAGGTGGAATGAGGACATTTTTGAACTATTTCTATATGTTAAGGGCATTTTTGATCCAATATATAAAAGAATGACATTTTTGAACTATTTTTAATATTTCTATATGTTAAGGACATTTTTGATCCAATATATAAAAGAATGACATTTCTAAACTATTTTTAATATGTTAAAAGCATTTTTGAACCTTTTCGAAAAAATAATTAGGTGAACTTATATAGGATACTTTTTTGTAAAATGGTCGATTCTTAGCTTGTCAGCTAGTATTAGAATTCTTCAACCCAACCCCCCCCCCCCCCCCCCCCCCTTTATTATATTTGAGTTGAAAAGCTCATTAAAAAAATTGATATAACTATTTTATCATATTATTTTTATTAATTAATATTTAATATTAAGTCTTGAAAAATATTTGAATAAAGTATTAATATTAAGGATAAAATATAAAAAAATAATTTTTTTATATATTAAAATGATAAGTAAAAATATTTGAAATAGTCAACTGATAAAAGTGAAATAATATGAAACGAATAGAGTAATGTTTAATGGTTAGTCGCTTAATAAAAGTAAGAGAAGCTTAAATAAGTAGAAAGACAGATGTGTAGCACATGTTCAACTTTAATTATTTTACAAAACTTTTTTGTTCTTTTGCTCACATGTAGCTTCTTCTTCTGTTTTTTTTATTTATTTTTGGAAACATATTAAGTTGAATATAAATTAGGGCAAAGATCCAAAATTGGTTCATCTGAATTCCAGAGATACAAATCGTGTACAGATTGACCAACACTACAACATCCAGACCAATAACATGGTTTAAAACATTGAGATGTTATTTGTCCCAATATTATTATCTTTTTTAATTGTGTCAGGTCTATTTCATATACGACATCAAAACTAGTGACATATAAAAATACATTTGCAGTTACTAATCTATCATTATTCAAGAAAGACAGCTTACCAGCTCAAGCATGCTCATCATACATCCAATAATATTTTGTATTAATAAATTCATCATTCCATTACACTCGATTTAAGAATTTGAGAATGAATTTTAATATCTTGTTTAAGTATTTCGATTAAAATTCTTGTAAATAATATTTCCACTCTTAGGTCTAGAGTTCGAATCCAACCAAAGGCTCTTTCCTCCACAATTAGTCACGAGTTGCGATTTATCTCTAAAGTTTGAAATTGCATAACAATGAACTATTTTTTAATTACAGGAACTGAAAATTAATTATTTGTAAATTATATCCCTTATTCTCATTCCCAGAAAAAAAAATAGAACAAAAATAAAATATAATTGGTACGGGTATGACAATTATATGCAACAATTGGCATAAAAGAGCCCATTCTTTAATATATGGCATCTGATAGCACCATATTCAATATTTATTTATAAGATTTGATACTTAATAATCAGTACGTTGTCATAAATCCATTGAATTAGTGGGTTGTTTATTTGCTCAACACATAAACTACTTATATTTATGTATGTATATTTCATGGCTTCTATAAATCATTTGGATAAGAATGTATCTATTAATTTAAGCAATTAACATAGTGACTTTTGAAGTAACTTCTCAATTTATCAATGATCATAAACACAGTAAAATAACTGGAAAGACGTTCTGAAATCAACGCATAAGTATCATACGAGGATTTACTTTCATAGGCATAAAATGAATCTATTTTTGGGAGGCCTTGCCTCAAACATATATATCTGGTGTCATATCTGAAAGTTCACAATGATAAGTTATAAGTATAGCATGAAAAATACTTTTATTAGGGAGTTTCTTACAACCAACAAACACCACAGGGGCGGCTCGACAAGCCTTAAAAAAAGGCATTAGCCTTAGGCCCCCTAATTTAATGGCCTCATTTTTAAAGCAATAATAAAAAATATTGAGTATTATTTATTAAAAAATATATAAAATTTTCATATAAGGGAGAAAGAATTATTAGAAGTTTGGAAAATCTATAATACTATATATCTCAAGAAAGATTAATGAATCAACTATAATAAACTTTATTTAAAAAAATTAAAATTTAAGATCTCTGTTTGAATTTAGCTTTAGGCAACTAATATATTTGAGCCGCTCCTGAAACATCATATCAGCATATGATGTCCAACTTATAATCTCAATTGGAAGGATTGCCCTATACCTTGCCAGTGTATAGAACTATCTATGTGGATCCACCAGCATACTCGATATTCCTACGATGACACGTAGTTATAAGACTTTAACTTTCTAACCCGCAACCTTTCAGTGCTAAATATTTATCCCAAAATACTATATATCTACTAATGCTTATAAATAAGTAAACTATCTATCTATCTGAAATCAAGCGTGAGATTAAGCTCAAGATCATATTCAAATCAATGGGTACATAAATTGAAGTTCGTAACAAGATAAATTCATACTTAAAACCATAAGAGTAAATGAAAAACCATAAAAATCACTTTAAGTCGATTTGATGAGATTCATAAACGGGAGGAAAATAGACAAGCGCATGATCTTATATGAAAAATTGTGAAATTTTGTAAAATCCTAACTTGGTTTCAAAAGAAAACTTGTAGAATCTGTAAATACAATTTAGGCATGAGGGTGAAATGACACCTCATTGAAACCTTTCATACTTGAGAGATTGAGACTATAATGAAGAACTTATTTTGGTGTCTTGAAATCCTAGCCTTTTGCCCTGCTTACGGTTATTTCTGAGATTAGAGAAGTTGAGAGGGTAGAAAAATATGAAAAGACTAAGTTTTTGGTGTGATATATTCTTTTTAGAATGCTAAAACATTGTGGCTTAGGTTAAGGAAGAATGAGAAAAGACCAAAAGAACACCGACCTAAAAGTTGTTTGGCAGCTTCTATAAGACCCATCTACTCCGTGGTTTGATCTACAGGCAATAGTTGTCGTCCGTAGAAAGCAGGAAAATTATTGAGTTTCTAAAGTTCATTCCACGATCTCAAACCACAACTCGTAGTTAGATTTACGACCCGTAATTGAATCCATGAAAATCAGACTTAAAATTGACTCTCTGAAGTTCATTCTATGAGACCTTTCTAAAATCTATGGTTCCATCTACGGACCGTAAACAAGGTCCATAAAAGTCAGAACAAACATCAAGTTGAAGGACATGATCTACGAGTTTATCGAAGACCTATAAAAGTATTTACGATTTGTAAATTCAGACCAAAAATTCCAACATCTGAAGTTAATCTATGGATTGCATCTACAATCCGTAGTTTCTATTATGGCTCGTAAATGCTATCCATAAATCTCAATTTTTTATGTAGACTTGAATGTTTTCAGCTTCTCATGACCTGATCTGGACTTTAAAAATTTTAAGGTGTTACAATATCCCCTCCCCATTGAAATCATTGGTACTCGAATGATGATTAAGGTCGGATAATCAATCCAAACTAGAACTAATAGCATGTTCCTCATCCTATTTCATTAGAGCAGAACATTAAACACATTACGAGAAAATGTATTGATTTACTAAAGATTGAAGTAATTACCTATTAGGATTAAAATGACTTTATATACAAACAACTTGTTACATGCATAGAGAGCATATGGACAGAAACGAGAAACCAACATCGGTTGAAGGTAACATAACAGCCATGGTACTTACTTACACATTCTTTGCGACATTTTGCACATGAACGTATAGTCTTTTGTATTGTTGTTCATCTTTTTCGGTACATGGTTAAGCAAAGCAGCAGGATCATATCAAACACCTGCTACAATAGCATAGACCTTATAAGTTTTTTTCATGTCCCATTCCTTATCCAATTTCTATTGAATACATCAACAATGACATGCAAATAGAGAGATAATATAAGGATAGAGCTTACATGCCTGTAAATTTTAAAAAAATATAGATGAAAATAACTTACTCTCACTAATAATCTAAAAGTAAAGAAGATGAAATGGAGTCTCCAATTATAACCACAAGTTGTCCTTAGATTGATCAGTTCTCTTCTCCAAATGTCTCCAAGTGACCGCAACGACTTAACTTAATTGTTATCAATATCATAATACAGAACTAGAAAGTCCAATAACCTTTCTTTGCTTAGGTCCTCTTCTTTTGTGTCCCAAACAGAAGTAATTTAGTACTACTACATAAACTGATAAAAACATGATAACTTCATCAAATTATTAACATTTGGGGAAAAAAAATTGAGACTGTGATGAATAAAAGTAGACTAAAAAAATGCAATAGTTCACATTGAAAGAACAAAAAAATACGAATTGTTGTAGACCTCAGTGACATTGTTCTTTGTGTTGGTTGTAGACCAAAATGTCTTATGAAGAAAGAACCCATTGGAGAGTGCACATAAAGAGACCAAGTGAATTTTTGTCGTATAAGGCACTATAGTAAAATCCTTAAAAAAAGGAGGAAGGAGAAGAAACATGCAACACAAACAACAGATAGAGATAAATTAGAATAGGGCATGATCCCTAAATCTCAGTCTCAAAAAAAGAAGGTAATTCTCATGGAAATCTAACCGATTGTGCTGCTGATAAAACCAGAGATTCAGGAACGCAGAAAAGATTGAAGAGAAAATTATAGAAATTCCTCCAAGTAAATTGAAAAAATCTAGTTGTTAGGTCAGTAAAAAAGAAAAATGACCAAAATACCCATTTCTGGACGATGGAGACCTACTTGGCCCTCATACTTTTGATATCAATTGATTTTAAAAGAATAAAACAATCTGAGTTCATTCTTTATGTGATTTCTACTCAAAATATTTTTTATTTTCTGGTTCTTTTCAATTCCAAATCTTGCATTTCAAGAATATCTTTTCTATTGCTTACTAATGTGATTAATGCAATAACCTATATTTCAATAGTTAGATAACGACATATGCACCCCTAATGTTTCTCTACAAATCATATCGAGAATAATTTCACCTTCTTTCTTCAAGAGAGGAGAAGTTATTTCCAACCAAATGACTAACTTAGTTTTAAATAATGACTAACATGTTTTCAAATGTTCATTGCTACCAAGCAAGGAAGTGAAATTGAGATAATTCTCCTTACCCAAGCATGAACTGGTTAATCCCATAAAAAGAAACAAAATCCAAAAGGAGACAAAAAGTGCAGTTAATTTTCCACCAATATAAAAATAAATCCCAAGTTCATAGAATTGGCCGTGAGTATCACCACATATTGACAGGCTCAAGAATTTGTATTTACCATTATTTACAAGTGACTTCCCCAAGTATATGAAAGGAAAGTAGGCCTTAACAGTTTCCCTACTTTTGTCTACACAGGCACCACAAGTATCTCTGTGCTAACTAAGAATTGCTCATATGTTAAGTTATGTACATGTTCATCTTCTGTATAGGATAGTAAGGAAGAGATGTCGACAAATTGGTAGCCCTTTCTGAGAAGCTTCTTGTGTAATCCAAGAAAGTACTAATTATTAGATCTATTTCTAATTTCAAAAACCAATTCTAGAAAACTTTTAATAGCCAGTCATGACATTCTACTAACCTCCACTATGTTGTTTATAAAAATATTTGCAGGTAAAACAAGTCTCTGTTGCAGCTCAATATTGACTTTTGGCTTGAAGATACCCATTTTGATGGCTATTGTGCTCATGGTCCCACTCTAATAGATTCAAATAAATTAAATACGTGCATTGAGATACGAAGGCTTTTGTTGTTGTGCATGATTCAGTTCTATAATCAAATATTCATGCACTTTTAACTCTTTCAAATAAGACAAACATGTTAGACTTGAAAGCCTGAGAAATCACTTAAGCTGATAAGAGAATAATTTATTTTTAAATTTTTTCTTTGATGCAATGAATCAATATGATCTTTATGAGCTAGTTTCATATAACCAGATAAGCTTCTGTGTTATGTATATTAAGGTAAGCTGAAGCCTCGGCTACATGCATGTGGACTAAAGCTTCAACAATCTAGAGGAAATAACAAAAGCTTATAAGAGTACTTGACTGCTTATATTTATAAACAATTATCTAACATCAGCCACCTAGCTTTCACCTATCATTGCAATAATAACGAAATAAGAACATTATCAAGGTCATATCTGTTAAAGTTTAAAACTTGAATACAAAGTGATTAACAAACTCAATTCACTGAAGGAAGTCTCAAATTATGTTGTTCGTACTCTTCAAAAATGTCAACAGGTACGTGTCGGATTCGCCAAAAGCAGTGTATTTTTTGCAAATCCGACACGGGTGCAGCATCAAAGTAAAAGAGTCCACACAACTAAGGTCTCAAATCAGAAACAAAAAGAAGTTATTCTAAGTCCTCATGACCAAGGATTATCTCCTTCCTCTCTTACCAAAACGGGGAAAAATAGTAGCCAAAAAGAGAGACTAAAAGTATCATACCTGCACATTGCTTTCATCCATTAAGATCTCCTTTGCTTTCTCAAAAGAATGTTGAAGGCATCCCTGGTAATCTTCAACATCATTGTGCTTCGGCAGGGCCTAGTACTTCTGTTGTCCCCATCTTCACAACAACACATGAATCTGATGTCTCTATGAATGATTCTGTATCACCCGGGCATGGAGGGAGTGACTTGGGATCACTACTTGAAAATGGAGTACAGACAAGTGGGAGCAGATCTGCTAGTGATCCAGTTATTGTACTGCAAAATAACAATAATCATCTGCTACAAGGAAACTATGTAGGCCAAGCCTATCAGTTTCCTGGAAATATTTGGTTGAACATGCCTTTCAATAGTAGCGATAGGGCGGCTCAATCTTGGGTCTGGAGTCAGGCTGCTCCTTTACACTATCTGCCCGATAACTACTCTTTTGTTTTTAATTTACATTTATGACTTTTGAGTATCTATTCAGCCAACTTTTTTGTTTGGTTGATGACTTTTGAGTATCTATTCAGCCAATCTTTTTGTTTGATTGATTATCTTCTCCCCTTCATCAAAGTTCTCACCAAAGTTTTTTGTTCTTCCAAAGTTTTGTTTTCTTATGAGCTATTAGCATGCTGCCAAGTTGAGCAATGCATACGTCAGCTACCCTTTCTTCTTACAAATTTAAAAGCGACAATCCACTGGAAACACATCTTATTCTTTCCATTTGCCATCTTCACATTTTATATGGTACACGTCTCTTTTATTCCATTTTTATAACCTAATGTTTATCTCATTTTCTTTTTTAATCCAGGAAAGTCTTTGTTTTTCTATTTCCTCAAACTATCAACATCAATTCGTGGTCTTTATTCTAAGTGTCAGAAACTAACTTCATTAACTGATTGCATCTTTCTTCTGCTTTATTTACTTTAGGTGGTGTCGGAATGACTCACCATTGAGCAGAAGCCCAGAAGATGCAAATCAAGTTCATGCAGAAACCCAAGTAGACGGCTACATTGTCTGAGAGGAAAACAAGAAGTAGAGAAACAAGAGATAATAGAGAGAGTGCGAAAAGGCAGATGGAAAGGACAATTAATGCGGTTGTTATTGACTGCCAATCTGAAAAGATACGTTGGACAAGTCTAAAATGCCCTCTATATGAATTTATTGACTTTTAACAAACATGTCAAATAGGTCACTAATCTCATCGTTCTATATAGTACACATGTAGCTCGCATATCAAGATCCAGTGAAAAATTTGCTTACATCATTTTCTACTTATCAAATAAAAAGAATATGGCTACATGAGATCATAGTATCTTCGTTGAAGTCTAACTTACATGACATGTCTAAACACGTCATTTCACTTGACAAAATTTTTGGTAGAAAAAACAAATACAGTGACTCATAAAAATAAAATGAAACTCTTTGATGATCCCTGTGACTGAGGTATCATGTTGGGTTACTATTTTCCAAAAATAATGATCCAAACTATTTCAGAAATTTCGTTTATAGTAGAAAACATTAGAATATAGGATTTGCATAGGCATGTAAAGTTTAACAAAGCACTTCATAAAAGTAAACACACATGACAAGTAACTTACCGGATGAAAAGGTAAACCTTCCTGAAGAAATTCAATTTTATATTCTATCTTTCTCATTATCATTCTTTAATATCAGTGGTGAACAAAATTGATCTCCTGTATTTCTGGAAACAGATTTTGTAATCATTTTGTATCATTGTAAAAGATTGGTCGTACAGCAGCCTTAAAATCTTCATAAAACCTTTGCTCTGAGAACATGGAGGCTCGTTTCCTTGCAGCAGCAGCCATCTCCAACCTCTCATTCTCTGGCATCTTAATGACTTTAATGATGGCTTCAGCAAATTCCTCTACGCTCTCGGCAAGAAACCCAGTTTGCTTTCCATCTTCTGGTAACACAATATCCATCCTTGGACCAGCTGAATTATGTGCTGAAAGAAACCAACAAACTTGGAAGTTAAAAAATAAGTTCAGTGAGTCTGTTAGAATATTATGTATATAGAGTCCCACAAGGAAAAAGATAATTAGGTATTGTATAAAATATAACTATAAATAGGACTGATTGTAATAATGTAGATCCGTATTTTAATAATATTTTTTCCATGTTTTCTCACATGGTATCTGAGCATTCGTAAGAAAATATAGGTCTGCAAAATACCAGCTTCTTCAGAAAGGAAAGTTCAGTCACTGCAATTTTCAGGTGACCCAAGTGATTGTCTGCATCAACACCACTTTCTACCAATATTTTGTGAAAACTAGTAATCTCTCTGTCCCAATTTATACAACACACTTTTCATTTTGGTCAGTCCAAAAAAGAATGACACATTTCCTTATATGGCAAATATTTAATGACACTATCAATATTTTATTCATGTTAGGTCCATCTTACTTGACAAAAAAAGTCAACAAAAGTGTACTTTTCTATTTAAAAATTTATTTATTCTAAGGGTAGTTCTGAAACATTGCAAAATCTTCACATATTTCTTAAACTCTTTACCTAGTCAAACTAGGTCACATAAATTGGGACGAAGAGAGTAATTCCACGAGATTCAGAAAGCTCCGGCAACCAACACCATTTATGCGCCCTCACGAGACTCTTGGAGCTCTCCGAAGTCAGTGGCACGTCTGACACATATGTCGACGTGTGAAGTATGTTCCTACAATTTTTTGAGTTGTTTCCTTTTTGGTGGGGCTACTCGGTCATTCCGAGCCAATCTATCCACTCTTTTACAAATTCCAATCGTCGGAACCCTAATCCGACCAAACAAATTCATCTTTTCTGTCAAGTCTACGTTTCCTAGTGGTGTATCTCATTGTTTTGTTGCATCTTCTTTTGATTATCCCGATATCTCATAGGTTTTACCTATTTGAGAAATCTACATTACTTCCACATCTCCAACCGCAGTGTCACCACTCCTAAGTCATGACTTATCATCGTCGTCCGCATCCAGCATCAGGCATAGCTGTCACTCCACCAGTTGTCGGAGATGTAAGGATTAATACATAAAATAATTTTTTATCACAGATGATTCATGTCCTGCGCCAGACCATGTACCTATTGTGGACTTGGTCTCCTCCTAGTCATCATTTGCTCTTCAAAAAGGTATATGATTCACTCGTACTACTAACCCCCATTATACCTTTTTACGTTATCATTGTCGGTCATCACTCCATTATGCCTTTGTATCATCTTTTTCCTCGATTTTCATCCTAAGTCTATAGGTGAATCACCTTTTCATACAGGGTGGTGACATGACATGATTGACGTGATTGTTTGCGTTATATGCAAGTGGTACTTCCTCTTCCTTGGTATATTTTTCATTGGTTGTGGGGTTTATGCAGTCAAAGTTGATCAGCTTAATGCTCGCCTTATTGCTAAGGGGTATACTCAAATATTTGGGTTTGATTACAATGATATTGTCTCTCTCGTGGCTAAAATAGTATATGTCTGTCTTTTCCTATCCATGTTTGTTGTTCGCCATTGGCCTCATTAACAATTGGACATTAAGAATGTTTTTTCTCCATGCTGACCTTGAGGATTAAGTTAATATGGAGCAACCTAATTTTGTTGCTAACCTTGTATGTCAATTGCGTTGGTCATTCTATGCCTAAAACAGTCTTCTCGAGCCTGATTTGGGAAAGTTCAGCACAGTGACTCAAGAGCTAAGCATGACTCATAGTGAACCTTATCACTTTGTATTTTATCGACATACTGCTCCAAATCTGTGTATTTATGTAGTAGTTTATGTTGATGTTATCATTATCACCGGCAATGATCAAGATGGTATCACTAATTTGAAGCAACATCTCTGTCAACACTTACAGACTTAAGGCTTCGGCAAACTTAAGTATTTTCAAGAAATTGAGGTCACTCATTCCAAATCAATCATTGTCACTTCAAAACGAAAGTATGCCTTAGATATTCTTAAGGTGACAGGAATGACAGGATGTAGTACTGCTGTGTATCCGAATGCTAAACTCTTGCTAGAGCCCCTCAGTAATCTTGACAGAAATAGGCAGCTAGTTGGTAAGTTGAATTATCTCTCAGTGACTAGACCTAACATTTCTTTTTGCAAGTCAATTTATGAATTTTCACTGTGAAATATTGGGATGCAGTTGTTCACATTCTGTGATATAGAAAGTCAGCTCTAGGTAAAGGACTACTCTTCGAGAATCAAGGGCATTAACAGATTGTTGGATATATAGACATTAATCGAACAAGGTCACTTCTAATAGACATCCAACAAGGTCACTTCTAATAGACATTCTACATCTAGATATTGTATTTTAGGAGATAAGTCCTGAAAGCGTTAGAAACATAAAATGGTTGTTCGATCTAGTGCAAAGAAGAATATCGAGCAATGGATGTAACAACTAATTTAGATTAGTAAAGAAATCAGTCAGATGAAACTTGTATACGATAATCAAGTGGCCCTTCATATTGTGCCAAATTTGGTATTTCATGAGAGGATCAACCACATTGAGAATGACTATCACTTGATCAAAAAAAGACACTCTCAAGAGATGTTAAAAAAATTGTGAAGTCAAATGACCAGCTAGCATATATTTTCATCAAGTCCCTAATTAATTCTCGTATTAGTTACATTGTAACAAGCTCGATAGATATGGCTTATATGCACCAACTTGAGGGGGTGTATTAGAATATTATGTATATAGTGTCCCACATGGAAAAAGATTATTATGTACTATGTAAAATATACCTATAAATAGGACTTATTGTCAGAAATGTAGATACACATCTTAATAATATTTTCCCGTGTTTTCTCACAGAATCAAAATCAGAGCAAAAGAGAAACAACACAACATGTCTAACCAATTGGTATAGCGCCAGCAGCCATGTATTCCACTACACTTATGCCAAAGTGCTCATCTGTCATGGAATGGATTCCAGCTACAGCACCACCCAGAAGTCCGACCAAATCACTGCATCAACAATAGATTAAAATGAGAATAAAACTTTTATCCCACATTTATTGAAGTGATGGAAATGGATAATCTACCTAAACATTTCATATTCTCGTTCTAAACACACAGAGAGCTAACACCACTAAAGATATCCAATCAAGTCTAGTTAGCTTTTTGCACACATGCATAATATTACTTCTCTCCGTGTATTACAATGACCTGAATATCCAGCCAATTTTAAAAAAATTTAATTAGTTTTCTTTTGGGTGGAGGTAACCAACGCAAAAAGTCCATCCCAAATGAAACTCTTGCCTTGACAAAATAGCTTCAAGCAATGAAAGAAAAGTCTGGTCCAGACAGTTCAGCAAAATCATGTCTTGGAGTTCAAGAATTTTAGACTACCAAAATGGAGTCGTATTACTAACCTGTACAAGACATTCTTGTGGAACTCAACATCATCATCCACATTCAATTTAATAGCTAGGTCCTTCAAATTTTGCAACCTTTTCTCATCCGCTTCATTCCTACAACTACCCACTAGTTGGATTTTCGGCCTTGGCAGATCTTGGTCTAACTTTTTTATGGCAACTGCAAACGCCTCAAGTTGGAGTGGGTGTGCCTAACTCACAGGAAAAAAAATAATTTTACAGGACATCAAGGTTGCAATATACCTTGAAACACATGAACAAGTATGGATACCTTGATTTCCACAAGGACCACATAAAATGCCCACCTTCTCTGGACGGAACTGAGCAACAGATACAATCTTCGGAGGCTTCATTGACTTTTCCAGTGGAAGCACCTATCAAGAGCAACGTCATGTTTGTAGCTTATATTAGCCATGCAACAGTCCAGCTTCTTAAAATCCAACCCAGACTCTGTACACTATAACAAAAATTGGTAAGACCTTCAAAGGAGGAGTCTGTAATGTCATTTCCTTAAATCTTCACCAAAGAAAGAGCCATGATAGTCCAACAAGATTGAAAGGAGAAATATGTCTGGATATTACACTCATCCTAGTCCCATCATATACTTAATAAATTCCAAAAAGCAGGACAGCACTTATAGCTAAAAACAAATTGAAAAAGCTAATAGTAAAAACATTAGCCTCAATATTAAATTAAACAAATCCACAGAAAAGGGGGAAAACATCAACAAGTTTAGGCATCAGGAGGAGGAAGAAGGGATAATATTAACACCAAACGAGTAAAAAATACAGACCTGAAGCCCAGAAGTATCACAAGGAGGATACACACGCCTAATTCGAGCTGGTATTCCCCACAGCTTCTCAATATGAGATTGAGTCCATGAAGAATTAACCATCGCAAGGTGTGCACAAGAACCAACGAAGCTGTAGAGCCAGCCAAACAATGCATAATAAATGACCTTGAACCATGATAGTATCGCACTGCCAGAAAAGCAATTTCATGAGTTTCATGCACGGATACAATACAAGCGAATGAAAAGCAAAGAATTTACAATCTCGTCAACTTCAGTCCCTTGAATATATAATTTCACAAGACCCACTAATGCATCTAGATGCACACATTCATGGAGAAGCGGAGTAACATCTAGCCATAATATGCCAATATATCTTCTTATGACTGCCAGTTAGTGTATGAACACATTAATATGATAAAGAGATACGCATATATGTGACAAAGTCTAACTGAAAAAATTGTTAATAATGGAAAGGGAAGATAACAGATACAAGCGGATCAACAATTTCTTGTAGGAGGCCTAGGCACCACTTAGTTGAGAGACAACAAAAATGGCTCGCCAAACTAATTAGGGTCTTTTCCTTTTTGTTTAAATAGCAGATCCTTATTATCTTCAACAAGGCAGACAAACCTTTAGGTGCTTAGTTCCACGTAATACCACCAAAAGCTTCCACCCAAATGACGTCTTATCATGAAATCCTATAGATGGCATATGATGATATAAAGTAGTTGAACTCACCTCTTGGCAATGAAGGAATCATTATTGTACATTGAACTGCGCCCACGAACACGAGACAGCATGTCTAAACTGATAGTTGGATAATGAGTATAGGAAATAACTTTGCATCCAAATATACGGGCAACTGGATAAGTAAAAGCATATCCACTGGTATCAAAGTAATATAAAGGTGTATATTTGCACAAAGCTTCCCAAGCAAGGTAAATCGATCCAAGGCTTTGACCAATCATTGTGAAACGAGGGTAAGTGGTATCTTCAACCCACTTTCTCTTATGCAAATGGACCACCTGATGTGCAGGATATCAGTAATCTTGAGCAAAAAAGACATTGAATGTGAATATCTAGGAGTTCAAAACGAACTACGATATTATGCAACAATTATTTGTACAGGGTATTATACGTGATACTAATTACACCATCAAACACAAGTCAGTGATAAAGCATCAACAAAAGAAACACAAAATGCAGCTACACGGGTGAAAGGAGAAGAAGGAATATATAATATAGATATTTCAAAGTACAGACTAACATACATAAATATTAAGTACAAATCAAAATAGTTTAGAAGCTTATTATTAAGAATGCGCAGGAGGATTTCAATGTGTTATTAGGGCTAAAGTCTAGAAAATCCAACATAGAGGAAGCGCAAGTTCCCATTATAACTCAAACACTTGATACTCTACTGTTGTAAAGAAGCGGTGGGGTTTGAGACATGGGTGGGGGCGAGGAGGAGAAGATGAGGAAAACAGGGGCAAAACTGAAATAGGAAGATGTTTGTATAGCTACACAGAAAGGAATATCGACCCATCCTAATGCTGGATATTAGGACCAAATCTGCCATCATCACACCTACACACTACATGCTATTACAAAGTATGGCATGTGGATGAAATAGACACACTTTCTTAAAAACCTAGAGGAAATACTCTCCTTTTCTGCTCCTCTCTGTTACATTACAATTTATATGAAAAACTTCTATTTGTGACTTCCCAAAATGTTTGAGACTATTCCCATTTTATACTACTTTCACAACTTTTAAGAATTCAAATTCATTAAATTTTTTAGCGAACATACAATCAAAAAAAAACATTACACTTTTAAACTTTAACATGACATTTCCTATCAAATCTAGCTTTCCCACCATTACTTTAATATTCTTGCCACCATCAGTGATATCATATGTAAGTCAAATTAACGTCTTAAAATCCTATCTAGTCAAAACTATCATACAAAATGAAAAGAAGGAACCGTGCCGGCTAGATGGTAAGGAAAAGTAAGTCCAATGATTTAGGCCTTAAAACATAGTAAGTATCATTATATATACTTCATCCTTTTTAATTTAAGTGCTTACTTTCTTTTTAAATCTGTTTAAAAAAGATTTGTCTTTCTATATTTGGAACTTTCGAATTCCAGTTCTACGTGACAAGTCATGTTTAAGACCATAAGATTCAAAGGGCATTTGGTGTATTACACTTGCACACATCTTTAGTTTGAGATCACAAGATTAAAAAATCTTCCTTATTTTCTTAAATTTCATGTCTAGTTAAGCTAACACACTTGAATTGAAACGGAGAGAATAATAAATTTATTTATCAAATTATTATTGATAAAAAGTTATAAATTTTATGTTTCTGTTTTGATATTTCCACCTCCACAAACATCTATAAGTCCAATTTTTAAAAATTTTTAGCAAGATATATCTTAATCAACTTATTTAAACACACCAGAAGCAAAGGCATTACCTTAGGATGGTGGATTAATTTGACTCCAAATCGATCAAGGGCACGAGCAGTAAGGCTGTGAGGAGAAGCATCGAAATCTCCTGTGTATATTACACAAACTAGATTTGGGTTTTCATCTTGGATAGCTTTCACGGCGCACCACAACACTCGTTCTCCACCACCTCCGTCGTTGGTGTATGGGTGAAAGATCCCGACAGCCTTCTTTCTGTTTCTCCGGCCATTGATTACCATTAACAGTAACCCTACTCCTTGAGCAAAAAACAACGTTACGGCAATAATGGCACTGATCACAAGCCAATTTGAAACCCCCATTTTTCGGAAATGAACATGAACGGAGGAGACTTTCGGGGATGATATGGTGGCTTGGAAATAAAAGAAAAATAGGAGTTTTGATGAGAGCCGTCGGATCATCGATAATTAACAGCTGAGATTGAAATTGGGTGAAAATTGATCTTATTGGTTAGAATTGATATAAAATTGAATAAATATAGCTAAAATTTAAATAATTTGAATGAAAAATTAAATAATTGCTATTTAATTAATACAATACTACACATATTAATAGAAATAGATAAATATTATTATTATAAAATTAATTAATAAATAATAAATTTTTTCATATAAAAGAAATACATATCTGATAGATCTATATATTTACACACTTTTATATATATATATAGCAAAAATAAATAAAAACATATAAAATACAAAAAAATCATTATTCCAAATTGAGAACCGATCAAATAAATAGTTATAAACAACAATTTTTATAAAATATGAATATCAGTATTATTAATTAGATAAAAATCATATAATAGTTTGCATATGAAATTATAATATAGTTGGTCTATTGCCAAGTCAGCTCAGAAAATTCAAATAATACAACATGCAAATATGACGAATGATGCATTCGTAGTAACTATACAGCCTTCTTATTGGGCTAGAAGAACATCTCCTTGATCGTGTTATGTATTTGTTGTGTTCATTTGTATTACATTTATATATTTTCCTGTTATGCCAAAATATGTTTATTTTGCTAGTATTACTGCAAGTGTCACTTTATACACATATTAAGTAAGAAATTGAACTCTTATTTTTAGTATAAAAAAATTCTTAGACTTATTTGCGGTCTAGATTAGATGAATGATTCTTGTAATTTTTAGTGCAGGGTTTGACTAACTATCTTAGCATAGTTGTCTACTGATAATATTGTTATCCTCAGGCAAACTTAGTATGTTTATTTTCGAATGAAAGCTTATGTCAGAATTATATTTCTGTGAAGGAAACATTACTTAAGCTTTGATTCTAGTATATAATATCCATTTCTTTGTTACAAAATTAGATCAACTGATATTCTAGGTCAATCTTCAATTGTGTAGTAATTGTCTATACTTGGTTGCCCTCTCGAAGATAGCATTGGTAGGTGACCAATTGTAGAGAATGTTTTCTCTTTCATGTACCCTTTAAAGGGCAGAATTTGAACTACTTTGATTTTTGCTATATTTCTGTTTCTTGTTATTATTATAAATATTATTTTAATTGATTGAATAGAAAATATAAATTTGCACACACTGAATAGCAACGTAACATCCAAAATTCATGGAGCTAATGAATTTTTTTATGCTCACAAATTACCACACGATTTTGTTGTTGTTTTTGCTTGTACTTTCTATATGTAATCAATCATATTTTGCTCCCATTTCATGTTCTAAACTCATTTACTGGGTGCAAGATCTTTTGAAATTATTTGTGTTGTTATTTGAAGTCATTTTGTGCGCGCTCTTTTGTGACTGTCATTGGATATCGTGCTTTGCGATCTTTTGATGTTGCTATTGGATGTTTTATTTTGTTGTTCTTTTATGGGGATTGTAACTATTGTCTATGTGATATTAGGTTAGTTTAAATATTTATCATCTTTTTATAGGTACTTCATGTATCAACTTGAATGCAAATATATATTTTTTCAATGTTATTTTTCTGTGATGAAGACAGCAAGAAATCATCTTTATTTAAAATTTCATGTTTGTGTTTCACAAATTCAAAGTAACATTATAAATCAATTTCTACGTTGAATTATGTCTATAGTCCTACTTTCATAACTATCATGATAATGATATGATCATTGGGTAAAACTATTTTCAAAGTCAAGCAAATAGGTTAAGCTTTGGTCCACTAAAAAAGGAGAAAGATCGAAAAAATTATCAACAATTTATATCATGTTAGAGTTTTCTAGGTTGAACTTTTGTTATGAAGTGACTTATGATCCGAAAATTAATTATGATTTGACATTGCAGTAAGATCATTTGGCACAAAGAGAAAAAAGAACGATGGTGCTCAAGTACCTCTAACTGACAAGATTTATGAATACATACTTTTTCGTGGAAGTGATGTCAAGGTAATAGTCTCAGACCTTAATCTGCTATGGACTTTTATATTTTTTTGGTTGCTTACTGAAATGCCTTCATATAGTTTTTAGCATTGTTCCGAACCTTAACTTTCTAGAATTATTGTAATATTTGATATTTTATCCTCAATTCAAATATAACAAATAATTTTGATCAAAGACGGTCCAGAATAAATTAATCACAACATGAAATATGTATCTGATAATATAGTATGATAGTAACGACTTGCGGGTATCTAAGGCTATGATTTGCTACTACTTGATGAGTAGCGTGGTCATATAAAAAGTTGTATGATATGTTGGAACACCGTTCGAGAAGGATTGAAGGAATTCATCTTATAATGGAAAGATTTAGTGAGATGTAGTTTGGCCTATAGAAGGAGGCGAGAAAAAGAAGATTTACGCTTATTGAAAAGTCTAAGAATTTAACTTCAGGAGTTGAGGAGTTGGATTTAGAAACACATGACTTCGTCTGTCTTTCTTTGGTTATGATAATAGTATTAGATGTTCATCAGTCAGGTTAAAAATTATTGAGTATGCTTCGAGAATGGAGTCTATATACATTTGTCTAGTGTTGTGAGGAGTCCTATAATGATTTTGAATTTGATAACTAGCATGGCTTAGTTGTTCTAATGAAAGATATTATGAGATCACTGAAAAAGTGGTTGGTGATAAGCTAAGGAATGCAATATCCTAAGACCTTCAAGGTAAGGGCTGATGTTGGTTGATAAGGGGATTGGTTTAAATGATGGAAATCAGAATTCGATTTTTTTATTTTGAGACTACATTCGCGGTAGTAGATTTAGTCAGGGTATGAATTGGTAAGAAAAGGAATGATTGATCATGTCGATTATTGAGCATTTGCAAAGACTTATAAAAATTTTAGGTTGTAGAGGTTATTACTTATAATTGTCGAAAGGCCTAACGAAGTGTGTCACTTGAAGTTTTTGGTTTAGACTATGATGTAGAATGTCATGGATTTTTGATCAAATGATAGAATTAGTAAATGAGTTTGCAGAAGGATAAGAGTCTTGTATGTTGAAGAGTTCAAAGTATGCAAAATTGTGTTATGGAAATAAAAAACCAATAAGAAGAGATTTTGGCGTGGAGGAAAGTAAAAAATATTTTCTGATTTTTTATTTTTTTCGTTAATGAATGCGTAAAACGTGTATTTTACTAAAGAAAAAGTTTCCCACTTGATTAAAAATATTAGTTTTTCCTCGTATATATAGACATAAGTTAATCTTTTTTTTTTACCATTATTCTAATCACTCTATTTCACTTAGTTGGTAGATATTATTACCAAACTATATAGACGCAAGCTCAGAAATATGAAGGAATAAGACATCACGTATATATCCTTGGTTCAAAGTTGAAGATTTAAGAGATGTTCGCCTTTGGGTTTAGATATGATAATTGCAAGGTGGATGAATTCAACATAGACTTATCAAGGGTTTATCAACAACCTTTCTAAAGAATTTGTTTGATTTGGTTGACAAACAATGATGTATGGGAGATCCTTCATTTTTTATGCTGAGTGGATGATTCAAATTATGGTAGGTGACTTATGGGTGTACTACAGGAAGAACTTACATTTTTACATGCTTATTGAGGTTGAATTGGATTGATACTGCTCGATCCATGAAAACTACACAGATAATTATAATGAGTTACGTAGACACTTGGTGATGAATAAAAGTTATATGGTTATGGTATATGAGATTCTTAGAGTAATCAAGGGTTTCTCTAAGTTTTAACATGAGTATACAATTGTTTGAATGATGGTTGAGGCATGGTATGTAAAGGGCACATGTAGTTAATTTTGGTTTCTGAATTAATAGCTTTAGCTCGATGGAAAAGTAGTATCTGGTTCAAAATTAGTGCTACCAATCTTGGGTTGAACCAATTTTCGACGCGGAATGCCTAGAGTAGGCTTAGGATAGATGGAAATCTTTCTTTTGGAAAAAAAAAGAAGTCATATTCAGAGTTACGGAGAGTGACAATATGTCTGCCAAGGAAATTTGGTACTAATGATGGTTTTGGAATCATGAATAGAGGATTAGTAAGGTCACGATATTTCGTTGGCACCGGATGTTTGATTTTTAGTTGTCGGGTTGTGGTGAATATGTTGGATTCTGATGAGTAGAGTGTGTTTCAAACTTTGTTGGTGATCAAGTTTAATATTGTATGCAAAAAGAAGTTAAATAGGTGGGAATCAACTAACTAGATAAGTTGTAACTGTGGAACTAGAGAGGGAGTATTCTGAGTAAGATAACGGAGAATTTTAGGCAGATAGAGTATACTAATAGCACTGCCTGTGTGCTTGTAGGAGATCTATCACGGGGAGTTTTGGTTTCTCGATAATATTGGTGTTTATCTTGTTGTTGAGGTCATGTTTCAGCTATGATTGCTTGACTTTGAGAGCCATTGGGCCTATTTCTGCCGTTTTCAGGAGTTTTCTACCATCACCGCTACTGTTCTAAAATCCTAACAATGTTATTAAAGGTTTTGTATCCTTGGGTGTATTGTTCACTGGGTGGTTACTTGATCATCTCTTTCTTTGAGTCAGATTAGTTAGGTTCTCCCTTGATGAGTACGTGTTGTTTAAAGATTAAGTTTTTGTAGCTTAAAGCTTATGGAAAAACTATGTTGAGAACATGAAATTCTACTAAGGTCAGTAATGATTTTGTATATTATGAGTGTTTGGTGGTTGATTCTCACTTCACTCTTAGTTTTAATGGGTATTAGTTTAAAATTCTCTCATGGTTACGTGAGTAAAAGATTCTTCTTGGTGGTTGTGCAATGGTTTAGATGGTTTAGATTCAGGTTGATTTATGGGTTAGTCCATGTCTTGATAATCACTCATGGTTTGCGATTTTTTTCAATTTTGGTTTGGAGTTTCAGTTCTTAATTGTTGATTTTGATGGTACGGTCTTAAGAAAGAGTTTATTTGGAGAGATAAATACCAACTTTGGAAATTATGTCCTAAGCTCTTGGTAATGTCGAGTAAACTTCTTTCTTCTTCTTTATGTTCGAGGAAGAACATGTTTTTTAGTGGTGGATAATGTAATGACTCTAAAGGTCATTTTTGAAATTTTCAGAAAATTATCGTTTTACCTACCCCCTCCTCCGATAGTTTCCCCAAGTCATGTTTGATCAGTTTTTTAAGTTTGTTTTGAAATTTGATTGAAAATTATAGTTTTTCAATGGTATTTCTTGAGAAATCTTAAAAAGATGGCTTATACACTTATTGAATATAATGAATAACATCGAGATGTGAAGGAAAACTATAAGGTAAACCAAAAATAACAAACATGTGACACCCCGGAAAATTTTTCGCAAATAATCAAACATTTCTTCACGCGTGGGTAGACTCGGGCCGGAGGACTTGTAATTCTACATGTGAGTTAGGATTAATTCCTAAGTATTTGAAGTGTATTAGATGTGTTTAGGGGTCATAAGGGATCTCTAACACCAAGTCGAGTTCAAAGAACTCCAATCGATTAAGTTTTCGGACGAGTTAGAATAAGGGTCAACTTCAAACGACCATATCTCCTAGGATATAAAGAACTGGGTAGCCCACGACCTACCAAATTAAAGGTCTTTGAGTCTTCTTTCCAACGCCACCAAGATTGTAAGTTTTGGAGTTCGGAGTCAAAAGTTATGGCCATTTTACTACAGACTAGTACTGCAGGAATTTCAAGCCTGGGCGAAATTGGGCTTGGCGCTCCAGTGGCGCCCCGCGCCACTATAGAGCTAGAAAACAGCCTCAGTAGTTTGGGGCTTGGCGCGACGCGCCACTAGAAGATGTGCTGGGTTTTAAGCCTATTTTGGCTTGGCGCTGCAGTGGCGCGACGCGCCACTATAGCGCCAGCAAGGTTTTTGCCCAATTTTTCAGATTTTTGAAGAGGGGCAACTTGGACTTTTCCCTAATTATATATACCCTATCCTTGAACGTTTTGGGACCATTTTTCAGCCCCCACTCTCTCTCTAAAAGCCCTAGGAGTTTCTCTCTCTCTCTCTTCTTCTTCTTCTCCTAATCCATCTCCAATAAAGGGTGCCTTCAAGAGTTTCAAGGATTAAAGTCTTCCATTGAAGACCTAACATCAAGTTCCTTCAAAGTATTCCAACAAGGTATGTAAGGCTAACCTAAAATATGGATTTAGTTCTTCCATATGCCCATATATGTGTTGGATAGAAGTTGTGAAAGAGTTGAACCTTCTAAGAAGGTTTTCTTGAAAGTTTTCCTAAACTATGGAATGTTTTTAAGTACTATTAGTTGATTGATGTTTTAATGACTTGAGTTACTAAATAGTTATCTTTCATATTTTTGGCTATAAATGTATCTTTGTATATAGATTTATAGGTATTGACGATATTTTTGAGTTGAGTTTTGTTGAGAGTATGAGTCCATGTTTCATTCACATGAACTCAAGATGAGATTTCTTGTCGTAAATATCTTGAGATTGAGATGGATAGTTGTGTGTATATATATGTATTGATTGGAATGAAAAGAATGAATTGATTAGTTAAGAATGTCCCTTTGCTTCTATAAAATGAACATAGGACAAAAATAAGGATTTTGGAGTAGATGTTTAATGATTGATGTGATGATGATACTTGACAATGATGTGATGATAATGTTTGATGATGATGTAAATGATAATATATGATGATGATGTGATGATGATGTTTTGGTGACGATGTGAGTGATGATGTGAATGGTGCTTATTTAATATATGTAGAATGGTTGACGAAGAGGTATATTGATGAGGATATTATGTGATGAAGTGGATTAGAGTCTAATATGAGTTTGTGGTATGTGATGTGCATAATTTGAGTTGATTGGAGTCTTAGGAATGTTTTTGAAAATAAATGATCTTTTGAGGAGGAGCTTTAAATAAATTAATTGCGAACCTTTTTGCATAAACTACTTATACACTATTTTGAGTCTAAAGAATTATTAGTTTTATCTTTGATTTAGAAAAGAGTTTAAGTAAGAGTTGAGTATGAGGAGCCTGTAAATGAGTTGAGTATTTTTACATTAAAGTGTCTATTTTGAGTTTGAGTTGAGGAGTTGAAATTATATTTTTATGTACATAATATCTTCTGCAATCATTGAGTTGAGATTGTATAATTTTTTAAAGAGAAGAGTTTGATGATTTGAGAGGAGTCGATTTGAAAGAAGGTCCAATTAGACTCGTCATTATGAGTTAATTGAGTTGAAATGAGAACAGAGTTGATGAGGTGGCAATGTTCCACATGAAACTAGCCGTGAGGGCTTGTTTGAGATGATTGGAGGAGTTTTATGAGCATGGAGTCATGGGAGGAGTATCGAGCACCGAATTGGGAAAGAGTATAGTCCATACTCGAACCCAATACCTGTGTTGCCAAACGTAGGGGGGATTGAACCGTTAAAGTCGGATGCTTCCCCGAGAGCTTTTGTCCTGACATTATAGGACCTGGTTGGATTGGATCCATGAGTGTTCGTCGTTCATGCCCTGGCAAGGTATGAATGTGCGTGGCAACGATGTCGTTTCGTTGTACCTTCACTGGCTCATAAGTGTTGGTTGTCGGTTAAGAGAAACTCCCATTTAGGTCTTGATAGCGCTCTGAGTCAGTTGAGTTGAGTGAGTTGCTATATGCTTATGAGTTAGTCTTGTCTAAACTATTTCTTGTTAGACTTAGGACACTTGAGTGAGTTGTTACATATTTATTGAGTTGAGTCCTTTGAGTTGAATTGTAAAACGTCGCATAATTTAATTTGCATATTTACTGAGTTGAGTCCCTTGAGCTGATTGTTGAGTTGAGTGTATATAATCGGATTGTACATGATTGAAAGGGATCAAATTGTAAATGATTTGATTGAACTGTGTTGTGTATGATTGGATTGGACTGTATGGTATATGATTGGTCTTTGTCTAAAAATGTGTTATTACTTTAGACTTATGATGCCTTGTTGAGTCTCTCTTATCTTTCAATTTGAGATATTTGGACCGCTGCTATTCTTCCTTGAGGTATGTTCCATTCTGCCATTTTACATACCAATACATTCCATGTACTGACGTCATTTGGCCTGCATCGTTTCATGATGCAGAGACAGGTTTAAGAGATCATCAATAGGAGCATCATTGGGGATCTATTCGCACTCAGCGTGTTGGTGAGTCCTCCCCTACATTCGGAGGACACCGTCTGTGTATTCTTGCATTGAGTTAGCCCTTTTCATTTTGATTTGAGGTAGCCATGAACATGTCATTGGCACCAATTAGATAGTAGTGATAGAGGCTTCATAGACTAGATAGTGATGAGTCGATTGAGTTATTCTTGTCAAACTATTTTTAAATGACAAATATTTTAGTTGATCTGTCGGCCCATGGCCTTTATTCTTTGAGTTGGATGGGTGATTTGAGTTGCCCGCTAAATTATTCTTTATTTTTAAATTTTCCGCTGAATGAATGAATGAACGGATGTGTGATCAGGCTATGTGGTTCGCTTGGGAGCCAGAAATGGTTTCTGAGTGCCGGTTACGTCTAGGGTACCCTCCCGGGGCATGACAAACATGGTATCAGAGCACAGAGTTCAAGTGTCCTAGGGAGTCTATGAAGCCGTGTCTAGTAGAGTCTTGCTTATGGATGTGTTGTGCACCACACTTATAATCAGGAGGCTATAGGACATTAAGAATTGTTTTCCTTCCTTCATATTCTGAGTTCGTGCGATAGAGTTTAACTCTATGAATGTTCCCTTCTAATTCGTGCGTTGCTCAAATCCATTTGACTACCCCTCATACTCAAGGTAGTCGAAACAGTAAGTATGAGATTCTTGTTGATGAGTTAAGATAAATTCTTGAGGAAGTGAAGAGACTGCATAAGGCTTGAGAGGAGCCGATTGTTGTGCTTAACTTTATTGATCTAGGAAGAATGTACTCTATTTCATATTGATCGTGTGTTGAGCCAGAGCGAGATGTATCCTAGAATCTTATCCCTACATCTTGATTTGAATGTCACCTTCGAGGGGGAAGTTGTGTATCTAAGTGATAAGTGTCACCATCCGATGGAGTGTAATCCTAGGCATGGAGAGCTATGGTTGATAGGATGATTGTAGAGTTAGAAAGAGGGAGTTAGAGGAGTAGAACTGAAGTAGTAAGAATGGTGGTTGATTGGGGGAGTAATGAGGTGTAATAAATGATTATGATAGTTCTAGTTTTAAGATTTTATTTAGTAGGCTTGACATGACGTATGCGAGAGATTAAGATATTAACTTGCGAGGAGTGTGTGTTATGAATGGAGGGGTTATGTGACCCTCAGAGGTAAATAGCGAATTGAGTCTAAGTCATATGGTGAGAAGAGGCTTAAGAGGTGTATGTGAAACAGTATAGAGTTATATGAGGTTCTAAATTGTGAGTTGCTCTAAGTGACTAGTTAGTATTCTTTAGTTGATGCTTTTAAGCTAAGGGGGAGATGATAGAGTAATGAGCCAAAGTAAGTCTTGAGCTTTTGATAGTGATGAGTTGGCCAAGATGATAGTGGACAGAGTTGAGCGAGAGTAGATGAGGAAGAGTGAGTGCTTCCCGATTGTGATAGTTGTGTTGTACTTGTCTAAGTCGAGGATAAATATGTGGAGAAGGAGTGAGACGAGACCTTGTGATGAGCAATAGATAGGTAAGAGTAGGTTAGTGTGTCTTCGGGAAAGGGCTCATACAATGATGAGGGTATAAGTGTTAAAGTAAGCTCGAGAACTCTTAGATATGAGTGAGGTAGTTAGAGTGATAAGCTTGAGTGAATGGTTGTCACTGTGAGAGTGATGGTAGTAGGCTAATGATCACATTTGGGGGAACGTTTGGAGGTACGTGAAGGGTGTTATGAGGCTTGGAAAGGAGGGGAGGTTTGGACACCGATATATTGACCTCATGAAATGGTGAAGAGGATTGGAAATGTCACTCGTGAATTGGAATTCGACGGTTGAGGATGTAGATATTTGAATGATTCGGTTGATGGAGTTTCGATGTTCTATTCGTGCCAAATGATGAGAATGATGGAGGTGATGTCCCTATTCTTGAGTTGAAATAATTAGTCGCCTCGCCCCTTATGCGTTTCCGTAATCAAATGGTTAATGACTTTCTTATATTTAATGCATTGGGCAATAGTTTTTCTTGGATTTTGTACCAAAAATTGTCAAACTAAAGATATTTTAGGATGTCTTGTCACGGCCTTAGAAAATATAGGTAAAAAGGGGAGATCACTTTGTTGCGGTAAATCTATAACTAGACTAGTAGGGGTGTCATCTTCTTCATGGTCTTGTATTTCTACTTCTTCCTCTAATTCTTCCTCAAAATTAATATAAAATATATTTAATACCTCATTGTCTATTTCATTTTCAGAATTAAAACCTATAGGACTTGCACGTGACATAAAAGAAGTTTCATCAACATGATTATAATCATCGGTATTAATTCTAAATCTATATGACAATTCTC
Source organism: Solanum dulcamara (assembly GCF_947179165.1). Classification (NCBI taxonomy): domain Eukaryota; kingdom Viridiplantae; phylum Streptophyta; class Magnoliopsida; order Solanales; family Solanaceae; genus Solanum; species Solanum dulcamara. The sequence goes on from NC_077242.1 coordinate 13,728,486, forward strand.
TAGAACTACTTCCACCCCTGAGAGTAAAAACAAATTGGCAAATATTGACTGTTTTCCACTTTTTCTTTGTGAATCCATATTTAAAGTTTAAAATAATTAAATATAATAAAAAAGAGAAATATATATATAATAAAAAAATATAGTAACTTAATAAATAAACAAATAAAGAGATTAAAGATGGAGCAAATGTACCAAACGTCTGCGTAAAAACAGACGTATAACCAAAAGTCAGAATTGAGAGATGCCAATTGAAGCTTGCCAATTACTTCAAAAAAATCTTCGAACTCCAATTAACCAATAGCAGGATATAAAATTTATAATCAACAAGAAAGTTTGAGAATTAAAAAAATTGCAAGATGTTAATAGAGTATTTTGTGAATTTATGAGAAAAATAAAAGAAAATGGGATATATTTATTGTACTAGGGGGTTAAGGGGGTAGAGGGTGTTGTGGGGGAGGGGTGGCTTAAATTAGCCATTAGTCTCCCCCCCCGGCCCCAACCAACATTCAAATCTCCAAAAAATGGCTAAGAGCCATTGGAAATTAAAAAAAATAAAAAATCTAACCGTTAAAATCGAATTAAAACTGGGTCAAATGGATCTGGGTCAACCGGGTAAAAATTCAGGACCTGTACTAGTACATGTTCTAGTACCATACACTACCTGTACTTACCCGATCAATCGATACCGGGTTTATTGGAGTCCAAATCGAAACTGAAACTGATCTGGATCGGAGAAAAATCAGTTTGTTGCCAGCCTTAAATTTGAGGGGTGATTCTAGGCCTAGGTGAGGTCTTGGTTGAATTTTTAGAGGTTCCGAGTGCAGTTTGATATTTTAAAGCATTAGTTTATTGCGACTTTCAGGGAATTCTTGTCAAGGAGAACTTAGATCCATATTCCAATGGTTCCATTGAGTTTAAAACATCGAGTTTAGTTGGGTGGCATATTTGGTTTGTGTACTCGAAATTTTGAACGAATTCTGAGGGTATATTCAGATATTTTGTGTCTTGAGTAAATAGCTAGGTTGTTGAGTTCTGGTGCATGATAATTTGTTTTTCGTGATCGCATGACTCACTCTCATAATCGTGCGGAGATAATTTTTGTGTGCGTCATGATCACACACGATTAGATTCCCATTCATCGCGTGAGGCCCAGTCGCGATTGCGATGAACAACTTAAGTGAGTTGACTTATTTACTCATCATGATCTTGTGTCTTTGGATCACGATCGCGATGAACATTTGTGACCTATACATAATTCTTTTTCCAAAATTGAGGTTTCATCCCAGTGAAGGAGCCAAAAATTTTAATAAGGAGGTTCAAAATCTAAAGAAGAGACACAAAAACTAGTCGAAGGAGGTTCAACATCTATTATTTATACATGAAAAAATTATTTTAACTATGTATAAATAGTATAATTTTTTTTTTGGGCTCTGCCCCGGTTTCATCTCTATTTCACCATTTTTAAGTCTTGTAAGCCTGGTGTAGGCGATTTTGAAATGTTTTTTCAAGAATCATCGATTGGGTGATGAATTTTAACTCCCCGTCTTTATTACCCATTATTTATTTCAAGATTTTACCATCTCATTGCTAATTTTGGACTCAAACTTTGTGAATTTTTCAAGTACTTAGATTTTAAGAAAAATGGTGATTTAAGATTGATTTTTATCCTTTTTCTATCTGTTTTCACCGGTGAGTTTCAATCCTTTGAGTAGCGTAATTTCTATACAAATTTTCAGATTTAACCCACACCCTCTAAAATGGATTTTTGGTCATGTGACGCTTATTTTTAAAATCATTGATATAGGTGTTGTTGGCTTCAAATTCGTATTGTGATTCCATATTAGAATAGATCGTGTTGATTTGGAGACCCGTCGAAAAGGAAAGACCCTAGTGCTGAAATGATTATTTGATTTATTGAGGCAAGTGGACCTCTTGACACTTTATTAAGTACATTGAATAATGTATACCATTGTGTGATTTGAGTAATGGTAATTGGTGATGGGTTTCATATATATGTTATGTACGGTTAACTGATGAATAATTCTTGTTATAACAACTTGTGGTAAAAAAATGAGAATCTTGTTGGTTTGTGATTTGGTTTATGCCATTAATAATTGGATCAATATGATGATTCACTTGAAGAAATATCGGGATTAACTGTTATTGGATGTTGGTGTTGGATTATTATTCCCATACTTGATCATTGCTGTAATGACCTTGAGGGTTATTTTTGAAAAATTTGCGTGAAATTATCATTTTATCCCTATCATTAATGCCCCTAAGTTTTATTTATTCAATTTGTGTGGTTGAATGTGTTAAAGTCTTAATAGTTAGTGAATTAAGCAAATTTTTGAGTTTTATACAATTAAGAGGTGAAAAAGTGATTTTCGATACCAATAAGAGCTACGGATCTCAGAACGAGATTTTGTTAGTTCCATCAGCTCCGGAATATGGAAATTGGTCTAGGGGAGTTGTCGTAATCAGATTTGGGGTTGATATGTGAATTTGAGGTCTCAAGTTGGAAAGTTAGTTTTAAATGAGTTAGTTTGACTTTCATCAACAAATCGAGTTTGAAGACTTGGATTGAATTTCTGATGATTCCAATGGTTTTAGGGGGTGATTCTAACACTATAAATGGCCTTGTTGTAATTTTTATAGGTTCCGAGGGTATTGTGGGTATTTTAAGTGCCGAAACTAGTTAAGTTGCGACTTATCAAATTCTGGATCAAGGAGACCTCAAATTCGAATTTTAATGGTTCCATTGAGTCTGGAACAACAAATTTAGTAGGAGTGAATGGTTTGTGTGTACGGGATTTCGAACGACTCCCGAGGGTCCGATCGGAGATTTGAAAATTAGGTTTTTGAACTGTTGTTGTGTTGCTGGTGCAGGGGTCCGCTTAAGGAGACCAAGTTTGCGAAAGCGAACCTTCACTTTAGCGAGACCCATAGCTTAAGCAAAAGGGCTCACTTAAGCGGGGCTCGGGAAAGCGAACCTCCGCTTCAACAACCCTTTGGTCGCTTTAGCGACGCGTGAAAGGTCCAAAAAGGGAATTTGGGTCTTTTCTTCAATATTTGATTTCCAAGAGCATGGAGAGGCGATTTGTAAAGTTGATTTTTAGAGAATTTCATTTGGGTAAGTATTTATAACCTAAATCCTTCGATTTCATTCCATTATATTGTGATTTCACTTTGCAATTCATGGTTTTGAACTCATACTTTGGAGGTTTTTCATGAAACTTTAAATAGTGATTTCTACATCAAATCTTACTCCATTTTTATGGGTTTTTCACCTGTGAACTCCAATTTTTGTATAGAAGCTGATTTTGAAATAAAATTCTACATTTGACCCCCTTTTGAAAATGATCAATTTTTGAACTATTTTACCCCTTGTTCCAAAACCTATCAATATGGGTGTCATTGGACTCCTTATGATACGTATATTTCATTCTTGATAGTGGATTATCATTTCAGGCATTGAATTAAAAGGTTGTTCATCCGGTAGAGCGTTCGAGTGTGGTTTTTCCGAAAACCTTTAATAAGAAACATCAAATATAAGAAAGAGAGAGAAAGTAGGAAACAAGCAAGGACGTACCCGGTGGCGCCAGTCCAAGACCTAAATACGATGACATACTACGAAAGGGGGAACAACAAAGTGACAACCTACTAACCGGATTAAACACAAATATCACATAAGAGCCCAAAGGACCGTATCAACTAAATCCCTGTATAAAAGATAGATAAATTACAACAAAGGCAGTAACTACCTTCAAACAAGAGACCACCCTTTATACTGCCACAAGTTCGAAAATTGTAAGACAATACCTCCCGAGCCCCTGTGTGCCCAAGACGTTCAATCAAAAATAGGTAAACCCGCACGACATCCCATACTACCGAAAGGTATAAACAACTATGCTGGTTATAGGCAATGCATATATGAATGAGAGTAATGCAATATAACCAGTTATACCATCTGTGCCAAATGCCTCATACCAAAATATATATACCTACTTCAGTCCCGGCCATTTGGTGGCGCCAGCCGAAGACCTAAATACGATGACACACTACGAAAGGGGGAACAACTAAGTGACAACCTGCTAACTGGAGTAAAAAACACAGATATCACATAAGGTCCCAAAGGACCATATCAACTAAATCCCTACACAAAAGATAAATAAATAAGAACAAGGGCATTAACTACCTTCAAATAAGAGACAACCTATTATACCGCCACAAGTTCACAAATAATAAGACAATACCTTGCGAGCCCCTATGTGCCTAGGAAGTTCACTCACAAATAGTTAAACCCACACAGTATCCCATATTACTGACAGGTACAAACAATTATGCTGGTGATAAGCAATGCATATATGAATGAGAGTAATGCAATAATACCAATAGTACCATTTGTTCCAAATGCCTCATACCAAAATATATACACCTATTTCCAGTCCCGGCCACTTGGTGGCGCCAGTCGAAGACCTAAATACGATGACACACCACGAAAGGGGGATTAACTAATTGACAACCTGCTAACCAAAGTAAACACAATTATCACATAAGGGCCCAAAGGACCATATCACTAAATCCCTACACAAAAGATAGATAAATAAGAATAAAGGCAGTAACTACCTTCAAAGAGGAGACCACCTTTTATACCACCACAAGTTCGAAAATTGTAAGACAATACCTCCCGAGCCCCCGTGTGCCAAGGACGTTCAATCATAAACAGGTAAACCCGCACGGCATCCCATACAACTGAAAGGTACAAATAACTATGTTGGTTATATGCAATGTATATATGAATGAGAGTAATGCAATAAAACCAGTAGTACCATCTATGCCAAATGCCTCATACCAAGATATATATACCTACTTCAAGGTCCCGGGAAGGAAGTAGGACCCATACGTCTCTATAAGATCGCCATGGGGGCTCAAAAATGCCCCTATATACATGTCTGGTCCCGATCTAGGTCTGATATCAATCTATATCAGATCATCAAGATCTGCTCTATCGCAATGAGAGATAAATAGTTAAATCAATATAGAAAGGGTCAGGAATTTCCCATCGATCGAATCAAAATCCTAAAATGAGAACATTCTCGATGCCTCTAGTCCACTAAAAATAATAATAATAAAGGTAGTATGACCCCATTCGAAAATTAGTATAAAATAGTTTGGGTTACAACCTATCTTTCTTAAATCAATGCTTATAACCAATGTATGCATCGGGGTCTACTACATCCATGAGAAAATAATGATCCAATGCAATGCTTGCCATCACCAGCACCTAAACAACATGCACAATCACGTACAATAATGATGCCACAAGAACCTTATCCTCTAGAGCATGCAATTAGGGCTCACAAATACAACCGAGTTCTAATTAAGGCCTAAAGCTCAAATCTACTCCTCTAACTCAACAACAAGGCCTAAAAAGGAACTCAATCCTAACTGGGTAACGAGGAGGAGGAAAGTAAGGAAATAGGTGCTCATCTAGTCAATCAATATCTCAAGATCTAATTGGAAAAAATATCACCTCGAGATTCATAACCACAAATAGCCCCGCCAAACAGCAACAAGAAGACATAGGGGATTCTAACACTAAATTCAAAAATGGGGTCCTACAGTAGATCACACGCCTAACTGGGTGGAAATCACTACACCAAGGCTTCAAGAAAGGTACTTCAATAGCGAAGGACACTAAGCCTCATAAATTCCAGCCAACAACGGCTATATCAACTAAGTCTCATCCAAAAATCAATTCTAAGGTGAAAATCCGCCAATCACCATAAACATCAAACAAGCTATCTAAAATAGGCTAACCAAGGCCAATCTAAGGCATAATCAACAATTTTACCAAATAGATTGAAAATTTCATAAAGGCAACCTAGCCTAAGGATCACACCGGGACAAAAAACCAAAAATTTAGGAATCAAGCCTATCCCATCTCATACATTCCGAACCACATGCAATTTATGTTATACACTATCAAAAAAGCTCAATCAAAAGAAAATAGATTATAGCCTACCTCGAAGCCGAACATACGTACTCCAAGTTCACTTTTTGGTAGCTTTTTGCTCTAAAAATGACTCCAAATACCTCCACGCTAACAAAATATTGATCACCTCATCAATACAAATGTCTTGACACTAAAATCATATTTTTCGAAGACGAGCCCAAAATTGGGTCTAAAATGAAATTGTGGGATCTATGATGAAAATCCCAAAAATGACTCCATGATAACATTATAAATGGATTATTGAGCTTGTACCCCAAAATAGGGCACCAATCGATGCTCAAAACGAGAGAAAATAACCCAACAATAATTTTCACCATTAAATTCCTAACTAAGCTTTGGCAGCCCCTTTGGGAGAGAAATTACCTTAAAATGATGATGTTAACACTTTCTTGAACCTTCCAACATGTATCCATGACTCTTATGAACTCAACGCACTTGGAATCACTCAAGTTGGAGCTCCCTAGCTCCTAAAATCGAAGAAAGAAAAGGGTGTCAAGGCTGTCTCGCATTACTGGTCTTAATTAAAAGACTAGTGAATTGCCCTTCGTGAATGCGGAGGCCAAGTTCCCAAGCCTCCGCGAATGCAGAAGGGCCACCGCGAATGCAGAGGGATAAGACATCATGCTCAATAAATGCTGAAGGTACCTCGCGAACGCGGAGGCCAAGGACCTCGGTTCTACGAATGCTATTTTTGTGTGGTGAACGCAAAGATCAAATTTGGTTTGCACCTGCTGAGGCACATCAACTGGTTTTGGAAATTTTTCCAACTCTGGCGGGATGCTTAGAATTCATCCAGAACTCCGTACACACAAACGGACAATGCTACCCCCACCAATTTGATGTTTTGAACTCAATATCGTAGTTAAAATTTCCATCTGAGGTCGTCTCGATAAAAATATGGGTCCCACATCTAAGCATAATTTTTGTTATTTCCATAATGAGGCTTAAAATGAGATCTGAAGTCTCGATACATGAACGAAAGTTCATTCTCAACCAAAGTCAACATTTCGAAACTAACCGCGCTAAAGAAAGTTCATTCAGAGTGCGTTTACCAAGAATGTTGACCGAAGTCAACCTTAGGCCAAGTTTCAAAGACTAAAGTGGCAAATGTCCCCAAACTCGCACCGATTGCCTTGATACCCATGTCGACCAAGCTACTAGCCTAATTTGGCCATTCTGGAGCCAATGGAACCATCAGAATTCTGTTCTGAGGTCATTTTCCTAGAGTTCTGACTGAAGTCAACCGTTTAAACTCTAAGGGCTCTAAAAAGGGAAACGAACATAAAACCCAAATGAACGATCAGACGATCGAACTGTCAGTGCCACCAAGTCATATATGGCTTAGGGTTGCTACAAAAAAGTTATAAACATTAAAAAGATTGTAAAAGGATGATAATGACCAGGAGAGTCATTACAATATCCACTACTAAAAGGACTTGCGTCCTCAAAAGTCAAAGGAGGGTAAAGAACCTAAGGGCACCAAAATTATTAGAAAGCTAGGCCCGCAAGCTCTACCAGGCCTACAAGTACTTTCTCGGATAGGGCAACGATAATCCATAACTCAAGCTAAGGGAAAACTCCTAAATCGAATCATTTGCTTTATTCTCCAAACTCAAGACTCTTTAGTCATCATGGGTATTCTACCCATCCTAAAATAGTTTGGGTTACAATCCAGCTTTCTCAAATCACTGCCAATAACCAATGTATGTACCGGGGTCGACTACATCCATGAGAAAATAATGATCTAATGCAATGCTTACCATCACCAGCACCCAAACAACACGCACAATCATGTACAATAATGACGCCACAAAAACCTTACCCTCTAGAGCATGCAAACATGGCTTACAAATACAACCGACCTCTAATCAAGGCCTAAAACTCAAATCTACTCCTCTAACTCAACAACAAGGCCTAAAAAGGAACTCAATCCTAACTGGGTAACGAGGAGGAGGAAAGTAAGGAAATAGGTGCTCATCTAGTCAATCAATATCTCAAGATCTAACTAGGAAAAATATCACCTCGAGATTCATAACCATAGCTAGCCCCGCCAAACGGCAACAAGAAGGCATAAGGGATTCTAACTCTAAATTCAGAAGTAGGATCCTCCAGTAGATCACACATCTAACCAGGTGGGAATCACTAGACCAAGGCTTCAATAAAGGTACTACAATAACAAAGGACACTAAGCCTCATATATTTCGGCCAACAACGGCTATATCAACTAAGTCTTATCCAAAAATCAATCCTAAGGCACAAATTCGACAATCACCATAAACATCAAACAAGCCACCTAAAATAAGTTAACCAAGGCCAATCTAAGGCATAATCAACAATCTTACCAACTAGATTGGAAATCTTATAAAGGCAACCTAGCCTAAGGATCACACCAGACAAAGTACCAAAATTTTAGGAATCAAGCCTATCCCATCACATATATTCTGAACCATATGTTATTTATGATATACCATATCTAAAAACGCTCAATCAAAAGAAAAGAGACCGTAGCCTACCTCAAAGCTGAACATGCGAGCTCCAAGTTCACTTTTCTGTAGCTTTTCACTCCAAAAATGACTTCAAATGCCTCCATGCTAAAAAATGTTGATAATCTCATCAATACGAATGACTTGACACTAAAATCATATTTTTTGAAGACGGGCCCAAAATTGGGTCTAAAATGGTATTGTGGGATCCACGATGAAAATCCCAAAAATGACTTCGTGATAACGTTCTAAACGCATTATTGAGCTTGTACTGTAAAATAGGGCACCAATCGATGCTCAAAACAAGAGAAAATAACCCAATAATAATTTTTACCATTAAATCCCTAACTAAGCTATAGCATCCACTTTGGGCAAGAAATTACCTCAAATCGATAATCTTCATGCTTTTCCAAACCTACCAACACGTAGTCACGACTCCCATGAACCCAACTCATGGAATCGCTAGAATTAGAGCTCCCTATCTCCCAAAATTAAAGAAAGAAAAGAGAGTCGGGATTGTCTCACATCATTGGTCTTAATTAAAATACCAATGAATTGCTCTCCGCGAACACGGAGAAAGAGGTCCGAGAACACGGAAGCTAAGCACCTAAGGCTCCGCAAACATGGAAGGTCCACCGTGAACTCATATAGATAAGCCATTAGGCTTTGCGAATGCAGAAGTTACCTCGCGAGCGCGAAGGCCAATGCCTTAAGCCTTCGCAAACTCAGCCTCATGCCCGCGAACATAGAGGCCAAGGACCCTTTTTTCCGTGAATGCGGCCTTGGTGGCACGAATGCAAAGACCAAATTTGGTCTACACTAGCTGATGCATATCAGATAGTGTTGGAAATTTTTCCAACTCCGATGGGGTGCTCGAAATTCATTCAGAAACTCGTGCACACAAATAGACTATGATATCCCAATAAATTCAATATTGCAGAATCAATGGCAGCTAAAATTTTAATCCGAGGTCATCTCGACAAAAATATAGTTCCCACGCCTAAGCATAATTTTTTCCATTTCCACAAGAAGGCTTGAAATGAGACCAGAAGCTTCAGAACATGAACGAAAGGTCATCCAGACCAAAGTCGACATTCTAGAGCTAACCATGCTGATAGAATTTCATTCTGAGCGCGTTTACCTTGAATGTTAACCAAAGTCAATCTTAGGCTAAGTTTCAAAGACTAAAGCATCAATTGGCCCCAAACTCGCATCGATTACCTCGATACTCGTATAGACATGTGTATGTGGGTTATTTGTAAGCTCATTTTAGTTGTGATCATATGACGTATTGCAAATGTTTTCATAGTATGACAGCCTCATCGGCTCACGTGCCCTTTACTGTTAAGATACAAGTAAATAAGGCTATAGGTTTATGGAAAAAGTTTTAAACCATTGAGGTTTTTATGTATAGTATCACATCACACACGGTTCAACTTAAGTGTAGCTGATAGGTACGAATTTGGAGGTCCAGGTCGGACCCCAGTCGCGGCCTACGGGGTTGGGTTGTGATAGAAGTGGTATTAGAGCAGTTTGTCCTTAGAGTGTATATAGACCATGTCTGGTAGAGTCTTATTTATCAGTGTGTTGTGCACCACATCTATAGACAGGAGGCTACATGTCACGACCCAAGCCTAGGGCCTAGACGTGACATGGCGAATGAGGAACGCGAAAGTACCTCAAACAAGCCTCTTAGCATTCTTTTAGCCTTTCATAGGTAATGACGATAAATGAAGAAGCGAAAATCATAATAGTAAATATTCAACTTATATATGTGCAATAATACCTCTAACTATTAGATTTAACGGGGCTAAGACAAGTTCCTAGCTCACCCTTAATCATAATAGAAGAAATACCATAGTAAAATATCTCAACATATCATAAGCTAGAAATATAAAGGAGTATTGTTCCCGGAACATGGGAACTCACCAAAAGTAGTCTTCAAACGAAGTCTCAACTAGCCACCTGGAAGAGAATGAGGAGGAGCACTGATCCCTACATGGTGATATCATGTAGGCAAAAGAGTATGCGTTAGTACTTTGAATGTACTAAGTATGTAAGGATGCATGAACCTTGAGGAAACATTATAACATTTATGTAATATGGAACATGATGTAATACATGCATAATAAATCATATAGATATCCTTTAAAATATTCATTTTGTGGGAAAATAACCATAACCGACATTTAAGACCATGTGAGCTATTACATGGAATCCAACATAACCCCCTACGTTGGCCGGGGAGACTACTTGCCAGGTAGAACTCCGTCAACTTCATTCATTTCTTTAACTTTAACTTTAAGGGCTATTTATGGATCCATTAGCCTAAGCATACAAGGGCTCCTATGTTGGCACATAGTTAATGAGACAAGGGGTAACTACTAGGATTCTCTTATCGAATCCCACCTCAATGCCTCATTCGGTGCAGAGTCAATCCCACTGAATAGTTTAATACTTCAAAATATTCATAGCATATAACTTGAGAATTCAAACATCATATTCGGTAGAATAGCTCATTAAAACATTTGATAATTCAAATATGCAAGAATTGTCCTTATTGCATAAAGAATCCATCATTCATATCATTTCATCATTCTTTCATTTCATAGGACTCCCTTTTTATCATAGATATTGCTTTCATAAACATTTATTTGAAGTCAAAGCTTTCAAGTCAAACTTTATTAAAAACATAGTAAAACTAGGTGGGTTCAAATCATTTCAACTTGCAAATATGTATGTAAATAAATATACATATATACTTTAAAATCCATTAATTAAAAATCATGCTTTAAACAACCCATCATGAATTTCAAGAACCTTTAAATAAATAAATAGAGAAATTACTTGTAAACCATCAATTCATACATATAAAATTATGTTGCATCAAAATAGACCAATAATAACTAATTTAACCATGATTTATACTATTAAGTAAAAATAAGAATTACCATAATAAAATATTACTTGAAATCAAAAGACTTAATTGAAAGAGTTTTTGGACTACATGGGTGAAAGAACTCATGGATAAACACCCACATAACTTAGAGTAGAGCTTAAAAAAATAAATATAATTTATCATATAATCAAAATAATTTAGACATGAGAGTGGAAGGAATACTCTCATTGAAGCCTTACATACCTGGAATCTGAAGCTTTAGTCGGAACCGAAAGACTTAATGAACACTCTTGAATCCTAACTTTTCTCCCCGCCGGAATATTTTGTGTACTACCCGGAGTATATGAATCACCGGAATAGTATTTCTTCACTACTAAGAACTAAAACTATATTTGAGAATGTGTAAAAAAGTGTATAGAGAGAAGACTTGCTTGAGAAAACTTGATGAATAAAATAAGGAAATAAGGTGGGTATTTATAGGTGAGAAAGAGAGACCTAACAATAAATAAAATAATTATAAAGAAAATCTAAAAATTTAATGGAATATATTGATGTCATGGATGATGTTAAATGGAGGACAATTTATGTCATGAGTGATGTCAAATGTATCTAGATCTTTCCATGGTAGGTGAAATGAGTTATCTTTGACAGAATACTTTTTTTCGGAGCTGCATTTGAACAGGATAAATTCCTTATTAGGATTTGGTGTCTTCGTAAGAATTATAGATATAGAGGTCTAGTTTTATGTCGTTCAAGAATCAACCAATTTGGATAATCCTACAATAAGATATGATTTTTCTTTTATAAATACTCCTTTCTGTCACAACATTCTGTCTTACAACAATTAATTTATTTGACCTACTTAACCTCCGAAACTTAAAATATGGTCTTCACAAGAGTTGTAGGTAAAGATCTTATGGTTACTCAGAAATTTGAATCACCCAATTTTGACAAACCTATAAAAAGTTATGCCCAAAATACAGAGGCTGTATTATTTTTAGGCGAGAATTAAAATATCGTATACAACGTTTTTAGGGGATGTTACACTATAGGACGTGTAGGATGTTACTTTATTTCATATCTAAGATCGTGTGATAGATCTGAGTCATAGGGAATGAAATTCCTCATACTAACCATTAACTTCTGTAGAAGGACAGCATAGATTGAAGAAAGTGACTGATGATATTGGAAGTTATAAAGCACGCAGGTAAGTAAAGGCACGAAGGACCTATGTCAGGTAAGGTGTTGTAATACGATTGATATATAAAGTTGAAAAATGAAAGAAAAAATATACAGGAAAGTGCAACAGGTGCAATTCAAGTGGACATACGAGGTGAGTCTATTTTCATACCGCTAATGGTGAGTGCCCTGTGTGGCTGCGATATGATACTATACGAATATATATATATATGTGCCTTGTGAGGTTCTGTTTGCATTTTCTGCATGCAGGTATTGAGATAGTAAGAAATACAGAGGAAACTCTGCCCAAATATTCTTAGAAATAAGAAGAGAATGAGGTATAGGGCTCTAGTATGTCTTGAAAGGTTGTGCTCACAACAATGATGAGATTTGACTAAATGAGTATGGCTGACCTCGAGAAATAAGTTAATTGCTTAATTAATAGCAATAGAAACTAGGAGGTCGATACTGGTATAGTAGAACGAAGTTGGAAAGGACCTACAAGCCAAAGAAGATAATTCAGAGAGGACTGATAGATCGGGATAAAATGATATAGTAAGGCATCGCCTGAATTGATACATAGGAATAAACTATGACAAGTTATAGTTGAAAGAAGTAACAATATGATTACAATAAGAGTGCAAGGGAAAAAGGATTATGACGGAAGTGAAGTGTTAATAAGACAGCTTGTGAAACATTAAGGATAAGACTAATTAAGAAGGGTAAGTAGCCCATAATAAGAATTGTGAAGAAGGTCAAGTTGTGTTATACTATGGGATTGAATGCGAACAGGGTACCAGGTGAATATAACAAAAACCGTTATGAGAATAGGTAAAGCTTAGTAAGAAAATAACTAGAAGGTATGATGTGGTCCATGTGAATGGAACGTAAAGATAGGTGTAAAATGGAAAAGCAAGCTATGGAACAAATAAGGAAGATTTATCAAGTTCCGTAAGGAAATTTTCAAATAAGGGTTATATGATGACGAAAAGGATAGCCAGTGCAAGGAAATAAAGAGTAATATGGAATTTCTTGCGCCCAACCAAAAATGGATATGAGCTGCAAGAATAATAGGGAAGTTCTAATAGAGGCACTCTAGATAGATGTGATTAATTAAGTGTGAGTATCGAACAAAAAGGGAAATAGACAATTATGAACTAAAAGTATAGTATAGTGAAAAGGTGATAAGACAAGGCCACTACTACAACGAAGTTGATGTGGTTTTAAGCAGGATTAGAAGTGAGCCTTAAGCACATAACAAAAATGAAAGTTCAGGAGGCATAAAGAAGTATTGTGTATACGTCACTTTACCTTGATGATTAGTGAGATCCTACAAGGAGAGGGAATGTCGATTTGCAGAACAACTGCTGCATTATGAGGTTATTAGAAGAATAAGTGGTATCCACTGGAATAATGTTAGTATAATGACAGAGCTTGAAACACGAATCATCAAAGTACAAGTACTCTCGAGTGGAGAATTTGAACCAATTACGAGCCCGCGCTAATTACTGATTAGGATGAATGGAATATGGCTTTGAATGCACTGCTACATTATGGATATTACTCGAGTATCAACCATTAGATGAGATTTTATATGATATATTCTGAATACTAAATCACCCTATAGTTGTGCTAGGGTTTCCTATAAAGGCAATCTAATGTATGGATGATTTAACAGAAAGTATAGATATGGTGCGGCAAATTAAATCTATTGGAGTAGAATCATTCACGTGTGAATAGCAAAAAATAAATAGTGGATGAGATGGGTACACCCTAAAAGGAGGAAAGTGGACAAGAGAGGTACAAGCGTTAGAGAAAATCAACTGACGCTATCATATATAAATAGGAACGCTTAAACTTCAAACGAGACCTCATAAGGGATGGACGCGATCATACCTGCACTAATGCATCGGACTCTGTCAAAACTTTGAAGTTAAGAGTGCTTGGGTAAGAGTAGCACTGGGATGGGTGACCCCCCGAGAAGTGAAAAAGGGAATGAAACAAGTATGACAAAAAGAGATTGTAAGTGTGTGTTAGTACAATGACACATATAGAACAGAGTAAGCCAAGAGCAGATAGGATTATGACTAAATTGGAACGTACCTCATGCAAACGACACAAGAATAACTGTGCAGCCTATGAGCATTGGCATACTAAGAGTAAGATAAAGTGCTTACTCGATAAAAAGAAATCAATAATAGCAATGTGATTGCCATACTTAGAATTTATTCAAGAAAGGTGTAAGATGGTTTGAGGCAGAACTATTAAGATATAATCGGTATTAAGGACAAAAGCCATGGCAGAACCCTGACCTTGACTGAATGAGGTAAGCCACTAGTATAGCGACGTTAAGGCATTTCCTGAATTACTCTAAGTACCTACACACGTTTGTCTAAGAATTACAACATAATGTACGATAATGAAACTGGGAAGAAGATTTTAGTAAAAGTGCAGGATAGTATACCTAAAGTGTTACAAGTTGGATTAAGAAGAGTTGTACAATAGCTTAAACGAAGTAGAGCATCAGAGGCTTTGTAACACCCCTCAAAAATTTTCCCTAAGATTCAGACCTTTCTGGTACACGTGTAGGGTTGACTTCTAATAGCCATATTAATTGAAATGTGATGATCTGGGTGGCCCACGACCTATTAAATTAAAAGTCGTTGAGTCTTCTTTCCAACGCCACCAAAAATGTAATTTTTGGAGTTCGGAGTCAAAAGATATGATGATCCTAAGATGGACAGGTACTGCAGGAATTTCAGGCCTGGGTGACAACTGTTGGAAACCTGGGCTGGGCGCCGCAGTGGCGCGACGCGCCACTATCGCGCCAGGAACAAGCCTCACTAGTTTGGTCCCTGACGCGGTGCGCCACTAGGAGATGTGCAGGGTTTTTAAGCCTATTTTGCAGAACCCAGAAAATATGGGCTTGGCGCTGTAAGGGCGCGACGCGCCACTATCGCGCCACAAAACAGCCTTAGTAGTTTGGTCCCTGGCGCAACGCGCCACTATTGGGTTGTAGAGTTTTTAAGCCTATTCGACTTGGTGCTGTAGTGGCGCGATGCGCCACTATCGCGCCAAGAGTGTTTTTGGCCTATTTTCCAAATTTTTGGAGAAAGGGCAATTTGGGTATTTCCCCAAATTATATATACACATCCTTTGGACGTTTTTGGGACCATTTTCAATCCTTCTCTCTCTCTAAAAGCGCTAACATTTCCCTCTCTTCTTCTTCTTCTTCTCCAAATCCTTTTCCAACAAAGAGTGCTTCCAAGAGCTTCAAGAATTCAAGCCTTCCATTGGAGACCCAACATCAAGGTCTTCTTCAAAGTCTTCAATAAAGTATGTAAGGCTACCCAAAACATGGATTAAGTCCACCCATGTGCCCTACATCTTCCTTGAGATTTATTATTTATAAGAATGGAGTTTAATGATAGATTTATGTCCAACTAGGTCTTTTCACCTATTACCCTAATTTCTATTATGTGGGTGTTATGGAGTCGAGAAAGTGATGTGCTTCATGTTGTTATGAGTTAATTGAGATGAGAGGTCGAACTTATATTGTTAATTTCTTAACTATGTTGATTATGATAAAGAATGTCAATTTTCTTAAATGTGTTGCTTATTCTTGAATTGTTGATTTAAAACCTTGGAGTTGTGTTGAGTCCCAAACGATTTGTTCAATGAATAGAGGAACGATTGGATAGGTTTATATGTTGTTATAAATGCATATTTAATTTACTCTTGAAAGTTATGATTGGGATTGATCGGATAGTATGATCGGAGATGTTTGATTGTGATAGAGTTGATGAGTGGAAAGGTTCTAAACGAGACTTGTCGATATAATTTGATTGAGTTGATTGGATGGAGTTTTATGAGCATTGAGTCTTGGGAGGAGTATCGAACACCGAATTGGGTAAGAGTATACTCCATACTCGAACCCAATAACTACGTTGCCAAACGTAGGAGGGGATTAAACCATTAAAGTCGGATGCTTCCCCAAATTTATTATCCTGACATTATAGGACTTGGTTGGATTGGATCCATGATTGGTTGATTCGTTCATACCCTGGCAAAGTATGAACGAACACGGCAACAATGTCGGTTTGTTGTACTATCACTGGCTCATAAGTGATGGTTGTCGGATAAGAGAAAATCCCATATAGGTCTTGATAGTACTCTGAGTCAGATTGAGTTGAATAATATGTGATTGGTCCCGTCTAAACCATCTTCTTGTTTAGACTTAGGGCACTTGATTCAGTTGTTATTTCTCTTGAGTCGAGCTTCCGAGTTGATTTGATACTTTCTTGGTGTTTGTTTCATTCGGCCATTTTACATACTCGTACATTCTATGTACTGACGCCATTTGGCCTGTATCATTTCATGATGCACAGACATGTATTAGAGATCATCAACCGGTGTACCGTTGAAGATCTACCCACTCCTAGCTAGTTGGTGAGTCCTCCTAGTTTCTGGAGGATGCCAAGATCTTCCTTACAGCTTTGTTTTGTTTTCTTTATTTTGATTGTTGGTAGCCATGGACTTGTCATTGCCACCTCCCAAATTGTTGATAGAGGCTTCATAGACTAGAGTGTGAGAATGTTGGATTGTTTTTTTGAGTAGTTCTATAAAAGTTGTTTGTTGATTTGATAGTTGTTTGGCCTTTGGCCCTAAATTATTAATAGTATTCCTGTGATTGAGTCTTCTGCAGAGAGAATGTAATTGAATGAAAGTGTGACTGGACCAGGTGGTTCGCTTGAAGGTCAGAAATGGCTTTCGAATGCCGGCCACACCTAGAGTACCCTCTCGGGGCGTGACAAACATGGTATCAAAGCACAAAGTTCAAGAGTCCTAGGGAGTCTATGAAGACGTGTCTGGTAGAGTCTTGCTTATGGGTGTGTTGTGCACCACACTTATAATCAGGAGGTTATATGACATCAAAAATTATTTCACTTTTTTCATACTCTGAATTCGTGCGATAGAGTTACACTCTATAAAACTTCCTTTCTAATTCGTGCATTTATACGTTACAAATAATGCCTCCTAAATGTACTGCTAGCCAGAGGAATGCTGATAACACAGAGATGCGATAGTCAGAGGTATGCCCATCGAGGGCTAGGGGCCGACCTGCGAGGTATGTGGAGGCACCTCAAGTGCCTGCTTCTCCGCCTGCACCCACTTTAGAGGCAGAATTTCGAGGGGCGATTACCATGCTCACTCAACTAGTGGCTGCCCGAAATGGTAACCAGAGTTTGCCAACTCTTAGCTCCAGTTCCCAAGAGCCGTCTGCTGCCACCAAGATTAGAGACTTTCTGAGAATGAATCTGCCGGCATTCACGGGTTCTAAGATTGATGAAGACCCCCAAAATTTTATTGATGAGATGTGGAAAATCTTGAAAGTTGTGCATGCTACGGAGATTGAGGGGGGTGAGTTGGTGTCTTACCAGCTCAAAGATGTGGAATACATCTGGTATAACCAATGGGAACAAGGTAGAGGTGAGGATGCTGAACCTGCTATGTGGGATGAATTTGAGGGGGCTTTTCTTGACCACTTCTTTCCCCGAGAATTGAGGGAAGCGAAAGTGGAGGAGTTTATGAATCTGAAACAAGAAGGTATGAATGTTAAGGAGTATAGTCTAAATTTTATCCAGTTGTCCAGATATGCTCCAGAGATGATCTCAGATATGAGGTCGAAGATGAGGAAATTTGTCTCCGGCTTGGGAAGACATGTGAAGAAGGAGTGCAAAGCGGCATTATTAATCTCTGACATGGATATTTCAAGATTAATGGTGTATGCTCAACAGGTGGAGGATAAGAAGAGGAAAGACAGAGAGGAGCATCTGAGCAAGAAGGCAAAATCAGCTGGGCATGAGAATGAATAGAGGCAAAACAAGGGCAACAGGTCCTTCTTCCAGAAGAGGCCTTCCGACTATGCCACATCTACCGCCAGTGCACCGATGCCGCAGAATAGGTATGATCGGCAGGGACAGAGTCGCCAGAATTTCAGACCCCAGGGTTCTTAATCCCAGGCTAGCATGGGTCAAGGTTCGAAGGGAAAACCGCCATGCGGCAAGTGCGGTAAGCTCCATTTGGGAGAGTGCAGAGCGGGGAGGGCTGGTTGTTATAAGTGTGGCCAAATGGACCATTTTCAGAAGGAGTGTCCAACCTGGGGAGACAGAGCTCAGTTTTCTACTACCGCACCGCCAGCTAGAGGTAATCAGAGGGGCACTACTTTAGGTATGAGCAGGGGCACAAACCGCCTATATGCCATGGGTAGTCGCCAAGATGGTTTCATAAGTTAAAGTTATTGTTCTATTCCTCAATAGGTTATAGGATGGCTCTAGCAACGTGAGAAGAACATTGTATCATCACGAGGCTCATAATAAGGTTGTCGGTTAGAGAAACTTCCTAATAAAGTAAAGTTATCTTATTTTAAATATTTTGATTCTATGGCATATTTTATTGTACAACCTGAATGGTTTTAACTTTATATTTATGTCTACTTCAGTTGAGTTATGTTCAGTTCAGTTATTAATTTCATTCAGTCATATTACATATCATACAATTTATATACTGACGTCATTCGATGCTGCATCTTCTCATATGCAGATACATATATTCAGGACTATCAACATGTGTTTCATTGAGATCACTCATCCATCAGCTTTGGTAAGACCTTATTGCTTTCAAAGGACTCCTTCACAGTTATTACTTTCAGTGCTTAGTAGTTCTTTTGAGATAGTCGTGGATCCTTCCGGACACCTATCTTAGTTATTAAAGGCTTTATGGAAAAAGTTAGAGAGTCAGTTTAACATTTCTGTTCAGATGTTTTGAAACACTTTTAGTATCTATATTGATTACTTTCAGACAATTGTTCTAAATTCTCTTTAGATGTTTAAAATGCTCATCTATTTAAGCTTCTGCAAGTCATATTGAGTTATATGTTCTATAGTTTGCCAGACTAAGGGTATGCTGGGACCATCAATGGTTTTTGAGTACCGTCCACGTCCAGGATATAAGCTCGAGGCATGACAGGGTATTTAACAACTATTTGCGCCTACTAGGACTTATGAAAATTTATATTGTATGTACTTGACTTGCAGGGTTTATGGGGCCAGATAAGGTTATTATTTTCTATGTGCTATAGATGGTTTCTTATTACAAGAAGGTAAGTTATTGCACTTCTGTTTTATTTTTGACCCTTTTGTTTAGTCCTTACACTTAAGTTTCAGCTTTCAATTTGTCTTACATGCTCGAAACATTATTTCATACTGGTGCTCCATTACCTGGGCCAGCTGCATTCATGTCTATAGGTTATGAACGACAACAAGACAGACCTGCCAAATAGCATAGCTAGACTTTCAACAGGTTGGTTGACTCATTTCCTCCCAAGGATCGCTAGAGTCTTAGAGGTTTTCTTTTTTGCTGTTTATAGTTATTGGGTAGGTTGGGGAGCTCTGTCTTACCAAGTATTGTATTCATAGAGGATTACAAACTAGTCAGTTGGGTTGCATAACTTTGATGGTGGCCATCTTGGCCTTGTATGTTTGTTAGTTGTAGCTTGTTAGCCAATTAGGCCTTATTGTTGTTTTGTTGGCAATTTAGTGGTTCACTGCCTAGTTTACATTATACATACATGTTTTCAATTTCTGTATAGAGATCGTGGTGGCTTCGATGACCCGTATAGTGTTTATGCTTTTCTAGATATCATGAAGTCCACAACAACCCAAACATAATTATGTGCTACCTGATTATTGCTTTATATGAACTGTTGGAAGTAACTGTTTTCTTTCTAGAGCTATGGAA
Source organism: Solanum dulcamara (assembly GCF_947179165.1). Classification (NCBI taxonomy): domain Eukaryota; kingdom Viridiplantae; phylum Streptophyta; class Magnoliopsida; order Solanales; family Solanaceae; genus Solanum; species Solanum dulcamara. The sequence continues at coordinate 13,748,866 of NC_077242.1, forward strand.
AGGGGCCTTGCTGGTCGATGATTGATTTTTAAGTCGAGATATAGTTGCTTATTTTCTTGATTGTGTGTGGCTGCTATGTACCATTGGCAAATAGTTCAATAGAGTCAACATCGATCTATGTTTTGGCATTAGGTGCAAGTTGCGCCTCTGTTATGCCCCAAGAGAGTACCCTGGGCATGACCGACACTCGAAGACCATTGCTGGTCCCTAAGTCAATTACTTGGTCCAATCACACATTCATTTATTCAGCGAAAGATTTAAATGACAAAAAGGGAGACAACTCATCAAAGGATAACATATTTAACCAAATCCCAACTCAACTCCATGTCAAAGAATAGTTTTGAAAATCAAAACAATGACTCAGCACTATCACTATCTGTCTATAAAGCCTCTAATACTATCCAAAAGGTGCTAATGACAAGTCTATTGCTACCCAAAAAGAAATACTCAAAGAAAAGATAAGTAACCCAGAGTGCCTCCAGATGTTATGAGGACTCACCAAATCTGGGAGAGGAAGTGATCTTCAACGATGCACCTATTGAGGATTTCTAACACCTGTATCTGCATCATAAAATGATGCAAGTTAAATGGCATTAGTACATGGAATGTACGAGTATGTAAAGTGGCAGGAAGGAGAAACAGTCAATAACATTTACCTCAAGCTCATCGATCAACTCAAAGGATTTGCAAAAATTTAGAATTTAACAAATGTTTCTCAAATCAACTCAATCATCTACAATATCAATAATACAATCCTATCATGCAAGATCATATCCTAATTAGGAGTTTCTCTAACCGAAAACCATCACCTATGAGCCAATAATGCACAATGAAGCGGTGTCGTTGCCCTACTCGTCCAATACCTTGCCAAAGTAAAGGACGAATCACTATCATTGGATCCACAATCAATTAAAGTCCATCGTTTTGGACTTAAGATGTTTAACCCTCCATCATATGCTGACGACGTAGTTCATGAAAATTGAGTTATAACTACACTCTTACCCAATTCGGTGCTCAATACTCCTCTCAAGACTCAATATGCTCATAAGACTCAAATCAATCAGTTTATACAAGTCAGTCCATCTTGTCACATGAGAATCTAATCAACTCAATCATCACTTCTTTCAATTAGACATTCTTTTCAAGACTCATTCATGACTCATTGGAACTCCAAATCAACAATCATTTAGACTTCTACTATCCAACTCAAATTCGACTCATGCTCATTCAATATTCACCAATCAAACTTTTATACTCAGTCATTGTGTAATACATTGAAATTTAATACTCAAATAAGGTTCATGTAGGGAAAAACATAATCATTTATTTTAAGTGTTTACTTCATGAAAACTATCAATCATGCAAAGTTATGCAAAAATATACTAGGATTTAAAGAGATCTTTCAAAGATTCATTCGTAGGAGACTTATATCACTTACTAGTCAACCAATCATATACTCAGGGCACATGAAAGAACTTAAACTATGCTTTAGTTAGCCTTACATACCTGTAACTTGAAGAACAATCAAAAGTTTGGAAGATGGGAGTGAACGCTTGAACCCTAGTTTCTTTCTCTTCTCCAATCCTTGCTCTCAAATAAACTAAGTGTTAATGAGGGCTTAGGTATATAGAGTACTGTTAAGGGACTCAAAATAGTCCCAAAACGTCAAGATTTTGATTGGAAAATAATGGGAAAATACCAAACTATCCTTCATAAAAAATCTGATTTTGGCCGTATATGGGTCGTTTCTACGACTCGTCGAAACTTTGACGAGTCGTAGGATCCACTCGTCCTGTCAAGCTCTGAAAATTGGGTCTCTAAATCTCTCCTACGAGTCATTTTTATGACTTGTAGACTCTTTGACGAGTCGTCATCATCACTCGTAGGAATGACTTTACTTTTGGAATTTTTTCTAAGTGTTTGGAGGTTCTACGGGTCCTTTTTACGAGTCGTAAGAATTTCTACGAGTCGTAATCAAGACTAGTAGAAAAGACCCCAAAGACTGGAATTTTTCTAAGTGTTCAAAGGTTCTACAGGTTGTTTCTATGACCCGTACAAAACTCTACAAGTCGTAATGTTGACCCGTAACTTCTGATGATCCTCTAGTAAAATAGTCATAACTTTTTACTCTGAACTCGAAATGAGGCAAATTTGTGGAATTGGAAAGAAGATTCAAAGTCCTTTAATTTGATAGGTAATGAACCACCTAATTTATTATATTCTAGGAGATATGATTGTTTGAAGTTGACCTAAGTAAAATCTTATATCGAAACTCAATCGGTAAGAAAACTTCCAACTCAAATACACTTCAAGCACTAAAGAATCAGTCATAACAATTACATTACAATTAAAATTATTGGATTCGAACCTATACGCATACAAAGAATAATTAAGATCTTAGTATAGAAATTTTCAGGTGTTACAGCCTCCGAATTCATGGCATGACAAAACTATACATTCCATAATTACATTTTCTTTTAATAGTTGTTAAATAGCGTGTTTATTATTTTTTCATAGATAGTCAACAGAACACACAAGCATAATAAAAAGAAAAAAAAGGATTAAATAGGTTATGCTCATTTATTTTCTCAAGATAATAAATTATATATGTTTCTAATTACTTCATAACCCTTTGCCTTTTCTTTTGATACTGAGTAATTTTTATGGGATTTTCCTCTTTTTAAGTGGTATATAAATGGTTTCACGAGAAGAGCAGAAGGGCAAAGAGGAAACTTAAGCAGCGCCGCGAAGAGGAAGATAAATAGAATACCAAGGGACATTGCAGAATATCCCTTTTTCTACTTTTTGATTATAGGAAAAAAACCAAGATTGAGTGAAATGGCTTCAACAGCTCCATCATCATCATCTGGGTTTGGGAAGAAGAGGCAGAAGAAAGGCCAAAAACAACATGAGGTTACCAATGTTGCAGAATCTACTCGGATTCGGGTTGCCCAAGTTCTTGAACAGTTCCGTGCTTCTAATGATGAAGGTATTTTGAATTGGAAAAGTACCATTTTTGCAGTTATTTGATAAACCCCATTCACTTGCCCTTGTTTAGTTGTTCTTCCCGAAAAAATATTAATACTTTATTGGTTGTAGGTTAATGTATCATGTTTTATTGCTAAATGTGGTACTTTGGAAGCCGAATTTTGATAAAAAGGAATATTTTATGGTTAAAGATTGCAAAATGTTTTGCACATGCATAAAGATTGTAAAGTGTTGTGTACAAACTATGTTTTGATGCATAAAGATTGTAAAATGTTTTGGAAGAATTGAGTGGGGTTGTCTCTATGAATCTTAAACGTCAATATTATTACGTTTGGACTCATTTCTTTCGTACACTCATTAATTTGTAAACGACAACTTAGGACTTTTTCAGTTTTCTGCTATAGCTTAAAACAACTTAATGATGTGAATAGCTCTATACAGAAGAGACACGAATACAAACTGAATTGGGGTAAGAGGAATGTACACGATCAGGTAGAATGCGCTTTTAGTGGCCTATTCTAATCTTTGCAAAAGTGTTATGCTTTTCTTTGTCAACTATTACAGTAATTACGATTTACGTTCAGTATGGATTCTTTACTATTGTATTTGCTTTTCATACTTGAATTTTTATATGTATTACTTGAGCTGAGGATCTATTAGAAATAATCTCTCTACCTTCTCAAGGTAGGGGTAAGGCTGTCTACACACCATCCTCCCCAAACGTTACTTGTGGGATTACACTTGCTATGTTGTTGTTGTATGCAAAATGTTATGGATATCTATTTGTTGACGCAGTGTACACATTTGAATCAAACCTTTCAAATCGCGATAGAGCTGCAGTTCACATGTTATGCCGGAAAATGGGAATGAAATCAAAAAGTTCTGGGTACGTGTAGTAAGTTTCTGCACTATAACATGTTACTTGCATTTTTCCATAACATCTTATAGTAATGTGCCATTATAATGTTCTGGCTGCTAAATAGACAGGGTAAACTTGTTCCTTTTCTGACTTAAGATGATGGGCCTGTCTTATCTTAGGCGTGGGGATCAACGTCATATATCTGTTTTCAAGATTAAACAGAATATGGGCACACTGAAAGGAAAGGATGTGCTAAGTTGTTTTAAATTTTCGGAGGAGGCAAAATATGCTCTACATGATTTATTTACGCGATATCCACCTGATGATGGGGAGACAAGTGAACAAGTAGTTGGGAAACACAGTAAGAAATTTGATAAATTACAAGGAAAGAAGGATGATATGTTCTGTAAACCTGTGATGAGCATGTCTGAAATTGCAAAAAGGGTGGAGTCATTTGCGTCAAGAATAGAGAAAACCCCAAACCTGAGACAGGTTTTGTTTCAATCTTCTATTTAGAACTGACAAATATTATATACTGTTGCTCTTGATTTAGGTTTGTTGCACCTTAGCTTTGTAATATGCTTTCAGAAAAAATAGAACAACAAAAGAATTAGTAATGGCTTGTTGGTTTTACTTGCAGATCACATTACAAAGGTCTAAGCTTCCAATTGCTTCCTTCAAGGATGCGATTACATCAACTATAGAATCTAATCAGGTGACCATTATATAGCATCACAGTATGCCCTGACTATGCCTTTGTACTTTTGCTTCTCCAATCTCTATCAACCAATGCTGCCGTCATTATGGTCTAACTGAGAAAGGCCCTTGAGATGAGATAAAGGCTTGTTTTCATTTGTCAAGACTGCGCTTCTTACCCTCAAAAAGAGAACATATTGGCACTGCTTGTATCATATTTTGGTTTAATGCCTGCTACGGGTTTGGATGCTTGGTAGATCTCATCTTGGCTGGATTATTTTCCATGTGCAGGTGGTCTTGATCTCTGGTGAAACTGGATGCGGTAAAACTACACAGGTTATAACTTCAAACCTTTATTTAGTCTGTTTTTTTTAGAATTTCTCAAAGAATATGTAGTGTTTCTAGATATAACTATACTTCCCTCTGATTCAGGTCCCCCAATTTATTTTAGATCATATGTGGGGTAAAGGCGAAACATGTAAAATTGTATGTACTCAGCCACGACGAATTTCTGCCACATCAGGTTGGCACCTTATTCCGCACTCTGAAGGATTCATTTCTTTTCATGTGGAATATGGTAATCAGTTCATAATTGTTCTGAGTATTGCTTGTCCAATGTGCAGTTTCTGAGAGAATTTCTGCTGAAAGAGGCGAAAGTGTTGGGGATACGGTTGGTTACAAGGTACTACAATGTTTCTAATATAGTTATTTCTTTTTCATTTAGCTGGATCACTTTTTCCTTTGACCAAGATATAAGTAAATTGGGTTTGGCAACTGTCTTTTGTGAATGACATTTGTACTCCTTCCCTTTACCAATATTTATTTTATTCTTTTGGTATTGGGACTAAACATTTTGACCCAGTAATTTTTTTCCTTGTTCCTTTCTTTTACTTACTCAAAAAAAGATTTCAAGACCTCTTTGCTCAATATACCCTAGACCCCACTTGTGGGATTTCACTGGGTATGTTGTTGTTGTTGTTGTTCTGCTCAATATCAAGCTGAAAACAATAAATGAGAACATGTTCAGACTTTCAAACTTGATATCCATATCAAGAACTTCTACAAGAGTCAGATAATTAAGTGCAAAAAAGGATGAAAACTCAACGTGAATTAAATGGAATAATTTTTTTTGATGAGGTAAGGTTTAAATCATATAGAATAAATTATGACGATTAGCAGTATCAAATAGGAAAAACTGCTAATCCTACCCATGTTGTAAATGGATAACCTACCCAATCCATTTGAAATCCAATCGGAGGTTTCCTCTTTATTAAAAAGGATTTGTGATGGTAGAGTTCATTTTCTGAAATTCTTTCCTTTCTAAAGTGGAGGGTCAGATAAAACTTTATTTGCGAGGTCTTACTTATCTATGAATTATCACATGATTATCAAGAAGTTTTCCTAAACATAAATCAGGGGTGCACAACAGGGGAGGGATCTCACTGCAGTTTTCTCACTAGTCACAAAAAGTTTTTAATCAGCAGATGATTTTATCTCTGTGCGTGTTTAATGACTCCCCGAATAGGGCTTATGTGGTGCTTAGTTTGTGATGAGTACTTCCAATGCCTACATTGTCACTGCACCCCCTCCCCTCCCCCCCAAAAAAAGAAAAGAAAAAAAAAACAATCGAAAAAAGACTTCTTGCCTCTTTACCATTCTTCACATGTAAAATTATGTACGGCCTTTAATTACTGAGTTGTGAATTCCAGATACGGCTGGAAAGCAGAGGTGGGAGGCAGTCATCAATCATGTTTTGTACCAATGGGATTCTACTGAGGGTCCTGGTTACCAACAGAAGTGCCAGCTTCAACAAGGAGGCTACCGGGAAAATGGGCAAGGATACCATTTCTGATATAACCCACATCATTGTGGTACTTATCATTTCAATCTTTAATTAATGTTCTTACATATACTCTGAATCATTTTATACTTTAATTACTGCTCCGCATATGCTTTGACCTCTTCTTGTGAGCTGATAATCGACTGCTTTTATGAATTCACTGCATCATCCACTATCTCTCTTAACTCTACTGTGTTGTTGCAATTAAGAATGAGGTGAAGATTTAATTAACACACTTCTTTAAGATGTACAAGAGGGCCTCTTAACTCATTGGTCATCTAGAGATCATGTCATGAAAGTATTAGTTTTGCATCTAGGATAACTTAGATGCGGATGGAGAAATGGAAATATTTCATAGGATTCGATTCATTTAGTAATGAACAAAACTAATAGGATTGATTATGTATCTGAACTGAATCACTACACAAATAAGAACTTGAAACAATGAAAAAAGAATGTTATGGGGCTTCCCTGTCGAGAAGAATGGTGCAAAATCTTGTTTATGTTTCTATGCTACATAAGCTTTGTTGCTCTTTAAATTTATGGAGGGGTTTTGCTGATACATAGAACGGAATTATATTCGATTTTATGCAGTATAAGCATTCACGGCCAAAGTTATTGCTATCTTTTGAGGAGCATGTGGAGCTTTCTCCTTTAGGCTGGTCATCATTATGCTTAGCAGTTTTTCTTTTTCATAAAAAGATCTAAATGCAACATCATATAAATGGACCTTTTATCATTATATTGGAATCCAATTTTGAGTTGTAAATTTGAGTTTGCCGAATGATTTCTATTGAGGGGTTTTGCCTTTTCTCCCCTTTTAGAAATCGAGGGTTTTATCAGAATCAACATACATCTTTAAGCCCTGCGTTTAACTGTCAATAGTTAAATACAATTACTATACTTGCATCTGAGAAAGACAACATGGTGAAGTATAAAGTCAACAAGTTTATCTGTTCCGATGATGATAACATAAAAATAAGTCAACAAGTTTATCTGTTTCGATGATGATAACATAACAATCTTGGAATACCGTAGGATTCTCTACACAATATTTCATAGTTCTTTGCTCTTGAGTCATGAGTTTGCATTTCCATGCATCTTCACAATGTTATCTTTTAGGGTAATTACAAATAAATAAACAAGAACATACCTAGTATAATTCCATGAGTGGGGTCTGTGGAGGGTAGAGTGTACACAAACCTTACTCCTACCTCTTGGAGGAAGAGAGATTGCTTACGAAAGACCCCCAACTCAAGTAACATGTATCAAAGAATATATAGAATAAAAGAAGACGTAACAAATAATAGAGGAAGCATTACATAACATTCATAAAAAAGAACAACAAAATAATGCGGTAACAAAGCATAAGAAACAATCGGTAGTAACAGAAATCGAAGGACAAGAAATAGGTACGTTGCACCAAACTACTACCAACCCTATCCCGTAGAAAAACGAGAAAATGCTCAATTAGTTACCAACTCTACTCTAATTCGCGACCTCCCTTTCGTACACCATATCCTATTTAATCATCTCTCCCCAATACTTCTTTGGCCTACCTCTACCTTTTCTAAGATCCACTCATGCTAATCTCTCACACCTTTCATTGGGGCATGTATGCATCTCCTTCTCACACGTCTGAACTATCTCAGCCTCGTTTCCCTCATCTATTCCACCACGGAGGCCACTCCCATCTTGTCCCGAATATTTTCACTTCTAATCTTATCTCTCCTAGTATGCTGATATATCCACCTCAACATTCTCATTTTTGCAACTCTCATCTTTTGAATACGAGAGTTCTTGATTGGCTAATACTCTTCCCCATACAACATAGTCTGTCTAATCACCACTCTATAGAACTTATCTCTAAGTTTTAGTGGTACATTCTTATTACACAGGACTTCAGAAGCGAACCTCTATTTTGTCTAACCCGTACCTACACGATGCGTAACATCATCGTCTATTTCTCAATTTCCTTGAATTAAAAAGCTAAGATACTTGAAACTTCCTTTTTTTAGGGGATGGCCTTGTATCAAGCTTCACTTCCATGCCAACCTCATGAGTTACATCACTGAACCTGCACTCTAAGTATTCAGTTTTGGTCCTGCTCAATGCTACCAAGTTTGTCATACCCAAATTAGGGATGCAACTGACACCTGGTGCCATACTTGACCCTAAGCAAACCCTTGTTGGACAACTATGCTACCAGCATAATACCAACCACAAAATCAAGAAAAACAATATGTATATCTCAGCTTAAAAATAAGCCCTTGAACAGTCTCCTGTCAATATAATTTGCAATAGATTCAGCTAATCCAAGCAATTCATATATAATAGAAACTAAATCTTGTGTGGGCCATCGAGGTCACCATGATATCTATAATCAAGTAATGTTATGTGGGCCATTGAGGCCACCATGATATTAGAAACATATAAATTGAACACATATAATCATATACAATCAAGGCAAACATGCCATTATGCTAAAAGGGAAAAACAACGAGGCCAGCACAACCGACAGTGGACATCTACACAACCCAAAGTTTATAAGCCTCTAAGAGTAAAATACCTGGCCGGGAAAGGGCCCTACATACCCATCAGTTGAACATGACAAAACACTAGCAAACCTCTAGATCTGGCAACTCTGAAAGAAGGGGAGCTAGCCAATTTGCTAAAATTTGGCTACACTACTAAGGAGACCTTTATACTTGTCTATTGGGACCTACAGACAAGAATGCAGTGCCCCTAGGCAATGGGGCATCAGTACGAAACATTGTATCGATTATGAAAGACAATATAATAACTGAGTAGGTACCATAATATACTGAAAGTAATAAAGTAAAGAATAAGGTGAGCATACTGACCTACTACTGAATCTAAGCATACCAAATATAATCAAACCACAACCTAACCTGTTAAATTTGACAAGATTCTAAATGAATTAATGTGAAGATTTGGTAGGAAGATAATTCTTTGGTACAAAAAGTCAAGGTAGTATCTTTGTAGGTAAAAGTTTGGTAAACGATAAAATGGTTTCACAAGTTAAACTTTGAGATTTTTGACATATAGTGATGTCATGGATGACATCAAGAACAAGAATTCATTCCTATAAATAGGTAACTCTTGATTCATTTGAAACAAACCTCTCACTTGCCTTCTCATATTCTTAGGCTAGTGTTTTGAGAAGTGAGAAGTGGAAAAAAGCGACGGGGGCTCGCTTCACAGAAGCGAGAAGCGAAGCGCACGTTTTCCCCCAGAAAAAGCACTATTTAGTATAAAAATAAAAAATAGAAAACATGCATAGATAAATAATTAAGAACTCAGAAGAGGTAACATATTAAGCAAATCATTCAATTCTTAGATGAAAAAGTAAATAGATAGTCAATAATCCTCATAAGTAACAACATATAAAGCAAATGCATAATCAAAACACAAAGAGAGCAAAATTCTATTCTTTAACAAGATCCTCAAACTCTTGAAGTGCCATCAACAAGGGTTCTACTTGGTCCTCATCTTCTTCCTCATCGGAGGACTCATCAACAACAGTTCTACTTCTATTTGAACTTGAACTTGGAACCTGTAGCTACTTTTTCCTTGCCCCTTAAAGTACTCCCCCTAAAACCATAATATTCTCCTCCACATCACTCGCCGTAGCAACATCACCATAAGCGATACTTTCTCCTTCATATACTTCTTTATCTTCATGATTTTGGGGTGCTCCGGTTAACCATTCATTTGCATCATCAATATTATCCAACAAAATTGGATCAATGGTATTGCGAGCATTGTAGCGACGCACCAATGTTCTATTATATTTGATGAACACTAGATCATTGAGGCCTCCCCAGACCCCACGTTGTGGGATTACACTGGGTTGTTGTAGATCATTGAGGCATTTTAACTCAAACCTATTTCTCTTTTTAGTATGAATCTACACAGAATTCTTTGACAGTAATTAATGGGAGGACTTTGGACAATTAAGATACCATTTAATTTAGTAATAATGTAATATATGTTCTCACATGTTCATACACACTCCAATTTCTCTCGCAACCGGATGAGCTACAAGTTAAACTTTGCACTTATAGCAAATTATTGTAAGTTAGGACATTATGACCATATTGCATCCACCATTCAACTGTAGAAGAATTATTTTAAAAGTTAATATGTAATAACTTAAAAGTTAAAGCTCTAACAGTTAAATGTTGAAATGCTCACCTGGTGACTTTAAGGTTCTTGCTCTAATGGCTGATTCAATTCCAAGTAGCCCATCAGCTTTCATGTACACACCAAGCTCCTCCCCTATTTTGTCTTGCAAAGTTTTATCTGGGATCATCCTCTCAACACATGCATGATATCTCAACCACACTTCTTCGGTTAAAGTCTTTATCTCATTATTTTTACAGTAGAGCCCCGGGTTAAAAATATGTCTAGCTGCATGTAAAGGTTGATGAAGTTGATTTGTCCACCTTACATCAATGATTTTGAAAATATTCATATATTTTCTGTCATCATAATTGAATGCCTTTTCAATACTTTCTTTGGCCCTATCCATGGCTTCATAAATGTAGCTCATTGGTGGTTTTTTCTCTCCATCTACCATACGAAGTACATTAACTAAAGGACCACCAACTCTAAGTGCTTGAACAGTGTCATTCCAAAAATATGGACCAATGATATGTCTCGCAACTTCTTTCCCAAGAGTTTCCTTTTCATAGACACTCTCATTCCATTCAGTGGACATAAACAAGGTTCTCAGATTTTTCTTTTGCATGTAAAAACTATGCAATGTCAAAAAAGCTGTTGAGAATCTTATCTTGGCAGATTTTACCAAGTTTCTTTGCTTTGTGTATCTCCTCATCATATTCAACAACACTGCTCTTTGATTGATATAAGAATGTATCTTAATAGCCTTACCAAAAACTGTTCAAAAACATTAATAGTTAATAAGTAAAGAAAACTAACATGAAGTTTAAAAAAGAACATTAAATATCCAGACTCAAGTTCACCTGTAAAATGCGGGGCCTCGCCTCTTTGAAAATGTCACCAAACATCAAGTTGATACAGTGAGTAGCACAAGGAGTCCAGAAAATATGCAGGAACACTCCCTTCAACATGTTATCCGCTTTTTTGTTCTCACTTGCATTATCAGTCACAACTTGTACCACATTTTCCTTGCCTATTTTCAAGATAGTCTTCTCAAACAAGTTAAACATCTTATTAGAATTAGTGGAAGAGTCACTAGCATCATGAGATTCAAGGAACAAACTCCCTTTTGGAGAATTCACCAAGACATTGATGATCATTTTCCCATTTCTTGCTGTCCATTTATCCATCATAATGGAACAACCATACGTTTTCCATTGAACCTTATGATCTTCTACAATTTTGTTTGTCTTTTCCACCTCTTTTTTTAAACAAGGAACTCTTACCTCATGATAGGTTGGGGGCTTCATTCCAGGGCCATATTGGCCTACTGCCTCAATGAATTCACCAAAACTTTCGGTGTAGTTAACACAATTGAAAGGCAACCATGCATCATACATCCACCTAGCAAAAACAGATACAATACGATCCCATAAAATCTACCTAGAAGCCTCTAAATCAATAGGTCCACCTTTTCTCTTTTCATTTGGATTTTGCAAGAATTAAAGATTAAGGAGGACCTTTGACATTACTGTGGATGACCCACTTCCACTAGGTGAAGGTTTCGTTTTTGAGGGAGGCCCCATTGGCATAGTCACTTCAACTTCATCATCCATTTCATCTTCATCAACAAGATTAACCATGGATGCTGTATGATTTATTTGAGTTTTGAAGCTCTTTTTTTTCCGTAAAATACTCTTTTATTTCTTCCTTCACACTATTCAGGACGTTTGGACACACTTTTACTTTTTTATAACCACCAATAAGATGCTTTTTGTGACGAAATATTTCGCCATTATATGTCATATCACAAAAAACACATTTGATTTTTGTGTTACTTTCCATGGTAGTTCCATATGCCCAAACTAGATTCCTTTTTTGTGCCATTAAGAAAATACAACTTACTGTCTTACTACAAAGAAAAAATAGAACAATAATTCAATCACACAAGTCAAAACAATAATAAAGCAGTTGACAGCTGGCAGCAAAATTAATAGAGCTGTTGGTAGCAAAATTAAAAAATAATAATAGAGCAGCAGTTGACTAGCATCAGTTGACTGTGAAAAAAAAATAGAGCATATGCTCAAGCTTAACAGAACAGAGGTCACCCAAATATTGAGAACCCAAATCAGGAAAAAAAATAGAGGGGCCAAAATAGAACTAAGGTCACGCAGAAGAGAAACAAAAACTTGAAAAAAAAACCTTTATCTTCGCAGCAGTCGCGCAAAACTGTAGAAGAGAAATAGAAAAAAAAGAACAGAAGAAGAGAAAAAGAGATGAAGAGAAGAAGAGAAGAACAAGAACTAACCCGGTCGAAGAAGTCGAACTGTTGAAGAAGTCGCAACAACTTTTTTCTCGCTTCTCAGAGGGAAATAATTGGAACAATTAATTGTAAGTAAGTTTTACAGATTTTTTTTTTAAAAAACCCTAGTTTTGCTTTTTCCAATTAAGCGAACTTTTTTCTCGCTTCTATAAGAAGCGCGCTTTCGCTTCTCCCATGAAGCGCACACTTTTCTGAAATCGCTTCACTTCATGGCATTGAAACGCTAGGTGCTCGCCTCGCCTCGCTTCACGCTTAAAGCGACGCTTCGGCGTTTTTTCACAACATTGTCTTAGGCATTTCTAAAATACATTAGAAGAAGTAGAGAATTGAGAGCGATTCTCTTAGATGTATTTGAGATTCTCCCCTATCTTTTCTAATATAAAGGCAGTTCTCTGGTGGACGTAGGATTATTTTGATCCGAACAACGTTAAATATTGTTGTTCTTCCTTGTTCTTCATATTTTTTCGTTTTCGCTAACAATTGGTATCAGAGCCAAGGTTCTGTCTGAGTATGCTCTAGCGTTGCAGTACAGTCTGAATTTCGACATCAGGAAAGAATTACTTTGGTTTTCTACATTTCCAAATACTTGAAGAACAAATAAAAATGAGTTTCATAAAGTTTGAAATTGATAAATTTAGTGGGTGCAACAACTTCAATATCTGAAAAATCTAGATGATGGCAATACTGCTGAGGGAAGGTTCAATTCATGCTATTGACGGAAAGTACCACGTTACCACATCGGTTTCTGACAAGGCGAAGATGGAAGGAGATGCATTGAGTGTAATCCAACTGTCTCTTGCACCTAACGTGCTTTATGAAGTGAGTATAAGTACCGATGAGACAACCAAACAGTTATGGGAAAGGCTAGAAGGGCTTTACCAGCATCGGTCGATTACAACAAGGATGTACAACGTCTTCACACATTTAAGATGGAGTCAGGTACTTTGTTGCAAGACTATCTAGATGCGTTCAATAAACTTGTGATGGACTTACAGACTGTCGAATTAAAAAGAATGAGGAGACGTTGTATGTGATTTGCTATTTTCATTAACTTCAAAATATCATGATATTGAGAATTTAATGATGTATAGCAAGGAACCAATCACTCTTGAGCAAGTGCGGCAAACACTTAACTCTTATGATGTGTGAAGGCATTTTGAAGGAGACAAAGATGACGAAGCTAGTGGGCTCTTTGTGAGAGGCCGTACTAGCCAATAAGGAAGGAGCAAATCAAAGCACAGATCAAAGTCTCGTGTGAACAAGAAGAATGCGGAGTGTTGGAGCTGTCACAGGAACAGACACTTTGAACGAGATTGTCCTATGTCAAAGTCCAATGAAAAGGCGAGTGCATCCATTGTTGAGTAGGTATGTAATTTTGATGATGAATATATACTAACAACATCAAGCAATAGTGGAGTCTATGACGACAAATGGTGTTAAACTCTGGTTGTACTCTGCATATGACATTCTGAAGAGATTGGTTCAGCAATTATGAGACAAGTGGAGGAACCATAGTAATGGGCAATAATGCGACTTGTAAAATAGTTGGCATTAGTTTAGTTCGGGTTCGCTGCCATGATGAAATCGTGATGACTATTACAGTCCTACTAATCTGAAGAAGAAGGGTACTTTGGATAAACAAAGCTACAAGTACATGAGCGAAAGAGGTACTATGAAAGTGACTAATAGGTCTTTAATTGTTATGTTGCCAAATCAACATAAAATGCTAAGCAACTAAGTACAAAGCCCTCAAGGCATTGACCATGCAACAAGCTATTAGTAGCTAACCGAGCGATGACAATTTATGCGAGAAAATTCTTTTGTCGTTTTTAACATGTGGCAGCAGTTAAACAAGACTAATCCCGACAAGGAATTCTCACAGTTTATACATATATATGACTCCAGTAGCCAACTCCAGCGACAACTATTTTCTTCAAGTACTATAGTGATAAAAAATAGGTTGTATTAACTATCCGGCGAAGAAACTTGCCAAAAAGGTTTAGTCTTAACATACCTTTTCCTGTTGAATTTATGTTGAATATTACTTTTACTCGCACCCCTACGACACTACAACAAAGGGTAACAATCAACAAATAAGGATAAGAATTTCTACGATAATTGACCATCGGTATGGATTTTTATCGTAAATTACTATCTACTGTCTAGGGCTTAAGGTAGTTATAAACCGATAAAAGATGGTTCTTACCTCATTACACATACTTGAAAACTTCCACGGAGCTACGTCACACAATCTATAGAGAAAACTATACCAAAATGATGAGCTCGCGACGTAGAGCAATTTTCGTTAAAGATTTAAGATAAGATAATCAACATATTAGGATGATTTAAGGGTATTATGCTTTGTTTTTTTGGGTTTTCTACATAAAAGTATGAGAAAATAAGTGAAGAAGACGATTTATATAATTACAATCGACCCAGGGCCCACTATCCGCCTCTGTTTCGCTGTCTCACGAAAATGCAAATATCTTTCTATTCCGAAGTTTGGATGAACATTTTTAGATTTCAGGGTTTGTCTCCAAACTTCCAAGCTAGGGTTAACTCTGCTGTGTGTCTCATCAATCAATACTCCTTCCGTTTAAAAAAAGAATGACCTACTTTCGTTTTTAGTCTGTTTAAAAAAATGACCTCTTTCCTGTTTTGACAACACTTTAATTTCAACTTTTCATGTGGCATGTTTAAGGCCACTTGATTAAAGGACATTTTGATACATTTGACATAACTTTAATTTAGGACCACAAGATTGTAAAGTCTTTTTTATTTTCTTAAACTCCGTGTCAAGTCAAACTAGACCCTTTTTTTTGAAATGGAGGGAGTATGTCATTTGCGCATATACCATGGCGCTTCAACTTAGATATGATGTGTCAATTCATCCATCACCAAGGTAAATAGAAATGAACTTAGAGATAACCCCTGGTGCAATCCCATCATGATTGGAAAGTGCTCTGAGTCTCCCCTCGCTATCCTCACTCAAGCCTTGGCTCCATCGTAAATGTCCTTAATCATCCTAATGTATGCCATCGATGCACCTTTAGCTTTAAGCATCTCAATAGAATCTCCATTGGGACTTTGTCGTATATTTTTTCTAGGTCAATGAACACCATATGCAAGTTCCTTTTCCTCCCCCTATTCCGCTCCACCAATCTCTTCACAATCTAAATGACTTATTTAGTAGATCGCCTCGGCATGAAACGAAATTGGTTATCGAAAATAGACACATAGCCCTCCTTACCCTTATCCGCACCACTTTCACCCAATTTTTCATAATATGGCATAGCAACTTAAAACCAATGTAGTTGTTTCAATTTTGATACCGCCTTTGTTCGTGAATAATCATTCTACTCCACCTCAATTCTTTGGGCATTTTGTTGTCTTAAAAATGAACATTAAACAACTCAATTAGTCGCTTCAAACCTGCCTAGTCTCTGATCTTCCAAAATTCCACCGTGGTGCGTTAGCTCTTCCTTTGCTCATCCTATGAATAACATCCTTAACCTCTTCAACCTTTATATGCTTACAATACCCCAAATCCTAATGACTCTCGGTGTGCTCTAAGTCATCCTTCACAATGTCCTTGACCCTGTCTTCGTTCAAGAGTTTATGGAAGTATGTTTGTCATCTTCATCTAATGAGTGCCTCTTCCACCACTATGTTGCCTTTCTCATCACTTCACTTGGTCTAGGTCTCGAGCCTTCCGCTCTCTCACCTTGGCTAGCCTCTATCCTTTGGTTTCACATACAAATGGTTGAAAGCTTTTGTTTTTGCTGCCGTCACTACTAATTTCGCCTCCTTCCTCACCATCTTATACCTTTCCCTATTCATCCACTTTTCCTTGTCGCCCTTGCTCTCCACCAACTTTGCGTAAGCAACCTTCTTTGCTTCCACTTTCCCTTGGACTTCTCCATTGCACAGCCAATCTCTTCGATTTCCTCCAAAGTTACCTCTTGAGACCCTTAACAACTCCCGCTGCTTCCTTGATGCAACTGGCTATCCTAACCTACATATTGTTCGCATCCCCACTACTCCCCCAAGCCCCGATCACCGTTTTCCCCCTCATCTCCCGAGCTTTGACAATAGTCAAGTCAGTGTTGTCAAGGCACGCCTAATCCCTGAAGTGAGGCTCAAAACATGTTGAACGCTTCACCTCGCTTTAATGTGTGCTTCAATGTCGTCATCAAGGTTCTAAGACATACTATTCCTTACCATTGAGCCCCTTCCGAAAAGGCGAAACTAAACAATTGATATTTCACTTTGTTGTAATTTTTTTTCAATTTCTTTGTTCATATATCTGTCAGTCATGTTTTTTTTTTGTATTTCTTTTTCCCTCTGTGCCTTTTTTACATTAAAGCCCACACTTTATTTGCGTTTTGTGCTTAAAGCCCCAGAACTTAGAGCTTTTTGGTGCTATTTGCTTTTGATAACATTGAGTAAAGCCACCCCATTTGATCCTTGGCTGGTCGCACATAACCCTCCTCTTTCTCTTAATCTCCAAATCCATTGTTGAGTTGATTTGGGTTATAAGATTCTCACTCGGAATAACCTTGCATTCCTTATAAAAACCTTTATCTGTTTATCACCCTTCCTAAGGAGTTAGTATTCGATGTGAGTCTTTGCCAATGAACTACGGAAGGTCACCAAGTGTTCCTCCTCCTTGGGGGAACTCGAGTTAACTACCATCAACTCAAAAGCTTTTGGAGATCCAAAAGTGAGGCTCCTCCTTTGTTTCAATCCCCAAAACCATAACTTTCTTTCAGGGTAATATGACTCCTCCTAATGTTTGCAGTTTTTTTCGAGATAATTTTGAGGTAAAAACCACAAGTTTCTAGATTCATTATTGATAGATGTATAGATCAATGACATCAAAGAATTACTTGAGTGTTTGGTTTCTAATGGAGTCTTTGATTCTCAGAGAAAGTCTAAATGGTCAAATATTGCAGTTCTCATTTTGCAATATGTCATTGTGAATTAAATCATATCCTGAATATTACTCAAGATTACATGTAGGAAACCATAATCCAAGTGCAAGCTCTAGATTTGTGGGAGTAATATTTTTATTTCTTCCCTCTTTTTATTTGTCTCTGGTGTTTTCCTTATGAAGTTATGATGTTCATATTTCTCTTTCTTCTTTTTCCTTCTATCACAATTCTCCGCAACAATATTTTTAATTATCATTTATTTACTTTTTTACTTGGCTCTTTGATTTAAGTTTGTATCTCACAAGTCTGGCTTCAATCTGTGTGGCGTTTGTTTTGTTGCTTTCAAAGTTCATTTGTAATGTTATCCTTTGTTACTTCTACTTGTAGAGATGCTTAAATTTTATAAATTTGACATACATTCTCAGCTTTGCTTCTTCCTTGTTTTACTGCCTTACAAACTTCAAATTTCACAGGACGAAATTCATGAGAGGGATCGCTACTCCGATTTCATGCTCGCTATTCTCAGGTGCATTGGTTTAATCTATTTTATTAGTTACATAGATACGTGGATAATGAGTTTGCTTATCATGAATGATCTTTCTGACAGGAGTTGGAATCATAATGTGCTACTTTTTGGCTTGCCAACTGGCCAAGTCAATTAACCTCATTTCTGTAGCTTACTTATGCAAACCTGTCTAGATTATAGAAATTTGCTTGTCGTTTTCATTCAAGAAAACATAAAAAGGTGTCACTACTTTATTTCTTTTAATTTAAACAACTGTGAAACAGCAAATGTTCAAGTTGATCTTTCTTTACTTGTAGGGACTTGCTTCCTTCTTATCCAAATTTACGTTTGGTAAGACTTCTCATTTAGCTTTTGTATTGCAATAAACAGTGCCTCTTTTTCTTGTTTCTATTCAGTAATATGCATGTGGTTTTATAATCAATTAAATGAGCCTCCTAACAGGTTCTGATGAGTGCTACACTGGATGCTGAACGTTTTTCAAAATACTTCGGTGGCTGCCCAGTTATCCGAGTCCCTGGATTTACTTATCCTGTAAAACCTTTCTCCTAGTTCCTATATGCAGATTTATCTCTTTGTTGATTTATGATGTGAGTTTTTGAAGTATTTACACCCCCTCTACACCTATGTCAGGTAAAAACATTCTATCTTGAGGATGTACTTTCTATTGTTAAGTCAACTGAAAATAATCACCTTGACTCCACCTCAACCAGTGTCATGTCTGAGGAATCAATATTAACAGAGGAGTACAAAGTTGCCTTAGATGAAGCAATTAATCTGGCTTTTTCAGATGATGATCTGGATCCCCTTTTAGATCTAATATCTTCTGATGGGGGACCAAAAGTCTTCAATTATCAGCATTCTTTGAGTGGAGTGACACCATTGATGGTGTTTGCTGGAAAAGGCTGCATAGGTGACATTTGCATGCTCCTCTCTTTTGGTGCTGATTGCCATTTACGTGCTAATGATGGGAAAACTGCTCTAGATTGGGCTGAGCAGGAGAATCAGACAGAAGCTGCTGAAATAATTAAGAAACACGTGGAGAAATCATCTTCCAGCTGTGAGGAGCAGCAACATTTACTTGACAAATACCTATCAACAGTTGACCCTGAACTGATTGATGATGTCCTTATTGAACAATTATTAAGAAAAATATGCATAGACTCGGAGGACGGGGCCATCCTTGTTTTCCTTCCTGGTTGGGAGGACATTAACAGAACAAGAGAGAGATTGAAAGC
Source organism: Solanum dulcamara (assembly GCF_947179165.1). Lineage (NCBI taxonomy): Eukaryota > Viridiplantae > Streptophyta > Magnoliopsida > Solanales > Solanaceae > Solanum > Solanum dulcamara. Next base: position 13,768,413 of record NC_077242.1, read on the forward strand.
AAGCCACTTTTTCAATGATCAGTCTAAGTTTTCAGTAATCCCTCTCCATTCTATGGTTCCATCTGTCGAGCAAAAGAAGGTTTTTAGACGCCCTCCTCCAGGCTGCCGCAAAATCGTTCTTTCAACTAATATTGCTGAAACTGCCATTACCATTGATGATGTTGTTTATGTAATAGACAGTGGACGAATGAAAGAAAAAAGTTATGATCCTTATAATAATGTATCAACTCTTCAATCTTCATGGGTCTCAAAAGCAAGTGCAAAGCAAAGAGAAGGGCGTGCTGGGCGGTGCCAGCCAGGGATTTGTTATCATCTTTATTCAAAACTTCGAGCAGCTTCATTGCCTGATTTCCAGGTTCCTGAGATTAAGAGGATTCCTATTGAGGAACTATGTCTGCAGGTGATTCATTATTCTTCCTTGTCATTTGGGAATATGATTTTTAAACTGGAAATATTTGCATGATGATTAAGTGAAATAACTTTTACCAGTTCTAATAAAAAAGATGATTAGGTGAAATATGTTGAGATATTTATTGGTAGTTGAAAACATTAGCTTGGGATGGAAGGAGGTGAAGAAACTTGTAATAATGAAAATAAAAAGAAATTCAGTAGGCTTTTGAAAATTATCCTAGTTTTGTTAAGCAAATCTACTTACAGTGAATGTCAACCATTAAGCAACAGAGATTGCTGTAAAGCAGTTTGAATACTTATTATTTGGCAGGTCAAGCTGCTTAACCCTGATTGCAAGATAGAAGAATTCCTGCAGAAGACACTTGACCCTCCTGTTTACGAGACCATACGTAATGCAATCATTGTTCTTCAAGATATTGGGGCGTTATCATTTGATGAGAAACTTACAGAGCTTGGAGAAAGGCTAGGATCTTTACCAGTTCATCCACTTACAAGCAAAATGCTTTTAATTGCCATCTTATTGAACTGCCTTGACCCAGCATTGACTTTGGCTTGCGCTTCTGACTATAGAGATCCATTTACCCTACCCATGTTGCCAAATGAGAAGAAGAGAGCTGCAGCTGCAAAAGCCGAGTTAGCCTCATGGTATGGTGGAAGAAGTGATCAATTAGCAGTTGTGGCTGCGTTTGAGGGCTGGAAAAGTGCGAAAGAAATTGGTCAAGAATCGAGGTTTTGTTCTATGTACTTTGTATCATCAAGCACTATGCATATGCTATCAGGAATGCGTAAACAACTTCAATCTGAACTTTTGAGGAATGGGTTTATTCCAGGAGATGGATCTTCCTGTAACCTTAACACACAGGATCCAGGCATACTACATGCTATTCTTCTTGCTGGTTTGTACCCTATGGTTGGAAGACTGCTCCCGCCACTGAAAGGTGGTAAGAGGGCTGTCATAGAGACTGCAGGTGGTGATAAAGTTCGATTAAGCCCTCATTCTACTAACTTCAAGCTTTCATTCCAAAAATTCTATGATCAACCATTAATTGTATATGATGAGATAACTCGTGGTGATGGAGGTCTGCATATTAAGAATTGTAGTGTCATTGGGCCACTCCCACTGTTGTTGCTGGCAACAGAGATTGTAGTGGCTCCTGGAAATGAAGATGATGATGATGGCAATGATGATGATGAAAGTGATTACGAAGATGGTGATGAGGACAATGGCGAGGAAGATAATATTAAAGCAGATCTGTCAGAAGCCCATCAAGGAGAGAAAATTATGTCTTCTCCTGATAATATAGTTAAGGTCGTTGTTGATAGATGGATTCCTTTTGAGTCAACAGCTCTTGATGTTGCTCAAATTTACTGCCTGAGAGAGAGATTAACTGCAGCAATTTTATTCAAGGTAATTTTTTCTGTTACGCATTGTTTTAAAGAGAACCTTTCCTATGTCTCCCCTCCAACCCCCAAGCAAAAGGAGAAGAAAGAAAGAAAAAAACAACGCAATGTAATTAGGGTATCATAGTGCTGTTGCTATGTCAAGATAGTATTGATATACGTGGCTTTTGGTTGGTCTAATGTGTAAGTGAATGTCATTACAGGTCACACATCCTGGGAAAGTTCTTCCTGAGGTTCTTGCAGCCTCTATAAATGCAATGGCTTGCATCTTGTCGTACAATGGGATGTCAGGAATCTCATTGCCGCTGGAGCCTGTGGACTCGCTTACTACAATGGTTAGTGCTACTGAGATTGGTCAGTCTGATCCTGGGTGGAATAACAGACTGGATATGAATCCCAACATTTCTCCCAATTCATTTGGGTACAATGCCCGGCATCAGCACCGCAATATGCATCATCAAAGAGGCAGCATTCATATATCAAAGGTGAGACAAAACTGGAATCAATCATCAAATTATGTTGTCCAAAATACTTGTTTTATTTGGGTTGAATTTGTTCAAAGCTCTGTATCTCAAAGAGTCTCTATCTGTACAGGGATCATTTGCGCATGGAGGAACCATGCAAAGAGGTCATTCTAAGCGGAAGCGTGGAAATGGACCTTATTAAAGCAAAGTTTAAACAGATTTATCCACGCATTAACAGAGGTTTTTCTCACAGAAGCAACAGCAAGAATCTTCCCTTTTTTGTTACTCCAAGAAGGTAAAGTAAGTAAACATATAGGGGGTGTTGTATGTGTGCTGTAGGGGAATCAAAATGAGGTTTGCTACATCAAAGGGAAGATAGATGAATGCTGTAGTTTTTGTTGTATGATACAAAATCAGAATGTCTCAGAAGGCTCTTGACTATAGTCCGAGCATTTGACTGTTCATAAATAGAACAAAGAAATGCATGTTTAAAAGAAAAAGTTGTCAAAAGATGTCCTTTCTATCTCCTATTTCCCTTGATCTAGAGTATAAATATATTGCGTGACCATCCTCTCTTATGCTACATTTACAGAGAGGCAAACATGGTGGCGGACTTTCTAGCACACTATGGAAAAACTTGAGGTTTACATGAAATAGTTGGACCAAAATATTGTTTTTCTTGGAACTATATAGCTTTACATGCTTTATTTGAATTTTGTGATGATTACGTGATTACAGTACAGAACATTTCAGCTGTATATGTTGTGTATAGGTATGTATATATATTATATGTGTAGCGTATGTATATTCTATGTATATTTCATATAATACATATACTATATATACACTGTACATATTTTGTAAACTAGATTGTGAAATGGTATTTCATAGGGTCCAAAAACCTGTAATACCCTTTTTTTTGAACGTATAAGGGGGGAAAAAAACACTCTTGCATCATTAGTCGCTTTTCAACATTTAGTTGAATTTGGCTTCTGAACCTGGTAAACTAAATTGGCGCAAGCTACCAAGCTCTTCTTACCCCTTCACCACTCTCTATCACTGGCCCTTGACATTAGTTAGCTTGCACTTTCATTGTTTGCCCTTTTGAGTTTCCATCCATTTGCTGTCTCCTTCGCTACTGTGAAATTTTCCAGGTTTAGTCTGACTGTAGCTTCAACCTATCTTATATATATTTGGCCGCAGCGGCCAACGACAGAAGCTCGGGACGGAGGAGGAAGTCTCATGTACGGTTTGACTATCTAAGTGCCACATACAAAATTATAAGGGTTCCAAACATCTTCATCCTTTTACAAATTCTTGGGCCAAAATACAAAAACTCGTCAAAGATACAAGGCAACTCACTAAATAAATGTTAAAAGTAACGTCTTTTATTTTCCTCCTCACCTTTTTAGCCTTTAAGATGATATGTAAAAAAAAAAAAAGGAAAGGTGATTGTAAAAGAAGAATTTAATTAATTTCATATGAACTTCAAGTGTTCATAATACAATGCAGCGTATACTATTTTTCAAAGGCGCGCGCATTCTCGATAGGATCTTTGAGTTCAATTAATCAAATCCATTGCTTTCGACTCGAATCATATATGCATGCATGCACCAAAAGATATCTAAAATATATACAAAAATTAAGACAACTTTCATTTTCAACTCATTGATTTTAAATTCTAAATTTGTCTCCATTATATATTATTAACATGGAAATAATATCAACAACAACAATATGCCAAGTTTGATCGATCTTGCAAGTGGTGTTGGAGGATCAGGCGTGATGTACGCAAAACTTATCTTTACCTTGTGTAAGAGGTAGAGAGATTGTTTTCAATTATAAGCTACAATATCAATTGACTGAAACTAAACTCTCCTTATAAACAACTATTTCCAGCCTGCCTCTTTTCCCATAAAATCCAAGTGTCTTCGCCTGTTGATTTGAAGGATCATAAATCACCAATTGTCCAGAGCTATTTTCCAAAATGAGCTCACCATTTTTCCAAAACCCTAAAGGCCTTTCCACCCTAGAAACAGGACCAATTCTTTGTAATTTAGTCCAACAATTTTCATCAACTCCCAATTCACTAATCACCCATATATCATAATACTTCTCTACTTCTTTTAAACAATAAACAATAAGTGAAATTGATTCTTTAAATGGTACAATCACCCAAACACTCCTCATTTCTCTCTCTCCAAAAATTCCAATATTTGATGGCAATTTTGTATTTTGAAAAATCTCTTCACTCATGTTAAATGAAAGTATCACTTCATGATTTTCACCATCTTGAGCTAACCAACAAAAAATCTCATTTTTATACACCATACTCCATGAGGTATTACCATACTTTATTTTAGATGGAACAATCTCTTTATACTTTCTCCAAGAATTTGTATTCAAAGAGTATATCTCAACTTGATAAACAAAAGCACGATCAATCGAGAGACAAAATAAAATTTGTATTACCTTATAATCGTTTTTCTTCGAATCAAACCCTAATCCAAAATCACTCCCACGTACTGTCGATCCAACAAGACGTTGAATTTGTGATTGAGGCAATATTTTGTAGTCTCTAATTGAAGGATTCCATAAAACAATATTATCTGGATAACCACATAAACAAACAATGCCGTTACATGAACCTATAAGTCTTACGTGACCAAATTTGTCATTGAAGTATTCTGGAAAATCTTGATTGATGAAAACATCAAATGTATCATTTTGTGACAATGAGAGGATCCTTTTATTTGTAATATTTCCCCGACGACTAATTAGCAAACTGAGATAATTTTGTTTGCTACTTAGGTTATGCAAATGCTTCGAGATGAAATTAGGGTTCTTGATGAGAGAATACCAGAATTTGCAAACACACTTGAACCTAATCAAAGAAGTTACAGGCAATCTTGTCAAAATCTCGAAAATTACATCTTCAGATAGATTCATTACACTTTAATACTCGTTTTTTTTTCCTCTCCTTTTTTCGCGATTTTTTTTGGTTTTTTTTTTTTTTTCCTTTTACAAATGGTATGTAAGAAAAGGAACAGAAATAAGAGAATCTAAAGTAGTCCACAAATGTAGCTTCCTTTCTGAAATGTGAGATTAAATTTAATGTTTGAAGTTCCTCATTTCTTGGAATATATGAAGCAATTTCCCATATTTGTTCAAAATTCAACCACCATTATTTATTATGGATGATGTGTAATGGAAAATTGGTTCATTTTTGAGATGACATGATCTTTTTAATTCTAAATATATAATTACTTCAAATTAATTAAAAAGTGCTTATGCTATTAATTAAAAGGGGGGAAAGACAATAAATGGGACTTTTTTTTTCTTTTGCTACTAAAACAAGCAGTGCCATAACATCAATCTTTAAGTCGTTTAATTTTATGTAGGAATAAAAATTGATAATTAGAAAGTAGACAAAATTCTCTCCTTCTCATATATAGGGTTTAGTTTCCTATTTATTTATTTATTCTAAGGAGAAAACAACAAATTTCCCCTCACAAACCCTATTATATATATATATATATATATATGAGCTTCATTTTTTCAAAAGAAAACACATATAATACCAAACTCTATTATGCTGCAGGTGCCACTTTTGCTCCATCATCGTCGTCGTCGTCAATATCGAACTGTTTATTCAAACGGAAGCTAATTACAAGCCTTGCTTCTATCCCATAGGGACGAAAAGCCAATATGTTTCCGCTCACCATTTTTAAAAAAAAAAACAAGATTCAAAACTTGAAAGAGTGAGAATTTTGGAAATTAAACCCTAGTTGTAAGCTAGTGATGAGAGATCGATGATACTAGCTAGCTCCTCTTGTCCTATTATTTATAGCATTAAAAGTGGCAATCACAGAAAATACCGACCCAATAATTCCATGCATAGAGAGCTGTCATCTTTATTAGTGAATCTTTTTACTTTAATTTTTGAGATTTGCTTTTGCAAAATGAGTTGATGAAGTACACAAATTGTTGAGGGAATGGAATGACATGAGGCAAACTCATGGTTTTCACAATCCACACGTGCTTATTCCCTTTCATGCACACTCTTTAATTTGCCACATAGGAAAATATAGTCCAAGTTAGTCTAAAAGCCAAACACATGCAAGTGGAGGTTCATTGTGTAATAAGTATATGTGTTTATGCTATCAAATGCAAATGAGATATACATATCAGGATATCAAACATGATAATCTCACCTAAAAGTGTCATAAAATACATATCTGATCTGGAAGATATTTTAGTGATAAATTGAACTTACAAGTCTTATTGATATATTAGTTTCTAGCTTCCTCTCCTTGTCTTTAATTTTTGTTTATTAGAATTCATCCACTCAAGCTTTCACCTCCCATGGTGGTAGAATTTTTGGACTCGATCTCTATCTTGTGTATTATTTAAGCAAGAGAATACAAAATGGAGATCAAACCTTATCTCTAGCTACAAGGGGATAAGGGATGACAATGGGGTGATGCAGGTGAGCGGGCGGTTGTGAGGCAGGTTAAAATATTGTGTTTTTGAATTGATGTTTATGAATTTGATATTGTGAATCCTCCTTGTTGTTCTTCCAGATCTCTATGTTGGCCATTTAAATTGATTCTATCACTATTTCTGTTTTCTGAAGAAAAAATATCTACTAAATCGCCCCGATTAGTTAATCTAAGATTGAAAATTGAAAAAATTGGTGCACATCTTTCTTTAATAATGTGGAATGCAAATATATATATATATATAAGTAGTACATATTTGTTAGGAAAATTTTCGCATATAGTCACTCAAAAATACTTTAATTATGCTCCATAACTATAGTTTGCTAATTACAATTCCTAGGTATAGTTATATCATCGTTTGTATAATTCACGCAACATTTGTATACGTTTGTATAATTCGCTATACAATTCGCATTTTTTGTATAACGTTTGTATATTTCTCTATGGAATTCATGCACAACGTTTGTATAATTCGCTATACAATTTGTAGTGTTTGTATATTTCGCTATATATATAATTCGATTCGCGCACAATGTTTATATAAATTACGTGAATTATACAAAACTCAATTGTATAATCGCGCAAATTATACAAAACTCAAATTGTAATTACAGCTAGATGTTTGCCTCGATCCATAATTAATTCAAACTATAATTATGTTAGCTAATTAACTAGTATATGTTTATTTATTCGCATAATTTCCCTATTTGTTTGTTATACTGTAATTGATTTTATGTTACAAAAGTTTCAACATTTTTTTTCTAACATATTAAGCTTAAAACAAAAATATAGTTCAGAACAAAATAAATGGTGGAAAGGTCGTTAAAGAATTTTTTTTTATTCAAGATGAATTTATGTGGAGTATGTCTATATAAAGCGTAGCGAGATGGATTGAAAATAGATTTTTTTTTACTATATATGGGATGGATAGAAACCTTTTGCAATTTTGCAGGATTTTTGACCCACCCTCACCTATTTGCCCATCCCTAAAAGAGATGCAAAAAGTCATTTACATTACCCAATGTACTTTGTGTATCATCGAAACTTCATTTAGTCCAATAACTCTATGAGATAACCCATATAATAATGTGATCTATTATGATATATTAATTCATTCCTGTCGTAAATAATGTATTCTATGGTTCATTCAAAAAATCTGGAGACAGAAACTTTCAAGCTAAATTGCCAATAATTAGAAGCAAGTAATAGGGGTGTGCATTATTTGGATTAAACTAAAAAATTAAATCAAATTAAATCGAGTTTAATTTGGATAATTTTTTTGGTTTAGTTTTGGATTAAAAATTTATTTTTTTTGCTATTTTTGGTTTGGTTTCGGATTTAGAAAAATAAAAATAAAAAAATCAAAAACAATTACGTATATAATATTTAGGTTAAGAATTAAAGTTATAATTAACCACTTTCATCCCCGTTTTATTAGTTAGATGATTTTTATTTGGGTTAGTAATTTACTGTAGTAGGACTAAGCTCAATTCACCGGCCATTCTTATTTTTCTAAATTATAGGTATTAGGTTATAATATTTTTAAACTAGAGTTAGTTTCATTATGCTTTAGTTTAGATTTTATGTTTGGACATCTATTGGTATAATTAAGTTATTATGTTTTAAAGTTTTACTCATGACTTATATGAGAAACTATATTTAAGAGGTTTAATATTATTAATTCTTCTTGTTTGTAATTTTTATTTTTTTTAAGTATGCAAATATAACTTTGATTATGCTATTAATTATTGACATTACCGAATAGCCGAACTGAAAAAAACCAAACCAAAAAGAGAAAAATCTGTAACACCTCCTAAAACGTTCTATGTGGTATTTCAATTCTCGACGAAAATGATACTGCTTTTGTATTTTGGTCATAACTTTTCATACAATAGTCCAAATTAGGTGATTCAAATTTTTGAATAACCCCAACGGCATTACCTACAACTTTCATGATATCTTAAGATTGGGAGGATACGTAGGTCAAATAAATTAATTTTTGCAAGATATGGTGCTGTGATGAAATTGAGTGTTTGTTAAAGAAAAATCATATCTCACGATAGAATTCTCCAAATTAGTTGATTCTTAAACGACATGAAAGTATACTTCTAGATCTACAATTCATATGAAGACACCAAATCCTAATTAGGAAGTTATCTTGTTCAAACGCAGCTCCAAAAAAGGGTATTCCGTTAAAGGAATGTTCATCTCACTAACCATGGAAAGATCTAGATCCATTTGACATCACCCATGACATCAATGGTCCTCCATTTGACATCATCCATGAGATCACAATCCTCCATTGAATTTTCAAGATCATCCTTTGTAATTATTTTTATTTATTGTTAGGTCCCTCTTCCACACCTATAAATACTCACCTTATTTCCTCATTTTATTCATCAAACTTTCTCAAGCAACTCTTCCCTTTGTACACTTCTTTACTCATTCTCAAATATAGTTTTAGTTTTTAGTAGTGTAGAAATACTATTTCGGTAGTTCTTATACTCCGGGTAGTACACAAAATGCTCCGGCGAGGAGAAAAGGCTAGGGGTTCAAGAGTGGTCATTGAGTTCTTCAATTCAGAGTAAAGTTTTGAATTCCAAATAGGGCTGTACAGGGCAAATCGATAAACCGCACCAAACCGACAAACCGAACCAAACCAAAAAAAAATCCGACTAGTGATTTGGTTTGACTTGGTTTGGTGTTTGGAAAAAAAACCTGACCATTATAGGGTTGATTTGGTTTTAACTAAAAAAAGTCAAACCGAACCCAAACCGATCCGATTATAGATATACTACTTTTAAATTATGTTATACATAAAAATATTTATTAAAATATAATTTATAAATATATTTTTAAATTTTTTCATAATTTTTGTTTTCTTTCTTATATTTAGATTTGAACTTGAGAAATCCATCTAAATAATATACAAAAAAAGCTCATCTTATAAAGTTATATTATAAAGTTAAAACTTCAAATACTGTTTTGCCTTCATCTTATATGTTGATATTTTGTACTAGAACTCTTTTTAAGAAGCACTGCTCTGTGCTTTTTATTAGATACTATGAAAAACCCGAGAAACCCGAAAAAATCCAAAAAACCCGAAAAAACCCAAGAAAAATTGATATCGAAAAACCCGGCTTTTATTGGTTTGGTTTGGTTTTAGATTTAATAACCCGACACAAATGGTTTGGTTTGATTGTAAAAAATGCGAACCAACCGGGTGTATGTATACCCCTAATTCCAGGTATGTAAGACTATTCATAGCATTGGATTGAGTTCGTCCATGTGCCCAATAGTTAAATCCATCGTAATTGAGTTATATTTTAGTTTTACCCAAATCTTGAATTCTAAATAAATTAATTCTTCTTCTATTGAGTTAGATATATTTATGCATTGAGACTATTATTATTTTTATCTCTCATATTATTGAAATTATTGTTCATGACTACTTTCCCATGAACCCTAATTGATTTGATGTTCATGAATATTTTTACACATGTTTTGAATAAAGATGTTAGCTTTTAATATTTATTGACAAAAAGAGTGATTTGAATTAATATTATATTGTATTTTATTGAGTTTTGAAAGAGTAAAATAATTGTGTTTAAATGAATTTGAGTAAATGATGTTTTGAGTAAGATGATTTGATGAGATGTCAATAATGTTTTGAAGTGTAATGATTGATGAAGAGGTAATAAGATGAATTTGATGTTTTTCCAATAAGACTAGATGATGATGTTAATATGAGCACATATTTTGGGAGTAGTATTGAGCACCGAGTTGGGTAAGAGTTTATTGACTCAAACCCAGAACTACGTAGCCAACGTAGGATGGAGGTTGTACCTCTTAAGTCCCAAAAAGAGGACTTCGATGATTGGATCCAAGATGGTGATGTCCGTTACCCTGGCAAAGTATTGGATGGATGTGGTAATGACATCGCTTCGTTGTATCATCACTAGCTCATAAGTGATGGTTGTCGGTTAGATAAACTCCCAACTGAGTTATTTTTGCTTATTATTATTATTATTATTATTATTATTATTATTATTATTATTATTATTATTATTATTATTATTATTATTATTATTATTATTATTATTATTAAACTTGCATTACATATTGATGTTTAGATGATGTTGAGTTCTGAGCTGAGTCTTTCTGAGAAGAGTTTCTTGATATCTGTCCTTACTTTCCTGCCATTTTACATACTCGTACATTCCATGTACTAACGTCATTCGACCTGCATCGTTTTATGATGCAGATACAGGTGTTAGAGATCCTCAACAGGCGCATCGTTGAAGATCATTACTTTCTAGCTATTTGGTGAGTCCTTCTTGTATTCGGATGAACTTTTTATCCTTTTATTTTCGTTGAGTATTACGTTTCTTTTGAGGTAGCCATAGACATGTCATTGGCATCGTCTGATAGTGTTAGAAGCTTCATAGATAGAGTTTGATGATGTAATTGGAGTAGATCTCCTTTGAAACTACTTCTTCTAAGGATTATTTCTTTCATTTGATGTTGATGATAGCGAGCCCACATAAGTATTTTTCCGCTGAGGAACGAATGAGTGATGAGATCAAGTGGTTCTCTCGGAGGCCAGAGATTGTTTCTGAATGCCGGCCACGCCTAGGGTACCCTTTCGGGGCGTGACAAAATCGAACCAAACCAATTTCTTTTTGTTTAAATTGGATTACACTTTTTCAAAACCGAATACTACAAAACTGAACCAAAAAACCGAATACACACCCCTAGCAAGTAAGGATTCGTTTGATCATGATTTTTTTTGAAAATTAATGTTTGATTATGAAAATTTCAAATGCAACACAAAATTGTATTTGAAATTTGAAAATATCCAAAATCTTGTTTTCACTTTTACTATAATTTTCTTTTTCAAATTTTATCGTATTTTTTATAAAAATTAGCCAATTTAAAAGAAATTTCATTTTAAAATCGTATTTCATATTTTAGGTAAAATGCATTCGAAAAATCAAATATTATTTGCAGAATCTACGACCAAGCACAATTTCAACTTCAAAAGATTCAAATAAAATGAAAAAGTTTTTGTAATAGTATGTGTATATATTTTGATATATTACTCTTTTAGAATAAATTTGATTGTATGTTTTAGGTAAATTAGTCAAGTTATGTGATTTTGTTAGTTTATAAAAATTTGGGATATGAACTATATTTAGAAAAAATACATTCAAATTCTAATTTTTTTTTTAATAAAATGTATGGCCAACTCCAACTCAAACTTTAAAATTTTCAGATAAAATGATAAATATTTAATTTTCATGACCAAACGGCTACTAAATGTCATCAATATATGAATGAATATATAAACTTTTTACTGTTACTGATCCTTTGGTACTTTCACCAATCAATGATAGTTTCTTTAAATTCAAAAGAAATTGTATTATTGAACTGAATATTTGTGAGGGTTCATATATCGACTTCTTTAATTTGCATACCATAAGTTTTTTTCCTGTAATTTTTTCTAAACCTTCTAATTAGTCTATGTATACTTATTCCTCGAGGTCTACATTAAAAATGATAATTTTCATACTCATAGTGTAACTCTAAGTTACAATGAATCACGAAATCCATAATAATTCTTATACTGTCTTAATTTCTTTGAGACCAATAAAAAATGGCCTCTAGTAAAATACTTATCAATTTGACTTTATATCGTTTAATATTTTCTTTTGAATCGTCTTTGGCTTTAAAAATTCATCTACATCCGATTTCAAACTTTCTGAAGATATTACCTTTTGAAGAATAAAAGTAGATTAATGAGTGAATAGCAAAATGCCTCCCTAATCTATTAGTCACTATTCAGCTACATACCTATATCTTACAGGGGTCCTATTTTTTCTTTGAATTTTTTATTTTCGATATTGTGTAACCCTTAAACGTTGAGCTGTCCAAGAAGGTCATGAATACACCTCTTGTAGGCCAAAACATAAAATGGCTAAAATCAAATTAAATAGTCCATGTTTTTCAGTTGGAGATTATATAATTAATTCAATTTTTTTTTCAACTCTCCCACCCCTCCCCACACCTCTTTTTTATTTTTATTTTTTATATCATCATACAATTACCATACCCATTACATGATTCAAGCTTTTCTCAAAGTCCTTGAATGGTGGTGTTCTAAATTTCGTCTTTAGGAGCTCCAAATCAGTTTGTAGCTATTCATTCATGCTTATTTAATCATTTTTCGCAACAACAATCACCTAAAATTTTAGATATGAAGCTCATAAAAGGTGTTCAACTTTCTTCTTGATTTCCTTACAATTTCAGCAAAAACAATTTCGAACCACAACGAATCAACAATAGTGAATCCAAAATTTTACATTTCAATTCACTCATACCAAATTTGTTTTGTTGTAGAAATTTCACTCCTGCATTTATGAGCATTTATTTGTGGATTTTAGTTTTTTTAGGGAATTTGATACAAATTGAAATTTTATGTAGTATAGTTGTTCTTGATCTTTCTTTTGATGTGGATATTTTTCTTCCATTTCTCTTATTATTCTTTAAAGAAAATCATTGGGGTATTGGGAAAATGTATATTCTTCTCTATTTCAAAGCATTTTTTGTGAATTTTAGTTCTAGGATCTGAAAAAAAATGGGAACTTTTAAATAGTTTTGTAGTGGAATATTTAATTATTATTTTTAGGTTGGATTTAGAGTTTACAAGAAAAAAAAGAAAGAATAAAAGTAAAATATAATTATGTAGTTGAGAATTGACTTATAAATTTGAGGGGCATTTGACTATTTTCTCAAGATTAATTTTTGAAGTTTCTCATTTCTTGGAATAAACCATTCCTCATGCTCAAAACCAACATCAACGGATGATGTCGTATAATTTAAAACATGGTTCAATTTTGATATGAAATATTTTGAGTTCTAGTTATATATATAATTAACTCCTATACAATAAACAAAGTATAGGAATAAAAATTGACAAATAGAAAACATTACATATATATTATTTCATTCTCATCACTATTAAGTAATAGAAAGACTGAAGAAGAACACAAGAACTAACTTGTCCTCCTCTAACTCAATACACATACATTATGCATAAAGAAAGTATGACTCTTCATAGTTGCAAAGCAATATAACTAACAAATTACGCTGCAGGTGCCACTTTTTTTCCATCATCGTCGTCATCATCATCACCTTCAAATTCTCTATTCAAACAGAAGCTAATTACAGGACTTTCTTCTATCCTGCTATTGGAACGAAAAGGCGATGTATTTCCTCTCACAATCACCATACTTAAATATTTACCCTAGTTGATAATTAGTGATGAGAGTGATACTAGCTCTTACTCTTTATCCTAGTATTTATAGCTATGGAATGAATGACATTTGGAGAAAATATCGACCCATTATGCATCTTTAGTAGTGTTGTTTGAATCTTTTTTAACTTTTTGGGATTTGCTTTTTTGCAAAATGAGTGAAATTAGAAAATATGAGAGGGTGAATTGGTGAATTAGTCCACATATACACATTGTTGAGGAAATGGAATTTGACATGAGATAAGCTCATGAAAGATGTTTGGTTTTCACGGTCCACACGTACTTATTCCCTTTCATGCACACTCTTTAATTTGCCACATAGAAAAATATGGTCAAGACTAGTCAAAAAGCCAAAGCCATGCAAAATAACAAAGAGAAAAAGACCCTAGTATTTTTTAAAGTATTTTATTTGTAGCCAATATTTGCAAATTTTGGATATTGTTTTTCCATTTTTTCTTGTCAAGAATTTTATTCAAGTATAAACCTAGACCATCTATCGAATACAAGAACCAGGTTCTTGTATTATTATTAGAAGTCGCAATGCAATAGAGACGAAAACACAAATTTATCGTGGAAAGCCTTCTTGTTCAAGAGAAGAAAAGCCACGAACTACACCTTGTAGGATTTCAGCAACTTTTCACTAAACTTCAAAGAGCAGCTTTAGATTACAACTCAATAATCAAAGGGACTAACTCTAGTACCTTGACACTACCGATTAACTCTAACCGCTATCTTTACTCACCAAGAAGCCAAACCCACTTCTTGTTACCATGCCTCACAACTCACTTTCACACTTAGAACAATCGTCACTAAACAATTGATCCTAAGTAGAACTATTACAAACCTAGCCTTTCAGAAAGAAAATCTATCTCTAGTTCTTCTTTCTTTTCCTGTTTTTTCTATGTAAACGCAACCTTGCTCTTGCTTGAAAAATTCTCGATTTATGATTGCAAAAGCTCCTTCTCTTGTGATTGATTTTTCCTTCTTATTATAGGTTTGTTTGAAAACCTAGTCACCTAGTGGAATCCTACAAGGAAAGTAATTACCCAGCTGATTACTTTTTCTTATAGGAGTCTATTGCATTGTTTTTATTTATTTAAGAGTCTTCACTTTTAATAATGATTTTTGTAGCTCTCATGTTTTTCATAATAGTTCCTGCATTTTTCATAATTCATCCTCTACACTAGTGAGCCTGGTTCACTTTGTTATTATAAAAAATGTTCAGCATATGGCATGTCATCAATTTTCCCTTTTTAGATGATGACAAACTATACTTCTTATTTGGTAATTATAACCCGGACTTTTGATTAATGTGATATCATATAGCACAATCATAATATGTCTTCCCCTTTTGACATTACAAAAAGAAAATAAGAGTAAGAAAGCATCAAGAATACACACATACAAACTCAGAGCCTCATTAGACAACACGATAAAGAAATGGAGAAGTAGGTGATACACACAATCTAAGGATATTAACCATATAAAACATTCCAAACATAGACATTATATCAAATCAGATTGTTTATAATAACAAAAGCGCACATCATTTAAGCCTTAAAGGAATCAGTTGAATCTATAGAACAACAAAAATAACCTACTTAAAGTCATACACACTTAGGAGTAAATCCAAACAAAGGAAGCCATGAAGGGATCAAGGAAATATGAAAAGAGGACGGGAAGGAGGGGTAGAGAAGGAGGGGGCTGAAGCAATGAGTTGAAGCAGCCTGTCCATGCAAGCATTGTTCTCCTATGATGCTGCAACATTCTTTCTTTTAGAGAAGTCACCTCTCCTTGCGAGACCACAAGATCCTCCTTCAAATAATGAATCTCAGCTCACAGAGCAAAGTTCTGCTCCCTGCAGCATAGACATCAACCATCAATTGTGCAACAAGACCAACCACTCAAGGATTAGGAAAAAATAGGGAGGCAATCACACTTAGCCAAAGTGTTTTGATCAATTATATCCTTCTTCGTAATCTCATGACCCCCCCAAAAGAACCTTGAATACAACAAACACAATGGTAAGTAGATTCATAAGCCAACCGATGGGGACCAGGTTTAGGGTCCGTTACCCTCTCCATATGCTTAATCATCAATGCAGTCCAATTGATAGGCTCCTCCATGTCCAAAGCATTTACCAGCCCCATATCACTAAAAGTGGTTTCGTTTTGTCTATCCCCCCTTGGAACCTTTTTTTTATGCACTATTTTGTACAATAATTTATGGAAGGTTGCATTTCACCCAAACTTTCATTGGCCTCACAATAATATGCCATTGTGTAAACTTGGATGTGAGTAAGCAGTTCTCATCCTTATTCCACACGTAATCACCAAGCTCTACAGTAGGCACTTGTAAGATTTCACCTAGACTGACATAGTCAAACACCAACTCGATCCCCTTAATTGAAGAGGTCATTATGCTTTTATCCAAAATAAATAAGTTCATATATAACTCCATAACTTCATTCTCATGTATTCCTAACGATGTATCAAAAAACAAGTGGACCCAACCCTGAAATGACAATTTCTTAAGCAATTGCTGAACTAATTGCAACTTCTTAACATTTGGATCAATAGCCCTACCGCTTAGCATTGACCTAGAGGCAAAATACATTTTCTTCCCCATGGTAAGGAACTTGGCTAAATTCTTGTTCATTTTAGACATGGAGGGAGTGGGTTAAAAATGGATTGTGGTTGGAACCTCATCTGGACTAGATTGAAGATTAACTAGAGAAGAAGGAGAACAAACTAGTGACTTACCCCTTGTTCGAGGATACTTCCAGCTAGACTGTACCACCTATCGATATGCTTCCTTTTGCTATGAGTAAATAGAGTTTGAGGGCCAATCCTCTTAACAATAATGTGTTTATGGGGACGTTTGGGTGCATCCTTACAAAGACAACTAAGAGGAACATCATTACTTGAGATAGAGGACAAATGGGTCAGTGGAGAGGAAAAGGTGTAGGAGGTTGGAGAGATAGACAGAGGTGAAAAATGAACAGCAGTAGGGTTAGATGGTGGAGACGAGGGACAAAAGTAGGATTTTGTGGTGAGAAAGGAAAAGGGCGATAGGGTTTTGAGACGGAGAAGGTAAGATTGATGGTAGGGTTTTAAGGTGAAGACATAGGAGATGGCAAAGGGTTAAGGGTTTATTGGAGGCGAAATGGGGTATTGGGGAATAATGTGGGGTGAAGATGAGGCAAATGCCAGTGGGAGAGTTCGACGAGGATAAGAGATAGGATCACTAGTGGGTAAAGGGTTTTCGTCCCATGAGATAGAGCCCTGGGTGAAGCAGCGGGTGATGGTTCCCCCTGAGATGATGCAATGTCATCATCGTCGGAGTAAGCGACCAGAACAAGTAGTGGAGAAGGTTTTTTCGGACAATCAATGAATGACGGGGACGTAGTTGGTGAGTTCATTGTGATAAAGAAGGGACGATGGTTAGAGTTTGGATGAGGAGAGAATTTGGGTATTTTGAGATAAAAGAGAGAGGTTGGGTGTGATAATAATGTAATAGCGGTGGTATATGGAGTGATGGATGGGATTGATAGGTAATGATGAGTTTCTAACAGGTGGCATGATAAAGGGGTGGCAGTTTAGGTTCCGAGATTGGCATGAAAGAGAAGGCTTTTAGTGGGGGTCAATAGGATTCCTGCTTATAATAAGTTTATAAATCATGATGGAGGCATGAAGTGGACCAAGTTCCTCTATCATAACTTATTGCAGGGTTAACACAAATGAACCAAGCACATTGTGGACAAATAATACAAATATGGAAATCAAATTTTATCTCTAGTTACAAGGAGATAAGGGATGACAATGGGGCGATGTGGGTGCGGGGCGGTTATGAAGTAGGTTAAAATATTATTTTTTTGCATTGATGTCGGGCAGTACAGGTTTATGAATTTGATATTGTGAATCCTTATGGCCGGTCTTCCAGATCTCTATGTTGGCCATTTAGATTGATTTTATCACTATTTCTGCTTTTTGAAGAAAAAATCTACTAAATCCCCTGGGAGGACTTGGTGCACATTTTTCATTAATAATGTGGAAAGCAAAAATATATATAAAAAAGTAGTACATATTTGTTATAGTGTAATTGATTTTATGTTACAAAGGTTTCAACAAATCTTGTCTAAAATACTAAGCTAAACAAAAAAAAAAAATTCAGAACAAAATAAGTGGGCAGAAAGATCGTAAAAAAAAAAATCACTATGCGATATGGATTTATGTCGAGTAGGTTTATATAGAGCGGAGCAAGACAAATTGAAAATAGAAAATTTTACTATGAGGGACGGATCGAAACCTTTGCAATTTCGTATGGATTTTTTACCCATCCTCATCCTATTTGCCATCCCTAAAAGAGATGCAAAGGGGAGGGGAAGCAATAATTAAACTCCAATTTAAAGATATCTAAGATGAACAAAAAGTCGTTTACATTATCCAATACACTTTCTGTATCATCGAAATTTCACTTAGTCCAACAACTCCATGAGACAACCCATATAATAATGTGATCTATTATGATATATTAATTCATTCCTGTCATAAATAATTTATCATATGGTTCATTCAAAAACTCTTGTGACAATTTCAAGCTAAATTTCCAAATAATTAGAAGCAAGTAAGAATTCGTTTTATTCATGTTTTTTTTGATTTTTTTTTAAAAAGTAATGTTTAATTAGGAAAATTATAAATACAACACAAAGTTGAATTTGAAATTTGAAACGATCCAAAATCTTGTTTTCACTTTTTTCACTTTTACTATATTTTTCTTTTTCAAATTTATCCAATTTTTTATTTTTATAAAAATTACACAATTTAAAATATATTTCATTTTAAAAATCATATTTCATATTTTTAGGTAAAATACATTCAAACAATCAAATATTATTTGCAAAATCTACGGCCAAACACAAGTCCAACTTCAAAAGTTTCTAATAAAGTGAAAAAGGTTTTGTAATAATATGTGTAGTTCGTATATGGGTTCTAATGTATGATATTTTGTGACTATACATTACTCTTTTTGAACAAATTTATTACATGTTTTAAGTAAATTAGTCAAGTTAAGTGATTTTGTAAATTTTTAGAAATTTGAAATATAAACTATATTTAGAAAAAGTGCATTCAAATTCTAAATATTTTTTTTATAAAATGTATGGTCTACTCCAACTCAAACTTTAAAATTTTCAGATAAAATAACAAATATTTGATTTTCATGATCAAACGCTTACTAAATATCATCAATATATATGACTGAAAATAAAAACTTTTTACTCTTACCGATCCTTTGGTAGTTTCACCGATCAATGATAGTTGCTTTAAATTCAAATGTAGTTATTACATTATTGAACTTAATATGTGTGAGGGTTCATATATCGACTTCTTTAATTTGCATACCAAAAGTTTTTTACCTTCAATTTTTTCTAAACCTTCTAATTAGTCCATCTATACTTATTCCTCGAGGTCAACATTAAAAAAGATAAGTTTCACATAAGGGTGGCAAAATCAAACCCAACCCGTCCAATCCAATCCAACCCGTTTAAGTTTGGGTTAGTTATTGATCCGCTCATTTATTAGCTCAACCCATTTCAACCCATAAAAAATTAGGTTGATATGTAATCCGAATTGACTCATGAGAAATCTTGTTAAACTATTTTTAAAAAACTTCTTTTTTCAACTTGAGATGTTATATATAAACATAATAAAGAAAAAAATAATTTTATTAGGTACTAAAATAGATTAAAAGAACAAATAAAATAATTAAGCTTAGTAAAAATTGGGTTGAGTTGGGTCTTGATCCGTTATATAACCCATTACCTAACCCATTTTGACTCAATCCATTTTGACCCAAACTAATTTGGGTTAGGTTGGGTCTTGACCCAATTCTTGTCTTACCTCATTATGACCCGTCCAAATTAGACCCAACTTGCCCAATTGCCATCCCTAGTTTCACATTCATATGGTTGTAACTCTAAATCACAATGAATCACGAAATTCATAATAATTCTTATATTGTCTTAATTTCTTTGAAACCGATGAAAAATGGCCTCTTTATATCATTCAATATTTTTTTTGAATCGTTTTTGGCATTGAAAGTTCATTCACATCTGATCACAAACTTTACGAAGATATTACCTTTTGAAACATATAGATTAATTAGTGAATAGCTAAATGCCCCCGAATCTATTAGTCAATTTCTAGCTACACACGTATATTTTTTGGGGTTCTTTTTTTATTTGAATTTCTTATTTTCGATATTGTGTAGTGCTGTAGCCCTTCCAAGAAGGTGAATACACCTCTTGTAGACGCGTAAGGGTTGGATCAAAAATATAAATGGCTAAAATCGAATTAAATAGTCCATGTGTCAACTTTCCATTGGAGATTATATAGTTAATTCCATTTTTCCCATTACTCTCCCCTCCCCCCGCCCCCTTTGTTTTTTGATATCATCATAAAATTACCATACTCATACTTGCTCTTAACGGTGACTTTGTTCAACTATCGATAGTCAATACACATCCTCATAGTACCATCCTTTTTCACAAATAAAACTGGTGCACCCCATGGTGATACACTAGGTCTAATAAATCCCTTTTTCAACAAATGTTCCAATTGTTCTTTCATCTTCTTCAATTCCGCTGGAGCCATTTGATAAAGAGAATAGATATGGGCTTGGTGCCCGGCTCCAACTCAATTACAAAATTGATATCACAATCAGAAGGAACACCCGATAAGTCTGTAGGAAATATATCCATAAACTCTCTCACCACCCTCCACCCTCGTGGTCTCTAAAGGAGATGACTCCTTATTAAGATCACGTACATGAGACAAATAACACAAGTAACCTTTATCCAGCATACGACAGGTAAAAATATACGATATCACCCCTTTAGGCTATGAACTCGAGTTACTTTTCAATACCAAGCAAGGCAAATCGAGTAGACTAAGGTCACGGTCTTAGCATAGCAATATAATATAGCATGATTGGGAGATAACCAGTCCATACCCAATATCACATCAAAGTCAAGCATTTCTAAAAAGATCAAGTCAGCTCAGGTCTCTCTAGCCGACTGAGTATATAGAATTAATCAAACCTATGAAATAAACTTAGGAACGCTTCTACCTGCATACAGAAAAGTTCCACTTTGACATCGATACCGCCAGTTTATATATATAATGGCGCGAGTAAAGTAAATCCATAATAACAGCTCATAATCATAATTAACCAGATAATTCAAGCAACACAGATATTAGTGCAATGCAATGAAATATGATGATGCAATGATGTGGTGGTACGGTGGAATCAAGACTGTCGCACAGCCTATCGTATACACCTACTAAACTTTGCTACCAAGCAGGACCCATGGGGGTCTCACAGACCATATACCTTAATCATAATATCTCATTATCATTGCTACCTCCTCATGGTCAAAGGATCACAATGCATCCACTAACCTACCGTAAAACGGCCTCGGTCAGGAACTTAAGATTTCCAAGGTTTAAAGGTGTTTTATTTTCTTTCTCAAAAAGAATTTTTATATTTCTCAACTTCCCATGTTTCATGATATGATGAATGAGGATAAATGCATCAAAACACATATGGTATTGAAGAAATATTCAACTCAACATGTATTACAAGGTTCAATGTTCTCAAAACTTAACCTATACATGATAGTCACCCTCAGAAAATAGAAATGGGAAGGAAATATTTCTATTTAAGTGTTCAGCACTTTCTCAATAATATTTCAATACTCAGGCATGCTCAAAACCTCCAACTCAACCCCTCAAGCGGGCATCACAAGTCAAATAATACCCTCAAGCCTCTCTCCCAGGCAAATCATGAATCATATGCTCTCAAAGCAAATAAGATAACAAATAAGGCCCCCACACGGGCTATATAATACAAATAAGCCCTCACACGGCAACGCATAAATAAATAATCTCCCACATGGGCATCACAATATATATAACATTCTCAACTCATACTACAACTCATCTCAAAGTCTATAACATATTAATGACTAATTACCCCATCTCAGTCTCAAAGAAGGATAGTCAAACCTACCTCAATTGCCGAAATCGCACTCGAACACCTCCACTAGACAAGAAACTCTCGAATTCAACACCCAAAATGACAACACACTATCAACAATAGAACATACACATCACAAGGAGTTCATGACACCTATATTGATAGGTTTCAGAATCGGGGGTAAAATGGTCTAAAAATCAATTATTTTTTAAAAGGGTCAAATCTGGAATTTTATTTGAAATTTATGTTCTATACATCGAGTAGAGTTCATGGTTTAAAAACCCATCAAAATTCAGCAAACATCGAGTTCCAAATAATAAAAATACAAATTTTTAACTTGAAAGAAAACTCCATAACCCATTTTTGAAATCTTGATTTAAAGATATTTTGGAAGATAATAATTGCAGAAACTGGTAAAGGATAATCTCACCACGATGTTTCTTACGGAAAAACTCATAATGTAGACCCAAGAATCATTAATAATGGAGCAAAGATGACCAAGAAATTATCTTCCAAAGTTTACAAAAATCCGAATCCGAAAATGATCAAGGCAGTATCTAAAACATCAAATCTTACCTCAAACGAAGCTTCTAATCAAGATTCCCTACTCACCAATGGACTCTCCATGAAATTCTCTTGAAGATAGCCTCTTGAATCGCCAAATTTAGACTTGAAAAGTTCAAGAAATGAGGGTTCAAAGTTGAGAGAAAAATCTGCACTTTTGCACCAGATTTTTCTAATTTTTGCATTATTTAAAATCTCCGAACGGACCTTCGAAATTCGTTTGGAACCCGATACAAATAAATCAGATATGCTACCCCATTAAATTCAATATTTCGGACTCAATGACGCATTCGAAATTATCATATGAGATCATTTTAATAAAAAGTGGATCTCACATCAAAGTGTTATTTTAAGCCAAATTCTACAACGGGCCTCGCGATTAGACCAAAAATATCGGAAAGCAAACAAAGAGTCGTTTTAGACCAAACTCGATATTTTGGAACTAATCACGCTGTCAGAATTTTCATCCAAGTACGTTGTTGACCAAAGTCAACAATTGGCTAACTTTCAAAATCAAAAGCGCCAAATGGCCCCAAACTCGTATTAATTTCCTCGATTGTCATGTCGATAATGCTATTAGCCTAATTTGGTCATTTTGGAGCTGTTGGAATCATCAGAATTTAAATTCAAGGTCTTCTTGACCCAAAACTCAAAAAATCTCAACTAAACCAAAATAGGCCTTCAAAATAACAAAATGGGCTAGGGACCTCTAAAAATTCAGCCAACACTTCTTCTAGACCAAAAACCATCCTCTGAATCCAACGGAGTAATCGAAATTCCATTTTGAGTATCGAAACTCCGAAAGTTTACCAAAGTCAAACCTTGTCCTAAAATTCCTTAAATTCTCAACTCAAGACCTCAAATCTTTGTTACAACTCCAAAACTAATTCCGTAACCTCTCCTAGACCAATTTCCACATTCTGGAGCTTCAGGAATTGACGAAATTCTGTCACCTTCCCTTGCTGTCATGTGTCGCCTTCTCTTGCTGCCACGTGTCACCCCCTCTCGCTGCCAT
Source organism: Solanum dulcamara (assembly GCF_947179165.1). Classification (NCBI taxonomy): domain Eukaryota; kingdom Viridiplantae; phylum Streptophyta; class Magnoliopsida; order Solanales; family Solanaceae; genus Solanum; species Solanum dulcamara. The sequence goes on from NC_077242.1 coordinate 13,792,122, forward strand.
GCGTCACTCCCATGTGCTGCCATATGTACCTCTCACGTGTTGCCATGTGTCAAGTAGGTGCAGCACCTACTTAGTCTAAGTAGGTGCATCGCTTGCTTACTTCTTCTTCATGAGTTTGTAATCTTGTCTTACTTTAAGGACCTATGTGATCCTTGCTACGTAAGCTCGGCGTGTACTCAAGTAGCTTAAGTATGTAAGACCTCCAAAGTGATAGCTTACATACGTAAGTCGAGTCCTACGACTCATCATATGGCCTCCAACTCCTTCCGACTTCTCATGACCCTATTTCCAACCTTCCCTACTATGGGGTATTATATTCTCCCTTTCTTAGAGTTGTTTGGTAGTGTCGTAGATTATCCAGCTTACATGATAACATCTAAGAAGCTTAAGAGAAATTCTGAGTTCAGGAGTGTGAGGTGTAACAAATACTAGGTATGGACTGGTTATCTTCTTGTCATGCTATATTAGATTGTTATGCAAAGAGTGTGACCTTATCTTATCCCGATTTACCTTGCTTGGTGTGGAAGGGTAATCTGAGTTCATATCCTAAGAGGGTGTTATCTTATATTCATGCTCGTCTCTTGGGTAATAAGGGTTGTTTTTCTTATTTGTCTTATGTACGTGATCTCACTACGAAGTCATTTCCTATAGAGACTACGAGGGTGGTGAGAGAGTTTATAGATATATTTCTTACAAACTTGCTAGGAGTTCCTCCTGACTGTGATATCGATTTTATGATTGATTTAGAGCCTGACACTAAACCCATCTTTATTTCTCCTTATCGGATGGCTCCAACAAAATTTAAAGAGTTGAAAGAATAATTAGAAGATTTATTGAAGTAGGGGTTTATTAGACCTAGTGTATCACCGTGGGGTACACCAGTTTTATTTGTAAAGAAAAAAGATAGAACTATAAGGATATGTATTGACTATCGATAGTTGAACAAAGTCACCATCACGAACAAGTATCCTCTCTCTCGCATTGATGATTTATTTGACCAAATTCAGAGTGCATCGGTGTTCTCAAAGATTATTTGAGGTCGGGTTACCATCAATTGAGAGTTCAAGAATCTGATGTCCCAAAGACTGCATTAATGACTCGTTATGGGCATTATGTATTTGTGGTTATGTCCTTAGGGTTAACTAATGCCCCAGCTGCTTTTATGGAGTTGATGAACCGAGTATTTTAACCTCATTTGGACTTGTTTATGGTCGTGTTTATTGATGACATCTTGGTTTATTCTAAGAATGAGATGGATCATGTTAGGCACCTAAGGACAGTTCTTCAGAGATTGGGAGAGGAGAAGTTGTATGCAAAATTCTCCAAATGTGAGTTTTGACTTGAGTCTGTGACATTCTAGGGTCATATAGTAATCAAGAATGGTATTATAGTTGATCCAACCAAAGTTTTAGCAGTTCGTGATTGGATTAGGTCTATTTCAGTACCAAGATTTCGAGATTTATTGGGTTGGCAGTCTATTATCGTTAGTTTATTCAGGGATTCTCTTCTATTGCAGCCCTATTGACTAGGCTAATTCAAAAGACTGTGGTATTTCAGTGAAATGATGAGTGTGAGGCGAGCTTTCAAAAGCTCAAGGAATTATGACTTCAACACCTATTCTAGCCTTACCCGAGGAGGGCGTGGCCTTTATTGTGTTTTTTGATGCTTCGGGAGTCGACTTGTGTGGTGTATTGATGCAAAATGTATAGTTATAGCTTATGCTTCTAGACAGTTGAATGTACATGAGAAGAACTATCCTTCCCATGATTAGAGTTGATGGCGGTGGTATTTGTTCTAAAGTTGTGGAGGCACTATCTCTATGGAGTGCATTGTGAGGTCTATACTAACCATCGTAGCCTTAAGTATATCTTTTCTCAGTCGAATATGAACATGCGGTAACTTAGGTGGTTTGAGTTATTGAAAGACTATGACATCACCATTCTTTATCATCCGGGCAAAGCTAATATGGTAGCGGATGCCCTGAGTCACAAAGCATTTAATATGGGTAGTTTGGCCTTCCTTAAGGCTGATGAGAGGCCTTTGGCATTGAAGGTTCAGTCATTGGCTAGACAGTTGGTCCAATTTGATATTTCTATACATCATGGTCTTTTGTCCTTTGTGAAGGCTAGGTTTACTTTGATGGACAAGATTTATACACACCAGTTTGCAGATGACAAGTTGAGGGCCATTTGAGACAAAGTGTTGAGTGGTGAAGCAAAATCATCCTCTCTTGATATGGAAGGAGTTTTTAGGATTAATGGTCGCATGAAATTAAACGAAGGTTTCTCAATCAATGTTATGCCAATCAAACCATGAGATTCAATTTTTTAAGAGAGTAGTAACTAACAGTACAAGAAAAACAATTTTAGGCATCTTTTTGGTACTGATCAACAAGTTGGGCCATCTATATGGATCATCATTGATCATGTTTCTCCATTTAAATTCAGTTCAGGCCAACATTATACACACAGAAAAGGCATTACAAAATCTCCATATTTTCTTTTTATTTTTTACTTTTGAGGAAGTAAAAATCTCCATATTTTTTCATAGCATAAAAATCTGATATAGGGCTACAAGATTCCCAAGGAAGCACAACACCTGAAATAAATGTACTAACATGATTAAAACATATTCCAAACTAATTGGTATCACTCCTATAGATCTTTTTCTTCCCTTGTGCCCTATGTTTCACTAAGTTTGCCTGGATTCCAAGAAATTGAAAGACTTTCGAGACATCTTTTTTCGATGTAATTTTAAGTTTACCTCGTCCTTTTTTAACACCTTCACTCACCATGGCTTTCCTAATCTTATAAGGATTGTCATATTAAAAAAAAAAAAATCTAAAACAAATCTCCTACTTTTTTTTCCTAGGTCAAAAGGACTTGGGCTTCTAAATTAATTAATGAAAGATCAAAATCCTTCTCCATCTAATATTAGGATTATCATGTTTATAAAAAGTAAAATCCTTCTCCATCTAATATTAGGATTATCATGTTTATAAAAAGGTTTCCAAGACCACTAATCATATTATTGAACATCTACAAGCTAAAGAGAAGTTTTAATATTCTATTAAGTTTATTCATGATAAAGTGTCAAAATAAACCTCAAAGAAAACAACGTAATGTGTTGGCGGCCAAAAAAGATAAAGCTATTACTAAACATTTGGAAAATGGTTTACATCAATTCCTAGAAAATTAAGAACTGTTAAGAAGAATCAAAAGTTTAAGCCATCAACTAGTTGGATTGGCTACAAGAAGGAGATCAGGAAAAAAATTCAAAGAACGCTAATCAAATATGTAACAATTGGTACTCTAAACCCCTTTCAGAATACGAGATTCCAGGACCCATTTTCGATGATCTAGATGCATTGTTATGGGATGAAGATATTGTCTTTAACTTTTGAAAAGACATTCTAGACTTAAATATGTACGAGATATAGAAGATGTTAAGTTTAATCCTTCTTACACTATATATTTATTTGTATATGGTGCCTAGTATTAATATTCTCTTTTCTATTAATCTTATGAATTATAAGGATTATCATATTAAAAGAAAATCTCCCACATCCTTTTATTTACTTTTACTAAGTCGAAAGAATATCGGCTTCTAAATTAATGAAACATTAAAATCTTTATCCGTGTAATATTAAGATTATCATGTTTATAAAAAGGATTTGAAGACATATTTGTTAGAGTGAAGTTTTAATACTTTATTTGATATGAAGTGTCAAATTCTCGAGGAAAATAACATAAGAAGCTGACCAAAAAAGATAAAAGCTATTACTACTAAATATCTAAAATATTTTTTGCATCAACCCTTAGAAAATTAAGGACAAAACAATCATAAAAAAATGTGAAGAGGGATCAAAAGTTTAATTAATCCATCGACTAATTAGATTGACTATACAACGTAAAAAAGATTTAAAGGGTAATGGTCAAGCGTATAATATTAATACATGTTATTCTAAATCTCTTTTAAAATACTAATTCTAAGACTTATTTATGATAATCTCATTGACATGAAATAAAGATATATGTTTAACCTTTGAGATGACACCCCAATGTAGATATATACATGATATATAATATATAAATTGAGATGGATTGGCCATGTATGTATTGAAGTCTGTTTGATCTGGTTTTTATTTTTAAAATAATTATGTGACCGCGCAAATTAAATCCTTCTAATTACCTGAAACAGTGATAGTAAAAAAATGAGAGTTTGGGTTTATAGAAGAAACGCGCATATACACTCATTATTCGTACAAATATATAGACAGAAATATTATATATGCGCGAATGTACTTATTAAGCGTGCAAATACATTATATTTTATTATTATTATGCGTGCGAATACAATAGAAATATAATACACACAAATACACTTATAAATTATGCGCGTGAATGTAGTGTACTCTACTACATTTTGAAACCAAACTACTACTACGTTTTCTAACTAAACAAAATCTCGTTATTTTTCACAAATCTTAACACAAATAACACTATTTACGAAATTTTCCTTCTTTTTTTAGGGAAACTTACAAAAAATTTACTAGTTTAGGAGCTAATTACTTAGATACACTCTAGTTTGCAATGTTACGAATCTTACCAGATTTTGGTGCGTCCAGATACATGTATCTCAGGATATATGGGGTCAAAATTAGGTCTAATTTGTTTTAAATACATTATTTAAGTGGATTCACATGTATCTGGGATACATAGACAAATTTCACTCGCCTCCCTCGCTACTCTCTTATGTATCTGGTATCCCATATACATGCAAATCACATAAGATACATACAGATACATATATCAAGTGTGTCTAGTGTAATTCGCATGTATGTAATATTTTAAAAGTATAGATAATATTAATAATTTTTATGGTAGTGAAAAATGTCTAATTATGTAGCTTGTCCATTAAGTAACAGACCAATTAATAAGGCAAGGTCAAGCCCAACATTATAGGCCCAAGTTCATTCCTAGGGCTTCGATTTACACTCAAGGCATATATATAGCAACACAAGAACATAGGGTTTTAACTTCTTTTGGTTGCATTCACTCATCGGAGGTAGCAAAGATGATGAAATTCCTGAAGCCAAATCATTCTTCAAGGCCGATACGCCAGCCGAAAAGCAATGATCGTGAAGGGATTCAATGAAGGAAAAAGAGACAGACCTTACGGTCACTGTTTGGTTGCAGGTATAAGTAAGTACCCAGAAAAGGTGATTCGAAAGGATTCAACGAAAAAACAGGCGAAGAAATCTCGTGTTATGGTTTTCATCAGGCTGGTGAATTACAATCACATTATGCCTACTCGTTACACACTCGATGTAGATTTTAATGATATTTTCAATACCGATTCACTTCATTCTCGGGATAAGAAGGTAACTACTGCTAAAAAACTTAAAGGCAAGCTTGAAGAAAGGTTTAAGATGGGAAAAATCGTTGGTTTGTTACTAAGCTTAGGTATTGAGAATTGAATTTGAGATTTGTCACGATCCAAATAGGGTCGTGAGTGGTACCCACACTACCCCTCCAATGGAAGAATCAAAACTATACCCCCAAACTAGCATTCTAATACAAAAGTAAGCATAAAAAGATGCAGAAATAGTTTTTATATAATCTTTAAGATGAGTTTTCATAAATTCATGAATAAATTTTACACAGTCATAAAATAGTTAAACATGTGGAAGTCAACACCCTAGAACCTAAAGTTTATTGTATCAAAACTACTACATAACAAATCTAAGAGTACGGGGATGCAACCCCAAAAACAATAATACAAAGTAAAGTCTGAAAGGTCTAAGTCCGAAAAGATTGGACTGAGATCCTAGAAGAATTCGTGGTAGCCTGAAAGAACTGACTAACACTTGAATCCTGAACAGTCACTGATCTCCTAGCTGAGATTTGTCAGTAGCCGTTTGAAGATGTTCTGTACTCAACAAGAAAAGAACAATTGCAGTATTAGTACACATAAACAACAGTGTACTGGTAGGATCACATGCCAGAACAGTAAGCGAAACATGCACAAGTAACTACAACTTAGTAAAGACTAACATATATGGAAACACATTACCAATCATCATTTTATAAGCATTACACAATTCACCATGTCAATACAATACAATAACGAACAATATTCCTCTTATAGGACCCATACTCAAACTGTTAATATATGTTGGAACGTGACACGATCCAATATATGTATCGGAACGTGATACCCTATCCAATATATGTGTCAGAACATGACACCTAATCTAATATATGTATTGAAACGTGACACCCAATCTAGTATATATGTGTCAGAAAGTGATATTTGATCCAATATATATGTCGGGACGTGACACCCAATCCAATGTCACAATCACAATTACAACGAGTAGTTCACTTACTTGCACAATCAAGTAACAAGTTCATTGTATGTAATTGATCACGGTAGTCTTTTTATTAAGTCCAGTTAGAGCTGTCAAAATGGGCGGGCCTAACCCAACCCAATCCAACCCTAAAGGGCTAGCGAGTTAAATGGGTTAGGATGGGCTGACCCTTTTAACTAAAGGACCTATAAAATAGCAGCCCAACCCAGCCAAAGTGGGCTACGAGTTGGGACGGGTTAGCTTTTCAATCAAAAAATGGATAACATTGGCCTCTTAGAAAGACTATCGAACATTAATCAATACAACACCAATACATCAAATATTCACATGTCCATAAGTTTCACACATTTTAGTAGAGTACTTACAAAACAATAGAACATGCAAGATACAACGGTCAACAATCATAAGATTCATTATAACAACATAGATTACATTATCATTTTTTCATAAACTAGAAAAGAAAGGAGAAATGAGAAATTAAAACATAAAAGTAAAAGAGGTCAAAGATTCATAGTAATAATAACTCCAATTGCGTAGTTGCTGAAGATTTGGCAAAATAAGACACTACTTAAAATATATATAATAAATATTTTTAAAATTCATGATGCACGGGCTGGCCTCTGAGTCTCGCGGGTTGAGCCCATAAGGCTGGCGGGCCAAATGAGGATGGGCTAAAAAGCCTCACTCTTAAATAGGCTAGAAATATTTAGCCCAATCTCACTTAACTCAAGGATTGGGTTGGGTCGGCCTCACGATCCAAGCCCATTCTGACAACTCTAAGTCCAGTACATCTTTTCCTAGTCTTATGTATGCAGGCAATACTATCAATTGCAGTTTAACAGGCACATAATTCACAGACAAGAAATAAACCGTCACCTAACTCGAAACCAAGCCTTAACAATTCTGAAGAGCTAGAGCTTTCCCTTTTCGAAGTATCTCGTCTTGATTTTGGTAAAAAAATAATCAATAATTACAAGGAATCAACAAACAATGTCCTACAACATCCAGATTACATCAAAATCCTAACCTAGGCCACTTTTATGATCCTATCACCCATCTAAGGCTATTTTCCACCATTAAATTTAGGCCAAGAACCCTCCCTTAAGTTATTTACCATGGATTCTAGGTTCTAAGAATCAAAATACAAGTTAGGAGAGTATTTAACTTACCTTTGATGCACAATGAGTAGAAAACTGAAATGAATAGCTCTAGTTTGTCCCTTTGCTCTCCAAAAATGAAAATTACAGAAAAATAACATTTTGGAACTTTTTTCGTTTAAATCTACGATTTCCCTGCCATGGCGCCATTACCCTGCCCTAAAGAGAATAATCCCGTTGTGACAGGTTACAAGAGGACAAAAACACGAGATTTGTGTCCCAAGCCCTCATTTTGCAACATGCCCTTAAACCATGACATTCTAAAATCAACCCTTCACATTATTATAGATAATGGGAGCTCTACTCTCGATTTCGTAAAGCCGTACAGGCTCCTTAGTGTCTTCACTATCAACTCAAATTGTCAAACTGATAATTAAATCAACTATCCATTATCAGATTATCTCATACCTCACCTGACTTGGATTTCGTCCAAGTCTAGCCTATACTCAACTTTTTCAAGTTATTGCTCAAAAGTTTTCTGGCCCAAATTTCTTTCCTTTTGGCCTATTCATAACGACGGGACACATGTCATTACAATAGATACAAATTTACCTATTACTTGTACCTGAGTGATGAAAATAGCAAAGTTAGCTAAAATAAGAGTAAAGTGGTACCTGAATCATTAAACAACTGAGGATACTTGTCTCGCATGTCCTTCTCGGTTTCTAAAGTAGTTTCCTCAATCGTACGATGCTTATATTAAACCTTTACCGACTTAATCTCTTTGGTCCTTAGCTTCTGGACATCATGATCAAGTATTACAATTGGATTTTCCTCGTATTGAAGATCTTTGTCTAGTAAGACTGAGTCTCACTTAATGATATAATCTTTATACCCATGGTACTTCTTCAGCATAGATATATGGAACACTGGATAGACTCCAAATAAACTAGGTGCTAGAGCCAACCTATAAGCCATTGGCCCTACACAATCAAGGATCTAAAATAAGCCAATATAGCGAGGACTAAGCTTGCTTTTTTTGCCAAACCTCATCACTCCTTTCATGTGTGATACCTTCGGGAGAACCACCCACCTACCTGAAATGCCATATCCCTCACCTTGCAGTCTACATACTCTTTCTATCAACTCTAGGCTATTAAAATCTTAGCTTAGATACTCCTTACTTTATCCTGAGAATCCCTTACTAGATAACTCCCAAGGTCTTCACATCTCCAGCCTCAAACCACCCTATGGACGATCTACATGCCCTCTCATAAAGTATCTTGAATGGTGCCATATCAATGCTGGAGTGATAACTATTATTATAAGATAATTCAAACAAAGGTAGGAATTTATCCCAATGTCCTCCAAAGTCGATTACATATGCCTACACATATCTTCCAACACTTGAATTATTCTTTTTGACTGACCTATTTCCAACTCAATGCGCCTTCCACCATATTAGCCTTACTTGGATGATACTAGATGGTGACATCATAATATTTAAGTAGTTCCATCCACCTTCGCTGTCTCAGATTCAAGTCTTTCTGAGTGAACACATGTTGTAGACTATGATAATCAATAAACATTTCATACTTAACACCATAAAGGTAATGTCTCAAAATCTTGAGAGCAAATACTATTGCTGCCAACTCCAAATCATGCGTTGGGTAGTACCTCTTATGAACCTTCAACTGCCGCAAGGCATAAACTATGCCATTTTTTGTCTTATATCTATACAAGAAGCATCACAATAAAGAATGCAATCCTAACCATCAACTGACAGTGTCAGAATATGTGTCGTGGTTAGAAGAGTCTTCAGTCTTTAGAAGCTTTTTTTATATTTGTCAGTCTACTTAAACGGTACCTCCTTCTAAGTCAGCTTTTTAAAGTATGTTTTAATTGAAGCAAAGTTCATCACGGACTGCCTGTTATAGCTTTAAAGCCCAACAAAACTCCTAACTTCAGTCATAGAACTAGGTTGGACCCAGATCTTGACTGCATCAATCTTTTGGGGACCTACCATCACCGCTTCTTTTGATACCACATGCCCTAAAAGGGCCACAGAGGAAACCAAAATTTATACTTAGAAAAATTTGCATCTAGTTTTTATTTCCCCAGACCAATAACAATACGAAGATGATCCTTATGTTCTTCATTACTCTTCGAATAGAACAAAATGTCATATATAAACACAATTACAAAAAAATCCAGAAATGGTTTGAACACCCTATTCATCAAACTTATGAAGGCTGCAGGTGCATTGTTCAATCCAAACAATATTATCAAGAACTCATAGTGCTAATATCGAGTTCTAAATGCCATTTTAGGTACATACTTAGGTCTAATATTCAGCTGATGGTAACCAGACCCTAGATCAATTTTAGAAAATACTTATACACCCTACAACTAGTCAAAAAGATCATCTATACGAGGCAACATGTGGATATTTCTAATGGTGGTCCTATTCAAATGTTGATAGTCTATGTACATCCTCATACTACCATTTTTTCTTCACAAATAACATCGGAGCACCCCATGGAGAAGCACTAGGATGGATGAAACCTTTATCAAGGAGTTATTGGATTTGAGACTTAAGCTCCCTTAATTTTGCCAAAAACATACAATAAGGAGGAATAGAGATTAGGCGAGTGACAGGCTCTAAGTCAATGCAAAAATCTATATCCTGGAGGCATACCAAGTAAATTAGTATGGAACACCTCCGTACACTTAGACACTATAGGAATAGACTCAATAACGAGGGATTCGAATTCAACATCCCAAATATGAGCCAAGTGTGCTAAACAACCTTGCCCTACCAATTTTTTTAGCTCGGATGAAGGATATGACTTTATCTGGCTTAGGCTTGTACACCCCTTTCCACTCTAACCTTTCCCTACCCTGAATCTCTAGAGTTACTGTCTTATCATTACAGTCAAGCATAACAAAATAGAGGGGCAACCAAGTCATGCCTAATATCACATCAAAATCAATTATATCTAATATCACCAAATCAGCCCAAGTCTAAAAACCCATAAACATAATAGAATAAGAACAATAAACATGAGTAACTACAACATACTCTCTAATGGGGGTAGAAACTTGGATGAGGCATCTAGCATATCACAAATCACATAAAAATCCAAGACAAACTATACTGACACATAGGGATAAGTAGAACCCGGATCAAACAAGACAGTATTCATCCGATAACAGACAAGTATAGTACCTATGATCACTGCACCAAATGCCTCAACCTCTGTCCTGCCCAGAAAAGCATAAAATTATGCCCTGTCATCATGAAAGAAAACCTTCCTGCCTAGCTGCACTGCTCTTCTACCTACATTACCATTTCCATGGTCTTTCTAATTTTTTCTTTGCCCACCTTATAGACGTCCTATACTATTATTACCTCCACTCGCCTGTACCACTGCTCTAATCTGTTGATGCGCGAGATCAGTCATATGGTGGAGGGGATAATTTCTCTTCATGTGCCCTGGTTCCCATAATTATAACAACTTTGGTCAAGGGATGGTCTACTGCCTGATGCAAAAGAAGCAGGCATTACTGACTGAATTAGCCGGCCTGTAAATGCAGTCTACCTGAACCTTTAGAGTAAGAACCATTAAAGTTACCTATATTCTTGGTCTTCTTAGCCAAAGCCTTGACCTACCTATTCTGTTAGACTCTTTTCACTTTCTTTACGCAGTCTGTCACTTTATTGAAGCTTCTACCTTCAGAGGTCATGTGAACAGGCAATACCTGTAGCTTAGGATTCAATCCCTTGACGAACAAACAGATTCTCTCTTCCTTTATAGTCACCAATTGTGTAGCATATCTGGATAAGGCATAAAACTTATCCTCATAAGCAGATACAGTTATGCCACCCTGTGCAAGATCCATAAACTCATCTTTCTTCTGATCTCTCAGTGTTCTGGGCACATACTTCTCCAAAAATAGGGCATGGAACTGAACCCAACTAAGTGGAGGAAAAATTAGTGATCGACATTCTACAAAGGCTCTCCACCATTGTTTAGCTTTACATTGAAGCTGGAAGGTCACGAACTCAACTTCATGCTAGTGGACTATGCCCAACTTGTGAAGTCTCTCATAGAAATCCAAGATGAACTCATAGGCATCCTCACTCTTAGAACCCTGAAATACTAGAGGATTCAACTTTAAAAACTTGGTTAGCATTTTGTGCTTAATGCCAGTCATCATCGGGTCCAAAAGTGGACTAGAAAAAGGCATCAATTTCCAATGCTCCAGCCATTTGAGGGGCTGTAGCAGCAACGGGATGAACAAATAAGGCTTGAGAAACAAGCATTGTAGGAATAGATCTAGTGTCAACCAACCTACTTAGGAAAGTCACAATTAGTTGAGCTATAGCTGGGTCCAAAGAGAGAAGTCTTGTAGCCTCATCCACTGCATTCACCTCTTGCTCAACAACCTCCTCAACTTCTACATTCTCATCTACTTTCACCTGGTGTGCAGGAGGGGCCTCTTCTTATGGGACATTATCAGCTTGAGCCTCACCTCTGATGGGTGCTTCCTTTCCTTGGCCTCTACCGCATCATTTTTTTTGTCCCTACCTCGGCCATGCCCTTTAACTACTGCCTCTTCCTCTGGCTTGATAGGAGATACAGGCCAGATACCATTGTATCGCATGTTAACTATTTGCAGACAAGAGAGCGAAAGAGGTTAGATATCAATTTTGATCACCAAATATCAATTGGAATGAAATTATAGCACGAAGGGAGAAGAAGAAAGAGATATTTCCTAAAGGCTTGTAGCCTCTCAATGAAAAGTACAAAGGTCTCCGTACTGTTCTGCAAGACTCTAATAGATTTGCTTTCATACAACAAAATCAACAAACCTATGCTCTGATACCAATTTTTTCACGACCCAAATTGGGTCGTAAGTGACACTCATACTACCCCTTAGGTGGGAGAACCAAACTACACCTAAAACTGGCATCCTAATACAAAAGTAAGCATGAATAGATGTGGAAACAATTTTTATAACAGTTTAAAGCTGAGTTCCCATAAACTCAGAAATAAATTCAACATAGTCATAAAAGAGTCAAACATGCAGAAGTCAATTCCCTTAAAACCTGAAAGTCAATGTACCAAAACTACTACATAGCAAGTCGAAAAGTACTGAGATGCAACCCCAAAAACAATAATATAATATAAAGTCTAAAAGGTCCCGGTCCAAAAAGATTGGACTAAGATCCTAGAAGAATTTGTGGCAGCCTGAAACAACCGGCTAACCCTTAAATTCTGAATAATAACTGGTCTTCTAGCTGAGGTCTGTTAGCAGCCGCTTGAAAATATTTGTACTCAATAAGGAAAGAGCAAGTGCAGTATTAATACACAAAAATAATAGTGTACTGGTAGGATCACGCGGCCAGTCCAGTAAGTGAAACCTGCACAAGTTACTATAACTTAGTAAAGACAGGCATATGTGGAAACACATTATCAATTATCATTTCATAAGTATTACACAGTTTACAATGTCAATCTTAACACAACAGTCAATAATAGTCCACTCATAGGACCCATACTCAAACTATTAATATATGTCAAAATATGATAATTGATCCTATATATATGTCAGAACGTGATACTTGATCCAATATATGTGTCAGAATATGATACCCAATCTAATATATGTGTCAAAATGTGTCATTCGATACAGTATATATGTGTCAGAACATTACACCGATCTAATATATGTGTCAGATGACACCAATCCAATATCATAATCACAACAAGTAGTTCACACACTTGCACAATCAAATAACAGATTCATTGTATGTAATTGATCATAGTAGTCATTTCATTTAGTTGAGTACATCTTTTCCTAATCTCATGTATGTAGCCAATACTACCAATTGTAGTTTAACAGGCACATAATTCAAAGGCAGGAAATAAACGACCACCTACCTCAAAACCAAACTTTGGAACTTTAAAGATCTAGAGTTTTCCTTTCTGAAGTCTCTCGGATTGTTCTTTATCTAACAAGAATCAACAATTACAAAGAATCAATAAGCAATCTCCTTAATGAACCTATTCTTGGTATTTGTAACTGTTTGAGAACATTCATTGTAATTATGATTGTGTTGAGTTTGATTGGATCAGGTGTCATGTTTTGACATATAATTGGATCGGGTGTCATATTCTGACATGTATTTGAATTAAGTTTTACATTCCGACACAACCTTGGACTAGGTGTCACCTTTCAAAATACTTACAAGTGGAGTGTGGGTTCCATGAGAGAACTATTCTCTGATTTTTGCATAATATTTGAGTCTATTGACCTGTGTATATGTATGTGTACTGTTTAGAGATGACAAGTGGTAAAGTATTCTATATATGTGTGCTTACTGTGTTGTAGTTATCGGTTATATATCTCACTTGCTAAAATAGCCACGTGATCCTATCGGTACACCACTGTTTTATATACTGATACTGTACTTGTTCTTTTGTTGTTGAGTACAAGCCATCTTCAGGCGGCTGTTGAAATACCTCAAGTAGACAATCGCTGATTTACAGAATTCAAGGGTGAGCCAGTTCTTTTAGGCTATTATGAATTCTTCTTAATCTTGGTCCCTCTTTTTCGAACTTAGATTTTTAGACATTATTTATTTTATGATTTTTGGGGTTGCACCCTCTTTTCTTTAGACTTGTTATTTAGCAAGAGTTTTGGTACAATGACTTTCAGGTTCTAGAGGTATTTCCTTATGTTTTAGTTTAGTTGGTTGAGTTTTATGGGAACTCAACACTTTTTCTTTATTTAACTTATTTTCAGATCTTAAATTGCATGTTTCTTATTATTGCTGCTTAGTCTGGGTTGCAATAGTGGTTCTCCCATCGGAGGGTTAAAGTAGGTGTAAATCATGACGGATTAAGACCGTGACAAAGCTGGTATCAGAGTCCTAGGTTTGTTGATCTCATTGTACCAAAATGAGTCTAGTAGAGTCTTGCAGAATGGTACGGAGACGTCTATACTTTTCTTTGAAATGCTACTGGGCTTTAGAAAAAAATATTATATCTTTTCTCCTTTTGTTCTATAACTTGATTTCAATTGGTATCTAACCTCTTTCACTCTCTTGACTGCAGATGGTTATTACGCGTTATATTGATGTCTAGACCATAGCTCTTGTTGATCCAAAGAAGGAGCCAGCCGTTAGAGGACATGGTTGAGGTAGGAGCAAGAGAAAGAGATAAGGCAGAGGCCGAAAAGGATGTGGAGGTTGAGGTAGAAGAGGATGTTAAACATGTGGAGGATGCACAGGCTGGGGTTGCAGGACTTCTCCTTTTAGACCTGATTTTAGCTCAACAGATCATGACTTTCTTGAATAGTTTAGTCGGCACTGGTGCCATTCCCATAATGCATGTAGCCCATGCTCTGATTGCTTATCTATTTGCTACTATAGTTCCTCAGATGGATGGAATATTGGGTACTAATGTTTTCTTCCATCCCTTATAGGCCCAGTGATGATTGGCACTGAACATGACATGTTGACTAAGTTCCTGGAATTGAAGCCTCTAGCTTTCCAAGGTTCTAAGAGCGATGATGCCTATGAGTTCATCATTGACTATTATGAGAGGCTATATAAGTTGGGTATATTCCACCCACATGGGATTGAATTTATGACCTTCCAGCTTCAAGGCAAAGCCAAGCAGTGGTGGAGAGCCAATGTGGAATGTCGCTTATCAGTTTTTCCCCCACTCACTTGGGTTCAGTTCCATGTTTTTTTCTTGGAGAAGTATGTACCCTAGACCTTGAGGGATTCCAAGAAGGATGAGTTCGTGTCATTAGAGTAGGGTGGTCTGATAGTAGCCACTTATGAGGCTAATTTCTATGTCTTATCCAGGTATGCTACTCTGTTGGTGACTACAGAAGAGGAGAGGATACTATTTTTTGTGAAGGGATTGAATATCGAGTTGCAGGTATTTTTTGTCCATATAACTTCTGCAGGTAAAAACTTTAACGAAGTGACAAACTTTGTAAAAAAGGTGGAGGGAGTTCAACAAGACGGGCAGGACAAGGCTTTGGATAAGAAGCCCAAAAATGCGGGTAACTTTTATGACTCTTATTCCAGAGGATTAGGCAGGCCGGTATAGTTTAGCCAATTCAGTCAGCTATGCCCACTTCTACGGGCAGTTACTTAGGTACTCCACAGCAAAATCCTAATCAGAGGACCAGAGAGCTTTATTCACGCCTGATAGTAAGTCATCCCTTTAGCATGGTTGTTTTAATTGTGAAAATATAGGTCATATAAAGAAAGAATCCCCACCCTTGCGTGATTGATTTTGCACCGCTGCAAACTAGACTAGAGTAGAAGTAACAATGGGGAAGGTAATAATGGTAGAGGACGTCTACAAGGTGGGCGAGTAGGGAACTAGAAAGGTCGTGGAGGACAAGAAAATGGTAATATAGGTCGAGGAGTAGTGTATCCAGGCAGAGAGGTTGACCACCACGATGACATGGCTCAGTTTATGCCTTTTCAGGCAAGACTGAGGCTGAGGCATCTGATGCAGTGATCACAAAGACTATTTTTATCTCTGACCGAATGGCTATTATTTTATTTGATTCGGGTTTTACTTATTCATATGTGATGGTATAATTTACCTTGGAATTTGAGGCGGTTTATGATGTGCTTGATTCCCCCATCCATGTTTCTTCCTCTATTGGAGAGTCTATTATAGTCACCCATGCCTATCGTGCATGTCTTATTCTGTTTATGATTTTTCAAACTTGGGCTAACTTGGTAATTCTAAATATGATTGATTTTGTCGTGATCTTAGACATGACTTGGTTGTCCCCTTACTATGTTGTGCTTAATTGTAGTGCTAAGACTATGACTTTAGAGATTCAGAGTAGAGAAATATTAAAGTGAGAAAGAGTGTACAAGCCTAAGCCAACTAAGATCATATTCTTTCTCCTGACTAGAAAAATGGTGGGGCAAGGTTGTTTGGCATATTTCGCTCATATTCAGGATGTTGATGCCGAGTCTCCTTTTATTGAGTCTATTATTATAGTATTTGAATTTAAGGAAGTGCTTCCTACTAATTTGCCTGGTATGCCTCCTGATAGACAGATAGATTTTTATATTGAATTGGAGCGGAGCACTCGCTCAATCTCTATTCCTCCTTATTGCATGGCTTCAGAAAAATTGAGAGATCTTAAAGATCAAATCTAAGAACTCCTTGATAAAGGTTTTATCCGTCTTAGTTCCTCCGTATGGGATGATTCAGTCCTGTTTGTTAAGAAAAAAGATAATAGTATGGGAATGTGTATAAATTATCGGGAAGCTGAATAGGGACACCATTCAAAATAAGTATGTGTTGCCTCGCATAGATGGTCTTGTTAACCAGTTAGAGGATGCGTCGGTCTTTTTAAAAATTGATCTAAGGTCTAGGTATCATCAACTGAAGATTAGATCTGAGGATGTGCCCAATAATGTATTTAGAACCCGGTATGAGTACTATGAGTTTTCAATAATATATTTTTTAGGTTAACCAATGCATCTGCAGCCTTCTGCGTTTGATGAATGGGTGTTCAAGCCATTTTTGAATTCCTTCGTAATTGTTTTTATATATGATATTCTAGTCTATTCGTAGAGTAAGGAAGAACATGCAGATCATCTTTGTATTATTCTGGGTGTTCTAGGAAAGTAGAAAATATATGCAAAATTCTCTAAGTGTGAATTACAACTATCTTCAGTTGCCTTTTGGGGGCATGTGATTTCAAAAGAAGGGGTAATGGTAGATTCTCAAAAGATTAAAGTAGTCAAAAACTGAGGCCGGCCCAGCTCTGTGATTGAAGTTAAAAGTTTTGTGGGACTTGCCAGTTACTATCACCAGTTCGTCATGAACTTTGCTTCTATCTCCACCTATTTAACAAGGCTGACTCATCAGTAGGTACCATTTGAGTGGACTGATAAATATGAAGAGAGCTTCCAAAAGCTCAAGACTCTTCTGACCACGGCACCTATTCTGACCCTGCCAATTGAATGTAAAGATTTTATTGTATATTATGATGCTTCACTTCCAGATTGGGTGCTATGTTGATGCAGTATAAAAATGTTATAGCCTACTCCTCGCGGCAGTTGAAGGTTCATGAGAGAAACTATCCGACACATGACTTGGAGTTGGCAGTGGTAGTGTTTGCTCTAAAGATTTGATGGCATTACCTTTATGAGGATAGGCATCTCGGAAAAAGGTAGGGTTCTGGACAGTGTTGAGCTAAGACCTGCTTTTATTGAAAAAATCAAGGTCAAACAGTTTAAGGATACAAACTTCATTAAGATCAGATATAAGACTTTGTTGGGAAAGGCCTAGAATACAGTCCTTAATGCAGGTAGAGTGCTCAGTTTAGGTCAAGGATTTTTGTTCCTCGAGTAAATGAATTAATTCAGAAAGTGTTAGCCGATTCTCATGGTTCGCGATACTCTATTCATCGAGGTGTGACCAAGACGTACCAAGATTTGAAGCGATTTTATTGGTGGTTGGGCATGAATAAAGACATAGATAAGTTTGTGGCTAAGTGTCAGAACTGTCATCAAGTAAAATATGAGCACCAAAAGCCTGCAGGTTTACTTCAGAGAATGTCTTTTCCTGAATAGAAGTGGGAAAGGATAGCCATGAATTTTGTAGTGGGTCTTCCTAAGACCTTGGGAACGTATGATTCTATTTAGGTTGTGGTTGACAGATTAATGAAGTTAGCCCACTTTATTTAGTTAGAGTAGATTATAATGCGTAACATTTAGCAAAGATTTATGTGAAGGAGATAGTAAGGCTGTACATGGTTTTTCTTTCTATCATCTCTAACCGTAGTACGCATTTCACGTCTAAATTTTGGGGGAAATTACATGAGGAGTTGGGCACTCAACTTACTTTCATCATATCTTTTCATCCACGGACTAATGGTAGTCAGAGAGGACTATTCAAGTGTTGAAAGACATGTTGAGGGCATGTATGATTGATTTTGGAGGACATTGGGATCTCCTATAATAATAACTATCACTCCAGCATTGATATGACAACATTCGAAGCTCTTTATAAGAGAGATGTAGATCGTCAATAGGGTGGTTTGATACTGAGATGTGAAGCCTTTGGGGGTCGATTTGGTAAGAGATGCTCAAGATAAGGTAAGAAGCATCTAAGCCAAGCTTCAAATAGCTTAGATTCGACAAAAGGAGTATGTTGAATGTAAGGTAAGGGGCATGACATTTCAGATTAGTGAGCAAGTTTTTTTGTAAGTATCACCTATAAAGGGGGTGATGAGGTTCGGCAAGAAGGGCAAGCTCAATCCTCGCTACATTGGCCACTTTGAGATACTTGACTATATAGGTCTAGTGGCTTATAGGTTGGCTTTACCTCCTACCTATCTGGAGTCCATCCAGTGTTTTATGTGTCCATGTTGAAGAAGTATCATGGGTATGGAGATTATATCATCAAGTGGGACTCAGTCTTGTTAGCCAAAGATCTTCAGTATGAAGAAGAGCCTATTGCAATTCTAGATCGTGATATCCGGAAGCTGGGGACCAAAGAGATTAAATCCGTAAAAGTTCAATGAAAGCATTCTTCCAAGGACATGCAAGACAAGTATCCCCAGTTATTCGATGAACCAGGTACTACTCTATCTTTACCTTAGCCCAGTTTTCCTAGTTTAGTCACTCGAGCATGAGTGACTGGTAAATTGGTATCTATTATAATGAATTGTTCCTGTCATTATGGATATGCCAATAGGAAAGGATATTGGGCCAGAAAAGTTTTGAGAAGTAACTTGGAAAATTTGAGCCTAAGTCAGAATTGGATGAAATCTAAGTGAGACGAGGTCTAAGGTAATCTGGTAATGGATAGGGAATTGAATCCTAAGTTTTATCATTAGAGTTGATATCCAAGACGATACGGAGCCTGTACGGCTTCATGAAATCGAATTCGGGTGAGTAGAACTTTCGTAATTGATTATGGCGTGAATGTCTAAATTTAAAACGTCATGGGTTAGGAGGTGTTGCAAAATAGGAGCATGCAACTCAAATCCCAATGTTCTATCTCTGCACATCCTGCTAGATTGGGATTATTCCCACTAGGACGGCACCGCTAGGGCGACGCCGCTGTAGCGGAATAGGGCCGGCCGTTGAGGGCTAGTTAGGAAAAAAATGGGGAAAAACCCATAAACGTTATCTTTCTGCAAAAAGCGGTTCTTAAAAGATAAGAGGCAACTTAGGGATGTTCTCCATCTATTTTCCACGAATTCTCTTGCCAAAGATAAGTTAATTACTCCTCAAATTCGTATTTCGATCATTAGAACTTAGAATCATGTTTGGTTATCATTGGGGGAAGGTTTTGGCTTGAAATTAATAGTGAAAAAAGTTCTAATTGGGAATTAGGATCATGGATTTGGCCAAGAGTTCATACTTTGTTATGATCTGGATAAAATAGATTATTTTATTAATCCTTTGCATATGTGAGATTTTTTTAGACCAAGAACAAATTAAAAAGCTTCGAAAAGGGAAAGCTCCAACAGCTTAGAGTTTTCAAGTCTTGATTTTGAGGTATGTGATGGTTTGTTTTCCCATTTATGTCATATGTGCTTGTTAGCCACTCTACTATATGCATATATGTATGTGAATAGGGAAAGATGAAATGACTGTTTAGGATCAATTGCATGCAATGAACCTATTCTTGGTATTTATAACTGTTTGAGACTATTAATTGTAATTGTGATTATGTGTGTTGTGTTTGATTAGATTGAGTTTCATGTTCTGACACATAATTAGATCGGGTGTCATATTTCAACACGTATTTAGATCAGGTGTCATATTTCGACACGTATTTGAATTCGGTGTCTCATTCCGACACAACATTGGATCGAGTGTCATATTCTGACATACTAACATGTGAAGTGTGGGTTCCATGAGAGAACCGCTCTTTGACTCTTGCATATAAATTGAGACTGTTGACTTGGGTATACATATGTGTACTGTTTAGAGATGACAAGAGGTAAAGTATTCTATATTTGTGTGCTTACTGTGTTGTAGTTACCTATTATATATCTTATTTATAGAAATAGTTGTGTGATCCTACCAGTACATTATTATTTTGTGTACTAATATTGCACTTGATCTTTTCTTGTTGATTACAGGGCATTTTCAGGTAGTTGTTGAGAGACCTCGAGTAGACGATCGTTGATTTACAAAATTCAAGGGTGAACCAGCTCTTTCAGGCTACCATGAATTCTTCTTAATCTTGGTCCCTTTTATCCGGACTTAGATTTTCAAACATATTATTTTATGACTTTCAGGATTGCACTCCCTTTTCTTTAGACTTGTTGTTTAGTAAGAGTTTTGGTATAATGTCTTTCAAGTTCTAGAGGTATTTTCACATATTTTAGTTTTGTTGGTTGAGTTTTATGGAAACTCGGCACTTTTCTTTTATTTAACCTATTTCCACATCTTAAATTATTTGTTTCTTGTTATTGCTGCTTAGTCTGGGTTATAGTAATGGTTCTCCCACCGGAGGGTTAGAGTGGTGCCAATCACGGCAGGTCAGGATCGTGACAATGCTGCTATAGCGAGGTAAAGTCCTTTATGGCGGAGCTGCTATAGCGGATTGGGAGTCGTTATAGCGGGCTAGACACGGATCTAATATAAAAAAGTTCCAAAATTGTTTTATTTATGCAATCTTACAAGTGGTTTAATAAGTAGTCAAGGGCCAGGGTGTTGAGGTAAGAACTTGAGGTAAAGTGGTAGACTGGTTAGATAGAGTTAGTGGTGGTGTGTATTGGGGAAATCCCTTAGGTGATAGAAGGGTTAGGTTATGATCTGATCAAGGGATAGGCTTGGAAAGCGTTAGCATGATAAAAGAGTGGAATGATCAATGGTAGAGTTGACAGCGGAATTGAATAGGAGGATGGAATCAAATATACTAGTTACGATTAGTGTAATCAGGATGATAAGAGCATGTGGACAAAGATTTGGACTGTGCATTTTCTTATTGCATGTGTTCTTCTGAATATTTACTTTATATTATGTGTTGGGTTTTGGGTCGATTGATGATGTCTACTAGTACGTGTTATTTATACTAATACTACTCTTGATATGCCACTTGGCGTAGTCTAGTTGCAGGATCAGTGATGTTTCTTAGGTGAAGACGATGATGATCTCCGACAGCTTCTACTCCTTTCCTTATAGTGGGAGTTGTGTCTTATCTTTCGTATATTATACTCTCTTAGTAGCTCTTGTATCTGTTTAGATTAGTTCTTTGGAAGGGTTGTGCTGGTGTTTTAAAAGAAGTTTTCGTTAACCCATAAAAGGTGTTTTATTTAAATCAAGATTGAGATATTCTTTATTGTTAAAAATGAGGAAACATTGTTTTTCTGTTTATTTTGCATTACCTGTTTTCAAAATGGGTCTAACGGTTCTCTTATCTAGGTCTTAGAATAGGTGCCCGCATAGCTCGATGGATTGGGTCGTGACACTTTAACCTAATATAAGATTATAAGTCTAACAATACTTATTAATTAGGCAAAAATTTATTAAAAAATTAAAATAACTAAAAATAATTTTCTTTATTAATAGTAATTTTAAGGGATTAGGTTGTTCAGTACAATATAAATAAAGGAACAAAATTGACCTCAATTTTGTTTTTTGATGAAACACAAAGGATATACAAATAAGGTGCTACTATTATTTAATCTATTTAAAAATTTGAATCATATGTTAATAATGGGTAAAAATATGTATTAACAAATTAAGTTTATTTAATTAAAATCAGATACTAATTAAGGCTATACATCATATTTAGGTAGGAATTTTATAAAATTTGATTAATGTGACTTTTTTGATGATCAGACCAATGTAATATGATTTTTATATAATATAAAAAAGAAAAATCACTTCTGCCTAATTAACACAGAATTGAATAATCATCCACGAAAATTTAGAATTGCTTTCATTATTATTTTTTATTTTACATAAGCAAAGTTAAATTATATAAAATAAAAAAAAATCAACATATTCATTAAATGTAGGTGATACTTCTTCCGCTACTGCTTAGGTTTACATGGTTTAGAAATATATTTTCCCAAATGTGAATATTTTAAAGTATTACTGCGCTGTTTTGTATTACTTGCCCACATTTTTAAAAATATTTTTTAAATTACTTTTTTTATTCATTTTTATTTGTTTACTTTAGACTTTGCACGCACCATACATAATAATAACTAATATAAGTATTTTACTTTATTATTTATTTTAATTGATGTATAATCCTGAGAAATGATTTGAACAACGGCAACACCAGAGCCAAAACCATCTTCAGAATCTGATCTTTCTGAAGAAGGAAATATGAAAATTAAGGCGGTTAATATTGCCTATACATTTGAAATTGAGGATAAATTTAACCCTTAGAAACTTGTGATATCATTTTTACGAGAGTCTAAAGAGCTAAAATGAAGAAAAAATTATAAGGTCCACTTGTTGCGCCGTGAATGAAGCAAAAAAGAAGCACTTGTCTGTTCTGAAATCTGTCATAAAATGTTTAAGATATCAGAGTATTGATTTTTCATAACTTCTTCTCGATTGGCAAATCAATGAGAAAATAATGAACAAAGTAAGAAAGAAAGTAAGCAAGAAACAAGTGACTAAGAAATTGTGGGTCCATTTATGTATTTAATCTCAAATTGTTGCAAGTGCAACAAAGTCTCCAATTGCTGCAAGACAACAAATGTCAAAAGGGATCTTGTAACAAATGTCAAAAGGCGGATTTAATAAATCTACCACTTTGAATTGTTGCTCTTAAATGTGGGATAAAATTTCACTATAAATAGAAGCATATTTTGCTCATTTGAAGATATAACAAAATAAAGAGAGCAATAGAGAACATTGAAAGTAATTCACTGTCTATTTTTTAGTTTGTGAAAAAATAGTGTGTGACAAATATTTTAGTGAGTTATGTGAAATAAAAGAGTAGTCGTCTTTTGATACTATCAAGTTGTCATCACTATTATTGTATCATATTTACACTGTTATAATATTTGATATCATCGTTACTCTCTTGCTATTGCTATTGCTGTTTAGCGTGGATGTCACGATTCAAAACTAGGTGTGATGACACTCGTCGTATCCCACTAGGACAAGTCAGCTTAAACCAAAAACTATTATGAAAAACAATGCCAAAATACTAAATAGATCATATAAACAAAAGCGAAAGTCTTAAATAATCTCGAATAACCCCCAACATATGATTGTCATGTTACAAGCCACTAGTAAATACAAAATGAAAGATAAATACAAGTCTCAAATGTCTTTGTATCTCAAATAAAATAAAGCATAAGTAAAAGGGACAAGGAAGATCGCCGGATGTCAATCAACTACCTCTTAAAGTCACATCAAAGCCTCGTAGGATAAGGGATAACTCAAACTCACTGTCCAGACTCGGAACCTACACAAGTGTAGAAGCAAGGAGTGAGTACCAAATAAAACAGTACTCATTAAACCAACTAATAAAATTAGGTAAATCTAATAAAATTTGGGAGCTCCGTTCATCCCAATCGAACCTCCATAACTACAACCTGCACTAAAAATCAGCTCAACCTAGAGTTCCCAACACACCGCTCAAATAAGTCACATAATTACAGTTGTGTCATCACAAGACAGAAGTCACAAGTATCATACGAATCATACACAAAAGTCAATACACCATATATAAATATGCAAGGATACTCATGCACAATCAATAGCCGAACATCAGTCACATTTATCGATAATGACCTCGGCATCACACTCTCACCAAAAATGACCTCGGCATCACACACTCTCGTCGGCAATGACTTCGGCATCACACTCTTGCCGAAAATGACCTCGGCATCACAATCTTATCGAAAATGATCTCGATATCACAATCTCGCCGGAAATGACTTCGGCATCACAATCTCGCTGAAAATGACCTCGGCTTTACAATCTCATCAAAAATAAGCCCGGCAACACAATCTCGAGAAAAATGACCTCGACATCACAAGCTCACCGAAAATGACCTCGACATCACAATCTCGCCAGAAATGACCTCAGCATCACATATGTCCATCTTATCATAGTATTCAAGAACAAAATGCAAATTGGCATATTCACACAATAATAACAACAACAACAACAACCCAGTGAAATCCCACATCGTAGGGTCTGGGGAGGGTAAAGTGTACGCAGACCTGACTCCTACCAATGTAGGACGGCTGTTTCCGAAAGACCCTCGGCTCAATAGAAGCATAAAAGCATAAAAAAAAAAGGTCAGACAAGAGTATTAAAAGTAGATAAATAGATAACGAAATAATCAAAGCACAAAAAGCAGTAGGTATTATTAGATAGTAGCATAAATACCATAAATCAAAGTACAAGGAATCATAGTGCATTAATACGCCTACGGATAAGGGGGAGAAATGCCACTATGTGCTAGCCCTCTACCCTAATGTGTGTCCTCCACACCCTCCTATCTAAGGTCATGTCCTCGGTAAGTCGTAAATGCGTCATGTCCTGTCTGATCACCTCTCCCCAGTATTTCTTCGGCCTACCCCTACCTCTTCTGAAACCATCCATGGCCAACCTCTCACATCTCCGCACTGGTGCATCTGGGCCTCTCCTCTTCACATGCCCAAACCATCTCAGTCGCGTCTCCCGCATCTTGTCTTCCACCGAGGCCACTCCTACCTTGTCTCGAATAGCCTCATTTCTAATCCTGTCGCTTCTAGTATGCCCACACATCCATCTCAACATTCTCATCTCGGCAACTTTCATCTTTTGCACGTGGGAGACCTTAACTGGCCAACACTCCGCCCCGTATAACATAGCTGGTCTAACCACCACTTTGTAGAACTTGCCCATTCACACAATAATAAGAAATGACAAATTCAAGAAGTTCACAATTACAATAAATCTATAAGATCATTTCATCAAATACACATCCATATCAAGATCAAGACATTTCACACTTTTCCATCACAAGATTAGCACACACTGCCTTTTTGTTAATTCTATTTATTAATTTAGGTTAATTGATGTAAAAATTTAACCCACAACCTCATTTTTATTACTCCACAAAACACATAGGAAAGGAAATTTGAAAATTCTACAAGATTTAACAAAATTTTAAAAGTTCACTTGCCTTAATCAAGTCACGATCAATCAATCACTTGAGTCTTATCCTTTCGAATAGTATCTGAAACACTACAATGTAATCAAATAATAATCTACAATAAGATTTTGGAACTAACAACACCAAATTCACAAAATTCAGACAAAATAATCCAAATGACTCAAAATTTCGATTCCAAAAACGAGGTTCACTTCTGAAATTTTTTACATGAAACGTCCGCCAAGGTATTTGGAATCTATTAGCAAAAACTATTTTAAAAATTGAGTTGAATTCAACTCATAATCACCACTATTCATTTGAAAACTCAAGCTCTTGAAAACCTTAAATTTGCCAAATAAAATGTCAATTTTTGATGTTAAAATCACATTTGTTAATGGGGAATTGAAGATTTAGGGTCAAAGACACTTACCCAATCAATTTACAACAAACTCCTCTTTAAAAATGACTCCAAGAGGTGTTCCAAAACTTAAAATAGTAAAAATGGAGTTTAACACCGAAATCAGTCCCAAAAATTGTCACGTCTCGGGGGTTACCCTAGACGTGGACGACACTCAAAAATCATTACTGGCTTCTAAGCGAACCATTTGGCCTAGTCCATATCCGTTCATTCATTCAATCAGCGAAAGACTTAAAATAAAGAGACAAATAGGTGGGCAATTCCAATCAATAATCTAACTCAAGGAAGAAAGATCATAGGCCAATAAATCAAAAGCCAATCTATGTCATGAGAATAGTTTGACAAAAACAATTTAAGGAATAGAAATACTCAATCAACCCATCTTTATCTAGTCTATGAAGTCTCTATCACTACTGTCTAAATGGTGTCAATGACAGGTTCATTACTACCTCAAATCAAAATAAAAAGACTAAACTCAAAGCAAGAATAACATAAGTGATATCCTCTAAATGCAGGGGAGGACTCACCAATCAGCTGAATATGAACAGATCATCGACGGTGCGCCTGTTGATGATCTCTAAAAGTTGTCTTTGCATCATGAAATAATGCAGATCCAAATAGAAGTCAGTACGTGAAATATACGAGTATGTAAAATAGATGAAAATAACAAGCTCAAGATATACTCAACTCAAATAACTCGACTCTAGATAATAACTCAGCTCGGTAAAATAACACAAGTTTAAAAGTAAAACTATGCTTTAAGACGAACTCAATAATATGCAACTCAGTCAGATCATATCATAGACTATCATGCATTATTTTGGAGTTTCTCTAATCCGACAATCATCACTTATGAGCCGGTGATGTACACAACGAGTCAACGTTGTTGCCACATCCGTTTGATACTTTACCAAGATAGGGTACAAATCAACTAATCTTGGATCCACAATCAATCAAATCAAGTCCTCTTTTAGGACAAAAAGGGAAACATTTGATTTTACGGTTCAATCCTCTCCTACGCTAGCTACGTAGTTTATTGAGTTCGAGTTGTAATTTACTCTCACTTAATTTGATATTCGATACTCTTCCCAAGACTCAATATGTTCATCAGATTCCAATCAATCCCTTCGATTAACTCAAATCAATCAGTTCAATCAAACCATTCGACTGGTCTTATTGGACTCTTTTCAAAACTCAATCTCATCTTGAATTATTAGATTCTTTTAAATCAACTCAATGAAATCAACTCATTGAGACTCAGTACTCAATTCTTTAAAATATTTTGAAAATATGCAAAGACTCAATTTAAAAATTGTACTTTGTTAAATACATGACAATCGTTAATCTTAACTCAAAATAATGCATAGTGAAATCATTATCAAAATAATTATAATTTTAAATACTCTTTCAACTCAACTCAAGCTCGGTTCAATCCCAGTCAGGACAATCACAATTTGTACCTTCAAACTCAATTTATGCATAAAATCAAATACAATCCTCAATTAGGGTTCATGTGAATGAAAACATAAATATGTATCTCAAATAAATTACTCAACTCATTAATATCATCAATACGTGTTTAAATAGGTACTAGAAAATTAACAAGATAACAGATAATTCAAGAATTCAATTCAAGAAACTTGGGATCTCAAACTCAAACTCAATTTAGGTCAATAGAAGTGAAATGGTACATGGACGAACTCAGTCCAACGTTTAGGTTAGCCTTACACACCTGGAAATCGAAGGGACGATCAAGAGTTGAAGGAATTGTTTGAAAACCTTGAACCCTACCTTTTTTTCCCTCTCCAATTCTCTTCTCTCAATGTTCTAATGTTAAATAAGAGAAAATACCCTCAGGATACTGATAAGTGATGAATTTTAGTGCCAAAACAATTTGGGTTAAATTAAGAAAAGGTGGGAAAAAGTTTGAAATGCCCTTCATTAAAAAAATCTGAAAAATGGGGTTTGGGCATACTACTGGCGCGTCATGTCAGGACCCAAACTACTACAGCTTGTTGCGGGCGCATTGCTGGCTCGCTGCGCTAGGACCCAAACAACTGTAACCGGTTGTTGACACCCAATTTTGACCTACCCATAACTACTTTTCGAATTGCTATAGGCATTTTTCAAAATTATTTCTTTATTAAATAAATAAATTTATATTTATTTTTACCCAATAAATCATATATTTTGACATTCGTAATTTATAATATTATTTCTATTTATTAATATTATTACTATTATTTTTATTATTTTTATAATAAGCTTAATACGTTCAAATATTTATTTTCGTGTCTATTTAGTATATATTATATATGTGTGTATTTTCTTTACATAAAATATATATATATATTTCTTAACTAAGTTTATTTTATAACTTACTTATTCATGTTAATAGGTAAATATTACATATCTATTTTTATACGTTTTATATACAGGTGCATATAAAAAGATTATTACTTAATTAAGTTTGTTATATATTTTAGTTAACTATATTAATTATACGTCTATTTAGTACATACTCTATACATACGTACTTTATATATATATACATACATATTTATATAGTATATACATTAATAGTTATTTTATGTACAAAAATACTATTACTTAACAAATTTATGATTTTTACTTATTCAATATGTATTTGGTAATTAATTAGATGACATTTTATTTTTATAACTAATTAGAATTATAGCCTAACCCAATTTAATATAGTCTATTTAATTTCAATCTCATCCGTTCGTTTGATTGATCGGACGACTCCCATTCATCCTTATCTCTCTCCATCTCTAACCACCCTAAACCTAAACTACTTTTTTATTATTATTTTTGGTCATCTTCTCAAAAAAGAAGACAACAATCAGCAGCCGCCTCCCATCACCACCATAGCAACCTCTCTCTCCGTCGATCTCTTCCTCTCGCCGGCGAACAACACCACCAAACGACCCCTCACCGCGCTGCTGCTCCATCGCAGCAACACCTGCAACCAGCAGCCCCTCATGCTGTTTCTCTTCCGACGAACAACCACGTACAGCAGCGACACACAACAGCGTCGACATCGTCGGCGAGAAACGCAACGATCATCTGCTATTTCTCCTCCACAGCGTCTCCTCCGAGCTGTTGGCCGTCGAGCAGCAACGCAGCAGCCTCCTCCATCGACGAACATCAGCAGCTTCACCAACGCAGCAGTAGCAACTGTTCTTCATCTTCTCCACGCAACAGCCATGACGACGTCGTTCTCCCTTGTCCTCACACTCTTCTTCTCCGACGGCAGCAACACGAGCGGCGCCGCCATTTAGACGAATAGGATGAGAGGTTGAAGACGGATCTTTATGGTACATTTTCATTTAACTCTTATTTCTATGTATTGTTCATACTCCATTTATATTTATTGTGCACATGTTGGGCTGATTATATTTTTGTATTCGATGTTCTTAACAAATTTCTTGCTCGAAAGATCTAGATCTTCTCATATTTAACTATGTTTTACAGATTTTTGTTTTCATAACTAATATTGAGTTGATTGATTGCTTTGTCTATTATTCTTATTCTCTTGTTTGTAAGATCCATATTGTTGTAACATCCCCTAAAAACGTTGTATACGATGTTTCAATTTTCGCCTAAACATGATACAGGCTCTGTATTTTGGGCATAACTTTTCATAGGAATATCCAAATTGAGTGATTCAAATTTCTGAGTAACCATAAGATCATTACCTACAACTTTTATGAAGACCATATTTTAAGATTCGAAGTTTAAGTAGGTCAAATAAATTAATTTTTGTAAGGTAGGATGTTGTGACGGAAATGAGTATTTATAGAAGAAAAATCATATCTCACTATAGGTTTATCCTAATTGGTTGATTCCTGAACGATATGAAACTAGACTTCCATATCTACAATTCTTATGAAGACACCAAATCCTAATAAGGAATTTATCTTATTCAAACGTAGCTCCCAAAAAAAGTATTCTGTCAAAGATAACTCATATCACCTACCATAGAAAGATCTAGATACATTTGACATCACTCATGACATAAATTGTCCTCCATTTAACATCATCCATGACATCAATATATTCCACTAAATTTTCAGATTTTTCTTTATAATTATTTTATTTATTGTCAGATCCCTCTTTTCCACCTATAAATACCCACCTTATTTTCTCATTTTATTCATCAAGCTTTCTCAAGCAAATCTTCTCTCTATACACTTCTTTACACATTCTCAAATATAGTTTTAGTTCTTAGTAGTGAAGAAATACTATTTCGGTGATTCATATACTCCGGGTAGTACACAAAACGTTCCGGCGAGGAGAGAAGCTAGGACTCAAGAGTGTTCATTAAGTCTTTCGGTATCAACTAAAGCTTCGGTCTCCAGGTATGTAAGGCTTTAATGAGAGTATTCCTTCCACTCTCATGTCTAAATTATTTTGATTATATGATAAATTATATTTATTTTCTTTAAGCTCTACTCTAAGTCATGTGTGTGTTTATCCATGGGTTCTTCCACCCATGTAGTCCAAAAACTCTTTCAATTAAATATCTTGATTTCAAGTAATATTTTCTTATGGTAAATTCTTATTTTTACTTAATAGTATGAATCATGGTTAAACTAATGATTATTGCTCTATTTTGATGCAACATAATTTCATATATATGAATTGATGGTTTACAAGTAATTCCTCTATTTATCTATTTAAAGGCTCTTGAAATTCATGGTGGGTTGTTTAAAGCATGATTTTTAATTAATGGATTTCAAAGTATTTATGAATATTTATTTCCATACATATTTGCAAGTTGAAGTGATTTGAACCCACCTAGTTTTATTATGTTTTTAATAAAGTTTGACTTGAAAGCTTTGACTCCAAATAAATGTTTATGAAAGCAATATCTATGATCAAAAAGGGAGTCTTATGAAATGAAAGAATGATGAAATGACATGAATCATGGATTCTTTATGCAATAAGGACAATTCTTGCATATTTGAATTATCAAATATTTTAATGAGCTATTCTACCGAATATGATCTTTGAATTCTCAAGTTATATGCTATGAATATTTTGAAGTATTAAACTATTCCGTAGGATTGACTTAGCACCGAATGAGGCATTGAGGTGGGTTTCGGTAAGGGAATCCTAGTAGCAACCCCTTGTCTCATTAACTATGTGCCAACATAGGAGCCCTTGTAGGCTTAGGCTAATGGATCCATAAATAGCCCTTAAAGTTAAAGTTAAAGAAATGAATGAAGTTGACGGAGTTCTACCCGGCAAGTAGTCTCCCCGGCCAACGTAGGGGGTTATGTTGGATTCCATGTAATAGCTCGCATGGTCTTAAATGTCGGTTATGGTTAATTTCCCACAAAATGAATGTTTTAAAGGATATATATATGATTTATTATGCATACATTAAATTATGTTCCATATTACATAAACTTTTAATGTTTTCTCAATGTCCATGCATCCTTACATACTTAGTACATTCAAAGTACTAACGCATACTCTTTTGCCTACATGATATCACCATGTAGGGATCAGTGCTCCTCCTACTCGTTCTCCTCCACGTGGCTAGTTGATATTCCATTGAAGACTACTTTTGGTGAGTTCTCATGTTCCGGGAACAATACTCCTTTATCTTTCTAGCTTATGATATGTTAAGATATTTTACTATGGCATTTCTTCTATTATGATTGAGGGTGAGCTAGGGACTTGTCTTAGCCCCGTTAAATTTAATAGTTAGAGGTATTGTTGAACATATGTAAGTTGAAGATTTACTATTATGATTTCCGCTTGTTTATTTATCATCATTACCTATGAAAGGCTAAAAGAATGCTACGAGGCTTGATTGAGGTACTTTCGGATTTCTCATTCGCCATGTCACGTCTAGGCCCTAGGCTTGGGTCGTGACAATTGTTCACATGTTACTACATCACTTTAGTTCTTTATTTTTGCTCCAAATAATTTGATAAACTCAAGATTCAAAGATTTTTGTTCATTCTTAATCGATTGAGATCACAGAACATGTTTATGTTGTTTTTGTCCATGTTCATGTTCATGTTCATGTTCATATTACTACATTTTAATTATGCACAAGTTTAGATCGTTCTATTGAAGACATATCTTTACAAATTCTCTCAGGTATTATCGTTCTAATCATTAGTGGTTTAAACTTTATTTGTTGAAGTTTAATTTGCCTATGAATTTAATATGAGTTTTATGATGCTGCTTGTTATGTGAGAATCATGAAATTGATAATTTTGCCTTAACTTGAGTTCAATGATTTTGCATTTATGTTAAAACTTGTAATATTTTATGTTTTTGTTTGGATCCATACAATTGAATTTATCTGCTTGGGAAATCTGGAGTAGATAAAAGTTTGATTTTTTTGTTTGAATATGTGGTTGAATAATTTCATTGCAATTATTATCGGTGGGTCCCTTTGCCATAACCTTTTGACTTTTGAAATGTCTTTTGAATAAATTTGGATCAAATCTTGAAAAGCATATATTATTTTGATTTTGTTGACAGAAGGTTGAAAATTTTGTCACCTTCTTTTGAAATATGTGCTCTTCTTATTACTTATTTGAAAAAACAAAAAGAAAAAAGTCTTGACTAAAATCTTGCCTAGCCATTTTTCTGGATTTTCTTGTTTTTCTTGATTGCCTTTTACCATTATAAGACTCATTTTCATTTCAGAGAAAAGAAGGGACACAGACAGAGAGAAAGAAAAAAAAACATAGGGAGTATTGAAAGAAAAAAAAAGGAAACATTCTACTTTACATCATCAATACATCAAACAAAAACAAAAACAAAAACAATAACAAAAAAAGTTTCTAGCATATTTTGATACTCTGTTTTTAGCTTGTCTTCACAGTTCGGATTTTTATTTACTTATTCTTCCTAACTAAAGTGTCGAGGTTAGTTCCAACCATTCTTTATATGTTAGCTTATTTTTTTTTAAAAAAAAATGTTCTTGCTTTGCTTGTTCACTCTACTGAAGTGAAATCATATATTCATGTTATACCTCTATATTATTTGTATACTGCTTGTATTTTCTTTATGATTTAGCAGGATTTGGATTCCAAATGCAAGACATGAAGATGTTCATTTGGAACAAGATTCAAATAATTTTAGTTCCTGTTTTATTACTTCTATTTGTGTATTATTCTTTCTTAATTATTTTGGCATGTAATGATAAACTCTGTATATAATAAAAAGGGGAAAATACAAGGGGAGGGAATATACTTGCTACTTGTTTATTTTATTTTTTAGTTTATCATAAATTTATGTGTGTTTGTGATACATGTGATCTAGTTATACTATTCATTGCATGCCCATTTATTCATGATATAAGTATTTTATTTTTACAAGATGTTTACTTTAATCAAAAAATAAAATAAAATAAAATGATCTAAGGATAGTTTGATAATTGTTTATTATCATATATGTTTCAAAAAAAATAAGTTACCTATTTTATATGTGTTATCTTTGTTTATTAAATTTTAAATCTCATTAGAATAATTGCTTTGATGATTATTATACATTATAACTTGCCTTTGAAACTTAAAACCATGTTTATAGTTTCAAATAATAACTTTGTCATATTAACTATTTAAGCATTATATATGTAGGATCTACTAAATAATTTTGAACATGATGATAATCATATTTAGATTCGAATGTCATTTCATATAGATATCATGCCCATAGAATTTTATAATTTTAATATAGCATGTCCATATATATTTTAATTAACATTTTAACATACTATTTTGTATAGACATCATGTCCATAGGATTTACAATTTTAATATATCATGTTTATATATATTTTAATTAATATTTTTAACATGCTAATCATTTAGAAATCATGTGCATAGGATTCTATGTTAAATATCATATAGCAAATCATGCTTATAGGACTTAATGAATATTTAAATATTTATAGTGTTATGGGCCTTATTAGATATTTTTTAAGCTCGTTATATTGATGTAATAAATATTGACAAAATATTATTAGATAGTTTCAATATGAAATAATTCCTAGCTTGAAAGATTTTTCTTTGATATTTTGTTTAGAAATCATGCCAATAGGATTTTAATAATTATTTATCATATTATATAGAAATTGTGTCTATAACATTTTAATAAATATTTCAACATATAATGGTATTAAAAACATGCTTACTATTTTTCATAAATTTTCAATATATTGTTAGAAATCATGCTTATAGAAATTTAAATAAGTTTTCATAATATTATTTTATAAAGAGATTATGCCTGTGACATTTTAATAAATTTTCAACACAACATTTAGAAATCATATTTATATTATTTTAATAAATTTTCAGCATGCTATTAACTAAAAATCATGTTAGTAGGATTTTATAAATGTTATTAGTTAATAATTAAAAATTATCAAGAATGTCTTTATTTTAGCATGTTTGAATTTTTGCATTAAATCTCATACATCTGATTGTATGCACACATATATAATTATTATAATTTTTACTATTTATCTGTGTTTTCAAGCATGCTAAATAATTAATCTAGAGGCTTACTTGAGATTTTATGTGCTAACTGCTCGTCCCATCTGTTTTGTTTGGCGATGTGTCTAGTTAGGATGACTATATTTTTTTTAGTCTAAAACCCACTCTAATAGTACGTCCAATGCCTATTGGATATTAAGTTGGGACGTTAGACATCTTTAGGACGTTAGATTTTATTATTTCTTTTATATCGTTTTAGGATTATAATGTCACGCCCCGAGAGGGTACCCTAGGCGTGGCCGGCACTCAGAAACCATCTCTGGCCTCTGAGAGAACCACTTGGTCTCATCACTTATTCATTCATCAGCGGAAGACTTAATAAGAATACTTATATGGGCTCTCCATTAACAACATCTAATGAAAGAAGAATTTTTTTTAGAAGAAGTAGTTTCAAAGGAGAACTACTCCAATTACATTATTAAACTCTGTCTATGAAGCCTCTAATACTCTTAGATGGTGCCAATGACATATCCATGGCTACCTTAAAAGAAACATAATACTCAACAATAATTAAAGGATAAAGAGTTCCTCCGAATATAAGAAGGACTCACCAAATAGCTAAAAAATAATGATCTTCAACGAAGCGCCTGTTGAGGATCTCTAACACCTGTATCTGCATCATAAAACAATGCAGATCGAATGACGTCAGTACGTGGAATGTACGAGTATGTAAAATGGCAGAAAGGTAAGGACAAATATCAAGAAACTTCTCTCAAGAAAACTCAGCTCAGAACTCAACATCATCTCAACATCAATATGTAATGCAAGTTTAAAATATAATAATAAAAATAATAGTAACAAGCAATGCTTACTCAATTGGGAGTTTCTCTAACCGATAACCATCACTTATGAGCTAGCGATGATACAACGAAGCGATGTCGTTGTCACATCCATCCAATACCTTGCCAGGGTAAAGGACATCACCATCTTGGATCCACTCATCAAAGTCCTCTTTTTGGGACTTAAGAGGCATAGCCTCCATCTTACGCTGGCTACGTAGTTCTGGGGTTTGAGTCAATTAAACTCTTACCCAACTCGGTGCTCAATACTACTCCCAAAATATGTGCTCATATTAAACTCATCATCTAGTCTCATTGGACTTTAATTTAAATCATCAAACTCATCTCATTACCTCTTCATCAATTATTATACTTCGAAAACATCATTTACATCTAATCAAAACATCTTGCTCAAAACATCATTTACTCAAAATATCATTTAAACTCAATTCTTTTGCTCTTTCAAAACTCAATAAAATACATATATAGTATTAATTCATATCACTCTTTTTATCAATGAAAATATTAAAAAGCCAACATATTTACTCAAAATATGTGTAAAAATATTCATGAACATCAAATCAATTAAGATTCATGGGAAAGTAGCCATGAACAATAATTTCAATAATATGAGAGATAATAATAATAATAATAATAATAATAATGCATAAATATATCAAACTCAATAGAAGAAGAATTATTTCATTTAGAATTCAAGATTTGGATAAAACTCAACTATAACTCAATTATAATAAATTTAAATATTGGGCGCATGGACGAACTCAATCCAATGCTATGAAAGCCTTACATACCTTAAATCGGAAGCTTTACTTCGAATTGAAACACTCTTGGACCCCTAGCCTTTTCTTCTCGCCGGTTTATTTTGTGTACTACCCCAAGTATAAGAATCACCAGAGTAGTATTTTTATACTACTAAAACTAAAACTATATTTGAGAAGGAGTAAAGAAGTATATAGAGAGAAGAGTTGCTTAAGAAAGCTTGGTGAATAAAATGAGGAAATAAGGTGGGTATTTATAGGTGTGGAGGAGGGACCTAACAATAAATAAAAATAATCATAAAGGATGATCTTGAAAATTCAATGGAGAATTTTGATGTCATGGATGATGTCAAATGGTTCTAGATCTTTCTATGGTAGGTGAGATGAAATCTCTTTTAACAGAATATTTATTTTCGAAGCTGCATTTGAATAAAATAAATTCCTTATTAGGATTTGGTGTCTTCATAAGAATTGTAGATATAGAAGTCTAGTTTCAGTTAGTTCAAGAATCATCCAATTTGGAGCATTCTACATCGAGATATGAATTTTATTCTACAAACACTCCATTCCGTCACAGCACTATGTCTTGTAAAGATCAATTTATTTAATCTACTTAAAATCCGAATCTTAAGATATGTTCTCATGAAAGTTGTAGGTAATGATGTTGTGGTTATTCAGAAATTTGAATCACCTAATTTGGACCATCCTATGAAAAGTTATGCCCAAATTACTTTAGGCATGAGAGAACATAATCAAAATACTTTTAGAACATGATCAAAATACTTTAGAACATGATCAAAATATTTTAGAACATGATCAAAATTCTTTAGAACATGATCAAAATACTTTAGAACATGATCAAAATCTTTTCATGCCTTCATATAAGGACTTTTGATAAATCAACAATTTAATGCATTTAAAAGCCAATATAAGTTAATATAAGATAGGTAATTAAATTTCATATATTTAATAATCTATGCATTTGGAATCATGATATGAAAAATCCATAAAGTTTCATGCTTGAATTAAATAGAAAACTTTGATAATTTATTTGGACTTCATGAAAGAAAGGATCCATGAATCAATAATATTTAGGGAGTGTTACATATAACAATAAATAAACTTAGGAGGGGTAGGGGTAGATAGGCCCTTCGGAAATGATGGAAGTCGACCCAAGCAGAAAATGACAAAGTACTATATTTTTGTCTTTCGATTAATAAGCCGGCGCTGATCCGAAGAATATGAATACATGAATATTTTTATCCTGTCTATTTTAAATATTTTTGTTTGTATCTATCTGGGGTAGTTTAATGTCACAAACTAAAAAATTTCCTTTTAGGCGTCATTAATTTCTATTGCTTTTACTCTTATTTAATTAGTTGATGATATTTATTTATCCTGTGCTAATTCTAACATTAATTGTTTAATTTAACTTAATTAAATCCCCTAAAGAGAAACCATTTTTGTTTCATTGATTTACTTAAATTATCTCTCCTTTATTTAATCATTTTTCATACCAAGTCTATTTTTATCCTAAATATTTTTAAACTTAGAGCCCGTTTGGATGAGCTTAAAAAAAGTAACTTTTATGTATGAAGTGCTTTTAGAACTTTAAAGTGCTAAAAGTTATTTTTATAAATAAGCAATTGAGTGTTTGGATAAAAGTGCTTAAATGAGGAAAATTATGTGAATTTTAGGGTTAAAAGAATAAAAAGGGTAGTTTGGGAATTTAGTTAAAATATAAGGGATATAAAAGTAATTTCCATGATCAAAGAAAATGACTTTAAGCACTTAGAAAAAAAAACTTAGTAATCCTAACTTTTCATTTTTGACTGACTTTAAGAACTTTCTGGCTTAAAGTTAGCATTAGACAAATACGTCCAAAAGCTGAAAAGGGGCTTTAAGTTGGTCAAAACCAACTTAAAGCCAATCCAAACGGGCTCTTATACTTCTTTCAAATTGCTTAATGCTTCAATTATTGTTAAATTACATTTTTCTAAAGTTAGTCAAATAAATTTCAAATCGTCGGACAACCGCATGTTAGCGGCTATTTTAAGTGCTAAAACCTTCTTAAAATAGTAATATGAACCTCGTACCTTTTTTTTCTAAATTTTTAAGACTTAAATCTGTTAGAGTCTTTTAAATTAAGTTTTCTTAATTTCTTTAAAAAATTAAGTGGCGACTCCTCTTTTATTAAAATTGATTTTTTTCTCTATAAAGTTGAAATTAATTTTAAACCATCTTTTTTGACATAACACCGGTAATTCTAATCTGGTAGTTTCTGGTAAAATAGTCATAATATTTTACTCTAAACTCAAAATGAGGCAAACTTTATGGCGTTAGAAAGATGAGTAGATATTTAACTTGATAGGTCATGGGGCACCTAAATCTTAATATTATGAGAGCTATAATTGTTTGAAGTTGACTCTTATATGATCTTATACGGAAATTCAATCGGTAAATGATCTTTGAACTCGACTTAGTACTAGAGGTTCCTTATTACCCTAATTCACCTATAATACACCTCGAATACTTAGGAATTGATCCTAAAACTATATATAATTAGGAATCATCGGGCTCGGGTCTATACTTATAAGAAGAATGGTTCGGGTCTTAGCTTAAAATATTTTGGGTTATAACAAGAACCTCCCTCTAATATTGCGATCGCGACCTTCAATTTGCTAAAGCAAACCCTGAAAAAAACTAGGCCCCCGCAAAAGAAAAGGGTCTTGGCTTAAATGGAGGTTGCGATAGCGACCTTTTTATCGCGAAAGTGATCACCGCCTCAAGCCAACCTGTTGCGAAAGTGAAAGGTCTTTGCTAAAGCGGAGGTCGCGAAAACAACACTCCCCTCGCGATAATGAGATCAGGCACTAGAACACAACAATACCATAAGTCTCAAATATCCTCTGAATGGATTCTCAAGGTTCATTCGAAAACCCGTACATACAAGCCACATATGGTACCCCACTAAATTCGATATTTCAAAC
Source organism: Solanum dulcamara (assembly GCF_947179165.1). NCBI lineage: Eukaryota > Viridiplantae > Streptophyta > Magnoliopsida > Solanales > Solanaceae > Solanum > Solanum dulcamara. The sequence goes on from NC_077242.1 coordinate 13,831,249, forward strand.
TCAATGGAGTCGTCACAATTTAAATTTGAGGTCTTCTTGACCTAGAATGAAAGCCATTCTTGGCTCTCAAGATGTCTAGGACATTGTAGACAAAAGGTATACAAAACCAGCTAATGAGGAAACTTTATCACAAAATGATAAAGATGTCTTGTTAAGGACAAGAAAGAAAGATCAACAGATCTCTCATCCGTCAGATGTATTGTAGCTGATGCAATCATCTCAAAAGAAGCTTGGGAGATTTTATAAAATTCTCTCCAAGGAGTTGGTAAAGTAAAAAAGATAAAACTTTAAACTCTAAGGGCTGATTTTGAAGTTTTAAAAATGAAAAAATCTGAATCTATTTTGAATTTGTGTTGAAGATTGATGGTTGTTGTGAATCAACTAAGAAAGGTATGTGGAGGAAGTAGATGATGTGTGTGTGGTATAAAAGATCCTTTGCTCTTTAACACCTAAATTTGATTATGTGGTATGTGCTATAGAGGAGTCTAAAGATTTAGACTCTATGACGGTAGAACAATTGTAACGTTCTTTACAAGCCCACAAAGAAAAGATGAAAAGAAGAGCCATTAGAGAAACTTCGTAAAACTCAGGCATCCTAAGATTCTGAAGGTGTAAAAATGTAATGACCCTCAAGGTCATTTTTGGAATTTTTGTAAAATGACCATTTTACCCCTCCCTTTAGATGCCCCGAGTCATTTCTAATTGTTACCAGGTGTTGATTTTTAGAAAATCCTATGAAAAGTTAAGTGTTTGGAAATTATGAGTTTCATAAGCTTTAAATGTTAAAAAAGTGGTATTTGGGGTCAATTGAAGCTACGAGTCTCAGAATGAAATTCTGTCGATTCCAGCAGCTCCGAAATGTTGAAATAGGCTTAGGAGACTTTACGGAATCAGTTTTGGAGCTGTAACGAAGATTTGAGGCCTTGAGTTGAGAATTTGAGGAACTTTAAGCCAAGGTTTGACTTTGGTCAACTTTTGGAGTTCCGATGCTCGGAATGGAATTCCGACAACTCCGTTGGATTCAAGAGATGGTTTTTGGTCTAGAAGAAGTATTGGTTGAATTTTTAGAGGTCCCGAGTCCATTTTGGTATTTTAAAGGCCTAAGTTAGTTTAGTTGCGACTTTTTGAGTTTTGGGCCAACAAAATCTCGAATTCAAATTTTGATAAATCGACGTGTAAAGAGGCTGCCTTATATCGTTTTCTTAGTTTAAAAATGGGGAAATTGATTTTTGATCATCTTACGTAATTTACCACCCCGAATTACGTTATAAATCTGATTTTTGAGCTTGGGGTGACGTTTAGAACCTGTTTTGGGGGTCAAATCCGGAATTTCGTATGTGGGTCCCACAATTCCCGTTTTCGACCCAAAAATTGGTCCATTTCCAAAAATTATGAAATTAGTGTCTAAACGACCGTATCGACGTTGTGGTTCTATTTTTGACAGTTTGGAAGCGTTCCGAGGTCGTTCGAAAGGGAAAAGCTCCAGCACAGTGATTTGAAGCTCGCGTGTTTAGCCTACAGGTAGGCTACGGTTTACCTTTCTTTAGATTGAGTTGGAATGTGTGAAAGCATGTTGAAATAGTTGGGATTTTGGTTGGGTAGTTTAATTGTATATCTCAGGTGTTAGAAATCATGTTTTAGGCTTGTTATCGGGTTTTTCGGGTATTTAGAAGTAGATGTATCTTGTCGTTATTTGTTAGTATTATAAGGAGAGTTGAATGAGCATGTTGTTGATACTGTGGAGTATGTTGGCCTTAGTATAGGTGTTAGAAATTATGCTTTAGGCTTGTTATCAGGTTTTTCACGTATTTAGAAGCATGTGTATCTTATCGTTATTTGTTAGTATTATAAGGAGAGTTGAATGAGCATGTTGTTGATACTGTGGAGTATGTTGGCCTTAGTATAGGTGTTAGAAATCATGCTTTAGGCTTGTTATTAGGTTTTTCAGGTATTTAGAAGCATGTGTATCTTATCGTTATTTGTTAGTATTATAAGGAGAGTTGAATGAGCATGTTGTTGATACTGTGGAGTATGTTGGCCTTAGTATAGGATGTAAACTTTCTTTATATGCCCGGCATCGCTCCGGTGGACTTAGATCCCTGTAGAATGGTGTAGCGGGCTAGTGCCTAGTAGTTGGCCTTAGCTAGGCGATACCCTTGCTCTTAATAACACTCCCACCCATAACTCGGTATAGTCATAACTTTTGAGATGCGTTGGCAATACTAGAATTTATGATCGTTTGGCTTCGGCTCTGGTTCAAGTTTTGGCGGCATACCAGTTGACACATTGTGGAGGAAATTATCGGTACTGTTGTTGATTAGTTGGAAAGGATATATTCGAAACCATGGGATAAATTATCGGGGAGCATCCGGGTACTCAGTCCCGGCCTCCGCCGACTTGCTAGTATGACGAGCATCCGGGTATCCAGTCCTGGCCTCGATCATATCGATGTATTACAGCGAGCATCCTGGTACCAGTCCAGGCCTCGACTGCACGGATGTATTACGGCGAGCATCCGGGTACCCAGTCCCGGCCTCGACCGTACTGATGTATTATGGCAAGCATCCGGGTACCCAGTCCCGGCCTTGGCCACTTTGAACATTCGGGTGAGCATCTGGGTCCCAGTCCCGGCCTCGACCCCTAAGTCACCCCTAGATCGATTGACTCTTGGAGATTCTGGGTTTTGGAAATGATACAGTACTTCGGTTCCTGACATCGCAGATTCTTGGTTCCTAGCCTTGGTAGTTGTAGCTATTCTGTGTACTCGGCGAACTTATGGGGGTTCATCCGGGTTTTTATTTAACTTGCGTACGAGTGTCCTGGCTGGGCTTATGGGGGCCCAGTTGGGTATAGTTAGCTGTAGCTCTCATAGATAGTACTCTTTTCACTTTAGATGCTTATGTTGATTCCTATTTAGGCTTATTCCTCTTTTTCATATTGTTTTCACCTTTTCTGCTCAGTCGGCCTATGATGCCTACTGGGTACCTGTTGTTTTGGTACTCATACTACACTCTGCATCTACTTTCGTGATGCAGGACCGAGTACCATCTACTGTCACGAATAGATCGAGCTTGTTGCAGTCAGATTCGGAGACTAGGGTGATAACTTGGCATTTTTGGATCACTTCTGTCTCCTTCAGAATGGATGGCCCGTCTTTTGCCTTTTGAGACTAGCCAGTTGTTGTATATATATGTCTGGTCCACTTTCAGGAGTTGTACTCATCTTTTATTTTATAGCAGCTCTGTACTTGTGACTTCCAGGTTCTGGGAAGGATCTTTAGTTATTTAAAACATGTTTTGGTTTACTTCCGCTTATTCATTCTGTTTACTTTTATAATTCAATGCTCTTATATAGTTTTAGCCTTCAAACACACTACTTGAAGTTCCGGGTTGACGGGTTGGCTTACCTACTAGAGGGTTATAGTAGGTGTCATCATGACTTACAAAATTGGGTCGTGACAAGTTGGTATCAGAGCCCCAGGTTCGTTGGTCTCACTTGTACAGAGCTAACGTCTAGTAGAGTCTCGCGGATGGGTGCGGAGACGTCCGTAACTTATCTTCGAGAGGCTACAGGATGTCATTAGGAACGATCTCTATGTTGCTTCATTTCGTGCATTCTTGTGTCTTATTGGTTTCCTGAAATCTCATTTGTTTCGCTCTTTCATCGGAATGGTTCGTACGCACGGTACTATTGGAGATGATGACCCACCAGTTCTGGGTAGGCCTTGAGGCCAGCCCCATAGAGTAGGTAGGGGAGCAGCACTAGCTTCCGACCCGAAGATAGAGCCGAAGCTAGTAGAGGAGCATCAGGACGCTCCTATTCCTACTCAGCCAGAGGGACCACCACCACCAGCTCAGCCCCCAGCTGCACCAGTTATGACCCCAGCACTGTAGGCAGCGATTGTGCAGCTCCTCACAGCTATAGGGGTTGTACCACAGGCCCCGACCCCAGTAACATGCATACCAGCACTGCGGGATCCGTCCATCTAGCCAACACCTGAGGTTCAGCCGCCTCCACCAGTTGTTGCACCCCCGCCAACAGTTTTGGAGGGTGTGATGTCATTACAGGATCAGAAGATGTTAGGGGTATTTAGAAGACTGTCACTCCCGACATTTTCTGGAGCGTTCTTGACTACCTGTCAGGAGCAACTCCATTCCTTAGGTCTTGTGGAGTCCAGAGGCGCCGACTTCACTGCTCACCAGTTCAGAAGGGAAGCTAGACAGTGGTGGCGCTCTTATTTGCAGTCCAGGCTAGCTGGGTCACCACTATTGACATGGGCCCAGTTCTCAGAGGCTTTCCTGGCTCTATACATCCCTAGGAGTGTTAGAGACCGACTCCCGAATCAGTTTAATCGGTTGGAGAAGGGTCACATGATAATTACGGAGTACGAGGCCAAATTTCATCAGCTTTCCCAACATGCCACTATGATTCTACCCGCTGAGGAGGAGCGGGTATAATGTTTTTCTGCTCGGATTGAGACCTTACCTGAGTGTGGGGACTGAGCACTTGGTTTCTGTGGGCTGCTCTTTTCTGGATGTGGTGGATCATGCCCGCAAGATTGATATTATTCATCGTCAGGCCCAAGGGGAAAGCGATAAGAGACCCAGGCATCATGATAGCTACAATGGGTCCCAATATAAGGGCCATAATAGTTATGACAGGCCCCGCTAGAGATTCCAGCAGGATAGGTACCAGCAGGATCAGTCCAGCCGGCCGATTCAGGCTGCCCTGCCAGCAGTTGAGGGTAGTCAACTCCGTTCGGGGGGTTCCATCGCAGGGCAAAGCTCGAGGGGATCAGGTCCGCTTTCTTCCTACCGTGAACGAGTTATCACGAGTCCCTCAGCTTCAGGATGTTTCGATTGTGGCTCACTGGAGCACTGGGATAGGGAGTGTCCCGGTTGGGCTAGACCGTTGGTAGTAGCACTACCTCCACCATGAGGTATAGATCGGGGTCACGGCCGTGGCGATGGTCAGCAGGGTATTCAGGGAGGTTCCCAGGGAGGTGGTCAGGTGGTAGGGCGAATGTTCGTTGGGGAGGCCGACAGGGCCACTTCTATGCTGCTCAGGCGAGGGCAGAGGCTGAGGCATCAGATGATGTTATCATAGGTACTATCCTTATTTGTCAGCAGACTGCTTCAGTTTTATTTGATCCAGGTTCCACGTATTCCTATGTGTCTATATATTTTGCTCCACGTTTGGGTATTTCTTATGAGTCACTTGAGGTCCCGTTACATGTTTTGACCCTGGTAGGGGATTCTTTAGTAGTGGATCAGGTTTGTAGATCCTGTGTGGTGACTATTAAGGGGCATGAGACTCGGGCATATCTTATTTTACTTGATATGCTGGACTTCGATGTTATTCTGGGCATGGATTGGCTATCCCCTCATCATGCGGTTTTGGACTGTTATGCCAAGACCGTTACATTATCCATGCCTGGTATTCCCCCGGTCTTGTGGTAGGGTGTTTATAGTCGCTCACCAACTGGGATCATATCCTTTATGCGGGCCCAATGGCTAGTTGCATTCGGGTGCTTAGCGTACTTAGCTTATGTCCGTGATGTGTCTAGTGAGGCCCTTACTATTGATTTAGTTCCTGTGGTTAGGGAGTATACTGATGTCTTCCCTACTGACCTACCTGGTCTACCCCCAGATAGAGATATTGACTTTGCCATAGATTTGGAGCCGGGAACGAAGCCTATTTCTATACCACCTTACCGTATAGCTCCCACAGAGCTGAAGGAGCTCAGTGTACAGCTTGAGGATCTTCTAGGTAAAGGCTTTATTTGCCCGAGTGTGTCACCGTGGGTGCACCCATCTTGTTTGTTAAGAAGAAAGATGGGATTATGCGGGTGTGTGTTGATTACAAGCAGCTGAACAAGGTGACAAAAAAATTCATTACCCCATGCCTCGTATCAATAATCTGTTCGACCAGCTTCAGGTTGTGATTGTATTTTTTTAAGATTGACTTTAGGTTCGGCTATCACTAGTTGTAGATTAGAGCAACCGACATTCCTAATACTGCGTTTTGGACTCGCTATGGCCACTACGATTTCCTTGTGATGTCTTTTGGACTTACTAATGCCCTAACAACTTTTATGGACCTTATGACTCGAGTATTCAGTCCTTATATTGACTCTTTTATGATTGTACTCATCGATGATATACTAGTATACTCACGGAGTAGAGAGGAGCACGTGCAACATTTGAGGGTTGTGCTCCAGACCTTGAGAGACCAGCAACTTTATGCTAAATTCTCAAAGTGCGAGTTTTGGTTGGAGTCTGTGGCATTTGCTAGGACACGTGGTGTCCAGAGAGGGTATCAGGGTGGATCCGACGAGGATTAAGGTTATTCGTGGTTGGGCTAGGCCCACATCTGTTACAGAAATTCAGAGCTTTGTTGGATTGGCTGGGTATTATCGATGATTCATCGAGGGTTTCTCCACCATTGCAACATCATTGATCCATTTGACTCACTAGGATGTTCCCTTTGTTTGGTCCAAGGAGTGTGAGTCAAGTTTTCAGAAGCTTAAGGAGTGTTCAGTTCCAAAACATCAGTTTCATTTTGAGTTCTGGTTTTTCAAGTTGAGGTTGGGATTTGGGGCTTTGCGCGGGGTGTCCTTGTTTTGATTGTTTTCATCCTCATATGTTCAGGTAGCGTATGTAACTCCTTAGAGGTAGGTATTGTATGGTTCGATAGGCAATTTTCGAATTGCGTTGAAGGTTTTCGAGATAGGTAAGGATTGGTAGAACGCCCTTAGTGGCTTGGAGAAAAGGATTTGAAAACAAAAGACAAATACTTGAAATTTTGAGTGAGTTGTATCTGCCATGGTCGTGTATTACTCAATTCGGTGGTTTTGGTTTATTTTGGTTGTCCTCAATTGAAATCCAGTGTTTTGAGTCAAGTTCGGGCTAAACGAGTGAGAGTGGGAGCCCAAGAAAGGACTGAAGGAGTTTTTGGAGTTGGAAGTGAAATTGAGAATTTTCTTCTCAGCCTAAGTTCTGTGATGGCGTTGTTCAACTCGAGAGGGTGTCTAAAATTTAGGCAAAGCATGCAGGTCCAAAACCCTCGTCCTTTCGTGCCTCTAGAGAGGGATTGTACTTTTACTTTCGCGGACGAAAGTTCTTTTAGTAGTGGATATTGTAATGACCCTCAAGGTCATTTTTGGAATTTTTGTAAAATGACCATTTTACCCCTCCCTTTAGATGCCCCGAGTCATTTCTAATTGTTACCAGGTGTTGATTTTTAGAAAATCCTATGAAAAGTTAAGTGTTTGGAAATTATGAGTTTCATAAGCTTTAAATGTTAAAAAAGTGGTATTTGGGGTCAATTGAAGCTACGAGTCTCAGAATGAAATTCTGTCGATTCCAGCAGCTCCGAAATGTTGAAATAGGCTTAGGAGACTTTACGGAATCAGTTTTGGAGCTGTAACAAAGATTTGAGGCCTTGAGTTGAGAATTTGAGGAACTTTAAGCCAAGGTTTGACTTTGGTCAACTTTTGGAGTTCCGATGCTCGGAATGGAATTCCGACAACTCCGTTGGATTCAAGAGATGGTTTTTGGTCTAGAAGAAGTATTGGTTGAATTTTTAGAGGTCCCGAGTCCATTTTGGTATTTTAAAGGCCTAAGTTAGTTTAGTTGCGACTTTTTGAGTTTTGGGCCAACAAAATCTCGAATTCAAATTTTGATGGTTCCATCAGCTCCGGAATGACCAAATTAGGCTAGTAGCACTGTTGGAATGACTATCGAGTCAATCGATACGAATTTGGGGCTATTTGGTGCTTTTGACTTTGAAACTTAGCCTATAGTTGACTTTGGTCAACATTTTTGGAAAATGCGCTCGAATAAAAATTCTGACAGCGCGGTTAGTTCCGAAATGTTGATTTTGGTCTAGAACGACCCTTCGTTCGCTTTTTGAGGCTTCCGAACTAATATCGAGGCTCGTTGTGAAATATGACTTAAAATGACTTTTGGATGTGGGGCCCACTTTTTATTATAATAACCTCGTATGAGAATTCTGAATGCGCCATTGAGTCCGAAATATCGAATTTAGTAGGGTAGCATATCTGGTTTATTTTTATCGGATTCCGAACGAATTCCGAGGGTCCATTCGGAGACTTTAAATAATGAAAAACCAGAAAAATCTGGTGCAATAGTGCAGATTTTGCACCAGATTTTCAGATTTTTCTCCTCAACTTTGAACCCTCATTTCTTGAGTTCTAGAGCTCCAAATTGGGTGATTCAAAAGGCAAAATTGTGAGGTTTTTCGTGGAGAACGCATTGGAGAGATTGAAAACTGATTTGGAGCATTCGATTCAGGTAAAAATCGTGATTTTATTTGCAGCAGTATCCATTTTCGGAATGGATTTTTGAAGAACTTTGACAAGTTATTTCTTGACCAATATAAATCCGATTTGGGTGATTCCAGAGGCTATCTTGCGTGGAAATTTAAGGAGAACATCTTGGAAGTTTCAGAATCTGTTTTTGGCATGTTGTTCGAGGTAATAAATTGATTTTTAGCTGCAGATTTAGTGATTTTCGGAATGAAATTTTATTGAATTTTGAAAGAGTGTATCTTGGTCAATATAACTCCGTTTTGAGTGATTCTTGAGGCTAGATTGTGGGGTTTTTCGCAAGGAACGTCATGGTATAATTTGTTTTGATTGAAAAATTTTCGTTTTTGATAAATCGACGTGTAAAGAGGCTGCCTTATATCGTTTTCTTAGTTTAAAAATGGGGAAATTGATTTTTGATCATCTTACGTAATTTACCACCCCGAATTACGTTATAAATCTGATTTTTGAGCTTGGGGTGACGTTTAGAACCTGTTTTGGGGGTCAAATCCGGAATTTCGTATGTGGGTCCCACAATTCCCGTTTTCGACCCAAAAATTGGTCCATTTCCAAAAATTATGAAATTAGTGTCTAAACGACCGTATCGACGTTGTGGTTCTATTTTTGACAGTTTGGAAGCGTTCCGAGGTCGTTCGAAAGGGAAAAGCTCCAGCACAGTGATTTGAAGCTCGCGTGTTTAGCCTACAGGTAGGCTACGGTTTACCTTTCTTTAGATTGAGTTGGAATGTGTGAAAGCATGTTGAAATAGTTGGGATTTTGGTTGGGTAGTTTAATTGTATATCTCAGGTGTTAGAAATCATGTTTTAGGCTTGTTATCGGGTTTTTCGGGTATTTAGAAGTAGATGTATCTTGTCGTTATTTGTTAGTATTATAAGGAGAGTTGAATGAGCATGTTGTTGATACTGTGGAGTATGTTGGCCTTAGTATAGGTGTTAGAAATTATGCTTTAGGCTTGTTATCAGGTTTTTCACGTATTTAGAAGCATGTGTATCTTATCGTTATTTGTTAGTATTATAAGGAGAGTTGAATGAGCATGTTGTTGATACTGTGGAGTATGTTGGCCTTAGTATAGGTGTTAGAAATCATGCTTTAGGCTTGTTATTAGGTTTTTCAGGTATTTAGAAGCATGTGTATCTTATCGTTATTTGTTAGTATTATAAGGAGAGTTGAATGAGCATGTTGTTGATACTGTGGAGTATGTTGGCCTTAGTATAGGATGTAAACTTTCTTTATATGCCCGGCATCGCTCCGGTGGACTTAGATCCCTGTAGAATGGTGTAGCGGGCTAGTGCCTAGTAGTTGGCCTTAGCTAGGCGATACCCTTGCTCTTAATAACACTCCCACCCATAACTCGGTATAGTCATAACTTTTGAGATGCGTTGGCAATACTAGAATTTATGATCGTTTGGCTTCGGCTCTGGTTCAAGTTTTGGCGGCATACCAGTTGACACATTGTGGAGGAAATTATCGGTACTGTTGTTGATTAGTTGGAAAGGATATATTCGAAACCATGGGATAAATTATCGGGGAGCATCCGGGTACTCAGTCCCGGCCTCCGCCGACTTGCTAGTATGACGAGCATCCGGGTATCCAGTCCTGGCCTCGATCATATCGATGTATTACAGCGAGCATCCTGGTACCAGTCCAGGCCTCGACTGCACCGATGTATTACGGCGAGCATCCGGGTACCCAGTCCCGGCCTCGACCGTACTGATGTATTATGGCAAGCATCCGGGTACCCAGTCCCGGCCTTGGCCACTTTGAACATTCGGGTGAGCATCTGGGTCCCAGTCCCGGCCTCGACCCCTAAGTCACCCCTAGATCGATTGACTCTTGGAGATTCTGGGTTTTGGAAATGATACAGTACTTCGGTTCCTGACATCGCAGATTCTTGGTTCCTAGCCTTGGTAGTTGTAGCTATTCTGTGTACTCGGCGAACTTATGGGGGTTCATCCGGGTTTTTATTTAACTTGCGTACGAGTGTCCTGGCTGGGCTTATGGGGGCCCAGTTGGGTATAGTTAGCTGTAGCTCTCATAGATAGTACTCTTTTCACTTTAGATGCTTATGTTGATTCCTATTTAGGCTTATTCCTCTTTTTCATATTGTTTTCACCTTTTCTGCTCAGTCGGCCTATGATGCCTACTGGGTACCTGTTGTTTTGGTACTCATACTACACTCTGCATCTACTTTCGTGATGCAGGACCGAGTACCATCTACTGTCACGAATAGATCGAGCTTGTTGCAGTCAGATTCGGAGACTAGGGTGATAACTTGGCATTTTTGGATCACTTCTGTCTCCTTCAGAATGGATGGCCCGTCTTTTGCCTTTTGAGACTAGCCAGTTGTTGTATATATATGTCTGGTCCACTTTCAGGAGTTGTACTCATCTTTTATTTTATAGCAGCTCTGTACTTGTGACTTCCAGGTTCTGGGAAGGATCTTTAGTTATTTAAAACATGTTTTGGTTTACTTCCGCTTATTCATTCTGTTTACTTTTATAATTCAATGCTCTTATATAGTTTTAGCCTTCAAACACACTACTTGAAGTTCCGGGTTGACGGGTTGGCTTACCTACTAGAGGGTTATAGTAGGTGTCATCATGACTTACAAAATTGGGTCGTGACAAAAAAGTTATATAGGAAATAGACAATGGTGAGGCCATGGCGGTTGTGGTGGCTGTGGAAGAGGAATAAGCTATATTAACAAATTCAACAATGGAGGTAAAAATTACCAATTATTCAAAGGTCGTGGTCATGAACAATGAGGAGGTAGATGACGTAGAGCTTATCAAGGTACCTATGAAATGAGGTATGAAAAATCTAAAATTGAGTGTTGTAATTGTCATAAATTTGGACATAACTCTTGAAAATATTGTAGTAATGTGAAGAGAAAGCTAACATATTTGACAATAACTAAGACGAAGATGATCAACACTGTTAATGAATCTTAAAGAAGAAGATACAGATGATTGCAGTTCATGGTATCTTGACAATGGAGCAAGCAATCATATGTGTGGATACAAAGATAATTAAGTTTGTGGAGATAAAGAAGACGCTGAAAGGTAATGTGTCTTTTGGAGATATCTCAAAGATCCAAATTGAAGAGCTATGTATGATTCTGATATCCTATAAAGATGGTGGCCATAAATTGATTAACAAGGTTTATTATGTGCCAAAATTAAAAAGTAATATTATGAGTTTGGGTCAACTTCTTGAAAAATGATATGATATTCATATGAAAAATATGCATGTCTTGATGAAAATTCCTATATTTTCTTATCTGACTGAAAATTTGAGTATGTGCAAGATCAAAATTATCAAATCTCAAATACACCTTGCACCAGACTACCACATATGAAAAGAACATGTACAAGACCAAAATTTTTGTACGTTCATAGACTAGTTATAAAAATGCTGATATATATGATTTCTAGTCCTGAATATAATGAAGTTAGTCTTTTTTATATGTTTTTTTTGGTTTGAGATCAAAAAGTTATTTTTTGAAAGTTTGACTATGCCTTTTTCCCCCTGAAAATATGCACTTGAGGAAAAATATAGTTTCTTGAACTCTTTCATGAAATAATGCACTTGAAATAAAAGATAATAATACTTTTTTGAAATACTTTTTAAAATACCGAAAGTTTCTTTTCTCTTGAAAATAGTACATATGAAATACTATGATAAACTTTTCAAATAGTTTTAACTAAAATGAGTCCATGTGGTATAATAAACATGAACCATGAATCAAAGATCATTAGCTACATGAAAAAAAATATAATTTTGATAATAAAATCAATAATCAACGATAGGAGATAGAGGAAATTCAAAATCTTAGACTTTGGGGTAAAAACCTTAACTTTGATCTTACTGACTGAAATTATAAATGTAGGACGTGAGAGAGAACTTAGTTCCTCACTATGGTAGCTTGACATACCTTACATATTCCACAAATCTTTAAGAAGATCCCTAATTTGAAGAAGAACAATTAAGAAATCCCTTCTTTGAACTTCTTGGATTCGTTTCTTGAAAACCCAATGATCAAGGTTTAAAATTTCTATCAATGATTCATGAATAGACGAAGAAATTTGAGTTGAAAAACTTTAAATCGATGGAGGAAGGAGGAGAAAAAATCACTTCTAAGGCTAGAAAGAATGACCAAAAGTAAAAAAAATATTAAAACCAATTTATTCATTGCAGGTGAAATGCATGTTCAAAACAAAATGTTTGACAAAACTAAAATGATTGTAACTTCTAACTCGGACCTCGAATTGGCGAGAGGTTGGCGGAGTTGAAAAAAAGACTCAAAGAATTCTAATTTTATGGTTAACAAGACTCATAACTCTTTATATTCTAAGATATATGCTCGTTTGAAGTTGATCCAAGTAAAGTCTTGTATCGAAACTTAATTGGTAAGGAAGTTTTCGACTCAACTTTGTGCAAGAGGATTCTCATGAGCTTAATTTATATCCACAACACTTCCCACACTTAGAAATTGAACTTAATACCTATGCACAGTTAGGAATCACCCAGTACGGGCATATACCCATACGTAAAATGGTTTGGGTCTTAGCTTAGAGATTTTTGGGGTGTTACAGTCTCATATTAGAAGTTCAATAGTACTCCCTTCGGTTCATTTTGTTTATTTTAGTTTGACTCAGCATGAAATTTAAAAAAATATAGAATTTTTTTTAAATTTTGTGATTTAAAACTAAATTTATATGTAATATATCAAATTGATTTTTTATTTTTTGTTACCTTAAATATGTCATGTACTTCCTCCATTTTGAAATACTTGTCATGTTTTGTTTACACACCTCTTTAAAAAAATTAATTAGAAGATAATTTGACTAAATTATTCTTATTTATTATTCATCTCTATTTAATACTTTTCTCTTTTATATCATATTAATAATATCTCTTTATATTTATTACTAATCGTAAAGGTGAAAACAAACAACTAAATACGTCTTGATTTTCTTAGAGTGATAAGTATTATGAATCATCTATTTTTAATAAGTATGACAAGTATTTAAAAACGAAAGAAGAAAATATTGAATGTCGGGAGTTACTAAATATAAAAAATGATATTCTTTTTGAAATAAAATTAAAAAAAAATAATACAAATAAATTAAAATAAACCCAATACCATTTTGAAATTTGTTCTTTTTTTAAAACAAAATATTGCGAGTGCAAGTGCCATTTTCATACATTGAAAAGGGTTTTACATCCTAATCCGGAGGTCCCATAGTGCTCTACATGACCCTAAATTACTCTCTGCACTCCCAACTACCAAGAGTTGTTCGCCATAGCTCAAGCTTCTGCTTCGATTCCATTTTCTAGAAGCTTCTCAGCTTACAAAATCGGATTTTATTGCTCTACATCTCTCCATTAGGTAACAAATCCAAATTCTCTGTATTTCGTCGTTTTGCTAATCCTGGAGAAAAGCTTAAGCTTCGTTTTTGTTATTCTTTCCTATCCAAGTAGCTTCTTTTTTTTTCCAGCAGAGTACGGTCATACATAAACAATGTTTGCTCAAAATTACTACTTTCTAGAATAAACTTCTGTTATCCTTTGTGTAGATTAAGTTTTGGCGCTTTCGGGGATTTGAATTTTGAATTAGGGAACTTTTTGTATTTTTCTCTTTGTTATAATAATTAATTTACTTGCCTTATTCTCGGATGTTGATCTGATAAATTTGAACTAAAGCATGGTGGCTTCAAACTACCAAATCTGAATTATTTATGGCTTCTTGGTATATGGTACTTGTTCAACTGCTTATTTAAACTATGCCATAAAACCTGATGGTTAAACTTTCCTTAACTGTAATTGCAATGCTTCATGTAAATGAAAAAGAGTTGTTTGTTGTATTTTTTTCGCACTATAATTAGTCAACATTGGGATACTCACATTTTCTGAGAAGTAACATCTATATGTGGTCAGGAGAAAGTTTTGGCGCTTTCGGTGATTTGAATTTTAAAAAGGACAACTTGTCTTTTTCTCTTTGTTAATAGTTAATTATGTGTTGATTTCTCAGATGATCACTTAACTAATAGTTATTATCTCAGAAAATAACTTTGTTTGTTAACTTTTTTTGTAATCGAGAAGAAAGGTGATTGTTTGTGATAACAACTATCAATTGAGTGATCATGTTAGAAATTAACACGTTAATTTACTTGACTTAATTTCGGATGTTGATCTGCTAAATTAAAACTAAAGCATGATGGTTTCTTTTGATTGAAGCGAATGACAAAATCTGAACTGTTTTTGGCTTCTTGGTGTATGACACTTTTTCAACTGCTTTTAAACTATGCCATAACCTGGTGGTTAGCAAAGGTACAAAGTAAGAACTTTCCTTAACTGTAATTGCAATGTTTCATGTAAATAAACAAAAGTTGTTATTTTCTTAAAAAGGATCACAAAGCCTATTATGTAACAATAGACTTTACCAGGCTGGACGTCTTCTCTTGCCTAATGATAATTGAACCTTGATAGTGTTTACCTACTTAAAAGATTGAAAAAAGCCAGTCTTTTTTCAAATTGAAAGTTCAACTGATTGTTTTAATGTATTCTGGTTAGAAGTCCAGTAGTGCATGGTGCTATGTAATTATTTTAAAGATTATAATTTTTTGGTATAGGAGCAGACACTCCTTAACTGTAATTGCAATGTTTCATGTAAATAAACAAGAGTTGTTGTTTTCTTAAAAAGGATTACAAAGCCTATTACCGTAACCATAGACTTTACCAAGCTGGAAGTCTTCTCTTACCTAATGATAATTGAACCTTGGTAGTGTTTACCTACTTAAAAGATTGAAAAAACCAGTCTTTTTTCAAATTGAAAGTTCAACTGATTGTTTTAATGTATTCTGGTTAGAAGTCCAGTAGTGCATGGTGCTATGTAATTATTTTAAAGATTATAATTTTTTGGTATAGGAACAGACACTCCCCTTTTGTTGTAATTTTTCTACGCATCTTCTTGATGCCATTTAATGAAATTCTGTTACTCCATAAAATTCCGTTACTCCATAAAAAAGTTTAATTTTTAATCAGGAGAAATGATATGATAAGACTTTGTAAAGAAGGGTGTGGATAAGGCTTGCCTTTTTTGATTTCTCTTGTACAGGTGGTTGTATTCGTAAATTATGTCACCACTTAGTGAAACTATTCACATTAGTTATGTTACTAAAGGCATTGCTTCCTTATAAATGTGAACTTTTAAATTATGTGGTGGGTGCTCTACCTGTTTGCATTTGACACGGAGGAGTCCAGCAGAGAAGGTTAGGAAAGTGAAAGTGTAACGAGCACAAAATTTGTGCATGTTTTGGCTCTTCTTGTTCTTTAGGGATTTATAAAATGTTGAGCATTCACTTTATTTGGTGTCTCTAATACAAAAATAGGTGAATAAAATGTCGAAATTTATGTCTAGTTTAAAAAGGCTGTTGGAGTTTTTGATTTTGAGTGTGTGTGTGTATTTGAAACTGGTAACTTGTTTTGAGTGTATATTGTGATCTCAGCAATTTGAAGGGATTGAAGATTAATAAAAAATTCGAAACTTCTATTTCCTCCTAAGTGGAGCATAATATTTTCTAACCGTAACAAAAGCTGTGTTGATCTCTGAGGCGATTTGTTAGCTCATTTTAGATGTGTTTGCTTGTCCTTGTTAAAAGGAAACCATAAACTGTGTTGACTATTCCTGTATTTTCCTTAAGTGGAAGTACTCACATTGACACATTACTGGGAGTTTTAGAGATTCAGCTGGAGTTATATGATTCATTTTTCGCCCTGGTAAGTCTCTTGAATGAGCGATTGATAAGAGGATAAGCTTAAGGGTCTGAGAAATTTCACTTAGAAGCATGTTTCGATTTCTGTCACGGATGTGATGTTGGTACATTTGCATGAGAAAAAGGAGATCTGAGAGAAACTTTGTGCATTGGACCTTTTCTCTTTCTAGATTCTTATGCAGATCTAATGCCAAATCATCCCTGTAACACCTGTTATTGTACTGAAAGAGTTAATCCCCCTATTACTTGTTAAAAGTTTCCAGCTGCCCTTTTGCTTTGGGAACTCTGTGCAGTTGAGCATCTGAGCTTTATATGCTGAACTGGTAACATTTACACCATTAAAGTTAGAATTTACTAATAGATTGAACTTTTTCTTCTTTTATCCTGTGATACATTTAAATACCAGATATATTCAAATAACACATATACACATACTCCCAGGAGGATGCTTAAAATGCAATAGCTGAAAAGATGTTACACATTACTCATGTTCAAATCAAAGAAAAAGACCTTTCTTTTTGTTTGGTTTCAATACATTGATATTTCATCTGGATCTCCCTTATCTCTTGAAATTTATTTATTGTGAGATAATCACTCTACCACTTAAGGGAAAAGGCTACACAGACTCACAGAGTTGAGAATTTGTTTCACAACCTATGGCAGAAAGAGCTTCTAGTTTTCTAGATTATGTTTACTTTGTTAATCTGTAGTTTTCATTTCAAGAAACGTAAAGGAAACTATGGAAAACTGCATGATGCTTATATATTTTCATTCAGAGAAATGAAAACGAAGGACAATGGAAATGTTATTTGCAGCCTACTGGGTCTACCCAAGAAAAAACTTCAGGACTTGTGCAGGAAACGCGGTTTATCTCCTTATAAGACAAAGCCCAATCTTGTGAGTTCTTTGGTCACTTACATCAAGGTAAATGTCGTAAACAATCTTATTTTTGCGGTGAATAAAAGTGAATATTTTGGTGAGATTAAATATCTGATAAATGAAACTGAATCATTAGCAAAGTGTATTCTTGATGTGATTATCTTGAAAATACCTTATTCATGTTTCTTGATTGTTTTGTAACCTTCTTAGGCAACTTGGATTGACCACTCAAATACAAGTTCATCTTGATGCAGGGAGCAGATGAGCTCTTATTTAAAGAGATGAAGGCAAAGGACAGTGGAAATTCCATAAGCAGGCTACCTAAGAAAGAGCTTCAAGATTTGTGCAGGAAACACGGTTTATCTCCTTATAAGACAAAGCCTAATCTTGTAAATTCTTTGATCACTTACGTCAAGGTAGATGTTAAAGAAAATATTATTTTTTGGTGAATAACAGTGAATATTTGGGTGAGATTGAACATCTCATACATGAAACTGAATTCATTGGGAATTGTATTGTTGATACGATCATCTAGAAAATGTCTGATTTAAGTTTCTTGGTTGTCACAGGACCTTCTTAGATGACCTGGATTGATCACTGAAGTTTCAGTTTGTCTTGATGCAGGGAGCAGAGAGTTTTTCCTTTAAAGAGATGAAGACAAAGGACAGTGGAAATTCCATTTACAGCCTACCCAAGAAAAAGCTTCAAGAATTGTGCAAGAAGTGCGGTTTGTCTCCTTATAAGACAAAACCCAATCTCGTGAATTCTCTGATCAATTTCTTCAAGGTAAATGTTGGCTTTGGGTTGATAATAGACAATCTTACATTTGTGATGAATGAATGTGAAAATTAGGGTGAGATTGAACATATGATACATGATGATGAGTTCACTGTGAATTTATATCGTGGCAGGATCATCTCCAAATTACTTGATAAGGGTTGTATGTTATTACATCACGTGCTTAGATGCCCTGGGTTGATCTCTGAAATACAAGTTTGTCTTGATGCAGATAGCAGATATAGAAACTTCTGAAGGCAATGAGTACAACATTCTAAATTCTTCTGGCGTAAGGAGCGCAACTGGAGAGATATTGTTTTCAAGATTCGTCGCTCAGTGTGGTGAGAAGGGTTTCAATCAAGGACTTCACAGTCCACAAACAAGGTTTTCCAAGAAAGCATTTACTTCTGACATTAAGTCGGGGCGTGTACCTTCTTTTGAGTTTTCTGTCTCATCAGAAGATGGAATCAACCTTTATGTTGACTTGAATTCATGCCCAACAGACACTTTTAAAAGATTGGAAAAGAAGGTGTGTGTATGTCACAATCTGCAGAATCACAAATTTCAAAGTTTCTGTCAGGAGATTCAATACCTAGGAAATAACAGACAAATGACAAGTTCATTTCTCTGGAAAACAGATTCAGACAGTAGATTTAACAGTGGCCACGCACAAACTGTTTCTTCTGCAAGTTTATGTGGTACTGTTGATGTTGTATGTCATACAGAAAATACAGATGATGCGTCTTTGGGATTTTCGGCAACAACAAAATCATGTTCTGTAGAAACTTTTACACATTCAGAAGGCAAAAAGGGAAGTCCATCGTCATTTAGAACAATTTGTGGTGTACAGAACATGAATATCACTGACGTAAATACTTTTATGGGAGAGGAAGAGATAACATGTGTGGGTCTGAATACCTTTCAAGCTTCAAAAAATTCAGTGGCTATTAATAAAACTGTCAATGTTGAGGCTTATATCCCAGAAAACACTACAGAGGTCTTAGATGCTAGGCTATGTAAATCTTTTCATGCATCTTTGGAGAAAGTAGGTATCAATTCCCTTGAAGATGTGCCAGAGCTAAAACATAATAAAAATGAAAATCAGAATACGAAGCTCTGTGATGTAAGTTGTCTCAATTCTGAAAGGCAGAGAAGTTGTGTCCCAGAGAAGCTTTTAGTGCTATCTCATATCTCTTCGGAAACTGATTTTACTGGGATAGAGGCTTCAGAAATCGGCAGTCATCATCAACATTCATCATATTCTTCTTCTGGAAAAGATTGCCTTAGAAATTTGGTTGATGCAGCAGAGAGCCTCAGAAGTCTACCCCATTCTTGTGAGGATAACTGTAGCATTTTCCTGGACGACATGCCTTCATCTGCTGCTGGCGGGGTAATATATTATTATCATAATCTGGTGCATTTTGCTACTGTAGTTTATCTAGGTTATTGCTTTGCAAACGTGATTGTATGTAGCGTTCATTCTTTGTCTATATTTTTTAAGTAGTGGGATGATCAACCGGTCTGAAATATAGTTTCTGCTCTACGAATGATTAAACTTAACTTTTGAAGATTATGGAAATGATATACTTATGTTTTATGTAGTTTCTTCATTATACGTATTTGTTAACATGTTAGCAATCTGATGTACCAGCTTTATTCAAGGCTAGTTCTTCTTTTTGTTTTTGTGGAGATATTTCTTAGCTTGCGACATGACATTCATTAGTAGGGTTTTATCCACTTTGATAAGCATATTACTGGTCTGGTAATTTATGAAAATAATATTAAATATTGGATGAGTTTGTGCGTTCTAAGCAGCTCTCCTTGCTCTAATTGGATTTCTCCTCCTTTTTCTGCTCCTTCCCCCTTCCCCCTTCCCCAACCCCACCCTCTCTCTCTCTGTCCTCAGAAAGAAAAAAAAGAAAGCTACCAATGTGGAGTACAAGTGTCTGTGGGCTCGCATGGGCTACCACCAGACCGGGTGGTCCTATGCAAAGGATGCCCATTCTTGAGTGGAAATAAGAGCGTATCACTATGGATGTTATGTCTGGATTACCTATGGCATTGGGTAAGTATGACTCTGTTTGGGTGATTGGTTATCGATTGACCAAATCAACCCATTTCCTTTTGGTGAAGACTAGCTATAATGTGGATCAGTTAGCTAGGATCTATCTTCGTGAGATTCTTGGGCTACATGGGGTGCCTATCTCTATTGTGTCGGATCAGGGATCAGTGTTCACCTCTCATTTTTGGGAGGCATCGCAGCGTGGTTTGGGTACACGGCTAGAGATGAGTTTAACATTTTATCCCCAAATCGATGATCTGTTTGAACGGACTATTCAGGTGTTGAAGGATATACTTAGGTCCTGTGTGACTGATTTTGGTACCCGATGGGACCAACACTTGCCCTTAACAGAGTTTGCCTATAATAACAATTATCACTCCAGCATTCAGATGGCACAATTTGTGGGATTATATAGTCGTAGGTGCTGATCACCCATTAGGTGGTTTGATTCCATTGCGGTTAATGCACTGGATACTGACTTACTTAGATATGCTATAAAGTGGGTACGCTTGATTCAGGGTTGACTATTGGCAGCACAGAGTCATCAGAAGAGTTATGTTGATGGAGGGTTCGTCTCTTAGAGTTCATGGTGGGTGATTGTGTGTGGCTTAAAATATCACCCATGAAGGGTGTGATGAGATTCGGTAAGAAGGGCAAACTTAGCCTGAGGTTTGTTGGCACATTTAAGATTCTGAGAAGAGTTGGTGGGGTGGCTTATGAGTTAGCCTTATCCCTAGATTGTCGGTTTTCCATCCGATATTTCATGTTTCCATGCTTCACAAGTACATACCGAATGACTCAAGACCAAGGAGATCGCTTCGGTCAAGATGTAGTGGCGGCATCGGCCTGTTGAGGAGGTGACTTGGGAGTTAGAGTATGATATGCGGTCCCGGTACCCTCAACTTTTTAAGACCCCAGGTACTTTATTTTATCTTATGTTCGAGCATGAACATCCATTTTAGTGGTGGATATTGTAATGATCTTGAGGGTCATTTGGAAATTTGTGCAAAATTATCATTTTACCCCTATCTTTAGTGCCCCGAGTGTTATTTGATCGGTTTGTGTTGTTAGTTTTGTTTAAATCTTAATAGGTTGTCAATTGTGTGAGTTTTTGAGTTTTCATAAGCTTTAAGTGTTAAAAAGTAGTTTTTGGTACCAATCAGAGCTACGGATCTAGGAATAGGGTTCCGTCAGGAGAGTTGTCGGAATCATATTTAGGGTTAATACATGGATTTGAGGTCTTGAGTTAAAAAGTTCAATTTTTATGAGCTAAGTTTGAATTTGGTCAACAAATTGAGTTTCGAGTATCGAATAGTGATTCTGCTAGTTCCATTAACTCTGGATCGTGTTTTGCGATCAATTTGCACTATTGGTTCATTTTTATAGTCTGAATGAGTTTTGAGGGTTCAAAACATGTTTTGAAGAGTGGTGTTGTACGTCTACTGTGGTCAATGCGCGGTCAACACGTGGTCAGCAGTCAACATGCGTGAATAATAACTTTTTGGGTAGAAAATGCCCCTTTCTTCCCATTTCTATATTTTTCATCGTTTGTTTGAGTTCTTGAACTCCTTGAGGGAATTTGAGAAGAGATTTTTGAGGAAAAGTGTTGCGTAAGTGATTTTTGACCTAAAACTTTCTTTTTTCATTAAGTATTTGATGATTTTAACTTATAAATCTTAGTTTCAAACCCCAAAAATCTTTGTTTCTTTCCTAATCCAAATTTAAGGAAAAAAGTGATTTCTTACTCGTTTTGACCTTTATTTTTATGGGTATTTCATCCATGAGTTACTTATTACTAGAAGAATGTGACTGTTTAATAAATTTCCATATTTGACATTTTCTAAAAATAATTAATTTTTAGACTATTTTACCCCTGGTTCCAAAACCTATCAATATGGGTGTCATTGGACTCTTTGTGATATGTATGTTTTATTATTGATAGTGGGTTGTCATTCTGAGCATTGAATTCGAGAGTTGCTTGTCTGGTGGAGGTATTCGAGTGTGGTTTTGGCAATTAAGGTAGGTTTGACTATCCTTCTTTGAGACTGAGATGGGGTAATTAGTCATTCATATGTTATAAACTTTGGGATGGGGTTGTAGTATGAGTTGAGAATGTTAGATATATTGTGAGTCCCGTGTGGAGGCTTATTTATTAATGTGATTCCGTATGGGGGCTTATTGGTATTACATAGCCTGTGAGGCGACCTTATTTATTATCTTATTTGCTTTGAGAGCATATGAGGCTTGATGATATTATTTGACTTGTGATGCCCACCTAAAGGGTTGAGTTGTGGGTTTTGAACATGCTTGAGTATTGAAATATTGTTGAGAAAGGGGTGAACACTTATATTAAAATATTTCCTTCCCATTGCTATTTATTGAGGGAAAGTATCACATGTAGGTTAAGTTTTGAGAACTTTTAACCTTGTACTGTATTTTGAGTTGAATATTTCTTCCATTTCATATGTGTTTTGATGCATTCATCCTCATACATCATATCATGAAAATGGGAAGTTGAGATATATCGAAATTCTTTTTGAGAAAGAAAATAAAACACCTTTAAAAATTTGTATCTTGAGTCCCTGATCGATGTAGTTTTATAGTAGGATAGTGGATACATTGTGATCCCTTGACCATGAAGATGTGGCAATAATAATGAGATATTGTGATTGAGGTATCTGGTTTGCGATACCCCATGAGTCCTACTTGGTAGCACAGCTTGGTAGGTGTATACGACAGGCTGTGCGACAGTCTTGATTCCACTGTATCACCACATTATTGCATCATCATATTGCATTGCATTGCATTGATACCTATACTGCTTGAATTATCATGTTAATTTTGATTATGAGCTGTTGTTATGGGATTAATTTATTTGTGCCACTTTATATAATTGGAAGCATCGATGACGAAGTGGGACTTTTCTGTATACAGATTAAAGCGTTCCTTAGTTTATTTCATAGGTTTGATTAATTGTTTTTATACTCATAGGCTAAAACCTACTAAGTACATGTGGATTATATTCACTCCTACTTCTGTGTCTCTTTTTTATGCAGATACAAGTCAGGGTACCTCACGTGGCAACTGATATTCTAGCGGATTGTGTATTCTTATATTAGTGGTGAGGTCTCGGGATTCAGATCATCACTAGTCTATCTTTATTTCTCAGTCTTTTGTATCATTTAGAGATTTATGTTGTATTTTTAGACTAGAACCTTGTATTAGATGCTCTTTATACTTATGACATCAGGTTTTGGAATAATTTCATTGTTATCCATTTATTGTGGTCTGACTTCCCTTTGGGAGTTCGTATGGCTTTTTTTGTGGGCTTACACATCGGGATGAAATTTGGGATGTGTGCTATCATGACCTCAATTTTTGGGTCGTGAC
This sequence comes from Solanum dulcamara, assembly GCF_947179165.1. NCBI lineage: Eukaryota > Viridiplantae > Streptophyta > Magnoliopsida > Solanales > Solanaceae > Solanum > Solanum dulcamara. The sequence goes on from NC_077242.1 coordinate 13,854,485, forward strand.
AAGCTCAATCTATCTATGCTGTCGCAAATTCAGATCCCTGAGGGGTTGAGTTGGGGGTTTTGAGCATGCCTGAGTATTGAAATATTGTTGAGAAAAGGGGTGAACACTTATATTGAAATATTTCCTTCCCATTGCTATTTATTGAGGGAAAGTATCACATGTAGGTTATGTTTTGAGTACTTTTAACCTTGTACTGCATGTTGAGTTGAATATTTCTTCCATACCATATGTGTTTTGATGCATTCGTCCTCAATCATCATATCATGAAAATGGGAAGTTGAAATATATGGAAATTCTATTTGAGAAAAAAATAAAACACCTTTAAATATTTGTATTTTGAGTCCCTGACCGATGCAGTTTTATAGTAGGATAGTAGATATATTGTGATCCCTTGACCACGAGGAGTTGGTAATGATAATGAGATGTTGTGATTGAGGTATATAGTTTTTGAGACCCCCATGGGTCCTACTTGGTAGCATAGCTTGGTAGGTGTATACGATAGGCTGTGCGACAGTCTTGATTCCACTGTACCACCACATTATTGCATCATCATATTGCATTGCATTGCATTGATATCTATACTGCTTGAATTAGCTGGTTAATTTTAATTATGAGCTGTTGTTATGGGATTAATTTATTTGCACCACTCTATATAAATTGGCGGCATCGATGATGGAATGAGACTTTTTTGTATGCAGGTTGAAGCATTCCTTAGTTTATTTCATAGGTTTGATTAATTTCTTATACTTGATAGGATAAAACCTACTAATTACATGTAGATTGTACTCACTCCTACTTCTGTGTCCCTTTTTGATGCAGATACTAGTTAGGATACCTCACGTGGCAGCTGATATTCTAGCGAATTGTGTATTCTTAGATTAATGGTGAGGTCTCGAGATTCAGATCATCACTAGTCTATCTTTATTTCTCAGTCTTTTGTATCATTCAGAGACTTATGTTGTATTTTTAGACTCGAACCTTGTATTAGATGCTCTTTATACTTATGACACCAGGTTTTGGAATAATTTCATTGTTATTCATTTATTGTATTTAATTGTGGCCTGACTTCCCTTTGAGAGTCTCGTATGACTTTATTTGTTTTAGGGCTTACACATCGGGATGAGATTTGGGATGTGTGCCATCATGACCTCATTTTTTGGGTCGTGACAAGCTCAAGCTATCTACGCTGTCTCAAATTAAGATCCTTCAGACAAAAGAAGTACTGAAGACTACGGTGATCAGTGAATACCTCACAATGCACACCATACTAGTAATGACGCCATAATTTCAACACTAACATAATCACCGCGAACTCTAGATCATGGATAGGGTAGTTCTTCTCATGTTTTTTCAATTGTCTAGGTGCATAGGCAACTACCTTCCCTTTCTACATCAAAATCCATCCAAACTAACACCAGAAGCATAACAATACACAGTGAAGTCCACACCCTCTTCGAGTAAGGTCAAAACAGGAGCTGAAGTCAACAAAGCCTTGAGCTTTTGAAAGCTCGCCTCACACTCATCAAACCAATTAAAAGCTATCGCCTTTTGAGTTAGTCTAGTCAATGGTACCGCAATAATAGAGAATTTCTGCATGAAGCGTCAGTAATATCCAGCCAAACCCACAAAACTTCGAATCTCGGTAGGAAAAGTAGGTTTCGTTCAGCCTCTAATTGCCTCAATCTTGGCCGAATCCACCCTAATACCTGTTATGCCCAAAATTTACCGAGGTTAGACTAAAGCAAAATTTATAGGCTCTAAAAGAATTAATTATTGTACAGAGTCGCCACCCGATTTATTAAGGAAAATAAGGCAACCTATACTCACGTTTTTATCTACGAAAAAACTAGTTTAGATTCTAGGTAAGGGTTTACATTATTCATAAAGGAAGGTGTTAGGCATCCTTCGAAATCCACAAAATGGGGTACCCGTCTAGACTTAATTTATCAAAAAGGGAGGAAATAAAATTATTATTTACAAGTATAACACACAAATATATAAAGAAATATGTACTAAAATTGTATAAAAATATATGTATAAAAGAGTATGTATCAAGTAAGTAATGTATATTATCGTCAACTATGTGTATGAAAATATGAAAAAGACGATATAAATGTATTAAAAAGGGTAATTTTTATGCAATATTAAAAGAATTGACCTTTATTAACATGAAAAAAAGGAAACTCTTTTACCATATAAAAAAAACCTTCTGTAATGTGTGAAAAGGAAAATATTTCTTTTATAGAAGAAAAAAAAAGTATTCTCAAATAACATTTTAAACTTACAATATCAATGAGAGGATAAATTATGAAAAATATTTTAAATAAAAAAGATTATTTAATATTGTCTAAAAATGTGAATTAATTGATTAAATAGTTAAATCAATTAATATTTTTTATGTAAGTATTTACGGCCTAAGCGTTGTCTAACGTCAATAATATATACACAATAATAGATTAAAAATAATTCTGGAACTTCATTAAATTCGAATAGCTTACTCGAGAAGCAACTCCGAGCTGGGTACCTGTAAAGACACTTAGTAGAATTATTTGTAAGGTATAATAATAATAGTAATAATAATAATAATAATAATAATAAAATAATAATAATAATAATAATAATAATAAAATAATAATAAAATAAAATCCATCTTATAAACATTGGAGGCTTTGGAAATCGACGATAATTTTTTCATCGGCCACTTTTTTTAACTTTCTATATTAGATTAATTATAATAGAGACAAAAGGAGTGTCAAAATTATTTAAAGAACAAGTTTGAAGATAAAAACACATAATGAGGAAATCAACCAAAAAATTAGCATAATAATGAAAATAAAAAGAACATTGGACGACACTACAACGAAATTATTAAAACGATTAGAGGAAAAACAACCCAAATACATTAATATTGACATCACATTAGAATGAAAAATGATTTTTAAATAAATAAATAAATAAAATCAAAAATACATAAAATGGACCAGATTCTATAAAACACAACCATGAAGTAACCATTATATAAAGCAAACCAAAAAAAAGGTAAAAAGAGATATGACTTACTACTAGTGGTGTTTTAATGGTGGGGTTCTTTGAAAAAAATAAAAATAAATGAAATAGCACTAAATTAAATATGCCAACAAATTAAATCTATATAAACTTAAACTAAATTTTCGTCTTTTAAAATGGGGATGCTTCGAAACCGACGGAGAAATTTTTTCATTAACCAATTGACTTGTAATTTTTTCAACACAAAATTAATATAAAACTAAACAAAAGATAAAGTAAAATAACTTGCAGCCACTAAAACAGGATAACATAACAATATGACAACAATAACTTCATAATAGCATAACTCCATAATAGAAACACGGCTTGATGAAAATCCATAAAAATGCATATAAATATGATCAACTGTTGACACCCAATTTTTTCTCTCCACAACCTAAATTAGCTATCGAGTTTCTTTAACTTTCAAATATTTTGAAATAATTAGTTTTTATAAAAATAAAGATATTTTCATGTTATTCTTCACTATTTTTATCTTTTTATATAATTTTAGTATAATATACATATTTCTATATAACTATATCTTTGATTAAAATTTATGTGATTATTCAAAAATCATCTCAAAAATATTTTATGTTTAACTAAATACAATGTTAATTAAGTTAGTTTAATTATAGTTTGTATTTTTGAAAATTTTAATTTATAACTTAAATTTTTTTTGAAAATGCCCATTCTCCTACATCGAAAATCCTTGAGGGATTTGGGGTTTTTTGAAGCCTATATAAAGACTCATATTCTCATTATTGAGAGGAAAAGTGAGAGGTTTTTTAGACACCCCAAAGTTAGAAATTTTTCTTACCTAGCTAGGATTTTGGACTCTTGTCCCTAGCCTAAAAGTTGTGAAAATTTTTAATTTTCAATCTATATTATTTTCTTCGAGGTAAATAGGAAATTGAAGTCAAAATTTAGGCTATAAACAGAGTTCTTATAGTGTCGAACCCACAAAGGTTCTAGTCTAAATTTTCAATTTTTCTTTTTGTCGATTGGAGTTCCTTCAAGTTTTTGGGTGGTAGTGAAGTCGTTTTCGCTCGTTGTCTTCAGTCTCGCTGCCCGAAAAGAGATAAAATCTTTTCTCAGCTTTATTTTATTTAATTTTTTAATATTTTATATTTAGTTGATTCGTAATCTTATTTTTTTTAGTTAGCATGTATTAAGAATAATTAGATTAATGATAAAAATTTCTTATAGTTAGCATGTGTTAGGATTAATAAACTAGCATGTGTTAGGATTATTTTATGAAAACTCTTAGTTTTATTCATTATTTTTTCAAGTAGTTTTCTTTGACACTATAGATTTTCATGTTTTTAATTTCTTCGTTTCACATGATTTAGATAACAAAAATATATTTAAGTTATTATTTAGTTAGAACTTTAACGGCCTAATTGATTTAATTCTTTTTTTAAAATTTGAGTTAGTATAGCGTATATATTAATTCCTTGTCCTTTAGTTATTTGAATATATTTCTTATTTTCTTTTTATTGTCTACATATATACATGTTGTTAGTCACCTCTAGGATGCGTATCAAATTGATACCTTAAAATGTCATGATATATTTCTTGATTTAGCTTAAAATGAGTAGATGCTTATATAATTTTATTTTGGTGCATGTGATATAAATTCGAGTCGATCTTTGGACTCCATCCTTGCATATCATTGAGTTTTGAGTCTCTCATCATCTTGCTTGAATTGCTGAAAAGTTGATACATAGAAATGAAGCTAATATTCATAGTTTGAATATTGATATTAGCTGTATACACAGAATTCAGGTGGAAAATAGTGTTGTATACACTGATATATAGTATATATACAGTTTGATATGGAAGAAAACAATATTATATATATTGATATACAGTATATATACAGTCTAATATACAATAGATATGAGAAACAAATAGATGGTATACAGTGTGTATACAGTTCGATATACTGAAATAATATTATATACACTGTATACAGTGTATATACAGTCCGATATACAGTGTATATACAACTGCGATATACAGTGAAATTGAGCATAAGACCCAAAACGCAGATGAACCAACAATTTAGTCCAGACGTACAGAAACTAAGTGTTGGGCCATATTTTCATATGTTATTTATTGTTTATTTATATTGATTGGGATTGTAATAATTTATTTACTCATGTTATTTATGCTTGCTTAAACATTAATTTTAATTTGTTTTAACTTAATTATATTTCCCTAAAGATAAACCAATTCATGTTAATTTACTCTTTAAATGATTTTCTACCTTTATTTAGTTATTTGATAAACTTTTTTTTATACATGTATATATTATTTTCAATGTTTAAGTTTGATTATTTTTAAAAAATAATAATTTTAAAGTCTTCATTTCCTTTTAAATTAATATTTTCAAAAGTTTTTCAATCAAATTTTCAAATCGTCGGATAACCGCGCGTTAGCGGCCACTTTGAATGCTAGCACCTTATCGAAGTGGAAATAAGAACCTCTTACCCATTTTCTCTAATTTTAAGACTTCAATTTTTTATGGCTTTTAAAATTAAGGTTTCTTGAATTTCCTTAAAAATTAAGTGGCGACTCTCTTTTCAAAAATTGTTTTTTTCTCTAAAAGTTAAAATTAATTTTAAATCATCTTTTTTCGGCATAACAGAAATGACGACTCTATTGGAGATTTAATTAAGTTCTAACCATTAGATTTGATTGTTTATTTGACTAACTGTTTGGATTTGTAATAATTCATAATTCTTGCTTTCCTTAATTGAGCAATTATGTATTTAATTTATATATTAAACTGTCATTTGCATATCATAGCATCCTTCGATTGAATGTATATTATATTAAAGGACGATTTTGCAGAACCATATCCAATTTCTTTATACTTAACCCTTTTTCGGAATGATTGACAATTTATTGATACGCCATGCGTCCAATGGTTATCGTAAGTTCCTACCTTAGTTGTTCTCTTGGGTTACCGATACTTTAAAAGTCACTCTTAGTCAACCTAGCGTAGCGCGAAGCCAAAATCTTCAATTAGAGCATTGACCTAAGTTTACCTAACACCCAAGGCGTGTTGGGCCCATTAAAAAGAGCTGCTTGAGTCCAAAATGGCCTTTGGCTTAAATGGACGATCTTACTTATGTGTTTAAATTTGAAGGATGTATACATTGCTCAGCAAATCATTGTCCCTCGGGGTTGGATTTTAATAGCTTAATCTTAATGAAAAAAGATCTTCATAAGCTGTTGATCTATCCAAAAGGCGTTGGTGTTCGGAGATGTTAAGAAGTCCAGAACAAAAGATTTTCTCCGAAGCCTTAGTTTAGGATTGTACCCCTACGTAGGACCGATTATTTGTATCCCATTTTCCCTATTATGTATCCCATTCAGTTTATTAATAAAACTTGTATAAATATAGTTTTTAGGGCAATGGAATGTTTCAAATGACGTTATACATCTTTCAAATCGTTAGGCCTATCCTTGGTGCAAAAAGGTCATAGATCTGTTTAGGATGCACAATAACTGTTTATGTGTTATATATGCTATAATCGTTTTTGTGAATATGTTGCTTCATTTGGAAACATGCTAGTCCACTCTTTTTTGAATTTTTTCTAAAGCCTCATAGGCATTAATATCGAGTCACTATCAAAAGTGCATCCAAGTATTCCATGAGTCTTTAGTTTCCCAAAAAATTCGAACCTTACTCTCGAATCATAAACCTTGCTCTCTCATCTCAAAAAAGGGGTTGATGTTTCATTAAAAAAAGATTCAAGCTAGTCGAACTATGTAGGACCTAAATTCTCCTTTGTGAGATACATAGGCAACCTTTCAAGACTCGGTCCCTATTTTTGAAGTTTTTAGTTTTTTCTCATTCTTACAAAAAAATTGAAAGTTTCATCTGCATGAAACGCAAGAAATCTTTGATTCAACGCAAATCAACCTTTCTCACACATGAATCCCAAAATTAAGTGGGCCAATTTCTATCCGTTTAGTCATTCTTCACCCATAGATTAGTTTATCTTCAAACAAAGCAACATTTATATATTTAGTTCTTTGTGTGATATTTTGCATTAATTATTCCAAACACATGACAGTCATGATGATATTATAAACCAAAGGTTTTAATGAGCTATTACACCGATGATGATTTGATGTCTAAAGTTATACAATGCTTATGTTATTATGATATATAAATGTTATTCTGTGGGATTAACCTAGCACCGAATGTAACATGTAGATGGAGAATCGACCTAAGAGGTCCTTAAGTAAAGTCTCATGTTGCATTAACTATGTGCCACTATAGGAGCCCTTGTCGGTTAGGCCTTTGTAGCCACCAAATGTTAAATAATTGAATGTAATATGAATGGAGTTCTACCCGGCAAGTAGTCTCTCCTACCAACGTAGGGGCTTATATTGGATTCCATGTAATAGCTTGCATGGTCTTAAATGTCGGTTATGGTCACTTCCCCACAAAATGAATATTTTAAGGTTTCATATGATGATGTCTAATGCATGCATTCACTTATGCATATTGCTTACTCATGTCTCTCTTATGTTGTTTATTTCATAGCATACTCACATGTTTAGTACATTCAAAGTACTTACGCATACTTTTTCCTACATGATATCACCATGTAGGAACCGACGTTGCTCCTCGACCTCTTTCATGTGGCTAGCTCGAATTAGTTTGAAGATTGCTTGTGGTGAGTTCCCATAGTTCGGGAACGACATCCTTTTTATTCTAAGCTTATGTTATGTAGAACATTAAGACTTTTATTAAGACATTTTTTGACACTTATTTTGAGGGTGAGCTAGGGACATGTCTTAGCCCCCGCCAAGTCGTTAATGTAGAAGGTATGGTTGGACATAGAAAAATATGTTATGTTGTCTTTGACTCTTATTAAATGTGAAGCCCCTTAGTCCCTACATCCCCTTTGTTTTCCGCTTGATTGTTTATCATTACCAATGAAATGCTTAATGAATGCTAAGAGGCTTGCCGTGTCACGTAGGCTTAGGTCGTGACATTAGTGCTATATAAGGTTTGATTTAATTCTAATATATCTAGTATTAGTGTAGTCTGTTGTCTTCAAATAAATGTGTTTGGGCTATGGTTTCTTTAGTTCTTGGTGTAAACATGGGCTGCTATTTGATCTGCAATAAAAATGTTTGAGTTTTCATTTACTTAAGCTAATTGATAATTGTGTTTAAATCAGCCTGTCGTTGGTTTATTTATTAACCATTATCTTTTTCTCTCTTTATTTGCATGAAGCTCCCCTCGTTAGAGTCATTTGGACTCCACACCTATATTTTTGAGTTGGTTTAAAACTCATTATTTCTTGTCTCATCCCTCTATCGATCCAAGGAGTAGAAATAGAAGCTATGATATAGGTTGCGGAGGCTAAAATGGATCGTATACACACGATATACAATCTGATATACAGGAAAATCAGCCTAAGGTCCAAAATACAGGTGACCCAACAGCTTAGTCTAGGCATACAGAAACTAAGTGTTGAGCCAAATTTTCATACTTTTATTCATTTATATTTAATTCGGATTGTAATCATTTATTTATTTATTTACGTTATTTATATTTTCTTAGATGTTGATTGTAGTTAGATTTAACTTATTAAATCCCCCTAAAAGAGGAACCATTTTCTCTTATGACTAATTTATCCTTTTAAAATGATTTTACCTAAATGATACATATATATATGTATATGTATATATATATATATATTTATTTTCTTTTTTTGGTCATTTTGACCAAAAATCCTCCTTTCAAAATATTTCAAAGTATTTTCAAATAACTAAATTTTGTCAAACGAACTTAAGTGTGTTTTCTTTAAATATTTTCTAAATGGTCAACTGATTTATATCGTTGGACAACCGCATGTTAACGGCTATTTTAAGTGCTAAAACCTTCTTAAAATAGTAATATGAACCTCGTACCCTTTTCTCTAAAATTTTAAGACTTATTTCTGTTAAAGTCTTTTGAATTAAAGTTTTCTTAATTTCTTTAAAAAATTAAGTGCCGACTCTTTTAATTCTTTAATCTAAGAGAAATCATAGCCCTTTTTCTTATTAATCTTGCAGGGACAAAGGGATCATGGAAAATAACGATGGCTATGAATTTCACAAGACACCAATACACAGTTTGAAAGATAAATCGAGGGAGTCTTTGACTATGAAGTCTTACTCCTATATTTTTTTACTTATTTTTTATAATGGCCCGCTTTTACACTTTTCTCATATCTTTGTAGGAAAACTATCCCCAATAATAGTCGGGGATGGTCATAACAATGTATGGTTCTCGTGAATATTTGGAAGAACTCAAGTCAGAAGATACAATCCCTAAGAATAACACAAAAACAAGTAATTCCCGCAAGAAATTAGAAGACCACACCGATGCATAATCTCCGAAGCATAATGGAAAAGCAATACAATGATAGGTATCCTCACCAATAGTTGAGAGGACACGAAATGTATTGGTGCAAATAGTCAAAAGACACTCTCTAACTGAAGATGTCAACGAGCACTAGACTTAGGAGACGTCACTCTGAGATTTTTTAAAAATATATAAATTATTTTATATATCATATCTACAAGAACTACGCACACCTTATTCTCATCTCAGTAAGATACATAGGCAACCCTTCTTGGGTTCGGTATTCTTTTTCTAACAAATATATATACTATCACGCCCCGAGAGGGTACCCTAGGCGTGACCGGCACTCAAAAACCATCTCTGGCCTCCGAGAGAACCACTTGGTCTTATCACTCATTCGTTCATCAGCAGAAAACTTAAGTGAAAATAAGAATACTTATGTGGGCTCGTCATCATCAACATCAAATGAAAGAAATAATCCTTAGAAGGAGTAGTTTCAAAGGAGAACTACTCTAATTACATCATCAAACTTTGTCTATGAAGCTACTAACACTATCAGACGGTGCCAATGACATTTCCATGGCTACATCAAAAGAAACATAATACTCACCAATAATAAAAGGATAAAGAGTTCCTCTAAATACAAGAAAGACTCACCAAATAGATGGAAAGTAATGATCTTCAATAATGCGCCTGTTAAGGATATCTAACACCTGTATTTGCATCATAAAATGATGCAGGTCAAATGACGTCAGTACATTGAATGTAGAGTATATAAAATGGCAGAAAAGTAAGGAAAGATATCAAGAAATTCCTCTCAGGAAGACTCAGCTCAGAACTCAACATCAATATTTAAAGTAAGTTTAAAAATAATAATAATAAGCAATGCTTATTCAGTTGGAGTTTCTCTAACCGACAACCATCACTTATGACCTAGTGATGATACAATGAAGTGATGTCGTTGCCACATCCCTCCAATACCTTGCCAAGATAAAGGGCATCACCATCTTGGATCCAATCATCAAAGTCCTCTTTTAGGGACTTAAGAGGCATAGCCTCCATCCTATGCTTGCTACGTAGTTCTGGGGGTTTGAGTCAATTAAACTCTTACCCAACTCGGTGCTCAATATTACTCCCAAAACATGTGCTCATATTAACCTCATCATCTAGTCTCATTAGACTTTAATTTAAAACATCAAACTCATCTCAATGCATCATTTGTAACACCCCAAATTTTGTTTTTGCCAAAAATCGAGCCGTTCTTCTTGTGCGTGTAGGATCAAACTCGATGAATTATAGTTTCATATATGAGTTAGGATCAATTTCTAAATATTTGAAGAATATTAGATGTGTTTTAGGATCATAAGGGATCTCTAACACCAAACCAAGTCTAGGGAGTTTCTATCGATTAAGTTTTTGAATGAGTTTGTATAAGGGTCAACGTCAAATAACCATAACTTTCGGTATACTAAGAGTTATGTGTCCCATGAACTATCAAATTAAAGGTCTTTGAGTCTTCTTTCCAACTCTACCAAGATTGTATTTGTTAGAGTTTGGAGTCGAAAGTTATGACCATTGTACTACAGACTATCACTGCAGGAATTTTAGGCCTAGCGCTCCAGTGGCGCCCGACGCCACTATAGCTCCCGAAACCAGCCTCAGTAGTTTGGGTGTTGGCGCGGTGCACCAGCTATAGCGCCAGCAGGGTTTTTATCCCATTTTCCAAATTTTTTGATGAAGGGCAACTTCGACTTTTTCCCTAAACATATATATACTAACTTGGAATGTTTTGGGATTATTTTTTTTGTCTTTCACCTCCCCAAAAACCTAATCTTTATCCCCTCTTCTCTTTCAAATCATCTCCAACAATATCCTCTCAAAAGCTTAAAGATTCAAGCTTCCCATTGAAGACCTAACATCAAGGTTTCTTCAAAATCTACTCTAAGGTATGTAAGGCTAACCTAAAATATGGATTGAGTTCTTCCATATGCCCCATAGATGTGTTGGATGAAAATAGTGAAAAGCTTGAACCTTCTATGAAGATTTTCTTGAAATTTTTCTAAACTCTAGAATATTTTTATATACTAGTAATTGATTGATGATTTTCATGACTTGAATTATTGAATAATTATCTTTCATATTTATTTCATAAACCGTAGCTACATATTGACTACAAATAAATTTTTGTCTATAAATTCATATGTATTGATGGTGTTTTTGAGTTGAGTTTTGTTGAGAGTATGGATTCATGTATTCGTTCACATGAATCCAAGATGAGATTTTTTTTTGTCATAATTGTCTTGAGGTTGAGATTGATAGTTTTTGTGTATATGTATTGATTGGAATAAAAAGAATGAATTGGGATAGTTATGAATGTGAATGGCATAAAAAAAAAACTTGGCAGAGCTAGAATGTCATTTTTATTTCTATAAATGGAATATAGAATTAAATAAGAATTTTGGAGCAAGATGTTTGATAATGATGTGAATAATGATGTTTGATGATGATGTTTGATGATGATGTGAATAGTGGTTATTTAACATGGGTAGAATGATTGATAAAGAGGTATGTTGATGATGATGTTTGAGGTGAAATGGATTGGAGTCTAATGTGACTACATGATATGTGATTTGCATAATTTGATTTGATTGGAGTCATATGAGTATACATTATTGTTTGAGAAGGAGTTTTAAATAAATGATTTGTGAATATTTTTGCATAAACTATTTATACACTATTTTGAGTTTAAAGAATGATTATTTTCATCTTTGATTTAAAAAGAGTTTAAACATGAGTTGAGTTTGAGAAGTCTTTTAATTATTTTTGAATATTAGTATTTTGAGTATAAACGAGTTGAGCATTTTTACATAAAAATATATATTTTGAGTTTGAGTTGAGGAGTTGAAATTATGTTTTAAATGCATATAATATTTTCTGCATTCATTGAGTTGAGATGGTATCAAATATTTTAAAGAAGAGTTTGATGATTGAGATGAGTTGATTGTGAATGAAGGTCCAATGAGATCAGATTGAATGAGTTTTGAAAAGAGTCCAATAAGACTAAATAAGTTGATTTGAAAATAACTCCTAAGAGACTAAATGAGTATTTTGAGTATTTTACTCACTTGATAGATATGAGCATATTGACTCTTGAGAGGAGTATCGATCATCGAATTGGGTAAGAGTATAGTCCATACTCAAACCAATAACTACGTCGTCAAACGTAGGAGAGGATTGGACCGTTAAAGTCGGATGTTTCCTATATTACTGTCCTAACATGATAGGACTTGATTGGTTATGGATCCATGATTGTTGATTCATTCTTACCCTGGCAAGGTATGAACGGACGTGGCAACAACGTCGGCTTGTTATATTATCACTTGCTTATATGGTGATGATTGTCAGTTAGAGAAACTCCCAATTGAGTGGAATGTGCTTGATATGATTGGTTTGATTGTGATTGTAGATGATTCAGTCGAATTGTAAAGCATTGTTAAATTTTAATTTGCATATCTATTGAATTGAGTCCTTTGACTTGAGATGAGTTGATTGTATATGATTGGATTTGATAGGATGATATGTGATTGGATTGGATCGGGTTGCATATGATTGGATTGGATTAGATGATATGTGATGGATTGGATAAGATGATATGTAATTGGATTGGATTAGATAATATGTGATTTGGTTGGATTAGATGATATATGATTGGATTGGATTAGATAATATGTGATTGGATTGGATTAGATGACATGTAATTGGATTGGATTAGATGATATTTGATTGAATTAGAGTTAATGGTGTATGATTGGATTGGATCGGATTGTATATGATTGGATTGGACCGATTGTATATGATTGGATTGAATCGGATGATATATGATTGGATTGGATAGGATTGTATATGATTGGATGGGAATGAAATGTAAATGATTTGATTGAACTGGTATTGTTTCATTCTGCCATATTACATACTCGTACATTCCACATACTGACGTCCATTTGGACTTGCATCATTTCATGATGCAGAAACAGGTTTAAGAGATCATCAATGAGCGCACCATTGAGGATCTATTCACACTCAGCTTATTGGTGAGTCCTCCCCTACATTCAGAGGACACCACTTATGTTATTCTTGCGTTGAGTTTAGTCTTTTTTCATTCTGATTTAAGATAGCCATGAACCTGTCATTGATACCAATTAGATAATAGTGATAGATGCTTCATAGACTAGATAGTGATGGGTCGATTGAGTATTTTAATTTCTTGAATTATTCTTGTCAAATTATTTAATGACATAGATTGGAGATTGATTTATTGGCCCATGGACTTTCTTTCTCGAGTTAGATTGTTGATTGGGACTGTCCACCTAATTATTTCTTTATTTTAAGCCTTCCGCTAATTGATTGAATGAATGGATGTGTGATTGGATCAAGTGGTTCGCTTGGGGACCAGTAATGGTCTTCGAGTGCTGACCACGTCTAGGGTACCCTCCCGGAGTGTGACATCATCATCATCATTACCTCTTCATCAAATCATTATACTTCAAAACATTTTACTCAAAACATCATTTAGCCCAAAGAATCAAATTAATTTAAACTCAATTCTTTTGCTCTTTCAAAACTTAATAAAATACATGTATAATATTAATTCAAATCACTCTTTTTGTCTATGAATATTAAAAGACAACATCTTTACTCAAAACATGCATAAAAAATATTCATGAACATCAAATTAATTAGGGTTCATGGGAAAGTAGACACGAACAATAATTCCAATAATATGAGAGATAAAAATAATAATAAAAATCTCAATGCATAAATATATCTAACTCAATAGAAGAAGAATTAACTCATTTAGAATTCAAAAATTAGGGTAAAACTCAACTATAACTCAATTATGATGAATTTAAATATTGGGCGCATGGACGAACTCAATCCAATGCTATGAATATCCTTACATACCTGGAATTCGAAGTTTTACTCCAAATTGAAGAACTCAATGACCACTTTTGAACCTAGCCTTTTCTCTCCATCAGAACGTTTTGTGTACTACTCGGAGTATAATCACCAGAATAGTATTTCTATACTACTAAAAACTAAAACTATATTTGAGAATGAGTAAAGAAGTGTATAGAGAGAAGAGTTGCTTGAGAAAGCTTTATGAATAAAATAAGAAAATAAGGTGGGTATTTATAGGTGTGGAGAAGGGACCTAACAATAAATAAAAATAATTACAAAGGATGATCTTGAAAATTCAATGGAGGATTGTGATCTCATAGATGATGTCCAATGGAGGACTATTGATGTCAAATGGATCTAGATCTTTCCATGGTTGATGAGATGAACCTTCTTTTAACGGAATACCCTTTTTTGGAGCTGCGTTTGAACAAGATAACTTCCTAATTAGGATTTAGTGTCTTCATATGAATTGTAGATCTAGAAGTATACTTCATGTCATTCAAGAATCAACCAATTTGGAGCATCCTACAGTGAGAAATGATTTTTCTTCTGCAAATACTCCATTTCATCACAACATTATATCTTGCAAAAATTATTTTATTTGACCTACTTATCCTCCGAATTATAAGATATGGTCTCATTAAAGTTGTAGGTAATGCCGTTGGAGTTATTGAAAAATTGGAATCACCTAATTTGGGCTATTCTATGAAAAGTTATGCCAAAATACAGAAGCAGTATTATTTTTGTCGAGAATTAAAATACCACATACAACGTTTTAGGGGGTGTTACTTATACACACACAAATTGTGTACATATTTTAAGATTTATGTATTTTTGATTGGGTCGAATACAGTTTGGGGCATATGAAATATTTGGTATGATGAGAAAGATTGGTTTTATGGTAAACAATAGATTCCTTTTTAATACCTTTCATTTATACTTTTGTGATGCTTGAAAATTCTCTTGCAGATATTTAAGATAAGGATAAAACTGACCTCATAGATTCATGTGTATTGTGTGGTGAGATTTAGATTAAAATTCAATTACATCACACTATTGATCTAGAACTTATCCTGAATGTCTGTTGAGGCAAAATCTTGAGTAATGTTTGATTTGAGAAATGATTGTAGGCCTTCTTTGACCTGATTGTGCCTTTCAAAACCTACCAAATGACATTAAACCCTAGATTTCCCCACTTTGAGCCTGAAGCCTTTTCTTCGGACAACAACATCTTAGCCATTACTCTTTTTGAGTGTTTACATACACTATCTCTCTCTTGTCCCAACTTTCTTGAGCGCAATGAAGACTGAAGACGTGCAAATCACAGAAGAAGATCCAACTTTGAAATTGTTAGGAGAAAAAGAGCAAAGTTTACAAAGTCAAGAAAATAAGGACGACTTCCAAAAAAAAGGGAGAAGTTGAAAGAAATATGAAAAGATAAAAATATCCTTACAAGGTCAATGAAAGATAAGAAAGAAAATACTCCAACAAAAGAGGTAAAACTTCAAAAAGAAGGGTGAAAAGAAAAAAGCTCTAACAAATAAGGATTCAAAAAAGTCGAGACAAAATAAAGAGGTGAAAAGAGGAAAAGCTCTATCAAATAAGGACTCAAAGAAGTTGAGACAAAAGAAAGAGGATCAGACATCAAAGGCGTATCAATCGTTAAAAGCACATATTCAGTGTAACACTCAAGGAGGAATTAAGTCACTTTTATCCTAAATAAATATCCTACCTGTCCCTAAACCCACATTACAAGCCAATGATAAGCCCTACATGATCTCATTCTAAATATTCTCACATTAGTGGAGAATTACATGCAGGCCAAGCATATGGCATCACAGTTGCATGCGTTAAACACTCTTGAGAGTATGAGTGCAGTTTGGTAAATGTCCTTGAATCAAATACTTCAGATATGTGTGAAATAAGACTTTCTTTATTGTGAGGGCACTTGAAATATGAGGATTGGTATATTTCTAAACCTTTGCTTGAAGTAAGATGAAAAAATCTTGTCGACACTTAAGTATGTTTGAGGTAATACTTGAATCTATAGGAATTACCTCAAAGTCAATCTCAGTTATAAGAAAGAAAATGAGAAATATTTCTATGCAATCCTAACTGATGGTATCAATTGTAGTCAAAAGTTGACTATCTCTTTACATTCTTTAAAAAAAATTGCATTTGTCCTTTGAAATTGGATGGTTTGCTCTAAATAATGTGACATTAGGCTAATCCCATCTATGTGATATGCCTATTTTACTTCATTGGATCGTCCATCTCAAATGGGCGGCATATCTCTTATTTATAAGCTGTAATTTTTTTAAGGAATACAATTTTCCATATCATTATGCTCATATTACACATGTGTCTACTGATGAAATTATCTCAGATTTTGCAGTATTCATCATCCACAGGATTGAAACTACATTTGACCTGATTCCTGCACCAACAGGATATGAAGGCACCACAATGGCTCAGTCATTGTCCCCGTAAGATTTTTATTTCTCCTTTACGATGAAAACTAGACAATTTTTTTGAGAAGATCTCAAAAATTCACAAGAAGATACTATGTCCAGCAAGTCAATATTAGAGATCATGTTAGTATATGCAACTGGAACAGAATTTTTGAGAAGATCTCAAAAATTCCACAAGAATGTCAAAATTCTTTTTTCAACAGCTCGATATTTGTCAAAAGATCTAATTGGGACAAAACAATTTGAGGAAGATCTCAAAAATCCGTCAAGAATTGTTAGAAGTTCAAAGTCAACTTTAAATAATCTCCAACATTGCTAGAATGAAGCGAATACAAATTTAATATGCGAGCCACCGATGCCTCGTATAAACTTCCATCAAAGACATGAGTCCCAACAACACAAATTGTTCAAGAGAAAAATGAAGGAACATGTGAAAGAATCGAGAGGATGACACTTTCACAATCATCGATCCATCCACCTCATCACAGTGGACAAGCTTCGATTCATCCACCTTGTTACAGTGGGCAATCTTCGAGTCATCCACCTCATTACAATGGACAATATTTGAGTCATCTACCTCGTTACAGCAAGTAATCTTTGAGTCATCCACTTCGTCATAGTGGAAAATCAATGAGTTATCCACCTCGTTACAGTGGACAATCATCAAGCCATCCACCTTGTTACAGTTGGATTGTTATCAAGCCATTGCATACTCATTAGCCGAGAGGGCCATTTCATTTTCATTGCATTTCCAAGAGGGCCATTTCATTTTCATTGCATTACCAAGAGGGTCATGCATCATTCAAATCATCCAAGAGGATGACATTGCATATTCATTAGCCGAGAGGGCTATTTCATTTTCATTGCATTGCCGAGAGGGATATTTCATTACATTGCATTGCCAAGAGGGTTGTGCATCATTAAAATTATCTAAGAGGATTATATTTGCATATTTATTGCCGAGAGGGCTATTTCATTATATTGCATTGCCAAGAGGGTCGTGTATCATTCAAATCATCTAAGAGGATGACATTGCATATTTATTTGCCGAGAGGGCCATTTCATTACATTGCATTGCCAAGAGGGTCGTACATCATTCAAATCATCCAAGAGGATGACATTCACATATTTATTTGTCGAGAGGTCCATTTCATTATATTGCATTGCCAAGAGGGTTGTGCATCATTCAAATTATTCAAGATGATGGCATTTGCATATTTATTTGCCCAGAAAGCCATTTCATTACATTGCATTGCCAAGAGGGTCGTGCATCATTCAAATCATCCAAGATGATGACATTTGAATATTTATTTGCCAAGAGGGCCATTTCATTACATTGCATTGCCAAGAGGGTCATGCATTATTCAAATCATCCAAGAGGATGACATTTGCATATTTATTTGCTGACAAGGTCATTTCATTATATGGCATTGCCAAAAAGGTCATGCATCATTCAAGTTATTCAAGAGGATGACATTTGCATATTTATTTATAGAGTGGGCCATTTCATTACATTGCATTTCCAAGAGGGCCGTGCATCATTCAAATCATCCAAGAGAATGACATTTGCATATTTATTTGCAGAGAGGGTCATTTCATTACATTGCATTTTCAAGATGGTCGTGCATCATTCAAATCATTCAAGAGGATGACATTTACATATTTATTTGCTGAGAGGGCCATTATGTGTTGATCTCATCGAAGTAAAACATAAACATTTACTAGCCTTATAAATGCCTGAAGGACTACATAAGACACATCAAATATCAAAGAAGATTTGAAGTGGAACTTGCTAATGGATCATTATCCTGCCGATGAAGAAACATATATCCTACTAATGGATCATTATCCTACCGATGGAGTAACATATATCCTACTAATGGATCATCATTCTACCGATGGAGCAACATTATCCTACAGATGGATCATTTTTATTCATTCTACCGATGGACATGCATTTATTTTACCAAGTATCCTATCAATGAATCACCATCCTTCTGATGAAGCAGCATTATCCTACAGATGGTGCATCTTTATTCTTCCTACCGATGGACATGCATTTATTTTGTCAAGTATCCTATCAATGGATCACCATTCTACCGATAGAGTAACATTATCCTATAAATGGATCATTTTTATTCGTTCTACCAATGGACATGCATTTATTTTACCAAGTATCCTATTAATGGATCACCATCCTTTTGATGGAGCAGCATTATCCTATAGATGGAATATCTTTATTCGTCCTATCGATGGACATGCATTTATTTTGACAAGTATCCTATTAATGGATCACCATCCTTTTGATGGAGCAGCATTATCCTACAGATGGAATATCTTTATTCGTCCTATCGATGGACATGCATTTATTTTGACAAGTATCATATCAACATATCATCATCCTACCGATGTAGCAGCATTATCCTACTAATTGATCAATGAAGATTTTCAATATACAAAGAGGATGAAAGAATGTATCGTAAGAGATATCATTTTTTTCTTTGATTTTGTTTTTACTAATCAATTTTATCTTAATTTTTTCAAGAGCATCCAAGAGGATGAATTCTCAAAGAAACCACAGGTGAGAATGATATTAAAGAGGATGCATCACAACGTGGAACCTTTTCTTAGCAACGAATTGGGACACAGTCTGAAGAGGAATATCAAACTCATATGACACGAGCTGAGGAACAACTTTCACCACAATAAACCACATTTCTATTAGAAGGCGTGTGGGTATTTCGGGGTCCGGCCATAATTCAAAAATCTATACCAACCCTGTTTCATAAAGATGAAGATAGAGTCGATCAAAATTAGATTTGTCAATTTTCTTTGTCCAAGATCACTTTCATCGATCCTATCTAAAGAAATAGACAACTGTTGACACCCAATTTTGACTTTCCACAATGTAAATTAACTATCGAATTTCTTTAACTTTCAAATATTTTAAAATAATTAGCTTTTATAAAAATAAAGATATTTTCATGTTATTCTTAACTATTTTTATCTTTTTATATAATTTTAGTATAATATAGATATTTCTATATAACTATACCTTTGATTACTATTTATGTGATTTAATCGAAAATCATCTCAAAAATATTTTATGTTTAAGTAAATACAATGTTAATTATGTTAGTTTAATTATAGTTTGTATTTTTAAAATTTTTAGGTTATAACTTTAAAAAAAAAATTAAAAATGCACATTCTCCCACATCAAAAATCCTTGAGGAATTTGGGATTTTTGGAGCCTATATAAAGACTTATATTCTCATTATTGAGAGGAAAAGTGGAAGGTTTTTTAGCCACTCCAAAGTTAGAAAATTTTCTTACTTGGCTAGCATTTTGAACTCTTGTCCCAGCCTAAAAGTTGTGAAAATTTTGAACTTTCAATCTATATTTTTCTTCAAGAAAAATAGGATATTGAAGTCGAAATTTAGACTAAGAACAGAGTTCTTATAACATCGAAACCATAAAGGTTCGAGTCTAAATTTTTCAATTTTTCTTTTTGTCGATTGGAGTTCCTTCAAATTTTTGGGTGGTAGTGAAGTCGTTTTCCGCTCGTTGTCTTCAGTCTCGCTGCTCGAAAAGAGATAAAATCTTTTCTCAGCTTTATTTTATTTAATTATTTAATATTTTATATTTAGTTGATTCGTAATCTTATTTTTTAGTTAGCATGTATTAAGAATAATTAGATTAATGATAGAAATTTCTTATAGTTAGCATGTGTTAGGATTAATTAGCTAGCATGTATTAGGATTATTTCATGAAAGTTCTTAATTTTATTCATTATTTTTTCAAGTAGTTTTCTTTGACAATATAGATTTTCATGTTTTCAATTTCTTTGTTTAACATGATTTAGATAACAAAATTATGCTTAAGTTATTATTTAGTTAGTACTTTAATAGCCTAATTGATTTAATTTTTTTTAAAAAAATTGAGTTAGTATAGCGTATATATTAATTTCGTGTCCTTTAGTTACTTGAATATATTTCTTCTTTTGTTTTTTTGTCTACATATATACATGTTGTTAGTCACTTTTACGATGCCCATCAATTTGATATCTTAAGATATCATGATATACTTTTTGGTTTAGCTTAAAATGAGTAGATGCTTATTTAGTTTTATTTTAGAGCATGTGATATCAATTCGACTCAATCTTTAGACTCCATCCTTGCATATCGTTGAGTTTTGAGTCTCCCATTATCTTGCTCGAATTACTGAAAAGTTGATACATGAAAAGGAAGCTAATATTCATGGTTTGAATATTGACATTGGGCTATATACATGGAATACAAATGGAAAATAGTGTTGTATACACTGATATACAGTATATATATAGTTTGATATGCAAGAAAACTATATTCTATATATTGATATATAGTATATATACAGTCTAATATACAACAAATACAGGGAACAAATAGGTTGTATACAGTGTGTATACAGTTTGATATACAGAAATAATGTTGTATACACTATATATAATGTATATATAGTCTGATATATAGTGTATATACAGCTGCGATATACAGTGGAATTGGGCTTAAGGACCAAAATGCAGATGGCCCAACAACTTAGTCCAGGCATACAGAGACTAATTGTCGGGCAATATTTTTATGTGTTATTTGTTATTTATTTATATTGATTCAGGTTGAAATAATTTATTTACTTACAATATTTATGCTTGCTTAGATATTAATTTTAATTTATTTTAACTTAATTAGATTCCCCTAAAGATAAACCAATTCATGTTAATTTACTCTTTAAATGATTTTCTACCTTTATTTAATCATTTGATAAACTTTTACTATATTTTTATACATGTATATTATTTTCAATATTTAAGTTTGATCATTTTTTTAAATAAATAATTTTACAGTCTTCATTTCCTTTTAAATTAATATTTTTCAAAAGTTAGTCAAATAATTTTTCAAATCATCGGATAACCGTGCGTTAGCGGCTACCTTGAATGGTAGCACCTTCTCAAAGTGCAAACAAGAATCTGTTATTTTAAAACTTAAATCTGTTAGGGTCTTTAAAATTAAGATTTCTTGATTTTTCTTAAAAATTAAGTGGCGACTCTCTTTTCTAAAATTGATTTTTTCTCTAAAAGTTGAAATTAACTTTAAATCATCTTTTTTTTGACATAACATCAACAATAAAGCAACAATAAATTTATAAACAAAAACCATAATAAAGGATAGAAAAGATAAAGTTCATAAACTTGATTAAACCCAAAAAATAAAAAATAATAAAAATTACCCCAAGGTAGTAAGCCAAAAGCTAATTCAACTTAACAAAATCTAACAGATTCAAAATAAAAGCAATACAAAATAACACCGATAGTTAAGAATAAGAGAGGATAACACAGTTGATAAGCAGATAATATATTCAAAATTCAAATACAAAATG
The DNA here is from genome assembly GCF_947179165.1 of Solanum dulcamara. NCBI lineage: Eukaryota > Viridiplantae > Streptophyta > Magnoliopsida > Solanales > Solanaceae > Solanum > Solanum dulcamara. The sequence goes on from NC_077242.1 coordinate 13,876,757, forward strand.
ACAATAATCTATAAAAAAAAATTAGAACGGACATAGATATTAATCAAAATTTAAAAATAAAGTAAACTAAAAGAAAATAATAAACCTGTCGCTGAATGGAGCTGGGAGCTTGTCCTCCTTTTGACTGAGGAGTTTGGGTGATCTATAGTGAGAGAGAGGGAGAGAGTGGAGAGGTGGAGAAGAAAAGTAAAAAAAATGGGTGTGTTTTTGGAGAAAGAATGTGAAGAAGCACCAACAGAGGTGTATAAGAGGAAAATAGAAATATGAGTTGATTTTTGGAGAAGAAAGAGGATTGTCTTTTTTCCCCCATGTGTTTGGTCAAAGAAAGAAGGGTAAAATGAAGAATAAGAGGGGAGAGAGAAAGAGTTTGAAAAATGGGGAAGGAAGGGGGGTTGCTTTGTTCTTTTCCTTGTTAATAACTGATTGCAATATTGATTTCACTGCTTGATAAAGTTTAGGACATGATTTTGAGTAGAAGTTATTAGAAGCTGTGCAGATGAACTTACAATAAGTGAGCTCACAAGCAAAAATAAAAATAAAAATAACTATCGTATTCCTCTTTTGAAGCCATGACAAAACTTGACTAATATAGATAGTGAAAAATAAAGATAAAGAAGAATAAAGTGTGTCTGCATTATTGATGTGTTAGAAAAAGTGGGTGAGGAAAAAAAAGGTTCATGTGAGGGCAGCGGTTTTTGGGCGGAAGACCAAATTAAAATGTAGAAATCGTTCTCAGAATGACTTAACGAGGCATTACAAAAATAATATATGTATTGATATGTAACAAAAAAAATTAATTAAGAATAAATAAAAATGTAATCGATATTTTGGAAGATATATTATATTGTACAGAATGAATTGTTGTGATATGTTGTGTACGCTTGTTGATTACTGTAAAAAAATAGTGTGAATATTAAAATTTTACAATGAAAATAAATTGATAAGAATCTTATTATTTACGAAACTAAGAATGCTTATCTATAAATTATTAAAAGATAAAAAATGAGAATAAATTCATGAAAAAAAAAATCCTAAAATAAGGACAATTATTAATGATTTTTAAAAAACAAAACTGAAAAAATGTATAACAAAATTATATTTTGCTCTTTAACGATCAAAGAGTCTGAAGACGTTAACTTTGAGCACAGAAAGTCAAAATTGGGTGTTAACAGTTTGCTCCTCTTTGCTCGATGATGAAAAATAAATTGTCGGGCAAAGACGTTGACTAAGTAGCCGATTATGACCGACTTGCGAGACGGTCATGGTGTGACCAGGTGGAATGATATGGGATCATGAAAAATGTTATGGCCGAGACTTTGGTTTCAAGTCTTCTACATATATCTAATTTTATGGAAATCAGGCCATGTGCTGTTCTAGATGCAAAGTTGCGGTAAATTTTGATTGACTTTCAAAATTTGCCCCAGTGTTGAATCGTGATGACATTATTTTCTTTTGTGATAATGGTAGAAAGAATTTAGTACAAATGAAGGAAAAATGTAATGTAAAGGGCCTTCGACTGGCAAGTCAAGTATGTAATGTAGAAGGCCTCTGATTGGCAGGACGACAAAATGTAAAAGCTAGAGTGTGGATACATGCGTTAAAAGGTGGGTTCATATAAAAATGTACTGAAATACCCGCATTAGATGGTGGGCATTGTAAAATGTACTGAAATACCCGCATTAGAAGGTGGGTGCCCGTATTAAAAGGTGGGTGTCTGTGAAATGTACTGAAATACCCATATTAGAAGGTGGGCACTTGTAAATTGTATTGAAATACCCGCATGAGAAGGTGGGTGCCTGTAAAATATATTGAAATACCCGTATTAGAAGGTGGGTGCCTATAAAATATAATGCAATACCTGCATTAGAAGGTGAGTGCCTATAAAATATAATGAAATACCCGTATTAGAAGATGAGCGCCTATAAAATATAATGAAATACCGGCATTAGAAGGTGGACACCTATAAAATGTAATGAAATACCCAAATTAGAAGGTGAGCATCTATAAAATGTAATGAAATACCCACATTAGAAGGTGGTGCCTATAAAATGTAATGAAATACCCGCATTAAAAGGTGGGTGCCTATAAAATGTAATGAAATACCCCTATTAGAAGGTAGGTACCTATAAAATATAATGAAATACCCGTATTAGAAGGTGGGCACCTATGCAATGTAATGAAATACTCGCATTAGAAGGTGGTTGCCTATAAAATGTAATGAAATACCCGTATTAGAAGGTGGGTGCCTATACAATGTAATGAAATGCCTGCATTAGAAGGTGGGTGCTTGTGAAATGTATTAAAATACCCGCATTAGAAGGTGGGTGCTTGTATTTGAATTTAAAATGCCTGTATCTGGAGGTGAAAAATATGAGTTTTTTTTGTGTTTGTTTTTGTAAGAAATGTTGAAAAGTAAATAAGACAGAATCACATCTTGACTTCAGTTGGTACCAACAATTAGCATTGTGCATAAGAATTCCACCATCTTTTCTCAGCTAACCGAGATGAACATCAAAGTAATTCCTATAGTTTCAAGGGGTACCTCAAACATACCTAACTGTCGGCACAATTTGTTCATCTTGTTTCAAAACAAAGTTTAGAACTATATATGTCTCTCATGTTTCAAGTGCCCTCACTACAAAGAAAGTCCTAATTTTTCACATATTGCAATAGTATAAGTTGAGGACATTTTGGAAAGTACTGTCATGCTTAGAAAGATATTCCTGCATGCAATTGCAATACCATAGGCTTGGCTTTATGTAAATCTCCACTAATGTGAGAACATTTGAAATGATATCATGTAGGGCTTGTTACTGGCTTGTAATGTAGGCGTAGGGATGGCTAGGATAGTCATTTGGGATAAAAGTGACTTAATTCCTTCTTGAGCATTGCATTGAATTTGTGTTTTCAACGTTTTTGTTCATTTAGCTCTTGATCCTCATTATTGTCCCTTTTTTGCGTACTTTTGGACTGTAACACCCCAATTTTTTTTTAGCCAAGACTCAAATTATTCTTCATATGCGTATAGACTCAATCTGAATGACTTCTAATTGTATATATGAGTTAGGATTAATTCCTAAGTATTTAAAGAGTATTAGATGAGGTTTAGGGTCATAAGGAATCTCTAACATCAAGTCAATTCCAAAGAATTTCTATCGGCTAAGTTTTCATATAAGACCGTATAAGGGTCAACTTCAAACAATGATATCTCCTAGAATATAACGAATTGAGCGGCCCATGATCTATAAAATTAAAGGTCTTTGAGTCTTCTTTTCAATGCCACCAATATTATATTTTTTGGAGTGCGGAGTAAAACATTATGTCTAGTTAACCAGAAGGGTACGCTATCAGTCATCGTCACGGACTTGGCCAATTTTGGTTCAACTTAAAATTTTGGAAAAAATGAACTATGAGCGAACAACTTCACGACGCATACTTGTTCCACCCTAGTACAAATTTCTGCCCATTTTCAAATTTTGGGAGGGGCTTTTGGGTCTTTTCCCCACTTTTCTCAACCTAACCCACTATGTTTTAGGGCTAAAATCCACCCCTTATCAGTATCCTAGGGGTGTTTTCTTCTCATTCACCCTTAGAGCTTTTGAGAAAAGAGATGTGAGAGGAGGAGAAGAGCTAGGATTCAAGGTCTTCAAGCCATATCTTTGATTTTTTGTGAGATAATCTTCATTCCAGGTATGTAAGGCTACTCATAACGTTGGATCGAGTTCATACTTGTGCCCTACATCTTTATTCGTTGAGTTGATTAAGTTTGAGGTTCCATGAGTTGAGTTCTTGAGTTATCTATAAATTCTATTGAATCTTTGTATATAAATTCATATGTATTGATGATGTCTTTGAGTTGAGTATTTGAGGTATACATTCATGTATTCATTCACATGAATCCAAGATGAGATTTTATTTTTGTAATAATTTGTCTTGAAGTTGAGATTAAAGTGGGATGATGCATATTTTAATGAGTATTGATGAAGTTGAACATAGAGTTAAATAAGAATTTTGGAGCAAGATGTTTGATGATGATGTAAATGATGTTTAATTTTTTAAAAGTAAAATGATTGATGAAGAGGTAATGTTGATGATGATGTTTTGAGATGGAGTGAATTGGAGTCTAATGTGACTACATGATATAATTTGCATAATTCGATTTGATGGGAGTTTTATGAAGATTTTGAGTATAAATAATTGTTTGAGAAGGAGTTTTAAAAATGATTTGTGAACGTTTTTGCATATATTATTTATGCACTATTTTGAGTTTAAATAATGATTATTTTCATCTTTGATTTAGAAAGAGTTTAAGCATGAGTTGAGCTTGAGAAGTGTAACACCACCTAAAACATTGTATGTGGTGTTTTAATTCTCGACGAAAATAATATTGCTTCTATATTTTTAGCATAACTTTTCATAGGATGATCCAAATTAGGTAAATGAAATTTATGAATAACCCCAACATCATTACCTACAATTTTAGTGAGACCATATCTTAATATTTGGAGGCTAAGTAGGGTAAATAAATTAATTTTTGCAAGATATGGTGTTGTGACGAAATGGAATATTTGTAGAAGGAAAATTATATCTCATTATAGAATTCTCCAAATTTGTTGATTTTTGAACGACCTGAAATTAGACTTCTAGATCTAAAATTCATATGAAGACACCCAATCCTAATGAGGAAGTTATCTTGTTTAAACAAAGCTTCGAAAAAGGGTATTCCATTAAAAAAAGGTTCATCTCACCAACCATGGAAAGATCTAGATCCATTTGACATCACCCATGACATCAATAATCCTCCATTTAACATACCTATGACATCACAATCCTCCATTGAATTTTTAAGAACATCTTTTGTAATTATTTTTATTTATTGTTAGGTCCCTCCTCCACACCTATAAATACACACCTTATTTCCTTATTTTATTCATCAAGCTTTCTCAAGCAACTATTCTCTCTATACACTTCTTTACTCATACTCAAATATGATTTTAGTTTTTAGAAGTGTGGAAATACTATTCCGGTGATTCTTATACTCCGGATAGTACACAAAATAATCCGGCGAGGAGAGGAGAAAAGGATAGGGGCTCAAGAGTATTCATTGAGTTCTTCAATACAGAGTAAAACTTCGGATTTCAGGTATGTAAAGCTTGTCATAGCATTTGATTGAATTCATCCATGCATCCAATATTTAAATTCATCGTAATTGAGTTATAATTGAGCTTTACCTTAATTTTTGAATTCTAAATGTGTTAATTTTTCTTCTATTGAGTTAGATATATTTATGCATTGAGATTATTATTATTTTTATCTCTCATATTATTAGAATTATTGTTCGTGGCTACTTTTCCATTAACCTTAATTGATTTGATGTTCATGAATATTTTTACCCATGTTTTGAGTAAAGATGTTGGCTTTTAATATTCATTGATAAAAATAGTGATTTGAATTAATACTATATATATATATTATTGAGTTTTGAAAGAGCAAAAGAATTAAGTTTAAATGAATTTGATTAAATGATGTTTTGAGCAAGATGTTTTGATGAGATGTAAATGATGTTTTGAAGTGTAATGATTGATGAAGAGGTAATGAGATGAGCTTGATGTTTTAAATAAAATTCCAATGAGACTAGACGTTGAGATTAATATGAGCACATATTTTGAAAGTAATATTGAGTACCGAGTTGGGTAAGTGTTTAATTGACTCCAACCCCAGAACTACATAGCTAGCGTATGATGGAGGCTAGACCTCTTAAGTCCCAAAAAGAGGACTTTGATAATTGGATCCAAGATGGTGATGTTCTTTACCCTGGCAAGGTATTGGATGGATGTGGCAATGACATCGCTTCATTGTATCATCACTTGCTCATAAGTGATGGTTTTCGGTTAGAGAAACTTCTAACTGAGTAAGCATTGCTTATTATTATTATTATTTTTAAACTTGCATTAAATATTGATGTTGAGATGATGTTGAGTTCTGAGCTGAGTCTTCCTGAGAGGAGTTTCTTGACATCTATCCTTACTTTCCTGCCATTTTACATACTCATACATTTCATGTATTGACATCATTCGACCTGCATCATTTTATGATGCAGATACAGGTGTTAGAGATCCTCAACAGGCGCATCGTTGATGATCATTACTTTCCATCTATTTGGTGAGTTCTTTTTGTATTCGGAGGAACTCTTTATCCTTTTATTATTGTTGAGTATTATGTTTCTTTTGAGGTAGACATGAACATGTCATCATCACCGTCTGATAGTGTTAGAGTGTCCGTAAACAGAGTTTGATGATGTAATTGGAGTAGTTCTCCTTTGAAACTACTTCTTCTGAGGATTATTTCTTTCATTTGATGTTGATAATGGCGAGCCCACATAAGTATTCTTATTTTCACTTAAAGTCTTTCGCTGATGAACAAATGAGCGATAAGACCAAGTGGTTCTTTTGGAGGCCAGAGATGGTTTCTGAGTGTCAGTCACGCCTAGGGTACCCTCTCAGGGCGTGACACTAATGCCCAACTAGAGCTTTTTCCACCATAAATTTCGGGCCAAAACCCTCCCCTAATGATGATCAACTATGATTCTAAGTTCTAAGAATCAAGTTACGAAGTACGAAAGTATTTAACTTACCTTTGGTGCAACAATGAGTGGAAAACTGAAAGGAATAGCCCTAGTTTATCCTTTTTCTCTCCAAAAATGAGAAGTGCAAGAAAATAACATTTTTGAGACTTTTTTCGTATTAAGTCACGACTGTCTCGCCACAATGGAACCATCCCGCTACGGCGGCCCCACCCTGGCTGAATTAATCCTGCTTTGGTGGGATGCACGGAGACAGAATCTTCTTGTTTGAGTCCCAAGCCTCCCATTTTACAACACACCCTCATCCCGTGACGTTCTAACATCTATACTTCACGCCAAGTTAAATTTCAAGAGTTTTACTCACCCGAATACGATTCCGTAAAGACGTACAGGCTCTGTATCATCTTGGCTATCAACTCAATAAAAAAAACTAAAAATTAAATCTCCTATCCATTAATTACCGGATTATCCTAGATCTCACCTGACTCAGCTTTCGTCCAAGTCTGACCTCGGTTCAATATTTTCAAGTCACTACCCAAACTTTTTCTGGACCGATTTCCTTCCCATTGGCTAATCCATAACAATGGGGATATGTTGTTACATGTAGTTCGTATATGGGTTCTAATGTATGACATTTTGTGACTATATAATTTGATACATTACTATTTTAGAACAAATTTGATTATATGTTTCAGGTGTATTAGTCAAGTTAAATGATTTTGTAAGTTTTTAGAAATTTGGGATATAAACTATATTTAGAAAATATACATTCAAATTCTAAATATTTTTTATAAAATGTATGGCCAACTCTAACTCAAACTTTAAAATTTTCACATAAAATGACAACTATTTGATTTTCCTGGCTAAACGCCGATTAAATGTCATCAATATATATGACTAAAAATATAAACTTTTTACTCTTACTGACCTTTGCTACTTTCACCGATCAATGATAGTTGCTTTAAATTCAAAAGAAGTTATTGTATTATTGAAGTTAATAATTGTGAGGGTTCATAGATTGACTTCTTTAATTTGCATAAGTTTTTTTCCTTCAATTTTTGCTAAACCTTCTAATTAGTCCATCTATATGTATTAAAAAAAAGATAATTTTCATATTCATATGGTGCATCTTTAAATCATAATGAAACACAAAATCCATAATAATTCTTATACTATCTTAAATTCTTTGAGACCGATGAAAAATGGCCCCGTTAGAACACCAGTGTATAATAGCAAGCAAAATATTTATCAATTTGACTTTATAGCGTCCATTATTTTCTTTTGAATCGTCTTTGGCTTTAAAAATTCATCTACATTAGATTTCAAACTTTACAAAGATATTACCTTTTGAAGAATAAACGTAGATTAATGATTGAATAACTAAATCTCCCCTCTAATCTATTAGTCAATTTCTAGCTACACGCTTATAATTCATAGGGGTCCTACTCTTTCTTTGAATTTTTATTTTAGATATTGTGTAGCCCTTAAATGCTGACCTGTTCAAGAAGGTGAATACACCTCTTGTAGGCGCGTAAGGGTTGGACCAAAAACATAAAATTGCTAAAATCGAATTAAATATTCCATGTGTCAGTTTTCAGTTGGAGATTATATAGTTAATTCAATCCATACCCATTACATGATTTCTTCACGCTTTTCTCAAAGTCCTTCAATGGTGGTCTTCTAAATTTCCGTCTTTAGGAGCTTCAAATTAGTTTGTAGCAATTGATTTGTGCTTATTTGATCATCTACCAGTCGTTTTTCGCAACAACAATCACCAAAATTTTCAGATATGAAGCTCATAAATGGAGTTCAACTTTCTTCTTGAACTCCTCACAATTTCAGCAAAAACAATTTCGAACAACAGCGAACCAATAATAGTGAATCTGAAATTTTACATTTCAATTCACTCCTACCAAATTTGTTTTGTTGTAGAAATTTCACTCCTGCATTTATGAGCATTTATTTGTGGATTTTAGTTTTTGGCTAATTTGATACAAATTAGAACTTTATGTAGTATAGTTATATAGTTCTTCTTGATCCTTTTTTGGTGTAGATATTTTTCTTCCATTTCTCTTATTATGCTTTAAAGAAAATCATTGGGGTGTTGGAAAAATATATATTCTTCTCTATTTGAAAGCATTTTTTGTGAATTTTAATTGTAGGATCTGACAAAAATGGAAACTTTAAGTCGTTTTGCAGTGGAATATTTAATTATTATTTTTAGGTTGTTACAAGAAAAAAGGAAAAGAGTAAAAATAAAATATACAGTTGTCTGTCTGCTAGGACCCCGTAAAATATAATTGACTAATAAATTTAATGGGCAGCATTTGACTATATTTTCTTAGATTAATTTTTGAAGTTCCCCGTTTCTTGAAATAAACCATACCCCATGTCCAAAACCAACATTAATGGATGATGGTGTATAATTTAAAATATGGTTCAATTTTGATATGAAATATTTTGAGTTCTAGCTATATAATTAACTCCAAAATTAATAAAGAAGGGCTATTGCTGATATAAGGAGAAAAAGACAATAAACAAAGAATAGGAGTAGAAAATTGATAACTAGAAAACATTACATATATTATTTCATTCTCATCACTATTAAGTAATAGAAAGACTAAAGGAGAATACAAGAACTAACTTGCCCTTCTCTAACTCAATACCCATGCATTATGCATAAAGAAAGTATGACTATTCATAGTTGCAAAGCAATATAACTAAAAAATTACGCTGCAGGTGCCACTTTTTTTCCATCATCGTCGTCATCATCATCACCTTCAAATTTTCTATTCAAACAGAAGCTAATTACAAGCCTTGCTTCTATTTTGCTATTGGAACGAAAAGGCCATGTATTTCCTCTCACAATCACCATTTTTGATTTGAACAATATAAAAACTTAAATATTAAGCTCTAGCTAGTTGTAATTAGTGGTGAGAGTGATACTAGCTCCTCCTCTTTGTCCTAGTATTTATAGCAATGGAATGAATGGCATTTGGAGAAAATATTGACTTAGTAGTGTTGTTTGAATCTTTTTTAACTTTTTGAGATTTGTTTTTTTTTGGCAAAATGAGTGAAATTAGAAAAGATGAGAGGAAAATATGAGAGGGTGAATTGGTGAATTAGTTCACAAAAACACATTGTTGAGGAAATGGAATTTGACATGAGGTAAGCTCATGGAAGATGTTTGGTTTTCACGGTCCACACCTAGTTATTCCCTTTCATGCACACTCTTTAATTTGCCACATAGGAAAATATGGTCAAGACTAGTCAAAAAGCCAAAGAGGAAGGAAAATGATACTCCGAGTAAATTTTTAAAGTATTACTGCAGTAATACAAAGTTCACTTTGCGTTCAATATTTTTTATATGTTTTCTAGTTTTTTCGTTTATATTTAGTATTCTGAGTCAGAAAGAGAATGCTTCAGATCGAGTGCCGAGTGTTGGGTACTGCACATTTCGATAAATTCAGCCTGCTACTCCGCACTTCGGTATGCTTTGTTGAGAAGCATAAGTAACATTTGGACAGTCTAAGATTGAAGAATCTCAAGACAATGAACTATCTTTATTAAGTTATTGATCGCTCAATACTGGAAGCAATTCTTTCTAAGGATTGTAAGCGAAGTTTTGTTCCTGAAAAATAGTAATCAAGAAATTAAAAAAATAGCTCCTGAAAAATAATAATTAAGAAAAAAAATAGCGATAAATAATAATACTTGATTTCAATAATTTGTGTGGGGTTATAATTTTTATAAAATCTTATAAAATAGATGTAATTTTCTAATTCTTCTCCTCAGGATTGTCAATTTAAGAGCTTTGCTTTATTCTCGAATGAAATACTTGTTAAAATTTCATCACAAATGCGGAGCCAAGCTTTGATCTCAATTGTAGAGGTATGGTGTCACGACCCGATTTCAGCTTTCACAAATCCGAACTCTCTTTGGGCCTCCATGCTAATAAATAAATATGCAAATGGCACTTTGAACAGCAAAATTATTGCTAGTAAAACCCATGGTAGGATTTGGAAACATCTCATTGTAGGATGGGACATTTGTCGAGAAGGCCTGGAGTGGGTTATAGGAAATGGGAAAACAGTCTCCTTCTGGCTAGATAAATGGCTTCCAATCCATCAATCTATTAAGGAACAAATTCAAGGGCCCCTTACATTAGAAGAAGATAATATAAAAATACACCAACTCCTGGAAGCTGGACATGGTCTCTGTGCTGCCTGAACCAATTGTAAACCTTCTTAACTGCACCTACATTTTCCAAAATCCCCATTTGCAAGACTCTGCAATATGGAGACCTAGCACAACTGGTAAACTCTCTGTTAAATCAGTATATAGGACACTCCAGAAAAAACCACAATGGCCTCATCTTCTCACCTTAACATCAGGAGGATTTGGAATCTAAACTGCCCAAACAAAATAAAATACTTTCTTTGGCTATGCCAACACGATAGACTAACAACCAAAAATTACCTACACTCTCTTGGAATTGAGATCAATCCCTTATGTACCTTATGTAATTCACCTGAAACATGTAGGCACATCTTCATGGAATGCCCACATGTCATAAACCGCTGGAAAGAGCTCAATGCGGCGCACAAGATAAACCAAATTATGCATAATCAAGGAGTACACTGGTTATATGGCCTTATGAATCTAAATCTTAACGTAAATAAGAATCTTAAATGGAAAATGGCCTTCCCCTTTTTATGTGGAATATTTGGCTAGTTAGAAATGAGAATTTATATAAAAATTTAACAAATAAAATCCTCATCTGTACTCCCTCAAATCATGCCATGAAATATGAGGCGTTAACAGGACAAGAGAAGTATACACCTAAAACAAAAGCTACCTATGTTCAATGGGTACCACCTTCAATAGGATACAAACTGAACGCAGATGGTTCTTCTTTAGGTAACCCTGGGATAGGAGGAACTGGAGGAGTAATTAGGGACTCAGCAGGCAACTGGGTAGTAGGTTTTATGGGAAATCTCCAAGAAACTACAAATATAAGAGCGGAACTTCTAGCACTTCTTCAAGGACTACAACTAGCTAAAGCTAAAAATTTCTTTCCACTAACAATAAATGTGGATTGTAAGGAAGCTATCAACTTTATTGAAAATAACCACCCTACTTACCTAAATATATTATCTGATTGCAGGGATCTACTATTCCAGATGGGGAACTCCCCCATATGCCATAGTCATCACGAAACAAACAGTGTAGCAGATACGCTTGCAAAAGAGGGAGCGACCATGCAGACAACTAACTCTTTCATCGTTTTGGAAGTTCCACCATTGTTTGTTTTGAAGAAGTTAGAAGCAGACAAAGCCGGAACTCTTTTGTTAGGATAAAACAGACGTTTTGTACTATATGTATGTGTAATAGTCTTAGTAATTCCCGTCCCCTAAATTGTAATAACAGACAAGCGGATCTGCCTCTACTATGTAATGGTGCATATTGATTATTAATATAATATGTTGTTTATCCAAAAAAAAATAAATTACTATCATCCCACCAGTAGATAAGTCTAACTCTACAGTCCGGAATCATAGGCAGCAGACCATCACAAGCGAAAGGAAAAAAGCGGATAATAGTAATAATAATAATATGAAAGAAGAAGAATCACAATATAACAAGATAACCCCAAGACCTGGTATCAATCGGTAGTCGAGCCACTAGACCAAATAAGGAAGTACAACATTTATACAAATACGTTAATAGTAATAATAATACAGATTGTCTTCCAATACCAAATAAAGACTAGTAAACACGTAATTTTTTACCGAACCTGAGATTGTACATTTTTTTAGTACTTACATATTTTTTTTATATCTAAATTAAATATATTCATTTTATCTTATTTTTAGTAAGATATTTTAGAATATTTGAAAACTACAAAAATAGAGTCACATTTTAGTGTCTTGTTTTAAAGAAAAGAAAATTTGCAAAAAATATATGTTTTCTTTTAATTTTTAGTTTAATAAATAAGTTAGTATTTTCTAAATTATATTTTTATAAATTAACTATTTAACATTTCTTATAGTTCAAAATAGTTAGCTAATATTTTAAAAAAAGAAAATTAGCCTAAACTATCCCACTCACCTATACTACCCTATTAACCCTATTATTCTACCCACTCTTCCATATTTCCACCAACCATTATTCCATAACACTCCACTCATCTCACATCTTACACTCCTACACTATACTACATAAATGTTGGGGGAAGGAAGCACCACAACTAAAGTTTGATATGATGAAAATAATGAAAATAAATTAGACACGAGAATTTTACGTGGAAACCCCTCTAAAGATAGAGGGGAAAAACCACGGGGTAGAAGGATCTCACTAATTTAATATGGAGTATACAACTCTCAAATACAAGGAGAAAACAACAATTAACACTTCTCTCTTGTAAAAGGAACAACTACTAAAGAGGACACTCAAGACTATAATATTTATCTTGGTGTATAACTCTCTTTGTATTTTTACTCTCTCTTTCTGGGATTTTTTGGATGATATAAATGAGGGCAGGAGGCCCTCTATTTATAGTGGTATGAAACGCGTAAACGCGTTTCATTAAAAACGCGTAGCTGCCTTTCTTGACTTTTGTTTGCAGCCTTTCCCTTTTTTTCCTTCCTTTTCACTTTTCCTTGCAGCCATTCTTGACTTTTATTTTTTCTTTTCATTGCAAATTGCATCCATTCTTGACTTTCATTCTCCCACTTGAAGATTTAATTGAGAATTAATTAAGTCTTCACACCATCCTTTCTACCCAACTACTGCAATGTTACGTTTCTGCTAGGCCAATAGAAGATCGACACCGTATGAACTTGTTACTGTTGATCGGCTTCGTAAACATATCTGCCAAGTTGTCATTAGTGTGAATTTTCTGAATATCCACACTGCCTTCTTCCACCTTCTCACGAACAAAGTGATACTGAACTCGTATGTGCTTTGTCCTTGAATGAAATGCCGGATTCTTTGCAAGATGCAAAGCGCTCTAACTGTCACAAAATAGAGCAACCTTCTCTTGTTTGTGCCCGAGCTCCTCCAGTAACATCTGCATCCATATTGCCTCTTTGATAGCTTGTGTAGGTGCTACATATTTTGCTTTCGTCGTAGATGTTGCCACGATAGATTGCAGTTTTGAAACCCAGCTTACAGCTCCTCCAGCAAGAGTAAACACATAACCTGTGGTGGACTTACTTTTATCAAGATCACCTGCATAATTCGAATCAACATAACCTTTAACAGTAAAGTCTGATCCTCCATAACACATTGTAACATCTGAGGTACCCTTGATGTATCTCAGGATCCTCTTAACAGTATTCCAATGCTCTCTTCCAGGATTAGCCATGTACCGACTAACCACTCCCACTGCTTGTGCAATGTCAGGTCTTGTACATACCATGGCGAACATTAAACTTCCCACTGCTGATGCATACGGTACTCGAGGCATCTCCATCCTCTCTACTTCATTGCTAGGACTCATACTTGAGGATAACTTGAAATTAATAGGAAGTGGGGTAGAAATTGACTTACAATCTTGCATCTTGAAGCGTCTCAAGATTTTCTTCAAGTAGTTCTTTTGCGAAAGCCAAATCTTTCTATTATTTCTGTCTCGGTGAATTTGCATCCCTAGAATCTTGTTTGCTGGTCCCAAGTCCTTCATTTCAAACTCCCTAGCCAACTGTGCCTTTAAATTTGTGAGACGATCTTTGTTGGGTCCTGCTACCAACATGTCGTCAACATACAACAGCAAAATAACAAAATCTTTATCACTAAATCTCTTGTAATAAACACAAGGATCTGAACTTTGTCTGTTGTATCCAAGACTTATAATGAAGGAATCAAATCTCTTATACCAGCATCTCGGTGCCTGTTTGAGACCATATAGAGATTTGTTCAACCTGCAAACCAAGTTCTCTTTTCCCTGTTCTTCAAAACCTTCTGGTTGGAGCATATAAATTTCTTCTTCAAGCTCTCCATGAAGAAATGCAGTTTTGACATCTAACTGCTCCAAGTACAAGTCAAATGTAGCACACATCGCCAGGATCACTCGAATTATTGTGAGTCGAACCACCGAATAAAATATCTTATTGAAGTCTATACCTTCTTTCTGAGCGAATCCTTCATCACCAATCTTGCACGATACTTCTCCACTTGATCATTACTATTGCGTTTGATCTTGTAGACCCATTTGTTTCCAATGGCCTTCCTTCCTTGTGGTAATTGAACAAGATCCCATGTTTTATTTTTATGGAGAGCTTCAATTTCTTCTTGCATTGCTGCCACCCACAGAAATGATTCTTGGCCTTTCATAGCCTCATGAAAAGTTGAAGGCTCTCCATCTTCTGTTAGTAGACAATATGCAATATTACTCTCCATAGAATAATCTGAGTGCCAAGCTGGTTCTCTTCTCTCCCTAGTTGACCATCGAACTTCTGGAGTTTCGATCTCAGCTTGCTCTTGTTCTTCGTGCTCTGGTGCTGCTTCAGAAGAAACTGGAACTTCTTCTATTTCTTCAACTTCAACTGTAGTAGTCTCTGATTTTTCTTTTGAAGTGCTACCTTCTTTTGCTTGTATCTTGTTTTCAACAAATACAACATCCCTGCTGATTACCACCTTGCGGGCTGTGGGATCCCACAAGCGATACCCCTTGACTCCATCAGGATACCCTAAGAAAATGCATTCTCTAGATTTTGGATCCAACTTCGATTTTTCTTGGGTGTTGTACATAACATAACCAGGACTTCCGAATATATGTAAGCGAGAATAATCAGCTGGTTTTCCTGTCCACATCTCCATTGGCATTTTTAGATCAATTGCAGTTGATGGTGACCGATTGATCACATAACATGCGGTTTTGACTGCTTCTGCCCAGAATGGTTTTTCCAACCCTGCAGTTCCCAACATAGCTCTTGTCCATTCCAACAAAGTTCTATTCATCCGCTCTGCTACTCCATTTTGTTGTGGAGTATATGCCACCGTGAACTGCCGTTTAATACCTTCTTATTTACAGAAGTTATTAAATTCATCACCAGTGTATTCTCCTCCATTATCTGTCCTCAAACACTTGATCTTTTTCTCAGATTCAAGTTCCACCCGCGCTTTGAATTCTTTGAAAACTGGAAAAATATCTGCCTTTCTCTTGATTGGATACACCCAACTTCTCCTGGAGTAATTGTCGATGAATGACACGAAATATTTCGCTTCTCCTAGAGACTCCACCGGTGCTTGCCAGACATCAGAGTGGACCAGATCTAAAATTTCCTTGCTTTTAGCAGAGGAACTGCTAAACTTCAGTTTATTTTGCTTGCTGGTAACACAATGCTCACAAAAGGGTAGTGAAATCTTTTTGAGCCCCGGAAGAAGCTTTTGCTCAGCAAGAATCTTCAAACCTCGTTCTGACATATGGCCAAGTTTACGATGCCATATCATCGTTGATTCTTCAAATGAACTTGCTGACGCGGTTGATGCTTCTCCTTCTTGGTGTGTTTCACCTTTAAGCACATATAAATTTGCAGCAAGTTTTTCTGCTTTCATCACTACAAGCGCTCCTTTGGATATTCTCATGATTCCACCATGAGTCTTATATGAACATCCATTATCATCTAGTTGTCCTAAAGACAATAGATTCTTCTTCAAGTCTTTTACATGTCGTACCTCCTGGATGGTGCGTACCGTACCATCATACATATTTATTTTGATGGACCCAATACCAATAACATCCAAAGCATGATCGTTTTCCATGAACACAGGCCCTCCTGGGATAGGATTATATTGATGGAACCATTCTCTCCTGAAAGTCATGTGCCATGTTGCTCCTGTGTCCATGATCCAGACATCAGCAAAATGTTTTCTGCCTTCATTATTTGATATTGCCTCACTACATAAAATATCGCCATCATCCGAGGTACATGCAACATTCCCTTGAGCATTTGATGGCTTAGGGTTTTCACTCTTCTTCTTGAACCGACAATCTTTCTTGAAGTGCTCTTTCTTGCCACAGTTGTAGCACTTGATATTCTTCTTACTTCTTGATTGAGATCTGCCATGATTGTGACTCCCACTGGGGCCATGTTCCGATGGTCTTCCTCTCACCATCATCAAAGCTTCAGCTTGCTGCGAACTTGCTTGTCTGTCTTCCTTATTTTTGCGCCGATTTTCTTCTTCCAAGACAGCGGCTGTAATTTCATCGAAAACTAGACTGTCTGTATTGTTCATCAAGTTGATGATGAGTTGATCATACGAGTTAGGCAGACTTTGAAGTAGAAGCTCCGCACGTTCAGTCCCCTCTATTTTGCAACCCATTATTGTAAGTTGCGAAAATAGAGTATTCAAAGTATTGATGTGTTCAGTAACTGACATGGATTCTGCCATTCGAAGAGTATACAATCTTCTTTTTAAGAAGATTTTATTATACAAAGACTTGGCCTCATACAACCCTGTAAGAGTATTCCATATTTCCTTTGCCGTCCGCTTTTCCGCCACACTAGACAACACTTGATCAGCTAGTGCCAAGTGTAGATCAGCAACTGCGTTGCTGTCTATGTCGTTCCACTTGCTGTCATCAACAAAGTTTGTGGGCCTGCCTTCAATTGCAGCTAAGCAATTGTCTTTTCTCAGTATTGCTTTTATTTTTATTTTCCACAATGAGAAATTAGTCCCATTGAATTTCTCAACGTCAAACTTTGTTGTACTCGACATTGTTATTTGTTTCACACCCTTCTAGATCATTTCTGAATATTTTTGCGAACAACCGTGACAAACTGTACCGTCACCGAAATTTACTATTCACGTGAATACTACTATTCACCGAATTTTACTATTCACGAAAAGTTGCTATTCACAGATAGTACCTTCGCATAAAATAGACAAAATAACCGAGGGCTCTGATACTACTGTTGGGGGGAGGAAGCACCACAACTAAAGTTTGATATAATGAAAATAAATTAGACACGAGAATTTTACGTGGAAACCCCTCTAAAGATAGAGGGGAAAAACCACAGGGTAGAAAGATCTCACTAATTTAATATGGATTATACAGCTCTCAAATACAAGGATAAAACAACAATTAACACTTCTCTCTTGTAAAAGGAACAACTACTAAAGAGGACACTTAATACTACAATATTTATCTTGGTGTATAACTCTCTTTGTATTTTTACTCTCTCTTTCTGAGATTTTTTGGATGATATAAATGAGGGCAGGAGACCCTCTATTTATAGTGGGATGAAACGCGTAAACGCGTTTCATTAAAAACGCGTAGCTGCCTTTCTTGACTTTTGTTTGCAGCCTTTCCCTTTTTTCCCTTCCTTTTCACTTTTCCTTGCAGCCATTCTTGACTTTCATTTTTTCATTTTATTGCAGATTGCAGCCATTCTTGACTTTCAATAAAGACACATATCTTCACAATACAAAAAAAAATCCTCACAAAAGAAAAATATGCAAAAAGAAACTCTTCATCCGCAGACAAAGAAAAGGAGAAGAGAAAAAGAGAGAGCACAACACACAAAAAAAAGGCAAAGGAAAAGAAAGGAGAAAGAAAAAAAAAAGGAACTATACATTCATATATTTTCTTCTTTTTTCATCACTTTCATACAAACACAATACATATATCACCACATACACCTTACAAAGATTTTGTGGGTTTCCTTATCGAGCTTCAGTCAAGATTTCGGAGCACTTAGTTTCTTCATTTGAGGTTCAACTTTATCTTATCTCTTTAAATTATTTATGGAGTTTGATGTAATTATATAATACGTTTTATTTTGTTCTTAATTTGACTGAAATAAATATTGGGTTAAGTGTTATATTTCTGTTTAATAAATAAAGATTGCTTTTAGTGGGTGATTATTTTTATTTATTTATTTTTACTCGTTAATTAGTTGTTATCTCTTAAAAATGAACGAATCATATAGGTGTTCTTGGTTTGATTTAGATGTCAATAATGATAAGTATGGATTATTAGACTCAGAGAAATTATCGTTATTTTTATTTTATTAAACAAAAATGAGACTTATTTTAGCAATTCATCATTGTTTTGTTGTTAGAAACAAAAATTGCGTGTATGCTTAATTTTGACTTAACTTTAAGAGTAATAAAAAATAAAAAGATATGGAAATGATCTAAATTTTATATTGTATCATAGAAGTCTCACTTTATTTGATTTTCTTTTATAAGAAACAATTGTATTTTTTTTTAACGTTAGACGAACTTTTAGGCACATTAAAAATATTTGTTTTGATTAAGAATGGAGTTGCACATCTTTTTTGAGACAGCTAAAAAAGATTCAAGGATGGGGTGATGCACTTTGACCGAATATTTTTTTAATAATTAACTTTTTTCAAAAAATTAATAATAATCAATTTGACTTTATATCGTTCATTGTTTTCTTTTAAATCGTCTTTGGCTTTAAAAATTCATCTACATCCGATTTCAAACTTTACAAAGATTTACCTTTTGAAGAATAAACGTAGATTAATGATTGAATAGCTAAATCGCTCCTCTAATCTATTAATCAATTTCAAGCTACACGCTTATATTCATAGGGGTCCTACTCTTTCTTAGAATTTTTATTTTCGATATTGTGTAGCCCTTAAATGCTGACCTGTTCAAGAAGGTGATTACACATCTTGTAGGCGCGTAAGGGTTGGACCAAAAACATAAAATGGATAAAATCGAATTAAATATACCATGTGTCAGTTTTCAATTGGAGATTATATAGTTAATTCAATCCATATCCATTACATGATTTCTTCACGCTTTTCTCAAAGTCCTTCAATGGTGGTCTTCTAAATTTCCGTCTTTAGGAGCTTCAAATTAGTTTGTAGCAATTGATTTGTGCTTATTTGATCATCTACCAATCGTTTTTTGCAACAACAATCACCAAAATTTTCAGATATGAAGCTCATAAATGGAGTTCAACTTTCTTCTTGAACTCCTCACAATTTCAGCAAAAACAAATTCGAACAACAGCGAACCAATAATAGTGAATCCGAGATTTTACATTTCATTTCACTCCTACCAAATTTGTTTTGTTGTAGGAATTTAACTCCTGCATTTATGAGCATTTAGTTGTGGATTTTAGTTTTTAGCTAATTTGATACAAATTAGAACTTTATGTAGTATAGTTATATAGTTCTTCTTGATCTTTTTTTTGGTGTAGATATGTTTCTTCCATTTCTGTTATTATTCTTTAAAGAAAATCATTGGGGTGTTGGGAAAATATATATTCTTCTCTATTGAAAGCATTTTTTGTGATTTTAAAAATACAGGAAGTACGAGAGATCACCGAATATCAATGGCTACCTCTCTCAACTCCCGGAAGCCTCGAATGATCGAAAAAAGACAGTGATCAAAGTTCGGGCTCAACACCTACACAAGTGTAGAAGCGAGGGTGAGTACCTAACAACACAATACCCAACAAGCTAACTAGAAAAACTAACTAAATCTAATAGGAATCAGGAACTCCTTTTCTCACCCAACCGAACCTCCAAACTACAATCTGCACAGAAATTAGCCCAATCTAACAGTTCATACTAAACAGTTCAATAAGGTTCAAATCACATCTCAATGTCACAAGATGTGTCGTACAAATACTCACAAGTCACAAATAGGCATCAAACTGCCAACACAGATATACAAAGTATGTATATGTACACTCAATGATCATGCGTGTGTGCAATTGTCGTCAAAGACCTCGGCATAATAAACTCTAATCGAAAATGACCTCAGTATCAGAATCTCTGATTGGAAATGACCTCGGTCCCACAACCTCACCGAAAATGACCTCGGCCATATAATCTTACAAGAAATAACCTCGGCAATGTAATCCTATCGGAAATGACCTCGGCAATATAATCCTTTCGGAAATGACCTTGACAATATAATCCCACTAGAAATGACCTCGGCCTATTAATCTCTCGTTGGCGTCCATATCACATCTCTGACTAGAAATGACCTCGGTCTCACAATCATATACCTCTCATCACAGTGTTTCAAAACCAATGCAAATAGTATGATCACATAAGTAATGAAAAATAATCAATTCAGACAAACTGAAATCACAATTAGACTATCAAGTATTTCATCAAATACACATAGATATTTAGATTACGACATATAATATTCGATACTCAACTATATCATCCTTCGTCTTTTATTAACCCCGTCAATTTATTTTAGATTAGTTCATAAAACAATTAAACCCACAACCTCATCTCTTTTATGCCCTAATACATATACAATGGGATATTCGGAAATTCTAAGAGATTCACGGAGTTTTAAGAGTATACTTGCCTTAGACAATACGCAATCGATCACTCCACGTGAGCTTTTCACTTCCGAATGCACTCCAAACCACCACAATCCACACGATTCCATGAAAAAATCCTACTAAATTGCTTTCCCCCGAGCTCTAAATCACCACAATCCGCACGATTCCATGCAAAACCCTCTTGAATCGCTTACCCCCGAGCTCTCAAAGTCTAAAAATGGAGGAAAAGGGCCTAATTCTCATTCTTTAGGAAGAACACTATCCAAGTGCGTTTTGCTCTTTGCAATCGCGATGACTTATTCCTCGTGATTATGATGAGTTAGAAGGTCATCTCATTAATTGACTATCGCGATCGCATTGAATTACCCACCTGGTTCTTCACGATCGCGACTAGGCCTCCTGATCGTGAAGGGAAATTATCCCTGCACCAGATTATAGATACACAACTTTTTCTTCTAAGTTTCAATTCTCAGAATCAATCCTTGAAATTTGTTCGGAACCCCGTATATACAAACCATATATACAACCCTACTAAAATTTTTATTTTGGACTTAAAGGAACTATCGAAATTCGATTTTAAGGCCTCCTTGACTCAAAAATTAAAAAGTCGCAACTAAACCAATATTATGGAGGCACTATCTCTTTGGCGTGCATTGTGAGGTCTTTACTGACCACCATAGCCTTAAGTATATGTTTTCTTAGCCGAATCTGAACATGAGGCAGCGTAGATGGTTAGAATTATTGAAAGACTATGACATCACCATTCTTTATCATCTGGGAAAAGCTAATGTGGCAGCGAATGCCTTGAGTCATAAAGAACCTATCATTGGTAGTATAGCCTTTATTAAGGCTGAAGAGAGGCCTTTGGCTTTGGAGGTTCAGTCATTGGTTAGAAAGTTGGTCCAACTTGATATTTTTACACATCATGACATTTTGGCTATTGTGGAGGCTAGGTGTACTTTGATGGACCAGATTCGTACACACCAGTTTAAAGATGACAAGTTGAGGGCCATTCAAGACAAAGTGTTGAGTGGTGGAGAAAAATCAGCCTCTCTTGATCCATAAGGAGTTTTGAGGATTAATGGTCGCATTTGTGTGCCTAAGGTTGGTGAATAGGTATGTATGATATTGGAGGAGGCTCATTGTTCCAAGTATTCAACTCACCCTAGAGTGACAGAGATGTTTCATGACTTGAAACAACACTATTGGTGGTGTGGCATGAAGAATGATATTGTTGATTTTGTGGCTAAGTGTCTAAATTGCCAACAAGTGAAGTATGAGCATCAGAAACCAAGTGGTCCTATGCAAATGATGCCTATTCCCGAGTGCAAATGGGAGCGTATCACTATAGATTTTGTGTCTGGATTACCTATGGCATTGGGTAAGTATGACTCCGTTTAGGTGATTGTGGATCGATTAACCAAATCAGCATGTTTCCTTCCAGTGAAGACTGCTACAATGCACAGCAGTTAGCTAGGATCTATCTTCATGAAATTGTTAGGTTGTATGGGATTTCTATCTCTATTATATCGGATTAGGGTTCAATGTTCACCTCTCACTTTTGGGAGGCATTGCAATGTGCTTTAGGTACGTGGCTAGAAATGCATTCAACATTTCATCCCCAAACCATTGGTGAGTCTGAGTATTCAGGTGTTGGAAGATATGCTTAGGGGCTTTATGATTGATTTTAGTGCCCGATGAGACCAACACTTGTCCTTAGTAGAGTTTGCCAATAATAACAATTATCATTCCAGTATTTAGATGGCACCATTTGAGATATTGTATGGTCTAGGTGCCGATCACCCATTAGGTGGTTTGATTCTGTTGCAGTCAATGCACTAGATTTTGACTTACTCAGAAATGCTATGGAGTGGGTGCGCTTGATTCATGGTCGACTATTGGCAGCATAGAGTCGTCAAAAGAGTTATGCTGACAAGAGGGTTGGTCCCTTAGAGTTCATGGTGGGTGATTGTGTGTGGCTTAAAATATCACCCATGAAGGGTGTGATGAGATTCGGTAAGAAGGGCAAGCTTAGCCTGAGGTTTGTTGGCCCATTTGAGATTCAGAGAAGAGTAGGTGGGGTGGCTTATGAGTTGGCCTTACCCCATAGATAGTCATATTTCTATTTGGTATTTCATGTTTCCATGCTTAGCAAATACATACCGGATGAGTCTCAGGTGATTTCTTATGATGCAGTAGAGTTGGGTCTGGATTTGACTTATGAGGAGGAGCTGGCAGCTATCCTAGATAGTAGCTATGTTGACTCAGGACCAAGGATATTGCTTTGTTCAAGGTGCAGTGGCGGCATCGGCCTATTCAGAAGGCGACTTGGGAGTTAGAGTATGATGTGCGAACCTGGTACCCTCAACTTTTTTAGACCCCAGGTACTTTCTTTTATCTTATGTTCGAGGATGAACATCCTTTTTAAGTGGTGGATGTTGTAATGACCTTGAGGGTTATTTTAAAAAATTTATGTGAAATTATCATTTACCCCTTATTATTAGTGTCCCCGAGTATTATTTGATTAGTTTGTATAGTTGAAAATGTCAAAATCTTAATGGTCTGTAAATTGTGTAAATTCTTGAGTTTTATAGAGTTTAGAGGTGAAAAAGTAATTTTCGGTACCAACTAGAGCTACGGATCTTAGAACAGAATTCCATCGATTCCAGCAACTCCGGAATGTGGAAATTGGTCTAAGAGATTTTACGAAATTAGTTTTGGAGTTGTAACGAAGATTTGAGGTCTTGAGTTGGGAATTTGAGGAATTTTAGGCCAAAGTTTGACTTTTGTCAACTTTTGAAGTTTTGATACTCGGAATGGAATTTCGACGACTCTGTTGGATTCAGGGGGTGGTATTTGGTCTAGAAGAAGTGTTGGCTGAATTTTTAGAGGCCTGAACCCATTTTGGTATTTTAAAGGCCTAAGTTGGTTTAGTGACAACATTTTGAGTTCCGGGTCAAGGAGACCTCAAATTTGAATTCCGATGGTTTCATCAGCTCCAAAGTATCCAAATTAGCAATGTCGACATGACTATCGAGACAATCTATACGAGTTTTGGGCTATTTGGCGCTTTTGACTTTGAAAGTTAGCATATGGTTGACTTTGGTCAACATTCTTGGAAACTGCGCTCGGATGAAAATTCTAACAGCGCAGTTAGTTCCAGAATGTCAATTTTGATCTAGCACGACCCTTCGTTTGCTTTCCAAAGTTTCCGGTCTAATCTCGAGCCTTGTTGTGAAATTTGGCTTAAAATGACACTTGGATGTGGGATCCACTTTTTATTAAAATGACCTCATATGATAGTTATGAATGCTTCATTGAGTCCGTAATATCGAATTTAGTGGGGTAGCATATATGGTTTATTTTTATCAAGTTTCGAATGAATTTCAAGTGTCCGTTCGGAGACTTTAAATAATGTTAAAATAAAAAAACATATGGTGCAAAAGTACAGATTTTTCAGATTTTTTTTCAACTTTGAACCCTCATTTCTTGAAATTTTCAAGTCAAAATCTAGGGATTCAAGAGTCTGTATTCAAGAGATTTTCGCGAGGAATCCATTGGTCATCTCAGAATCTTGAAGGGGGTGTGGATTAAGGTAAGATCTTTATTTTAGTTGCTGCAATGTCCATTTTTGGAGTGAATTTTTGAGGAACTTTGACAACTTATTTCTTGATCTATATAAACCTGATTTTGGTGATTCGAAGGTCTAAATTTAAGAAAATTACATGAGAAATCCAGTGGTGAGCTCAAAAACTTGATTAGGAGCTTCGTGTGAGGTAAATTCGCTAATTTAGTTGCTGCATTTATCATTTTCAAGTTGGAATTTTAATGGATTTTGGAGGACTATTTCTTGGTCATCTTAGCTCCATTTTTAATGATTCATGAGTCTAAATTATGAGTTTTTCCATAAGGAACATTGCGATGAGATTATTCTTTACCAATTTCTATAATTATTATCTTCCAAAACATCTTTAAATCAAGATTTCAAAGGTGGGTTATAGAGTTTTCTTCCAAGTTAGAAAATTATATTTTCATGATTTGGAACTCAATTCTTGGTCTATTTTAATAGGGTTTTCAGAAACGAACTCTCCTCAATGTATAGAATATAATTTTTAAATAAAATTCCATATTTGGCCCTTTTTAAAAATAATTAATTTTTGGACTATTTTACCCCCAGTTCTGAAACCTATCAATATGGGTGTCATTGGATTTCTAGTGATGTGTATGTTTCATTGTTGATAGTGGGTTGTCATTTCGAGCATTGAATTTGAGAGTTGCTTGTCTGGTGGAGGTGTTCGAGTGAGGTTTCGATAATTGAGATAAGTTTCGCTATCCTTCTTTGAGGTTGAGATGGAGTAATTAGTTATTCATATGTTATAGACTTTGAGATGGGGTTGTAGTATGAGTTGAGAATGTTATATATATTCTGATACCCGTGTGGGGACTTATTTATTAATATGTTGTGGTGTGGGGGCTTATTTGTATTACATAGTCCGTATGGGGGCCTTATATGTTATCTTATTCACTTTGAGAGCATGTAATTCATGATTTGCCTGTGAGAGAGTCTTGAGGATATTATTTGACTTGTGATATCCGCCTGAGGGGTTGAGTTGGGGTTTTTGCGTATGCCTGAGTATTGAAATATTATTTAGAAAGGGGTGAACATTTAAATTGAAATATTTTCTTCCCATTGATATTTATTGAGGGTGAGTATCATGTATTTGTTAAGTTTTGAGAACTTTGAATCTTGTACTATATGTTGAGTTGAATATTGCTTCTATGTCATATGTGTTTTGATGCATTCATCCTCATTCATCATATCATGAAACATGGGAAGTTGAGAAATATGGAAATTCTTTTTGAGAAAAGAAATGAAACACCTTTAAACCTTTGTATCTTGAGTCTCTGACCAAGATAGTTTTACGGCAGGGTAGTGGATATATTGTTATCCCTTGACCATGAGGAGGTGGCAAGGATAATGAGATATTGTGATTGAGATATATGGTCTGCAAGACCCCCATAAGTCCTGCTTCGTAGCACAGCTCAGCAGGTGTATACGACAGGCTGTGAGACAGTCTTGATTCTACTGTACCACCACATCATTGCATCATCATATTGCATTACATTGCATTGACATCTGTACTATTTGACTTATCTGGTTAATTGTGATAATGAGTTGATATTATAGGTTTACTTACTCGCGCCATTATATATATAAACTGGCGGCACCAATGCTGAAGTGAGACTTTTTTGTATGCAAGTGGAAGCGTTCCTTAGTTTATTTCATAGGTTTGATTAATTTCTTATACTCATTCGGCTAGAACCTACTAAGTACATGTGTATTGTACTAACCCCTATTTTTGTGTACCTTTTGATGAAGATACTAGTCAGGGTACCTCACGTGGCAGCTGATATTCTAGCGGATTGTGTATTCTCAGATGAGTGATGAGGTCTCGGAATTTTGGATCGTCATTAGTCTATCTTTATCTCTCAGTCTTTTATATTATTCAGAGACTTATGTTGTATCTTCATATTCGAACCTTATATTAGATGCTCTTTATACTTATAACACCAGGTTTTGGGATAATTTCATTGTTGTCCGTTTATTATGTTTAACAGTGGCCTAACTTCTCTTTGGGAGTCTCTTATGGTTTTTTTTTTGTTTACACATCGGGATGAGGTTTGGGATGTGTGTCATCATGACCTCGATTTTTGGGGTCGTGACACCCCTTTACAACCAGTGTATAATAGCAAGTAAAATATTTATCGATTTGACTTTATATCATTCATTATTTTCTTTTGAATAGTCTTTGGCTTTAAAAATTCATCTACATCCAATTTCAAACTTTACAAAGATATTACCTTTTGAAGAATAAACGTAGATTAATGTTTGAATAGATAAATCGCCCTTCTAATCTATTAGTCAATTTTCAGCTATACACTTATAATTCATAGGGGTCCTACTTTTTCTTTGAATTTTTATTTTCGATATTGTGTAGCCTTTAAACGCTGACCTGTTCAAGAAGGTGAATACACCTCTTATAGGCGTGTAAGGGTTGGACCAAAAACATAAAATTGCTAAAATCGAATTAAGTAGTCTATGTGTCCGTTTTCAGTTGGAGATTATATAGTTAATTCAATCCATACCTATTACATTATTTCTTCACACTTTTCTCAACGTTCTTCAATGGTGGTCTTCTAAATTTCTGTCTTTAGGAGCTTCAAATTAGTTTGTATCTATTGATTTGTGCTTATTTGATCAGCTACCAATCGTTTTTCACAACAACAATCACCAAAATTTTCAGATATGAAGCTCATAAATGGAGTTCAACTTTCTTCTTGAACTCCTCACAATTTCAGCAAAAGCAATTTCGAACAACAACGAACCAATAATAGTGAATCCGAAATTTTACATTTCAATTCACTCTTACCAAATTTGTTTTGTTGTAGAAATTTCACTCCTCCATTTCTAAGCATTTTTTTGTGGATTTTAGTTTTTGGCTAATTTGATACTAACTGAAAATTTATGTAGTATAGTTATATATTTGTTCTTGATCTTTCTTTTGGAGTAGATATTTTTCTTCCATTTCTCTTATTATTCTTTAAAGAAAATCATTGGGGTGTTGGGAAAATATATATTCTTCTCTATTTAAATGCATTTTTTGTGAATTTTAACAAAAATGGGAAATTGAAGTAGTTTTCCAGTGGAATATTTAACTTTTATTCTTAGGTTGGATTTAGAGTTTACAAGAAAAAAGGAAAAGAATAAAAATAAAATATACAATTATCTGTCCGCTAGGACCTCCGTAAAATATAATTGACTAATAGATTTGAGAGGCATTTGACTATATTTTCTCAGATTAATTTTTGAAGTTCCTCATTTCTTGAAATAAACCATACCCCATGCTCAAAACCAACATTAACGGATGATGGTGTATAATTTAAAACATGGTTCAATTTTGATATGAAATATTTTGAGTTTTAGCTATATAATTAACTCCAAAATTAATAAAGAAGGGTTATTGCTGATATAAGGAGAAAAAGAAGAAGACAATAAACAAAGTATAGGAATAGAAAATTGATAACTAGAAGACATTACATAGATATTATTTCATTCTCATCACTATTAAGTAATAGAAAGACTAAAGGAGAATACAAGAACTAACTTGTCCTTCTCTAACTCAATACCCATGAATTATGCATAAAGAAAGTATGACTCTTCATAACAAATTACGTTGCAGGTTCCACTTTTTTTTTCATCATCGCCGTCATTATCATCACCTTCAAATTCTCTATTCAAACGGAAGCTAATTACAAGCCTTGCTTCTATCCTGCTATTGGAACGAAAAGGCCATGTATTTCCTCTCACAATCACCATACTTAAATATTAAGCCCTAGTTGATTGTTAGTGATGAGAGTGATTCTAGCTCCTGCTCTTTGTCCTAGTATATTTATTTATAGAAATGGAATGAATGGCATTTGCAGATAATATCGACCCATTATGGATCTTTAGTAATGTATAACAAATATACTCACAATATACTATCTATTATAATTATATTTTTTCAATTATTAAAATCTTATAGTGACTACAAATTTAATTTTTTCAATATATGATTATGTAAAGTAAATAAAATTATTTAATTGAATCATACAAAAATAGAGGGAAAGAAATTAAGAAATGCAAAGACTCAATGAGTCTTAGACTTTATTAATATATTGATAAAATTCAAGACATACAAAGTTACAAACTTACAATTAGTTGTGTATAATAAATTGTAATTTCTACATATTTCGAATGATTTTTGTCATGAACCGACCCCGGGTGTGATGACACCTGTCCTTTCCCACCGAACAAATCAGCCTAAACCCAACATTTCGATAAACAAAGAGAAAACAATCTAAATAGGTAAATAATAAACAAAAATGGAAGTCTTTCAACTTAAATTAGCCCAAAAGATTGGTTGTCACATGTACATGCCGCTAAAATAACGAAACTGAAATGAAAGTACAAGTCTCAATATGTCTTCAACTCTCAAACAGAGTAAAACATAAAAATACAGGAAGTACAAGAGATTGATGTTTATCAATTGCTACCTCTCTCAACTCCAGAAGCCTCGAATGATCGAAAATAGATAGTGATCAAAGTTCGGGCTCAACACCTACACAAGTGTATAAGCAAGGGTGAGTACCTAACAACACGGTACCGAGCAAGCTAACTAGAAAAACTAAGTAAATCTAATAGGAATCAGGAACTCCTTTTCTCACCCAACTGAACCTCCAGACTACAATCTGTATAGAAATCAGCCCAACCTAACAGTTCATACTAAACAGTTCAATAAGGTTCAGATCATAGCTCAATATCACAAGATGTGTCGTACAAATACTCACAAGTCATAAATAGGCATCAAACTGCCAACACAGATATACAAAGTATGTATATGTACAATCAACAATCATGCATGCATGCAATTGCCGTCAAAGACCTCGGCATAATAAAATCTGATCGGAAATGACCTCGGTCTCATAATCTCTAACTGAAAATGACCTCGGTCCCACAACATCATCGAAAATGACTTCAGCCATATAATCTCGCCGGAAATGACCTCGGCAATGTAATTCCACCAAAAATGACCTCGGCAATATAATTCCATCGAAAATGACCTCGGTAATATAATCCCACTAGAAATGACCTCGATAATATAATCTATCCAGAAATGACCTGGGACTATCAATCTCTCACTAGAAATAACCTCGGCCATATCACATCTCTGACCGAAAATGGCCTCGATCTCACAATCATATACCTCTTATCACAGTGTTTCAGAACCAATGCAAACAACATGCTCACACAAGTAATGAGGAATAATCAATTTAGACAAACCGCAATGACAATTAGACTATCAAGTATTTCATCAAAGACACATAGATATTTAGATTACGACATGTAATATTTGATACTCAACTATATCACCCATCGTCTTTTATTAACCTCGTCAATTCATTTTAGATTAGTTCATATCACAATTACACCAGTAAACTTATCTCCATTATGCCCAACACATATACAATGGGATATTTGAGAATTCTAAAAGATTCACGGAGTTTTAAGATTCCACTTGCCTTAGCCAATACGCGATTGGTCACTCCACATGAGCTTTTCCCTTCCGAATGCACTCCAAATCACTACAATCCACACGATTCCACACAAAAACCTTATTGAATCATTTGCCCCGAGCTCCAAATTACCATAATCCACACGATTCCAAGCAAACACCCTCTTGAATTACTTGCCCTCGAGCTCTCAAAGTCAAAAAATGGAGGGAAAGGGCCTAATTGTCGTTCTTTAGGAAGAACCTGTCGAGGCACGTTTTACTCTTCGCAACTAAAACATTATGCCTCAAAAGACTAAAATGCCCTAGGAGCTTTCGAAAAATACACAAGAACTCTTCCCAGACCTAAAATCACCCTCCAAATCCAACGGAGTCTTCGGAAATCAATTCTGAGTATTAGATCCCCAAATGGTGACCAAAGTCAAATTTATGACCAAAAACTCCAATATTTCCAACTCGACCCCTCAAATCCACGATATGACCCCAAATATGATTTCGTCAACTCTCCTAGACCAATTTCAATATTACGGAATTGAAACATCGACGGAATTCTATTTCGAAATTCAAAACTCCAAATGACCTCAAATATCACTTTCAAGTCATTCTAAACCTCTAAAACTCAAAGTTTACCACAAATCTCAACTTTTCCAGAAAACTACAGATTCGACATTGGATATCAATCAAATATGACTCAGAAAAACTATCAAGAGGGATAAAATAGTTTTTTTATAAAAATTGCTAAAAATGACCTTCAAGGTCATTACATCATCTAACACTAAAAACTATGTTAGTCCTCGAACATAAAGTAAAAAAAGTACTTGAAGCCTAAAAAAACTGTGGATATCGAGCCCGTATGTCATCTTTGAATCCCAAGTCGCCTCTCTGACTGAGCGGTGCCTCCACTATACCTACACTTAAGCTATCTCCTTAGTCCTAAGCTTACGGACCTCTCTATCAAGAATGGTTATGGGTTTCTCCGCAAAAGTCAAACCTGAACCCAACTCTACCGTGTCAAGAGATAACATATGAGACTCATCCAGCACATATTTCCAAAGCATGGAAACATGAAACACATGATGTACCATTAACAAGCTAGGTGGCAAGGCCAATCTATAAGCCATCTCTCCCACTCACCCCAAAATCTCAAATGGGCCAATAAACCAAAGACTAAGCTTGCCCTTTTTTTCGAAATGCATCACGCCCTTCATGGGTGACACTCGGAGCCAAAAATGGTCACCCTCCATGAACTCCAATAGTTGAACCCTCTTATCCTCATAGCTCTTTTGCCTACTCTGGAGTATCAAGAGCCTACCTTGGATAATCTGAACCTGCTCCATGGCATCCCTAAGCAAGTCCATATCTAAAGACTCTTATCTAAATCGAATCACCCAATAGAAAATCAACATCTCCTACCATATAATGCCTCAAATAGGGCCATTCAAATGCTGGAGTGATAGTTGTTATTGTAGGCAAACTCGGCTAAAGGGAAATACTAATCCCACCTAGCACTAAAAAAATAACACAAGCTCAGATGATATCCTCCAACACCTGAATCGTCTGCTCAGACTGGCCATCAGTTTGTGGGTGAAAAGTTATACTCATATCAAGCCTAGTGCCCAGCCCCTCGTGTAAAGCCTGCTAAAAGTGTGAAGTAAACACTGAACCTCGATATGAAAATATGGATAGTAGAACTCCATGAAGCCAAATGATCTGACTGATATACAACTGAGCTAGTCTATCAGATGTGTACTTTATCTTAACTGGAATAACATGGGCAGACTTGGCCAGTCTATCGAACACCACCCATATAGAATCATAACCACCCACGGTGGAAGGAAAACCCACAACGAAGTCCATGATGATCTGCTCCCACTTCCAAGTAGGAATGGGCATCCTCTAACTCACACCTCCAGGCCGCTGGTGCTCACACTTGACCTGTTGATAGGTCAAACACTTGGACAAAAACTTTGCAATGTATCTCTTTATCCCACACCACCAATTATGTTGACTAAGGTCATGATACATCTTTTTCGCACCCAGATGGATAGAATTTCAAGAGCAATCTCCTCTAGTATCAATCTGATCAAGTTGCCCACCTTGGGCACATAAATTCGGCCCCCAATCCTTAAGACACCCTCTGGATCAAGTCTAGACTCCTTGGCTTCACCCCTCAACACCTTATCTCGAATGAGACATAACTTTTTATCATCAAAATGCCTCTCTCAAATCTGCTCAACTAAGGAAGAGTGGGCCATAATAGAAGCAATAAATCCTCCACCCTTCTGAGAAAATCACAATCGGACAAGGCTATTGGCTAACTCTAAACATCTCTAGACAAGGGCCTCTTGTCAACACTAATCACCGTGAGACTTCCCATACTAGGAGCCTTCCTACTAAAAGTATTGGCCACCATATTGGCCTTTCTTGGGTGATACAATATAGTGATGTCATAATTCTTCAGTAGCTCAAGCCATCTACGTTGTCTCAGATTCAAATTCCTCTGACTGAAGATGTACTGAAGACTCCGGTGATCAGTGAATACCTCAAAATGCACACCATACATGTAACACCCTAATTTTCTTTTAAGAAAAAAAATGTTTTTTAGCTACATTTTTGGATGATCTGACTTCGAGAGGCCATAAACCCATTAGAATTTATGAATTTGGGAAAACTCAAAAAATAAAAATTGTATATAATTGAAATACCTTTCCAACCATATGTTGTGGGATTATATTTGATATCAGAATAAAAATTTATGGACATTTTAAGGAAGAAAGGTCAAGCTGGGTAGTGATTTTGGGCCCAACCCGATTCCAAGTCGGGTCAGGCCCATATTTCTCACCTTATAAGGATAAGTTCAGCCTTATTTATTCCATTTTAGACCATATCTTTCCAGAACATCCTATATATATATATATATATAGAGAGAGAGAGAGAGAGAGAGAGAACTTCTAGGCTAAGAAGCCATTTTTGACCCAAATCAGAGTCCCGAATTCCGAAGCTCGTGAAGAGAAAGGCGTTGTACGTCGCATTATTTTTACTTTGAGCTAAAAATCAGCTAATAAGGAGTGTGTTGACGTGGTGCTGCACACTTAAGGTAAGATTGAGGTTCATTTTTACTTGTTAACAAGCTTGTTTAGAGATTTAACGGATTAAAACGGAGGAAGTAGAGTTATAAACTTGTTTGTAGCTTTGTTGAGACTTATGGATTAGGGGATGTTTTGGTTGGATTAAATGGGTGGAATTAGTTAAGTTATGATGTAGAATTATTTTTGATATTTTTGTTGATGTTGTTGATAAGTTGTTGTTGTCGAAATTGGGGGAATAAACTTTGTTTTGCAAACCCGATTTTAGATGGAACTGCTGTTAGTAATTTTAGTATAACTCCTTGTGTAAAACTTCGTTTTGAGTGATTCAAGATGTTTTGGAAATCTATTTCGTAGGAATATAACTTTCATTTATTCTCTAAAACCCACTTTTGCTTTTATCTGCTCGAAAAAGGGTGATGAAGTATAGGGGAGGTGCTACCCAGATTTTGTTTTGAAAATCCTACGTGGACTGTTGTTGGTATTTTGGGCATATCCTTTTGTACAAAATTTCTGTAGGAGTGATTTGAAATTGTGTGCGACTCTAAGACATATGTATATAACTTTTATTAAGGCCACAAAGCCTATTTCTCCCATTTATCCCTACGAAACTGAGCAATAATACAAGATAGTAGTGCTGTCCAGAATTGCTATTTTGATAATTTAGGTGGATTTTCATTGATTTCATATTTCGTTTCGATATGCTGAGACTTTTAAACTTAAGTCGATATTTGATTGTGTATTTAAGGTGTATATGCTCTTATACAAACTAAGAGGAATTATTTGACGAAGTGGACTTTGGTTGGTCTATGGCTTAGATGAATTGAACTTCTCGAGTTGTGGTTGAACTTGTTATGTGCTAAAACGTTAAGGTTTGTGTATAAAATTGAACTTGGAATATTTTATTTTCTGAAATTTGAAGTATTTTGATGGGTTATTTTCTTACTCCTTATTTTGTATTATGGTATGACTAGTATTGCAAAACTTTCGCTAAACCGCCACTTGTACGAATTGCTTGATCATTTTGCATTCTTATTGGGACTTTATCCTTCTTGTTACGGTGACTTGTCCTCGATATTGGCATGCCTCTCAATTCAGATCTTGCCCATCTTGAATTTGGATTTACATTTCATCTTGATGATGGATTTTCGTCCATTTTTTAGTACGAGTGGAAAGCCACTTTCAACATGGTTCTTGATTCTCTTGATATTAGGTGATGACCCTTTTTGATATGGGCTTCGGTCCTTCTTGATTTCGGGGATTCGGTTCATCTTGGTACTGATTGTGCTTAGTGTGAAGGCACGACGTATATATTGGGTGAAATTAATTATTTGACAACTCTTGTGAATTGAATTATAAGCTTTCTTGATACTTGAGTCTTCGAAGATTAATATTGATATTTTGAAACTGTTAAAGGTTTGTATTCAATACTTTGATAAACTTATTCACTTGGTCTTACTTTTATCTTATTGAGCCACCCATGACGAACAAGGGAATTGAAGAATTTAATGGCTCCAAACCCAAAGTTTATACACCACTAAGCTTTATGCTTAGCGATAGTTGTTTTCTATCATAGGTAATGTGCGGGATGAAATATGAAGATAGTCATTTGAAGTAGACTTTTTGGATCCTTTGTGAAGATCACATCTGCATATGCACCTAGATTTGTAAATATTTTGGGGACTTTTATAGGATACATGTGGCACTTATGTATGAAATTTTGAAGGCTTGTAAAAACAAAACCATATGCTTATAACTTGAACTGTTGACTAGTTTTGCTATTTTTGGAATGTGCTTTTAACTCAAGTCATGTCATGTACTGGGTTTATACTTTCACTTGTCATTATGAATAAAAGAAGATAATAGTTTTGTGATAATTACTAGTTTGAGTTTTGTGTATTTTATGGACCCGCAATGGTGTTGAATTGGAAATAGAATTTCAAAACAAGTTTTCTAAATGTGTTGACTATTTGAGATTATAAAAAAAAAACTATCTTTTGCTTCGTAAGTGGCATCCTCCCAAAGGGGATGCTACAATACAAGTAATGACACCATAATTTTAACACAAATACCATTGCCGCTAACTCTAAATCATGGGTAGGGTAGTTCTTCTCATTTGCTTTCAACTGTCTAGAGGCATAAGCAACTACCTTCCTTTTTTTCATTAGAACTCCACCCAAACCAACACCAGAAGCGTCTCAATACACGGAGAAGTACACACCCTCCTCGGGTAAGGTCAAAATAAGAGCTGAAGTGTAACATTTCCTAAAATGTTGTATGTGGTGTTTCAATTTTCAATGAAAATGATACTGCTTTTGTATTTTGGGCATCACTTTTCATAGAATCGTACAAATTAGGTGATTCAAATATCTGAATAGCCCCAACGGCATTACCTAAAACTTTCATGAAGACTATACCTTAAGATTTAGAGAATACATGTGTCAAATAAATTAATATTTGCAAGATATGGTGCTTTGACGAAATGGAGTATTTGTAGAATAAAAAATATATCTCATGGTAGAATTCTCCAAATCACTTGATTCTTGAACGATATGAAAGTATAATTCTAGATATACAATTCATATGAGACACCAAATTCTAATTAAGAAGTTATCTTGTTCAAACGCAGCTCGGAAAAGGGGTATTTCATTAAAAGAAGGTTCATCTCACTACCCATGGAAAGATCTAGATCCATTTGACATCATCCATGACATCAATAGTCCTCCATTTGGCATCATCCATTATATCACAATCCTCTATTGAATTTTCAAGATCATCCTTTGTAATTTTTTTATTTATTGTTAGGTCCCTCCTCCACACCTATAAATACCCACCTTATTTCTTCATTTTATTCATCAAGCTTTCTCAAGCAACTCTTCTCTCTATACACTTCTTTACTCGTTCTCAAATATAATTTTAGTTTTTAGTAGTGTAAAAATACTATTCCGGTGATTCTTATACTCTGGGTAGTACACAAAATGCTCTGGCGATGAGAAAAGACTAGGGGTTCAAGACTGGTCATTGAGTTCTTTAATTCGGATTAAAGCTTCGAATTCCAGGTATGTAAGGCTATTTATAGCATTGGATTGAGTTCGCTCATGCGTTCAATAATTAAATTCATCGTAATTGAGTTATAGTTGAGTTTTACCCAATTCTTGAATTCTAAATGATCTAATTTTTCTTCTATTGAGTTAAATATATTTATGCATTGAGATTATTATTATTCCTATCTCTTATATTAATAGAATTATTGTTCGTGGCTACTTTCCTATGAACCCTAATTGATTTGATGTTCATGAATATTTTTACACGTGTTTTGAGTAAAGATGTTGGCTTTTATTAGTTATTGACAAAAAGAGAGATTTGAATTAATACTATATTTGTATTTTATTGAGTTTTGAAAGAGAAAAAGAATTGAGTTTAAATAAATTTGAGTAAATGATGTTTTGATGAGATGTAAATAATGTGTTGAATGTAATGATTGATGAAGAGATAATAAGATGAGTTTGATGTTTTTCCAATAAGACTAGATGATGATGTTAATATGAGCACATATTTTGGGAGTAGTATTGAGCACCAAGTTGGGTAATAGTTTAATTGACTCAAACTCTAGAATTATGTAGCCAGCGTAGGATAGAGGCTATACCTCTTAAGTCCCAAAAGAGGACTTTGATGATTGGATCCAAGATGGTGATGTCCTTTATCCTGGAAAGGTATTGGATGGATGTGGCAACGACATCGTTTCATTCTATCATGACTAGCTCATAAGTGATGGTTGTTGGTTAGAGAAACTCTCAACTGAGTAAGAATTGCTTATTAGTATTATTATTTTTAAACTTACATTACATATTGATGTTGAGATGATGTTGAGTTTTGAGCCGAGTCTTCCTGAAAGGAGTTTGTTGATATCTGTCCTTACTTTCCTGCCATTTTATATACTCGTACATTTCATGTACTGATGTCATTCGACCTGCATCGTTTGATGATGCAGATACAAGTGTTAGAGATCCTCAACAGGCGCATCGTTGAAGATCATTACTTTCCATCTATTTGGTGAGTCTCTCTTGTATTCGGAGGAACTCTTTATCCTTTTATTATTGTTGAGTATTATGTTTCTTTTGAAATAGCCATGGACATGTCATTGGCACTGTCTGGTATTGTTAGAGGCTTCATAGACAGAGTTTGATGATATAATTGGAGTAGTTCTCCTTTGAACCTACTTCTTCTAAGGATTATTTATTTCATTTGATGTTGATGATGGCGAGCTCACATAAGTATTTTTATTTTCACTTAATCTTCTACTGATGAATGAATAAGTGATGAGACCAAGTGGTTCTCTTAGAGGCTAGAGATCATTTCTGAGTGCCGATCACGCCTAGGGTACCCTCTCGGGGTGTGACATGAAGTCAACATAGCCTTGAGATTTTGAAAGCTCGCCTCATATTCATCAGACCAATGAAAATCTACCTCTTTCTGAATCAGTCTAGTCAATAGGGCCACAATAATAGAGAATTCCTGCACGAAGCATGGTAATATCAAGCCAAACCCACAAAACTCCGAATCTCAGTAGGAGAAGTAGGTTTGGTCTAGCCTCTAACTGCCTCAATCTTTGCCGAATCCACCCTAATACCCTCCTTGGACACCACGTGTCCTAGAAATATCACAGAATCAATCCAAAACTCACATTTAGAGAACTTGGAATACAACCTTTGCTCCCTCAACTTCTGAAGCAACAACCTCAAATGCCTAGAATGGTCCTCCTTTGTTTTGGAGTACACCAAGATATCATCAATGAAAACAATCACAAAGGAGTCCAGATACGTCTTAAACACCTTATTCATCAAATCCATGAATGCTGATGGGGCGTTGGTCAGCCCAAATGACATAACCAGAAACTCATAATGTCCATAACCAATTCAGAAAGCGGTCTTAGGAATATCTGAAGGTATAATCCTCAACTTATGATACCCAGATATCAAATCTATTTTGGAGAATAAGGTCACTTACTAAAGCTGATCAACCAAATCATCATTACGAGAAAAAGGATATTTGTTCTTAACTGTCACCTTGTTCAACTATCTATAATCAATGCACATCCTTATAAACCCATCCTTCTTCTTCACAAACATAACCGGTGCACCCCAAGGTGACATACTAGGGCGAATAAACTCCTTACTCAATAGATCCTATAATTGGTCATTCAACTCTACCGGAGCCATGCAATAAGGTGGAATAGATATGGGCTTAGTGCTCGAGTCTAAGTCAATAACAAAGTCAATATCCCTATCCGGAGGAACTCTTAGAAGATCAGTAGGAAACACATCGGCGAACTCCTTAACTATGGGAATAGACTCCATGAGAGATCACTCGGCACTAGTATCCCAAATAAAGGCCAAATAAGACATACACCCTGTATCAATCAGCCTCTAAGCACGCATATAGGAGATGACCTTACTAGGGTAGGAACCACTAGTTCCCTTTCACTCGATACTTGGAATACCCAGTATCACTAAAGTCACAGTCTTAGCATAGCAATCAAGAATAGCACGATAAGGAGAAAGCCAATCCATGCCCAATATCACATCAAAGTCTACCATCCCCAGTATAATTATCCCTATACAAGTATCATACCCTACTAAAGAAATAAGACAGGATCGATACACTCGATCCACTACTAAGGCTCACCCACGGGCGTAGAGATATGTAAAGGCACGGGCATAAGTCAAATCCAATCCAAATGCAAAATAACTAGACACATAGGAGAATGTAGATCCAGGATCAAATAACACAGATGCAGATCGATGGAAAACTGGGATGATACCTGTAATAACCGCATCAGAAGCCTTAGCCTCGGGTCTCCCCAGAAAAACATAGCATTAAGCTCCTCTACCACTATCCGCCTGAACTGTACCCCTACATCGTGGAACCAAAGCACCACCACTAGAGGCTCTACCATCTTTACCTGTCTGAGCTCTACCCCAACTCTAGCTGAAAGCGCTAAATCTCTCTTTAGAGCCACTGAATAACTATGTTGGGGCACCGAATGAGTTTGTAGTGGGCAATGGCGCATCAAATGACCCGGATCTCCATAACTAAAACACAACCTCAGGATAAAAAGTTATTGCGATGACTTTAATGGAATACCATAACCACCTCGGCCTAAACTCTAAGACCCTCGAACTAACTGCCCACTATTAGTTGCTGGCATAGAAGCATGAGCAGGCCTCAGGTACTAAAACTGACTGCTGCCCCTATGTGAACCTCTACCTCTGGACGAGGTACCCAAGAACTTACCTCTAGCACAGGCCCTCTTGGGGTCCCCAAACTCCTCTCTAACCATCAATTTTGCCTCATTGGCGGTGCTTACAAAAGACTGGAAGGAAGCCCCATCACGGGATGATCTAAACACATAAGATCAAATAGAGAAGGTCAAACCCTTCACGAACTTGTAAACTCTCTTTGCATCATCTAGGATCAATGTTGTATCATGCCTAAAAAATTAGCAGAAACGGGCCTCATACTTGGCAACTGATATATCTCCTTGAGTCAAACTCTCAAATCTCAGCCTACTCTGTTCCCATATGCTCCATAGGATGAAGCGATCCTCAAAAGCACTAGCAAAAACTCCCTACTCAACCAGAGGGGATCCAACTGGTCTGGATCTCATAAATGTCCTCCACCACTCTCTGCCTGACCCATGGAGCTAGAGTGAAACAAACCTAACACCCCGAGCATCAACCATGCTCACTGCCTCTAACATCTCATGACACAATGTTAGAAACTCATGTGCATACTCGCTCTTACCACCCTAGAACTACTCACTACCTCCAACATCTCATGACACAATGTTAGAAACTCATGTGCATACTCTCTGGCTGACCCATGGAGCTAGAGTGCAACAAACCTAACACCCCGAGCATCAACCATGCTCACTGCCTCCAATATCTCATGACACAATGTTAGAAACTCATGTGCATACTCGCTCTTACCACCCTAGAACTGGGGTGGTTTCATCTTTAAAAACCTATCATAGCACTGCTGATCAGATAAAGTCATAACCATATCTAGAGCAATCTACCATCGACAGCTGATGCTTGAACCAATGATGGCTGGCCCACCTGAACCCGAACCACTAGGACTTGATGCTGCTCTGGAGTTTGTATACAAACTCTAGTCTGTGAACCCTGCGGCATGCCTGCAGCACCTTGAGTAAAATTCTCCAATATCCAGTATCCTCAATAAGGGATCCTAAAGCAACGGTGGAGCGGGCTCTGGAGGAACCTAGTCCTCAGCAATCTCAACCTATGGCTCTAGAGAGGCCTCTCTAGCGCGATCTCGGGCATGGCCTCTATCGGCAACTGCTCTATGGACTCGGCCTCTCACTCAACCCCTACCTCTACCTCTAGATGAGGTCTCAAAAGCTGCCTCAAGGACTGCATCCACTCTATCAATAGACATAGATCTAGTCCTCAACATTTGCCAAAATAATAAGTCCCACTCAGCACTAGCGATAATGACCTGGCATGATAAGAAAAAATGAATAAAGGAAGTTTCCTAATAGTCTCCATAGCCTCTCGAAGATAAGTAGAGATGTCTCTGTACCGATCCTCGAGACTACTTAGACTTGACTTGTACATGAGAGACCTATAAACCTGGGGCTCTAATACCAGTTTGTCACAACCCAAATTCGAGTGTGATGGCATCTGTCCTTTCCCACTAAAAAAGTCAACATAGAACCCAACATTTTGATAAACAAAGCAAAAACAGTTTAAATAGATAAATAATAAACAAAAATGGAAGTCTTTCAACTTAAATTACCCCCAAAGATTGGTTATCACATGTTCAAGCCTCCAAAATAATGAAACTGAAATGAAAGTACAAGTCTCAATATGTCTTAAACTCTCAAACAGACTAAAACATAAAAATACTGGAAGTATGAGAGATTGCTGGATATCAATGACTACCTCTCTCAACTCCCACAAGCCTCGAATGATCGAAAAGAGACAATGATCAAAGTCCAGGTTCAGCACCTACACAAGTATAGAAGCAAGGGTGAGTATCTAACAACACGGTACCCAACAAGTTAACTAGAAAAACTAAGTAAATCTACTAGAAATCACGAACATAATTTCTCACACAACCGAACCTCTAGAGTACAACCTGCATAGAAATTAACCCAACCTAACAGTTCATATTAAACAGTTCAATAAGATTGAGATCACAACTCAATATCACAAGATGTATCATACAAATACTCACAAGTCACAAATAGACATCAAACTATCAACACAAATGTTTATGAACACTCAATGATCATGCATATGTGCAATTGCCGACAAAGACCATGGCATAATAAACTCTGACCAAAAATGATCTTGGTCTCATAATCCCTGACTGAAAATGACCTTGGTCCCACAACCGCATCGGAAATGACCTCGGTCATATAATCTTGCCAAAAATGACCTCGACAATGTCATTTCACTGGAAATGACCTCGATAATATAATCCCGACAAAAATGACCTCGGCAATATAACCCGATTGAAAATTACCTCGACAATATAATCCCATCGAAAATGACCTTGGACTATCAATTTCTCATCGAAAATGACCTTGGACTATCAATTTCTCATCGAAAATGACCTTGGCCATATCACATATCTGACTAAAAATGACCTCGGTCTCACAATTATATACCTCTCATCACAGTGTTTTCAAAAACAATGCAAATAACATGCTCACACAAGTAATGAGAAATAATCAATTCAGACAAACCGCAATCACAATTAGACGATCAAGTATTTAATCAAAGACTCATAGATATCTAGATTACGGCATGTAATATTCGATACTCAACTGTATCACCTATCATCTTTTATTAACCCCGTCAATACATTTTAGATTGGTTCATATCACAATTAAATGCGTAACCTCATCCCCATTATGCCTCAACATATATACAATGGGATATTCAAGAATTCTAAGAGATTCACGGAGTTTTAAGAGTCCACTTACCTTAGTCAATATGCGATCGGTCACTCCACGTGATCTTTTTTCTTCCGAATGCACTACAATCCACACGATTCCACACAAAAACCCTCTTGAATCACTTTGCCCTGCTCTCAAAGTATAAAAATGGAGGAAAATGGCCTAATTCTCATTCTTTAAGAAGAACACTATCCAGACACGTTTTACTCTTCGCAATCGTGATGGCTTATTCCCCGCGATTGCGATGGCTTATTCCCCGCGATCGCGAT
This sequence comes from Solanum dulcamara, assembly GCF_947179165.1. NCBI lineage: Eukaryota > Viridiplantae > Streptophyta > Magnoliopsida > Solanales > Solanaceae > Solanum > Solanum dulcamara. The sequence continues at coordinate 13,919,087 of NC_077242.1, forward strand.
GAGTCAGACGATCAGTTCATTAATTGACTCACGCATTTGTAGAGTGGGCCTCGCAATTGCGATGACTTACCCACCCGATGCTTTGCAATCGCGATTAGGCCTCGTGATTGCGAACGAAAATTATCCCTGGACCAGATTACAGATACACAGTTTTTTTCCTCTAAGTTTCAATTCTCGAAATTTGTTCGAAATCCCGTATAGACAAACCATATATGAAACCCTACTAAACTTGATGTTTCGAACTCAACAAAACCATCGGAATTTGATTTTGAGGCCTCCTTGACCCAAAAACCTAAAAGTCACAACTAAGCCAACATTATACCTCAAAAGACCAAAACGCCTCGGAGCTTCCAAAAAATACAGAGGAACTAACCCTAGTCCTAAAATCACCCTCTGAATCCAATGGAGTTGTCGGAATTCAATTTTGAGCATCTTATCTCTAAATATTGACCAAAGTCAAACATATGGCAAAAACTCAAATATTTTCAACTCAACCCCTCAAATCCATAATATGACCCCAAATATGAATCTGTCAACTCTCTTAGACCAATTTCAATATTTCAGAACTGATAGAATCAATGAAACTTTGTTCCAAGAGTCGAAACTCTGAATGACCTCAAATACCACTTTTGAATCATTCAAAACTTCTAAAACTCGAAGTTTACCAAAAATCTTAACTTTTCAAGAAAACTATGGATTCGACATCGGATATTAATCAAATATGACTTGGTGAAACTATCGGAAGGGGTAAAATAGCCTTTTATGAAAATTTCTGAATGACATTCAAGGTCATTACAATTTTCTCCAACTCATCTGTATTAACATTAACAGGAATTGACTCATAATTTTCAAAATCAACTAATTCGTAACTTGGACTAGCTTGTGCCGAAGGATCTCCAATTGACATTATTTCTTCAAGTTCTTCTTCTTCTTCTTTCGTATCTTTTGGTCTTCCTTTATTTCTTCGTTTTAATCTAATTCAATCTTTGAGGCAAACTAAAACATTCATGGCATTTCTCCCCAAAGAGTGTCGATTGTCTCCGATCTGCTGCCTTCCTTGACTAAATGTGCTCTCTGATGCAACAGTTGACATTGGAATATTTAGCACATCCTTAGCCATGGTTGATAGTACTTGGTTTTTGATTATTCTTCCACCATTACAGTGTAGTGACACTATTTTTATCATAGGTCTCTGCAACCTATCTTAATTAATAATTAAGCTCATCTCAATTTATACTCCATTGTGATGTAGATTGTATTCTATTCCAAATAGATAAATTAGTAACACAATGGACAGGCATACCACATGCCTTTCTAAAAAAAGATGATGGCTCATCAGAAGGACGAGATAGAGGAATAGTATGACTAAGGATATCATTATCAAGTAAATCGATACAATGATTATATAATGCTTGAATATGATCACTTGTATCACTCATACCTTAACCATTCTAGGTTTTTCATCTTTTTGAATTTCTATAGAATTATATATTAGGCAAACACATTCAGACATAGTACTAAATTTCATATATGGATTTAACATAGCACCAATTAAATAAATAAGAGGAAAAGAAAAAAGTATTTTTAAATGTTTTCCATCATTCCAGTGACAACTTCTTTGTAATCATCTTTTTTTTTATAATTCATAAGCAACGCAAAAATTTTGACTAAATAAGCTGAAATATTAGAAATACTAGGATAATAAGCACTGAAAAATTCAATAGTAGCCAAATAATTTTTTTAAAAAAACATAACAATATCATCAATTTTAGTCCAATCAGATTCTTGCAAAATAACTATGGGAATTTTATATGCATATTGATTGAAAGTTATAGTTATAGGGCCTTTATAAATATTGCAAGTCTTTAAAAAATCATAAGTAGAATTTCACTTCAATAAAACCAACTACATGCCTAATTTTCCTCGCATTTTCTTTTAAATTCTTTAATTCTAATTTTTCTATTATTTCCTTGAATTAAACCAACTGCATGCCTAATGTTTTTAATTGTTGGCTCAAAAAATAAAGTTCATCTTTTATAATTAAATTATATATATGACAAGCACATCTAATATGAAAAATTCTTCTAAAGGGGGGAAAGATCAGATGATAAAGAATTAATAGCAGTGGTTTTATTAGATGCATTATCAAAAGAAATATATAAAACTTTATTTTGAAGACTATAATATTTTGCAACCATTGATATAGAATCAGAAATAGATTGTGTATTATATTTTCGGTCTTCATCATATTGAAATTCTAAAATACGTTTTTGAATGAAAAAATTACTATCTATCAAATGACAAGTAACAATTAAATAATCATTTTTATTTATAGCACGATCAAGATCAGAAGTAAATGAAACTCTACATGGAAGATTTGTTAATAACTAACGCAAATAATATGCATATTGTCCATGAAGTCTAAAAATATCTGATCTACAAGTACTTCTAGGAATACCGTTAAACATGAGATTATAAACTTATTGAATATAATGAATAAAGCATCATAAGAAGCAAATGAAAAAGTAGACAACCCACATATATCATTTTTGATAACTCTTCACGATCCTCATTTTATTATACGTCTTCATTAATTTTTTGGTCTGTGGGTTTATTATACCTTGAACTGGCCTAGTAGCACCCTCTAATCGTTCTCTCCAACCAGGATGCTGAGTCTCTAGATGTCTAGTCAATTGAGCCATCCCACCCTTATTACCCCCGGTCTTATGCTCGAAAATTGCTTGACAATATTTACATTAAACTGTAGTTGTTCCGGCTATGCATTCAAAATAATGTCATACAAATCTAGTTTTTTCTATCTTTTACAGGTCGTGGAGGAAGATTAACAGTTCTAGATTGAGCATTACCTATATCTACATCAGGATTAGTTGGTGTAACATCCTCATCATCATTATTATCTTGTTCTATTTCTACTTTAACTTTATTTATTTATTCTATACCATAAGTTTCTTGATATTCATATTCATTCATATCATGTGCACCTACATCTATTTCTCCAAATTCACTAGGTGGTACTTCAGGCATACGAGAATAATTTCTACTTGTACTACTTGTAACGACCCAAGTCTAGGGCCTAGACGTGACACGGCGAAGGAGATACCCGGAGGTACCTCACTCAAGTCTCTTAGCATTCATTAAGCATTTCATTGGTAATGATAAAAAAATCAAGCGGAAAATAAAAGGGATGTAGGGACTAAGGGGCTTCACATTTAATAAAAGTCAAAGACAACATAACATATTTTTCAATGTCCAACCATACCTTCTACCTTAAAAACTTGGCGGGGGCTAAGACATGTCCCTAGCTCACCCTCAAAATAGGTGTCAAGAAATGCCTTAATAAAAGTTTGAATGTTCTACATAACATAAGCTTAGAATAAAAGGGATGTTGTTTCTGAACCATGGGAACTCACCACAAGCAATCTTCAAACTAATTCGAGCTATCCACGTGGAGGAGGTCGAGGTGTGACGTCGATTCCTACTTAGTGATATCATGTGGGCAAAAGTATGCGTTAGTACTTTGAATGTACTAAGTATAGGAGTATGCTATGAAATGAGGAACATAAGAGAGAGACATGAGTAAGCAATATGCATAAGTGAATGCATGCATTAGACATTATCATATGAAACCTTAAAATATTCATTTTGTGGGGAAGTGACCATAACCGACATTTAATACCATGCGAGCTATTACATGGAATCCAACATAACCCTTTACATTGGTATGGGGAAACTACTTTCCGAATAGAACTCCAATCATTTTATATTCAATTATTTAACATTTGGTGGCTATAAAGGCCTAGCTGACAAGGGCTCCTATGGTGGCACATAGTTAATGCAACATGAGACTTTACTTAAGAACCCGTTAGATCGAGTCCCGATGTACATGCTACATTCAGTGCTAGGTCAAATCCTACGGAATAACGTTTGAACATCAATATAGCAACTTTAACATTAAAATATCAATCGGTGGAATAACTCATTAAAACCTTTGGTTTATAATATCATCATTGCTGCCATGCCCTATTTATCATTCTACTAATGAACCTTGATTTATAAGAAAATTAGGTCTACAATTAGTGATAGTATTCTGGGTACCATGCTAATTGGACCTTCCTTTTTGAAAATATGTTCAAAAGCATTGACGGCCTATAGGGATGTCATACATGTCATATCATAAACTTAAACATTTCATTTGATTCAATGTGAGAATTGTCCTTTCATATTGAAACTTTACTTTGGCTAAGAAGCCCTTTCATCAATCAATCATTTCATAAAGACTCCCCTTCATAAACATTTACTTCATAATTTTCATTGGAATCAAACTTTATTTCAACTTTACTTTATCATAGGAAACTAGGTGGGTTCAAGTTAATCAACTTTCAAGTCATTTAAATCAATGCTAGAATGCATGAGAGTGAAATTTTTTATCATTTAAACATCTTAAAATAACCCACCATATACACTTTAAAACTATCTTTAAAGCCTTCATATTAGAACCTTGATAAACCATCCAATTCATGTAAATAAGAATCAACATAATCTAATATAGGTAAATAAACTTTAAATATTCAAGAATCTATGCATTTGAAATCACAGTATGAAAATCCATAAAAACTCATCACTTGAAATTGAGAGCAATATACATATATATCAATAGGAGAAAATAAACTTAAAATATACCATAATCTATGCATTTGGAACCATCATGTAAAATCCCATGAGATTTCATTATTTAAAATTGATATACAAAGTTGAGAAAACATTTGGGCTCTATGGGTGGAAGAACCCATGGATGAAAACCCATATACCTTAGAGAGGAACTTGAAGAATGATTGGAGAAGTCTTGATGTTAGGCTTTCAATTAGGAAGCTTGAATCCTTGAGTTTGAGAGAAAAAATTAGAGGAAATGATTTGAGAGAGGAGGAGGGTGAAGTTTAGGGTTTTAGGGAGGTGGAAGACTGAAAAATGACCTCCAAACACGTCCAAGTTCGTATATATTTGTTTAGGTAATTGTCCAAGATGCCCTTCATCAAAAAAATCTGGAAAACGGGCTCAAAACCCTGCAGGCGCTATAGTGGCGTGCCGCACCAAAGGTCAAACTACTACAGCTTATTTGGGGCGCTATAGTGGCGCCGGGCGCCACTCCAGCGCCAGGCCTGAAATGACTGTAATGGTAGTCTATAGTAAAATGGTCATAACATTTTACTCCGAATTCGGAATGAGCCAAACTTGGTGGCGTTGGAAAGAAGACTCAAAGATATTTAATTTGATAGATCATGTAAAACCTAATTCCTTATATAATAGGATATATGGGCATTTGAAGTTGACCCTATTATGAAATCATATGAAAACTTAGCCGATGGAAATTATTTGGACTTAGCTTGGTGTTAGAGATCCCTTATGACCCTAAAACACATCTAGTACACTTCAAATACTTAGGAATTGATCCTAACTCATATATATAACTAGAAGTCATCGAGTTAGATCCTATATGCATATGAAGAATGGTTTGGATCTTGGTTTAGAAATATTTGGAGTGTTACATGACCTTTCCCCATCGTATGGATAGGCCAATGGGAAAGGATTTTGGGCTAAAAAGCTTCAGGTAGTAACTTCCAAAAAATTTAGCGTAGGTCAGACTTGGATAAATTTTGAGTTAGATAAAGTCTAGGGTGACCTTGTGAATAGTGGGGGATCGAATCTCTAATTTAATTGGGTAAGCTGATAGCCAAGACAATACAGAGCATTCACGCCTTCGCGGAATTGCATTCAAGCAAGTAAAAATTCCGAAATTGGACTTGGTGTGGAGAGTATAATTTAATACGTCTTTGAAAGGGGTGTGTTGTGAAATGGGGCTTGAAGCTCATTGTATTTCCTCTCACAATCACCATAATTAAATATTAAGCCTTAGTTGATAATTAGTAATAAGAGTGATACTAGTTCCTAGTCTTTGTCCTAGTATTTATAGCAATGGAATAAAAGGCATTTGGAGAAAATATCGACCCATTATGCATCTTTAGTAGTGTTGTTTGAATCTTTTTTAACTTTTTGAGATTGTTTTTTTGCAAAATGAGTGAAATTAAAAAATATGAGAGTAAAATGTGTGAGGGTGAATTGGTGAATTAGTCCACACATATACGTTGTTGAGGAAATGGAATTTGACATGAGGTAAGCTCATACAAGATGTTTGGTTTTCACGGTCCACACCTACTTATTCCCTTTCATGCACACTCTTTAATTTGCCACATTGGAAAATATGGTCAAGACTAGTAAAAAGCCAAAGCCATGCAAAAAACCAAAGAAGGAAAATGATATTTCTAGTAATTTTTTATAGTATTTTATTTGTAGCCAATATTTGCAAATTTCGGATATTCTTTTTCTGCGTTTTCTTGTCAAGAATTTTATTCAGGTAGAAATCTAGATCACCTATCGAATACAAGAATCAGGTTCTTGTACTATTACCAGAAGTAGAAATGCAATAGAGACAAGGGAAGAAAAATCACGACGGACACCTTGTAGGATTTCAACAACTTTTCACTAAATTTCAAAGAGCGGTTTTATATTACAACTCAATAATTGAAAGGACTAACTCTAACACCTCAACACTAAAGATTAACTCTAACCGCTATCTTTACTCTCCAAGAAGTCAAACTCATTTCTTGTTACAATGCCTCACTACTCACTTCATACTTAGAACAATCGTCACTAAACAATCGATCCAAAGTAGAACTATAACAAACCTAGCCTTTTAGAAAGAAAACTTAATTCTAGTTCTTGTTTCTTTTGTTGTTTTTACACTGTAAACGCCGCCTTGCTCTTGCTTGAGAAACTCTCAATTTATGATTGAAAAATCTCCTTCTCTTGTGAATGATTTTCCTACCTATAGGTTTGTATAAACTAGTCGAGTCCTACAACGAAAGTAATTACCCAACTGATTACTTTTCCTTATTGGAGTCTACTGCCCAGTTTTTCCTTATTTAGGAGTCTTGACTTTTAATAAGGATATTTGCAACTCCTGTATTTTTCATAACTGTAAGACCCTGGCAGTTGGAAAGTCAAAATGGAAACAAAATGTTATAGAAAATTGTCTGGTGCCAGTTCCCACAAGCCAACCTACGGATTGTAGGAAGTTTTACGGACCGTAGGAAGGTCTCGTAGGAGGGAACAAAGGGTTGAAAAATAGATCTAGTGTGGGCTCATCCTAAAAAGGGTCTTTATGAACCATAGGAAGTCCTACGACCCGTAGGAAGGACCCGTAAAAGGAGTTCAGAGACTGAGTATTTGAGGTTGGCAGGACGAGTTGGCCTATGGACTGTATAAGTTAATACGGTCCATAGGATGGGGTCATAGGAAGACCCTAAAGGTTGAGGATTTAACTAAGTATGGATCACTAGACGAGAAGTGTCTATGACCCGTAACCTATTCGACGATTCGTAGAATTTGTTCGAAAGTCCAATGTCAATTTCTAGTAGCTATTATTTTTGACACCTAAGTTCTACGAAAGCAACCTACGATCTGTAAGAGTTCCTACAACCCTTAGGATATGGGTCGTAGGAGTTGGTCCATTTTAGGAATGGAGTTCTACGAACCCTTTGTACGACCCGTCTCTCGACCTACAATCCATAGGTCTCCGCTCGTAGGTCCTTCTGACAGTGTTTAATGAAGGGTGTTTTAGAGTCATAATTACAAATACAGTGAATAGTTTCAACAATCATAATTACCAAGAGTAGGTTCATTACAAGGCATAGACAATAAACAGTTATTTAACATAGTTCATTTCATATTTTCATATTCACATACATATATGCAGACATATGAAGTAGCTATCAAGCACATATAATACTTACGGAAAGACAAAATCATCACCTACCTCAAAATCAAGCTTTTAAAAATTCTAAACTACTGGAGCTTTCCCTTTCTAAGTTCATTCAGCTTGTTCTTGGTCTAAAAATAGTCACACATATGCAAAGGATCAATAAAATGCCCAATTTATCTAAATTCTAACAATATTCCAACCCTTGACCACACCCATGATCCTAATGATGATCAACTATGATTCTAAGTTCTAAGAATCAAATTAAGAAGTACGAGAGTATTTAACTTAACTTTGGTGTAACAATGGGTGGAAAACTGAAAGAAATAGCCCTAGTTCATCCTTTTGATCTCCAAAAATGAGAAGTGTAAAAAAATAACGTTTTTGAGACTTTTCCCGTATTAAGTCACGAGTGTCTCGCCACAGTGGGACCATCCCACTACAGCGGCCCCACCTTGGTGGAATTAATCTTGCTTTGGCGGGATGCACGGAGACAAAATCTCCTTGTTTGAGTCCCAAGCCTCCCATTTTACAACACACCCTCATTTCGTGACGTTCAAACATCTATACTTCACGCCAAGTTAAATTTTGGGAGTTTTACTCGCCCGAATACGATTTTGTAAAGCCGTACAAGCTCTGTATCATCTTGGCTATCAATTCAATCAATCAAACTGAACCCTATCCATTAATTACCGGATTACTCTAGACCTCACCTGACTCAGATTTCGTTCAAGTTTGACCTCGGCTCAATATTTCCAAGTCACTACCCGAACGTTTCCTAGCCCAATTTCCTTCCCATTGGCTTATCCATAACGATGGAGATATGTTGTTACATGTAGTTCATAAATGGGTTCTAATGTACGACATTTTGTGACAATATATTTTGATACATTACTCTTTTAGAACAAATTTGATTATATGTTTCAAGTGTATTAGTCAAGTTAAATGATTTTGTAAGTTTTTAGAAATTTGGGATATAAACTTTATTTAGAAAAAGAAAATTCTAATTCTAAATATTTTTTATAAAATGTATGGCCAACTCCAACTCAAACTTAAAATTTTCAGATAAAATGACAACTGTTTGATTTTCCTGGTTAAACGCCTACTAAATGTCATCAATATATATGAATGAAAATATAAACTTTTTACTCTTACTGATCTTTGCTTCTTTCACCGATCAATGATAGTTGCTTTAAATTCAAAAGAAGTTATTGTATTATTGAACTTAATAGTTGTGAGGGTTAATACATTGACTTCTTTAATTTGCAAGTTTTTTTCCTTTAATTTTTGCTAAACCTTCTAATTAGTCCATCTATACGTATTAAAAAAAAGATAATTTTCATACTCATATGGTGCGACTTTAAATCATAATGAAACATAAAATCCATAATAATTCTTATACCGTCTTAAATTCTTTGAGACCGATGAAAAATGGCCCCTTTACAACCAGTGTATAACAGCAAGCAAAATATTTATCAATTTGACTTTATATCGTTCATTATTTTCTTTTGAATCGTCTTTGGCTTTAAAAATTCATCTGCATCCGATTTCAAACTTTACAAAGATATTATCTTTTGAAGAATAAACGTAGATTAATGATTGAATAGCTAAATCGCCCCTCTAATCTATTAGTCAATTTCCAGCTACACGCTTATAATTCATGGGGGTCCTACTTTTTCTTTGAATTTTATTTTCGATATTATGTAGCTCTTAAACGCTGACCTGTTCAAGAAGGTGAATACGCCTCTTGTAGACGCGTAAGGGTTGGACCAAAAACATAAAATTGCTAAAATCGAATTAAATAGTCCATGTGTCAGTTTTCAGTTGGAGATTATATAGTTAATTCAATCCATACCTATTACATGATTTCTTCACACTTTTCTCAATGTCCTTCAATGGTGGTCTTCTAAATTTCTGTCTTTAGGAGCTTCAAATTAGGTTGTAGCTATTGATTTTTGCTTATTTGATCATCTACCGATCGTTTTTCGCAACAACAATCACCAAAATTTTCAGATATCAAGCTCATAAATGGAGTTCAACTTTCTTCTTGAACTCCTCACAATTTCAGCAAAACAACTTATAACAACAACGAACCAATAATAGTGAATCTGAAATTTTACATTTCAATTCACTCCTACCAAATTTTTGTTGTAGAAATTTCACTCCTGCATTTATGAGCATTTGTTTGTGGATTTTAGTTTTTGTCTAATTTGATACAAATTGGAACTTTATGTAGTATAGTTATATAGTTGTTCTTGATCTTTCTTTTGGTGTAGATATTTTTCTCCCATTTCTCTTATTATTCTTTAAAGAAAATCATTGGGGTGTTGGGAAAATATATATTCTTCTCTATTTGAAAACATTTTTTGTGAATTTTAATAGCAGGATCTGACAAAAATGGGAGCTTTAAAGAGTTTTGGAGTGGAATATTTAATTATTATTTTTAGGTTGGGTTTAGAGTTTACAAGAAAAAAAAAAGAAAAAAAATAAAATATACAGTTGTCTGCCTGCTAGGACAGGAGCCCCTAAAATATAACTGAAAAATAGATTTGGGGGGCATTTGATTATATTTTCTCAAATTAATTTTTGAAGTTCCTCATTTCTTGAAATAAACCATACCCCATGCTCAAAACCAACGTTAACGGAGGATGGTGTATAATTTAAAACATAATTCAATTTTGATATGAAATAGTTTGAGTTCTAGCTATATAATTAACTCCAAAATTAATAAAGAAGGGTTATTGCTGATATAAGGAGAAAAAGAAGAAGACAATAAACAAAGTATAGGAATAGAAAATTGATAACTAGAAAACATTGCATATATATTATTTCATTCTCATCACTATTAAGTAATAGAATGACTAAAGGAGAACACAAGAACTAACTTGTCCTTCTCTAACTCAATACCCATGCATTATGCATAAAGAAAGTATGACTCTTCATAGTTGCAAAGCAATATAACTAACAAATTACGCTGCAGGTGCCACTTTTTTTCCATCATCGTCGTCATCATCATCACCTTCAAATTCTCTATTCAAACAGAAGCTAATTACAGGCCTTGCTTCTATCCTGCTATTGGAACGAAAAGGCCATGTATTTCCTCTTACAATCACCATTTTTGATTTGAACAATATAAAAACTTAAATATTAAGCTCTAGCTAGTTGTAATTAGTGATGAGAGTGATACTAGCTCCTCCTCTTTGTCCTAGTATTTATAGCAATGGAATGAATGGCATTTGGAGAAAATATCGACTTAGTAGTGTTGTTTGAATCTTTTTTAACTTTTTGAGATTTGTTTTTTTTGGCAAAATGAGTGAAATTAGAAAAGATGAGAGGAAAATATGAGAGGGTGAATTGGTGAATTAGTTCACAAAAACACATTGTTGAGGAAATGGAATTTGACATGAGGTAAGCTCATGGAAGATGTTTGGTTTTCACGGTCCACACCTACTTATTCCCTTTCATGCACACTCTTTAATTTGCCACGTAGGAAAATATGGTCAAGACTAGTCAAAAAGTCAAAGAGGAAGGAAAATGATACTCCTAGTAAATTTTTAAAGTATTACTGCAGTAATACAAAGTTCACTTTGCGTTCAATATTTTTATATGTTTTCTAGTTTTTTCCTTTATATTTAGTATTCTGAGTCAGAAAGAGAATGCTTCAGATCGAGTGCCGAGTGTTGGGTAGTGCACATTTCGATAAATTCAGCTTGCTACTCCGCACTTCGATGGTCAATATGTTTATTAGAGCATGCTTATGGAGAATTTTCTTAAGTACAAGAAGTTTTGACCAATTGTCACTATTGGTATGCAAGAGCCAACGACTGGTATGCTTTGTCGGGAAGCATAAGAAACATTTGGACAGTCTAAGATTGAAGAATCTCAAGGCAAAGAACTATTTTTGTTAAGTTATTGATCGCTCCATACTGGAAACAATTCTTTACGAGGATTGTAAGTGTTTAAGTTTTGTTCCTGAAAAATAATAATCAAGAAATTAAAAAAATAGCTCTTGAAAAATAATAATTAAGAAAAAAAAAATAGCGACAAGTAATAATACTTGATTTCAATAATTTGTGTGGAGTTACAATCTTTATAAAATTTTATAAAATAGACGTAATCTTCTATTTCTTCTCCTCACGATTGTCAATTTAAGAGTTTTGTTTTACTCTTAAATGAAATACTTGTTAAAATTTCATCACAAATGCGGAGCCAAGTGATCACAATTGTAGAGGTATGGAAACTTGCAGCTCACCACTTAGAATAGAAATAAAAATCTCTTTGTTTGCGCGAGTTAGGGTTTGGGTGTCACGCCCCGGGAGGGTACCCTAGACGTGACCGGCACTTGAAAGCCATTTCTGACCTTCAAGCGAACCACCTAACTCAATCACTCCATCATTCAGTCATATATGCTCAACGGAAGGCTCAATTATAACATGCTATTTACAATATGGGGGCCGAAGGCCAAATATGTTTAACTCAACAAAATAAGTATAATAGAACTCCCCAAAATAACAGTCCAAACTCCCCACACTCTAGTCTATGAAGCCTCTATCAAAGTCTGGAAGGTGCCAATGACAAGCCCATGGCTACCAACAATCAAGATAAAGGAAACCACAACAACAAAACTATACAAGGAAACTCAACATCCTACGGAAACTAGGAGGACTCACCAACTAGCTGGGAGTGTATGTGGATCTTCAACGAAGTGCCGGTTGATGATCTCTAGTACCTTTCGCTGCATTATAAAACGATGCAGGCCAAATGTCGTCAGTACGTGGAATGTACGAGTATGTAAAATGGCCGGATGAAACAACATCAAGGAAACATCAATATCAACTCAGGATCTCACTCATACATATATACATGACAACTCACTCAAATGTCCTAAGTCTAACAAGAATAGTTTAGACGGGACTAACTCATAAGCCACTTAACTCAACTGACTCGGAGCACTATCAAGACTTAAATGGGAGTTTCTCTTATCCGACAACCATCACCTATGAGCTGGTGATAGTACAACAATCAAACGTTATTGCCACGTCCGTTCATACCTTGCTAGGGCATGAACGCCTCCCTAATCATGGATACCATCGATTAGTCAAGTCCTATCATTTCAGGACAATAAAATGGGAAACATCCGACTTTAACGGTTCGATCCCATGAGAAGCATCCGACTTTAACGGTTCCATCCCTACCTACCTTGGCGGCCTAGTTCCTGGGGTTCGAGTATGGACTATACTCTCGCCCATCTCGGTGCTCGATACTCCTCCCATGACTCTATGCTCATAAGACTCCCTCCAATCATCTCAAACAAGCCCTCACGGCTAGTTTCATGTGCGACATTGCCAACTCATCAACTCTATTCTCATTTCAACTCAATTAAGTCATAATGGCAAGTTCCATTTAGGACCTCGTTCACTCGTCAATTCTATCCTCCAATTAACTCAATCAAGCCTCATTTAGGTAAGCATTTATGATATCTCCTCAAGACTCATCACAACTCTATGACTTTAGCTCAACAACGCAAGTAGAATAACACATTTAAGGGAAATGACATAAGCAACATAATTACATGGCTAAAGAGATCAACAAAACATATAGCATCAAATAAATAGGGGACAAAACTCATTCAACCATAAACCATACCAAGAAACTCCATTTTCATGGACATCTAACCTCAAAGCAAGAGTAGGGCACATGGGTGGACTCAACCCATGTTTTGGATAGCCTTACATACCTTAGTGAAGACTTGAAGAAGACCTTGGTGTTGGGTCTTCAATGGAGAACTCGAATCTTGAAGCTCTTGGAACTCTTCTTGTTGGAAATGGAGAAGAAGAAGAAGAAGAGAGAGAGAGAGAAGCTCCTAGGGCTTTTAGAGAGAGAGTGAGGCTATAAAATGTGTTCCCAAAAGACCAAGGGTAATACATATATAATTTGGGTAAGTTCCCAAATTGCCCCTCCTCAAAAGTTCTGAAAATAGGCCAAAAATGCTCCTAGCGCGATAGTGGCGCGTCGCGCCCTTGCAGCGCCAGGCTGATTATGCCTAAAACCTGCACACCTTGTAGTGGCGCGCCGCGCCAAGGACCAAACTACTGAGGCACATTCTTGGAGAGATAGTGGCGCGTCGCGCCCTTACAGCGCCAAGGCCAATATTTTCTGGGTTCTAGAAATTGGCTTGAAAACCCTGCACACCTTTTAGTGGCGCACCGCACCAGAGACCAAACTACTGAGGCATGTTTATGGCGCGATAGTGGCGCGTCGCGCCACTGCGGCGCCAAGCCCAGTTTTCCAGCAATTGCAACCCAGGCCTGAAAATCTCTATTGTGCTAGTTCATCTTAGGATCGACATATCTTTTGATTCCGAACTCCAAAAGTTACATTCTTAGTGGCGTTGGAAAGAAGACTCGATGACCTTTAATTTGATAGGTCGTGGGCCACCCAGATTGTCGTCTTTCAAAAGATAGGGTCGTTAGAAGTCGACCCCCTTATACGAACTCATCCCAAGACTTAGCCACGACGAATCTCCCAGATTTAATTTGGTCCTAGGGCCCCTTGTGACCCCACATCGCCTCCAACATCCTTAAATTTCTTGGGGACTCATCCTAGCTCATGCATATGCCCCTCAATACTCGGGTTCGACCCTACTCGTATACAAGAAGGGTCCGAATCTTAGAGAAATTTTTTGAGGGGTGTTACTGTTATATCCCGCACTTTTGGGCATGCGGAAAGAGGAAAAAAATATATTTTTAGCTTGCAAGGAGTAAAGTTGTGAATTATTTTATTCATTTTAATTAGTACCGGTGTGATGTTCATGGAAAAATTGGTGTGAAAATACGGAGGAAGGCCGAAGGCAAAATTGGAAATTTTGGAAACTAGTTGGTGAATTACTAATACGACTTATGGTTTTGTTGGGCTCAAATAATGATAATAATAATAGGAACCAAGTGATTGGGCTTGGAAAACAAAAAGGAAAACAAGAGAGGCCCAACACAAGGAAAGGGCCCAAGTCTTGGAACTTAGCCCATTAATTAAGTGGCTTATATATATATATGTTGATGACTTTTAAGTCATATTTATCCATTAAGTTTTCTTTATCAATAAGAGGATTCAAGAGAGTTCTAGAGAGAAAGGAAGAGAAGAAACTTGAAGCTAGAGGAAGAATGGGTTCGGCCAAGGGAAAAAAAGGTAAGTCTCCGATTTTTCTTCATGAATTAATTATCTAAGGTGTACCAAGATGTTATGAAGCTATTGGTAACGTAAATTTATGGTTTGTAACAGCCCAAAAACGTTACCAAACAGCCCCAAAGTTTTAGCCGCGCTAGGAGAGCTTCCGAGGCAAGTTTTGGAGAGTTTCGGTAAAGGTAAGGTCTCTCCTTTCAAATTGGAGTTTATGATGTTGTTATGAGGTGTATTACGTGTCCTAAATATGGCTGGAAGCAGAGAAAATGTATAAGGAGGCATGATGTTGGAAACTACTAAATTAAAGTCGTAGTAGCTAAATCGAAGTCGCGTAGTGTGTTGTCGTTGTGGCGCTGCGGGTGCAGCTGGTTGGATTGTAAGTGTTTTAAAAAGGGTGTGGTTTCTTCTGGTTGTAGCCACACGACCCCCCGTTTGGTATGGTTAAAGATTTTACGAAATAAAGGTTAAAAACTCTATTTTGGTATCGTAGTTTTATGCTAGTTGTTTGGAGCTTGTGTTGTGTAAAGTTGAGGTGATTTGATTGTATATATACTGCTGGTTGTTGTTGTTGATATGATTGTTGAAATGGTGGCCGAGTTGAGATCTCGGGGATGGTGTATTTATAAGGGAGATGCTGCCGAAATTTCGGCAGATTAGAAGTTAATTTGTTTGAAGGATTAAGACAAGTATATGGTGATGAATCTAATGACTATGTCAACTCTCTTGAATGTAGACTAACAAGTTGGAAGATAAGAAAAGCTAGTAAGGCGCGGTACAGGTATGTAAAGTTAACTGTTCCTTCTTTTGGCATGTCTTTGGCATAAGTATGTAAGGCTTACCCTTCTTTTTCAAGGCATGATTCCGATGTTATGGTTTCATAAGTGCTTCCATATATTCTTTATTTTCAAAAGCTAGGTGTCAATGGTCCCAAGGAAATGACTACTTTCTTTCTATAACCCGTCAATGTTTTCCAAAATGTCTATAGTTTCCCAAAACAAAGGTTTACAGTATTACAAGCTTTTATGGCAATGACGATGGATATGTTTTACGATGACATTGATGATGTCGAGGATGAGAATATGTCTATGATGGATATGATAAGAACGGCTTCATGTATGTAATGTTTACTCTTCTTTCTCTTGTCATGTTTTGACATAAGTATATAGAGCTACTCTTTCTTTTGGCTTGGGTTTTATGAAACAAGTATATGTCATTTGGTACAATTTCAAGAAAGTCCTATTCGTAGAGCCACTAGGATGGACAATTTTCTTGAGTTTCCAAAGGATATTTTCTCGTGCTTAGATACGCGTATATGATTTCAAAAGTTTTATTTTGATATAATCCATGGTAATTTTCGAAAGGTACTTGACATGACTCTTATCTTGATTTGTGAATCATAGCTCATTCCGATTATTCTACGAGTCTTGAAAATTGGTCCTATGTGCATATGTATACGATTTGACGCCTTATAAGATTGTGACCTTATTCTACGTTCTCTTAATATTATCTTTCGTTGATAGTCTCATCCTATAATAATTGTTCCTTCAAGGTGAGACAAAGCGACCATGGTTAGTCTATAATACAATCGGAGGTTACCGACCTTCCGTCACTCCGATAAGTATACGACTTTCGTTGGGCTCTCGTGCATGCTGTCTATATGTATATGTATATGTATATGTATATGGGGGATATGGGGAGGTGTATATGTGGCGCTATAGACGCATTCCCACCTGATCGGTTGGAGTAATTTTTATCCTGGACGCGGGATGCCCGGACGCGGGAAATATGTGGGCACGCCGACGTTGTTCGGTGATATGACTTCTATTTTCTATGCATATGAAAAAGATATGTTTTATATGATAAGACAAGCATGCATGGCATCCGGCCTAAAAGGGCACTCATATGTACAGGTTATTCTCTTATCTCACTATATGTCTATGATTCTACGATATGGTTATTCATACCTTATGTTCTTTATTATGCTGATTTTCATGTCTTACATACTCAGTACATTACTCGTACTGACCCCCTTTTCTTTAGGGGCTGCGTTTCATGCCACGCAGGTACACCTAGACAAGTAGAAGCTACTATAGAAGATGTTCCAGCGGGGTTAGCAACTCCACTTGTTCCTGGAGTGCTGCCGAGTCAGAGTATATGCGCTATGATGTTTCATTCGAAGCTAGAGACTTTGCAGATAGAGTCGTGGGTATAGAGTGTCAGCTTTGTATGCGGCGTCACCAACCGATATGTTATTATGTAGTATGTCATGAGTTTATGAGATGATGGATTTTGGATAGCAAGATTCGGAAAGCGTAGCTATGTTTTTCATTTCTTTTTGATGCAAAATTCTAAAGAGATTGAGAATGTAATATGAATTAGCGGGTTCGCTCGGCTCCGAGCACGGGGTTGGGTGCCCATCACACCCTGTTGAGATCGGGGTGTGACAAAGTGGTATCAGAGCAGGTCGGTCTAAGGGTTGTCTGCAAAGTCGTGTCCAGTAGAGTCCTGTTTATGGGTGTGAAGCCGGCCACATTTATAAATAGGAGGCTACGGGGCATTTAGGGATTGTTGACCTTCTTATCATCCTAGATCGTGCGATAGAGCCAAGTCATAGGAGAAGATATTCCCTATATGAGCCTTATACGCGATAGAAGGAGGTGAGTGACGATATGGCGAGTTATAGAGGTGAGTATGGATATATCTGCGTTGCTACCTGAAACTGGAAATACTGGATGGCTGGAATGTGTCAAATAGTTGTATGTTCTGTGAAGTACTGTTGATATTTTCTACGCACAGATTTTGAATAGTAGGCGTGGTGAGGAGATCTTGCCAGATTGGGTACGCCTAACAGGAAGAAGCGTGAGAAGGAAATGCTGTAAATAAACATAAGTGAGATACGTTGTTTCAGAGAGGTTATGGATTTGGCATGGCGATGAAGGTGCGATCACTTCAAAAATCTGGGAGTCCAGAACGAAAGATAGTCATGCGCGAAAGCGAAAGGTGAAGATCGAGGATCAAAAAGGGCAAAACAGTAATGGTAAAAGAAGGACGTTTTACGAAAATGTCTCGGAACCTGTAAGACCTTGACTCGCTCTTGATAATGTAATAAAGGTCATGCGAGGAAATGGACGCGATTATATCGGCATTAATGCACCCGATTCCATCAAAGTTACGAGGTTAAGCGTGCTTGGGCAAGAGTGGTACTAGGATGGGTGACCCCCTGGGAAGTATGCAAGAATTCTATATATCCAGACGTAAGAGACAAATGAGAGGTTAGAGTAACCTAAGGAAAAACTAGAGTTTATGGAATGGCTGGAAATTGTAAGAGGTCGCGTAAGACGAGGTAGACTAGGCTGGTGAAGAGATAGAAATTGCATCACAGCTCTGGAATAAGGATATACTTGAACAGCGTTTGGAAGTATTTTGTGGGCTAGTCGATGGTAAATATATACATGTACATATGAATGTGAAGGACGTCTCACGTATGATTGTATCGATGGACATGTGAGTTCCAGCAACTGGTGTCACGGTAAGGAAGGCATTAATCACACAAGGATACTAAAGATCGAGCGACAGCAAGAATAAAGGGTACAATTGTTGCAACGTACGCTGCTATTATTTGACTATAGGTTAAGATTGAAAATTTTGGTGGAACGATATTTGGGAAATAAAGATAGTAGGTGAAACTCCCGAGAAAAATCACCGATAATGCGCGAGACCATATTATATAAGGCCAAAGAGGGATCACAATCCTCTCAAGTACCAGAAAAGGAAACCCATAACATGGAATGAGGACTCGTGTAAGACCTAGGTGTTCGAGTACAAGGAGAATGGAGTGTGGGGATAAAGAATGGGCATGAAGAAAAGGACAACAATAAGAGGAACCCTCCCGAAGTATTAAGACACCCCATGAGGTCGGTTTAACATTCGAGGACGAATGTTCTAAAGGGGGGAAGGATGTTATATCCCGCACTTTTGGGCATGCGGAAAGAGGGAAAAAATATATTTTTAGCTTGCAAGGAGTAAAGTTGTGAATTATTTTATTCATTTTAATTAGTACCGGTGTGATGTTCATGGAAAAATTGGTGTGAAAATACGGAGGAAGGCCGAAGGCAAAATTGGAAATTTTGGAAACTAGTTGGTGAATTACTAATACGACTTATGGTTTTGTTGGGCTCAAATAATGATAATAATAATAGGAACCAAGTGATTGGGCTTGGAAAACAAAAAGGAAAACAAGAGAGGCCCAACACAAGGAAAGGGCCCAAGTCTTGGAACTTAGCCCATTAATTAAGTGGCTTATATATATATATGTTGATGACTTTTAAGTCATATTTATCCATTAAGTTTTCTTTATCAATAAGAGGATTCAAGAGAGTTCTAGAGAGAAAGGAAGAGAAGAAACTTGAAGCTAGAGGAAGAATGGGTTCGGCCAAGGGAAAAAAAGGTAAGTCTCCGATTTTTCTTCATGAATTAATTATATAAGGTGTACCAAGATGTTATGAAGCTATTGGTAACGTAAATTTATGGTTTGTAACAGCCCAAAAACGTTACCAAACAGCCCCAAAGTTTTAGCCGCGCTAGGAGAGCTTCCGAGGCAAGTTTTGGAGAGTTTCGGTAAAGGTAAGGTCTCTCCTTTCAAATTGGAGTTTATGATGTTGTTATGAGGTGTATTACGTGTCCTAAATATGGCTGGAAGCAGAGAAAATGTATAAGGAGGCATGATGTTGGAAACTACTAAATTAAAGTCGTAGTAGCTAAATCGAAGTCGCGTAGTGTGTTGTCGTTGTGGCGCTGCGGGTGCAGCTGGTTGGATTGTAAGTGTTTTAAAAAGGGTGTGGTTTCTTCTGGTTGTAGCCACACGACCCCCCGTTTGGTATGGTTAAAGATTTTACGAAATAAAGGTTAAAAACTCTATTTTGGTATCGTAGTTTTATGCTAGTTGTTTGGAGCTTGTGTTGTGTAAAGTTGAGGTGATTTGATTGTATATATACTGCTGGTTGTTGTTGTTGATATGATTGTTGAAATGGTGGCCGAGTTGAGATCTCGGGGATGGTGTATTTATAGGGGAGATGCTGCCGAAATTTCGGCAGATTAGAAGTTAATTTGTTTGAAGGATTAAGACAAGTATATGGTGATGAATCTAATGACTATGTCAACTCTCTTGAATGTAGACTAACAAGTTGGAAGATAAGAAAAGCTAGTAAGGCGCGGTACAGGTATGTAAAGTTAACTGTTCCTTCTTTTGGCATGTCTTTGGCATAAGTATGTAAGGCTTACCCTTCTTTTTCAAGGCATGATTCCGATGTTATGGTTTCATAAGTGCTTCCATATATTCTTTATTTTCAAAAGCTAGGTGTCAATGGTCCCAAGGAAATGACTACTTTCTTTCTATAACCCGTCAATGTTTTCCAAAATGTCTATAGTTTCCCAAAACAAAGGTTTACAGTATTACAAGCTTTTATGGCAATGACGATGGATATGTTTTACGATGACATTGATGATGTCGAGGATGAGAATATGTCTATGATGGATATGATAAGAACGGCTTCATGTATGTAATGTTTACTCTTCTTTCTCTTGTCATGTTTTGACATAAGTATATAGAGCTACTCTTTCTTTTGGCTTGGGTTTTATGAAACAAGTATATGTCATTTGGTACAATTTCAAGAAAGTCCTATTCGTAGAGCCACTAGGATGGACAATTTTCTTGAGTTTCCAAAGGATATTTTCTCGTGCTTAGATACGCGTATATGATTTCAAAAGTTTTATTTTGATATAATCCATGGTAATTTTCGAAAGGTACTTGACATGACTCTTATCTTGATTTGTGAATCATAGCTCATTCCGATTATTCTACGAGTCTTGAAAATTGGTCCTATGTGCATATGTATACGATTTGACGCCTTATAAGATTGTGACCTTATTCTACGTTCTCTTAATATTATATTTCGTTGATAGTCTCATCCTATAATAATTATTCCTTCAAGGTGAGACAAAGCGACCATGGTTAGTCTATAATACAATCGGAGGTTACCGACCTTCCGTCACTCCGATAAGTATACGACTTTCGTTGGGCTCTCGTGCATGCTGTCTATATGTATATGTATATGTATATGTATATGGGGGATATGGGGAGGTGTATATGTGGCGCTATAGACGCATTCCCACCTGATCAGTTGGAGTAATTTTCATCCTGGACGCGGGATGCCCGGACGCGGGAAATATGTGGGCACGCCGACGTTGTTCGGTGATATGACTTCTATTTTCTATGCATATGAAAAAGATATGTTTTATATGATAAGACAAGCATGCATGGCATCCGGCCTAAAAGGGCACTCATATGTACAGGTTACTCTCTTATCTCACTATATGTCTATGATTCTACGATATGGTTGTTCATACCTTATGTTCTTTATTATGCTGATTTTCATGTCTTACATACTCAGTACATTACTCGTACTGACCCCCTTTTCTTTGGGGGCTGCGTTTCATGCCACGCAGGTACACCTAGACAAGTAGAAGCTACTATAGAAGATGTTCCAGCGGGGTTAGCAACTCCACTTGTTCCTGGAGTGCTGCCGAGTCAGAGTATATGCGCTATGATGTTTCATTCGAAGTTAGAGACTTTGCAGACAGAGTCGTGGGTATAGAGTGTCAGCTTTGTATGCGGCGTCACCAACCGATATGTTATTATGTAGTATGTCATGAGTTTATGAGATGATGGATTTTGGATAGCAAGATTCGGAAAGCGTAGTTATGTTTTTCATTTCTTTTTGATGCAAAATTCTAAAGAGATTGAGAATGTAATATGAATTAGCGGGTTCGCTCGGCTTCGAGCACGGGGTTGGGTGCCCATCATACCCTGTTGAGATCGAGGTGTGACAGTTACATTATCTTCTACTTGGGATCATTCGTCCTCAAATGACGAGTGACCAAGAATGGAATCGGGGTACAAATCACAATCAAAATTTCAGTCATTCAACCAATCAAATTCTCAAACAAATACCAATCAAAACTCAAAATGCACAAATGAATTCAAGTCAAGGAAATGGTCATTACCTTCAACATTCTCCTCGGTAGGCACGAATAGATGTGGATATTTAGATTTCATGGCTTTCTCCGCTTCCCATGTGGCTTCCTCAACAAATTGGTTCCTCCACAGGACTTTGACTGAGGCGACCTCTTTGTTCCTCAATTTGCGAATTTAATGGTCAAGAGGGATCGCCCAAACACTTATTCAACATTGAAACGTGGAACACCGGATGAATAGAGGCTAGCTCTGGAGGTAACTCCAACTCATAGGCAACACTCCCAATCCGCCTCGAAATCTGGTAAGGACCAATATATCGAGGACTGAGCTTCCCTTTCCTTCCAAACCTTATGACACCCTTCATGGGTGACACTTTCAAATACACCCAATCACCCACCTTAAACTCCAAGTCTCTCCTCCTCACATCGGTGTAAGATTTTTGGCGGCTTTGGGCTGTCTTTAGCCTATCTTGGATAACTCTCACCTTCTCCATGGCTTGGTGAACAAATTTAGGCCCAATCAACTCAATCTCACCAACTTCAAACCACCCAATGGGCGATCTACACCTCCTCACATACAAAGCTTCATAAGGAGCCATTTGGATGCTTGCATGATAGCTATTGTTATATGCAAACTCTATGAGAGATAAGTGATCATCCCACTTCCATTCTGGGATTTCTATGTTTTGGGCTAAACCACAAGGCCTTTGATGTTCCACTTTCACCTGTTGGCAATTCGGGCACTTGGAAACAAATTCCACAATATCCCTCTTCATCCCACTCCACCAATAGATTTCCCTCAAGTCATGATACATTTTCGTGGAGCCTGGATGAATAAAGTACCTAGAACTATGCGCTTCGGCCATAATCCTTTCTCGAACATCATCGACATTAGGTACACACAATCTACTTTGGTACCTCAACACAACATCTCCCCCTTTGGTGAAAACCATCACCCCTTGTTTGCGAACAACTTCTTTCAACCGGAGGAGGATGGGATCCTGATCTTGTTTCTCCTTTACCTCTTCTACAAGTGAGGACGTAGCCTCATCTCGAACGTTTACTCCGCCTTTATTGTTTTCTTTGAGTTGAACTCCCAATCGGGCTAATCGATGTACCTCATTCGCCAATTCCCTCCTTCCCTCCTCCACATAGGCAGTGCTACCCATAGACAACCTGCTAAGAGCATCAGCAATAACATTAGCTTTACTTGGATGGTAGAGGATGCTCATGTCGTAGTCCTTGAGTAGCTTGAGCCATCTCCTTTTCCTCAGGTTGAGTTCCTTCTGGCTGAAAACATATTGTAAGCTCTTGTGATCGGTGAATACGTCAACATGCACTCCATATAAGTAGTGGCACCAGATTTTAAGTGCAAACACCACAGCTTCTAGCTCAAGGTCATGAGTTGGGTAATTCCTCTCATGAACCTTAAGCTGTCTCGAAGCGTAGGCTATCACCTTACCCCTTTGCATCAACACACAACCCAAACCAATTCTGGATGCATCACAGTAGACCACAAAGCCCTCTGTTCCATCGGGCAAGGTCAGGACAGGAGCAGTGGTTAGCTTGGTCTTCAATTTCTGGAAACTCTCCTCACAAGCATCGGACCATTGGAACTTAGCCTTCTTTTGAGTCAGCTTAGTCAATGGTGATGTTATGGATGAGAATCCCTCTACAAACCTTCGATAATAGCCAGCCAGACCCAAGAAGCTTCTTATCTCTGTCGGGGATGTGGGTCTGGGCCAATTCTTCACATCTTCAATCTTCTGGGCGTCAACCTGAATATCGTCTATAGATATAATGTGACCTAAAAAGGCCACCAATGCAAGACAAAATTCACATTTGGAGAACTTTGCATACAGTACCTGCTCTCTCAAAGTTTGCAAGACTACTCTAAGATGATGGGCATGCTCCTCCTCATTCTTGGAGTAGACCAAGATATCATCTATGAATACAATCACAAACATATCAAGATATGGTTTGAATACTCGGTTCATGAGATCCATAAAAGCTGCGGGGGAATTAGTCAACCCGAAGGACATGACCAAAAATTCAAAGTGGCCATAACAAGTCCGAAAAGCCATCTTCGGAATATCGCACTCCCTCACCTTCAACTGATGGTAGCCGAATCTCAGGTCTATCTTCGAAAAACATGTGGCACCCTGCAGTAGGTCAAATAAGTCATCTATTCTGGGGAGGGGTATTTTTTCTTTATGGTGACCTTGTTCAGCTGCCTGTAGTCAATACACATTCTAAGGGACCCATCTTTCTTTCGCACAAATAGGACGGGAGCACCCCATGGTGAGATACTCGGCCTAATGAATCCCTTATCTAACAAGTCCTTCAACTGTTCTTTTAACTCCTTCAACTCAGCTGGAGCCATTCTATATGGAGGGATTGAGATAGGCTGGGTGTCAGGAAGAATATCAATCCCGAAGTCAATCTCCCTATCAGGAGGGACTCCAGGCAGATCCTCGGGAAAGACATCGGGAAACTCATTGACAATCCTGACCGACTCGAGAGATGGAGACTCAACATTGCCATCTTTCACTCGGACAATGTAATAAATACACCCTTTTGAGATTAGCTTCTTATCCCTAAGGTAAGAAATAAACTTACCCTTAGGCATAACCAGACTACCCTTCTACTCTATGGCAGCTTTATTTGGGAATGTGAACTTAACAATTCGAGTCCTACAATCAATGGAAGCATAACAGACATAAAGCCAGTCCATGGCTATTGGATATTATAGCTCCATATACTTCCTCTCCTTTCAGCCTCCTTAGCTGGTAATCATGATACTGATACAAAGGCACACTTCACCTGGATTTACCTGGTACGATAAGACTAAAAAGAGCAAAGATGAAAAGAGTTTTCCCATCCCATGCGAGATAGAAGTTTCATATACTTGTTCTTCTTCAGTGTAGCTATGTTTGGTACGTAGCATAGTTGAATAGGACTAGTGTAGGTTACTTTCTTTTTTCTCATGGAAGGGGAGAGTCTCCCTCATTTATGCTTTCATAGTTGAATTGTACCGGGAGGAGTCCTCTCACAGGTTTACTGCTTTCTAGTTATAGTTAGTCTCTTTTTGTATCGGGGATGAGTTAGCCGACCTTAATAGGTTAGCCGACTTATGAACCACCATAGGATCGGAGGTAAGGTTTATGTCCCCCTCCTTGTATTTTTATTTTAAAATTTAAAAAAAAAAAAAGCCAGTCCATGCCAAGGATCGCATCGAAGTCGACCATATCCAACTCAATTAAGTTGGCCAAAGTGTCCCTGTGATGGATTGACAGAGTGCAATCTCTATATACCTTCTCAGCTAAAATAGAATCACCGATAGGAGTAGCTATGCAAAAAGGTTAACGAAGATATTCAGGAACTTTATTAAATTTACTAGCCACATAAGGAGTCACAAAAGATAGGGTGGCACCCGGATCCATCAATACATAACAATCAGGAGAAGAGACTTGAATCATACCCGTCACGACGTTTGGAGAGTTCTCTTGATCTTGACGACTACCCATGGCATACAGGCGGTTTGTACCTCCACTCGTACCTGAAGTAGTGCCCCTCTAATTACCCCTATCCGGCGGTGCGGTGGCAAAATGCTGGACTCTGTTTCCCCCTATTGGACACTCCCTCTGAAATTGTTCCATTTGGCCGCATTTATAACAACCAACCTTTCCCGCTCTGCATTCTTCCAAGTGGAGCCTACCACACTTGCCGCATGGTGGCTTCCCTCTCGAGCCTTGACTTATACTGGCCTAGGATTGAGAACCCTAGGGTCTAAGGTTCTGACGACTCTGTCCCTGCTGATCATACCTGTTCTGCGGCATAGGTGCACTGGCGGTAGATGAGGCATAGTTGGAAGGCCTCCTCTGGAAGAAGGACCTGTTGCCCTTACTTTGCCTCAGTTCACTCTCATGGCCCGCTGATTTTACCTTCTTGCGCAGGTGCTCTTCTCTGTCTTTTCTTTTTTCCTCCTCCACCTGTTGATCATACACCATTAATCTAGAAATATCCATATCCGAGATCAACAATGCTGCTTTGCACTCCTTCTTCACATGCCTCCCTAATCCGGAGACGAACTTCCTCATCTTTGACCTCATATATGGGATCATTTCTGGAGCATACCTGGACAGTTGGATGAACTTCAGGCCATACTCCTTAACTGTTATGCCTTCCTGCTTCAGATTTACAAACTCCTCCACCTTTGCTTCCCTCAATTCTCAGGGAAAGAAGTGGTCAAGAAAGGCTCCCTCAAATTCATCCCACCTAGCAGGTTCAGCATCCTCACCCTTACCTTGCTCCCATTGATTATACCAGATATTCGCCACATCTTTGAATTGATAGGACACCAACTCAACCCCCTTAATTTCCATAGCAAGCATAGCTTTCAGAATTTTCCACATCTCACCAATAAAGTTTTGGGTGTCTTCATCAACCTTAGAACCCGTGAATGCTGGCGGATTCATCCTCAGAAAGTCCCTAATTCTAGTGGTAGCAGACGACTTTTGGGGGCTAGAGCTAAGAGTGGGCAAACTCTGGTTACCATTTCGGGCAGCAACTAACTACGTGAGCATTGTAATCGCCCCTCGAAATTCTGCCTCTGATGTGGGTGCAGGTGGGGTAGCAGGCACTTGAGGCGCCTCCGCATATCTCGTAGGTCGGCCTCTAGCCCTTGCTGGACGTACCTCTGATTGGGGCATCTCGGCGTTATCAATGTTTCTCTGGCTAGTCGTACATTTGGGAGGCATCATCTGTAACGTACAAACGCATGAATTAGAAAGGAGTTTTATAGAGTTTAACTCTATCGCACGAAGTCAGAGTATGAAAGAAGTGAAACAATTCCTAATGTCCAATAGCCTCCTGCTTATAAGTGTGGTGCACAGCACACCCATAAACAAGACTCTATTAGACATGGCTTCATAGACTCCCTAGGACTCTTGAACTCTGAGCTCTAATACCATGTTTGTCACGCCCCGGGAGGGTACCCTAGACGTGACCGGCACTTGAAAGACATTTCTGACCTTCAAGCGAACCACCTAACTCAATCACTCCATCATTCAGTCATATATGCTCAACAGAAGGCTCAATTATAACATGCTATTTACAATATGGGGGCCGAAGGCCAAATATGTTTAACTCAACAAAATAAGTATAATAGAACTCCCCAAAATAACAGTCCAAACTCCCCACACTCTAGTCTATGAAGCCTCTATCAAAGTCTGGAAGGTGTCAATGACAAGCCCATTGCTACCAACAATCAAGATAAAGGAAACCACAACAACAAAATTATACAAGGAAGCTCAACATCCTCCGGAAACTAGGAGGACTCACCAACTAGCTGGGAGTGTATGTGGATCTTCAACGAAGCGCCGGTTGATGATCTCTAGTACCTATCGCTGCATTATAAAACGATGCAGGCCAAATGACGTCAGTATGTGGAATATACGAGTATGCAAAATGGCCGGATGAAACAACATCAAGGAAACATCAATATCAACTCAGGATCTCACTCATACATATATACATGACAACTCACTCAAATGTCCTAAGTCTAACAAGAATAGTTTAGACGGGACTAACTTATAAGCCACTTAACTCAACTGACTCGGAGCACTATCAAGACTTAAATGGGAGTTTCTCTTATCCGACAACCATCACCTATGAGCCGGTGATAGTACAATAATCAGACGTTGTTTCCACGTCCATTCATACCTTGTCAGGGCATGAACGCCTCCCTAATCATGGATACCATCGATTAGTCAAGTCTAATCATTTCAAGACAATAAAATAGGAAACATCCGACTTTAACAGTTCGATCCCATGGGAAGCATCCGACTTTAACGGTTCCATCCCTACCTACGTTGGCGGCGTAGTTCCTGGGGTTCGAGTACGGACTATACTCTCGCCCTCCTCGGTTCTCGATACTCCTCCCATGACTCTATGCTCATAAGACTCCCTACAATCATCTCAAACAAGCCCTCACGGCTAGTTTCATGTGGGACATTGCCAACTCATCAACTCTATTCTCATTTCAACTCAATTAAGTCATAATGGCAAGTTCCATTTAGGACCTCGTCCACTCGTCAATTCTATCCTCCAATTAACTCAATCAAGCCTCATTTAGGTAAGCATTTATGATATCTCCTCAAGACTCATCACAACTCTATGACTTTAGCTCAACAACGCAAGTGGAATAACACATTTAAGGGAAATGACATAAGAAACATAATTACATGGCTAAAGAGATCAACAAAACATATAGCATCAAATAAATAGGGGACAAAACTCATTCAACCATAAACCATACCAAGAAACTCCATTTTCATGGACATCTAACCTCAAAGCAAGAGTAGGGCACATGGGTGGACTCAACCCATGTTTTGGATAGCCTTACATACCTTAGTGAAGACTTGAAGAAGACCTTGGTGTTGGGTCTTCAATGGAAAACTCGAATCTTGAAGCTCTTGGAACTCTTCTTGTTGGAAATGGAGAAGAAGAAGAAGAAGAGAGAGAGAGAGAAGCTCCTAGGGCTTTTAGAGAGAGAGTGAGGCTATAAAATGTGTTCCCAAAAGACCAAGGGTAATACATATATAATTTGGGTAAGTTCCCAAATTGCCCCTCCTCAAAAGTTCTGAAAATAGGCCAAAAATGCTCCTAGCGCGATAGTGGCGCGTCGCGCCCTTGCAGCGCCAGGCTGATTATGCCTAAAACCTGCACACCTCGTAGTGGCGCGCCGCGCCAAGGACCAAACTACTGAGGCACATTCTTGGAGAGATAGTGGCGCGTCGCGCCCTTACAGCGCCAAGGCCAATATTTTCTGGGTTCTAGAAATTGGCTTGAAAACCCTGCACACCTTTTAGTGGCGCACCGCACCAGAGACCAAACTACTGAGGCATGTTTATGGCGCGATAGTGGCGCGTCGCGCCACTGCGGCGCCAAGCCCAGTTTTCCAGCAATTGCAACCCAGGCCTGAAAATCTCTATTGTGCTAGTTCATCTTAGGATCGACATATCTTTTGATTCCGAACTCCAAAAGTTACATTCTTAGTGGCGTTGGAAAGAAGACTCGATGACCTTTAATTTGATAGGTCGTGGGCTACCCAGATTGTCGTCTTTCAAAATATAGGGTCATTAGAAGTCGACCCCATTATACGAACTCATCCCAAGACTTAGCCACGACGAATCTCCCAGATTTAATTTGGTCCTAGGGCCCCTTGTGACCCCACATCGCCTCCAACATCCTTAAATTTCCCGGGGACTCATCCTAGCTCATGCATATGCACCTCAATACTCGGGTTCGACCCTACTCGTATACAAGAAGGGTCCGAATCTTAGGGAAAATTTTTGAGGGGTGTTACATTATCTTCCACTTGGGATCATTCGTCCTCAAATGACGAGTGACCAAGAATGGAATCGGGGTACAAATCACAATCAAAATTTCAGTCATTCAACCAATCAAATTCTCAAACAAATACCAATCAAAACTCAAAATGCACAAATGAATTCAAGTCAAGGAAATGGTCATTACCTTCAACATTCTCCTCGGTAGGCACGAATAGATGTAGATATTTAGATTTCATGGCTTCCTCCGCTTCCCATGTGGCTTCCTCAACAAATTGGTTCCTCCATAAGACTTTGACTGAGGCGACCTCTTTGTTCCTCAATTTGCGAATTTAATGGTCAAGAATTTGGACTGGAACCTCTTCATAAGATAAGCTATCCTTAATTCCAACGCTATCAATGGTGACTACCAATGAGGGATCGCCCAAGCAGTTCTTCAACATTGAAACGTGGAACACCGGATGAATAGAGGCTAGCTCTGGAGGTAACTCCAACTCATAGGCAACACTCCCAATCCGCCCCGAAATCTGGTAAGGACCAATATATCGAGGACTGAGCTTCCCTTTCCTTCCAAACCTTATGACACCCTTCATGGGTGACACTTTCAAATACACCCAATCACCCACCTTAAACTCCAAGTCTCTCCTCCTTACATCGGTGTAAGATTTTTGGCGGCTTTGGGCTGTCTTTAGCCTATCTTGGATAACTCTCACCTTCTCCATGGCTTGGTGAACAAAGTCAGGCCCAATCAACTCAATCTCACCAACTTCAAACAACCTAATGGGCGATCTATACCTCCTCACATACAAAGCTTCATAAGGAGCCATTTGGATGCTTGCATGATAGCTATTGTTATATGCAAACTCTATGAGAGGTAAGTGATCATCCCAATTTCCCTTGAAGTCAAGCACACATGCCCTCAACATATCTTCCAATGTCTGGATGGTGCGCTCTACTTGGCCATCTGTCTGGGGATGGAAGGTTGTACTCAAGTTCACCTTCGAACCTAATCCCTTCTAAAAGGATTTCCAAAATTGGGAAATGAATTGGGCTCCTCTGTCTGAGATGATAGACAAAGGGACCCCATGCAATCTGACGATCTCCTGAATGTACAACTTTGCATAATCTTCTGCGGTGTCAGTAGTCTTAACCGCCAAGAAGTGAGCTGATTTCGTCATTCTATCCATAATCACCCAAATAGAATCGTGTTGCTTTCGGAACCTCGGCAAGCCTGTAATAAAGTCCATGTTGATCATATCCCACTTCCATTCTGGGATTTCTATGTTTTGGGCTAAACCACAAGGCCTTTGATGCTCCACTTTCACCTGTTGGCAATTCGGGCACTTGGAAACAAATTCCGCAATATCCCTCTTCATCCCACTCCACCAATAGATTTCCCTCAAGTCATGATACATTTTCGTGGAGCCTGGATGAATAAAGTACCTAGAACTATGCGCTTCGGCCATAATCCTTTCTCGAACATCATCGATATCAGGTACACACAATCTACTTTGGTACCTCAACACAACATCTCCCCCATTGGTGAAAACCAGCACCCCTTATTTGCGAACAACTTCTTTCAACCGGATGAGGATGGGATCCTGATCTTGTTTCTCCTTTACCTCTTCTACAAGTGAGGACGTAGCCTCATCTCGAACGTTTACTCCACCTTTATTGTTTTCTTTGAGTCGAACTCCCAATCGGGCTAATCGATGTACCTCATTCGCCAATTCCCCCCTTCCCTCCTCCACATAGGCAGTGCTACCCATAGACAACCTGCTAAGAGCATCAGCAACAACATTAGCTTTACTTGGATGGTAGAGGATGCTCATGTCGTAGTCCTTGAGTAGCTTGAGCCATCTCTTTTGCTTCAGGTTGAGATCCTTCTGGCTGAAAACATATTGTAAGCTCTTGTGATCGGTGAATACGTCAACATGCACTCTATATAAGTAGTGGCACCAGATTTTAAGTGCAAACACCACAGCTTCTAGCTCAAGGTCATGAGTTGGGTAATTCCTCGCATGAACCTTAAGCTGTCTCGAAGCGTAGGCTATCACCTTCCCCCTTTGCATCAACACACAACCCAAACCAATTCTGGATGCATCACAGTAGACCACAAAGCCCTCTGTTCCATCGGGCAAGGTCAGGACAGGAGCAGTGGTTAGCTTGGTCTTCAATTTCTGGAAACTCTCCTCACAAGCATCGGACCATTGGAACTTAGCCTTCTTTTGAGTCAGCTTAGTCAATGGTGATGATATGGATGAGAATCCCTCTACAAACCTTCGATAATAGCCAGCCAGACCCAAGAAGCTTCTTATCTCTGTCGGGGATGTGGGTCTGGGCCAATTCTTCACATCTTCAATCTTCTGGGCGTCAACCTGAATATCGTCTATAGATATAATGTGACCTAAAAAGGCCACCAATGCAAGCCAAAATTCACATTTGGAGAACTTTGCATACAGTACCTGCTCTCTCAAAGTTTGCAAGATGACTCTAAGATGATGGGCATGCTTCTCCTCATTCTTGGAGTAGACCAAGATATCATCTATGAATACAATCACAAACATATCAAGATATGGTTTGAATACTCGGTTCATGAGATCCATAAAAGCTGCGGGGGAATTAGTCAACCCGAAAGATATGACCAAAAATTCAAAGTGGCCATAACGAGTCCGAAAAGCCATCTTCGGAATATCACACTCCCTCACCTTCAACTGATGGTAGCCGGATCTCAGGTCTATCTTCGAAAAACATGTGGCACCCTGCAGTAGGTCAAATAAGTCATCTATTCTGGGGAGGGGTATTTTTTCTTTATGGTGACCTTGTTCAGCTGCTTGTAGTCAATACACATTCTAAGGGACCCATCTTTCTTTCGCACAAATAGGACGGGAGCACCCCATGGTGAGACACTCGGCCTAATGAATCCCTTATCTAACAAGTCCTTCAACTGTTCTTTTAAATCCTTCAACTCAGCTGGAGCCATTCTATATGGAGGGATTGAGATAGGCTGGGTGTCAGGAAGAATATCAATCCCAAAGTCGATCTCCCTATCAGGAGGGACTCCAGAAAGACATCGGGAAACTCATTGACAATCCTGACCGACTCGAGAGATGGAGACTCAACATTGCCATCTTTCACTCGGACAATGTAATAGATACACCCTTTTGAGATTAGCTTCTTATCCCTAAGGTAAGAAATAAACTTACCTTTAGGCATAACTGGACTACCCTTCCACTCTATGGCAGCTTTATTTGGGAATGTGAACTTAACAATTCGAGTCCTACAATCAATGGAAGCATAACAGACATAAAGCCAGTCCACGCCAAGGATCACATCGAAGTCGACCATATCCAACTCAATTAAGTTGGCCAAGGTGTTCCTGTGATGGATTGACAGAGTGCAATCTCTATATACCTTCTCAGCTAAAACAGAATCACCGATAGAAGTAGCTATGCAAAAAGGTTAACGAAGATATTCAGGAACTTTATTAAATTTACTAGCCACATAAGGAGTCACAAAATATAGGGTGGCACCCGGATCCATCAATACATAACAATCAGGAGAAGAGACTTGAATCATATCCATCACGACGTTTGGAGAGTTCTCTTGATCTTGACGACTACCCATGGCATACAGGCAGTTTGTACCTCCACTCGTACCTGTAGTAGTGCCCCTCTAATTACCCCTATCCGGCGGTGTGGTGGCAAAATGCTGGACTCTGTTTCCCCCTGTTAGACACTCCCTCTGAAAATGGTCCATTTGGCCGCATTTATAACAACCAACCCTTCCCGCTCTGCATTCTCCCAAGTGGAGCCTACCACACTTGCCGCATGGTGGCTTCCCTCTCGAGCCTTGACTTATACTGGCCTAGGATTGAGAACCCTGGGGTCTGAGGTTCTGACGACTCTGTCCCTGCCGATCATACCTGTTCTGCGGCATAGGTGCACTGGCGGTAGATGAGGCATAGTTGGAAGGCCTCCTCTGGAAGAAGGACTTGTTGCCCTTACTTTGCCTCAGTTCACTCTCATGGCCCACTGATTTTACCTTCTTGCTCAGGTGCTCTTCTCTGTCTTTTCTTTTCTCCTCCTCCACCTGTTGAGCATACACCATTAATCTGGAAATATCCATATCCGAGATCAACAATGCTGCTTTGCACTCCTTTTTCACATGCCTCCCTAATCCGGAGACGAACTTCCTCATCTTTGACCTCATATATGGTATCATTTCTGGAGCATACCTGGACAGTTGGATGAACTTCAGGCCATACTCCTTAACTGTCATGCCTTCCTGCTTCAGATTTACAAACTCCTCCACCTTTGCTTCCCTCAATTCTCAGGGAAAGAAGTGGTCAAGAAAGGCTCCCTCAAATTCATCCCACCTAGCAGGTTCAGCATCCTCACCCTTACCTTGCTCCCATTGATTATACCAGATATTCACCACATCTTTGAGTTGATAGGACACCAACTCAACCCTCTCAATTTCCATAGCATGCATAGCTTTCAGAATTTTCCACATCTCATCAATAAAGTTTTGGGGGTCTTCATCAACCTTAGAACCCGTGAATGCTGGCGGATTCATCCTCAGAAAGTCCCTAATTCTAGTGGCAGCAGACGACTTTTGGGGGCTAGAGATAAGAGTGGGCGAACTCTGGTTACCATTTCGGGCAGCCACTAACTACGTGAGCATTGCAATCTCCCCTCGAAATTCTGCCTCTGATGTGGGTGCAGGTGGGGTAGCAGGCACTTGAGGCGCCTCCGCATATCTCGCAGGTCGGCCTCTAGCCCTTGCTGGACGTACCTCTGATTGGGGCATCTCGGCGTTATCAACGTTTCTCTGGCTAGTCGTACATTTGGGAGGCATCATCTGTAACGTACAAACGCATGAATTAGAAAGGAGTTTTATAGAGTTTAACTCTATCGCACGAAGTCAGAGTATGAAAGAAGTGAAACAATTCCTAATGTCCTATAACCTCCTGCTTATAAGTGTGGTGCACAACACACCCATAAACAAGACTCTATTAGACACGGCTTCATAGACTCTCTAGGACTCTTGAACTCTGAGCTTTGATACCATGTTCGTCACTCCCCGGGAGGGTACCCTAGACGTGACCGGCACTTGAAAGCCATTTCTGACCTTCAAGCGAACCACCTAACTCAATCACTCCATCATTCAGTCATATATGCTCAACGGAAGGCTCAATTTTAACATGCTATTTACAATATGGGGGCCGAAGGCCAAATATGTTTAACTCAAAAAATAAGTATAATAGAACTCCCCAAAATAACAGTCCAAACTCCCCACACTCTAGTCTATGAAGCCTCTATCAAAGTCTGGAAGGTGCCAATGACAAGCCCATTGCTACCAACAATCAAGATAAAGGAAACCACAACAACAAAACTATACAAGGAAGCTCAACATCCTCCGGAAACTAGGAAGACTCACCAACTAGCTGGGAGTGTATGTGGATCTTCAACGAAGCGCCGGTTGATGATCTCTAGTACCTATCGCTGCATTATAAAACGATGCAGGCCAAATGGCGTCAGTACGTGAAATATACGAGTTTGTAAAATGGCCGGATGAAACAACATCAAGGAAACATCAATATCAACTCAGGATCTCACTCATACATATATACATGACAACTCACTCAAATGTCCTAATTCTAACAAGAATAGTTTAGATGGGACTAACTCATAAGCCACTTAACTCAACTAACTCGGAGCAATACAGGAACACTCAAACAACCAGAACAGGAATCAAGTCCCAAACAACCAATGGCAAACCCAAAAGAGAAGAAAATTCAAAGGGAAGACCCAAACCGTACAAAACACCCAAAAGATACAAGGCAACACTCAGCAGGTATATAAACCCACTCAAGTCAGAACTACAGGTATTGATGGTAATACTGTCACTACGACCAGCGCAATTCAAACTGTATAGAGCGAGCATCGATCAGGTATTGACTCAATGCTCCCACTCCCCCATGGCTCCCCCTGTAGTCGTAATGTATTGAATGTTTTAACTGCTGCTGCTGAAGTAGTTAATGGAGGTGAGGATGGTGGGTTTCAGGAGAAGCCAATTAACTTGCAGGATGGGGTACCCAGAGGGGGGGTTATGTCTCATGTTTTGCATGAGAACCGTATGGTTGACCCTAGGAGTGACTCTAGAGCTCCTACTACCACTTCATATATTTTTTTAGCTGCTAAATTAAACGAAAAGAATGTGAAAAATAGGGCCACAGAGTTGCATGAACTGGAACCTGCAGCTTCTCCCACTTTCAATCTAGAAATGGGCAACATTACAACTCCTACTCAGTCTACAAATCTGCAAATCATGGAAGAAGTTGCACCTGTTAACTCAAAGGAATCCTTGGAGGAAAGAGCAGGTATTATCTTGAAGGACAATGCAATGCATGTTGACAGAAGGGATGTTGATATGCAGCAGCAACAAGGGTACTATCAAGTCCCAATTCAAATACACAACCTGCATTTTCAGGGAGAAGACTCAACCCCTACACTTCATAACATGGATCTTCCTACAATTACTCAGCCTAATGACAACACAGATGGAAAACTTGACACTACCAGTCATACCACTCCACTGGGTTCTATGGCCAAAGAACTAGGGTCTGTAGCAAGCACTAGTGTCACAGGGTCTAATGAAAAAAAGAATAAACTGAGCAAAAGGAGAAGGGATGCATTAAAAAAAAGAGTAGAAGAAAGGAATTTGTCTCATGAGGAACAAATTCCTCTGGTAGTAGACAATGTGAAAGAACAACATCCTAACCTTGGATGCCAATAATTTATGCTGGAGGATGACCAAGGGGGGATGGATATTACACCCTTGCAAACTCAGTACAACCACACACCTCCTCAACATCCTGCAAGCAGAACTGCAGAACAACACACACAATCTCTCCCCAAATGCACCCTCAATACTAATACTAATACTAATATAGAAGTCCCTCCTGACCTGGATGAATATGCAGTTATTGAGTCTGAAGATGAGGGTGACTATGAGGACCAACCCTTGAAGGATCTAGATGAGGAGGATGCTGCCAGTGAACACTTAAACAGACCCTTAGGTACATCTTACACAAATGAGTATGATGATGAGATTCAACAAATAGCTAACTCCCAAGGTTTGTCCCCTAGAGGAATTCATAGAACCAGTCACAGTAATAAACCCATCAGTCCAACTATTTCTGCTCACACAAGCAGACCTCACACTAGGCTGTTCACTTCTAAAAACTCTCAATGATTAGTACACTATGCTGGAATGTGAGGGGTATTAATACCCAAGGAGCCATGGAAAGACTTAAATCTCTTAAGAGTATCCATCAAATTCCCATTATTGCCATCCTAGAGCCTTTTTCTGATAGCATTCAGATTCAGTACTTCAGAAATCAACTCAACATGGACCATGCTATTAGTAATCCAAATGGTAAGATTTGGCTTTTTTGGACCAAGGATGTAGACTGCAGGATATTGGAAAATGAGGAGCAGTTGATTACTTGTGAATTTAATCATGTAATGAATCCAAATCAGTTCATAGTTACCTTTGTATATGCAAAATGCAAAGATCATCTCAGAAGACCTCTATGGGATAGCATGCTACAACAGTCAGCCACCTCCCTTCCATGGTGCACATTAGGTGATTTCAATGTTATCACAGACCCTCAAGAAAAGTTGGGAGGTGTCACTTATAATATGAAAAAGAGCCTTGAGTTCATCAGCATCATAGAAGCATGTGGACTACAAGATCGTGGGTTTTGTGGTCAGAGATACATTTGGTCTAATCTAAGGGGTATAATGTTCAGAATCTGGAAGAGACTTGACAGAGGAATGGTCAATGATAAGTGGCTAGAGATGATGCCTCAGACTACCATTACTCATCTACCCTCTGTGGGTTCAGATCACTGCCCCTTACTGCTGGAGATGACTGATCAAAACCACCAACACACCAAATATTTCAAATTCCTTAACTGCTAGACAGAACAACCATCTTTCTTGGATACTGTTAGTAATTGTTGGAATAGGACCATGGAGGGTAATCCAATGTGGTGTTTCCATCAGAAAATGAAGAGGTTGGCAGCCACTCTTAGTACTTGGTCCAGATTGCAATTTGGTGATATATATGCCAAAGTTAAAGAATATGAAGACAAGACTAGACATGCAGAGGAAGAGCTAATCTCTAGTAATTCTGAAGAGAACAGAACAAAGCTCCATGCCATCAATGCAGAGTATATAAAATACCTGAAACTGGAGGAATCCATGCTAAAGCAAAAAACTCAGTTGCATTGGTTCAAAGAGGGTGATGTGAATTCCAAGTATTTTCATGCCTTGATAAGAGGAAGGAGGAGGAAATTATACATCCACAAGATCCAGAATGAGGATGATAATTGGGTACAAGGTGAAGAAAACATAGCCAAAGCTGCATGTGATCACTTCCAAGCCATGTTCACTGGTGAGGAAACACAAATTCAGGAGCATACCCTACAATGTATTCCCAGGATGGTCACTGATGAGCATAACAGAAACCTGAAAGATATCCCTACAATGGAGGAGTTGAGAACGGTAGTGTTTTTAATGAATCCCAATTCAGCTGCTGGACCTGATGGAATGAATGGCAAGTTCTTCCAAGCATGTTGGAACATCATAAAAGAGGACCTCCTTAAAGTGATTCTATCTTTCTTCTGTGGACAAGCTATGCCTAAATACTTTACTCACTCTTGTTTGGTGCTGCTCCCAAAAGTACACCATCCTAACAAGCTCTCTGAGTATAGACCAATTAGCCTTAGCAACTTCACAAACAAAATCATCTCCAAACTCATTTCCCTTAGACTGGCACCTATCCTACCCAACCTCATTTCCCTTAACCAATCTGGATTTGTCAAAGGCAGGAACATTTCTGAAAATATTATGCTAGCCCAAGAGATTATACACCAGATCAAGAAGCCAAATGTAGGAGGCAATGTAGTTATCAAACTTGACATGGCTAAAGCCTATGATAGGGTATCTTGGTCCTATACTTGTCTAGTTTT
This sequence comes from Solanum dulcamara, assembly GCF_947179165.1. Lineage (NCBI taxonomy): Eukaryota > Viridiplantae > Streptophyta > Magnoliopsida > Solanales > Solanaceae > Solanum > Solanum dulcamara. The sequence continues at coordinate 13,957,527 of NC_077242.1, forward strand.
GAGGAAAATGGGATTTGAAAAAGGTTTCATTGATATGGTTTGGAGAATTATGGCTGATAATTGGTATTCCATCATTATTAATGGTTCAAGGCATGGATTCTTTCATTCCACAAGAGGCCTTAAGCAAGGGGATCCATTATCACCAGCTTTGTTTATCATAGGTGTTGAAGTCCTCTCCAGGCTCATGAACAATCTTCATCAACACCCCCAATATCATGGTTTCCTGATGGCTAAAAAGGGCCTTCAAATTAATCATCTCAGTTTTGCAGTTGACATCATCATATTCTCATCTGGAAGATCTCATACCTTGAAGCTTATCATGGAGACACTACATACCTATGAGCATGCTTCAGGCCAATTGATCAACAGAGACAAGAGTAACTTCATGGTACCCTCAAATGCCTTCAACTCTACTGTTAGAAGAATCAAGAAAGTTACAGGCTTCAAGCAAAAGAACAGCCCTATCACATATCTGGGGTGTCCTCTCTACATTGGTAGACAGAGGATCATCTATTATTCTGAGCTTATAGCTAAAGTTGTGGCTAGGATAGCTGGATGGCAGGCAAAATTAATTAGTTATGGAGGAAGAGTTACTTTGATTAAGCATGTCATCCAAGCACTTCCTATTCACTTGTTATCTGCTAGTTCCCCTCTTGCAACCACTATCAAGCAAATTCAAAGCATCACAGCCAATTTCTTCTGGGGGTGGAAGAATGAAAGGAGGAAATATCATTGGTCTTCTTGGAAGAATCTGAGTTATCCCTATGAAGAGGGTGGTATTGGAGTGAGACTAATATCAGATGTTGCTAAGTCTTTCCAATACAAACAATGGTGGATATTCAGAACTAAGAATTCCTTATGGAGTGAGTTCCTCAAAGCTAAGTACTGTCAGAGGTTAAATCCTATAACCAAAAAATGGCACACAGGGCAGTCTCTGATATGGAAGCACCTCATGAAGAACAAGCACAATATTGAGCCTCATATCCAATGGCAGATACAGTCTGGTTCTTGCCTCTTTTGGTGGGATAATTGGTTAGGAGTTGGCCCCTTAGCTAATTTCAGGTCTGCCAGTAGTAGACAGAACAATACTAAGGTGTCTTCTTTCATGATTAATGGTCAATGAAATGCAGAACTGGTCTCTCAGAAAGCACCTCCCCAGTTTGTGCCTAGCATCCTGGCAAGTAACATCAACTATCAGCCCCACAAACTTGATCAGGCCTCTTGGAAGCCTAATAGCAGTGGGGAATTTAGTTGTTCTTCTACCTGGGAACTTATCAGGGACAAAAGGAGTAAGACAAGAATTAACTCTCAAACATGGCACAAACACATTCCTTTTAAGTGTTCCTTCCTACTCTGGAGAGCACTTAGAGGGAAACTACCTACTAATGAAAAACTTATCAGCTTTGGAGAAGCCCCAGCCCAATGTTACTATTGCCATAGAGCTGGTTTGGATACCATGGACCATATATTTGTTTCTGGAAACTTTGCCAGGAAGGTTTGGAGTGTATTTTCTGATTCTCTGGGTATTAGTAAAGAATACACACCCCTTAGAAACTTGATGATGAGGTGGTTGTCTAGTAATTACAGTAATGAGGTCCATAAACTTATCCTACAAGCAACTCCAATCTTCATATGTTGGAACCTATGGAAAAATAGATGTGCCATCAAATATGGAGGGAAGCAGTCCAATATTACAAGAGTGATCTACTCAGTCTTCAAGGATAACTTCAACCTTCTAAGCACTACCTACTCCTATATCAGCTGGCCAAATAGATGGAAGGAACTGGTCCTTCTTGTGGAAAAATGTACTAATGAAGTTAATGTTAGTACTGTCTACTGGAGGAAACCTTCAGCTCACATGGTGAAGCTGAACACTGATGGTAGTGCACTTCACAACCCTGGAAAAATAGGAGGGGGAGGATTGCTAAGGAACAATCAAGGAGATCTTCTCTTTGCTTTCTCAACCCCTTTTGGAGAAGGTACAAACAACTAATCTGAAATATTGGCAGCAATCTTTGGTTTGACTTGGTGTCTCCAATTAGGATATACTAAAGTGATCCTTGAAGTGGACTCTGAGCTAGTAATCAGATGGATAAAACACCTAGCTCAACCACCATGGACTGTCAGAACACAACTCCAACAACTGCAGGACATCAGTCATCAATTCCAGGTTTTCAAATGCAGCCACACTTACAGAGAAGCCAATTTTATAGCTGATGTTTTGTCCAAACATAGCCACAAATACACTACTCCATAGATATATCTCAATAAATAAGAGCTTCCCAAAGAGGCAAGAGATTACTTTGAGCTTGACAAACTGGAAATGGCCAACTTCAGAAGAAGAAGGCTTAAGAGAATCAAGAAGCCACCATGACCTTGTCAGCCTCCTTGGTCCAACTTACTATTCAAATTACTTATTGCTATGCATAGTTATAATCAATTTGAAGGTTCTATAGTTAGGACCATGGTAAAAGGGAACACCTCCCTTGTCTTATGCCTTCTTAAAATAACCAATCTTATTTTACAGGTTAGGATTAGAATAGAACCTTTCTTCTTTGTCTTTCTCCTTTTTGGCCTTGCAGGTATAAATACACAGGCACCATATCATCCAATTAGTGGAGGGCCAGTCAGGTGTATACTGGAAATTTACCACAGCTGTTCCAAGGTTGGACTTGCCTTAGAGACTCAGAAGTCATACAACACATGCATAAACAAGCAATTCAACAACAACAACAAAGGCCAAGCACTCAGAATTCCTGCACATGCCACAACTGCAACAACAAACAAAAGCACCATGCAACATCAAAAGGAATCCATATTGCACAGGATCATAGCAAATATATGAGGGGCAAAGCCCAAGAAGTCTCAGCTCAAACGGATAATTGGAGACGTTAGTCGAGCGACCTTGAAAAAGTCAACCGACTTAAGTCCCCAAATGGAGCACTTCACAACTTGGAGCTTCCAACTTGTCCAAATGACCTCCAAACTTTGCAGGGATACAGAAAATACTATATTTGCACAACTAAAGAAGTTTCATCTCCAACGGATAATTGGAGACGTTAGTCGAGCGACCTTGAAAATGTTAGTCGACTTAAGCCTCCCAATGGTGCACTTCACAATTTGGAGCTTCTTTATTGTCCAAAAGACCTCCAAATGTTGCAGGAACATAGCAAATATAGTAATTGCAAAGCCTAAGAATTTTCACCTCAATCGGATAATTGGAGACGTTAGTCGAGCGACTTTGAAAAAATTAACTGATTTAAAGCTAACAAGCTCCAAAGAACTGTTTGAAGTCTTTTCTTTTCTTTGCTTTGTCTTTGTTTTTGTATGTAGGTGCAGGTACCCTAAGGAGCTGATCATGAGTAATGATCTCCTCCTGAAGATAGCTTGCAACAACATACAACTGAACAATTCCACTAGCTGGCTACAGGTTTGCAGCAGCCTATACTTCCCCCACATTTGTGTGGGTCTTTGGCTACTTGTTTGTACAGGTCCACAGATATCCAAACAAAGGGAGACAAATGCTAGACATGCAAGAGACTCACCAGCCCCCAACAACAATTCAAACATGCCAGATTCCACCCTTTATTACTTGCATCAGCCCAATTATATCCAAGATACTTGGAATTCCTTGTGTGGTTATTTCTTGATGTGCAGGCACATAATACATCAGCAATGGAACATTCCAAACTGCAAGGCACCATCACTTAAACATCTAAGCCACCCCTACAGCAATATACAACAGAACATGGTGATAACCAAGAACCTACAGCAGACTATGACCAAAATACAGCAGGGTCAGATGTGCAGGGTGTTTTGCAACCTGAGGACCTACACCAAGGCATCCAAACTTTGTAGGAGTGCAGTATATATTATTTTGACAAGGTCCAAGAAGTTTCAACACAAACGGACAATTGGAGACGTTAGGCGAGCGACCTTGAAAAAGTCAGCTGCCTTAGGCCTAAAGAGGGTGCCTTTTTTCCAACTTGTGCAAAAAGCTTCCAAATCTTGCAGAACTAAAGAAAGGGCTGTTTCTGTATACCCTAAGAAGTTTTAACTCAATCGGATAATTGGAAACGTTAGTCGAGCAACGTTGAAACCCAAAGCTCTCTTGGAGGTCCTTTCCTATTGGCTAACTAGTGCAAGTTCCTTTTTGCCTTTGGTTGTTTGTTGTATTGTTGCAGGTTGCTGGATTGACTCATCAACATGCACTAACAACAACTACAGAAAAGACAACACAGATATAACCATCAAATCAAATAGAAAGCCCACTGCACAAGGCCCCTGTCTGGTTGGATATTTGTTTTTCTGTGATGTTTTTTGTGCAGGTACAACAACTGCTGGGGAACCTTGGCAAATGAAATGCATCAACATAGAGACTACATCATTCCAAGAGAGGACCTCACCAACACACCAGCCCTACACCCATACATATTCCATCCCTGCAACACCTGCAGCAGCCCCATTGCATCCCAAAATTTTGGAATCTCCTTGCTTTCTTAATTGTTATGTGCAGGCACATAAGATACCTTCAAAGGAGCTTCTCATCTCTCCATTGGAGGCAACAAGAAGCAGCCTACAGGTTTGCAACAACCCCCACTACTATCACACTTGCTTGGTTATTTGTTTGCTTTTCTATGCAGGTAAACAAAGTCACAGACAAAGGGACATAACAGCCACTACTGCAAGGGCCTTTCCTAATCCCACCAACTATCCATGCATACCTGCTGTATTCATCCAACACCTGTAGCAGCCCCCGTTCATCCAAGTCCTTTGGGACTCCTTGACTGCTCTCATTGATGAGAAGACAAGAAGATAGAGCTCCAACAAACACAACTCTCTGTTTGTTTACTTGCTGCTGTGCAGGCACATTGAACAGCAACAATGGCCCCTTCCAAAGTCCAAGGCACCTTCAGTCAAACATCTAAGCCAAGGCTGCATTAGAACTCTTGCTTGGATTATTTGTGGAAATGCAGGTACCCCCCGGATCAGTAGACAACACTGGAACCATCCAACAAGCTGTTCAAGTCAGGGCTGCACCACATACAAAATGCATATTACACCTATTCTGTCCCTCAGCTTCCTTAACTACAATCCCAAGCAAGCTGGCTGTTATGGCTACATTTACTTCCTATCATTTCATCCCCTATAGCTACGATTGTTGTTGCTGCAACTTTCCTTGGACCCACTTGGTAGACATGTCTAAAAAGAGCAAAGATGAAAAGAATTTCCCCAACCCATGCGAGATAGAAGGTTCGTATACTTGTTGTTTCTCAATGTAGCTATGCCTGAGTCGTAGCATAATTGAATAGGACTAGTGTAGGCTACTTTCTTGTATTCTCATGGAAGGGGAGAGTCTCCCTCATTTATGCTTTCTTAGTTGATTTGTACCGAGAGGAGTCCTCTCACAGGTTTAATGCTTTCTAGTTATAGTTAGTCTCTTTTTTGTATCGGGGATGAGTTAGCCGACCTTAATAGGTTAGCCGACTTATGAACCACCATAGGATCGGAGGTAAGGTTTATGTCCCCCTCCTTGTATTTTATTTTGATTATTTATGTTAAGGCTTGGGGGTGTTGCTCAACCCCTGACTGTGCACGAGAGGTGGGAGCCTCGTGTAGGGTCTGTTCCCATAAAAAAAAAAAAAAAACCTAACTCGGAGCACTATCAAGACTTAAATGGGAGTTTCTCTTATCCGACAACCATCACCTATGAGCCGGTGATAGTACAACAATCAGACGTTGTTGCCACGTCCGTTCATACCTTGCCAGGGCATGAACGCCTCCCTAATCATGGATACCATCGATTAGTCAAGTCCTATCATTTCAGGACAATAAAATGGGAAACATCCGACTTTAAAGGTTCGATCCCATGGGAAGCATCCGACTTTAACGGTTCCATCCCTACCTACGTTGGCGGCGTAGTTCCTGGGGTTTTAGTATGGACTATACTCTCACCCGCCTCGGTGCTCGATTCTCCTCCCATGACTCTATGCTCATAAGACTCCCTCCAATCATCTCAAACAAGCCCTCATGGCTAGTTTCATGTGGGACATTGCCAACTCATCAACTCTATTCTCATTTCAACTCAATTAAGTCATAATGGCAAGTTCCATTTAGGACCTCGTCCACTCGTCAATTCTATCCTCCAATTAACTCATTCAAGCCTCATTTAGGTAAGCATTTATGATATCTCCTCAAGACTCATCACAACTCTATGACTTTAGCTCAACAACGCAAGTGGAATAACACATTTAAGGGAAATGACATAAGCAACATAATTACATGGCTAAAGAGATCAACAAAACATATAGCATAAAATAAATAGGGGACAAAATTCATTCAACCATAAACCATACCAAGAAACTCCATTTTCATGGACATCTAACCTCAAAGCAAGAGTAGGGCACATGGGTGGACTTAACCCATGTTTTGGATAGCCTTACATACCTTAGTGAAGACTTGAAGAAGACCTTGGTGTTGGGTCTTCAATGGAGAACTCGAATCTTGAAGCTCTTGGAACTCTTCTTGTTGGAAATGGAGAAGAAGAAGAAGAAGAGAGAGAGAGAGAAGCTCCTAGGGCTTTTAGAGAGAGAGTGAGGCTGTAAAATGTGTTCCCAAAAGACCAAGGGTAATACATATATAATTTGGGTAAGTTCCCAAATTGCCCCTCCTCAAAAGTTCTGAAAATAAGCCAAAAATGCTCCTAGCGCGATAGTGGCGCGTCGCGCCCTTGCAGCGCCAGGCTGATTATGCCTAAAACCTGCACACCTTGTAGTGGCGCGCTGCGCCAAGGACCAAACTATTAAGTCACATTCTTGGAGAGATAGTGGCGCGTCGCGCCCTTACAGCGCCAAGGCCAATATTTTCTGGGTTCTGGAAATTGGCTTGAAAACCCTGCACATCTTTTAGTGGCGCACCGCACCAGAGACCAAACTACTGAGGCATGTTTCTGGCGCGATAGTGGCGCGTCGCGCCACTGCGGTGCCAAGCCCAGTTTTCCAGCAATTGCAACCCAGACCTAAAAATCTCTATTGTGCTAGTTCATCTTAGGATCGACATATCTTTTGATTCCGAACTCCAAAAGTTACATTCTTAATGGCGTTGGAAAGAAGACTCGATGACCTTTAATTTAATAGGTCGTGGGCCACCTAGATTGTCGTCTTTCAAAAGATAGGGTCATTAGAAGTCGACCCCCTTATATGAACTCATCCCAAGACTTAGCCACGACGAATCTCCCAGATTTAATTTGGTCCTAGGGCCCCTTGTGACCCCACATCGCCTCCAACATCCTTAAATTTCTCGGGGACTCATCCTAGCTCATGCATATTCCCCTTAATACTCGGGTTCGACCCTACTCGTATACAAGAAGGGTCCGAATCTTAGGGAAAAATTTTGAGGGGTGTTACATTATCTTCCACTTGTGATCATTCGTCCTGAATTGACGAGTGACCAAGAATGGAATCGGGGTACAAATCACAATCAAAATTTCAGTCATTCAACCAATCAAATTCTCAAACAAATACCAATCAAAACTCAAAATGCACAAATGAATTCAAGTCAAGGAAATGGTCATTACCTTCAACATTCTCCTCGGTAGGCACGAATAGATGTGGATATTTAGATTTCATGGCTTCCTCCGCTTCCCATGTGGCTTCCTCAACAAATTGGTTCCTCCATAGGACTTTGACTGAGGCGACCTCTTTGTTCCTCAATTTGCGAATTTAACGGTCAAGAATTTGGACTGGAACCTCTTCAGAAGACAAGCTATCCTTAATTCCAACGCTATCAATGGGGACTACCAATGAGGGATCGCCCAAGCACTTCTTCAACATTGAAACGTGGAACACCGGATGAATAGAGGCTAGCTCTGGAGGTAACTCCAACTCATACGCAACACTCCCAATCCGCCCCGAAATCTGGTAAGGACCAATATATCGAGGACTGAGCTTCCCTTTCCTTCCAAACCTTATGACACCCTTCATGGGTGACACTTTCAAATACACCCAATCACCCACCTTAAACTCCAAGTCTCTCCTCCTCACATCGGTGTAAGATTTTTGGCGGCTTTGGGCTGTCTTTAGCCTATCTTGGATAACTCTCACCTTCTCCATGGCTTGGTGAACAAAGTTAGGCCCAATCAACTCAATCTCACCAACTTCAAACCACCCAATGGGCGATCTACACCTCCTCACATATAAAGCTTCATAAGGAGCCATTTGGATGCTTGCATGATAGCTATTGTTATATGCAAACTCTATGAGAGGTAAGTGATCATCCCAATTTCCCTTGAAGTCAAGAACACATGCCCTCAACATATCTTCCAATGTCTGGATGGTGCACTCTGCTTGGCCATCTGTCTGGGGATGGAAGGTTGTACTCAAGTTCACCTTCGAACCTAATCCCTTCTGAAAGGATTTCCAAAATTGGGAAGTGAATTGGGCTCCTCTGTCTGAGATGATAGACAAAGGGACCCCATGCAATCTGACGATCTCCTGAATGTACAACTTTGCATAATCTTTTGCGGTGTCAGTAGTCTTAACCGCCAAGAAGTGAGCTGATTTTGTCATTCTATCCACCATCACCCAAAAAGAATCGTGTTGCTTTCGGGACCTCGGCAAGCCTGTAATAAAGTCCATGTTGATCATATCCCACTTCCATTCTGGGATTTCTATGTTTTGGGCTAAACCACAAGGCCTTTGATGCTCCACTTTCACCTGTTGGCAATTCGGGCACTTGGAAACAAATTCCGCAATATCCCTCTTCATCCCACTCCACCAATAGATTTCCCTCAAGTCATGATATATTTTCGTGGAGCCTGGATGAATAAAGTACCTGGAACTATGTGCTTCGGCCATAATCCTTTCTCAAACATCATCGACATCAGGTACACACAATCTACTTTGGTACCTCAATACACCATCTCCCCCTTTGGTGAAAACCATCACCCCTTGTTTGCGAACAACTTCTTTCAACCGGAGGAGGATGGGATCCTGATCTTGTTTCTCCTTTACCTCTGCTACAAATGAGGACGTAGCCTCATCTCGAATGTTTACTCCACCTTTATTGTTTTCTTTGAGTCGAACTCCCAATCGGGCTAATCGATGTACCTCCTTCGCCAATTCCCTCCTTCCCTCCTCCACATAGGCAGTGCTACCCATAGACAACCTGCTAAGAGCATCAGCAACAACATTAGCTTTACCTGGATGGTAGAGGATGCTCATGTCGTAGTCTTTGAGTAGCTCGAGCCATCTCCTTTGCCTCAGGTTGAGTTCCTTCTAGCTGAAAACATATTGTAAGCTCTTGTGATCGGTGAATACGTCAACATGCACTCTATATAAGTAGTGGCATCAGATTTTAAGTGCAAACACCACAGCTTCCAGCTCAAGGTCATGAGTTGGGTAATTCCTCTCATGAACCTTAACCTATCTCAAAGCGTAGGCTATCACCTTCCCCCTTTGCATCAACACACAACCCAAACCAATTCTGGATGCATCACAGTAGACCACAAAGCCCTCTGTTCCATCGGGCAAGGTCAGGACAGGAGCAGTGGTTAGCTTGGTCTTCAATTTCTCGGAACTCTCCTCACAAGCATCGGACCATTGGAACTTAGCCTTCTGTTTAGTCAGCTTAGTCAATGGTGATGATATGGATGATAATCCCTCTACAAACCTTCGATAATAGCCAGCCAGACCCAAGAAGCTTCTTATCTCTATCGGGGATGTGGGTCTGGGCCAATTCTTCACATCTTCAATCTTCTGGGCGTCAACCTGAATATCGTCTCTAGATATAATGTGACCTAAAAAGGCCACCGATGCAAGCCAAAATTCACATTTGGAGAACTTTGCATATAGTACCTGCTCTCTCAAAGTTTGCAAGACGACTCTAAGATGATGGGCATGCTCCTCCTCATTTTTGGAGTAGACCAAGATATCATCTATGAATACAATCACAAACATATCAAGATATGGTTTGAATACTCGGTTTATGAGATTCATAAAAGTTGTGGGGGGCATTAGTCAACCCGAAGGACATGACCAAAAATTCAAAGTGGCCATAACGAGTCCGAAAAGCGATCTTCGGAATATCGCACTCCCTCACCTTCAACTGATGGTAGCCGGATCTCAGGTCTATCTTCGAAAAACAAGTGGCACCCTGCAGTAGGTCAAATAAGTCATCTATTCTGGGGAGGGGGTATTTTTTCTTTATGGTGACCTTGTTCAGCTGCCTGTAGTCAATACACATTCTAAGGGACCTATCTTTCTTTCGCACAAATAGGACGGGAGCACCCCATGGTGAGACACTCGGCCTAATGAATCCCTTATCTAACAAGTCCTTCAACTGTTCTTTCAACTCCTTCAACTCAGCTGGAGCCATTCTATATGGAGGGATTGAGATAGGCTGGGTGTCAGAAAGAACATCAATCCCAAAGTCGATCTCCCTATCAGGAGGGACTCCAGGTAGATCCTCGGGAAAGACATCGGGAAACTCATTGACAATCCTGACCAACTCGAGAGATGGAGACTCAACATTGCCATCTTTCACTCGGACAATGTAATAGATACACCCTTTTGAGATTAGCTTCTTATCCCTAAGGTAAGAAATAAACTTACCCTTAGGCATAACCGGACTACCCTTCCACTCTATGGCAGCTTTATTTGGGAATATGAACTTAACAATTCGAGTCCTACAATCAATGGAAGCATAACAGACATAAAGCCAGTCCATGCCAAGGATCGCATCGAAGTCGACCATATCCAACTCAATTAAGTTGGCCAAGGTGTCCCTGTAATGGATTGACATAGTGCAATCTCTATATACCTTCTCAGCTAAAACAGAATCACCAATAGGAGTAGCTATGCAAAAAGGTTCACGAAGATATTCAGGAACTTTATTAAATTTACTAGCCATATAAGGAGTCACAAAAGATAGGGTGGCACTCGGATCCATCAATACATAACAATCAGGAGAAGAGACTTGAATCATACCCATCACGACGTTTGGAGAGTTCTCTTGATCTTGACGACTACCCATGGCATACAGGCGGTTTGTACCTCCACTCGTACCTGAAGTAGTGCCCCTCTGATTACCCCTATCCGTCGGTGCGGTGGTAAAATGCTGGACTCTGTTTCCCCCTGTTGGACACTCCCTCTGAAAATGGTCCATTTGGCCGCATTTATAACAACCAACCCTTCCCGCTTTGCATTCTCCCAAGTGGAGCCTACCACACTTGCCGCATGGTGGCTTCCCTCTCGAGCCTTGACTTACACTGGCCTGGGATTGAGAACCCTGGGGTCTGAGGTTCTGAAGGCCTCCTCTGGAAGAAGGACCTGTTTCCCTTACTTTGCCTCAATTAACTCTCATGGCCCGCTGATTTTACCTTCTTGCTCAGGTGCTCTTCTCTGTCTTTTCTTTTCTCCTCCTCCACCTGTTGAGCATACACCATTAATCTGGAAATATCCATATCCGAGATCAACAATGCTGCTTTGCACTCCTTCTTCACATGCCTCCCTAATCCGGAGACGAACTTCCTCATCTTTGACCTCATATATGGGATCATTTCTGGAGCATACCTGGACAGTTGGATGAACTTCAGGCCATATTCCTTAACTGTCATGCCTTCCTGCTTCAGATTTACAAACTCCTCCACCTTTGCTTCCCTCAATTCTCAGGGAAAGAAGTGGTCAAGAAAGGCTCCCTCAAATTCATCCCACCTAGCAGGTTCAGCATCCTCACCCTTACCTTGCTCCCATTGATTATACCAGATATTCACCACATCTTTGAGTTGATAGGACACCAACTCAACCCTCTCAATTTCCATAGCATGCATAGCTTTCAGAATTTTCCACATCTCATCAATAAAGTTTTGGGGGTCTTCATCAACCTTAGAACCCGTGAATGCTGGCGGATTCATCCTCAGAAAGTCCCTAATTCTAGTGGCAGCAGACGACTTTTGGGGGCTAGAGATAAGAGTGGGCGAACTCTGGTTACCATTTTGGGCAGCCACTAACTACGTGAGCATTGCAATCTCCCCTCGAAATTCTGCCTCTGATGTGGGTGCAGGTGGGGTAGCAGGCACTTGAGGCGCCTCCGCATATCTCGCAGGTCGGCCTCTAGCCCTTGCTGGACGTACCTCTGATTGGGGCATCTCGGCGTTATCAACGTTTCTCTGGCTAGTCGTACATTTGGGAGGCATCATCTGTAACGTACAAACGCATGAATTAGAAAGGATTTTTATAGAGTTTAACTCTATCGCACGAAGTCAGAGTATGAAAGAAGTGAAACAATTCCTAATGTCCTATAACCTCCTGCTTATAAGTGTGGTGCACAACACACCCATAAACAAGACTCTATTAGACACGGCTTCATAGAATCCCTAGGACTCTTGAACTCTGAGCTCTGATACCATGTTCGTCACTCCCCGGGAGGGTACCCTAGACGTGGCCGGCACTTGAAAGCCATTTCTGACCTTCAAGCGAACCACCTAACTCAATCACTCCATCATTCAGTCATATATGCTCAACGGAAGGCTCAATTATAACATGCTATTTACAATATGGGGGCCGAAGGCCAAATATGTTTAACTCAAAAAATAAGTATAATAGAACTCCCCAAAATAACAGTCCAAACTCCCCACACTCTAGTCTATGAAGCCTCTATCAAAGTCTGGAAGGTGCCAATGACAAGCCCATTGCTACCAACAATCAAGATAAAGGAAACCACAACAACAAAACTATACAAGGAAGCTCAACATCCTCCGGAAACTAGGAAGACTCACCAACTAGCTGGGAGTGTATCTTCAACGAAGCGCCGGTTGATGATCTCTAGTACCTATCGCTGCATTATAAAACGATGCAGGCCAAATGGCGTCAGTACGTGGAATATACGAGTTTGTAAAATGGCCGGATGTTTTGGAAAAAAAAATATTTAAAAATTTAAAAATTTAAAAAATATTTAAAGTTTTGAAAATTTTATTTTTTCACCCTACTCCAAACCCCGACCCCCATTCCAGCACCCCAAACCCCCCGGACCCACTCCCAAAAAACATTAAAAAATTAGTATTTTAAAAAAATTAAATTATTTGAAAGTTAGGTCTGGAATCGGGTGTGGTCGAATTTCAGTTCGAAAGTCGGGATCGAATCTAAATTTGAAAATCAAATTTTGGGTTGAAAGTCGAGTTGGGTCCAAAATCAAGGGTTAGGATCAGATCCCAAGTCAATTATTGGGGTTGATTTTTATGTCAGAAGTTATTTTTCTAAAAATACTTTCTACTCTCTAGCAAAAAATAAATGATATTTTCTAAAAAAATATTTTCATTTACTAACCAAACAATAGAAATTATTATTCAAAAAATTCTTTCCATTCACCAACCAAACATGAGAAAATAAATTAGAAACCAACTTGTTTTCCAAGAAAACATTTTCTAGGAAAATATTTTCCATGGAAAACATTTTCCTTCATACCAAACACACCCTTAAAGGCTTAAGTTATTTAAAAGTTGATTTTGGTACCAATCGGAGCTACGAACCTCGAAATAAAATTCTATCGGTTTCATCAGCTCTAAAATGCAGAATTTAGTCTATGAGAGTTTTCGGTTTCATATTTGAAGTTTTCGGGGATTTGAGGTCTTAAGTTGGAAATGAAATTTTAGGCTAAGAGATGACTTTGGTCAACATTTGGAGTTTGGATGCTCAGAATTAATTTCCAACGATACCGTTGGATTTGGGGATGACTTTGAGCCTAGAAAAGGTCTTGGTTGAATTTTCAAAGGTTCCAAACTCGATTTGATATTTTTGAGCCTCAAGTTAGTTTAGTTACGACTAATCGAATTTCATGTCAAAGAGATCCCGAATTTAAATTCCGACGATTTCATTGAGTCCAAAACATCGAATTTAATAGAGTAGCATATTTGTTTGTGTGCACGGGGTTCCAAATGAATTCTGATGGTCCATTTAGAGACGTTATGCTTAAATGAATTGTTATCATCTGGTGCATTGGCTTTTTCTCCGCGTTCACAGGGTAAACTATATTCCTTCTCCGTGTTCGTAGATCATGCGCCACATTCGCGGAGTACATTGTGGGTTCTGCAGAGAGGATGTGTTCGTGTAAAACAAAGGCTTAACAACATTTAAGATTTCCCTAAAGTGGGGTTTTTCCCTTTTTCACCATTTTTGAGTCTTGTATGCTCGGTAGAGGCGAATTTTAAGAGGATTTTCAAGAAACTTCGACTAGGTAAGTGATTTCACCCTAGAAACTTAGACTGGGTAAGTGATTTCACCCTATAATCTTTCATTATCCATTGATTATATCATGATTTTGACCTTTAATTCTTGGTTTTGAACTTCAATTTTTGGGGTTTTCAAGAACTCAAGGTTTTTCTTTAAATTGTGATTATGGGTTGATTTCAATTCCAATTTCAAAATGGTTTTCCCCATTGATTTCCAAATACTTGAGGAACATTATCATGTAAAAATTTGTAGAATTACCCTTCGTTTCCAAGTTCGAGTTTAGGGTCGATTTCGGCCTGATTTCCAAAATTGATGAATTGTGTATCTTTGTGCTTTTGTTCTTATTTTGAATTCATATTTGATTAGATTTTGTTGATTTGGAGAGACGACGAAAGGGGAAGACCCAAATTTTGGAATAGATTGTGCTCGAATTGAGGCAAGTGAATTTTCAAATCTTCATTAAGCTTGTAAAATCTTGTGCTTCTTGCTATGTGAGTTAGGGAGTAATTGGATTCAATTTTGGGGTTACTTGTGAATGTTGGATAATCCCAAGGATGATGAAAAGGGTAGTAAAAAGGTAATTTGATGATTTTCATTAATGTGTTTGCAATGATTAATGATATTGACTCACTGCAGGAAATGTGCCATGATTATCTTGATATGAATTGTATGTTACTATGGATATCATCGTATTCTCATTAATTGCGTGAACATACCTATTTGCATTAGCTCTGTTACACAACTGATATAGGATACTTTGTTGAAATGATGATAAATATGGGATAGACCACACGCTCTATGGAAAAGTCTATTTGAGGGGTCAAGCCACACGCTCCGTGGAAGGTTACATGGATATAAATATCCCCTATGGATTCTAGACTGAGGATCAATGGATGTGTACTAATAGGATAGACATGCATCATCTTACTTGACATTTCATTGTATTACATTGCACGTCATTGATTGTCCGTGGACTTGTGTTACTCTTGGTGCCCTTATGACTAATACATAGTTGATACATAGTTGGTTAACTTGTAATGTTAAGAAATTTTCATTAACTTACGTGCTATGTAAAAGATAAAGAATTTGGTTGGGCTGATTTCCGTGCAGGTTGTAGTTGTGGAGGTTTGGATGGTGTGTCAGAAGTACTTGTTTCCATATAGCTTTACTTTAGTTTAGTAGTTCGCTTGCTGAGAACCGTGTGGTTTGGTACTCACTTCTTTATTCTACATTTGTGTAGGTTGTGAACCCGGACCTTTACAATTCCTTCCCATTCTTATCTATATCTGAGGCTATTATCTAGCTGTCGAGGTAGCTGTTACATCATTCCGCCAGACACCTCTTGCTCTTACGATGTTTTAGTCTTGCTTTTGAGATAGATATTTGAGACTTGTATTTTGTTTTTTCATCTTTTGTAATACAATTAGCGACTTATACACGTGACAACCAATCTTAGGGGAAAATTGAGTTTTGAGTATGTTAATCAGTTTGATTAAGGTTATATTTGTAACACCCCCTAAAATGTTGTATGTGATGTTTCAATTCTCGATGAAAATGATACTATTTCTGTATTTTAGGCATAACTTTTCATAGAATAGTCCAAATTAAGTGATTCAAATTTTTGAATTACATACAACTTTCATGAAGACCATATCTTAAGATTCGGAGGATACTTAGGTCAAATAAATTAATTTTTGCAAGATATGGTGTTGTGACGAAATAGAGTGTTTATAGAAGAAAAATCATATCTCACGGTAGGATGATCCAAATCGGTTGATTCTTGAATGACATGAAAGTATACTTCTAGGTCTATAATTCATATTTTCTTTTATGCTGCATGCAACTACCTTCCATCGGCACATTATTCTCTCTGCTACAATGAAAGATACCAAATCCTAATTAGAAAGTTATCTTGTTCAAATGTAGCTCCGAAAAAGGGTATTCCGTTAAAAAAGATTCATTTCACCAACCATGAAAAGATCTAGATCAATTTGACATCAATAGTCTTCCATTTGGCATCATCCATTATATCACAATCCTCCATTGAATTTTCAAGATCATCCTTTGTAATTTTTTTATTTATTGTTAGGTCTCTCCTTCACACCTATAAATACCCACCTTATTTCTTCATTTTATTCATCAAGATTTCTCAAGCAACTCTTCTCTCTATACACTTCTTTACTCATTCTCAAATATAATTTTAGTTTTTAGTAGTGTAGAAATACTATTCCGGTGATTCTTATACTCTGGGTAGTACACAAAATGCTCTAGCGATGAGAAAAGACTAGGGGCTCAAGACTGGTCATTAAGTTCTTTAATTTAGATTAAAGCTTCGAATTCTAGGTATGTAAGGCTATTCATAGCATTGGATTAAGTTCGCTCATGCGTCTAATAATTAAATTCATCGTAATTGAGTTATAGTTGAGTTTTACCCAATTCTTGAATTCTAAATGATCTAATTCTTCTTTTATTGAGTTAAATATATTTATGCATTGAGATTATTATTATTATTCCTATCTCTTATATTAATGGAATTATTGTTCGTGACTACTTTCCCATGAACCCTAATTGATTTGAGGTTCATAAATATTTTTACACGTATTTTGAGTAAAGATGTTGGCTTTTAATATTTATTTGCAAAAAGAGTTATTTGAATTAATACTATATATGTATTTTATTGAGTTTTGAAAGGGCAAAAGAATTGAGTTTAAATGAATTTGAGTAAATGATGTTTTGAGCAAGATATTTTGATGAGATGTAAATAATGTTTTGAAGTGTAAAGATTGATGAAGAGGTGATAAGATGAATTTTATGTTTTTTCAATAAAACTAGATGATGATGTTAATATGAGCACATATTTTGGGAGTAGTATTGGGCACCGAGTTAGGTAAGAGTTTAATTAACGCAAACCCCAGAACTACGTAGCTAGCGTAGGATGGAGGCTATACCTCTTAGTGCCAAAAAGAGGACTTTGATGATTGGATCCAAGATGGTGATTTCCTTTATCCTGGAAAGGTATTGGATGGATGTGGCAATGACATCGCTTCATTGTATCATCACTAGCTCATAAGTGATGGTTGTCTGTTAGAGAAACTCCCAACTGAGTAAGCATTGCTTATTATTATTATTATTTAAACTTGCATTACATATTGATGTTGAGATGAGTTTGTTAATATCTATCCTTACTTTCCTACTATTTTACATACTCGTACATTCCATGTACTTTTTTCATTCGTCATGCATCATTTTATGATGCAGATACATGTGTTAGAGATCCTTAATAGGCACATAATTGAATATCATTACTTTCCAGCTATTTGGTGAGTCCTTCTTTTATTCGGAGGAACTCTTTATCCTTTTATTATTGTTGAGTATTATATTTCTTTTGAAGGAGAGCCTTGGAGTAACTGGTAAAGTTGCTGCCATGTGACCAGAAGGTCACGGGTTCAAGCCTTGGAAACAGCTTCTGGCAGAAATGCAAGGTAAGGCTGCGTATAATAGACCCTTGTGGTCGGGCCCTTCCCCAGACCTTGCGCATAGCGGGAGCTTTAGTGCACCGGGCTGCCCTTTTTTTATTATATTTCTTTTGAGGTAGCCATGGACATGTCATTGGCACCGTCTGATAGTGTTAGAGGCTTCTTAGACAAAATTTGATGATGTAATTGGAGTAGTTCTCCTTTGAAACTACTTCTTCTAAGGATTATTTCTTTCATTTGATGTTGATGATGGCGAGCCCATATAAGTATTCTTATTTTCACTTAAATCTTCGGTTGATGAACGAATAAGTGATGAGACCAAGTGATTCTCTCAGAATCCATAGTTGGTTTTTGAGTGTCGTCCACGCCTAGGGTACCCTCTCGGGGCGTGACAATATCTTATGTTATTCTATCTACTTTCATATTTACTATTCCGTTGGGTTTTACACTAACTCATCTTGGTGCGTTAACACGAGTGCCATCACATCCATTTTTGGGTTATCACAAAATAGTATTAAAACCCCATATTCATAGGTCTCACGTGTGTACAATCCAAGTCTATGTAGAGTCTCGGAGATTGATATAGAGATATTTGTACTTATCTTCGAGGGGCTATGAAGGTTGTTAGGAAAATTCCCTTTGGTTCTTTTAATTTGTATTGTACGTGGTTACTTGCGTTAGTGCTGAATTATCGCATGTCATTTTTTACAGATGGATAGGTCGAGAGCTAAAACTATTGATAGAGAAGGGAAGGCATTCTCCAAAGCAACTGTTGATAGCCCAACTAAGGATAGAGGTAGAGCCAGGGATAGAGTCCGTGCCCATTGAGCGGCACCAGTGAGAGACCGTTGTAGAGAGGTCTCTCCAGAGCCACATGTTGATGCTAGAGAGGACCAAATAACTCTGGGGCTTGTTGTTGCACCGTTGTTTCAGGCCACCTTGATGAGGGTTTTGGGTGCGCTTGAGGGTTTCACTCAGAGTGTTGGTGAGACAAGCATACCATAGGGTGTTGACACCGAATTTTGACCATCTACAATGCAAATTAGCTGTCAAATTTCTTTAAATTTTGAACATTTTGAAATAATTAGTTTTTATAAAAAATAAAATATTTTCATGTTATTCTTAACTATTTTTATCTTTTTATAAATTTTAGTATAATATACATATTTCTATATAACTATATCTTTGATTACTATTTATGTAGTTATTCAAAAATCATCTCAAAAAGATTTTATTTTTTTACTAAACAATGTCAGTTAGGTTAGTTTAATTATATTTTGCATTTTTGAATTTTTTTAGTTTTTTCTAAAAAAAAATCCTATTCTCCCACATCGAAAATCCTTGAGGGATTTGGGGGTTTTGGAGTCTATATAAAGGCTCATATTCTTGTTAAGAGAAAAGAAGGAGGAGGTTTTCTTTAACCACTCCAAAGTTGGAAATTTTCTTAACTTGATTAGAATTTTGGACTCTTGTCCCTACTCTAAAAGTTGTAAAAATTTCTAGCTTTCAATCTATATTTTTCTTCAAGGAAAATAGGAGATTGAAATCAAAATTTAGGCTAAGAACAGTGTTCTTAGAACATCGAACGCACGAAGGTTTTGAATCTAAATTTTTAATTTTTCTTTTTGTGGATTGGAGCCCCGTCAAGCTCTTGGGTGGTGGTGAAGTCGTCTTCCGCTCGTCGTCTTCAGTCTCGCTGCCCGGAAAAAGGCAAAATCTTTTCTTAGCTTTATTTTATTTAATTATTTCATATTATTTCATGTTTTATAGTTAGTTGATTTGTAGCCTTGTTTTCTTAGTTAGCATGTATTAAGAATAGCTAGATTAGTGATAGAAATTTCTTATAGTTAGCATGTGTTAGGATTAATTAGCTAGCATGTGTTAGGATTATCTAAGGAAAACACTTAGTTTTGTTCATTATTTATTCAAGTAGTTTTCCTTGACAATATAGGTTTTCATGTTTTCAAAATCTTCTTTTAACATAATGTAGATAATAAAATATGCTTAAGTTATATTTAGTTAGAACCTTCATGGTCTAATTGATTTGATTCTTTCTTTAAGATTGAGCTAGTTAGCATGTTGTTAGTTACTTCTAGGGTGCCCATCAATTTAATAACTCAAAATACCATGATATATTCCTTGATTTAGTTTAAAATGAGTAAATGCTTATGTAATTTTATTTTTGGTGCATGTGATATCAATTCGAGTCAATCTTTGGACTTCATCCTTGCATATCATTGAGTTTTGAGTCTCCTATCATCTTGATCAAATGACTGAAAATTGATACATGGAAAAAAGGTAATATCTATGATTTGAATATTGATATTGGGTTGTATACATGGAATATGAGCGGAAAACAGTGTCGTATACACTGATATACAGTGTGTATACAATTTGATGTAAAGAAATAATGTTATATACACTATATACACTGTATACAGTGTATACGCAATGATATAGAGTATGTACAGGGGACAAAACACCGTATACAATGTTATATACACTGTATATATACTATATACAGTATATATGCAGTGATATACAATAGACACAGGGGGAAAACACTATATATAGTGTATATATAGTAATATGCAGCAGCTACAAGGAATAAAAACTGTATACAATGTATATATAGTCTGATACACAGTGATATATAATGATATACAGTGATATACAACATCTACAGAAAACAAACACGTGGTATATGGTGTATATACAATTCAATACAGTGTATATACAGCTGCGATATATAATGAAATTGGGCTTAAGGCCCAAATTGCAGATGTCCCAATAACTTAGTCCAGACGTACAGAAACTAAGTGTTTGACCAAATTTTTATACTTTATTTATTTATATTTAATTCGGGTTGTAATAATTTATTTATTTATTTACGTTTGTTTATACTAACGTAGAAGTTGACTAGTTTGATTTAACTTAATTGAATCCCCCTAAGGATAAATCAATTCATGTTAATTTATTCTTAAAATGATTTTCTACATTTACTTATTCATTGATAAACTTTTACTTTTTTATATATATACATGTATATTATAATCAAATGTTTAAGTTTTATCATTCTTTTTCTAAAAAATAATTTCAAAGTCTTCATTTCCTTTTAAATTAATATTTCCCAAAGTTAGTCAAATAATTTTCAAATCGTTGGATAACCGCATGTTAGCGGCTATTTTAAGTGCTAAAACCTTCTTAAAATAGTAATATGAACCTCGTACCCTTTTTCTCTAAATTTTTAAGACTTAAATCTGTTAGGGTCTTTTAAATTAAGTTTTCTTAATTTCTTTAAAAAATTAAGTGGCGACTAGAGTGGGGGCCCAGACCCTAGAGAAGCATTAGCTTTCGATTGTTCAGGATCCGATAGGATAGCCACTGTTGAGTCCTATAGCTGATGGTGTTGGCTTCTAGAGAGAGGGAGCTTAGGGTGCGCCTTTGCATGTGTTGACTAATGATGAGCAACGTAGGTATGAGAAGTTTAAGAAGATGGATCCACCTAAGCTTCAGGGTGGAAAGAATAAGGATGCTTATAAGTTCCTAACTATGTGTAGAGAGTTTCTAAAGACAGTTGGACAAGCTGAGGCTCACAAAGTGTTTATACTATACTCTAGTTCCGTGGGCTGGCTAGGGAGTAGTGAAGAGTGCACTTGAATTCTAGGCCGATTGGATCCTAACATGTGGCCTAGGATGAGTTTGCTGAGTTTTCTATGACCGTTTCATCCCTGGAGTACGAGAGAGGAGAATTGGTTGAGGTTTGAGATTTTAAGACAGGATGGTCTGACAGTGGCGAAGTATGAGACTCATTTCTACCAGTTATCTAGGTATGCCTTAGTTGTTCTTCCCTTTAAGACTTAAAGAATTCGTAGGTTTGTGAGAGGGTTGACATATTCTATCTATACTATTGTGTTCAGATTCTCCTGTCAAAGGGCTTCCTTTCAGTCCATCGTGGGTGCCGCCAAGGATGCAGAGTTGATGGAGAGAGGAGAGTCTAGGATCCCAAAAGGGCTCGTACTTCTAGTCAGTTTTCTGGTACATCATCTAGAGGTAGAGGGTCCTACAAAAGGGGAAGTTCTTTTCAGCGTAGAAGCCAATTATTGAATCTATACCAGCTTTTGAAGGTGGTATACCCTCGTGGGTCTTACAGTGCAAGTCAGAGTTATCAAGGGGCACATTAGAGGTTAGTGAGCTGAGGTGGTTATACTGGTTCCTCGGGGTTATCATAGAGATTTTCGCATGGGAGAGTCTATTATACTTACAGAGGTCCAAATCATCTTTCATGAAAGTGCACTACTCAGGGTCGAGGAGGGCCCCATCTAAGTTCTCAACTCTAGTAAGAGGACCAGCACCTCCAATCAGAGGTTGAGGTAGAGTTTACACTAGTAGAGGATGTCGTACTTGTGGTAGGGGTACTAGTGGTGCTATACTCCTACAGGGGAGGAGGTAGAGGTATTGTGCAGGCCAAAGGTGGAAGAGGGGCTAGTGTTATACTTTTCCAAGGAGACCCGAGGTCAAGGCTACTAATGTAGTTATCATATATATCTTCCCATTTTTCCATCGATATACGTATGTGTTATTTGATCCAGGGTCTAGATTCTCCTATGTGTCTGCCTACTTTGTTTCTGGGTGTGATTTGATATGTGATCATATGTTTGTGCCTGTTCATGTTTTTACACCCGTGGATGATCCCTTGGTATTTAATCGAGCGTATCGATCCTGTCTTATTTCTTTAGATTGGTATGACACTTGGATAGACATGATTATATTGAGGATGGCAGATTTGGATGTTATTTTGGGCCTGGATTGACTCTCTCCCTAACGCGCAATTTTTAATTGTTATGCTAAAATTGTTACTTTAGTGATGCCCGGTGTTTCGAGAATTGAGTGAAAGGGTACTAGTGATTATTACCCTAGTAAGGTACTTCTTTCATCCATGCTTAAAGATTGATTGATAGAGGGTTTCTTTCTTATTTAGCTTTCATCCGGGACACTAGTATTGAGCCACCTTTTGTCACGCCCCGGGAGGGTATCCTAGACGTAACCGGTACTCAGAAACTATTTCTGGCTCCCAAGCGAACCACATAGCCTGATCATACATTCATTCATCCATTCAATCAGCGGAAGACTTAAAATAAGGAGAATAGTTGGTGGGCAACTCAAATCATCAATCTAACTCAAAGAATAAAGGACATGGGCCAATAATTCAACTCCAATATTTGTCATTTAAAAATAGTTTGACAAGAATAATTCAAGGAAAGAAATACTCAATCGATTCATCACTATCTAGTCTATGAAGCCTCTATCACTACTATCTAATTGGTGCCAATGACATGTTCATGGCTACCTCAAATCAAAATGAAAAGGGCTAACTCGATGCAAGAATACATAAGCGGTGTCCTCCGAATGTAGGGGAGGACTCACCAATACGCTGAGTGCGAATAGATCCCCAATGATGCTCCTATTGACGATCTCTTAAACCTGTCTCTGCATCATGAAACGATGCAGGTCCAAATGGACGTCAGTACATGAAATGTACGAGTATGTAATATGGCAGAATGGAACATACCTCAAGGAAGAATAACATCGGTCCACATATCTCAAATCAGAAAGATAAGAGAGACTCAAATAAGGTGTCATAAGTCTAAAGTAAGAATACAGTTTAGACAGAGACCAATCATATACCATACAATCCAATCCAATTATGTATAATACAGTTCAATCAAATCATTTACAATTCTATCTCTTTCAATCATGTACAATCCGATCCAATCCAATCTAATCACAATTCATCTAACCCAATCCGATTATATACAATCAACTCAACATTCAACTCAAAAATCAAATCTAATCTAGTCACATACCATTCTATTCAATCCAATCACAATTCATCTAATCCAATCCAATCACATATCGCCTAATCCGATCCAATCATATACCATCAACTCAACAATCAACTCAAAGGACTCAACTCCATAAATATGTAAATTAAATTATGCAATGTTTTACAATTCAACTCAATCATCTACAATCATCATCAAACCAATCATATCAAGCACAATCCATTCAATTGGGAGTTTCTCTAACCGACAACTATCATTATATGAGCGAGTGATAGTCCAATAATCCGACGTTGTTGCTACGTCCATCCATACTTTGCCAGGGTATGAACGATCAACCAATCATGGATCAATAACCAATCAAGTCCTATCATGTCAGGATAATAAAATGGGAAACATCTGACTTTAACGGTTCGATCCCATGGGAAGCATCCGACTTTAACGGTTCAATCCCCTCCTAAGTTTGGCGACATAATTTATTGGTTCGAGTAGGGACTATACTCTTACCCAATTCGGTGCTCGATACTCCTCCCAAGACTCAATATGCTCATATCTATCAAGTGAGTAAAATACTCAAAATACTCATTTAGTCTCATTGGACTCTTTTCAAATCAACTCATTTAGTCTCATTGGAATCTTTTCAAAACTCAATCAAATCTGGCCTCCTTGGACCTTCTTTCAAATCGACTCATCTCAAATCATCAAACTCTTCTCTTTAAAATTTATACAATCTCAACTCAATCTCAAAAATCGGCATTTTTAAAGTAAAAATGCTCAACTCTTTTATACTCAAAATACTCATGTTCAAAAATAATTAAAAGACTTCTCAAACTCAACTCATGCTTAAACTCTTTTTTAAAATCATAGATGGAAATAATCATTCTTTAAAACTCAAAATAGTGTATAAATAGTTTATGCAAAAATGCTCACAATTATTTATTTAAAACTCCTTCTCAAGAGATCATTTATTTTCAAAATGCTCAAAAGACTCCAATCAATCAAATTATGCAAATCACATATCACAAAATTACATTAGACTCCAATCTACTTCATCACACAACATCCTCATCAACATAGCATCTTCTTTCACATCATCATCAAGTATTATCATTCACATCATCATCAAACATCATCATCGCATCATCATCAAATATCATCATTCACATCATCATCAAACATCAACTCCAAAATCCTTATTTAATTCTACATCCATTTATAGAAACAAAAGTGACATTCTAGATCTACCAACATTTTAATTCTTTTTATGCCATTCACATTCATAATTATTCCAATTCATTCTTCTCATTCCAATCAACACATATACCCAAACCATCCATCTCAAACTCAAGACAAATTATGACCAAAAAAGAAATCTCATCTTGGGTTCATGTGAAGGAAATCTCATCTTGGGTTCATAGCATGGATTTCGTGATGGATTTTCCTACTACAATGAGTGGTTATAATTTTATTTAGGTGGTTGTCAATAGATTGACCAAGTCATCCCATTTTCTTTCGGTTAAAGTGAAGTACATGACTTAAAAATTGGCTCAAATCTATATAAGCTAGATATTTCGGTTGTATCGAGTGTCTGTTTCTATTATTTCTGACTGAGGTTTACTATTCACTTCACACTTTTGGAGGACTCTACAACATGGTTTGGGCACTCAATCGGACATAAGTACATCTTTCACCTCAAAAGGATGGACAAACTGAGTAGGCTATTCAGATTTTGGAGGACATGCTTCAGGCATATGTGATTGAGTTTGGTACTCGTTGGGATCAATATTTGCCCTTAACAGAGTTTGCCTATAACAACAATTTTTATTCCAGCATTTACATAGATCCATTCAAGGTATAGTATGGTAGGAGATGTAGATCTTCGATTGAATTGTTCGACGTGGTTGAGATGGATACGTTTGACACCGATTTGCTTAGAGATGGGATGGAGAAAGTTCATTTGATAGAGTAGGTTGTTGATAGCTCAGAGCTGATTGAAGAGTTATGTCAATAAGAGGGTTCGAGCTTTGGAGTTTATGGCAGGAGATCATGTTTGGCTTAATTTATTACCCATGAAGGGTGTGATGAAGTTTAGGACGAAGGGAAAGCTTAGCCCTAGGTTCATTGGCCCTTTTGATATCCCCAGATTTTCGAGGCTTCAAGTACTTTCTTTTATTTTATGTTTGAGGACGAACATGATTTTTAGTGGTGGATGATGTAATAACCCTAAAGATTGTTTTTTAAAATTTTTGGAAAATTACCATTTTACCCCTCCCAATAGTTGCCTCGAGTCATTTCTGACCAATTTATGAGTTGGTTTTGAGAATTTTTTAAAAAGATGTGAATTTTTGAAGTTTTTGAATTCTTAAAGTCTTAAGTTATTTAAAAGTGATTTTTGCTACCAACCGGAGATATCAACCTCGAAATTGAATTACGTCGGTTCCATCAGCTCCAGAATGCAGAATTTGGTCTAGAAGAGTTGTCGGTTTTAGATTTGAAGTTGTTTCGGAATTTGAGGTCCTAAGTTGGAGATTTATGGAATTTTAGATCAAGAGTTAACTTTTGTTAACATGTGGAGTCTGGATGCTCAAAGTTGATTTTTGATGATACCGTTGGGTTGGATTCAGGGATTATTTTATGCCTAGGGAATGTCTTAACTAAATTTTCAGAGGTTCCGAACTCGATTTGATATTTTTGAGCCTTAAGTTAGTTTAGTTGTGACTAATCGAGTTTTGACTGAAATATACCTCGAATTAGAATTTTGGTTTCATTGAATTCTGATTGTCGAATTTAATAGGATAACATATTTATTTTATGTACACAGAGTTCTGAACAAATTCCGAGGGTCCATTTGGAGACCTTATGCTTAAATGAGATTGTTGTCATCTGGTGCATTGGCTTTTTCTCTACATTCACGGAGCACGGGCCACGTTCACGAAACACACTGTTCTCCTTCTCCGCGTTCGCATAGCATAAGACGTCAACCTCCTTCACGGAGAACAAAGGCCTGGCAACATTTATTTTTTCTGAAAAGTTTAGGGTTTTTTTATTTTTCACCATTTTGAGTATTGTAAACTCGGTAGAGGTGAATTTTAAGAGTGTAACACCCCTTAAAATGTTATTGATTCATGGATCCTTTCATTCATGAAGTCCAAATAAATTATCAAAAAAACTATTTAATTCAAGCATGAAACTTTATGGATTTTCATATCATGATTCTAATTGCATAGATTATTAAATATTTGAAGTTTAATCACCTATCTTATGTTAGTTTATGTTGGCTCTTAAATGCATTTTTTTTTTGATTTATGAAAGGTCCTTATATGAAAACATAAAAATGTTCTAAAGTATTTTGATCATAATTATTTCTCTCATTACTAAAGTATTTTGAATATATTATGATCTCTCATGCCTAAAAATATTTTTATCATATTATGATCTCTCATTACTAAAGTATTTTGATCATAATTATGTTCTCTAAAGACTAAAGTATTTTGATTATATTATGATCTCTCATGTCTAAAGTATTTTGATCATAATTATTTCTCTCATTACTAAAGTATTTTGATTATATTATGATCTCTCATGCCTAAAAATATTTTTATCATATTATGATCTCTCATTACTAAAGTATTTTGATCATAATTATGTTCTCTAAAGACTAAAGTATTTTGATTATATTATGATCTCTCATGTCTAAAGTATTTTGATCATAATTATTTCTCTCATTACTAAAGTATTTTGATTATATTATGATCTCTCATGCCTAAAAATATTTTTATCATATTATGATCTCTCATTACTAAAGTATTTTGATCATAATTATGTTCTCTAAAGACTAAAGTATTTTGATTATATTATGATCTCTCATGTCTAAAGTATTTTGATCATAATTATTTCTCTCATTACTAAAGTATTTTGATTATATTATGTTCTCTCATGTCTAAAGTATTTTGATCATAATTATTTCTCTCATGACTAAAGTATTTTGATTATATTATGTTCTCTCATGACTAAAGTATTTTGATCATGTTCTAAAGTATTTTGATCATGTTCTCTCATGCCTAAAGTATTTTTATCATATTCTAAAGTATTTTGATCATATTCTAAAAGTATTTTGATCATGTCCTCTCATGCCTAAAGTATTTTGATCATGTTCTAAAGTATTTTGATCATATTCTCTCATGCCTAAAGTAATTTGGGCATAACTTTTCATAGGATGGTCCAAATTAGGTGATTCAAATTTCTGAATAACCACAACATCATTACCTACAACTTGCATGAAGAACATATCTTAAGATTCGGATTTTAAGCAGATCAAATAAATTTATCTTTGCAAGACATAGTGCTGTGACGGAATGGAGTGTTTGTAGAATAAAATTCATATCTCAATGTAGAATGCTCCAAATTGGATGATTCTTGAACTAACTGAAACTAGACTTCTATATCTACAATTCTTATGAAGACACAAAATCCTAATAAGGAATTTATCTTATTCAAACGCAGCTTCGAAAATGGATATTCCGTTAAAAGAGATTTCATCTCACCTACCATAGAAAGATCTAGAACCATTTGACATCATCCATGACATCAAAATTCTTCATTGAATTTTCAAGATCATCCTTTATGATTATGTTTATTTATTGTTAGGTCCCTCCTCCACACCTATAAATACCCACCTTATTTCCTCATTTTATTCACCAAGCTTTCTTAAGCAACTCTTCTCTCTATATACTTCTTTACTCCTTCTCAAATATAGTTTTAGTTTTAGTAGTATAAAGATACTACTCTAGTGATTCTTATACTCCGGATAGTACACAAAATAAATCGGCGAGAAGAAAAGGCTAGGGGTCCAAGAGTGTTCCAATTCGAAGTAAAGCTTCCGATTTAAGGTATGTAAGGCTTTCATAGCATTGGATTGAGTTCGTCCATGCGCCCAATATTTAAATTTATTATAATTGAGTTATAGTTGAGTTTTATCCAAATCTTGAATTCTAAATGAAATAATTCTTCTTCTATTGAGTTTGATATATTTATGCATTAATATTATTATTATTGTTATCTCTCATATTATTGAAATTATTGTTCATGGCTACTTTCCCATGAATCCTAATTGATTTGATGTTCATGAATATTTTTATACATATTTTGAGTAAAGATGTTGGCTTTTTAATATTTTTATTGATAAAAAGAGTGATATGAATTAATACTATATATGTATTTTATTGAGTTTTGAAAGAGCAAAAGAATTGAGTTTAAATGATTTTTTGAGTAAATGATGTTTTGAGAAAGATGTTTTGATGAGATGTAAATGATGTTTTCGAAGTATAATAATTGATGAAGAGGTAATGAGATGAGTTTGATGATTTAAATTAAAGTCCAATGAGACTAGATGATGAGTTTAATATGAGCACATATTTTGGGAGTAGTATTGAGCACCGAGTTGGGTAAGAGTTTAATTGACTCAAACCCCAGAACTACGTAGCCAGCGTAGGATGGAGGCTATGCCTCTTAAGTCCCAAAAAGAGGACTTTGATGAGTGGATCCAAGATGGTGATGTCCTTTACCCTGGCAAGGTATTGGATGGATGTGGCAACGACATCGCTTCGGTGTATCATCTGTTGACACCCAATTTTGACCACTCACAACTACTTTTCGAATTGCTATTTTAATAAATAAACAAGTTTTCAAAATTATTTCTTTATTAAATAAATAATTTATATTTAATTTTATCCAATAAAACATATATATTTTTACGTTAGTGATTTATAATATTTTTACTATTTATTAATATTATAACTATTATCTTTACTATTTTTATTTTTTTTAATAACGAACCTCATATGTTCGAATATTTTAACGCATCTATTTAGCGTATATTATGTACGTGCGTATTTTGTCTATATAAAAAATATTTCTTAACTAAATTTATTTTATAATTTACTTATTATATTGCATATCTATTTTAATATATTTTATACATGTACATTGAAATTATTATTTAATGAAATTTATTATATAATTTTATATTAATCACGCACACATTTTCGTATATACATACGCATGTTATATATATATACCACTACTTAAATAAAATTTATGATATATTATAATTATTAATTAGATAGAAATCTATTCAATTTTTCTCTATTTTTATTCTAAATATAGTCTTTTCTCTAAATTAAATGCATATATAATCCAATTTAAAATCTTAAATCCACCTTTAAATCACAACCATCCATCTCATCTTTATCAAATACAAAGATCCAATCCCAACCGCTCATCCAAATTAATCAACGGTTAAGATTGCATCCCCCATTTCTAATTACAAAACCCAAAAGGTTTTTCTCTTTCTTCATTTTTTTGGGTCATCTTCTCCAAAGGAGAAGAAGACAACCATAGCCGCCGCCTGTCCCTCATCTCCCACGCTTTCCCTCTCTCTCTCTCATGCTACTCTCTTCTTCTCTCTTTTGTCGTCAGCCTCACGCCGCCGCACCATCGACGAGCAGCAACCAACAGAAGCGGCGACGACGTGCAGCAGCCCGCCTCTGCCACCAGCTCCACCAACGATGGACAGCAGCTCCTTCAGTTGCAGCAGCAGCGAACCATCAACAGCTGCAACGGCGGACAGCAGACCTTCAAGAGACGCGCAGCAGCGGCGACAACCTTTAAACCAACGACGACCCTTCAAAGCTTGGTATTTGGGCCTATATATTTTGGGATCTAATTGTTTCAAAGATGGATCTACAAGATCCGTCCCAGGTATGCTTCACTTCATCTTTTAAGTTCTTGATGATTTTGAAGATCATTGATGTCTATGTGTTCCTAGACTTACATCTTATTAAAGTGTGTTTTAATGCGGCTTATGTTCTTATTGCTATGTTTAAACTGCTTGCATATGTAAATATTAAGGTTTGACATGTAATTTTAAAATTACCATGGTTGGAGTGCTCAATTGTTTGATTTAATTCTGGGCACAACTTCAATACTTTGCGATAATGCATTGATTTGGTAAACAGTAAATACTATTTGTCTTTGTTTTATGATTCCGAACATATTTCTTAAACATATGTGGAATTCAAATTTGCTTGTTACTTATGTTAATTTAATATTTTTTATGATTTGGTGTTATTAGATTTTGTTGTTGTCTGGGCATTTTGAATAAGTTACATAAAGAATTGGTTATTTGTAGATCTTTGTCATACTTCATTTTTCTTGATTGAATTAACAGTTTGTCGAAATTAGATTGAATTATGCATTTAGTTCAATTATAATACAACTTGATTAGTTAAGTAATTACTCTTCAAGTTCGGTGAGCTCTAAATTAATTACTATAATCTTCTTAGTCTTGTATTTTAAATATTATGATTATGACTAATTCTTTGTTTGCTTAGGTTTACATACTTAATGTTCTAACTGGATTTGTTGTTACCTTATTTAACTTTTACTCGTCTCATTATGCATTACATACTTTCTTTGGTTAGCATTATTTTTTTTTTTTTTAATTGCTTGTTAAATTATGAGCATGATGTTGTCTATAATTAATTATTTTCTCTAAAGTGATTTACATAATTTTTCTACATTATTGATAGCGGGTCCCTCTGGCCATAACTTTTGACTTTTGAAAACATCCTTTTTGAATATAATTTGGAATCAAATCTGGAAAAGCAGAGGTGGATTGATTTGCTTTTGACAAAATCTTGAAAACCTTGCCATTTTCTTTGAAATAATTTATGACTTATTTGGTTTGAATTTGAAATGTGGCCGGTTGTCTTTTGACTTCATGGCCCTTCAGAGTTATCAGTATAAGAACAAACACAGAACAGACAGAGAAAAAAGGGACGAAAAACAGAGAAGAAAAAATAATTTTCTACTTTTCATTTTTTATATCTAATATTCATTACAACACAAAAGGTTTTTTTTTAACAAAAATACTTAGTGCTTTTAAGTTCTTTCTGCTGCCTCTTTGCTACTTCGACTTGTTTGGATCTCGAATAGTGCTATCACTTTCCGTTGGCATATTAATAAATTCATATTAATCGTATCCAGGTTAGTACCAATTCCCTTTATATATTGGTTTATTATTTTAAAATGTGTTCTTGCTTTGTTTGTTTGCTTTGTTGTGGTAAAATTACATAATCATGATGTACCTCTATATATTTGTATATCGCTTGTATTTTTTATGGTTTAGCAGGATTTGGATTTCAAATGCAAGACATGAAGATGTTCATTTGGAACAAGATTCAAATAGTTTTAGTTCCTGTCCTATTATTTCTATTTTTGTATTATTTTTTCTTAATTATTTTGGCATGTAATACTAAACTCTTTATATAATAAAAGGGGGAAGAATACATGGGGAGGGAATATACTTGCTACTTGCTTTAGTGATTTATTTTTAGTTCATCTTAAATTTATGTGTGCTTGAATATATGTGAAATTAGTTATACTACTCATTTCCCCATGCTTAAGTTCATTTATTCACGATACGAAAATTTTATTTTTTACAAGAGGTTTGCTTTAATAAAAAAATAATAAAATAAAAAATGATCTAAAAATAATTTGTTAAATATTATTTATCATCATATATGTTTAAAAAATAATTTGTCTATTTTATGTCTTATATTTGTTTATGACAAATCTCATTAAATAATTACTTTGATAATATTTCTACATTATAACTTGTATTTTAAGCCTAAAATCATGAATATAGTTTTAAATAATAGCTTTATCATATTAACTATTTAGACATTATATATGTAGGATCTACTAAATAATTTTGAAATGTAGTAATAATCATATTTAGATTTAAATGCCATTTTGTGTAGACATCATGTTCATAGGATTTACAATTTTAATTATATCATGTTTAAATATTTTAACTAATATTTTTAACATGCTAGTCATTTGAAAATCATGTGCATAAGATTTTATGTTAAATATCATATAGCAAATCATGTCTATAGGATTTGATGAATATTTAAGTATTTATAATATTATGGGCCTTGCTAAATATTTTTTAAGCTCGTTATATGGATGTAATAAATATTGGCAAAATATTATTAGGTAGTTTTAATATGAAATAATCCCTAGCTTGAAAGATTTTTCTTTGATATTTTATTTAGGAATCACACCAATAGAATTTTAATAATTATTTTTATATCCAAACTATGCCTATAAAATTTCAATAAATGTTTATCATGATATTATGTATAAAAATCATGTCTATAAGATTCTAACAAATATTTATCGTATTATTCCATTTTGAGGCCATGTCTACATTTTAATAAATTTTCATTTCATTTAGAAACCATATCTATAGTATTTTAATAAATCTTCAGCATGTTATTAACTAAAATCATATTAATAGGATTTATAAACACTATTAGTTAATAACTAAAATTATCAAGCATGCCTTCTTTATTACAATCGCCTTTGTAATTAACATTGCCTTCATATATTTAAAATAATGAAATTTATTGTCTATCTTATTCAAGTTTTATATTTTACAATACCTACGTCTGATTATATGCATACACATAATTATTATGACCTTCACGACTTATCTGTGTTTTCAAGCATGCTAATTAATTAATTAATCTAGAGGCTTATTTGAGATTTTATGTGCTAACTGCTTGTCCTATCTATTTTGTTTGACGATGTGTCCAATTAGGACGCCTATATTTTCTTTGGTCTAAAACCTACCCTAATAGTATATCCAATGCCTCTTGGACATTAAGTTGGGTCGATAGACACGCTTTAGGACGTTAGTTTTTATTTCTTTTAGATCGCTTTAGGATTATAATAACAAATGTACATAAGAGGGGTAGGGGTAGTTAGGCCCTTCGGAAATGATGGAAATCGACTCGAGCAGAAAAACGACAAAAACTATATTTTGTCTTTCGATTAATAAGCCGGCACTGATCCGAAGAATATGAATATATATAAATATTTTATCCTGTCTATTCTAAAATATTTTCATTGATATATATTTGGGGTAGTTTAAATGTTAAAAACTAAATTATTTTCATCTACGTATCACTAATTTCTATTGTCTTTAATTTTTTATTTTTTTATATATTTTTTTAGTTAATAATATTTATTTATCCTGTGTTAATTCTAACATTAATTGTTTAGTTTAACCTAATTAAATCCCTTAAAGAGAAACCATTTTTAAGTTCGTTTGTTTAATTTAATTAATTCATTTAATTATCTTTTTTTATTTAATCATTTTTTTAGCAAATCTATTACTCTTATAAATGATCTAAAAATATTTTAAAATTTATATTTCTTTCAAATTGTTTAATACTTTAATTATTGTTAAAACACATTTTTCCAAAGTTAGTCAAGTAATTTTCAAATCGTTGGACAACCGCATGTTAGCGGCTATTTTAAGTGCTAAAACCTTCTTAAAATAGTAATATGAACCTCGTACCTTTTTCTCTAAATTTGTAAGACTTAAATCTGTTAGAGTCTTTTAAATTAAGTTTTCTTAATTTCTTTAAAAAATTAAGTGGCGACTCCTCTTTTACTAAAATTGATTTTTTCTTTATAAAAGTTGAAGTTGATTTTAAATTCTAGTCCATTTTTCGACATAACAGAAATGGCGACTCCGCTGGGGATTAATTAGGTTCTAACCATTAGATTTGATTGTTTATTTGACTAACTATTTGAGTTTGTAATAATTAGTAATTCTTGTTTATCTTAATTGTGCAATTATGTGTTTAATTTATATATTAAATTGTTATTTGCATTTTATAGCATTTTTCCTATTTAATGTATAGTATATTAAAGAACGATTTTGCGGTACCGCAGTCGGGCTTTTTATACTTAACCCTTTTCGGAAACGATCGACAATTTATTGATACGCCATGCGTCCAATGGTTGTCGTAAGTTCCAGCCTGAGTTGTCCGCTTGGGTTACCAGTCTTGCAAAAGCCACTCTTAGTCAATCTAGCGTAGAGCAAAGCCAAATCCCTAATTTAGTGCATTGGCCTAAGACAACCCAATACCCAAGGCGTATTGGGCCCATTAGAATGACCACCTTGAGTTCAAAACGACCCTCGGCCTAAATGGACAAGCATACATATATGTTTAAATTTGAAGGTTTTATACGCGGTTTGGCAAACCATTGTCCCTCGGGGCTGGGAGTTTTTTTTTTAGCTTAGTCTAGTCAAAGAAGGACCTTCAGTAAATGACACTTCATCCAAAAGGCGTTGCGTTCGAAGATGTCAAGAAATCAAGAAAGAAGGATTTTCCACGAAGGCTTAGTTAGGATTGTACCCCTGCGTGGGACTGACTATTTATATCCCTTTTTTCCATTTATGTATCCCCATTCAAATTATTCATAATATTTGTATAAATATAAGTTTGGGGACAATGGAATGTTTCAAATGACGTAATACATCCTTCAAATCGTTAGGCCTACCTTTGGCACAAAAAGGTCACATATCTGTTTAGGATGCGCAATAATTGTTTGTGTGCTATATGTTATAACTGTTTTGTAAATATGTTGCTTTATTTGGAGACATGCTAGTCCACTCTTTTAGATTTTTTTTAGAGCCTCATAGGCATAAATATCGAGTCACTATCGATAGTGCATCCAAATATTCAATGAGTCTTTAATTTCCCAACAAAATTCGAACTTTACACTCAAATCATAAACTTTGCTTTCTCATCTCCACAAAGAAAAAAAAAATCAAGTGGTCGAACTACGTAGGACCTGAATTCTCCTTTGTGAGATACGTAGGCAGTCTTTCAAGGCTCGGTCCCTGTTTTTGAAGTTTTCAGTTTTCCTCATTCTTTCAAAGAAATTGAGAACTTTTTCTGCATCTAAGAAAAACAAGGGTACAAAAGTTGAAACGCAAAAAAAAAATAAAAATCTGTGATTCACAAGTCAACTTTTCTCACACATTTATCATAAAATTAATTTTTGTCCGTTTACTCTTTCTTCACCCATAGATTAGTTTGTCTTAAAACAAAGCAACATTTATGTGTTTAATTCTTTATGTGATATTTTGCATTAATTATTATAAGCACAAACTAATACTTTGGCTTTTGAGTTATTTTTCTTTTTCAGGGAAAGACTAATTTATGTCGGAAAACAAACTTGCTTACTTCTCAAAGATCGAGGGTTCAACAAAGTTGTTTCTTTCTTTGTAGGGGATGTTATCAAAGGACATCATGCGATAAATGAAAGGATCTCAATTTGGAGGTCAATTCCCTCTCCCTAACTAAGAAGTTTTCTTTGTACACAGAAGAGACGACATTATTTCAAGAGAGGGGATCACGGGACAAAGAGTTCATGGGAAATAACGATGACATTAAATTTCATAAGACACCAATACACAACCTGAAAGATAAATCGGGGGAGTCTTTGACTATGAAATCTTACTCCTATATCTTGTTACTTATTTTTTTTATATAGAATGGCCCCGCTTTCACACTTTTCTCATATCTTTGCAGAAAAACTGTCCCCGACAATAGTCGGGGATGGTTATAACAACGTATGATTCTTTGAATAGTTGGAAGAATTCAAATCATAAGAGACAATCCTCAAGAAAAACACAACAACAATAACCAGAGCTCAAGAAATTGGATTTATTGGAGAAATATCAATTTGAGGAAGAAAGATATAGGATGATAAACATCCAACCTCTATATTAGATGAAGAATTAAAGAGATACATATTCCAAGAGTCTCCTAAAAATGATGTAAAATTTCAAGATAAACAAGAAATAGATACTGAGTATGACAGCATAAAATACTGAAAGCAGAGAGCTAAATATTTGGACAAATTATTGGAAACAAGTGTTCAACAGGATGCAAATACTAATTGAGAAATTATAGGAAAGCATAGAAAACATTGAAAATCAATCCTCTCCAGTAGAAGAATTATCCCAAATTCTAAAAAGAGCAGATAATTTCGTACAATTTGTCCTCCAAAATGCACCCGTTATTATCCGTCACCAGGACAATGAGTTATGTTATCTACAATTGTTTGTCAAGTCTGCACGAAGAGGACATCATCAATAAATAAATGTAAAGATTTTACTAGTACTGATGTAAAGGAATCTCGAGACTTCAAATGAGAGGTTTTGAAAAGGGGAATATTGGCAAAGAAGGGATTATTTGGGTCAAAGAATTCTCTAATATATGTTGAACCTGTGTTCAGTAAGGCAGGAGAGACAATTGGTGTAAATTACATAGGAATGGAGATAACTGATCAGATAAGGAAAAGAGAAAAAAAAAATGGCAAAATTGCAAGAAGTGATAGTTGTACAGAAAGCCAAGGAGACTGAACTTAACAGAGAAAACTATGCGAGAAAAACAAATGCTTGCAACCATGTCTCATTAGATTAGATCCTTTTGTCAGGAGTGGTCAATATGATCGAGATTTTTTCTACCATAAAATTGGATAAGGAACATCGTCAGCT
Source organism: Solanum dulcamara (assembly GCF_947179165.1). Lineage (NCBI taxonomy): Eukaryota > Viridiplantae > Streptophyta > Magnoliopsida > Solanales > Solanaceae > Solanum > Solanum dulcamara. The sequence goes on from NC_077242.1 coordinate 13,994,500, forward strand.
TGTGAATGTAATATTGTCTTCAGAAGATTTGGTTCTTCAACTAATAAATGACATCATTGGCCTTTCCAAAGTCGAATCAGGAGTAATGAAGTTGGAAGCCACAACATTCCGACCAAGAGAGGTTATAAAGCACGCTGCAGCATCTCCACAGAAAATATTAACATTGGAAGACCACACCAAGTTTGTCTAAAGCTCTAAATTATTTTATATATCATATCTGCAAGAACTACGCACACCTGATTCTCATCTCGATGAGATACGTAGGCAGCCCTTCTTGGGTTCGGTATTTCTTTTTTTAAAAAAAAAATGATTAAAAAAATAGAAAATAAATAAAATAAAAAATTGTGTACATATGTTAAGTGTCATATCTTCTTGATTGGAACGAATACAGTTAGGAGCATGCGAAATATTTGGTATGATGAAAATGATTGGCTTTGTGGTAAACCATAGCTTCTGTTGGTATCTTTCATTCGTACTTTTGTGATGCTTGAAAATTCTCTTGCGGGCATTCAAGGTAAGAATATAACCAACTTCATGGCTTCATGTGCATTGTGTGGTGAGCTTTAGATTAAAATTCAATTGCATCGCACTGTTGATCTAGAACTTGGCCTGATATGTTTGTTGAGGCGAAATCCTGAGTTATGTTTGGTTTGAGAAAGGATTGTAGGCCTTTTTTGACCCGATTGTGCCTTTCAGAGCCTACCAAATAACATTAATCCCTAGTTTTCCCACTTTGAGTCTAAAACCTTTTCTTTGGACAACCACATCTTAGCCCTTTCCCTTCTGAGTGCTTACATGCACTATCCCTCTCTTGGTCCAACCTCCTTGAGCGCACCAAAGACGCGCAAATTATAGAAGAAGATCCAACTTCGAAATTGCCAAAGGCAAAAGACGTAAAGTCTCCAAAGTCAAGAAAGCAAAGACGACTTTCTCATAAAAAAAAGAACCTCCTACAAGGTCGATGTAAGTCAAAAAGGAAACTACTCCAACAAAAAAGGAGAAACCTCAAAAAGGAACGAAAAGAGAAAAGCTCTAACAACTAAGGACTCAAAGAAGTCAAGACAAAAGAAAGAGGTGAAAAGAGGAAAAACTCTATCAAATAAAGACTCGAAGAAGTTGAGACAAAAGAAAGAGGATTAGACGTCAAAGGCGTATCAATCATCAAAAGCACAAATTCAGTGTGATGCTCAAGGAGAGATTAAGTCACTTTTATCCCAAATTAATATCCCACCCGTTCCCTTAGCCTACATTACAAACCAATAAACAAGCCCTATATGATCTCATTCCAAATATTCTCACATTAGTGGAGACTTACATGCAGGCCAAGCATATGGTATCACAGTTGCATGCGTTGAACTTTCTTGAGAGTGTGAGTGCACTTTGTAAAATGTTCTCAAAATCAAACACTTCATATATGTGCGAAATAGAACTTTCTTTATTGTGAGGGCACTTGAAACATGATGATTGGTATAATTCTAAACCTTTGTTGGAAGCAGGATGAAAAAAATCTTGTCGACACTTAAGTATGTTTGAGGTACTACTTGAAGCTATAAGAATTACCTTGAAGTCAATCTCAGTTATGAGAAAGGAAATGAGAAATATTTCTATGCATTCCTAACTGTTGATACCAATTGTAGTCAAAATTTGACTATCTCTTTACATTCACTAAAAAAAAAAAAAAAAAAAAACTCTTGCATTTGTCCTTTGAAAGTGGGTAATCCCATTAATGTGAGATGCCTATTTTACTTCATTGGATCGTCCATATCAAACTGGTGGAATATCTCGTGTTTTAAGCTGGAAATGTTGTAAGTAATACAGTTTTCCATGTCATTATGCTCATATTACACATGTGTCTACTGATTATCTTGTCTCAGATTTTGCAGCATTCATCATCCAGAGAATTGGAACTACATTTGACCTGATTCCTGCACCAACAGGATATGTAGGCGCCACAATGGCTCGGTCATGTTCCCCGTAAGATTTTCATTTCTCCCTTTTAATGAAAACTGGGACAGAATTTTTGAGATCTTCTCAAAAATTCAGAAGAAGATACTATCTCCAGCAAGTCAAGATTGGAGATCATGTTAATATATGCAACTGGGACAGAATTTTTGAGAAGATCTCAAAAATTCCATCAAGAATTGTCAGAAGTTCGAAGTCAACTTCAAATAATCTCCAACATTGCTAGAATGAAGCGAACTCAAATTCAAGTTGCGAGCCACCGAGGCCTCGTATAACTTCTATCAAAGACATGAGTTCCAACGAACACGAGTTGTTCAAAAAAAAAAAAAAAAAAAAAAAAAAAATTGTCAAATCATCCAAGAAGATGACAATGCATTTCATTTCCATTGCATTTTCATTTGCCAAGAGGGCCATTCATATTTTATTTTATTCATATTATATTATCGGAGGTGGTAATATCATTTGCCAAGAAGGCCATTCATATCATATTTTATTCATATTATATTATCGGAGGTGATAATATCATTGCCAAGAGGGCCATTGCATTCATATTATATTACCGGAGGTGGTAATATCATTGCCAAGAGGGCCATTGCATTCATCATTGCCAAGAGGGTCATTGCATTTTCATTGCCAAGAGGGCCATTGCATTTTCATTGCCAAGAGGGCCATTGCATATCATTGCCAAAAGGGTCATTGCATATCATTGCCAAGAGGGCCATTGCATATCATTGCCAAGAGGGCCATTCATATTTCATTTTATTCATATTATATTACCGGAGGTGGTAATATCATTTGCCAAGAGGGCCATTCATATTTTCTTTTATTCATATTATATTACCGGAGGTGGTAATATCATTTGCCAAGAGGGCCATTTTCATTTCCATTGCATATCATTGCCAAGAGGGCCATTGCATATCATTGCCAAGAGGGCCATTGCATATCATTGCCAAGAGGGCCATTGCATATCATTGCCAAGAGGGTCATTCATATTTCATTATTCGTATTATATTACCGGAGGTGGTAATATCATTTGCCAAGAGGTCCATTGCATTTTCATTTGCCAAGAGGGCCATTGCATTTTCATTTGCCAAGAGGGCCATTGCATATCATTGCCAAGAGGGCCATTGCATTTTCATTTGCCAAGAGGGCCATTGCATTTTCATTTGCTAAGAGGGCCATTGCATATTCATTACCAAAAGGGCATTGCATTTTCATTTTCCAAGATGGCCATTGTATATTCATTGCTAAGAGGGTCAATACATATTCATTGCCAAGAAGGTCATTGCATATATCCTACCAATGGATCTTTATTTGTCCTATCGATGGACCAACATATCCTACCAATGGATCTTCATTCGTCCTACCGATGGACTTGCATTTATTTTGCCTAGTATCCTTTCAATGGATCATCATCCGTCCTATCGATGGACCAACATATCCTACCAATGGATCTTCATTCGTCCTATCAATGGACATGCAAATATCCTACCGATGGATCATCTTTATTCGTCCTACCAATGGACATGCATCATATCCTACCGATGGATCAGCTTCATTCATCCTATCGATGGACACGCATTTTGTATCCTACCAATGGATCAATTGAGATTTTCAACATACAAAAAGAATGAAAGTGTGCAAACGACATCAAAAAGGATGCAGCCCAATGTGGAATCTTTCTGTAGCTACGAACTGGACACAATCCGAAGAGGAATATCAGGCTCATAGGGCATGAGCTGAGGAACGACTTTCACCACAGTAAACCACATTTCTATCGGAAGGCGTGTGGTTATTTCGGGGTCTAACCATAATTCCAAAATCCTTATCAACCCCTTTTAAAAAGATGAAATGTGGTCGGCCAAAATTGGATTTGTCAATTTTCTTTGTCCACGATCTCTTTTATCAATCATATCCAAAGAAAGGGACAGCTGTTGACACCCAATTTTGACCACTCACAACTACTTTTCGAATTGCTATTTTAATAAATAAACAAGTTTTCAAAATTATTTCTTTATTAAATAAATAATTTATATTTAATTTTATCCAATAAAACATATATATTTTTACGTTAGTGATTTATAATATTTTTACTATTTATTAATATTATAACTATTATCTTTACTATTTTTATTTTTTTTAATAACGAACCTCATATGTTCGAATATTTTAACGCATCTATTTAGCGTATATTATGTACGTGCGTATTTTGTCTATATAAAAAATATTTCTTAACTAAATTTATTTTATAATTTACTTATTATATTGCATATCTATTTTAATACATTTTATACATGTACATTGAAATTATTATTTAATGAAATTTATTATATAATTTTATATTAATCACGCACACATTTTCGTATATACATACGCATGTTATATATATATACCACTACTTAAATAAAATTTATGATATATTATAATTATTAATTAGATAGAAATCTATTCAATTTTTCTCTATTTTTATTCTAAATATAGTCTTTTCTCTAAATTAAATGCATATATAATCCAATTTAAAATCTTAAATCCACCTTTAAATCACAACCATCCATCTCATCTTTATCAAATACAAAGATCCAATCCCAACCGCTCATCCAAATTAATCAACGGTTAAGATTGCATCCCCCATTTCTAATTACAAAACCCAAAAGGTTTTTCTCTTTCTTCATTTTTTTGGGTCATCTTCTCCAAAGGAGAAGAAGACAACCATAGCCGCCGCCTGTCCCTCATCTCCCACGCTTTCCCTCTCTCTCTCTCATGCTACTCTCTTCTTCTCTCTTTTGTCGTCAGCCTCACGCCGCCGCACCATCGACGAGCAGCAACCAACAGAAGCGGCGACGACGTGCAGCAGCCCGCCTCTGCCACCAGCTCCACCAACGATGGACAGCAGCTCCTTCAGCTGCAGCAGCAGCGAACCATCAACAGCTGCAACGGCGGACAGCAGACCTTCAAGAGACGCGCAGCAGCGGCGACAACCTGTAAACCAACGACGACCCTTCAAAGCTTGGTATTTGGGCCTATATATTTTGGGATCTAATTGTTTCAAAGACGGATCTACAAGATCCGTCCCAGGTATGCTTCACTTCATCTTTTAAGTTCTTGATGATTTTGAAGATCATTGATGTCTATGTGTTCCTAGACTTACATCTTATTAAAGTGTGTTTTAATGCGGCTTATGTTCTTATTGCTATGTTTAAACTGCTTGCATATGTAAATATTAAGGTTTGACATGTAATTTTAAAATTACCATGGTTGGAGTGCTCAATTGTTTGATTTAATTCTGGGCACAACTTCAATACTTTGCGATAATGCATTGATTTGGTAAACAGTAAATACTATTTGTCTTTGTTTTATGATTCCGAACATATTTCTTAAACATATGTGGAATTCAAATTTGCTTGTTACTTATGTTAATTTAATATTTTTTATGATTTGGTGTTATTAGATTTTGTTGTTGTCTGGGCATTTTGAATAAGTTACATAAAGAATTGGTTATTTGTAGATCTTTGTCATACTTCATTTTTCTTGATTGAATTAACAGTTTGTCGAAATTAGATTGAATTATGCATTTAGTTCAATTATAATACAACTTGATTAGTTAAGTAATTACTCTTCAAGTTCGGTGAGCTCTAAATTAATTACTATAATCTTCTTAGTCTTGTATTTTAAATATTATGATTATGACTAATTCTTTGTTTGCTTAGGTTTACATACTTAATGTTCTAACTGGATTTGTTGTTACCTTATTTAACTTTTACTCGTCTCATTATGCATTACATACTTTCTTTGGTTAGCATTATTTTTTTTTTTTTTAATTGCTTGTTAAATTATGAGCATGATGTTGTCTATAATTAATTATTTTCTCTAAAGTGATTTACATAATTTTTCTACATTATTGATAGCGGGTCCCTCTGGCCATAACTTTTGACTTTTGAAAACATCCTTTTTGAATATAATTTGGAATCAAATCTGGAAAAGCAGAGGTGGATTGATTTGCTTTTGACAAAATCTTGAAAACCTTGCCATTTTCTTTGAAATAATTTATGACTTATTTGGTTTGAATTTGAAATGTGGCCGGTTGTCTTTTGACTTCATGGCCCTTCAGAGTTATCAGTATAAGAACAAACACAGAACAGACAGAGAAAAAAGGGACGAAAAACAGAGAAGAAAAAATAATTTTCTACTTTTCATTTTTTACATCTAATATTCATTACAACACAAAAGGTTTTTTTTTAACAAAAATACTTAGTGCTTTTAAGTTCTTTCTGCTGCCTCTTTGCTACTTCGACTTGTTTGGATCTCGAATAGTGCTATCACTTTCCGTTGGCATATTAATAAATTCATATTAATCGTATCCAGGTTAGTACCAATTCCCTTTATATATTGGTTTATTATTTTAAAATGTGTTCTTGCTTTGTTTGTTTGCTTTGTTGTGGTAAAATTACATAATCATGATGTACCTCTATATATTTGTATATCGCTTGTATTTTTTATGGTTTAGCAGGATTTGGATTTCAAATGCAAGACATGAAGATGTTCATTTGGAACAAGATTCAAATAGTTTTAGTTCCTGTCCTATTATTTCTATTTTTGTATTATTTTTTCTTAATTATTTTGGCATGTAATACTAAACTCTTTATATAATAAAAGGGGGAAGAATACATGGGGAGGGAATATACTTGCTACTTGCTTTAGTGATTTATTTTTAGTTCATCTTAAATTTATGTGTGCTTGAATATATGTGAAATTAGTTATACTACTCATTTCCCCATGCTTAAGTTCATTTATTCACGATACGAAAATTTTATTTTTTACAAGAGGTTTGCTTTAATAAAAAAATAATAAAATAAAAAATGATCTAAAAATAATTTGTTAAATATTATTTATCATCATATATGTTTAAAAAATAATTTGTCTATTTTATGTCTTATATTTGTTTATGACAAATCTCATTAAATAATTACTTTGATAATATTTCTACATTATAACTTGTATTTTAAGCCTAAAATCATGAATATAGTTTTAAATAATAGCTTTATCATATTAACTATTTAGACATTATATATGTAGGATCTACTAAATAATTTTGAAATGTAGTAATAATCATATTTAGATTTAAATGCCATTTTGTGTAGACATCATGTTCATAGGATTTACAATTTTAATTATATCATGTTTAAATATTTTAACTAATATTTTTAACATGCTAGTCATTTGAAAATCATGTGCATAAGATTTTATGTTAAATATCATATAGCAAATCATGTCTATAGGATTTGATGAATATTTAAGTATTTATAATATTATGGGCCTTGCTAAATATTTTTTAAGCTCGTTATATGGATGTAATAAATATTGGCAAAATATTATTAGGTAGTTTTAATATGAAATAATCCCTAGCTTGAAAGATTTTTCTTTGATATTTTATTTAGGAATCACACCAATAGAATTTTAATAATTATTTTTATATCCAAACTATGCCTATAAAATTTCAATAAATGTTTATCATGATATTATGTATAAAAATCATGTCTATAAGATTCTAACAAATATTTATCGTATTATTCCATTTTGAGGCCATGTCTACATTTTAATAAATTTTCATTTCATTTAGAAACCATATCTATAGTATTTTAATAAATCTTCAGCATGTTATTAACTAAAATCATATTAATAGGATTTATAAACACTATTAGTTAATAACTAAAATTATCAAGCATGCCTTCTTTATTACAATCGCCTTTGTAATTAACATTGCCTTCATATATTTAAAATAATGAAATTTATTGTCTATCTTATTCAAGTTTTATATTTTACAATACCTACGTCTGATTATATGCATACACATAATTATTATGACCTTCACGACTTATCTGTGTTTTCAAGCATGCTAATTAATTAATTAATCTAGAGGCTTATTTGAGATTTTATGTGCTAACTGCTTGTCCTATCTATTTTGTTTGACGATGTGTCCAATTAGGACGCCTATATTTTCTTTGGTCTAAAACCTACCCTAATAGTATATCCAATGCCTCTTGGACATTAAGTTGGGTCGATAGACACGCTTCAGGACGTTAGTTTTTATTTCTTTTAGATCGCTTTAGGATTATAATAACAAATGTACATAGGAGGGGTAGGGGTAGTTAGGCCCTTCGGAAATGATGGAAATCGACTCGAGCAGAAAAACGACAAAAACTATATTTTGTCTTTCGATTAATAAGCCGGCACTGATCCGAAGAATATGAATATATATAAATATTTTATCCTGTCTATTCTAAAATATTTTCATTGATATATATTTGGGGTAGTTTAAATGTTAAAAACTAAATTATTTTCATCTACGTATCACTAATTTCTATTGTCTTTAATTTTTTATTTTTTTATATATTTTTTTAGTTAATAATATTTATTTATCCTGTGTTAATTCTAACATTAATTGTTTAGTTTAACCTAATTAAATCCCTTAAAGAGAAACCATTTTTAAGTTCGTTTGTTTAATTTAATTAATTCATTTAATTATCTTTTTTTATTTAATCATTTTTTTAGCAAATCTATTACTCTTATAAATGATCTAAAAATATTTTAAAATTTATATTTCTTTCAAATTGTTTAATACTTTAATTATTGTTAAAACACATTTTTCCAAAGTTAGTCAAGTAATTTTCAAATCGTTGGACAACCGCATGTTAGCGGCTATTTTAAGTGCTAAAACCTTCTTAAAATAGTAATATGAACCTCGTACCTTTTTCTCTAAATTTGTAAGACTTAAATCTGTTAGAGTCTTTTAAATTAAGTTTTCTTAATTTCTTTAAAAAATTAAGTGGCGACTCCTCTTTTACTAAAATTGATTTTTTCTTTATAAAAGTTGAAGTTGATTTTAAACTCTAGTCCATTTTTCGACATAACATCATCGCTAGCTCATAAGTGATGGTTGTCGGTTAGAGAAACTCCCAACTAAGTAAGCATTTCTTATTACTATTATTTTTATTATTATATTTTAAACTTGCATTACATATTGATGTTGAGATGATGTTGAGTTCTGAGATGAGTTTTCTTGAGAGGAGTTTCTTGATATTTGTCCTTACCTTCCTGCCATTTTACATACTCGTACATTCCACGTACTGATGTCATTCGACCTGCATCGTTTTATGATGCAGATACAAGTGTTAGAGATCCTTAACAGGCGCATCGTTGAAGATCATTTCTTTTCAGCTATTTGGTGAGTCCTTCTTTTATTCGAAGGAACTCCTTATCCTTTTATTATTGTTAAGTGTGATGTTTCTTTTGAGGTAGCCATGGACATGTCATTGGCACCATCTAAGAGTATTAGAGGCTTCATAGACAGAGTTTGATGATGTAATATGAGTAGTTTTCCTTAGAAACTACTTCTTCTAAGAATTATCATTTTTTTCCTTTTGATATTGATGATGACAAGCCCACATTAGTATTCTTAAGTCTTCCGCTGATGAACAAATGAGTAATGAGACCAAGTGGTTCTCTCGGAAGCCAGAGATGGTTTCTGAGTGCCGGTCACGCCTAAGGTACCCTCTCGGGTCGTGACAAACTTGGTATCAGAGCATAGAGTTCAAGAGTCCTAGGGTGTCTATGAAGCCGTGTCTAGTAGAATATTGCTTATGGGTATGTCGTGCACCACACTTATAATCAAGAGGCTATAGGACATTAGAAAAGTTTCCCTTCTCTCATGATCTATGTCGTGCGATAGAGCATAATCTAGGTCTTTTCCCCTCTAACAATTGTTCTTTGCGATTTTTAGAAGATGTCTTCAAGAAGAGTTCCAATCCTAAGGGAGATTGATGTTAATGAAAGTGGTATTCTTGTACAAAATGGACTGGAATCATCATTGATATCGAATGTAAAAGTAAGGCAAGACATGGGTCCAGTCTTAGTTAAATAAAAGAAATTGGTGGTTGATAAGAAGTTCAAAGTTCTCTCACAAGGGGGAGATAGAGTACCTAGTTATCAAGGTCGGTTGTTTGTTCTAATGTTAATGATATTAGGCGAGGCATAATAGAGAGAGAGAGCGGCAGTTTCGTATAGTGATGATGTTGGCATGCTTATTCCATTTAAGATTATAGAAATGAAAGAAGAGCTACTTGGATCTTGGTGTGTGCATTAGCTAGGTAAGAGTATATTGGTATGCCCTTGATAGGAGTAAATTCAAATGTGGATGTACAACAGCTAAGGTAGGCATGGAAATTCTTAAGTGATGTTGACTTCAAGAGATTCGTAAAGTGGTTAACGGTAGGCTTGAATGCGTGATTGTAGATATGTGAGTGATTGTAGTAGGCTACTGATGACTTCTTGTTAAGAGTTTCAAATGAGTCTATTAGAATGGTTATAGAACTAGGCTTAAATGTGACATTGTTGGAATGTGGGTAAATGTACGATGTATTGAGAAATTGATGTCTTGATAAATTCACACTTGATGTCTCTTAGTTTCATCTTCATTCGAGGACGAATGATCCCAAGGGGGAGATATTGTAACACCCCTTAAAATGTTATTGATTCATGGATCCTTTCATTCATGAAGTCCAAATAAATTATCAAAAAAACTATTTAATTCAAGCATGAAACTTTATGGATTTTCATATCATGCTTCTAATTGCATAGATTATTAAATATTTGAAGTTTAATCACCTATCTTATGTTAGTTTATGTTGGCTCTTAAATGCATTTTTTTTTTGATTTATGAAAGGTCCTTATATGAAAACATAAAAATGTTCTAAAGTATTTTGATCATAATTATTTCTCTCATTACTAAAGTATTTTGAATATATTATGATCTCTCATGCCTAAAAATATTTTTATCATATTATGATCTCTCATTACTAAAGTATTTTGATCATAATTATGTTCTCTAAAGACTAAAGTATTTTGATTATATTATGATCTCTCATGTCTAAAGTATTTTGATCATAATTATTTCTCTCATTACTAAAGTATTTTGATTATATTATGATCTCTCATGCCTAAAAATATTTTTATCATATTATGATCTCTCATTACTAAAGTATTTTGATCATAATTATGTTCTCTAAAGACTAAAGTATTTTGATTATATTATGATCTCTCATGTCTAAAGTATTTTGATCATAATTATTTCTCTCATTACTAAAGTATTTTGATTATATTATGATCTCTCATGCCTAAAAATATTTTTATCATATTATGATCTCTCATTACTAAAGTATTTTGATCATAATTATGTTCTCTAAAGACTAAAGTATTTTGATTATATTATGATCTCTCATGTCTAAAGTATTTTGATCATAATTATTTCCCTTATGACTAAAGTATTTTGATTATATTATGTTCTCTCATGTCTAAAGTATTTTGATCATAATTATTTCTCTCATGACTAAAGTATTTTGATTATATTATGTTCTCTCATGACTAAAGTATTTTGATCATGTTCTAAAGTATTTTGATCATGTTCTCTCATGCCTAAAGTATTTTTATCATATTCTAAAGTATTTTGATCATATTCTAAAAGTATTTTGATCATGTCCTCTCATGCCTAAAGTATTTTGATCATGTTCTAAAGTATTTTGATCATATTCTCTCATGCCTAAAGTAATTTGGGCATAACTTTTCATAGGATGGTCCAAATTAGGTGATTCAAATTTCTGAATAACCACAACATCATTACCTACAACTTGCATGAAGAACATATCTTAAGATTCGGATTTTAAGCAGATCAAATAAATTTATCTTTGCAAGACATAGTGCTGTGACGGAATGGAGTGTTTGTAGAATAAAATTCATATCTCAATGTAGAATGCTCCAAATTGGATGATTCTTGAACTAACTGAAACTAGACTTCTATATCTACAATTCTTATGAAGACACAAAATCCTAATAAGGAATTTATCTTATTCAAACGCAGCTTCGAAAATGGATATTCCGTTAAAAGAGATTTCATCTCACCTACCATAGAAAGATCTAGAACCATTTGACATCATCCATGACATCAAAATTCTTCATTGAATTTTCAAGATCATCCTTTATGATTATGTTTATTTATTGTTAGGTCCCTCCTCCACACCTATAAATACCCACCTTATTTCCTCATTTTATTCACCAAGCTTTCTTAAGCAACTCTTCTCTCTATATACTTCTTTACTCCTTCTCAAATATAGTTTTAGTTTTAGTAGTATAAAGATACTACTCTAGTGATTCTTATACTCCGGATAGTACACAAAATAAATCGGCGAGAAGAAAAGGCTAGGGGTCCAAGAGTGTTCCAATTCGAAGTAAAGCTTCCGATTTAAGGTATGTAAGGCTTTCATAGCATTGGATTGAGTTCGTCCATGCGCCCAATATTTAAATTTATTATAATTGAGTTATAGTTGAGTTTTATCCAAATCTTGAATTCTAAATGAAATAATTCTTCTTCTATTGAGTTTGATATATTTATGCATTAATATTATTATTATTGTTATCTCTCATATTATTGAAATTATTGTTCATGGCTACTTTCCCATGAATCCTAATTGATTTGATGTTCATGAATATTTTTATACATATTTTGAGTAAAGATGTTGGCTTTTTAATATTTTTATTGATAAAAAGAGTGATATGAATTAATACTATATATGTATTTTATTGAGTTTTGAAAGAGCAAAAGAATTGAGTTTAAATGATTTTTTGAGTAAATGATGTTTTGAGAAAGATGTTTTGATGAGATGTAAATGATGTTTTCGAAGTATAATAATTGATGAAGAGGTAATGAGATGAGTTTGATGATTTAAATTAAAGTCCAATGAGACTAGATGATGAGTTTAATATGAGCACATATTTTGGGAGTAGTATTGAGCACCGAGTTGGGTAAGAGTTTAATTGACTCAAACCCCAGAACTACGTAGCCAGCGTAGGATGGAGGCTATGCCTCTTAAGTCCCAAAAAGAGGACTTTGATGAGTGGATCCAAGATGGTGATGTCCTTTACCCTGGCAAGGTATTGGATGGATGTGGCAACGACATCGCTTCGGTGTATCATCGCTAGCTCATAAGTGATGGTTGTCGGTTAGAGAAACTCCCAACTAAGTAAGCATTTCTTATTACTATTATTTTTATTATTATATTTTAAACTTGCATTACATATTGATGTTGAGATGATGTTGAGTTCTGAGATGAGTTTTCTTGAGAGGAGTTTCTTGATATCTGTCCTTACCTTCCTGCCATTTTACATACTCGTACATTCCACGTACTGATGTCATTCGACCTGCATTGTTTTATGATGCAGATACAAGTGTTAGAGATCCTTAACAGGCGCATCGTTGAAGATCATTTCTTTTCAGCTATTTGGTGAGTCCTTCTTTTATTCGAAGGAACTCCTTATCCTTTTATTATTGTTAAGTGTGATGTTTCTTTTGAGGTAGCCATGGACATGTCATTGGCACCATCTAAGAGTATTAGAGGCTTCATAGACAGAGTTTGATGATGTAATATGAGTAGTTTTCCTTAGAAACTATTTCTTCTAAGAATTATCATTTTTTTTCCTTTTGATATTGATGATGACAAGCCCACATTAGTATTCTTAAGTCTTCCGCTGATGAACAAATGAGTAATGAGACCAAGTGGTTCTCTCGGAAGCCAGAGATGGTTTCTGAGTGCCGGTCACGCCGAGGGTACCCTCTCGGGTCGTGACAAAGAGTATTTCAAGAAACTTCGATTGGGTAAGTGATTTCAATCTATAATCTTCATTATCCATAATCAAGATTTTTACCTTTAATTATATTCTTGGTTTTGAACTTCAAATTTTGGGAGTTTTTCAAGAATTCAAAGTTTTTCTTAAAATGATGTTTATCGGCTGATTTCAACTCCAATTTCAAAATTGTTTTCACCATTGATGTTTAAGTACTTGGAGGAACATTTTAATGTAAAAAATTTCAAAATTACCCTTCATTTTTGAGATCGAGATATTCCCTCATCGATTTCGGCTCGATTTTCAAAATTGATGAATTGGGCAAGTCTTTTTGCTCGTGTTCTTATTGTGAATTCATATTTGAATAGATTTTGTTGATTTAGATAACCAACGAAAGGGGAAGACTCAAGTTTTGAAATAGATTGAGCTCGAATTGAGGGAAGTGAATTCTTTAAACTTTCATTAAACTTGTAGCATTTTGTGCTTCTTGCTATGTGTGTTGGGGAGTAATTAGATTCGATTTTGGGGTTACTTGTGAACGTTGGATAATTCCAAGAAAGATGAAATGAACAGTAAAAAAAGCAATTTGATGACTTTCATGGATGTATTTGACATGATTAATGAAATTGACTTCCATGACATTGTTGAAGATTTGACTATATAGAAAATTTTCCAATAATACGATATTCAAGAAGTCATGAATAGTACGGAGACACATATTCCGTCACTTATTTTATTTTTTTAATTCATGTGAAATATTGTTGGATCGAATATTTTATTCGTATTTTATTTAGCTTGTTCATATTTAATCCAATCCGTTTATTTGTCATTACTATTAGTTTCTTATTACTCTTTTAATGAAAATTCTTTTAATGAAAATTCTTCCTTTTGCTATTGACATTGTCAAAATCATGAGAATTACATGTTTAGGTAGATTCATGCCATTACATTAATTAATATTTTTTCTGTCTTAATTTAAGTATTTTAGTTTAATTAAGCACAAAATTTAAGAAATAATAGAAGACTTAAATTAAGGATGCGTGTAGTCCTTTAAATGATTCCGTGATTTTAAACTTGCCATTTAGAATCTTAAAATTGGAAAACTTTCTTAATATAGAAAATGACACTATATTTAATACCCTGCGTTTTCCTTTTGGTTTTCATGTATACTAAAAATATTTGTTCTAAAATAATTGTTAATTTAAACAATTAAGAGAGAATTAATTTTTCTTTTCCAAACTTTGCTCTTAACATTAATTATTCTAGAATTAAGAGACACATAAATAGATAAAAATTAAAGAATTAATAAATGGTATATTAATCAAACAACACTTCTAATAAATATTTTCTTAAAGTTTATATAAAATCTTATCTTGACAACTAAAAGAAAACAACTAAAAGAAAACGAATGAAGTACACATCAAAGAGAAAAGTAAGACTTAAATTGAAGACATAAAGGAGTACTTAAAAAGACTTGAATATAGAGAGAGACACTATATTTGACACTAATCAAAGAGAAAAGTTATAAGATACTTAAACTAGATATACAAAAATAATAAAATATAGAAATAGACACTCTATTTGATATACATCAAAGAGAAAAATACATCAAAGAGAAAAGTAAAAGCACTGAAATTTGATACAGAAGGAGTACTAAGAAAGACTTAAATATTTTTTTTTTAAAACACTCTATTTAATACAGATATCAACGGAAAGAATCGAGGTTGATTTCTTTGTAATAAGGAATGCAGTTGAAATAGCTGTCTTAGCCTTCTTTGATCAAGATCGCTCCCACACCTATAGCGTTCGAGATCGGCCTTCACGGAATGGAAGAATCGTTCAGATAATTTTGAATCGCCCCGAAACGCGCGCAGCAGCACCGACGGCTTTTGAATAAGAAGAACTAAAATACCAATCAAGGGAAGAAGGTCGGTAATCACAGAAAAATAAGACACTTATATTAAATACAGAAGTACTTAGATAGACTTAAATAAGGATTCCTATTTATAATGGGAACACATGAACTAACGTTATGCCGCGGGTGCCACTTTTGCTCCATCATCATCGTCGTCATCATCACTTTCAAACTCTCTATTCAAATAGAAGCTAATTACCGGCCTTGCTAATTCTATCCTGCTGCTGTTAGGACGAAAAGGATATATCTGAGCCATTTCTACGATAAATCTTAAAAAAATACTAGTTTGATAGTGATGAAGAGATATATATGTGATTGACTACAAACAATTTATCCTGTTATTTATAGCATTGATATGAGTGGCATTTGCAGAAAATATCGACCCATTTTTTCCAGTCCCAACTCCCAAGGATCTGTCGTATCTTTAATACGTGTAGTAGTGTTGATTGAATCTTTTGTTAAGACCGCACATTGTGATGGCATGAGGTAAGCTCATGGTAGCTACTTGTTTTCACAATCCACACGTGCTTATCCCCTTTCATGCACACTCTTTTTCTTCAGATGATTTGCCAGCTTGGAAATATATGTGTATGTACTCAGAAAGGCCAAAATAACTAAAGAAAATGATATTATTTTCTGTTTCTGTTTTAATTTATGTGATACATTTTTATTTTATTTATTTTAGAGAAATTGATACACTTCTTGTTCGGTCCTTCTCCTGATTTTTTTTACCATAATTGGATTTTTCTTTTGGTAAAAGAAAAACACAATATTTTCATATTTGCCTAGTCCTTTCTCTGGTAGGAAAAAAGGTTATGACTATATAAATAGAGGTGCATTCTAACTTGGTAGCACTCACAATGTAGGTAGTCTTAAAGGCTTTGAGATCTATATAGCGGGAGAAATTGTGAGACACAAGTGGTACATGCATTATCTTCTTAAATTTTTGTGTCTCATTTGATATATTTCTCGTTTATCTTCTTACTTATGGTCTTCCGTTTACTTTGCTAGCTTTCGCATGACACTTGATTATTTGGGTCCTAATACTTCTAAATTTGAAAACATTAATTTTACTTTCTTTATTTTATCCAATGAGAAACTTTTATAACTATACAAATATTATGACATGTTGAAGTCAAAACTTTTATAGCCACATATATGACATGACATGTTTTAGATAATAAATTTTAAAAGTTTTATTTTTTAAACTCTGTATAATTTAAATGGCATCACATAAATTGAAAAGGAGAGAGTAAAAACTATCACTAGTAAGCCTATTAATGGATCGAAATGGGTCCAACCTAACCTCCTAAGGTGAGCATATCAGCTTGAGGCTGCATTTATGTTGCTCTCAAACGCACATTCAAATAGACATGATAGACAAGTAATAATCATAACAACAGAACGGTATTAGCTACGAAATTTAGATAGAGAACTCATGTTCCTAGCTAATTTACATCATTAGCATCCGATTTTGCTCGAAGTATCTTGTCTCCTAGCAAACGTTTTGGTCTGAAAATTTAGTCAAATAATAGCTAGGAATTAGCCAAAAAATTAGTTAAATATATTTGTAAGACATGTAAATTATCCTTAAAAAAATAATCAAAGTCATATTTCGTAAGAGTCCGTTTGAATTGGCTTAAAAAATAATTTTTAAGTCAAAAAAAAAAAATAGGGGGAGAGTGTGTGTGTGTGTGGCGGGGGGGAGGGGGGGAACTTTTAACTTTTAACTTCTTTTTGTAAATTCTAATTTATTTTAAACACTTTTTTGATTTGTCAACCAGTTCTAAAAATTCAAAAATAACTCAAAAGTTGGTTTGACCACAAACCATTAAGCCAATTCATATAGACTCTAAATATAGAATGATGTTATCTTTTAATAAATATGGAATCCAATAATAATAAGCAACAACACCCATATCAATGAATTTGAAAATCGAGTCCCCGGTGACCTCAAAAATTCATTTATGAGGGTTAGGGCTAAATCTAGAAATTTATATAAAATTACGTTTCCTAAATATTTGGAACTCACTGGTGAAAACCAATTAAAAAACGGAGTTCAACTCCATCTCCAAAAGCCCAAAACATAAGATCAAAGTTCATGAACAAAATTTCTAATAGCAGGATCCGAAATCCCGACTCAAATCTGAAATATCTTACCATGCTTAGGAAAGATCAAATATGAAATTTCATTGAAAAATGAATTAAAATCGGTCTTGAAATCTTCAATTTATCAAACATTAGCTTTATCGGGAAAATTCTAAATTACACGCAGTTAATATGATGAAAATAATTGATGAATCAACAAGTTTATTCCAAAATCAGTTTACCCATAACATAAGGATCCTAAATATACCTATTTTTTTTTATCAAAAACATAGTCCAAATCAATAAAATTTCAATTTTCTCCAAGAAATTTACGGATAGGGAAAGAAAATCAGATTAAGAAATCATGAAAAATGCCAAATTGAGGATTGAATACTAATCCCCATATTAAATCGAGAAGAAAGCCAAAAGAATCACTTCATTCCGAGCTCTACGACTCCCAATATGGTTAAAATACCAAATGAACACAATCTGAAATTTAAATACCTAAACAATAATGTTTTGCATCAGAAATCAGCACTTAAATTTTCACTAAAAAGGATGTAACTCTCTAATACAATAGTGAAATGACCCGATTCTATTTTCTGAATCTTCCAAATAATAATACGGACTTACTCGTTTAATCAAAGCTCAACTTTGTGCTCCTTTGCCTCATAAAATATTGTTTCTCCTTGGTAAATAACTATTTCATATTTTGCGATAAAAGTTCAATCTCGACTTAACGAAAATGCAAAAACTTTTCAAATTAATCCTATAATTTATGCTCAAACTTTCAGAAGTTTTGAAATATTTTTTCTTTCCTTAAAACTAATAACAAATCTTTTTGTTGACACAAATTGTTGAAACAACGCCAAATCAACCAAAAAGCTTCAAACCTCACCCAAACTTCATCCGGAACATTCGAAAATAAACCAAATATACTACTAGTTTGAAAATGATAGTTCAAACACAATAAAATCATCAAAACACTCAAACAAGATCACCTTAACCCAATGTTGACCAAAGTCAATTTTAACTTAAAAATCTCCAAATTTTCAAATAAAGACATAAAACTCACATAAACATTTCAGAAACTAAACCAAGCATTCACCTAGACCAACTATCACCATTCAGACCTAGTGAAATCATCAAAACTCAAAAATGACCTTTCTAACCTCAAACGTTGACTAAAATCAAACTTTAGCCTTAACTTTTTTCGCATCTCGTCTAATGGCTCAAAATCAAACCAAAAGCCTTGGGGCCCAAACTAATAGTATATATAGACCAAAATTCACATTTCGAGTCTAACGGAACTGTCGGAATTCCATTCTAAGCTTTTTATAACCAAATGTTTATTTTGGTCAACTATCTTATGCTTTCAACGTTCAAAACACAAAAACTCTTACAAAACTCACCTAAATATCTCAAGACCTGGGCCAATAGTCCTACTAACTCAAAAGTTACGATTCGAAGCTAATGGAGCTGACGAAATTTTAATCCGAGACTCGGAACTTCAAGTGTTGACTAAAGTCAATCATTTCAACTTTAAAACATCCAAAACTTTCAAAAATCTCAGCTTTTTTATTCGGTTTCAAATCTAACCTCCTCTACTGATCAAATATGACTCGGGACAACTATCTAGAGGGGTAAAAATAATAATATTCTTAGAATTTTCAAAAATGACCTTCGGAATTGTCACAAAAGATGAATGGATGGAGTATATTACTGAACCTTTAATTTGGCTCAACTTTGTTACCAATTTAGGAGTAAAATATGCAGTGACCTTCATAACATGAATAGATTTGAGCAAACTATGCTCAATCAATAAAGTACAACAATCAAAAGAACAAGTACAATTAATTAATTTATCAGACTTATGAGCAGCATTCAAAGGAACAACAATCATACAAGTCACTCCCCTCTTTGTCAGCACATTCAGAGCAATTAAAGAAGCAATATGGAGTACAATCTCCTGCATTTCCAGATTTGCAGCAAATTGCGAGGAATACAATCATCACTAAAACTATTATTAACACAAATTGATTGCTGCTTTTCTTTGCCATTTCTTCCTCTCAATGCTTAAACATTATATATCCCCTAGTTCTCCAAATTTATACATGGAGAAATGCAGCCTTTCACATACAATATATTATAAAAAATAAAGAAGATTATTTTAATTAAAAGTGGTGAAAGGAAGGAAAAGACCAGTCTTGACATATATAATTCATAGCACGTTATTCAAAATTATAAAGAATAGACCCAATCATACATAATTTTACATTTTATTTTTTGTAGTATAAGGAATTGTTCCACATGTATTGTATTTTTTTTAGTGGAACTTGCAAGTATTAAATACAATTTAAATACTCTTCCATCCAAGAATAGAGGCATATATACACTAGATATAGGAGCGCTCGTGCTAGCACGGCCAAATAGTTATTTCTGATATTTTAATTTATGTAACACAAATGAAATTTTGAGAGTCATGTAATTTTTTATTTAAATTATTAATTATTGTGATTTATAGTATTTTTAAAATTTTAAAATAATCTACGTTACCCCTCTGTCCCAATTTAAATGGCACGGATAGAATTTCAAGAATAAATATTTTAAGTTGTTAATCATTGTGATTTATTATTTTTTTATGTAATTTGTAAATAATATATCTAATTTTATGTGGCATTGATTAAATTTTGTGAGTCAACAAAATTTTGTATGTCTTTTAAATATTTTAAGTTGTTAATTATTGTGATTCATGTTACTTTTTACAATATTTAAAAATAATATATGTTACTTTTTCTATCTTAATTTAGGTGGTACAGATAGAATTTTGAGAGTAAGCCATTTTTTTGTGTATATATCTTTAAATGTTTTAAGTTATTAATTATTGTGATTTATAGTATTTTTTACTTAATTTTCAAATATGTAACAAACTAAAAAGAAAAGTAAGACAAACAAATGAAATGGGTGGCGATATTTCAATTATCATACTATTTTGTTTTTGTTGTTGTTATTGTTTCTTTCGTGTAGATTTTACACTGTCTTTCGTATCAATTGTTATGCTTTCGTCACTGTTATCTTCTTCTTTTACTTGGGTTTGATACACTTGAGTCAAGGATCTTTCGGACATAATCTTTCTACTTTCATAAAATAATAATAAAATCTACATACACTCTATCTTACCCAGATTCCACTTAATATGAGTTTAGTAGGTATGTTGTTACGTTGTTGTAGTTGCATTTTAAAATAAAAATTCAAATTAGTGGTCTTCAGTTGATAGAGGCACTAATTGTTCCCTTCCCGTGCTTCCAACTTTTTCTTTTTGTTATAATTAGATTTGGTTCAATTACCGTGTGCATTCGGTTTTTTTGGGTCGATTTTGTGTTATTTGGTTTTGATTTTTTTGTTTTTGATTTTGAAAAAGTGTAATTCAATTTAAATCAAGAAAAATGGTTTGGTTCGATTTTTTACTTTTCGATTTGGTTTTTTCAGTTCGGTTGTTTAATTATGTCAATAATTAATAGGATAGACAAAGTTATATTTGCATGCTAAAAAAAATAAAATTACATACAAGGAAAAGTAATAATATTAAATCTCTTAAATATACTTTCTAATATAAGTCATGAGTAAAACTTTAAAACACAATAACTTAAATTATACCAATAGATATCTAAACATAAAATCTAAACTAAATCATAATGAAGCTTTCAATGAAACGAACTCTAATTTAAAAATATTATAACCTAATATCTATAATTTAGGGAAATAAGAATGGCTAGTGAATTGGTCTTAGTCCTAGTATGATAAATTACTAACCCTAATAAAAATCATCTAACTAAAAAAGGGGATGAAATTGATTAATTATAACTTTAATTCTTAACCTAAATATTATATATGCAGTTAGTAATATAATTTGCTGTTTTCGGTTTTTATTTTCCTAAATTCGAAATCAAATCAAAAAAAGTAATTTTTTAATTCGAAACCAAATCAAAAAAACAATTCAAATTAAAATTTGGTTTAATTTAATTTGGTTTTTCTGTTTAATCTAAATAATGCACGCCCCTAATAACGAGCGGAAAAATAACATAACCTAGTATATGTATAAAAATATAGATATATCTAAGTCCTAAGATATGCATTTTGTTTTAATTTGCATCCTATCCTATTTTGTTTTAAATATTTTGCATTCTAACCTTCTTATTTCCTTATACAACAATCAAATCACGTTTTATCTAAAAAAAAAAACAATCATGAGGGTAAAATAGAAATTACAAATTATAATATCTTATTTTTTTGGTTTTGCTATTAATTATTATATTTTTCTCTATTTTTTTAATAACTGCTTTGATTTATTTGAATCAATTTTTTTAAAAAAATAACATTACTATCTCAAATAGATAATGATAAGACATGAGTACATTATTTCAAAAACGTATAGAAGAATCTACTATTAAGTACAATTAATTGATTTAGCAGACTTATGAGCAGCATTGGAAGGAACAACAATCATACAAGTCACTCCCCTCTTTGTCAGCACATTCAGAGCAATTAAAAAAGCAATAGGGGGTACAATCTCCTGCATTTCCAATTTCGCAGCAAATTGCAAGGAATACAATCATCACAAAAATTATTATTAACACAAATTGATTGCTGCTTTTCTTTGCCATTTCTTCCTCTCAATGCTTGAACAATGTATACATCCCCTAGCCCTCCAAATTTATACATGGAGAAATGTAGCCTTTCACCTACAATATATTATTGAAAAAAAAAAAGATTCTTGACATAGTTCATAGCACGTTGTTCAAAATTATATAGAACAGAGCAATCATACATAATTTTACATATTTTTTTATAGTATAAGGAATTTTTCCACATGTATTTCATTTTTTTAGTGCAACTTGCAAGTATAAAATACAATTTAAGTACTCTTCCATCCAAAAATAGAGGTATATATAAATACAATTTGTCCCTCCCTTTCTTCTCTAGGGTGTTTCCTTTCTCGTTGAAGACTCAATCTAGATAGAACATTATTCAATAAATAAAGAATAATAGTAATATTACAACCAACAAGCATTGACAAACAGGCTAAGTGAAAAACATAAAGTCTTCTCTGAATCTGTCAAACACAACCTTATAGTACTACTGGCTCAAAATTCTATTATGCTGAAAGCTAAATGGAGATCAAACAGGATCGCAGTCTAAGTAATAAACAACTTCAGCTTCAGTTGATGCCCCGCGAAATTCTGCCAGAGGCCAAGATCATGGTCTGATTGAAGATTTGGAAGATTAAGCAGGATTGTGATATGGATTCTAATCTACATTATCACACTTCTGCTCTAGAAGATGTCCGCTGAAAATAAGATAATTATCAATGCAACTATCAATGCAACTATTAATCCTTCCCCGGACCCTGCGCATAGCGGGAGCTTAAGTGCACCAGGCTGCCCTTTATACATGTAAGAGATGTAAGAATTATAGTAGGGATTTTGTTATCTAGTCTCGGCGAGTATTTGGAGAGATTTTTTTATCTTGCTTGATTACCATTTCGACCATTGCTGGAGACTGCATTTCAGCCCCTGCTCCTGTTACATTGTAAATTTTAACTGTCCTCAGGTGATTAAATGTTGTATCTGAGAAGCTTGCACGAATCTCATCAATAACATCCCAAGGCACAAATTGATAATACTCCCCATCAGGGTCAATACACACCTAAGAAAGATCAAGAAAGTCATTACATATAAAAAAAAAACATATATAGAAGAGAAAGAGAGAAAAGTAATTATTATTAACAATCTCAATTTCAATTTCCCCTATAAACGGGGAGCTTCTTATCAAGCAAAGAGCAAACGAAAGCTCAAAGAGTGATCCAAGATATGCAAAGGTGTTTTAGACAATTAAGAGCAAAGGGAAGCCTTGTTGGTATAACATCAACTGGTCCATGTCAAAAATCAGGATGACTCAAGCCCAAAAGATGGTACATCTGTGAAAATGCATTACAATTAAGTCATTAAGCAACATTACCTGGAAATGGAATTGATTCCAATAAAGATTCTCGAGAGCAGGAATAGACTCAAAAATCTTGGCAAGATCATGTTTCGTCTTGATAGAAAATTTTGTTAGCTCATATGAAACTTTGGAAAGAAGAGGGACACTTTTAAATTTATGTTTCCTTTGAAGTAAAATGAACTCAGATTGAGAGCACTAAATTTAATGTGGTTCGAATCTTCGTCATGTTTCAGCACCAAATGCTCAAGCAACGGGCAATGAGTGATTAAACTCCCAAGAATTTCAGAAGAAATTGTGACTCAATTAGTTCTAGGCTAATTAACCTATCAATTCTCTTAAATAGTGGCGGAAGACGTATTAGACAATGCTCGAGAAACATATGCCTCAATTGCGAACATGTGAAGAATGAAGAAGGTAAGTTGTATCTGTTACCTATCCGAAGTTTAAGAACACCATGTTGAATGCCATTCCTAGAGAGGAAATGTATCAAGTTGTTAATATTAGGACATATTTCAGATCTGGAATATCGAGGGTAAACTTGGTAATTGGTCCAGCATGAAAGTCCAAGAGGTGATAAACAATGTTAGTAAATTCAATTGTAGGGGAAAGTAAGTCCTTTGTTGTTTCCCAAAGCATTTGATCAAGTTTCAATTGCGGAAGTCTACACCAGTTATATCTTCATTTCCTTAATAATACATTTGTCCTCACAACATCTTGTAAAGGCAACCTTATTAAAATTTCATCCATTACACTATAAAGAAGGTCTCTAAGTACAACAAGGGGAGGTAAACGTTGTGTTATCCCGTTATGAGGCATCGCATTTTTAATGATCCTGAAGGTCATTTTTAGTATTTTTTATAAAATAAGCGCATTACTCATTTCCGTAGTTGCCCCGAGTCATGATTGATCAGTTTTCGAAGTTAGTTTTGGGAAATTCTTTGAAAAGTGAGTTTTTGGAAGTTTTGAGATTTTAAAGACTTAAAGTGTTCAAAAGTGGTTTCTGGTATCAGCGGAGCTACTAGCCTCGGAATGAAATTCCGTCAATTCCATCATCTCCAGAATGTGCAATTTATACTAGAAGAGTTGACGGAATTAGATTTGAAGTTGTAATGTGGATTTGAGGTAATGTGGATTTGAGGTCCTAAGTTGGAAATTCTTGAATTTTTGATCATAGAGTTGACTTTGGTCAACATTCGGAGTTTCCATACTCGGAATGGAATTCTGAAAACTCCATTGGATTTGGAGGATGATTTTAGGCCTAAAGTGGTCTTGACTGAATTTTTAGAGGTCCCGAGCTCGATTTGGTATTTTTAGGCCTAAAGTTAGTTTAGTTGAGACTAATTGGATTTTGGGTCAAGAGGGCCTCGAATTCAAATTTTGACGGTTCCATTGAGTCTAAAATATTATTTTCAAGCTAGAAGCATATTTGGTTTGTGTTCAGAAAGTTTCAGATGAGTTTTGGGTGGGTTTTTAAGCTTCTTGGGTGCTTTGGCGCTGTTACAACAAATTGTGGTAACTAAAAGGTTCATTATTAGTATTAAAGATCAAAAAATTATTCCAAAACTTCTAAAAATTTAAGCATGAATTATAGGCCACACGTCCGTGGCAGAGTTATCTATGAGAGAGATGGGATCGGGTCACATGTTCGTGGTGGATACGTTGTCCTTGTGTGGCCCCTTGGGTTCCGGTCTGTTATGTAGCGGATGTGTATCATTAGGACAAATATACATCACTTTACGTGACATCACATTGCATTGCATTGCATTACATCTTATCTGTTATCATGAAGTGTGTATATGCCCTTTTGTGTCTCTGTGATATATTTGATACTGATGTGACTTATTCGGTGATGCTATGTCACGCCCCAAGAGGGT
This sequence comes from Solanum dulcamara, assembly GCF_947179165.1. Taxonomy (NCBI): domain Eukaryota; kingdom Viridiplantae; phylum Streptophyta; class Magnoliopsida; order Solanales; family Solanaceae; genus Solanum; species Solanum dulcamara. Next base: position 14,020,012 of record NC_077242.1, read on the forward strand.
ACCCTAGGCGTGGCCGGCACTCAGAAACCATTTCTGGCTTCTAAGAGAACCACTTGGTCTCATTTCTTATTTATTCATCAGCGGAAGACTTAAGAATACTAATGTGGGCTTGTCATAATTAAAGGAAAAATAGATAATTCTTAGAAGAAGTAGTTTCTAAGGAGAACTACTCCGATTACATCATCAGACTCTGTCTATGAAGCCTCTAATACTCTTAGATGGTGCCAATGACATTTCCATGGCTACCTCAAAAGAAACATCACACTCAACAATAATAAAAGGATAAGGAGTTCCTTCGAATACAAGAAGGACTCACCAAATAGCTGAAAAGAAATGATCTTCAACGATGCGCCTGTTGAGGATCTCTAACACCTGTATCTGCATCATAAAACGATGCAGGTCGAATGACGTCAGTACGTGGAATGTACGAGTATGTAAAATGGCAGAAAGGTAAGGACAGATATCAAGAAACTCCTCTCAATAAAACTCAGCTCAGAACTCAACATCATCTCAACATCAATATGTAATGCAAGTTTAAAATATAATAATAAAAATAATAGTAATAAGCAATGCTTACTCAGTTGGGAGTTTCTCTAACCGACAACCATCACTTATGAGCTAGCGATGATACAACGAAGCGATGTCGTTGCCACATCCATCCAATACCTTGCCAGGGTAAAGGACATCACCATCTTGGATCCACTCATCAAAGTCCTCTTTTTGGGACTTAAGAGGCATAGCCTCCATCCTACGCTGGCTACGTAGTTCTGGGGTTTGAGTCAATTAAACTCTTACCCAACTCGGTTCTCAATACTACTCCCAAAATATGTGCTCATATTAAACTCATCATCTAATCTCATTGGACTTTAATTTAAATCATCAAACTCATCTCATTTCATGTTCATCAATCATTATACTTCCAAAAATATCATTTACATCTCATCAAAACATCTTGCTCAAAATATCATTTGCTCAAATTCATTCAAACTCAACTCTTTTACTCTTTCAAAACTCAATAAAATACATATATAGTATGTAACACCCCTCAAAATTTTCCCTAAGATTCGGGCCTTCTTTGTGCACATGTGGGGCCCATTATATTTATTTCGAAGTATGTGCTCGAGTTAAGATGAGTCCCTGAGGAATTTAAGAGCGTTGGAGGTGATGTGGGGTCATTGAGGACCCCTAGGACCGAGCTAAGTCCAAAAGATCCATCGTGGCTAAGTTTAGGACGAGTTCAGGTAAGGGTCGACTTTTAACGACCTTATCTTTTGAAGGACGTCAATCTGGATGGCCCACGACCTATCAAATTAAAGGTCGTCGAGTCTTCTTTCCAACGCCACCAAGAATGTAAATTTTGGAGTTCGGAGTCAAAAGATATGACGATCCTAAGATGAACTAGCACGACAGGAATTTCATTCTTGGCCTGAGTTGCAACTGTTGGGGAAATGGCCTTGGCGCTGTAAGGGCGCGACGCGCCACTATCGCTCCAAAAACATGCCTCAGTAGTTTGGTCCCTGGCGCGATGCGCCACAAAAAGTTGTGCAGGGTTTTTCAGGCCAAATTCCCAGAATTCAGAACAATGGACTTGGCGCTGTAAGGGCGCGACGCGCCACTATCGCGCCAGAAACATGCCTCAGTATTTGGTCCCTGGCGCGATGCGCCACTAAAAGTTGTGCAGGTTTTAGGCGTGATTGGCCTTGGGGCTGTAAGGGCGCGACGCGCCACTATCGCGCCAAGGGCGTTTTAGCCTATTTTCAAAACTTTTGAGGAGGGGCAATTTGGGAACTTACCCAAATTATATATATGTAACCCTTGGTCTTTTGGGAACCCATTTTGGCAGCCCCCACTCTCTCACTAAAAATACCAAGGAGCTTCTCTCTCTCTCTCTCTTCTTCATCTTCTCCATTTCCAACAAAAAGAGTCCAAGAGCTTCAAGATTTGAGTCCCCCATTGAAGACCCAACATCAAGGTTTCTTCAAAGTCTTCAAACAAGGTATGTAAGGCTATCCAAAACATGGGCTAAGTTCACCCATGTGCCCTATTCTTGCTTGAGGTTAGATATTCATGAAAAATAGAGTTCTTGGTATGGTGTATGTCTATATGAACTTTGTCTCCTATTTATATAATGCTATATGTGTTGATGTTGTTGAGCCAAGAAGTCCTTAAATTCCTTCACGATTTGTATGAATTGATGGAGATGAATTGTTGTTATGTTTTGTTGACCTCTTTAGCCATGTGAATATGTTGTTTAAGTCAATTTCCTTAAATGCGCTATTCTATTTGAATGGTTGAGTTGAAGTCATAGAGTTGTGTTAAATCTTGAGGAGATGTCATAAATGTTCATCTAGAGGAGGCTTGATTGAGTTGATATGAGAAAGGAATTGGCAATTGGACAAGGTCCTAAATGAGACTTGGCATTGTGCCTCAATTGAATTGCAAATGAGAACCGAGTTGATGAGGTGGTATTGTACCACATGAAACTAGCCGTGAGGGCTTGTTTGAGATGATTTGAGGAGTCTTATGAGCATATAGTCATGGGAGGAGTATCGAGCACCGAAGCGGGTGAGAGTATAGTCCATACTCGAACCCAGAAACTACGCCGCCAACGTAGGTAGGGATGGAACCGTTAAAGTCGGATGCTTCCCGAGGGATTGGAACCGTTAAAGTCGGATGCTTCCCGTAGGATCGAACCGTTAAAGTCGGATGTTTCCCATTTGTATTGTCCTGAAATGATAGGACTTGACTAATCGATGGGACTCATGATTAGAGAGGCGTTCATACCCTGGCAAGGTATGGACGGATGTGGCAACAACGTCGGATTGTTGTACTATCACCGGCTCATAGGTGATGGTTGTCGGTTAAGAGAAACTCCCATTTAGGCCTTGTTAGTGCTCCGAGTCAGTTGAGTTAAGTGGCTTATGAGTTAGTCCTGTCTAAACTATTCTTGTTGGACTTAGGACATTGAGTGAGTTGTGATGTATACATGTATGAGTTGAGGTCTTGAGTTGATATTGATGTTTTCTTAATGTGGTTTCATCCGGCCATTTTACATACTCGTACATTTCATGTACTGACGCCATTTGGCCTGTATCGTTTCATGATGCAGAGACAAGTACTAGAGATCATCAACCGGCACTCCGTTGAAGATCCACATACACTTCCAGCCAGTCAGTGAGTCCTCCTAGTTTTCGGAGGATATTGGGCCTTCTTGTACTGTTTTGTTGCATTTCCTTTTATTTAGATTGTTGGTAGCCATGGACTTGTCATTGGCACCTTTTAGACATGAATAGAGGCTTCATAGACTGGAGTATGGGGAGGTCGAGCGGTCATCTTGAGGAGTCCTACTTCATTGTCTTCCTTTGATTGTAAATGTTTGGCCCTCAGCCCTTATATTATGAAAAATATTTCATTAATTGAGTTCCGCTAAGAGAATGTGAATGAATGAATGAGTGACTGGACTAGGTGGTTCGTTCGGAGGTCAGAAATGGCAGTCGGGTGCCGGTTACGTCTAGGATACCCTCCCGGGGCGTGACAAACATGGTATCAGAGCACAAAGTTCAAGTGTCCTAGGGAGTCTATGAAGCCGTGTCTAGTAGAGTCTTGCTTATGGGTGTGTTGTGCACCACACTTATAATCAGTAGGCTATAAGACATTAGGAATTGTTTCACTTCTTTCATACTCTGAATTCGTGCGATGGAGTTAAACTCCATAAAACTTCCTTTCTTATTCGTGCGTTTATACGTTACAGATAATGCCTCTTAAACGTACCGCTAGCCAGAGGAATATCGATAATGCGGGGATGCCACAGTCAAAGGCACGCCCAACAAGGGCTAGAGGCCGACCCGCGAAATATGCGAAGGCACCTCAAGTGCCATCTACCCCACCTGCACCTACATCAGAAGCTGAATTTCGAGGGGCAATTGCAATGCTCACTCAACTAATAGCTGCCCGAAACGGTAATCCGAGTTCGCCGACTCTCAGCTCTAGTTCCCAGGAGCCCTCTGCTGCCACTAGAATTAGAGACTTTCTGAGAATGAATCCACCGGCATTCACGGGTTCTAAGGTTGATGAAGATCCCCAAAACTTTATTGATGAAATGTGGAAAATCCTCAAAGCTATGCATGCTACGGAAATTGAGGGGGTCGAGTTGGTGTCTTATGAACTCAAAGACGTGGAAAATATTTGGTATAACCAATGGGAGCAGAGTAGGGGTGAGGATGCTGAACCTGCTAGGTGGGATGAATTTGAGGGAGCTTTTCTTGACCACTTCTTTCCCCGAGAATTGAGGGAAGCGAAGGTGGAGGAATTTGTTAATCTGAAACAGGAAGGTATGTCGGTTAAGGAGTATGGCCTAAAGTTCATCCATCTGTCTAGGTATGCTCCAGAAATGATTCCTGATGTGAGGACAAAGATGAGGAAGTTCGTCTCCGGATTAGGGAGGCATGTGAAGAAGGAGTGCAAGGCAGCATTGTTGATCTCGGATATGGATCTTTCCAGATTAATGGTGTATGCTCAACAGGTAGAGGAGGAGAAAAGAAAAGCCAGAGAAGAGCACCTGAGTAAAAAGGCAAGGTCATCTGGGCATGAGAATGAGCAGAGGCAAAGCAAGGGCAGCAGGTCCTTCTTCCAGAAGAGGCCTTCCAACTATGCCTCATCTACTGCTAGTGCACCGATACCGCAGAATAGGTATGATAGGCAGGGATAGAGTCATCAAATTTTCAGACCCCAGGGTTCTCAATCCCAGGTCAGTGCAAGTCAAGGTGCGAGGGAGAAGCCATCATGCAGTAAGTGTGGTAGGCTCCACTTTGGAGAATGCAGAGCGGGAAGGGTTGGTTGTTATAAATGCGGCCAAATGGTCCATTTTCAGAGGGAGTGTCCAACAGGGGGAAATAGAGCCCAGCATTCTATCACCGCACCACCGGCTAGAGGTAATCAGAGGGGTACTACTTCAGGGACCAGCGGAGGTACCAACCGCCTATATGCCATGGGTAGTCGCCAAGATCAGGAGAACTCTCCAAACGTCGTGACGGGTATGATTCGAGTCTCTTCTTTTGATTGTTATGTATTGATGGATCCGGGTGCCACCCTATCTTTTGTGACTCCTTATGTGGCTAGTAAATTCGATAAAATTCCTAAACATCTTCTTGAGCCTTTTAGTGTGGCCACTCCTGTCGGTGATTCTGTCTTAGCTGAGAGAGTCTATAGAGATTGCACTATGTCCATTTATCACAGGGATACCTTGGCCGACCTAGTTCAGTTGGACATGGTTGACTTTGACGTGATCCTTGGCATGGACTGGCTCTATGTCTGTTATGCCTCTATTGATTGTAGAACTCAGATTGTCACGTTCAAATTCTCAAATGAGGCTGTCATAAAGTGGAAGGGTAGTCCGATTGCGCCTAAGGGTAAGTTTATTTCATATCTTAGGGCCAGGAAGCTAATCTCAAAAGGGTGTGTTTATCACATTGTCCGAGTGAAAGGTGACAATATTGAGTCTCTATCCCTTGAGTCGGTTCCGATTGTCAATGAGTTTCCAGATGTCTTTCCTGAAGATCTGCCTGGAGTCCCTCCTGATAGAGAGATTGACTTCGAGATTGATGTTCTTCCTGATACCCAACCTATCTCAATTCCTCCCTATAGAATGGCTCCGGCTGAGTTGAAGGAGTTGAAGGAGCAGCTGAAAGACTTGTTAGATAAGGGATTCATTAGGCCGAGTGTCTCACCATGGGGTGCTCCGGTCCTATTTGTGCGGAAGAAGGATGGATCCCTTAGAATGTGCATCGACTACAGGCAGCTGAATAAAGTCACTGTAAAGAACAAAAATCCTCTCCCCAGAATAGATGACTTATTCGATCAACTTCAAGGTGCCACTTGTTTCTCAAAGATAGATTTGAGATCCGGCTACCACCAGTTGAAGGTGAGAGAATGTGATATTCCGAAGACTGCTTTTCGAACTCGTTATGGCCACTTTGAATTTTTGGTCATGTCCTTTGGGTTGACTAACGCCCCCGCTGCTTTTATGGATCTCATGAACCGAGTATTCAAACCATATCTTGATATATTTGTGATTGTATTCATAGATGATATTCTAGTTTACTCCAAGAATGAAGAGGAGCACACCTATCATCTTAGAGTCGTTTTACAAACTTTGAGGGACCAGGTATTGTATGCAGAGTTCTCTAAATGTGAGTTTTGGCTTGCATCAGTGGCCTTCTTAGGCCACATTGTATCTGGAGATGGCATTCAGGTTGATACTCAGAAAATTGAAGCTGTGAAGAATTGGCCTAGACCCACATCCCCAACAGAGATAAGGAGCTTCCTGGGTTTGGCCGGGTACTATCGAAGGTTTGTAGAGGGATTCTCATCCATATCATCACTATTGACTAGACTGACCCAAAAGAAGGCTAAGTTCCAATGGTCTGATGCTTGTGAGGAGAGTTTCCAGAAATTGAAGACCAAGCTAACCACTGCTCCTGTTCTAACTTTGCCCGATGGAACAGAGGATTTTGCGATTTATTGTGATGCCTCCAGAATTGGTTTGGGTTGTGTGTTGATGCAAAGGGGGAAGGTGATAGCCTATGCTTCAAGACAACTTAAGCTTCATGAGAGGAATTACCCAACTCATGACCTTGAGCTGGCAGCTGTGGTGTTTGTACTTAAAATCTGGCGCCACTACCTGTATGGAGTGCATATCGATGTATTCACCGATCACAAGAGCTTGCAATACGTCTTTAGCTAGAAGGAACTCAACCTGAGGCAAAGGAGATGGCTTGAGCTACTCAAGGACTATGATATGAGCATCCTCTACCATCCAGGTAAAGCTAATGTTGTTGCTAATGCTCTTAGCAGGTTGTCTATGGGTAGCACTGCCCACATGGAGGAATGAAGGAGAGAATTGGCGAAGGAGGTACACAGGTTAGCCCGACTGGGAGTTCATCTGGAAGAGAACAATGAAGGCGGAGTTACAGTTCAGGATGGGTCTACATCCTCACTTGTGGCAGAGGTGAAGGAGAAGCAAGACCAAGATCCCGTCCTTCTCCAATTGAAGGGAGTTGTACACAAATAAGAGGTAATGGTATTTACCCAAGGGGGAGATGGTGTATTGCGGTACCAAAATAGATTGTGTGTGCCGGATGTCGATGATGTTCGAGGAAGGATTATGGCCGAAGCGCATAGTTCTAGATACTCTATTCATCCGGGTTCCACAAAAATATACCATGACTTGAGAGAGATCTATTGGTGGAGTAGGATGAAGAGAGATATTGCGGAATTCGTTTCCAAATGCCCGAATTGCCAACAAGTGAAGGTTGAGCATCAAAGGCCATGTGGTGTAGCCCAAAACATAGAAATTCCAGAGTGGAAGTGGGAGATGATCAACATGGACTTTATTACAGGCTTGTTGAAGTCCCGAAAGCAACATGATTCTATTTGGGTGATTGTGGATAGAATGACGAAATCAGCTCACTTCTTGGCGGTTAAGACTACTGACACCGCAGAAGATTATGTGAAGTTGTATATACAGGAGATCGTCAGATTGCATGGGGCCCCCTTGTCTATCATCTCAGACAAAGGAGCTCAATTCACTTCCCAATTTTGGAAATCCTTTCAGAAGGGATTAGGTTCGAGGGTGAACTTGAGTACAGCCTTCCATCCCCAGACAGATGGCCAAGTAGAGCGCACAATTCAGACATTGGAAGATATGTTGAGGGCGTGTGTGCTTGACTTCAAGGGAAATTGGGATGATCACTTGCCTCTCATAGAGTTTGCATATAACAATAGCTATCATGCAAGCATTCAAATGGCTCCTTATGAAGCCTTATATGAGAGGAGGTGTAGATCGCCCATTGGGTGGTTTGAAGTTGGTGAAGCCGAGTTGATTGGGCCTGACCTCGTTCACCAAGCCATGGAGAAGGTACGAATTATCCGAGAGAGGCTAAAGACAGCCCAAAGTCGCCAAAAATCTTACACCGATGTAAGGAGGAGGGACTTAGAGTTTGAGGTGGATGATTGGGTGTATTTGAAAGTGTCACCCATGAAGGGTGTCATGAGGTTTGGAAAGAAGGGGAAACTTAGTCCTCGATATATTGGTCCGTACCAACTTTTGAGGCGGATCGGGAGTGTTGCTTATAAGTTGGACCTACCCTCAGAGCTAGCTTCTATTCATCCGGTGTTCCACGTTTCAATGTTGAAAAAGTGCTTGGGCGATCCCTCATTGGTAGTCCCCATTGACAGCGTTGGAATTAAGGATAGCTTGTCTTATGAAGAGGTCCCAGTCCAAATTCTTGATCGCCAGATTCGCAAACTGAGGAACAAAGAAATCACCTCGGTCAAAGTTCTGTGGAGGAATCAACTTGTTGAGGAAGCCACATGGGAAGCGGAGGAAGACATGAAGTCTAAATATCCACATCTATTCGTGCCTACCGAGGAGAATATTGAAGGTAATGACCATTTCCTTGACTCGAATTCATTTGTACCTTTTTAAGTTTTGATTGATATTTGATTGAGAATTTGATTGATTGAATGACTGAGTTTTGATTGTGATTTGTACCCCGAGTCCATTCTTGGTTACCCGTCATTCGAGGGCGAATGATCCCAAGGGGGAGATAATGTAACACCCCTCAAAATTTTCCCTAAGATTCGGGCCTTCTTTGTGCACGTGTGGGGCCCATTGTATTTATTTCGAAGTATGTGCTCGAGTTAAGATGAGTCCCTGAGGAATTTAAGAGCATTGGAGGTGATGTGGGGTCATTGAGGACCCCTAGGACCGAGCTAAGTCCAAAAGATCCGTCGTGGCTAAGTTTAGGACGAGTTCAGGTAAGGGTCAACTTTTAACGACCTTATCTTTTGAAGGACGTCAATTTGGATGGCCCACGACTTATCAAATTAAAGGTCGTCGAGTCTTCTTTCCAACGCCACCAAGAATGTAAATTTTGGAGTTCGGAGTCAAAACATATGACGATCCTAAGATGAACTAGCACGACAGGAATTTCATTCTTGGCCTGAGTTGCAACTGCTGGGGAAATGGCCTTGGCGCTGTAAGGGCGCGACGCGCCACTATCGCGCCAGAAACATGCCTCAGTAGTTTGTTCCCTGGCGCGACGCGCCACAAAAAGTTGTGCAGGGTTTTTCAGGCCAAATTCCCAGAATTCAGAACAATGGGCTTGGCGCTGTAAGGGCGCGACGCGCCACTATCGCGCCAGAAATATGCCTCAGTAGTTTGTTTCCTGGCGCGACGCGCCACTAAAAGTTGTGCAGGTTTTAGGCGTGATTGGCCTTGGCGCTGTAAGGGCGCGACGCGCCACTATCGCGCCAAGGGCGTTTTAGCCTATTTTCAGAACTTTTGAGGAGGGGCAATTTGGGAACTTACCCAAATTATATATATGTAACCCTTGGTCTTTTGGGAACCCATTTTGGCAGCCCCCACTCTCTCTCTAAAAATCCCTAGGAGCTTTTCTCTCTCTCTTCTTCATCTTCTCCATTTCCAACAAAAAGAGTCCAAGAGCTTCAAGATTTGAGTCCCTCATTGAAGACCTAACATCAAGGTTTCTTCAAAGTCTTCAAACAAGGTATGTAAGGCTATCCAAAACATGGGCTAAGTTCACCCATGTCCCCTATTCTTGCTTGAGGTTAGATATTCATGAAAAATAGAGTTCTTGGTATGGTGTATGTCTATATGAACTTTGTCTCCTATTTATATAATGTTATATATGTTGATGTTGTTGAGCCAAGAAGTCCTTAAATTCCTTCATGATTTGTATGAATTGATGGAGATGAATTGTTGTTATGTTTTGTTGACCTCTTTAGCCATGTGAATATGTTGTTTAAGTCAATTTCCTTAAATGTGCTATTCTATTTAAATGGTTGAGTTGAAGTCATAGAGTTGTGTTAAATCTTGAGGAGATGTCATAAATGTTCATCTAGAGGAGGCTTGATTGAGTTGATATGAGGAAGAAATTGGCAATTGGACAAGGTCTTAAATGAGACTTGGCATTGTGCCTCAATTGAATTGCAAATGAGAACCGAGTTGATGAGGTGGTATTGTACCACATGAAACTAGCCGTGAGGGCTTGTTTGAGATGATTTGAGGAGTCTTATGAGCATATAGTCATGGGAGGAGTATCGAGCACCGAAGCGGGTGAGAGTATAGTCCATACTCGAACCCTAGAAACTACGCCGCCAACGTAGGTAGGGATGGAACCGTTAAAGTCGGATGCTTCCCGAGGGATTGGAACCGTTAAAGTCGGATGCTTCCCGTGGGATCGAACTGTTAAAGTTGGATGTTTCCCATTTGTATTATCCTGAAATGATAGGACTTGACTAATCGATGAGACTCATAATTAGAGAGGCGTTCATACCCTAGCAAGGTATGGACGGATGTGGCAACAACGTCGGATTGTTGTACTATCACCGGCTCATAGGTGATGGTTGTCGGTTAAGAGAAACTCCCATTTAGGCCTTGTTAGTGCTCCGATTCAGTTGAGTTAAGTGGCTTATGAGTTAGTCCTGTCTAAACTATTCTTATTGGACTTAGGACATTGAGTGAGTTGTGATGTATACATGTATGAGTTGAGGTCCTGAGTTGATATTGATGTTTTCTTAATGTGGTTTCATCCGGCCATTTTACATACTCGTACATTCCATGTACTGACGCCATTTGGCCTGCATCGTTTCATGATGCAGAGACAGGTACTAGAGATCATCAACCGGCGCTCCGTTGAAGATCCACATACACTTTCAGCCAGTCGGTGAGTCCTCCTAGTTCCCGGAGGATATTGGGTCTTCTTGTACTGTTTTGTTGCATTTCCTTTTATTTAGATTGTTGGTAGCCATGGACTTGTCATTGGCACCTTTTAGACATGAATAGAGGCTTCATAGACTGGAGTGTGGGGAGGTCGAACGGTCATCTTGAGGAGTCCTACTTCATTGTCTTCCTTTGATTGTAAATGTTTGGACCTCGGCCTTTATATTATGAAAAGTATTTCATTAATTGAGTTCCGCTAAGAGAATGTGAATGAATGAATGAGTGACTGGACCAGGTGGTTCACTCGGAGGTCAGAAATGGCATTCGGGTGCCGGTTACGTCTAGGGTACCCTCTCGGGGCGTGAAATAGTATTAATTCATATAACTTTCTTTTTATCAATGAAAATAATAAAAAGCCAACATCTTTACTCAAAACATGTGTAAAAATATTAATGAACGTCAAATTAATTAGAATTCATGGGAAAGTAGCCATGAACAATAATTCCAATAATATGAGAGATAACAATAATAATAATATTAATGCATAAATATATCAAACTTAATAGAAGAAGAATTAATTCATTTAGAATTCAAGATTTGGATAAAACTCAACTATAACTCAATTATAATGAATTTAAATATTGGGCGCATGGACGAACTCAATCCAATGCTATGAAAGCCTTACATACCTTAAATCCGAAGGTTTACTCCGAATTGGAACACTCTTGGACCCCTAGCCTTTTCTTTTCGCCGGAGCGTTTTGTGTACTACCCGAAGTATAAGAATAACCGGAGTAGTATTTTTATACTACTAAAACTAAAACTATATTTGAGAAGAAGTATATAGAGAGAAGAAATGCTTAAGAAAGTTTGATGAATAAAATGAGGAAATAAGGTGGGTATTTATAGGTCGGAAAGAGGGACCTAACAATAAATAAAATAATTATAAAGAAAAATCTGAAAATTTAATGGAATATATTGATGTCATGGATGATGTTAAATGGAGGACAATTTATGTCATGAATGATGTCAAATGTATCTAGATGTTTCCATGGTAGGTAAGATGAGTTCTTTTTAACAGAATACTTTTTTCGAAGCTGCGTTTGAATTAGATAAATTCCTTATTAGGATTTGGTGTCTTCATAAGAATTGTAGATATGGAAGTCTAGTTTCATATTGTTTAAGAATCAACCAATTTGGAGCAACCTACAGTGAGGTGTGAATTTTCTTCTATAGACACTCAATTCCGTCACAGCACTATATCTTGCAAAGATTAATTTATTTGACCTACTTATACTTCGAATCTTAAAATATGTTATTCATGAAAGTTGTAGGTAAGGATTGTTTGGTTACCCAGAAATTTGAATCACCTAATTTGGACCAACTTGTGAAAAGTTATGCCCAAAATACAGAGGCTGTATTATTTTCGTCGAGAATTGAAATACGGACATACAACATTTTAGGGGTTTTTACATGCTAATGAGTTGTTGTTGTCCTACTTGATATATATATATATATATATATATATATATATATATATAGATTGGACTAATTTTTATGCAGGTTTGTAGTTGAGGAGGTTCGGTTAGAATGAAAGAAGTTTTAGTATCTATTAGATTTGTCTGTTCTGTTAGTTGACTTGTAGAGTACCGTATTGTTTGGTACTCACTCCTTGCTTCTACACTTGTGTAGGTTTTGAGTTTGGACTGTGTGCGAGTTCTATTCTATCTTTGAGGCTTTGAGGTGAATTGAGAGATAGTTATTGACGTCCAGCTATCTCCCTTGTTCCTTTTACTGATGCTTTGTTCTATTTGAGAAACAAATGTATTGAGACTTGTGCTTATTTTCCAGTTCTGGTTTTACTAGAGGCTTGAACACAGTGGCGGATGCAGGATTTCAATTCAGGGGGTTCAACATATAAAGAAATAATCAAATGACAATCAAATCAGGAGCCCATTAAATTTTAACCCGCCTTATTTGTCCTTTTAATGTTTCTTTCCATTTTTTCTCTACATCGTCGAGCCTTTTTTAAAAAAATTGTATTTTTTGTACTTTCACTTTGTAGTGTCCTACTTTATTTTAAACTTTCTATTTTTTCTTTCAAATTAATACCCCTCAAAAAATAAGTTTCTTAAAAATTGTGAGTATTGAATTATTAATATCATAATATATTGTTTGAAATTGATTAAAAAAATATTATGATATTAAGAATCTAATACTTGCACTTTTTTAAGAATAACAAATTTTTAGTACTCAATAATAATAGTAATAATAATAAATATATTGAACAACATCCATATATTAATATGTAGAATGATAAAAATATATTTGAAAAGAACGCACTATGTAACTTGATAAATAATATATAAAATTTAATAAAACGGTATATGCATAGTGTATTATTTCTTTTCTTTTGGTTGAAAAGTGTGTTAATATTGAAAATCAGTTAGAAATTATAGAAATCTAGTTAGGGCTTTAAATTAGCATGCAAGCATGAAAAAGAGAAAATTGAAATATTTTTCATTCCAATTATATAAAAAAATATAAATATTTTAAATATAATATGTAAACTTGAGAAATATAAAAAAATAATTAACAATTAGGTAAATAACAAATACACACAAATGGGTTAAATATGCTAACTAATTTTATCTACTCAAATTGAACCCCCTTGACCGCTGAACCACTCCTTTCAGTTATTCTAAGGGGGTTCATTAGAGGGTATATATCCGCAATATTCAAACTTAACCTTCTATATACAACGTAATTTTTTGATTGAGGGGGTTCGACCCCCTTACTTTCACGTAGCTCCGCTCCTGTTTGTACATGTGACAACCAAGTTTTTGGGGTTATTTTAGATTTGAAAATCTTCTGCTTATGTTTATGTCTTTTATCTCTTTACTTCAGCATTATTTCCATTTTCATTGAATTTTAGGCTGACTTATTTTAGTGAAAAAGAATAAGTGTCATCACACTCGATTTTGGATCGAGACACTATCAAATGATTGCAACAAGAATCCGCAGAAAATAAACAAGAATATAATAGGTAAGATGACTCGATACATGTAAAGACTCTAAATACAACTAAAACTGAATAATCCAATAGTGTCATGCCTACATTTATTGAGTTCCTTTTACCATAATTATAGAATCTGTAGTCGCACAAATACCAACAGCAGAACAACTTAAGTTGAAGAGGCAATTGATTTCTACAATACCCTAACCCCCCCCCCCCCCAAGCTTGATATGATTTAATAATCACCTTAACAAATGGAAGAACTCTAATTATAAATCTAGTTTTTGTTAACAAAAGAGTCTTTTCCTAAATGGAAAATAATTTTCTATTGTAAGATTATGTACCACTTCACTTCCTTCAAAAACGTAAGATAAGGTAAAACTAACGCATTTTGAATAGTTAAGGGGTATATTTGACCCTCTTTGCTATATACTATATGTTTGAATCCTGTTTACTTGTCATGAGTTTACTCTTTATCTTTAAACATCTATCAAAAAAATTGACTTTGCCACTGTTACACACGATATGCACGAAACACCTACCGACACGCCACATCCATGACAACATTATCTCCATGAATTTTAAGCAAACCTCAATTCAATTTCATCTGATTTAGTTATATCCAGAAAACAAAAATGTGATCTTGATTTCAAAATCAAAAGAAAAAATAGAGAAGAAGATGAAACTGATGAGGACGAATATGAAGTACTCCTATAAAGTTTTCTTTCACAGTTTATGAGATGCATTTTTATTTTAAAGTATTTTCATTCAAAAGGGAATAATATTTTTCTATATGTACAAGCAATTTAACTCTTAACTTCGGATTTACTTTTAATAAAATGAAAATTCATAACAACATAACATTTTATGATTTATTTTAAATCACAATTTTTTTAAAAAAAATCTTTCTTTTCTAAACTTTTTGCCCGTCACGATCCCGACTCAACGAAACTGGCACCCACACTAACCCTCCAGTGGGAGAACCATTTCTACATCCAACTAACAATAATCGTAAGATATAAACAATTTTAAAAATGTGGAGTAGGATAATTCAATAAAACATAGGCCGAGTTCTCATAATCTCTGAAATATCTAATTATCAATCAAACATGCGGAAATATTATCACCTATGAACTGAAAATCAATCGTACCAAAACTCTAGCAAATCCTCAAGTCTAGAAAAAAAGGGAATGCAATCCCACAAGAAACATAACAAATAAGTTTGAAAGTCTAAGTCCTGAAAGAAGGACTTGAGATAGGAAAAGCTCATGGTAGACCGTAAGAAATGGCCCACCCTTGAACTCTCAATAGCTATTGGTCTCCTATGCGATGTCTCTCCGCAATGGCTCAATATGCCCTGTACTCAATAAAAACAGAGCAAGTGTAGTATTAGTAAACAAAATCAACAGTGTACTGGTAGGATCACGCAGTTAGCCAGTAAGCAAGTCATAGACAAGTAAACCCAACATAGTAAGCACATATATACAGAATAAATTAACCATTTTCATCTCAATCAGTACTCAACAAGATCACAATTCATCAATCCCAATATCATGCAATTTCACATAAGGGTCCTCTCATGGGACCTGCAATCATTTATTATGTGTAGGAACATGACACCAGATTCAAATGTGTGTCGGAACGTGACACTCAATCCACATGTGTGTCGGAATATGACATCCGATGCAATTATGTGTCGAAACTTGACACCCGATCCAAACATACAAAGCAGCCATAATTACAATCAATAGTCAACATTATATCACCAAGAACAGTAAGTGATTATTTCACATAATTCCTAGCATGCCTCCCTATTCATATACATATATGCATACAATGAAGTAATTTAGCAAGACCATGAGTCACATAAGGGAAATAAAACTATCACCTACCTCGAATTCGAGCTTCAACAACTCTAAAGTGTAGGGGCTTTCCCTTTTTAGGTTCGTTTCGCTTGTTCTTGGTCTAAAGACATTAAATATATATAACGAAAAAATATAATGGTCTACTTTTATCAAATTATAGTATACTTCTCCTTTTAGACCAATTCATGATCCTAAATCCCACCTAGGGCTAATTTTCATTACCCACAATCCAAAACCCTCCCACAATGATCACCCACCCTAGTTTATGGGTTCTAAAAATTGAATTATGAGTTTAGGGAGTAGAAATCTTATCTTTGGCGTGATAATCCAAGGAAAAGTGATCAAAAGTGCACTGGATCGCCTCCTAATGTCTTAAGAACAATTTCTATGTAGAAAACTATTTTTGGATTTTCACCCTGTAATAATTCACGACTGTCCCACTCCAGCAAGATCATCCCGCTCTGGCAGACCTGCGCCAGCAGGTTGAATCCCTCCAGAGTGGGTTGCACGGAAACAAAGAGCTCGAAACTTGATTTCCATCTCCTATTTCACAACACACCCTTAACCCATGGCGTCTTAAATCATACCCTCCACGCCAAATTCAAATTCAATATGAGACAAATTAAAGCAATAGTAACAGAAAGAATAGCCTTTTTCCTTTAAAAAAATTCATTTAAGGGAGGCAGACTATTGAGGATTCATATGCTGTGATTATTTCAAAGCATCATAGCAAAACGAAGGGCACATCAATTGGGGTTTGAACTATTCGTATGGCCAACAATATATTGGTTTGGACTTTAGAATTAAAAAAATGGAAAAAGAAGAAGTTATAACACTACTTATTTTAAATTACAATATAGTTTTGTTCCACTATATATTAAAGAAGGGTGATCTATATAATATTTAAAATCACAAAAAAAGTGTGTGTTATCAACTAAAACCTCATGGAGGTGTGGAATAATCTTATTTGGGTTTATTAAATAAAAGCTTTATATTGATTAACTAAGTGATAGTGCAGTGAGCTAGAGGAGGTTTGTTATATAACTTATTTCCATCTGGCATTAAGTTTGTTAGGCTGTGCACATATACATGTTGTATGATCTACAAAAAGAGATGTTTCTCCTTCATTGTATTTTTACATAGAAATAATACCAATTATTCCTCTCAAACTAACTGATTCTCTCTGCATTCTCATCCATTTCACTATAAAAATATAAAGTTTATATGGTATCGGAGTAGCGAAATTAGGATTATCTCACTAGTTGTATATAGGCTTCACAATCAAGCTCGTGTCGTCAGCTGATTCTCTGTTATGGAAAAATTAACAGTAGCAACTCTAAAACACAATCATCCTCTTTATCTCCATTAGTTAGATATGCCAGAGAAAATTCTATTTGCAATAAAACTCACAGGACCTGAGAACTATGGCCTACGGAGTTGATTGCTACATCTTGCATGTGTCTATGTTGGTAGAACTTGCTTAAAAAGTTCATACAAGAGAGAATTAACAGCTCAATGGGAAAGGTGTAATGTTGTGGTGCTTTTATGGATTAGCAGCACTGTGGCTTTAAAATTGATCATTATAATTGTATATTCTTTGAATACTAAATGAGTTTGTGATGATTTCAAGAAGAGATTTGATAAATCTAATCTTACCAGAATGTATCAGCTATGGACAAAAGTATCCTTTCTGAAATAAGGTACTGATTTTGTCATAGCTTACTACTCGAAATTGAGAGATTTATAGGGTGAATTGTATGTGTTAATACCAGCTCTTTTTTGTAATTGTGTTGAGGCCAAGCCTTACATTGAACATGTAAGTCAACAGAGACTGTTAATATTTTTACTGGGCTTAAATAAAAACTAAAGTCATGTAAGAAGTGGCATATTACTTAAAGTGGTTGTGCCTACTGTTAATCAGATATATGCCACAGTCATACAAGAGGAAATCCAGAGATTACAAGGTATTGTTGATATTAACAAGGATCCTCTCACAATATTGGTCAATCGAATGCAAGATTTTGAAAGAAAGAAGTTATTGGACATTTCCTGTGTGCACTATGGTTACAGGAACCATTTATCTAAGAATTTCTATAGGATAATAGGATATCCTGCAAATTTTAAAATCAAAAGGAAGCAAGAACAAGGTGGTGATCAAGAAGATAACAGTGGTTATAGATCCATCAGCAACACTCAGATTGCAGGACATGGTTTCAGATTATATGTTAACTATATCACTATTGAAGGGCAAGGACATGCACTTTCACTTACTAAGGAGGAATACAATCATGTGAAAAATCTCAGACATAACACCAGACTCACAAATTTGTTGGAGATGCTGGTGAATGCATGACAAACTTGACAGGTAATCTGTCATTTTCACCTAACATTTTTTTTATCATGATTGGATTATTGAATATGATGTCATTTATCACATTAAATCTTTAAGGGAACTGTTATATGAATTGCGTTGTCTAGGTGATCAAAGATCAAATGCTATTTAATTACCCATAGGGAACAGGGCACACATTACATACAAATGCAGCCCCATTATTTAGGGAAATTATAAATTGAAGAATGTGTTGCATGTACCTGATTTTCAAGTTTAACTTGTTATCAGTTGCCAAGTTGACTAAAGACTTGTCATGTAGTGTTGATTGTTTCCCTAATTTTTGTGTGTTGCAAGTCCTTTCCATTGGGAAGGTGATTGGAATTAGTAGAATATCTAATGGTCTTTACTTGTTAAATGATAAAATAAAGCCATTGACCAATGCTGTAATAAATAATGATAGCTTAACCACATTGTGGCATCTGAGACTTGGACATCCATCCCTTACAAATATGCAACATATATGATCTCTCAACATTCATCTCAATCATGTATTCAGGCAAAGCAAAGTAGACCAGCTCTTCATGGTAGTTTACATAAGACTAGCAATGTTTTTCAATTAATCTATGTAGATGTTTGGGGTCCTTATAAGACTCCAACTTATGATGGAAAATAATATTTTGTTATCATAGTAGATGACTACAATAGGTTTACTTGGGCTTACTTGATCCACTCAAAGATTGAAGTTCATTCTATATTAAAAGACTTCTTGTTAATGGTGAATAATCAATTTGGTATCAAAGTAAAAGTATTGAGATTTGATAATAACACAGAGTTAATGAATTCAAAATGTAGAGAATTTTTTGCTTCTCTTGGCATTGTACATCAAACATAGATACATATTAATTGAATTGATACACACTCTAACAGAATAAAGTGGTTGAAAGAAAGCATAGACAAATATTAAACACTGATAGAGCCCTGAAAATCCAGGCTGGTATTCCCATTTTTTATTGGGGACACTGTGTAAAGGCAATAGTTTATTTGATTAATAAAATTTTCTCAACAATCTTGCAAGTAAAATCCCCACATAAGTTACTATATGGCACTAAATCACAACTAAATCAGTTGAAGGTATTCGGTTGTCTTTGTTTTAAATATGTGTTCCCTAGGCCTTATAAATTTGCTTTAAGTGCAAAGAAAAGAGTATTCACAGGATATGCAGAAACGTGGAAGGGGTATAGAGTTCTTGATCTAGAATCTCATTCATTTCATATTAGCAAGGATGTTAGATTTGTAGAATTTAGTTTCCTTTTAATTTGGCTTAGCTCATCAAGACTCAGTTGTTCATGGAGATACTGGACATCATGGTCTACATAATGATCATGCCACTGGTTCACTTCCTCATGATCATGTTGTTTTCTTACAAGATGATATTTTTCATGGCGACTCTAATAAAGTCTCAGTTCCTGCAATTGAAGAGGATAGTGGATACCAGATCTTGAGAGTCCAATGCTAGCTACTGAAGAGTGCAGTTATGTTTTAGATGTAGAGGACATTACCAATCCACCCACACTTGTTGTGATCATTACTGAGTCTATCTCTCCACCTACACCTGTTGTGGTCACTGTCGAGTCCACCAATGCAAGATCAAGTAGGTCTCTCAAACCTCCTATTTGACACAAGGATTATCCTATGCACAATTCTTCAAAACAGGCTCATACTGCATGTCTTTATCCCATTAGTAATTATGTTATCTATTCCAATTTAATTTATTCTTATAAGTCTTTCCTAACTACTTTTTCAACAATCTCTGAGCCTTTTAATTTCAAGGACGCCTCTAAATGTTAAGAGTGCGATGAAGCAATGCAAGATGAAATTGTTGCATTGGAACAAAATAAAACCTAGACAGCAGTGGATATCCCACCCGGAAAAAAGGTCATTGGTTCTAAATAGGTGTATAAGGTTAGACTTCAAGGTAATGGTGAAATTGAAAGATACAAAGCAAGGCTAGTTGCCAAGGGTTTCAACTAGGAAGAGGGTCTAGACTATCATGAGATCTTCTCCTCTATAGGTAAAATGGTCATGGTCAGGAATGTCATCAATGTGGAAACCTTACACAACTGGCCACTTTATCAAATGAATGTTCATAATGCTTTCTTGCAAGGTGATCTTATTGAGGATGTGTATATGGAGATGCCTCAGGGTTTTCAGAAGCAGGGGGACTACTAAGTGTGTAAGCTGGTTAAATCTCTATATGGACTGAAATAGGCTTCTAGGCAGTGGAATCTAAAGCTTACTGAAGTTCTATTAGTTACTGGTTACTCACAGAGTCCTTATGATCAGTCTTTTTTTATAAAAAGAGATGGTGAAGACATAGTCGTTATCCCTATCTATGTGAATGATTTGCTCCTAATAGGTAATAGTGGCAAGTTGATATAAGAGTAAAAAGACCCACTTCATAGAAAATTCAAGATGAAAAATCTTAGTGATCTCAAATATTTCCTAGGCATTGAGATCACGAAGTCCAAAGCTGGCATATTGCTTAACCAGATGAACTATGCTCTTGAGCTAATCTCAGACACTGATCTTAGTGGTGTAAAACTAGGTGAGAACACCTTTGGAAGCAAATATTAAGTTCACCACAGTGGAATATGATGAGCTAACTAGAGCAACTGTTGATCCGAGAGTTTGAGGCATTTTGTGATTTAGATCAGGCAGCCTGCCGTAGCACTAAAAGGTCTGTGATTGGATATATGATCAAATTATGAGACTCTTATATCCTGGAAATCCAAGAAACATCGCACTGTAAGCAGCAGTTCAATAGAGGTTGAATATAAAAGTATGGTTGGAGCTATTACAAAGATCATTTGGCTACTAGGAGTGTTGAAGGAGTTGAGTGTTAATATCACAATCCCTATGAAGTTATATTGTGATAGTAAAGCAACAATATAAATTGCAGCTAATTTCATTTTTCATGAGAGGACTAAACATATAGAGACTGCCATTTTGTAAGGAAAGAATAAAAATTGGGTTGATACTACCTACCTATGTTAATACCAAACAACAACTAGTTGATTTGTTTACAAAAGGCCTAGGTGTAGCTTCTCATCATATGTTGTTATCCGAGCTTGGAGTCTTCAACATATATTCACACTAAAATTTGAGGGGGAGTATTGAGAATTAACTAAGCGATAGTGCAGTGAGCTAGAAGAGCTAGTTGCGAGTTTGTTATGTAACTGATTTCTAGCTGATATTAAGTTTGTTAGAATGTGCACATGGTACTTATTGTATGATCTATAAAAGAAGATGTTTCTCCTTCATTGTATTTTTACAAAGAAATAATACCAATTCTTCCTCTCAAGCTAATTGATTCTCTCTGCATTCTCATTCATGGAAAAATAGCTTCCATGGATTTCACTATACAAACAAAAAGTTTTCACTTATCTTCCTTTTTGGACTCTTTCGTTTTAAATATTATTTTTCTTGGGCATATAGAAAAGAGGCTTAATTTGGTTTATGTAAGCAATTTGTTTCAAATTTGTCCTTGATGTTAATTCCTACGTAAGCTTAGTAGAAAAAAATAACTATGTTTATAGTTCAAGTCGATAAATAAATTAGTCTTGAAATTTTGAAGTCACAATTTCTTCCAGTTTTCTTGGAAGATTAATTTTGTGTTGCCCATTGCTCGAGCAATTGGTGTTGCACTCAAGTATCATAAATCACATTTCAAATTAAAGCTCCCAAGTTGAGATCCTTTGACTTCATTGGCAGTATAATATTTATTTCTATAAAAAGTGAAATAAATACTAAATATTTCACTTATAGATACTAAATATTGTGAAGGCTAGCAAATATGGTTTTGCCTAGCGGGATTAAAATAGAGGAGAAGAGCATCTTTACTCATACTTCTACTTATGAAAACAAATAAGAAGATGGAAAACCTCTCTCAATAATTCAATAGTTGAAGAAGGAGAAAGTCATTCCTATGGACCTAGAACCGTGATGAACAAAGTTTGTTGAATCTTTTCCTGCTCCCGAGCATCTCCACTTGGATTATTATAGTATTTGGGTAAATGCTTTCTCGTGACTTCATAGAAGTGCATTTTCATGTGTGTACTCTTTTGGGGGCTATGAAGACTTTTGCCTTGCCTTTTCAATTCTTTACTGGATGAAAAGCTCTCCATGTTTACAAGAAAACGAAATTAAGGTTCTGCTTTCTTCTCGACGATTTTAATGTATGTAATTATTTTCTTACATCATAATCCATGAATCCTCAAATTTAGTTCAGAGTGAAAGAGATTTTGTTATTTCGTAGGTGTATGATGAATTGGTTGATCCTGCGACTGGTGATGTTATTGATGAGATTCTAGAGCAATTTGAAGGCCCATCAGACGTGACATTGAATCACTTCAGAGTTGTTAAGCTTATAAATATAACACTTATGAATCTATTGATTTTGATACGAAATATCCGTGGTTAAATTTTTATAGAGAAGTATACAAATATGAAGAAAAATAAATATTTTTTTCATATCTTTTACCAATAGTAACAAAGAAGTTTGAACCTTGAAGTGTGAGCCTCTTGGAAGAAGTTATCAATATTTACCAAAGTTGTATTCAATAAAAGTTAACATGCATTTGGTAAATCACATTAATTTACATGATATTGAATATGATATGTATTCACATATATTCTGTGACGATCTTAATCCGCCATGAGTGACACTCACACTAACCTCCAGTGGGAGAATCAAATACTAACCAAAGCTTAACCCAACAACACCATTTTTAAGAAGTAAACATGCAAAATAAATGAATAAAACCAGTTTAAAACAAACAAAGACTGAGTTCCTATAAACTCAATCATTAAAATAAAATCATTTGCGGAAAATACCCCCTAGAATATAAAAGTCATAGTACTAGAACACTAAATAAAAGTCTAGAATATGGGGATGAAACCCCAAAACAATCAACATGAACTAGAATCTAGTCAATATAAACTAGAATCTAGGAATGTCTTAGTCCAAAAAGAAAGGATACATGACAGCCTGATAAGAGCAACTCACCCTTAGATTCGAAGTCATGCGTTCCTTAACTGAGGTCTTGGATCAGCCGTCAGAATATGCCATGTACTCAATAAAAAAAAAAGCAAGTGCAGTATCAGTACACAAAACAATCGTGTACTGGTAGAATCACATAGCCAGTCCAAAACATGAATGTAATCAAACAACAACTATCTAGTAAAACTAGTCAACACACATATATAACAGTCACAATATAATATCAATTCAAATCTCTTTTGTGACACTCCGATTTTTTTTTCCGTAAAGACTCGAACATTTCTTCACGTATGGGTAGACTCGAACCGGAGGACTTGTAATTCTACACATGAGTTAGGATTAATTACTAAGTATTTGAAGTGTGTTAGATGTGTTTAGGGGTCATAAGGGATCTCTAACACCAAGTCGAGTTCAAAGAACTCCAATCGATTAAGTTTTCGGACGAGTTAGTTTAAGGGTCAACTTCAAACGACCATATCTCCTAGGATATACAGAACTGGGTAGACCACGACTTACCAAATTAAAGGTCTTTGAGGCTTCTTTCCAACGCCACCAATATTGTAATTTTTAGAATTTGGAGTCAAAAGTTATGGCCATTTGACTACAGACTAGTACTGCAGGAATTTCAGGCCTGGGCGAAATTTAGGCTTGGCGCTCCAGTGGCGCCCCACGCCACTATAGCGCCAGAAAACAGCCTCAGTAGTTTGGGGCTTGGCGCGATGCGCCACTATTAGATGTGCAGGGTTTTAGGCCTATTTTGGCTTGGCGCTGCAGTGGCGCGACGCGCTGCTATATAGCGCCAGCAAGGTTTTTGCCCAATTTTTTAGATTTTTGAAGAGGGACAACTTGGACTTTTTCCTAATTATATATACCCTATTCTTGAACGTTTTGGGACCATTTTTCAGTCCTCCCTCTCTCTCTAAAAATCCCTAATATCTTTCCCTCTCTTCTTCTTCTTCTTCTTCAAATCCTTCTCCAACAAAGATTGCCTTCAAGAGCTTCAAGAATTCAGGTCTTCCATTGAAGACCTAACATCAAGGTTTCTTCAAAGTCTTCAAACAAGGTATGTAAGGCTAACCTAAAATATGGATTGAGTTCTTCCATATGCCCATAGATGTGTTGGTTAGGAGTTGTGAAAGAGTTGAACCTTCTAGGAAGGTTTTCTTGAAAGTTTTCCCTAAACTATGGAATGTTTTTAGATACAAATGGTTGATTGATGATTTTAATGACTTGAGTTACTAAATAGTTATTTTTCATATTATTGACTACAAATGTATCTTTGTATATAGATTTATAGGTATTGACGATATTCTTGAGTTGAGTTTTGTTGAGAGTATGGGTTCATATTTCATTCACATGAACCTAAGATGAGATTTCTTGTCATAAATGTCTTGAGCTTGAGATGGATAGTTGTGTGTATATATGTATTGATTGGAATGAAAAGAATGAATTGGTTAGTTAAGAATGTCCCTTTGCTTCTATAAAATGAACATAGGACTAAAATAAGGATTTTGGAGTAGATGTTTGACGATTGATGTGATGATGATACTTGACAATGATGTGATGATAATGTTTGATGATGATGTAAATGATAATATATGATGATGATGTGATGATGATGTTTGATGACGATGTGAGTGATGACGTGAATGGTGCTTATTTAATATGTGTAGAATGATTGATGAAGAGGTATATTGATGAGGATGTTATGTGATGGAGCGGATTGGAGTCTTATGAGTCTTTTGAAAATAAAGGATCTTTTGAGAAAGAGTTTTAAATAAATAATTTGTGAGCATTTTTGCATAAACTATTTATACACTATTTTTGAGTTTAAGAAATGATTATTTTCATGATTTAAAAAGAGTTTAAGCATGAGTTGAGTTTGAGGAGTCTTTTAATTAATTTTGAACATGAGTATTTTGATTATAAATGAGTTGAGCATTTTTACTTTAAAAATGTCGATTTTGAGATTGAGTTGAGGTTGTATAAATTTTAAAAGAGAAGAGTTTGATGATTTGAGATGAGTCGATTTTGAAAGAAGGTCCAATGAGGCCAGATTTTATTTGAGTTTTGAAAAGAGTCCAATGAGACTTGCCATTTGACTTAATTGAGTTGAAATGAGAACAGAGTTGATGAGGTGGCAATGTTCCACATGAAACTAGCCGTGAGGGCTTGTTTGAGATGGTTGGAGGGAGTTTTATGAGCATGGAGTCATGGGAGGAGTATCGAGCACCGAAGTGGGTGAGAGTATAGTCCATACTCGAACCCCAGAAACTACGCCACCAACGTAGGTAGGGATGGAACCGTTAAAGTTGGATGCTTCCCGTGGGATCGAACCATTAAAGTCGGATGTTTCCCATTTTTCTTATTGTCTTGAAATGATAGGACTTGACTAATCGATGGTATCCATGATTAGAGAGGCATTCATTCCCTGGCAAGGTATGGACAGATATGGCAACGGCGTCTGATTGTTGTACTATCACTGTTCATAGGTGATGGTTGTCGGATAAGAGAAACTCCCATTTAGGTCTTGATAGTACTGTGAGTCAGTTGAGTTGAGTGGCATGTGAATTGGTCCCATCTAAACCATTTCTTGTTAGACTTAGGACACTTGAGTGGATTGTAAAACATTGTATAGTTTAATTTGCATATTCATTGAGTTGAGTCCTTTGAGTTGATTGTTGAGTTGAGGGTATATGATCGGATTGGGTTAGACGAGTTGTGATTGGATTGTGCATGATTGGATGGATATGTGATTCGATTGGATTAGATGATATGTGATTTACTTCGAGCTAACAATATATGATCGAATTGGATTGAATGATTGGATTGGATTGTATTGTGTATGATTGGATTGGACTGTATGGTATATGATTGGTCTTTGTCTAAAAATGTATTATTATTTTAGACTTGTGATGCCTTGTTTGAGCCTCTCTTATCTTTCTGATTTGAGATATTTGGACCACTGCTATTCTTCCTTGAGGTATGTTCCATTCTGCCATATTACATACTCGTACATTCCACGTACTGACATCTATTTGGACCTGCATCATTTCATGATGCAGAGACAGGTTTAAGAGATAGTCAATAGGAGCATCATTGGGGATCTATTTCGCACTCAGCGTATTGGTGAGTCCTCCCCTACATTTGGAGGACACCACTTATGTAATCTTGCATCGAGTTAGCCCTTTCCATTTTTATTTGAGGTAGCCATGAACTTGTCATTGGCACCAATTAGATAGTAGTGATAGAGGCTTCATAGATTAGATAGTGAAGGGTCGATTGAGTATTTCTTTCCTTAAATTATTCTTGTCAAACTATTTTTAATGACAAATATTAGAGTTGATTTGTTGGCCCATGGCCTTTATTCTTTGAGTTAGATTGATGTTTTGAGTTGCCCACCAAATATTCTCTTTATTTTTTTTATCTTCCGCTGATTGAATGAAGGAACGGATGTGTGATCAGGCTATGTGGTTCGCTTGGGAGCCAGAAATAGTTTTTGAGTGCCGGTTACGTCTAGGGTACCCTCCCGGGGTGTGACATCTTTATCCTAAATCAACAATGCATAACACATGTCCAAGATGATCACAATATGCACATAACGGCCGTCTCATGGAATCCACACACAAATTGTTATGACTTATGTATCGACGCGGTATCCTAACCAACCATAAGGAATCATACCAGGCGTGGTATTCGAGCCAATCATAAAATATATTAATGTACCGGTGTGGTACCCAAACCAACCATCAATCATACCATGGTACCTGAGTCAGCCAACAATCACAAACACATGCACAATCACATACACAATGAACAATAACACTTGGGACCACATGTAAATACACAGGTTCATTGCATGAGATTATCAACAGGGTGTCATTTCAATTTAGCCTTTTAGATTCCGACACATGCATAACACAAGTAGTACTACAAAGCAGTAGACATGCATACATATACAATTTGAAAATATACAATTATCACCACCTCGAATCAAGCCTTGAAAACTATATGAAACCTGAGCTTTCCTCTTGTCACAAATCCTAACTTGTTCTTGGTCTAAAATAATAATAAAGTACAAACAATCAATGATAATGACATAATTTAACCCAAATTATAATCAAATCCTAACCCCAGACCCATTCATGATTATTTTACCCAAACTAGAGCTTCCCACCATGCATCAATTTCAAGCTAAAACCCCTCCCCAAGGTTATAATTATGGATTCTAAAGCTAAAGAATCAAATTTACAAATTGGGAAGTAATTAACTTACCTTAATCGATGAATACAGTGGAAAACTGATGAAACGCACCCTAAGTCACCCTTGCAGTTTCCCAAAATGAGATAGCCAATTAATGATCAGTTTTGGGGATATTCTCCACTAAATCTCAACTTACCCCGCTAAAGTGGCCCTACATCGCTATAGCGACCCGGCTATAATGGTTGGACCCCACTATAGCATCTAAAGCACTCTCTTTGAGGATTGCGCGGTATTGCAACTTCAAAAATTCGAGAAAAGAGTCTATTTTACAACACAACATCAACTCTTGATGTTTCAAACCATCACTTTCATGCCAAGTCAATTTTCGGGAGTTCTACTCGTCCTAATTCAATTCTGTAAAGCCCTATGGACTCCTTAATGTCTTGGCTATTTGAAAAATCAAACCACACTGAAAATGATCCTCATTCCATTCTGGATTTCCCTAGACCTCAGCTGACTCGAATTCTGTCCAAGTCTGATCTAGTATTGAAATTTCTAAGTCATCCCCCCAAAAATTTTTTGACTCAATTCTTTCACTATTGATCTACCCAGAACGACCGGAACAAATCGTTACATACTCTTACTGATGTATTAATACTACATTGTATACTTATTAAAGTGGGGATGTGACTCTCCTCCAGGTTGCAAGTATTGTTACATCTAATCCACAGCAATATTAATTTGTCGATGCTTCTAACTTTCCATATTGGTATTTATCAAGATATTATATATTTATTATAAGTTTAATAATGATTTAGAAGATGTTTTGATTAAATAGACTTTGATCCTTAAATTTAAAATTGAATATATGTATAATCAGATTAGCAGTGCAATGGACAAACGGAATAGTATGTCTACTAAAGGGGAGCCACTTCCCCTTAAATGGAATGGAAGTAGTCCTAGTTTTAACACTAACATGGGCTGTCATAGAATACTCGGCAAAATTTTAACAGAAAATCTTCATCACATTTAGGAGGAGTTGTTTATTTTTATTAAGATTATGATGTTTCAATTTCAATAAATATATGATTAATAAGATGTTATTTTTAAATTAAGATATTTAAAAAATAAGACTATTTATTTTTTCATTTTTTAAATACATATAATTTATTTTTATTTAAGAATTAAGAAATAATAATTAAATATTATATAATCAAAATATTAGAGAAAGATATTATTGATATAATATTGTGAAACCTTTTATTTGATGAAATGTAAAAGCTAGTAGTGGTGGTGTATGGCTTAAAGGTTTGTATTGATGTTGGTTAGGATAGAGAATTAGAGATTGGACGTCTGCGTTCGATGATGATTCTATGATTGGCCCTGTGCAATGTATATTCTAATTGAGTATCGAAAAGCAAAAAATATAACATAAATTAGGACGGAAGACTAACAAGTTAATGATGTACCCTACAATGTTTAAAAATTAAAACATAAAATCAATATAAGACTATCTTGATACATGAAACATATCCATTTTGCCTTCTTTCTTTTTTTTTTTTTTTTTTTTTGTGTCGTTATAAAAAAAAAAAGCAAATATATAGAGTTTCCTTTTACACCCACAATTAAGATTAGAAGCAAAACCTATATGCTAACAACCTTCCTATATATATAATGTAAATGTATAAAATAAAATCGATAGGCTGAACTTATCGGTGACCCCTTAAAGTTCGCACCAACTTTCATTTAGACACATTAACTAAGCTTTAGTCATTTTAGACATCTCATGTCAGGTCCCTCTATGTCATTTTGATATTTTTTGCTTACATGGCATAGTGAATTTCATACACTATTTTAGCCAATTTTTAATTATTTTTTCTTCTTCTTCTTCCTCATTTTCCGGCCACCATATTCCCAAAAGCTTAAAGATGATGAAAAACGTTTTAGAAATTTAGGAATAGACCCATTTCAAGATTTAAATATCGAAAGATTTGATAATTTTAATTTTAGATAAAATGTGATTTGATTGAATAGAGGAAGGGACAGAGAAAGAGAGTAGCGGCGATGGTGGATCTCCATTTTTTCCGATCAACTATTTTGTTGCATAAAACAAACTTGTTTTGCTTTTTTTTTGTGTCGTTATAAAAAAAATATATAAAAAGTATAGAGTTTCGTTTTACAACCACAATTAAGGTCAGAAGCAAAACATATATGCTAACAACCTTCCTATATATATAATGTAAATGTATATACTAGTGATACTTCTTTCAATTCAATACATATCTCTAAACATTCAAGAATTGCATTATTTGCATATATTTATTCTAAAGGAAAAACCAAATGAGCAGAAACAGGAATCACATTAATTGTTAAGTTTCCCTCTCTAAGTTACTGATTGAGTGTAATTAACAGACTTTATATTATGTGCATTATCCATCAATCTGAATATTAATAATGAGAATACTTTTTTGAAAGTTGGAACTTTGTAATATTTATACTTTCGAAAAGAATTAATGTTAAGAGAAAATAAGAAAAATGTAATTATTTTTATCTTAATTTTATAAATTGACAAGTTCATTACCTTTTCCTTCAGACAATTAAAACTACCCTTATAAGTAGTTTTTGCTTTTTCTTAGCAAATAAATTTTGAAACAAAACATATGCGAGAAAATGAGCAAAATGGTCTTTAATATACAAAGGTTGAACTACTATTTAGTCATTTATATATATCATGTAGTCTAAATAATTTTTAATATATCAAAAAGTGATTATTTTAGTTTTTCATATATATTATGTAAGGAAGCGCTATCCCTCCTACTTATGATTCAACATTTAGCTCGATCTATTCTAGATGTTACATAATCAATTTTTAATGAATGAAAAAATGATTATTTTAATCTTTTATTTATACCACATAATTGAAATAATGAAATATACATTTTAATTGATTGAGGACGGATACATGATACACCAAATCCTCTGGGTTTCTGGGGATACTATTTGTTTTTTATTTTCGTGTTGTCTACTTGAAAATTTTATACAAAAGTTTTTATTAGGAGGGTATTATTAAATTAAATTTATTATTGATATTTTAAAATTCTAAATTTTATTACTACGTACTATATGTAGTTATACTTCTAAGAGTAGAAAGAGAAAATAATAATTTTTATTTTTTTTTCTTTCAAAAAATCATAAAAATATCATATTTAAGACCTTAATTTACAATATATAAATCCACTCTTTTTTATTTATAAAATAAATTTTTTAATACAAAACACCATAATATAGGAAATACACATTTTTATTTGTTAATTTTTTTGGATTAATATGCTGATATTTTGAGACAGATAATTTATTGTTTTACTTGTGTTTTTTTTTTGGGGTTAAAAGATCTTTTTCTCTCTCCTATTCTAGTATTCAATAAAATCAGATCATTTAATTTTTTCAATTCTTTCCTCTTTTCCATCGTTAATTTCTAGGTAAAACCTCCATTCTTGATAATAATTTTGATTATTTTTTTTCAAAATCACCTCTAACCCGAGAAAAAAAAGTGTGTTGCTTCTGCCTTTTACGATCATGAGTAGAAAAAGCCCAGTTGAATAGAAATATTAACAATCCTATCATATGTTGGAAATCAAGTTTTGAATTGAATCCATCATGAGTGAATGTGAAAGAGGAATTCATGCCATCAATAGTGAAATTTCTATCTGTACTACTCCTGATTCGTTAAAAAGGAAGAATAAGCAGAAAAAAGATGTTGATGAAAATTCTCTCATTATTATCCCAAAACCGACAAAAAGGAAGGATGAGGAGAAAGAGGTTACCTTTAATTTTCAAAAGAATCGAGTTGAACAAGGTGTTTAAAACAAATTTATAAGAAAAATCGAAATTACTCATTTTTAAAAAAAAATTAAATATGTTTTGTGTTCAAATTTTAAACATGGATTTTATATTGATATAAAAATGATGTTTTTTGTATAGAAATTTGATGTTGGTGACGAAAAAAATTCTCTAATCGAAAAGGTGTTAAACGTGATAACATAAAAAGGACAAAGTTATTACTATCCTCCAAGATGTTTCATTCTTTTGATTCTATTATTTTCAAAATTTGCGTTGTTTTGTTTGTTGTTTGTTATTTTGGGAGATTTTTGTTCAAACTCTTATAAGTTGTATTTTAAAGGAAATGAGATTAGTGTAGTTGTTCCTTTACCGTTAATGATTTAGTTTATTTTAATTTTATGATTTATCTTTTGTTATCATGAGAATAACTTACACCAAATTATAATCAAATTTGATGCCAATTATACACCGTTAGACTTAAAACAATGTTTATCTATTTTAGTTTAAAACAAAATATTAAATGATGTATATTTGGGTTAACATTGGTGTTCATTTTATTTTATTGGGAAAATAAAATAGCTATAGTAGCTATTTGTGAAATTTCCTCTTTCCTATATTCTATTTTTGGTTTCCCATCCGATGATCGGTACCCACATTGAAGTCCAACTAAATCCAGATTCATATCGAAAAGTCCCACACGACTTTATACCTAAGGGGACTCGAACTCGAAACCTCTTGGTTAAGAATGAAAGAGTATTTTTTACTCCACCACAACCCTTATTAATTTTTGATGTTCATTTTTATTTTTCTTTATCATAATGAATAACTTACACCAAACTATAATCAATTTGATACCAATTAAAAGCCATTAGACTTAAAATAATGTTTGTCTATTTTAGTTAAAAAATAAATATACTAAATGATGTGCATTGTGGGTTAGCATTGGTGTCCAATATTTATCTTTATACCATAATGAATAATTTAGAACAAACTATAATCAATTTGATACTAACTATAAATCATGCGTTATAAAATTATTTTTTGTTATATGATCCAACTTCATAACTCCTTACACCATATTTTATCGACTATCTATCAATTTTTTTTATTATCATGAAATCAATAAATAATATAATTATACCAATATATAAGAACAGATAATCAGTATTATTAAAAAATTTATTCCTGTAAAAATTATTTACAATGTGTTGTATCGATGTGTTATTTTACAAATTATGAACACCCAACATATGAAAGAATTACACCAAAATACAAATACAAAATATGATTTTACGGGGAACCATTCAGTTGAAAAGATTTTTTTCCGCAAATTATTTTATTCTACAACAGATTTTAGTTACGAGTTTTATATGGATAACGTCATCGATTTATCTAACATTACTGCAATTGATGCAACACAAAAACAACTAAAACAATCAATTTTAAACATAAATCAATTTGTTTTAAAAAAAAATGAACTTTACAACTATTAGTCTGATATTTTGTATTTTGATCCGAATCAACTTTTCAACGTAATTACTTGTTGAGTCTCATCTTTCGCCGTGTTAAATTAAAATAGAGATATTATT
Organism: Solanum dulcamara; assembly: GCF_947179165.1. Taxonomy (NCBI): domain Eukaryota; kingdom Viridiplantae; phylum Streptophyta; class Magnoliopsida; order Solanales; family Solanaceae; genus Solanum; species Solanum dulcamara. Next base: position 14,052,659 of record NC_077242.1, read on the forward strand.
AGTTTCAGCCATGAAATTGATTTTTAAGCTTGAACATATTGAAAGTTTTGAATCTGAATAGTATATATGATATTGTGGTTATGAGAGTGTAACGATCAGTCCCCGTCGTTAGGGATAGACCAATCAAAAAGGATTTTAGGCCTGAAAAGTTCGAGTAATAACTTCAAAAAATTTGAGCTTAGATCAGACTTGGACGAATTCTGAGCTAGGTGAACTCTAGGGTAATCACGTGAATGATGGGAGGTCAAATCTATAATTTGATTGGACAGGATGATAGCTAAGACGATACGGAGCATTTAAAGCTTCGTAAAATCGCATTCGAGCAAGTAAAACTCTCAAAATCGAATTTGGCGTGAAGGGTATAATTTTGATGCATCTTTGGAAGGCGTGCGTTGAGAAAAGGGGGCTTGGAGCACAAAATTCGAGCTCACGATTTTCTCATATCCCGCCAGAGCAGGGCCACCAGAGCGGGACAGTCGCGACTTAAGTCGTGAAAAAAACCAGAAACGGTCTTTTCTGTAACAATCAGTTTCTAAAACCCCAAGAGGCGACCTAGGGTGATTTTCATTGATTTTCCACGGATTTCCACGTTTAAGGTAAGGTTTTTACTCCCTAGAATCATACTTTGATTCGTAGAAACTAGAAGTATGGGTGATAATCATTGGGGAAGGGTTTGAACTTAAAATCTATGGTGAGAAATAGCCCTAGGATAAGGTTAGGATCATGGGTTTGGCCTAAGGAGTGGAATTGTGTTATATTTCTTGATAGTTAGGCCATTGTATTGATCCTTGATATATATTTAATGTTTTCTAGACCAAGAACGGGAAGAAAGAACCCCAAAAAGGAAGGCGCTTGCATTATAAGGTTGTGAAAGCTTGAATTTGAGGTAGGTGATGGTCTAGTTTCCCGTATGTGTTTCATATACTAGTTAAATTTCTTCATGATATGCATGTGTGTATATGAATAGGAAAACATGCTAGATTATGGGTGAAATGATCACTTGCTGGCCTGTTATTGTGATGAACCTGTTCTTGGTGGTATAAATGTTGTAAAAATTTGAATGTTCTTGTGATTGTGATATCTTTGGATCGGGTGTTATGTTCCGACACATAATTTGGATCGGGTGTCACGTTTTGAAATGTATTTGGATCGGGTGTCACGTTCTAACACAAAGTTGATTGTTTGTAGGTCCCTTGAGAGGACCCTAGTGTGAAATTATAGCATGTGGAAGACATTGAGTTGTGATATTAAGATGTTATTGACTTATTCGGTATATGTATATGCCTATTGTGTTGAATTTACTTGTCTATGATCCGCTTACTTACTAACCGCGTGATCATATTAGTACACCATTGTTTTTGTGTACTGATACTACTCTTGCTCTGTCTTTTTGTTGAGTACATGGCTTATTCAGCCGACTGCAGAGAGACTTCGGTTAGAAGATTAAGCTTGTTCGAGTTCAAGCGTGAGATGTTTGTTTCAAGCTACCATGGACTCTTCCATGTTCTAGTTCCTTTTCTAGGACTAAGACTTTAGACACTGTTTTATTATTATGTTTTCTTGTGGGAGTGTTTTCCTTTCCTTTTAAGACATTGTTAGAGTTTTGGTACGGGCGACTTTCAGTTTTCTAGGGTGTTTCCGCACTTCTTGATATTTGATCTTTTTTGCTGAGTTTATGGAAACTCAGTCATTATTCTAGTTTATATCCTTCTTCCACATATCTAAGCTTGTGTATATATTTCGATTTTTATTGTTGAACTGTTAGAATGGTTCTCCCACCGGAGAGTTAGAGTGGGTATCAGTCACGGCCGATTGGAATCGTGACAGAGAGAGAAGCATATTGTACGTAAGATTGAGAGAATTGTGAAAGTTGAAAAACTGTGGAGAAATTTAAGGAATAAATGTCTATTGTATTTATTAACTGTACCTTTTATTTTATTTTTTAAATGAATTACGGAGTTTATTCTTTTTTACCTATAATTTATTGTGTTTTGTAAGGATTCTATTGTTATGTTTGAAAAAGGAAAAACTATTGTTACATAGAGATTATTTTGTTCCTTAAATTGTATATTTATATTTTTCTAAATTTGATAAGTAAAATACAATATTCATTTTTAAAATAGGGAACAAATAATATGAAATGGAGAAAGTAATAATACTAACTAATCCTTGATACAATTGTTTGCTGAGTTAACAAAGTAATTATATATAAAAAAAACAAGCAAGAGAAAGTGCTGATTGTCTACGTAATAGATGTTTAAAACTTATTTCCAAATTAGCAATTTCTTTAAGTACAATATTATAGAAGTTAGCATGTCAATTTAGAGGTATATTTTCTTAGTCAGCAAGAACCAATTGCACCTTTTACTAGAAAATGAAAATTCCCATAGTCTTGTTTTACCAAATTAACTACAAAGGAAAACTTCCAAACTCACACATCATCTCACATATGTACAAGGAATTAATAGCCTCTTGATTGATATAATAAAAGAATTACTATTAAAACGTAGATAGAAATGAATTAACATCATCTAATATAAGTCAAAATTTTCTTTTTGAGTACCCCCTTAAAATTTCATGCAATGTATAGAGCCCTCCGAATGACCCACTCCCCAACCCCCTCCTCCCCCCACACTAAAAAAAATACTAGAATTAGCCACGAACTTCATCTTTGTTTTGCTCGTAGCTAACGAAAATCTATCGTTAATTCGTTGCTAAGTAGAATTAGCGATGAATTTTGTTGTTTAGCTATAAAATTTATCCATTATTAAATTTATGTTTTTAGCCCCCCTCCCCCAACCAAAAAAAAATATCCATTTCTTAAATCTTGCACTTCTCCATGCACATATATTCATGCACTATAGTCTATATATACCCCCCTCCCCCACGTAAATCCCTATCAAATATTCAAGTAAAAGGAAAACATAAACCCTAAAAGAATTTCAAGAAAGCATTCTTAATGGCTTATTCTCCTAATTTCAAAACCCTTCATTTTTCCTCATGGAAATTCATGTGTTTGATTCTCACACTATCTCTTGTTCTTAGCTATGGTAGTGCATGCCCACCGTCGCCGAGGCATTTGAAAGAGGAAGCTTCTAGAATGTTCTCAGAACCTTCCGGTGAAATGAAAGAGCTTCTCAAGAGTACTAATTGGTTCCATATGCTACCAAAAGGGGTTCCTATTCCTCCTTCTGCACCATCAGAGAGGTGCAATTAATATGTGAACTCTTATACTTTGGGAATTGCACCTATCTGATGGTGCACAAGATGAACTTGCAAGTACCTGAATTTATATCTCGTTGATGAGAGTTCAGTTTCATATGTTATATAGTTAATGAACAAATCAAGAAGTTATCTGGTACTTGCAAGTTTTATTGAGTTATATTATATGCATATGGACTTTAAATTATTAACAATAAATTGTTTTAATGATCATTTGTTTTCCACCTGATTTTTAATTTCCTCCCTAAAATGTAATGGCTATTGTTGTGACATTTGGCCTCATTAGTATTTGGATTTTCTAGTATATAATAATTCCAATTGAAAAAATAATTAGCGAGTTGAATATATATTTCTCAAGGAATCCTTCGATGCACAAAATCCATTTTCCGTCGATACATAGTCTTCTCCCAGTCTAGTATACATAGGGATATTAATTAATAAAGTAAATATATATATATAAATTAGTCATGGTTAAGTAATAATTAGGTCAAACACATAAACAATCCCTTAAATTTTCCATGAAAAAATCATTGAACACTTGAATTTAGCCTTGTTTCAATTGAACAGAATAATATCTGCAATTTCGTTCCAATCAAACACAACAAGCTGAAAACTCATTCTATAAATAAAATGTGTGTAGTTAATTAAGCTCTGACGTGGAAAATAATATGCCACATATTAAAAATAATATGCCACAAATCACTCTCATTCCTTGAGTGTTAACCTTGCAAGCTACCAAGGTTGAAGAGTGGTTATAATATTGTTATAAGTTGGTAAAAGTAGTTAAGAGTTTGTTAGCAAGCTGTTATGGTTAGTTAAAATGTAGTTAAGAATCAACTTGTATAAAGGTATAAATACAGTACATATATACAGTACATACACAATGTGGATGTATATATAAAAGGTGATGTACTGATGAATATACATACAACTTCATTTTACAGATATTTTCCTCTCTCTAAAACTCTCTGCTCTCCCTTCTCTCTATAACTCTGTTTGTTCACTCTTCATCTTCTTCCTCTCGTCTTCTTCATCTTCTTCATCTAGCATCTTGCATGCTTGCTCTAACTCCTTTGATGGAGTTATCATGGTATCAGAGCCTACAAAGATCGTAGGGTAGAAGAAGAAGACTACAATCGGCGGTCTAGACTCCAGTAGAAGAAGTCAACCTGTGAGCTAGGGCTTCAGCTGTCAATAGATATGTACACAGCTGAGACTACGTCCGGATCTATGGAAATGGGTGATGCAAACCTAAATGGAGCTCGTGCAACTGCTGGTCCAGCCGGCTTTGAATCTCCAACTGTAGGACACAATCATCCTCTATATCTTCATCCGAATGATACTCCAGGTAGTTCTCTAATCTCGCTTCAGCTCATAGGTTCAGAAAACTATGCGGTTTGGAGTAGATCTATGCGCATCGGATTGTTAGGGAAAGGCAAATTAGGCTTTGTTGATGGAAGGTTTCCTAAGTCTCAATTTGCGCCTGAGTTGTTTGATGTCTGGGAAAAGTGTAATGCTGTGGTGTTGTCCTGGATAATGAATGCTGTTACACCTGGACTTTTGAGTAGTATTGTTTATGCCGGTGATGCATACAAGGTCTGGAGTGATCTGAAAGAAAGGTTTGACAAAATTAATGGTGCGCATGTGTTTCAATTGCACAAGGAAATTCATAGTTTTACTCAAGGAACTATGACTATTACAGAATACTACACACATCTAAGAGGGCTGTGGAATGAGTTTGACTCTATCATGCCATGCCCTGGGTGTTCGTGTGCTGAATCAAAGAGGTTCCAAGAACACTTTGAATACCAGAGACTGCTTGAGTTTCTTATGGGACTGAATGAGTCCTATTCAGCTGCTAGAGGTCAGATATTGATGTAAAGTCCAATTCCCAACCTAAACAAAGCTTATTCACTAATAGTAGATCATGAAAGCCAAAGGAACCTAGCAAGTTCATGTCATGAAAGTGTTACTTCTAAAATGGTTGAAAGCACTGCTCTATTTAGTAAAAATAGGGGAAATGGCACAAATCAGAGTGGCAACTTTGGACATCAACCAGGTGGTGATGGCAACCCAGGAAGAGGGCACTATGACAACCAATACAAGCCACAAAAGTTCCAGAAGTCAACTATTGTATGTGAAGTCTGTGGCTACAGGGGACACTCTAAGGAACAATGTTTTAAAGTGAAAGGCTATCCAACTGGATGGAAGTCAAAGAAGAAGAGGGAAACATTTAATTCAAACTCATATGCTAATCAAGCTGAGGTTACTCAATGTAGAGATCAAAATTCCACAGATGACACATCTTCACCTGCAGCCTTCTTCACACAGGATCAGTACAATCAGATTTTGCAGATGCTGGCCAGAGGAGGAGAGAATGGAGGAGAACACTCAGCTAAAGCAGCTACAACAGGTAGTGCTCTATCTGCTTTAGTCTCAAAATATGTAGATAAAAGCTGGATAGTTGATACTGGAGCAACAAATCATATGACATCTAAAACTGAACTTCTAAATGACCTTCACACTATATCATCATCTGAAAGGAGACAAGTAATGTTGCCCACTGGAAATGTTGTGTCAGTCTCCCATGTTGGTAGCACAAACATTCTTGGGAATCAATCCGTTGGAAATGTTCTGTTTGTACCTGACTTTAAGTGTAATCTTCTTTCTGTATCACAGCTCACCAAAGAACTCAAATGTATGGCAGCTTTCTTCCCTGACTTCTGTGTTTTCCAGGATCTCTTCAGTGGTCAGGTCAAGGGGATTGGTAAAGAGGATCAAGGGCTTTACATTCTGAAGGAAGATGCTTCAAATGCACAATTCAATTGTTGTGCAACTCAGTTCAAGGGTGTAGCTCCTGCAAACTCCACAAGTAGCAGTGTCATCCCAACTAGCAGACCTGCCACAGCTTCTCTATGGCATCTAAGACTAGGCCACATTCCTGTAGATATAATAAAGAAATCATCCAGTATTGAGATACTAGACACTGAACACTCTACTTGTACAGTTTGCCCACTTGCTAAGCAAACTAAACTTCCTTTTCCTTTAAGCTCTCATGTGTCAAATGCTGTATTTGAACTTGTTCATTGTGACATTTGGGGTCCCTACAGGGTACCCACTCATGATGGAAAGAAATACTTTGTGACTGTAGTTGATGATTACTCCAGGTTTACTTGGATTTTTCTTATAACCTCTAAATCTGACACTATTGTAGTGTTAAGAAATTTTTTCACACAGGTTCACAACTTATTCTCTACAACTGTGAAGACTCTGAGAACTGATAATGGATGTGAGTTTATGAGTGCTGCATTCCAGAATATGCTGTCTACACTTGGCATCCTTCACCAGACCACCTGTGTGTATACTCCTCAACAAAATGGTATTGCTGAGAGGAAGCATAGAACTATCCTGGAGATGGCCAGGGCACTGAGGTTCCAATCCTATGTCCCTCTGAAGTTCTGGGGTGAGTGTGTCACTACTGCAGTTTATCTTCTTAACAGAATTCCCTCCAAGCTCCTTCAGTTCAAAACTCCTTTTGAAATGCTTCATTCACACCCTCCTTCCTTAGCCCACATTAAAGTCTTTGGCTGTCTTTGCTATGCCACAGTCCCACACATTCATGACAAATTCTCTCCTAGAGCCATACCAGTTGTTCTTATGGGATACTCCTCATCAAAAAAGGGGTACCTCCTGTATGATCTTCACTCCAAATCCTTCTTTGTCAATAGACATGCTGTGTTCAAAGAAGATATTTTCCCTTTCAAGGATGCCCAAGTCTCCTCTAATCCTTTATTCTCAGTCCTCACTCTTCTAGACACCTCTTACCTCCCTCCACAGCCACACTCAGATCCCATCCAATCTCCTCTATCTCCTGCATCACCTCTTGAGCTACCATCTCAGTCTCCTTCCCTTCCTGTTCCACCCAGAAAATCCTCCAGACCCAGTAAGCCACCATCTTGGCTTCAAGACTTTATCACCACCTCTATAGGCAATACTTGTACCTATCCTATTGCAGCACACATATCCTACTCTCATGTCTCCCCTGCTTACAGCTCTTGTCTAGCTTCTTACTCAGCCATCACTGAACCTACATCCTATAAAACTGCCTCTCTTGATCCTCAATGGGTTCAGGCAATGCAGTTGGAGATTGATGCTTTGGAGGCTAATCATACCTGGTCTCTGGTTGATCTACCCCCTGGCAAGAGACCTATTGGTTGTAAATGGGTGTACAAAATCAAGTATAAATCCACAGGTGAGGTTGAAAGGCTGAAAGCTAGACTGGTGGCCAAAGGGTTCAACCAACAAGAAGGCCTAGACTACAGTGAAACCTTCAGTCCTGTTGCCAAAATGGTTACTGTCAGAGCTGTTGTGGCCCTTGCTGCATCTAGAGGATGGTTTATTCACCAAATGGATGTTCACAATGCATTTCTAAATGGGGACCTGCTGGAAGAGGTCTATATGACCATCCCTGATGGGTTTGCTAGACAGGGGGAGTCTCCTACCAAGGTCTGCAAACTCCACAAGTCCTTGTATGGACTCAAACAAGCTCCTAGGCAGTGGAACTTGAAGCTGACTGAGGCCTTACTGAAGCTGGGATTTCATCAAAGCCACTATGACTATTCCTTGTTTACCAGGCAAGTTGACAGTGAAATACTTATTGTACTGGTATATGTGGATGACTTACTGATTACAGGTAGCAACACTGTACTAGTAGAGGACACAAAAAAGGGTCTACAAAAGCAATTCAAAATGAAAGACTTAGGTGAGTTGAAGTTCTTTCTAGGCATTGAATGTGCTAGATCCAGTCAAAGAATTCACATGTCTCAGAGAAAATATGCACTGGAACTGATTGCTGAATGTGGGCTAGGAGGAGCTAAACCTGCAGGAACACCATTAGAACAAAACAAGAAGCTGACATCAGTGAAATATGATGAACTCCTATCACATGAAGGCACAATTGATGATAAACAACTGCAGCACCCTGAAAGGTACCAGAGACTTGTGGGAAGACTCTTATATCTCACTATGACTAGACCTGATATATCTTTCCCAGTCCAGGTGTTGAGTCAATATATGCACAATCCCAAGGAGTCACATATGGAGTCTGCACTGAGAATTGTCAGGTACCTCAAGGAAGCTCCAGGCCTTGGGCTGTTAATGCCATCTCAAAGTACAAATACTTTGACTGCCTACTGTGATTCTGACTGGGGTGCCTGCCTGGAAACAAGAAGATCTGTTACTGGATATCTAGTAAAGTTTGGTGGATCACTAATTTCCTGGAAATCAAAGAAACAAGAGACAGTGTCAAGAAGCTCAGCAGAGGCTGAGTTTAGAAGTATGGCCAACTGTGCAGCTGAAGTCACCTGGCTGGTAAGTCTGTTTAAAGAGCTAGGAGTCCAGATTGAACTACCTGTTAACATGATCTGTGATAGCAAGGCTGCTATTCAAATTGCTGCAAATCCCATCTTTCATGAGAGAACCAAACATATTGACATAGATTGTCATTTTGTAAGGGAAAGAATCTGTCAAGGATTGCTGAAGACCAAGTTTATACATACAAAAGATCAGCTAGCAGACATACTTACCAAGAGTCTAGGGAAAGCTCAACATCAACATTTACTAAATCAGCTTGGAGTTATGAACCTCTTCAAACCATAAGCTTGAGGAGGAGTGTTAACCTTGCAAGCTACCAAGGTTGAAGAGTGGTTATAATATTGTTATAAGTTGGTAAAAGTAGTTAAGAGTTTGTTAGCAAGCTGTTATGGTTAGTTAAAATGTAGTTAAGAATCAACTTGTATAAAGGTATAAATACAGTACATATATACAGTACATACACAATGTGGATGTATATATAAAAGGTGATGTACTGATGAATATACATACAACTTCATTTTACAGATATTTTCCTCTCTCTAAAACTCTCTGCTCTCCCTTCTCTCTATAACTCTGTTTGTTCACTCTTCATCTTCTTCCTCTCGTCTTCTTCATCTTCTTCATCTAGCATCTTGCATGCTTGCTCTAACTCCTTTGATGGAGTTATCATTGAGAAAAGAAGTTTTCGTCATCATATCATCTAGAGTAATTGTATTGGACGATTAGATTATGTTACGAGCAATTAAGTGATAAGTCGGCTCATTGTATTGTTAGTTAGTTAGGAATAGTGACAGCTGGAATTGAGCTACTATTAGAAAAGTTAGTTAGTGAATTATGATTCACGTGTGATGTATGAAGTTGTATAAATAATCTAGAGTAGCTCTGAATCTATAACAAAAGAAAAATCATTCAATAACAATTCTTCCCTCTTTTCTTCATCTTCCACTTCCATGGTGTCCATTCTTCATCTTTGATCAATTGTTCCTAAGGAACCAGCTATGCAACCACTTATGCTACATTTATCATGGTATCAGAGCAGTGATTGCTATAGTAGATCAATTTCCTCAAAATTACATCTTCTTAGCTTCTTCTAGAGTGTAGTTATGGCGGAACTCACAGTAGAAACACTTCAACATAGTCATCCCTTATATCCATAACAGTTCGACACACCTGGTACAACGTTGATTGCAATCAAACTCATAGAGCCACAAAATTATGGACTCTGGAGTAGATCTATGAGATTAGCGTTGTTGGTGAAAAATAAATTGGGTTTCGTGGATGGAGCCTGTACAAAAAGCTTGTATAAAGATGAATTGACAGTGCAATGGGAAAGTGTAGCACAGTTGTTCTTTCATGGATAAGTAGCACTGTGGCATCCAATTTTTTGACTACGATTATGTATGCATCAAATGCCAGACGAGTTTGGGATGATTTCAAGAAAAGGTTCGACAAATCAAATCTCACTAGAGTGTATCAACTATGGACAGAAGTGGAAAGCCTAAAGCAAGGTAATGACTCTGCTACTAATTACTACTCCAAGATAAGAGATGTCTGTGATGAATTTGATGTAGTAGTACTATTTCCTTCTTGGGAATATGATAAAGCTAAGTCCTACATAGATCACTTGCACCAGCAAAGTCTTTTGATGTTCTTAATAGGACTGATTGAATCATTTAGTCATGTGTGTAGTGATATTCTATTAAAAACTGAGACACCAAGTGTGAACCAAGCATATGCAAATGTTGTACAAGATGAAAGTCAAAGAGTGTTAAGGGTGACTAATTCGAGCAAGGATCTACTCACAATGATGGTAGGAAAGACACAAAGCTTTAGAGGAAAGAAACCAACATATGTAGTCACTCGTGAAATATGTGGTTTTAAGAATCATCAAACATCAGATTGTTATAGGTTGGTAGGATATCCACCAAATTTCAAAAGTAAAAGATCTACTAGGGAACCAGGCTGGACACTATCAGAATGGAGCAAACAACTCCAAACAAGGAAACTACAATAACAATGCTAAAACACAAAATTTCGGACCATATGCTAATAATGCAAATGCTGAAAAGATGAAAACTAGACAAGGCATGGGTCATAATAAGCTGAATGAAGAAGAGCTGGACCAAGTGAGGAATTTATTGTACAACAAAGGATCAGATGGAACAAGTGAATACAAGGATAATTTGGCATGTACATTCTCTTTAATGGTTCAACCTAGTGTTTATGAATGGATCATTGATTCAGGGGAAACTCACCATATCACTTCCCGTAAAGAATTGCTAAATGACCTAAAATAATTGGTAGGTCAAGTGCAAACAAAGTTCAGTTGCCAACAAGTAACAAGACTGAGATAAGAAGCATAGGGGACTCTATTTTTTTGAGAGATTTGACAATAAATAATGTCCTGCATGTACCTGATTTTAAATTTAATTTCCTCTCAGTTGCAAAGCTTATTGAGGACCTATCATGCAGTGTTAGTTTATTCCCTAACTTTTGTTTGTTGCAGGGTCTTTACAGTGGTAGGGTGATTGGGATTGGTAGAGAAGATAAAGGTCTATATCCGTTGAAAGATGAAATAAAGCCAGTAATTGGTGCAACAACAACAACAACAACTTAGTGAAATTCCATAATGTGGGGTCTAGAGAGGATAAAGTGTACGCAGACCTTACTCCTACCAAGGTAGGATGGCTATTTCTGGGAGACCCTCGGCTCAATAAAAGCATAAAAAGAGGTTAGATAATGCTAAGAAGTTACGAAGTTCAAAGCGATATGATAAAGCAAATAACGAGAGCGATACAAATAAAATAGAGTAATTAAAGTACAGAAAATAATAGAAAGATAATAGTAATGCAATAAAAGACATTAATAATACTGATTTATGGCATATAAGGCTTGGACATCCATCCCTCAAAGGCAATGCAATACATCTCAACACTCAAGGAACTTGTACACACTAGTACTCACTATGACTGTCAAACTTGTCTTATAGCTAAGCAAAGTATAATAGTTTTTCCTGATAGTCATAGTAGATCCACTTATGCTTTCCATCTTAGACATGTTGATGTTTGGGGTCCATATAAGATACCTACTTATGATAAGAAGTTTTACTTTGTCACAGTAGTTAATGATTTTAGCATATTTAGTTGGACATGTTTGATTCAATGTAAAAGTGAAGTGCATCTCATTTTGAAAGATTTCTTGACAATGGTTAATACTCAGTTTGGTGTTAAGGTTCAAACTCTAAGATTTGATAATGATATTGAATTTTTTAACCAAAAATGCAGCAATTTACTTTCTTCCCTTGGTATTGTTCACCAAAGTTCACGTACTTATGCATCCCAGCAAAATGGGGTGGTGGAGAGAAAACATAAGCATATATTGAATAATGCAAGGGCATTGAGGTTCCAAAGCAGAGTCCCTATCAGATTCTGGGGTCATTGAGTTAAAATAACCACTTATCTTATCAACAAATTCTAAGTGCAGTATTACTTGGTAAGTCACCATATGAGTTGTTGTGTGGAAAAAAGCCAAAGATAGGCAACCTAAGAGTATTTGGTTGTTTTTGCTTTGCCTCAGTATTACCTAGACTAGATAAATTTGCCCCTATAACTAAAAAGATTGTCATTATGGGGTTTTCAAAAACTCAAAAGGTTATAGACTTATGGATTTAGAAAGTAATATCTTCTTGGTCAGCAGAGATGTCACTTTCATGGAACATGTGTTTTCTTTCAAGGAACCCAATCTTTCTTTGGATTTGCTGCCTACTCCAGAAACCACTCCTGTTTCATACTGCTTCAGGCCTGAGCAAAATCCAACAGGTGTTGCTGAACATCCACAACTATTTGTATCTAGTGAAGCCACTAATGATCAGTCAACTTCACCAGTACTAGAGGGAACTCTTGCCAATGACTATGTGGAGCCTCCTACTGCTGAGACTCAGGGTGATTCTATTGTTGCACCTGAAATAGGTGATGTTATGTCCCCTCAGCAGGAGATTAGAAGGCTTGGTAGAGCCTCCAGTCCATCATCATGGCACAAAGACTATGTAGTGCAAAGAAAGGCTAATACAACATGTTCTTATACCATTGAAAATTATATTTCTTATTCTAACATGAACACCTCTTATCAGTCCTATGTAGCAGCTTTCTCAACTGATGTAGAGCCTTCAAGCTTTAAGGAAGCTTTAAAATGTCAAGAGTGGATTGATGCTATGCAGGCTGAGGTAAATGCTTTGGAGTAAAACCACACATGGATTATAGTTGATCTTCCTCCTGGTAAGCAGGCTATTAGTTCTAAGTGGGTGTATAAGATAAAGCATAAAGATAATAGTGAAGTGGAGAGGTACACGGAAAGACTTGTTGCAAAAGGATACAATCAACAAGAAGGGTTTGACTATCATGAAACTTTCTCTCTAATGGCAAAGATGGTCATTGTGAGAATTGTCATCAACATAGCAGCTTCTTCCAACTGGCCTTTATGCCAAATGGATGTTCACAATGCTTTTCTCCAAGGTGATTTATCAAAAGAAGTTTACATGGACTTGCCTCAAGGCTTTCAGAGGCAGGGGGAGTATAAGGTGTGCAAATTTCTTAAATCACTATATGATTTACTCATCACTGGTAACAGTGACAAGATGATCAAAGAAGTGAAGTCGGCTTTACACAATAGCTTCAACATGAAGGATCTTGGTGATCAAAAATACTTTCTTGGCATTGAAGTTTTAAGATCCAAGAAAGGGATAATTCTTAACCAGAGAAAATATGCCCTTGAACTCATTTCAGAGTCCGGTCTTAGTGGAGCAAAGCCTACAATTATACCTTTAGAGGCAATTATCAAATTAACTTCAGTTGACTATGATGAGTGTACAGGGAAGACATATGATCCCTTGTTCAAAGATGTGACTTCATACCAAAGACTCATTGGAAGACTGTTGTATCTTACAACAACTAGACTTGACATTAGCTTTGCAGTTCAGGTGTTGTCACAATTCATGCAAAGACCAAAGATCTCACATTGGGAGGCAACATTGAGACTTGTAAGATATATAAAAGGGTGTCCAAGTTTGGGAATATTGGTAAGCAGTACTGGTAGCACAAGTTTAGAAGCATATTGTGACTCCGAGTTGGCATCATGCCCCAATACTAAAAGATCAGTGATAGACTATGTAGTTAAGATGGGTGGATCACTAATATTCTGGAAATCCAAGAAATAGCACATAGTAAGTAGAAGTTCAGATGAAGTAGAATATAAAAGTATGGCAGCAACTTTATCAGAAGTTGTTTGGCTGGTAGGAGTCTTAAAGGAGCTAAATGTATCAGTTGATAGGCTTGTGAAGTTGCACTGTGATAGCAAGACAACAATTTAGATCAATGCTAATCCTATCTTCCATGAAATTACCAAGCATATTGAGATAGATTGTCACTTTGTGAGGGAGAAAATCAAGGATGGTTTAATTCAGTGTGAGTAAGTTAACACAAGGGAACAACTAGCATATTTGCTTACCAAAGGCCTGAGAACTACTCAACATCATCACCTAGTGAACAAGCTAGGAGTTTTAGATGTATACACAAACTCTAGCTTGAGGGAGAGTATTATACTCCATTTTAACTCGATATCAAGAGGTGTACGACATATTGGTGATTCCTAAATTATTTAACTTAAGGAGTCGCTACCTAATTATTATTTTTTGAAGGTAAATTAGAACACCTAAATATTTAACTAATGTAATGCTAAAATTAACTACAAATAATGGTCTGCTTAACATATATTATTCTAGGTAAGGGTTGTAGTTATCCTAAAAGAAGGAGTTAAACATACTTTAAGATTCGTTAAAAATGATTACCGGCCAAATTAAGGTTGATTAAAATATAAGACTTAATTAAAATATGACGTAAGTGTAAATTTGACTTACAAAAGACATATTATAAGTGTTTTGAGAGAACTACCATATAACAAAATATTTTAGGCTTCAAAATTCAAATAAGTAGATAGATAGTATATATAAAAATATCTACAATTAAAATTAGTGAAAGCAGCAGTTTGGACAACTAAATGCAAAATCTTTTTTTTATTATTTGTCATAAGCTTGAGATTTTTTTAAAAAAGTTGCAAGTTCAACCATCTTCTCTTAGTGTTGAGCTAAAATTAAATCAATCATTTTTTTTGAAAGCCAAAACATGTACTAAAAAATGTGATTTGTTTGCATATTATAACTAAAGTATTTGACGTACTAATACTTAAATAAGATAGAGCACCAATCTCTGATCAAGTGCTTCTACGATAAAAATAAATTTGACTTATTTAAAACATGTTTATTTAAGTATAATAGTAAATACTAAGTCATTAAGAAATCTCTTTTTTTCGAGGTTAAAGGAAATATTTGAAAAAATCATACTTTTCGGGTACTAAATCAAGAATTTAACTAAACAAGGTGTTCTATGATTAACTAACATTTTACTACTAGCTCTAAAATACTAATGGGTCCAAACAGTGTCCCAAATTCATGAAATAAATCCAAACAAACCAATAAATCAAAGATCATAAAGAAGTTAAGCAAAATAAGGAAGGAAAGGAAAAGGAATGCCATAGGCACCCCCAAGCATGTCGCTTGCTTTTCTCGCTATCGGGTGTGACTTAAGAATATAAAGTGATAAGTCCTTGCTTGGATGAGAAGTAGCATCGAGTCTCATTTTGGGACTCCATATGGGAGAGTCTAGACTTAGGACTCCAAATTAATTTGTGCTGAATACATATGCAAAGAGAAGAAAAGATAAGAATTAGAAAGGTGTCACGACCCTGACCTGCCGTGACTGACACCCACACTAACCCTTCAGTGGGAGAACCATTTTTACAGCCCAAGCTATCACACTTGTGAGATACTACAGTTAAAGATTTATGGAAGCAAGAAAAAATTAAGAAATAATACTAAGTCCCCATAAACTCAGAAAACAATCTAAACAAGAAACTAAAACTACTGAAACATCCTAGGAACTGAAAGTCATCGTACCAAAACTCTAAAACTAAACAAGTCTAGAATGGGAGTGCAATTCCAAATAGAAACCAGTAACGAATAAATCATTGTCTAAACACCTAAGTCCTAAGAAAGAAAAAGAACTAGAAATAACGATAGAGTACACGGCAGCCTGAAAGAACAGCTCACCCTTGAACTTGAACACAACTACTCCTCTAGGCGAGGTCTTTCCATAATAGGATGAACATGCCCTATACTCAATAAAAGACAGAGTAAGTGTAGTATCAGTATACAAAATCAACAGTGTATTGATACGATCACGCGGTTAGCCAGTAAGTGGATCATGGATAAGTAAACTCAACACGATAAACACATATATGCAGAATAGCTAACTCATGTCACCTCAATAATACTCAGTAAGATCATAGTTCATAACCTGAATATCATGCAACTACACATAAGGCTCCGCTCAAAGGACCTGCAAACACATAACTTGTGTCGGAACATGACATCCGATCCAAGATTTGTGTTGGAACGTGACACCCGATCCAAGTATGTATTAGAACATGACACCCGATCCAACCTATGTGTCCGAATGTGACATCCGATCCCAGTACACAAAAACAACCACAATTATATTCAATATTCAATATTATATCACCAAGAATAGGTTCATCACAAAAAAGGCCAGTAAGTGATCATTTTACATATAATCTAGCATGTTTCCCTATTCATATACACATATGCATATCATGAAGCAATTTAACAAGTACATAAAACACATACGAGAACAAAACCATCACCTACCTCGAATTCGAGGTTCAACAACCTTAAAGTGCAAGACATTTCCCTTTTCGAGTTTGTTCCGCTTGCTCTTGGTCTAAAAACAGTAAATACGTATAAAGGATCAACAAAATGGCCAAACTATCATGAAAAATAACACAATTCTCATCTTAGGCCAAACTCATGATTCTAATCCCACCCTAGGTCTATTTCCTATCCTTACCCACAGGCCAAAACCCTCCTACAATGACCACTCATCCTACTTTATAAGCATTAGGAATCGAAGGAAGAGTTTAGGGAGTAAAATCCTTATCTTAAGCTTGGAAATTCATGGAAAATTGATGAAAATCTCCCTAGGTCACCTCCTATTGTTCTAGGAACTATCTTTACAAAAATGGACCATTTTTGGGATTTTCTCGACCTAAGTCGTGATTGTCCCACCCTGATAGGACCCATCCCGTTCTGGCGGGATATGCAAAAACAGTGAGTTCGGATTTTATTCTCTAAGCCCCCATTTCACAACACACCCCTTCCAAATACTTATTAAAAGATATCTTTCACGTCAAATCTAATTCTGGGAGTTTTACTCGCCCGAATGTGATTCTGCGAAGTCATAAATGCTCCGCATCGTCCTGGCTATGAGCTTACCCAATGAAATTAGTGATTCGATCCCCCACCATTTACATGATCACCCTAGATCTCACCTGATTCAGAATTAGTCCAAATCTGGCCTAGGCTAAAATTTTTCGAAGTTACTACCCAAATTTTTCTGGCCCAAAATCCTTCCCCATTGATCTATCCATAACGATAGAGACATGTCATTATAAAAGAAGAGGTAATTCTCAATAATGGATGAGAATGATATATATATATATATATTAAGAGATCATCTTTTAATATTTGTGCAGAAAAGAAAAGACTTTCAGAGAATTTCATGTAGTCTTCAAACACAAGAAAAGTAAATATGCTACCAAGTATAATATTTGAAACAAACTAATCTTGAAATCACCTACGAAACATCCTGCAATAGTGTTTCCATTTCTCATCTATAAGCAGACAAATACATCTTTCACACCTCTTTAATATCACTATTTTTATTAATGAGAATAGAGTCACTAGATACCACATAATATGCATGTATTGAGAACAATCCATTTTCCATTGAAGTCCAGGAGACATGGTTTCCGCATAGGAGCAAAAATAACATTCTAACATATTCTTAACTTTCTCAAATTTTGATCTATAGTTTCATCTAATCCTTTTAACAAAGTAGACCCTTCATCTATTATCTTAGATTTTATAATAGGTAGGATATAAAATGGAAGTTTAGAATAAAACTTCTTAAGAATGTTACAAGTTAACATTAAAACAAGCTTCAAACACAACAAAATATAGATATTTAGAACACGTATAAATACTTTTATTCGTTTTAGGATCAACTAGTTGATTAAAACATATGTAAAGACGCGTTTCTTGAAAGAAGGAAGAATTTTATATTAGTTCTAAAAAAATGTACAGATTCATGCGTAAGAAAAAAAATGAGAATTCTAACAAAATGCATATTCCCACAAATCATGGCCTCTACGTTCAAATGACAGGAAAATCATCACATAATTTCACAAAGATCGTTATTTTACACAATAACTTCCTAAATCTCAAATGATATCGAGAACAAACAAACATGAGTCTTTCATGACATCTCACCAACCACGAAAATACTGCAAAGCAAGATTGGCTTTTTCATGATATACCAAAATATAAATACATTCTACAATCTAAAAAAAATAACAAAAATGAAGTATAGTTACCTATTGTGGTGCAGTGAACTGAGAAATTATCGGCCCCGAATCTACCTTCGTTTTTCAAGTAGAGTCAAGTGCAATACAGAGAAAATTTAAAAATTCTTTATAAGAAATATTTGACTCAGAGTTTAAAGATTTTTTGTGAGTATTAAAGCTTGTCTTAAACTAAGAATGTAGAGTAGTATTTATAGGAAAAAATTGAGGCTTCTTGAGATGTTGAAATTCAAAAATTTGTAGCCGGATAGAATATTATATTGTAGTAAGTATGGGTAATAAAAGAAAAACTAAAAAATGGACGGATGAATAATAGGGAATAAACGGAAAAGGAAGACGTCGAGGAATGGGCGGTGGAGTTATGTTAGTGTTAGATATATAGTCTGCTAATTATAGTATAATATATATGTATGTGTGTGGAAGAGTTGCCAGAAATTTGATATTTAGGAAATTAGACGTGTATAGGGGTGATGGTGGGAGTTTTCTGAAGAAGTTGTAGATGTGTATATATAACATTACATAGGTGTTATAATTTATTGAAGTTGGTAATGAAATTTGGGTTGAAAATTTAAAGGAATTGTCACGTATAGGAAAATGTAAGTTAGTATGCATGTTGCTGATGATGTGTATTTGTATGAAATGAAATTGGGAATTGATTGTAAGAGTGTATTATATTGTTTATTGTAGGTAGTGTGTATATTATATTGGTGGAATTGTGTGTTGGTGAAGAGGAATATTTTATGTATAAGTAGATGTAAATGTGCAGAAAATTATATATGTGTTGGTGATATATTGAAGTGTAAAGTATTGTTGGCAAATGGGAAATGAGGTAGGGTCGGTGGTTTGATGTAGGAATTGATGTGGTGCTGTAAGATTGTAGTAAAATAGGTTGCATGAAACATTGAGTGGGTAAGGGAATTGGGTTATATGTATTGTTGTATGATGTGGAGTCGATTAGTGGAGAGAATAATGTGAGGAATGAAAATGTGCAGGAATTGGATAGGAATGGGAATTTGGTTTGCTGCATGTATTGTTTGTCTTGGGTTGGGAAATGAGTTGGAGTTAGGAGTAGTGTAGGTGTAATATATTGTATATTATGTTGTTGTAGTGAGTTAAAAATAAAATGATTGGGATGAGAATTAGGAGGAAAATAAATTAAAAGGTTAGAATTACAATCAAGGAATGATCGTATGGTTTTAAT
The DNA here is from genome assembly GCF_947179165.1 of Solanum dulcamara. Lineage (NCBI taxonomy): Eukaryota > Viridiplantae > Streptophyta > Magnoliopsida > Solanales > Solanaceae > Solanum > Solanum dulcamara. Next base: position 14,072,004 of record NC_077242.1, read on the forward strand.
TATAATCAAAATAAGCTAAGGATTTAGTCAAAATAAAATTAATTAGTGAATTCGATTAAAAATTAAATAAACTGAATTAATATCAATTAATTTATGAGCTTCTTAATTATGACAAAGTAAAATAACATTTAATTTTAAACTAATTCACTTAAAATATAAAACTATTAATTAAGCCAAACTAATTAACAAGTATTTAGTAAAAAAAATAATCTTTTGAGATGATTTTTGAATAATGATAAAAAGTAATAATTGTATAAATAATAATTATTTATAGCGTTCAAAAATTATAAAAATGCCAGAAATTACTTAGGAGTAACTTAAAAAATATTTTTAGGATTTTGCAAGCTAATTATTTTAAAATTGTTTAAAATGAAGAAACTCGATTATTTATTTATGTTGTGGAGGGTCAAAATTGGGTGTCAACAGGGAGTATTGGAGGATCAAATTCTGTTACGAGCAATTAAGTGATAAGTCAGTTCATTGTATTGTTAGTTAGTTAGGAATAATGACAGCTAGAATTGAGCAGTTAGTAGAGTTAGTTAGTGAATTGTGATTCACGTGTGATGTATGATGTTGTATAAATAAGCTAGAGTAGATTTGAATCTGTAACAAAAGAAATTCAATAACTATTCTTTCCTCCTTTCTTCATCTTCCACTTCCATGGTGTCCATTCTTCATCTTTGATCAATTCTTCCTAAGAACCAGCTATGCAGCCATTTATGCTGCAATTCATCAAATTGCATCCACCTCTTTTCAACTTGGACAAAGAAAACCAAAATAATGAAGAAGAGAACAATTAAAATCGTGTAAAATAAATTAGGATTTAAATAAATGCTTTATTGTAAGCCAACACTCGAGCGCCTAATGTTGTGCGACCTATACCTTGTGACAAGTCAGTTTATTGTTTCTAAATAGAATTTTCAGACAAGTTTAAAGGAACGTATATGTGCCTGGCCTAATAATTATATATATTTAAACAAATGTCATGCATACATTTGTGATTTGTTAGATGTAAAAATTTGTTAAGACTTAAGGTTTTCCCCCTATGTGTTGTGAGAAAAAATAAAGTGTTAAGGGACGAAGGTTTTTGGCTGGCAATTTTATTTTTGGCGCAAAATATTGCTTGCACCTCTTATAAGAGTTGTTATGAAAACACAAATGAGAGCTAGTTATCCAACACCCATTTTATGTGGAGGAGTTCAGAATACGAAAGTCAAAAGGACCTATTTTTTATGGGAATTTTGGTGTACTTTTTTCAAATTTTAAAAACGAAGATTTACACGTTTAGATAATAAGTATCATTAAGTGTTAACCTTCAAATTTTCTTATTGCATTCAGAGAAAAAATTAATTAATTTTTCATATAGCAATATGACCTTCGAAAGTACAAATTAAGTCGGAAGTCAATCAGAATGCAGACTAGCTTTCTGGCGAATAAAGGTTACAAGCATGAAGAAGATTTGATAATTTGAAAGATTATGCTAAAAGAAATGAAGTTTCTACTCTTAACAAATTTAAGTTGTTTGCCTTAAGAAAATTCTTGCTGGATACCAATTTACAATGCAAGTACGCCAATGAACTCTTCAAAAACTCCGTCGGGTGCATGTCAAATCTTCAAAAAGTAACTCATTTTTGAAGGATCTGACAATTGTGTGGCAATACTTTTAGAGAGTTTAAGCAACATACAAGTATGCTTCTAACTACTACAACCACAGACAGAAAGATAGTAAGAAAAGCAGAATAAGAAGCAACTTATTTTCAAAATGTCATATCCACCAACAGTATTCGAACATATAAAGTTTATCCGATGCCATATAAAGTTCGATACATTGTCTTTTCTTTTGAATTAATCCAGCCATTAAAACTTGACTAATTCTAAGCTCAAAAGCAGCATTTTGCTTCCTATGCAGGAAATGCATTTTCATACTTTCTGCATACACGTTCGTTTTTATGCTGACTAACCTATTCAAACTTCTTTAGCCTGAATTTGCCCGTGGGGAATCTGCTAAGGAAACCACGATCCAGCTTTTGGTAATGGCCTCGAAACTTTTCGAGGGTATTATATACAAAGCCATCAACTTGATCATCATACCTTTCATACAGCACTGGAAGCATATGCGCAGCAACAAAGCCTAAAACAATCAACATTGCAAGCATATTCAAAATTAAAACCTTTCAGGAGCTTGACGTGACTTCTGGAGAAAATATGGATAGCCCTAATATAAAACCTTGAAAAGAACTCGGAACAAATGTATAATCAATAGTTGCACCAGCAACGCAGAGTATGGCAAGATCACTTACCAATGTACAGAACAGTAAAAAAATTGCACCAGCTTCCAATAATAGCAGCAACCCACAAGCCCACCACAACCTAAACAAATCCCATGAAATTAATTAAGTAGTCATCAGGAAGACTCGGGATCAGATGATTTGATGAATTCATAATTTCAAGAACCAGGTATATTTTGTTTCTTTAGTCAAGTGCTTAAAGGTCAAAGCATCCCCGAAAGGAGACTCCATATGGACAAAAAAACAGCATCTTCTTCAGTTAAGTATGCTATCCACTAATATACCAACCATTTAGAGATAGCACTTCAGAGCAATACAGATTGTCCTCGTAACATTTAATAAAGAATAAAATTGTTTGCAAAAATTCAGTGAAGTGATGCAGCTTCTTACACTACATACATAATTAAGAGTTTCAACATTTAGTTACAGAGTATCAAATACTACATGAGAAAAGATAACTGAGGAGTGTTATTGATAAGGTATGGAGAAAAAAACTTGTTTATTACTCAATGATTACAGTGATATAAATACATGAAGAGTACTAACTAACTATGGTAACTAGATAATCAAATCCCTACAAATCAGCTAGACTACCATATATACAATATTGCACAGCTGTAATGATTCTGTAACAAGGAGAAAACAAATGTAACAAAAACAGAAAAGCAAAGGAGTCCTCTTTCCTTTACGGAAAAGGGGCCGGGAGGCATAAGTTTAATGCCGATCCACCAACTCAAGTAATTTCTGTATAGCAAGTTGAGTAAAAATATCTGCTTATATTTGTATTGTTTCTATTATACATTTTTCTAAAATCTTGGGAGAACATTGCACACGTATGCATCTTACATCAACAGCTGCGAGGCATAAGTTTAATGCGGATCAACCAACTCAAGCAATTTCTGTATAGCTAGTTGAGTAAAAATACCCGCTTATATTTGTATTGTTTCTATTATACATTTTTCTAAAATCTCACCACATCAAAAATGATCTTTAGCGGCAATTAATTAACAACAATAGCTTAATTGAGCTAAATATGTTTTTTTAGCGGCAATTAGCACTCTTTGTAAATGTCCCTAAAGTCTATAGCAACATTGGATCAATGGCAGCTTTAGCACTCTTTGTTAATGTGTATATTTACTGCCACTAAAAGTTGTTTTTTTTGTATTGTTTGGGGAGAACATGTACTTCAACAGAGATTGATGTTTGCTTGAGACCTTTAGAATGTAAAGTGTACAGCATGTTGAACAAATAAAGGCTGCAGTCTCTGTTTGGCTTCTGCAACTGAATTGAAGGGAGAGGGAAATTTGCTTGCATTCTTTCTGGAATCTTTGACAGCATAAACGCTGTGGGCTTGTGGCTTGTCCACTTAGTGAAATGAAGGGTAAAGTACAACTCTCGATATTTATTACTATTTATAATTTCCTCAGCGCTATATCAAGCAGAACAGAAAGCTGACTGGAACAAAAAGCATAAGGAGAGCAAAAAAGTAGAAAATAACACGATCTTTATGTATTGTTGTTGTTTTAGGAAGAGAAAGTCTAGAACAATCAAATTGTTGAAGATACTTGGCAAATGCTGAATCAAAGAAAGCTTGCTAAACAGGTGAGAGGCCCATGACCTTAGCATAAAATTTGGCGAAGTTCATGCAGAGGAAGCAAAATAAATTTTGAAAAGAATCAGGCTTGAAGAAGTGTCATACATATAATACAAATCAAATGCATAGTAGTTTGTAGTTAGAACTCTTGAAATTGAATCTGAGGAATTTCTTTTATTTAAATAAGCTTAACTATTTAAAAAGATTCCAAAAATAAAAGTATGATGATTTACCACTAAGAATTGTTTGATGTTAGTCCCACAGGCAACATCTTGAAGGAAGCCCAAAGCATGGTTTAATTCAACTCCTATTGACTTGGCAATGCTGATGAAAAGGTCATCAGGTAAAACAAGGCGAGGGACTTTAGCTGGAGACCTGCTGCCAAAGAGATCGTACATTCACTTGATTCAAGAATATCATACCAATTAATGAATGAGAATAAGACAGGAGAATAGAATGACACTCAGGAAGCAGGTTAAGTTGTATTACATGTTCATCACGCCAGAAGCACTTTTCCAAAGAAACTGAACAATCATACCAATGATAAGAGCAAAGCATAAAAGCGAAAGAAAATTGTAGTTCAGCCACTCAAATAGCACCCAGATGGCTGTGGCACTGGCTAAAACACCAGCTGAGATTTTCTTATTTCTCCATAACAGGACGTCAGCAGCTGCAAAAACCAATTAAGTATATAAGGGATTATATACAACCATAGTAAGGACAAAGGACAATACACTCTTGTGGTCGGGCCCTTCCCCGGACCCTGCGCATAGCGGGAGCTTAAGTGCACCGGGTTGCCCTTTATAGTGAGGACAAAGGAAACAGCTAAGGTATATAGGTGGCCTACATTTGCCTCCACCTAAAATGTGGTGTACTGGCTTTTGACGGCCAAATAGCCTGTTGAGCTGAGCATTAACTGAACTTGATTTCTCCAGTTCAAAGAAGGACCCTGAAGTCTGCTTCGACAGAGACTTCTGCTTCGATAGACCATCAGCAATTGATTCCACAAAGTTGTTCAGAAGATCCTCAGCTGTAATTCTCTCAGGCATTTTACCACCCTTTTAAGATGCGCAAGAGATAAAGTCAGTCATCAGAAGAATGAACTTAAATACACAGAGTCATCATAGACAAGTGCAAGATTCGTGTAGACCAAAAACTCGTGAAAATTTAACAAGCTAAAGACAGGGATTTTGATAACTATTATAACAGTAGAACAACACACATGATTTATCCAGGTTGATACAAGGCTGAAAAAAGTTTGATCCTAATCAAATCCAAAATTTTGCCTTTCCACTCATCCAGACTGAATCAACTTCCCTTCCCACTAATCTAGACATTCTTCTTTTTCTTGTTAATAGTTTTTTCTTCTTGTATTTCCTTTGGAAGAAGGATTATTGTTCTCCTGTGAACTACATATTGCTAATCTGACACAGAACACGGCACTAATTTACTATCAGTAAGGAATGGATTTGATACATCATTATTTTTCAGCTATTTGACTATTCAACAACTTCAAGACAATAGACATTTGGTGGTATTCCACCTAGAATCCAGGCATCCCAACAAAGGAGAAAGTGAATAAAACGAATTTGGATGGATATGAATCTCTATCCATCTGTCAGCAGACTCTACACATTTCTCAAACATTGATAATGTAATGATAGCAGTGAAACATTTGTATATACCATTATATACTGATAATCACAACCCAATTACTCGAACCAGGGTTGGAAATATACACGAGTCGTGATTATGGACAGTTTAACATTTTCTTTTCAAGTTAAATCAAAATTAGGTGTTTAACCATCACTTTGTATGCAGTGGAACAGACTCACCACTATACAACAACAACAACAATATCAGTGTAATTCCCCTAGTGACCTAGTGAAGTCTGGGAGGTTAGGAGTTAGGACGTATGCTAAACCTTACCCCTACCTTTGTAGGGTGGAGAGGTTGTTTGCGTTAGACCTGCTCAAAACAAAGGTAATCTGATAGGAAAAAAAAGAAGAAGAAAGGCAGCAAAATAGTAAAATAAACAGCAATTTGCAAAAAGGAAACCAGAAAAAGTAAGGGAAATAATGTGCACAAAAGTTCATTTTTCTTTACTAGTGGGCCAATGGAGGTAAAAGAATAACAAATGTGATGGCAAAAGCATATCTGGATTAGGGTGTTGATGAAGGATTTAACATATGAAGCAAAATATCACCAAGGATGAACAAAAAGGAGTGCTAATTAGTTACAAAAATATTTCTACCAGTGAAAAGAAGCAGAATAACAATGTAGTAGCTCTAACCAAAACACCATATTTGTAACTGTTTATCTCATCATCATTATAGCCCATATCACAGAAAATTAAAGAATCGGAAAAGCCAGAGTTTACACGCAAAAAGAAGTTACATTAGGAACCCAGGTTTTATGCATTCCAGAAAGACCCAATTTCTTGATTTTGGTACAATCAGAGGAACCCAGTACAATAAAATCTAAAACAAGCAAAAACCAGATGCCAAAAATAAGAGAGAACAAAAGACTAACCCAAAGCAGCAACAGAAGCAAAGGCGAAAAGCCAAAGAATGAAAAAGGGTCGATTCCTTTTTGGGGTTTGGACCTTTTGAGGTATATCACTATTGTATTTACCTCTAAACTTGTACGTACACTGACATAGTTGGAGAGGGGAGAGTGATTTATTCGGCTTTGGGAATTGGAAAGCAGGGATTAATGTAGAATTTGAATTGGGAAATGGGACGAAGATGATGAGAATCTATAAAAGCTTGCCTGCGGGGGACTGTCTGTCTCTACATAATGGCACATGCAACACACTCTGTATTTTGATTTTCATCCGCCATTTGAGATTAATTAATTGCAAAACTTACTTAAATACACAATTTATTTTATTATATTCTTTAAAATTTTCTATCATTTGAAAAAAATTACAAAAATATTTATTCTCTCCTATTATCGAATATATCACTTTATGCGATATATGAATCAAATAAATTAATTTATGTAATGTATCGGCACAACGGATACATCATTTTACGCGATGTATTGATCGGATACATCACTTTTTGTGATGTATCAGGATGTTGGATACATCACTTTGCGCGGTGTATCAGAACATCGGATACATCACTCAATCGGATATATCACTTTACGTGATGTATCAACAAGTTTTGGGATGTATCCAAATTCCACAAAATTTAAGAGATTTTAGTAATTTGAAAAAAAGTGGGGATATAATGTAACTAGCTCTTAACCTTATGGGATTTGTGTAATCGTTTATGTTACTAATTCATTTGGATTTATGTCGTATAAAGCTCAATTATATGTTCTTTAATTGAATAACAATAAAATACTCAATGTAATTCTAAAGATGAATTCTGAAGATGATAGGATTTATACAGATCTTATGAAGTAAATGTAAAAAATGCAAAATTTCAATGAAAAAATATAATCTAAAGTTAGAATAATAAAATCTGGCTAAACAAGTTAAGAAGTTGATATAATGATTTCGAAAATAGTATAGTGTTGAATTCGATAAGTTGATATAATGATATTGAAACAATGTTGATGTACTTGACATTTGAAGAAGACACCAAGAGGCAAATTTGATCTTTTAGTAAACAAACAACCATAGATTTTGTACAAGGTAGAAGATTTGACCGTTTGAGAGACTTTAGAATATTCAATAATAAAAGAATAAAAATAGTGAGGTAATATATGAAAAAGGTAAATATATGAATAATTAAATGGGTTCATGTTAATCATTTGTATATAAATGAGGTAAAAAAAATAGGTAGCTACGTAATCAGAAAAGAATACTACAATCACCTACAAACGATTTCATTTCTCAATTATTACCACGATCTCCATATTAAATAAGGTGAAAAGTTATTATATTTTTTATCCAAAGATTTATTTTCAAATTTAATAGCACATGAGATTTTTTTAATAGAATATATATATTTTTTGGATAGAAAATATAATAACTTTTCGCCTTAATTAGGATCAGCTTGACCATAAGGCTTTAGAAAAAAATTTGGGGCCCAAGTCATTGTTTTAGTGACCTTATGAACGAGCCAACCCTAATTAAGGGGAAATAGTAGTTTTATTAGCCCCATGGATTATTGATTCTTGTGTTATTTGATTTACCACATTGTGGTTCATCTGGTTTTCGTTGTGTTGGTTCTCATTTCGTTGGCTCTCATTTACCAAGTGTGATTTCTATCAAACAAATAATATTCAAGCTAATAAGAAAATAGAGTAGTGAGTTAAATCAACACATGTGCGTTAAATTATTTACCAAGAAAATAATACAGATGAATTTGTATATAAGGTCAAGGACACACGTCTTAGTTTAGCTCATTAGAAATTTTGTAATTAACATTTGAATATATCAATAAATATATGTAAAATCGAGATAAAGATAATTTAGCAAGTGAATGGAAGTCGTATGAAGCTTTTAAAGCTACGACAATGAATGCTTGTGCCGAATCCGATGTTGATTGAGTGTTCTAAGCTTCAAATTCGAGAAAAATATAGTAAGTAAATGTTATAAGTCAAAGACTTAATGAGATATGAAAAGTTTGGAGCACAAGAATATAGGTGAAGAATATATTCAAACACTTAGTTTGTAGGATCATTGAATTCGTTTCACTAGTCAAAAAGTGTAATCCCATACAAAGATGAACTACACTATATAAAGACACAGTCTAAAATCGTACCTTATTAAAGATTGGTTCCACACTCTTCGAAGAAGAAACCTTCAAAGAATCTTCAATGGAACTTTTTAGAAAATTGAGAAGGAAGGAGGAGAAGCAGAAGATGTGTCTGTTCTTTTTGGTTTTCAGAGAGAATGAAAAGATGCGTTGGTTTCTCTTGTGAGAACCCTTTTATAATCATAAAGGGACACAACTATTCAAATAGTTATGTCTTTTCTCTTTATATTTATTAAAATATATAACAGATAATTATATATCTTTAATCTCTCATGGATCCGGGTTGACCCACATGTGTGATTCTCCTTCATCTCTCACTCACACATAGTAGATCAACTATCATTCCTATTCTGTAACTTTCATACATTATGACTAGACCGTGTGACTAGTGCATACTTTGAGAGCTTTGTTGCTATACATCTGCTAGGAATATACAATATCTCAATCAAAGAAGCTTAGAATAGATTATAGTATGCAGTACCCTAGATCATTTATCACATTCATATTTCTCATCATATCTTTTTCTTAATTTTGAGTCATAGTCAAACATAAAGGACATCAATAAACACAATTGATGTGATAATATCCAATGATCTTCCTCATCTCATGGATCTTTTAATCTCAACGTGATATGCTTTTCTAGAAATGTCCCACTAGATCAAATCAAGCATGATCTCTTGGCAACATTCTAAGATACCAATCACCAAATTGAATCTCAAGAAATTGATTAAAGTCATGGGGGTACAATGTGAAATTTACTTATAATTTTCAGGGCTTCACACGATAGAAAGTAAAGACTAAACTTGTATCGCCCTTATGGGTCACTATATACATACATGGTATGAAACATGTATCACAGTACTAACTCTTTTTCCATGGAGCGTATGTCTTTCATTAACAAATATTGTGCAGATGATAGTTCAGACAACTCATATCTAACTTTGAGTTCACAAATCTACTCATCATTTTATTCTTCAGAACTCACATCTGGCATTAGAAACAGACTAACTCATTTTAATCACATATGATTAAATATAATCTAACAAACGACATTCTTATTATAAACTTTCAGCTCTCTATTATCATCACTACTGATAATAACTAATTTATAATTGTCTCATCTCTACTTGTCACTTAGACAATAGAGGTGATTGTTTGTGCGAATATGCTAATCTTTTTGTCTATTTGACATATCTTTTTTTTGTCCTCATAATTTATGTACACTACATAAAAAATGATATATGTACATGAACCAACAAGAATGAAAATTAGGCATAAATCAACATTAACTTCAATAATGTAAATTTACGTGAACATGTTTGGAAAATATAAATATAAATGCATTAGCATTTACGTGAACCCAATGACTTCACATGTCTCTCATAAGCATCACATGCTATGGCTTTCGTTAAGGAATCTTCTATCATCTGATGTGTAGATATGTATTTCACGTTTACTTCTTTCTGTGCTATCATGTCTCTTACAAAATTATACTTTATGTCAATATGTTTCATCTTTTCATGGTACTTTGGATCTTTTGTGTAGGCTATTGCAGCCTGACTATCACAACTGATTGTGACAGAATCAACAATATTTTTATACACACCCAAATTAACCAAAAAAATGCTTAAGCCAAACGACTTCTTGCACAAAAGATGAAAGTGCTACGAATTCAGCTTTCATAGTAGACAAGGCTATTCATGACCGCTTCTTGTTACTCCATGATATGGCGTCATTGTTAAGAAAGAATGCATATCTATAGGTGGATTTTCTTTCATCTAAATCTCTTCCCTAATCAGCATCAGTGTAGCCTTTGAGTTGCAAATCATTTCCTTGATAACATAAGGAATAACTGACTGTACCTTTGAGATACCTCAATATCCTTTTAACTGCTTTCCAATGTTGTGGTCTTGGGTCGGATTGATATCTGCTAACCAAACCAACAGCATAACAAATATCCGACCTTGTACACATCATAGTATACATAAGACTTCCGACTGCATTGGCATAAGCAATTTTTCTCATTTTTTCCTTCTCATGTGGAGTCTGAGGGTACATCATTCGGTTCAAAGCTTCACTTTTAAAAACTGAAGTGTTTAGGGTTTGTAGTCTTGCATATTAAAGCGTTCAAAAACTTTCTTAATGTAAGGTTATTTTGAAAGAGATAACAATCTCTTCGAACGATCTCTTGAAATCTTAACTCCAAGAATGTATGCTGATTCACCCTTATCTTTCATTTCAAAAGTAGATGATAACCACTCTTTTGTTTCTTTTATAAAATCAATGTCACTTGCAACTATTAGTATGCTGTCTACATACAATGATAAGATCACAATCTTATCTTTGAATATTTTGATGTACACACAATGGTCTTCATGAATCATAACAAATTCATACAATATGATCGCATTATGAAAACGTAAGTACCATCGTCTAGAAGATTGTTTAAGGCCATAAATTGACCTTTGAAGTCGACATACTTTATTTTCTTCGCCTTTTTCATGGAACCTAGAGGTTGTTCCATATAGATTTCTTCTTTTAGTTCTTCATTGAGAAAATTCAGTTTTAACATTCATTTGATGCAATTCAAGATCCAGCTTAGCCACTATAGACAAATTAATTTTATTGAAGTAAAACATACAACAGGTGAAAAAGCTTCATCATTAATTCCTTCCTGTTGTGTGTACCCTTAGCTACTAGGTCAGCTTTGAATCTTTCAATACACCATCTACCTTACTCTTGATTTTGAGAACCCATTTATTTTCAATTGCTTTTCAGCCTATAGGTAGATCAACCAATTTTTACACTTGGTTAGATTTCATTGACTCCATCTCCTCATCCATTGCTTTTAATCATTTTTCTTTAGCAGGGCATGTAAGAGACTCATTTATATTTCTTGGCTCTTCATCATCCAAAGTAACTATAAATGCTTCCCATTTGATCTCACATCAACGACGGAGAATTTGTGAACGACTTGTTATCGAGGATGAGATTAAAAAATTGATTTATCATTTGGTAAGTTACTCCCACTCGAACCAGCAATATCAATAGGATTTAATTCAGACAGTGTATCTGTGGAAATAGAAATTAATCCATTATCATTAAAATGACTCCAACTCAAATCCATTTGAACTTCGGCAGCGAAAACGATCTGGTCTGTAGTTTCATAAAGAAATAAGTCTTGACCTATCTCGCCCTACTTAGGAAAATTCATTCTCTATGAATGTAACATCATGTGGCTCAATATAAGTTACAGTGCCACTATTTTGTTCACTTATAAACACATAACCTTTAGATTGTTCAGAATATCTTATAGAGATACATTTTTTTTACTTTGGACCTAATTTTCCATGTTGAGAAGAAGGATTATGAATAAAACCAACACAATCCCAAGGCTTCAAAATGCTCAAATCGGACTTTCATTTAGTCCATAAATCATATGGCGTAGTTGCAACTGATTTTGAATGGACACGATTAAGTATAAATGCAGCAGTGAGCAAAGCATCGCCCCAATAGGTGATTGACAATTTTTCTTGCGCCATCATCAACCTAACCATTTCTAACAAGGTTCTATTTCGGCCTTCCGCAACACTATTTTGTTGTAGAGTATAAGGAGTAGTTAATTGTCTTTGAATTTCCTTTTCTTCACATAATCATTTGAACTCATCAGACAAATACTCTCTTCCTTGATCAGTTCTTAGAGTTTTTATTTTTCTATCTAATTGATTCTCAACTAAGTTCATAAACTTAATGAAGCAACTTAGAGTTTCAGATTTATGAGAAATCAAACATACATAAACAAATCGAATAAAATCATCAATAAAAGTGATGAAATAAATAACACCATGTCTTGACATTCATTCGACCACAGATGTTAGAATGGACTAATTGCAATGGAGTATCAACTCTTGTGCCTTTTCCAAATGGTTTTCTAGCAGTTTTTAGACTAGGCAAGATTTCCAGGTAGATAATTCTACTTTATCTATTGTGCCAAGCAAACCTTCGTTAGCTAAGAGGTTCATTCTTTGCTGACCAATATGGACAAGCCTAGCATGTCATGTATTTACATCATTCTCATAATTAGAAGACGTAAATAAGGAAAAACTACTATCATTATTTTTGGGACTTTGACAAACGTCCAATAAAAAGAACCGATCATAAAAATAACCAGTTTTATATTTTATCTTGTCCAAATACATATCCATACCATGTTCATGATAGAATAAATTAAATTCTAACTTAATCAATAATTGAACAGAGACTAGATTATGACGAATTGATGGGGCAAATAGCACATCATGTAGGAGTAGAGTTCGGCCACCGCGCATTTCAAGTTTGCAGGTACCAATCTCTTTAACCTCCTCACTGGAGTTATTTCCTACATACACCTATTTGGATCCACGTTGAATTCGTCCGTAATTTACGAAAGCATCTCTTTCCGCTGCTATATGTTCGATGATTCCCGAGCCTACAATCCACATAGAAAGTGACTCAGTTAATAAAGCAGAACAAGAAACATTTACATCACTATGTAAATTGTTCATAAGGTCATGTATCATCTTAGGTTCAGGACAATCACGAGCAAATTGTCCCATGTTCTTACAATTATAGCACTTAAGTTCAACCATATTCTTATAAATCTTTGGAGCAAAAATATTTTTTTCTCCATGTTGATTAATTATAGGGTTAGTTGAGATTTTCACATGTTGGAGTGTATTAACATTTTCAGGAAGTGTCATAGACACATTTAGAGTTTCAAGAGTTTCATGCTCTTTCATGACATAATTGGTTTTTATGTTCCATATTTCACAATTATCGTTGTTAAGCTTATCATCTTTGTTAAGCTCAGTAACAATATTTTTTGCAGCAGTTGACATACTGATTAAACAAGTATAAACAAACGTGAGACAACTATGTACAAATTATAGCCTAAATTCATATACATAATTGTTCTTAAGATAATTAATTATGTCAATATTCATTTCATATTAGGTTCAGATTTGAAAGTTCACTAAGTTCCCAATTATCATCCGAATTCTCATATGTCATAAATCTAACACAATCAATCATCTAAGAACCACTTATCTTAAATCACATAAATTCAAGATTAAATATGCATAAATTCTATAACATTGTCACGACCCAAGCCTAGGGCCTAGACGTGACATGGCGAATGAGGAACTCGAAAGTACCTCAAACAAGCCTCTTAGCATTCTTTTAGTCTTTCATAGGTAATGATGATAAATAGACAAGCGGAAATTATAATAATAAATCTTCAACTTACATATGTCCAACAATACCTCTAACTATTAGATTTAATGGGGCTAAGACAAGTTCCTAGCTCACCCTCAATCATAATAAAAGAAATGCCATAATAAAATATCTTAACATATCATAAGCTAGAAAGATAAAGGAGTATTGTTCCCGGAACATGGGAACTCACCAAAAGTAGTCTTCAATGAAATATCAACTAGCCACGTGGAGGAGAATGAGGAGGAGCACCGATCCCTACATGGTGATATCATGTAGGCAAAAGAGTATGCGTTAGTACTTTGAATGTACTAAGTATGTAAGGATGCATGAACATTGAGGAAATATTATAACATTTATGTAATATGGAACATAATGTAATACATGCATAATAAATCATATGGATATCTTTTAAAACATTTATTTTGTGGGAAAATAACCATAACCGACATTTAAGACCATGCGAGCTATTACATGGAATCCAACATAACCCCCTACGTTGGCCGGGGAGACTACTTGTTAGGTAGAACTCCGTCAACTTCATTCAATTCTTTAACTTTAACTTTAAAGGCTATTTATGGATCCATTAGCCTAAGCCTACAAGGGCTCCTATGTTGACACATAGTTAATGAGACAAGGGGTTGCTACTAGGATTCCCTTACCGAATCCCACCTCAATGCCTCATTCGGTGCTAAGTCAATCCCACGGAATAGTTTAATACTTCAAAATATTCATAGCATATAACTTGAGAATTCAAACATCATATTCGGTAGAATAGCTCATTAAAACATTTGATGATTCAAATATGCAAGAATTGTCCTTATTGCATAAAGAATCCATCATTCATATCATTTCATCATTCTTTCATTTCATAAGACTCCCTTTTTGATCATAGATATTGCTTTCATAAATATTTATTTGGAGTCAAAGCTTTCAAGTCAAACTTTATTAAAAACATAGTAAAACTAGGTGGATTCAAATCACTTCAACTTGCAAATATGTATGTAAATAAATATTCATAAATACTTTGAAATTCATTAATTAAAAATCATGTTTTAGACAACCCACCATGAATTTCAAGAACCTTTAAAAATATAAATAAATAAATTACTTGCAATCCATCAATTCATACATATAAAATTATGTTGTATCAAAATAGATCAATAATCATTAGTTTAACCATGATTCATACTATTAAGTAAAAATTAAAATTACCATAACAAAAATATTACTTGAAATCAAGAGACTTAATTGAAAGAGTTTTTGGACTATATGGATGGAAGAATTCATGGATAAATACCACATAACTTAGAGTAAAGCTTAAAAAAAATAAATATAATTTATCATATAATCAAAATAATTTAGACATGAGAGTGGAAGGAATACTCTCATTGAAGTCTTACATACTTGGAAACCGAAGCTTTAATTGGTACCGAAAGACTTAATGAACACTCTTGATTCCTAGCTTCTCTCCTCGCCGGAACGTTTTGTATACTACCCGGAGTATATGAATCACCGGAATAGTATTTCTTCACTACTAAGAACTAAAACTATATTTGAAAATGTGTAAAGAAGTGTATAGAGAGAAGATTTGCTTGAGAAAGCTTGATGAATAAAATGAGGAAATAAGGTGGGTATTTATAGGTGGGAAAGAGGGACTTAAAAATAAATAAAATAATTATAAAAAAAATCTAAAACTTTAGTGGAATATATTGATGTCATGGATGATGTTAAATGGAGGACAATTTATGTAATGAGTGATGTCAAATGTATCTAGATCTTTCTATGGTAGGTGAAATGAGTTATTTTTGACAGAATACTCTTTTTGGGAGCTGCGTTTGAATAAGATAAATTCCTTATTAGGATTTGGTGTCTTCATGAGAATTGTAGATATGGAAGTCTAATTTCATATAGTTCAAGAATCAACCAATTTGGATAAACCTACAGTGAGATATGATTTTTCTTCTATGAACACTCATTTCCATCACAGCATCCTACCTTACAAAAATTAATTTATTTGACCTACTTAACCTCCGAATATTAAAATATGGTCTTCATAAAAGTTGTAGGTAATGATCTTGTGATTACGCAGAAATTTGAATCACTCAATTTGGATATTCGTATGAAAAGTTATGCCTAAAATACAGAGGTTATATCATATTTAGGCGAAAATTGAAACATCGTATACAACGTTTTTGGGGGATGTTACATTATCTCCCCCTTGGGAACATTCGTCCTCGAATGAGAAAAGACTTAGCTTGAGTAGAGTAGAGTGTTAACAAACAACCTATCATTAATGCAACAGTGTAATTTAAAATATCATTTAAAATATATTTCATAATTTTGCAAGCATATGACAAGAAAAGTTGAGATGTAAAGATTTCAAGTAATTGAGCAAGGGCAACTTAATACCTTAGGTTTGGGTAGAGGGGAAAAGATGAGGGTATCTCTTAATCATATCCGCTTCCGCTTCCCATGTTGCACTTTCTATTTGTTGATTCCTCCAAAGGACTTTAACAGATGCAACTTCTTTGTTCCTCAATCTCTTAACTTGCCGGTCCAAAATTTCTACAGGAACTTCTTCATAGGTCAAGTTTTCTTCAATATTCACTACTCCCACAGGTAGAATGGAACTAGGATCACCCACACATTTTTTCAACATAGACACGTGAAACACCGGATGGACCATGGCCATTTCCAATGGTAATTCCAACTCATATGCAACCATACCAACACGTCTCACGATTCTATAAGGCCCTACATATCTAGGGCTCAATTTCCCTTTCTTGCCAAATCGAACCACACCTTTCATGGGTGAAACCTTCAGATACACCCAATCATCCACATTAAACTCAAGATCCCTTCTTCTAGTGTCAGAATAGGACTTTTGACGACTTTGAGCCATTTGCAACCTTTCTCTAATGATCTTCACCTTCTCTAAAGCATCAAGTACCAAATCGGGGCCCAACAAGGTCATCTCGCCTACTTCGAACCAATCAACTGGTGATCTACATCGTCTCCCATACAAAGCCTCAAACGGCGCCATCTCAATACTTGAGTGGTAACTATTATTATAGGCAAACTCGATGAGAGGTAGATGATCATCCCAATTCCTTTTAAACTCCAACACAGAAGCCCTTAACATATCCTCTAGTGTTTGAATCGTCCTTTCGGCTTGCCCATCCGTTTGAGGATGGAATGCTGTGCTCAACTTTACCTTAGTACCGAGGCCTTTTTGAAATGATCTCCAGAAGTGAGAAGTGAATTGGGTACCACGATCCGAAATAATGGATAACGGCACACCATGCAACCTCACCAACTCCTGAATATACAACTTGGCATAGTCTTCGGCACTATAGGAAGTTTTAATCGGTAGGAAGTGATCTGACTTAGTCATTCTATCAATAATTACCCAAATCGAGTCATGACGCTTTCGGGTATGAGGCAAACCCACTACAAAATCCATATTCACATCTTTCCACTTCCAAGTAGGGATTTCAATGTCTTGGGCTAGGCCACCTGGCCTTTGATGTTCAGCCTTCACTTGTTGGCAATTTGTACATTCGGACACAAACCTTGCTATGTCCTTCTTTATGCCACCCCACCAATAAAACTCCTTTAAGTCTCGGTACAATTTCATTGAACCAGGATGAATGGAGTATCTAGAATTATGAGCCTCCATCAAGATCAAACTCCTTAGGCCATCAACATCTGGAACACATATCCGACCTTGGTAGTATAGAACCCCATCTCCCCCTTGGAAAAAGACCTCTATCTTCTTTTCTTTTACCAACTTCTTTAACTCGATAAACTTTGGGTCAAGATCTTGCTTGGATTTAACATCCACCACCAAAGAGGATTCAGACCTATTTTGAACAACCATACCCCCATCATTAGTACTACCCAACTTCACCCCTAATCTAGCCAATCGGTGAACATCTTTCACCAACGCCTTCTTCCTTTCATCCACATGGGCCACACTCCCCATAGACACTCTACTAAGTGCATCAGCAACCACATTGGCTTTACCCGGATGATAGTGCACACTCATGTCATAGTCCTTAAGGAGTTCTAGCCACCTCATTTACCTTAGATTAAGGTCATTTTGGGTGAACACATATTGAAGACTCTTATGATCAGTATACACATCCACATGCACCCCATAGAGGTAATGCCTCCAAATCTTTAGAGCAAAAACAACGGCCGCCAATTCAAGGTCATGGGTAGGATAGTTGCACTCATGCACCTTTAATTTCCTAGAAGCATAGGCTATTATCTTGCCTTTTTGCATTAAGACACAACCTAAACCAATCTTTGAAGCATCATAATAAACTACAAACCCTTCTAATCCTTCTGGAAGAGTCAAAATAGGAGCAGAGGTAAGTGGATCTTTTAAGGTCTGGAAACTCTTCTCACACTCATCTGTCCATATGAATTTGGATTTCTTTTGGGTCAATTTTGTCATAGGAGATGAGATAGAAGAAAAGCCTTTGACGAACCTTCTATAGTACCCGGCTAGACCTAAGAAGCTCCTAATATCTGAAGGAGATAATGGTCTAGGCCAATTTTTGACTGCCTCTATTTTTTTAGGATCAACCTTGATTCCATCATCGGACACTACGTGACCAAGAAATGCTACCTCCTTTAACCAAAATTCACACTTACTAAATTTTGCAAATAATTGTCTATCCCTCAATGTTTGAAGCACAACTCTCAAGTGATTTTTATGTTCTTCCTCACCGCGAGAGTAAATTAAAATATCATCAATGAAGACTACTACAAAGGTATCAAGGTAAGGTTTGAACACCCTATTCATCAAGTCCATAAACACCGCTGGTGCATTCGTCAACCCAAAACTCATCACCACAAACTCATAGTGACCATACCTTGTTCGGAAGGCTGTTTTGGGAATGTCACACTCCCTTACCCGTAGTTGGTGATAGACGGACCGAAGGTCAATCTTGGAGAAGTGACTTGCCCCTTGCAATTGATCAAACAAGTCATCTATTCTAGGGAGTGGGTACTTATTCTTAATGGTCATCTTATTTAATTACCGGTAGTCTATGCACATTTGAAGTGACCCATCCTTCTTTCTTACAAATAGAATGGGAGCACCCCATGGCGAAATACTTGGTCTTATGAACCCCTTCTCCAACAAGTCCTTTAATTGTTCCTTTAACTCTTTCAATTCTGCTAGGGCCATACGGTATGGAGGAATAGAGATAGGTTGGGTATCGGAGAGGAGATCGATACCAAAATCAACTTCCCTTTCGGGAGGGACACCGGAAAGGTCATCGGGAAAGACATCGGGGAATTCATTGACTATAGGAACTGACTCAAGAAAAGGACTTTTAGAGTTGACATCCCTAACCCTCACAATGTGGTAAATACATCCCTTAGAAATTATTTTGCGAGCCTTAAGATAAGAAATAAACTGACCCTTTACCATCGAATTACGACCCTGCCATTCAATAACAGGCTCATTTGGAAATTGGAACTTGACTCGACGATTCCTACAATCTATGGAAGCATAAGATGCATGTAACCAATCCATCCCAAGAATGACATCGAAATCTATCATGTCAAGCTCAATGAGATCACAAGGAATAACTTTATGCAAGATAGACACAAGGCAACCCCTATAGACCTTTCTAGCAATAACTGACTCACCAATAGGGGTAGACACCAAATAAGGCTCTAATAACATTTTAGGTAAAACATCAAATCTATTAGCAAGGAATGGAGTAACAAAAGATAAATTTGCACCCGGATCTAATAGTGCATACACATCAAAATAAAAGACCTTTAACATACCGGTAATGACATTGGGTGCATCCTCAATCTCTTGTCTCCCATGCAAGGCGTAAAAGCGGTTGGTGCATTGGACACCTCCTTGGACTTGTTGATCATGAGCAATTTGTCCTTGAGTCCTACCACCACTATCTCTACAATCCTTAGCATGGTGGCCCAGCTTGCCACACTTAAAGCATGCATTGGAGCCAGCTAAGCATTCCCCTTTGTGAGTCCTTCCACACTTCTTGCAAGTGGGGAAAGTTTGAGTAGCAACATTCTCTTTTGGAATCATTGGTTTACCACTCTTGTCCTTGTTGAACTTTATAGGAGGAGTATTGGTGGAACCTTGTCCCACAAATCGTTGCCCACCTTGGCCTTTACCATTGTTACCATGATCGGACCTTTGAGGGTTAAACCCTCCACCATCTACTCTAGCCTTTTTAAACCCCCTTGATCTCTCTCTAAGCTTCTCTTCTTCAATTTATTCTGCGTAAGTCATTAACCGAGAGATATCCATCTCCTTGATCAACATGGCCGTTTTGCACTCCTTGGACACCAAGCTTGAGACACCGAAAATAAACTTGCTCATCCTAGCTCTTGGGTCAAAGACGATGAAGGGAGCATACTTTGACAACTTAGTGAATTTGAGAACATACTCTCTCACGTTCATACTCCCTTGACGGAGGTTGATGAACTCTTGGATTTTAGCCTCCCTTAGCTCCAATGGGAAGAAGCGATCTAGGAAGGCACCTTTAAACTCTTCCCATCCTATCGGCCCTATTTCTTCATCCTTCTCAACAACCCATTGTTCATACCACACTCGAGCCACACCTTTGAGTTGATAGGCCACTAGCTCAGCCTTCTCATTTGGTGGCACACCCATGATAGCCACAATCCGATACACCTCATTAATGAACTCCAAAGGGTCCTCATCTAGTTTAGAACCATCGAACTCTGGTGGATTCATCCTTTGGAAATCCCGAATCCTAGAGGCTGGATTTTGTATTTGGGGAGGAGGAACACCTAGATTCCCTTAGTTGGCTATGACTTGAGCTAACAAAGTAATAATACTGCGAAACTCAGCATGGGTTACCCCATCCTCATGATGTTGGGTATTGGGAACCGGAGGAGTGTGGTCCTCATCGTCAATCCTTGCTCTTCGAGGTGGTCTTCCACGAGTCATTATTTATAGAACACAAAATGGGTCGTTAGTTAAAGGAAAGCTTAGGATGCTCTAAGGCACGACATGAATTTGAAAGAAGTGAAAATTTTCCTAAATGCCTCATAGTCTCTTATTCATAATTGTGGCGCGCTTCACAACCATGAACAAGACCCAATTCGACACAGTATGTTGGACTCCAAGGATCATTCAAAACCTTGGGCTCTGATACCAAGTTTGTCACGACTCAAGCCTAGGGCCTAGACGTGACATGGCGAATGAGGAACCCGAAAGTACCTCAAACAAGCCTCTTAGCATTCTTTTAGCCTTTCATAGGTAATGATGATAAATAGACAAGCGGAAATTATAATAATAAATCTTCAACTTATATATGTCCAATAATACCTCTAACTATTAGATTTAATGGGGCTAAGACAAGTTCCTAGCTCACCCTCAATCATAATAGAAGAAATGCTATAATAAAATATCTTAACATATCATAAGCTAGAAAGATAAAGGAGTATTATTCCCGGAACATGGGAACTCACCAAAAGTAGTCTTTAATGGAATATCAACTAGCCACATGGAGGAGAATGAGGAGGAGCACCGATCCCTACATGGTGATATCATGTAGGCAAAAGAGTATGCGTTAGTACTTTGAATGTACTAAGTATGTAAGGATGCATGAACATTGAGGAAATATTATAACATTTATGTAATATGGAACATAATATAATACATGCATAATAAATCATATGGATATCTTTTAAAACATTTATTTTGTGGGAAAATAACCATAACCGACATTTAAGACCATGCGAGCTATTACATGGAATCCAACATAACCCCCTACGTTGGGCGGGGAGACTACTTGCTAGGTAGAACTCCGTCAACTTCATTCATTTCTTTAGCTTTAACTTTAAGGGCTATTTATGGATCCATTAGCCTAAGCCTACAAGGGCTCCTATGTTGACACATAGTTAATGAGACAAGGGGTTGCTACTAGGATTCCCTTACCGAATCCCACCTCAATGCCTCATTCGGTGCTAAGTCAATCCCACGGAATAGTTTAATACTTCAAAATATTCATAGCATATAACTTAAGAATTCAAATGTAACATCCCCTAAAAACGTGGTATATGATGTTTCAATTTTCGCCTAAACATGATATAGCCTCTGTATTTTGGGCATAACTTTTCATAGGAATATCCAAATTGAGTGATTCAACTTTCTGAGTAACCAAAAGATCATTATCTACAACTCTTATGAAAACCATATTTTAATATTCGGAGTTTAAATAGGTCAAATAAATTAATTTTTGTAAGGTAGGATGCTGTAACGGAAATGAGTATTTATAGAAGAAAATTTATATCTCACTTTAGGTTTATCCAAATTGGTTGATTCTTGAACGATATGAATCTAGACTTCCATATCTACAATTCTTATGAAGATACCAAATCCTAATATGGAATTTATCTTATTCAAACGTAGCTTCGAAAAAGAGTATTCTGTCAAAGATAACTCATTTCACCTACCATAGAAAGATCTAGATACATTTGACATCACTCATGACATAAATTGTCCTCCATTTAACATCATTCATGACATCAATATATTCCACTAAATTTTCAGATTTTTATTTATAATTATTTTATTTATTGTTAGGTCCCTCTTTTCCACCTATAAATACCCACCTTATTTCCTCATTTTATTCATCAAGCTTTCTCAAGCAAATCTTCTCTCTATACACTTCTTTACATATTCTCAAATATAGTTTTAGTTCTTAGTAGTGAAGAAATACTATTCCGGTGATTCATATACTCCGGGTAGTACACAAAACGTTCCGGCGAGGAGAGAAGCTAGGACTCAAGAGTGTTCATTAAGTCTTTCGGTACCAACTAAAGCTTCGGTTTCCAGGTATGTAAGGCTTCAATGAGAGTATTCCTTCCACTCTCATGTCTAAATTATTTTGATTATATAATAAATTATATTTATTTTCTTTAAGCTTTACTCTAAGTTATGTGGTGTTTATCCATGAATTCTTCCATCCATATAGTTCAAAAACTCTTTCAATTAAGTCTCTTGATTTCAAGTAATATTTTTGTTATGGTAATTTTTATTTTTACTTAATAGTATGAATCATGGTTAAACTAATGATTATTGGTCTATTTTGATACAACATAATTTTATATGTATAAATTGATGGATTGCAAGTAATTTATTTATTTATATCTTTAAAGGTTCTTGAAATTCATGGTGGGTTGTTTAAAGCATGAGTTTTAATTAATGGATTTCAAAGTATTTATGTATATTTATTTACATACATGTTTTTAAGTTGAAGTGATTTGAACCCACCTAGTTTTACTATGTTTTTAATAAAGTTTGACTTGAAAGCTTTGACTCCAAATGAATGTTTATGAAAACAATATTTATGATCAAAAGAGAGTTTTATGAAATGAAAGAATGATGAAATGATATGAATGATGGATTCTTTATGCAATAAGGACAATTCTTGCATACTTGAATTACCAAATGTTTTAATGAGCTATTCTACCGAATATGATGTTATGAATTCTCAAGCTATATGTTATGAATATTTTGAAGTATTAAACTATTCCGTGGGATTGACTTAGCACCGAATGGGTCATTGAGGTGGGATTCGGTAAGGGAATCCTAGTAGCAACCCCTTGTCTCATTAACTATGTGCCAACATAGGATCCCTTGTAGGCTTAGGCTAATGGATCCATAAATAGCCCTTAAAGTTAAAGTTAAAGAAACGAATGAAGTTGACGGAGTTCTATCTGGCAAGTAGTCTCCCCGGCCAACGTAGGGGGTTATGTTGGATTCCATGTAATAGCTCGCATGGTCTTAAATGTCGGTTATGGTTAATTTCCCACAAAATGAATGTTTTAAAGGATATATATATATATATATGATTTATTATGCATACATTAAATTATGTTCCATATTACATAAATATTTTAATGTTTCCTCAATGTTCATGCATCCTTACATACTTAGTACATTCAAAGTACTAACGCATACTCTTTTGCCTACATGATATCACCATGTAGGGATCAGTGCTCCTCCTCGTTCTCCTCTACGTGGCTAGTTGAGACTTCGTTTGAAGACTACTTTTGGTGAGTTCCCATGTTCCGGGAACAATACTCCTTTATATTTCTAACTTATGATATGTTAAGACGTTTTACTATGAAATTTCTTCTATTATGATTGAGGGTGAGCTAGGGACTTGTCTTAGCCCCGTTAAATCAAATAGTTAGAGCTATTGTTGGATATATGTAAGTTGAAGATTTATTATGATTTCCGCTTGTTTATTTATCATCATTACCTATGAAATTCATGGTGGGTTGTTTAAAACTTGGTATCAGAGCCCGAGGTTTTGAATGATCCTTGGAAGTCCAACATGCCGTGTCGAATAGGTTCTTGTTCGTGGTTGTGAAGCGCGCCACAATTACGAATAAGAGACTATAAGGCGTTTAGGAAAATTTTCACTTCTTTCAAATTCATGTCGTGCCTTAGAACATCCTAAGCTTTCCTTTAACGATGAGGACCAAACTCCTCCGATTCCTAATGCCCAACATCATGAGGACGGGGTAACCCATGCCGAGTTTCACAGTGTTATTACTTTGTTAGCCCAAGTCGTAGCTAACCAAGGGAATCTAGGTGTTCCACCTCCCCAAATGCAAAATCCAGCCTCTAGGATTCGGGATTTCCAAAGGATAAATCCGCCCGAGTTCGATGGTTCTAAACTAGATGAGGACCCTATGGAGTTCATTAATGAGGTGTACCGGATTATGGCTATCATGGGTGTGCCACCAAATGAGAAGGCTGAGCTAGTAGCCTATCAACTCAAAAGTGTGGCTCGAGTGTGGTACGAACAATGGATTGTTAAGAGGGATGAAGAAATAGGGTCGATAGGATGGGAAGAGTTCAAAGGTGCCTTCCTAGACTGCTTCTTCCCATTGGAGCTAAGGGAGGCCAAAATCTAAGAGTTCATCAACCTCCGTCAAGAAAGTATGAGCGTGAGGGAGTATGCTCTCAAATTCACTAAGTTGTCAAAGTATGCTCCCTTCATGGTCTCCGACCCAAGAGCTAGGATGAGCAAGTTTATTTCCGGTGTCTCAAGCTTGGTATCCAAAGAGTGCAAAATAGACATGTTGGTCAAGGAGATTGACATCTCTCGGTTAATGACTTACGCAGAATAAATCGAAGAAGAGAAGCTTAGAGAGAGATCAAGGGGGTTCAAAAAGGCTAGAGTGGATGGTGGAGGGTTTAACCCTCAAAGGTCCGATCATGGTAACCATGGCAAAGGCCAAGGTGGGCAAAGATTTGTGGGACAAGGTTCAACCAATACTCCTCCTCCAAAGTTCAACAAGGACAAGAGTGGTAAACCAATGATTACAAGAGAGAATGTTGCTACTCAAACTTTCCCCACTTGCAAGAAGTGTAGAAGGACTCACAAAGGGGAATGCTTAGCCGGCTCCAATGCATGCTTTAAGTGTAGCAAGCTGGGCCACCATGCTAAGGATTGTAGAGATGGTGGTGGTAGGACTCAAGGACAAATTGCTCATGGTCAACAAGTCCAAGGAGGTGTCCAACGCACCAACCGCTTTTACGCCTTGCATGGGAGATAAGAGGTTGAGGATGCACCCAATGTCATTACCGGTATGTTAAAGGTCTTTTCTTTTGATGTGTATGCACTATTAGATCCGGGTGCAAATTTATCTTTTGTTACTCCATTCCTTGCTAATAGATTTGATGTTTTACCTGAAATGTTATTAAAGCCTTATTTGGTGTCTACCCCTGTTGGTGAGTCAGTTATTGCTAGAAAGGTCTATAGGGGTTGCCTTGTGTCTATCTTGCATAAAGTTATTCCTTGTGATCTCATTAAGCTTGACATGATAGATTTCGATGTCATTCTTGGGATGGATTGGTTACATGCATCTTATGCTTCCATAGATTGTAGGAATCGTCGAGTCAAGTTCTAATTTCCAAATGAGCCTGTTATTGAATGGCAGGGTCGTGATTCGGTGGTGAAGGGTCAGTTTATTTCGTATCTTAAGGCTCGTAAAATGATTTCTAAAGGATGTATTTACCATATTGTGAGGGTTAGGGATGTCAACTCCAAAAGTCCTTCTCTTGAGTCAGTTCCTATAGTCAATGAATTCCCCGATGTCTTTCCTGATGACCTTCCCGGTGTCCCTCCCGAAAGGAAAGTTGATTTTGGTATCGATCTCCTCCCCGATACCCAACCTATCTCTATTCCTCCTTACCGCATGGCCCCAGCAGAATTGAAACAGCTGAAGGAACAATTAAAGGACTTGTTAGAGAAGGGGTTCATAAGACCAAGTATTTCGCCATGGGGTGCTCCCATTCTATTTGTAAGAAAGAAGGATGGGTCACTTCGAATGTGCATAGACTACCGGCAATTAAATAAGATGACCATTAAGAACAAGTACCCACTCCCTAGAATAGATGACTTGTTTGATCAATTACAAGGGGCAAGTCATTTCTCCAAGATCGACCTTCGGTCTGGCTATCACCAACTACGGGTAAGGGAGTGTGACATTCCCAAAACAGCCTTCCGAACAAGGTATGGTCACTATGCATTTGTGGTGATGAGTTTTGGGTTGACGAATGCACCAGCGGTGTTTATGGACTTGATGAATAGGGTGTTCAAACCTTACCTTGATACCTTTGTAGTAGTCTTCATTGATGATATTTTAATTTACTCTCAGGGTGAGAAAGAACATAAAAATCACTTGAGAGTTGTGCTTCAAACATTGAGGAATAGACAATTATTTGCAAAATTTAGTAAGTGTGAATTTTGGTTAAAGGAGGTAGCATTTCTTGGTCACGTAGTATCCGGTGATGGGATCAAGGTTGATCCTAAGAAAATAGAGGCAGTCAAAAATTGGCCCAGACCATTATCTCCTTCAGATATTAGGAGTTTTTTAGGTCTAGCCGGGTACTATAGAAGGTTCGTCAAAGGCTTTTCTTCCATTTCATCTCCTATGACAAAATTGACCCAAAAGAAATCCAAATTCATATGGACAAATGAGTGTGAGAAGAGTTTCCAGACCTTAAAAGATCGACTTACCTCTGCTCCTATTTTGACTCTCCTAGAAGGATTAGAAGGGTTTGTAGTTTATTGTGATGCTTCAAAGATTGGTTTAGGTTGTGTCTTAATGCAAAAAGGCAAGGTAATAGCCTATGCTTCTAGGCAATTAAAGGTGCATGAGCGCAACTACCCTACCTATGACCTTGAATTGGCGGCCGTTGTTTTTGCTCTGAAGATTTGGAGGCATTACCTCTATGGGGTGCATGTGGATGTGTATACTGATCATAAGAGTCTTCAGTATGTGTTCACCCAAAAGGACCTTAACCTAAGGCAAAGGAGGTGGCTAGAACTCCTTAAGGACTATGACATGAGTGTGCACTATCATCTGGGTAAAGTTAATGTGGTTGCTGATGCACTTAGTAGAGTGTCTATGGGGAGTATGGCCCATGTGGATGAAAGTAAGAGGGAGTTGGTGAAAGATGTTCATCGATTGGCTAGATTAGGGGTGAAGTTGTGTGGTACTAATGATGGGGGTATGGTTGTTCAAAATAGGTCTGAATCCTCTTTGGTGGTGGATGTTAAATCCAAGCAAGATCTTGACCCAAAGTTTATCGAGTTAAAGAAGTTGGTAAAGGAAAAGAAGATAGAGGTTTTTTCCCAAGGGGGAGATGGGGTACTATACTATCAAGGTCGAATATGTGTTCCAAATGTTGATGGCTTAAGGAGTTTGATCATGATGGAGGCTCATAATTCTACATACTCCATTCATCCCGGTTCAACGAAAATGTACCGAGACTTAAAGGAGTTGTATTAGTGGGGTGGCATGAAGAAGGACATAGCAAGGTTTGTGTCCGAATGTACGAATTGCCAACAAGTGAAGGCCAAACATCAAAGGCCGGGTGGCCTAGCCCAAGACATTGAAATCCCAACTTGGAAGTGGGAAGATGTGAATATGGATTTTGTAGTGGGTTTGCCTCATACCCGGAAGCGTCATGACTCGATTTGGGTAATTGTTGATAGAATGACTAAGTCAGCTCATTTTCTACCGGTTAAAACTTCCTATAGTGCCGAAGACTATGCCAAGTTATATATTCGGGAGTTGGTGAGGTTGCATGGTGTGCCATTATCCATTATTTCGGATCGTGGTACCCAATTCACTTCTCACTTCTGGAGATCATTTCAAAAAGGCCTCAGTACTAAGTTAAAGTTGAGCACAGCATTCCATCCTCAAACGGATGGGCAAGCCGAAAGGACGATTCAAACACTAGAGAATATGTTAAGGGCTTGTGTGTTAGAGTTTATGTCACACCCCAATCTCAACAGGGTGTGATGGGCACCCGACCCCATGCTTGGAGCCGAGCGAACCCGCTGCTTTATAGTACATACTTAATCTCTTAGACTTTTACATCAACAAGAAATAAAAAACATAACTAAGCTTCGTGAATTATTTTTTCAAAATCTATCATCCCATAAAACTCATAACATACGACAAAATAACATATCGTCTGGTGACGCCGCTTACAAAGATGACACTCTATACCCACAACTCTGTCTGCAAGGTCTCTAACTTCAAACGAAACATCATAGCGCATAAACTCTGATTCGGCAGCACTCTAGAACAAGTGGAGTTGCCAACCCCGCTGGAACATCTTCTATAGTAGCTTCTACTTGTTTGGGTGTACCTGCGTGGCACGAAACGCAGCCCCCAAAGAAAAGGGGGTCAGTACGAGTAATGTACTGAGTATGTAAGGCATGAAAATCAGCATAATAAAGAACATAAGGTATGAACAACCATATCGTAGAATCATAGACATATAGTGAGATAAGAGAGTAACCTGTACATATGAGTGCCCTTTTAGGCCGGATGCCATGCATGCTTGTCTTATCATATAAAACATATCTTTTTCATATGCATAGAAAATAGAAGTCATATCACTGAACAACGTCGGCGTGCCCACATATTTCCCGCGTCCAGGATGAAAATTACTCCAACTGATCAGGTGGGAATGCATCTATAGCGCCACATATACACCTCCCCATATCCCCCATATACATATACATATACATATACATATACATATAGACAGCATGCACGAGAGCCCAACAAAAGTCGTGTATTTATCGGAGTAACGGAAGGTCGGTAACCTCCGATTGTATTATAGACTAACCATGGTCGCTTTGTCTCACCTTGAAGGAACAATTATTATAGGATGAGACTATCAATGAAGGATAATATTAAGAGAACGTAGAATAAGGTCACAGTCTCGTAAGATGCCAAATCGTATACATATGCACATAGGACCAATTTTCAAGACTCATAGAATAATCGGAATGAGCTATGATTAACAAAACAAGATAAGAGTCATGTCAAGTACCTTTCAAAAATTACCATGGATTATATCAAAATAAAACTTTTGGAATCATATACACGTATCTAAGCATGAGAAAATATCCTTTGGAAACTCAAGAAAATTGGCCATCCTAGTGGCTCTACGAATAAGACTTTCTTGAAATTATATAAAATGCCATATACTTGTTTCATAAAAATCATGCCAAAAAGAAAGAGTAGCTCTATATATTTATGTCAAAACATGTCAAGAGAAAGAAGAGTAAACATTACATACATGAAGTCGTTCTTATCATAGCCATCATAGACATATTCTCATCCTCGACATCATCAATGTCGTTGTAAAACATATCCATCGTCATTATCATAAAAGCTTGTAATACTGTAAACCTTTGTTTTGGGAAACTATAGACATTTTGGAAAACATTGACGGGTTATAGGAAAAAGTAGTCATTTCCTTGGGACCATTGACACCTAGCTTTTGAAAACAAAGAATATATGGAAGCACTTATGAAACCATAACATCGGAATCATGCCTTGAAAAAAAAGGGTAAACCTTACATACTTATGTCAAAGACATGCCAAAAGGAATTCTGGACTCTACATACTTATGTCAAAACATGAAAATCAAAAGAATATGCTTTACATACTTATGTCAAAAACATACCAAAAGAAAGAAAGGTTTTACATACTTATAACAAATACATGCCAAAAGAAGAGAAAGTATAAGCTTTACGTACTTATGACAAAGACATGCCAAAAGAAAGAAAGGTTCGCTTTACGTACCTGTGCCGCGCCTTACTAGCTATGCTTATGTCCAACTTGTTTTTTCTACATTCAAGAGAGTTGACATAGTCATTAGATTCATCACCATATACTTGTCTCAATCCTTCAAATAAATTAATTTCCAATCTGTCGAAATTTCGGCAGCATCTCCCCTATAAATACACCATCCCCGAGATTTCAACTCGGCCACCATGTCAACAACCATATCAACAACAACAACCAGCAGTATATACACAATCAAATCACCTCAACTTTACACAACACAAGCTCCAAACAACTAGCATGAAACTACGATACCAAAATGGAGTTTTTAACCTTTATTTCATAAAATCTTTAACCATACCAAACGGGGGGTCGTGTGGGTGCAACAAGAAGAAAACACAACCTTTTTAAAACACTTTAAACGCCTGCAACATATAACCCAACCAGCTGCACCCGTAGCGCCTCAACGACAACACACTACGCGACTTCGATTTAGCTACTACGACTTTAATTTAGTAGTTTCCAACATCATGCCTCCTTATAAATTTTCTCTGCTTCCAGCCATATTTAGGACACGTAATACACCTCATAACAACATCATAAACTCCAATTTGGAAGGAGAGACCTTACCTTTACCGAAACTCTCCAAAACTTGCCTCAGAAGCTCTCCTAGCGCGGCTAAAACTTTGGGGCTGTTTGGTAACGTCTTTGGGCTGCTACAAACCATAAATTTACGTTACCAATACCTTCATAACACCTTGTTACACCTTAGATAATTAATTCACGAAGCAAAATCGGAGATTTACCTTTTTTTTCCCTTGGCCGAACCCATTCTTCCTCTAGCTTCAAGTTTCTTCTCTTCCTTTCTCTCTAGAACTCTCTTGAATCCTCTTGTTGATAAAGAAAACTTAATGGATAAATATGACTTAAAAGTCATCAACATATATATATATATAAGCCACTTAATTAATGGGCTAAGTTCCAAGACTTGGGCCCTTTCCTTGTGTTGGGCTCTCTTGTTTTCCTTTTTGTTTTCCAAGCCCAATCACTTAGTTCCTATTATTATTATCATTATTTGAGCCCAACAACATCATAAGTCGTATTAGTAATTCACCAACTAGTTTCCAAAATTTCCAATTTTGCCCTCGGCCTTCCTCCGTATTTTCACACCAATTTTTTCCATGAACATCACACCGGTACTAATTAAAATGAATAAAATAATTCACAACTCTACTCCTTGCAAGCCAAAAATAGTTTTTTTTCCCTCTTTCTGCATGCCCAAAAGTGCGGGATATAACAGTTTAAAGGGAATTGGGATGATCTTCTACCTCTCATCGAGTTTGCCTATAATAATAGTTACCACTCAAGTATTGAGATAGCGCCGTTTGAGGCTTTGTATGGGAGACGATGTAGATCACCAGTTGGTTGGTTCGAAGTAGGCGAGATGACCTTGTTGGGCCCCGATTTGGTACTTGATGCTTTAGAGAAGGTGAAGATCATTAGAGAAAGGTTGCAAATGGCTCAAAGTCGTCAAAAGTCCTATTCTGACACTAGAAGAAGGGATCTTGAGTTTAATGTGGATGATTGGGTGTATCTGAAGGTTTCACCCATGAAAGGTGTGGTTCGATTTGGCAAGAAAGGGAAATTGAGCCCTAGATATGTAGGGCCTTATAGAATCGTGAGACGTGTTGGTATGGTTGCATATGAGTTGGAATTACCATTGGAAATGGCCATGGTCCATCCGGTGTTTCACGTGTCTATGTTGAAAAAATCTGTGGGTGATCCTAGTTCCATTCTACCTGTGGGAGTAGTGAATATTGAAGAAAACTTGACCTATGAAGAAGTTCCTGTAGAAATTTTGGACCGGCAAGTTAAGAGATTGAGGAACAAAGAAGTTGCATCTGTTAAAGTCCTTTGGAGGAATCAACAAATAGAAAGTGCAACATGGGAAGCGGAAGCGGATATGATTAAGAGATACCCTCATCTTTTCCCCTCTACCCAAACCTAAGGTATTAAGTTGCCCTTGCTCAATTACTTGAAATCTTTACATCTCAACTTTTCTTGTCATATGCTTGCAAAATTATGAAATATATTTTAAATGATATTTTAAATTACACTGTTGCATTAATGATAGGTTGTTTGTTAACACTCTACTCTACTCAAGCTAAGTCTTTTCTCATTCGAGGACGAATGTTCCCAAGGGGGAGATAATGTAACATCCCCTAAAAACTTGGTATACGATGTTTCAATTTTTGCCTAAACATGATACAACCTCTGTATTTTGGGCATAACTTTTCATACGAATATCCAAATTGAGTAATTCAAATTTCAGAGTAACCATAAGATCATTACCTACAACTCTTATGAAGACCATATTTTAATATTCGGAGTTTAAATAGGTCAAATAAATTAATTTTTGTAAGGTAGGATGTTGTGACGGAAATGAGTGTTTATAGAAGAAAATTGATATCTCACTGTAGGTTTATCCAAATTGGTTGATTCTTGAACGATATGAAACTAGACTTCCATATCTACAATTCTTATGAAGACATCAAATCCTAATAAGGAATTTATCTTATTCCAACGTAGCTCCCAAAAAGAGTATTCTGTCAAAGATAACTCATTTCACCTACCATAGAAAGATCTAGATACATTTGACATCACTCATGACATAAATTGTCCTCCATTTAACATCATCCATTACATCAATATATTCCACTAAATTTTTAGATTTTTATTTATAATTATTTTATTTATTTTTAGGTCCCTCTTTCCCACCTATAAATACCCACCTTATTTCCTCATTTTATTCATCAAGCTTTCTCAAGCAAATCTTCTCTGTATACACTTCTTTACACATTCTCAAATATAGTTTTAGTTCTTAGTAGTGAAGAAATACTATTCCGGTGATTCATATACTCCGGGTAGTACACAAAACGTTCCGGTGAGGAGAGAAGCTAGGACTCAGGAGTGTTCATTAAGTCTTTCGGTACCAACTAAAGCTTCGGTTTCCAGGTATGTAAGGCTTCAATGAGAGTATTCCTTCCACTCTCATGTCTAAATTATTTTGATTATATAATAAATTATATTTATTTTCTTTAAGCTTTACTCTAAGTTATGTGGTGTTTATCCATGAATTCTTCCATCCATATAGTTCAAAAACTCTTTCAATTAAGTCTCTTGATTTCAAGTAATAATTTTGTTATGGTAATTTTTATTTTTACTTAATAGTATGAATCATGGTTAAACTAATGATTATTGGTCTATTTTGATACAACATAATTTCATATGTATGAATTAATGGTTTGCAAGTAATTCCTCTATTTATCTCTTTAAAGGTTCTTGAAATTAAGGGTGGATTGTTTAAAGCATGATTTTTAATTAATGGATTTCAAAGTATTTATGAATATTTATTTACATACATATTTGCAAGTTGAAATGATTTGAATCCACCTAGTTTTACTATATTTTTAATAAAGTTTGACTTGAAAGTTTTGACTCCAAATAAATATTTATGAAAGCAATATCTATGATCAAAAGAGAGTCTTATGAAATGAAAGAATGATGAAATGATATGAATGATGGATTCTTTATGCAATAAGGACAATTCTTGCATACTTGAATTACCAAATGTTTTAATGAGCTATTCTACCGAATATGATGTTATGAATTCTCAAGCTATATGTTATGAATATTTTGAAGTATTAAACTATTCCGTGGGATTGACTTAGCACCGAATGGGTCATTGAGGTGGGATTCGGTAAGGGAATCCTAGTAGCAACCCCTTGTCTCATTAACTATGTGCCAACATAGGATCCCTTGTAGGCTTAGGCTAATGGATCCATAAATAGCCCTTAAAGTTAAAGTTAAAGAAACGAATGAAGTTGACGGAGTTCTATCTGGCAAGTAGTCTCCCCGGCCAACGTAGGGGGTTATGTTGGATTCCATGTAATAGCTCGCATGGTCTTAAATGTCGGTTATGGTTAATTTCCCACAAAATGAATGTTTTAAAGGATATATATATATATATATATGATTTATTATGCATACATTAAATTATGTTCCATATTACATAAATATTTTAATGTTTCCTCAATGTTCATGCATCCTTACATACTTAGTACATTCAAAGTACTAACGCATACTCTTTTGCCTAAATGATATCACCATGTAGGGATCAGTGCTCCTCCTTGTTCTCCTCTACGTGGCTAGTTGAGACTTCGTTTGAAGACTACTTTTGGTGAGTTCCCATGTTCCGGGAACAATACTCCTTTATATTTCTAACTTATGAAATGTTAAGACGTTTTACTATGAAATTTCTTCTATTATGATTGAGGGTGAGCTAGGGACTTGTCTTAGCCCCGTTAAATCAAATAGTTAGATGTATTGTTGGACATATGTAAGTTGAAGATTTATTATGATTTCCGCTTGTTTATTTATCATCATTACCTATGAAAAGCTAAAAGAATGCTAAGAGGCTTGTTTGAGGTACTTTCGGGTTCCTCATTCGCCATGTCACATGTAGGCCCTAGACTTGGATCGTGACATCAAACATCATATTCGGTAGAATAGCTCATTAAAACATTTGATAATTCAAATATGCAAGAATTGTCCTTATTGCATAAAGAATCCATCATTCATATCATTTCATCATTCTTTCATTTCATAAGACTCCCTTTTTGATCATAGATATTGCTTTCATAAATATTTATTTGGAGTCAAAACTTTCAAGTCAAACTTTATTAAAAATATAGTAAAACTAGGTGGATTCAAATCATTTCAACTTGCAAATATGTATGTAAATAAATATTCATAAATACTTTGAAATCCATTAATTAAAAATCATGCTTTAGACAACCCACCATGAATTTCAAGAACCTTTAAAAATATAAATAAATAAATTACTTGCAATCCATCAATTCATACATATAAAATTATGTTGTATCAAAATAGATCAATAATCATTAGTTTAACCATGATTCATACTATTAAGTAAAAAATAAAAATTACCATAACAAAAATATTACTTGAAATCAAGAGACTTAATTGAAAGAGTTTTTGGACTATATGGATGGAAGAATTCATGGATAAATACCACATAACTTAGAGTAAAGCTTAAAGAAAATAAATATAATTTATCATATAATCAAAATAATTTAGACATGAGAGTGGAAGGAATACTCTCATTGAAGTCTTACATACTTGGAAACCGAAGCTTTAGTTGGTACCGAAAGACTTAATGAACACTCTTGATTCCTAGCTTTTCTCCTCGTCGGAACGTTTTGTGTACTACCCGGAGTATATGAATCACCGGAATAGTATTTCTTCACTACTAAGAACTAAAACTATGTTTGAGAATGTGTAAAGAAGTGTATACAGAGAAGATTTGCTTGAGAAAGCTTGATGAATAAAATGAGGAAATAAGGTGGGTATTTATAGGTGGGAAAGAGGGACCTAAAAATAAATAAAATAATTATAAAAAAAATCTAAAACTTTAGTGGAATATATTGATGTCATGGATGATGTTAAATGGAGGAAATTTATGTAATGAGTGATGTCAAATGTATCTAGATCTTTCTATGGTAGGTGAAATGAGTTATTTTTGACAGAATACTCCTTTTGGGAGCTGCGTTTGAATAAGATAAATTCCTTATTAGGATTTGGTGTCTTCATGAGAATTGTAGATATGGAAGTCTAATTTCATATAGTTCAAGAATCAACCAATTTGGATAAACCTACAGTGAGATATGATTTTTCTTCTATAAACACTCATTTCCGTCACAGCATCCTACCTTACAAAAAATAATTTATTTGACCTACTTAATTTCCGAATATTAAAATATGGTCTTCATAAAAGTTTTAGGTAATGATCTTGTGGTTACTCAGAAATTTGAATCACTCAATTTGGATATTCCTATAAAAAGTTATGCTCAAAATACAGAGGCTATATCATATTTAGGCGAAAATTGAAACATCGTATACAACGTTTTTGGGAGATGTTACAAACATATACATATAAACAATCATTGTACAAACTAGATACACCTTATCACTATAATATCTCTTTGTGAAGAGGAATAGATAAAACAAAATCTATACGCAAGTCCATAGGCAATTTATATATTATAGGCAGCCAATGAGAATGACATACAATTTTCTTAACTATTAAGTCAATGCATTTATCCATAAAATGTTGGACCAATGACTTGTAAGATCTCAACTTTTTGAGATGTAACTTATACCAAGATTTGTTAAGTAATTTCTTTTGAAATCATCAGTCAATGCAGATCGTAAAACCATATATTTCTTCTCTGCGGTTAATAAACCCCCAGCCCACATAACTTCTTGAATTAACTCGTTCATTCTCGTTATGTGTTTCACAAATTTTGTAAGATCATTATCTTGAGCATTGAATTCTGACGAAAGATTAACCAAATTGTCAATTAAAGTTTTCAAACTATCCTTTTGTTGCTTTGTAAAACTAATCTGGGTGTTCTTATTATTACCATGATTTTCTGTAACACATACAGAAAATAATTAGGACTAACCATGTAACAAAAGAATTATTATATAATAATTTATATAAATTAAGTCTTGTATGAGATTTAAGTGGGATTCGAACCCCCGATATTTCACAACATGCAAGCTAGCAAAATTTATGATAACCGGGTGCCTATAATTAAAAAAAGCTCATTCCAGTAGCCACACAGTAATGCAATTTTATTTTAAAAAAATTTCTTGACAGCAAGCATCATCACTACAGTACTAATTAAAGTCGTATACCTTCTTGAGATTTCACAAAATCTCTGTTAGTAAATTACTATTACTTTGATTTGCCTTGAAAGAAAACAAAATTTCAATCATTACGGGGGCAACAAAAAAAGAGTCATTTTAGACCAAACTCCAATGTTTAGTCTTACTAATTATTTTTTATAGAATACTACACAATGGATGATACTTGGTTTGCTTTCTTTTTAGTTCTTGTTTCTTTTTCAAGAAAAACTTACACACTATCTTGTAGAAAGAAAGCATGTGGTACACTAGGAGACAAAACCCAATTCTCTCTTATTTTTCTAATAGATGTTACTGGGAATTAAAGCTAAAACAAACAAAAAAAATTCCACTAATCTTCCAAAAAGGAAAATATGTGCTGATGTCACACCACAACACATTACTGAATTAATAATTCTTTTAGTGTTATAAAATAAATTAACTTGACAAATTAAAAAGAGAGAGAGTTAGTGAGGGAAAGAGAAAAAGAGAGGAAATTGTAGTGTATTTCGTATGTATTTGTGTGTTCCTTTAAATTACCAAAACAAGACAATTTATAGCAAAGAAAAGGGGAAAACGTATGAGGACAATGGGGAGTGGAAAGAAAAGGGGAAAAAACAAGTGGGAAGAAAAGTTATAAAGTGAAACATCCACTTGCTCCTTCCTAATACTCCCCCTTGGATGTCCACGTGTAATGTGTCTCATTAAAAAAAAACTTTACAAGAAACAATATACATAGCTATTCTGAACATTCATAGATGTTGTGCCTCGTTAAAACCTTACTAGAAAAAACTCAGTGGGAAAAAGCCTAGTGAAGGAAAAAGAGTACACACATCTGGTAATACGTCTTAAGTGCTGCCTCATTAAAAACCTTACTAGAAAAACCCAGTGGGACAAAACCTTGGCTAAGGGAAAAAGAGTACAGTGCATATTTTACTCCCCTAATGAAAACATCACTTAATATCTCAAAGACGATGCATTCCAATTTTGTATCTCATTTTCTCAAAGGTTGAAGTCGGCAATGCCTTGGTAAACATATCTGCTAAATTGTCACTTGAACTAACTTGTTGGACATCTATTTCACCTTTCTTTTGAAGATCATGAGTAAAAAAGAATTTTAGTAAAATATGTTTTGTTCTGTCTTCTTTGATTTATCATTCCTTCAGTTGAGTTATACATGCAACATTGTCTTTATACAATATTTTTAGACCGTCTCTTTTCAAAGAAAGGTGTAACACCCCTCAAACAAATTTCCCTAAGATTCGAACCCTTCTTGTATACGGGTAGGGTCGAACTCGGGTATTGTGAAGTATATGCATGAGTTAAGATGAGTCTCTGAGAAATTGAGCAGTGTTAGAAGTGATGTGGGGTCACTAAGGATCCCTAGGACCAAGCTAAGTCCAAAAGACTTGCCGTGGCTAGGTTTTAGAATGAGTTCGTATAAGGCATCAACTTCTAACGACCCTATCTTTTGAAAAACGACAATCTGGGTGGCCCACGACCTATTAAATTAAAGGTCGTCGAGACTTCTTTCCAACGCCACCAAGAATGTAATTTTTGGAGTTCGGAGTCAAAAGATATGACGATCCTAAAATAAACTAGCACGACAGGAATTTTAGGCCTAGGATGCACCACTATCACTCTAGGAACCCGCCTTAGTAGTTTGGTCCCTGGCATGGCGCGCCACTATTAGGTTTAACAGAGTTTTTCAGCCTATTTTTCATAACCTAGAAAATATGATCTTGGCACTGTAAGGGCGCGATGCGCCACTACCGCGCCAAGAACATGCCTCAGTAGTTAGGTCTTTGGCGCGGCGCGCCACTAACAGTTATGCAGGTTTTTTAGGCGTAATCAGCCTGGCGCTGCAATGGTGCGACTCGCCACTATCGCGCCAGGGACGTTTTTAGCCTATTTTTCAGAATTTTGGAGAAAGGGCAATTTGGGAATTGTACCAAATTATATATGTATCATTCTTGAAAATTTGGGGACATATTTTCAGCCCCTCTCTCTCTCTAGAAAAGCCCAAGAAAGAATCCTCTCTCTTCCCCTTCTTCTTCTCCAAGTCCTTCTTTAACAAAGATTTGTTCCAAGAGCTTCAAGATTCGAGTTCTCCATTGAAGACTCAACATCAAGGTTTCCTTCAAGTCTTCACTAAGGTATGTAAGGCTACTCAAAACATGGGTTGAGTCCACCCATGTGCCCTACTCTTTCTTTGAGGTTAGATGTCCATGAGAATGGAGTTTCTTAGTATGGTTTATGTTTGAATGAGTTTTGTCCCCTATTAATTTGATTCTTGTTGTGTTGAAGTTGTTGAGCTAAGAATTTCTAAAACCTTCATGTTAGCATGAGTTGAAGGAGATGATTTGTTGATATGCTTGGTTGATTTCCTTAACCATGTGATTATGTTGAATGTGTCAATTTCCTTAAATGTGTTATTCCTCTTGAATTGTTGGTTTAAAACCTTAGAGTGTGATGAGTCATAAGGAGGTTATAAATGCTTATTTAAATTAGGATTGATTGAGTTGATTGGAGGATAGAATTTACAAGTTGACAAGGTCCTAAATGAGACTTGCCATTATGACTTGATTGAGTTGAAATGAGAATAGAGTTGATGAGTTGGCAAAGTTCTAAATGAAACTAGCCGTGAGGGCTTGTTTGAGATGATTGGAGGGAGTCTTATGAGTAGGGAGTCATGGGAGGAGTATTGAACACTGAAGCGGGTGAGAGTATAGTCCATACTCGAACCCCAAAAACTACGCCACCAACGTAGGTTGAGATGGAACCGTTAAAGTCGGATGCTTCCCGTGGGATCGAACCGTTAAAGTTGGATGTTGCCCCTTTTATTATCTTGAAATGATAGGACTTGACTAATCGATGGTATCCATTATTAGGGAGGCGTTCATGCCCTGGCAATGTATGGACGGACGTGGCAACAACGTCTGATTGTTGTACTATCACTGGCTCATAAGTGATGGTTATTGGATAAGAAAAACTCTCATTTAGGACTTGGTAGTGCTCCGAGTCAGTTGAGTTAAGTGACATATGAATTGGTCCCATATAAATCATCTCTTGTTAGATTTAGGACACTTGAGTGAGTTGTCACTTCTTTATGAGTTGAAATTTCTGAGTTGGTTGATCCTTCCTGATGTTGTTTTATTCGGCCATTTTATATACTCGTACATTTCATGTACTGACGCCATTTGGCCTGCATTATTTCATGATGCAGAGATAGGTACCAGAGATCATCAACCGGTGCACCGTTGAAGATCTACACATTTCCAGCTACTTGGTGAGTCCTCCTAGTTTCCGGAGGATGTTGAGCTCCCTGTTTAGTTTTGTGTTGTCTCCTTTATTTTGATTGTTGGTAGCCATGGTCTTGTCATTGACATCTCATATACTTTGATAGAGGCTTCATAGACTAGAGTGTGGGGAGGTTGGACTGTTATTCTAAGGAGTCTTATTATATTTATTTTGTTGAGTTGATAGTGTTTGGCCTTCGGCCCCCATAATATGAATAGTGTGTCTATGATTGAATTCTCCAATGAGTGAATGTGATTGAATGAAAGTGTGACTGAATCAGGTGATTCGCTTGAAGGCCAGAAATGGCTTTCGAGTGCCGATCGCGTCTAGGGTACCCTCTCGGGGCATGACAAAAGGTCACATGTTTCTTGAATGTGTTGATTTATTAATCTTAACCAAATGCATTCTCGACTTGATTCATGAATGACTATTGTCTCTGCATGATTTGAGGAAGTGACAATCATAGTTTGCTTTGTTGAACGCCATGATATAGTTGTATCACCACATGTAAATAAATAGTCTGTCTGCGATTGATTTTTATGGGGATCAGATAAATATCCCGCATCTGTGTAACCAATCAATTGTGACATGGATTCATTTAAGTAAAACAATCACATATCAATAATTCCTCGGAGGTATCTGAATATATGCTTAATTTTATTCCAGTGTCTTCCTATTGGAGAAGAACTAAATCTTGATAACAAGCTTACAAAGAAAACTATATTTGGTCTAGAATTATTGGCAAGATATATTAATGCATCAATTGCACTAAGATATGGTATTTCAGCACCAATAAGCTCTTTATCATTTTCATGAGGTCGAAATGGATCTTTATTAACATCAAGAGATCTCACAACCATTGGGGTACTCAATGGATGTGCTTTATCCATATAAAACCTCTTTAAAATATTTTCAATATATGTTGACTGATGGACAAATATCTCATTTGCAAAATGTTCAATTTGTAGATCAAGACAAAATTTTGTCTTTCCAAGGATTTTCATTTCAAATTTCTTTTTCAGATATTTTACTGCCTTTGAAAGCTCTTTCGGAGTTCCAATAATATTCAAATCATCAACATATGCTATTATGACAAATTCAGATCCAGACCTTTTCATAAAGACACAAAGGCAAATTTGATCATTTTTATATTCTTCTTTTAGCAAATATTCACTAAGATGATTGCACCACATGTGCCCTGATTTTTTCAACCCATATAAAAATTTCTGAAGCTTTATTGAGCAAGTTTCTCGAGATTCCTTGTATGCTTCAGTCACTTTGAATCCTTTGAAAATTTTCATAAAAATGTCATAGTCCAATGAGCCATATAAATAGGCAGTGACAATGTCCATTAGGTGCATTGCAAGCTTTTCATGAGCTGCCAAATTCATTAGATACCTAAAGGTAATTGCATCCACCACAGGGGAATATATTTCCATATAGTCAATTTTAGGCCTTTGCGAAAAACCTTGGTCTATAAGTCGTGCTTTATATCTTACGACTTCTCCTTTTTCATTTCATTTATGCACAAAAACCCATTTGTACCCTATTGGCTTGACACCTTAAGGTGTTAGGATTATTGATCCGAAAACTTTATGTTTTTCAAGTGAAGTTAACTTTGTTTGAATTGCATCCTTCCATTTTGACCAATCATTTTTTTGTCTACATTCATCGACAAATTTTGGTTCAAGATCCTTATCTTGTTGCATTATTTCTGTCACGCCCCGAGAGGGTACCCTAGGCGTGGCCGGCACTCAGAAACCATCTCTGGCTTCCGAGAGAACCACTTGGTCTCATTACTCATTTGTTCATCAGCGGAAGACTTAATAATACTAATGTGGGATTGTCATAATCAAAGGAAAAATATATAATTCTTAGAAGAAGTAGTTTCTAAGGAGAACTACTCCGATTACATCATCAGACTCTGTCTATGAAGCCTCTAATACTCTTAGATGGTGCCAATGACATGTCCATGGCTACCTCAAAAGAAACATCACACTCAACAATAATAAAAGGATAAGGAGTTCCTTCGAATACAAGAAGGACTCACCAAATAGCTGAAAAGAAATGATCTTCAACGATGCGCCTGTTGAGGATCTCTAACACCTGTATCTGCATCATAAAACGATGCAGGTCGAATGACGTCAGTACGTGGAATGTACGAGTATGTAAAATGGCAGGAAGGTAAGGACAGATATCAAGAAACTCCTCTCAAGAAAACTCAGCTCAGAACTCAACATCATCTCAACATGAATATGTAATGCAAGTTTAAAATATAATAATAAAAATAATAGTAATAAGCAATGCTTACTCAGTTGGGAGTTTCTCTAACCGACAACCATCACTTATGAGCTAGCGATGATACAACGAAGTGATGTCGTTGCCACATCCATCCAATACCTTGCCAGGGTAAAGGACATCACCATCTTGGATCCATTCATCAAAGTCCTCTTTTGGGGACTTAAGAGGCATAGCCTCCATCCTACGCTGGCTACGTAGTTCTGGGGTTTGAGTCAATTAAACTCTTACCCAACTCGGTGCTCAATACTACTCCCAAAATATGTGCTCATATTAAACTCATCATCTAGTCTCATTGGACTTTAATTTAAATCATCAAACTCATCTCATTTCATGTTCATCAATCATTATACTTCCAAAAACATCATTTACATCTCATCAAAACATCTTGCTCAAAATATCATTTTTCTCAAATTCATTCAAATTCAACTTTTTTACTCTTTCAAAACTTAATAAAATACATATATAGTATTAATTCATATAACTCTCTTTTTATCAATAAAAATAATAAAAAGCCAACATCTTTACTCAAAACATATGTAAAAATATTCATGAACGTCAAATCAATTAGAATTCATGGGAAAGTAGCCATGAACAATAATTCCAATAATATGAGAGATAACAATAATAATAATATTAATGCATAAATATATCAAACTCAATAGAAGAAGAATTAATTCATCTAGAATTCAAGATTTGAATAAAACTCAACTATAACTCAATTATAATAAATTTAAATATTGGGTGCATGGACGAACTCAATCCAATGCTATGAAAGCCTTACATACCTTAAATCTGAAGGTTTACTCCGAATTGGAATACTCTTGGATCCCTAGCCTTTTCTTCTCGCCGGAGCGTTTTGTATACTACCCGGAGTATAAGAATAACCGGAGTAGTATTTTTATACTATTAAAACTAAAACTATATTTGAGAAGAAGTATATAGAGAGAAGAAATGCTTAGGAAAGCTTGATGAATAAAATGAGGAAATAAGGTGGGTATTTATAGGTGGGAAAGAGGGACCTAACAATAAATAAAATAATTATAAAGAAAAATCTGAAAATTTAATGGAATATATTGATGTCATGGATGATGTTAAATGGAGGACAATTTATGTCATGCATGATGTCAAATGCATCTAGATGTTTCCATGGTAGGTAAGATGAGTTCTTTTTAACAGAATACTCATTTTCGAAGCTACGTTTGAA
Source organism: Solanum dulcamara (assembly GCF_947179165.1). Taxonomy (NCBI): domain Eukaryota; kingdom Viridiplantae; phylum Streptophyta; class Magnoliopsida; order Solanales; family Solanaceae; genus Solanum; species Solanum dulcamara. The sequence continues at coordinate 14,115,576 of NC_077242.1, forward strand.
TAAGATAAATTCCTTATTAGGATTTGGTTTCTTCATAAGAATTGTAGATATGGAAGTCTAGTTTCATATCGTTCAAGAATCAACCAATTTGGAGCAACCTACAGTGAGATATGAATTTTCTTCTATCAACACTCAATTTCGTCACAGCACTATATCTTACAAAGATTAATTTATTTGACCTACTTATACTCCGAATTTGAAGTTATGTTCTTCATGAAAGTTGTAGGTAAGGATGTTGTGATTACCCAGAAATTTGAATCACCTAATTTGGACCAACCTATGAAAAGTTATGCCCAAAATACAGAGGCTGTATTATTTTTGTCGAGAATTGAAATACCGACATACAACATTTTAGGGGTTGTTACAATATCTCCCCCTTGGGATCATTCGTCCTCGAATGAAGATGAAAATAGGAGACATAAAGAATGAATATCATCAATACATCAACTCCGATACTCAAATGGTTAATGACTCAAACTCAAGAATAAACATCGACTCAAAGGTAGAAGTAAGGAATATTACCTTGAATATCGTCATCAGAAGGCATAAATAGATGAGGATAGTTAGCCTTCATATCTTCTTCAGCTTCCCATGTAGCCTCTTCAACAAATTGATTTCACCATAGGACTTTGACAGATGCCACTTCCTTTGTTCTTAATTTGCGAACCTGACGATCAAGAATTTGAACTGGAATCTCTTCATAACTCAAACTCTCTTTCACCCCAATGCTCTCAGCTGGGACAACAAGTGAAGGATCTCCCAAACACTTCTTAAGCATAGAGATGTGAAACACGGGATGAATAGCAGCTAATTCTGGAGGCAACTCCAATTCATAGGCTACGTTACCTACCCTCCTCATAATCTGATAAGGACCAATGTAGCGGGGACTAAGCTTCCCTTTCTTTCCAAATCTCATCACACCCTTCATGGGTGAAACTTTCAAGTATACCCAATCGTACACTTCGAACTCTAAATCTCTTCTTCTAACATCAGTGTAGGATTTTTGGCGACTTTGAGCAGTCCTCAACCTCTCTTGTATGGTTTTCACCTTCTCCATAGCTTGGTGAACCAAGTCTGGTCCAATCAACTCAGCTTCACCAACTTCAAACCAACCAATTGGTGATCTACATCTCCTCCCATACAGAGCTTCATAAGGAGCCATTTGAATACTCGAATGGAAACTATTATTGTATGCAAACTCAATAAGAGGTAAATGATCATCCCAATTACCTTTGAAGTCAATGACACAGGCTCTTAACATATCCTCCAAAGTCTGTATCGTACGCTCTGCCTGGCCATCTGTTTGCGGATGAAAAGCAGTACTAAGGTTCACTCTTGAACCCAAGCCCTTCTGAAATGACTTCCAAAACTGAGCAGTAAATTGAGCTCCCCTATCAGAGATGATAGACAAAGGAACTCCATGCAGTCTAACAATCTCTCTAAGATACAGTTTGGCATAATCCACTGCAGTGTTCGTAGTCTTAACCGGCAAGAAATGGGCCGATTTGGTCATCCTATCCACAATCACCCAAATAGAGTCATATTGTTTGCGGGTTCGTGGTAAACCGGTAATGAAGTCCATATTGATCATTTCCCACTTCCATTCCGGTATCTCTATATTCTGAGCCACTCCACAAGGCCTTTGGTGCTCAACTTTAACTTGTTGGCAATTTGGGCACTTGGACACAAACTCTGCTATATCTCTCTTCATTCCACTCCACCAGTATACTTCTCTCAAGTCATGATACATCTTTGTTGAACCTGGATGGATGGAATACTTAGAATTATGGGCTTCTTTCATGATTCTCTCCCTAATACCATCAACACTTGGAACACATAATCTTTCTTGATATCTCAACACTCCATCTCCCCCTTTGGTAAAAGCCATTACCTTCTGCTTGTGAACCTCATCCTTCAGTTGAAGAAGAATAGGGTCCTGATCTTGCTTTTCTTTCACCTCTGCAACTAGAGATGATTCGGCTCCATTTCGTACTATTGTACCACCCTCACTAGAGTCAATAAGTTGAACTCCCAAACGCGCAAGTCTATGCACTTCCTTTGCCAACTCCTTCTTTTCCTCTTCCACATGAGTTGTACTTCCCATAGATAACCTGCTAAGAGCATCAGCAACTACATTTGCTTTACCTGGGTGGTAGAGAATGCTCATGTCATAATCCTTGAGCAACTCTAGCCATCTCCTTTGCCTCAAATTCAGCTCCTTCTGGCTGAATACATACTGCAAGCTCTTATGGTCTGTGAACACATCCACATGTACACCATAAAGATAGTGACGCCAAATCTTAAGAGCAAATACCACAGCTGCCAACTCAAGGTCATGAGTGGGGTAGTTCCTCTCATGAGTCTTAAGCTGCCTGGAGGCATAGGCAATGACCTTACCTTTCTGCATCAATACACATCCCAACCCAACTCTTGAAGCATCACAATAGATTACAAAACCATCCATTCCTTTGGGTAGGGATAGTACTGGAGCAGTAGTCAATCTAGCTTTCAACTCTTGAAAACTTTTCTCACAAGCATCAGACCATTGAAACTTAGCCTTCTTCTGAGTCAGCTTAGTCAATGGTGAGGATATGGATGAAAATCCCTCAACAAACCTCCTGTAGTAACCAGCCAAACCTAAGAAACTCCTTATGTCGGTTGGAGAGGTGGGTCGGGGCCAGTTCTTAACTGCCTCAATCTTTTGAGTATCAACTTGGATTCCATCCCCAGATATAATATGACCTAGGAATGCTACAGACTCAAGCCAAAACTCACACTTTGAAAACTTAGCATACAACTCCTTCTCCTTAAGAGTTTGAAGGACAATCCTAAGGTGATTAGCATGCTCACTCTTACTTCTAGAGTAGACCAAAATATCATCGATGAAGACAATTACAAACGTATCTAGGTATGGCTTGAATACTCGGTTCATGAGGTCCATAAAAGCTGCTGGAGCATTTGTCAATCCAAAGGACATAACAAGAAACTCAAAATGACCATAGCGGGTTCGAAAAGCCGTCTTCGGGATGTCACATTCTCTCACTTTCAACTGGTGATAGCCTGATCTGAGGTCTATCTTAGAGAAATATGTGGCACCCTGAAGTTGGTCAAATAAATCATCTATTCTAGGGAGAGGGTACTTGTTTTTAATGGTGACCTTGTTTAGTTGTCGGTAATCAATGCACATTCTAAGGGACCCATCTTTCTTTCGCACGAATAGGACAGGAGCGCCCCAGGGTGAGACACTTGGCCTAATAAACCCCTTATCTAGGAGGTCTTTCAGTTGTTCTATCAACTCTTTCAACTCAGCAGGAGCCATCCTATAAGGAGGAATGGAGATAGGTTGTGTATCAGGAAGGATATCAATACCAAAGTTTATCTCTCTATCAGGAGGAATTCCGGGTAGATCCTCAGGAAAGACTTCAGGAAACTCATTCACAATGGGAACTGACTCAAGAGATGGAGTCTGATCATTAATATTTTTGACTCGAACTATATGATATATACATCCCTTAGAGATTAATTTTCTGGCCTTAAGGTAGGAAATAAATTTACCCCTAGGCACTACAGAATTCCCCTTCCACTCTAAGATAGGCTCGTTTGGAAATTGAAACTTGACAATTCGGGTCCTACAATCAACCGAAGCATAACAAGAATAAAGCCAGTCCATACCAAGAATCACATCAAAATCAACCATGTCCAACTCAACTAAGTCAGCCATGGTATCCCTATGATAGATTGACACAGTACAATTTCTATAGACCCTCTCAGCTAAGATAGAATCACCAACAGGAGTAGACACACTGAAAGGCTCAAGAAGACACTCAGGAAGGATCTCAAATTTACTAGCCAAGTAAGGAGTCACAAAAGATAATGTAGCACCCGGATCAAGTAATGCATACACATCAAAAGAAAGGACTCGAAGCATACCAGTAACAACATCGGGTGCGTTTTCTTGGTCTTGGCGACTACCCATAGCATACAGACGGTTGGTTCCCCCACCTGCACTTGAAGCTGCACCTCTATGATTACCTCTATTCTGTGGAGCTGCAGAAGAAAACTGAGCTCTACTACTTCCATCTCCCTGCCTTTTTGAAGGACACTCATTCTGGAAGTGACCTATCTTTCCACATCCGTAGCAAGCATTGGTGCCCACACGACACTCTCCCAAATGGAGCCTTCCACATCTAGCACATGGTGGTTTCCCTCTAGAACCTTGAGCCATACTTAATTGGGACTGAGAACCTTGAGATCGGAAGTTTTGGTGACTTAGAGATCTTTGATCATACCTGGTATTAGGTGTAAAAGTATTTGTTGGGGAAGGTGCATAATTGGAAGACCTTTTCTAAAAGAAAGACTTGTTACCCTTCCCTTGCTTCTGCTCATTCTCATGCCCAGCAGACTTAGCCTTCTTGCTTAGGTGTTCTTCTCGGTCCTTTTTCTTATCATCCTCAACCTGCTGAGCATACACCATCAATCTAGAAAAATCCATGTTAGAAATCATTAGCATTGCCTTACATTCTTTCTTTACATGTTTGCCTAGGCCAGAGACAAACTTCCTCATCTTAGACCTCATATGGGGAATCATTTCTGGGGCATATTTGGACAATTGAATAAACTTCAAACTATATTCTTTCACATTCATACTCTCTTGCTTGAGGTTCACAAACTCCTCAATTTTTGCTTCACGTAGCTCTTGGGGAAAAAGTTATCAAGAAATGCTCTTTCAAACTCATCCCAAAGAGCAGGCTCTGCATCTTCACCTCTACTTTCTTCCCACTGGTTATACCAGACATTTGCAACATCCTTGAGTTGATAAGACACCAACTCAACACCCTCAATCTCTGTAGCATGCATCGCTTTTAGTATCTTCCACATCTCATCAATGAAATTTTGGGGGTCTTCATCAACGTTAGAACCCGTGAAGACCGGTGGATTAATTCTCAGAAAATCTCTGATCCTCGTGGCAGCAGACGACTCTTGATAACTAGAGCTAGGAGTTGGTGAACTCTGGCTACTATTTCGAGCAGCCACCAACTGGGTGAGCATAGCAATCGCTCCTCGAAAATCATCCTCAGAAGTAGGAGTAGTCTGAACAGTAGGTACTTGGGGTACCTCAGTAGACCTTGCAGGTCGGCCCCTAGTTCTCCGTGGAGGCATCACTGACTGTGGAACCTCAGTGCTGGGAGCGTTCCTCTGACTAGCTGAACGTTTAGGAGGCATGTCTGAAACGTGTAAACGCACGAATTAGAAAGAAAGCTTTTATAGAGTTAAACTCTATCGCACGAACTCAGATTATGAAAGAAGTGAAATAATTCCTAATGTCCTATAGCTTCCTGATTATAAGTGTGGTGCACGACACACCCATAAACAAGACTCTACTAGACACGGCTTCATAGACACCCTAGGACTCTTGAACTCTGTGCTCTGATACCAAGTTTGTCACGCCCCGAGAGGGTACCCTAGGCGTGGCCGGCACTCAGAAACCATCTCTGGCTTCCGAGAGAACCACTTGGTCTCATTACTTATTTGTTCATCAGTGGAAGACTTAATAATACTAATGTGGGATTGTCATAATCAAAGGAAAAATATATAATTCTTAGAAGAAGTAGTTTCTAAGGAGAACTACTCCGATTACATCATCAGACTCTGTCTATGAAGCCTCTAATACTCTTAGATGGTGCCAATGACATGTCCATGGCTACCTCAAAAGAAAAATCACACTCAACAATAATAAAAGGATAAGGAGTTCCTTCGAATACAAGAAGGACTCACCAAATAGCTGAAAAGAAATGATCTTCAACGATGCGCCTGTTGAGGATCTCTAACACCTGTATCTGCATCATAAAACGATGCAGGTCGAATGACGTCAGTACGTGGAATGTACGAGTATGTAAAATGGCAGGAAGGTAAGGACAGATATCAAGAAACTCCTCTCAAGAAAACTCAGCTCAGAACTCAACATCATCTCAACATGAATATGTAATGCAAGTTTAAAATATAATAATAAAAATAATAGTAATAAGCAATGCTTACTCAGTTGGGAGTTTCTCTAACCGACAACCATCACTTATGAGCTAGCGATGATACAACGAAGCGATGTCGTTGCCACATCCATCCAATACCTTGCCAGGGTAAAGGACATCACCATCTTGGATCCATTCATCAAAGTCCTCTTTTGGGGACTTAAGAGGCATAGCCTCCATCCTACGCTGGCTACGTAGTTCTGGGGTTTGAGTCAATTAAACTCTTACCCAACTCGGTGCTCAATACTACTCCCAAAATATGTGCTCATATTAAACTCATCATCTAGTCTCATTGGACTTTAATTTAAATCATCAAACTCATCTCATTTCATGTTCATCAATCATTATACTTCCAAAAACATCATTTACATCTCATCAAAACATCTTGCTCAAAATATCATTTTTCTCAAATTCATTCAAATTCAACTTTTTTACTCTTTCAAAACTTAATAAAATACATATATAGTATTAATTCATATAACTCTCTTTTTATCAATAAAAATAATAAAAAGCCAACATCTTTACTCAAAACATATGTAAAAATATTCATGAACGTCAAATCAATTAGAATTCATGGGAAAGTAGCCATGAACAATAATTCCAATAATATGAGAGATAACAATAATAATAATATTAATGCATAAATATATCAAACTCAATAGAAGAAGAATTAATTCATCTAGAATTCAAGATTTGAATAAAACTCAACTATAACTCAATTATAATAAATTTAAATATTGGGTGCATGGACGAACTCAATCCAATGCTATGAAAGCCTTACATACCTTAAATCTGAAGGTTTACTCCGAATTGGAATACTCTTGGATCCCTAGCCTTTTCTTCTCGCCGGAGCGTTTTGTGTACTACCCGGAGTATAAGAATAACCGGAGTAGTATTTTTATACTACTAAAACTAAAACTATATTTGAGAAGAAGTATATAGAGAGAAGAAATGCTTAGGAAAGCTTGATGAATAAAATGAGGAAATAAGGTGGGTATTTATAGGTGGGAAAGAGGGACCTAACAATAAATAAAATAATTATAAAGAAAAATCTGAAAATTTAATGGAATATATTGATGTCATGGATGATGTTAAATGGAGGACAATTTATGTCATGCATGATGTCAAATGCATCTAGATGTTTCCATGGTAGGTAAGATGAGTTCTTTTTAACAGAATACTCATTTTCGAAGCTACGTTTGAATAAGATAAATTCCTTATTAGGATTTGGTTTCTTCATAAGAATTGTAGATATGGAAGTCTAGTTTCATATCGTTCAAGAATCAACCAATTTGGAGCAACCTACAGTGAGATATGAATTTTCTTCTATCAATACTCAATTTCGTCACAGCACTATATCTTGCAAAGATTAATTTATTTGACCTACTTATACTCCGAATTTGAAGTTATGTTCTTCATGAAAGTTGTATGTAAGGATGTTTTGATTACCCAGAAATTTGAATCACCTAATTTGGACCAACCTATGAAAAGTTATGCCCAAAATACAGAGGCTGTATTATTTTTGTCGAGAATTGAAATACCGACATACAATATTTTAGGGGTTGTTACAATTTCAATGGTAACACTGTAAGCAAAAATATTATCGACCACAATATTATTTCAGTTCCATTATTTTTTTGTCGAGACATAACTTATTGAGATTTCTTCATTTTCATTATTTTCACATACTTAGACCTCCTCGGTGGTATCACCATTTATTATGTCTCTGGGCTCTTCTTGAGTAATTGTCTCCAAATTATGATCATCTTGATCATTTATTCCTTTTCTTTTTTGAGGATTTTTATCTTTGGACCAATTGGTCTTCCACGTTTTAAGCGTGGCCTAGACTCATTTGCTTGAGCCAATTGTCCTACTGGGACATCAACTCGAACTTGAGCATTAGTAGTTGGGATATGCGATTTAGTAACCCGTGGAATGTTAGTAAATGCATCCGGGAGTTGATTTGCAATATTCTGCAAATAAATCATCTTTTGAACTTCTTGCTCATATTGATTTATTCGAGGATCTAAATGAGATAGTGATAATGAATTCCAATCTATATCATTTACTAATTGCTTATGTTCTCCCCCTAATGTTGGGTATACTGATTCATTAATCAATGAATCTTGCCGTAAATAAATCTCCAGTTATAGGTTCTAAATATTTTATAATAGAAGGAGATTCATACCCAACATATATTTCCAATCTTCTTTAGGGACACATATTTGTGCGGTGCGGTAGAGCAATTGGGATATATACCGCATATCCAAAAATTTTAAGATGGGACATATTTGGCTCCCTTCCAAAAGCCAACTGTAATGGGAAAAAATTATGAAAATTTGTTGGCCTTATGTGCACAAGTGTTGCTGCATGCAAAATAGCATGCCCCATACCGAAAGAGGAAGTTTTATCCTCATTAGAAATGGTCTAGCTATTAATTGGAGGTGTTTAATCAATAATTCTACTAGACCACTTTGAGTATGAACATGAGCGATCGGATGCTCGGATGCTCAACTTTTATTCCAATCGATATACAATAATCATTAAAGGATTGAGATTTAAATTCACCAGCATTATCAAGACGAATTGTCTTTATTGCATAATCTGGAAATTGTTCTCTTAACCTTATAATTTGAGATAACAATCTCGCAAAATCCATGTTGCGGGTTGATAATAAGCACATATGTGACCATCTTGTAGATGCATCTATCAGGGCCATATAATAATTAAATGGTTCACATGAAGGGTGAATTGACCCACATATATCACCCTCTATACGTTCCAGAAATGTAGAGAATTCAATCCCAACCTTAGTTGCTGATGGTTTAATAATCAGTTTTTCTTGGGAACAAGCAACACAAGAGAATTACATAGATTGAAGAATTTTCAAACTGTGCCCATGTGAATTCTCAATAATTCTGTGTATCATATTATAATCGAAATAGCCTAACCGATCATGCCAAATGATAAATTCATTATGGTCAATAAATCTTTTATTTATCATTACATGTAATTCAACCACATCAATACTTGTGTGGTATAACCCAAAAGAAAGTGCAGGTAATTTTCATGCACAAATCTTTTTCTTACTTTTATTGTAGTAATATAAAGATATTCAACTTTTCCTTCATTAACAATCTCAATATGATAGCCATTTTGGTGAATAACCTTGAAACTTAATAAGTTTCTTTGAAACCTACTACAATACAAATTATTAATAGCCAATATTGTTCCCCCAGGTAGTGATAAGGCTACTCTTCCAGAGCCCTCAATTATTTTTGTATTACCGAATATTGTATTAACATTAACCCCTTTCATAACCAAATGAGAGAAGTATTTCTTTTCTCTGAATATAGTGTGCGTTGTAACACTATCCAAAAGGCACATATCTCCATTACTCATCTTGGATCCAATTGAAGACTGAGTAATTTGCTTATCTTCATAAAATAAAAATACATTATAGGAGATAAAATAAGTAACAATATTGCTAGAAAATATAAGTCCTCTTTTTTTATTTTCTTTTTAAATAGATAAAAGTAAAAACATGATAATCAAAAGTACATTAAAAACTATAACATATTGTAAATCATATAATAAAATTAAACATCAATTACAATCCCTAAAGAAGTCTTCAACCTCCAAATGAGTAATATCATTGAGGTCATTAAAATCGTCATCCTTCAAAGTCAGATTTGCTTCAATATTATCATTATGCGAAGGTCTTGCCTCAACATTATTTTCAAACGTCAAGTATGACTCTATCCAAGCATTAGAAGAAGAAGCACCACCTCTATTTGTCTTTCTTTTGAAGAAATTTTGATAAAGCCTTACAAAATGTTCAGGCGTCCGACATTCAGTTTTTCAGTGTCCTTTCATGCCACAATGATGATAATTACTTCTTGAAGGGACACTTTGAGAACTCATATTGTTCTCCCTTTTATGTTGACCACCACCACGATGATTATTATATCGTCTTCTGTTATTGCCAAGACCACGTACATTATTATGGCCTTGATTTTTATTTTATCTTCTTTCAGACTGGTCATGTGCTCCTGCCACATTTGCTTTGAATAACGGAGTAGTTCTAGTGAGACGGAATTCATTATTTTTCATTAAAAGAGCATTAATTATTGCTGAAAACCTTTTTCACGGTATTCATTATTTTTCCGTCTCACTGGAACTGCTCCGTTATTCAACTGGAACTGCTCCATTGGAAAAGACACTAACTACTTTCCATGCCTCTAATGTGATATTACATCAACAATTACGTAATTCATTATTTTTCCAACATGTCCTCATCATTTATAGTTTCCCCACATAATTTTAATTGGGAAGTTATTCTAAATACAATAGAATTATACTCAATTACAGTTTTAAAATCTTGAAACCATAAGTGCATCCACTCATAACGAGCCCTTGACAATACCGTTGCCCTGAGGTGGTCATACCTCCCTTTTAAACCTTTCCACAATTCAAGTGGATCTTTCATTGTCAAGTATTCAACCTTCAGGCTTTCATTTAGATGATGACAAAGAAAAATCATAGCCTTCGCTTTATCCTGACTTGATGTTTTATTTCCTTCGATTATAGCATCACCAAGACCCTTAGCGGTAAGATGGATTTCAGCATCAAGTACGCATGACAAATAATTTTTGCCAGAAATATTAAGTGCCACAAACTCCAATTTTGACAAGTTTGACGATGAAAACTGAAATAGAAATTAATTTAGAAATAACAAAGACAACTAATATTAAATTTTTTCAGTAAATATACTTGATATAGAAGTTAATTTTTCTAGAAAAAATTAGAGTATCGTGCTGATAACGTGTTATAAAATAAACTAACTTGGCAAATAAAAAAAAGAGTTAGTGAGGAAAAGAGATAAAGAGAGAAAATTGCAGTGTATTTCGTATGTATCTGTGTGTTCGTTTAAATTGTCAAAATAAGGCAATTTATAGCCAAAAAAAGGGGAAAACGTATGGAGACAATGGGGAGTGGAAAGTAAAGGAGAAAAAACAAGTGGGAAGAAAAGTTATAAAGTGGAACATCCACTTGCTCCTTCCTAATACTTAGTAAGTTTATAAAAGATAGCAAAGAAAAGAACAATGGACATATCCATCTTATTTCATAAAAGTGCTTTGAAAAAAAAATGCAGCAACAAAATTATAAGCAACACAAACTGAGTGATTTGAAAGCATCACGCATAAAAAAATGTCTGTTACTCATTTTTTTCTTGTGTGAACAGTGATAATCTAGAAAACAAATAATATGGCTCTAATACCAATAAAGAATCTATTCAAACACTTAGTTTACAACATTATTGAATCTATTTCACTAGTCAAAAAGTGTAATCACATACAAAGACGAACTACATCATATAAAACCATAGTCTAAAATCCTACCTTGTTATAGATTCGTTCCACAATCCTACCTTGTTATTCGTTCCACAATCTTCAGAGAAGAAACCTTTAAAGAAACTTCAATAGAACTTTTGAGAAAATGGAGAAGGAAGAAAGAGAAGAAGCAGAAGAAATGTCTGTTCTTTTTGATTTTCAGAGAGAATGAAAAGATGTGTTAGTTTATCCTGTGAGAACCCTTTTATAATCCTAAAGGGACACAACTATTCAAATAGTTGTGTTTTTCCCTTTATATTTATTAAAATATATAATACATAATTGTATATCTTTAATCTCTCATGGATCCAGATTGACCCACATTGGTGACTCGTTCAATCTCCTTCAATAAGTGTATTGCTAATGTATTTCTTGGTTTCAGATGTCTTACAATAATGTCAAAACTATTATTTTATAGGTTTACACAAAGGTAATATATTCATCAATATTATATAGAAAAACTTTATTTGAGCTCTAAAGTAGTATAACTTATCATTGTTATCTACGTGAAAATATCATTAGTGGTGCCAGCTAATATTTCTTTATAATAGTCAGGATATTGTACCATTATATTTCCATATCCGTTCTTTTTGTTCTTTTAGCCATGTCATCGGGATACGAGTCCCTTCATATCTTTAGACTATCAACTATTATCCTTTTCTCTAAAAGAATCTAATTGTTACACCCCGTTCTTTTGTACCTTGGAACGCGTTCTTAAGTCTCTTGAAAGGCTCTTAAGTTTCTTGGAAGGATCGTAAGCCTCTTAAGTTTCTTAAGGTTTCCTAAAGTTTCTTAAAGCTTCTTAAATCTTCTTAAGACTTCTTAAGAACTATTAAGCTTCCTAAGAGTTACCATGTGAGCCGGGTAATCTATAACGCTATCAAACGACTCTAAGGAAAGGAGAATATGGTACCCCATAGTAGAGAAGATTGGAAATACGGTTATAAGAATCCGGAAGGAGTTGGAGGCCAAGTAATGAGTCGTAGGACTCGACTTACTTACGTAAGCTACCAACTTAGAAATCTTACATACTTAAGTTACTTGAGTACGTACCAAGCTTACGTAGCAAGAATTACATAGATTCGTAAAAGAAGACAAGATTACGAATTCACGAAGGGGAAAAGAAAGTGACACGTGGTAGCAGCTGGAGCAAGAGAGGGTGGCCCCCACATTCCACGTGGTAGCCCGTGATTGGAGGAAAGGGGTGTGTTGGCCCAATAAGGGCTTGACACGTGTCACCATTTAGGGCTTGACATGTGTCACCACTTAGTGGTTGACACGTGTCACCCCTAAGGTGGCCTATATATATATATGTGTTTTATGATCATTCTTATCCAAACAACCATTCTTTCTACAAAGTTCTAGAGAAAGAAAGAAGAGAAGAAACTAGAGAGGTAGAGAGAGAAGGTCACAGATTTGAAGAGGAAAAAGGTAAGTTCTCCAATTTCGTTCAGTGAATTAATTATATAGGGTATACCGTGATGTTACAAAGGTATTGGTAATGTAAATTTATGGTTTGGAGAAGCCCCACAACGTTAACAAATAGCCCTAAAGTTTCAGCTGCGCTAAAGGAAATTCCGAGGCGAGTTCCGACAAGTTTTAGCGAGTTTCGGGTAAGGTAAAGTTTTCTCTTTCGAACTAGAGTTTATGATGTTGATATGAGGTATATTACATGTCTTTAATAAGGTTGGAAGTGGAAAAATTGCATAAGGATGATTGACGTTGGAAACAAACTAAATTGAAGTGGTTATAGCTAAATCGAAGTCGAGTAGTGAGTTTTCGTTGTGGTGCTGCAGGTGAAGTTGGTTGGGTTGCGTGTTGCAGGGCTTTAAATTATTTTAAAAAGGGTGTGGGTTCTTCTGGTTGCATCCACACGACCCCTCCGTTTGGTATTGTTAAAGATTTTATGAAATAAAGATTAAAAACTCTATTTTGGTATCGTAGTGTTGAGCTAGTTGTTTGGAGTTGTATTGAGTAATATTGAGGTGATTTGATTGTATATATATCTGTTGGTTGTTGTTGGTAATATGTCTGCTAAGATTAGCATTTGGATAGGGCAAGTTATAGGGGAGATGCTGCCCGATTTCCGATAACTTCGGAACTAGTAATAGACTAGGTTAGAGAAATGGATAAGGAAATGATTCCTATGGATACTTGGTTGTAGAGTTGGAAATTGGAAAGTGAAAGGTTATTAACCTTAGTATTTCTTTCATTTTATATAGGTTCAAAACACAACGAGGCGAACGTGGTTAAGAGTAATCCATAAGAGGTATGTAAGGCTACTCAAAACATGGATTGAATTCACCATGTTCCCTACACCTTCTTTGAGATTGAATGTTCATAGAAAGTGAGTTTTCTTGATAGATTTATGTCCTAATGAGTTTATACATCTATTAACTTGATTTTGTTATGTGATATTGATAAGTTGAGAAATTGATAAATGTTTCATGTTTGATATGAGTTATTATACATATTTTGTTATGTCTAAGAGTTGATTGATATGAGTTGTTAAATAAATATTTTTTGTTATAAACTTAAATATTTTGAGTCTCCTTAATTAATGATTTGGAGTCTTGATGAGTCCCTAAAAGATTTGCTAAATGAATGGAGAAATGATTGGATAGGATTACATGTTGTCATAAATGCATATCTAAACTACTCTTGGAAAAATATGATTGGGGTTGATTGGATAATATGATTGGTGTTATGCCCTATTTTTTATCGAGGTTAGATAAAGCACAACATATGGACTCTAAAAGGATTAATTATTGTATAGAGTCGCCACCTAATTTATTAAGGAAAATAAGGAAATCCTATTTGATGCATGACCTGTATGACTCATGTTTCAATCTGCAAAAAAACCAGTTTAGATTCTAGGTAAGGATTTACATTATTCCAAAGGAAAGGTGTTAGGCATCCTTTGAAATTCACAAAATGTGGTACCCAGCTAGACTTAATTTATCAAAAAGGGAGGAGATAAAATTATTATTTGCAACTATAACAAAAATATATACACTAAAATTGTATAAGAATATATGTATAAAAAAATATGTACTAAGTAAAGTATAGTATATTATCACCAATTATGTGTAGAAAAATATGAGAAAGGTATATGTATATAAAAAAAGTAGTTTTTATGCAATATTAAAAGAATAGTCATTTATTCATATGAACAAAGAACTCTTTTATCATATGAAAAAATAATGATTTTGAATATCATTTGCAGAAAATATCTCCGAATACATGTACAGACACTTGGTAAAATATTAATAATGAATAAATTATTATCAAAATAATTTTAAAATATGTGTGTATATATACTACAAAAAATAGAATTCTATTTTATAGTAAGCTCAGAGGCGTAACTGTAATAAGTGTTACATCCCTATTAGAACGTCATGGGAATTCGTAAAAAATCAATTCAATTATTCAAAAGAAATTTTAAAAGAAAATAGTTTAATTTAAGGAGTCACCATAATTTTAGGATAATTAGAAACCAATCAATTATTTAAAAATGTCTACAAATTCAATGGATCCTAATTAAGAGGTTTAAGTTATTTCAAAGGGAAGGTATCAGCATCCTTCGAAATCTACAACTGCAGGTTCCAGCTAAATTCAGCTTTTAAATTGAGGAGATGAAAATATTGCGCAAATATGTAATGAAATATACATAAAGAATAAATTAAAATAATAATATAAGGAACGACCTAATGTTTGCCTAACGTCACTAATATACACAATAATAAATTAAATATATTATTCGAACTTAATTCGAATAGCTTTCTCAGAAAGCAATTCTGAGTACCTGTAAAAGACTTAATAGAAGTGTTAGTAAGAAATAAATATGATGATGATTATAATAATAATAATAATAATAATAATAATAACAATAATAATAATAATAATAATAATAACTAAAAATAAAATCCGTCTTATAAACATGGAAGGCCTTGGAAATCGACGGTAATTTCTTCATCGACCTATTTCAACTTATAACATATAATATATTGTCACGACCCAAGCCTAGGGCCTAGACGTGACATGGCGAATGAGGTACCAAAAGTACCTCAATCAAGCCTCTTAACATTCTTTTAGCCTTTCATAGGTAATGATGATAAACAAGCGGAAATCATAATAGTAAATTTTCAACTTACATATGTCCAACAATACCTCTAACTATTAGATTTAATGGGGCTAAGACAAGTTCCTAGCTCTCCCTCAATCATAATAGAAGAAATTCCATAATAAAATATGTTAACATATCATAAACTAGAAAGATAAAGGAGTATTGTTCCCGGAACATGGGAACTCACCAAAAGTAGTCTTCAATGGAATATCAACTAGCCACATGGAGGAGAACGAGGAAGAGCACTGATCCCTACATGGTGATATCATGTAGGCAAAAGAGTATGCGTTAGTACTTTGAATGTACTAAGTATGTAAGGATGCATGAACATTGAGGAAACATTAAAAACATTTATGTAATATGGAACATAATTTAATGTATGCATAATAAATCATATAGATATCCTTTAAAACATTCATTTTATGGGAAATTAACCATAACCGACATTTAAGACCATGCGAGCTATTACATGGAATCCAACATAACCCCCTACGTTGGCCGGGGAGACTACTTGCCGGGTAGAACTCCGTCAACTTCATTCGTTTCTTTAACTTTAACTTTAAGGGCTATTTATGGATCCATTAGCCTAAGCCTACAAGGGCTCCTATGTTGGCACATAGTTAATGAGACAAGGGGTTGCTACTAGGATTCCCTTACCGAATTCCACCTCAATGACCCATTCGGTGCTAAGTCAATCCCACGGAATAGTTTAATACTTCAAAATATTCATAACATATAGCTTGAGAATTCATAACATCATATTCGGTAGAATAACTCATTAAAACATTTGGTATTTCAAATATGCAAAAATTTTCCTTATTGCATAAAGAATTCATCATTCATATCATTTCATCATTCTTTTATTTCATAAGACTCCCTCTTGATCATAGATATTGCTTTCATAAATATTTATTTGGAGTCAAAGCTTTCAAGTCAAACTTTATTGAAAACATAGTAAAACTAGGTGGGTTCAAATAACTTCAACTTGCAAACATATATGTAAATAAATATACATAAATACTTTGAAATCCATTAATTAAAAATCATGCTTTAAACAATCCACCCTTAATTTCAAGAACCTTTAAAGAGATAAATAGAGGAATTACTTGCAAACCATTAATTCATATATATGAAATTATGTTGCATCAAAATAGACCAATAATCATTAGTTTAACCATGATTCATACTATTAAGTAAAAATAAGAATTAACATAAGAAAATATTACTTGAAATCAAGATATTTAATTGAAAGAGTTTTTGGACTACATGGGTGGAAGAACCCATGGATAAATACACACATAACTTAGAATAGAGCTTAAAGAAAATAAGCATAGTTTATCATATAATTAAAATAATTTAGGCATGAGAGTGGAAGGAATACTCTCATTGAAGCCTTACATACCTGGAAACCGAAACTTTAGTTGGTACCGAAAGACTTAATGAACACTCTTGAGTCCTAGCTTCTCTCCTTGCCGGAACGTTTTATGTACTACCCGGAGTATATGAATCACCGGAATAGTATTTCTTCACTACTAAGAACTAAAACTATGTTTGAGAATGTGTAAAGAAGTGTATAGAGAGAAGATTTGCTTGAGAAAGCTTGATGAATAAAATGAGGAAATAAGGTGGGTATTTATAGGTGGGAAAGAGGGACCTAAAAATAAATAAAATAATTATATAAAAAAAATCTAAAAATTTAGTGGAATATATTGATGTCATGGATGATGTTAAATGGAGGACAATTTATGTCATGAGTGATGTCAAATGTATCTAGATCTTTCTATGGTAGGTGAAATAAGTTATTTTTGACAGAATACTCTTTTTGGGATCTGCGTTTGAATAAGTTAAATTCCTTATTAGGATTTGGTGTCTTCATAAGAATTGTAGATATGGAAGTCTAGTTTCATATCGTTCAAGAATCAAACAATTTGGATAAACCTACAGTGAGATATGATTTTTCTTCTATAAACACTCATTTCCATCACAGCATTCTACCTTACAAAAATTAATTTATTTGACCTACTTAACCTCCGAATCTTAAAATATGGTCTTCATAAACGTTCTAGGTAATGATCTTGTGGTTACTCAGAAATTTGAATCACTCAATTTGGATATTCCTATGAAAAGTTATGCCCAAAATACAGAGGCTGTATCATGTTTAGGCGAAAATTGAAATATCGTATACAATGTTTTTAGGGGATGTTACAATATCTCCCCCTTGGGAACATTCGTCCTCGAATGAGAAAAGACTTAGCTTGAGTAGAGTAGAGTGTTAACAAACAACCTATCATTAATGCAACATTGTAATTTAAAATACCGTTTAAAACATATTTCATAATTTTGCAAGCATATGACAAGAAAAGTTGAGATGTAAAGATTTCAAGTAATTGAGCAAGGGCAACTTAATACCTTAGGTTTGGGTAGAGGGGAAAAGATGAGGGTATCTCTTAATCATATCCGCTTCCGCTTCCCATGTTGCACTTTCTATTTGTTGATTCCTCCAAAGGACTTTAACAGATGCAACTTCTTTGTTCCTCAATCTCTTAACTTGCCGGTCTAAAATTTCCACAGGAACTTCTTCATAGGTCAAGTTTTCTTCAATATTCACTACTCCCATAGGTACAATGAAACTAGGATCACCCACATGTTTTTTCAACATAGACACGTGAAACACCGGATGAACCATGGCCATTTCCAATGGTAATCCAACTCATATGCAACCTTACCAACACGTCTCACGATTCTATAAGGCCCTACATACCTTGGGCTCAATTTCCCTTTCTTACCAAATCGAACCACACCTTTCATGGGTAAAACCTTTAGATACACCCAATCATCCACATTAAACTCAAGATCCCTTCTTCTAGTATCAGAATAGGACTTTTGACTACTTTGAGCCGTTTTCAACCTTTCTCTAATGATCTTCACCTTCTCTAAAGCATCAAGTACCAAATCGGGGCCCAACAAGGTCATCTCACCTTCTTCGAACCAACCAACCGGTGATCTACATCGTCTTCCATACAGAGCCTCAAATGGCGCGATATCAATACTTGAGGGGTAACTATTATTATAGGCAAACTAGATGAGAGGTAGATGATCATCCCAATTCCCTTTAAACTCCAACACACAAGCCCTTAACATATCCTCTAGTGTTTGAATCATCCTTTTGGCTTGCCCGTCCGTTTGAGGATGGAATGCTGTGCTCAACTTTACCTTAGTACCGAGGCCTTTTTGAAATGATCTCCAAAAGTGAGAAGTGAATTGGGTACCACGATCCGAAATAATGGATAACAGCACACCATGCAACCTCACCAACTCCCGAATATACAACTTGGCATAGTCTTCGGCACTATAGGAAGTTTTAATCGGTAGGAAGTGAGCTGACTTAGTCATTCTATCAATAATTACCCAAATCGAGTCATGACGCTTCCGGGTATGAGGCAAACCCATTACAAAATCCATATTCATATCTTCCCACTTCCAAGTAGGGATTTCAATGTCTTGGGCTAGGCCACCTGGCCTTTGATGTTCGGCCTTTACTTGTTGGCAATTTGTATATTCAGACACAAACCTTGCTATGTCCTTCTTCATGCCACCCCACCAATATAACTCTTTTAAGTCTCGGTACATTTTCTTTGAACCGGGATGAATGGAGTATGTAGAATTATGAGCCTCCATCATGATCAAACTCCTTAAGCCATCAACATTTGGAACACATATCCAACTTTGATAGTATAGTACCCCATCTCCCCCTTGGGAAAAGACCTCTATCTTCTTTTCCTTTACCAACTTCTTTAACTTGATAAACTTTGGGTCAAGATCTTGCCTTGATTTAACATCCACCACCAAAGAGGATTCAAACCTATTTTGAACAACCATACCCCCATTATTAGTACCACACAACTTCACCCCTAATCTAGCCAATCGGTGAACATCTTTCACCAACTCCCTCTTCCTTTCATCCACATGGGCCACACTCCCCATAGACACTCTACTAAGTGCATCAGCAACCACATTGGCTTTACCCGGATGATAGTGCACACTCATATCATAGTCCTTAAGGAGTTCTAGCCACCTCTTTTGCCTTAGATTAAGGTCCTTTTGGGTGAACACATATTGAAGACTCTTATGATCAGTATACACATCCACATGCACCCCATAGAGGTAATGCCTCCAAATCTTCAGAGCAAAAACAACGGCCGCCAATTCAAGTTCATGGGTAGGGTAGTTGCGCTCATGCACCTTTAATTGCCTAGAAGCATAGGATATGACCTTGCCGTTTTGCATTAAGACACAACCTAAACCAATCTTTGAAGCATCACAATAAACTACAAACCCCTCTAATCCTTCTGGGAGAGTCAAAATAGGAGCAGAGGTAAGTCGATCTTTTAAGGTCTGGAAACTCTTTTCACACTCATCTATCCATATGAATTTAGATTTCTTTTGGGTCAATTTTGTCATAGGAGATGAGATGGAAGAAAAGCCTTTGACGAACCTTCTATAGTACCCGGCTAGACCTAAGAAACTCCTAATGTCTAAAGGAGATAATGGTCTAGGCCAATTTTTGACTGCCTCTATTTTCTTAGGATCAACCTTGATTCCATCACCGGACACTACGTGACCAAGAAATGCTACCTCCTTTAACCAAAATTCACACTTACTAAATTTTGCAAATAATTGTCTATCCCTCAATGTTTGAAGCACAACTCTCAAGTGATTTTTATGTTCTTCCTCACCGCGAGAGTAAATTAAAATATCATCAATGAAGACTACTACAAAGGTATCAAGGTAAGGTTTGAACACCCTATTCATCAAGTCCATAAACACCGCCGGTGCATTCGTCAACCCAAAACTCATCACCACAAACTCATAGTGACCATACCTTGTTCCGAAGGCTGTTTTGGGAATGTCACACTCCCTTACCCGTAGTTGGTGATAGCCGGACCGAAGGTCGATCTTGGAGAAGTGACTTGCCCCTTGCAATTGATCAAACAAGTCATCTATTCTAGGGAGTGGGTACTTGTTCTTAATGGTCATCTTATTTAATTACCGGTAGTCTATGCACATTCGAAGTGACCCATCCTTCTTTCTTACAAATAGAACGGGAGCACCCCATGGCGAAATACTTGGTCTTATGAACCCC
The DNA here is from genome assembly GCF_947179165.1 of Solanum dulcamara. Classification (NCBI taxonomy): domain Eukaryota; kingdom Viridiplantae; phylum Streptophyta; class Magnoliopsida; order Solanales; family Solanaceae; genus Solanum; species Solanum dulcamara. The sequence goes on from NC_077242.1 coordinate 14,136,264, forward strand.
TTCTCTAACAAGTCCTTTAATTGTTCCTTCAGCTCTTTCAATTCTGCTGGAGCCATGCGGTAAGGAGGAATAGAGATAGATTGGGTATCGGGGAGGAGATCAATACCAAAATCAACTTCCCTTTCGGGAGGGACCCCGGGAAGGTCATCGAGAAAGACATCGGGGAATTCATTGACTATAGGAACTGACTCAAGAGAAGGACTTTTGGAGTTGACATCCTTAACCCTCACAATATGGTAAATACATCCCTTAGAAATCATTTTGCGAGCCTTAAGATAAGAAATAAACTGACCCTTTACCATCGAATCACGACCCTGCCATTCAATAACAGGCTTATTTGGAAATTGGAACTTGACTCGATGATTCCTACAATTTATGGAAGCATAAGATGCATGTAACCAATCCATCCCAAGAATGACATCGAAATCTATCATGTCAAGCTCAATGAGATCACAAGGAATAACTTTATGCAAGATAGACACAAGGCAACCCCTATAGACCTTTCTAGCAATAACTGACTCACCAACAGGGGTAGACACCAAATAAGGCTCTAATAACATTTCAGGTAAAACATCAAATCTATTAGCAAGGAATGGAGTAACAAAAGATAAATTTGCACCCGGATCTAATAGTGCATACACATCAAAAGAAAAGACCTTTAACATATCGGTAATGACATTGGGTGCATCCTCAACCTCTTGTCTCTCATGCAAGGCGTAAAAGCGGTTGGTGTGTTGGATACCTCCTTGGACTTGTTGACCATGAGCAATTTGTCCTTGAGTCCTACCACCACCATCTCTACAATCCTTAGCATGGTGGCCCAGCTTGCCACACTTAAAGCATGCATTGGAGCCGGCTAAGCATTCTCCTTTGTGAGTCCTTCCACACTTCTTGCAAGTGGGGAAAGTTTGAGTAGCAACATTCTCTCTTATAATCATTGGTTTACCACTCTTGTCCTTGTTGAACTTTGGAGGAGGAGTATTGGTGGAACCTTGTCCCACAAATCTTTGCCCACCTTGGCCTTTGTCATTGTTACCATGATCGGACCTTTGAGGGTTAAACCCTCCACCATCCACTCTAGCCTTTTTGAACCCCCTTGATCTCTCTCTAAGCTTCTCTTCTTCGATTTGTTCTGCGTAAGTCATTAACCGAGAGATGTCCATCTCCTTGACCAACATGGCTGTTTTGCACTCTTTGGATACCAAGCTTGAGACACCAGAAATAAACTTGCTCATCCTAGCTCTTGGGTTGGAGACCATGAAAGGGAGCATACTTTGACAACTTAGTGAATTTGAGAGCATACTCTCTCACGCTCATACTCCCTTGACGGAGGTTGATGAACTCTTGGATTTTGGCCTCCCTTAGCTCTAATGGGAAGAAGTGGTCTAGAAAGGCACCTTTGAACTCTTCCCATCCTATCGATCCTATTTCTTCATCCCTCTCAACAACCCATTATTCGTACCACACTCGAGCTACACCTTTGAGTTGATAGGACACTAGCTCAGCCTTCTCATTTGGTGGCATACCCATGATAGCCACAATCCGGTACACCTCATTAATGAACTCCATAGGGTCCTCATCTAGTTTAGAACCATCGAACTCGAGCAGATTCATCCTTTGGAAAGCTCGAATCCTAGAGGCTGGATTTTGCATTTGGGGAGGTGGAACACCTAGATTCCCTTGGTTAGCTACAACTTGGGCTAACAAAGTAATAACACTGCAAAACTCGGCATGGGTTACCCCGTCCTCATGATGTTGGGCATTAGGAATCGGAAGAGTTTGGTCCTCATCGTCAACCCTTGCTCTTCGAGGTGGTCTTCCACGAGTCATTATCTAGAGAACACAAAATGGGTCGTTAGTTAAAGGAAAGCTTAGGACATTCTAAGGCACGACATGAATTTGAAAGAAGTGAAAATTTTCCTAAACGCCTCATAGTCTCTTATTCATAATTGTGGCGCGCTTCACAGCCATGAACAAGAACCTATTCGACGTGATATGTTGGACTTCCAAGGATCATTCAAAACCCCGGGCTCTGATACCAAGTTTGTCACGACCCAAGCCTAGGGCCTATACGTGACATGGCGAATGAGGTACCAAAAGTACCTCAATCAAGCCTCTTAGCATTCTTTTAGCCTTTCATAGGTAATGATGATAAACAAGCGGAAATCATAATAGTAAATTTTCAACTTACATATGTCCAACAATACCTCTAACTATTAGATTTAATGGGGCTAAGACAAGTCCCTAGCTCACCCTCAATCATAATAGAAGAAATTTCATAATAAAATATCTTAACATATCATAAACTAGAAAGATAAAGGAGTATTGTTCCCGGAACATGGGAACTCACCAAAAGTAGTCTTCAATGGAATATCAACTAGCCACGTGGGGGAGAATGAGGAAGAGCACTGATCCCTACATGGTGATATCATATAGGCAAAAGAGTATGCGTTAGTACTTTGAATGTACTAAGTATGTAAGGATGCATGAACATTGAGGAAACATTAAAAACATTTATGTAATATGGAACATAATTTAATGTATGCATAATAAATCATATAGATATCCTTTAAAACATTCATTTTATGGGAAATTAACCATAACCGACATTTAAGACCATGCGAGCTATTACATGGAATTCAACATAACCCCTACGTTGGCCGGGGAGACTACTTGCCGGGTAGAACTCCGTCAACTTCATTCGTTTCTTTAACTTTAACTTTAAGGGCTATTTATGGATCCATTAGCCTAAGCCTCCAAGGGCTCCTATGTTGGCACATAGTTAATGAGACAAGGGGTTGCTACTAGGATTCCCTTACGAATCCCACCTCAATGACCCGTTCGGTGCTAAGTCAATCCCACGGAATAGTTTAATACTTCAAAATATTCATAACATATAGCTTGAGAATTCATAACATCATATTCGGTAGAATAGCTCATTAAAACATTTGGTATTTCAAATATGCAAGAATTTTCCTTATTGCATAAAGAATTCATCATTCATATCATTTCATCATTCTTTTATTTCATAAGACTCCCTTTTGATCATAGATATTGCTTTCATAAACATTTATTTGGAGTCAAAGCTTTCAAGTTAAACTTTATTGAAAACATAGTAAAACTAGGTGGGTTCAAATAACTTCAACTTGCAAACATATATGTAAATAAATATACATAAATACTTTGAAATCCATTAATTAAAAATCATGCTTTAAACAATCCACCCTTAATTTCAAGAACCTTTAAAGAGATAAATAGAGGAATTACTTGCAAACCATTAATTCATACATATGAAATTATGTTGCATCAAAATAGACCAATAATCATTAGTTTAACCATGATTCATACTATTAAGTAAAAATAAGAATTAACATAAGAAAATATTACTTGAAATCAAGATATTTAATTGAAAGAGTTTTTGGACTACATGGGTGGAAGAACCCATGGATAAATACACACATAACTTAGAATAGAGCTTAAAGAAAATAAACATAGTTTATCATATAATTAAAATAATTTAGGCATGAGAGTGGAAGGAATACTCTCATTAAAGCCTTACATACCTGGAAACCGAAGCTTTAGTTGGTACCGAAAGACTTAACGAACACTCTTGAGTCCTAGCTTCTCTCCTTGCCGGAACGTTTTGTGTACTACCCGGAGTATATGAATCACTGGAATAGTATTTCTTCACTATTAAGAACTAAAACTATGTTTGAGAATGTGTAAAGAAGTGTATAGAGAGAAGATTTGCTTGAGAAAGCTTGATGAATAAAATAAGGAAATAAGGTGGGTATTTATAGGTGGGAAAGAGGGACCTAACAATAAATAAAATAATTATATAAAAAAAATCTGAAAATTTAGTGGAATATATTGATGTCGTGGATGATGTTAAATGGAGGACAATTTATGTCATGAGTGATGTCAAATGTATCTAGATCTTTCTATGGTAGGTGAAATGAGTTATTTTTGACAAAATACTCTTTTTGGGAGCTGCGTTTGAATAAGATAAATTCCTTATTAGGATTTGGTGTCTTCATAAGAATTGTAGATATGGAAGTCTAGTTTCATATCGTTCAAGAATCAAGCAATTTGGATAAACCTACAGTGAGATATGATTTTTCTTCTATAAACACTCATTTCCATCACAGCATTCTACCTTACAAAAATTAATTTATTTGACCTACTTAACCTCCGAATCTTAAAATATGGTCTCATTAAAGTTGTAGGTAATGATCTTGTGGTTACTCAGAAATTTGAATCACTCAATTTGGATATTCCTATGAAAAGTTATGCCCAAAATACAGAGGCTGTATCATGTTTAAGCAAAAATTGAAACATCGTATACAATGTTTTTAGGGGATGTTACATATATAATATAAACTTAAATTAAAATTTCCGTCTTTTAAAATGGAGAGGCCTCGAAAACCGACGGAGAGATTTTTTCATTGGCCAATCTTGATATAAAGTATATATTTTTTCTTTTTACAAAACACAAAATAATATGAAATAAGTAAAATGAAATGAATCATCTAACAAAAAGTGACCCAATGGTAACACATAAACTCACTGAATTTAATCTAAAATGAATTAAGAGCAATAAGAAAAGTGGTGGAATCTTTCAAATATTATCCATAAATAATGAACAAAATAATAAGACAAAACTCTTTAACAACCACCAAAGAAAACAACATTTGAATAATAATAATAATAATAATATCAAACCTCAACAGAAGACCTCGAACTATTAATAAATTATTAAATTAATAAAGTGACACTAATTGAAATGATAAGACCAGAAATCATTATGAAAAAAAACACATAGAATTAAACACTAGAGAATAAAGTAAAAACACTGTCAACAAAAGTTAACAAGCAAAATAATGTTCTCATGAAAGAGAGATATTCTACCGGAGAAATAGTCAGGTCAGATCTATAAAACAAGGAAAGACTAACAAATGCATATAGGAACAAGGATAACATAGGTGAAAGAAACTCACCAGCATTAATGGCAATTTCCATTTAGATCTAGCCGTGAAAGGCTCGTCGGAGTTCGCGGGTCTCGTCGGATTTTGAGAACTTCTAGTTGTTGTAAGTTGAGCTCGCTATGGAGAAGTGGGGGAGAGAGAGGATGGGCTTAGTTTGTGGTCGTTTCGAGCATCGGAACTCGGAGCCCGCGATGATTGTCGGTTTGCAGAGCCTCGCCGGATCTGGTTCGGTGATGATGGATGTCTGCGGTGGTGGGTTACTGGTTGTGAAAAGGAAACGAAAAGGTGTTTCGGTGGTAACATGGAGCTTGTTTGTTGCTCCAATTGTGTAGGGGTGGTGAACTGGTTAGGTGTGGTTGGAGAAGAAGATTAAAAAAATGGGTCTGGAGTTTTTGGTATTACCGAATATTTCAAAAGAAAACCCTCTTATCTGGAGACAGTTGGGTTATTGATGAAGATGAAGAAAAGTCAATTGTTTGGTAGATATATTTTGATTTAATTTTACCCTTTTGTGATGATGTGCGTAGATTGAAGAATTATGTGGCAAGTGAAATTATGATTTTGATATGTGATGGAGAAGAAAGTCAAAAAAATAATTGGTGTGAGGCTGCTTTCTTTGAAAAGAAGAGCCCCCTCCCCCCTTTCTCTATTTGAGTAATTTAATATATATTTATGTTCAAAAACATTAAAATGAATATGAATAAATCTAATAAATAACATGTAAAAAATATAAATTAACAGTGATAAAAAATAGTTATAATTGAAATTAAATTTACAAAAAGATAAATTGATAAAATTTTTAATATAAGGATAATTATACATAAAATTGATTCAGAATTGTAAAAATGGACTTTTAAACTATTTAACAAATAAAATACTTAAAAGTATGAACTTTGAAAATATAAGGCCAAAATTTGGTGTCAACTGTTCCGACTTTCTATATTTATGGACTGTGCTAAAAGTATAATTAATGTAAAAATAATATGTATCGATATATAACACACAAATTTTTTTTTAAAAAAATGTAATCGATATTTGGAAGATATACTATGTTGTAAAGAATAAATTACAGTGCTATGTTGTGTACGTTTGTTGATGACTGTAAAAATATTGTGACTTTTAAAATTTACAATGAAAATAAATGGATAAGAAATCCTATTATTTATGAAACTAAGAAAAGCACATCCATAAATTATTAAAAAGGAAAAGATGAGAATAAATTCATAAGATCCTAAAATAAGGATACTTATTAATAATTAAAAAAAATTGAAAAATGTGTAAAAATAATAATTTGTGTTCTTTAATGATCAAGAAATTTGAAGACATTAATTTTGAGAAAAGTGAGCCAAAATTTGGTGTCAACAATTGGTCAAGAGGCTTGATTAGGGATAAAATTGATGAATTGACAAGGGTCCAAATGAGACTTGTCGTTATGATTGGATTGAATTGATTTGATAGAGTTTTATGAGCATTGAGTCTTGGAAGGAGTATCGAGCACCGAATTGGGTAATAGTAAGTAATAACTCAAATTCAATAACTACGTCGCCAAACGTAGGATGGGATTGGACCGTTAAAGTCGGATGTTTCCCAAATTACTATACTGAAATGATAGGACTTGATTGGTTATGGATCCATGATTTGTTGATTCGTTCTTACCCTGACAAGGTATAAACGGCCGTGGCAACAACGTCGGCTTATTGTACTATCACTGGCTCATAAGTGATGGTTGTCGGATAAGAGAAACTCCCATATAGGTGTCACGACCCAAGCCTAGGGCCTAGACGTGACATAGCGAATGAGGAACCCGAAAGTACCTCAAACAAGCCTCTTAGCATTCTTTTAGCCTTTCATAGGTAATGATGATAAATAGACAAGCGGAAATCATAATAATAAATATTCAACTTACATATGTCCAACAATACCTCTAACTATTAGATTTAATGGGGCTAAGACAAGTTCCTAGCTCACCCTCAATCATAATAGAAGAAATGCCATAATAAAATATCTTAACATATCATAAGCTAGAAAGACAAAGGAGTATTGTTCCCGGAACATGGGAACTCACCAAAAGTAGTCTTCGATGGAATATCAACTAGCCACGTGGAGGAGAACGAGGAGGAGCACCGATCCCTACATGGTGATATCATGTAGGCAAAAGAGTATGCGTTAGTACTTTGAATGTACTAAGTATGTAAGGATGCATGAACATTGAGAAAATATTATAACATTTATGTAATATGGAACATAATGTAATACATGCATAATAAATCATATGGATATCCTTTAAAACATTCATTTTGTGGGAAGCTAACCATAACCGACATTTAAGACCATGCGAGCTATTACATAGAATCCAACATAACCCCCTACGTTGGCCGGGGAGACTACTTGCCAGGTAGAATTCCGTCAACTTCATTCATTTCTTTAACTTTAACTTTAAGGGCTATTTATGGATCCATTAGCCTAAGCCTACAAGGGCTCCTATGTTGGCACATAGTTAATGAGACAAGGGGTTGCTACTAGGATTCCCTTACCGAATCCCACCTCAATGCCTCATTCGGTGCTAAGTCAATCCCACGGAATAGTTTAATACTTCAAAATATTCATAGCATATAACTTGAGAATTCAAACATCATATTCGGTAGAATAGCTCATTAAAACATTTGATAATTCAAATATGCAAGAATTGTCCTTATTGCATAAAGAATCCATGATTCATATCATTTCATCATTCTTTCATTTCATAAGACTCCCTTTTTGATCATAGATATTACTTTCATAAATATTTATTTGGAGTCAAAGCTTTCAAGTCAAACTTTATTAAAAACATAGTAAAACTAGGTGGGTTCAAATCACTTCAACTTGCAAATATGTATGTAAATAAATATTCATAAATACTTTGAAATCCATTAATTAAAAATCATGCTTTAAACAACCCACCATGAATTTTAAGAACCTTTAAATAGATAAATAGAGGAATAACTTGTAAACCATCAATTCATATATATGAAATTATGTTGCATCAAAATAGAGCAATAATTATTAGTTTAATCATGATTCATACTATTAAGTAAAAATAAGAATTTACCATAAGAAAATATTACTTGAAATCAAGATATTTAATTGAAAGAGTTTTTTTGGACTACATGGGTGGAAGAACCCATGGATAAACACACACATAACTTAGAGTAGAGCTTAAAGAAAATAAATATAATTTATCATATAATCAAAATAATTTAGACATGAGAGTGGAAGGAATACTCTCATTAAAGCCTTACATACCTGGAAACCGAAGCTTTAGTTGGTACCGGAAGACTTAATGAACACTCTTGAGTCCTAGCTTCTCTCCTTGCCGGAACGTTTTGTGTACTACCCGGAATATATGAATCACCGGAATAGTATTTCTTCACTACTAAGAACTAAAACTATATTTGAGAATGTGTATAGAGAGAAGATTTGCTTGAGAAAGCTTGATGAATAAAATGAGGAAATAAGGTGGGTATTTATAGGTGGGAAAGATGACCTAACAATAAATAAAATAATTATAAATAAAAATCTGAAAATTTAGTGGAATATATTGATGTCATGGATGATGTTAAATGGAGGACAATTTATGTCATGAGTGATGTCAAATGTATCTAGATCTTTCTATGGTAGGTGAAATGAGTTATCTTTGACAGAATACTATTTTTGGAAGCTGCGTTTGAATAAGATAAATTCCTTATTAGGATTTGGTGTCTTCCTAAGAATTGTAGATATAGAAGTCTAGTTTCATATCGTTCAAGAATCAACCAATTTGGATAAACCTACAGTGAGATATGAATTTTCTTCTATAAACACTCATTTCCGTAACAACATCCTACCTTACAAAGATTAATTTATTTGACCTACTTAACCTCCGAATCTTAAAATATGGTCTTCATAAAAGTTGTAGGTAATGATCTTGTGGTTACTCAGAAATTTGAATCACTCAATTTGGATATTTCTATGAAAAGTTATGACCAAAATACAGAGGCTGTATCATGTTTAGGCAAAAATTGAAACATCGTATACAACGTTTTTAGGGGATATTACAATAGGTCTTGATAGTACTCTGAGTTGGATTGGGTTGAATTATATGTGATTGGTCTTGTCTAAATCATATATTCTTATTTAGACTCAGGATATCTTGATTGAGTTGTTTCTTCTTCTGAGTTGAGGTTCCAAGTTGATTTGATTCTACCTTGATGTCTGTTTAATTCGTCCATTTGACATACTCGTACATTCCACGTACTGACGCCATTTGTCCTGCATCATTTCATGATGCAGAGACAGGTACTAGAGATCATCAACAGGCGCACTGTTGAAGATCTATTCACTTCCAGCTAGTTGGTGAGTCCTCCTTGTTTCCGGAGGATACCGTAGTTATCTTTTCAGCTTTGAGTTAGTTTTTCTTTATTTTGATTTGTGATAGCCATGAACCTGTCATTGGCACTTCTTATATTGTTGATAGAGGCTTCATAGACTAGAGTGTGGATGATGCTGCATTATTTTATTGTGACTAGTTTTATTTTTACTAGTTGTTGAATGGAGATGTGGTTGGCCTTTGGCCTTATTATGAATAGTATTCTAATGATTTGAGTCTTCCGCTAATAGAATGTGACTGCATGAAAGTGTGATTGTACCAAGTGGTTCGCTTGAAGGCCAGAAATAATTTTCGAGTGCCGACCACGTCTAGGGTACCCTCCCGGTGCGTGACACTAATCTTGTTCCTTTGGGGACTTTCCAAGGTTGAACTTCTCCAGACACATCTTCGAGACCGATGTATACCCTTAAACTGACTTCTTCGAACATTCTTTGTCCGATCAACATGTCCATCCTTTATCCTTCTACATGCCTAAGCTACTTTTTACCCAATACATTCTTAATCGAGATTTTCCAAAACGGCCTCCTTCTCGATTTTTAGTCTGTGATGCAGTTTGAAATGCTTGAACAGTAGAGTTTGCATATGTTACTTTGGGAATATACGAAATTGGTAAACTGTATTATCATGTGCGTGTATCAGGCTATCTACGTATCTTAATTATTTTTTATTAAATTGTCAATTAATGTGTATTATTTGTAATTACTTAATACATAATTCAATTAAATAAATACTTTTTTTAATAATATATACAACTAAAAATTCATGTTAGATACCAATCAAAATCTCATGTTTAAAAATCTCTCGCCAAGAGGATTTTGAGTGATTCGAAAGCATCACGCATAAAAAAAATGTCGGTTACTCAATTATTTTCTTGTGTGAACAGTGATGATCTAGGAAACAAATTATATGGCTCTAACACCAATAAAGAATCAATTCAAACACTTAGTTTACAGCATTATTGAATCTATTTCACTAGTCAGAAAGTGTAATCACATACAAAGACGAACTACATCATATAAAGTCATAGTTTAAAATCATACCTTGTTATAGATTCTTTCCACACTCTTCGGAGAAGAAACCTTTAAAAAAACTTCAATGGAACTTTTGAGTAAATGGAGAAGGAAGAAAGAGAAGAAGCAGAAGAAATGTCTGTTCTTTTTTATTTTTAGAGAGAATGAAAAGATGCATTAGTTTATCCTGTGAGAACCCCTTTATAATCCTAAAGGGGCAACTATTCAAATAGTTGTGTTTTTTCCTTTAAATTTATTAAAATATATAATACATAATTGTATATCTTTAATCTCTCATGGATCCGGATTAACCCACATGGGTGATCCGTTCAATCTCCTTCAATAAGTGTATTGCTAATGTATTTCTTAGGTTCAGATGCCTTACAATAGTGTCAAAACTATTATTTTATAGGTTTATACAAAGGTAATATATTGTCACGACCCACTTTTCATCAGGTCATGATGGCACCTACTATAACCCTCTAGTAGGTAAGCCAACCCGTCAACCCAGAACTTCAAGTAATGTGTTTGAAGGCAAAAACTATATAAGAGCATTGAATTATAAAAGTAAACAGAATGAATAAGCGGAAGTAAACCAAAACATGTTTTAAACAACTAAAGATCCCTCCCAGAACCTGGAAGTCACAAGTACAGAGCTGCTACAAAATAAAATATGAGTACAAGTCCCGAAAGTGGACCAAAAAGATATAAAACAACTGGCTAGTCTCAGAAGGCAAAAGACGGGCCATCCATTCTGAAGGAGACAGAAGTGATCCAAAAACGCCAAGTTATCACCCTAGTCTCCGAATCTGACTACAACAAGATCGATCTATTCGTGACAGTAGCTGGTGCTCGGTCCTGCATCACGAAAGTAGATGCAGAGTGTAGTATGAGTACCAAGACAATAGGTACCCAGTAGGCATCATAGGCCGACTGAGCAGAAAAGGTGAAAACAATATGAAAAAGAGGAATAAGCCTAAATAGGAATCAACATAAGCATCTAAAGTGAAAAGAGTACTATCTACGAGAGCTACAGCTAACTATACCCAACTGGGCCCCCATAAGCCCAGCCGGGACACTCGTACGCAAGTTAAATAAAAACCCGAACGAACCCCCATAAGTTCGCCGAGTACACAGAATAGCTACAACTACCAAGGCTAGGAACCAAGAATATGCGATGTCAGGAACCGAAGTACTGTATCATTTCCAAAACCCAGAATCTCCAAGATTCAATCGATCTAGGGGTGACTTAGGGGTCGAGGCCGGGACTGGGACCCAGAGGCTCGCCCGAATATTCAAAGTGGCCAAGGCCGGGACTGGGTACCCGGATGCTTGCCATAATACATAAGTGCGGGACTGGATACCCGGATGCTTGCCGTAATACATCGGTGCGGTCGAGGCCGGGACTGTATACCCGGATGCTCACTGTAATACATCGGTATGATCGAGGCCAGGACTGGATACCCGGATGCTCGTCATACTAGCAAGTCGGCGGAGGCCGGGACTGAGTACCCGGATGCTCCCCGATAATTCAAAACGGAGGCCGGGACTGGGTACCCGAATGCTCATAGATAATATATCCCATGGTTTCGAATATATCCTTTCCAACTAATCAACAACAATACCGAGAATTTCCTCCACAATGTGTCAACTGATATGTCGCCAAAACTTGAACCGGAGCCGAAGCCAAACGATCATGAATTCTAGTATTGCCAACGCATCTCAAAAGTTATGACTATACCGAGTTATGGGTGGGAGTGTTATTAAGAGCAAGGGTATCGCCTAGCTAAGGCCAACTACTAGGCACTAGCCCGCTACACCATTCTACAGGGATCTAAGTCCACCGGAGCGACGCCGGGCATATAAAGCAAGTTTACATCCTATACTAAGGCCAACATACTCCATAGTATCAACAACATGCTCATTCAACTCTCCTTATAATACTAACAAATAACGATAAGATACACATGCTTCTAAATACCTGAAAAACCTGATAACAAGCCTAAAACATGATTTCTAACACCTATACTAAGGCCAACATACTCCACAGTATCAACAACATGCTCATTCAACTCTCCTTATAATACTAACAAATAACGACAAGATACACATGCTTCTAAATACCTGAAAAACCTGATAACAAGCCTAAAGCATGATTTCTAACACCTATACTAAGGCCAACATACTCCACAGTATCAACAACATGCTCATTCAACTCTCCTTATAATACTAACAAATAACGACAAGATACATCTGCTTCTAAATACCCGAAAAACCCGATAACAAGCCTAAAACATAATTTCTAACACCTGAGATATACAATTAAACTACCCAACCAAAATCCCAACTATTTCAACATGCTTTCACACATTCCAACTCAATCTAAAGAAAGGTAAACCGTAGCCTACCTGTAGGCTAAACACGCGAGCTTCAAATCACTGTGCTGGAGCTTTTCCCTTTCGAACGACCTCGGAACGCTGCCAAACTGTTAAAAATAGAACCACAACGTTGATACGGTCGTTTAGACACTAATTTCATAATTTTTGGAAATGGACCAATTTTTGGGTCGAAAACGGGAATTGTGGGACCCACATACGAAATTCCGGATTTGACCCCCAAAACAGGTTCTAAACGTCACCCCAAGCTCAAAAATCAGATTTATAATACAATTCGGGGTGGGAAATTATGCAAGACGATCAAACAACCAAAACTCATAAATTCGGACTAAAGGACCAAAAATGGCAGCATCGAAATCAGTAGATTCTGGAAATACGAGACTCTTTCAACCCAAACAAATTGCACTATGATGATCCTTGCGAAAAACCCCACAATCTAGCCTCAAGAATCACTCAAAACGAAGTTATATTGACCAAGATACACTCTTTCAAAATTCAATAAAATTTCATTCCGAAAATCACTAAATCTGCAGCTAAAAATCAATTTATTACCTCGAACGACGTGCCAAAAACAGATTCTGAAACTTCCAAGATGTTCTCCTTAAATTTCCACGCAAGATAGCCTCTGGAATCACCCAAATCGGATTTATATTGGTCAAGAAATAACTTGTCAAAGTTCTTCAAAAATCCATTCCGAAAATGGATACTGCTGCAAATAAAATCACGATTTTTACCTGAATCGAATGCTCCAAATCAGTTTTCAATCTCTCCAATGCGTTCTCCACGAAAAACCTCACAATTTTGCCTTTTGAATCACCCAATTTGGAGCTCTAGAACTCAAGAAATGAGGGTTCAAAGTTGAGGAGAAAAATCTGAAAATCTGGTGCAAAATCTGCACTATTGCACCAGATTTTTCTGGTTTTTCATTATTTAAAGTCTCCGAATGGACCCTCGGAATTCGTTCGGAATCCGATAAAAATAAACCAGATATGCTACCCTACTAAATTCGATATTTCGGACTCAATGGCGCATTCAGAATTCTCATACGAGGTTATTATAATAAAAAGTGGGCCCCACATCCAAGAGTCATTTTAAGTCATATTTCACAACGGGCCTCGATTTTAGTTCGGAAGCCTCAAAAAGCGAACGAAGGGTCGTTCTAGACCAAAATCAACATTTCGGAACTAACCGCGCTGTCAGAATTTTTATTCGAGCGCATTTTCCAAAAATGTTGACCAAAGTCAACTATAGGCTAAGTTTCAAAGTCAAAAGCACCAAATAGCCCCAAATTCGTATCGATTGACTCGATAGTCATTCCAACAGTGCTACTAGCCTAATTTGGTCATTCCGGAGCTGATGGAACCATCAAAATTTGAATTCGAGATTTCGTTGGCCCAAAACTCAAAAAGTCGCAACTAAACTAACTTAGGCCTTTAAAATACCAAAATGGACTCGGGACCTCTAAAAATTCAACCAATACTTCTTCTAGACCAAAAACCATCTCTTGAATCCAACGGAGTTGTCGGAATTCCATTCCGAGCATCGAAACTCTAAAAGTTGACCAAAGTCAAACCTTGCCTTAAAGTTCTTCAAATTCTCAACTCAAGGCCTCAAATCTTCGTTACAGCTCCAAAACAGATTCCGTAAAGTCTCCTAAGCCTATTTCGACATTTCGGAGCTGCTGGAATTGACGGAATTCCATTCTGAGACCCGTAGCTCTAATTGACCCCAAATACCACTTTTTAACACTTAAAGCTTATGAAACTCAAACTTTCCAAGTACTTAACTTTTCATAGGATTTTCTAAAAATCAACACTCGATAACAATTAGAAATAACTCGAGGCATCTAAAGGGAGGGGTAAAATGGTCATTTTACAAAAATTCCAAAAATGACCTTGAGGGTCATTACAATATCCACTACTAAAAGAACTTTCGTCCGCGAAAGTAAAAGTACAATCACTCTCTAGAGGCACGAAAGGATGAGGGTTTTGGACCTGCATGCTTTGCCTAAATATTAGACACCCTCTCGAGTTGAACAACGCCATCACAGAACTTAGGCTGAGAAGAAAATCCTCAATTTCACTTCCAACTCCAAAAACTCCTTCAGTCCTTTCTTGGGCTCCAACTCTCACTCGTTTAGCCCGAACTTGACTCAAAACACTGGATTTCAATTGAGGATAACCAAAATAAACCAAAACCACAGAATTGAGTAATACACGATCATGGCAGATACAACTCACTCAAAATTCAAAGTATTTGTCTTATGTTTTGAAATCCATTTCTCCAAGCCACTAAGGGCATTCTACCAATCCTTAGCTATCCTGAAAACCTTCAACGCAATTCAAAAATCGCCTACCAAACCATACAACATTAAACTCTAAGGAGTTACATGCTCTATCTGAATATTGGAGGATGAAAACAACCGAAACAAGGTCACCCCGCGCAAAGCCCCAAATCCCAATTTCAACTTGAAAAACCAAGAACTCTAAATGAAACCAATGTTCTGGAACTGAACACTTATTAAGCTTCCGAAAGCTTGACTCACACTCCTCGGACCACACAAAGGGATCATCCTGGCGAGTCAAATGGATCAATGGTGATGCAATGGTAGAGAAACCCTCGATGAATCATCGATAATACCCAGCCTATCCAACAAAGCTCTGAATCTCTGTAACAGATGTGGGCCTAACCCAACCACGAATAACCTTAATCCTCATCGGATCCACCCTGATACCCTCTCTGGACACCACGTGTCCTAGCAAATGCCACAGACTCCAACCAAAACTCGCACTTTGAGAATTTAGCATAAAGTTGCTGGTCTCTCAAGGTCTGGAGCACAACCCTCAAATGTTGCACGTGCCCCTCTCTACTCCGTGAGTATACTAGTATATCATCGATGAGTACAATCATAAAAGAGTCAATATAAGGACTGAATACTCGAGTCATAAGGTCCATAAAAGTTGTTAGGGCATTAGTAAGTCCAAAAGACATCACAAGGAAATCGTAGTGGCCATAGCGAGTCCAAAACGCAGTATTAGGAATGTCGGTTGCTCTAATCTACAACTAGTGATAGCCGAACCTAAAGTCAATCTTAAAAAAATACAATCACAACCTGAAGCTGGTCGAACAGATTATTGATACGAGGCATGGGGTAATGAATTTTTTTGTCACCTTGTTCAGCTGCTTGTAATCAACACACACCCGCATAATCCCATCTTTCTTCTTAACAAACAAGATGGGTGCACCCACGGCGACACACTCGGGCAAATAAAGCCTTTACCTAGAAGATCCTCAAGCTGTACACTGAGCTCCTTCAGCTCTATGGGAGCTATACGGTAAGGTGGTATAGAAATAGGCTTCGTTCCCGGCTCCAAATCTATGGCAAAGTCAATATCTCTATCTGGGGGTAGACCAGGTAGGTCAGTAGGGAAGACATCAGTATACTCCCTAACCACAGGAACTAAATCAATAGTAAGGGCCTCACTAGACACATCACGGACATAAGCTAAGTACGCTAAGCACCCGAATGCAACTAGCCATTGGGCCCGCATAAAGGATATGATCCCAGTTGGTGAGCGACTATAAACACCCTACCACAAGACCGGGGGAATACCAGGCATGGATAATGTAACGGTCTTGGCATAACAGTCCAAAACCGCATGATGAGGGGATAGCCAATCCATGCCCAGAATAACATCGAAGTCCAGCATATCAAGTAAAATAAGATATGCCCGAGTCTCATGCCCCTTAATAGTCACCACACAGGATCTACAAACCTGATCCACTACTAAAGAATCCCCTACCAGGGTCAAAACATGTAACGGGACCTCAAGTGACTCATAAGAAATACCCAAACGTGGAGCAAAATATATAGACACATAGGAATACGTGGAACCTGGATCAAATAAAACTGAAGCAGTCTGCTGACAAATAAGGATAGTACCTATGATAACATCATCTGATGCCTCAGCCTCTGCCCTCGCCTGAGCAGCATAGAAGTGGCCCTGTCGGCCTCCCCCACGAACATTCGCCCTACCACCTGACCACCTCCCTGGGAACCTCCCTGAATACCCTGCTGACCATCGCCACGGCCGTGACCCCGATCTATACCTCCTGGTGGAGGTAGTGCTACTACCAACGGTCTAGCCCAACCGGGACATTCCCTAGCCCAGTACTCTAGTGAGCCACAATCGAAGCATCCTGAAGCTGAGCGACCCTTGATAACTCATCCGCGGTAGGAAGAAAGCAGACCTGATTCCCTCGAGCTCTGCCCTGTAGTGGAACCCCCCGAACGGGGCTGACTACCCTCAACTGCTGGCAGGGCGGCCTGAATCGGCCGGCTGGACTGACCCTACTGGTACCTATCCTGCTAGAATCGCTGGCGGGGCCTGTCATAACTATCATGGCCCCTAGATTGGGACCCATTGTAGCTACCCTGATGCCTGGGTCTCTTATCGCTTCCCTCTTGGGCCTGACGATGAATAATATCGATCTTGCGGGCATGATCCACCACATTCAGAAAAGAGCAGCCCACAAAAACCAGGTGCTCAGTCCCCAACCTTAGGTAAGGTCTTAATCCACGCATAAAACATCATACCCACTCCTCCTTAGTAGGTAGAATCATAGTGGCATGTCGGGAAAGCTGATCAAATCTAGCCTCGTACTCTGCAATTGTCATATAGCCTTGCTCCAACCGAGTAAACTGATCCCGAAGTCTGTCTCGAACACTCCTAGGGATGTATCGAGCCAAGTAAGCCTCTGAGAACTGGGCCCATGTCAATGGTGGTGGCCCAGCTGGTCTGGACTGCAAATAAGAGCGCCACCACTGTCTGGCTGCCCCTCTGAACTGGTGAGCAGTGAAGTCGGCACCTCTGGACTCCACAAGACCTAAGGAATGGAGCTGCTCCTGACAGGTAGTCAAGAACGCTATGGCATCCTCGCCAATAGCTCTAGAAAATGTCGGGGGAGACAACCTCTGAAATACCCCTAACATCTTCTGATCCTGTAATGACATCATACCATCTAGAACTGCTAGCGGGGGTGCAACAACTGGTGGAGGCGGCTGAACCTCAGGTGCTGGCTAGGTGGACGGATCCCGCGGTGCTGGTGTGCATGTTATTGGGGTCGGGGCCTGTGGTACAACCCCTATAGCTGTGAGGAGCTGCACAATCGCTGCCTACAGTGATGGGGTCATAACTGGTGCAGCTGGGGGCTGTGCTGGTGGTGGTGGTCCCTTTGGCTGAGTAGGAATAGGAGCGTCCTGATGCTCCTCTACTAGCTTCGGCTCTATCTCCGGGTTGGGAGCTAATGCTGCTCCCCTACTTATTCTACGGGGCCGGCCTCAAGGCCTACCCGGAACTGGTGGGTCATCATCTCCAATAGTACTGTGCGTACTAACCATTCCAATGAAAGAGTGAAACAAATGAGATTTCAGGAAACCAATAAGACACAAGAATGCACGAAATGAAGCAACATAGAGATCGTTCCTAATGACATCCTGTAGCCTCTCGAAGATAAGTTACGGACGTCTCCGCACCCATCCGCGAGACTCTACTAGACGTTAGCTCTGTACAAGTGAGACCAACGAACCTGGGGCTCTGATACCAACTTGTCACGACCCACTTTTCATCAGGTCATGATGGCACCTACTATAACCCTCTAGTAGGTAAGCCAACCCGTCAACCCAGAACTTCAAGTAATGTGTTTGAAGGCAAAAACTATATAAGAGCATTGAATTATAAAAGTAAACAGAATGAATAAGCGGAAGTAAACCAAAACATGTTTTAAACAACTAAAGATCCCTCCCAGAACCTGGAAGTCACAAGTACAGAGCTGCTACAAAATAAAATATGAGTACAAGTCCCGAAAGTGGACCAAAAAGATATAAAACAACTGGCTAGTCTCAGAAGGCAAAAGACGGGCCATCCATTCTGAAGGAGACAGAAGTGATCCAAAAACGCCAAGTTATCACCCTAGTCTCCGAATCTGACTACAACAAGATCGATCTATTCGTGACAGTAGCTGGTGCTCGGTCCTGCATCACGAAAGTAGATGCAGAGTGTAGTATGAGTACCAAGACAATAGGTACCCAGTAGGCATCATAGGCCGACTGAGCAGAAAAGGTGAAAACAATATGAAAAAGAGGAATAAGCCTAAATAGGAATCAACATAAGCATCTAAAGTGAAAAGAGTACTATCTACGAGAGCTACAGCTAACTATACCCAACTGGGCCCCCATAAGCCCAGCCGGGACACTCGTACGCAAGTTAAATAAAAACCCGAACGAACCCCCATAAGTTCGCCGAGTACACAGAATAGCTACAACTACCAAGGCTAGGAACCAAGAATATGCGATGTCAGGAACCGAAGTACTGTATCATTTCCAAAACCCAGAATCTCCAAGATTCAATCGATCTAGGGGTGACTTAGGGGTCGAGGCCGGGACTGGGACCCAGAGGCTCGCCCGAATATTCAAAGTGGCCAAGGCCGGGACTGGGTACCCGGATGCTTGCCATAATACATAAGTGCGGGACTGGATACCCGGATGCTTGCCGTAATACATCGGTGCGGTCGAGGCCGGGACTGTATACCCGGATGCTCACTGTAATACATCGGTATGATCGAGGCCAGGACTGGATACCCGGATGCTCGTCATACTAGCAAGTCGGCGGAGGCCGGGACTGAGTACCCGGATGCTCCCCGATAATTCAAAACGGAGGCCGGGACTGGGTACCCGAATGCTCATAGATAATATATCCCATGGTTTCGAATATATCCTTTCCAACTAATCAACAACAATACCGAGAATTTCCTCCACAATGTGTCAACTGATATGTCGCCAAAACTTGAACCGGAGCCGAAGCCAAACGATCATGAATTCTAGTATTGCCAACGCATCTCAAAAGTTATGACTATACCGAGTTATGGGTGGGAGTGTTATTAAGAGCAAGGGTATCGCCTAACTAAGGCCAACTACTAGGCACTAGCCCGCTACACCATTCTACAGGGATCTAAGTCCACCGGAGCGACGCCGGGCATATAAAGCAAGTTTACATCCTATAATAAGGCCAACATACTCCATAGTATCAACAACATGCTCATTCAACTCTCCTTATAATACTAACAAATAACGATAAGATACACATGCTTCTAAATACCTGAAAAACCTGATAACAAGCCTAAAACATGATTTCTAACACCTATACTAAGGCCAACATACTCCACAGTATCAACAACATGCTCATTCAACTCTCCTTATAATACTAACAAATAACGACAAGATACACATGCTTCTAAATACCTGAAAAACCTGATAACAAGCCTAAAGCATGATTTCTAACACCTATACTAAGGCCAACATACTCCACAGTATCAACAACATGCTCATTCAACTCTCCTTATAATACTAACAAATAACGACAAGATACATCTGCTTCTAAATACCCGAAAAACCCGATAACAAGCCTAAAACATAATTTCTAACACCTGAGATATACAATTAAACTACCCAACCAAAATCCCAACTATTTCAACATGCTTTCACACATTCCAACTCAATCTAAAGAAAGGTAAACCGTAGCCTACCTGTAGGCTAAACACGCGAGCTTCAAATCACTGTGCTGGAGCTTTTCCCTTTCGAACGACCTCGGAACGCTGCCAAACTGTTAAAAATAGAACCACAACGTTGATACGGTCGTTTAGACACTAATTTCATAATTTTTGGAAATGGACCAATTTTTGGGTCGAAAACGGGAATTGTGGGACCCACATACGAAATTCCGGATTTGACCCCCAAAACAGGTTCTAAACGTCACCCCAAGCTCAAAAATCAGATTTATAATACAATTCGGGGTGGGAAATTATGCAAGACGATCAAACAACCAAAACTCATAAATTCGGACTAAAGGACCAAAAATGGCAGCATCGAAATCAGTAGATTCTGGAAATACGAGACTCTTTCAACCCAAACAAATTGCACTATGATGATCCTTGCGAAAAACCCCACAATCTAGCCTCAAGAATCACTCAAAACGAAGTTATATTGACCAAGATACACTCTTTCAAAATTCAATAAAATTTCATTCCGAAAATCACTAAATCTGCAGCTAAAAATCAATTTATTACCTCGAACGACGTGCCAAAAACAGATTCTGAAACTTCCAAGATGTTCTCCTTAAATTTCCACGCAAGATAGCCTCTGGAATCACCCAAATCGGATTTATATTGGTCAAGAAATAACTTGTCAAAGTTCTTCAAAAATCCATTCCGAAAATGGATACTGCTGCAAATAAAATCACGATTTTTACCTGAATCGAATGCTCCAAATCAGTTTTCAATCTCTCCAATGCGTTCTCCACGAAAAACCTCACAATTTTGCCTTTTGAATCACCCAATTTGGAGCTCTAGAACTCAAGAAATGAGGGTTCAAAGTTGAGGAGAAAAATCTGAAAATCTGGTGCAAAATCTGCACTATTGCACCAGATTTTTCTGGTTTTTCATTATTTAAAGTCTCCGAATGGACCCTCGGAATTCGTTCGGAATCCGATAAAAATAAACCAGATATGCTACCCTACTAAATTCGATATTTCGGACTCAATGGCGCATTCAGAATTCTCATACGAGGTTATTATAATAAAAAGTGGGCCCCACATCCAAGAGTCATTTTAAGTCATATTTCACAACGGGCCTCGATTTTAGTTCGGAAGCCTCAAAAAGCGAACGAAGGGTCGTTCTAGACCAAAATCAACATTTCGGAACTAACCGCGCTGTCAGAATTTTTATTCGAGCGCATTTTCCAAAAATGTTGACCAAAGTCACCTATAGGCTAAGTTTCAAAGTCAAAAGCACCAAATAGCCCCAAATTCGTATCGATTGACTCGATAGTCATTCCAACAGTGCTACTAGCCTAATTTGGTCATTCCGGAGCTGATGGAACCATCAAAATTTGAATTCGAGATTTCGTTGGCCCAAAACTCAAAAAGTCGCAACTAAACTAACTTAGGCCTTTAAAATACCAAAATGGACTCGGGACCTCTAAAAATTCAACCAATACTTCTTCTAGACCAAAAACCATCTCTTGAATCCAACGGAGTTGTCGGAATTCCATTCCGAGCATCGAAACTCTAAAAGTTGACCAAAGTCAAACCTTGCCTTAAAGTTCTTCAAATTCTCAACTCAAGGCCTCAAATCTTCGTTACAGCTCCAAAACAGATTCCGTAAAGTCTCCTAAGCCTATTTCGACATTTCGGAGCTGCTGGAATTGACGGAATTCCATTCTGAGACCCGTAGCTCTAATTGACCCCAAATACCACTTTTTAACACTTAAAGCTTATGAAACTCAAACTTTCCAAGTACTTAACTTTTCATAGGATTTTCTAAAAATCAACACTCGATAACAATTAGAAATAACTCGAGGCATCTAAAGGGAGGGGTAAAATGGTCATTTTACAAAAATTCCAAAAATGACCTTGAGGGTCATTACATATATTCATCAATATTATATAGAAAAGCTTTATGTGAGCTCTAAAGTACTATAACTTATCGTTGTTATCTACGTGAAAATATCATTAGTGGTGCCAGCTAATATTCCTTTATAATAGTCAGGATATTGTACCATTATATTTCCATATCCGTTCTTCTTGTTCTTTTAGCCATGTCATCGGGATACGAGTCCCTTCGTATCTTCGGATTATCAACTATCATCATTTTCTCTAAAAGAATCTAATGTTATTCCTCCGGGGACTTTCCAAGGTTGAACTTTTCCAAACACATCTTTGAGACCGATGTATACCCTTAAACTGACTTCTTCAAACATTCTTTGTCCGATCAACATGTCCATCTTTTATCCTGCTACATGCCTAAGCTACTTTTTACCCAATACATTCTTAATCGAGATTTTCCAAAACGGCCTCCTTCTCGATTTTTAGTCTGTGATGCAGTTTGAAATGCTTGAACAGAAGAGTTTGCAGATGTTACTTTGGGAATATACGAAATAGGTAAACTGTATTATCATGTGCGTGTATCAGGCTATCTACGTATCTTAATTATTTTTTTATTAAATTATCAATTAATGTGTATTATCTGTAATTACTTAATACGTAATTCAATTAAATAAATACTTTTTTTAATAATATATACAACTAAAAATTCATGTTAGATACCAATCAAAATCTCATGTTTAAAAATCTCTCGCCAAGAGGATTTCCTATTATTATTATTCATGTGTTATTTCTACACTTTGAATACGTTGCACACTTCCTATTTCAAGGATATCCTAAAAAAAAAGTTACTAAAAAATGCACAAAACTTGGGATCAGCTATAAAGGGAATTTAGTTACACAAAGCATTTCGAGGTAGCTGGGTCTATGGAAAAGTCATACCCCGAGATGTGTGATGTAAATAGTCTACTTGCATTAGAGATTGCTTCTATAACTCGAACTTGTGACCTATAAATTAATAAAGCTCAAGAAGTCTGAGCTCCAGCACAGACAGGTGGATTCTGCTTCCCTACAAAAGTAGGCTTGACATTCTCACATATAGACTTGGCTGGTCCTTCTTTTCCATTATAGGAAATGTCTATGTCTCCAACTTCAACTCCTTCACATGGTACTCCTTTACTGCATATTAGTAGCACTGCATCTTGTGTTCTTGATGTACCCCTTACATTTTTTATGCTCACTTTGCTTATCTTCACTTGTGATGGCAACTACAAAAAAGTGCAAAAGAAAAATTAAACTAGAGTTATATTCAAGGACTTTAGCTTTTATACACAATAATAACAATGGTGGAATCAGAAATTTCACTAAGGGTGCATTTAAGATTTGATATACATGTATAAAAAGTAATATATGACCTATACAAATAGCACTTTGTCATAGTTTGACTTGACTTAAAATTCAATTTTTAATTTTATATGTGTTATAACATTATTTGTGTGGCAATAAAATATTTTAAATTTTTGGTATTAAATATATGATAGCATTTGTGTGCCTATAAAAGCTTCTCATTAATGAAATATAGGAATATTTCATTCTGTATGGAACAGACTAATTATTTACGAAATATATAGTATTGCACGTCAAATAAAGTGAAACGAAAGGAGCATGATTTTCACTATTAAAAATCACTATTTTCCAACTAATTTCTCATTGAAAATTGTTTAATGGCTATTCTCACTGATATTTCGATTAAATTGGTGTAAAAAAAAAAAAGAAATAGTAAATATTTGAGATGAAAAAGTTAGGAAGCCTCTCACTATTTCAGTGAGAAAATCTATTTTTCACTATTTCAGTGAGAATCTGTTTCCCACCATATATTTTCTCATGTGTTGGTTCTGTTCCCAGTGAGTTGATTCAATGGGAAGTAAGTGGAAAAATAATATTTTATAATTTTCCGCCGATTTACACTTTAAAAAAAACTTGTTTCTAGTAATATTTCGATGAAGAAGATTCAACTGACCATCATTCGCCGACCGTAATTTTACCCTTATTGATAACGTAGAAGAATTTCTACACTTATCATATCATTTAAAAGATAAGTGCACATAGCTATGCATAATTATAAGTGGAATAAGAGTTCTTACAGCTTTATTGCATTGATTGTATGGGCAATAGACTTGATCAATAACAATAGGGTTGCTAACATTTTGCACAATAATATCTTCATAATGCAACTCAGTGACAACACCTTGATGTGAAGCTGGCCATGTCTTGATCCTAACACCATTATCAGTATTAATAAATGTACAATTTTTCACATAAACTCCCACCACAGGCTTTTCACCAGGAGTCCTTCCAAGACTTCCAACACTAATACCATGTCCAGGTCCACAAGTAACTCTAGTAATATGAAGTTGTTGCAATTCATCACCAATAGAGATACAATCATCTCCTGTTCCAATTACAGTATCCATGATGTTCACGTTGTTCGATCGAGCAACGTGGATACCATCGGTGTTGATGCTTTCTGGCGGAGCTGTGATTTTAACTCGGATGAATGTCAAGTTGTTGCAACCGTTAACGTTCATATGAAAATTTTTGCTATCTTTTGAAGTTATGTCTTGGATTGTCGAACTTTTAAGGAAGTTGAAGCTCAAATTCTGTATCAATGACCACAATATTTACATAAGTTTAATAGAAACATATAATATAACACACTACGAAAAATCGGTCAAAAACTTTTATTATAATAAAATATTGTTACAGAGGATGATTGATACCATATCTAGTGAATAGGGCGCCGGCCTTTATGAACCAAATAGCTTTGCTATACATATATTTTAATTTATTTTACAATTTTTTTTGTACCTTAATCACTATAAAAGTACAAATAGTATTAGTTTCTCGTCCCAATTTATGAGGCATTGTTTGACTTAAATATTTAAGAAAAATAAAATTATTTAAAAAAAGTATGCAAAAGTTTATTATTATAACAAGTTACTTACACCGCAATAAAAATAACTTTTAGCGGCAATAAATATGCACATTAACAAAGAGTGTTAAAATCTTTACCGGCATTAGTTAATTGCCATTATATCCAATGTCGCTATAGGCTTTAGCGACATTTATAAAGAGTGGCAATTAAGCCATTGTCATTAATTAATTGCCGTTAAAGATCATTTTTGATGTAGTGTTAAAAGATAATATATGAGTAATTAATCTGAAAAATAAGTCAAGTAATATTGTACTGTAAATGAATGTAGCAGTACTGTCGGTGGATATAAGTTAAATTACAGATAAAGAGAAAATATAAGACTTACATAGGGAAGATGGGCGCACTTGGTTTTGGCACAATCATTTTGAGCCCAAGCAGCTTTACCTTGTCCATCAAAAATACCAGTGCCAGATAGTGTGAAATGATCGAGGTAATTAACAGTAAACCATTCACCTTGAGGGAGTAGTTTAGGATCTGGAGAAGCTTGTAAAGTGCCTTGGACTTGA
Organism: Solanum dulcamara; assembly: GCF_947179165.1. Taxonomy (NCBI): domain Eukaryota; kingdom Viridiplantae; phylum Streptophyta; class Magnoliopsida; order Solanales; family Solanaceae; genus Solanum; species Solanum dulcamara. Next base: position 14,161,998 of record NC_077242.1, read on the forward strand.
AACTCAAGAGGTGCCTTGCATGGACCTTCTAATTTTACTTGCTTCATTGGAAATGTCCCTTTTGGTATCACTATTTTACTTGGACTTGTTGATGCACATGCCTCTTTAAATGCATCCAATATTGCCTATATATTTTTATTTTCTTTAACATAATCATCATCAACATATACTACTAAAAAATAAGAAATTGTAGATGAACAATAAAAATTACATGTTAATCTCATTTAGTTGTGGATTAGCAATGGATTGTAATTAAGAAGATTCAATTAGCTCAGAGCTTTTTAGCTATGGATTAATTAACTAGGGACTATCAACATATTTCGTTGTTAAATCCATATTTTCTAGTAAGAGAATTAGTTTTTTCAATTAGAGGCAAATCTGAACAGGTTCAATAGAACTCATTACTTTCGGATTGAACCATTATAGTACATACACAAAAAAAAATAGAAATAAAAATATATATTCCCTTATTTTCAATTTTTATGATGATATTTAATTGACCGGACATAAAATTTAAGGTGGGAAAAAGCTTTTGAACATGTGGCCTTGGACATAGCATGAGATTTCTGTGGCTATTAAAAAATATCATTAGAAGTAAAATGAGAAGTTTAAGGATTGAATTGTTTCCTAAAACAGAAAGCTATCATTCTATTGATCATAAAAAGGGAACAGAGCTAGTAATAGATCATATCCCTTCTGAATCAGCAACTTTAAATATTCGATTCACTTCTAGTAATTAAATTTATATGGTGATATTTGATTGGATACAAAATATAAGAATATTTTTTTAAAAAAAATGTGATTTAAGATATACCATGAGATTTTTTTGACTATAAAAGCATATCATTAAGAGTAAAAAAAGTTTTAAATTGTTTCCAAATATATAAACGTATCTTCTTCTTTTTTTACTACTTCCGTCCCAAATTAATTGTCGTGATTTACGTACCTTACTGATATCTCCATTAGGTGTTGCACCAAATTTGGTAACATCAAACACTGCTGGTGATTGAGCGTCTCCAAGTCGTGCTAAAAATAACATTAATATAAATGCAAATAATACCTTAATATTTATTTCCATTTTTCTTCTCTTCTTTTTTTCTTTTTTCTTATGTATTTTATTTTTTGTATTTTTTTTAATTTCGTTTGAAATGGTAAAGTGAAGGTTGAAGCCCTTTTATAGTGCCATTAACATGAATTGAGACCATTAAATTTGTGTCAGTATGAATAGGAATTTAGTGGTTCATTTTATCTTTGATATTTTCAGCCTCGTGACTTATTCTTATTATGCAAAACCAATTTATCCCCCAAATTAGATAAATAGGAATGTAGTGGCTCATTCTATTCTCTATTGGGACGGAGGAAAAGATCAAGATAATATGCAAATACAAATAATTATTAGGCTGTGTTGAAAATTTCAATACCATTTAGCCTAGTCATTGATTTGATTGTCACAATTTATCAAGCATTTTGGGTCTTGGTACAAGAAATTTATAGAATTTTTTATTTTTATTTTTTAAAAAGAAGACTGTAGAAGACATAAATTTTAGTAGCCGCGCAACTTAGGAAACTACATGTGGGATATATAACATAGCTAGTTGTATTAAGAAAGCAACTAGAGAGGTGCTAAGTGGGTACATCGAAGGGTAACTTTGGTGGTCATTGAGAGAATTAGTGGTGTAATGGAGAAGTCGAAGGCAAAATAGAAGCGAAGAATGTTGTTTATGTAAAATTAGTGGTGCAAGGATGAAGAGGAGAAGCGGACAAATAAGAAAATATATAAGACGGTGAAGACGGAGGCTGAGTCAGCGATTACGACAGTAAACACGACAACTTTCGAATGCTTGTATGTTGAACTAGGGGATAAAGGCGGAGATAAGAAATTGCACGTGTTCGCAAAGGCGAGAGAGAGGAAGGCTCGAGACCTTGATCAAGTAAAGTGCATCAAGAATAAGGAAGACAGGGTATTTGTGGAAGAGACCCTCATTAGGCAAAGATGACAAACATATTTCCACAAACTCTTGAACCAAGAAGGGGACAAAGACATTATGATGGGGGATTTGGAACACTATAAGAGTCAGCAGATTTTGAGTACGATAGGTGTATTAAAGTTGAGGAGGTTAAGTGTTTTATTAATAGGATGAGCAGGGAAGAACGGTCGTACCAGACGAAATTCTGATGAAATTTTAGAACAGCACAGACACGATAAAAATAGAGTGGTTAACTGAGTTGTTTAATGTCATTTTTAAGACGACAAAATTCCTAAAGAATGAAGATGGAGTACAATGGTCTAGTTGAACAAAAACAAGGGCGATATTCAAAATTGTAACAATTATAGAGGCATAAAGTTGCTAAGTCACACTATAAAAATTTCAGAGAGAGTGATGGAAATAAAGATGAGGCAGGGTGTGTCCATTTTCGAGAACCAATTCGATTTTATGTCGGGGCGATCGACTACATAAGTCATTCATTTAGTGATGAGACTAATGGAGAAATATAGAAAAAGGAAGTACTTCATATAGTGTCCATTGACCTTGAAAAGGCTTATGACAAAGTTCTAAAAAAAGCCCTCTAGAGATGTCTGAAGGCTAAAGGCATACCGAAGGCTTTTATTAGGGCGATAAAGGGCATGTATAATGGAGCAAAGACTCGTGTTAGATAGGCGGGATGAGACTCAAAGCATTTCTAAGTTGAGATGGGATTGCATCAGGGATCAATTTTTAGCACGTTCATATTTGTCTTGGTGATGGATGAATTAATGTGGTGTATTCATGATGAGGTGTCATAGTGTATACTCTTTGCGGATGAAGTATTGATTGATAAGTCACGCGATGGAGTTAATGACAAATTATAGGTGTGGAGACAAACTCTGGAGTCTAGAGGGTTCAGGTTGAGCAGGACCAACGTAGAATAGTTGGAATGCAAATTCAATGATACATTTCATGAGGAAGGTCTGGAAGTGAAGCTTAACACTCAAGATATCCTTAAGAGAGATAGTTTCAAGTATCTTGAATCGGTAATCCAGAGAAGGGAGACATCGACGATGATGGCATTCTTCATATTGGTGAGTCATGGATGAAGTGGAGGCTTGCCTGTGGAGTCTTATATGATAAAAAAAGATATCACATAAACTTAAAGGTAAGTTTTACGGATTAGTAGTTATGTAACATCCCCTAAAACGTTGTATATGGTGTATCAATTCTCGATGAAAATGACACTTCTTTTGTATTTTGGGTATAACTTTTCATAGAGTAGTCCAAATTAGGTGATTCAAATTTTTAAATAACTCCAGTGGAATTATCTACAACTTTCATTAAGTCATATCTTAAGATTCGGAGGATACATAGGTCAAATAAATAAATTTTTGCAAAACATGGTGTTGTGAAGAAATTGAGTGTTTGTAGAAGAAAAATTATATTTCATGATAGGATGCTCCAGATCGGTTGATTCCTGAACGACATAAAAGTATACTTCTATATATACAATTCATATAAGACACCAAATCCTAATTAGAAAGTTATCTTGTTCAAACGCAGCTCCGAAAAAGAGTATTCCATTAAAAGAAGGTTAATCTCACCAACCATGAAAAGATCTAGATTCATTTGACATCACCTATGACATCAATAGTCCTCCATTTGACATCATCCATGAGATCACAATCCTCCAATGAATTTTCAAGATCATCCTTTGTAATTATTTTTATTTATTATTAGGTACCTCCTCCACACTTATAAATACCCACCTTATTTCTTCATTTTATTCATCAAACTTTCTCAACCAACTCTTCTCTCTATACACTTCTTTACTCATTCTCAAATATAGTTTTAGTTTTTAGTAGTGTAGAAATACTATTCCGATGATTGTTTTACTCCGGGTAGTACACAAAACGCTCCAGCAGAGAGAAAAGGCTAGGGGTTCAAGAGTGGTCATTGAGTTCTTCATTTCGGAGTAAAACTTTGAATTCTAGGTATGTAAGGCTATTTATAGCATTAGATTGAATTCATCCATGCGCCCAATAATTATATTCATCATAATTGAGTTATAATTGAGTTTTACCCTAATTCTTGAATTTTAAATGAGTTAATTCTTCTTCTATTGAGTTAGATATATTTATGCATTGAGATTATTACTATTCTTATCTCTTATATTATTGGAATTACTGTTCGTGGCTACTTTCCCATGAACCCTAATTGATTTGATGTTCATGAATATTTTTTATGCATGTTTTGAGTAAAGATATTGTGTTTTATTATTCATTGACAAAAAGAGTGATTTGAATTAATACTATATATATATTTTATTAAATTTTGAAAGATAAAAAGAATTGAGTTTAAATGAATTTGATTCTTTAGATTAAATGATGTTTTGAGTAAGATATTTTTATGAGATGTAAATGATGTTTTGAAGTGTAATGATTGATGAAGAGGTAATGAAATGAGTTTGATGTTTTAAATAAAAGTCCAATAAGACTAGACGATGAGGTTAATATGAGTACATATTTTGGGAGTAGTATTGAGCACCGAGTTGAGTAAGAGTTTAATTGACTCAAACCCCAGAACTACGTAGCAGTGTAGGATGGAGGTTATGCCTCTTAAGTCCCAAAAAGAGGACTTTGATAATTGAATCCAAGATGGTGATGTCCTTTACCCTGGCAAGGTATTGGATGGATGTGCCAAACGACATCGCTTCGTTGTATCATCACTAGCTCATAAGTGATGGTTGTCGGTTAGAGAAACTCCCAACTGAGTAATAATTGCTTATTATTATTATTAGCATTGCTTATTATTATTATTATTATTATTATTAGCATCATCATCATCCCCATCATCACCATCATCACCACCATCATCATCATCATCATCATCATCATCATCATCATCATTATGAACTCCAAAGTTGGCGAATCATCATCATCAACTCAAAAGGAAGATACTCCTTCAGTAAATCTGAAAGATATTGCAGAAGACAGTCCATTATATGGATAATTGAAAGCACATTTGGAATCACAAAAGCAAAATGATACTTTGCTTCAATTACAAAAGAAATAGATGATAATAAAAATTATGAAGAAGTACCCACAAAAGAAATTATATTTCATTTAGAAAACTCTGACATTCAGAGACAAGGCGAACCATGGAAGATTTTCCAAAGATATTTGGTAAGGGGATTATATTTTCCAGGTGAGTCATATAAAACCCGCACATATTATGAAACTATATTAATCAAGACAGGAAGTGTGGATTTTCAACACTTCACCACAGAAGAGAACGCTTATAACTTCTCAAAAGTATTTATCAAACATATTATATCTGTTGAAGAATGGGGGATCTCCACCATGAGTGAACATCAAGTTTGTGTTAATAACATGAACATTAATCTGACATATTGGGATTATATCTAGGCGTTTCATAAAGTCTTTTATTATAACAATGATAAAAATAAGCATACTTGGTTTATAAAAATTTGTGCGAAGATATTCGATGGAACTATCCCCAATTGGTTTATTCAATGGTGGACATTCCACGGACCTTTAAAAGTTCTACCGTATGAATACCTTAATTTATACAAAGAATGGGAAAAGATTTCCCCTTTTCTCATGGAATTATACCTTTCCGATCATATATGTAATCTTGACAAAATTGATTAGATGTACTTTTTTATTGAATTCTCAATACCATGGATACACAAATGGCTTCTTGAAGTAGGTTTGTCACGCCTTGGGAGGGTACCCTAGACGTGGCCGGCACTCGAAAGCCATTTCTGTCCTTCAAGCGAACCACCTGGTCCAATCACACTTTCATTCAATCACATTCTATCGGCGGAAGACTCTATTATAGGACTACTATCCATAATCTAGGGCCAAAGGCCAAACGATTATCAAATCAATAAACAAATAGAATAGAACAAGTCAAAACGAACAAATCAACATTTCCACACTCTGGTCTATGAAGCCTCTATCAACAATCTGGGAGGTGCCAATGACAAGCCCATGGCTACCAACAATTAAAATAAAGGAAATAAAACAAAGCTATAAAGAAAATCTCGGCATCCTCCGAAAACTAGGAGGACTCACCAACTAGTTGAGAGTGAGTAGATCTTCAATGGTGCACCGATTGATAATCTCTAGTACCTGTCTCTGCATCATAAAACAATGCAGACCAAATGGCATCAGTACATGGAATGTACGAGTATGTAAAATGGCCGAATGAAACAACATCAAAAAGAATCATACCAACTCGGAATCTCAACTCAGAAAGAAGAACAACTCAATCAAGCGTCCTAAGTTTAAACGAGAATATGGTTTAGACAGGACCAAATCACATACAATTCAGCCAAGTCCGACTCAGAGTACTATCAAGACCTATATGGTAGTTTCTCTTATTCGACAATCATCACTTATGAGTCAGTGATAGTACAATAAACCGATGTTGTTGCCACGTCTATTTATACTTTGTCAGGGTATGAACGAATCAACCAATCATGGATCCAATCCAACCAAGTCCTATAATGTCAGGACAATAATTTTGGGGAAGCATCCGAATTAATGGTTCAATCCCCTCCTACGTTTGGCGACATAGTTATTGGATTCGAGTTATTACTTATTCTTACCCAATTCGGTGCTCGATACTCCTCCCAATACTCAAAGCTCATAAAACTCCATCCAATCAACTCAATCAAATCATATCGACAAGTCTCATTTAGAACCTTGCCAACTCATCAACTCTATCACAATCAAACCTCTCCCAATCATACTATCCGATCAATCCCAATCATATCTTTCAAGAGTAAATTAAATGTGCATTTATAACAACATACAAACCTGTCCAATCGTTCCTCTATTCATTTAACAAATCTTTTGGAACTCATCGCAACTCCAAGGTTTTTAAATAAATAATTCAAGATAAACAACATACATAAGAAAATTAACATCTTTATCAAAATCAATATAGTTAAGAAAATCAATAAAATATGTTCGACCTCTCATCGCAATCAACTCATACCAACATATAGCACATCACTTTCTTGACCCCACAACATCAATATAATAAAAAATTAGGTTAATAGATGAAAAGGACCTATTTAGACCTAACTCTATCAATAAACTCCATTCTTATGAACAATCGATCTCAAAGAAGATGTAGGGCACATAGGTGGACTTAACCCATACTTTGAGTAGCCTTACATACCTTGTGAAGACTTTGAAGAAACCTTGATGTTAGGTCTTCAATGGAAGGCTTGAATTGTTGAAATTCTTTAAGGCAATCCTTGTTGGAGATGGATTTGGAGGAGAAGAGAGGGGATTTCTAGGGCTTTTTAGAGAGAGGGTGGAACTGAAAAAATAGTCCAAAAACGTCCAAGGCTAGTGTGTATATATAATTTGGGAAATGCCCAATTTGCCCTTTCTCTAAAAATCTGGAAAAAAAGGCTAAAACACTCCTGGCGCTATAGTGGCGCACCGTGACACTGCAGCGCCAAGTCGAATAAGCTTAAAAACCTTGCAACCCAATAGTGGCATGTCGCGCCAGGGACCAAACTACTGAGGCTATTTTATGGTGCAATAATGGCGCATCGCGCCCTTACATCGCCAAGCCTAAGTTTTTGGGGTTCTGGAAAATAGGCTTAAAAACCCTGCAAGCCTAATGGTAATGCGCCGCGCCAGGGAACAAACTACTGAGGCTTTTTCCTGGCGCGATAGTGGCGCGTCATGCCATTTCGGCGCCAAGCCCAAGTTTTTTAGCAGTTATAGCCCAGGCCTGAAATTCCTGCAGTACTAGTCCTTCTTATGATAATCATAACTTTTGACTCCGAACTTCGAAATTTATAATCTTGGCGGTGTTGGAAAGAAGACGCGAAGACCTGTAATTTAATAGGTCATGGGCCACCCAGATCTTCATCTTCCAAAAGATATGATCATTAGAAGTCAACCCTTATACAAACTCATTCAACAACTTAGCCAAGATGAATTCTTTGGACTTAGCTTGGTCTTAGGGATATTTTATGACCCCACATCACCTCTAACTCTCTTCAATTACTTAGAAACTCATCCTAACTCATGCATACACTTCATAATAGTTGAGTGTGATTCTACACGTATACAAGAAGGGTCCAAATCTTAGTAAAGAATTTTAGGGGGTGTTACAAGGATATACCCCTTGGGATCATTCGTCCTCGAATGACGAGTAAAACAGGGATGGAATCGAGGTACAAATCACAATCAGAATTCAGTCATTCAACCAATCAAATTCTCAAATAAATTACTATCCAAACTCAAAATGCACAAACGAATTCAAGTCAAGAAAATGGACATTACCTTCAACATTCTCATTGGTAGGCATGAATAGATTCGGATATTTAGATTTCATATCTTCCTCCGCTTCCTATGTGGCTTCCTCAACCAATTGACTTCTCCATAGGACTTTGACTGAGGCAATCTCTTTGTTCCTCAATTTGCGAATTTGGCGATTAAGAATTTGGACCTAAACCTCTTCATAGGACAAGTTATCCTTAATTCCAATACTATCAATGGGGACTACCATCGAGGGATCGCCTAAGCACTTCTTCAACATCGAAATGTGAAATACTGGATGAATAGAGGCGAGCTCCGAGGGTAACTCCAACTTATAGGTGACACTTCCAATCCGCCTCACAATCTGGTAAGGACCAATGTATCGAGGACTAAGTTTCCCCTTCCTTCTAAACCTTATGACACCCTTTATGAGTGATACTTTCAAGTACACCCAATCATCCACCTCAAACTCTAAGTCTCTCCTCCTCACATCGGTGTTAAATTTTTGGCGGCTTTGGGCTATCATTAGCCTATCTTGAATAACTCTCACCTTCTCTATGGCTTGGTGAACAAAATCAGGCCCAATCAACTCAACTTCACCAACTTCAAACCACCCAATTGGTGATCTACACCTCCTCTCATACAAAGCTTCATAAGGAGCCATTTGAATGTTTGCATGATAACTATTATTATATGCAAACTCTATGAGAGGTAAGTGATCACCCAATTTACTTTGAAGTCAAGTACACATGCCCTCAACATATCCTCCAATGTCTGGATGGTGTACTCTGCTTGGCCATCTATCTGGGGATGAAAGGACGTACTAAGATTCACCTTTGAACCCAGCCCCTTCTGGAAGAATTTCCAAAATTGGGAAGTGAACTGAGCTCCTCTGTCTGAGATGATAGACAAGGAGACCCCATGCAATCTGACGATCTACTGAATGTATAATTTTTCATAATCTTCTACGGTGTCAGTAGTCTTAACTGCCAAGAAGTGAGCTAATTTCATCATTCTATCCACAATCACCTAAATCAAATCATGTTGCTTCCGGGACTTCGGCAAACCTGTGATAAAGTCCATATTAATCATCTTCCACTTCCATTCTAGAATCTCTATATTTTGAGCTAATCCACATGGCCTTTGATGCTCAACTTTTACCTGCTGGCAATTCGGGTACTTGGAAACAAATTTCATAATATCTCTCTTCATCCCACTCCACCAATAAACTTTCCTCAAGTCATGATATATCTTTGTAGAGCCAGGATGAATAGAGTATCTGGAATTATGCGCTTCGGCCATAATCCTTTCTCAACATTATTGACATCTGGTACACACAATCTATTTTGGTACCTCAACACACCATCTCCCTCTTTGGTAAAAACCATCACCTCTTGCTTATGAACAACTTCCTTCAACTGGAGAAGGATGGGATATTGGTCTTGCTTCTCTTTTACCTCTGCCACGAGTGATGATACAGACCCATCCTGAACGTTAACTCCACCTTCATTATTCTCTTCAAGATGAACTCCCAATCGGGCTAATCTGTGCACCTCTTTAGCCAATTCTTTCCTTCCCTCATCTATATGGGCAGTGTTACCCATAGACAACCTGCTAAGAGCATCAGCAACAACATTAGCTTTACTTGGATGGTAGAGGATGCTCATATCGTAGTCTTTGAGTAGCTCAAGCCATCTCCTTTATCTCAGGTTGAGTTCCTTCTGGCTGAAGACATATTGTAAACTCTTATGATTGGTGAACACATCAACATGTACTCCATACAAGTAGTGGCACCAAATTTTAAGAGCAAATACCACAGCTGCCAACTCAAGGTCATGAGTTGGGTAATTCTTCTCATGAATCTTAAGCTGTCTTGAAGCATAGGCTATCACCTTTCCCCTCTACATCAACACACAACCCTAACCAACTCTAGATACATCGCAATAGATCACAAAACCCTCTGTTCCATCGGGCAAAGTTAGAACAGGAGCAGTGGTTAGCTTGGTCTTTAATTTCTGGAAACTCTCCTCACAAGCATCGGACCATTGGAACTTAGCCTTCTTTGGGGTCAGCTTGGTCAATGGTGATGATATGGATGAGAATCCCTCTACAAACCTTTAATAATAGCCAGCCAAACCCAAGAAGCTTCTTATCTCTATTGGGGATGTGGGTCTAGGCCAATTTTTCACTACTTCAATCTTCTGAGCGTCAACCTGAATACCATTTCCAAATATCATATAGCCTAGGAAAGTCACTGATACAAGCCAAAATTCACATTTAGAGAACTTTGCATACAATACCTGGTCTTTCAAAGTTTGCAAGACGACTCTAAGATGATAGGCGTGTTCCTCCTCATTCTTGGAGTAAACCAAAATATCATCTATGAATACAATGACAAACATATTAAGATATGATTTAAATACTCGGTTCATGAGATCCATAAAAGCTACGGGGGCATTAGTCAACCCAAAGGACATAACCAAGAATTCAAAGCAGCTATAACGGGTCTGAAATGCTATCTTTGGGATATCACACTCTCTCACCTTCAACTGATGGTAGCCTGATCTTAGGTTTATCTTTGAGAAACAAGTGGCACCCTAAAGTTGATCAATTAAGTCATCTATTCTGGAGAGAGGGTATTTGTTCTTTATAGTGACCTTGTTTAGCTGTCTGTAATTAATACACATTCTAAGGTACCCATCTTTCTTCCTCACGAATAGGACAAGAGCACCCTATGGTGAGATACTTGGCCTAATGAATCTCTTATCTAACAAGTTTTTCAACTGTTCTTTCAACTCTTTCAACTCAGCCGGAGCCATTCTATATGGAGGGATAGAGATAGGCTGGGTATTAGGAAGAACATCAATCCCAAAGTCGATCTCCCTATCAAGAGGGACTCCGGGCTGATCTTCAGGAAAGACGTCAGGAAACTCATTAACAATCAAGACCGACTCAAGGGCTGGAGACTCAACATTGTTATCTCTTACTCGGACGATGTGATAAATACACCCTTTTGAGATTATCTTCCTGGCCCTAAGGTAGGAAATAAACTTACCCTTAGGCACGACAGAACCACCCTTCCACTCTATGACAGCCTCATTCGGGAATTTGAACTTAACAATCTGAGTCCTACAATCAATAAAGGCATAACAGACATAAAGCCAGTCCATGCCAAGGATCACATCCAACTCAACTAAATTAGCCAAGGTATCCCTGTGATGGATTGACACAGTGCAATCTCTATAGACTCTCTCAGCTAAGACAGAATCACCGATAGGAGTAGCTACATTGAAAGACTCAAGAAGATATTTAGGAATTTTATTGAATTTACTAGCCACGTAAGGAGTCACAAAAGATAAGGTGGCACCCGGATCCATCAAAATATAACAGTCAAGAGAAAAGACTTGAATCATACCCGTCACGATGTTTGGGGAGGTCTCCTGATCTTGGTGACTACCCATAGCATACAGACGGTTTGTACTTCCACTTATACCTGAAATAGTGCTCCTTGGATTACCTCTAGCTAGTGGTGCGGTGGTAGAAAACTAGGCTCTGTCTCCCCATATTGGACACTTCTTCTGAAAATGGTCCACTTGGACACACTTATAACAACCAACCCATCCTGCTCTGCACTCTTCCAAGTAGAGCTTACCGCACTTGCCGCATTGTGGTTTTTCCCTCAAACCTTGACCCACGCTAGCCTGAGATTGAGAACTCTGGGTCTAAAATTTTGGTGACTCTATCCCTGTCGATCATACCTGTTCTGCGGCATAGGTGCACTTGTGGTGGATGAGGCATAGTTGGAAGGCCTCTAGGACCTGTTTCCCTTATTCTGCCTCTGTTCATTCTCATGTCCGGCTGATTTTGCCTTCTTGCTCAGATGCTCCTCCTTGTCCTTCCTCTTCTCATCCTCCACCTGTTGAGCATACACCATCAATTTGGAAATATCCATGTCAGAGATTAACAATGCTTCTTTGCACTCCTTCTTTATATGTCTCCCCAATCCGGAGACCGACCTCATATCTGGGATCATTTCTGGAGCATATTTGGATAACTAGATGAACTTTAGGCTATACTCCTTAATGGTCATACCTTCTTGTTTCAAATTCACAAACTCCTCCACTTTCGCTTCCCTCAATTCTCTAGGAAAGAAGTGGTCAAGAAAGGCTCCCTTGAACTCATCCCAAATAGCAGGTTCAGCACCCTCACCTCTACCTTGTTCCCATTGGTTATACCAAATTTTTGCCACATCCTTGAGCTGATAAGACACCAACTCAACCTCTTCGATCTCCGTAGCATGCATAGCTTTCAGGATCTTCTACATCTCATCAATAAAATTCTGGGGGTCTTCATCAACCTTAGACCCCGTGAATGCCGGTGGATTCATTCTCAGAAAGTCTCTAATTCTGGTGGTAGTAGACGACTCTTGGGAACTAGAGCTAAGAGTTGGCGAACTATGGTTACCATTTCGGGTAGCCACTAATTGAGTAAGCATAGCAATTGCCCCTCGAAAATCTACCTCTGAAGTTGGTGCAGGTGGAGTAGTAGACACTTGAGGTGCCTCCGCATACCTCGCAGGTCGGCCCCTAGCCCTCGATGGGCGCATCTCTAACTGTGGTATCTCTGCATTATCAATGTTTCTCTGGCTGGCAGTACGTTTGGAAGGCATTTTCTGCAATGTATAAACGCACGAATTAGAAATGAAGTTTTATAAAGTTTAACTGTATCGCACAAATTCAAAGTATGAAAGAGGTGAAATAATTCTTAATGTCCTATAGCCTCCTGATTATAAGTGTAGTGCACAACACACCCATAAGTAAGACTCTACTAGACACGGCTTTATAGACTCCCTAGAACTCTTGAACTCTGTGCTCTAATACCATGTTTGTCATGCCCCGAGAGGGTACCCTAGATGTGGCCGGCACTTGAAAGCTATTTCTGGCCTTCAAGCGAACCACTTGGTCCAATCACAATTTCATTCAATCACACTTTCATTCAATCATATTCTATCGGCAGAAGACTCTATTATAGGACTACTATCCATAATCTAGGGCCAAAGGCCAAACGATTATCAAATCAATAAACAACTAGAATAGAACTAGTCAAAACAAACAAATCAACATTTCCACACTGTGGTCTATGAAGACTCTATCAACAATCTGGGAGGTACCAATGACAAGCCCATAACTACCAACAATCAAAATAAAGGAAACAAAACAAAGCTATAAAGAAAATCTCAGCATCCTCCGGAAACTAAGAGGACTCACCAACTAGTTGGGAGTGAGTAAATCTTAAATGGTGAACCGGTTGATGATCTTTAGTACCTTTCTCTGCATCATGAAATGATGTAGGCCAAATAGCGTCAGTACGTGGAATGTACGAGTATGTAAAATGGCTGAATGAAATAACATCAGAAAGAATCAAACCAACTCGGAATCTCAACTCAAAAAGAAGAACAACTCAATCAAGAGTCCTAAGTCTAAACAAGAATATGGTTTAGACGGGACCAAATCACATACAATTCAACCAAGTCTGACTCAGAGTACTATCAAGACCTATATGGTAGTTTCTCTTATCCGACAACTATCACTTTTGAGCCAGTGATAGTACAATAAACCGACCTTGTTGCCACGTCCGTTTATACTTTGTCAGGGTATGAACGAATCAACCAATCATGGATCCAATCCAACCAAGTCCTACAATGTCAGGACAATAATTTTGGGGAAGCATCCGACTTAACGGTTCAATCCCCTCCTACGTTTGGCGATATAGTTATTGGATTCGAGTTATTACTTACTCTTACCCAATTTGGTGCTCGATACTCCTCCTAAGACTCAGTGCTCATAAAACTCCATCCAATCAACTCAATGAAATCATATCGACAAGTCTCATTTAGAACCTTGCCAACACATCAACTCTATCACAATCAAACCTCTCCCAATCATACTATCCGATCAATCTCAATCATATATTTCAAGAGTAAATTAAATGTGCATTTATAACAACATACAAACATACTCCTGGCGCTATAGTGGCGCGCCGCGCCAAGTCGAATAGGCTTAAAAACCCTGCAACACAGTAGTGGCACATTGCACCAGGGACCAAACTACTGAGGCTATTTTATGGTGTGATAGTGGCGCGTCGTGCCCTTACAACGCCAAGCCTAAGTTTTCTGGTTTCTGGAAAATAAGCTTAAAAACCCTACAAGCCTAATGGTGGCGCGCCGCGCCAGGGACCAAACTATTGAGGCTTGTTCCTGGAGCGATAGTGGCGCTTTGCGCCACTGCGGTGCCAAGCCCAGGTTTTCTACAATTGTAGCGCAAGACTAAAATTCCTTCAGTACTAGTCCGTCTTATGATAGTCATAACTTTTGACTCCAAACTTCAAAATTTACAATCCTGGCGGAGTTAGAAAGAAGACTCGAAGACCTTTAATTTAATAGGTCATGGGCCACCCAGATCTTCATCTTTAAAAAAATATGATCATTAGAAGTCGACCCTTATACAAACTCATTCAACAACTTAGCCAAGATGAATTCTTTGGACTTAGCTTTGTCTTAGGGATCTTCTATGACCCCACATCACCTCTAACGCTCTTCAATTACTTAGAAACTTATCCTAACTCATGCATACACTTCATAATAGTTGAGTTTGATTCTACACATATACAAGAAGGGTCTGAATCTTAGTGTAGAATTTTGGTGGGTGTTACAAGGATATACCCCTTATGATAAAGTCCCATGCTTATATCGGGTATATTATAATAAATTTTGGGATAAACTAACCCGAAAAGATCCTAAGACCAAGAAACCTTATGGACAAGAGCTCGTAGATGGTATTCGAGCAAAAATATAGAAATATATAGAGCTATCTAAACAAAAACTGGTATCTTATGACTCATTCAAACATATTGCACGAAGAATTTCTGTACAATAGGGCGATAAGCAGGAAATGATAATTGAAGATCTGGAAGAAGTCAAAAGAAATCTGCTTCAAACTTTAACTCAATATGATAAGTCTGACACTTCAATGAAAAGTGAAGCCAGTGATGATATTACTGATGCCCAGTCAAATGGACCAAGGTTGTAACATCTCGAAAATTTCTATGTCAAGACTCAAACCATTCTTTTTAGGCGTATAGGATTGAACTCGGTGACTTTTAGTTGTATATATGAGTTAGGATCAATTCCTAAGTATTTTAAAAGTATTAGATGTGTTTTAGGGTCATAAGGGATCTCTAACACAAACCCAATTCCAAATAATTTTTAACGTCTAAGTTTTCGAATGAGTTCGTATAAGGGTCAACTTCAAATGACCATATCTCCTAGAATATAATAAATTGGGAGTCCCATAACCTATCAAATATAACCTATCAAATTAAAGGTATTTGAGCCTTCTTTCCAATGCCACCAAGATTATATTTTTTTGAGTTCAGCGTAAACAGTTCTGCTCAGTCTACCAGAATGGTGCAAAACAAGTCCACGTCGCGGACCTATCGCGGACTTGCCTTTTTTTTCTAGATTTTTTGTATTTAGTCAAACAGAAAGGTGCGCGACACGTCCGCGTCGCGGACTTGTCCAGTTTTCCAGATTTTGTAGGGATATTTTGGAAAAATTACCTAATACCTATATATTCACCTTGGACGCATTCTAGATCATATTTTTCAGTCTTTTGCCTCTCCAAAGAACCCTAATCTCCATCCTCCTCTTTCTTAAATCATCCCCTCCAATTTTTCTATCAAACTCAAAGGATTCAAGGCTCCTCATTGAAGACCAAGAATCAAGTTTTCTTAAAGTTTCACTCTAAGGTATGTGGGTTTTCATCCATGGGTCCTTCCACCCATGGAGCCTAAATATTTTCTCAACTTGATGTTTCAAATTCCAAATGGTGAATTCTTATGGGATTTTCCATGATGATTCAAAATGCATATATTATGATAGATTTGAAGCTTTTTGTGTTTAAATTGATATATTGACTCTCATTTATGAAATGAAAATTTTTGTTAGTGATCCTATATGAAGGCTTGAAAGGTAGTTTTAAAGTGTATATGGTGGGTTGCTTTAAGATTTTTGATTCGATGCATTTATATCACTCTCATGCATATAAGTATTCTTTAAATATATTTGAAAGTCTTTTTGAATTGAACCCACCTAGTCTTCATATGTATTCTTGAAGTTGAATTGAAAGTTTATGAGCAAATGCCTATGTTTAAGGGGGTCTTCTGAAATGATTGACTGATGATGAAAGGGATTTTAGCCAAAGAAAGGATTTAATGTGAAAGGACAATTCTCACATACTTGCATCAAAATGAAATTTTTTAATGAGGTAATCTACCGATGATGATTTGATGTTGAAAGTTATACAACGCTTATGATATTTAAATGTTATTCCGTGGGATTGACCTAGCATCGAATGTAGCATGTAGATGGGGACTCGACCTAAGGGGTCCTGAGGTAAAGTCTCATGTTGCATTAACTATGCGCCAACGTAGGAGCTCTTGTAGGCTATTTAGGCTTGTGGATCCACAATTAGCCAATAAAATTAAAGTTAAAGAATGTTAAAGTTGATGGAGTCCTACCCGGCAAGTAGACTCCCCGTGCCAATGTAGGGAATTATGTTGGATTCCATGTAATAACTCCCATGGTCTTAAATGTTGATTAAGGTCATTTCCCCACAAAATGAATGTTTTAAGGTTTCTTATGATGATGTTTAATGTATGAACTCATTATGCACATTGCTTGTTCATTTTCCTCTTATGTTCTTCATTTCATAAGCATACTCACATACTTAGTACATTCAAAGTACTAACGCATACTTTTACCTACATGATATCACCATGTAGGAACCGACGTCGCTCCTCGACCTCCTCCACGTGCCTAGCTCGAATTAGTTTGAAGATAGCTTGTGCTGAGTTTCCATGTTTTGGGAATAACCTCCTTTATATTCTAAGCTCATGTTTTGTAAAACATTAAAACTTTTATGAAGACATTTCTTGACACTTATTTTGAGGGTGAGCTAGGGACATGTCTTAGCCCCCGCCAAGTCTATTAGTAAAGGTATGTTGGGACATAAATGGAAAATGTTTTGAAGTTGCTAAGGACTATTGTTCCACGATATTTCCTTTAGTCCTGGTTCCCTTTTTATTTATTTACTTTCTACTTGTTATCGTGTGCCATTACCAATAAAATACTTAACGAATGCTAAGAGGCTTGGGTGAGGCATCTCCGGGTGTCTCATTCGCCGTATCACGTCTAGGCCCTAGGCCCGAGTCGTGACAAACTTGGTATCAGAGCATGAGATTTCAAAATAGTCCTCGAAATCCAACATACCGCATCAAATAGGGTCTTGTTCATGTTTGTGAAGCGCGCCACAATTATGAATAGGAAATTATGAGATGTTTAGGAAAGTTTTTCACTTCTTTCAAATTCATGGCATGCCTTAGAGTGTCCTAAACCTTCCTCTAACTAATGACCTCTTTTGTGTTTCCTTATATGATTCCTCGTGGAAGACCACCTTGAAGGACAAGGGTACCACCTCAAATGGCAAGGGTTGATGATGAGGACCAACCTCTTCCTGTTGGGATATCCCACATCACGAGGAAGGGGTAACCCATGACAAGTTTCGAAACATCATCACGTTGTTGGCTCAAGCTGTGGCCAACCAAGGGTGTCAATGTGTTCCCTCGCCCCAAGTGCAAAATCCGACCACTAGGATTCGGGAGTTTCAAAGGATGAATCCGCTGGATTTCAATGGTTCTAAACTAGATGAGGATGCTATGGAGTTCATCAAGGAGGTGTATCGGATTGTGGTAATCTTGGGTGTTCTATCAAATGAAAAGTTTGAACTAGCGTCCTATCAACTCAAAGGTATAGTTCGAGTGTGGCACGAGCAATAGGTTATGGAGAGAGGTGAGGAAGTGGGGCCGATTGAATGGGAAGAGTTCAAACGTGCTTTCTTAGACCGTTTCTTTCAATTGGAGTTAAGAGAGGCCAAGGTCCAAGAATTCATCAACCTCCGACAAGGAAGCATGAGTATGAGGGAATATGCCCTCAAATTTACAAGGTTGTCCAAGTATGCTCCCTTCATGGTCTCCGACTCCCGAGAAAGGATGAGTAAGTTTGTTTCCGGTGTTTCAAGCTTGGTATCCAAAGAGTGAAAAACAGCAATGTTGGTCAAAGAGATGGACATCTCCCGGTTAATGACTTGTGCTGAACAAATCGAAGAAGAAAAGTTAAGGGAAAGGACTAGAGGGTTCAAAAAGGTTAGAGTGGTAGTGGAGGGTTCAACCCTCAAAGGTCCGATTATGGTGGCATTAGCAAATGCTAAGGTGGTCAACGGGTCGTGGGGAAAGGTTCAACAAATGCTCCCACTCCCAAATTCAACAAAAACAAGGGTCCTAACTTAATGGTCCCAAGAGATAACATTGGTACCCAAGCTTTTCCCTCATGTAGGAAGTGTGGGAAGACCCACAAAGGGAAGTGCTTGGCGGGCTCAAACACGTGCTTTAAATGTGGCAAGCCGAGTCATCATGCTCGGGATTGTAAAAGTGGTGGTGGAGGTAGGCCTTAAGGCCAAGTTGCTCAGGACCAACAAGCTCAAGGAGGTGTCCAATACACTAATCGTTTCTATGCATTACATGGGAGACAAGAAGTTGAGAAAGCACCAAATATTGTTACTAGTATGTTAAAGATCTTTAATTTTGATGTATATGCATTGTTGGATCCCGGTGCGAACTTGTCATTTGTTACCCCTTTCTTAGCAAATAGGTTTGATGTGTCACCCGAAATGTTATTAGAGCCTTATTTGGTGTCTACCTTAGTAGGTGAATCATTTATTGCTAGAAAAGTCTATAGGGGTTGTCCCGTGTTTATCTTGCATAAAGTTATTCTTTGTGATCTCATTGAGCTTGACATGGTAGATTTCGATGCCATTCTTGGGATGGATTGATTACATGCATCTTATGCTTCCATAATTACAGAACTCACCGAGTCAAGTTCCAATTTCCAAATGAGTCCGTTATTGAATGGGAGGGTCGTGATTCGGTGGTGAAGGGTAAGTTTATTTCTTATCTTAAGGCCCAAAAATTGTTTTCTAAGGGTTGTATTTATCACATTGTGAGGGTTAGGGATGTCGACTCCAAAAGTCCCCCTCTGGAGTCAGTTTCCATAGTCAATGAGTTCCTCGATTTCTTTCTCGATGACCTTCCTGGTGTCCCTCTCGAAAGGGAAATTGATTTTGGTATCGATCTCCTCCCTAAAACCCAACCTATCTCTATTCCTCTATATCAGATGGCCCCGACAGAATTAAAAGAGTTGAAAGAACAATTAGAGGACTTGTTAGAAAAGAGGTTAATAAGACCAAGTACTTCGCCATGGGGTGCTCCCGTATTTTTTGTGAGAAAGAAGAATGGGTCGCTTCATATGTGCATAGACTACCGTTAATTAAATAAGATGATCATTAAGAACAAATACCCACTTCCTAAAATAAATGACTTATTTGATCAATTGTAAATGGTGAGTCACTTCTCTAAGATCGACCTTCGGTTCGGCTATCACCAACTACGGGTAAGGGAGTGTGATATCCCCAAAACGGCTTTTCGAACAAGGTATGGTCACTTCAAATTTGTGGTGATGAGTTTTGGGTTGACGAATGCGCCGGCGGCGTTCATGGACTTGATGAATAGAGTGTTCAAACCTTACCTTAATAGTTTTGTGGTGGTCTTTATTGATGATATTTTGGTTTACTCTCAGGGTGAGGAGGAGCATAAAAACCACTTAAGAGTTGTGCTTCAAACGTTGAGGGATAGACAATTATTTGCAAAAATTTAATAAGTGTGAATTTTGGTTGAAGGAGGTGGGATTTCTTGTTCACGTAGTGTCCGGTGACGGGATTAAGGTTAATCCTAAGAAAATGGAGGCAATCAACAATTGGCCTAGACCGTTGTCTCCTTCAGACATTAGGAGCTTCTTGGGTCTAGCCGAATACTATAGAAGGTTCGTCGAAGGGTTTTCTTCCATCTCATTTCCTATGACGAAACTGACCCAAAAGAAAACGAAATTCATATGGACGGATGAGTGTGAAAAGAGTTTCCAAATCTTGAAAGATCGACTTACCTCCGCTCCTATTTTGACTCTACTGGAAGGATTATGAGGGTTTGTGGTTTATTGTGATGCTTCAAAAATTGGTTTGGGTAGTGTCTTAATGCAAAATGGCAAGGCCATGCTTCTAGGTAATTGAAGGGTGCATGAGCGTAACTACCCTACCCTTGATCTTGAATTGGCGGCTGTTGTTTTTGCTTTGAAGATTTGGCGGCATTACCTCTATAGGGTGCATGTGGATGTGTATACCGATCATAAAAGTCTTCAATATGTGTTCACCCAAAAGTACCTTAATCTAAGACAAAAGAGGTGGCTAGAACTCCTCAAGGACTATGACATGAGTGTGTATTATCATCCAGATAAAGCCAATGTGGTTGCCGATGCACTTAGTAGAATGTCTATGGGAAGTGTGACCCATGTTGATGAAGAAAAGAGGGAGTTGGTGAAAGATGTTCACCGATTGGCTAGATTAGGGGTGAAGTTATGTGGTACCGATAATGGTGGCATGGTTGTTCAAAACGGGTCTGAATCCTCTTTGGTGGTAGATGTTAAGTCAACCCAAGATCTTGACCCGACGTTTGTTGAATTAAAAATGTTGGTGAAGGAAAAAAAGGTAGGGTTTTTTCCCAAGAGGGGGACGGGGTGCTATACTACCAAGGTCGATTATGTGTTCCAAATGTGCATGGCATAAAGAGCTTGATTTTGAAGGAGGCTCATAATTCTTCATACTCCATTCATCTTGGTTCAACGAAAATGTACCGAGACTTAAAAGAGTTCTATTGGTGGGGTGGCATGAAGAAGGACATAGCAAGGTTTGTGTCTAAATGTCCGAATTGCCAACAAGTGAAGGCCGAACATCAAAGGCCGGGTGGCCTAGCTCAAGACATTTAAATCCTTACTTGGAAGTGGGAAGATGTGAATATGGATTTTGTAGTAGGTTTTCCATATACCCGGAAGCGTCAAGATTCAATTTGGGTCATTATTGATAGAATGACTAAGTCGGCTTACTTTCTACCGGTTAAGACTTCCTATAGTGCCGAAATCTATACCAAGTTGTATATTCAGGAGTTGGTGAGGTTGCATGGTGTGACGTTGTCCATTATTTTGGATCATGGTACCTAATTCACTTCTCACTTTTGGATATCATTTCAAAAGGGCCTCGGTACTAAGGTAAAGTTGAGCACCGCATTCCATCCTCAAACCGATGGACAAGCCGAAAGGATAATTCAAATACTGGAAGATATGTTAAGGGCTTATGTGTTGGAGTTTAAAGGGAATTGGGATGATCATCTACCTCTCATCGAGTTTTCCTATAATAATAGTTGCCACTCAAGTATTAAGATAGCGCCATTTGAGGCTTTGTATGGGAGACGAAGTAGATCCCCAATTGGTTGGTTTAAAGTAGGTGAAATAACTTTATTGGGCCCCGATCTGGTACTTGATGCTTTAGAGAAGGTGAAAATCGTTAGAGAAAGGTTGAAAATGGCTCAAAGTCGTCAAAAGTCATATTCCGACACTAGACGAAGGGATCTTGAGTTTAAGGTGGATGATTGGGCGTATTTAAAGATTTCACCCATGAAGGGGGTGGTTTGGTTTAGTAAGAAAGGGAAATTGAGCCCTAGGTATGTAGGGCCTTACAAAGTCTTAAAGCGGGTTGGCAAAGTTGCTTATGAGTTGGAATTACCTTTAGAAATGGCCATGGTTAATCCGGTGTTCCATATTTCTATGTTGAGGAAATGTGTGGGAGATCCTAGTTCCATAGTACCTTTGGAGATAGTGAATGTTGAAGAGAATTTGACCTATGAAGAGATTCTGGTTGAGATTTTTGATCGGCAAGTCAAGAGATTAAGGAACAAAGGAGTTGCCTCCGTTAAAGTCCTTTGGAGGAATCAACAAGTCGAAAGTGCTACATGGAAAGCAGAAGTGGATATGATGAAGCGTTATCCTCATGTTTTTCATCCTACTCAAGCCTAAGGTAATAAGTCATTCATGTTCAAATGTTTGATGCTTGTATGTTTCAGTTTTTCTAAGTCCTCATGTGCATGCATATTCATGAAGTTGAATTTTAAAGTTATGATTTATGCTAAAGTATGGAGATTTCATGTATATATGTTGGGTTTCTAGTCCTCATGACATGTCCTTTTTAAGTTAGTGATTCTCATTCGAGGATAAATATTCCCAAGGGGGAGATATTGTAATATCTCGAAAATTTCTATGTCAAGACTCGAACCATTCTTTTTAGGCGTATAGGATTGAACTTGATGAATTTTAGTTGTAATATATGAGTTAGGATCAATTCCTAAGTATTTTAAGAGTATTAGATGTGTTTTAGGGTCATAAGGGATCTCTAACACAAAGCCAATTCCAAATAATTTTTATCGGCTAAGTTTTCGAATGAGTTCGTATAAGGGTCAACTTCAAATAACCATATATCTTAGAATATAATGAATTGGGAGTCCCATAACCTATCAAATTAAAGGTCTTTGAGTTTTATTTCCATGCCACCAAGATTATATTTTTACGAGTTCAGAGTAAATAGTTATGCTCAGTCGACCAGAACGGTACGCGACAAGTCCGCATCGCGGACCTGTTGCGGACTTGCCTTGTTTCTTTTCCAGAGTTTTGTATTTTTGTCGAACAGAAAGGTGCGCGACAAGTCCGCTTCATGGACCTGTCGCGAACTTGTCCAGTTTTCCAGATTTTGTAGGGACATTTTGGAAAATTACCTAATACCTATATATACACCTTGGACGCATTTTGGATCATATTTTTCAGTCTTTTGCCTCTCCAAAGAACCCTAATCTCCATCCTCCTCTTTCTTAAATCATCCCCTCCAATTTTTCTATCAAACTCAAAGGATTCAAGGCTCCTCATTGAAGACCAAGAATCAAGTTTTCTTAAAGTTTCACTCTAAGGTATGTGGGTTTTCATCCATGGGTCCTTCCACCCATGGAGCCCAAATATTTTCTCAACTTGATGTTTCAAATTCCAAATGGTGAATTCTTATGGGATTTTCCATGATGATTCAAAATGCATATATTATGATATATTTGAAGCTTTTTGTGTTTAAATTGATATATTGACTCTCATTTATGAAATGGAAATTTTTGTTAGTGATCCTATATGAAGGCTTGAAAGGTAGTTTTAAAGTGTATATGGTGGGTTGTTTTAAGATTTTTGATTCGATGCATTTATATCACTCTCATGCATACAAGTATTCTTTAAATATATTTGAAGGTCTTTATGAATTGAACCCACCTAGTCTTCATATGTATTCATGAAGTTGAATTGAAAGTTTATGAGCAAATGCCTATGTTTAAGGGGGTCTTCTGAAATGATTGACTGATGATGAAAGGGCTTTTAGCCAAAGAAAGGATTTAATGTGAAAGGACAATTCTCACATACTTGCGTCAAAATGAAATTTTTTAATGACGTAATCCACCGATGATGATTTGATGTTGAAAGTTATACAACTCTTATGATATTTAAATATTATTCTGTGGGATTGACCTAGCATCGAATGTAGCATGTAGATGGGGACTCGACCTAAGGGGTCCTGAGGTAAAGTCTCATGTTGCATTAACTATGCGCCAACGTAGGAGTCCGTGTAGGCTATTTAAGCTAGTGGATCCACAATTAGCCAATAAAATTAAAGTTAAAGAATGTTAAAATTGACGGAGTCCTACCCGACAAGTAGAATCCCCATGCCAACTTAGGGGGTTATGTTGGATTCCAAGTAATAGTCTCATGGTCTTAAATATCGATTAAGGTCATCTCCCCACAAAATGAATGTTTTAAGGTTTCTTATGATGATGTTTAATGTATGAACTCATTATGCACATTACTTATTCATGTTCCTCTTATGTTCTTCATTTCGTAAGCATACTCACATACTTAGTATATTCAAAGTACTAACGCATACTTTTGCCTACATGATATAACCATGTAGGAACCGACGTCGCTCCTCGACCTCCTCCACGTGCCTAGCTCAAATTAGTTTGAAGATTGCTTGTGCTGAGTTTCCATGTTCCGGGAATAACCTCATTTATATTCTAAGCTCATATTTTGTAAAACATTAAAACTTTTATGAAGACATTTCTTGACACTTATTTTGAGGGTGAGCTAGGGACATGTCTTAGCCCCTGCCAAGTCTATTAGTAAAGGTATGTTGGGACATAAATGGAAAATGTTTTGAAGTTGCTAAGAACTATTGTTCCACGATATTTCCTTTAGTCCCGGTTCCCTTTTTATTTATTTACTTTCCGTTTGTTATCGTGTGCCATTACCAATGAAATGCTTAACGAATGCTAAGAGGCTTGGATGAGGCATATCCGGGTGTCTCATTCGCCGTGTCACGTCTAGGCCCTAGTCCCGAGTCGTGACAGCCTATCTTAACAGAACATGAATTAGAAAATGTGGAAGAATTCCTTGAATCATTATAAGATAAGAAAGATTTCCTTCGGACAACTGTCAAAGAAAAACGAAAGGCAGAATGAGACGATCCTTAAAGACCATTAAACGGATCAAAAGATGGTGGGCCATGCGAGGATATATTCCCAGCAAATGCAAAGTAAAACAAATCATTTTGGTATCTACATTAGAAACACTGTATATTTACAATAGATATA
This sequence comes from Solanum dulcamara, assembly GCF_947179165.1. Classification (NCBI taxonomy): domain Eukaryota; kingdom Viridiplantae; phylum Streptophyta; class Magnoliopsida; order Solanales; family Solanaceae; genus Solanum; species Solanum dulcamara. The sequence continues at coordinate 14,187,007 of NC_077242.1, forward strand.
CTGTTTTACATACCCACATAAGGGACCCACTTATACAATTTAGGGACCCATATAGGGACCCACTTTTTATCTGTATGTCTCCTTAGCTCTTCTATATAAAGGGTGTTTTATTTCATTTCTTAGGTAGAGTTTGTTACTCCCCTTCTCTCTCTACTACTATGTTCTCTCCCTTCTCTCTTGTATACACAACCCCTTGTAAGATATTAATAATAAAAAGTTTGTTGTTTGGAATAGCACAAACATCAATGACCAATTGTTCAGAGATTAATTTAATCTTTTCTTAAACTTTAGCAGATTTTATTATATCATAAATATTTAAACTGTATATTTCCAATTGTAAAGAATCTACATGCTTTTGTTTTATATGGATTAGAGCATTTATATCTCTAGTAACTGGTTCAGTTATGAATGAAAAAGCTATTTCTTTATTTTTATAACTGGCAGTAAATCCTTTTGCATCTATTTTTGAAAAAAGATATATTGTGTTAATGAAAGGGGTTCCAAGTATAATTGGAGGATGCATTTGGTCTTTTACTAATAAAAAGAAATGAGGAATGCACATTTTATTTTGGCAAATATAAGTATTAGATAATTTGTACTTTATATCTAAACTATGTCCAGATGTAGATTTAACAGCATGAGTAGTTTTTTAAAAAAATTATTGAAGGAATTAATCCTTCTTGAATGCAGCTAACATCTGCTCCACTATCAATCATGGCAGTGTTAGCAATAGTGAATTCATTATTAATTAGAATGGTACATTTTATATACCAACAATGAGCAGTTACAATCTGAAGCAATCCTTAGAATGAATTTTGTTTGGGTGAAGGGTCTTCACTATCACCTTCACTTTGGTCTAAATCAGTAACTTTTTCCTTCCCTTTATTAATGGAAAAATCATTTGTATTATTATTAGTCTCCAGTTGAGAGATCATATGTTCATGAATCATCTTATTCTATTTAAGAGATTTAATCTCTTTATTAAGTTATTCAACTACAAATTTTAAATCATCCAAAAAAGTATCTCTTACTGTAGTATTAGTCTTTGTATAAAGACGAGCCAAGACTTCCGTTAGAGAGTATGATTTTGAATCAATATCAATTTTAGGTTTAAATTTATTAGACTGGGAGCTGGCTACAGAAGCCATATTAATGATTTTGCTCCTAATTTTTTCATCAGAAATTTCTTTCAGAAGTTCAATAATATTATCAGAAATAATAGTATGTATATTCAAATCTTGAAATTGAGACTGTAGTTTGTAAAACTCATCAGTTTTGCAAGAACAATTATCACTTGTGCAATTAATACCACATTTAGAAGAAACATCATTCTCTTTATCAGAAGAATCAATAAGTGCAACTTCACTTTCAGACTCTTCAATCCTTGATTCGGACTCAGAGGAATAATCTGATTCAGAACCAGAAATGTATAACAGACCATAGACTTTATCGTGAATATCTTCAGCAAGGTTTAAACTTTTAATTTTTTGTAATTTACAATTAGAAGCAATATGCCCATATTAACCACATTCGTAGCATTTTATTTTGCTAAGATCTCCTTTAGAATATTTTTTTGTAAATCAAGTAGATTTACGGTGAGTTTTTTTGCCTCACGTTTTTCTTAACTCCGGCGATATTTTCTCTAGGGTCTATCTTTCCTAGAACGATGATGTTTTTTAACTTTTTTACTTGATTTATGAGAAGGGTCTTCGACAGCAAATTGAGCACAAAAATCTCCTAATAGAGACTTTTCTGTTTTGCTTTTTGCTTTTAATTGCTGAGCTAGTTTAAGCTCATTGCACAGATTTAATCCTTCTTAAGTGCAAGTGTCAATTAATTAACCATAAGTAAAGACATCATAAGGAATAGCAGAACGAGTTCCTCTAAGAGTTTTTCGAACTCTTTCTGCAAATAAAGGAGGAAGGCCATCGATAAACTTAGTCTTCCAGTGAATATTATTACTTTCTGGTAAGTCCATTACGTGACTTAAAAAGGTGTCTTTATACCACCGAAATTTGCCTAAATGTCTACAACGGAGTCCATTTAGAAGTGTTCAAAGAGTCTCATTTTGGTTGGTAAATCTACCATTAAAATGTTCTAATATGGTTAAAGCCAAAGTATAAACAACATCTTGTCGAATATTTTCGACGGGACTTTGGGATGTACCTACTTCAGAAACAACTGCCTCAATTGTTACTTCCCTCTTTATGGAAGAAGTGATAGCAATGCGAGCATCGTTTATTAAAAAATTATCCCACCAACCTCGTAGTTGGCCGATGAATCATGTTATTATCATTTTATAGGTGGTATGGTCATCATTATGCCTTGTGGATTTACAAATAGTAGCATACATCAACATTCGATGTAAAAGAATAGAGACTTATCTATCAGTTAAGCCATCAACATTCCATTCATAAATTTGATCATCACTATATGATATACTAGACTGAATTCAGTCATTTTCTTCTATTAAAACGTCTTGAGGAGTAGGACGTGGGTAATAACAGGTCAACATAGAGGGTTTAGTAGCATATCTACTATTTTGCTCATTCTTTTTGGCTTTATTTTCTTCCATTGGAAAGTTATCTATGATACCAATGGGTTTAGCATTTAAGTTTGCTAATTTCTTATCAAGAAGTGCTTCTAGATCAGTTAAAGATTTAGATTTAAAATCTTTTACTTCTATAGGTCGTTGAATATGAGTAGGAGTCTGAAGAATTGTCTTATTTTCATACGGGGAAGCAACATTAGATGGTTGATTCCTAATGGATTTAACCAATATAATTAATTCATCTAGTTTACCATCAAGAGAACTAATATGCTCTCCCATTACTTTAACATAAAGGCTTAAATAATTATTTTGAGAAATTAAATTATTTATTTCTCGTATGCTAATTTTAGCAACATCATTATCAATGAATTTTTGAAATGCTGAGAATGTGAGACCAGTATTATTTGGAAAAATAAAAGGATTTTGAGGAGGGTAAACAGTTTTAATAAGATTACCACTTCCATCTTTAAAGGTTCTTTGTCTAATACCTTGACTTATAAAGGTAAATAAGTTGTTATAAACTAAGGAACAAAGTACATAATTTGATTATGTAGAGCACAAAATTCATAAAATTCTTGAGAAATATTATTTAAATCATCTTGACTATAAGTCTCAAAAACCTAAGTTTTAAACTTGTTCCATTTATTGTGATGAAATTCTTTCTGAATATGTTGACGTGCCAGGGATCCTGGACTAAAATCTATTTGGTGTGTCATCATAATTCAGAGTTTATTTCAATCACCACCCTCATTAGGGTCGAAATCCATTTATGATGCAGTTGGATCTAAATCAGAGATATCAATAGCCTGTTCAATATTAGTGACAGGGTCAATTTTGATTCTTTCAACCTAGTTTTCACTCAAAGTATCACTTAGAGTATGCAAAGATAAAGCTCTATTACGAGTTGGACCATATACAGGTGTTTCAAAGAAAATAGGAGAAATATGTTGAATCTCAGGCAAAGATATGTATCCAGAAAATGACTGTTTGTTATAACTAGGAGTTTTATAATTCAGAGCTTTATTATCAGAAAATTGGATGCATATTTTTCCATTGGGATTTTGAATTATATGAACATACTCACTATTAGTCAAGTTATTGATAATGATTTGGGGCTATAACCGATTCTAAAGTCCATGTGGTTGGAAAATTGATTTTTTCCCACCTAATTGGTCTCCTAGTAATGACCTTTGATTTTGTAAAATTAGTTTCGACTAATATAGTCTGATTAGATGTATCATATAATTTATATCGAGGATTCAAAGTAGATAATAATTTGAAATAGATTCTATAAGATAAGCATATTAACTCAGAACTTGGAATATAGTTATAACCATGTGTTTTAATATTTAATGTTAATGCATCGAGAATATTAACATGAGACAAGGATAATTGAAGGTTAGGTTGTGTATTGAAATAAACTGGACCATACGCCACAGTTGATTCAATAGAACCCATCAATGATTGTCTAAAATTTAAATTTCTAGCATCCCTAAGTGCAACTAGAAAAGTTTCTTGTAACCCTTTAAGAGTTAAAGGTTTGAAAGCAATTTGAACCATGCCTATGCGCATAAAATTATATTTAGATCTATAAGATTCAATATCTCGTTTATTTAATAAACAAATAGTTTGCTCATCAGAATTAAGAGCTAAAGATTGTTGTTGTTTTTATTTTTTTTATTTTTTATACTTGCATTACATATTGATGTTGAGATGATGTTGAGTTCTGAGCCGAGTGTTCCTAAGAGGAGTTTTTTGATATTCATCCCTATTTTCCTATCATTTTACATACTCGTACATTCCATGTACTGACGTTATTCGACCTGGATCATTTTATGACGCAGATACATGTGTTAGAGATCCGCAACAGATGCATCGTTGAAGATCATTACTTTCCAGCTATTGGTGAGTCCTTCTTGTATTCGGAGGAACTCTTTATCCTTTTATTATTATTGAGTATTATGTTTCTTTTGAGGAAAAGAGAGACAACAACAACAACAAACCCAGTATAGTCCCACCATGTGAGGTATGGGGAGGGTAGAGTGTACGCAGACCTAACCCCCACCTTAAAAGGTAGGGCAGCTATTTCCAAAAGACCCTCGGCTTAAGAGAGAAGAACAAGAGAGGAGAAATAAGGAAAATAATACATAGGTCAGTAGAGCCAAGCATATAGAAAACAATATAGAAATATGAATAATGAGAGCGATAAAGTCAGGGTAGGAAAGATCGGGGAGAAAGGAGCATTAACTACTATAGATAAATTGTCACGCCCCGGGAGGGTACCCTAGGCGTGGCCGGCACTCGAAGGCCATTTTTGACCTCCGGGCGAACCACCTGGTCCAGTCACACATTCACTCAATCACATTCTCTTAGCGAAAAACTCAATTAAAGAAATACTATTCATATATGGGGGCCGAGGGCCAAACATTTACAACCCAACAAGACAATAAAGTAAGACTCTTCAAAATAACAGTTCGACCTCCCCACACTCTAGTCTATGAAGCCTCTATCAAAGTCTAAGAGGTGCCCATGACAAGTCCATGGCTACCAACAATCAAAATAAAGGAAATATCAACAAAATTGTACATGAAGGATCAAGAAACTCTATTTTCATGAACATCTAACCTCAAAGCAAGAATAGGGCACATGGGTGGACTCAACCCATGTTTTGGATAGCCTTACATACCTTAGTAAAGACTTGAAGAAAACCTTGATGTTGGGTCTTCAATGGAAAACTCAAACCTTGAAACTCTTGGAACTCTTCTTGTTGGAGAAGGATTTGGAGAGGAAGAAGAAGAGAGAGAGAGAGAGAGACAGAAGAGGTTTCTAGGGCTTCTAGAGAGAGAGTGGGGGCTGAATAAATGATCCCAAAATAGTCTAGGGTGATACATATATAATTTGGGGCAATTCCCAAATTGCCCCTTCTCAAAAGTTCTGAAAAATAGGCAAAAATGCACCTGGCGCGTCGCGCCATTGCAGCGCCAGGCCAATTACGCCTAAAACCTGCACACCTCGCAGTGGCGCGCCGCGCCAAAGACCAAACTACTGAGGCATGTTTCTGGCGCGATAGTGGCGCGTCGCGCCCTTACAGCGCCAAGGCCAAAGTTTCTGGATTCTGGAAAATTGGCCTGAAAAACCCTGCACAACTTTTAGTGGCGCGTCGCGCCAAGGACCAAACTACTGAGGCATTTTTCTGGCGCGATAGTGGCGCGTCGCGCCCTTACAGCGCCAAGGCTGTTTCCCCAGCAGTTGCAACTCAGGCCAAAAATGAGATTCCTGTCGTGCTAGTTCGTCTTAGGATCGTCATATCTTTTGACTCCAAACTCCAAAATGTACGTTCTTAGTGGCATTAGAAAGAAGACTCAATGAATTTTAATTTGATAGGTCGTGGGCTACCCAGATTGACGTTCTTCAAAAAATAGGGTCGTTAAAAGTCGACCCTTATACGAACTCATCTTAAACTTAGCCACGACGGATCTTTTGGACTTAGCTCGGTCCTAGGGGTCCTTGGTGACCCCACATCACCTCTAATATCGCTCAGTCCCTTAGAGACTCATCTTAACTCATGAATATACTTCAAGATACTCGGGTTCGACCCCTCCCGAACACAAAAAGGGTTCAAATCTTTGGAAAAATTTTGAGGGGTGTTACATAAATAAGATACCCAAAGTAAACCGTACCAACAAATATAAGCAGTAATCACATGCAAAAATCAAATGTTAATAAAAAAATGAGCGCAACTATGACTACTATGGAGAAAAGATAAGCCACCTAGCCCACTATCTTAGTCTGAGTCCTCCACAGCCTCCTATCTAAGGTCATGTCCTCGGTGAGCTACAACTGTGCCATATCATGTCTAATCACCTCTTCCCAATACTTCTTCAGCCTCCCTTTGCCCCTCTTGAAACTGTACATAGCCAACCTCTCGCACCTCCACACTAGAGCATCTGTGTCTCTCCTCTTCATATGCCCAAACCATCTTAGTCTCACTTCCCGCATCTTATCCTCCACCGATGTCACTCCCACCTTGTCTCGAATATCTTCATTCCTAATTCTATCCATCCTAGTGTGCCCACACATCCACCGCAACATTCGCATTTCCGCAACTTTCATCATCTGAACATGAAGTTTCTTGATTGGCCAACACTCTGCCCCATACAATAGAGTTGGTCTAACCACCACTTTGTAGAACTTGCCTTTGATTTTTGATGGCACTTTCTTGTCACATAGCACTCCGGAGGCGAGCCTCCATTTTATCCACCTTGCACTGATACGGTGTGAAACATCATCATCGATATCCCCATCTTCCTATATAATAGACCCAAGATACTTGAAGCTTCTTTTCTTTTGAATGGCCCGGGTACCAAGCCTCAATTCCCCGTCAGCCTCATACGGCAGGCCACTGAACTTGCACTCCAAGTATTCTGTCTTGGTCCTACTCAATTTAAATCCTTTAGACTCCAACGTCTATCTCCAGCCCTCCAACTTGTCGTTAACTCCATTGTGAGTCTCGTCAATCAGGACTATGTCATCCGCAAACAACATACACCAAGGCACCTCACCTTGTATTTGTCTTATCAATTGATCCATCACCGGGGCGAATAGAAATGGGCTAAGAGTCGATCCTTGGTGCAACCCCATCATAATAGAAAAGTGCTCCGAGTCCCCTCCTACCGTCCTTACGCTGGTCTTAGCTCTATCATACATGTCTTTAATTGCTCTAATGTACGCCACAAGTATACATTTCGCCTCCAAGCATCTCCATAGGACCTCTCTTGGAACTTTGTCATAGGTCTTTTCTAGGTCAATGAATATCATGTGTAAGTCCCTTTTTTGCTCCCTATACTGCTCCACCAATCTTCTTACAATATGAATGGCTTCTGTAGTCGAGCGCCCCGACATAAATCTAAAATGGTTCTCTGAAATAGACACACTACTCCTCACCCTCATTTCCATCACCCTTTCCCACACTTTCATAGTGTGACTTAGCAGCTTGATACCTCTATAGTTGGTGCAGCTTTGAATGTCTCCCTTATTCTTGTACACGGGAATGATTGTACTCCACCTCCATTCTTCCAGCATCTTTGATGTCCTAAAAATGACATTAAACAACGCAGTCAGCCACTCCAATCCTACCCTACCTGTATTCTTCCAAAATTCCCCAGGGATCTTGTCAAGTCCGGTCGCTTTTCCCCTGCTCATCCTACGAACAACTCCCTTAACCTCCTCAAACCTTATTCTCCTACAATACCCAAAGTTGCAACGCCTATCCAAGTTCTCCAAGTCTCTCAACCCAAAGTCACTGTCCCCTCCTTCGTTCGAGAGTTCCTGAAAGTATGACTGCCATCTCTGTCTAATGCGGGATTCCTGTACCAGTACTTGACCATCCTCATCCTTGATGTACTTTACTTGATCCAAGTCGCGTGTCTTCCTCTCTCTCGCCTTGGCAAGCTTAAATAGCTTCTTATCCCCGCCTCTGTCCTCTAGTTCTACATAAAGGCATTCAAAGGCTGTCGTTTTAGCCGCCAAAACTGCCATCTTCGCCTCCTTATTCGCCATCTTATACTTTTCCCTGTTCGTTCGCTTCTCTTCATCATCTTTGCTATCTACCAACTTTACATATGCCTGCTTCTTTGCTTCTACCTTTCCCTGGACTTCTCCATTCCACCACCAATCCCCTCGGTGCTCACTATGGCGGCCTCGTGAGACCCCCAGCACCTCTCTAGCTGTTTCCCTAATGCAGCTGGCCGTCCTATCCCAAATATTGCTTGCATCCCCCTACTATCCCACGCCCCCATAGCCATCAGCTTCTCCCCCATCTCTAGGTTACTAGACGGAGTCAAACGACCCCACCTAATCCTCGGTCGATCATCCACAACCCTCTTCTTCTTCTTCCTTTTTATCTCCAAGTCCATGACCAATAGTTTATGTTGGGTCATAAGATTCTTACTTGGTATGACCTTTCAGTCCTTACAGAGGCTTTTATCATCTTTTCTAAGGAGTCAAAAGTCTATTTGCGTTGCCGCCCTTGAGCTACGGAAGGTCACCAAGTATTCCTCCTTTTTTGGGAAACTCGAGTTGGCCACCATTAAACCAAAAGCTTTTGCGAAATCCAGGAGTGAGGCTCCTCCACCATTTCTGCACTCGAAGCCAAATCCTCTATGCACCTTGTCATAGCCTGTCGAAATAGACCCAATGTGCCTATTAAAATCTCTTCCTATGAATAGCTTCTCAGTAGGCGGTATACTGACCACCACTTCGTCTAAGTCCTCCCAAAAGAACCTTTTTGTCTCTTCATCCAACCCACTTACGGATCATAGGCACTAATAATGTTCAAGGTGAGCCCTCCAACGACTAACTTAATCGTCATCATCCTATCATTGATCCTCCTAACCTCTACCACCTAATCTCTAAGCTCGCTATCTACTAAGATCCCTACTCCATTCTACCTCGACTTGCCCAAAAACCAAAGTTTGTACCCATCCACCTCCTTAGCTTTAGGTCCTACCTATTTAGTCTCTTGGATGCAAGCTATATTAATTTTTCTCTTCTTAAGAATCTTAACTAACTCTATGGACTTTCCCGATAAAGTCCCAATATTCCAAGACCCTACTCTCAATCTAGAAGCTCCCTCAACCCCCTTAGCCCCCCCAACCCTGGCCCTCGATCCCAACCGAGAACATGACTCTAGTCTACCATCGCTCACTAAATCCAGAAGAGTAGATATACGCTACTGAAAGGATACTCTCAAATAAACGAACGATCAATAGTATAGAATAAGTTAGCAATTGTTTAATAACAGTGAGATAGGTACATAATTAGGCGATGCAAGCAATATTTATAAGGCTAAAATATCGGAAATGGGCTATTGGAGGTACCAACTCCAAGTTAGTAAAACTTGTTCACTGTCGAAACACTGTTCACTGCCAGAAAACACTTTTCACCGCTGGAGCACTGTTCACTTACCGAAAAACTGAATACAAATATATGGTCAACCTCGAAATGTAGAGGCGACCACACTGGGAGAAAGAATGAAGTCAAAAATTGGTCGAAAACTGCAGCGTCGCAGATCTGCGGCTTCTGGCGGCGTGTGATAGCGTGTGACAGCGTGTGGCTGAGCAGATCTCAGAGGAGCTAACTGGAGTTTTCTCGCCTGAGTGTTCCACACCTCGTGGTGTTATTGGTTTTGGCAGCAAGTGCGGAGAAATTGAAGAGAGAGTTCAAAAGTTGGTTCTTTGTAGAGAGAGAGGAAATTGCAGTGTATTTCGTATATATCTGTGTGTTCGTTTAAATTGTCAAAATAAGGCAATTTATAACAAAGAAAAGGGGAAAATGTATGAAAACAATGGAGAGTGGAAAGAAAAGGAGAAAAAACAAATGGGAAGAAAAGTTATAAAGTGGAATATCCACTTGCTCCTTCCTAATAGTTAGTAAGTTTGTAAAAGACAGTGGAGAAAAGAACAATGGACATATCCATCTTTTTTCATAACAGTGCTTTGAAAAAAAAATGCACCAACAAAATTAAAGCAACACAAACTGAGTGATTCGAAAGCATCACGCATAAAAAAATGTCGGTTACTCAATTATTTTCTTGTGTGAACAGTGATGATCTAGGAAACAAATTATATGGCTCTAACACCAATAAAGAATCAATTCAAATGCTTAGTTTACAGCATTATTGAATCTATTTAACTAGTCAGAAAGTGTAATCACATACAAAGACGAACTACATCATATAAAGTCATAGTCAAAAATCATACTGTAATGACCCATTAGGTCATTTTGAGAACGAGTCCTCCTCCTTTCATAGAAGACCCTTTTCGTAAATTTAAGTTGAAAATTTTGGACCTTTCGATAACTTTGGTTAATTAGTTGAGGGATAATTTTAGAGAATTAATTTAATTGATGGGCTAAAGTGTTAATTTATTTAATACCCTATACCATTTTTCTTATATTTATTAAAATAGGTTAGTAGGGTTTGTTACGTTAGTATCTAATTAATTAGAAAAAGAAAGAAAGAAATATTAATAAAAGAAAAGAAAAAAAAAATAATATATGTGTATAATTTCTGATGGCTTAATGCCATCTGATGTGAAGCGGAGAGAAAACGAGAAATTGAAAGAACGAACCAAAAACTAGAAGAAAAAATATACGGAGGAAGAAAAAAAAGAAAGGGGAAAAGAAAAATAAAAAAGAAGAGAAAAATAGGGATTTTATTCCAAAGCGTCAAGGTAATTATTCTCATCCTTTCCATTAAATTTTTATATGATTATGAACATATTTCTAGGGTATATTGGTGGAGAAATAATGCTGAAATAAGAAAATATGACCCTAGGGTTCTTCACATAAAATCTTGATTTGGGGGTCGAATAACGATCCGTTTTAGCTGAAATTTGACATGTGAGTTTAGTTTATCATGAGTGAATATAATCGGAAAAAAAATTCAAATTTGACTTCAATGACATAGAATGAGTTAGTTCCCGAATTTTGATATATTGAGATAGATAATTAAATATTAGGTATATTATATTTTATGAATTCCATTAAATTGATGATATTGGGAAAATTAGAACCTAACCCTAGGCTTGAAATTCAAAAAAATATGGGATCTAACATGTTAAGTGGCATCAAGATTAGGAACGTGATTATAGATTTGTGTGAGTTTTTAGGTCTGGGCTAGACATATGGTAATAAGGGTGTTGTTAGTTTCGAAAATCTTATTGTGATTATTTATTTGACTAGATTACGTTGATTTGGAGGCCCAACGAAAAGGGAAGGCTCAAGTCCCGGAGTCACTGCTTGATTAATTAAGGCAAGTGGATTTCTAAACCTCAATTTAAGCTTGTAGATGCTTGTATTTCCGTGTTATGTGTACTAGGGAGTAATGAGAATTGGACTGGGTTATTGACTGTATGATTGACCTTAAAAATGGAGACGTGGGGTATAAAATGGTGATCTAATGACATGTTTTGGTGAAATTGATATGTTGTGACATATGAAATGACTATGTTGATGTAAGATAGGAAAAAATTATTGTTGTTGTCATGTTATTATCGTGAATTATAGGAACATGAATTGATTGCATTAGTTCTGACATATTGTGTTGAGACTGAAAATGATATGAAATAAAAAGGGGTTGGGCCACACGCTCTGTGGCAGGTATTATAAAATAAAGGGGTCGGGCCACACGCTCCGTGGCAGGTATTATGAAATAAAGGGGTCGGGCCACACACTCTGTGGCAGGATATGTATATTGAGGGGATGGGCCACACGCTCCATGGCAGGTTACATGGATAGAAATGTCCCCCATGGGTTTCGGTAATTCAGCGGATGTGTACCGATAGGACAGACATGCATCATCTCATTGCATTGCATTGCATTTTATTGATATTTATGAATTTGTGTTTACCACCTATTGCTCTGTATATGATGAACTTGACTTGATATGATTCATTGATGAGATTATTGATGAGTATTCGTGGACGGTATTACTGTTATTATTGTACAAGTGTAGAGTTGGGCTGGTTTTATGCAGGTTGTAGTTAAGGAGGTTCAGTTGGGAGGACAGGAGTACTTGTATCTATTGAGCTTTGCTTGGTTTTAGTTGTCCACTTGCTGAGTACTGTGTTGTTTGGTATTCACCCCTTGCTTCTACACTTGTGTAGGTTGTGAGCCCGGACCTGCTTGATCTCTTAGTGTTCTCTATCATGTCTGAGGTTATCATCTCGAGTGTTGAGGTAGTTGTTACATCCATCTAGCGGACACCTCTTACTCTTTTATTATATTTTAGTCCTATTCTAGAGACAAAGACATTGTGACTGTATTTTTTTCGTAGTTCAGTAATGTATTAGTGGCTTGTATACGTGACAACCAGTCTTGGGGGATTTTTGAGATTATTTATTTATTTTTCACTAAGTTAAACCTTGTTTACCTCAATTACTTTTGCATTTACCTTCCATTGAGTTTTAGGCTGACTTATCTCGGTGGTGTGAGATGAGTGCCATCACACCCAGATTTGGGTCGTGACACATACCTTGTTATAGATTCTTTCCACACTCTTCGGAGAAGAAACCTTTAAAAAAAACTTCAATGGAACTTTTGAGTAAATGGAGAAGGAAGAAAGAGAAGAAGCAGAAGAAATGTCTGTTCTTTTTTATTTTTAGAGAGAATGAAAAGATGTATTAGTTTATCCTATGAGAACCCTTTTATAATCCTAAAGGGACAGCTATTCAAATAGTTGTGTTTTTTCCTTTAAATTTATTAAAATATATAATACATAATTGTATATCTTTAATCTCTCGTGGATCCGGATTGACCCACATGGGTGACCCGTTCAATCTCCTTCAATAAGTGTATTGCTAATGTATTTCTTAGGTTCAGATGCCTTAGAGTAGTGTCAAAACTATTATTTCATAGGTTTATACAAAGTTAATATATTCATCAATATTATATAGAAAAACTTTATGTGAGCTCTAAAGTACTATAACTTATCGTTGTTATCTACGTGAAAATATCATTAATGGTGTCAGCTAATATTCCTTTATAATAGTCAGGATATTGTATCATTATATTTCCATATCTGTTCTTCTTGTTCTTTTAGCCATGTCATCGGAATACGAATCCCTTCGTATCTTCGGATTATCAACTATCATCATTTTCTCTAAAAGAATCTAATGTTGTTCCTCCGGGGACTTTCCAAGGTTGAACTTTTCCAGACACATCTTCGAGACCGATGTATACCCTTAAACTGACTTCTTCGAACATTCTTTGTCCGATCAACATATCCATCTTTTATCCTGCTACATGCCTAAGCTACTTTTTACCCAATACATTCTTAATCGAGATTTTCCAAAACGGCCTCCTTCTCGATTTTTAGTCTGTGATGCAGTTTGAAATGCTTGAACAGAAGAGTTTGCAGATGTTACTTTGGGAATATACGAAATAGGTAAACTATATTATCATGTGCGTGTATCAGGCTATCTACGTATCTTAATTATTTTTTTATTAAATTGTCAATTAATGTGTATTATCTGTAATTACTTAATACATAATTCAATTAAATAAATACTTTTTTTAATAATATATACAACTAAAAATTCATGTTAGATACCAATCAAAATCTCATGTTTAAAAATCTCTCTCCAAGAGGATTTCCTATTATTATTATTCATGTGTTATTTCTACACTTTGAATACGTTGCACACTTCCTATTTCAAGGATATCCTAAAAAAAAGTTACTAAAAAATGCACAAAACTTGGGATCAGCTATAAAGGGAATTTAGTTACACAAAGCATTTCGAGGTAGCTGGGTCTATAGAAAAGTCATACCCCGAGATGTGTGATGTAAATAGTCTACTTGCATTAGAGATTGCTTCTATAACTTGAACTTGTGACCTATAAATTAATAAAACTCAAGAAGTCTGAGCTCCAGCACAGACAGGTGGATTCTGCTTCCCTACAAAAGTAGGCTTGACATTCTCACATATAGACTTGGCTGGTCCTTCTTTTCCATTATAGGAAATGTCTATGTCTCCAACTTCAACTCCTTCACATGGTACTCCTTTACTGCATATTAGTAGCACTGCATCTTGTGTTCTTGATGTACCCCTTACATTTTTTATGCTCACTTTGCTTATCTTCACTTGTGATGGCAACTACAAAAAAGTGCAAAAGAAAAATTAAACTAGAGTTATATTCAAGGACTTTAGCTTTTATACACAATAATAACAATGGTGGAATCAGAAATTTCACTAAGGGTGCATTTAAGATTTGATATATATGTATAAAAAGTAATATATGACCTATACAAATAGCACTTTGTCATAGTTTGACTTGACTAAAATTCAATTTTTAATTTTATATGTGTTATAACATTATTTGTGTGGCAATAAAACTTTTTAAATTTTTGGTATTAAATATATGATAGCATTTGTGTGCCTATAAAAGCTTCTCATTAATGAAATATAGGAATATTTCATTCTGTATGGAACAGACTAATTATTTACGAAATATATAGTATTGCACGTCAAATAAAGTGAAACGAAAGGAGCATGATTTTCACTATTAAAAATCACTATTTTCCAACTAATTTCTCATTGAAAATTGTTTAATGGCTATTCTCACTGATATTTCGATTAAATTGGTGTAAAAAGAAAAGAAATAGTAAATATTTGAGATGAAAAAGTTAGGAAGCCTCTCACTATTTCAGTGAGAAAATCTGTTTTCCACTATTTCAGTGAGAATCTGTTTCCCACCATATATTTTCTCAATGTGTTGGTTCTGTTCCCAGTGAGTTGATTCAATGGGAAGTAAGTAGAAAAATAATATTTTATAATTTTCCGCCGATTTACACTTTAAAAAAACTTGTTTCTAGTAATATTTCGATGAAGAAGATTCAACTGACCATCATTCGCCGACCGTAATTTTACCCTTATTGATAACGTAGACGAATTTCTACACTTATCATATCATTTAAAAGATAAGTGCACATAGCTATGCATAATTATAAGTGGAATAAGAGTTCTTACAGCTTTATTGCATTGATTGTATGGGCAATAGACTTGATCAATAACAATAGGGTTGCTAACATTTTGCACAATAATATCTTCATAATGCAACTCAGTGACAACACCTTGATGTGAAGCTGGCCATGTCTTGATCCTAACACCATTATCAGTATTAATAAATGTACAATTTTTCACATAAACTCCCACCACAGGCTTTTCACCAGGAGTCCTTCCAAGACTTCCAACACTAATACCATGTCCAGGTCCACAAGTAACTCTAGTAATATGAAGTTGTTGCAATTCATCACCAATAGAGATACAATCATCTCCTGTTCCAATTACAGTATCCATGATGTTCACGTTGTTCGATCGAGCAACGTGGATACCATCGGTGTTGATGCTTTCTGGTGGAGCTGTGATTTTAACTCGGATGAATGTCAAGTTGTTGCAACCGTTAACGTTCATATGAAAATTTTTGCTATCTTTTGAAGTTATGTCTTGGATTGTCGAACTTTTAAGGAAGTTGAAGCTCAAATTCTGTATCAATGACCACAATATTTACATAAGTTTAATAGAAACATATAATATAACACACTACGAAAAATCGGTCAAAAACTTTTATTATAATAAAATATTGTTACAGAGGATGATTGATACCATATCTAGTGAATAGGGCGCCGGCCTTTATGAACCAAATAGCTTTGCTATATATATATTTTAATTTATTTTACAATTTTTTTTGTACCTTAATCACTATAAAAGTACAAATAGTATTAGTTTCTCGTCCCAATTTATGAGGCATTGTTTGACTTAAATATTTAAGAAAAATAAAATTATTTAAAAAAAGTATGCAAAAGTTTATTATTATAACAAGTTACTTACACCGCAATAAAAATAACTTTTAGCGGCAATAAATATGCACATTAAAAAAGAGTGTTAAAATCTTTACCGGCATTAGTTAATTGTCATTATATCCAATGTCGCTATAGGCTTTAGCGACATTTATAAAGAGTGGCAATTAAGCCATTGTCATTAATTAATTGCCGCTAAAGATCATTTTTGATGTAGTGTTAAAAGATAATATATGAGTAATTAATCTGAAAAATAAGTCAAGTAATGTTGTACTGTAAATGAATGTAGCAGTACTGTCGGTGGATATAAGTTAAATTACAGATAAAGAGAAAATATAAGACTTACATAGGGAAGATGGGCGCACTTGGTTTTGGCACAATCATTTTGAGCCCAAGCAGCTTTACCTTGTCCATCAAAAATACCAGTGCCAGATAGTGTGAAATGATCGAGGTAATTAACAGTAAACCATTCACCTTGAGGGAGTAGTTTAGGATCTGGAGAAGCTTGTAAAGTGCCTTGGACTTGAAACTCAAGAGGTGCCTTGCATGGACCTTCTAATTTTACTTGCTTCATTGGAAATGTCCCTTTTGGTATCACTATTTTACTTGGACTTGTTGATGCACATGCCTCTTTAAATGCATCCAATATTGCCTATATATTTTTATTTTCTTTAACATAATCATCATCAACATATACTACTAAAAAATAAGAAATTGTAGCTGAACAATAAAAGTTCCATGTTAAATCTATATTTTCTAGTAAGAGAATTAGTTTTTTCAATTAGAGGCAAATCTGAACAAGGTTCAATAGAATTCATTACTTTCGGATTGAACCATTACAGTACATACACACAAAAAAAATAGAAATAAAAATATATATTCCCTTATTTTTAATTTTTATGATGATATTTAATTGACCGGACATAAAATTTAAGGTGGGAAAAAGCTTTTGAACATGTGGCCTTGGACATAGCATGAGATTTCTGTGGCTATTAAAAAATATCATTAGAAGTAAAATGAGAAGTTTAAGGATTGAATTGTTTCCTAAAACAGAAAGCTATCATTCTATTGATCATAAAAAGGGAACAGAGCTAGTAATAGATCATATCCCTTCTGAATCAGCAACTTTAAATATTCGATTCACTTCTAGTAATTAAATTTATATGGTGATATTTGATTGGATACAAAATATAAGAAATTTTTTTTTAAAAAAAAATGTGATTTAAGATATACCACGAGATTTTTTTGACTATAAAAGCATATTATTAAGAGTAAAAAAGGTTTTAAATTGTTTCCAAATATATAAACGTATCTTCTTCTTTTTTTTTTACTACTTCCATACCAAATTAATTATACTGATTTACGTACCTTACTGATATCTCCATTAGGTGTTGCACCAAATTTGGTAACATCAAACACTGCTGGTGACTCAGCGTCTCCAAGTCGTGCTAAAAATAATATTAATATAAATGCAAATAATACCTTAATATTTAATTCCATTTTTCTTCTCTTGTTTCTTTCTTTTTTCTTATGTATTTTATTTTTTGTATTTTTTTTAATTTCGTTTGAAATGGTAAAGTGAAGGTTGAAGCCCTTTTATAGTGCCATTAACATGAATTGAGACCAATAAATTTGTGTCAGTATGAATAGGAATTTAGTGGTTCATTTTATCTTTGATATTTTCAGCCTCGTGACTTATTCTTATTATGCAAAACCAATTTATCTCCCAAATTAGATAAATAGGAATGTAGTGGTTCATTCTATGGAGCAGCTTCTCTATTGGGACGGAGGAAAAGATTAAGATAATATGCAAATACAAATAATTATTAGGCTGTGTTGAAAATTTCAATACCATTTAGCCTAGTCATTGATTTGATTGTCACAATTTATCAAGCATTTTGGGTCTTGGTACAAGAAATTTATAGAATTTTTTATTTTTAATTTTAAAAAAGAAGATTCTAGAAGACATAGATTTTAGTAGCCGCGCAACTTAGGGAACTACATGTGGGATATATAACATAGCTAGTTGTATTAGGAAAGCAACTAGAGAGGTGCTAGGGGGTACTTCAAAGGGTAACTTTGGTGGTCATTGAGAGAATTAGTCGTGTAATGGAGAAGTCGAAGGCAAAATAGAAGCGAAGAATGTTGTTTATGTAAACTAAGTGGAGTGTAAGGATGAAGAGGAGAAGCGGACAAATAAGAAAATATATAAGGCGGTGAAGACGGAGGCTGAGTCAGCGATTACGACAGTAAAAACAACATCTTTCGAACGCTTGTACGTTGAACTAGGGGATAAAGGCGGAGCTAAGAAATTGTACATGTTCGCAAAGGCGATGTAACACCCCAGATTTTTTTTCCCGCAAAGACTCGAATATTTCTCCACGTGTGTGTAGACTAGAACCGAAGGACTTGTAATTATATATATGAGTTAGGATTAATTCCTAAGTATTTGAAGTGTGTTAGATGTGTTTAGGGGTTATAAGGGATCTCTAACACCAAACCGAGTCCAAAGAATTCCAATCGATTAAGTTTTCGGATGAGTTAGTATAAGGGTCAACTTCAAACGACCATATCTCTTAGAATGTAATGAACTGGGTGGCCCACGACCTACCAAATTAAAGTTCTTTGAGTCTTCTTTCCAGCGCCACTAAGATTATAATTGTTGGAGTTCGTAGTAAAATGTTATGACCATTTTACTACAGACTAGTACTGCAGGAATTTTAGGCCTGGGCGACCACTGCAGGAAATTTAGGCTTGGCGCTCCTGGCGCCACTATAGAGCCAGAAAATAGCCTCAGTATTTTGGTCCTTAGCGCGATGCACCACTATTAGATGTGCAAGGTTTTGAGCCTATTTTGTCTTGGCGTTGCAGTGGCGCGACGCGCCACTATAGCGCCAGCAAGAGTTTTGCCCAGTTTTCCAGATTTTTGAAGAGGGGCAACTTGGACTTTTCCCCTAATTATATATACCCTTACTTGGAACGTTTTGGGATCATTTTTCAGTCCCCTCACCTCCCAAAAACCCTAATCTTCATCCCCTCTTCTCTTCCAAAACATCTTCAACAAGAAATCCTCCCAAAAGCTCAAGGATTCAAGATCTTCAAGTCATGTCTTTGGTTTTTGGTGGGATGTTCTTCATTTCCAGGTATGTAAAGCTAACCTAAAATATGGATTGAGTTCTTCCATATGCCCATAGATGTGTTGGATAGAAGTTGTGAAAGATTTGAACCTTCTATGAAGGTTTTTTCTTGAAATTTCCTAAACTATAGAATATTACTAAAATGTGTTAATGATATTCTTGAGTTGACTTTGTTGAGAGTATGGATTCATGTATTCATTCACATGAACCCAAGATGAGATTTCTTTTTGATCATAATCTATCTTGAGGATGAGATTGATGGTTTTTATGTATAATAAAAACAATATTATTTCCATAGTGAAATGAGGTATTCTTTTACATGAGTTTGATGAAATTGATTTTGAGTTATATGAGAATTGGAATAGTTATAAATGTGAATGGCATAAAAAGAAATGAAACATTGGTAGAGCTAGAATGTCACTTTTATTTCTATAAATGGAATATAGAATTAAATAGAGATTTTGGAGCAAGATGTTTGATGATGATGTGAATGATGATATTTGATGATGATGTGATGATGATGTATGATGATGATGTGAATGATGATATTTGATGATGATGTGAATGAAGAGGTTATGTTGATGAGAATGTTGTGTGATGAAGTGGATTGGAGTCTAATGTGATTATGTGATATGTGATTTGCATAATTTGATTTGATCGGAGTCTTATGAACACTTTAAAAATAAATGATTTTTTGAGAAGGATTTTTAAATAAATGATTTGCGAACATTTTTGCATAAACTATTTATACAATATTTTGAGTTTAAAGAGTGATTATTTTCATCTTTGATTTAGAAAGAGTTTAAGCATAAATTGAGTTTGAAAAAGTCTCTTAAATTCTCATTTTTGAACATGAGTATTTTGAGTATAAATGAGTTGAGCATTTTTACTTTAAAATGTCGATTTTTGAGATTGAGTTGAGATTGTATCAATTTTAAAGAGAAGAGTTTGATGATTTGAGATAAGTCGATTTGAAAGAAGGTCCAATGAGGCAAGATTGTATCAATTTTAAAGAGAAGAGACCCTCATTAGGCAAAGATGACAAATATATATCCACAAACTCTTGAACCAAGAAAGGGACAAAGACATTATGATGGGGGATTTGGAACACTGTAAGAGTCAGCAAATTTTGAGTATTATAGGTGTATTAAAGTTGAGGAGGTTAAGCATGTTATTAATAGCATGAGCAGGGAAGAACGGTCATACCAGACGAGATTTCGATGAAATTTTAGAACAGCACAGACACGACAAGAATAGAGTGGTTGACTGAGTTGTTTAATGTCATTTTTAAGAGGACAAAATTCCTGAAGAATGAAGATGGAGTACAATGGTCTCGTTGAACAAAAATAAGGGCAATATCCAAAATTGTAACAATTATAGGGGCATAAAGTTGCTAAGTCCCACTATGAAAATTTCAGAGAGAGTGATGGAAATAAAGATGAGACAGGGTGTGTCCATTTTTGAGAACCAATTCGATTTTATGTTGGGGCGATCGACTACAGAAGTCATTAATTTGGTGATGAGACTAATGGAGAAATATAGGAAAAGGAAGGACTTCCATATGGTGTCCATTGACCTTGAAAAGACTTATGACAAAGTTCTAAAAAGAGCCCTCTAGAGATTTCTGAAGGCTAAAGGCATACCGAAGGCTTTTATTAGGGCGATAAAGGGCATGTAAGATGGAGTGAAGACTCGTGTTAGAACGGTGGGAAGAGACTCAAAGTGTTTTAAGTTGAGATGGGATTGCATCAGGGATCAATTTTTAGCCCGTTCATATTTTTCTTAGTGATGGATGAATTAATGTGGTGTATTCATGATGAGGTGTCATGGTGTATACTCTTTGCAGATGAAGTATTGATTGATAAGTCACGCGATGGAGTTAATGACAAATTATAGATGTGGAGACAAACTCTGGAGTCTAGAGGGTTCAGGTTGAGCAGGACCCACATATAATAGTTGGAATGCAAATTCAATGATACATTTCATGAGGCAGGTGTGGAAGTGAAGCTTAACACTCAAGCTATCCTTAAGAGAGATAGTTTCAAGTATCTTGAATCGGTAATCCAGAGAAGGGAGACATCGACGATGATGGCATTCTTCATATTGGTGAGTCATGGATGAAGTGGAGGCTTGCCTGTGGAGTCTTATATGATAAAAAAAAGATATCACATAAACTTAAAGGTAAGTTTTATGGATTAGTAGTTATGTAACATCCCCTAAAACGTTGTATGTGGTGTATCAATTCTCGATGAAAATGACACTTCTTTTGTATTTTGGGTATAACTTTTCATAGACTAGTCCAAATTAGGTGATTCAAATTTTTAAATAACCCCAGTGGAATTATCTACAACTTTCATTAAGTCATATCTTAAGATTCGGAGGATACATAGGTCAAATAAATAATTTTTTGCAAAATATGGTGTTGTGAAGAAATTGAGTGTTTGTAGAAGAAAAATCATATCTCACGGTAGGATGCTCCAGATCGGTTGATTCCTAAACGACATGAAAGTATACTTCTATATATACAATTCATATAAGACACCAAATCCTAATTAGAAAGTTATCTTGTTCAAACGCAGCTCCGAAAAAGAGTATTCCATTAAAAGAAGGTTCATCTCACCAATCATGGAAAGATCTAGATCCATTTGACATCACCCATGACATCAATAGTCCTCCATTTGACATCATCCATGAGATCACAATCCTCCAATGAATTTTCAAGATCATCCTTTGTAATTATTTTTATTTATTGTTAGGTCCCTCCTCCACACTTATAAATACCCACCTTATTTCTTCATTTTATTCATCAAACTTTCTCAAGCAACTCTTCTCTCTATACACTTCTTTACTCATTCTCAAATATAGTTTTAGTTTTTAGTGTAGAAATACTATTCTGGTGATTCTTATACTCGGGGTAGTACACAAAACGTTCCGGCAAAGAGAAAAGGCTAAGGGTTCAAGAGTGGTCATTAAGTTCTTCAATTCGGAGTAAAGCTTCGAATTTCAGGTATGTAAGGTTATTCATAGCATTGGATTGAATTCGTCCATGCGTCAAATAATTAAATTCATCATAATTGATTTATAATTGAGTTCTACCCTAATTATTGAATTCTATATGAATTAATTCTTCTTCTATTGAGTTAGATATATTTATGCATTGAGATTATTACTATTCTTATCTCTCATATTTTGAATTACTGTTCGTGGCTACTTTCCCATTAACCCTAATTGATTTGATGTTCATAAATATTTTTATGCATGTTTTGAGTAAATATATTGTCTTTTATTATTCATTGACAAAAAGAGTGATTTAAATTAATATTATATATGTATTTTATTAAGTTTTGAAAGAGCAAAAGAATTGAGTTTAAATGAATTTGATTCTTTGGATTAAATTATGTTTTTATTATTAGTATTATCATTATTATTATTATTATTATTATTATTATTATTATTATTATTGTTGTTGTTGTTGTTGTTATTGTGATTATTGTTATTGTTATTATTGTTATTGTTGTTATTGTTATTATTGTTGTTATTGTTATTGTTGTTATTATTATTATTGTTATTGTTGTTATTGTTATTATTAAATTGTTATTATTATTATTAAATTGTTATTGTTGTTATTGTTATTGTTATTATTATTATTATTATTATTATTATTATTATTATTGTTATTATTATTATTATTATTATTGTTATTATTATTATTGTTATTATTATTATTGTTATTATTATTATTATTATTGTTATTATTTACATATTGATGTTGAGATGATGTTGAGTTCTTAACCGAGTCATCCTGAGAGGAGTTTCTTGATATTTGTCCTTACTTTCCTACCATTTTACATACTCGTACATTCTCTGTACTGGCGTCATTCGACCTGTATCATTTTATGATGCAGATACAGGTGTTAGAGATCCTCAACGGCATATCGTTGAAGATCATTACTTTCCAGCTATTGGTGAGTCCTTCTTGTATTTGGAAGAACTCTTTATCCTTTTATTATTATTGAGTATTATATTTATTTTAAGGTAGCCATGGACATGTTATTGGCACCATCTGATAGTGTTAAAGGCTTCATTGACAATGTTTGATGATGTAATTGGAGTAGTTGTCCTTTGAAACTACTTCTTCTTAAGATTATTTCTTTCATTTGATATTGATGATGGTGAGCCCACATAAGTATTCTTATTTTCACTTAAGTCTTCCACTGATGAATAAATGAGTGATGGGACCAAGTGGTTCTCTCGGAGGCCAGCGATGGTTTCTGAGTGTTGGCCACGCCTAGGGTACCCTTTTGGGGTGTGATAAGTTAGATCATCGTCATTGTATGGGGCAGAGTGTTGGCTACTCAAGAACTCTTATGTTAAGAAGAGGCAAGTTGGAGAAATGAGGATATTGAAATAGATGTGTAGGCACACTAGGAGATATAAGATTAGAAATGTGGATATCGAGGACAAGGCGGGGGTGGCCTCTATAGTGGACAAGATAAGGGAAGCAAGACTGAAATGGTTTGAACCAGTAAAGAAGAGATACGCAGATGCCCCTATGAGGAAGTGCAAGAGGCTGGATATAACGGGTATAATGAAAGGTAAAGGTAGATCAATAAAATATTGGGGAGAGGTGATTAGACAGAGCATGGTGTAACTCCAGATTATCAAGGACATGACCTTGGATACGAGGGTATAGAGGTCGCGTATTAGGGTAGAAGGTCAGTAGGTATGGAGTCTTGTCTTGATTTTTGAGTAGTTTAGTCATTTTCTTATAGTGTCTTGCTTTTGATTTCACCATCACTTGTTATTGATTGTATTTATGTTATCACATTATTTTGTGGTTGTTATTGTTTTCTTATTAGTTGCTTGTTTCTCCACTATCATTTTTGCTTTTTTATTATTTTGATATGTTATACTCGAGTTGGGGTCCTCCGAAAATAATTTCTTACCTCCACGAGGTAGGAATACGGTCTGTGTACACTCTATGCTCTTGAGACCCTAGTTGTAGAATTTCACGTATATATTATTATTGTAAGCATCTCCACTATGCCCTCTTAATTTTAAAGAAAATATTATTTAAGGTACTAGTTAACTATTATTTAAAATCAGAAACATATTTAATTAATTGATACTTTGTTGGTTTGAATACTGTATATGTAATGATTTAAGTTTTTTAATTTTATTTTTAACAACAGCATACAAATACAAATGGAATACGATCAAAAATAGGCATTTTTTAAAATTATAATTTGGTTGATATTATGAATTTTTGGTGTTTTTGTGATTTATTTGTGATCACAAATTCATGTATACTTAATTAAAATAGTTAAATTCATGATTTTTAGTTAGTGTACTTCTTGGTGTATGTGTTGGCGGATTTAATTTGGTGTTTTAATCATTATTGGTGAATACACCTTTATGATGGTTAAAAACATGGTTTTTTTGTTGTACGTGTTGGTGGATTCAATAATTTTATAAATAATACATATGTAGTGATGAGGTAGATAAATTTTTTGATTATATTATGATTTATATGTTTATGGTTTTTTTATGGGTTATATACTGATGAACAATTGGTGTATAACGATTTATAGTCATAGTTCATTTTTGGTGTACGTGTTGGTGTATTCAATAATTATACAAATAATACCTATGTACTAATAATGCTATAATTATTTAGATTATAATAAGGTCCATATGATGTATGATTATTGATTTGGTGAATATACTTTTATAATGGTTAAATAAATGATCTTTTTTGGTGTACATGTTGTTAAACTTTAAATATAACACAAATGTAATTATCAATTCGATATGTTTTTGATTATATATTGGTTAATGAGCCTTTGTAACACCAACTTATAATATGAAGCAGGTAAATTGTCAAGACCCAAAATGGGCCGTGAGTGGCACCCACACTTAACCTCCTAGGTGGAAGAATCAACGATACAAACCCCAACTAATAAATATAACAATAACGCGGAAACTTAAATAAATACATTTTCCCCAAAATCTGAAAGTCATCACATGAAGGACATCTATATTCTAAAACTAAGTCTTAAAATGTCAAACACAAAAATAAACAAATAACAAGATATGTCCGAAAACTAAGGACATTAATCCATGACCGAGATAATCCATCACGAGCTAGAAGGATAGCTCACCCCGAAATCTGACTAACTTGAGACTGACTAGAGCTGAGGTCGAGTCAAAGCCAATGGAAGACTCGCTGCACTCCACAAAATAAAACAAAGAAAGATACAAGTAGGGGTTAGTACAGGACAACATGCACTTGTTATGTCGAAAAATGGACAAAGTGCAAAATTAATTTCATCTTTATAAGAAAAAATCAATTTTAGTAAAAAAAAAAGTCGCCACTTAATTTTTTAAAGAAATTAAGAAAACTTAATTTAAAAGACTCTAATAGATTTAAGTCTTAAAAATTTAGAGAAAAAGGGTACGAGGTTCATATTACTATTTTAAGAAGGTTTTAGCACTTAAAATAGCCGCTAACATGCGGTTATCCAACAATTTGAAATTTATTTGACTAACTTTGGAAAATATTAATTTAAAAGAAAACGAAGACTTTGAAATTATTTTTTAGAAAAAAATAAAAAATTTGATATCTAAGCAATCATGAACGACATAAATAAAATAATTATTACAAACCGAATTAATAAAATAATAATAATAAAAAAAAGTAATGAAAATATAAAAATATGGCCCGACACTTAGTTTCTGTACGCCTGGACTAAGCTGTTGGGCCACCTGCGTTTTGGACTTTTGGGCCAATTCTGATGTATATCACAACCGTATATACACTGTATATTGATGCATACAACCAACAGTTTTCTTGTATATCAGATATACATAAAATTATATATCAGTCAATTTTTCTCCAGCGCCTGTAGAAATACTTAGTAAACATGTTAATAATAAATAATATGAATAGTAACAAATAAAATAAAAATAATAACAATAATAATAATAATAATAATACAAAAATAAAAACCATCTTATGAACATGGGAGGCCTTGGAAAGCAACGATAATTTCTTCATCGGTCATTTCAACATGTAACATATAATATATAATGTAAACTAAAATTAAAATTTCCGTCTTTAAAATGGAGAGGCCTCGAAACCCGACGGAAAGATTTTTTCATTGGCCAAAATAAAGTCTGTTACATAAGTAGTAGACATGTAATCATTCCTCCAAATAATAAAAACTATTTAAAACTTATTTGAAAGAAGTGGGTACTAACTTTATTTAAAGTAGTAGGGTACTAACTTTATTTAAAGTAGTAGGGTAATAACTTTATTTAAAGTAGTAGGGTAATAACTTTATTTAAAGTAGTAGGGTAATAACTTTATTTAAAGTAGTAGAGTAATAACTTTATTTAAAGTAGTGGTGAAATAACTTTATTTAAAGTAGTGGGTAATAACTTTATTTAAAGTAGTAGGGTAACAACTTTATTTAAAGTAGTAGGGTAACAACTTTATTTAAAGTAGTTAAAGTAGTAGGGTAATAACTTTATTTAAAGTTGTGGGGTAATA
Organism: Solanum dulcamara; assembly: GCF_947179165.1. Lineage (NCBI taxonomy): Eukaryota > Viridiplantae > Streptophyta > Magnoliopsida > Solanales > Solanaceae > Solanum > Solanum dulcamara. Next base: position 14,213,604 of record NC_077242.1, read on the forward strand.
ACTTTATTTCAAATTTAATAAAGGGAGACAAGATTAATTGTGATAAATGCCAAAATAATTACTACATGCTAGCAAATTTTATAAAAAATATACTATAATAATTTCCTAACAGTCAAATATTTCAATCAACAAATTATGCTCGATTAACAAAATATTAAACATTTTCCAAATCTAAATCAAGAAAATAAAATATCGGTTATCAATTAGCTAATCAAATAGATACCCAAATTAAACGATATGCATTTAGACAATAGCAAATAATAACAATCTCACCGTAAAAAAACTTAATTAAATACAAGAATATAAACATTAACATAATTAAAATGTAAGAATATGAATATGAACATGAACATAATTAAAATGTAAGAACATGAATATGAACATGAAACCTTAATTAAATACAAGAATATAAACATGAACATAATTAAAATGTAAGAACATGAATATGAACATGAATATGAACATGAATATAAACATAAACATGAACATGAACATGAACATGAACAACAACAACAACAACAACAACAAAAACAAAAATAACATAAATATGCTTTGCAATCTTAATCAATTATGAATGAACAAAAATCTTTGAATCTCGAGTTTATCAAATCATTTGGAGCAAAAATAAAGAACTAAAGTGGTGTAGTAACATGTGAACAATATGAATCTTATAAGCAAGAAAATAACAGTAATGGTTAGAATAATTAATCAGCTCAACATTTGTTATGAAAACAAAATCAGTAAAAGGAGTCTAACATGAGAAAAATCTAAATCTTCCAAGCAAGAAAACTTATCAAGAACACCAAACACAAGATGTAATCAACCCAACATATACACAATAATAAAAAAAAATGAACTTTTAGATCTAAAAGAACACAACATATATAGTAAAATAAAGTTAAACGAAACCATACCAAGACGGATTTGTAAAGATCCGTCTTAAACCTCTCGTCTTGTTAGTCTAGCGGCGGCTTGGTGGCTTTTCCTGCGTGGTTCGTCGGAGCTCTCGCCGGAGACGAGTGGAAGAGAAGTATTCGGTGGTATGTAAGAGGAGAGAGATTGAGAGATGAGGGGAGAGAATGGTGAGGAGGGTAACTTGTCTTGTTTTCTCTTTTTGAGAAGATGAAGAGAGTGTAGAGAGAGAGAGATAGTGAAGAAGAGAGTTTTTGAGAGAGGAATAGTTGTTTGATAATGGAAAGAGAAAAGAAGAGATTAGTTTTAGGATTTTTTTTATTATTATTATTTATTTATTTATTTTTATTTTTTATTATTATTATTTATTTTTTTAGAAAAAATTAAAATTTTCAAAAATACAAATCATAATTGAACTAACCTAACTAAAATTGTATTTAGTAAAAAAAATAAAATCTTTTGAGATAATTTTCGAATAATCACATAAATAGTAATCAAAGATATAGTTATATAGAAATGTGTATATTATACTAAAATTTATATAAAGATAAAAATAGTTAAGAATAATATATATATATATATATATATATTTTATTTTTATTTTTATAAAAGCTAATTATTTCAAAATGTTCGAATTCAAAGAAACTTGATAGCTAATTTGCGTTGTGGATGGTCAAAATTGGGTGTCAACAGCACTGAGTAGATATCATCGGCCGACTCAAAATAGAAATCAACATGCATAAAGTAGTAGCGGGAAATCAACCATAGCACTAAACAGGTGGCAACCAACCAGATCAAGTGACAACACAATGAATAATTTCAGAACCAGTCAACAACATCAAGATCACACATGAGGACTCAAGCCTCCACACCACACTTTTTTGAAAAATGAGTTTTGGAGATTGGGTAGTATTAAGTCTATTTGATTTGTTTTTCTTTAATATTACCATGCCAGAACGTGACACCCAATCCAAATATACCGTGTCGAAACGTGACACCCGATCCAAATATATCATTCCGGAATGTGACACCCGATCCAAATATAATTAATTTATCATTCTTCATGATTACATTCCACTTCATTAAAAATATTTCACCAAGCCTTCTTTATTCAAGGCACCATTTTTTTTTATAGGGCAAGTTCAAGATTATGGATTTCATGGCCTTGGGATTTCAGACCAATCACAACAACAATCAACCATCCAAACCACAACAATTAAATGCACAGTAAACTTCACACATTACTCAATGAATATAAATCACTATTAAGAGTCTATATATGATATAGAATAAAAACCATAACCTACATCAACCGAAGAACCGAAGTAAAGTAAGCTAATCCACCAATGTCCTTCCTTTCTTCAATGCCTCAGACCGTTTCCAATCTATCAAATATATAATATTTATAAGTAAACTAGTCTGTATACACCAATATTATTTATATGTTTAACCTAGACCCCACAACTCACCCATCTCTATAATCAATTTCCTAAAACTCAAGCCTAGGATTAAGTCTTAATTCATCCAAATAACACCAAATCATATTCGTATAATACAATATATTTAATAGTTAATGGTTGCAAGAATCTCGACAAGAATCAAACAAAAACTTTAACACAATATTTATAATGATGAGCCAATCATTTCTATATGAGTGTTGTTCCTAATTAGTCACTATTCTATCCCCGCAACAATCAATAATTTCAAAGAAATACACCCACGTTGCGGCAGCAACCAAGAACTCTAAAGAAATAATTTTATTTTCTTATTCCTTTCCAATCCAAATCTGCCCTACTAATCCTTTGCCAAAACTTTATTATTACTATTATTATTTTATATACTGTATGCATAAGAAGAAGAAAAGTATTCAAATCTATATTTCAAGTTACAAAGACAGTAACTTAAATTCAAGAGAGAGCAGACTATTAACCCTCCATCCTACCCTTCTAATCATTATTCTATAATATGCTAATCATTACCCAATAATTATTTATTATTAATCTACCATTAAACTAAATTTTTCCTTGCTCCAAAGTCCACCGTCTTTACTGCAAGTTGACCAAATTTCCTCTTTTTTTCCAATTGTTAATATAATACTAATAAAATCTTCTATCCCCTTTTCTTTCACCATTCAAATTATATAATAATGATAGTTATCACTGTATACATATCACAAACATAAAGAATCTTACCTGGAGACTTTGGTTCTTTTTCCTCTTCGGTGTGCAGTTTGGCCGCACTTTATTTGTAGAAAAGACTTGCATTATATTAACCCTATTAACTTAGTTTAATAAATAAAGTGATATAGGGTATTTAATAAATTGTCACTTTAGCCCACCAATTAAATCAATTATCTAAAGTTACCCCTCAACTAAATAACTATGGTTATCAAATAGTCCAAATACCCATTAAAAATTTACAGAATGAGTCTTTTATGAAATAAAAAGTCCTAGTACTCAAAACGACCTAATGGGTCGTTACAACAGATACCAATTTACCCACCGTTCGTCCCTGAACAGTCAAAAGAAGAGCGAGGGTAGAAAATGGTATCTGACTCGATGAACAAATGTGATATTTTCCACGCATGTCAGCCTCAATCTCCCAAGTGGACTCCTCAACAGGACGATTCCTCCACTGGACCTTCACAGACGCAATCTCCCTTGACCTCAACTTGTGAACCTCCCTATCAAGAATAGCTACAGGCTCCTCCTCATAAGACAAATTCTCATCAAGCAAGACCAAATCCCAGCGAATAATATAGTTTCCATCACCATGATGTTTTTTAGCATAGACACATGAAACACTGGGTGTACTCCAGACAAACCTGGAGGCAAAGGCAATTCATAGGCCACATCTCCAACACGCTTAAGGACTTCAAACGGCCCAATATACCTCAGGCTGAGCTTATATCGCTTACCGAATCTCACCACACCCTTTATCGATGAAACCTTCAATAACATTTGCTCTCCCTCCATAAACTCCATGTCCCTAAACTTTCGGTCTGCATACTCCTTCTGCCTGCTCTGAGCTGCTAGAAGCTTCTCATGAATAAATTTCACCTTCTCTAGTGATTCCCTAAAAAGATCAGTTCCCCAAGGTCTCACCTCAAACGCATCAAACCAACCAATAGGAGACCTACATCTCCTTCCATACAATGCCTCAAACGGAGCCATATCAATACTTGAATGATAGCTATTATTATATGAAAACTCTGCCAAGGGTAGGAACTGATCCTAATGACCACCAAAATCTATTACGCACGCACGAAGCATATCCTCCAGCACTTGAATTGTCCTCTCGGACTGCCCATCGGTCTGAGGGTGAAATGCAGTACTAAGATCCAATTTAGTACCTAACTCAGCATGCAAGGTCCTCCAAAAGTTAGAAGTAAATTGCGTGCCTCTTTCTGATATGATAAAAACTGGAACTCTATGTAATCGAACAACCTCGCGGATATAGAGTTTGGCTAACTTCTCAGCATCATAAGTCACCTTGACTGGAATGAAGTAAGCAGACTTAGTTAACCTATCAACAATCACCCATATCGAATCAAACTTATCCAAGGTCTTTGGAAGGCCGACCACAAAATCTATTGCAATCCTTTCCCACTTCCATTCAGGATTGGGCATTCTTTGAAGTGTCCCTCCAGGCCTTTGGTGTTCATATTTTACCTGCTGACAATTTAAACAATGGGCAACAAAATCAGCAATGTCACGCTTCATTCTGCTCCACCAATAATGTTGTCTCAAATCGCGATATATTTTGGTTGCACCAGGATGTATAGAGTACCTCGAACTATGAGCCTATGCAAGAATAGTCTGGATCAAAGTATCAATACGGGGCACACATACCCGCCCTTTAATCCTCAAGACGCCTTCCTCATCGATCACAGCCTCCTTGGCCTCTCTCTGCAAGACCATATCACGAATCCGGCTCAGCTTCTCATCATCAAACTGCTTTTCTTTAATCTTGTTGAGGAAAGAAGATCTTGCCTCCACACAGGACAAGAATCCTCCTTTCTCCGTTACTTCCAGCCTCATAAAGTCATTAGCCAGAGTTTGAACCTCTCTAGCCAATGGACGTCTGGAAACCTGCAAATGAGCTAAACTTCCCATGCTCTCTGCTTTTCTGCTCAAGGCATCAGCCAATACATTAGCTTTTTCTGGATGATAAAGAATAGTGATATCATAGTCCTTTAGCAATTCCATCCACCTCCTCTGCCTCAAATTCAAGTCTTTCTGAGTAAATACATGTTGTAAACTGCGATGATCTGTATACACTTCACATTTTACCCCATATAGATAATGTCTCCACTGCTTCAATGCAAATACAATCGCAGCCAACTCTAAATCATAAGTGGGGTAATTACATTTATGCACCTTCAATTGCCTTGAAGCGTAGGCAATTATATTTTTCTCCTGCATTAGCACTGCACCTAAACCAGAATATGATGCATCACACTAAACAATGAAATTCTTACCTTCTATTGGCAAGGCAAGAATCGGTGCAGTAGTTAATAAGGTCTTGAGTTTCAGAAAACTCTCTTCACACTCGTCCGACCACACAAATAGAACTTTCTTCTTGGTCAGATTGGTCTGTTGGGAAGCAATAGAAGCAAATCTCTTGACAAACCGGTGATAGTAGCTAGCCAAACCAATAAAGCTCCTTACCTCTGAGACATTAGTGGGTCTTTCCCAACTCTTCTGTAATATCCCCTAAAAACGTTGTATACGATGTTTCAATTTTTGCCTAAACATGATACAGCCTCTGTATTTTGGTCATAACTTTTCATAGAAATATCCAAATTGAGTGATTCAAATTTCTGAGTAACCACAAGATCATTACCTACAACTTTTATGAAGACCATATTTTAAGATTCGGAGGTTAAGTAGGTCAAATAAATTAATCTTTGTAAGGTAGGATGCTGTTACGGAAATGAGTGTTTATAGAAGAAAAATCATATATCACTGTAGGTTTATCCAAATTGGTTGATTCTTGAACGATATGAAACTAGACTTCCATATCTACAATTCTTATGAAGACACCAAATCCTAATAAGGAATTTATCTTATTCAAACGCAGCTCCCAAAAAGAGTATTCTGTCAAAGATAACTCATTTCACCTACCATAGAAAGATCTAGATACATTTGACATCACTCATGACATAAATTGTCCTCCATTTAACATCATCCATGACATCAATATATTCCACTAAATTTTCAGATTTTTATTTATAATTATTTTATTTATTGTTAGGTCATCTTTTCCACCTATAAATACCCACCTTATTTCCTCATTTTATTCATCAAGCTTTCTCAAGCAAATCTTCTCTCTATACACATTCTCAAATATAGTTTTAGTTCTTAGTAGTGAAGAAATACTATTCCGGTGATTCATATATTCCGGGTAGTACACAAAACGTTCCGGCAAGGAGAGAAGCTAGGACTCAAGAGTGTTCATTAAGTCTTCCGGTACCAACTAAAGCTTCGGTTTCCAGGTATGTAAGGTTTCAATGAGAATATTCCTTCCACTCTCATTCTAAATTATTTTGATTATATGATAAATTATGTTTATTTTCTTTAAGCTTTACTCTAAGTTATGTGGGTGTTTATCCATGGGTTCTTCCACCCATGTAGTCCAAAAACTCTTTCAATTAAATATCTTGATTTCAAGTAATATTTTCTTATGTAAATTCTTAATTTTACTTAATAGTATGAATTATGGTTAAACTAATGATTATTGGTCTATTTTGATGCAACATAATTTTATATGTATGAATTGATGGTTTACAAGTAATTCCTCTATTTATCTATTTAAAAGTTCTTGAAATTCATGGTGGGTTGTTTAAATCATGATTTTTAATTAATGGATTTCAAAGTATTTATGTATATTTATTTACATACATATTTGCAAGTTGAAGTGATTTGAACCCACCTAGTTTTACTATGTTTTTAATAAAGTTTGACTTGAAAGCTTTGACTCCAAATAAATATTTATGAAAGCAATATATATGATCAAAAAGAGAGTCTTATGGAATGAAAGAATGATGAAATGATATGAATCATGGATTCTTTATGCAATAAGGACAATTCTTGCATATTTGAATTATCAAATGTTTTAATGAGCTATTCTACCGAATATGATGTTTGAATTCTCAAGTTATATACTATGAATATTTTGAAGTATTAAACTATTCCGTGGGATTGACTTAGCACCGAATGAGGCATTGAGGTGGGATTCGGTAAGAGAATCCTAGTAGCAACCCCTTGTCTCATTAACTATGTGCCAACATAGGAGCCCTTGTAGGCTTAGGCTAATGGATCCATAAATAGCCCTTAAAGTTAAAGTTAAAGAAATGAATGAAGTTGACGGAGTTCTACCTGGCAAGTAGTCTCCCCGGCCAACGTAGGGGATTATGTTGGATTCCATGTAATAGCTCGCATGGTCTTAAATGTCGGTTATGGTTAGCTTCCCACAAAATGAATGTTTTAAAGGATATCCATATGATTTATTATGCATGTATTACATTATGTTCCATATTACATAAATGTTATAATATTTTCTCAATGTTCATGCATCCTTACATACTTAGTACATTCAAAGTACTAACGCATACTCTTTTGCCTACATGATATCACCATGTAGGGATCGGTGCTCCTCCTCGTTCTCCTCCACGTGGCTAGTTGATATTCCATTGAAGACTACTTTTGGTGAGTTCCCATGTTCCGGGAACAATACTCCTTTGTCTTTCTAGCTTATGATATGTTAAGATATTTTATTATGGCATTTCTTCTATTATGATTGAGGGTGAGCTAGGAACTTGTCTTAGCCCCATTAAATCTAATAGTTAGAGGTATTGTTGGACATATGTAAGTTGAAGATTTATTATTATGATTTCCGCTTGTCTATTTATCATCATTACCTATGAAAGGCTAAAAGAATGCTAAGAGGCTTGTTTGAGGTACTTTCGGGTTCCTCATTCGCCATGTCACGTCTAGGCCCTAGGCTTGGGTCGTGACAAACTTGGTATCAGAGCCCGAGGTTTTGAATGATCCTTGGAAGTCCAACATACCGCGTCGAATAGGTTCTTGTTCATGGTTGTGAAGCGCGCCACAATTATGAATAAGAGACTATGAGGCGTTTAGGAAAATTTTCACTTCTTTCAAATTCATGTCATGCCTTAGAGTGTCCTAAGCTTTCCTTTAACTAACGACCCATTTTGTGTTCTCTAGATAATGACTCGTGGAAGACCACCTCGAAGAGCAAGGGTTGACGATGAGGACCAAACTCCTCCGATTCCTAATGCCCAACATCATGAGGACGGGGTAACCCATGCCGAGTTTCGCAGTGTTATTACTTTGTTAGCTCAAGTCGTAGCTAACCAAGGGAATCTAGGTGTTCCTTCTCCCCAAATGCAAAATCCAGCCTCTAGGATTCGGGATTTCCAAAGGATGAATCCACCCGAGTTCGATGGTTCTAAACTAGATGAGGACCCTATGGAGTTCATTAATGAGGTGTACCGGATTGTGGCTATCATGGGTGTGCCACCAAATGAGAAGGCCGAGCTAGTGGCCTATCAACTCAAAGGTGTGGCTCGAGTATGGTACGAACAATGGATTGTTGAGAGGGATGAAGAAATAGGGTCGATAGGATGGGAAGAGTTCAAAGGTGCCTTCCTAGACCGCTTCTTCCCATTAGAGCTAAGGGAGGCCAAAATCCAAGAGTTCATCAACCTCCGTTGTAACATCTCCTAAAAACGTTGTATACGATGTTTCAATTTTTGCCTAAACATGTTACAGCCTCTGTATTTTAGTCATAACTTTTCATAGGAATATCCAAATTGAGTGATTCAAATTTCTTAGTAACCACAAGATCATTACCTACAATATTTATGAAGACCATATTTTAAGATTCGAAGGTTAAGTAGGTCAAATAAATTAATCTTTGTAAGGTAGGATTCTGTGACGGAAATGAGTGTTTATAGAAGAAAAATCATATCTCACTGTAGGTTTATCCAAATTGGTTGATTCCTGAACGATATGAAACTAGACTTCCATATCTACAATTCTTATGAAGACACCAAATCCTAATAAGGAATTTATCTTATTCAAATGTAGCTCCCAAAAAGAGTATTCTGTCAAAGATAACTCATTTCACCTACCATAGAAAGATCTAGATACATTTGACATCACTCATGACATAAATTGTTCCCCATTTAACATCATCCATGACATCAATATATTCCACTAAATTTTCAGATTTTTATTTATAATTATTTTATTTATTCTTAGGTCCTCTTTCCCACCTATAAATACCCACCTTATTTCCTCATTTTATTCATCAAGCTTTCTCAAGCAAATCTTCTCTCTATACACTTCTTTACACATTCTCAACTATAGTTTTAGTTCTTAGTAGTGAAGAAATACTATTCCGGTAATTCATATATTCCGGGTAGTACACAAAACGTTCCGGCAAGGAGAGAAGCTAGGACTCAAGAGTGGTCATTAAGTCTTTCGGTACCAACTAAAGCTTCGGTTTCCAGGTATGTAAGGTTTCAATGAGAGTATTCCTTCCACTCTCATGTCTAAATTATTTTGATTATATGATAAATTATATTTATTTTCTTTAAGCTTTACTCTAAGTTATGTGGTGTTTATCCATGAATTCTTCCATCCATGTAGTCCAAAAACTCTTTCAATTAAATATCTTGATTTTAAGTAATATTTTCTTATGTTAATTCTTATTTTTACTTAATAGTATGAATCATGGTTAAACTAATGATTATTGCTCTATTTTGATACAACGTAATTTTATATATATGAATTTATAGTTTGCAAGTAATTCCTCTATTTATCTATTTAAAGGTTCTTGAAATTCATGGTGGGTTGTTTAAAGCATGATTTTTAATTAATGATTTTTAAAGTATTTATGTATATTTAATTACATACATATTTGCAAGTTGAAGTGATTTGAACCCACCTAGTTTTACTATATTTTTAATAAAGTTTGACTTGAAAGCTTTGACTCCAAATAAATGTTTATGAAAGAAATATCTATGATAAAAAAAAGGAGTCTTATGAAATGAAAGAATGATGAAATAATATGAATGATGAATTCTTTATGCAATAAGGACAATTCTTGCATATTTGAATTATCAAATGTTTTAATGAGCTATTCTACCGAATATGATGTTTGAATTCTCAAGTTATATACTATGAATATTTTGAAGTATTAAACTATTCCGTGGGATTGACTTAGCACCGAATGAGGCATTGAGGTGGGATTCGGTAAGGGAATCCTAGTAGCAACCCCTTGTCTCATTAACTATGTGCCAACATAGGAGCCCTTGTAGGCTTAGGCTAATGGATCCATAAATAGCCCTTAAAGTTAAAGTTAAAGAAATGAATGAAGTTGACGGAGTTCTACCCGGCAAGTAGTCTCCCCGGCCAACGTAGGGGGTTATGTTGGATTCCATGTAATAGCTCGCATGGTCTTAAATATCGGTTATGGTTAATTTCCCACAAAATGAATGTTTTAAAGGATATATATATGATTTATTATGCATACATTAAATTATGTTCCATATTACATAAATGTTTTAATGTTTCCTCAATGTTCATGCATCCTTACATACTTAGTACATTCAAAGTACTAATGCATACTCTTTTGCCTACATGATATCACCATGTAGGGATCAGTGCTCCTCCTCATTCTCCTCCACGTGGCTAGTTGATATTCCATTGAAGACTACTTTTGGTGAGTTCCCATGTTCCGGGAACAATACTCCTTTATCTTTCTAGTTTATGATATGTTAAGATATTTTACTATGGAATTTCTTCTATTATGATTGAGGGTGAGCTAGGGACTTGTCTTAGCCCCGTTAAATCTAATAGTTAGAGGTATTGTTGGACATATGTAAGTTGAAGATTTATTATGATTTCCGCTTGTTTATTTATCATCATTACCTATGAAAGGCTAAAAGAATGCTAAGAGGCTTGTTTGAGGTACTTTCGGGTTCCTCATTCGCCATGTCACGTCTAGGCCCTAGGCTTGGGTCGTGACAAACTTGGTATCAGAGCCCGAGGTTTTGAATGATCCTTGGAAGTCCAACATACCGCGTCGAATAGGTTCTTCTTCATGGTTGTGAAGCGCGCCACAATTATGAATAAGAGACTATGAGACGTTTAGGAAAATTTTCACTTCTTTCAAATTCATGTCGTGCCTTAGAGTGTCCTAAGCTTTCCTTTAACTAACGACCCATTTTGTGTTCTCTAGATAATGACTCGTGGAAGACCACCTCGAAGAACAAGGGTTGACGATGAGGACCAAACTCCTCCGATTCCTAATGCCCAACATCATGAGGATGGGGTAACCCATGCCGAGTTTCGCAGTGTTATTACTTTGTTAGCTCAAGTCGTAGCTAACCAAGGGAATCTAGGTGTTCCTCCTCCCCAAATGCAAAATCCAGCCTCTAGGATTCGGGATTTCCAAAGGATGAATCCGCCCGAGTTCGATGGTTCTAAACTAGATGAGGACCCTATGGAGTTCATTAATGAGGTGTACCAGATTGTGGCTATCATGGGTGTGCCACCAAATGAGAAGGCCGAGCTAGTGGCCTATCAACTCAAAGGTGTGGCTCGAGTGTGGTACGAACAATGGGTTGTTGAGAGGGATGAAGAAATAGGATCGATAGGATGGGAAGAGTTCAAAGGTGCCTTCCTAGACCGCTTCTTCCCATTAGAGCTAAGGGAGGCCAAAATTCAAGAGTTCATCAACCTCCGTCAAGGGAGTATGAGCGTGAGGGAGTATGCTCTCAAATTCACTAAGTTGTCAAAGTATGCTCCTTTTATGGTCTCCGACCCAAGAGCTAGGATGAGCAAGTTTATTTCCGGTGTCTCAAGCTTGGTGTCCAAGGAGTGCAAAACGGCCATGTTGGTTAAGGAGATAGACATCTCTCGGTTAATGACTTACACAGAACAAATCGAAGAATAGAAGCTTAGAGAGAGATCAAGGGGGTTCAAAAAGGCTAGAATGGATGGTGGAGGATTTAACCCTCAAAGGTCCGATCATGGTAACAATGGCAAAGGTCAAGGTGGGCAACGATTTGTGGGACAAGGTTCCACCAATACTCCTCCTCCAAAGTTCAACAAGGACAAGAGTGGTAAACCAATGATTCTAAGAGAGAATGTTGCTACTCAAACTTTCCCCACTTGCAAGAAGTGTGGAAGGACTCACAAAGGGGAATGCTTAGCCGGCTCCAATGCATGCTTTAAGTGTGGCAAGCTGGGCCACCATGCTAAGGATTGTAGAGATGGTGGTGGTAGGACTCAAGGACAAATTGCTCATGGTCAACAAGTCCAAGGAGGTGTCCAACGCACCAACCACTTTTATGCCTTGCATGGGAGACAAGAGGTTAAGGATACACCCAATGTCATTACCGGTATGTTAAAGGTCTTTTCTTTTGATGTGTATGCACTATTAGATCCGGGTGCAAATTTATCTTTTGTTACTCTATTCCTTGCTAATAGATTTGATGTTTTACCTGAAATGTTATTAGAGCCCTATTTGGTGTCTACCCCCGTTGGTGAGTCAATTATTGCTAGAAAGGTCTATAGGGGTTGCCTTGTGTCTATCTTGCATAAATTTATTCCTTGTGATCTCATTGAGCTTAACATGATAGATTTCAATGTCATTCTTGGGATGGATTGGTTACATGCATCTTATGCTTCCATAGATTGTAGGAATCGTCGAGTCAAGTTCCAATTTCCAAATGAGCCTGTTATTGAATGGCAGGGTCGTGATTCGGTGGTGAAGGGTCAGTTTATTTCTTATCTTAAGGATTGCAAAATGATTTCTAAGGGATGTATTTACCACATTGTGAGGGTTAGGGATGTCAACTCCAAAAGTCCTTCTCTTGAGTCAGTTCCTATAGTCAATGAATTCCCCGATGACCTTCCTGGTGTCCCTCCCGAAAGGGAAGTTGATTTTGGTATCGATCTCCTCCCCGATACCCAACCTATCTCTATTCCTCCTTACCGCATGGCCCCAGCAGAATTGAAAGAGCTGAAGGAACAATTAAAGGACTTGTTAGAGAAGGGGTTCATAAGACCAAGTATTTCGCCATGGGGTGCTCCCATTCTATTTGTAAGAAAGAAGGATGGGTCACTTCGAATGTGCATAGACTACCGGCAATTAAATAAGATGACCATTAAGAACAAGTACCCACTCCCTAGAATAGATGACTTGTTTGATCAATTGCAAGGGGCAAGTCACTTCTCCAAGATCGACCTTCGGTCCGGCTATCACCAACTACGGGTAAGGGAGTGTGACATTCCCAAAACAGCCTTTCGAACAAGGTATGGTCACTATGAGTTTGTGGTGATGAGTTTTGGGTTGACGAATGCACCGGCGGTATTTATGGACTTGATGAATAGGGTGTTCAAACCTTACCTTGATACCTTTGTAGTAGTCTTCATTGATGATATTTTAATTTACTCTCGGGGTGAGGAAGAACATAAAAATCACTTGAGAGTTGTGCTTCAAACATTGAGGGATAGACAATTATTTGCAAAATTTAGTAAGTGTGAATTTTGGTTAAAGGAGGTAGCATTTCTTGGTCACGTAGTGTCCGGTGATGGAATCAAGGTTGATCCTAAGAAAATAGAGGCAGTCAAAAATTGGCCTAGACCATTATCTCCTTCAGACATTAGGAGCTTCTTAGGTCTAGCCGGGTACTATAGACGGTTCGTCAAAGGTTTTTCTTCCATCTCATCTCCTATGACAAAATTGACCCAAAAGAAATCCAAATTCATATGGACAAATGAGTGTGAGAAGAGTTTCCAGACCTTAAAAGATCGACTTACCTCTGCTCCTATTTTGACTCTCCAGAAGGATTAGAAGGGTTTGTAGTTTATTGTGATGCTTCAAAGATTGGTTTAGGTTGTGTCTTAATGCAAAAAGGCAAGGTAATAGCCTATGCTTCTAGGCAATTAAAGGTGCATGAGCGCAACTACCCTACCCATGACCTTGAATTGGCGGCTGTTGTTTTTGCTCTGAAGATTTAGAGGCATTACCTCTATGGGGTGCATGTGGATGTCTATACTGATCATAAGAGTCTTCAATATGTGTTTACCCAAAAGGACCTTAATCTAAGGCAAATGAGGTGGCTAGAACTCCTTAAGGACTATGACATGAGTGTGCACTATCATCCGGGTAAAGCCAATGTGGTTGCTGATGCACTTAGTAGAATATCTATGGGGAGTATGGCCCATGTGGATGAAAGTAAGAGGGAGTTGGTGAAAGATGTTCACCGATTGGCTAGATTAGGGGTGAAGTTGTGTGGTACTAATGATGGGGGTATGGTTGTTCAAAATAGGTCTGAATCCTCTTTGGTGGTGGATGTTAAATCCAAGCAAGATCTTGACCCAAAGTTTATCGAGTTAAAGAAGTTGGTAAAGGAAAAGAAGATAGAGGTCTTTTCCCAAGGGGGAGATGGGGTACTGTACTATTAAGGTCGGATATGTGTTCCAAATGTTGATGGCTTAAGGAGTTTGATAATGATGGAGGCTCATAATTCTACATACTCCATTCATCCCGGTTCAACGAAAATGTACCGAGACTTAAAGAAGTTGTATTGGTGGGGTGGCATGAAGAAGGACATAGCAAGGTTTGTGTCCGAATGTACGAATTGCCAACAAGTGAAGGCCGAACATCAAAGGCCGGGTGGCCTAGCCCAAGACATTGAAATCCCAACTTGGAAGTGGGAAGATGTGAATATGGATTTTGTAGTGGGTTTGCCTCATACCCGGAAGCGTCATGACTCAATTTGGGTAATTGTTGATAGAATGACTAAGTCAGCTCACTTCCTACAGGTTAAAACTTCCTATAGTGCCGAAGACTATGCCAAGTTGTATATTCGGGAGTTGGTGAGGTTGCATGGTGTGCCATTATCCATTATTTCGGATCGTGGTACCCAATTCACTTCTCACTTCTGGAGATCATTTCAAAAAGGCCTCGGTACTAAGGTAAAGTTGAGCACAGCATTCCATCCTCAAACGGATGGACAAGCCGAAAGGACGATTCAAACACTAGAGGATATGTTAAGGGCTTGTGTGTTGGAGTTTAAAGGGAATTGGGATGATCATCTACCTCTCATCGAGTTTGCCTATAATAATAGTTACCACTCAAGTATTGAGATGGCACCGTTTGAGGCTTTGTATGGGAGACGATGTAGATCACCGGTTGGTTGGTTCGAAGTAGGTGAGATGACCTTGTTGGGCCCCGATTTGGTACTTGATGCTTTAGAGAAGGTGAAGATCATTAGAGAAAGGTTGAAGACGGCTCAAAGTCATCAAAAGTCCTATTCTGACACTAGAAGAAGGGATCTTGAGTTTAATGTGGATGATTGAGTGTATCTGAAGGTTTCACCCATGAAAGGTGTGGTTCGATTTGGTAAGAAAGGGAAATTGAGCCCTAGATATGTAGGGCCTTATAGAATCATGAGACGTGTTGGTAAGGTTGCATATGAGTTGGAATTACCATTGGAAATGGCCATGGTTCATCCGGTGTTTCACGTGTCTATGTTGAAAAAACATGTGGGTGATCCTAGTTCCATTGTACCTATGGGAGTAGTGAATATTGAAGAAAACTTGACCTATGAAGAAGTTCCTGTGGAAATTTTGGACCGGCAAGTTAAGAGATTGAGGAACAAAGAAATTGCATCTGTTAAAGTCCTTTGGAGGAATCAACAAATAGAAAGTGCAACATGGGAAGCGGAAGCGGATATGATTAAGAGATACCCTCATCTTTTCCCCTCTACCCAAACCTAAGGTATTAAGTTGTCCTTGCTCAATTACTTGAAATCCTTACATTTCAACTTTCCTTGTCATATGCTTGCAAAATTATGAAATATATTTTAAACGATATTTTAAATTACACTGTTGCATTAATGATAGGTTGTTTGTTAATACTCTACTCTACTCAAGCTAAGTCTTTTCTCATTCGAGGACGAATGTTCCCAAGGGGGAGATAATGTAACATCCCCTAAAAACGTTGTATACGATATTTCAATTTTTGCCTAAACATGATACAGCCTCTGTATTTTGGTCATAACTTTTCATAGGAATATCCAAATTGAGTAATTCAAATTTCTTAGTAACCACAAGATCATTACCTACAATATTTATGAAGACCATATTTTAAGATTCGGAGGTTAAGTAGGTCAAATAAATTAATCTTTGTAAGGTAGGATTCTGTGACGGAAATGAGTGTTTATAGAAGAAAAATCATATCTCACTGTAGGTTTATCCAAATTGGTTGATTCCTGAACGATATGAAACTAGACTTCCATATCTACAATTCTTATGAAGACACCAAATCCTAATAAGGAATTTATCTTATTCAAATGTAGCTCCCAAAAAGAGTATTCTGTCAAAGATAACTCATTTCACCTACCATAGAAAGATCTAGATACATTTGACATCACTCATGACATAAATTGTTCTCCATTTAACATCATCCATGACATCAATATATTCCACTAAATTTTCAGATTTTTATTTATAATTATTTTATTTATTCTTAGGTCCTCTTTCCCACCTATAAATACCCACCTTATTTCCTCATTTTATTCATCAAGCTTTCTCAAGCAAATCTTCTCTCTATACACTTCTTTACACATTCTCAACTATAGTTTTAGTTCTTAGTAGTGAAGAAATACTATTCCGGTAATTCATATATTCCGGGTAGTACACAAAACGTTCCGGCAAGGAGAGAAGCTAGGACTCAAGAGTGGTCATTAAGTCTTTCGGTACCAACTAAAGCTTCGGTTTCCAGGTATGTAAGGTTTCAATGAGAGTATTCCTTCCACTCTCATGTCTAAATTATTTTGATTATATGATAAATTATATTTATTTTCTTTAAGCTTTACTCTAAGTTATGTGGTGTTTATCCATGAATTCTTCCATCCATGTAGTCCAAAAACTCTTTCAATTAAATATCTTGATTTTAAGTAATATTTTCTTATGTTAATTCTTATTTTTACTTAATAGTATGAATCATGGTTAAACTAATGATTATTGCTCTATTTTGATACAACGTAATTTTATATATATGAATTTATAGTTTGCAAGTAATTCCTCTATTTATCTATTTAAAGGTTCTTGAAATTCATGGTGGGTTGTTTAAAGCATGATTTTTAATTAATGATTTTTAAAGTATTTATGTATATTTAATTACATACATATTTGCAAGTTGAAGTGATTTGAACCCACCTAGTTTTACTATATTTTTAATAAAGTTTGACTTGAAAGCTTTGACTCCAAATAAATGTTTATGAAAGAAATATCTATGATAAAAAAAAGGAGTCTTATGAAATGAAAGAATGATGAAATAATATGAATGATGAATTCTTTATGCAATAAGGACAATTCTTGCATATTTGAATTATCAAATGTTTTAATGAGCTATTCTACCGAATATGATGTTTGAATTCTCAAGTTATATACTATGAATATTTTGAAGTATTAAACTATTCCGTGGGATTGACTTAGCACCGAATGAGGCATTGAGGTGGGATTCGGTAAGGGAATCCTAGTAGCAACCCCTTGTCTCATTAACTATGTGCCAACATAGGAGCCCTTGTAGGCTTAGGCTAATGGATCCATAAATAGCCCTTAAAGTTAAAGTTAAAGAAATGAATGAAGTTGACGGAGTTCTACCCGGCAAGTAGTCTCCCCGGCCAACGTAGGGGGTTATGTTGGATTCCATGTAATAGCTCGCATGGTCTTAAATATCGGTTATGGTTAATTTCCCACAAAATGAATGTTTTAAAGGATATATATATGATTTATTATGCATACATTAAATTATGTTCCATATTACATAAATGTTTTAATGTTTCCTCAATGTTCATGCATCCTTACATACTTAGTACATTCAAAGTACTAATGCATACTCTTTTGCCTACATGATATCACCATGTAGGGATCAGTGCTCCTCCTCATTCTCCTCCACGTGGATAGTTGATATTCCATTGAAGACTACTTTTGGTGAGTTCCCATGTTCCGGGAACAATACTCCTTTATCTTTCTAGTTTATGATATGTTAAGATATTTTACTATGGAATTTCTTCTATTATGATTGAGGGTGAGCTAGGGACTTGTCTTAGCCCCGTTAAATCTAATAGTTAGAGGTATTGTTGGACATATGTAAGTTGAAGATTTATTATGATTTCCGCTTGTTTATTTATCATCATTACCTATGAAAGGCTAAAAGAATGCTAAGAGGCTTGTTTGAGGTACTTTCGGGTTCCTCATTCGCCATGTCACGTCTAGGCCCTAGGCTTGGGTCGTGACATCCGTCAAGGGAGTATGAGCGTGAGGGAGTATGCTCTCAAATTCACTAAGTTGTCAAAGTATGCTCCTTTTATGGTTTCCGACCCAAGAGCTAGGATGAGCAAGTTTATTTCCGGTGTCTCAAGCTTGGTGTCCAAGGAGTGCAAAACGGCCATGTTGATCAAGGAGATGGATATCTCTCGGTTAATGACTTACGCAGAACAAATTGAAGAAGAGAAGCTTAGAGAGAGATCAAGGGGGTTCAAAAAGGCTAGAGTGGATGGTGGAGGGTTTAACCCTCAAAGGTCCGATTATGGTAACAATGGCAAAGGTCAAGGTGGGCAACGATTTGTGGGACAAGGTTCCACCAATACTCCTCCTCCAAGGTTCAACAAGGACAAGAGTGGTAAACCAATGATTCCAAGAGAGAATGTTGCTACTCAAACTTTCCCTGCTTGCAAGAAGTGTGGAAGGACTCACAAAGGGGAATGCTTAGCTGGTTCCAATGCATGCTTTAAGTGTGGCAAGCTGGGCCACCATGCTAAGGATTGTAGAGATGGTGGTGGTAGGACTCAAGGCCAAATTGCTCATGGTCAACAAGTCCAAGGAGGTGTCCAACGCACCAACCGCTTTTACGCCTTGCATGGGAGACAAGAGGTTGAGGATGCACCCAATGTCATTACCGGTATGTTAAAGGTCTTTTCTTTTGATGTGTATGCACTATTAGATCCGGGTGCAAATTTATCTTTTGTTACTCCATTCCTTGCTAATAGATTTGATGTTTTACCTGAAATGTTATTAGAGCCCTATTTGGTGTCTACCCCCGTTGGTGAGTCAGTTATTGCTAGAAAGGTCTATAGGGGTTGCCTTGTGTCTATCTTGCATAAAGTTATTCCTTGTGATCTCATTGAGCTTGATATGATAGATTTCGATGTCATTCTTGGGATGGATTGGTTACATGCATCTTATGCTTCCATAGATTGTAAGAATCGTCGAGTCAAGTTCCAATTTCCAATTGAGCCTGTTATTGAATGGCAGGGTCGTGATTCGGTGGTTAAGGGTCAGTTTATTTCTTATCTTAAGGCTCGCAAAATGATTTCTAAGGGATGTATTTACCATATTGTGAGGGTTAGGGATGTCAACTCCAAAAGTCCTTCTCTTGAGTCAGTTCCTATAGTTAATGAATTCCCCGATGTCTTTCCTGATGACCTTCCCGGTGTCCCTCCCGAAAGGGAAGTTGATTTTGGTATTGATATCCTCCCCGATACCCAACCTATCTCTATTCCTCCTTACCGCATGGCCCCAGCAGAATTGAAAGAGCTGAAGGAACAATTAAAGGACTTGTTAGAGAAGGGGTTCATAAGACCAAGTATTTCGCCATGGGGTGCTCCCGTTCTATTTGTAAGAAAGAAGGATGGGTCACTTCGAATGTGCATAGACTATCGGCAATTAAATAAGATGACCATTAAGAACAAGTACCCACTCCCTAGAATAGATGACTTGTTTGATCAATTACAAGGGGCAAGTCACTTCTCCAAGATCGACCTTCGGTCCGGCTACCACCAACTACGGGTAAGGGAGTGTGACATTCCCAAAACAGCCTTCCGAACAAGGTATGGTCACTATGAGTTTGTGGTGATGAGTTTTGGGTTGACGAATGCACCGGCGGTGTTTATGGACTTGATGAATAGGGTGTTCAAACCTTACCTTGATACCTTTGTAGTAGTCTTCATCGATGATATTTTAATTTACTCTCGGGGTGAGGAAGAACATAAAAATCACTTGAGAGTTGTGCTTCAAACATTGAGGGATAAACAATTATTTGCAAAATTTAGTAAGTGTGAATTTTGGTTAAAGGAGGTAGCATTTCTTGGTCACGTAGTGTCCGGTGACGGAATCAAGGTTGATCCTAAGAAAATAGAGGCAGTCAAAAATTGGCCTAGACCATTATCTCCTTCAGACATTAGGAGCTTCTTAGGTCTAGCCGGGTACTATAGACGGTTCGTCAAAGGCTTTTCTTCCATCTCATCTCCTATGACAAAATTGACCCAAAAGAAATCCAAATTCATATGGACAGATGAGTGTGAGAAGAGTTTCCAGACCTTAAAAGATCGACTTACCTCTGCTCCTATTTTGACTCTCCCAGAAGGATTAGAAGGGTTTGTAGTTTATTGTGATGCTTCAAAGATTGGTTTAGGTTGTGTCTTAATGCAAAAAGGCAAGGTAATAGCCTATGCGTCTAGGCAATTAAAGGTGCATGAGCACAACTACCCTACCCATGACCTTGAATTGGCGGCTGTTGTTTTTGCTCTGAAGATTTGGAGGCATTACCTCTATGGGGTGCATGTGGATGTCTATACTGATCATAAGAGTCTTCAATATGTGTTTACCCAAAAGGACCTTAATCTAAGGCAAAGGAGGTGGTTAGAACTCCTTAAGGACTATGACATGAGTGTGCACTATCATCCGGGTAAAGCCAATGTGGTTGCTGATGCACTTAGTAGAATATCTATGGGGAGTGTGGCCCATGTGGATGAAAGGAAGAGGGAGTTGGTGAAAGATGTTCACCGATTGGCTAGATTAGGGGTGAAGTTGGGTAGTACTAATGATGGGGGTATGGTTGTTCAAAATAGTTCTGAATCCTCTTTGGTGGTGGATGTTAAATCAAAGCAAGATCTTGACCCAAAGTTTATCAAGTTAAAGAAGTTGGTAAAGGAAAAGAAGATAGAAGTCTTTTCCCAAGGGGGAGATGGGGTTCTATACTACCAAGGTCGGATATGTGTTCCAGATGTTGATGGCCTAAGGAGTTTGATCTTGATGGAGGCTCATAATTCTAGATACTCCATTCATCCTGGTTCAACAAAAATGTACCGAGACTTAAAGGAGTTGTATTGGTGGGGTGGCATGAAGAAGGACATAGCAAGGTTTGTGTCCGAATGTACAAATTGTCAACAAGTGAAGGCCGAACATCAAAGAGCGGTGGCCTAGCCCAAGAAATTGAAATCCCAACTTGGAAATGGGAAAATGTGAATATGGATTTTGTAGTGGGTTTGCCTCATACTCGGAAACGTCATGACTCGATTTGGGTAATTATTGATAGAATGACTAAGTGAGCTCACTTCTTACCGGTTAAAACTTCCTATAGTGCCGAAGACTATGCCAAGTTGTATATTCGGGAGTTGGTGAGGTTGCATGGTGTGCCATTATCCATTATTTCGGATCGTGGTACCCAATTCACTTCTCACTTCTGGAGATCATTTCAAAAAGGCCTCGGTACTAAGGTAAAGTTGAGCACAGCATTCCATCCTCAAACGGATGGGCAAGCCGAAAGGACGATTCAAACACTAGAGGATATGTTAAGGGCTTGTGTGTTGGAGTTTAAAGGGAATTGGGATGATCATCTACCTCTCATCGAGTTTGCCTATAATAATAGTTACCACTCAAGTATTGAGATGGCACCGTTTGAGGCTATGTATGGGAGACGATGTAGATCACCGGTAGGTTGGTACGAAGTAGGTGAGATGACCTTGTTGGGCCCCGATTTGGTACTTGATGCTTTAGAGAAGGTGAAGATCATTAGAGAGAGGTTGAAGACGGCTCAAAGTCGTCAAAAGTCCTATTCTGACACTAGAAGAAGGGATCTTGAGTTTAATGTGGATGATTGGGTGTATCTGAAGGTTTCACCCATGAAAGGTGTGGTTCGATTTGGTAAGAAAGGGAAATTTAGCCCTAGATATGTAAGGCCTTATAGAATTGTGAGACGTGTTGGTAAGGTTGCATATGAGTTGGAATTACCATTGGAAATGGCCATGGTTCATCCGGTGTTTCACGTGTCTATGTTGAAAAAACATGTGGGTGATTCTAGTTCCATTGTACCTATGGCAGTAGTGAATATTGAAGAAAACTTGACCTATGAAGAAGTTCCTGTGGAAATTTTGGACCGGCAAGTTAAGAGATTGAGGAACAAAGAAATTGCATCTGTTAAAGTCCTTTGGAGGAATCAACAAATAGAAAGTGTAACATGGGAAGCGGAAGCGGATATGATTAAGAGATACCCTCATCTTTTCCCCTCTACCCAAACCTAAGGTATTAAGTTGTCCTTGCTCAATTACTTGAAATCCTTACATCTCAACTTTTCTTGTCATATGCTTGCAAAATTATGAAATATATTTTAAATTACACTGTTGCATTAATGATAAGTTGTTTGTTAATACTCTACTCTACTCAAGCTAAGTCTTTTCTCATTCGAGGACGAATGTTCCCAAGGGGGAGATAATGTAATATCCCCTAAAAACGTTGTATACGATGTTTCAATTTTTGCCTAAACATGATACAGCCTCTGTATTTTGGTCATAACTTTTCATAGAAATATCCAAATTGAGTGATTCAAATTTCTGAGTAACCACAAGATCATTACCTACAACTTTTATGAAGACCATATTTTAAGATTCGAAGGTTAAGTAGGTCAAATAAATTAATCTTTGTAAGGTAGGATGCTGTTACGGAAATGAGTGTTTATAGAAGAAAAATCATATATCACTGTAGATTTATCCAAATTGGTTGATTCTTAAACGATATGAAACTAGACTTCCATATCTACAATTCTTATGAAGACACCAAATCCTAATAAGGAATTTATCTTATTCAAACGCAGCTCCCAAAAATAGTATTCTGTCAAAGATAACTCATTTCACCTACCATAGAAAGATCTAGATACATTTGACATCACTCATGACATAAATTGTCCTCCATTTAACATCATCCATGACATCAATATATTCCACTAAATTTTCAGATTTTTATTTATAATTATTTTATTTATTGTTAGGTCATCTTTTCCACCTATAAATACCCACCTTATTTCCTCATTTTATTCATCAAGCTTTCTCAAGCAAATCTTCTCTCTATACACATTCTCAAATATAGTTTTAGTTCTTAGTAGTGAAGAAATACTATTCAGGTGATTCATATATTCCGGGTAGTACACAAAACGTTCCGGCAAGGAGAGAAGCTAGGACTCAAGAGTGTTCATTAAGTCTTCCGGTACCAACTAAAGCTTCGGTTTCCAGGTATGTAAGGTTTCAATGAGAGTATTCCTTCCACTTCATGTCTAAATTATTTTGATTATATGATAAATTATGTTTATTTTCTTTAAGCTTTACTCTAAGTTATGTGGGTGTTTATCCATGGGTTCTTCCACCCATGTAGTCCAAAAACTCTTTCAATTAAATATCTTGATTTCAAGTAATATTTTCTTATGTAAATTCTTAATTTTACTTAATAGTATGAATTATGGTTAAACTAATGATTATTGGTCTATTTTGATGCAACATAATTTTATATGTATGAATTGATGGTTTACAAGTAATTCCTCTATTTATCTATTTAAAAGTTCTTGAAATTCATGGTGGGTTGTTTAAATCATGATTTTTAATTAATGGATTTCAAAGTATTTATGTATATTTATTTACATACATATTTGCAAGTTGAAGTGATTTGAACCCACCTAGTTTTACTATGTTTTTAATAAAGTTTGACTTGAAAGCTTTGACTCCAAATAAATATTTATGAAAGCAATATATATGATCAAAAAGAGAGTCTTATGGAATGAAAGAATGATGAAATGATATGAATCATGGATTCTTTATGCAATAAGGACAATTCTTGCATATTTGAATTATCAAATGTTTTAATGAGCTATTCTACCGAATATGATGTTTGAATTCTCAAGTTATATGCTATGAATATTTTGAAGTATTAAACTATTCCGTGGGATTGACTTAGCACCGAATGAGGCATTGATGTGGGATTCGGTAAGAGAATCCTAGTAGCAACCCCTTGTCTCATTAACTATGTGCCAACATAGGAGCCCTTGTAGGCTTAGGCTAATGGATCCATAAATAGCCCTTAAAGTTAAAGTTAAAGAAATGAATGAAGTTGACGGAGTTCTACCTGGCAAGTAGTCTCCCCGGCCAACGTAGGGGGTTATGTTGGATTCCATGTAATAGCTCGCATGGTCTTAAATGTCGGTTATGGTTAGCTTCCCACAAAATGAATGTTTTAAAGGATATCCATATGATTTATTATGCATGTATTACATTATGTTCCATATTACATAAATGTTATAATATTTTCTCAATGTTCATGCATCCTTATATACTTAGTACATTCAAAGTACTAACGCATACTCTTTTGCCTACATGATATCACCATGTAGGGATCGGTGCTCCTCCTCGTTCTCCTCCACGTGGCTAGTTGATATTCTATTGAAGACTACTTTTGGTGAGTTCCCATGTTCCGGGAACAATACTCCTTTGTCTTTCTAGCTTATGATATGTTAAGATATTTTATTATGGCATTTCTTCTATTATGATTGAGGGTGAGCTAGGAACTTGTCTTAGCCCCATTAAATCTAATAGTTAGAGGTATTGTTGGACATATGTAAGTTGAAGATTTATTATTATGATTTCCGCTTGTCTATTTATCATCATTACCTATGAAAGGCTAAAAGAATACTAAGAGGCTTGTTTGAGGTACTTTCGGGTTCCTCATTCGCCATGTCACGTCTAGGCCCTAGGCTTGGGTCGTGACATCTTCACTGCTTCAATCTTTTGGGGATCCACCATCACTCCATCCTTGGAAACCACGTGCCCTAAGAAAGACACTGAATCAAGCCAGAAGTCACACTTGGAGAATTTGGCATATAACCTTTTCTCCCTTAACAATTCCAGAACAATCCTCAGATGCTCTTCATGTTCTTTTCTGCTCTTTGAGTAGATTAATATATCATCAATAAAAACAATAACAAAGAGATCCAAATATGGCTTAAAGATTCCATTCATCAGACTCATGAAAGCAACAGGTGCATTTGTAAGCCCAAAAGACATTACTAAGAATTCATAGTGTCCATACCTGGTTCGAAAAGCAGTCTTCGGTATATCTGTTGCCCGTATTTTCAGTTGATGGTAACCAGACCTCAAATCAATTTTTGAGAAAACACAAGCACCCTCCAACTGATCGAATAAGTCATCAATGCGGGGAAAGGGATACCTATTTTTAATAGTCACCTTGTTCAGCTACCTGTAGTCTATGCACATACGAAGGCTACCATCCTTCTTCTTCACAAATAAGACTGGAGCACCCCAAGTAGAGGCACTCAGTCTAATAAAACCTTTACCCAGCAACTCCTGAAGTTGGACTTTCAACTCCCTCAACTCAGCCGGGGCCATTCTATAAGATGGAATGGAAATAGGGCGAGTGTCGGGCTCCAGGTCGATATAAAAATCTATATCCCTATCAGGTGGCATACCAGGTAAGTCTACGGGGAAAACATCTATAAACTCACGTACTATCGAAATAGACTCAATCGATGGCACTTCAGAACTATCATCCCTGAGATGTGCTAGGAAGGCTAAACAACCTTTACTCACCAACCTTTTAGCATGAAGAAAAGAGATAATCCGAACTGGGGCGGGAAGATAGTCACCCTCCCACACCAACTGATCCATCCCAGGCTTGGCTAATGTCACAGTCTTAGCATTGTAGTCTAAGATAGCAAAATTTGGAGAGAGCCAAGTCATACCCAAGATTATATCAAAGTCAACCATCTCCAGAATAATCAAATCTATATAAGTTCTGCTCCCTACAAAAGTCACAAGACAAGACCTATACAATTTCTCAACTAGCACAGACTCACCAACAGGTGTAGAAACACGAATAGGCATGTCAAGTAAGTCACAATGTAAATCAAGTCCATCAGCAAATGCGGAAGATACATAAGAAAATGTAGATCCAGGATCAAATAATATGAAGGCCAAGCTATCGCAGACCAGAAGAGTACCTGTGATAACAGCATTGGATGCCTCTGCCTCTGACCTCCTGGGGAAAGCATAACAATGGGCTCTGTCACCTGTCTGACCATTTCCCATGCTGGGTTGTACTCTAGTAGTTCCAACCTGCCCGCCACCCCGGTTGGAATGGCGACCACCACGACCTTGACCACCACGTCCTCCAGAATGACGGCCCCTCCTATAGCCGTCGCCTCCACCTCTAACTGTTGGGGCTCTATAACCCTGGTCATGCCAAGTCTGACTCTATCTTGGACAATATTTTCTGATATGCCCAGGCTCACCACATCCGTAACAAGTCTTAGGGTCAAGAATGGGTCTTTGTGAAGACGAAGAAGACTGAAGATAACCCCCAAAATTAGAAAAGGGTTGACTAATCTTTAACGGACCTCCATCTGAAACCTGTAATGAAGACTGAATAGCACGGGTCGAATAATCTCCAGAACTCTGTCCTCTGGAGTAAGAACCACTAAACTCACCTCCCTTATGAAACTTCTTGAACGTTGTCTCTTTAGCGAAGTTATCTGGCTTCACCCCCTCCATCTCTATCACAAAATCAACCACTTCCTGAAAAGATTTTACTGAAGCAGCAACTTGTAAAGTTGGAATCTGTAAATCTGACCTCAATCCCTTCACAAAGCGGCGAATCCTCTCTTTTGGACTGAAGCAAAGTTGAGTAGCATATCTGGCTAAAGCACGAAACTTGGCCTCATAAGCGGCAACAGACATCCTCTCCTGCTCTATATTCAGGAACTCGTCTCTCCTCCTGTCTCTTAAGGTCTGGGGAATATACTTCTCCATAAAACAGTCAGAAAAGGTTGCCCAGGTCATAGGTGGTGCCTCTGCTGGTCGGCACTCCATATGAGACCGCCACCACATTTTGGCGTCTCCTTGAAACTGGTATATCACAAACTCAACACCAAATCACTCTACTATATCCATTTTATGAAGCATCTCATGACAATCAACAAGGAAATCATAGGCATCCTCAGATTCAGTACCCCTGAAGACTGGGGGTTTCAACTTCAAGAACTTAACAAAGAGATCATGCTGGTCACTAGGCATTACTGACCCTGTAGTCAATTGAGGAAGCATGTTTGTTCCCAATGAAGCAGTGATGCGGGGAGCCACAACAGCTGCATGCTGAACTCTTAGAATATGAGGTGCTGGGGGAGCTTGTCCCTGATCGGATAACCCACTGAGATAAGTGAGAACCTGGTGGATCATCTCTGGAGTAGGCTGGGGTGGTGCTTCTCTCTCATGAACCAGTTCCTCCTCTACCTCAACATCATCTCTAACTACCTCATCAACTGGTGGAGGGTCGCTGCTCTCTCCCTGGCTGGCCCAGCTATCTGGACCCTGCCCCTGGTGGGCTTTCTCCCGCGGCCTCTCGTTGCTACTCTTCCTTTGCCTACAGCCCCAATGGCTGGCTCAGGTGCTCTTGTTTCTCTAGTTCTAACCATCTGCGAAAGTAAAGTGAAGAAGGTCAGATACTAATTTGTATCACCTAGATACCAATTGGATTCAAGTAATAGCATGAAAGAAAGAAGGAATAGAGTTTTCCTAAAGTCCCGTAGCCTCTCAAAGAAAAACTAAATTCGTCCCCGTACTGTTCCACAAGACTCTACTAGACATATCCTTGTGTGATGAGATCACTGAACCTAAAGCTCTGATACCAAGTTTGTCACGACCCAAAATGGGCCGTGAGTGGCACCCACACTTAACCTTCTAGGTGGGAGAACCAACGATACAAACCCCAACTAATAAATATAATAATAACGCAGAAACTTAAATAAATATGTTTTCCCCGAAACCTGAAAGTCATCACATGAAGGACATCTATATTTTAAAACTAAGTCTTAAAATGTCAAACACAAAAATAAACAAATAACAAGATATGTCCAAAAACTAAGGACATTATTCCATGACCGAGATAATCCATCACGAGCTAGAAGGATAGCTCACCCCGAAATCTGACGAACTAGAGACTGACTAGAGCTGAGGTCGAGTCAAAGCTGATGGAAGACTCGCTGCACTCCACAAAATAAAACAAAGAAAGATACAAGTAGGGGTTAGTACAGGACAACATGCACTGAGTAGATATCATCGGCCGACTCAAAATAGAAATCAACATGCATAAAGTAGTAGCGGGAAATCAACCATAGCACTAAACAGGTGGCAACCAACCAGATCAAGTGACAACACAATGAATAATTTCAGAACCAGTCAACAACATCAAGATCACACATGAGGACTCAAGCCTCCACATCACACTCTTTTGAAAAATGAGTTTTGGAGATTGGGTAGTATTAAGTCATTTTGATTTGTTTTTCCTTAATATTATCATGCCGGAACGTGACACCCAATCCAAATATACCGTATCAAAATGTGACACCCGATCCAAATATATCATGCCGGAATGTGACACTCAATCCAAATATAATTAATTTATCATTCTTCATTATTACATTCCACTTCATTAAAAATATTTCACCAAGCCTTCTTTATTCAAGGAACCATTTTTTTTGATAGGGCAAGTTCAAGATTATTGATTTCATGGCCTTGGAATTTCAGACCAATCACAACAACAATCAACCATCCAAACCACAACAATTAAATGCACAGTAAACTTCAAACATTACTCAATGAATATGTCACGACCCAAGCCTAGGGCCTAGACGTGACATGGCGAATGAGGAACCCGAAAGTACCTCAAACAAGCCTCTTAGCATTCTTTTAGCCTTTCATAGGTAATGATGATAAATAAACAAGCGGAAATCATAATAAATCTTCAACTTACATATGTCCAACAATACCTCTAACTATTAGATTTAACGGGGCTAAGACAAGTCCCTAGCTCACCCTCAATCATAATAGAAGAAATTCCATAGTAAAATATCTTAACATATCATAAACTAGAAAGATAAAGGAGTATTGTTCCCGGAACATGAGAACTCACCAAAAGTAGTCTTCAATGGAATATCAACTAGCCACGTGGAGGAGAATGAGGAGGAGCACTGATCCCTACATGGTGATATCATGTAGGCAAAAGAGTATGCGTTAGTACTTTGAATGTACTAAGTATGTAAGGATGCATGAACATTGAGGAAACATTAAAACATTTATGTAATATGGAACATAATTTAATGTATGCATAATAAATCATATAGATATCCTTTAAAACATTCATTTTGTGGGAAATTAACCATAACCGACATTTAAGACCATGCAAGCTATTACATGGAATCCAACATAACCCCCTACGTTGGCCGGGGAGACTACTTGCCGGGTAGAACTCCGTCAACTTCATTCGTTTCTTTAACTTTAACTTTAAGGGCTATTTATGGATCCATTATCCTAAGCCTACAAGGGCTCCTATGTTAACACATAGTTAATGAGACAAGGGGTTGCTACTAGGATTCCCTTACCGAATCCCACCTCAATGCCTCATTCGGTGCTAAGTCAATCCCACGGAATAGTTTAATACTTTAAAATATTCATAGCATATAACTTGAGAATTCAAACATCATATTCGGTAGAATAGCTCATTAAAACATTTGATAATTCAAATATGCAAGAATTGTCCTTATTGCCTAAAGAATTCATCATTCATACCATTTCATCATTCTTTCATTTCATAAGACTCCCTTTTTGATCATAGATATTTCTTTCATAAACATTTATTTGGAGTCAAAGCTTTCAAGTCAAACTTTATTAAAAATATAGTAAAACTAGGTGGGTTCAAATCTCTTCAACTTGCAAATATGTATGTAAATAAATATACATAAATACTTTGAAATCCATTAATTAAAAATCATGCTTTAAACAACCCACCATGAATTTCAAGAACCTTTAAATAGATAAATAAAAGAATTACTTGCAAACCATCAATTCATACATATGAAATTATGTTGCATCAAAATAGACCAATAATCATTAGTTTAACCATGATTCATACTATTAAGTAAAATTAAGAATTAACATAAGAAAATATTACTTGAAATCAAGATATTTAATTGAAAGAGTTTTTGGACTACATGGGTGAAAGAACCCATGGATAAATACACACATAACTTAGAATAGAGCTTAAAGAAAATAAGCATAGTTTATCATATAATCAAAATAATTTAGGCATGAGAGTGGAAGGAATACTCTCATTGAAGCCTTACATACCTGGAAACCGAAACTTTAGTTGGTACCGAAAGACTTAATGAACACTCTTGAGTCCTAGCTTCTCTCCTTGCCGGAACGTTTTGTGTACTACCCGGAATATATGAATTACCGGAATAGTATTTCCTCACTACTAAGAACTAAAACTATATTTGAGAATGTGTAAAGAAGTGTATAGAGAGAAGATTTGCTTGAGAAAGCTTGATGAATAAAATGAGGAAATAAGGTGGGTATTTATAGGTGGGAAAGAGAGACCTAACAATAAATAAAATAATTATAAATAAAAATCTGAAAATTTAGTGGAATATATTGATGTCATGGATGATGTTAAATTGAGGACAATTTATGTCATGAGTGATGTCAAATGTATCTAGATCTTTCTATGGTAGGTGAAATGAGTTATCTTTGACAGAATACTCTTTTTGGGAGCTGCGTTTGAATAAGATAAATTCCTTATTAGGATTTGGTGTCTTCATAAGAATTGTAGATATGGAAGTCTAGTTTCATATCGTTCAAGAATCAACCAATTTGGATAAACCTACAGTGAGATATGATTTTTCTTCTATAAACACTCATTTCCGTCACAGCATCCTACCTTACAAAGATTAATTTATTTGACCTACTTAACCTCAGAATATTAAAATATGGTCTTCATAAAAGTTGTAGGTAATGATCTTGTGGTTACTCAGAAATTTGAATCACTCAATTTGGATATTTCTATGAAAAGTTATGACCAAAATACAGAGGTTGTACCATATTTAGGCAAAAATTGAAACATCGTATACAACGTTTTTAGGGGATGTTACAGAATATCAATCACTATTAAGAGTCTATATATGATATAGAATAAAAACCATAACCTACATCAACCGAAGAACCGAAGTAAAGTAAGCTAATCCACCAATGTCTTTTCTTTCTTCAATGCCTTAGACCGTTTCCAATCTATCAAATATATAATATTTATAAGTAAACTAGTCTGTATACACCAATATTATTTATATGTTTAACGTAGACCCCACAACTCACCCATCTCTATAATCAATTTCCTAAAACTCAAGCCTAGGATTAAGTCTTAATTCATCCAAATAACACCAAATCATATTCGTATAATACAATATATTTAATAGTTAATGGTTGCAAGAATCTCGACAAGAATCAAACAAAAACTTTAACACAATATTTATAATGATGAGCCAATCATTTCTATATGAGTGTTGTTCCTAATTAGTCACTATTCTATCCCCGCAACAATCAATAATTTCAAAGAAATACACCCACGTTGCGGCAGCAACCAAGAACTCTAAAGAAATAATTTTATTTTCTTATTCCTTTCCAATCCAAATCTGCCCTACTAATCCTTTGCCAAAAATTTATTATTACTATTATTATTTTATATACTGTATGCATAAGAAGAAGAAAAGTATTCAAATCTATATTTCAAGTTACAAAGACAGTAACTTAAATTCGAGAGAGAGCAGACCATTAACCCTCCATCCTACCCTTCTAATCATTATTCTATAATATGCTAATCATTACCCAATAATTATTTATTATTAATCTACCATTAAACTAAATTTTTCCTTGCTCCAAAGTCCACCATCTTTACTGCAAGTTGACCAAATTTCCTCTTTTTTTCAAATTGTTAATATAATACTAATAAAATCTTCTATCCCCTTTTCTTTCACCATTCACATTATATAATAATGATAGTTATCACTCTATACATATCACAAACATAAAGAATCTTACCTGGAGACTTTGGTTCTTTTTCCTCTTCGGTGTGCAGTTTGGCCGCACTTTATTTGTAGAAAAGACTTGCATTATATTAACTCTATTAACTTAGTTTAATAAATAAAGTGATATAGGGTATTTAATAAATTATCACTTTAGCCCACCAATTAAATTATTTATCTAAAGTTACCCCTTAACTAAATAACTATGGTTATCAAATAGTCCAAATACCCATTAAAAATTTACGGAATGAGTCTTTTATGAAATAAAAAGTCCTAGTACTCAAAACGGCCTAATGGGTCGTTACATAAATATATAGATTATAAGATTGAAGGAGTAATATTTGATGCAAACACCAAATACGAAGGATGGAGTGTATGCATGTAATTCATAACTCGGCCTTAAACATACAATCGAAGGGCTTTCATCACATCTATTGGATTGATTCAGCCTAGGGCTCTTTCTAGTGGAGATAGTTTCCATGGTGTTATTTCTCTTTAACCCTTTAAAAAAAATCTGATAAACTTGAACAACTCAACAATGGAGGTATCAAATTTTTTTTTTGGAAATTAACGATGAACTTGTAAAGAGAGAGAAAATAAATTCTGAAAATTAACGATGAACTTATAAAGAAAGATAATTTTTTTTTTTACAAATATCGAAAAGATATTATTAAAGTGGCTAAAAACTGCATTGATGGTAATAAAAGGAGAGATAAACGTTTTACCTTTGACATAACCAATGTAAAAGATATAATTGAAACTATATTAATAGGCTGCTATTAATGAATATAAAAATAAAGAGAGAGAAAAGAGTTTTATTCTGATTGGAAATTCAAAGAATCATTAATTATCAAACCCCTAAAAATTAGCACGTTGATCAATAAAAAATGAGGAAAAACAAAATTAATAAAAATATATAAAAATAATTTCGAGGTGGATAAAAACTACATTGATGTAATAAGAGGAGAAATAAACTTTCTACCTTTGATATAACCAATGTAAAAATATAATTGAGACTACATTAATAGGCCGCTATTAATGAATATAAAAATAAAAAGAGAGAAAAGAGTTTTATTCTGATTAAAAATCTAAAGAATCATTAATTATGAAACCCCCTAAAAATTAACAAGTAAATCAATAAAAAATGAGAACAACAGAATTAATAAAAATATATAAAATTAATTTTGAAAATTAATTTAACCATTATAGAACTGTTCGTAACTTTGCACTCTAAAGTCTATTGTGTTTATGTCATCCACCGCCCCCTTACATCCTTTTTTATGGACTAGATACATAGAGCTGTGCTAGCTCGAGTCCAATACATATTTTTTTAGAGAAAATTATACAAAATAGACCTGATTGTGAAACTATTTACCCAAATTGGATTCAAGCCAAACTATTTACCCTTAATAGACTTATGACCCAAACTATTTACCCTCTTTCTCTCTTTTAATTTCGTGCATGACGTCATGCTGAAGTTAGCATCACTGCTATGAAATAATTCTCTGTGATACTCCATCGGTATATTGATACCATATAGGATTGAGCTTAATTCTCTGTGATACTCCGTCGGTATATTGATATCATATCGGTATCATATAAAATTGAACTCTTTTTTAAGAAATAAAAATAAAATAATGAATAGAAAATTATTAAAATCACAATCTTATTTATTAAACTCTAAATTAGTAAATATATTCTTTGAGATACTTCGTCGGTATATTGATACCATATTGGTATCATATACGACTGAGTTTAATCCTCTGTGATACTCCGTCGATATATTAATACCATATCAGTATCATGTAGGGTGGCGTTGATGTCAGCATGACGTCACTTTTCCCTTTTTGGGATATAAGTGGTATTTTCCTCTTTTTTATATCAATTTATGTGGCACAATTAGAATTTGAAGAGTCATTCAAATTTTTATATGGTATTTAAATATTTTAAGTTGTTAATTATTATGATTTATAATACTTTTTATATTATAAAATAAATTAACTTAGCAAAACAAGAATAAAGGAAGATATAAAGATAGAGTTAAGAGAATTATTGTATCTGTGTATCATAAATTGCATAAGAGCAATGGATATTTATAGCCACTACAAAGGAAGCAAAATGGAAAAGTTGGGGGACAAAGTTGGGTGGAAAAGTTAGGATAGGTGGAGGAAAATAAAGTGGACATGGACAACTACCAATTTTTGTACAACACTCCCCCTTGGATGTCCACGTGTAATGTGCCTCATTAAAAACTTTACAAGAAATAATATACATAGTTATCCTGAACACCCATAGATGTTGTGCCTCGTTAAAACCTTACTAGGAAAAACTCAGTGGGAAAAAAGCCTAGTGAAGGAAAAAGAGTATACATATCTGGTAATACACCTTGAGTGCTGCCTCATTAAAATCCTTACCAGAAAAATTCAATAGGACAAAACCTTGGTTAAGGAAAAAAAGAGTACAACGCATATTTTACTCCCTCTGATGAAAACTTCATTTGATATTTTGGAGACGATGCATTCCAATCTTATATCTTAGCTTCTCAAAAGTTGATTTTGATAATGCCTTTGTGAATAAATCTGCAAAATTATCACTCGAACGAATTTGTTGTACATCAATTTCACCATTCTTCTAAAGATCATGTGTGAAGAATAATTTTGGTGAAATATATTTCGTTATGTCTCATTTTATTAAGCCACCCATTCAATTGAGTTATGCACGCAGCATTGTCTTCGAATATAACTGTGGGTACTTTAATATCATTTTTCAAGCCGCATCTTTCTTTTGATGAAATTTATCATTGATCTCAACCACACACATTCTCTACTTGATTCATAAATTATTATTATCTCTGCATGATTTGAAGAAGTGGAAACCATAGTTTGCTTTGTTGAATGACATGATATAGTTGTACCACCATATGTAAATAAGTAGTTTGTCTGCGATCGACCTTTATGGAGATCAGACAAATATCCTGCATCTGCATAATCAATTAATTCTGAAGTAGATTTATTTGAGTAGAATAATCCCATATCAGTGGTCCCTCGAAGATATCTGAATATATGCTTAATTCCATTCCAGTATCTTCGTATTGAATAAGAACTAATTCTTCCTAACAAGTTTACAGACAAAGCTATATCTAGTCTAGAATTGTTGGCTAGATACATTAATGTACCAATATCACTAAGAGATGGTATTTCAGCACCAACAAGTTCTTCATCATTTTCATGAAGTCGAAATAGATCTTTAGTAATATCAAGAGATCTTACAACAATTGGGGTACTCAGTGGATGTGCTTTATCCATGTAAAATCTCTTTAAAATATTTTTAGTATATGTTGATTGATAGACAAATATCCCATTTGCAAAATATTCAATTTGTAGACCAAGACAAAAATTTGTCTTTCCGAGGTCTTTCATTTCAAATTTCTTTTTCTAACTTTTTACTTCCTTTGAAAGTTCTTCAGGAGTTTCGATAATATTCAAATCATCAACATATACAACTATTATGACAAATTCAGATCTAGACCTTTTCATAAAGACACAAGGGCAAATTGGATCATTGTTATATCCTTCTTTTAGCAAATATTTGCTAAGACGATTGTACCACATTCACCCTAATTATTTCAGCCCATATAAAGATTTTTGAAATTTTATTGAACAAGTTTCCCAGGAATTTTTATAAATTTCAGGCATTTTAAATCATTCAGGATTTTTCATAAAAATATTATTGTCTAGAGAGCCATATAAATAGGTTGTAACATCATCCATTAGATGCATGCTAAGCTTTTCACGAACTGCCAGATTTATAAGATACTTGAAAGTAATTGCATTTATAAGATACTTGAAAGTAATTGCATACACCACAGGAGAATATGTTTCCATATAATCAATGTCAGGTCTTTACAAAATTTCATGTGCCACAAGTCGTGCTTTATTTCTTACGACTTCATTTTTCACATTTTATTTTCGCACAAAGTCCCATTTGTACCCTACTAGATTTATACCTTCAGGTCTTCGGGACTATCGATTTGAAAACTTCACATTTTTCAAGCGAAGCTAATTCAACTTGAATTGCATCTTTCTAGTTTGGCCAATCATTTCTCTGTCTACATTCCTCTATTTTGTTGCATATTTCAATAGCAACATTATATGCAAAATTATTATCGATAATTATATTATTTCGGTTACATATTTTTTCTGATGAGACATAATTTATTGAAATTTCTTCATTATTTTCAGGCGCCTCAACCTCTTCCAGGGTTTTATCAATTGTTATGTCTTCTCGCTCTTCTTGAGCAGGTTCTTTCATATTATGATCATCTTCATTGTTAGCTCTTTTTCTTTTTTGAGGATTTTATCTTTGAAATTGATCGATCTATCACGTTTTAAGTGTGGTTTAGACTCATTTGCATTAATTAATTGTTCTACTGGGACATCAACTCGAATTAAAGCATTAGCACCTAGAATATGAGAATTAGTAACTCTTGATAGATCAGTGAATGCATCTGACAGTTGATTTGCAATATTTTGCAAATGGATTATCTTTTGAACTTTTAATTCACATTTATTTATATGAGGATCTAAATGAGACAGTGATAATGCATTTCAATCTATTTCCTTTTTCAGTTGCTTATTTTCTCCCCCTAATATTAAGTATACTAATTTATCAAAATGACAATCAACAAATCTTGCAGTAAATAAATCTCCAATCATAGGTTCCAAATATTTTATGATAGAAAGAGATTCATACCCAACATATATCCCCAATCTTCTTTGGGGTCTCATCTTTGTGCGTTGTGGTGGAGCAATTGGAACATATAATGTACATCCAAATATTCTAAGATGGGAAATGTTCGGCTCCTGACCAAAAGCCAATTGTAATATGGAGAATTTATGATAACTTATGGGTCTGATCCGCACAAGACTTGTTGTATGCAAAACCCACAATGAAATGAGAAGTTTTGTTCTCATAAGCATTGGTCTAGCAATTAATTGAAGGCGTTTAATCAATGATTCTGCTAGATCATTTTGAGTATGAACATGAGAAACCGAATGCTCAACTATTATCCCAGTGAAAAAATAATAATCATTAAATACTTGAGATGTGAACTCACCATCATTATCAAGATAAATTATCTTTATTGCATAATCTGGACATTGTTCTCTTAACTTAATTATTTGAGCAAGTAATCTCGAAAATGTCATATTACGAGTTGATAATAAGTACACATGTGACCGTCTTGTAGATGCATCTATTAAAACCATATAATATTTAAATGGTCCATATAATGGGTGAATGGGCCTACATATATCACCTTGTATACGCTACAGAAATGTTGGGGATTCAATTTCCACTTTGATTACTAATGGTCTAATAATCAATTTGCCTTGAGAACATACAACACAAAAAAATTCTTTAAATTGAAGAATCTTAAGATTCTTCAAAAATTGCTCATGTGAACTCTCAATTATTTTGCGCAACATATTAGAATCGGGATGGCCCAACCGGTCATGCCAAATAATAAAATCATTTGAGTTAGTAAACCTTTGATTTACTATGACATGTGTTTCAACCATGCTAATACTTGTGAAGTATAAGCCGGATGAAAGAGCGGGTAACTTTTCAAGTATAAAATTTTTGCCCGACATCATTGTAGTAATATAAAGATATTCATTTTTTTCATCATTTGTAGTCTCAATAAGATAGTCATTTTGACGAATATCTTTGAAACTTAATTAGTTTCTTTGAGACTTAGTGCAATATAAAGTTTCATTAATTGTCAAATTTGTACCTCTGATAAGTACAACTTTAACTTTTCTGGATCCTTCAATTAATCTTGTACTACTAGATATTGTATTAACATTAGCTTCTTTCATAATCAAATAAGAGAAATATTTCTTATCTCTTAAAATAGTGTGTGTTGTGGCACTATCGATAAGACACATATCATCATAATTAATTTTGGATCCAACTGATGACTGGAAATTTCCATATTCTTCATAAACAAAAAGATACATTATAAGAAAACGTGAAAAACTAATTTACGAATGACAACATAATATCAAACATAATGGAAAAACAATAACTATTTTTATCATATTTATCCCTAGTTAAATGATTAAATCTTCAGTCAATATTCATAAAGTCTTCAGCTTCCAAATAAGTAATATTTGGGAGACCTTCAAAATCATCATCTTTATAAGAAAAAATTGTCTTAATATCTTCATATTTATTTGAGGAAGTTGTTTCATTATCATCATTCCGAAAATTCAAGTGTGCCTCCACATTATTATCTCTTCTTTTTAGAGAGGCTTGATACAGTTTCACAAAATGATGGGGCGTACGACATTCATTGCCCAATGACCCTTCATACCACACCGGTGGTAAATATTGGCTTTATCCTTAGAAGGATTATTTTGAGAAACTTTATTGTTCTCATGTTTATTTACACCATGATGACGATAATTGTTTCGTCCTCTACTACGTCCTTGCCCATGTCCATGACCACGGCCATGACCACGATAATTATTGTCTTGATTTAAACTGATTATGTGCTGCTATAACATTCACTTCAGGGAATGGAGCAGACCTAGTGCGACGGACTTCATGATTTTTTATTAGCAAAGTATTATTCTGCTTAGCCACAAGTAGGCATGTAATTAATTCAGAATATTTCTTATACCCTTTTTCACGATATTGTTTTTGTAGTAACACATTCGAAACATGAATAGTGGAAAAAAATTTCTCAAGTAAGTCATCATCAGTGATAGTATCTCCACATAATTTTAACATGGAACTTACCTTGTGAATATCAGAATTATACTTTGTCACAGTTTTAAAATTTTAAAATCGAAGGTGTATCCAGTCATATCAAGCTTTTGGTAACACCGTAAGTTTTAGGTGGTGATATCGATCATTCAAATTATACCATAATTTAAGAGGATCTTTCACAGTTAAATATTCAGTTTTTAATCCTTCATGAATATGATGACGGGAAAAAATTATGGCATTTGCTTTATCTTGGCTTGATGCTTTATTTTTTTGTTTAATAGTATCACCAAGACCTTTAGCGCCAAGGTGAATTTCAGCATCAAGAATCCATGACAAATAATTTTTTTTCGGTAATGTCAAGTGCCACAAACTTAAGTTTTGATAAATTTAACATGATAAAAATTGAGATAAAAATTAATTTAGAAATAACAAAAACAACTAAAATTAAATTTCTTCAGTAGATATACCTGATATAGAAGTTAATTTATCTGGAGAAAATTAGAGTTTTGTGCTGATAACGTATTATGAAATAAATTAACTTATCAAAACAAGGATGAAGGAAGACAGAAAGAGGGAGTTAAGAGAATTATTGTATCTGTGTATCATAAATTGCATAATAGCAATGGCTATTTATAATCACTGCAAAGGAAGAAAAATGGAAAAGTTGGGGGGCAAAGTTGGGTGGAAAAGTTGGGATAGGTGGAGGAAAATAAAGTGGACATGGACAGCCATCAATTTTTGTACATCATTTTATATATTTTCATACATATTACTCTCTCTGTCCTAATTTACGTGGCATAAATAGAATTTCAAGAGTCAACTAAATTTTTTATGTCTTTAAATATTTCAAATTATTAATTGTTGTGATTTATTCTATTTTTCACATCATTTTCAGATATATGTTACTTTTTTCTCAATTTATGTGGCTCTGATAAAGTTGCGAGAGCCAATCACATTTTTTATGTCTTTTAATATTTTAAACTGTTAATTATCATGATTTATAGTAGGCTAGAAACAGATGTGTCGATGAAAAGGTGTCTGCTTCTAAAGTATTCTATGTTATGATTTATAATTGATCGCATTACCTAATAATACATGTTTTACTTTCTTAAACTTTATATCAAATCAAAATCAAGCAAATATTACTATGAAAGGAGCCAACACAGCACGTGGCACCAAAAATTATTGTACATTTTATTTATTATTTATTAAAAATAAAGGTTTTCACTATTCTATTTATTAAAAGTGAAGGTTATGATGCGTAATACACATAATCGGATTCGGATTGGCTAGTAAGCCTTATAGGTTGTGACAAAAACACCCTTCAGTTCAACTTTAATTTCTACAACCTCACATGTTGATCATGACATGTGTGCTTGAAGAGTCTTTTATATATGTATAATATAATGCTTAATAACACAAAATGCCGGTAAAAATATAGAGAACTTTTAATATTATTACTATTACTCTTCCCATTCCATTTCTTTGACACTTTTTCCCATATCAACTTGCTTTAAAAAGAATGACAAGATTTTATATTTTCTCAATCGGAGGCTTGCCACGTAGAATATTTTTAAGAGAGAAAGTTTTAAGTATCTTGAGTCAGTAATTCAGAAAAGTGAAGACATCGATGATGATG
Source organism: Solanum dulcamara (assembly GCF_947179165.1). NCBI lineage: Eukaryota > Viridiplantae > Streptophyta > Magnoliopsida > Solanales > Solanaceae > Solanum > Solanum dulcamara. The sequence continues at coordinate 14,254,012 of NC_077242.1, forward strand.
TCACACATCACATTGGATCGACATAAATGAAATGAGGCTTGCCTGTGGAATCTTAGGTGATAATTACTAAGCTACCACTTAAAGTTTAAGGTAAGTTCTACAGAGTGGTGGTTAGACCATCCTTGTTGTATGGGGTAGAATGTTGGCTAGTCAAGAACTCACATGTCCGAAAGATGCATGTTGCAGAGATGTGAGTGTTGAGATGGATGTGTGAGCATACTAGGTGCAACAAGATGAGGAATGAGATTATATGGTAGAAGATAAGAGTGGCCTCTGTGGCGTACAATATGAGGGAAGCAAGACTGATATGGATTGGGCATTTGAAGAGAAGGTGCATATATGCCCCAGTGAGGAAGTGCGAAAGTCTAGTTGTAGGGGATACGTGGAGGGTAGAGTAAGGCCAAAAAAGTATTGGGAGTGGTGCTTAGGGGATATGTAGAGGGTAGAGGTAAGCCAAAAAAGTGTTAGAGAGTGGAACTTAGATAGGATATGGTGAAACTTCATATTACCAAAGACATGACTCTAGATAAGAAGGAGTACCAGAGGTCGCGTTTTAGGGTAGAAGGTTTGTAGGGGTAGAGTTTTGTCTTGGCTTGCATTCGTTATCTATCTTCATACGTGTAACAGCCCAAAAATTTTATAACTAAGAGCTGAACCATTCTTCGTATGCATATAGGCCCGAACTCGATGACTTATAAGTTCTGCATAGATGTTAAGATCCTTTCCTCGGTATTTGAAATTTATTGGATGTGGTTTAGGGTCATAAGGAACCTCAAACAACAAGTCAAGTTCAAAGCATTCCTATCGGCTAAGTTTTCTCATGAGTTCATATAAGGGTCAACTTCAAATGATCATATTTCTCATCTATAAAGAGTTAGGTAGCCCATGACCTATCAAATTAAAGATATCTGAGTCTTCTTTCCAAAGCCATTAAGTTGCATCATTCAGAGTTTGGAGTAGAAAGTTATGGTTGTTTTACTGAAGTATATCTGGACTGGGCAATTCGACAAAATGGGGGTGCATCGCCGATTGAGCTCGCTGAATAGACCCGAAAAATGCCAAAAGCAATTATTTTAAGAGATCTAAAGCTCCCCTTCGGCGGTTCACCGAATAGGTCAGTGATGGGACCTCCAGATCGCTGATTTGGTCAATAGGACTCATTAAAAAGTCATATTTTTTCAATTTTTATGGTTTTCTTATCGTTCCTACAAGGGTATTCTTGACCTTTTACCCTAATTAACTTCTCTAAGTCTATCGTATGACCTAATAACCTCCCAATTCATTCTAAACCCTCAAAGAATCAAATTCATATGTTCTAATTTATTTCAAGAGGAGAAAAAATTAGGGTTTCAAAAGCATTCATCGAGTTCTTCAAAGTTCGTCAAGAATTTAATTATTTCAGGTATGTAAGGCTACCATAATGTTGGACTAAGTTCGTCCTTGTGCCCTACATCTCTATATAGTCAAGTTGAGTTTCAAGATTGAGTTTTTAATTCCAATAATACAAATTCTTGAATTTCTATATAATTCTATAGTGTTCTTGTGTATATTCAATTATATATTGATGATTTTCATGAGTTGAGTTTTGAGATTATGGATTCATGGTTGCATTCACATGAACCCTAATTGAGTTTTTTCTTAAATATTTTATGCACTGTTTTGAGTTAAAGAATTATTATTTATATCATATAATTGAGCAAGAGTTTGAGCATGAGTTAAGTTTGAGAAGTCTTTAATTATTATTTTGAGTATGAGTTAAGTTAAGTTTGAAAAGTCTTTAATTATTATTTTGAGCCTGAGTATTCAGAGTATAAATGAGTTGAGTTTTAATACACTTAAGCATCTATTTTTTAGATTGAGTTGAGAAGCTAAAGTATATTTTTAAATGCATTATTGAGTTGAGATGTTATATATCTTAAAGAGAAGACATGAGTTGAGAAAAATTGAGTTTTGAGTTAAGTCCAAAAGAGTCTAAATGAGTTAATTGAGTAAATACACTCATTTGAGTTATGAGCATAATAAATTAAATTTTGGGAGTAGTATTGAGCACCAATTTGGGTAAGAGTATAGAGCAACTCGAACCCCATAAACTACGTAGTCAACGTAGGATAGGATCATACCATTCATTCGGATGACTCCTCATTGTCTAAAAAGAGGACTTTTATTGGAATCAGAGATGAGTTTACGTCCCTTACCCTGGCAAGGTATTGGATGGCTGTGACAATGACAGAAGTTCGCTAGTATCATCACAAAGCTCATAAGTGATGGTTGTCGGTTAGAGAAATTATCCAAGAGAAAAGTATTATATTTTTATAGACAGAGTTGCATTTACTTATTTATATCTTTTGAAGTATCCTTTTACATATATTGCATGCCTTATTAAGTTGAGTTATTTTCAGAGTTGAGTCCTTTAAGTTGAGTATATTTGAGTAAGTTTCTTTTTTGACCCACATCATTTTATAATGCAGATACATGAGTTAGAGATCATCAAACAGGCGCACATTTGAGGATCTGTCTTCTCTAGTTTTTGGTGAGACCTCTTTGTATTCAGAGGACTCCTTCATTGTCATCTTTATGTTATTTCACTATTTCTTGAGGTAGTTGTGGGCTTGTCTTGGTACCTTTCTAGTAGTTAGTAAATATTTCATAGACTGAGTAGAGTGGAGTCATGTCGAGTCTTTTAGAGTTTGTTTTGAAAATACAACTTTCATTATTGAGTTATGATATTGACTTACATCTTTATAGAAGTACTTTAAGTTATTATTTAACTATTGATGAGACTATTTTAAAATGCCCACTTGATGTTACTATTTTATCGAGTTAAGTCTTTCGCTGAGTGAGTTAGCCAGGCCAAGTGGTTTGCTTGGGACCACTAATGGTTTTCGAGTGCAGGTCACATCCAGGGTATAGGCTCGAGGCGTGACGATATGTTGTGTATCGTGTTTCGATTATCACACTATTTTGTTATTGGTATTGTTTCTTTTTTATAGGTTTTACACTACTTTTCGTGTTAATTGTTATGCTTTCTCCATTGTTTTGTTCCTCTTTTACTTGAGTTTGATGCACTCGAGTCGAGAGTTTTTCGAAAACAGTCTCTCTACCTCCACAAGGTAGTGGTAAGGCCTACCTACACTCTACCTTTCCCAGTCCACATTTTGTTCTTGTAATACAGTAAAACCTCTCTAAATTAATATTGTCGGGATCATAAAATACTATTATTTTAGAGAGGTATTATTTAATCGATAAATTAATAATTATTAATTTAAAGAGTTGTTTTGAGATTCAATGAAGGTTGATTTTGATTACATCGTCCGAGGAATGAAGTCTTAAGAAATTTAAATGAACGTACTTGTGAGAATGACATTCATGAATTTGAGGTCATACTAATAATATCGATAGCCGCAATCAAATTGATGTCAATAGCTTGTTAGATTATTCGGATGAAAATGATACATGTTCAGAAGTCTAGAGCTTAGAAGAAATTATGAATACCATCGGAGAAAACAATGTTGATGATGAAGTGAAGATGATACAATACCTTTGAAACCAGTTACGCATAAGGAAGCACCTATCGCATCTAGAACTCTTCACAATTTTTTGGTGCAGTTCAAGAAGACAACATCAGAACTTTTAGATGCAATAAGAAAAGTTAGAGATGAGCTTCACCTAGATTATAATTTTAAAAAAAAATAAAAAAAATACTAGAATCATATTTCACTAAATTGTCTTAGATATTTTTGTAATTTTCAAGAATTATTAATTTATAATATTAATGGGACCATATATTTAGATAAGGGTCTTCTGAAAATGTATTATCTTATCGAAATCAATGATTTTTTCCACTGACCCACATTAGGATCGGAGAAAAATATTATCTTAAAAAGTTTATTAATTTACCGAGTATTTAATTTAGAAAGGTTCTATTGTATCACAAATTTTAAATTTTTTTATTTTTTTTATTAAATTTGTACCAAGTTAAACTCCGACAAACAAAACGAAATGGACAAAATTACTATTTATTTATACATGTTTAACTTATTTTTCACTTTTATTTTTATTTGGTATAATGATAACATGAGTTAAACTAACAAGTTTTGATAGAGAAACATGATCAGTGAAAATTCATATAGGCAATCCAATCTGTTTGGAATTGATATGTAATTATTATTGTTTATTACTCCCTTCGTCCCAATTTATGTGATTTAGTTTAACTTGGCACAGAATTTAAGAACGAAAGAAAAAACTTTTAAAAATTATGGTTTAAAATAAGTCATAAATATTTGTATGACTTTAAATTATTTCAATTTGGGTACAATTGAAATAATGACACGTTTCTATATTTAGTGACAACTTAATTTTAAAATGTCAATTGTACCCAAATTGGGACGAAGAGAATACCAAAATATACTTAGGAACATTAAAAGAAATTTTCGAGTTAATTTCATAGTCCTAAAAAAAATACAGATCATCAAAGGCTGCATTTCTACTATTATAGTATTTTGTATGTTGAAAGGAAGTGTGGTTGAAACAGCCTTACTCCAAAGTAAGCCCCACAAGAGTATGACATGGAGATTGCATTGGAAACTACAACAAACAACAATATTTTGAAAGTCCAGTTGGCACCAATCAAAGCCTCAAGAACCTTATCCCACATCATAAATCTAATCTTCCCCCACATCCAAAAACTAAGCCAATTTCCCTTCACACATCACAAAAGTATCTAAACCATATTGCCCCTCCCCAACATCACCATTCTAACAAAGAATTGGTATCCAATTCCAAGCCAACAAAAGAAAGAAAAGGCTAATTGTTGTTAAGAGTGTAAGTGAGCAATGGCTGCTTCCACACAATGCTTCTTGCACCAATACCATGCACTAAGGTCTAGCCCTGCTAGAACATCCTCTGTTTCATCCCCCAAGCCTAACCAATTGGTTTGCCGTGCCCAAAAGCAAGATGATACCAACAACAACGCCGTCTCTCGCCGATTAGCTCTCACTGTCCTCATTGGTACTGTTGCCATTGGTTCCAAGGTTTCCCCTGCAGATGCTGCTTATGGAGAAGCTGGTACTTTTTCTGCACTGTCATATTCTTATACTAGTTTAACTACGATAAACGCTCTCAAAGAATTTTTACACTATCAGATCAGAGTACATAACCATAATTTTGATAAACTGTCTCAAAGTATTTTATATATATGTTAAATCCTTTTGTGCACATTCATTATGATCTAAATATTGAGCAAATGCGACTATATAAAACAACTATCCATCCCTAACCTATGTTTCTTGGATCCTCAAAAAACTTTGGCATGTCTATATCACTTTCTTTTTGTGGGAGGATCCGAGCAACACTAAATGTAAACATGATTGCTTAATTGTAATCTTAATGATGGTGTTTGTGATATGCAGCAAATGTTTTTGGTAAGCCAAAGGAAAACACCGATTTCTTGCCATACAATGGAGATGGATTCAAGCTGCAAGTCCCAGCCAAATGGAACCCCAGCAAAGAAGTTGAGTACCCTGGTCAGGTTCTCAGATATGAAGACAACTTTGATTCCACCAGTAATCTCATTGTTGCAATCACTCCAACTGACAAGAAGTCCATCACCGACTATGGCTCCCCCGAAGACTTCCTCTCTAAAGTAATACTCTCTCCCTCTAAAAGCATGCATTTTATAGTTCAGCACAAGTGGTTAGCTCACAACTGAGTTTTGGTCTTGTTTTCTTTTGTTACTGAGCAGGTGGACTACCTGCTAGGAAAGCAAGCTTACTTTGGTAAAACTGATTCAGAGGTAAGTAATCATAACTACTAGCTGCTTTTCATATGAGATGAGTAAAGGTCACTAGCATTAAACCTCGTGGTAATCAAGCACTCTGCACTTCTATATAACTTGAGCAAGAGCATCTTCAATAATCTACCCGAAAAAGGCTCTCCATTTGTCCCCAACAAAGAAAAGATAGAATGGTAGCTTCGATTCAGTCACTATATAAGCTACCCCGTAAATTAGTCCTCAAGTGGCAGAATCACTTGGAATGAGTGAAGTACAAAACCATGTGTCAGTCCCAAGGAAGTTGAAGTTGGTTATATGGGTCCTCGTTGTCTATGTTGTTGATGAAAAGCACTTACTGAACTAATGTATAGAAGAATTATGACACAAGATGAACTGGGAATTTGTTTGTGCAGGGTGGATTTGAATCTGGTGCAGTGGCAACTGCTAACCTCTTGGAGGCATCAAGCTCAACAGTGGGAGGAAAACAGTACTACTACTTGTCAGTATTGACAAGAACTGCAGATGGAGATGAAGGTGGGAAGCACCAGTTGATCACAGCCACAGTGAATGATGGCAAACTTTACATTTGCAAGGCACAAGCTGGTGACAAGAGATGGTTTAAGGGTGCTAGAAAGTTTGTGGAGAGTGCTGCCAGTTCTTTCAGTATTGCTTAAGAATGGGAAAACAAAAGAACACTATTTAAGTTTGTATCTACTTAGTTCTTCCCCCCTCTACAAAACATATGGTGCTGAGATGAGTTGCTTAATTGGACTTCTTTTTTGCTCTTTCCAACCAACCCCAAAAAAGTTCTTAAGACATGTTTCAAGTACTGTTGGAGGAAGCTTAATGTTAATAATTTCATATTTTCTTTGCATATATTTGACACCCTCTACCGCCTCCCCCCCCCCCCCCCCAAAAAAAAAAAAAACACCCACACACACACTTCAAAATCCCAAGAACATATGTTGATGGGCTACTCTATGTGTTAAAAGGTCTAGAACCACGGAGTGATGTAGTAGGATGGATCCCTTCACTTTTAATCAGAGATCTTGAATTCAAATTTTATTAATAGAGAAATTCCCAATAAGGGCAGCATCACCCTTAGATGGGCAGCCAATAGTTAAATGAAAAAAGATCATTTCAAGAAGAGAAGTCTATTCTAACAACAAGGTTTTAGTAATAGATGTAAATCTTGTGGAAACTGGATCATCTCAATAGGAAAACTAGAAGCTTTACTCTTGCAAATTGGATATAAGAGTAAACAAAGGGAGTTTTCAATTTCCTCTGCTCTTCTTTCTAGTAGAAACGTTGACGAAAAGATTCAAAAGAAATGACAAAAAGAATTTATCTGGTAAAGCTTCTAGTTTTATAGTGATGTATTCATGTACCAATAAGGCAATAACATGCCTTAGTTAACAGTGACAACCCATCTCAAACTTCCATTCTTCTCTCTACAATTTTGGGAAATAGAGCAAATGACACTGCATCTAACCTGTTCAAACCATTAACTATTTACCCACCTTAAATAGCAAGGGTCAATAAAAGACGCAAGCAATCATTTAAATGGAAAAAAAAAACTAAAATATGGAGGTATACAATATATTAAATGGACTGAATGCAAATTTCACATTCTTGTTTGTCATAAATGTTGGTTCGACATGAACGTACAGAATATACACAGAAACCAGTGATAAAGATGAGAGATATTTGTAACACTACACACTGCCCTTTTGCATCTGACTTCAACTTCGCCCATTGCAGCAGTTCACACCATTACCAGTGCCATGTTGCTTCATGTTTACCCGATTCAAGCCCCATATACGAATTGTATGATCATCACTCGCAGATGCCAGCATCTGAGGATTTCCTGGGTTCCAGCTAACACAGTTCACCGACCCTGAATGTCCAGCCAGTGTCCCAACAAGTTCACCTGAGCCTCTGTGCCATATATAAACCTAAAATATTGCAATTGACCGAGATCAGAATCTCTCAAGGATATAAGGTTTATCATATAGATTATCCTCCCCAGACCCTACTTTGTGAGATTATACTGAAAATGTTCTTGTACTAGGATCAAAGTCTCTCTAGAGGATACAAGGTCAATATCTGACAACATATTTCTGTGATTTGTTCCCAGTAATACAGAGAAATGGAAAAATCACCTTTTCACTATCAAAAATTTACTTCTCTATCGTATATTTCAATTGGAACCAATAAAATACATTTGAATTACAACTAGTAATATTTTCCATCCTAAAAATTTACATTGAAGAGCACACCTAATAAGATTAATATCTCTTTTTTTTCCCTCCAAATCTTTTTTCCTCAAAAAATTAGACTTAACCCAAATAGGCATCTCTTAGTACTCAAATGTGTCGTTCGCAATGTATATTATATTGAAGAGCACTCCTATTTTGTGACGTCCTATTTTACAGATTCAAATCAATATTATCCACAACCATTACAGAGTACAACTCTACAAATCAAAACGATATCTTGAATTTCCGGGGAGTATCATTTTCATAAACAAATTAATTGCATATCCAAGTACACATATATTAGCTATGATTTTTTGGACTGATGAGCAGACTAAAAACTTGATTCCACGCACAGCATTTGGACATTAGAATGTTGTTGTGAGATACTACATCAGGAATATGCCATGAAATTCAGTATGTGTTCCACACCAAAGCTTACAAACTTATCTAATTCCACAACAATTTCTATAAATATTAAAGAATATATGATCACTAATTGCAGAAATGCAGGCCATACAACATTCTGAGCTTTAAGACTCTCATTAATCTCATGAAGAATATACTTGATGTGTTCATTATTCCTATATTTTTTTAAAAAAAAAAACTTGAGTTTTCCTTCTTCTTTGCCAACTATTATAAATCTGCCTCACACTTCACATGGAAGTCATGTCCTGATGGCAGTAAAGAGAAGCATGGCATTGATATAAACTCGTGATTATTGAGAGCAGTGGTTATCACAAAGGCAGTATGTGGATACAAATAGTATAGAACACTTCACTCAATATAGAAGAAACTCAAAAATAAAATTTAAAAAGTCAACAGATTAGCTGAGGCAATTATGAAATACTCTAACAAGACAAATACAGCAGAAATAACTCTTTAGGGCATATCATTTTACAAGAATCCTAGGAAAAGGCAAAACAAACAATGTTACTTGCGTACAAAGTATAAACATGAAATGTTATACGCCAAAAACGATAACTTGTTAACAGAACTTTTTATGCAGGAAAACATAGTTTCCTGATTCAGGTAAATGAAAGATGCTTTTATGGTCAAAAGACGGACCATATGCAATACGCATCCTAATTTGAGGAATAGAATGTCAATTTATTCATGTACTAATAAGCATAAAGGCACCCCAACAAAAACAAATTCTGCAAATCAAATTGATTGTGCTTCTAGATCAACAAGAGAAGTAGTACCTGTGAGTCCTCGCTTCCACTGGCAATAAAAGCTTGATCTAGTCCTCCAAAGCAAGACCTCACAACAAACCGAGAACGTTTATGCCCCTTATATTTGGCTACAAGTTTTATAGTTCCCTCTATATTCCAAAGATGAATTTCTTGGTTCGAAAGACTAACCAATACATACTTACTGTCCATGGACAATACAAATGAGATTATTGGTTGATCCTCCTGAATTACTCTCTCTACTTTTGATTCCCATCCAAATAATACAATCATATTTTCTTTACAAACAGAGACAACATGCTTCCCATCACTTGTTATCCCCAAGTCCGATATTCTAACAGTCCTGTGGCCTTTCCAACACTCAAGCTCTTTCCCTTCCAAGTCCCACATACTAATGCTTTTGTCAGTTACACCACAGAATATTCTTTTTCCATCAGGAGCCCATCCGCATGAGATCAAACCAAGGCCATTTTTCTCATAAATGTGTATACATTCACCGGACTCAGCATCCCACCGTCTGACAGCTTCCTCTTCACCACAAGTGAGAAGCTGATGGTCATCAGGACTCCATGATATATAGGATACAGGTTTCTCATGACCAGAAAATTGGTGCTTCAAGCAGACACTGCCATCCAATTTGACCTACAAAGAGCAGAAAATGAGGGATGAACTTACACTCCATCTATTATCCTGATTAGTACAAATCTTCATGATTAACAGCTCTCTTTCTTTTGTTCCCAGCACTCCCTCCCCCCAATCCCACATAAATACCAACTTTATTCTATTGAACTTCTAAACACAAACTTTTTCTATTTAATTTTTATCAAACATGAAATGCACCTGATATTAGAATCTTAAAATTTGGAGAGTGAACCTTGCATATCATATTCCTCCAAAACATAATCAAGCACCAAAAAGAAGAGGACATGAAACCAATATGTCCAATATTAATCATTTGATAAGCAAAAAGAGGCATTATTCAGGAGTAAATACATTAAACTCTGATTTCCAACTTACAAAATCAGGTGAATAAAGCACACCTAGACATCTGGAACTCTCTGACATTTCCTCCTCATAAGGTGAAGTAACATTAACTATCAGCTTTCATGTTATCTAAAGGACATGGAACTCTTCCATGTGTGTGTTTCTATTTAAACTTTAAAAAGGAAGGATATCAATATGAAATGACTACTCCCCCCATTTCATTTGATGTAAGGGTGTTGAAATTTGTTTTTAGTTATTGCAGTAGTTTTTGGCAAAATATGTTGTTTAGTTTAAGATGAATTTGAATTTTGAATTTTAGTTAGGTTGTTTGAGTTGTTGAGATATTTTTAAGTTGTTTTAAATTTCAAATTATGCAGATTACGTGTTTTATGTTGGCTATTTAAAGCCCTTCAATGCTTAATAAGATTATTAAAAGTAATTCAAAGTCATTTCAATCCATTAAGAGTCATTTTAACTCCTTTTTGCTGCCCCATCTTTTCAGGAAACCAACAGTGGTATCAAAAGCTTCATTGATCTTACGGGATCCCTGAGTTCTTTCAAAGAACTACCATACCATTTTTATCCCGTAAGGGCTACCCATTTTAACCCGTCAGGACTACTATTTTTAATCCGTGCTTATTTTCAAAGAGTAGGGCGATTTTCAACAAATATCAATGTCAAGCAGCAGTTTCTCTTTGAATGCCCAAAAAAGTTTCACTGACAAAAACTTTCAGATTTGGTTAGTGAAAATGAAATCATATTTTATAACTTATGTCATATGTGTTGTTGTGATGGAAGAAAAATACTTACAACAACACTTTGCAAATCCTACAACTGTCCAAATAAAAGCACTTTCAAAAGAACTTCTACACAAGACAATGTCATGAAAAGTGTTTTTGAAGCAGAAAATCAAAAGAAGAAAAAGAAAGAAAAAGAGAAAGATCAATATTCAAAAAATGTGCAAGTTCAAAAATAACCAAGAAAAATTCAGTATCAATTACTAGAGAAAAAATTGAGGAGCAGTTTTTAAAATTGCAGTAACTAAAGCAAAGGAGGAGTATTGAAATTTGCTTTTAGTTACTACAGTAGTTTTTAGCAAAATAAGTTGTTTAGTTTAAGATGAATTTGAATTTTGAATTTTAGATAGGTTGTTTGAGTTGTTGAGATATTTTAGGTTGTTTTAAATTTCAAATTATGCAGATTATGTATTTTATGTTGGCTATTTAAAGCCCTTTAATGCTTGATAAAATTGTTGAAAGCAATTGAAAGTCATTTCAATATATTGAGAGTCATTTTAACCCTTTTTTGTTACCCTATCTTTTAAAAAAAACCAACAAAGGGTGATTGATTCAGCACAGAGTTTAAACATGCTAATTTGACTTATTTAATATATTAGTGATAATGGAAGAGAATATTAAAGTAGAAGTGGAAAAGAAAAGCAAACATCACATCAAAGTTGAAGCATGAATAGTTCAATGAATCCTTTAAGTTATTGAAAGTTGTATTAAATAGAATGGTGTCAAACATTTTGCAACGCACCAAAATGGAAAGATTGTCATATAAATTGGAATGGAAGGACAAAATAAAATGAAACTAAAGCTAGAATATAAAATTTAACGTTGATTTTGAATTCAACTAATTATCCCATCATATTGAATGCTTAGTGCCAACTATCAGTTAAAACATCTCTGGCGTCTAGGTTAAAGAATCTGATGATAAATCCCAAATTAAGTTTTAGAAAACATCCGTTCAACCCAAAGGTTTGTTATAAATTCGATAAATCTCCAATGCAGAAAATGGCAGACAGGCAGCTTAGTACTAACAAGGATCTTATTTTTCATGTCATTTATTTTAGCAGCTTCTGTAAATCTGTCCACCAGATTTGTAACTTACTCATCCCTTTCATAGACATGCACATTAACACTTAATATGCCATCCATAACTATTTGGCAACATATTCACCTTTAGCCATTGCATATTCTCCATTTATTCCACTTGATGCAACTCTATTTCCTGGCTCCTTCCTAAATTTGGAGACTATTTAACTTAAAGTTTCCTCCTTTTTTCGATAAGGTAACTTACACTTCAAATTTTACCCTTAATGGCAAGCTTTTACAGCTACACAAATGTCATGGCAAATTTAAAACCACAAGTTTCAAAGGTCTTATAACCGCACAAATGTTACGGTGTAAATAAGACACAAATTTCAGAAGTCTTCTGCATTTCTTAACTCCGTGCCCAGTCAAATAGGTTCGAAACAATTGAAATTGAAAGAGTAATAACTTTGTTCTAACAATGGAATAATAATGAGGCTATTCTAACAATGGAATAATAATGAGGCTACAAAATTTAATTAGGATACATTGAACACCTCCCAGAAAACTAACACCTCAGCCCATATATAAAATCAGCTTGCAACTGATTTTTTTGGGGGGGGGACAAGTAAAAGAGGCATTAGCAAGTATTGATATAGTTCAAAGCTTCGATGGAATGTTGTGAAAGGAGTACAACCAAAAGTATAGTTACAGCTTCACCACCAAGAGTTAAGGATTATGGTGGGATGGATAGAATCCCTCCATCCTTAACAAGGGGTCTCGGATTTGAACCCTGGGTATGGAAAAAATCATGGTAGGGAGCACTCCCCTCACCCCCCACCTGGGCCTTATGCGGCGAATACGGATTAGTCGGGGCCCCATTGCGGGTAGCAGAAACAAGTGGGAATTAAAAAAAAAGTATTAGTTACAACTTCGATATCATCTATTTTGTGCTGCACCAAAAAGAAAGTAAAAGGAAAGCAAAATCATATCACTTTGATTACTCATTTTTTCTGGCTCTATAACAAGTACCCTCTTTTTGCTTGATCCTAGGAAAAGATCAAAATATTCAAATAATTAAAAATGATATAGTGCAAAGTACAAGTCAATGCATGATAATAATTAATATAAATCTCCTCTTACACGATAAGAACTTGGCAAAACACAAGGAAATATAATCATAATCACACTTAAACACAACAGAAACATTAACTGCTGCATAGTTGGTCACAATGCAAGGAAGTTCCAGTAGCTTTCAACATAAAAATTGAATCATACATTCAAGTCCTACTTGAGTTTAACAGCAATACCAGTCAGAAACCATAAATGCGTCAGTAGTAGTCACTGGATTAGTCACTGGACTTTTAACACTCGATCAATGGCAGACTACTTTTCTTCAGATTGCAAAGTAGGATTCTTTTTTGAGACAAATTGCAATGTAGGATTCTTGATAAGTTTAATTTTTAATACGCTACAAATCATGTGGATCCGAAAACCAGAAGGATGAGGAGGCTTCACTTTTAGATGTAGACATGTAGAGTTGTCTCTGCGTCTGTCTAGGTTTGCAAACAGATATACATGCTGTACTCCCTACTTCAGAAATTCAGTGTATGGATGGTTAACTCGGATCAATAGGGACACAAACTATCTGATTATAGTCAATCCTAAAAGATCTCTCGTGGAAGTATCTACAACTTGCAACTATGGTGGTGCTTTCTAATAATTACACCTCAATTTTAAACTAGTTAGAATCTATTATATTTCTTTATTTTTTGTATTGTGCTGTCCGGGCCAGCTTGTGTGCCTCGACTATTCCACCGGGCATCTGCTACCTTCCATCAACAAAGGTACGGGTAACTCTGTCCACCAAGGCTCAAGCAGATGGGAAAAGCCTATTACATTGGATACCCGCTACCTTCCATCAACATAGGTATCGGGTAACTTTGCCTGCCAAGGCTCAAGCAGATAGGAAAAAATTAGTTAGCATTTTTTGCCTCGAATTTAAACCTAAGAGCTCGTGAGAAGAAATCCCCTAGTTGGAATAGGCTATATGAATCCTTTATTTATTTATTTTTGATAATCGTGGTGTCTTGTCCAGCTTGTGCGCACCTCGACCCTGCCACCCCCCACTAGCAATAGGTACTAAGTGACTTTGTCCACCAAGAGTAGGGTAGAGAGAAAGAAATCACCTAGTTTTTTTGTCTTTGCTGGGATTTGAACTGAAACATCATGGTTCTCAACCCAATTCACTAACCAGTAAGACACACCCTTGAGTGCTATATGAATCCTTTATATCCATTCAACTTCACGTGAGCCCATTTCATTCCGTTAACAATTTAAGTTTCTTTCCAAAACTAGGAATTAATAAATCGCAGGCATGTCAGTTCATTTTTTAAACTGACATATAATCAAATTCAAAAAATCCTCTTAAGCACCTGATCAAATGGAAATATGCCACTAAAAAGGGAATAAACCTTAATTTCAACAAGTTGATATCATTGTGTTCATTTTGTATTACTATATGAGGTCGCAGAAACCACAGAAGTTTGAGCACCCATATGTGGCACTCCATGAGACTGTGAAGCATACAAGATATTAATCCTTTAAAGGAGACGTAGAAAACCATATGAAAGCAACTGTGACTAAGATGCAAAAAGTGGAGGAGAAGAATTTCAATAAAAAGTAAAGTAACAATTGATCTAAGTTGAAACACAACTACTGATATGATGACAAAATAAAGAGAATTTAAAATACCTCCCATATGATTACTTTACATTTGGCAGATGAGGCTAAGTACTTTCCATTATGGGAAAACTGCAAGCACCAGACTTCATCATTGTGTTCATGTAATATCTGATGCAGTAGAAGCAATGAAGAAACAATTAGCGCTTAAGGTGATTAACAAATTGTATCTGCAAGAAATCAGACTCCACTATCAATGATTGCTCTAAAATGACTTATAACACAAAAAACAGCTTGTTGGTAAATGACAACAAGCAGAAAGCCAGTGAAGCTCAATTTTATCAAGCACATTTACAACTCCTCGGCCCTTTAACCAACCCCTCTACCCCAATCCAAGGCTAATTCCTTCTTCTTTCACTTAAATCACCGTGGATCCAACCACATCGCCTGGTTAAACATCCCAACTATAAGGTCAATTTGCAAATGGTATAAACTACATGAACAATAAACCAAACAAAGCCAAAAATTAGAGAATAAAAAGGACATACTTGTTTACACACAAAACATATAATGACAAGAGAAAGGGAGCCCAATCTCATAATAGAACGAAAAAAGATGTTGTGCCTACAGATACCAACTTTTTCATTGATTCAAAAGTGAGGCAACAATCCATGAAACATTTCATATTGTTGTGACCAAAGAATTGTAAAATGGTGGAAACAAGCTCAGTAAGGACCTGAAGATCACAAAGCTCCCAGAAACCAATAGTGCTTACCTATTAACTCCAGCATCTTTCTAAGACATAAGAAATAAAATTGCATTCATTTTCTACTGATTAGTAAACAAAAATTGCATTTATCAGCAAGCTCATTATGATAGAACTGCAAGCATTGCCCATGTTAATTTGCTCATGGACCGGGGCTGCAATGAATATGCTTTTAGTTAGAGTTCCATTGTCGATAACTACTCAAGAGGAGCTGGCATTGGAGATCCACGGCATTGAAAGCTGGACAGTCAAATCTCTGTTCTTCATTTGTTATTAACTGAACAAAGTATTCCATAAGCTTCTAGTCTTCTAGAGAGTTTATATATGTACTTGTAGTATATAGATACACTGAAGCAATTTGCACAGTTTCTTTTTGTGTGAGAGCACTAACTTGTTGCATTATTAATAAAAATTCGTTTTGAAGGGGAGCATAATGGTAAGAATTGTTTGGGTGTGACCACAAGATTACTGGTTCAAGCCGTGAAAACAACATCCAATGTGAGGTGAGGATGCAAGGTAATCTGGCCCTTCCACGCACCCGGCACATATAAGGAGCTTAATGTACAGGACTGCCCTTTACCCAGAAAAGATAAATCCTTGTATTATTTCTAAATGTTCCGACCCCATGTCTTACAACGATTTAATATTCCATGTAAATCCCACCCAGTTCAAATACAGTAGTAAGATCAGTGTTATCAAAATCAAAAAGTACAAAAAAAGCTCTAAGGTCCACAAGGGATTTAAGCGCAAATAAAGTGTGGGCTTTAATGAAAAAAGGTACAAAGAGAGAAAAAATACAAATATATTTTTAGTCCAAGACTAATAAATATAAGCATGAATGACAAATAC
This sequence comes from Solanum dulcamara, assembly GCF_947179165.1. Lineage (NCBI taxonomy): Eukaryota > Viridiplantae > Streptophyta > Magnoliopsida > Solanales > Solanaceae > Solanum > Solanum dulcamara. Next base: position 14,270,325 of record NC_077242.1, read on the forward strand.
ATGAACAAAGAAATTGAATAAAAATAACGATAAAGTGAAATATCAATTGTTTAATGTCACCTCTTCAGAAGAGGCTCATTGGCAAGTTAAAGAATGCCTTAAAACTGTGATGATGACACTGAAGTGCATATTAAGTAAGGCAAAGCGCTCAACACATTTTGAGCCTCGCTTCGGGGCTTATGCACGCCTTTAACAAAACTGTGTCAGACAATCCTTGTTTATTATTGTTACAACTTTAAAATTCAAAACAAGCTTTTAAAAGAGCATAAGAAAAATTGGCAGAATCTTCAACCACAAAGAGTTAAATGAAACAAAGTATGAATTCAATGAATGCTTCTCATCCTAACGCCAACATATGTTATTCAAACAATGACATAAAATAGAAGACGCAATGCTTTTAACAACAATGACAATGTAAAGAACGCAAAGGAGAAAACTTGACCAATACTTTCCATCATATTCATTTACCACCACTAACTATTGACTCAGATAATGACAGGACAAACTTGTGCATGATTGCAAGATGCATTGATCATTGAAAGAGTTTACTTTGTGTCTCACACAGCTGACACAAGTTGTGTGAGGCTTCTTTTTGGTTCACAAATTGGTGGACCAAAAGTGTAAGACTAGCGTCCAGTAATTTGTGAATTAAAGCCTCACACAACTTGGGACTGTTGTGTGAGGCACAAAATAAAGTTTCTCTTGAACATGTCATACAATCAAGAGCAGAATGAAAAGGCTTGTATCAAAAAGAACATCCAATTATTAATGTGATCTAACCTGCACTGTTAGAGATGGAATATGATCTCTTCCGCACTGATGATCAGTGAGCAGTGACATTTCACCTACCACAGAGTTGTGAAATCTACAAGCATCTAGTTGCAAGTCAAGAGCCTGTTCAACAAGATGTACCAATCTCTTTTCTGGAATCATAACTGTTGCGGGAAGTAATCTTTGCAATTCCTCTAGTAGCTTTGTACGTGACTTTACTCTCACTATACCTTGACCTGATACCCCAGTAAGAACCAGCTGAGAAGGTGCTATAATGAAAAAGGAAAGCTGATGGACTCTATCACTGTTTATGCAAAGTGGTGAGATCTCGCCCCTCAGTGTCTTCAGAGCATCCATGACTTTTTCTTTGTCCAACAATTCAAAAAACTTCTGCTCCAATATCACAAAAGATGCCAACTTCACAATTTTTTCATCCACCAGACCAATCTTTCGCAATGTGTTTAAACTTTCATCCCATTTACCATCAAGAATTTGCTGCATAAACAAATTTATGACAGAAGTGTGCAAGGGTATCCCTGACTCTTCCTCTAGAAGGGCCCGAGTCTTTTTGTAACCAAGAGAATCTAATGCCTCAGTTATAATCCGAACAAATTCAACTTTCTTGACAACTCCTTTTGTACCAACAACCTCATTGTCCCCTTGAAGAGCCAGGGGTCGAGCCATTGAGTCACCCAATGAACAACTTGCAGGATCTCTAACAAATGTCCCGTCTGAAATATCTACCAATTGACCGGAGGATACCTTCACACGTTTTGATGGCGGTTCATCATTGTCCTCAGCTCCCATGAAACAAACACCTCAGCCCATATATAATAGCAGAAGGAAGACAAAACTGAAAAGTTGGAATTGTAGGCCTAAATCCTGCAATTAATAAAAGGAGACTCTCCTCTGTAACAGCAGAAAAGGAAATAACATAAAATCAATTAAAATAGAAACAGAAAAAAGAGAAAGAAGGCAATCCACAGGATCCACTTTCAATGATCTAAGATTAGAAATAGAAACATAGTAATGAGACAATGAGCAAAACAGAGAGTTGAAAGAAAAAACTGCAACTAACAAAAGATTACGCTAATCTCTTTTATATGTAATCATTTTATTGATGAAAATTGCCCAGCATTGAGCAAGAGCATCGCCTGATACTAATATCAAATGCGAACGTACCCAATAAAATATATGAAAGTAAAATTGCTTGGACAGATTCACAACAAATACAGGATTATGGATTCGCAAAGTAAAATTGCTAGGGTAATCATACTTCCAAAATAACAAACAAGGTTTACCTTATTTCTCTACAGGATTATGGATTGGTCATATCAGATCTTGGCAACTAAGTTAATTCCTCCCCTAGCAAGATTTGATGTAGCACGCACGCACGCACCCACTGAGCCCCCTCAAACCTGTTATGATCAAGAATGATAGTAAGATACACTTATATAGCACAAGATGGTGACGAGTCTCAAGCCTCTTAAACCTGCTATGATCAACAATGAACTATTAAGGAGGATTTCACTCCAATGAAATTACATTTACAGCAAATCTAAACCAGCTCTCTCTCCAACAGCAGGAACTAGGGATCGTGATCCGATCAATACTAAAAGCATCCAATAACAAGCTTACAAGTTGGTGCATTCCTCATAAAAGAAGAGAAAAAAAAAAAGCAAAAAACAATACAACACTATGGCATCACTTTATACATGCACTCAACTCAAAATGCATCTGCTGTCCAACTAGTCTTGAAGTTCCAGATGGGCTAAACTTAACTTCTGCCAACCATACTCTTCTTAGTAAATAAGCATATACTACAATAACCACCCAAAACCCAACTAGAATAAAACGGACTTTAGATAATCCATCCACGAATACCATTCAACAAATCCAACAAACAAAATCAAGAACAAGAATCAAACCAAACCCAGAAAACATTTTCCGTAAAAGAAAAGCAAAGAAAGATTACCAGAAAATAAAAGATACGGGGAGAATCTGCAATACCCAGAAAGCAATTTGAAGATTCAGATCAAAATGGATACATAAACTGATTGAAAAACGAGTAAATCGGAAATGGTTTTATCCCAAATTGTATTCTTTATTCCCTTTGTTTGTCGGTAAGCTAAGACAAGTAGATTAGGTGGGTTAACAAGCACTCGATTGAAAGAGGGGAAAAGATAGAATTACAAGAAAGCTAAAAAAAGGTATATGATTGATTGTTGGGATACAATTGAAATGTTGTAGAGAGATTTGGGTATTTGTTAATGGAGAATTGTGAATAGAGAAATGGAGGAAAGAGGTGTTTGGCATTTTACTTAATAAGGGTCCCTTTGGTAACAGGTATTATACTAATCTTTTTACGTGGATTGGAGAACCACCTCTCAAAGCTTCTAGGTGGCTTATTGTGGGTGTTAAATTCTTCATATATGTGCCATTACAACAATAGTTGTGGTAAAAAAAAAAAGTCATGTGTATGTAGTTTTTATTTTAAAATAGAGATTATTTTTGATTTAATATATTCAAAATTAAGTATGTAAAATAAATATAATAGTAAAAGAATTTATATTGAAAAAGGAATTGAGAATGAAATAGTAGTAATGATAAATAAGATGATAATCGAAATAAGGAAAAAATATGTGATATTAGAATTAAAGAATAACTACTAAAAGAAGAATAACATTATTGATAACACTCAACTATCTATTAACATTCTATCTTAATTTTCGACTTTTATATATTTTTATTTAGGATCATAACATCGATAAACAACACATGTGTCATTATCATATAATATACAATAAGCTTTCTTTATTTGTAAACTGAAACTGTAAGATTAACGGATGATTTCATATACCATATCATGCTCAAGTATTACATATTTACAAATATGTTAAAGCGTTGATGCTTCTTTTTATAATTGATGAATTTAAATTTTAAAAAAGGAGTATTTTTCTTTCTATATATAATAATGTATGTATATGAACATGTTTTTACCCTATGAACGAGATTATTGAATTAAAGTTTTAAAATGATGAACTTTAAAGTGGCTATTTTAAAAACATGTTTTCATTCTATAAATGAGTTACTGATCTGGAACATGATTTAGAGCCCGTTTGGATTGGCTTAAAAAAAGTAACTTTTATGTATAAAGTGTTTTTAGAACTTTGAAGTGCTGAAAGTTATTTTTATAAATAAGCAGTTGAGTGTTTGGATAAAAGTGCTTATGATGTGAATTTTAGGGTTAAAAGAATAAAAAAGGTAGTTTAGGAATTTAGTTAAAATATAAGGGATATAAAAGTAATTTCCATGGTCAAAGAAAATGACTTTAAGCACTTTGGAAAAAAAAAGTTAGGAATCCTAACTTTTCATTTTTGACTGACTTTAAGAACTTTATGGCTTAAAGTCAGCATTAGGCAAACACGTCCAAAAGCTAAAAAGGGGCTTTAAGTTGGTTTTGACCAACTTAAAGCCAATCCAAACGGGCTCTTAAGGACTTCAAACATGATTTCTAAATAGAATATTGAATTAATATACCTACATTAATGAGAACGCTATTAAAAAATGATTCAACGTATTATGTTATAATTGATATTTTTTGAGCTTGTATGGGGACCTTGCTACTCGAGAGTGAGAATAGTCTTTGAGGATTGAATTAATGACCCCAATAAATTGCTATTGCTACGGTCTTGTTATTCGAAAGGAAGAATAATTTTTGAGGGATTGATAGCGTCGATGGATTGCTCTTGAAGTCGTTGATCCGCCTTAAAATTGACATGATGAATGTTGATTTGTCCATGAGTTATCGTGATGGAGTTGATTTGATCATGAATTTGACTGATTTGGTTGTGCGCCTTGAGATTAGGCATGTTAATCAGATAGTTGATTTGACTTGCGGCTTTCAATTGCCTTACATGATTATTGAACATAATGAATTGAAATTGGTTATTTAAATGATATCTATCTAAGTTTTGTTGATTTCACTTATATTTTTATAAATTTAATTATTTCATTATTATCGATTTATCTTATTTTTTGTTTTGTTACTCTTGTCCAAGACTCATTTAATATTCAATATTCAAATATATCATTGTTAATTTTTTCGATATGCTAGACAACAAAAAAAACAGGTACAGACATATTGTGTAAAATAGGAGTACTTGCTACTTTTCGGACTTTTGATGAACTTACACTATTGCCCGTAAGACTCCAATAATTCTTTATTGCTTTATTAGACTTTCGAATTGCATCTCGAGTTGCTCATTTTTTTTATAAAGACTTCATAAATAAATATTGTGTTGTGGGTACTACATAAAGTTATTTCTTGATTTATTGGTAAACATTGTTATTTTAGTTTCTAGATAGTTACTAACATCGTTTGTGTTATTCTTTCTTTCGTTAATTAAATTGTCTTAAGTTATATATATGCATAATTGAATTAGGTAATAATGATGGACCAACCATGTGAACTATCATATCTATAAGGGTTTTTTTACGTGGTTCTGTAGCATCAGATGTTTGTTGTGCCAGGATTGAAATTTGGAGCGTGATATTTTTCTAGGTTATTGAACATCATACGTAAGTTCTTTTTTTTTTGTCCCTATATTGTTGCAACAATCTCCTAACAAAAGGGATGATTGTAGTCGAATCCCTCAAAGATAAACACACCCCTCCTAGACTTTCGTAGTGTTGCTTAGTAACTTAATACCTCTATAGTTATTACAATTTTGAATATCACATTTATTCTTGTAAATCGGAACCATAGTACTCCACCTCTATTCCTTTGTGTTATTATAATTGTCCTAAACATGACATTAAACAACTCAATCAACCATCCATGTTTGTTTATCATGTGTTCTTCCAAAAATCCATCGAGATCTTATCTAACCTGATCACTCTTCTTCTCCCCATCTTACGAATAATCCTTAACCTCTGCAACTTTTAAGCAACTACAATATCCAAAATTTATATGTCTCTCTGATTGCTCCCCTAGCATGATATTCATGTTCCCTTTTTCATTCAATCGCTTATGAAAATACATTTGACATCACCATCTAATGTGTGCCTCTTTCATTTTCGTCCTTCTAATGTGTGCCTCTTCTATTAATACTTTATCATTCATCTAATGTGTGCCTCTTCTACTAACACACTGTCATTCTCATCCTTCTAATGTGTGCCTCTTCTACTAACTTTGTCATTCTCATCCTTCTAATGTGTGCCTCTTCTCCTAACACACTTTATCATGCTCACTTGGTCCAAGTCACAACCCCCCGCACCCTCCACACACCTCTCTCATCTTGGCGGAACCTTCACACTCGAGCTCTTCATAGTTCAAACATGCGCTCAAAAGCTATCGATTTAGCTATCTAGCTTCACCTCTCATACCTCTCTATATTCCTCCTCGTTTAGGCTTTTCACTAACTCCGTATAAGCAACCTTTTTGACTTCAACTTTTGCTTGGAGCTCACCATTCCACCGAAAAACTTGAACGGACAATATAATCTTTAGCTCTGTAACCTATGAATAAATTTCCTTTTTAACCCCCTCCCTTTTTTTTCCAGATCAACCTTTAAGAAAAAAGTAGACACGAAATGATATAGTAACTTCAACTGGACCGTACTGTTTCTAGGACAGATAAAAGAAATATATAGCATCAAACAGCTTATGTATTTCTGCCACATATAGTGAAGGATTAAGAATTCTTGTTCAGCAAAGGAAAACTCAGACATTATGCCTTTAAAGATTACAGGGTTTGACATGAACAGTATATCGCACTCTTCCATCATAGAATCACAAGGCCGTGTGGTAGAATGTCAACTTCTGTTAATATAAGCTCAAAAATGTCTTATTCAAATAAATAGAAAGTGTAGAATGCAGTCATTATCACTTGCTCCTTGTGCCAAAACTTCAACCCTAAGGTCTATGAGATAACTAGTTGTCAACAACCTCGATCAAGGTTGGCTCGTAATCGCTAGGTGCCTCGAAGCCGTGCAGATTCATAAAGGTTGAAGCCACATTTGCAAGCCCACCAGTGGGGAGATCTTTGCGGAATCTCACACCGGGTAAAAGTCCAGGACCACCAATTGCAATAGGAACCTATAAAATAAAAACAAGGCAATTCAGGAATCATTTGACAAACCAAACCAGCAATAGGATAGCATTCATTACCATCAACACTCCAAACAGAGTAAGGCTACTAGGCTAGTACTTTTGATTATGTTAAAAGCATTATTGATGGATAATGTGCTCATAGGTTTACAAGTTGAGCAAGAGACTAAGCATGTACAACACAGCATCTACATCACTTGCAAAAGACTGCCTTGCACCAAAAAGATATCAAAATAAAAGACCTCTGCTGAAGGCTAAGTACATCTTCCTTTTTGCCTTCAAATATTCGATGATACTTTTTTCTAACCAAACTCTCCACCAAATCACAGCTGGGATAGTGTTCCAATGTTCTAAGATTAGTAGTTGAAGTTCTCCTCATGAATGAACACAATCCTCAAATTTCCTAACCACAAGTACCCTTCCGTACTTGTACTGATTCTGTAGAGCTAATGTACACTCAGGGTAACTAAATAGGTGTTCTTAAACTCAGGGTACCCAGGGTAATCTCAGAATGGTGGCAAGGAACTAGTAATATAAATTTTAGGTTTCCATTGCTGAAATTGAATGAATTACTTACAGGTTCAAGAGTGTGAGAAGTGAGAATCTGAATGTTTCCATTCTTGTCAAGTAATGGCTCTCCCTTCTTGTTTCTCTTAACCATATCTTCAGCATTTCCATGGTCAGCAGTAACTAAAAATATTCCACCCACTTGTTCAATAGCATCAAGGATCATCTGCAAAAAAGATGAGTCGCAACCAGTAGTGATGTCAATGACAAGTATCTTGATAAAATATGTTGGCATAAAGATGTCATCACTTCGCCTGAAAATTATCACCCACTTCACAGATATCTGAAGTACCTTCAGAAATTATGTCAAGAAAAAAAAAACACTGAACATAACCTGAAATGCATGCTTTAGCCTCAAGTTCAAGTAAAAGAACTTCAAAACCATATTGGTTCTATGCTCCAATGACTAAGACATGAATCATCTTGGTAAAATAAAAAGCATATTGGTTAAAAAGAAAAGCATCATGGAAATCAATTCATCCAAATCTTGCAGCTCATCCAAAGAGTGGTGGCATGGCCTAAAAAACTTTTGACCCTCGGAACAATTAATCCAAGGAAGCGCTATTACCTTGACACCATCATCAGCAGCCTTGCAAGCTTCAATTGTTGCTTTGATGTCACCAGTATGCCCCACCATATCACTATTTGGTAAGTTGACCCGTACCTAATAAATAATTCGGAAACCAGAGTAAGCTTGCTATTTAAAAAGATGTCTTTTGAAAACACAAACAGTCACAAACCAACACCATATATTACCTGGTCAAATTTGTGGCTAAGGATGGCCTCCCTAGCCCTTTCAGCAATCTCCAGTGCCTTCATTTTTGGCTTAACATTAAATGTAATCCCAGAGTCACTTGGAATTTCCACATACTCTTCCAATTTCTCGTCAAAATACCCAGAACGGTTTCCATTCCAAAAGAAGGTGACGTGACCAAATTTAACAGTCTCACTGTTGAAACAAGTATCAAAGTTGTTAAACAAGTTCAAAGAAAGTTCAAACTCTTATATATTAGGTGTTTCTTCTTGCCGAAAATTTTATTATATTTAGAATGGCATATTTATCTTCCGACTAACTACTTAATTCATTATTTTATTTTATTTTTTGAACACTAGAGGCTGGTTGACTTCCAGGCTTTACAATGTTAATAAATATAGCAAATTAGCAATTTCTTCGGCAAGGTATTCCAAACAAAGGCACCAGAAGAGGTATCACATCAACTCACCTACAAGCAAAAGTCCGAATACCATTGCGCACTAGATACTCCCCAGATGTCCTGTCAATCTCTGGAGGAGAAACAAGGTATTTGCTTGGAAGCTTCAATTCACCATCATATTGGAGCATACCGGCATAATGGATTTTAGGGACTCGTACACGATCAAATTTATCGAAATTCTCGTATTCAAGGGCCTTTGCAAGCATGACCATACGATCTGCTCTGAAGTTGAAAGTCACAACAGCATCACCATCCAAAACAGGCCCAACAGGCTTTCCGTTATCATCAACAATAACAAAAGGGGCTAAGTACTGATCATTGGCATTTGGTTCCTGCCTCAACTTCTTAATTGCCTCAACGGGATCCTTGAACTTGTGTGGAGCCTCACCAAGAACTTGTGCATCCCAACCTCTTTTTACGACATCCCAATCATTCTGCATTAAAGGAATGACTCATAATTAACTGTAGGACATGAAGAATGAAATCCCATATAGTTTGCTTTAAAGCAAAAAAAATTTGGTATGACAACCAATCAATAACAGTTGCGAGGGAAGGATAATAGAAGATACTACAAGCCTGAAGCATCAGGTCAACTAGACCATATTGATCTTCTCAAAGTAGGAAGAAGCAACCGAAGAAAAAAAAAACTCTGGAAGAATCACAAGAACTGTTTATATCACAAACAACAGAACACATCTATGTTGAAGTAGTATTATGGTTCCGCAAAAGTATTTGCATCTTGGAACTCCTTTTTTTTTCATTTTTGATAACCAACTATGTGTTTTCGGTCTTTCAAGAATATTATGATGTTAAAAGCTGTAATTGAGGATTATACTGTATATATCACTTAGATCAGTTAGGGAGATCGTTAGTCTATTAGAGGATCCTATGATGTTTGTTCTGATTCTATCCTATTTTAGGACATTCCTATTCACCACTATCTAAACCAAGATAGCTTCAGGGCATATTCAAGCTCAGAATTCCCAAAAATCTCTTCATCTCTTCACTCATTGTGTGGTATAAAGCAAGATCCATCCTATTGTGTGGTTATCCAATGTTGAGCCTCCAATATGTGTTATTCAAGCTCTAGTTGTTTAGACCTAGGTGTACCGGGTGTTTGAATGTCCCACATCAGGTGGGGGAATGGGTTGTAGTCTTTTTAGTCGGACTTTACCTCAGTTCATGAGCTAACTTTTTTTTTTTGGGATCAACTTCATGAGCTAGCTTTTGGAATTGTGTTGGCCCCAATTTTCTTTAGGAGACAACAGCTGATAACAGAGATGAAATGTTGATATCAGAAATAGTAGAAGCGGTACCACAACAAACAACAAAACTAAGATTGGAGAGTGATGAATTGAATTACTTCTTGAACAAACAAATTATGACAGAAGAGTGCAGACAGTCACAACAAGAACTTTATCCGATTATCTTATTCCACATCAAAGATGTACCCAGCCAAGTCGAAGAAAATATGACTAGACGAAATTCTATCAAGCTAATTTAACCAAACAAGTCAATGGGTTACTGAAATGAAGGCTGTTCTAAGCTTTATGTTGGGCATTAGAAGCTTCAGACAGTATTAGGAGCAGGAGCAAACATTATTGAAAGGAAAATCCAATATGGCACATATCTAAAAGCCACAAATTTACCTCATAACGATCCATGGTAACATACATGCGACCTCCACCAGATGCAACCCGGGCATCAACACCTTGTTCACGTAATTTTGCTAGATCATTCTCAAGGGTCTCCATGAAGCCCACACTAGAACCATCCAGAACATCACGTCCATCAGTGAGGGCATGGACACGAATTCTTTTGGCACCATGTGCAGAAGCACCTTTCAACAACAACTGCAACCAAAAGCAAATTTACATGTAGGGTATCTTTTAGCATTAGAAAATTTGATTAATAAAATTCAAGGGAAAACAGAACTTTTTATTGATTTTTGAAATGAGTGACAACAATAGGTATCTGCAATACGTAATCAATCATCATACTACTGTTTAAAAACTGGCAGCCGTACCAGCAATTGGTCAAGCCTGGAGTGGACACCCCCATCACTCAAGAGACCAATGAGGTGCAGAGTTCCTTTCTCAAAACATTCTTGAACGTGTTTGAAACCTTCTCCATCGTAGATTTTCCCAGAGGCAAGGGCTAGGTCAACAAGCTTTGCACTGCAACGAAACACATTAAAGACAATAATAAGCAACTATCTACACTTTTGGACCAAAAAAAAAAACACAAACCCGTGTTAAAATAGCTCCCTTAACCCAGAGATTGCATAAAATCATCTGGAATAAGGCAAATTTTAAAAAAACAAGTCCTCGATCACGATTAGTGCTAGAAATAGGAAGTCAAAAAAAATATTCTATTTGCACTCTGATGTGGGGGAGTAGTACAGAGGTACAGCAACAGTGGAGCCAATAAAGGAGTGAAAAGAATTAAGGATCAATTTGTTCCTACAATATTGATCGGAAGTATGGACATAGTAACTTAGTTGCATTTATTACATCACATTAAAATTTTAAAAAACCCATTTCAGAACGAAATTAACAGGTAAAGATCCCAAAATAAAATTTCAAATTCAACAACCTACAAGATCTCTTAAAAGAAGTCCAGCAAAAACATGATTTTTCAAAAGGCAAACAAAAGATTATAAGAGAAGAACTAGCTGACCCTTGAGCAAAGATCCTTCCAGCACCAAGAGCATTGTGACCAACTTCACTGTTACCCATGTCATCCTCTGTAGGAAGCCCCACAGCATTCCCATGTGCCTTAACCAATCTCCAATGTTCAGGAGCACCCTATAATTTAATTTTAACAAAGACCCAGATAAATAAAACAAATCCTAAATCCATAAAGCAAGAATCTTTAACCAGAAAAGGAAATCCAATAGACCTTTTTAAGTGAGTCCATAACAGGCGTTTCAGCAACAGATATAGCGTTATACTCATTAGGTTTAGCCTCACCCCAACCATCTAAAACAATAACAGCAACAGTTTTTCCCTTAGGAATCTTAGGATGGTCCTTCAATTTCCATGCATCTCCTGAACTACCCATATTCTCAGATCTTAAAAATTCTTCACACAAAAACAACAACAAAATTAGTAAATCAACCAGATCTACACAAGAAAAAAAAAACTTCCAACTTATTTTTATGTAGAAGAGGAAGTACCTTAAGCGGTGGTGAAGAGAAGAGAGAGCAAAAAGGTGTGTAGTGGAGAAAACAATGGAAGAGTGGAGGAGGGGTCTGTCTTTATTGGATTGGTGGGGGCTGAAATACCGGAGGCCTACACTTGTTGATTTTTACTACTAGAGAAATTTCAAAATATAGGAAAACTCGGGAAAAGTGAGATGGGTTAGGTATTTCACGTGAGAATCTTGAGAGAGGAACTTATTTTTTTTTAGTCGATAAAAAATAAATTATACATCTTCATATATGACGTTTAGTAGTAGGTAGATAAGAAATGAATTCTTTATATATATAAATTAATCTAACATTTCATCGATAATTTAGATATTCAGGTGAAATAATTAATTTCTACATAAATAATATTTATATAAAATAATATATAAATTTATTCATATTTAATTTTTATATTATTAATAATTACATAATTTTAACTTGCTATCAAATGGTGTCTCGTAAATTTTAAGAGTTTGTAATAAGGAGAAAGATCTAAAGATGCATGACTTGTGCACCAATAATACAAAACGTGGTTTGATAGCTCATTTAAATGTAAGTTATGCATGTATTAGATTTTGCATACATAATATTATGTTTAATAATTGATTAAGATGTAAATTATTTGTGTATAAAATTAATATGGTGTTTGGTTTGTATATAGTAACTCAGAAAATTAATATATGTATAAATTATGAGAGAATTTATGTATTATTTATGAAGGATAGAAAGTGAAATAACTAATACATACATAAATTCTATAATAATAATTTTGAATTGTTAATACCTGCATAATTGCTACCCTTAGTTTGTGACATAAGGTGGATATTTTAGGATTAAAATATATTTGTTTAATTAAGGGTATAACTAATATCATATTAATTTATACTTCAAACTTCATGTTATTTTATTTCATCTAAAAAGCAATATGAATTAGTATAAGAAGTAATATTTTATAATTTATAATTTATAATTTTGTGATAATTTTGTTTGCAACCCAAATTATTTAAAACATTTATTTTTTTTTAAAAAAAAAGAAATAAAAGAATATTTCGGGTGAAGAAGGCAAAAGCAAAACGGAAGAATAAGAAATGGTTAGGTGTGAATCGCGATGCATCACGTTGTTTTTGAAGATAAATTATTATTAAAAATTGAATTATTGATTTAAGTCAAAAGGGGCAAAAAGATATTTTTTTAAAAGCTAGGCGTGAATAGTGATGAATTATGTTGTCTTTGAGAAAATTACTATACAACAAAACAAAAGATGTTGATTTTTTTTTAATTAATAAATAAAGGCAAGAATATGCTAATATGCCAAATTAGTTATGCTTAATTAACAAGAGTGATGTTTTGGTAGGCGGCACGGCTCAACTTTGGCCGTGGTATGGTCCAACTAGCTTCCTTGGCCCTTGGGCCTTCACTTGGGTCACGATAGAAAATTTACATAGATATGTTATATTAAAAAAATATTTATTATTTATAATAAAAATATTTTTTTTGTTGAATATTTATAATATAATTATAATATATACTATTGAGAATAATTTATAAAAAAACATATAATATAAGTTTTTATTCATTAATAGTATATTTGTCACACATTTTAATACACTTATAATACATTGTGTCAATTTCTTATCAAACAAGCATAATATATTTTTAAACACTTATAATACATTTATATTAAATGCATAATTAACTTTTAATACATAACAGATTTATCATGGTATTGTTATGTATTGTTATAGATGGTAATAAATAAAAAATATCGTTAAAATTAATAATCATTTATTAAAAAATACTCACTCAAGTACTGATTGATGAGATGCTTAATGGAGTTCATGCTAAGTTAGAGGTGTGGAGACAAACTTTGGAAACTAAAAGGTTTAGGTTGAGCAGGTTCAAGACGAAGTACGTGAAGTGCAAATTCAATGACGTGATGCATGAGATAGGCGTGGAAGTGAGGCTTGACACATAAAATATCCCCAAGAGAGATAAATTCAGGTATCTTGGGAATTATAGGGACATCGTTGATGATATTACACATCTTAATTATTCATGCAGCGTGGATGAAATGGATGCTTGCCTCGTGAGTCTTGTGTGATAAGAAAGTACTAGCAAAACTCAAAGGTAAGTCCTATAGAGTGGTGGTTAGACCGACATTGTAGTATGGAACGGAGTGCTGGCCAGTCAAAAACTCTCATGTCTAGAACATGTATGTTGCAAAAATGAGGATGCTGAGGTGTATATGTGGTCATACTAGGAGCTATAAGATTAGAAATGAGGATATTCAGAATAAGTTGGGAGTGGCCTCTATTGCAAACAAGTTGAGAAAAACAAGACTGAGATGGTTTGGACATGTGAAGTGGAGATGCATAGACTCACCAATGAGGAGGTGCGAGAGGTTAGTTATAGAGGGTACGAGGAGGGACAAAGGTAGATCGAAGAAGTATTGAAAAGAGAGTTATCAAGCACATAACCTTAGATAGGAAGGGGTGGACGACACACATTAAAGTAGTAGGTGGTGTAGTATTGATTTACTTAGGATGGTTGATGTTTGTCATTGTACTAGTTATAGTAGTTCTTGTTTTCTATATTTATTATTATTTTTAATAATCCATCCTAGCATGTTATTTATATTGTTTCGATTATCGCATTATTTTATTGTTATTTTTGCTTTCTTCTAGTAGATTTTTCACTATTTTTTTGTTACCTACTATATTTTCTTCATTTTCTTCTTCTTGTTTGTACCTGAATTTGCTGAACTCACGTCGAGAATTTTTTAGAAACAGTCTCTTTATCTTAACAAGTTAGTGGTAAAGTCTACGTACATTTTACCCTCTTTATACCCCCCTTGTAATATTTCACTAGATATGTTGTTGTTATTGTTGTTGTTGTAGTTTTTAGGCCAAATATATATATAGCTCCTTTAACTTGTCCCTAAAATTTATTTTGGCACTTCAACTCTGCTTTGTTTCATTTTAACCTTCCAACTCCATTTTCAATATACCATTTAAATACAAAATGCTGATTGAGCATACTAATGAAATTATTCACTTTCCAAAATATGTGAGGGTTCCTTTTTAATATTTATTTCGTCATTTTTATCGTTAACAGCCTTCTCCCCTATTTATTTTTATATCTTCTCCTCAACCTCATTTTTTCTTCATCTACTTTACTTATCCATTTATTTTCTTCATCTACCTCCTTTTCTATAATTCTCTTTATGCTAAAGATACTATTTTTTTTATTTTAATTTATATAATTCATTTTGCCTATATAAAATCTTAAATATCAATTATATTCTACGTTATAAAGAACTAAATAAAATGTTGAAATAATAAGTAAAGAGCTAGATTGAGGAGAACGATGTCCTATCTAAATTTAAAATTATAATTACCCGACTAATGTCAAATAATTTATTGATGCCACATAAATTGAAAAAGATGGATACACTCATAGTAACATAAATTCGATGTTTATATAAACTTGTGTCACTAATCATCTGAACAATAAACTTTGTAATCAATTGAATATATATATATATATATATATATATATATATACACATTTTTATATTGCTTAAAGATAATAAATTGATATAATTAATGAAAATACTGAGTAGATTCGAATGACTTGGAGAAAATAAAACATGTGGCATTATTTAATTGAATATTTTTATATTATTCTTTTTGTCTAACACGCATTGAACACTTATACTAGGTAGGGATTTTTGTGTTTGAATGGTACATGAAAAATGGAGTTGGAGGGTTAAAATGAAACAAGGCTAAGTTGAAGTGTCGAAATTAAATTTTGAGGCAAGTTAAAGGGATTGTGTGTGTGTTTGATTGTATTTATGAGTTTTAAGTTCTTAGAAAATTCAACCATTGATTCTGAGGTTATGTTTGACAAAGCCTAACTTCGTATATGTATTTTAAAGGTATATTCCTTCGTCTCAATTTATGTGATGTAGTTTGATTGGGAACAAAATGTGGAAAGACTTTGCAATGTTAAACTACTTTTAAGATAGATAAATTTTTAAATAGCAAAGTACACTTTTGTGATTTTTTGTCAAATACGTGAGACCCAACATGGGTAATGGGTAAATATTGATAGTGTCATTAGAACTCTGTCAATAAAGAATGTATTATTCTTTTTAGATTGACTAAAAAGTAAAGTACATCATATAAATTAAGTAACTAACAATGCCATAAATTCGAACATTAGACCCAAATTTTAGATGAAAGTAATTTTTTTTTAATTTTTCTAACATCTCTTTTGTTTATAGTTAATGAAGATTCTTTGATTAATTATTCATATAGCAATCATTAAGTTTGTATATTTTCTAAATATAAATGGTACTCATTCATATCTTAATTATTAAATGTGTTTATTTTTTACTTTTACAATCACTTGTTAGATTTGAATAGGTATGAATGACTAAAATTTATAACAAAGTCTTAATGTTAATAAGATGTCTAATCAATAATATAATGATGGAAATTCATCACTACTCTATCTACATTTTTCCTAACTGTCGTCGTTGTCCATCATTATCAACTATCGTTATTGACCACCAACAATCATCATCCTTGGCCACAACCATCATAGTTGCAAATCACCACATTAGTCGTGTAACGATCCAAAAACTGGTTTAATGACACTTATCTTATTCCAACTAAACAAGTAAGCCTAAACAATCCTCAACAAGGGTAAATGCATAATTAAGAACATAGAACAAGTAACTAATGAACATTACGCAAAAATCCAAAGCCATAACTATAAAATTATTTCCAAAATCTGGTGTCAGTATACAAGCCACTAATTAATAATATAGATAAAAAAATACAAGTATGAATATTTTCATATCTAAAATAAATCAAGAACATAAAGTAAGGGTATGTGACACCTGCTGAAGCAACTAGCATGTAACACCCCACACCTTTCCATTTTTGAAATCCAATCTTTCGTCGGAAGTATCTAAGGTTGAACCGGATAGTATCCTACTAATGCTCATGTTTTAAGATTCATTACAAATGGATGGAAAAGTGTATTGTAGGTGGATTAGGATCATAAAAGACCCTTAGTACTAAGTTGAGTTCAAAACTTTTCTACCAGTTAGATTTTTGCATTAGTTTATGAAAGAGTCAAATTCAAACAATCATATCTCCTAGAATATGAGAATTTAGGTATCCTATGACCTATCAAATTAAAGGTGTTTGAGTCTTCTTTCCGAATCCACCAAATTTGCCTCATTTGGAATTCAGAGTAAAAAATTATGGCTATTTTAGTGAAGCTGCTTAAGACAGGAGAGGACCACAAACCGTGGTGAGCAATACAGGCCATGGTGCCTTCCGTTAAACTCAATACGGAGTATTGGCCTTCCGTGAAAGTCACTTTTTCAGCCAGTTTAAGATCCTGGGATTAGTGGTGAGCACCACGACCCGTGATGGCTTCCATAAACCTCAATACGGTCCGTATTGGGTTCCATGAAGGTATCTGACTCAGTTTTTATGAGGTTATTCCAGTCTTTTTCCCCCCTTTCTCAACCTAACCCACTACGTTTTGGGAATACATTTAACTTTTTATTAGATCCCGAAAAGGGGTTTCCCCTCATTTAGACATATACGTTTTGAGAGAAGCAATTAGAGAGAAGAAGAGCTAGGATTCAAGATCTATAAGACAGGTATTTGATTTTTCGATGAGATAATATTCTTTCTAGGTATGTAAGGCTAATCACAACGTTGGATTAATTTCTTCCTCGTGCCTACACATTCATTGAGTTGATTTGAGTGAGTTTTGAGGTTCGATGAGTTGAGTTCTTGAGGTCATCCATAATTTATATTGAGTTTTATATATAACTTCTTATGTATTGATGATGTTCTTGAGTTATTTATATTTTCTATTGGATTTTTTTGTGTATAAATTCTATGGTGTTCTTGTATATATTTTAATAATTCTTGATGAGTTTCTTGAGTTGAATCTTGTTGAAAGTATGGATTCATATTTACATATACATGCATTCTAATTGAGATTTTATTCTAATTTTATGCATTAATGGAGTTTTTTAAAAATAATTTGTGAACGTTTTGTATTAATTATTTTATGCACTATTTTGAGTTTAAAGAATGAATATTTTCATCTTTGATTGAGAAAGAGTTTGAGAAGTCTCTAAATTATTATTTTGACTATAAACAAGTTGAGTATTATTACATTAAAACATCTATTTTGAGGTTGAGTTGAGGAGTTAAATCATTCTTTAAATGCATTCTTTGAGTTGAGATTGTATCCATTTTAAAGAAAAGAGATGAGTTGAAAAGAGTTGAGTTTTGAGCTAAGTCCAAAAGAAACTACATGAGTTAATTGAGTATTTTAATCACTTGATGTATATGAGCATAATAAAGTATTTTGAGAGTAATATTGAGCACCAATTTAAGTAAGAGTAGAGTCAACTCAAACCCCATAAACTACATAGCCAGCGTAGGCTATACCTCTGAGTCCCAAAATAATTCACTTGATTGATTATGAATCCAGTGAGGTTGATCGTCCCTTACCCTGGCAAGGTATTAGATGGATGCGGCGATGACAGTGCAGAGCGTTGTATCATCACTAGCTCATTAGTAATGGTTGTCAGTTAGAGAAACTCTCGAAAAATGAATGATTTGATTTGGTTGAATTGCATATTATTGAGTCTATTTTAAAAGCACTGTTTATTTTAAACTACATTCTCATTGAGTTAAGTTGAGTATTTTCAGAGTTGAGTCCTTTGAGTTGAGGTTGAGTATTATCAATTGTATTTCCTTTCAGCTATTTTACATACTCGTATTGATGCCTTATGATGCAGATATAAGTGTTAGAGATCATCAACAGGCGCTCCGTTGAAGATCTATTCCCTTCTTGATAGTGGTGAGACCTCCTTGCTTCGGAGGAATCATTTTTATTTTATTCATTGTTTTGAGTAGTTCTTTGGAGATAGCCGTGGACTTGTCTCGGCACCTTCTAGATAGTTGATAGAGACTTCGTAGACAGAGTTGGAGTTGAGCTAGATGGTCCTTTCAAAATCGGTTTTTAAATGTAATCTTATTATTGAGTTACGTTATTCCTTAAGTATTTTAACCCTATCAATTATTTATTGATGTTGATGCTTGAGTTGCCTACTTGGGTATTTTTACTCCTAAATTTAGTCTTTCGCTGAGTGATTGAATGAGTGATCCGACCAAGTGGTTCTCTTGGGGCCAATAATGGTTTCCGAGTGTCGGTCACGCCTAGGGTACCCTCTCAGGGCGTGACATAGTAGCTATCTCGTGTACTTCATGATGCAAGCCTCGGGCTCTGATGCGGGGAGAGCTTAGGACGTATCGAACTCGTGACCTACACAAGTGTAAAAAATCAAGAGAGTGAGTACCAAAACAACAACAGTACTCAGCAAGCGTCCCTAGCTGATCCTAAACAAAGCGATGACGAGCACCCTAAGTCCTATCACACTAACCAAACCTCCTAATACTATAACCTGCACAGAGATTCAACAACCAACCCATCCTAACAGATACAATAAAAACTAAGGACACACAATAGAAGTACTCAACGAATAAGAAACACCATCAAGTATTCAACAATATCAATAATTGGGAGAAGAGAATTTCAAGTAGCACTTACAAAGGAATCAACCACGAGATAATAGATCACTCACATACATCAATCAATGATAACGAGGTGCAAATACAACACAAATGTCATATAAATTGATCTATTTTTGTGCTATCGACATACACCCATTGCAAGAGCAATACAAAACCCATGGAGGACTCGCTAAGTCCATGTACCCACCAGAACTATTTTCCATCGGTATAATAACTCTCACTGAAACCATTTTACATCAGCATAACACTTGCTGAAACCATTTTCCTTTGGCATAATAATGATACAGATCTTGTCGTAGAGTCTCAACATATAACAAGTACACAAGATCAAACGCATAATAAGACAATGACAATTTTCATTCAACAAATCAACTGTGCCACTCATGGGCATACCACCAACAAGGAAAATCGTAATAGCCATCCAAATCGCACATAGCATCATATACAATAATGATTCAATACATACAATTTAAATTAATATGCTTGACTCTAGTGTTCGGATGGATACTTGTCACTTTATTCACATGTACACCCCTTTTTTTATTCCCCATTACTTCCAAATACAAATAATCCACACTTAAAGTCTAAGCACTTTATAAAGAAGTCACAAAGGTCCACTTGCCTTTAAGTGAATAGATCAACTCAATACTTGGGCTTTTTATTTTATGTCGAGCCCTCAAATCACAAAATCTAATCAAATATAGAAAAAAAAAATCAAATATAGAATCTTCATAAGAAAACATAAACATTGATACCCATTTCGTTATTTTTGAAAACCTGATCCAAATTGGAAAAAAAATAAACTTGAAGTCTAAGGATAAATCTAAATTTTTCTTAGAAAATATGCTACCCAAGGGTTTAGGAACTCACACACAAAGTTGTATCAAAAAATGAGTTGGAACCCATGCTTAAACTCTATTTTACTTAAAACTCAAGTTCATGAAAAAATCCACATTTTGAATCTAAAAGGAATGTTTTGATTATAAAATCATGGCATAATAATTAGGTAATAAAGGATTGGGGTCAAAATTACATACCCAAATGTTTATTCTCGAAAAACCTTTTGAAAATCTCTTTTACCGACCTCCTAGGGTTCAACACTAGTGGAATGCGGAAGAAATCCCAGTGTTTGAAATTTTAAGTCTCTCAAGGCACTTTATTCAACACGATCACGATCCATCCCACTCAATTGTAAAGAGGAAAATTAGGTCAACACATTAACTGACCTACGCGATGGAAACAAAGAGTACTCGATCGTGATGCACAAGATAGAAGCCTTCGCGATCGCGTCAAACATCACGCGGTCACAACTCACTGGGAACTATACTTACGAAATTGCAAAAGAATATCACGCGATCGCAAAGAAGGAAATATAAGACATCATATACAATAGTAACAATAAAACACCAAGGCACATAATTCTCAGAAAGGACCTTGGGATTCGCTTAGAATCCCGAGCACACTAACTAGATATGTTACCCTATTAAACTAGACATTTCAGACTCAATGAAACTATCGAAATACAAATCTGAGATCTTCTTGATCTGGCACCTGTTAAAGCCACAACTAACTATTTTCCACTTAAATGATCAAAGATACCATCGGAACCTCCAAAAATTAAACCAAAGCTCTACCTAGATCTAAAATCACCTCCTGAAATCAACTAAATTGACATAAATCCAATTCGAGCGTCCTAATTTCGAATGTTGATCAAAGTCAACTTTGGACTTCACTTCCATTAAAGTCACAATTCAAGGGCTCAAATCACCATAAAAATCTTGGAATTGAAAACGACAACACTCTTAGACCAAGCTACAAATTATGGAGCTAATGGAATTGACAGAATTCCTGAAACTCGTAACTCCAGATGACGACTAAAGTCACTTATTTCAACTCAAAAGCCTCCAAAACTCTAAACTTCCAATAAAATCTCAACTTTTTGATCCATTTACATTTCTAATCTCATAAACTGACCAAGCATGACACGAGGCAGCTATCAAGAAGGGTGAAATGGTAATTTTTTAAGAATCTCCAAACATGACCTTTAGGGTCATTACATTATCCACCACTAAAAATCATGTTTGTCCTCGAACATAAAGTAAAAGAAAGTACCTAAAGCCTCGAAAAGCTGTGGATATCTAACATGCATATTTACCCGGTCTACCAAGTAGCATCCCTACTGAACGATGCTTCTATTGGACTTTCACGAAGCTATCTCCTTAGTCCTTAGTTTTTGAACTTGACCATCCAAAATAGAATCCTCCTCAAATATCAAGTACGGATCCATAATCATAGAATTAAGAGAGATCACATGGCACTCATCGGGTACATACTTTTGGAGCATGGAAACATGAAAAATAGGATGATAAACTAGGTGGCAAGACCAACTTATAGGCCACCTCTCCAATTCGCTCTAAGATCTCAAATGGGCCAATGAACCTAGGGCTAAGCTTGCCCTTCTTTTCAAATCTCATCATACCCTTCATGGGTGACACCATAAGCCATACATGATCACCCTCCATAAATTCCAAAGCTTGAACTCTCCTACTGGTATAGCTCTTATGTCGACTCTTGGCTGTCAATAGTCTTCCTGAATCAAATGAACCTACTCCATAGCTTCTCTAAGAAAATATGTATCCAAGTTTCTCACCTCCATGACATTGAACCACCTAATGGGAGATCCACACCTCCTACCATACAATGCTTCAAATGGGTCCATCTTAATGCTGGAATGATAGTTGTTATTATAGGCAAACTCCGCTAAAAGTAAATATTGATCCCATCGATTACCAAAATCAATCACACATGCTCAAAGCATATCTTCTAACATCTAAATCATCCACTCCGACTGTCCATCGAGGGTGAAAATGTGTACTAATATCCAATTGAGTACCCAAACCATGCTGAATAGCCCTCTAAAAGTGCAAAGTAAAGAGAGAATCTCGATTGAAATAACGGAAATAAACACCCCATGCAATTGAACTATTTGACTGAGGTAGATTCGAGTCAACTTATCTGATCTATACTTCACTTCGACCAGAATAAATATGTGGACTTAGTCAGCCTATCAACAATCACTCGAATGAAGTCGTAACCACCCATGATGGTAGGCAAACCCATAACAAAGTCTATAGTGATACATTCGTACTTCCAAGTAGAAATGAACATCCTCTAAGAATACCACCAAGTTGTTGGTGCTCACACTTAACCTGCTAGCAACTCAAACACTTAGCTACAAATCCCACAATGTTTTTCATTATACCGCACTACCAGTAATGTTGACTCAAATCCTGATACATCTTGGCTGCTCCAAGGTGAATATAATACATCGAATAATGTGCCTCCTCCAAAATCAATCTAGTCAAATAACTCACCTTAGGAGCACAAATCCTACCTCCAATCCTCAATACACCCTTAGAATCAAGTATTATTTCCTTATCTTCACCTTTCAACACTTTATATCGAATGATATATAATTTCTCATCCTCAAACTGTGTCTCCTTAATCTACTCAATCAAGGAAAAATGGGCCTCTAAAAAGGCAAGAACACCACCATCCTTTGAAATCTACAACCGAACAAGGCTATTAGCCAACCTCTGAACATCTCTAACCAATAGTCGCTTCTCAACTCGAATCGAGGCAAGACTTTTCATATTGAAAGACTTCCTACTCAATGCTTTAGCTACTATATTTGCCTTATCAGGATGGTACAAAATAATTATGTCATAGTCTTTCAACAACTTCAGCAACCTACGCTACCTCAAGTTTAAATCCTTTTGACTGAATATATATTGAAGGTTCCTATGTCAATGAAAACCTTACAATGTAAGGACATACAAGTAATGGCCCCACAACTTCAGCGCAAAACCATGACTGCTAACTCTATATCATGGGTAGGATAATTCTTCTCATGAGTCTTTAGTTGCCTAGAAGCGTATGCTATCACCATACCCAAGTCAACTCTAGAAGTATCACAGTCCACATTAAAGCCTTCTTCTCTAGTATGGTCAGAATCGGAGCCGTAGTCAACAAAGTCTTTAGCTTTTGAAAGCTCACCTCATACTCATCGTACCATTGAAAGTCCACCTTCTTCTGACTCAATCTAATCAATGAGGCTGCAATAGCAGATAAACCCTGCACAAACCTCCTATAGTAACCAACCAACTGTTGACACCCAATTTTGGTTCTCTGTGCTCAAAATTAACGTCTTCAGATTTTTGATTGTTAAAGAGCACAAAATATAATATATTTTTTTACACATTTTATCATTTTTTATTTTTTTTATTAATAATCATTCTTATTTTAGGATTTTTCATAAATTAATTCTCATATTTTCTCTTTTAATAATTTATGGACAAGCATTCTTAGTTTCGTAAGTAATTGAGTTCTTATCTATTTATTGTTATTGTAAAATTCCAATAGAAATGTTGACACCCAATTTTGACTTAATTTTTGTAAAATTAATACTTTTGAGTTTTTTCTTATTTAATAGTTCAAAATATACATTTCATAATCTTATAATAATTTATTGATAATTATTCTTATTTTTTAAAATATTATGATTTTTTAATATATATATATATATATATATATAATCTTTTTTAAAAAAATATTTATGTTTTTCTCACAGTTTGTTAAATTTTTTGAATTCAATTTTGTTAAATCATTATTTTTCATTAAATTATATTTTTTACATGATTATATTTGTTTCATATTTATTTTAGCATTTTTAACATAGTCTAAGAATACGTTGAAATACGGATAAATATTGCATTACTCAAATATTTAAATTAGCTTGTTAAAGAACAAATGGACTAATGGATTATCCACTTGAAATATTTGTGGATTGTCCACTTGAAATATTTATGGATTGTCCACTTGAAATATTTGTGTGGATTGTTCATTTGAAATATTTGTTTAATTTAGGTAGTATTTTACTTTATCTTTTTTTGGCTATAAATAAGCCATCATTTGCAATATAAGAAATACACAAAAATAGAAGAAAATTTCTACTACTCTCTCTATATTACTACTTTCTCTATATTCTCTTATTTTTTCTCCTTTATAAAATTGTCAAGTTAGTTAATTTATAACACGTTATCAGCACGAAACTCTAATTTTCAAAAAATTAATATCTATATTAGGTATATCTACTAAAGAAATTTAATTTTTAAGTTATCTTTGTTACTTTTAAATTAATTTTCATCATGTCAAACTTGTCAAAATTAAAATTTGTGGCACTTGATATTTCTGGCAAAAATTATTTGTCATGGTACTTGATGCTGAAATTCACCTTACCGCTAAGGGTCTTGGTGATGCTATAATTGAAGAAAATATAGCATCAAGTCAGGATAAAGTAAAGGTTATAATTTTCCTTCGTCATCATCTAGATGAAAGCCTGAAAATGGAATACTTGACAATGAAAGATCCACTTGAATTGTGGAAAGACTTAAAAGGGAGGTATGACCACCTCAGGGCAACGGTATTGCCGAAAGCTCGTTATGAGTGGATGCACTTACGGTTTCAAGATTTTAAAACCGTAATTGAGTATGATTTTGTTGTATTTAGAATAACTTCCCAATTAAAATTATGTGGGAAAATTATAAATGATGAGGACATGTTAGAAAAGACACTAACTACTTTTCATTCATCTAATATAATATTACAGCAGTAATACCATGAAAAAGGTTTTAAAAAATACTCTGAATTGATCTCATGTCTTCTGGTGGCTGAGCAACATAATGCCCTTTTAATGAAAAATCATGAAGCCCGTCCCACTGAAACTGCTCTATTATCGGAGGCAAATATGGTAAAAGCACATAGACAGTCTGAAAGAAGACAAAATAAAAATCATGACCACAATAATGTGAATGGACGTGACAATGATAGAAGACGATATATAATCATCGTGGTGGTGGTCAACATAAAAGGGAGAACAATATCAGTTCTCAAAATGGACCTTCAAGAAGTAACTGTCATCGTTGTGGCATGAAAGACCACTGAAAAAATAAATGTCGAACGCCTGAGCATTTTGTAAGACTTTATCAAAATTCTTTCAAAAGAAAGGCAAATAGAGGTGGTGCCTCTTCTTCTAATGCTCGGATAGAGTCACACTTGACATTCGAAAATAATGTTGAGGCAATGCCTTTGCATAATGATAATATTAAAGCAAATCTGGCTTTGAGGAATGATGATTTTATGACCTCAATGATATTACTCATTTGGAGGTTGAAGATATTTTTAAGGATCTTAATTGATAAATTAATTTCATATTTTTCAATATGTTGTCATTTTTTTATGTACTTTGAATTATCGTGTTTTTACGTTTATGCATTAAAAAAAATCAGGGCCACATTTTTATGATAATTATATTTATTTATTACATTATGCTATTTTACAATATTGTAATTAATTACTTATGGTGTGCTATTATTTAATCTTAATATCACATTGTTACTAAAAATAATATTCGCTTTATTTAATGTCATTATACTAATTGATTGTTTTTGTTAATGTTTTAGACATTAATATTATATAATGGTTGTATTATTTTTGCCAATAAATAAATTATCTATACATGATGAATAATATTATATTTTTATTTATTTTATATTTATTTTTAATACTTATATATAATATTTATTTAAGGTTAATAAGTATATTTTGCCATAAACATTTTGAATTCTAAGTTCATTAAACTAATTCACTAGGAAATTATTAATTTATATAAAATTATGTTTATTATTAACGTGTCACACCTCAGTTTGTTAATTCTTATTCTAATAATTTGGTACGTTAGGTTATAATATAATTCCATAAACTAAATTATTGTAACAATTATCATAATTGAATCATATAATTTTTAAATTCTAAATTACCATAATTTAACTTTTAAGAAAGAAAAAAAAGGGGACTTATGTTTTTCTAGCAATATTGTTACTTATTTTAATTCTTATAATGCATTTTTATTTTATGAAGATAAATAAATTTGTTAGACTTTAATTGGATTCAAGATAAATAATGGAGATATGTGTCTATGTGTCTTTTGAATAGTGCCATAACTCATACGATATTAAAAGAAAAGAAAATACTTCTGTCATTTGATTATGAAAAAGGCCTATGTCAATACAATATCTGGTAGTACAAAATTGATTGAAGGCTCTGGAAAAGCGGTCTTATTACTACCCGGAAGAACGATATTAGTAATTGATAATGCATTGTATTGTAGTAAGTCTCAAAAAAACTTGTTAAGTTTCAAGGTTATTCGCCAAAATGGCTATCATATTGAGACTACAAATGAAGGAAAGGTTAAATCTAGTCAAATCACCCACCTTAGGAACACAAATCCTACCTCCAATCCTCAATACACCCTCAGAATCAAGTACTGTTTCCTTATCTTCACCTTTCAACACTTTATATCGAATGATATATAATTTCTCATCCTCATACTGTGTCTCCTTAATCTACTCAATCAAGGAAAAACGGGACTCTACAAAGGCAAGAACACCACCATCCTTTGAAATCTGCAATCGAACAAGACTATTAGCCAACCTATGAACATCTCTAACCAACAGTCGCTTCTCAACTCGAATCGAGGCAAGACTTTTCATATTGAAAGACTTCCTACTCAATGCTTTAGCTACTATATTTGCCTTATCAGGATGGTACAAAATAATTATGTCATAGTCTTTCAACAACTTCAACAACCTACGCTGCCTCAAGTTTAAATCCTTTTGACTGAATATGTATTGAAGGTTCCTATGTCAATGAAAACCTTACAATGTAAGGACATACAAGTAATGGCCCCACAACTTCAGCGCAAAAACCATGACTGCTAACTCTATATCATGGGTAGGATAATTCTTCTCATGAGTCTTTAGTTGCCTAGAAGCGTATGCTATCACCATACCCAAGTCAACTCTAGAAGTATCACAGTCCACATTAAAGACTTCTTCTCTAGTATGGTCAGAATCGGAGCCGTAGTCAACAAAGTCTTTAGCTTTTAAAAGCTCGCCTCATACTCATCATACCATTGAAAGTCCACCTTCTTCTGACTCAATCTAATCAATGAGGCTGCAATAGCAGATAAACCCTGCACAAACCTCCTATAGTAACCAACCAACTGTTGACACCCAATTTTGGTTCTTTGTGCTCAAAATTAACGTCTTCAGATTTTTGATTGTTAAAGAGCACAAAATATAATATTTTTTTTTACACATTTTATCATTTTTTAATTTTTTTTTATTAATAATCATTCTTATTTTAGGATTTTTCATAAATTAATTCTCATATTTTCTCTTTTAATAATTTATGGACAAGCATTCTTAGTTTCGTAAGTAATTGAGTTCTTATCTATTTATTGTTATTGTAAAATTCCAATAGAAATGTTGACACCCAATTTTGACTTAATTTTTGTAAAATTAATACTTTTGAGTTTTTTTCTTATTTAATAGTTCAAAATATACCTTTTGTAATCTTATAATAATTTATTGATAATTATTCTTATTTTTTAAAATATTATGATTTTTTAATATATATATATATATATATATATATATATATATATATAAAATCCTTTTTTAAAAAATATTTATGTTTTTCTTACAGTTTGTTAAATTTTTTGAATTCAATTTTGTTAAATCATTATTTTTCATTAAATTACTTTTTTACATGATTATATTTGTTTCATATTTATTTTAGCATGTTTAATACAGTCTAAGAATATATTGAAACACGAATAAATATTGCATTACTCAAATATTTAAATTAGCTCATTATTTTGGATTCTTAATTTTGAGCCATAATTTTGTAATATGTGTAATCTTAAATTTTCTTTGTGAACTAAAATAAAGTGGAGGGGGATATAAATATTTCCCAAAGGGACAAAACCCAAAGAAATACCATTTTGTCAATGACTTTGTGTTTGATTTCTTTATTTTATTATTGTTTCTACATGTTTGTTCACATAAGATTCCTCCTGATTTATTAAAATTGATTGTATGCACTTATAAATATTGTTACTTTGTCATGATGTGGTTATGGTACTATCTTTTGTTCTTTGCATGTTACTTTACATTTTTAGTTTATTAGTTTCATATGATTGTGTGTTTAAGAAAAGTGGCCAATAAAAAATCTCTCCGTTTATTTTTGACTTCCCATTTTAAAAGATGAAAAAATTAGTTTAAATTTACATTATATATTATACTTTACATTATAAGTTACGTCGATTTCCATCTCATATTTATAAGATGGATTTTTTTTATTATTATTCATATTTAAACCTTGCTAATATTTTTACTAAGTGTTTTTACAGGTACCCAGCCCAAAGCTGCTTCTCGAGTAAGCTATTCAAATTTAATGAAGTTCAAATATTATTTTAATTTATTATTGTGTATATTATTGACGTTAGGCAAAACTTAGGTCATAAATACTTCTATAAAGAATACTTTTTTCTTTAAAATATTTTTCATAATTTATCCTCATTGATATTGTAAGTTAAAAAAGGTTATTTGAGAATACTTTTTTTTTATAAAAGAAATATTTTTCTTTTTACACATTACAAACGGTTTCTTTATATGGTAAAAGAGTTCTCTTTTTTTTTTCATATTAATAAAAGGCAATTTTTTTAATATTGCATAAAAACTACCTTTTTTATATACATTTATATCGTCTTTCTCATATTTTCATACACGTAGTTGATAATATATATGATTTACTTGATACATACTCTTTTATACATATATTTTTATATAATTTTAGTACATATTTTTTTATATATATATGTGTGTTATACTTGTAAATAATAATTTTATCCCTCACTTTTTGATAAATTAAGTCTAGCTGGGTATCACATTTTGTGAATTTCGAAGGATGTTTAACATCTTCCCTTTGGAATAATGTAAATCCTTACTTAGAATCTAAATTGATTTTTTCGAAGATGAAAACATGAGTCATACATGTCATACATCAGAGAGATTTCCTTATTTTTCTTAATAAATTAAGTGGCGACCCCATACAACAATTAATTCTTTTAGAGTTTATAAGTTGTACTTTCTTTAATCTCAATAAAAATAGGGCATATGACCAACCTAACAAAATTGTGAATCTTGGTAGGGGAAGTAGGCCTCGTCCAACCCCCAACCTCTTCAATTTTGGTCGAATTTCACTATAATACTCTCATTAGACACCACGTGTTCTAAGAATGCCACTGAATTAAGTCAGAACTCACAATTGAAGAATTTTGCATAAAATTTCGCCACTCTTAGCTTCTGGAGTACGGTCCTCAAATGATAGACATGATCAACCTCGGTGTTGGGATACACTAAGATAGTATCAATGAACACAATGACAAAGGAATCTAGAACGGATAAAACACCTCATTCATCAACTGCATAAAGGTTGTCGGGGGTCAAGTTATTATACCCCATACTTTTGTACTTCGAAATATTTCCTTAAGCTTCTTAAAAGTTGCCACGTGATTCATATTATCTATAACATTATCAAATGACTCTAAAGAAGGAAGGATATGATGCCCCATAATAGTGAAGGTTGGAAATAAAGTTATAAGGATTTGAAAGGAGTCGGAGGCCAAATAACAAGTTGTGGAACTCAACTTACTTGCGTAAGCCACCAACTTGGATATCCTACATAATTGAGCTACTTGAGTACACATCGAGCTTAAGTAGGAAATAATACATAGGCTCTTAAAGTGAGACGAGATTACGAATCCATGAAAAAGAAGCAAGTAGGTGATGCACCTACTTGGACCAAGTAGGTGACCCACCTACTTAGGGTAGACCCTACGCTGCCACATGGCAACCAAGGATTGGGTACATGGCGTAAGGTGGCGCCTTAGGGGCTGGACATGTGGCATCTCCTAGGGGCTCCCACATGTCACCTCCAAAAGTGGGATATATATGCTGAAATTATGACAAAGGAAGTCATTTTTCATCTCTTACACTTAAGGAAAATTAGAGAAAACCTAAGGAGAAAGAGAGAGTAGCTACGACAGCCCTAGGATTAAGGTAAGCCCTTTGATTTTTATTCGTGAATCAATTATTTAAGGTTTTCTACGATTAAATAACGGTGTTTAATAACATAAATTAAGGGTTTGGGGCAGCACAAAGAATTAATGGGAAGTTCATCAACTTTCGGCAAGTTTCAGAGGCCCGTTTGTTAAGGTATAATGTGATTCTCTTTTCCCACGTTTTAGTAAGGGTTTGGACATGTAGGGATTGGAAACATGAAAATATGCACGTTACGGTAGGTCATGTAGGGGCTGTTTTGACGATATTCTAACGGGTTAAAGTTTGGCTAGTGTCATTGTTATTGTAGAGTTGTATTGATAGTTGTTTTGTAGTGTTGCAGGGCTGGAATTATGTCTAAATATGGGTATAAGTTCTGGTGGTTGCAGTCACATGACCCCGTTTTGTGTGGTTTAGATTTTACGAAATAAAGATTGAAAACCTTATTTTGGTATCGTGATTTTGGGCGAGTCATTGGGAACTTGTATTGTGTACTGTTGTAGTGATTTGGTTGTACATAGCTGCTGGTTGTTGTTGGTAATATGACTACTAAGGTTAGAGGTTAAATCAGAAATTTGGATAAGGCAAGTTATAGAGGAAACGTTGCCTAGTTTTCGTTAACTTCGGAACTAGTCAATAGACTAGTCAAGAAGGACGATCAAGGAAATGGTTCCTATAAATACGTGAATATTAATGTAGCAACTGAAAAGTCGAAGGTCATTAATATTGGTATTACTTTAATGATTAATAGGTTAAGGAGGTAACAAGGCGAGCTGGATTACAGTTAATCCATAAGAGATATGTGAAGCTACCCTTTCATCTCTTTTGACATGTCTTAGATGTAAGTATTATGTATGTGAAATTAGGAGCTATTCCATTCTTAAAGCTCTGAGTATGAGTTAAGAATCTTGTTCACTTCTTACTGATTAGTACTCTTATGATGAAAAGTAATACATGTAAAACTTGTCTTTTCCTACTTCTAGAAAGACTGGACTATAAGTAATATAGGACATGGATTTGGAGGTGAATCCATTTATAAGTTCTGGGTATAACTCGTGACTTGTAGTCATTTCTGAATATTAAAGGTCTGAAAGTAGTTAAGCTACTATTCTCGAGCCTTCTATATAATGAATAGTAAGTGAAGATATCAGCTCCTCTTCCTAAAGGCTCTACAGTGATAAATATATCTAATTGCATAAGTTATGTCTCTGATTGCATGAGTTATGTTTCTGATTGCATAAGTTGTGTCTTTAGTTACATGAGCTATGTGGCATTGTCTTGATACATGTCTGCGATTCCTAAGGCCCCAATTGATGCAATTCCTAATGACATTTAAAGGGTACTTCAAATAACTCCTTTCCTGGTCTTTAGGTGATGGTTCACTTGACTGTTTCATTGAGTCTCAAAGGGTGACTTAGTTGCATATGGTTTTTTACTACTCTACTCGTGCATACTGTAATCCTTCTTTCTTTGCATCCCATGATCGGCCGGATATTATATCGAGTGCAATTTTACTACTTCTTTCACCGAGTCCAGGCCGGATACGTATGATTCCATGTACAAGGAGATGATTTCGTCTGTGAGGCATGGTATATGTTATGACGATACGATTATTCATCGAGTCCCGGAATAGCTGTACTATGATGGTATGTGTTGTAATATGATGGTATGTGTGTGATGATATATGTGGTGAAATAAGGAAGGAATACCGAGTTCCTCACTAGAGGGCTGAGATAAGTATGTATATGATGCCGATATGCTATAGATGTACCCCACTCCCTTCACCGAGTCCCTCACTAAAGGGCCGGATACTTTATGTAGGCATGCATATAAAAATATAGTGATACATTTATGATCCTGAGCCCCATAATGGACCGGATATAATATGATGACATATACGATAAGATTATACCGTATACGATGATATGATGCCGTATATGACGACATGATGAAGTAATATACATGATGAAAAGAGATGACAACATGATGATACGATGATATGTTGATATGATGAAACAATTATGACACCAAGTTCACTAAAAGGCCGGGTACAATATATGATAATGTATATGACTACATGTCCTAATATGCGGGCACAGTGATTGCTAACTGTCATATTTGTTCCCTGCATCCCTATTTCAACTGTAACTTCTTTATATGGTTTTATGATTACATACTCAGTACATATATCGTACTGACCCCCTTTTTATGGGGGGATGCATTTTATGCCCGCAGGTACAGACACACGACTCAAGGATCCGCCAGCTTAGGGTTCCACCCAACGAGTTTGAGAAGAGCTTCATTATATTAGAGCCCGGCTTTTGGTACTGAACCTTGATATATATATTTGCTTATTCAGGGGTATGGCGAGGGCCCTGTCCCGTTATATGTCATCGTTACTATTCTCAGAGGTCTGTAGACATATGTGTGGGTTGTATATACGTGTGTGTAAGTTATGTATCTATGTATGTTATTCAGTTGTGCCAATATGTGAGTATATGACAGGTCTAAGGTATACGGGAGTGTCCGGCTTGAGCACCCGTCACGGCCTACGGGGTTGGGTCATGACAAGCCAAATAACATCACTAAAAACACATAATGGCCATACCATGTCTAGAAGGCTGTCTTCGGGATTCTAATGCCCTAATCTTGAACTGATGATAACCCAATCTTAAGTCAATCTTGGAGAATATCACCGATCCTCGAAGCTGATCAAATAAATCATCAATGTACAAAAAAGGATACTTGTTCTTAATAGTCTCATTGTTCAACTGCCTATAATCAATGCACCCCTCATAGAACCATCCTTCTTCTTTACAAATATAACTGGTGCACCCCATAGTGATATACTAGGGCGAATGAACCCTTACGATGCACACCATAGTCGCTAGGGCGAATGAATCCCTTACTCAACAAATCCTACAATTGATCCTTCAGCTTATTTAACTCTGTCGGAGCCATATAATACAGAGAAAAAGAAATGGGCTTAGTGCCTGGCTCCAAATTAATAGCAGAATTAATATTTCTATCAGGAGGAACAACTGCAAGGTCAGTAAGAAATACATCTAAGAATTCTTGAACAATCAAAATAGACTACTTGAGAGGTGGACCAACACTAATATCTCGAATGAAGGCTATATAGGACAAGCATATGCTATCAACTAATCGTTGGGCACAAAGGAAGGAAATAACTTTACTAGGGTAAGAACCACTAGAACCCTTCCACTGTACTCTTGAAATACAAGCATCGCTAAGGTCACAGCCTTAGCATGACAGTCAAGAATATCATGATAAGGAAAAACCAATCCATACAAAAAATGACATCAAAATATACCTTTCTCAATATGATCAAGTGTACCCAAGTGGCATAACTCTCCAATGTTGTAAGAGAGGATCTGTATACTAGATCCACCACTAAAGGCTTACCCACTAGGTTAGAAATATGAACTAATATAGGCATGCGATCAAATATCAAATCAAATCCAACAACATAAATAGGTAGACATATAAGTGAATGTAGATTCTGATTCAAATAATACAAAAGTAGATCAATGGTAGACCGAAACAATATCTATGATATCAGTATATGAAGCCTCAACTTTGGGTCTCCCCAAAAAAGGATAATAATAACCTCCTCTACCGCCTTCGGTCTAAACTATATCTTTACCTTTACCCTGTGGAACCATAGCACCACTAGCATCTCTACTAGGAGTCCGACCACTTTACTTATTTGAGCTTTGCCTTGGCCTCTAGTCGGAGTCACTGGTGGTCTTCGTGGAACTCAAGGACTAGGCTGAAGGTCCTTCCCGCCTCTACGTAAGGCATTGCCATAATATATGATTGGGATCCCCACAAATAAAATAGGATCTTTGAACAAGTTGTGATAACCCGGAGGAACCAGTATAGCCACCTCAATTCGTAGACCTCTGATGTGAACCATGAGAATTTTGGCCCAAACTATAGGGACCATGGGTTGCATAACTATCCTCTGACGTTTGCATGGCTACATAAACTGATACACAATGTTGGAAAGAGCCACATCTCCTAAATGATCTTCTACCTCCAAATGAGGCATTAAAACATTGACTAGAAGTACGGGAACTCTTATCCCTTATATCCCCAAACTCATTGCACTCCATCAACTCCGCCTCCTTGTCCACTCCAACTATGGACTGAGAAGTAGCTCATTATGGGATGATCTAAATATTGAAATAGGATAATTCCTTCATAAATCTGTGAGTCCTCTCAACATCATCAAGAATAATAGCTAGAAAATTCCTAGAAAATTGATAAAAATGGGTCTTATACTCTCAACAGTGAGGCCTCATATTTCAAACTCTTAAATCTTAGCCTGCTCTCTTCACTCATACTCAAAGAAATAAAATAATCATAGAAAGCACGAGCAAACACCTCCCATATCGCTGATGGAGATCCAACAGGTCTAGATCCCAAGCAAACTCACCACAACTCCCTAGCTGGACCACACAACTAAAGTGTAGTGTAGAGAACCCCATGTGAATCAGCTAAGCCAACTGTCTCAAGAAACTCTTGACACACAACCAAGAACTCGTGGAATCCTCACTTTTTCCTTCCTAAAACTAAGATGGATCCATCTTTCTGAACTTCTCATAATGAAGTTGTTTCTCTTCAGATAACGCTAATAAAGGTGCATCCTGGGCTCCAAACCTGAAATTAAGGAAACTTCACCAAAAGCTGATAAAGTGTGACCTTAATAGAGTACCTGTTGATGATCTTGAATACCTGCGTTTGCATTATAAAATGATGTAGCATGGAAAGATGCTAGTATATGTAATGTACAATATATAATAAATCCGAATGAAATCATAACTGAACTGAATACTCAAGTTGAAAGAAATGCTGAAAATAACTTGACTAAAAGGAAACCATGAATGTAATGAAAACCTGTAAAACTTCACAACTGAGATATGCAATGATATCAAATACTATAATAATATATATTTACTTTTTTTGGAGAGTTTCTCTAACCGACAACCATCACTATGAGCCTCTTGATAATACGATGTTTTGCCCACATTGCTAGAGCCATCCTATGCCTTACCAGAGCATAGGAAAACAACTTAATTTATGGATCCATCTAAAAAGTCCTCTTTTGAGATTGAGTGAGGAGTCGCCCAAATCAATGGCACAATTCTATCTACACTGGTGGCATAGGTTATGGTGTTTGAGTTTTCTTAACTCGTACTTAAATCGGTGCTCAATACCTCTCACAAAACATGCATATGCTCAATAACTTTAAAGATATCCCATTTTAGGGGGAAACTGAAAATCTGTTACTTAGAGTCTTTGCTCAAAATACTTTCTTTAAACTGATTTGAACTCAACTTTATTTCATTGTAAATTATTTTCACAAACTGATAATGCTTTATTTAAAAGACATGCTTTTCTCATTAAAATTAATGCATTTGGAACCCTTCAGTTCCCTTAAAACTCTTCTACTTACTAATAGCTTTGAAATACTTTTACTTTAATAAAAAATAATGCATAATACATAGCAAGGTAAAACTTCAACAACTCAAATATGGTTCGCATGAAAAATAACCATGAACAACAACCAAGAACTAGAATCATATAGGGAATCATAAGTTCAATGACAGAGAATCAAATTCAATAACAAAAATCATAAAATCTCAAAATTCAAGAAAAAGGGTTGGGTTAAAACCCTATGTTAAACTCCTGTTGACTAAATGTAGATGTAGGACGTGAGGATGAACTTACTCCAACACTTGGAGTAGCCTTATATATCTGGAGGAACTAAATTCTTTGAAAAACTTGAAGAAAACACTTGAACCCTAATTTTTCTCCTCTTGAAACCCTATTTTAAGACTGAGTGTAATTATGAGAGGAAAAGGGTTGAATGACACTGATAAGGGACTTATTTGTTTTCAAAATGTTAAGGATTTTACTTGAAAAAGGTGGAAAAGGACTCAAATACCCTTTATTAAAACTGATAAAAGCCATCTACAAAAGGCCATCTACGGCCCATACAATGTTCTACAGGTCGTAGAAGCCACTCATAAAGACTGACTAGAATTTGAGGGCCTCTAATGTTTGGGTCTACAGGACCTTCTACAGTCCATATATGTAACGACCCAAACCGTCGTTAGGTAGGTGGGATAAATTTTTTTATAAAGTTATCTAGACTTGTGCCATCTCGCTATAACAAGCTGCGTAGGTCCCTCCATAGCGGAATAGTCAAGATAGAATTACGAAGATGTGAATCCTTATTTTCTCCTTCTTCCCTAAAGTGCCAAAATAGGCAAGCGATACCTAAAACCCTCAGAAAAATTTCTCTAGGCCTAAAGAGAAGGCAGAAAGAGATTTTTAGCGCAAGAAAGGCTGCAAAACATGTATTTCAGGACCCTTTCCACTATTCCTCCATCTAGAAGTCAAAAATCATTCGATAAATCCTCCTACGTCTGCTTGGCGCCTAGGTAGGCTAGGGTTTCTTTAATTGAGTAGTTGTAAATCTATTCCCACGTATTATATACCATAGTTGACCATAGATTTCATGCTTAGAACTTTGGACATGAAGTTTGGATGGTAAAAGTAATTATTTACTGCGTAGGCCAAGTTATATACATGTTATGGTCTTGATAGGCTTGTAATAAATGCTAGGGGGCTAATAATGGAAGGTAAACCCTGTCGATAACGTTTTAGGGGACCAATGACCCTTATGAGATTAAGTGTAATCACTTGTCAAGTTGAATATGAGTTCTAGGGTTCGAAAGTGATAGAGTGGCAAAGAAAGGCTCAATATTAGTCATTGACGTGTATCAAGGGTTTAACTTGCATGGGCAACTGTAAGTGATGGTTTTACTCTCTTGTTTGTGCTACATGTGCTAGTTACTGTAATTGGTAGTATTGCATGAATGTGTGAGACTAGGAAACATGTAATAAGCTTAAGGAAATGATTTTCAAGATCAATTGTATGTAATGAACCTGTTACTTGATTGTGCAAGTATATGAACTATTCGTTATGGATTGTGCTAAAGATTGTGATTGTGATTATTGTATATTGGATTAGGTGTCATGTTTCGACACACACATATCTATATACATGCATATTAGATCGAGTGTCACGTGCCGACCCATATACATATTAGATCAGATGTCACATTCCGATATATATATATATAGGATCGGGTATTATATTCTGATATATGTGCATATACATATTGGATCATTTTTCACATTCCGACACATATACATATAGTTTGGGTATAATACCAATGAGAGGAACAATTATATGTTATGGTTGCTTAAGAGAACCAATTGATTATATGACTGTGATTAAATGTGATTTCATGGGGAAGGGAGGATTGTAAAGAGAAATTAGCATAATTATAATCAATTAGACTCGTCTTGTGTAATAATTAGGGTAAGAGGACTATTACTGGTTGTGGTATAGAGATTGACCCTGCGAATTGAGTGATACTTAGGGAATGGAAATAGTAGTGTGATTCCTGCATATGCTTACTTTAACATATTATGGTGCCTAGATCTGCTCAAGATTTTAGATGTGGGAAGTGTGTAAGTGAGAACCAGAGGGGGTGAATAGGAGCTAAGTTACTAGGCTAGACCTTTGGAAGAGAGAACTAAGTCTGGATAGTTACCAACCTTGTTATGGTAGACATGTGGTCAAAGGAGTAGGTCGTGGTAGTGAAAACTTATATAAAGTATGAAAGATGGGTTAGGCATTGATCTTTATTAGATTTGACAGCGGATCAAGGAAAAGAGATGAGTATTAGGCTTGAATGACAGTGATGAGAAAAGTGGAGATGATAGAATTTCGTACTTAAATATTGGGCGGTGTAATTTTTTTAAATGCATGCTTACTCTTTTTAATTGTTGTATATTATGCAGTGGGTATCTGTCACGCCCTGAGTCTACATCCTTGGTGTGGCCGACACTTGAAAATTATTGCTGGTTCCCAAATGAACTCTTGACACGGCTGACTCACTAAGCCTAAGACTTTAACTCATCATAGAAACCCAAATGGGCACAATATGTGTAAAGAAACATAACTTCTCAAGTTAGTATCTCAATGCTCAAATGTATATACGCAGGATAATACTTCGATGTTCTAAAAACATAACTCAATGTATAACAACAATTCAAATGATTAAACAGGACTATGAATAACTAGTCTACGAAGCCTATAAGACTGACTCTGAAATAAGTGTTGTAACAATCCCATGGCTAACTCAAACTGATAAATAATAACTAAAAACTAAAAACTCAAGATCGCTTCTCAATTGAAAGAGGTCTCACCAAAGCTGGGTAAGAAGTTGGATCTTTAACGATACGCCTACTGAGGATCTCTATCACCTGTGTCTACATCATAAAAAGATGTAGGTCGAATAACTTCAGTACCTAAAATGTATGAGAATGTAAAATAATTAAAAGAAAACTTACTCAAAATGCTCAACTTAAGGGACTCAACTTCTAGAATTAACTCAACTTAATAAGCATGTAGTGTAATGAACGATAATGCTTTAAAAGACTTGAAATGATAAATGTAACTCAGTATATGAGAATAGAATACTTTACTTCTTGGGGAGTTTCTCTAACCGAAAACCATCATTTATGAGTTACGTAATGATATAACGAACTGCTGTCATTGCCACAACCATCCAATACCTTGCCAGGTTAAGGGACGCAAACTCATCTCTGGATCTAATAAAAGTCCTCTTTTGGGATAGTGAAGTCCCAAATGAACGACGATCTTATCCTACGCTGGCTACGTAGTTTATGGGGTTCAAGTTGTTCTATACTCTTATTCAAATTGGTGCTCAATACCACTACCAAAATATAGTATATTATGCTCATAACTCGAACGAGTATAATTATTCAATTAAATTATTTAGTCTCTTTTGTACTTAGCTCAAAACTCAACTCATCTCTTCTCTTTGAAGGTTATGATTTCAACTTAATGAATGCATTAAGAAATGCCTTTACTTCTCAATTCAATCTCAAAATAAATGTTTAGAGGTGTTTATATATATTCATGCTCAAAATATGATCAAGAGACTTCTCAACTCAACCCATGCTCAAAATGATAATTAAGAGGCTTCTCAAACTCGACTCATTCTCAAACTATTTTTCAAGTAATTGATGAAGATCGTCATTCTTTAACTCAAAGCAGTGCATAAATAATTAAATGCAAGGCTTAACTAGGATTCATGTGAATGCAAACATGAATCCAGAATCTCGAAACTCAACTCAATATAATATAATCCAAACGTATATTATAACCTAATAAGAAATTAAATGAACAACTCAAGAATCCACTATATTGGAATTTAAACTCAAACTCAAACTCAACTTTGACTATAGGAACATGTAGGGAAAGAAGACAAACTTAGTCCAATATTCTGATAGCTTTACATACCTGGAACGAAGATAATCTACACAAAAATTGAAAGTTTAGCTTGAAACTCTTGAACCCTAGTTCTTCTCCATCTCTGGAATTCTTTCTCTCAAAAGGTTTTTGGTGTTAATGAGAGAACAACTTTGTTGGGTACTAATAAGGGCTTAATTCTTGTCTAAAAATATCGAGTTTTTTTATGGGAAAGGTTAGAAAATACTTAAATAACCTTAAAATTTAATTGACGAGACCAGTGGGAGAGATCGATTGAGCTCGCTGACCTGCTCAAAGAGTCACTGATCTCGTGGCACTGTTCATAAAACATTTTAAAACTCTAATGATATTTTCTCTTAAATCTTTAGTGAGGTCGACTTGGCTCATCGACTGAATCGGCAATTCCTCATTCTCCTTCCCTTCATTACCAATTGGCCTTTTCTCTGAGCAAAATTCTCAAAAAATTTTAGCGAGATCCTTCAGTACGTAGAACCCATTCAATTGGTTGTGGAATCCATATACACCTCGCCAAAAGTCCTTGCTCCCCGAGCATAACTTGTAGGAATTTTTGTCTAGCTGCAAAGGCAAATTTGCGTGTTGCTAAGTATTGTTGGCGAGTCACCAAATAAATTGGCGAGATCCAGCGGCCAATTTTTCTTTTGCACTCAATTTTTGAACTTAATCTAGGCTACAATAGTACGGGGTGTTACAATATCTCCCCCTTTGAATCATTCATCATCGAATGATGGCCAAGCTAAGGATTTATTCAATGCACGAATACAATGCAAGGACTTAAAGCATCAAACCCAAGAATAACTCACTCAAATACTCAAACTCAAGAAGGTACCAACTCAAAGATAAGAATACAATATTACCTTCAACATCGACACTAGTAGGAACAGAGAAATGCAGGTACTTAGCTTTTATATCCTCTCAAGCTTCCCATGTAGCTTCCTCAATGAATTGGTTTCACTATAAAACTTTGACGGAAGCGACCTCTTTGTTCCTTAATTTACAAACTTGACGATTAAGAATTTAGATAGGAATCTTTTCATACTATCTTTTACTCCAATGTTTTTAGTAGGAACAATGAGTGAAGAATTTCTCAAGCATTTCTTAAACATGGAGATATGGAACATGGGATGAACGACATCTAACTCTGATCAAAGCTCTAGCTCATAGGCAATATTGCTAACTCTATTGATAATATGATAAGGACCAATGTAACGCGGACTCAACTTTCCTTTCTTTCCAAACCTCATAACATCTTTCATGGGCGAAACTTTCAAGTACACCTCATAACACCATTTGGTGGGTCGCCAAATCCACCTTCACCTCGCCAAAAGTCCTTTCTCTCTAAGCATAACTTGTAGGACTTTTTGGCGAGCCACAAGTGAAACTTGGTGTATCACCAAGTATTGTTGGTGCGTCGCCAAATAAGTTGGCGAGCTCCACCGGGCAATTTTTCTTTTGCACTCAATTTTGAACTTAATTTAGGCTAGAATAGTACTTATGTTATAATATCAGATTGATCGATGATGCATAAAAGTACATGTTATTTTCATTGATACTACTCTTGCTATAACACTTGGCATGATGTGGTTGCAGGACCAGTGATGTTTCATAGGTAAAGAGGACGATGACCTCCGACAACTTTCTCTCTTCCTTTCTTATAGTGAGAATTGTGTCTTATTTTTAATTATAAATTATACTCTTTGATGCTCTTGTACCTATTTAGACTAGTTACTTGGGAGGATCTTTAGTGTATTAGAGCTCAGGTTACCAATCTCTCTGTACAAGAGAAAATATGGAATAGACTCTTGCGAATTAGTGTGTTGACGTCCACATCTAATATTCAGGAAGCTATGAAACATTCTAATAAGTTGTTCCATTTCTTCTTTCTTTTTGTATGATATGTTGCTTGTGATATAGGTTGATTCTAATTGATATCTCTGTATTTATATTGGTATCTTAACGAAATAAATTGAATGTTGTTGTCGCGGCTGAAGAAATACAAGCAAGAAAAATTAAAACCGAGAAGGTTCCAATTGGTATCTAGCCTTAGAGGCGGTGTAAGTGCATGGATGATCAATTGAGGGTCACCCATGAAACAAATTAATTAAATAAATTGACTTGTTTGTGTGGTGTAGTTGAAATTTGGTGATTCCGTGCATAGTAATGCCTGCCTGATTGAAGATATATATATATATTGGATCGGGTTTCACATTCTTACATATATACATATAGTTTGGGTATGGGTCCTATGAGAGAACCAATTATGTGTTATGGTTCCTTGAGAGAACTAGTTATTGTGTGACTGTGATTAAATTAATTTCATGGGGAGGACAATGGTAAAGATAAATTGGCACAATTGTAATTAACCAGAATCGTCTTCTGTAATAATTAGGGTAAGAGGACTATTGTTGATTGTGGTATAAAGATTGACCTTGTGAATTTAGTGATGCTTAGGGAATGAAAATAGTAGTGTGATTCGTGCATATGCTTATTTTATCATATTGTGGTGCCTAGATGTGCTCAAGATTTCAGATGTAGGAAGTGTGTAAGTAAGAACCAAAGGGGGTGATATAGGAGCTAAGTTACTAGGCCAGACCTTTGGAAGAGAGAACTAAGTTTGGGATAGCTACCGACCTTGTTATGGTAGACATGTGGTCGAAGGACTAGGTCATGGTAGTGAAAACTTATATAAAATATGATATATGGATTACGCATTAATTTGTATTAGAGTTGAAATCAGATCAAGGAAAAGAGATGAGTATTAGGCTTGAATGACAGTGATGAGAAAAATGGAGATGATAGAATTTCATACTTAAATATTGGGCGGTGTAGTTTTTTTAAATGCATGCTTACTCTTTTTAATTGTTGTATATTATGCAGTGGGTATCGGATTAGATGATGATGCCTACAGTATATTTTATTTGTACTGATACTACTCTTGCTATGAAACTTGGCATATTCTGATTGAAGGGTCGGTGATGTTTCATAGGTGAAGACGACGATGACCTCCGATAGCTTCCACTCTTCCTTCCTTCCTTATGGTGGGAGTTGTGTCTTGTTTTTAATTATAAACTGTACTTTTAGATGTTCTTGTACCTGTTTAGACTAGTTCCTTGGAAAAATATTTAGTGTATTTTCATAAATATTTTAATTAATAAAGAGATTTCTTTCATTTTTGTTAACTTTCAAATAGACTTGATTTCAAAATTAGTGTAATGGTTCTCCTATCTAAGTGTTTGATTGTGTCCGTATGATCCGATGGGTTGGGTCATGATAGTAGACCATTCTATGCATCATCTTGCCCGATCATGGAAAAGGTACTTGGGAGGGGGGTTCTTTGAAGTAGGCTCTACGCGACCTTATACGATCCGTAGAACTTTTTACCGATCGTGTAAAGGCTCGTCCTACACACTTAAAATTTTCAAGTCTCAGTACTTGATCTACAGATCAGGCCTACTACTCGCAAAAGCTTCTATAGTCTGTAACTTAGTTCGTAGATCTCAAGTCCTTGATATAGTTTCTGAAGTCTGACTCCACGAGCCCATCTACAGTCCGTGAAAACTTCTATAGTCCGTAGATGGCATACACATAGGTCAGGCTTCAGCAAAAATTGAAGTCATTTGCTAGGCTTTATGGACTGATCTGAGTAAGGATATTTTGGGGTTTTGCATGAGCTCTACCTCTACCCCTAGATAGGGTCTCAAAAACATGCTCTGGGACTGCCTCCCCGCCTCTAACAAAGATAGTATCTCTCATCCTAGCCATCTGACAAAAGAACATGTGACTACTCAATATTCAATAAAGTAACTATGCAAGATGAAAATGAATGAATCAAAAGGAAATTCCAAACAATATTCATAGCCTCTTGAAGATAAGCAACATACGTCTCCATGTCGATTAATGAGACTCTACTAGACTTGGATTGTACACACGTGAGACCTATGAACCTGGGGCTCTGATCCCAATTTGTCACAATCCAAAAACCTGGTGTGATGGAACTTGTCTTGTCCCACCAAGATATGTAAGTTT
This sequence comes from Solanum dulcamara, assembly GCF_947179165.1. NCBI lineage: Eukaryota > Viridiplantae > Streptophyta > Magnoliopsida > Solanales > Solanaceae > Solanum > Solanum dulcamara. The sequence goes on from NC_077242.1 coordinate 14,314,286, forward strand.
AAACAACCCTTAACAAAGATAAATGCGTATTTAAAAAAATAAAACAACTAACTAACAAAAATTACGCAAAACTCCAAAGCCATAATTATAAAAGCATTCTCAAAATCTGGTGTCACGTGTACAACCCACTAATTAATAATATAGATTCAAAAGAAATACAAATTTGAATGTGTTAATAACTAAAATAGATCAAGGACATAAAGTAAGGGTATATGATGCCTGTCGAAGCAACTAGCAGCTACCTCATGTACTTAAAGATACAAGCCTCAAACTCTGATACGGGGAGGGATCAAGACGTACGGGGCTCGTGACCTACACAAATGTAGAAAATTAAGAGAGTGACTATCAAAACAACAACGATATTCAGCAAGTGTCTCTAGTTGACCCTAAACAAAGCAGTGACGAGCACCTTAAACCCTGTCATACCAACAAACCTCGAATACTACAACTTGCACAGAGATTCAACAAGCAACCTACCCTAAAGATAAAATAACAATTAAGTATAACACGATAGAAGTACTCAGCAAATAAGCAATACCATCAAGTACTCAACAACTTCAATAATGGAGAGAAAAAGGAATTTCAAGTAGCACTTACGAGAGGAATCAATCACAAGATAATTGATCACTCAGAGACATCAATCAATGATAATGAGGTGCAACTATATTGAAAATATTATAGAAATAATATATGACTGTTGTATCAGTATACACCCACTGCACTAGTAATGTAGGACTCACGGAGAACTCATTAAGACCATGTATCCATCGGAATCATTTTTCATCGCATAATAATACTCGCAGGAACTATTTTCCATCGACATAACACTCGTTGAAACCATTTTCCATCAGCATAACAATCATTGGAACCATTTCTCATCTGTATAATAAGGATACAGATCTTTTCATAGTCTCAACACTTAAAAAGACACAAGATCAAATGCATAATGAGAGGATGACAATTTCCAAACCGCACATAACATCATATACAATAGTGATTCAACACGGACAATTTAACTCAATATGCTTGACTCTAGTGTCGGGTTGATACTTGTCACTTTATCAAAACTCACACCCCCTTTTATTCCCCATTACTTCCAAATACAAATAATCCACAATTAAAGTCTAATCACTTTGTAAAGAAGTCAAAGAAGTTCACTTGCTTTAAGGTGAAGAAATCAACTTAGGATTTTGTCTTTTCCTTTGCGTCGAGCCTCCAAATCCACAAAATCTAATCAAATATGAAATTTCCATTAGAAAACATGAACAATGGTATCTATTTCGTTATTTTGAAAATCGAATTCAAATTTAATCAAAATGTCAAACCCGAGGGCTAAGGGTAAATCTAGATTTTTTCTTAGAAAATATGTTACCCAAGGGTTTAGGAACTCACACGCAAAGTTGCATTAAAAATTAGTTTTTTTAATTGAAGCTGCCCAACAAGTTGGACCATCATTATAAAAGAAAAGTGAATCTCAATTAACATTACAAGGTTTGAAGCCCAAAAGTGGTCTAAGAACCGGAAAAACAAATCTAAAAATAAAAAAGGAAATAAACAAAACAAACATCTGGTAAAGGAAACCCTTCTCTTCTCCATCTTCTTCTTCAGTTGCTTGATGAAAGTCTCCTAATCTTCAGCTCAAATGATGAAATCTATCAAGAAAAACCTTCATCATACACCATTTACCTCCTATTTAGGAGTTATCTACTAAAATCGATCCAAATTTGGGTTGTAATCACTTAGACATCTAAAAAATCTCATTGATGCCATGATTCAAAACTTGTGAAGACTTCTTCAATTTGGATGATGTAGTTGTAAGCTGAATACAGAGGTATGTAAGAAACTCTTCAGAAATACATCTTCAAAATGCTCATAATTGCCGATCTGAAATAGAATCTGATTATAAAATTCAATCTCTTGAATGAAATGTTCATTCGCACCCTGAGATTCCTATTGAATTTAACTTACGCTTTCACTCATTATCTCAACAGGTTGAACCCCAAAAGCAGTTAATACCACCATTTAAAAAAATGGCCTTCAGGCGTTGTACTCAAATTTACTAAGGAAGGGTATTATCAATGCTGAACCTTAATTTCATTTAGAGAAGTCAATAGAACTCGTTGTGTTTGATTATGTGAGATGTAATACTTTTATCCCACTTTCTGTAACTTGTATGCTATATTTTGATGCTTTTTTATTCGCAAATTAGGAAAATTCTCTTTCTCTAGTTGTACAATTGTTTTGGCTTGTTGAGGAATCTCTTGAAAGTTATGAAATTGTTGCCTCCTGCTTCCTGCAAAATGAACAGCATGGTTAGTGAAAAAAATCTGCTAGTGATTTCCCCTATCTATATATGTGCACCACTTCCACCTCAATAAGCTGCATTTGATGTTTAATATATCTAATATCTCGGGCAATCAACCAAGGAACCTCCCAACTTTCATATATAACTTTTTGAGCTGTTAGAGAATCAATTTCAATGATCAGTGGAAAAAAATTATTCTGAATGCAGTAGTCAACCCCCATCCCAATAGCCTGTACTTCAGTCTCAACAATAGTACATTTCTCCAGGACTTTAGATTCAGCATATAAGAAATCTTCCTCACCATCCCTAACACAAAAAGCTAGTGAACCAATTCTAGTTTCTCCGTGGAATGAACCATCAGTATTGCATTTAAAACTTCCCCTTGGAGGTGATTCCATCTCACCATCTTGAAGTTTATCAATGAAGTGTATCTCTCAAAAAATTTGACAATGAGAGGCCAAGTTTTAGGTATCTCCTTCAACCATGGATAACTGAACTTAGTGAAAAGGTATATATTCCAATGAATCTCCATAATCATAGTATGTTTAGACATATTTTCCCCATGTTTGACCACATTTCTTCTTTTCTATATTTTCCAAATAATAAAAGTTGAAGCTGCTTTAAACACTGGTTTTAACTTAGCAACACACTCAGCTTTCCACCAATCTCCTAGAATTTGTCTGAGTTGCAATACTGTAAAGTGTAGCCTGCAACTTTTATAAATGGATTCCAAACATAGTTAGAATCACGACAATTTACAAATAAATGTGAGAAAGTTTCGTGTACCAACCCATTACAACAGCAACACTCTACAACTTATTATGGATACCTTAAATCTTTATGAACAACAATCAGGACAACTCATCAACAAGGAAAAGAGTTCCTATTAAGAGTTCTTATTATATTATGAGTTGTCTTGATTGTTGTTCAGAAAGATTTAAGGTACCCATGCTTAAACTCCATTTTACTTAAAACTCAAGTTTATGAAAAACACCACAATTTGAATCCAAAAACAATGTTTTGATGATAAAATCATGACATAATAATTGGGTAATGAAGGATTGGGGTCGAAATCACTTACCCAAATATTTATTCTCGAAAAACCTCTTGAAAATCGCCTAGACTAAGCTTCTACAATTCAAGAATGATGGAATAGGGAGGAATCCTGATTTTGGGAATTGTAAATCTGCCCAGGCACTTTATTCGATGCAATCGCCACCCATCCCAGGCAATCATGAAGAAAAAAATTAGGTCAACTCATTAATTAACCTATGCGATCACGACAAAGGTACGCGATCGCAATACACAAGATAGAAGGCCTTCGCGATCACGTCAGACATCACGCGATCGCGACTCATAGGGAAATATACTTACGCAATCGCAATGAAGGTAATATCAGACATCAAATACAACAGTAACAACAAAATACCAAGGCACACAATTCTCCAAAAAGATGCTCGGGATTCATTCAAAATTTCGAACACACAAACCAGATAGGCTAACCTATTAAATTCTACGTTTCGAACTCAATGAAACCATTGAAATACGAATTTAAAGTCTTCTTAACTCGGAACCCATTAAAGCCACAACTAACTATCTTCCACCAAAGAGACCAAAGTGCCCTCGAAAACTAAGAAAAATAAATCGAAGCTCTACCTAGGTCTAAAATCACCTCCTGAAACGAGCAGAATCAACAAAATTTTAATTCGAGAGTGCGAATTTCGAATGTTGACCAAAGTCAACTTTGACCTTCACTTCCACTAAAATGACAACTCAAGGGCTCAAATCACCATAAACCTTGAAACTGAAAACGACAACACTCCTAGATCAAGCTCCGTATTCCAGAGCTAATGGAATTTCATATCGAGACTCGTGGCTTTGGATGACAGATAAAGTCACTTATTTCAACTCAAAAGCCTTCAAAACTCTAAACTTTCAAAAATATCAACTTTTCGATCCTGTTACAATTCTAATCTCTTAAATCGACCAAATATGATTTAGGGCAGATACAAGAGGGAGAACATGATAATATTTTAAGAATTTCTAAAAATGACCTTTAGAATCATTACAAGTCGTCATCAACATCAATCATTATTCATCACCGCTTTCAACCACTATTACTTATAGCCATCAATCACTATCGACAATCACCACTATTTGTCGCCAACCATTGTCATCATTCATCATCAACATTAGCTATTACTATCATCAACCACAATTTTTAGTTGCTACCACTAACTTTCACGATCAACACCACAATTAATGACTATTACCAGTCACCATTATCATTAGTTATTATCTACCACCACAACTGTCACCCAATACAATCCCCAATTAATACCCAGAACTAGGGGTTTTCATGATTTAGCTTGAACCGATTTTCTCCTAAAAAGAAATCAAATCAATTAAGTCAGTTTTTTAAATATTAAAATCAAGCCAAATCAATTAGGCCAATTTTTTATTGATTTAGTTTTTATTGAATTTTAGATTTTTGTAAATTTTCATTAAAATGTGGAATACACTTTCAAATACATAATTTAACGATTATATTCTAGCATAATAACAGCAACTCAATTATCATTTACTAAGATATCATTAAGAAAATTGAGTAAAACATTGATGAATAATTCAAACTCAACATAAGGCAAATTATTGGTAACATGAATTAAAGTTTTGGAGTTGTCAAAATAAAAACTAAAAATCGAACTATAATGCTAAAATAAATTAAAGAACTACGCTGTTAATCAAAAAGGTAATGTGTAATTTTCTTATTTTAGAAACATTGTTGTTGGGTGATTTCTGGAGAGAAAATATTATACTTTTAGGTTAAATAGAGTTAGCTTGAAGGTTTTGCTAAAAGCATAATTATAAAGTTGCAACCAAAATTGCTCATTTGTCTTAGTAATTGAGAGAAGTCCCACGTAGGTGGATCGTGATTCTTACTCTTTTTTTTTTGAATAAATAAAGAAGAAGATATTTTACATAAATATTATATTTTATTTATTTTATATATTATTTAACACATAAATTGATTGAACAAATACAAAAATCAGTTTCATGTACTAATTGTTACATTGTTAGCCAAAATTTGAAGAGGTCTAAAATTAGTCTAAGACACTATTTATCTCATCTCTGGTGCCTAGAAGACTGCACTGAAATAATATATTATAAATTTTAGACTTTCTACTTCTTGATTTACTTTTTCAGTATGAAGATCTTTTAATAAGACAATGATATATAAAATCAATTATCAATTAATATATTTAAAGATCTAGCAGATTATTAATTCATTTCTACGCATATTTTTATTATATTCTATGTTCAGAATATATTAATATATAAACTATTAACAAATATTTTACATAATGCATTTGGTGATGACTTAACAAATAATATCACATATTCAAAAATATTATTAAACTATGGCATGGTGAACTAACTTTCGATCACGACTAAAAATTGATTGTTCATCCGATATGAAAAGATAAATATCCATTAAATTTATTGTAGATACATAAGTAGAATGTCGGTGAAAATTCTAAATAAATATGGATCTACAATTTAAAAAGGTGATGATGTAAAGTTTGTTTGACATTATTCGAATAAAAAAAGAACAATATCAAAAAAAAATTGCGTTGTCATTATTATTCAAGACACTTACAAGTAAAATATTCATTCAGAATCGGATAATCTCCGTACCATTTTTGAGAATATAGTCCTAACCCAATATGTAAGTGGTAATTATAGGTTTGATTGGGAGGCACTCAACCATTTGATATATTATGATGCAATCCTATTAAAGAGCACAAAAATTGCATTAAGAGTCTAATTTTAAATTGGTTATACGTCAATGAAATCAAAATTAAAATGTATTTTGGGATAAATTGTCGATATTCCGACAATTAGGGCGACTTGCATCGATTTTGGAGTGAACGAAGTTTGATTTTTAGTCCTAACCGTTGTTTCTTCTTTCTATGCTTAATATGAATATCATATGCATAATTAGAAAAATGATGATGCTAAATTTGAATATTTGATGTTGATATGAAATTTTATTTTAAATTACTTCGATACATTAATGCTAAATCAATTAGTTTTCTTTGTCTACAAAGTGACATATCCTAATATTCATTATTACTAATTATGTAATATAAATTATTTGGTCATTGATGTGCTAGATAAAAATTCATTAGGTCATCTGTGTAAGATTATTGTAATTAATTAGAATGATTCATTTTGAAACAATTGAACTTTTCAAAATACATATTACTACAAATTTCACATTTATATTATGCAAAGCTAATTATATTTAGTAGGTTTAAAATTATATTAAAGCATTTAATATGTGTAATTATATATTTTTTTCAAAATGAATATTTATGTGGTCGTTTTGATTATATTATTTTTTATTGTTTCTTGCTTAAAATCAAAATCAAATTTTGTAGGTTCTTAAAATTAAAAATTAAAATCAAATCAAGTCAAAAAAATAATGTCTTTTATCGTTTAATTCTTGGGGAACACTTCTACCTACAAACCACCACTAGTAGTTATTACCATCACTAACTGTCATATAGATTTTTAAAAATATTTTATGATATAGTTTTAGATTAGTTTAATATTTTATTTAAATTTTAGATAAGTTTTATATATTCAGATATCAAGAAAATAAACCATCTCAGTTGCTTAGTATTCAAATCTTAATAAAACAATTCAAAATTATACATGTAAGACTTAATGTACATCTGAGTACGAAGATGTGCATTTAAATTTAAACGTTTTAATCTTAAATAAAAATAAATGAGGCCTTAATGAAGGTCTTATTTTTAATCATTCAAATCGTAGTCATTAAGTCTGTTTATTTTTTAAAATCTGAATCTTAATTATTCAGATCTTAATGATTAAATGTATTTATTTTTTAATCTTACAATCATTTAATGAATTTCAATAAATCTGAATGACTAAGAGTTGCAACAATGTTTTAATATCATAAAGATATGTATGAATTTCAATAAAAATGAGAGTTCACCAATTTCATTAATTTACTGTTATTGTCATTGTTCACCATGATTAACTACAGTATTCATCGCTCACCATTATCAACTACCAACACCCACAATCACTATCTTCAGCCACAATTAATTAAATATTGTATCGATAATATATCATTAAAACATGAATGAATTTCAATTAAGACGAGAATTTACCATTTTCATTAACACTTTGTTTGGATGGTTGTTATGTATTGTTTCATAATTTATTGTATTGTATTGTATCGTACTGTATTATTTTATTATATACAGTGTTTGGATAGATTGTACCGTTCTCCGCCGTTACATAATGTCACACATCCATGATTTGAATGATAAAACTTACAAGAAAAGTCGGGTACATGGTAGAATTACTATAAAAAGATAGGATAAAAGATGAAATATAATTATTAAATAAAAAATAAAGACAAAATGAGAAAAAAATATTAAGGTAATGACGCAAATACACCAAATCGATCGTTACATAAAATGGGTCTTTTCGTCGTTACCTAACGATGGATTTAAACGATACGATAGAATTTAAATAACAATCAAAACAAACATTATATTTAAACCAACAATACAATACAATACAACAGGTAACAACCATCTAAACAAGGTGTAATTCACTGTTACTGTCATTGTCTATTATTATCAACTATATCAGTCATCACCTCCCATTATCATTTATCAACTATCAGAACAATCACCATCCTCTGCTATAGTCACAACCTACTATCACAATCAACTTATATTGTCAGTCATCACCATTAGCAAAAATCATTCTCAATCGACACTCACAACCATCATTGTTATGTCATCACCACAACCAACCACTGTATAATTTTCTAAAAAAATATTGTTGATTCGATATTTTGATTATTATTTTTTAATATTTTATTAAATTTTATATTTATTAATTGTAAGTAAAGATAAGTTTTATACATTCAAACGTTGATAAAAAGGCATCCTTATTATTTAGTATTCAAATTTTAATACAATATTTTAATATTCACACACACGCGCGCGTGCATATATATATATATATATATATATATATATATATATATATATATATATTCAAATTTAAATATCTAAACCTTAATATACATCTTAATATTTAGATGTATATTCAAATTTAAACAACTTAATTTTAGTAAAAACAAATGAGGTCTAAGACATCTCCATTACATCTTCCTTCAAACAACGAAATGAAGCTTGTAAACTATAACTATGAATCTATCACACACGATTATAAACCAAAGTACATTCTCCATAATTTTGGACTTGCTAATTTGCTCTTCAACTTCTTCTTATCATTTTCTTTCATCTTCTCAGCTTCACCTTCTAACTTCTCCAGTTGCATCTCTAACTTCTTTTGTTATCTTAGTCTTTGTCAATATTTTCCCTAGCTTGAAATCTACTCTCAAGTTACCCATTTTTCAATAATTTAAGAATAAAAAAATTGGTTCTTGGATCAATTCTTCTTTCTCTCCTACACAAAATCTTGGACCCCATAATGATGAAAAACAAGAAAATAATTAATGTCCAATTCCTGAATTCTACAACTAAATCAACTAAATCGCACTTCTTTATTCAAAGCAAGGTCGTCCTCTTATAATAAATTAATAAATATACAAAAATTCGTTCAAATGGAAAATTGTACAGAATGTTGTTTGAGGAATTGATGTCAAATATTCTATGATTCTATTAGTAAGTAAATATCAATATCCTATGGAGTTTCACAATGCAGTATTCATAACCGGCATGTTTTGGCTAAATAATCACATCCTTCGTAGACTTCCAGACCTGGCTGGTCAAGATCTTCCTCTTTAAAGCAAGCACAACGTTTGCTCATTTTTCCTGTCAACGCTATCTCTGTAGGTCGTTGAACTAATCTTGGATATCCATCGTCACACCAAACCTGAGAAAGGAAATAAAGTTGAAACTACTTAATTCATCAAGAGAGTAGAGTTGTGAAATAACATTATCCGCAATATCACTGTTATTCCAGCAATACCTAAAAGAGAAGTTGCATTTTGTACAGAAATGCACAATGACATTGGCTTCGAGAATCAAGAACCTGCCCATCTAATTGTGTGGCCATTTATCTAGAATGCCATACAAACTGTACTTGAAAATTTCATTGCGCACTAGAGACACATGAACCAATGAGTTGGAAATGCATTTGGTTGTGAGTGGAATAACTTTTGAAGAAGACCAAGGAACGTGTTTTATGAGAATCATATCACAACGATCACTGATTCCTCGGAGAACTACATCAAGAAGTTACGTATCCTGCCTACTTTTTAAGTTTGAACCAGAAAAACACCATGGACCACCTTACTTGTTAGATTTATAAGACATTGTTGCTAGCAGCCTTTTCTCTACATGCAGCCATAACCAGATCTTTTATTTTGTTTTTAAAATTTTCTTTGTTTGGAAATTGGAGACAAACACAAGGGAAAGTTGACAGTTAACCTTCCCTTGCTTGGTTTGTTAGGAAAGAATGGGAAGAACCACAAAGACATGCAGATGAAAACGTCTCCTATCACATCAAATAGTCAGGAGAAAGCAGACAAATAAAGACGTCGTTAACAAAAAAAAAAAAACTTTTATATGGGCCTCAATGATTTTCTCTTTCATTTGGGCTCCAAGCAAGGGGTAATGTATTTTCTTCTGAAATTTTCCCCTGTTCTCAACCTAAAGCAAATAGGGAAGGGAAAGCTACTATCTCGTCTCATTTCATTCTTTCCTTACCTCAATACCTAGTTCTTAAAAGGAAAATCTGTGAGGTACGGAGTTTGGGACATTGAAGAAAGAACTGTACCTCTGAACCCTCTTGTTGACTCCACCTTGAATTACAGCTAGGTAGTTTAGCCTCTTCATTCTTTTGTTTTTCCATCAGCTGAGCACCTCTGGCGGCCTTTGCTTCAACCCCTTTTAAGTACTTCGTGGGATTGCCGTCAGTGTCATAATACCGACCTACAAGCTTACCAACAAATCTGCCAGAAAGGAAGCGAGTCAGAGATTCGTTCAATTCTTCAATCTTAAACTTCCTACCTATGTTCATCACAATAGGATAAACAAAAAGAGGGGTGACTTCTTACACCGAATGCTTTGTTATTGCTTTTTGGCTGCCAAATAAATGAAATACATACCAGACAGGATTTTATTTCGTAGATAACTATGCACCAGTATATAAATGGTAGCATTCTAGACATTAAGTCCATGGTTATAACAATATTATATGCTTCACCAGAAACATAATAATCTTTGGTAAAGGTCATCTTTAGCTTAATCTTCCTTGTTATTCACATTGATTGTTATCTTGGGCTACTTACCCTTTAGACACACTTCACACACAATATGCTGAAGAAACCAGTTCATCAAACCCAACTCACATGAATGTCCTACAAACTAAGTGGTCCTAAGTCGCCAGATCTATCGATAGGAGTTTAGTATTTCGTTTCTTGGAAGCTAATCCTATAAACTTTATGGCTATGAAAATGAATTTTATCCTGCAATCATGCCTACAACAACAACAAGCCCAGTATAGTCCCACCATGTGGGGTCTGGGTAGGGTAGAGTGTACGCAGACCTAACCCCCACCTTGAAAGGTAGGGCGGCTGTTTCCGAAATCCTGCAATCATGCCTCATACACTTAATTTCTTTTTTAGTTCCAGTTGGAGTAGGAGACCAAGAAATTTCGTCAGGTATAAAGGGATGGTGTTACGACCAAGAAAAGACTGCTCTGTCAATTAAAATCTGTTTTAATCTAAAAGGCAAGGGAGTTTAAGATTTACCAATCTTGAGGCCAATAAAATGTCTTTAGTGGGAAGAAATAAAAGAAATATCTTCACTGGCAATCACAGGAGATAATACCATTAAGCATTAAGGGTCCATGTAAATTCATGCAAGATAAAATAGTTAATTATATACTAATATACCAAAACAAAATAAACGAAACTCTTCATCTGGACTTTGGCTAATGACAAGGTTAGGATGATTCTTGTACTATATCTGGAAAGTTACCAGGAAAAGAGAAGTATGTTTTCTTTAATTTATCACATAGGCAGGTTAACCATTAAAAATTTGTGTTTCCGAAGGACAAAATGAATAGTCAGTATAAATCAGAATGGTGTTTTTCAATTGCATCTTGCTACCCGTCTCTTCAACATGTTTATTTTGGACGGTTACACCTTATCGAAAAAGAGTTAATGGCTAAAAAACAAAGTCGCGTTTTTGCAAGTCTCATACTTAAATTATGTCTTGTTTCCTACTTTCCGTTACTCCCTGAACTATAACTTCCAAGGATTAATTGCCTTGCTTGACAAATGACAAAGTGTCTGTTAACACTTACTTTCAGGCACGTGGAGGGTAAATAAGTTATCCATGTGGCCTTTATAATGGCTGAAACCCCCCTAAACTATCACCATTTTGCAAGTTCCATACGTAAACTATCGGTTATTTCTGTTACCCCCTAAACTACATCTTTTGAAGATTGACCCCCCATGGGAGACAAATAACAAAAAGTTTGTGATGACTTTCTGAATGACGCACGAGAGGTGAAAAAATGATGCCAGTTTAATTATTTTTTCTCTTTATTTCCTTTATTTCTTTAGTTGTTCTTCATCTTCTTTAACCAAATTGATATGGATTTGTATATTTGGATTTCATCTAAAATTACTTATCCCTTCCTTCTTTCCTCTGTTATTGAAAGAACGCCTTCTTCCTTTTCTTGATTTCAATCAACTTTCTTTAGGACCCAAACACATTCTTGAGGATGAAAATGAATATTCTAGGGCAGCTGGTATCAAACCCAGGACACATTAATTTTATGAAAGAACAAAACCACAATTAAAACACAAAACTAAACGTTCACAATTTTTGGCTTTTCTAGATTCCTCACCGCAAGCTCCTGATTTTACATATCAGCGACCAATGAGATAATATCTAATATGGTCACTCAACTATGAATGTTTCTCTTAAAAAGTCACTCAACTTTGGTTTTTAACCCATAATTTACTAAACTAGGGGCTTTTCTCTCAGAAAGTCGCCCAATTTTGATTTTTAACCCAAAAATCACGCAACTATTGGGCTGAAAATATAATGCCACATATAGAGACACTAACGTATTGAGCAATATACTTCCAGGGGATTTTTAACCTCCAAAAATTAAAGCTTATGGGGATAACAGAAACACCTAATAATTTAAATATGAAACTTGCAAAGCTTGCCACTTGGCACATTTTTTAAAGTGTTTTAGGAGCATGAAGTACACACACCAACAACTATTGAGTCGCGGGTTTAATCCTTGAAAGTTATAGTTCAGGTGGGCAATAGAGACACCCAATAGTTTATGTACGAAACTTGCAAAACATGATCATTTGGGGGGGGGGGGGGTAGCCATTAATTTATCAAACCATCGATCATGTAGCAGCTTATGTTTACTAGTCAAACAAATAATGCACTAACATGTGTTCCCAATCTATGGAATTTTGATTCTTCAACAAATAAAACTAAAAATATATACTAAATCGAAAAAAAATTAGGAGATAGACTAGAGTTTAATTGTTACATGATCTATCAGATTTTATTTTATTGCAAACACTAACATAAGGATATGAGAACTAGGTGACTTCGAGCATTTATTATGAATTCTTCTTCTCTTACTTAGACCAACGTTACCATCACATTCTTTTCCATTTTCACTTCTATTTCTGGAAAGTAAACCTCTACCTAAGGTTAAAGTTATCAGATGGTCTTGGTTACCAAATAGACGGAACCTAAGACATGTTACACCAACAGAGAAGAAGTGGACATCTTTTCCAATATTTCTTAAAAGTATGAAGAAAGTGGTGATAGCCATAATCATTTTTCAAATATGCTACAATGCCAAACTAGAGCATGTGGCTAGGAAAAATTGCAAGAGCATGACAACTGTGAACATGCAAAAATAAAGTAACAGTTACTTTGAGGTAATCGTTGTGGATGTGGTATTTCTTTCCTGCTATTAGAGCTCATTACTTATAGATTCTTGTGTTGCAATGCATTGACTTCTTGCTCTCCCTCCTAGCTTTCGGGTATCTGGTTAGCTTTCTAACATCTTTAAATTGGATATCTTTTTTTTTTTTGATAACTGAGAAATCCCCTTTGGACCAACCATAGCCTTCTAAACTCGGTGGATAATGGGCCCGCCCCTCTACCCTTCTCCACTTGAATACCAGGCTTCGTTTTGCATGATGTGGGGGCTTGAACCTGTGACCTAAGCCACAAATCCTCCACCCTTTGCCACTTGAGCTAGGCCCTGGGGGCTAAATCGGATATCTCTTCGAAAATGAAATTTAATATTTTTGCTAAGAAACGTTACTAATCATCTGTGACTTTCTAATTCCACTTCCTTTCTTTTTCTTTGATAAGCAATAAGTGCCCAAGGGTCAGTCGAGCACAGTTCGGAACTTGGGGGATAATGGGCATGTCCTTCTACCCTTCTCCACTTAAATACTAGGCTTTTGTCTGCTGCAGTGTTTGAACCCATGACGTGCACTTAACCCACATAACATGTGATATGCCCTTACCCAACCAAAACCCGTGGAGCTTTCTAATTATACTCTTCTATGTTTTTGTTCCCCTTCCCAATAGAGGCACACAAAAACATACAATCACCTGCTAGTCATGTCTATATAATTCTCCACTAGGAAGACGCTACTCCTGGACGTTTTACAGAAATGTCTTGGCAAATAAATAATAAATCTGAGTATTGAATAGGAAAGTGAAGACACTGTTGATAACTATTCTCTCAAGAAAAGTCCACTGTTCACATCCCACACTACCCATTCAAGATTAATAAGTTCAGAAGATGAATTACTCACATGTATGTTCGGAAGTAGAAGTCTCTCCAGTCAACAATACTTTTAACCTATAAAAGTGAGATATAGAAAATAAGTTCTTCCCTGTCAAGAAAAAAATTGCTAGATACAATTTCATTCCCTTTCAGATAATAAAAAGAGCCATGGACAGAGATGGTCGATAGGACGTAAAAGAACAAAGGGAGAAGATATGCATAAGCAAAGAGAGAAACATCTAAGCATATGAACCTCACAAATACCAGAAGGCATTTTGTAAATTACTAGTATTGTGAACTTTATTGCGGGGCAGAAAACCATATGCCATAAATTATCTAGGAACAGTGTGGGTCACCAAAAGGATTGCATTAGATATATTAGGAGGACTGAGACTGACCAAGGACATAACATGTTCAAAACAAGAAGCATCCTCTCTGAATGACAACGAAACATCATATTACCTCGGCGCTGGATAAATCCCGTAGTGAGTCAGTGAGTCCATCTCCTGTATTAACATAGAGTAAAACAACTTCATTTTAGAAGCCATAAATCATCAAGACAAAACCAAAACAGAAGAATCAATATATTTCATTTATACCATGAAATTGAAAGGCAAGCAAGAAGTTCAAACATCGTAAGTGCTGCATTTAGTCATTGTTTAGTCTCATTACACTTTAGAGGCTATCTAGAAGCGAGAAAAGGGAATTCTCTTTAAGTGGTCAAATTTGTAACAGGTTATTATTTTTGTCCAGAGAGGAATTCAGCCTATCACAACTGATATTGTTTAGTAAAGGCAGCGTTTATTGCTTCAATGGCTTCAAACATCACAATTCATAGTTCTCATGTCTCAAATCATTTTCGTAATAGCAATTATCATAGGAAGTCAAAAGATTTCTTCAAATAGACCAAATCAAGCACATTCTTAAATTATATATTGTTTGTGCTTGACTGAGCCTTTCTATTTCCTAATAACTTGCACTTGGCAAAGCCTAAAGCATGTGATCCTTATTTTTAAGTGGGGATAGTAGGTATTCCTTTGCATTCTACAAAATCCCATACAAGAGAAGTATGGTCACCAGGGGCAGTTCTATGCCTTTGAAAATAAGGCATCCGCCTTAGGCCCCCAAATTTGAGGGGCCTCATTTTTTAGTAATAATCAAATTATTATAGGTTTTTAAAAAAAAAATTGTAATGCATTGTTTCAATTTATTTGTCTTATTTCTTTTTAGTTCGTTTCGAAAGAATGTTTTTTTTTTGTCAATTTTTTAATTTTAACTTTCTACATGACATGTTTACGACTACAAGATTAAAGAACATTTTGATATATTATACATATCTTTAGTTTAAGACCATAAGATTCGAAAATCTTCTTTACTTTTTAAAATTTCGTGTCAAGTCAAAAAACCGACAAACGATTGAAAGGAATGTAGTATTATTTATAGAAAAAGTAAACCTTTTCATTAGAAAAAAAAAACTACTTTACATCTCAAAAATAGTTTCAAATATATTAACAACTTTGCATCTTAAATTAAAAATTTAAGACCTCCGATGCATTCTTGGTTTTAGGCCACTCGAGTGCTTAAGCCGGCCCTGACAGTCACCACTGCCATAACCATTATTTTGATTTTAACCAAAATGGAGACCACAACTTTTAATTTCTAGCATCTTTTGGTACAAGAATTAAACTGAAGGTACAAGAATCCTTGGCTAATGAACTTCGATATCTCAGTTCTCAATATGGTCAAAAATAACCCAAGGGAGAATTGATAATATCTTGGCTAGTTTCCTCCTCTTGCATATTAAATTTCCTTTTATGATTTTGACATTCTTTGTTTTCCTTTTAAGATTCTAACCTTCTTTTTTTCCTTTAAGATTTTAACCTTCTACATTACTTTAAGAACCTTATGCTTTTCTGAGCCAAAGGATCTTTCAGAAACAGTTTCTCTACCCTGATAAGATAGGGGGGTAGGTCTACGTATACACCACCCTCCTCAGACTTCCACTTGTGGGATTACACCGGATATGTTGTTGTTGTATATTACTTTAAGCACATTAGTACAAGAAAGCTTTTTGCACAACATAAAATGAACACGATATAATCCACCGGATAAAGATAGAAGATGAATTTTGATCAGATAAAAGTTCATAAACAATACTATGAACTTACATTCACCCTTTCTCACAAACATTTCAAACAAAACACTAAAAAGTAATACAAGGAAAAGAAAAAAGACCGACAACAGCTGACCCTATAATGATTATATCCCCCTTGCAGATGCAACTGGTGCTTAACCACTACTTGAAGCATAACAAAACTCTACTGATAAATCATTGCAAACAAGTGAGAGGAGCCACCTTGAACAATTTTAAAAACAAACACTACTTGAAATAATAGGAATGCCCTTCTTTGGTTACTGGTAGCGGATCCATGTTCTCTTAGAGAACCCCTTTACATCTCACCGCAACCTTGCTAGATGTGACTCTCCAGAAGCAAAATTGCCTTAAATGGAGCAAATCTCCAAGTAAAGGTATGGATATCATCAGATATATCAATCAAGCCAGTTTGCTTCATCTAGCAGTTTGATGGTATAGCAAGGAAACCTTTTTTACCATGGATGGACTTAGGGTGTGTTTAGTGCGGCAGAAAGCGTTTTCCCATGTTCAGTTGATCAAAAAATTTTAGAAAATATCTTATCTAGGAAAACAAGTTCCGTAAAAATGAGAAAAATGACTTCCCTAGTGAAAGTAGGGAAAACAAGTTCCACAAGTGGCATTCCATATTGATTGTGTAATCTCCACTCTCCAACACACCTCATCTTCACCCCCCTTCCCATAATACCCCATCCCCACCACCGCACAAATCCACACCCTTACCCCCACCCTACCTCTATTAGTATTTTTCTAGATAATATATAAATGCTTTAGTAATGTTTATTTCTTACATACCAAACACAGGAAAATAAATAAGACACCTACATATTTTCCTGAAAAACATTTTCCTTCGCACTGAACACACCCTTAATTTGATGGTTTTGCTTCTATCATGAAGTCTTATTCACTTTCCTCACTTGTGAGATTACACTAATATGTTGTTATGAACTCTTATTCACACTATAGTCAATTATACTATGCTATGCAGTAGATAAAGTTATAATAATCTCAACGCATTATATCATAAATCTACTATACCCCGGACATAGAAATATAAACAAAAGATTCTAACCTGTAAAATTTCCTGAAACGAAGGCACGCGAAGCGTCTCTGAAATTTGAAAATTGTAGAAAAAAATTTGTTAATTGTTAAATGTTGAGCAGCTAAAAGTTCTCGGATGAGATTAACTTTATATGACACAGAGCAGCAAAAGTTTAAAACTGATTGTCCTTTGTGAGAAAATAAAACAAATCCCACATAAATTACAAGCCATGAGAACAATAACCACTCTTTAAGATTCAAAAGTGATAGAACCAAAGATTACATTGAATCATCAATGGAGATTACATATTATGAATCATAAATACAACCAAAAAAAAGCAAAAGAATTGGAAAAAGAGCACACCTTCCGGCAAAATGGTTGTAGCCACCTCCTACTCCATAGTGACTCTTTGCTTTGCTCACATCAAATACGGACCTATTAATAGCACCAAACAAAACAAAATCCGGGAAAATTAATGAAATCTTGAAATCACAGTATGAGTATAACAAGATTTGACATGTACCCAATAATAGCAAGAAAGATGGGCAAACTTGGATCAGAACCATTGTAAATAGCAAGTTCTTCAACAGTGAAAAGTCTGGGAGAATTCTATCACAAGCACATAAAAACAGAAAATATTAAAGTGATGTTGAGATGTAGATACAAATTAATCAATATAACAAATAAACATTAAGGATTTGACTCTTAATTAAAGATATAGACTTAAAAAGACACACTTTTGTGGTAGAATTGAGTGATTTGTGAGGGAAAATCTTGAGCAGGAGCAGAGAGAGAAGAGCCACTATAAGTGGAATCCCTAAAAATGGACACCACCTCATTCTTTTCACCCTTCTCCTATTTTCCTGTAATTAGCGGCTATTTCTATTATGTCTTTGAAAATTACACTTGACTTGTCTCTCGAAAATTGAAACTAGACTTTCACAACAACAATTTAGAATCTGAAAGTATTTTTTATGATTTATTATTCAGTTGTTAATATTTTGTCCAAATAAATATATTAATTAATTATTTGATCTCATTAAATTAATTAGTATACGTACTCACGCGATGCACATATAATATTAAAATATTATTTCTAAATATTTTTGATTGTAATGTAACATGTTAAATGATATTATCTTTAAATACTCCCTCTCTTCCCACGTCCCACCTCTCCCCCATATTAAAAATCTTTGCATCCAAAGTTAAAGAATTCACCTCCATTATCTGATCTAACAACTTTCACACAATGATCAAATTGAGTTTTAACCATTTTAAAAAAGGACTTCAAGATTGTTATAACATCAGTTTTCAATCATAGCGGGTACAACCATGTAATTCTGGAATAGTCATCAACTAAAGTCAGGAAATACTTGAAACCAGCATGAGTGCTAACTCTATATGGACCCCAAACATCAATTTGTATCAAATCAATTACAGACTTGCTTCTAGTCAGTGACAAAAGAAAAGGCAATCTTGTTTGCTTAGCTAAGGGACAAATGAGACAATCACTAGTGTGTCCACCTATAATTGAAACTATACCCTTCAAGATAGAATGTAAGGGGTGACCAAATCTCCTATGCCACAACATGTCATCATCCTCATTGGTCTTGATTTGCATCAGTTGTACAACAATTTCTTTATTGCATCAAACTTCATTAGAGTCAACAACTTTATTCATGGTGCTTCTATCTCCAGCACTTTTATTCAACAGAAAATAAAGGCTTGTCTCCTTACCAATCCCCTTGACCTTCCCAGTTAAGAGGTCCTGAAAGACACAAAACTCAGGAAAAATCCTATTGAGCAATGTAATTGCCTGGTTAGTTGAGAAACTGAAAGCAAATCATATTTGAAATCAGGAACCACTAGGACATTGGTTAGAACATCACCATTGTTCCACTTATAACTACCAGTGTGTGATATTGAAATGGTCCCTCCATGAGGTAATTGTACATGTCACCTTGTTCTAAAGGAACTATGTCAAATAGGTCATCTAGTGAGGCTGTGGTATGCTTTGTTGCTCCATAATCCACTACCCAATTTTTAAGCTTAGTCCTACATAAAAGCATTTATCTATACCTACTTGGTTGACAGCTGGAATCTCAGGACCTTCCTTGTTCAAAAGCTTAAAAATTTGACCATACTGCTCATGTGTGAAGATAGAAGTTGTAGTACCAAAGGTATCATCCTCAACAACATTCACATTTGCCATTCTATTGCTATGATTTCCAGATCTTGGAGGTGTTACAAGCTTCTTCCTAAATTTGTAGTCTGGTGGATATCCAACAACTCGATAGCAGATCTCATTACTATGGCCTTTCAGTTTGCAAACATCATACTACAGAGTGTAGTCCCCCTTTTGCTTGTGGAGCGATTGCTTTTGGTGACCTCTACCAGCATATAATGTAATGGAAGTAGAGGCTCCTACATCTCCTCCTAAATATGAACCGCTTCCAACATATTGCCTTTGATCCCTACCAACGTACAATGCAGTAGATAGTCCCAAATCTCCTCCTGAGTATGAACCTGTTGTCACTCTTTGACTTTCATATGAAATGATCATCGAGTATGCTTTGTTTACAGAAGGTAAAGGAATCATCATAAGGATTTGACTGCGATCCTGAATGTATGACTCATTGAGCCCCATCAAAAAGGCAAACAACTTCATGTATTGCAAATGACTTGCATAAACCACTGATTTATCACAACCACAAGAATGGGGAGCTACTAATGCATAGAATTTATCCCAAAGAAGTCGCAATCGTGTGAAATAGGCAGAAATGGATGAGGTACCTTGTGTGATAGTGCAAATCTCACGATGAAGTTGATAACCTCACCTTATCAAATCTCTCCTTCAGGTCTGCCCAAACCATTGCAGCATCAGTTGCATAGATGATTTCACTCATCAATTCCTTCAAAACAGAGTTTAAAATCCATGATAGCACAAACGCATTTGTTTTGTAAACACTCTTCTTACAGGTACAAAAAACAATACTTGCCTTGCTCTTAGCTCGGAGAATTAGGAGCATCGATTGACTCCATTGCGAGTAATTCTCCACACCTGTGAGCTGGATTGTTGTCAATGTGGAACCTGGAATATCAGATTGCAGGAGATACAGGGGATGATTATGATTTTTCTCAATATCATTGATCGTGTCAGCGCTCAATATTTTCTCAAAATCAGATTACAAAAAAATACAGAGAAAATAGAGAATTGATCGCCAATAAACAAAGTTGAATCAAACCTTGATTCTCAACTATAATGCCATAAAGAAATCTCAAGTATTGTTAGATTGAGTCTAATCTAGAGAGAAGAAGATAGGATGAACTGAAAGATATTTTTTGTTATTTCTATGGTGCAATGTAACAATGCACTGAGCTCCAATACATATAAATGAGCTAACTAACTTGATCATATCACAGATGTACACGTGTCTACTCTAACTGAATTAATAACAGAATAATAGAGTTAGTTAGAACTAATTACTCTGAACAACTAACAACAACTAGTCAGTTGGTGTCAAGTGACTCCACTATCCTTACTATCTTAAATAGTTGAAACAATAAATTTGGACAAAAGAAAAAGTAAAGTGTCTTCTTTTCTTTAATAAAGTGAAATAACCTTTTGAGAATCTAGAGAGTTTCTCTCCATCAGCTGTCTTTCACTATGTTGTAAAGCTAATCTTTGGTTCTATGTCTGTTGTTGATACTTCTCCCGTAAAATGTTCGTCGTCTACATTTTCTTCACAGTCCTCTTGGGTGTTTAATTACAGATATTTTTATTTCTATTTCACTTTCAATTTGAACTTACATTATGGAATAACCTTGAACGTTTGATAGTAGAGATTTCAGAGTTCATTTTATTTTATGGCGTCTATGTTTGTCCATAGCTACTGAAGTTTTTAATGTTCCGGTAACACAGAATAGAGCTGCAATTTTTTTTTATTTTACAATTTGAACATTTAACTGAGAACATAGCCTGGAAAAAATTTTCTTCAAGCAAATTATGATTAATGGCTATTGCAGTATGATTTTAATCGGAGTTATATTCAGATCTAGCATCTTTCTTCAACCATCCTTTGTTCTGTGAAATGGCGAGTTATTTTTTTTCTTCAATTTTTTCATTTTTTAAATTGACTAATTAGCTTGGTGCAGATTCTTGTTTATGGATAAATTTTGTGAGATTTTATTGGTGATTTCTCCTTAACCTCTATTTTTCTTCGATATTACTCTCTTTGCTATAGTTAGCTAAGATATGATAGTTTTTATTTTATTTAATTAATAAATTAATACATGCATGTTATAACATAGCGGTAATAAGCTTATATTGATGCAGATTCTATTTTTTTCTTTGTTAATTGAGAGATTTCTGTTATATTTGTCTTATTTCTTATGTTCTTTGCAATGTCATGTTAGATATCTATTTTTTTTTTTATCTATTTATACTTGATCATGCAAGTGAGACTCGATTATGATGAATTTAGCTTGTTGCAGAATCAAAAATTGATTAATTATTATATAAAAATTTCAAAAGATGTCATGACTCTACAAAATATTTATTTAAGTTAGTCTATTTTTCTTTTTCTTCATTCGTTCTACACCATTTCTACACCAATCAATGTGTAATCTAATTTTTCTATTTATGATTATTTTAAAGATGATAACACATAGTGACTTGTAGGATTTGTTTCTTATGTGAATTATGTTAATATTTAGAGAAATGTGAAGATCTAGAGAGAGTGACAATTAGAACTTTAATGGTAATTACTTCAATTGCAGAGAAAAAGTTGATAAAAATTATCAGTAAGTGTACTGTTACTGATGAATTTAAAAATATTTGTCATGTTATAAAACAAATTAACTTACCAAATTAATAAAAAGGAGAGATGGTAAGAGAAAGAAAGAAAGTTGAGAGATTTCAATGTATCATTTCATTGCAGTCTGAATGCCTTTTATAGGCAAACTTGATAGAAAAAAACGATCGAGCTACAGTACAAAATGCGTGAACTACAGTGAAAATACTATTCATTTACAGTGGAAATATTATTCACTATAGTGAAAGTGGGTCCCATGGACATGCACTTTTTGACTTGATTTACAATACTTTCTCTTGGTTGTCCATGTACAAAAGAAAAATATGTATATAATTATTTGTAATACACATTGTTTGCTCCCTCATTACTTTATGATGAAGACCATAATTTCATCCTCTCTGCTTGAGTTACTTGCAAGTTGCCTTCTTGATTGAAGTCCACCAAAAGATAATGTGACTCGTTAAAACCTTATTAAGAAAAACTTAGTGGGAAAAAGCCTAATGAAGGAAAAAGAGTACACACATCTTGTAGCATCCCCTTTGGGAGGATGCCACTTACGAAGCAAAAGACAGCTTTTTTTTTATAATCTCAAATAGTCAACACATTTAGAAAACTTGTTTTGAAATTCTATTTCCAATTCAACACCATTGCGGGTCCATAAAATACACAAAAATCAAACTAGTAATTATCACAAAACTATTATCTTCCTTTGTGCATAATGACAAGTCAAAGTATAAACCCACACTTGTAGCATCCCCTTTGGGAGGATGCCACTTACGAAGCAAAAGATAGTTTATTTTTTAATAATCTCAAATAGTCAACACATTTAGAAAACTTGTTTTGAAATTCTATTTCCAATTCAACACCATTGCGGGTCCATAAAGTACACAAAACTCAAACTAGTAATTATCACAAAACTATTATCTTCCTTTGTGCATAATGACAAGTCAAAGTATAAACCTAGCACATGGCATGACTTGAGTTAAAAGCACACTCCAAAAATAGCAAAACTAGTCACCTTGTTCAAGTTACAAGCATCTGGTTTTGTTTTCACAAGCTTTCAAAATTTCATACATAAGTGCCACATGTAACCTGTACAAGTCCCCAAAATATTTATAAAACTAGATGCATATGCAGATGTGATCTTCACAAGGGCTCCAAAAGTCTACTCCAAATGGCCATCTTCACATCTCGTCCCGCACATTACCTAAGATAGAAAATAACTATCGCTAAGCATAAAGCTTAGTGGTGTATAAACTTTGGGCTTGGAGCCATTAAACTCTTCAATTCTCTTATTCGTCGCAGGTGGCTCAATAAGGTAAAAGTAAGCCCAAATGAACAAGTATATCAAAGTATCGAATACAAACCTTGAAGAGTTTCAAAATATCAATATTAATATTCGAAGATTCAAGTATAAAGAAAGCTTACAATTCAATTCAAAAGAGTTGTCAAATGATCCATTTTGCCCAATATATACGTCATTCCTTCACACTAAGCACAATTAGTACCAAGACGGACCGAATCCCCGAAATCAAGAAGGGCCATCACCTAATATCAAGAGAATCAAGAACCATGTTGAAAGTGGCTTTCCACTCGTACTCGAAAATGAACGAAAATCCATCGTCAAGACGAAATGTAAATCCAAAGTCAAAGATGAGAAAGATTCAAATCGAGAGGCATGCCAATATCAATGACAAGTCACCATAACAAGAAGGAAAAAGTCCCAACAAGAATGCAAAATGATCAAGCAATTCGTACAAGTAGGCGGTTTAGCGAAAGTTTTACAATATTTGAGATAATAGTCATATCCTAATACAAGACAAGGAGTAAGGAAACAACCCATCAAAATACTTCAAATTTCAGAAAAATAAAATATTCCAAGTTCAAGTTTATACATAAATCTTGGCGTTTTAGCACATAACAAGTTCGACCACGACTCGAGGAGCTCAATTCCTCTACGCCATAGACCGACCAAAATCAACTTTGTCAAATAGTTCCTCTTAGATGGTATAAGCGCATATACACCTTAAATACACAATCAAATATCTGCTTAAGTTTAAGAGTCTCATCATATCGAAACTAAATATGAAATCAATAAAAATCATCCCAAACTATCAAAATAGAAATTCTGGACAGTCTACTGTCTTGTATTGTTGCTCCGTTTTAAAGGGTAAATAGGGGAGGTAGGCTTTGCAGCCTTAATAAACGTTATAGACATGTGTCTTAAGGTCTCATACAATTTTGAATCACCCCTACAACACTTCTGTACAAAAAGATATGCCCAAAATACCAACAGCAGTCCATGTAGGATTTTTAAAATAAAATCTGGGCAGCACCTCCCCTATACATCATCACCATTATTCGAGAAGATAAAAGGAAAACTGGGTTTTATATCCTAAATGAAAGTTATAGCCATATGAAATAGCTTTCTAAAATATCCTTAATCACTCGAAACAAATCTTTACACAAGAATTTATACTAATATTACTAACAGTAGTCCCATCCAAAAATGGGTTTGCAAAACAAGGTTTATTCCCCCACTTTCGACAATAACAATGTATCAACAATATCAACAACAATATTATTAACTTCAACTCGAAAGGGAAAACCTTACCTTGCCAAAACTCGACCTCGAAAGCTCCTTAATAGCGACTGAAAATTAGTGTCTGCTCGTTACCCTTGCTTGCTTCCCCAATCAATTTATTTACGGTATTAAACACCTCCATTTGATCTAAGAACACCTTAGATAATTAATTCACGGAATGAAATCGGAGGGCTTACCTTTTTTTTCCTTGTTGCTGCCGTAGGTACTCTCTCTTATTCTCTAAGTGTTTTCTCAAACTCTAAGTGTAATTTTATTGAAGAAATGACTTCCTATTCATCTTAACATACATATATATGCTCTCTTAAAGTGTGACATGTGGAAGCCCTTAGGGGTGACACGTGTCCAGCCCCTAGGGCGCCACCTCATCCATACGCCCAATCTAAAGCTGCCACGTGGCAGCGTAGGATCCACCCCAAGTAGGTGCGTCACCTACTTAGTCCAAGTAGGTGCATCACCTACTTAGTCCAAGTAGGTGCTACACCTCATTTTCCCTCTTCCGTGGGTTCGAAATCTCATCTCACTTTAAGAACATATGTAATCCTTGCCACTTAAGCTTAAAGTGTACTCAAGTAGCTTAATTATGTAAGACATCCCAATCAATAGCTTACGCAAGTAGGTTGATTACCACGACCCATTATTTGGCCTCCAACTCCTTCCCAATCTCTCAAACTATTTCAAACTATCGCTACTCACACAGAATTTCATAGATAACATGGATCACATGGCAATCTTTTAGAAGAAAACATAAAAAGAAAATTGGGGTGTTACAACTCCCAGCACATGGCATGACTTGAGTTAAAAGCACACTCCAAAAATAGAAAAATTAGTCACCCAGTTCAAGTTACAAGCATACGGTTTTATTTTCACAAGCCTTCAAAATATCATACATAAGTGCCACATGTAACCTGTACAAGTCCCTAAAATATTTACAAAACTAGATGCATATGAAGATGTGATATTCATAAGGGCTCCAAAATTCTACTCCAAATGGCCATCTTCACATCTCGTCCCACACATTACCTACGATAGAAAACAACTATCGCTAAGTATAAAGCTTAGTGGTGTATAAACTTTGGGCTTGGAGCCATTAAACTCTTCAATTCCCTTGTTCATCGCATGTGGCTCAATAAGGTAAAGTAAGCCCAAGTAAACAAGTATATCAAAGTATCGAATACAAACCTTGAAGAGTTTCAAAATATCAATATTAATATTCGAAGATTCAAGTATCAAGAAAGCTTACAATTCAATTCAAAAGAGTTGTCAAATGATCCATTTTGCCCAATATATACGTCATGCTTTCACACTAAGCACAATCAGTACCAAGACGGACTGAATCCCCGAAATCAAGAAGGGTCATCACCTAATATCAAGAGAATCAAGAACCATGTTGAAAGTGGCTTTCCACTCGTACTCAAAAATGGATGAAAATCCATCATCAAGATGAAATGTAAATCCAAAGTCAAGATGGAAAAGATCCGAATCAAGAGGAATGCCAATATCGATGACAAGTCACCATAACAAGAAGGACAAAGTCCCAACAAGAATGCAAAATGATCAAGCAATTCGTACAAGTGAACGGTTTAGCAAAAGTTTTGTAATACTTAAGATAATAGTCATACCTAATACAGGACAAGGAGTAAGGAAACAACCCATCAAAATTCTTTAAATTTTAGAAAAATAAAATATTCCAAGTTCAGATTTATACATAAACCTTGGCATTTTAGCACATAACAAGTTCTACCACAACTTGGGGAGTTCAATTAATCTACGCCATAGACTAACCAAAGTCCACTTCATCAAATAATTCCCCTTAGCTTGTGTAAGAGCATATACATCTTAAATACACAATCAAATACCTACTTAACTTTAACAGTCTCATCATATCAAAACTAAACATGAAATCAATGAAAATCAACCCAAACTATCAAAACAAGAGTTCTGGACAGCCTATTGTCTTGTATTGTCACTCAGTTTCGAAGAGGTAAATGGGGAAAGTAAGCTTTGTGGCCTAATTAAAGTTATAGACATGTATTGTAGGGTCGCATACAATTTTGAATCACCCCTACATCACTTTTGTACAAAACAATATGCCTAAAATACCAACAACAGTCCATGTAGGATTTCCAAAACAAAATCTGGGCAACACCTCCCCTATACTTCATCACCCTTTTTCGAGCAGATAAACGGAAAATTGGGTTTTATAGCTTAAATTAAAGTTATATAACTATGAAATATCTTTCCAAAACATCTTGAATCACTCAAAATGAATCTTTACACAAGGAGTTATACTAATATTACTAACAGCAGTCCCATCCAAAAATGGGTTTGTTAACAAGAAAAAGAACCTCCTCGTTGCCCCAACTATAAATTTTATGTTTTTAAACACCTCCACTTAGTTGAGGAATACCTTAAATAATTAATTTATGAAACGAAATCGAAGAACTTACCTTGCTTCAAGCCAAATCTGTGGGTGCCTCTCTCTTTTCTCTACGTTTCTCTCTTCTTTTCTCTCACTTTCTAATTGTAAAGGATAGCTTATGATGAATTAATCATCAATAAATGTATATATACCCTTTTTAGAGAGTGACATGTGGTATCCCCCAGGGTGACACATGTCCAACCCCTAGGAGTGCCACCTCGCGCCATATCTCCAACCCTAGGCTGCCACGTGGCAGGGTGGGGTCCACCTCAAGTAGGTGTGTCACGTACTTACCCCAAGTAGGTGCATCACCTACTTATCACCTACTTGCTTATTTTTGAAGGTTCGAAATCTCGTTTCACCTTAAGAACCTATGTAGTTCTCGCTACTTAAGCTCGACGTGTACTCAAGTAGCTTAATTATGTAAAACATCCAAGTCGGTAGCTTAGGCAAGTAGGTTGATTACCACAACTCATTACTTGGCCTCCAGCTCCTTCCAAATCCCTCTAGACCTATTTCCAACCATCACTACTCACGTAGAACTTCACTGATAACGTGGATCACCTAACAATCTTTTAGAAAAAAACATAAAAAGAAAATTAGGGTGTTACACATCTAATAATATGTCTTGAGTGCTGCCTCATTAAAAACCTTACTAGGAAAATCCAGTGGGACAAAACCTTGGTTAAGAAAAAAAGAGTATAGCGCATATTTTACTCCCCCTGATGAAAACTTCATTTGATATTTTGGAAAAGATGCATTCCAATCTTATATCTTAGCTTCTCAAAAGTTGATGTTAGTAATGCCTTTGTGAATAAATCTGCAAGACTATCACTCGAACGAATTTGTTGTACATCAATATCACCATTCTTCTAGAGATCGTGTGTGAAGATTAATTTTGGTGAAATATGTTTCGTTCTATCTCCTTTTATGAAGCCACCTTTCAATTGAGCTATGCATGTGCTATTGTCTTCGAATATAACTGTGTGTACTTTGATATCATTTTTCAGGCGCATATTTCTTTAATGAACTGTATCATCGATCTCAACCACACACATTCTCTACTTGCTTCATCAATTGCTATTATTTCAGCATGATTTGAAGAAGTAGCAATAATAAACTACTCTGTAAATCGCCATGATATAGCAGTTTCTCCGTATGTAAATAGATAGCCTATTTGAGATCAAGCTTAATGTGGTCTAATAAATAACCTGCATCTGCATAACCAATAAGGTCTGCACAATGTTTGTTAGTATAAAATAAACTCATATCAATGGTACCCTTTAGGTATCGCAAAATATACTTGATACTGTTTTAATGTCTTCGCATTGGGGATGAATTATACCTTGCCAGCAAATTAACAAAAAATATTATATCGGGTCTGGTTGCATTAGCAAGATACATAAGTGCACCAATAGCACTGAGATATGGTTACTTCAGGACCAAGAAATTCTTCAATAACATTGAGATATGGTACTTCAGGACTAAGAAGTTCTTCATTCTCTGCTGGAGGTCGAAATGGATCTTTGTCCACTTCAAGTGATCGAACAAACATTGGAGTACTTAATGAATATGCTTTGTCCATGTAAAATCATTTTAAGATTTTATCAATGTAGGCAAATTGGTGGACAAAGACTCCATCTGCTAAATGTTCAATTTGCAGACCCAAACAAAGTTGTTTTTCCAAGATCTTTCATCTCAAATTCTTTCTTTAGCTATTCAATCGCCTTTTGGACCTCTTCAGGGGTTCCAATGAGATTTATGTCATCAACATAAACAATGAGTATAACAAACTCTGATTCCATTTTCTTAAGGACCACTTTTTTTCTAATCAAAAGTCATTATTTTAAAATTATTTTTGATATATCTGTCACATTTCTTCATTTAATTGGTCACTTTGATACATCAGCGTCAAGTGTATTACACACACTTTAGATATTTGGGTGATTGTAAAATAAAGTATCAAAATGACACATCAGAAACTTACTTGAGGTGTCTAAAATGAACAAAGCTTAGTTGAGGTGTCTAAGTGAAAGTTGGTGCCAACTTTGAGGGGCCACCGATGGGTTAGGCCTTTTCTTAATTAAAACACATGGACAAATGACACATTTATATAACCTTCATTTATTAAGTACTCACTAAGATGATTATACCACATACGTCCTGATTGTTTTAGATCATGTAATGATCTTTGCAATTTGATTGAGTACATCTCTCAATACTTAGTACATGTTTTAGGCAATTTTAATCCTTCTGTGATTTTCATGTAAATTTTATTATCAAGTGAACCATAAAGGTAAGCTGTAACTACATCTACCAGATGTATTTCAAGATTTTTATATACAGCTAAACTGATGAGATATTGAAAAGTTATTCCATCCATAACAGGTGAATATTTTTCTTCATAGTTGACCCCGGGTCTTTGAGAGAATCCTTGTGCAACAAGGCGTGTCATGTATCTTACAATTTAATTTCTCTCATTTCGTTTTCGCACAAAAACTCATTTATAGCTAACTGATTTTACACCTTCAGGGGTTTGGACTACAGGTCCTAAAACCTCACATTTAGCAAGCGAGTCTAATTCTGATTGAATTGTCTTTTGTTATTCTGGCCAATCACATCTACGTCGATATTCTTCGACAGATTTAGACTCAAGGCTTTCACTATCTTGCATGAGGTTAAGTGCAATATTATATACAATAATATTATCCATCGTAATTTTCAATCGATCTAAATTTATCTCATCACCGATAGAACTTATTGAAAGTTCTTTATTTACTTGAGTCTCGGGTTCACTGATATCAGGATTACTCAAATTTTGACCTTCTTCAGGAGGTTATTTTTTTCTATCATCTTTATTATTTCTCACGCTTCTCTTTCTAAGATTTTTATCCTTTGAACCCAATGGTCTACCAAGCTTCAGGCGTGTTTGGAATTCAGAAGCTATGATACTAGTAGATGGTCCTTTTGGGACATCAATCTAGATAGGCATATTCACTGCAGAGATATGTGACTTAGTTATCCGTTTCAAATCAGTAAATACATCTGGCATTTGATTTGCTATTTTATATAAGTGGATGATCTTCTGGACCTCCTGCTCATATGTGTGGGTACGTGGATCAAAATGAGATAGTGATGAAATTTTTCACGCAATTTCTCTTTGGGGTTCCTTTTTCTCTTTCCCTAATTGCGAAAAGGTTGTTTCATCAAATCGACAATCTGCAAATTGAGCAGTAAATAAGTCTCCTACCAACGGTTCAAGGTAGCGAATTATAGAGGGTGAGTTAAACCCAATATATATGCCCAACCTTCATTGAGGGTCCATCTTTGTACGTTGTGGTGATGCTACACACACGTATACCGCATAATCAAAAATTCGTAGATGGGCTATATTTGGCTCATAACTAAATACTAATTATGACAGAGAGTATTTATTATAATTTATCAGTCTGAGACGTACAAGTTCTTCTGCATGTAAAATAGCATGACCCTAAACAGTAATCGGCAATTTTATTTTCATAAGTAGTGGTCTTGCTATTAATTATAGGCGCTTAATAAATGACTCTGCAAGGCCATTTTGAGTATGAACATGAGCAATAGGATGTTCAATTTTTATCCCAATTGATAAGCAATAATCATTAAATGCTTGGGATGTAAATTCTCCAGCATTATCAAGGCGAATAGCTTTAATTGGATAATCTAGAAATTGCACCCTTAATCTTATTATTTGAGCTAACAAATTCGCAAACGCCAGGTTGCGAGATGATAAGAGGCACACATGAGACCATCTTGATAATGTATCTATTAGGACCTTAAAATATCTAAACAATCCACTAGGTAGATGAATAGGTCCACATATATCCTCATTTATACGTTCTAAAAAGCTAGGAGATTTGATGCCAACCTTCAAGGTTGATGGTCTGGCAATTAATTTGCCTTGATAACAAGCAGCGCATAAAAATTCATCATTCGTAAGAATCTTTAGGTTTTTTAATAAATGTCTAGTGGAATTTTTAAGAATTCATCTCATCATTATTGATCCAGGATGACCTATGCGATCATGCCTTAACACAAATATATTTAGATCGGTAAACTTCTGGTTTACGATCAAATGTGTTTCAATTGCACTAATTTCTGCGTAATATAGGCCAAACGACAAAGTTGGTAATTTTTTCAAAATATATTTCTGGACTAAGACACTCTTGGTTATACCAAGATATTAAGTATTCATTTCATTTTGTGTCTCAATATGATATTTATTTCTGCGGATATCTTTAAAACCTAATCAGTTTCTTGGAGATTTAGAAGAGAATAATGCATCTTTTATAACAATCTTTGTCCCCTTAGGCAGAAATTAGTAGCTCTTCCGGAAACTTCAATCATTTTCGAATTATCAGAAATTGTAGTAATATTTGCTTTTCTTCTAAGCAAGTAGAAAAAATATTTCTCGTCTTTAAAAATGGAATGAGTCATTCCACTATCAATTATACAAATATTCCTGTGATTGATTATTGATTCAAATAAAATTTGAGGTATATCCATATTTTTCTTTAAAAAGAAATAAGGTAAATGTTATAATTAAAACATGACTCATTATACAAATTTTATTTATTTACATGAATTAGAAAAATATAAATATATTATTTAGTACAAACAAATGAAAAGAAAATTATTTAAATATTATCAGGCTTAACAATATTCATATTTTCTTCTGAGAAATTGAAGAAATCAGCTACATCTAGATGCATTGGCTCAATATTATCTTCAAAGATAAAATTTACCTCTGGATTATTTTCTATTCTCTTCAAGGATTCCTGATATAGCTAAACTAGACGTTTTGATGACCGGCATATCCGTCCATATCTCCACATCTATGACATATACTTTCTGAATTTTTCTTTAGTATAGCTTCTTGCTTTTACTTTTCTTTTTATATTACTGATCATTTCTCGATGCCAATCAAGGATCATGATTATAATTTCTTCTTCAACCACGATCATGACTGGGTCCATGACCTCTTTCTCGTTAGTTATAGTTTTCTTGATTCACTTCAGGGAGTGGCAAAGAACCAACAGACTGACAATCATGATTTTTCATTAACAGTTCATTATGGCATTCAGCAATAAGAAGGTAAGAAAGTAATTCAGAACATTTCTTAAAAATTTTTTTGCGATATTGCTGCTGTAGGAGCATATTCGCGGGTTGAAATGTGGAGTATGTTTTTTCAAGTTTGTCTTTCTCAGTGATTTCCTCTCCGCATAAATTTAACTGTGCTATAATTCTAAACCAGGCAGAATTATATTTAGTTATATTTTTAAAATTCATTAATCTCAAATTGAGTCAATCATGACGTGTCTGTGGAAGGATGACCAACTTCAGGTGGTCATATCTTTTTTTTAGATTTTTCCACAGTTTAAGGGGGTCTTTTAATGTGGGATACTGTAATTTTATTCCCTCATCAAGATTGTGGCGAAAAAATATCATGACTTTGACACGGTCTTGACTAGATGTCATATTGTCATCTTTGATGGTGTCTGCCAGACCCATTGATTCTAGGTGTATTTCGACATCTAGTGCCCATGATGAGTAGCCTTTTCCAGATATATCAAGAGCAACAAATTCAAGTTTAGAAATATTCAACATTTTAAGAAAATAAAATTCTTATCCTTTTGTTACCTTTTTAAAATAGCTCAAAGTGATGGAGGCTCGTGTTGATAACATGTTATAAAATAAACTTAGAAAATTAATAAGAAGAAGAGATAGAAAGAGAAAGAAAAAGAGTTGAGAGATTTCAGTGTATCATTTCATTGCAGTCTGAATGACTTTTATAGGCAAACTTCGCAGGAAAAAAACCCACCGAGCTACAGTACAAAACCCGTGAGCTACAGTGAATGTACTATTCACTACAGTGAAAGTGAATCCCATGGACATCCACTTTTTGACTTGTTTTACAACATGTCACTTAATATAAAAAACTATACAGTAAAATCTATCTGCTTACTAATATGTCTAAATGGGCACCCTATTGTTTACAGTTTTGCTTTGGTCAAAAGCTTACATACATATTTATCATAATGTTAAGTTTTCTCGAAATATATCAAACTGTGTGCTTACTTTTCTAAAACTTATTGGACATTACCCTTATTTTACTGCCTTTCTGGAATATCTAAATGATTAGTTGAAGTATTTTGGTTCTTATTTTATAAAAGCTATAATAGTTATTTACTGTATTATCAATGATTGTTGTAATATTTAGTTTTGTCAATTGTAACAGTAGATCTGATAAGTAGAAGCCATTTGATACTAATTTAAATAAAATAGGTAATAGTTACTGAGTTTATGGATATGTTAATCCCAATTTGATTTTGTATCTATTATACCACACATGACACAGGTTACTAATAATTATCTACAAAGTTCATATACAACTTTTATTATTTTCTTGTCCTCCATAGCATACTTTGTAGGGATGACCTCCTTTCTACTATAGAAACTTGTCACTTTTGCATTTTAACACATGACTAAAGTTTAAAAATAGTTACTGAGTTTATGGATATGTTGATCCCAATTTGATTCTGTATCTACTATACAGCACATGGCACAGGTTACTAATAGTTATCCACAAAGTTAATATACAACTTTTAATTTTTTCTTGTCCTCCATAGCATACTTTGTAGGGATGATCTCATTTCTACTATAGAAACTTGTCACTTTTGTATTTTAACACATGACTAAAGTTCAAAAATAGTTATTGAGTTTATGAATATGTTGATCCTAATTTGATTCTGTCTCTACTATACCACATATGACAGATGTTACTAATAGTTATGTCATGACCTGATTCTTCAGGTTATGCTGGCACCTACCATAACTCTCCGATAGGTAAGCCAAATCCGTAACCCTAAATTGCAAGTAATGGGTATAAGGGGGAAACACTAAATAGAACTAAGGGAAACCGACTAAACGCTGAAATAAGGAGGAGCTAGATAAATATATACAAAATACACAAAATGAATCCCTCCAAGGACTTGAAAGTCACTAATACAGAGTTACTACCAAAATAAAATGAGTATAAGTTCCAAAAGTGGACCAAAAATATAGACAACATAGGCTAGTCTTGAAAGTACAATAAGATGGGTCATCCAAGCTGAAGGAGGCAGAAATGATCTCAAAATGCCATGTGCTCACCCTAGTCTCCGAATCTGACTGCAACAGGCTCGATATGTCCACGATGGTAGATGGTGCTCAGACTTGCATCACGAAAGTAGATGAGAGTGTAATATAAGTACCAGATATAAGGTACCCAGTAGACATCATAGGTCGACTAACAAGGAAAGGTAAAAACAATATGAATAAGAGGAATAAGCCTAAACAGGAGTCATAATAAGCATCTAACGTAAAGAAGGTAAATAATCAAACAAAGCGGAAGATAGCATCTAGGAAGACTACAACTAACTACACCCAACTGGGCCCCCATAAGCCCAGCCGGGACACTCGTGCGCAAGATTAATAAAACTCGGATGAACCCCCATAAGCCCGCCAGGTATACAGAATAGCTATGTCTACAAAGGCTAGGAACTAAGAATCTATAATACCCAGAACTGAAGAACCATATTATTCCCGAACCAATAATCTCCAAGAATCGATTAGCCATGAATGCTCTAGAGGCCGAGGCCAAGAGTGGCACCCGAATGCTTGCCCGAATTTTCAATATGGTCAAGGTCGAGACTAGAACCCGGATGCTCGCCATAATCCATCGGTACGATCGAGGTCGGGACTAGGATCCGGATGCTCGCCATACTAACAAGTCAACAGAGGTCGGGACTGGGACCCAAATGCTATCCGATGAGATTCCAGAATGGAGGCCGAGACTGAGACCTAGATGCTCACAGATGACTTAATCAATGGTGCCGAATATTCTCCTTTCCAACTGAACACTAATAAGCACCGAGGATCTCTTCCGCAATGAATCAACTGATATATCGCCTGGGCTTCAATCAGAACCGAACAAGTCGAACAAGAAGTCTAGTATCACTAACACATCTCGAAAGTTGCAATCATAGGAAGTTATGGATAAGGTTGTTCAGGAGAGAAAAGTTACCATCTAGCTAAGACCCAACTATCAGACACTAGTCCGCTACACCATTCTACAAGGATCTAAGCCTGCCAGAGCGACGCCGGGGCATCTAAAGCAAGTTCCACAATCTATAATAAGGCCAACATTTCCACAATACCAAGTATAAGAAATCGATGCCACTTGAAGTATTAACATTTAACAAAAGAGATCACATGCTTTCAATTAGCCGAAATACCCGGATAAATGCCTAAAGCATGATTTCTAACACCTAAGGTATATAGATAAGCTACCCAACCCAGAATTCCATCTATCTCAATATACTTTCACACATTCTAACTCAATCTAAAAAAAAAGTCGTAGCCTACCTGTAGGCTGGACATGCGCTCTAAATCACTTTGCCGGAGTTTATCCTTTTCGTACGGCCTCAGAACCTTGTCATGCTGTCAAAACCAGTCTCACAATGTCAATATGATCATTATGACATTAAAACTATCAAATTCAAAGATAGGTCAATTTCGGGGTCAAAAATATGGGAATGTGGGTCCCGCATCAGAAATTTTGGAACTAACCTCAAAAATAGATCCTAATCAGTCCCCTGAACTCATATACCAAATTAGAACACAATTTAGGGTTCAAAAACTCCATAAACCAATTCATTCATCAAAACTCAATTTTAGGACAAAATCAATAATAGGGGCAAAAGCTATTTACAAAAAAATCACCAAAACGAAGCCTCAACAGCTGAAACCAACTACATCACGACTTTTCTCATAAAAAACTCACAATTTAGACCAAAAATTTCCAAAATAGGACTTAAAACGCCAAAGAAATCAATCCTCAAAGTTTAACAAAGCTCCACTCCAAAATTCAACAAAAAATGCAGCTAAAATCATGATTTTTACCTCAATCAGATGCCCCAAATCAGTTTTTGATAGTACCACAATGTTCTTCTCAAAATTACACATGAGATAGGCTTTTGAATTGCTCAAATCGGACCTAAATTGGCCAAGAAATCACTTTTCAAAATTCTCAGAAATTTCACTCCTAAGACAACAAAAAACAGCAGCTAAAATACAGAATTTACCTCAAACAGAGTTCCCAAATTACTTTCTGAGCTTACCAACGTGTTATTCTAAAAGATTCCTTCAATTTAGACTTTTGAATCACTGAAATTAAGCTCAAAATGGTGGAGAAATCGTTTGTCAAAGTTGGGATTTAATTTGAAAAATACGTTGTGAATAGTAACCGTGATGAATAGTGACAGCTAGGGTTGTACAGGGCAAATCGATAAACCGTACCAAACCGACAAACCAAACCAAACTAGAAAAAACCCCGACTAGTGGTTTGGTTTGACTTGGTTTGGTGTTTGGAAAAAAAAAACCGACCATTATACAGTTGGTTTGATTTTAACTAAAAAAAGTCAAACCGAACCCAAACCGACCCGATTATAGATATATTACTTTTAAATTATGTTATACATAAAAATATTTATTCAAATGTAATTTATAAATATTTTTTAAAAAAAAATCATAATTTTTATTTTCTTTCTTACATTTAGATTTGTACTTGAGAAGCCCATCTAAATAATATACAAAAAAGCTCATCTTATAAAGTTATATTATAAAGTTAAAACTTCAAACAGTGTTCTGTTTCCATCTTATATGTTGATATTTTGTACTAGAACTCTTTTTAAGAAGCACTGCTCTGTGCTTTTTATTAGATACTATGAAAAATATGAGAAACCCAAAAAAAATCTGAAAAACCCGAGAAAAATTGATATCGAAAAATCCAACTTTTATTGGTTTGGTTTGGTTTATAGATTTAATAACCCGACACAAATAGTTTGATTTGGTTTGTAAAAAATCCAAATCAACCCGGTCCATATACACCCCTAGTGACAGCACAGTCCAAAATTTGATTTTTGATACTTTAGACTCATTTGGAGTCCTATGAATGCAAACCATAAAAGAATTTTGATTGGAAACAACATTCTAGACTCAATGGTGCAGTCAAAATTTCCAATGAAGGTCATTTTGATAAAAAGTGGGTCCCACACCCAAGTGTCATTTTGAGCCTACTTCCCCACCGGAAGCCTCGAGAAGAAAAACGAAGGGTCGTTCTAGACCAAAATCGATATTTCAGAACTCACAACATTGTCAGAATTTTTATCCATGCGTGGTTTCTAAGAATGTTAGTCAACCATAGGCCAAATTTCAAAGGCAAAAGCGTCAAATGATACCAAACTTGAATCAATTACCTCGATACTCATGCCGACCATGCTACAAGCTAATTTGGCCATTTTGGAGGTTGATGAAACCATCAAAATTCTATTCTGAGATTGTTTTCCTGAAATTATGATCGAAGTCAACTTTTCAAGTTGTAAAAGCTCCAAAATAAGAAAACGGTCCTAAAACCCAAACGAACAAGCAGGCGATCGAGCTACTGGCGCCATGTAACACCCCTTAAAACATTGTATGTGATGTTTCAATTCTCGACTAAAATGATATTATTTCTATATTTTGGGCATAACTTTTCGTAGAATAGTCCAAATTAGGTGATTCAAATTTTTGAATAACCCCAACGGCATTACCTACAACTTTCATGAAGACCATATCTTAATATTCGGAGGATACGTAGGTCAAATAAATTAATTTTTGCAAGACATATTGTTGTGATGAAATGGAGTGTTTGTAGAAGAAAAATCGTATCTCACGGTAGGATGCTCCAAATCAGTTGATTCTTGAACGACATGAAAGTATACTTCTAGATCTATAATTCATATGAGACACCAAAACCTTATTAGGAAGTTATCTTATTCAAACGCAGCTCTGAAAAAGAGTATTCCGTTAAAAGAAGGTTCATCTCACCAACCATGGAAAGATCTAAATCCATTTGACATCACCCATGACATCAATAGTCCTCCATTTGACATCATCCATGAGATCACAATCCTCCATTGAATATTTAAGATCATCCTTTGTAATTATTTTTATTTATTGTTAGGTCCCTCCTCCACAACTATAAATACCCACCTTATTTCCTCATTTTATTCATCAAGCTTTCTCAAGCAACTCTTCTCTCTATACACTTCTTTACTCATTCTCAAATATACTTTGACAAGTGAGGCTTGCTCAGTTGGTTAAGCACCTCCACCCACGACCGGTAGGTCCTGCGTTCGAGTCACATTGGAGGGGAAGTGTGGAAACACTATAAATCCTCCAAAATGGGGGGTAAAACAAAAAAAAAATATATATATATACTTTTAGTTTTTAATAGTGTATAAATACTATTCCGGTGATTCTTATACTCCGGGTAGTACACAAAACGCTCCGATGCGAAAAAAAAAGCTAGGGGTTCAAGAGTGATCATTGAGTTTTTCAATTCGAAGTAAAGCTTCGAATTTCAGGTATGTAAGGTTATTCATAGCATTGGATTGAGTTCGTCCATGCGTCCAATATTTAAATTCATCGTAATTGAGTTATAGTTCGTCCATGCGTCCAATATTTAAACTTTCAAGTATACCCAATCGTACACTTCGAACTCCAAATCTCTTCTTCTAACATCAGTGTAGGATTTTTGGCGACTTTGAGCAGTCCTCAACCTATCTTGTATGGTTTTCACCTTCTCCATAGCTTGGTGAACCAAGTCTGGTCCAATCAACTCAGCTTCACCAACTTCAAACCAACCAATTGGTGATCTACATCTCCTCCCATACAGAGCTTCATAAGGAGCTATTTGAATACTCGAATGGAAACTATTATTGTATGCAAACTCAATAAGAGGTAAATGATCATCCCAATTACCTTTGATGTCAATGACACAGGCTCTTAACATATCCTCCAAAGTCTGTATCGTACGCTCTGCCTGGCCATCTGTTTGCGGATGAAAAGCAGTACTAAGGTTCACTCTTGAACCCAAGCCCTTCTGAAATGACTTCCAAAACTGAGCAGTAAATTGAGCTCCCCTATCAGAGATGATAGACAAAGGAACTCCATGCACTCTAACAATCTCTCTAAGATACAGTTTGGCATAATCCTCTGCAGTGTTCGTAGTCTTAACCGGCAAGAAATGGGCCGATTTAGTCATCCTATCCACAATCACCCAAATAGAGTCATGTTGTTTGCGGGTTCGTGGTAAACCGGTAATGAAGTCCATATTGATCATTTCCCACTTCCATTCTGGGATCTCTATATTTTGAGCCACTCCACAAGGCCTTTGGTGCTCAACTTTAACTTGTTGGCAATTAGGGCACTTGGACACAAACTCTGCTATATCTCTCTTCATTCCACTCCACCAGTATACTTCTCTCAAGTCATGATACATCTTTGTTGAACCTGGATGGATGGAATACTTAGAATTATGGCTTCTTTCATGATTCTCTCCCTAATACCATCAACACTTGGAACACATAATCTTTCTTGATATCTCAACACTCCATCTCCCCCTTTGGTAAAAGCCATTACCTTTTGCTTGTGAACCTCATCCTTCAATTGAAGAAGAATGGGATCCTGATCTTGCTTTTCTTTCACCTCTGCAACTAGAGATGATTCAGCTCCATTTCATACTATTATACCACCCTCACTAGAGTCAACAAGTTGAACTCCCAAACGTGCAAGTCTATGCACTTCCTTTGCCAACTCCTTCTTTTCCTCTTCCACATGGGTTGTACTCCCCATAGATAACCTGCTAAGAGCATCAGCAACTACATTTGCTTTACCTGGGTGGTAGAGAATGCTCATGTCATAATCCTTGAGCAACTCTAACCATCTCCTCTGCCTCAAATTCAGCTCCTTCTGGCTGAATACATACTGTAAGCTCTTATGGTTTGTGAACACATCCACATGTACACCATAAAGATAGTGACGCCAGATCTTAAGAGCAAATACCACAGCTGCCAACTCAAGGTCATGAGTGGGGTAGTTTCTCTCATGAGTCTTAAGCTGCCTGGAAGCATAGGCAATGACCTTACCTTTCTGCATCAATACACATCCCAACCCAACTCTTGAAGCATCACAATAGATTACAAAACCATTCATTCCTTCGGGTAGGGATAGTACTGGAGTAGTAGTCAATCTAGCTTTCAACTCTTGAAAACTTTTCTCACAAGCATCAGACCATTGAAACTTAGCCTTCTTCTGAGTTACTTAGTCAATGGTGAGGATATGGATGAAAATCCCTCAACAAACCTCCTATAGTAACCAGCCAAACCTAAGAAACTCCTTATGTCGGTTGGAGAGGTAGGTCGGGGCCAGTTCTTAACTGCCTCAATCTTTTGAGTATCAACTTGGATTCCATCCCCAGATATAATATGGCCTAGGAATGCTACAGACTCAAGCCAAAACTCACACTTTGAAAACTTAGCATACAACTCCTCCTCCTTAAGAGTTTGAAGGACAATCTTAAGGTGATTAGCATGCTCACTCTTACTTCTAGAGTAGACCAAAATATCATTGATGAAGACAATTACAAACGTATCTAGGTATGGCTTGAATACTCGGTTCATGAGGTCCATAAAAGCTGCTGGAGCATTTGTCAATCCAAAGGACATAACAAGAAACTCAAAATGACCATAGCGGGTTCGAAAAGCCGTCTTCGGGATGTCACATTCTCTCACTTTCAACTGGTGATAGCCTGATCTGAGGTCTATCTTAGAGAAGCATGTGGCACCCTGAAGTTGGTCAAATAAATCATCTATTCTGGGAAGAGGGTACTTGTTTTTAATGGTGATCTTGTTTAGTTGTCGGTAATCAATGCACA
This sequence comes from Solanum dulcamara, assembly GCF_947179165.1. Taxonomy (NCBI): domain Eukaryota; kingdom Viridiplantae; phylum Streptophyta; class Magnoliopsida; order Solanales; family Solanaceae; genus Solanum; species Solanum dulcamara. The sequence goes on from NC_077242.1 coordinate 14,355,331, forward strand.
TTCTAAGGGATCCATCTTTCTTTCGCACGAATAGGACAGGAGCGCCCCAAGGTGAGGCACTTGGCCTAATAAACCCCTTATCTAAGAGGTCTTTCAGTTGTTCTTTCAATTCTTTCAACTCAGCAGGAGCCATCCTATAAGGAGGAATGGAGATAGGTTGTGTATCAGGAAGGACATCAATACCAAAGTCTATCTCTCTATCACGAGGGATTCCGGGTAGATCCTCAGGAAAGACTTCAGGAAACTCATTCACAATGGAAACTGACTCAAGAGATGGAGTCTGATCATTAATATTTTTGACTCGGACTATATGATATATACATCCCTTAGAGATTAATTTTCTGGCCTTAAGGTAGGAAATAAATTTACCCCTAGGCACTACAGAATTCCCCTTCCACTCTAAGATAGGCTCGTTTGGAAATTGAAACTTGACAATTCGGGTCCTACAATCAACTGAAGCATAACAAGAATAAAGCCAGTCCATGCCAAGAATCACATCAAAATCAACCATGTCCAACTCAACTAAGTCAGCCATGGTATCCCTATGATAGATTGACACAGTACAATTTCTATAGACCCTCTCAGCTAAGATAGAGTCACCAACAGGAGTAGACACACTGAAAGGCTCAAGAAGACACTCAGGAAGGATCTCAAATTTACTAGCCAAGTAAGGAGTCATAAAAGATAATGTAGCACCCGGATCAAGTAATACATACACATCAAAAGAAAGGACTCGAAGCATACCAGTAACAACATCGGGTGTATTCTCTTGGTCTTGGCGACTACCCATAGCATACAGACGGTTGGTTCCCCCACCTTCACTTGAAGCTGCACCTCTATGATTACCTCTATTCTGTGGAGCTGCAGAAGAAAACTGAGCTCTACTACTTCCATCTCCCTGCCTTTTTGAAGGACACTCATTCTGGAAGTGACCTGTCTTTCCACATCCGTAGCAAGCATTGCTGCCCACACGACACTCTCCCAAATGGAGCCTCCCACATCTAGCACATGGTGGTTTCCCTCTAGAACCTTGAGCCATACTTAATTGGGACTGAGAACCTTGAGATCGAAAGTTTTGGTGACTTAGAGATCTCTGATCATACCTGGTATTAGGTGTAAAAGCATTTGTTGGGGAAGGTGCATAATTGGAAGAGCTTTTTTGAAAGAAAGACTTGTTACCCTTCCCTTGCTTCTGATCATTCTCATGCCCAGCAGACTTAGCCTTCTTGCTTAGGTGTTCTTCTCGGTCCTTTTTCTTGTCATCCTCAACCTGCTGAGCATACACCATCAATCTAGAAAAATCCATGTCAGAAATCATTAGCATTGCCTTACATTCTTTCTTTACATGTTTGCCTAGGCCAGAGACAAACTTCCTCATCTTAGACCTCATATGAGGAATCATTTCTAGGGCATATTTGGACAATTGAATAAACTTCAAACTATACTCTTTCACAGTCATACTCTCTTGCTTGAGGTTCACAAACTCCTCAATTTTTGCTTCACGTAGCTCTTGGGGAAAGAAGTTATCAAGAAATGCTCTTTCAAACTCATCCCAAAGAGCAGGCTCTGCATCCTCACCTCTACTTTCTTCCCACTGGTTATACCAGACATTTGCCACATCCTTGAGTTGATAAGACACCAACTCAACCCCCTCAATCTCTGTAGCATGCATCGCTTTTAGTATCTTCCACATCTCATCAATGAAATTTTGGGGGTCTTCATCAACGTTGGAACCCGTGAAGACCGGCGGATTCATTCTCAGAAAATCTCTGATCCTCGTGGCAGTAGACAGCTCTTGATAACTAGAGCTAGGAGTTGGTGAACTCTGGCTACTATTTCGAGCAGCCACCAACTGGGTGAGCATAGCAATCGCTCCTCAAAAATCTTCCTCAGAAGTAGGAGTGGTCTGAACAGTAGGTACTTGGGGTACCTCAGTAGACCTTGCAGGTCGGCCCCTAGTTCTCCGTGGAGGCATCACTGACTGTGGAACCTCAGTGCTGGCAGCGTTCCTCTGACTAGCTGAACGTTTAGGAGGCATGTCTGAAACGTGTAAACGCACGAATTAGAAAGAAAGCTTTTATAGAGTTAAACTCTATCGCACGAACTCAGATTATGAAAGAAGTGAAATAATACCTAATGTCCTATAGCTTCCTGATTATAAGTGTGGTGCACGACACACCCATAAACAAGACTCTACTAGACACGGCTTCATAGACACCCTAGGACTCTTGAACTCTGAGCTCTGATACCAAGTTTGTCACGCCCCGAGAGGGTACCCTAGGCGTGGCCGGCACTCAGAAATCATTTCTGACTTCTGAGAGAACCACTTGGTCTCATTTCTTATTTATTCATCAGCGGAAGACTTAAGAATACTAATGTGGGCTTGTCATAATCAAAGGAAAAATAGATAATTATTAGAAGAAGTAGTTTCTAAGGAGAACTACTCCGATTACATCATCAGACTCTGTCTATGAAGCCTCTAATACTCTTAGATGGTGCCAATGACATGTCCATGGCTACCTCAAAAGAAACATCACACTCAACAATAATAAAAGGATAAGGAGTTCCTTCGAATACAAGAAGGACTCACCAAATAGCTGAAAAGAAATGATCTTCAACGATGCGCCTGTTGAGGATCTCTAACACCTGTATCTGCATCATAAAACGATGCAGGTCGAATGACGTCAGTACGTGGAATGTACGAGTATGTAAAATGGCAGGAAGGTAAGGACAGATATCAAGATACTCCTCTCACTAAAACTCAGCTCAGAACTCAACATCATCTCAACATGAATATGTAATGCAAGTTTAAAATATAATAATAAAAATAATAGTAATAAGCAATGCTTACTCAGTTGGGAGTTTCTCTAACCGACAACCATCACTTACGAGCTAGCGATGATACAACGAAGCGATGTCGTTGCCACATCCATCCAATACCTTGCCAGGGTAAAGGACATCACCATCTTGGATCCACTCATCAAAGTCCTCTTTTTGGGACTTAAGAGGCATAGCCTCCATCCTACGCTGGCTACGTAGTTCTGGGGTTTGAGTCAATTAAACTCTTACCCAACTCGGTGCTCAATACTACTCTCAAAATATGTGCTCATATTAAACTCATCATCTAGTCTCATTAGACTTTAATTTAAATCATCAAACTCATCTCATTACCTCTTCATCAATTATTATACTTCGAAAACATCATTTACATCTCATCAAAACATCTTGCTCAAAACATCATTTACTCAAAAAATCATTTAAACTCAATTCTTTTGCTCTTTCAAAACTCAATAAAATACATATATAGTATTAATTCATATCACTCTTTTTATCAATGAAAATATTAAAAAGTCAACATCTTTACTCAAAATATGTGTAAAAATATTCATGAACATCAAATCAATTAGGATTCATGGGAAAGTATCCATGAACAATAATTCCAATAATATGAGAGATAACAATAATAATAATATTAATGCATAAATATATCAAACTCAATAGAAGAAGAATTATTTCATTTAGAATTCAAGATTTGGATAAAACTCAACTATAACTCAATTATAATAAATTTAAATATTGGGCGCATGGACGAACTCAATCCAATGCTATGAAAGCCTTACATACCTTAAATCCGAAGGTTTACTCCGAATTGGAATACTCTTGGATCCCTAGCCTTTTCTTCTCGCCGGAGCGTTTTGTGTACTACCCGGAGTATAAGAATCACTGGAGTAGTATTTTTAAACTACTAAAACTAAAACTATATTTGAGAAGAAGTATATAGAGAGAAGAAATACTTAAGAAAGCTTGATGAATAAAATGAGGAAATAAGGTGGGTATTTATAGGTGGGAAAGAGGGACCTAACAATAAATAAAATAATTATAAAGAAAAATCTGAAAATTTAATGGAATATATTGATGTCATGGATGATGTTAAATGGAGGAAAATTTATGTCATGCATGATGTCAAATGCATCTAGATGTTTCCATGGTAGGTAAGATGAGTTCTTTTTAACAGAATACTTGTTTTCGAAGCTGCGTTTGAATAAGATAAATTCCTTATTAGGATTTGGTGTCTTCCTAAGAATTGTAGATATGGAAGTCTAGTTTCATATCGTTCAAGAATCAACCAATTTGGAGTAACCTATAGTGAGATATGAATTTTCTTCTATCAACACTCAATTCCATCACAGCACTATATCTTCCAAAGATTAATTTATTTGACCTACTTATACTCCGAATTTAAAGTTATGTTCTTCATGAAAGTTGTAGGTAAGGATGCTGTGATTACCCAGAAATTTGAATCACCTAATTTGGACCAACCTATGAAAAGTTATGCCCAAAATACAGAGGCTGCATTATTTTCGTCGACAATTGAAATATCGACATACAACATTTTAGGGGTTGTTACATTTTGATACTGTTTTTGATGAAGGTTCTAGTAGTAATACAGTAGAAAAATCTACTGATATTATTACACAACCTGATTATTATTCTATGACGAATTTAAAATAAATTTTAAATCAAAGAAATTTTGTTCAAAAAGAAATTACTACTTCTGATTTACAACAAGAGATTATTATTTTAAAAGAAGAGATTGTTCAATTAAAAAATCAGAACAAAAATCATGAAAATCGAATTTTGAGTTTGGAAGATAATAGAACTTTTGATTTACTGTTACAGGCTAATAAACCTGAAAAAAATGTTTTTACCAGAAACTAATTTGCAAAATCAAAATGATGATTTAGAATAGAATGAAGATTTTTTGAAAATTATTCGATTTGAGGATGACACTGAATTTTTACAAAAACTTAGTATTATTACTTCCCAAAAATTTTATATCAATATTACTCTCCAGATAGACTATAATTTCCGAAAAGAATTTATTGTCTTATTTGACAGTGGTGCAGATATTAATTGTATGCAAGAAGGGATTATACCTTCTAAATATTTTCATAAAACTACTCATTGTTTGAGATCTGCTAATGAAAGTAGAATGAAATTAAGATACAAATTACCTGAAGCATTTTTGTGTAATAAGGGTATTTGTTTACTTCAAAGTTTTATGATTGTAGAAGATATTTCTTGCCCTATTATTTTAGGTGTGCCTTTTATGAATGCTATTTTTCCTTTGAAATGGTGGGATAGTAATAAATTAATTGGTACGTATAAAGGTAAAGATTTTCAAATAAATTTTATTACAAAACCATTTACTAAGTCTATTAATCAGATTGTTGATAAATTAGTTTTAAAAAATCAACAAATAGATTTTATTAAATAAAACATTTCTTTGATGGAAATAGATGTGGTTTTAAAAAACCCTAAGTTACAGAGAAAAATAGATTTATTACAGAATCAGTTAATCCTTAATATTTGTGGTGATCATCCTAGTGCATTTTGGAATAGGAAAAAACATGTTGTTACTTTACCTTATAAAGAATTTTTTGATGAATTGAATATTCCGACCAATGCTAGACCTTGTTAAATGAATTTTGATTATTTAGAATTATGCAAAAATGAGATTGATAATTTATTGAAAAAGAATTTAATTAGACAGTCTAGTTCTGCATGGTTTTGTACTATTTTTTATGTTAATAAGCATGCTGAACAGGAAAAAGGAGTTCCCAGATTAGTTATTAATTACAAGCCTCTTAATAAAGTTTTAAAATGGATTAGATATCCTATTCCCAATAAAAAAATTATTACATAGATTGCATGATGCTATTATTTTCTCTAAATTTGATTTAAAGTCTGGTTATTGGCAAATTCAAATTTCTGAATGTGATAAATATAAGACTGCTTTTAATGTGCCTATGGGATAGTTTGAATGGAATGTTATGCCATTTGGTTTGAAAAATGCTCCTTCTGAATTCCAAAAAATTATGAATAATATTTTTATTCCATATACTAATTTTATTATTGTTTACATTGATGATATTCTTGTATTCTCAAAAGATATTGAAACACATTTTAAACATCTTGAATTATTCCAAAAGATTGTTATTCAAAACGGGTTGGTAATTTCTAAATCAAAAATGTTTATTTTTCAAACAAATGTTAGATTTTTAGGTCATATTATTGAAAAAGGAAAGATTAGTCCTATAAATAGGAGTATTGAATTTGCTTCTAAATTTCTTGATGTGTTAACTGACAAAACTCAGTTGCAAAGATTTTTAGGAAGTTTAAATTATATTTCTCCTTTTGTTAAAGATTTGGTTACAGATACTGCTATTCTGTATGATAGATTAAAAAATGATCCTAAAGCATGGAGTGATTTACATACAAATATTGTCAAAAATATTAAATTAAAAGTTAAGGAATTACCTTGTTTAACTTTATCTAATCCTAATTGGGAAAAAACTGTTGAAACTGATGCTTCAAATATTGATTATGGAGGTATATTAACCCAATATTCTCCTATTGATAAAAAAAATTATTATTCAATTTTATTCTGATAAACTGAATAACAGTCAAAAGAATTATGCGACTGTTACAAAAGAGATTTTTAGCTATTGTTAAATGTGTTTTAAAATTCCAAACTGATTTACTTAATCAAAAGTTTGTTATTAAAATTGATTGTCAAGCTGCTAAATTTATATTTACTAAAGATTGCAAACACAATGTTTTTAAGCAAATGTTTGCTAGGTGACAAGCATTGTTAGCCCCTTTTGATTTTAATATTGAATATAAAAAGGGATTGAAAATAGTTTACTTGATTTTTTTACCAGGAAATATTTAAATTAACTATTTTCATGTACAGGATGCATCCAAATTGGTCTGGGTCCTCTAATAGAAGAAGAGCCCGACCTTAATATGGGAACAGATTCCAGTCCCTAGGCCAGATTCCAAGGCCAAGTCTAAGTAGAGTTTTTTTTACTCTAGGAGCATCATCCTCAACGGTTGGCAATGTCAATGCTAGACCGTCTTATGAAGATTACCAACATTATTTGAATTTTATAAATGTCAGTCATGCTGGAACTATTGGGGGTAACAATGTTACCATTCAACCCACCTCTGTTGAGGATGTTACTGATGAAGATTCTTCTGCCTCAATTATTGGCAAGACTAACAAAGAGATTTTTGAAACCAATCTTTCTAAACGAGAAGTCATTTTATTGGTGGAATCAAAAGATTTACAATGAAAATACAATCCTTGGATTGTGATGAAACGATATTTAAATAATGCATTATTTCCGATGCAAACTTATAAACCTAGATTACACTTTGAATTGATTTTAACTTCCACAGGATCTGTTGAAATTTCCCATAATAATGCTGGAGGTCCAAACAAATCTTATTTTACTTACTCAAAAATGATTATCAAAAGGTTGATTTTGCCAGAAGAATGGGGTCTCAGTATTTTAAAAGATTCTCAATATAATCACCCGATTTCAAAAACAAGTGTAAATTTTAACTATTGGGATTATGTTGAAGCTTTTATAAAAACTTTATACTATGAAAATGATGATCACAAACACTCTTGGTTTATCAAAGTATGTGCTCAAATTTTCAGAAGCACAATTATCCCTACTTGGTTCATTAAATGGTGGTCATTTTTCAGACCTTTTAGCAAGATTTTACCATAACAATTCTTGGATCTTTACATTGTTTGGATTGAAACTACTCCAAAAATTGCTGAGTTAGACAAAGAAGAAAGATTATTCCAGAGGACACCTTTACTCAATTTTTTCCTTGAATTTTTAATTCCATGGATTTTAAGTGGACTGTCGAAGTAACTACTGACAATGACAGTATCTCTTGCCTGTGTAGAAATTTTCATACAAAATTTTGGTCCAAATTAATTCAAAAAGACAAAGTTGGCAGATTATGTGGCCAAGACTTATTAGATGATATTACCAATACCATTTCTAAGTATGGGGAGACTAACCAGATTCAAATCCCAACTGAAGAGAGCCATTTTGCAAAGATAACCCGAAAATTATAGATTAGAAAAGGCGGATTATTAACCCAGGAAGAACTTATTACAGCTTACATGAAACAAGTTAAAAGAGATATACAGGCCCAATTCGGCACTGATGATGATGATTCCATGCCAAAAAATTCTGGCAATAATAATCTTTTTGATGATTCTCAAAGTGTTAATAGTATTGCCTCTAATGAGATTCCTGAGATAATTAAGAAAGCAGAAGAAGAGATTCTCCAATACAAAAATAAGAAAAAGATTTAAAAAAGACACAGTTGGAAAGCGACAAGCAGACAGATTTTGACCACAAGCACAGTGAATTTATTGTATAAACAGTGGTTTTACTGTTCAGCATTGAAAAAGACACCATTATTGAAGAATTTTACTATTTGGCACTGTGCATTACTATTTGGCACTGTAGCCTTTTTGACTTTTTTGTCATTTTACTGTTTACTTTTTCGTCTATAAAAGAATGAATTCTAAATTCATTCTGTAAGTTTTCTTTTACCTCTTTTCTCTCTGCCTTCTCTCTATTTCCTCTCTCTAAATATTGTAAGTAGTTTGTATTAAGTTTGTGAATCAAAAATAAAGAGTTGAAGTTTGCTACACAACCCCAGGAGACTGATGGTTTTTCAGGTACTTGTTTTTTTCTTTTATTTAATTCTGTATAACTTAGACCCATGATGGGCTAAATATTTAAGTGTTAAATAATAACTGATATGAATTGTTAGCATACTAAATGACAATGACTCTAAAATAAGAGTTTTTCTTTAATGGTTAAGGTTTTAGCTTGTGGTAAAGTTAAAATAATTTTATAGTAAACTAAGCTTAAATTATGGCGTTGGTAAATCCTAATAAGGGTGTTCCCGACATGATTAGTGATGAGTTAATTGGGTTAAAAACCTTGTAATTCCATTGGTAAATCCTGTATGACTGATTAAATCGCATAGGATGTTCCCGGTTGGGTTTTTAGATGATTAATTTGCGGTTTACATAAAATACATTTAACTTTGAAAAAATCCCAGCTAAGTAAAAGTCCAAATAACCCCTATTATTATTATTATTATTATTATTATTATTATTATTATTATTATTATTATTCAGTGGAAGAGTCATCTTCTTCCTAGGGGCAAAAGGAAGAAGGTCGAGCCGAAGACATTCTTCTACTTGAAGAAGCTTGACTGTAGGAGCTGGATCTTAAAAACTTAAGGTTAATAGATCCATCCGGGAATTGGATGACCCTATCGATTTGAGATCTGTCAGGCTGAAAGGATAAAGGATGGGTAATGGAATCAAATTTCCATTCTTCGTCTGTTAAGATGTCGTCCCATTTCAGAAGCCTAGGAACGAAGGTAGTACTGTGCTCTTGGTTGGCTTCCATGAGCATAGTAACTCTTTTGACACTTGTGGATATAGCCTTTGGGGCTATAGTTGTTTTCATTAGCTTGTAATATACCCTATATATTACAGTTATCTCTCTAATATCAGCCTTATTGTTCATATTCTTGGTCTTGACATTAAGTGTCAGTGTATTTATAATGTTTGGATCATGGATATCGACCGAGAAGTTGGGGTAACAGTTAAAGTATATCGGGTCATTGGCTAGGTTACTTTCTAATACTCCTAACAGAGAGTCATCAAAGTTTAGAAGTCTATCATCTCTAAGCAGCAGACAAATATGAATATTTAAGCCTTTACATGAGAGAGGTTTAACAGCTACTTGGATCAGACCAATATAAAGGAATTTAAACTCTTTCTGATATCTATTGATATCAGCAGCAATTAACAACTTGATGGTTTCAAGGCAATTATTGATAAAAATAGTAGATTCACATGTCTTGATATTATATTTTTAAAAAAGTGAAAAATTACCTAACTGGTAAATCCTTTCAAAAGGTTCTTTAGGAATAGACCAGTTTTGCAAATCATTTTCTACCTTAGAGATAGATAAATTAACACTATTAACAGTATACTGATGATTATTCATTAAAAAGAGTATGACTTTGATTATACTATGTGAGAAGATAAGTGAATAGTAATAGTTAGTACTTAGGAAAGTTATGAACAAATTATAATACATATATCTCTAAGTCCAGAAAGCATAATTATGGAATTATAACAAGGATATTATGCTAAGGATTTTGAATTTTATAAAAGTTTGTCAAATAAACTACCTTACAATCTGAAAACGCCTATTCTTTGGCTAGAAGACCGTCTATCGGCATCAGAACTATTTGACAAGATCTCTACACCTCATCTTAACCACCAAAAATAATTTTCATACTTATGAAGATAAGACTAAGAGACATATATGTTATAATTAGGTCATAACAATACTAAGAACTATGTATTACTATCATCTTATCAACAATAAGTATAATCTAGGCAAAGATTATTTAGCTATGCATGGCTAGCAAATACAACAACATGGCTCTGATACCATAAAACGGATCGTAACTACTGCAAGTAAATATTAAGTAAAAAGAGTAAACTTACAGGAATAACAGAGCTGAATTATTATTGACGTAGCGAAAGCATTACAAACATGATTACAATAAAGCAAGACTAAGAGAAATTTTGTAGTAAATTTTTTGATGCCTTACAAATGAGATGATCTAAGTCTTTTATAGACAAAAATAGATAATGAGAATCCCGGATGCCTTCTTCTGATTGGCCAGTGAGAATTACCTTATCTTCATTCTGGGTCCCTCTGAGTGGAGATTGATTGATGAAATAGTCCACTTCTTTTTTTTTGAGTGGCAAAAATTATCTTTCGAATAGGTTAAAGAACTTTCGATGGAGTGGGGTCCATTTTGATTAAATCAAAAGATATTCCGTCTCTTTTAGAGACTCATCTTTTTCTTCCATAATAATTCTGATACTTTGTATCTCTATTTGGAAGACTAATTATTCTGTGTTTTAAAACACTCAATCAGGATTTAATCATCATATGGATTTAAATAAGCTCTTGTTATCCCTTTAGGGTTTAGCATGTCCCTATTCTCATCACTTTGAGAAGAGGCTTCTTCTAGAAGCTGAAGGACTTCTTCTTCATTGGTGTTATCCAAATCTGATAGGGCTTTTTCAAGCCTTTTCTTTAGATCACTCTTTGGTGACCTGTGTAGAGAAAGAGAACTTCTTGAAGGAGTTTGCTGAGTTTCTTTAGGGGCAGGGAACCATCCTTTGATAAGGATTTCTTTGGATAAATACATGATCCTTTCAAATTCATCAATTTTAAAGGTCCAACTCAAAATATAAGAAATTCTTTTTTGAATAAAATATTTATACAATTGAATGTGCTCTGGTAAAGTACAAATGTCTTGATCAATTTGAAATTGACTAAATTTTTCTAAAAATAATTTTGGCAAAGTTTGGTGGTTCCCCCCAAAACACTGCCACCATTCATAAAACCATTTAGGAATGATGGATCTTGCTAATTCAGGACTATACTTTACGAACCAGGTGTGGAATAAAGGTCGTAAGTACATGAAATTAAACCAGGCTTGCTTATAGTCCCACCAGTTGTAAGTTTGGGGCCTATATTCTCTAGAGAAATTTATGGGGGTATGTAAATGGTCGACCTGCCATTCAAAAGGGGTTAGAATCTTTTTAATAGTAAATTTAGAATAGGCGATGCTATCCGGATTGTTTTTATCTGCCAGTTCATGTTCTATTTCAATAGATCCTGTATCTACTAAAATGAATTCATAAAATAATCTGATTTTAAGAGGATTTTCAGTATCCACATAATTTCTGTTTGTATACAAAGGTTTGAGGAGATGTTTGATCTCGTAGTTCTCATACTCTTTGTCTAGAGCTAAGATTGGGATAACCTGCAAGGAAATAAGATTAAATTTTTCTTTCTATTTGGGTTTAGAAGGTGAAGCTGTTAGGGTTACAGCTTCAGCAAAGCTTTCAGGAGCTTTTATGGTATAACTGTCCTTAGTTTGAGTTTGGGAAAATCTTTATTTTCCTGAAGGAGATAGTGAACTTGGCTCTGCAGTTTGAGCAAAGGGTTTTTTCATTACTAGCATGTTTGAGGATGTGCTTGGTGGCAAAGGAGGAAATACTGAAGGATTTATGGGAGGTAATTGAGCTAGGGCTGAGTAACGATTAGAAGGCCCTGTAAGTTCTGGCCGAACGTTAAAAGTTTTAACTGAAGCAGTTTTTGCTGCTACTTCTTTCCCTTTGAAGGGTCCTTTCGCTAATGGTGCTCCTGGCCTCATGGTTTTCCCTGCAAAAATTCCCTTGTTAAAAAATTTGGGAGAGAATTATCTTCTCCCTTAAGATACTCAATTTGAAAATCAAAACTAGATAGTAATGCTTGCCATCTGGCGAAGATTTATTTTGAAACAAGATTTTTAACATCCTTTTGCAAAATATCTTTAGCAGATTTACAGTCTACTCTAAGCAAGAATTCTTTATTAACAAGATCATCTTGAAATTTAGTGATGCATAGAACTATGGCTAGAACTTCCTTTTTGACTGTACTATAATTTTTCTGTGCAGAATTCCAGATTTCAGATGTGTATCGTACTAATTGTTCTAGTGATTCTGGGGATTTTCTTTGTTTAAAAATTCCTCCATAATCATTATCAGAGGCGTCTGTTTCAACAATCATAAAATGATTAGGGTTGGGAATTCCTAGACATAGAAGGGTTTTTACCATTCCTTTAATTTTAACAACATCAGTAGTCTGTTCTTTGCTCCAAGGAACCGGATTCTTTTTTAACCTATCATACAAAGGCTTACAAATTTGCCTAATCTTAGAAATAAAGTCAGCAATATAATTAAGACTTCCAAGAAATCTTTGTAACTGAGTTTTATCAGTGATAATAGCAGGGAATTTATCAGAGAACTCAATGGCTCTACAGATTGGTTTATAAGTGCCTTGGTATAAATCATGACCAAGAAATCTGATTTTTATTTGAAAAAGTTTAATTTTTCTGGCACTTACTACAAGACCATTTTCTTGACAATGTTATGAAAGATGTTAAGATGTTTAAAATGGGAATCAATGTCCTCCGAGAATATTAACACATCATCTATATAAACAATAGATATATGGCTGATATGATTAAAAATAGAATTCATGACATTTTGAAATTCTGAAGTGGCATTTTTTAACCCAAAAGGCATTACATTCCACTCATATTGTCCAAACGGGACATTGAAAGCAGTTTTGTATTTATCTTTTTCAGCAATTTTTATTTGCCAAAATCCTGATTTCATATCAAACTTACTATAAATATTAGCTTTGTAAGTTCTTTTTAAAAGATCTCTTTTATTAGGAATAGGATACCTGATCCATTTCAAAGCTGTGTTAAGGGGTTTGTAACTGATAACAAGTCTAGGAGATCTTCTTTCTTTTTCAGCTGCATTGTTAACATAAAAGGCTGAACAGTTCCAAGGAGATTTTGAAGGTCTAATAATTTTATTAGCTAAAAGAGTATTAATTTCTTTTTTACAAATTTCCATTAATTCATGATTCATTTGAATTGCCCTAGCTTTCATAGAAATGACTTTTTCATTGAATCCATCAATTATTGGAAGTTCAATTGTGTGGGATTTTCGATCCCAAAAAGTATTAGGAAAATCAGAGCAAATTTTTTTTGGAGATTGGCAATCTTGATTACCATTCCAGGGGTTTTTAAAATTTGCTCTATTTGCTTAATTTTTATATCATTTTTAAGAAAACAAATCTGCTGAGAAATAAGATTTATTTTAAAAGCAGTCTGTTTATGAAGAAGTTTGCTTTCTTCTTGAGAAAGAGTTTTAATAAAAGGAAATGCAATTTCTTTACCCAAAATATTTGTGCGTATAACATCAAAATATGAAAGATATGGTTTGATTTGAGTAATAAAGGGTATACCTAAAATGATTTTTTCATTAATGTTTTTTGTAATAACAAAATCATTAGAAAGACAAATACCATTATTGCAGATATGGGCATCTGAAAGTTTATAATTTATCAAAATACGTTCACCTGTGGCGCTGTATAATCTTGTAGTTCCCTTAGTAAGGTATTTTATAGGAATTAATCCTTCCACAATACAATTTCTATCAGCACCACTGTCTAACAAAGCAATTTTGTTAAGAATGAAATTATTGTTAATGACAAGCTTTATCAGAATATGGGAGCTCTGAGGTCTAATTCTTGTAATAGTTTTTATACCCGCATCAGATTCAAACTTGTGAGATTCGGTTTCAGTATCTTCGTCGTCAGTTTCTTCGGTGAGAATAGCCTTTGAAGATTTTTCTTGATTGGCAGTCTCCTTTTGAAGTTGATTAGTGAGATTTTCGATCTCGATTTTGTGAAGTCGTGCCTTGACTTCTCTGATTTCATTTTTGAGAGTTTCGACTTCTCCTCTTAATAACTCTATAGAGGGTTCTTCTCTCTTGGAGTCAAATCTTCCCATGATTTGCTTCATGCTAAAAGGAATTACTTCAGGTCTTTCTTCTTTCTGCCTGGTAACTAATTTTTGTAATTCAATTAGATACTTTCTTCTAGCATCTTCATCTTGAATATGTTCGATAGTAGAAAATAAGATCTCTATCGAATTTTCAGATATAACATTGATAGTTTTACTATCACATATGCAGAAAGCTCCATTGCAGTTGCATTCCGAATCTTCTTCTGACTGAGTATCATGAGCAACATTTAAGAATTCATCATTACTTTCGTCTTCTGAGGAGCAGTCTGAGTTGGTTTCAGACTCTTCTTCCTCTATGATGGAGAAGAGTTTTTTCTTAGTTTCTTCATCTACTTCTAGTAGATTTACCTTGTTTCTTTTCTTTTTGTTTCTGGGACATTCATTAGATTTGTGTCCCTTCTTCCCACATGTCCAACAAGTGTCTTCAGAAGAAAAGGATCTTTTCTTGAATCTTCTTTTGGGTTTGTCTCTATATTACTACTACTACTACTACTATTACTACATTGCAAACTACTCTCCGTTATATTATGTATAGATATATAGATAATTTGGTCATACAATTTTAAATTCAATGTGAACTCATATTTCAAATTAGAAAAATAACTTATACTAACATATTTTCTAATTCATTTTTCATTTTTGAAATTATATTCAAACACGAACATTATTTCAATATTCGGAATCTATGGCCAAAATAGTTTCTCATCTCTTGTGTAGATTTCTTATTCATCATGAAAAGAAATGTTTTAAAATGACTGTTTTCTAATTCGAGCCAAGAAGAAAAAAAATATGAAACCTTGTAAATCTTGGTAAAAAGCTTATCCACACCATATATTTACAATGCATTTGAAAATAGACAATTATCATCTAATTATAATTAATTAATGTATAGATTTACTTTATTAAATCATTTAAACATAATAAATTACATTAAATTTGATAAATATCCGATTTGAATAAATACTTATCATAAATCTTTATTTTGGACGTGGAGTTGTCATCAGATAATACTGAATTTCCAAGCAATCTTACATTACCTTATTTTTATTAAGATTGATCTGGCGTTAACAAAGATTGTATTCCTCTTTATTTATTTTTATTTTTTTAAATCTGATCTTCGAATAATTATATTTTGAGGAGAATAGTCACATTGATACATTTTAGAAACGAATATGCGAAGAAGAGTTTGAGTGTTATATGTGCACCAACGATGTATGAGATATTTATATTTATATATTTAAGTTACTAAGACAATTAATTATTAACTTGATAAAAAATCATAATTAACGTGCTATTACATATTAAACTATTTTAATAAAATAAAAATAACGTTTTGTTGTCCCTGTGTATAACTGAAAATGTAAGAATAAAATTTGTAGCAAGAAAACATAAAATGTTTATCATATATAATTAAAAGTAACATCATAGGAAAAAACAATAATCAAATTCATTAATGGTCAAATGATATACTATAAAGACTCGAAGGTTGAAGTTGTTTAGTTACATTAAAAAATCTAACAACATTTATCCATTGCTCCCATTTCTTTAGTCGATGAACAGCTATTGTATCTGGAATAAGCTCATGTGAACATTTTCCATTAGTTCCTGGATAATCATACATTTTTGGCTTGTCTGAAAATCTATTTTTTGCTTTATTTCCCAAATTTAGCCATTGACCAACCAATTTATCTTCTGGCCCATACGTATAATTCGAGGGAATATTTGATTTTTTGATCCATTCCACCAGATCCCATGATAAAACAAATCCCATTCCGGACATATAATGCACAAAGGGATTCATGCTAGGACAAGGTATAACAAAGCCATAATACAGATCAACTCTAGGTAATGATTCAAGTGATGATGCTAATGGTGAAAGCCTCAAATAAACATCATCATCAGCCTTCATGACATAGTCATAACGAGTGGGAAGTATTTGAGGAAGAGTAGAAAAATAAGTATAAGTTTTGCCACTATTCATGTTCTCTGAGCAATTGAGGATGATAATATCATTGAAACGCATGATTTCTAAAGCGACAAAAGTTCCTTCTTCTGAATTGGTGATGTTGCAAAAAACAAACTTTACATCGATATGAGCTGTGGGGGTGGATTGAATTCCATATATAAGACGAAGGAAATGACGTCTATCAAAATTTTTGGGTCGTGTAAAAATTCCTATTAGGAGGGTAAACTGTGTATTTATTTGAGGCGCTCGTTGTAATAAAATAGTATTGGTTAAGGAAAAATTTAAGCGAATACTAAATGATATAAAAAAGATGAAGAAAAGTATAGCAAAAGAAGATAAAGAAGCCAAAAATAGTTTCCTCCTTATTAGCATCATAATTTATAAAATAAAAAAAAGGAACCAAGTTTGAACACTTAGAAAACGGATTATGTGCTAAGTTTCTTAAATACACACATCATTTATAAGGAAAAGGACTTGTCCTCCTTATATGACATGGTTAATGGTATGAAGAAAGTAAAAAACTTGTGATCTTGTCATGCTTTGTATGCAATGAGTAATTAATCTTGTGAAAAGTATGTGATATAGTACTTAAAATGTGAACAACTTAAGAACTTTTTACATTTTTTTGGAAATTTGATTTCATTTTAATAGAAAAAGATCTCAAAAATATGCTATCATCAAAATTGTAATTTTGTAGCACAATGCTTCGTAATTAAATATGTCATACCTTCAATATCTCATTCGTTTATGTAAACAAATAAATAAGTTTTATCAAATTTAAAAATTATTATTATCATAAGCATATTCACTATTTCGAAGGGTCTCAAATATTTAGATGAAAAGAAATATTATTAGATTGCATTAAACTAAAGAGGAAATTACACAAAATATCCATTTGGTAATAATTCTAACCCAAAATAGCTCAATTATGAGATTCTTACCCTAATTATTCCTTTGACGCGTTCATATGCCTTAGAGATCCATTCGACATTTTTCATCTTCAGTATTTTATCGTTTCATGTAACTTCTATCACTATATTTCGAAAGATTGTGCTTATATTTTATAGTTCATCCATTTGACTTAGGTATGTTGGTAGGGTTCTTAGACGCTATCCAGAAGAATGATAATTATTTTGTATTTTCTATGATGTCTGCAATATCTTCCACCATTGAAGAGCTTTGATGTTCAATTTTTATATTTTGTTTTGCCGCAAACGCGAATAGTTTCGAGTAAATAATATATAAAAATAATCGAACCAAAGAGAGAATCTTGTATCTAAAATTTGGATCTGTTTAGAAGAGATTCGAGCTAGTCGGAATTGAAAAAAGAATTATCTCGTTGAGGAAGACGAACTGTTGCAATGTATAAATATTGTATTTACATTTTCGATATATAGTTATATATCATAGATACACGATTATACATAATTTATACAATATCAATATATTACATATACATATAACTATTTTATTTTTTTGGTCGGTACATTTATATAAGAAGTCCTTGATTAAAAGGAATGATAAATTTGTAGTAGAAATTCCAAAATCATACAAAAATATGGTTTTTGATAATTCCTAAGGGCCTGATTGGAAAGACGCCTGGTAATTAAAATTGTTGTAATTATTAGGGTAGTAATTATCAGTCTAGTAATTACACAACTTAGTAATTATAATGATTTGCTTGTTTGCCACAATGCAATTACAAGTGTATTGTTTGTTTGCACAAGTTCAATCATAAGGTTATATTAAATTTTGAAATAAAGGTTAATTATCTAAATTTAAAATTTTATAGACAAATAAGGTTATAAATGATATTAAATTAAATAGTTAAGATATATATTGTTTTTTGAAAATATATTAATTAATAAACATATATTCTTAACTAATAATATAAAAAATAATTGCTTTATATCTTTCAGATTAGTGTAATTGAATTAATTTAATCATAAAAACTAAAAGTATAAGATTTTTATGAACATCATGAAATGCATGTTTGATAAAAATGTTAATATTATAATTATAATGTCGTAAAATTATTAAAACATTTGACAAAAAAAGATAATCTATCAAGTTTAAGTAAAAATTAAATGGCTTGCAATGTGAAATATAAATTCAATACTACTAAAACAAATGAAATTGAAATATGATATAAGTTTTATATTCAAAACAAAAATTTTAACATAATACTATTATGTCAAATTTCAACGTAACATACATAAATATAATTTTAAAAAAAGGAAAACATAAGTCTATAACCTTATTGAATAATGAATTATACTTTAATTTAAAAATTAGAATACTAACAAAATTATGTAAATGAAAATAAAATAAAATTAAAAAAATAAATAATATGAAACATTGCATGAAATCACATGAAAAATTAAAGATTGAGAATGAGAAGGAAATGAAATATAAATAATAAAAAATAAAAAATATATTTTTAGAAAATATTAGAATAATAAAAATAAATTTTAAAAAATAACAGAAATAAAAAATAAATTAAAATGAAAAAATACAAATAGAAATAAAAAAAGAAAGGAATTTTAAAAAGTTTCACATAATTACATGGTGTAATTACACTCAATTCTTTAGGGCATCTTCAATCCATTCTCTATTTTACTCTCTAAAAAGGAATCTTCTTCTCTCTTTAATATTATATTATTATTTTTATTTCATTTTTATTTTCTTATTTCATAATATAAATCTTTTTTTTCAAATAATCACCATATTTAATTTTCGTATAATATAAAATATATCTAATATATAATTATTATTTTTATTTTAAATTTCTAAATAACATAAATTGCAAGCAAATATTAAATAATATACATATTAATAAACAATGCAAATAAAAGTGATATCATTAATGAAATACAAATTGGATAAAAAAAAATAAAAAATTAATGAAATATAACATAAATATTACATAAATACTCAACTTTCAAAATTATTATGTTGCTCCATAAATGCTCTATTAATGCATTACGTTGTTCAAAATAAGCATTTTTGTCCTTAATTTTTTCTATGTCTAACTAAAAATTATTCAAACTGGAGATTTTCATCAATCACCATTTCTGTCGTTGGAGTTGGAGCCACTATGGCATCTTGAATTGGTGCATTAAGATCACGTTCATCCTCGATTATCATGTTGCGTAGTTTAATACATGTAGTTATTATATCATGTAGCACTTCCTTTCTCCAAAAATGTGATGGTTCTGTGATAACTGTAAAACGTGATTGCAAAAATCCGAATGCACGTTCAATATCTTTTTGGCACCAGTCTTTTTGGCAAAATTCTGAATGCACGTTCAAATTAAAGTGACGAAAACTAAAAAAGAATTAAAAAATATTATTAATCCGGAATGATAGTACTATATATTAAATAATATATTTTTAAAAATATTGTATTACATTAAAAAGGAATTACACATATTAGAGATTTAACTAATAACATTATATGATTTATAATACGTTAATTATAAATATTATATAATAGAAAGTAGAAATGTAATATAATAATAAAAAAATATTCAAAAAGTGAAATAGAGAGTGTGAATAATAGTACAACTCTATATATTTGGAGTGTAGAGAGTAAAATAGAGGGTGATTGGAGTGCCCATTCTCTATTTTACTCTCCAAATATAGAGTATAGAGAGTAAAATAGAGGTGTGTTGGGCATGGTCTTACCCTCCATTGGAAATTAAAGAGTGTAATTAGAACCCATTTGGATTGACTTATAAGCTGTTTTCAATTTTTTTGAGTGTTTAACTCATCAATTTAAAATTATTTTGTGCTTAAAATATTCCAATAAATAATTAATTTTGTTTGGATAAACTTATTTTAAGCCGCCTATAAGTTGAAAATAGTAGCACCTAATTTTTTATAACTTATATGCAGTTTTCAACTTATAAGTTATTTAAAATAAGTCCATCCAAACAGACTCTTACTCTTCTTCAATTATGTCAAATTACTCTCTTATCAAGTAATTACCCGATCTATTAAGTATATCAAAAAAATATAATTACACTCAATTACACCAAATCTCAATTCTATTGTGACTTTCCAAATCTGCCCTAAGTGAAATTTATGGTTTTCCGTTCAGAATTGGGCTCATCTGGAAAAGGCCCAACCCAATAGAAAAAGCAAATTCTTTTTTGGTCTCTCTCGATGGATCTTTGTCGTCGTCGTTTTCTTTCTTCCGAGAAGTATCAGAGATCGGATTCTCCTCCTCCCTCGGCCTGCTCTTCCATTTCCTCTCTCCCTCTCTCTCTCTCTCTCTCTCTCTCTCTCTCTCTCTCTCTCTCTCTCTCTCTCTCTCTCTCTCTCTCTCTCTCTTCTTTCAAGGTACTTTCTCTCTCTCTACAATTATCTAGTTTTATTTCTCAGAGATGTCGTATTTTTAACTTTGATCCAATTTACCAATGTAATTTGATTTAGGCATAGTAGTTTATTAATTGATTTGTTGGTTGTTTGTTTGCAGTAGAAGAAATTAGAGAAAGATGGGTGTGAAGCAAGTTCTAAGAGCCCTGGATGCTTTTCCCCGTGCCGAAGAGCATTTGTTACAAAAGACTAAATCTGGCGCCTTTGGTATTATTATTATCTCTTAACTCCATGTCCTGTCTTCATGTGGTTAGCTAGGATGAATGATCACGATCCTTTTTTTTTCCATCTAATTGGACAAAGGAGAAGTGGTCTTAATGTTTCAGAAGAAGAAGTAATAGCAAATCCTGCATGTAGTGATAGTAACTATTGGGTGTGAATTTAAATATGTTGTTTTTGTATGTTAAAGTTGTGCTACTTCATGTTTGTGCACATTTGTTTTTACCTAATGTCCGTCTAGTTAGTTGATCGTAGACTATGTTTATCTATGCTGTAAGTTTTGGTGATGCATTTTTTTTTCCTTCATTAAAGTTATTGATGCTATTACGTCTTTTTGATTCTATAAGATTTTCCTGGCCTTTGTCAAAGTTGCTCACCACGCCTGGTTAAATGCAAAGGGCCTGGTACTGAATTGCGACAGTTGCTAGTTACTTCAGTTGGCGTTGCTTTTGAATTGTCATTTAGAAGATATTGTGATTACTATATTCTGCATTTTTTCTTTAAGTTTGATTCCTTACTAACTTTACACCTTTGTTTGTTTACTCACTAGTTTCCATTGTGGGGCTGGTTATCATGTCAACATTATTTTTGCATGAACTGAGTTACTATCTTAACACAAATACAGTTCATCAGGTTGTTCTCTTCTCTTCAATTTAGCTTTCTCTTATTGTTTACTTTATGCTCTCCCAATTAAGAGTAATTTAACGGTTTTTGATTTGAAATATGTGTTGGCAGATGGCTGTTGACTTGAGACGTGGAGAGACTCTTCCCATACACATCAATATGACATTCCCCTCTTTGCCTTGTGATGGTAAGAAAAATAAACCCCCTTCTGGTCTATGTTTGCTTATGCTCTTTTAGATTTCATTTTTCTCTGTGAATACCTAGTATCTAAATGCTTCAGACATTGACCAATTTGTTCTACCCTGGTAGTTCTAAGCGTGGATGCTATTGATATGTCGGGGAAACATGAAGTAGACCTTGATACAAACATATGGAAGGTAATTGGTCTATTTGATTTGAGAAATTAGTGCTCTGCCCTACCTATCAGAGAAAGAAGTGCTCTACCCATTAAACTGAAAAGAAAGTGGACAAGATGATGCATAAAGCTGTAGATTGTAGTATGTTAATCATGCTTTCACTTTTGTAGTGTCTTCACTAGCAACTATTTGTACCTTTGTTAGATTTAATCTGGTAGCAATATATTTCTTAGTTCTTGATAAAAAAAATGTCTTTCTTTGTTTTTCTTCCTCTGCTGTGTTTGTTTTAGTGGGTAGAGGTAGGATGCAACATTAGTCCAGACCCAACGTTGTGGGATTTCACTGGGTTGTTGTTGTTGTTGTTGTTGTAGGTAGGATGAAACATTAGTGGGGTATGACAGAAAAAACAGTTATTCTGTTTTCACTTAGTATTTCATGCTTATATTCTTCTGACAGACATGTTTGGCATTTTTATGTTGGCTAGTTGCTTTAATCACATATTAGCATCTGAAGATAACTGAACTATTAAAAATATTTCGAGTGTTTATGGTTATAAGTTATACTTCAACAGTTTGCAATGCAATGGTTAAGATTAATGCCTAGTTGTTAAGGCCTAGCTGTTTTTGCTTATGTTAGATTCACTATCTTTCTGGCTAGAGACTTGCGTGTTTCTGCAGGCATAGCTGTGAGATTTTGAAAATCTCTAGTTTTGGTGAATCACTAATTTGCATTAAAATATAAATACTTGTAGTAATTAGTATTGGAATAAATGAACTTAAATAAAGTAAAATAGGTGGAGAGGATTCATATAGCCCACCTGGTTTGAGTTAATCAAACAATTGGTTCTTAGAGCCCGTTTGGATTGGCTTTAAGTTGGTCAAAACCAACTTAAAGCCCCTTTTTAGCTTTTGGACGTGTTTAACTTAAAGCCCCTTTTTAGCTTTTGGACGTGTTTGCCTAATGCTGACTTTAAGCCATAAAGTTCTTAAAGTCAGTCAAAAATGAAAAGTTAAGATTTCTAACTTTTTTTTCCAAAGTGCTTAAAGTCATTTTCTTTGACCATGAAAATTACTTTTATATCCCTTGTATTTTAACTAAATTCCCAAACTACCTTTTTTTATTCTATTAACCCTAAAATTCACATCATAAGCACTTTTATCCAAACACTCAACTGCTTATTTATAAAAATAACTTTCAGCACTTCAAAGTTCTAAAAGCACTTCATACATGAAAGTTACTTTTTTTAAGCCAATCCAAACGGGCTCTTAGTGTGGTATTTCGAGCAAGGAAGGGGTTAAATTTGAAAGCATGTGGATTGATAAAGATGATTTCATTGAACTTGTGGAGTGAAGGCAGAATTCAAACAAGGTGAGTTGTAATCCAGATATTAATCTTGCCAGGAAGTTAAAGTTGTTGAATAGTGATATTAAGAAATGGAACAATAAGGTGTATCGTAGGCTGGAAAAAAGGAAAGAAAAAGGCTTTGAACAGGCTGAAAGAAGTGTATCATTTTAATGGAGCCATTGCTGATGAGAATGCAGTAATAGTTGAGAAGGAAACAATCACCTCGGAGCGAGAGGAAATTGCAAGGAAAAAAGAGATATCCCGAAGGCAGAAGTCAAGGTGTCTATTGGTAACATTTGGAGACAAATACACGAAATGAAGAAAAAAATTGGGTGCTACGGCCATTTTTTGAAGAGGAAATAGAGGTTATATAAAGCAGTTTGATGGGGACAAGGCTCTCAAGCCATATGTTTTTAATATGTTTTTCTCCTAAAAGTGTAGGAAGATTGTCATGGATGATAAATGAAGATGGTGGAGTGATTCAACCCGAATTGTACCTTTGAAGAAGCTTTAATGCTACTTCCATTGCTTTATTGCCCAATAAAAAAGGAGTTGTGGAAGTTAAAGATTTTAGACCAATTAGTCTATTGGGAAGTGTATAAGATTATTTCTAAACACTTTGGCAGAGAGGCTGAAGAAGGTATAGCAAAACCCATATCTAGTTATCAAAATACATTCGTAAAAAGGAGCCAAAATCATTAATGCAACAATAGTAGCAAATGAATGCCTTGATCAATACTTACAAAAGGAAGGAAATCTGGTATTATATGCAAACTAGAGTTGGAAAAGCATATGGCCATGTGAATTTGTCAATTTTCTATTGAACTAATGAGGCATGTGAATTTTTGGACAAATGTATCTGACAAAGCAAATATCAAATGTTAAGGGAACATGATTTATCATGATTCTTAGAAATTTTGCTGGAAAACTAGTCATTAAACTTGCGTTAGAAACTTATGTGTTTTTGCATTTAGAATACTAAAATAATTTTTCTTGGTATTTTTCACTTAATTTTTCTTTTCTAGCAACACATATATACTTTTTATATATTCTTCATTTGCATTTTGTTACACAAAATTGTACTTTGTTCTTAAGGTCCCAATATACCTTGACACTTTTCTATGCTCTTTTGCTTTGACACCAATTATTCTAGTTTTACATACACTAGGTGATTTTTTTTCATCTGCTAAAGCCACGGTGTGCAGAGTTAATAGGTATTTGTGTTGGTGGGAGATAACAGATACCCGGTGGAATAGTCGAGGCGCGTGCAAACTGGCTTCGGACACTACTGTCATAAAAAAAAAGTTATGCAAGAACATAAAAGAAAAGCTTCTTAGTTTCATTAAAGAAAGAGCTTCTTAGTTTCAAAATTGGTGTACCTATTGTCTATTTAATAAAGAAAGAAACTTTTAATAAACATAAAGTAAGTGCAGGTTAAAAAGATACCGTGTTGCATCCAAGGGTGTGGCCTAGTGGTCAATGAAATGGTTGAGAACCATGAGGTCTCAAGTCCAAATCCCAGCGGAGACAAAAAAACATTATGTGATTCTTCCATCTGTCCTAGCCTTGGTGAACAGAGGTACCAGATACTTGTTGCTGTAGAATGTGACAGGTATCCCGTGGAATTAGTCGAGTTGTGCGAAAGTTGACTCGGACATCATGGTCATCACAAAAAAAAAGATATTGTGTTTACTTTAAACTACACTTCCAATTCAAATCTTCTATGTTTTTGAATAAATTTGTGTGTTAGATGTTTCGTAATATATACCGTAATATATACCTTATAGGTTGGGAGGTTTGTATAAAGATCGGTGAATCTTGGAAACTCCACCAGTGTAGTGTAGTTACGAGTAAGGCTGGCAACTGACCGGACTAGAAACCACCGGACCAGTTTTACCGCAATCGAAATCAGGTTCGTTAACTCATTACGATTATCAGAACCGGGTTTATCAGAGCATTTCCAAGGTTCCGGCCCGGTCCTATATATAGCGGGTTGGAACCGGATCGGTACCGGAATCGGGTCCATGCCGTTTTCCCCCCCTATATATATATATAAATGTTATTTAAATATTTATTAACTTATTAAATGTTGTAAGTAGTAACTTATTATGATATTATTACAAAAAAAGTTACACTTTTTCTAAAACTTTCAATTTTCAATTTTCAATTTAAATCTTGAAACTTGTAACAATTGTAATTTAAGTAAAGTTTAAAGTTTACAGTTTAAACTTTAAACAATAAAAAGTAGTAAACATTAAGAACTTTAAATTTAATTTTATAACAGGCTAATATTAAAAAATTAAAAATAGTTGAACATTAAATTTTATAAAATGAGTTGCATATAATAAAAGGTTATTTTAGAAGTAAATCAAGGCGAATAGCCGTATATTTATTCAAATAAATAAAATTGTACAATTACAAATACTAGAAAGAGTACCTAATCTACGCAGCCACGTTCTAGGAAGGGTTTGAACTAGACTCGAATATTACACTAATATCTGTAATTTTCGAAATATTATTTTCGTAAATTTTCTATCATTTCTTGGGAAAAATTATCTGGAACTTGTATTTGTCGTTCTTCCTCCATTGCTTCCATGTGATCCTATAGTCAAATGATTCATGATTTTCTTACATTTCATGCATTGGGAAGTAGTTTTTTCCAGATTTTGTACCAAAAATTTCCAAACTAAAAGATCTTTTATGACGTTTGGGGCCTTTGCGGTCTTAGGGGAGATCATTTGTTGCTGGTAAATCCGTAGCTGGACTAGTAAGGGTGTCATCTTGTTCATGGTCTTGTATTTCTACTTCCTCATCTAATTCTTCCTCAAAATTAGTAAAACATATATTTGATGTCTCATGGTCTATTTCCTTTTTGGAATTAAAATCTATAAGGTTTTGGACGTGACATAAAAGAAGTTTCATCAACATGAGTATAATCATCGGTATTAATTCTAAATCTAGGTGGCAATTATCTGGAACTACTTCCACCCGTACTAGTAGAATTTTTTTTGCGGATATTGGTTGTTTTACACTATTTCTTTGTGAATCCATATTTAAAGTTAAAATAATTAAAATATAATAAAAACAAGCAAAATAAATATAACAAAAAAAATATAGTAACTTAGTAAATAAACAAATAAAGAGATTAAAGTTGGAACAAATGTACCGAACATCTGCGTAAAAACAGACGTATAACCAAAAGCCGGAATTGAGAGATACCAATTGAAGCTTGCAAATTACTTCAAAAAAATTTCCGAACTCCAATTAAACAATAGCACAAAAATAAAATTTATAATCAACAAGATAGATTGAGAATTGAGAGAATTTGTAAGATATTAATAATGTAGTTTGTGAATTTGTGAGAAAAATGAAAGAAAATGAGGTATATTTATAGTGTTAGGGGTTAAGGGAGATATGGGGTGTTATGTGGGGGGGGGGGGGTAGGGGGTGTTATGGGGAGGGGGGCTATTTTTTCAGCTGTTAGTTCCCCCCTCCCCCCAACGTCCACTTTTGAAAAAAATTGGCTAATAGCTGTTGTGTATTTTTTTTTATAAAAAAATTGACCGCTTATCGGATCGAAACTGGGTCTACCGGATAAAAACCTAGGACCTATATCGGTACCTATTTCAGTACCCTATACGCCCGATTCCTTACCGGTAGAACCGGTACCAGGTCTATCGGAGCCGGAACTGGTCTGGACCGGAAAAAGTGCTATCTCTTGCCAGCCTTAGTTACGAGAATAGGAGGGAAGGTACTGTTGTCTGAAATTGTAACAAGCTACAAGCTTTGCACTTTACCCAAAAACAATTGCGCTGCTTTACATAACTTAGAATGCTTTAAAATCTAGAGTATCATCAAAATATTGTATAGAATATTCCTAAAATTTTTATTAGTCTCTCATTCATGCTAGGTAGCTATCTAGAACTAGTGGATCTCCTTCGCTTGCAAAATCTGAGTTGGCATAACCTAAGCTTGAACTCACTTATGTAAGACTTGAGTCTTATTAGGTTCCCTAGGGAAGGCTACCCCCAACCCCCTTGTGTCCTGTCCTACCCTGTTCTTTTGGCATTCTGTCTGTTCACCATATTTCTTATATAAGAAGCTAAGGCTGGCAAGGGACCGAGTTTTTTTCGGACTGGCTCCAGCTCTGATAGACCCGGTATCGGTAGAACCGGTAAGGAATCGGTCGTATAGGGTATCGGTACGGGTCCTAGGTTTTTACCTGGTAGACTCGATTTCAGTCCAATTTTTTTTTTAAATACACAACGGCTATTAGCCTCTTTTTCAAAAGTGCTCATTATCGGGTGGGGGGGTCACTAACGGCTAAAAAACAGCCCCCTACTCCCTTAACCTCCTAACACTAAAAATATACCTCATTTTCTTTCATTTTTCTCACAAATCACAAACTTCTTTATTACTCCCTTCGTCCCAAATTAGTTGTCAGGTTAGGGTCTTGCACACCCCTTAAGAAAACAATCATTAGGAGTGTTATTTGACAAATATACTCCTACTATAAAAATCAACGTCATTGATTGATGTGTTCTGTATTGAATGCTACAAGGAATACCAAAAGTTTAACAAGATAACTTTTTAAGAGAACTAAAAGTTTTTACACTGCTCAATGAAAGTTTTTTGCCACCATCTCCGTGAATGAAAATTTTTTGCTTCCAAAATTTGGTTTAAACAAAAATATTTCTTTCATACTATATGAAAATTTAAAACTTCCCACTAAAATTAACATTATAAAAGAATGCATGGTACTTGAAATATGAATATCAAACAAAGTTATCTGTTGAAGTCATTAATTCTAATATCTGCTGAAATTTTAATTTTAATTTTGATGTCCATGTATTTAAAAATATATGCATAATATTCTAATGATTCTTCTAAACCTGATTTATAGAGTAAAGTTAAAAGGGAGTAAGTGCATTAATTGAAGAAGTCTTGTAACTTGGAGTAATAACTTTTTTCACATTGAGATAGTCCTGTAACTTTAAAATGACTTTTTGAAAACTGTAGTAGTTGTAGTAATTATTAAGGGTAGAATTGGAAAAAAATAACTAATTGTTTCTTAATTGTTTAAACTGAAAACTAATTTGGGACAACTATTTATAGTATACCAAAAAAAAATTTGGGACGGAGGGAATAACATCTTACAAATTCTCTCAATTTTCAATCTCTCTTGTTGATTATGAATTTTATTTTTGTGCTATTGGTTAATTGGAGTACGGAGATTTTTTTGAAGTAATTTGCAAGCTTCAATTGGCATCTCTTAATTCCGGCTTTGGTTATACGTCTGTTTTTACGCAGACGTTCGGTACATTCGTTCCAACTTTAATCTCTTTATTTGTTTATATACTAAGTTACTATATTTTTTTGTTATATTTATCTTGCTTGTTTTTATTATATTTTAATTATTTAAATTTTAACTATGAATTCACAAAGAAATAGTGTGAAAAAACCAATATCCGCAAAAAAAATTCTACTAGTAAGGTGGAAGTACTTCTAGGCAATTGCCACCTAGATTATACTCATGTTGATGAAACTTCTTTTATGTCACATCCAAGTCCTATAGATTTTAATTCCGAAATTGAAATAGACCACGAGACATTAAATAGATGTTTTACTAATTTTGAGAAAGAATTAGTGGAGGAAGTAGAAATAAAAGATGACACCCCTACTAGTCCAGCTACGGATTTACCGCAACAAAATGATCTCCCCGCTTTACCTACGTTTTCTAAGACCGCAAAGGCTGAACGTCCTAAAAGATCTTTAGTTTGGAAATTTTTGGTATAAAATCCGAAAAAAAACTGCTGCCCAATACATGAAATATAAGAAAGTCATGAATCATTTGACTACGGGATCGCATGGAAACAATGGAGGAAGAATGACAAATACAAATTCCAGATAATGTTTCTCAAGAAAATTTATGAAAACAATATTTTGGAAATTACAGATATTAGTATAATATTCGAAAACCAGTTCAAACAGAACCCTTCCTAGAAGGTGGCTTTGTAGATTCGGTACTCTTTCTAGTATTTGTAATTGTACAATTTTATTTATTTAAATAAATATACGGCTATTCGCCTTGATTTTCTTTTAAAATATTCTTTTATTTAATGTAACTCATTTGATAAAATTTAATGTTCAACTATTTTTAACATCAGTCTACTATAAAATTGAATTTAAAGTTCTTAATGTTTACTACTTTTTATTGTTTAAACTTTACTTAAATTACAATTCTTACAAGTTTCAAATTGAAAGTTTTATATAAAGTTCAAACTTTTTGTAATAATATTATACTAATTTACTAATTACAATATTTAATAAGTTAATAAATATTTAAATAACATTTTAAGTTTTTAGCAAATAACAAGTTATTATTTATTAAGTTGATATATATATAAATATATGGGAAAAAAAGGTACGGACCCGGTACCGGTCCAGTCCGTTTCCAACATGCTATCCGGAACCTTAGAAATGCTCCGGTAAATCCGGTTCCGGTAATTGGAACGGGTTAACGGACCCGGTTCCGATAAAACTGGTCCAGTCCGTTGCGAGCCTTAGAAGAAACCTTGTAAAATTGTAGGGGTAACTTGCAGTTACTTGTAGCTGACTTCTGTTGTACAGTTCACTAGAGATTTTGTTATTGCCTTCACTTCATATGGGAATTTTGTTCTCTTGCAGTACCTACTTCCTATGCCTGTCCAAGCACATATCTCTCCTTTTTTTTAAAATAAAATCTTTCCCTATCTTTTTCCGGAGTTATGAAAGCATTTTGCTTAATGGTTAAGAGTTTTGCAGCTTCGCTTGAACAGTGATGGCCATATTACTGGAACTGAGTATCTGACAGACCTTGTGGAAAAGGAACATAAACATGGTAATGCCTCTTTGTTCTGCACTTGACTTTGTGTATAAATTGTGCGAGACTTTTTTCTCCTCACATTAGTGAACTTGCATTATTTTTTGTTTTGGATGAAAAATATACTGTATGTTTAATAGCAATGTAGCATGGTTCTAAAATGACAACTTTGACCAGATGATCACAAAGACCATCATGATGATTCGGATGATAAATCCCATGTGCAAGGGTTCGATCAAGATGCTGAAAATATGATTAAGAAGGTCAAGCAAGCATTGGCTCATGGGGAGGGATGCAGAGTATGTCTCTTTTATTTTTAGCTGCTTATTTTATTTTGAAACACCCTTCTTTCTCCCTTGTGCCTCAGAAATAAGATTAGGAAAAATATGTATCCTTATCCTTGGAAGTACCAGGTACACCCCTTGGGCTAAATAAGCAATGATAATTGTATTTGCTTATTACAGGTCTATGGTGTTTTGGATGTCCAACGTGTTGCTGGAAATTTCCATATATCTGTTCATGGGTTAAACATATTCGTTGCTCAAATGGTTAGATCTCTTGGAATTATGTTCTTTTTATTGTATGATTTTGTGCAATGATACAACAATCCGTTGGAAGATATTGACTACTCCATTTAACTTTCTTTTCTGTTATTGTTGATTATATATGTACTACTGATCTTTGAAGGTTTCTAGTTGGAAGATGATAATATTAAATTTTGAGAATCTTTTCCTTAAGTTATTTTCTGAGGAAGTAGGGAAATTAAACCTCTGAAAGGTTTGAGAATCCAATATAGTTTAATCGAGTTATATCTTGGTAGCTAAAAATGAAATTTCCATTTGTTGCTGGAGGTTTGACATTTCTTGCGTGCTTGTGATGTTCGAAGCTAGTTTTCTTAGATCTTAATTAATTTTCATTAAGAGAGGTGTTTAGATATTTTACTTAAGTCTGACGATATAGTAACAAAATTGAGTTGCTGAATAGTTTGTAACGGCAAGCCATTTACTTTTAATTCACAGGTAAAGCAAGTAAACCATATTCTAAAAATCTGTTTGCTGCATAAATTTTGGCCCCTGTTTTAAAGTACATTGCCTTCTTCTTTAAAGTGGAACTTAAAGTAGACTAGAAAATAATAACCTGTTAGGAATTGGTTGATTGGAAGTTCTTATAGAAATCAGATTTGTTTTCCTGTTTCTTGCTTACTTCTGTTTGTATCTGTTTTTAATCACTGCAGATTTTTGGAGGTACTACTCATGTCAATGTGAGCCATATCATCCATGACTTATCATTTGGGCCCAAATATCCAGGTAGTCACAACCCGCTTGATGGAACAGAACGAATTCTGCGCGGGGCAAGTGGAACATTCAAATATTATATTAAGGTTTGAGTTGTAGCCCTCATTTGAAATTATGGATATTGTATTTGATGTTTAGTTTATAACTACAGTATTTGGACATAGCCATAGATATTTCTCGAACTGAGGAATTGAATGTGCAACTGCACACTTCAGTCATTTTTCTGTACTTGTTTTTTATATTTTAGTTTAGTTTTTTAACAGTCATTTTCCTGGACTTAAAACGGAGACATGAGCAAATTTAGGTAACTTATCTCAACATTACCAGTTTCAATATTTTCTTGTAGGTAACTTATCTTTTGTAATTGGGAGCTCACTATCTGATTTCTTGCCTATACTTGGATATGTGCCAATTAATGGTTTATACAGGTCATAAGATGGTGCATTCTCCATAGAGCAACAACATTAAATAGAAGGATAGAGGGGCGAGCCCATTATCTGTTGAGTTTCAAGCCATGTGCTACTGGCTCTTGGGGATTTCTCAATTATCTTAAAATACATTAAATGGAAAGACTCTAATCCTTAGGTGACCATTTTCTTTCTTTGGTAATTACAGTCCCAGAATAACTTAATTAGATTTAGTGCTGCATAAGGAGCTACACCAAATGGGTGATGGTAGTTTCTGGAGACATTCACAGCGGTGCATGATCTCCATTCCACTTTGAAGTGAAATTGAGGAGACTATTTTTCTGCATCAGGGTCTTCAACAGCATATGTATGATTTAGCTAAAAAATGGTTGTAACTACATAAAGTTTCATCAGCTCCCCCCTTTCTGTCCTACTTTTTTTCAGGTTGTTTCAAGATTGTATCCACTTGAAATGAGAACTTCTTTTTTATTAATATTATTATTGTAATACTTCTTAATTACTTTAGTATCAGAAAAAAGGTCAGTTTTTGGGACCCATTTTCACTCTAACAGTATTCAATTTTTTTGAAAGTTGAAACTTTATCTGTACTTGTGGACACTGTAATTTAAATATGATAGATTTTCAACTTTTACCTTTGTTGTAGAGCAGTCAAAATTTAATGTGACGCCTATATTCAGACCATTTAAATACGCAGTTGTATATCAGGAGTAATTTCTTGTCTCGGTATCTGCTAGTGTCCAAACCTCACTTGTGGGATTACATTGGGCTTGTTGTTGTTGTTGTTGTATTTGCTGGTGTCCTCCGTCACATTGTCCTTAAGTATAACCAGAAGTGAGGGATTTCCTAACGTTTTGGTGAAATGTAAGGTCTAGTTAATTTATGTAGATTCCTTACCAAGTTTTTCTTAGAAGGCTAGTGTTGCATTGTTTGGCTCTCCTTTGCCTCTCTGTATTTTGAAGTTCTGCTTTTTGTCGTGTAGATTGTTCCCACTGAATATAGGTATCTATCAAAAGAAGTTTTGCCAACTAATCAATTCTCTGTATCGGAATACTTTTCGCCGATCAATGAGTTTGATCGTACATGGCCAGGTGCATCTCTAATGTCTGAAGTACTCAACAGACTAATTCCTTCTATCAATTGCTGTGTTTTTTTCTCTTGTTGTACCTTTTTGCTTATTGAATGTTTTCTCACTTAATGCAGCTGTATATTTCTTATATGATTTGTCACCAATTACTGTGACCATCAGAGAAGAACGTCGCAATTTTCTGCACTTAATCACTCGGCTCTGTGCAGTACTGGGTGGTACCTTTGCCTTGACAGGTTTGCCTCTAATACTTAGCTGTAGGATTTATTTGAGGTATAAAATTCTTTGATAAACCAGAAGTCTCTGCTATAATTCTATTCTTCCTTTTGCACGTATATTCTTGTCATGTGAAGGCTGAACTTGATGCTCATTTTGTTGTGCGTGAAGAATTTGTCAATCATTTGCTGGGGTGTGTGGAAAATGCTTAAATATATTTTGGTGCCAGTAAATATGATTTTTAGTCTTCGTTTGTTCTTATTCCTTTCTTACAAGGTAAGGCTGCGTACAATAGACCCTTGTGGTCGGGCTCTTCCCCGGACCCTGCACATAGCGGGAGCTTTAGTGCACCGGGCTGCCTTTTATATATTGAGAATGGAATGCTAATTTCTGGAGATATTATCTTAAGAGTTAACCAATTCCTTGGAAATTCTCCCGTGTTCTGTAACCTTTTTTTCCATGGTCTCAGTCGAGGGATCTTCCATTCAAACAACATCTCCATTCTCATTATTTTCTGGAATAGTATAGACCTGGCATATGCCAATGATTTGGAGTTTATATTGCATCTGTTGAGTTAGATATTGATTTTTATATGTGGTTATTACAGTCATAGGTTTAGGAGTGGCTTAATATTGGGAGCCCTTTGTTTTGCACCGAGAATATATCAATAGAATTGTTTGATACTAGGAACTACATTATTTACACCAAAAGTGAGAAGGCTATTGTAGATTTAAGTACGAACAACATGTTTTCCCCTGATTCGTTGGGGGATACCCCTAACGACTGTTTCTTGCAGATAAGAAAGTGTACCTTGAATTTAGTTGGAAATCATTGATCCAATCACAAATTCTCTCATACAGTCATACTTACCTAATGTTTTGTGTATAATAGGCATGCTAGATAAATGGATGTACAGGTTCCTTGAAGCTGTTATGGAGAAAAATAGCAGAAGTCTTGTGCGGTAATTTAAGGTTACCTAGCCACATGTTGCCTACAAAGTTATATTCAGTCAGGGATTTCACTCTATACGTGGGAATTTTCGTATTGAACAAGAGAGATCGATAAATGAGGCTTGTGTATATTATGTTTCCTATGTATTTTCTTTTCTTACTTTTTTATCCTTTAATTTTGATACCACTTTACACAAATATACCGTGCTCTACCCAAGCCAATCTAGCAGTCTGAGAAAAGATTTACTTACTGGTCACTGTAACATAATCTAGTTTGTAGTTCAAAGAAAATGAAAACTTCCAGGTTTTCTTGCTCAATTTTAGTGGGAAAAATTGCAGCATCTGAGAGGACTTCTATGTGATGCTTTTTTCTTTTAGATTAATAGTTAAAAGCCCTTTAAAATTGACACTTTATTAAATGCACATCTAAACTGTGTATAGTCTTAATTATCCCCTCAAACATGGATTTTTGAAACTATTTATCTCCTAATATGCCACATGGCACAAAAACATTACTCTGTCCTATTTATATAATTTACTTTTTTTTTAGTCAATCTCAAAAGGAATGACACAGTTTTATACCAAGTAAAAATTTAATCTCCGTTTTTATTTATTTGATTTAGTTTGACTTGGCATGAAGTTTATGAAA
The DNA here is from genome assembly GCF_947179165.1 of Solanum dulcamara. NCBI lineage: Eukaryota > Viridiplantae > Streptophyta > Magnoliopsida > Solanales > Solanaceae > Solanum > Solanum dulcamara. The sequence goes on from NC_077242.1 coordinate 14,390,059, forward strand.
AGTGTTGCCTAAAATAAGTTATAAATATTTGTGTAATTATAAATTATTTTATTAGGGGTAAAATAAAAAATTTGAAGTTAAATTTTTATCAAATATAGAAATGTGTCATTCTTTTTTTGGGATTGACTAAAAGGAGAAATGAGTCATATAAATTGGGACGGAGTAATTTTTTTGTGCTATGTGGTAATATTAGGATGGTAAATAGTTCTAAAATCCATGTTTGAGAGGGGTAATTAAGATTTTTCATAGTCTAGGACTAAGAGGGTAAATATTTTCAAAAATCTATATTTGAGGTGTAATTAAGACTTCTCATAATTTAGGGGTAAATAGTTTTAAAAAATCATATTTGATGGGTAATAAAGATTTTTTATAGTTTAGATATGTATTTAATAAAATTTGCCAAAGTTAAGAGGGTTTTTAACTATTAACTCTTTCTTTTACTGTGTTTAAAACACTTGTGTTTGGATTGATTTTTTAAAAGTAGCTTATAAGCTAACTTTTGACTTTTTTATTAAGCATTTTTTGTATTTTTCAAAACTAAAAAAAAAGCTTAAAAATTAAAAACTACTTAAAATAAGTCAATACATAGAAATACAACACTAGTAGATATATAGTCTTGGTAAATGGGAGTGAAACCTATTTCTGTCTTTTGCATCTGTTATGGCAAGATCATATTTGACGGAATACTTGATGCCATCATTACTAGTAGGGGTGTACATGGATCGGGTTGGTTCGGATTTTTTACAAACTAAATCAAATCATTTGTGTCGGGTTATTAAATCTATAAACCAAACCAAATCAATAAAAGTCGGGTTTTTCGATATCAATTTTTCTCGGGTTTTTTGGGTTTTTTCGGATTTCTCGGGTTTTTCATAGTATCTAATAAAAAGCACAGAGCAGTGCTTCTTAAAAAGAGTTCTAGTACAAAATATCAAGAAAAAAATACTTGATTGAGTGCTTTTTAAAAATTAATTACTGATTTTAGTGATATTTTTTATCTATTACCATTTATAGCAATACTATGACAAATCTACACTTGTATTAAAAGTGAATTATGCATACAATATAAATGTATTATAAGTGTTTTAAAATATATATTATGTTTGTGTAGTAAGAAACTAATTATAAATCTATTAAAGTATGTGATAAATGTATTATCCATCTATAAAACTTGTATTATATATATTTTATAAATAGTTCTCTGCAATATGTATTAAAAATGTATTATAAGTGTTCAGTGAAATTTTTTTTATTGCTATAAATGGTAAATATTTTCTTAATATTGTATATTTATGTAAGTTTCCCAAATATCAACATATAAGATGGAGGCAGAACACTGTTTGAAGTTTTAACTTTATAATATAACTTTATAAGATGAGTTTTTTTTGTATATTATTTAGATGGTTTTTCAAGTTCAAATCTAAATGCAAGAAAGAAAACAAAAATTATAAAAAATTTTTAAAAAATATTTATAAATTACATTTTAATAAATATTTTTATATATAACATAATTTAAAAGTAGTATATCTATAATCGGGTCGGTTTGGATTCGGTTTGATTTTTTTTAGTTAAAATCAAACCAACCCTATAATGGTCGGGTTTTTTTTTCCAAACACCAAATCAAGTCAAACCAAACCACTAGTCGGATTTTTTTTTCGGTTTGGTTCAGTTTGTCGGTTTGGTGCGGTTTATCGGTTTGCCCTGTACAGCCCTAATTACTAGGATTACGGGTGGGCATCGAACCTAGAGCCCGTTTGGATGGGCTTTAAGTTGGTCAAAACCAACTTAAAGTCCCTTTTTAGCTTTTGGACGTGTTTGCTTAATGCTAACTTTAAGCCATAAAGTTCTTAAAGTCCATCAAAAATGAAAAGTTAGGATTCTTAACTTTTTTTTTCTAAGCGCTTAAAGTCATTTTCTTTGATCATGAAAATTACTTTTATATCCCTTATATTTTAACTAAATTCTCAAACTACCCTTTTTATTCTTTTAACCCTAAAATTCACATCATTTTCCTCATTTAAGCACTTTTATCCAAACACTCAACTGCTTACTTATAAAAATAACTTTCAGCACTTCAAAGTTCTAAAAACACTTCATACATAAAAATTACTTTTTTTAAGCTCTCATCCAAACGGGCTCCTAGCCGCTTCATACTTTTATTTTTTTGTCAATTTTAAAAGAATGACATATTTTTATAATATTTAGTGGAGTAATAATTAATTTTAAAATATTCGATTTACTCTAAATGAGGTGATTTAAGGCCACTCAAATATTTATAATTTGTGTTGGATCATAAATTTTAAAGGTCTTTATTTCTTTTTTAATCTTCATGTTCAATCAAATATTATTGTATAAATTGAGACAGAGTTGTTTTCTTCTTCTTTGTTTTTTTGTTTTTTGTAGTACACTATTATAGAAACTTATTTTTGAGCTTATTTGCGTATACATCATATTGATAGCAATTATAGACAGTGAAGTTTTATTAATAAATCCATATTAAATTTGGATTAAATCTTAAATTCATGATACATTGATCAAGTCAAATTATTGGTTAATAAAGTCGGATTAATATTTAAGTTAGAATTATATGACTTAAATAAAATCCAAATTACATTTAGGTCAGTTCATTAAGTGGATAAAGCGAGCCCAACTCGTGCTTTTCAAGCCCAAGGTCTTCTAAATTATTTGAAGACCAAAATACCCCTAAAACCCTAGCTCATGCCTATATAAAGGGGTCTTCAGAAGAAAAGAAGGACACACAGAAATACATAGAGAATCCTTGCTCTTCAGTGGTAATATACAAGTCTTCTGCATACAAAGAAGTCTTCATCTCCAAGTGTTGAGCCGCAAGTATTCCATCAAATCAAGAACAAAGTAAGAGCCTCTTGAATTTACAATCACGAAGAGGAGAATCAAGGGATTACGTCCTTTTTATTTAAGATTTTATAAATATTGTAACATTCGCACATATTCGAATATAAATATTATTGTTTGCTTGCTATTTTTTCTTTCTTGATCACTATATTTTAGGAACGAAACTTAGTCGCATACAAACTGGCACCCCCAGTGGGATAATCTTTACCTCTCATCTCTTCTCTTCAAAAATCAAAGTTCAAGAACATTATTGAGATGGCTTCCAAAAAGGTCAACTCGAAATCCGCATCTGCATCCGCATCTGCAAATATTGTTAGGTCCGTATTCTCTGATGCTGTGGAAAATATCCTAAATGTTACTGTGGGAAGCATGGGACCTGTCACAAGGAACAAGCCAAATTGCTCGGACAACAAGCCTCACAAGTGCAATCTGAATCTACTGTTGTCTTTGGTTCGTCTCCAAAAGGTGTGAAGTATCCCGCACACACCACAAAAGAAGACATCGCCGAAATGGCTGAGAGGGTTCCTTCTTAATTAAGCTTATCTACATCCAAAAAGACTTTCACTTTATCCAATGATGATGTCCTTAGCACTGAATCTGCATTGCATAATATATCTGTATCTCATATTTGGAAAAATTGATGTTATTATCCATCATCTATGATGGTGATGCATGCGATGGTGACTAACGCTTCATCGGTAGAAGAACAACTTGCTAGCTTGACATGAGCTATTGAAGGCTTGACCAAATACGTTCAAGACCAAGACACTCAAATTGTTAAGGTAACGAATATGGTGGAAGGTATGATGGATGAAGAATCCATTCATGCACCTGAAAAATGTCCACAAGTACAAAAGACAGTTGATCGTCCTGCAAAGCAAGTGGAACATGCTAAGGATATCCAAGTTTCCTCTGATGGAATGATTCCAATCGACCAAATCTAGGAGTTCATCATGAGTACCATTAAAGATAAGTACGAGGTTGCTGCAAAATCCTCCCTCACATATGCGAGGCCATACACTGCAAGGATTAATAACTTAAAGATGTCTGTCGGTTATCAACCCTTAAAATTTCAGCAGTTTGATGGTAAGGGAAGTCCAAAGCAACATGTGGCACACTACATTAAAACGTGCAATAGTGCTGGGACATATGGTGATTACCTCGTCAAACAATTTGTTCGTTCCCTTAAGTAGGGGCGGACCCACGTCGTTAAAAAAATTACACTGTATATATAAGATAAATTTTTTAATTTATGTGTATATATTTAACATTGAAACCCCTGAGCATAAGCCAAAGGACTAGCTCAGTGGCAAATGGGGTTCAATATTTTGCCTTAGCTTGTCTCAACTCGCGGGTTTGAATCCTAATAAGCATATTATTTTTTTCTGATTAGCATGTTTAATTTTTTTGAACCCCCTTCATAAAACTCCTGGTTCCGCCACTGCCCTTAAGGGTAATGCTTTCGATTGGTACACAGACCTTGAGTCTAGTTCCATTGATAGTTGGGATTGGAGCAAGAATTTCTCAACCGCTTCTATAACACAAGACATATCGTAAGCATGGTGGAACTTATAAATACACGTCAGCAAAAAAAGAGCCTATTTTTGACTTTATTAACCGATGGAGGCATGCAAGTCTAAACTATAAAGATAGGCTAAGCGAAGCTTCGGGTATAGAGATATGCATTCAAGGTATGCATTGAGGTCTCCGCTATATTTTACAAGGCATAAAGCCTAGAACTTTTGAGGAATTGTCCACTCACACTCATGATATGGAGTTAAGCATGACATCAGTCGGAATTGAAGCGCGTTTTGTCCACGAACTCTGCAAAGGTAAAGAAAAGCAAGAATTCAAAAAGATTAGGAAATATTTGCCTAAGGTTGAAAATAAAGAATCCGTGAACGTCAATGCTTCTACTGTGAAGTTCACTGCTAAGGTAGGTAATAAGCAAAGCGTAAGGACGACTTCTTTTAAAGATAGGACAAATTGAAAACTATCTTTAAAGGAATTGCAATAGAAGGATTACCTATTTTTTAACTCAGACGTCGCCGCAATTTTTGATGAACTCCTTGGGATGAAACTTGTTTAGTTACCAGAGATGAAACGACTGAATAAAGAAGGGAGGAGTGATAATCCAAACTACTGTAAGTACGACCACCGGTTGATTGGACACCCTAACGAGAAATTCTTTGTCTTTAAGGATAAAATCATGGACCTAGCTTGCGAAGGGAAGATTGAACTTGAAGATGAGAAATCAATTTCGAACCAAGTTAGTATTGCTTTTGACTTACTCAATACGGTCATGACCTACAATTTTGTTGAATGATATGGAGATAAAGTTGTTCCAAACATAAATCTGACGAGAATGATTAAGTTAGGAGACTTTGAACCCATTAATGTAGATGAGTTGTTGTCTCTTCCTATGCTAAGTGATGTGGCTTCCATAGAAAGAGGATTGACGAAAGAATATGGAGACCAGGTAGATCATCTTGATGATTGGGGATGGACTCTCGTGACTCTCCATAAAACAAGTTTGCATAAGGAGGTAACTAAGAGACACATCAGGGAAAAGATGGTTAGGAGACCCAAAACAACAAAATTGATTGTGTGCCACCCAAAGAAGGAGGAAATGAAGGTGCACCACTATCAAGAGTTGCGTCAACCAATTACATTAGAGAATACTTCCCGAGCTGGTTTTACACCAAGTTCATATGTGATGGCATAAAAGCTCAATGTTGTAGTGTCGATGAGAAAGAAGTGAAGAATACAACTTTATCATGTCCATCACCAAAGGACTCCCTAAAGTCTTCTCTTGAAGTTGAGGATGCGTACATGGCTAAAATTACATTCTCTGATGACGACCTTCTTCTTAGTGACACATCTCATAATCGCTCTTTACTCGTGGTTGGTTTTGCGCGTGAATAAAGAGTGAACAGAATTCTAGTCGATGGTGGATTTGGAGTCAATATCCTTCCAATTCATACAATGAAGGAACTTGGGATCTCAATGGAAGATCTTACTGAAAGTCGCCTAATGATCCAAGGATTCAACCAAGGCAGATAAAGGGCCATAGGGGCGGTCAAACGGGACCTCACCATTGGAGAGTTGCAGTCAAGCGTGTGGTTACATGTGATTGATGCAAAGACTTCATACAAAATCTTTCTTGGTAGGCATTGGGTACACGAGAAAAAAGTTGTACCATCTACCTACCACCAATGTTTGAAATATTATGAGGATGGAGTTGCAAAAAAAATTATTGCAGATGATAATCCATTTACTAAAGTCGAAGCACACTTTGTTGATGCAAAGTTTTACTTGAAGAAATATGCCACAAAGGTTGATGACATCGTGATCAAAGATGCGGAGCTCCTAAATAAGAAGGCTAAGGTGGTCATTGATAAGGAAAAAGTTGCAAGCAAGGAAGCTCCAAAGCTTGGCAATCCGAATAAGGCACCTAATAAAAATAGTGCTTCTTCAAGTAAAAAGGTGTCATCTATTCTTTGTTATGTTCCAAAGGCTAAGGAGGATGAAAGATACTCTCTCAAGTTGCGAGGTAATGCACTAGAGGGACTAACCCTACCTGTTAGGAAAATTGATATGATGAAGTCATCCACACATTTAGTTGGAAAGTCTGTGGCTCCTAAGTTATTACTTTACGAAAAATTTGTGTCCCCTAAGTCGTCGCAATATGAAGCACTCCCAATGAAGTGTAAAGAAGGTTACGATCCTATCTTATAGACTACTAGCAAAGGCTGGATTTGATCCTAGCGAACCATCAAAATTGGGAAAGCTTCCGTCAAAACCTGCTATGAGGCAACAATATGAAGGTTTGGGATACAAACAACCTCCACCGATCTGCATCTCCATAAAAAAGGTAAGCAACAACTATATCAATGCGGAAGATGAACCTGTTGCTTCTAACAAAAGGCCTTCTGTCTTTGATTGACTTGGAAACTCAACAACGAGAATTTCCGTATTTGAGAGGTTAGGGCCGTTGAAGAAGAAAAAAAAGCTTTGGAGAAGCAATGGGAGTATGAAGGCATCTGCTTTGCTCGAATCTCAAAATATTCCTAAGGATTTCCAAAGTCTGATCCCTTCTAGAATGAGGCGGCGGACGAACCTTGTTGTCTCATGTAGAGAAGTACCAAAGTCAAATTTGCATGTTGTGGTCTACACCAAACAATGTGATGAAGATGAAGAAAGTGTTGGCTCTTCATATCATGTCACTACACAAGATGAAGGGTATAACTTTTCTCCAATTAAAATTGATGAAAAATTGGAGGATGTTTCATGGTGTTACCATATATCTCTTAATGATGGCAAACCTCAAGAAGATAAAGACGCTAAGTATACACCACCCGAACTCAAAGAAGGAGTAAAGACAATGGTTGATGTATTGAAAGAAATCAACCTTGGAACTGATGAAGATCCAAAACTCACTTATGTGAATGCTTTACTAGCAGGTGATGAAGAGAGGGTCTATGTCAACTTACTCAAAGAGTATAAAGATGTATTTGCATGGAATTATAAAGAAATGCCAGGATTAGACCGAAAGGTTACAGTCCATCATCTTACGGTCAAAAAGGGTGCACGACCTATCAAGCAATCTCAACGGCGCTTTAGGCCTGAATGGGTTCCTGTGGTCGAAGCTGAAGTTAACAAGCTTATTGAGGCTGTTATACCCTATTTTAACTCGAGGTCAAATGGTGTACAACATATTGATGATTCCTAAATTATTTAATTTTAAGGAGTCGCCACCTAATTATTTTTAAGGTAAATTAGGATACCTAAATGATCAACTAATGTAATGCTAAAATTAACTCCATTTAATGGTCTACGTAACTTATATGATTCTAGGTAAGGGTTCTAGTTATTCTAAAGGGAAGGGATTAAGCATCCTTTAAAATTCGTTAAAAACGATTACCGGCCAAACTTAGGTTAAATAATTAAAACTAGAAATCATCTAAAAAGTAAATTGACACGAATTGGTTTATCTTTAGGGGATTCTAATTAAATTAAATTAAACTAAGATTAATATCTAAGCAATCATGAACAACATAAATAAATTAATTATTACAAACCGAATCAATAAAATAATAATAATAATAAAAAAATAAGTAATGAACATATAAAAAATATGGCCCGACACTTAGTTTCTGTACGCCTGGACTAAGCTGTTGGGCCACCTGCATTTTGGGCTTTTGGGCCAATTCTGATGTATATCACAACTGTATATACACTGTATATTAGTGCATACAACCAACAGTTTTCTTGTATATCAGATATATATGAAATTGCATATCAGTCAATTTTGCTCCAGTGCCTGTAAAAATACTTAGTAAACATGTTTATAATAAATAATATAAATAGTAATAATAAAAATAATAATAATAACAATAATAATAATACTAATACAAAAAATAAAACCCGTCTTATGAACATGGGAGGCCTTGGAAATCGACGATAATTTCTTCATCGGCCAATTTCAACTTGTAACATATAATATATAATGTAAACTTAAATTAAAATTTCCGTCTTTAAAATGGAGAGGCCTCGAAAACCGACGGAGAGATTTTTTCATTGGCCAAAATAAAAGTCTATTACATAAGTAATAGACATGTAATCATCCCTCCAAATAATTAAAATAATAAAAACTATTTAAAACTTATTTTAAAGAAGTGGGTACTAACTTTATTTAAAGTAGTGGTGAAATAACTTTATTTAAAATAGTGGGGTAATAACTTTATTTAAAATAGTGGGGTAATAACTTTATTTAAAGTAGTAGGATAATAACTTTATTTAAAGTAGTAGGATAATAACTTTATTTAAAGTAGTAGTGGGGAAATAACTTTATTTAAAGTAGTAGTGGGGTAATAATTTTATTTAAAGTAGTAGGGTAATAACTTTATTTAAAGTAGTAGTGGGGTAATAACTTTATTTAAAGTAGTAGGGTAATAACTTTATTTCAAATTTAATAAAGGGAGGCAAGATAAATTATGATAAATGCCAAAATAATTACTACATGCTAGCAAATTTTATAAAAAATACTATAATTATTTCCTAACAGTGAAATATTTCAATCAACAAATTATGCCTGATTAGCAAAATATTAAACATTTCTCAAATCTAAATCAAGAAAATAAAATATCGGTTATCAATTAGCTAATCAAATAGATACCCAAATTAAAAGATATGCATTTAGACATTAGCAAATAATAACAATCTCACTATAAAAACCTTAATTAAATACAAGAATATAAATATGAACATAATTAAAATATAAGAACATGAATATGAACAAGAAACCTTAATTAAATACAAGAATATAAACATGAACATAATTAAAATGTAAGAACATGAATATGAACATGAAACCTTAATTAAATACAAGAATATAAATATGAACATAATTAAAATGTAAGAACATGAATATGAACAAGAAACCTTAATTAAATATAAGAATATAAACATGAACATAATTAAAATGTAAGAACATGAATATGAACATGAAACCTTAATTAAATACAAGAATATAAATATGAACATAATTAAAATGTAAGAACATGAATATGAACAAGAAACCTTAATTAAATACAAGAACATAAACATGAACATAATTAAAATGTAAGAACATGAATATGAACATGAAACCTTAATTAAATACAAGAATATAAATATGAACATAATTAAAATGTAAGAACATGAATATGAACATGAATATGAACATGAATATGAACATGAATATGAATATGAACATGAACAAGAACATGAACAAGAACAACAAAAATAAAAACAAAAATAACATAAATATGCCTTTCAATCTCAATCAATTATGAATGAACAAAAATCTTTTAATCTTGAGTTTATCAAATCATTTGGATCAAAAATTAAGAACTAAAGTGGTGTAGTAACATGTGAACAATATGGATCTTATAAGCAAGAAAATAACAATAATGGTTAGAGTAATCAATCATCCCAACATTTGTTATGCAAAATAAAATTAGTAAACGGAGTCTAACATGAAAAAGATCTAAATCTTCCAAGCAAGAAAACTTATCAAGAACACCGAACATAAGATGTAATCAACCCAACATATACACAAATAAAAAATATATATGAACTTTTAGATCTAAAGGAACGCAACATATATAGTAAAATAAGAGTTAAACGAAACCATACCAAGATGGATTTGTAAAAATCCGTCTTCGACCTCTCGTCTTGTTAGTCTAGCGGCGGCTTGGTGGCTTTTCTGGCGTGGTTCGTTGGAGATTTCGCCGGAGACGAGTGGGAGAGAGGTATTCGATGGTGCGTGAAAGGAGAGAGATAAGAGGGAGAATGGAGAGGACGGTAACTTGTCTTGTTTTCTCTTTGGAGAAGATGAAGAGAGTGTAGAGAGAGAGAGAGATAGTGAAGAAGAGAGTTTTTAGAGAGAGTGAGTCTTTTTGTGTGATAATGGAAAGAGAAAAAAATTAGTTTTTTTAGGATTTTGGGTCTTAGGGATAAAAATAGGAAATAAATTATCTTTTAATCTGGACCATTGGTCAATTTTTGATAAGCGACTGAGATTGGATCTTCGTATTTGATGGAGATGAAATGGGTGGATGTGATTAAATCTTATTTGGCTAAAATTTTAATAAATTGAATAAAGAACACTACACCTTAAAAAATAAAAATGGAGGAAAATTAAATAGATTACTTATCTAGATAATAACTATAATATATATGTTGAATAAGTAAAATTATAAACTTTATCAAGTAGTAATATTTGTATACATAAAGTAACTACTTATATATATACTATGTAAATATATGTGTATGTATGTATGTATATAGTATGTAATAAAATAGAGCTATAATTAATATAGTTAACTAAAATATATAATAAACTTAACTAAGTAATAAATTTATAAACTCATATATATAAGACGTATTAAAATAGATATGTAATATGTGCATGCTAATATGAATAAGTAAATTATAAAATAAACTTAGTTAAGAAATATATTTTTTATATATATAAAGAAAATACACACATACATAATATATACTCAATAGATACGTAAAAAATATTCAAATATATGAAACTCATTACTAAAAAAAAAAAATAGTTTGAATATTAATAAATAGCAAAATATTTTAAATTACAAACGTAAAAATATATGATTTATTAGGTAAAACTAAATATAAATTGATTTATTTAATAAAGAAATAATTTTGAAAATGCTTATTTATTAAGAGAGCAATCCAAAAAATAGTCATGAGTTGGTCAAAATTGGGTGTCAACAGAGGCTGGATTTATCCGTGAAGTTAAGTACCCCACGAGTATAGTTCCCGTAAGGAAGAAAAAAGGGCAGATTCAAGTTTGTGTTGACTTTAGGGATCTCAATAATGCATGTCCTAAGGACGAATTTTTACTTCCTATCCCTAAGCTTATGATTGATTCCATTACAGGATATAATGCGATGTCTTTCATGGATGGTTCATCGGGCTACAATCAGATCCGCATGTCACCAAAGGACGAAGAGCTTACCGCATTCTGCACTCCCAAGGGTATTTATTGCTTCAATTACTGGATATAATGCGATGTCAATTTGGGTAATTGTTGATAGAATAACTAAGTCAGCTCACTTCCTACCGGTTAAAACTTCCTATAGTGCCGAAGACTATGCCAAGTTGTATATTCGGGAGTTGGTGAGGTTGCATGGTGTGCCATTATCCATTATTTCGGATCGTGGTACCCAATTCACTTCTCACTTCTGGAGATTATTTCAAAACGGCCTCGGTACTAAGGTAAAGTTGAGCACAGCATTCCATCCTCAAATAGATGGGCAAGCCGAAAGGACGATTCAAACACTAGAGGATATGTTAAGGGCTTGTGTGTTGGAGTTTAAAGGGAATTGGGATGATCATCTACCTCTCATCGAGTTTGCCTATAATAATAGTTACCACTCAAGTATTGAGATGGCGCCGTTTGAGGCTTTGTATGGGAGACGATGTAGATCACCAGTTGGTTGGTTCGAGGTAGGCGAGATGACCTTGTTGGGCCCCGATTTGGTACTTGATGCTTTAGAGAAGGTGAAGATCATTAGAGAAAGGTTGAAAACGGCTTAAAGTCGTCAAAAGTCCTATTCTGACACTAGAAGAAGGGATCTTGAGTTTAATGTGGATGATTGGGTGTATCTGAAGGTTTCACCCATGAAAGGTGTGGTTCGATTTGGCAAGAAAGGGAAATTGAGCCCTAGATATGTAGGGCCTTATAGAATCGTGAGACGTGTTGGTAAGGTTGCATATGAGTTGGAATTACCATTGGAAATGGCCATGGTTCATCCGGTGTTTCACGTGTCTATGTTGAAAAAATGTGTGGGTGATCCTAGTTCCATTCTACCTATGGGAGTAGTGAATATTGAAGAAAACTTGACCTATGAAGAAGTTCCTGTAGAAATTTTGGACCGGCAAGTTAAGAGATTGAGGAACAAAGAAGTTGCATCTGTTAAAGTCCTTTGGAGGAATCAACAAATAGAAAGTGCAACATGGGAAGCAGAAGCGGATATGATTAAGACATACCCTCATCTTTTCCCCTCTACCCAAACCTAAGGTATTAAGTTGCCCTTGCTCAATTACTTGAAATCTTTACATCTCAACTTTTCTTGTCATATGCTTGCAAAATTATGAAATATGTTTTAAACGGTATTTTAAATTACACTGTTGCATTAATGATAGGTTGTTTGTTAACACTCTACTCTACTCAAGCTAAGTCTTTTCTCATTCGAGGACGAATGTTCCCAAGGGGGAGATAATGGAACATCCCCTAAAAACGTTGTATACGATGTTTCAATTTTCGCCTAAACATGATATAGCCTCTGTATTTCGGGCATAACTTTTCATAGGAATATCCAAATTGAGTGTTTCAAATTTCTGAGTAACCACAAGATCATTACCTACAACTTTTATGAAGACCATAGTTTAATATTCGGAGGTTAAGTAGGTCAAATAAATTAATTTTTGTAAGGTAGGATGCTCTGACGGAAATGAGTATTTATAGAAGAAAAATCATATCTCACTGTAGGTTTATCCAAATTGGTTGATTCCTGAACTATATGAAACTAGACTTCCATATCTACAATTCTTATGAAGACACCAAATCCTAATAAGGAATTTATCTTATTCAAACGCAGCTCCCAAAAAGAGTATTCTGTCAAAGATAACTCATTTCACCTACCATAGAAAGATCTAGATACATTTGACATCACTCATGACATAAATTGTCCTCCATTTAACACCATCCATGACATCAATATATTCCACTAAATTTTCAGATTTTTATTTATAATTATTTTATTTATTGTTAGGTCCCTCTTTCCCACCTATAAATACCCACCTTATTTCCTCATTTTATTCATCAAGCTTTCTCAAGCAAATCTTCTCTCTATACACTTCTTTACACATTCTCAAATATAGTTTTAGTTCTTAGTAGTGAAGAAATACTATTCCGGTGATTCATATACTCCAGATAGTACACAAAACGTTCCGGCAAGGAGAGAAGCTAGGACTCAAGAGTGTTCATTAAGTCTTTCGGTACCAACTAAAGCTTCGGTTTCCAGGTATGTAAGGCTTCAATGAGAGTATTCCTTCCACTCTCATGTCTAAATTATTTTGATTATATGATAAATTATATTTATTTTCTTTAAGCTTTACTCTAAGTTATGTGGTGTTTATCCATGAATTCTTCCATCCATATAGTCCAAAAACTCTTTCAATTAAGTCTCTTGATTTCAAGTAATATTTTTGTTATGGTAATTTTTATTTTTTACTTAATAGTATGAATCATGGTTAAACTAATGATTATTGGTCTATTTTGATACAACATAATTTTATATGTATGAATTGATGGATTGCAAATAATTTATTTATTTATATTTTTAAAGGTTCTTGAAATTCATGGTGGGTTGTCTAAAGCATGACTTTTAATTAATGGATTTCAAAGTATTTATGTATATTTATTTACATACATGTTTTTAAGTTGAAGTGATTTGAACCCACCTAGTTTTACTATGTTTTTAATAAAGTTTGACTTGAAAGCTTTGACTCCAAATGAATGTTTATGAAAGCAATATTTATGATCAAAAGAGAGTCTTATGAAATGAAAGAATGATGAAATGATATGAATGATGGATTCTTTATGCAATAAGGACAATTCTTGCATACTTGAATTACCAAATATTTTAATGAGCTATTCTACCGAATATGATGTTTTGAATTTTTCAAGCTATATGTTATGACTATTTTGAAGTATTAAACTATTCCGTGGGATTGACTTAGCACCGAATGGGTCATTGAGGTGGGATTCGGTAAGGGAATCCTAGTAGCAACCCCTTGTCTCATTAACTATGTGCCAACATAGGAGCCCTTGTAGGCTTAGGCTAATGGATCCATAAATAGCCCTTAAAGTTAAAGTTAAAGAAATGAATGAAGTTGACGGAGTTCTACCTGGCAAGTAGTCTCCCCGGCCAACATAGGGGGTTATGTTGGATTCCATGTAATAGCTCGCATGGTCTTAAATGTCGGTTATGGTTAATTTCCCACAAAATGAATGTTTTAAAGGATATATATATGATTTATTATGCATACATTAAATTATGTTCCATATTACATAAATGTTTTAATGCTTCCTCAATGTTCATGCATCCTTACATACTTAGTACATTCAAAGTACTAACGCATACTCTTTTGCCTACATGATATCACCATGTAGGGATCAGTGCTCCTCCTCGTTCTCCTCCACGTGGCTAGTTGAGACTTCGTTTGAAGACTACTTTTGGTGAGTTCCCATGTTCCGGGAACAATACTCCTTTATATTTCTAACTTATGATATGTTAAGACGTTTTACTATGAAATTTCTTCTATTATGATTGAGGGTGAGCTAGGGACTTGTCTTAGCCCCGGTAAATCAAATAGTTAGAGGTATTGTTGGACATATGTAAGTTGAAGATTTATTATGATTTCCGCTTGTTTATTTATCATCATTACCTATGAAAGGCTAAAAGAATGCTAAGAGGCTTGTTTGAGGTACTTTCGGGTTCCTCATTCGCCATGTCACGTCTAGGCCCTAGGCTTGGGTCGTGACAAACTTTGTATCAGAGCCCGAGGTTTTCAATGATCCTTGGAGTCCAACATACCGCGTTGAATAGTGTCTTGTTCATGGTTGTGAAGCGCGCCACAATTATGAATAAAAGACTATGAGGCGTTTAGGAAAATTTTCACTTCTTTCAAATTCATTTCGTGCCTTAGAGCATCCTAAGCTTTCTTTTAACTAACGACCCATTTTGTGTTCTCTAGATAATGACTCGTGGAAGACCACCTCGAAGAGCAAGGGTTGACGATGAGGACCAAACTCCTCCGATTCCTAATACCCAACATCATGAGGATGGTATAACCCATGCTGAGTTTCGCAGTGTTATTACTTTGTTATCTCAAGTCGTAGCCAACCAAGGGAATCTAGGCGTTCCTCCTCCCCAAATACAAAATCCAGCCTCTAGGATTCGAAATTTCCAAAGGATGAATCCACCCGAGTTCGATGGTTCTAAACTAGATGAGGACCCTATGGAGTTCATTAATGAGGTGTACCGGATTGTGGCTATCATGGGTGTGCCACCAAATGAGAAGGCCGAGCTAGTGGCCTATCAACTCAAAGGTGTGGCTCGAGTGTGGTATGAACAATGGGTTGTTGAGAGGGATGAAGAAATAGGGCCGATAGGATGGGAAGAGTTTAAAGGTGCCTTCCTAGATCGCTTCTTCCCATTGGAGCTAAGGGAGGCCAAAATCCAAGAGTTCATCAACCTCCGTCAAGGGAGTATGAGCGTGAGGGAGTATGCTCTCAAATTCACTAAGTTGTCAAAGTATGCTCCCTTCATGGTCTCTGACCCAAGAGCTAGGATGAGCAAGTTTATTTCCGGTGTCTCAAGCTTGGTGTCCAAGGAGTGCAAAATAGCCATGTTGATCAAGGAGATGGTTATCTCTCGGTTAATGACTTACGCAGAACAAATTGAAGAAGAGAAGCTTAGAGAGAGATCAAGGGGGTTCAAAAAGGCTAGAGTAGATGGTGGAGGGTTTAACCCTCAAAGGTCCGATCATGGTAACAATGGCAAAGGCCAAGGTGGGCAACGATTTGTGGGACAAGGTTCCACCAATACTCCTCCTACAAATTTCAACAAGGACAAGAGTGGTAAACCAATGATTCCAAAAGAAAATGTTGCTACTCAAACTTTCCCCGCTTGTAAGAAGTGTGGAAGGACTCACAAAGGGAAATGCTTAGCCGGCTCCAATGCGTGTTTTAAGTGTGGCAGGCTGGGCCACCATGCTAAGGATTGTAGAGATGGTGGTGGTAGGACTCAAGGACAAATTGCTCATGGTCAACAAGTCCAAGGAGGTGTCCAACGCACCAACCGCTTTTACGCCTTGCATGGGAGACAAGAGATTGAGGATGCACCCAATGTTATTACCGGTATGTTAAAGGTCTTTTATTTTGATGTGTATGCACTATTAGATCCGGGTGCAAATTTATCTTTTGTTACTCCATTCCTTGCTAATAGATTTGGTGTTTTACCTGAAATGTTATTAGAACCTTATTTGGTGTCTACCCCTGTTGGTGAGTCAGTTATTGCTAGAAAGGTCTATAGGGGTTGCCTTGTGTCTATCTTGCATAAAGTTATTCCTTGTGATCTCATTGAGCTTGACATGATAGATTTCGATGTCATTCTTGGGATGGATTGGTTACATGCATCTTATGCTTCCATAGATTGTAGGAATCATCGAGTCAAGTTTTAATTTCCAAATGAGCCTGTTATTGAATGGCAGGGTCGTGATTCGGTGGTAAAGGGTCAGTTTATTTCTTATCTTAAGGCTCGCAAAATGATTTCTAAGGGATGTATTTACCACATTGTGAGGGTTAGGGATGTCAACTCTAAAAGTCCTTCTCTTGAGTCAGTTCCTATAGTCAATGAATTCCCCGATGTCTTTCCCGATGACCTTCCCGGTGTCCCTCCCAAAAGGAAAGTTGATTTTGGTATCGATCTCCTCCCCGATACCCAACCTATCTCTATTCCTCCTTACCGCATGGCCCCAGCAGAATTGAAAGAGCTGAAGGAACAATTAAAAGACTTGTTAGAGAAGGGGTTCATAAGACCAAGTATTTCGCCATGGGGTGCTCCCGTTCTATTTGTAAGAAAGAAGGATGGGTCACTTCGAATGTGCATAGACTACCGGCAATTAAATAAGATGACCATTAAGAACAAGTACCCACTCCCTAGAATAGATGAATTATTTGATCAATTGCAAGGGGCAAGTCACTTCTCCAAGATCGACCTTCGGTCCGGCTATCACCAACTACGGGTAAGGGAGTGTGACATTCCCAAAACAGCCTTCCGAACAAGGTATGGTCACTATAAGTTTGTGGTGATGAGTTTTGGGTTGACGAATGCACCGGCGGTGTTTATGGACTTGATGAATAGGGTGTTCAAACCTTACCTTGATACCTTTGTAGTGGTCTTCATTGATGATATTTTAATTTACTCTCGGGGTGAGGAAGAACATAAAAATCACTTGAGAGTTGTTCTTCAAACATTGAGGGATAAACAATTATTTGCAAAATTTAGTAAGTGTGAATTTTGGTTAAAAGAGGTAGCATTTCTTGGTCACGTAGTGTCCGGTGATGGAATCAAGGTTGATCCTAAGAAAATAGAGGCAGTCAAAAATTGGCCTAGACCATTATCTCCTTCAGATATTAGGAGCTTCTTAGGTCTAGCCGGGTACTATAGAAGGTTCGTCAAAGGCTTTTCTTCCATCTCATCTCCTATGACAAAATTGACCCAAAAGAAATCCAAATTCATATGGACAGATGAGTGTGAGAAGAGTTTCCAGACCTTAAAAGATCGACTTACCTCTGCTCCTATTTTGACTCTCCCAGAAGGATTAGAGGGGTTTGTAGTTTATTGTGATGCTTCAAAGATTGGTTTAGTTTGTGTCTTAATGCAAAACGGCAAGGTCATAGCCTATGCTTCTAGGCAATTAAAGGTGCATGAGTGTAACTACCCTACCCATGACCTTGAATTGGCGGCCGTTGTTTTTGCTTTGAAGATTTGGAGGCATTACCTCTATGGGGTGTATGTGGATGTGTATACTGATCATAAGAGTCTTCAGTATGTATTCACCCAAAAGGACCTTAATCTAAGGCAAAGGAGGTGGCTAGAACTCCTTAAGGACTATGACATGAGTGTGCACTATCATCCAGGTAAAGCTAATGTGGTTGCTGATGCACTTAGTAGAGTGTCTATGGGGAGTGTGGCCCATGTGGATGAAAGTAAGAGGGAGTTGGTGAAAGATGTTCACCGATTGGCTAGATTAGGGGTGAAGTTGTGTGGTACTAATGATGGGGGTATGGTTGTTCAAAATAGGTCTGAATCCTCTTTGGTGGTGGATGTTAAATCCAAGCAAGATCTTGACCCAAAGTTTATCGAGTTAAAGAAGTTGGTAAAGGAAAAGAAGATAGAGGTCTTTTCCCAAGGGGGAGATGGGGTACTATACTATCAAGGTCGGATATGTGTTCCAAATGTTGATGGCTTAAGGAGTTTGATCATGATGGAGGCTCATAATTCTACATACTCTATTCATCCCGGTTCAACGAAAATGTACCGATACTTAAAGGAGTTGTATTGGTGGGGTGGCATGAAGAAGGACATAGCAAGGTTTGTGTCTGAATGTACGAATTGCCAACAAGTGAAGGTCGAACATCAAAGGCCGGGTGGCCTAGCCCAAGACATTAAAATCCCAACTTGGAAGTGGGAAGATGTGAATATGGATTTTGTAGTGGGTTTGCCTCATACCCGAAAGCGTCATGACTCAATTTGGGAAATTATTGATAGAATAACTAAGTCAGCTCACTTCCTACCGGTTAAAACTTCCTATAGTGCCGAAGACTATGCCAAGTTGTATATTCGGGAGTTGGTGAGGTTGCATGGTGTGCCATTATCCATTATTTCGGATCGTGGTACCCAATTCACTTCTCACTTCTGGAGATTATTTCAAAAAGGCCTCGGTACTAAGGTAAAGTTGAGCACAGCATTCCATCCTCAAATAGATGGGCAAGCCGAAAGGACGATTCAAACACTAGAGGATATGTTAAGGGCTTGTGTGTTGGAGTTTAAAGGGAATTGGGATGATCATCTACCTCTCATCGAGTTTGCCTATAATAATAGTTACCACTCAAGTATTGAGATGGCGCCGTTTGAGGCTTTGTATGGGAGACGATGTAGATCACCAGTTGGTTGGTTCGAGGTAGGCGAGATGACCTTGTTGGGCCCCGATTTGGTACTTGATGCTTTAGAGAAGGTGAAGATCATTAGAGAAAGGTTGAAAACGGCTTAAAGTCGTCAAAAGTCCTATTCTGACACTAGAAGAAGGGATCTTGAGTTTAATGTGGATGATTGGGTGTATCTGAAGGTTTCACCCATGAAAGGTGTGGTTCGATTTGGCAAGAAAGGGAAATTGAGCCCTAGATATGTAGGGCCTTATAGAATCGTGAGACGTGTTGGTAAGGTTGCATATGAGTTGGAATTACCATTGGAAATGGCCATGGTTCATCCGGTGTTTCACGTGTCTATGTTGAAAAAATGTGTGGGTGATCCTAGTTCCATTCTACCTATGGGAGTAGTGAATATTGAAGAAAACTTGACCTATGAAGAAGTTCCTGTAGAAATTTTGGACCGGCAAGTTAAGAGATTGAGGAACAAAGAAGTTGCATCTGTTAAAGTCCTTTGGAGGAATCAACAAATAGAAAGTGCAACATGGGAAGCAGAAGCGGATATGATTAAGACATACCCTCATCTTTTCCCCTCTACCCAAACCTAAGGTATTAAGTTGCCCTTGCTCAATTACTTGAAATCTTTACATCTCAACTTTTCTTGTCATATGCTTGCAAAATTATGAAATATGTTTTAAACGGTATTTTAAATTACACTGTTGCATTAATGATAGGTTGTTTGTTAACACTCTACTCTACTCAAGCTAAGTCTTTTCTCATTCGAGGACGAATGTTCCCAAGGGGGAGATAATGGAACATCCCCTAAAAACGTTGTATACGATGTTTCAATTTTCGCCTAAACATGATATAGCCTCTGTATTTCGGGCATAACTTTTCATAGGAATATCCAAATTGAGTGTTTCAAATTTCTGAGTAACCACAAGATCATTACCTACAACTTTTATGAAGACCATAGTTTAATATTCGGAGGTTAAGTAGGTCAAATAAATTAATTTTTGTAAGGTAGGATGCTCTGACGGAAATGAGTATTTATAGAAGAAAAATCATATCTCACTGTAGGTTTATCCAAATTGGTTGATTCCTGAACTATATGAAACTAGACTTCCATATCTACAATTCTTATGAAGACACCAAATCCTAATAAGGAATTTATCTTATTCAAACGCAGCTCCCAAAAAGAGTATTCTGTCAAAGATAACTCATTTCACCTACCATAGAAAGATCTAGATACATTTGACATCACTCATGACATAAATTGTCCTCCATTTAACACCATCCATGACATCAATATATTCCACTAAATTTTCAGATTTTTATTTATAATTATTTTATTTATTGTTAGGTCCCTCTTTCCCACCTATAAATACCCACCTTATTTCCTCATTTTATTCATCAAGCTTTCTCAAGCAAATCTTCTCTCTATACACTTCTTTACACATTCTCAAATATAGTTTTAGTTCTTAGTAGTGAAGAAATACTATTCCGGTGATTCATATACTCCAGATAGTACACAAAACGTTCCGGCAAGGAGAGAAGCTAGGACTCAAGAGTGTTCATTAAGTCTTTCGGTACCAACTAAAGCTTCGGTTTCCAGGTATGTAAGGCTTCAATGAGAGTATTCCTTCCACTCTCATGTCTAAATTATTTTGATTATATGATAAATTATATTTATTTTCTTTAAGCTTTACTCTAAGTTATGTGGTGTTTATCCATGAATTCTTCCATCCATATAGTCCAAAAACTCTTTCAATTAAGTCTCTTGATTTCAAGTAATATTTTTGTTATGGTAATTTTTATTTTTTACTTAATAGTATGAATCATGGTTAAACTAATGATTATTGGTCTATTTTGATACAACATAATTTTATATGTATGAATTGATGGATTGCAAATAATTTATTTATTTATATTTTTAAAGGTTCTTGAAATTCATGGTGGGTTGTCTAAAGCATGACTTTTAATTAATGGATTTCAAAGTATTTATGTATATTTATTTACATACATGTTTTTAAGTTGAAGTGATTTGAACCCACCTAGTTTTACTATGTTTTTAATAAAGTTTGACTTGAAAGCTTTGACTCCAAATGAATGTTTATGAAAGCAATATTTATGATCAAAAGAGAGTCTTATGAAATGAAAGAATGATGAAATGATATGAATGATGGATTCTTTATGCAATAAGGACAATTCTTGCATACTTGAATTACCAAATATTTTAATGAGCTATTCTACCGAATATGATGTTTTGAATTTTTCAAGCTATATGTTATGACTATTTTGAAGTATTAAACTATTCCGTGGGATTGACTTAGCACCGAATGGGTCATTGAGGTGGGATTCGGTAAGGGAATCCTAGTAGCAACCCCTTGTCTCATTAACTATGTGCCAACATAGGAGCCCTTGTAGGCTTAGGCTAATGGATCCATAAATAGCCCTTAAAGTTAAAGTTAAAGAAATGAATGAAGTTGACGGAGTTCTACCTGGCAAGTAGTCTCCCCGGCCAACATAGGGGGTTATGTTGGATTCCATGTAATAGCTCGCATGGTCTTAAATGTCGGTTATGGTTAATTTCCCACAAAATGAATGTTTTAAAGGATATATATATGATTTATTATGCATACATTAAATTATGTTCCATATTACATAAATGTTTTAATGCTTCCTCAATGTTCATGCATCCTTACATACTTAGTACATTCAAAGTACTAACGCATACTCTTTTGCCTACATGATATCACCATGTAGGGATCAGTGCTCCTCCTCGTTCTCCTCCACGTGGCTAGTTGAGACTTCGTTTGAAGACTACTTTTGGTGAGTTCCCATGTTCCGGGAACAATACTCCTTTATATTTCTAACTTATGATATGTTAAGACGTTTTACTATGAAATTTCTTCTATTATGATTGAGGGTGAGCTAGGGACTTGTCTTAGCCCCGGTAAATCAAATAGTTAGAGGTATTGTTGGACATATGTAAGTTGAAGATTTATTATGATTTCCGCTTGTTTATTTATCATCATTACCTATGAAAGGCTAAAAGAATGCTAAGAGGCTTGTTTGAGGTACTTTCGGGTTCCTCATTCGCCATGTCACGTCTAGGCCCTAGGCTTGGGTCGTGACAAAAGAGCTATTCAAAATATCTTCGACAACATTCTTTACAAAAATGTTGAGTGTTACGTTGATGATTTGGTAGTGAAATCAAGGAAAATGAGTGATCACTTGCAAGACTTGAGGGTGGTGTTTGATTTACTATGAAGGTATCAACTTAGAATGAATCCTTTGAAGTGTACATTTGGATTTACCTCTGGAAAGTTACTTGGTTTCATTGTATGACATCGAGGGATAGAAATTGATCAAGCCAAAATAGATGCAATTCTGAAGATGGTCGAGCCAAGGAACATCCATGAATTGAAGAGTTTTCAAGGGAAGCTAGCATATCTTAGGATATTCATCTCAAATTTAGCTGAAAAATGCCAACCATTCAGTCGTTTTATGAAAAAGGGCACTCTTTTCGAAGGGACCAAGCCTGTAGTAGTGCCTTCAAGAGCATCAAGTCTTACTTGACAAAACCGCAGGTTTTAGCAGCTCATGTTCCTGGGAAGCCATTGATACTTTATATATCAGCTCAAGAAAGATCAGTTGGAGCACTCTTAGCCCAAGAGAATGGTGAAGGGAAAGAAAATTCCCTTTACTACTTGAGTAAGATGATGACACCAAATGAGTTGAAGTACTCGCCGATCGAAAAATTATGCTTAGCCTTAATCTTCTCAATTCAGAAGATGAAACACACTTTTAAGCTCATTTCATCCGCATTGTTTCTAAAGCAAACCCCATCAATTTTTTGATGTCGAAACCTGTCCTCAACGATTGACTAGCAAGATGGTATCTCCAGTTTTAACAATTTGAAATTGTGTATGTTTCTCAAAAGGCTGTGAAAGGTAAAGTATTGGTAGACTTCTTAGCAGACCACTCGATACCTGATAATTGGGAGTTAAGTGATGAACTACCTGATGAAGATGCAATGGTCATTGAAATTCAACCACCCTAAAAGATGTATTTTGATGGAGCCTCACATTGTGAAGGAGCCGGCGCTGGGGTGATATTGTTCACTTCTCAAGAGGAGATCTTGCCATATTCTTTCACCTTAACACAATATTGCTCCAATAATGTTGCAGAATATCAAGCCCTCATACTTGGGCTTGAAATGGCGGTTGCTATGAAGCAATTACAATTGCAAGTTTTGGAGACTCTGAAATGGTGATCAATTAGTTGTTAGGTAGCTATGAAGTCAAAAAGCCAGAATTGCGTCCCTCTCATGACTATGCATGAAAATTGATTAGATGGCTTGGAGATGTAACTCTCCAACATGTCCCAAGAAAGGAAAATAAGAATGTTGATACCTTAGCTACTTTGGATTCGACATTGACTCTTCTTGACCAAGCACAAATCACTATCTATCAAAAATGGATAGTACCGCCAGAGGAGGGTGAGGATGAAGAAAGGAAGCTTGAACGCCTTCTAGCCATTTCAGAAGCTGAGAAAGTCAATTGGAGACAAGTCATGATCGATTACTTGTGTTACAATATACGTCTAGAAGATTCGAAGAGAAAAACTGAAATTCGCCGTCGTGCTCCTCAATTTCTTTACTACAAAGATACTTTATATCGAAGATCATTTGAGGGAGTCCTTTTGCATTTCTTGGGGGAAGAAGAGGAAACTCAAGCTATGCAAGAAGCATATTCTGGAGTTTGTGAATCTTATCAATCTGGGCCGACGTTGCACTTTCACATAAAGAGAATGGGCTATTATTGGCCGACAATGGTGAAAGATTATTTGGATTATGCTCGAAGATGCCAAGCATGCCAACTTCATGTGAATTTCACGCACCAACCTTCTGAAGTACTACATCCTACTATTGCATCATGGCCATTTGATGCCTGGGAGCTCGACGTGGTTGGACCACTAATGAAATCTTCTGGTGGCCCCTTGTACATCTCGGCTGCGATAGATTACTTTTCAAAAATGGGTTGAGGCTATAGCCCTCAAAGAAGTAAAGAAGGAGAATGTTGCAAACTTCATTAGGGTGAACATCATCTATCGTTTTGACATTCCTAGTTATATAATAACAGATAATGGAAAGCACTTTTCAAACAAATTGATGGATAAGATCTACGATCTTTTTGGCCTCAAGCAACGTAATTCGTCAATGTATTATGCTGCTGCAAATGGACTAGCTGAAGCATTTAACAAGACCTTGTGCAATTTTTTAAAGAAGGTCGTCTCCAAATCCAAAAGAGATTGGTATGATAGAATGGAAGAAGCTCTTTGGGCATACCAGACGACTCATTGCACGCCAACTCAAGCAACTCCTTATTCTCTTGTTTTTGGAGCTGAAACAGTCCTTTTGCTTGAACGCCAAATACCATCATTGCGGCTTGCCATCCAAGAAGGACTTACTAAAGAAGCAAATGCTCGTTTACGCCTTGAAGAGTTGGAGGATCTCGATGAGAAAAGATTGGAAGCTCAAAAAAGTCTGGAATGTTATCAAGCTCGTCTTTCTCGAGCTTTTAATAAAAAGGTTCACCTAAGGTCCTTCCAAGTTGGTGATCAAGTCCTCGCAGTAAGAAGATCGATTATCATATCTCATAAATCGGGAAGCAAGTTCACCTCAAAATGGGATAGACCATACGTCGTCCAAGAAGCCTATTCAAGTGGTTCTTACAAGATTGTGGATGCAGACGGCTTGTGGATTGGTCCCATCAATGGGAAATTCTTGAAGAACTATTATCCTTGAAGCAACATCTCACTCTTGGCCCGCAAGAGTATAAACTGTGTATGGCCCCAAAAAGAAATAGTCTTCTAGGTTGAAAACCTCGAAGGAGGCGGCCTAGGCAAAAGTTAGGACACAAAAAAAATATATTAAAAAAAACTCATCATCTTGAACTACGATATGACTTGATCCTCTTCACCGAGGTACGTAGACGCTTGGAGTAGTTACTCTAAGCTCAGTCACATGAGTAAAAAATAAGTTATTGGCATTGCTTGATCATCACTATAGCTCTTTGAAGTGGCATGGATGGCACATGAATTAGATATTCCTCACCAAATGTGCCGCAGATGCCAAAGAAGAAGCGTCAAGCAAGGCAAAGTCTGAGCTGATTTCAAATGCATATCTGTAAAAAATACATAAGGGTTTTGACCATACTTTTACACATATTGTATTTCTTGAAGTCCTCTTCGCAACGAAAAAAACGGCTCATGATTCAGAGGCTCCTACGCTAAGTTATGAATTTTCTTTCATAGACGCGTAAAGCTGAAACATTTGAGCATGGCAGATTCTGAGCCAACTTCGAATAAAATCTGTAAAAATCCGCAAAGCCTATGGCCGTTATTTTTATACAGTTGAAGTTATTGAAGTTATCTTTCCTACAAAAAAATAATCTCTCCATTTCGAAACTCCTACGCTGATTTATGAATTTTCTTTCATAGACGCGCAAAGCTGAAAAATTGAGCATGTCAGATTTTGAGTCAACTTCGAAGTAAAATCTGTACAAATCCGTAATGCCTATGGCCGTGAATTTTATATAGTTGAATTTCTTGAAGTTATATTTCCTAAAAAAAATAAACTCGTCATTTCGACAATCGTACGCTGATCTATGAATTTTCTTTCATAGACGTGAAAAGTTGAAAAGTTGAGCATGACAGATTCTGAATCAACTTCAAAGTAAAATCTGTACAAATTCGTAAGGCCTATGGCCGTTATTTTTATACAGATTGAAGTTATTGAATTTATCTTTCATACAAAAAAAAATAATGTCGTGGCTTCGACACTCCTACGCTGATTTATGAATCTTCTTTCATAGACGAGCAAATATTGATGAATTAGACGGATGCGGCTTCTTGATGAATTGCGGATTTCAGTAGAGGAATATTCATGCTAATAGCCTCGCTCGAGAAGTTTCCCATGACGTGTTTGGTGACCATCTGGGACCATTCTTTAAGGTGAAGAGATTCATCAGACGGCCCACTATCAAGCGAGAAGATGCCCGTTGCTGGAGGTCGAACCTCCAAAACTAGAATTTTGGCATTCAGATTTCATTGTTCACCCACTATCTCTAGATGAGGATGTGGAGTATTAAGATCACTGAAGTTCATCGTATTGCGGGATCGAAACCGTATATCTGCAAAAAGGAATTAAAACATGGGTTAAATTCGTAAGAGCATAAAGATGATAAATTCAAAATTTTTGAAGTTGTTCGAAGGCTGATTTCGAATAGAAAACTGAATAAATACAGATATAATATAAATGTGACTTTCACATATGATGTATGTCTACGAGTATTCTTTCCAACGCCGCAAACGATTTGTTATTTCATTATTTCTACGTCAAGATATGAATTTTTCATGAAGCTGCACAAAGTCGGTGCAGTCAGTTCATCAGAACTTTAAGTCGAATTCAAAAAATCACATGAGCGAATCCAGGAGCTATCTGATCGTGATTTTCGTTTACTTTGTAGGGGGGACTCGGAGCATTTTCCTGGTACGATGGGGTTGCACCAGGGATCGACTCTTAGCCCGTTTCTATTCGCCCTGGTGATGGATCAATTGACAAGACAAATACAAGGTGAGGTGCCTTGGTGTATGTTGTTCGCGGATGACATAGTCCTGATTGACGAGACTCACAACGGAGTTAACGACAAGCTGGAGGGCTGAAGACAGACGTTGGAGTCTAAAGGATTTAAATTGAGTAGGACCAAGACAGAATACTTGGAGTGCAGTTTCAGTGGCCTGCCGCGTGAGGCTGATGGGGAAGTGAGGCTTGGTACCCAGGCCATTCAAAAGAAAAGAAGCTTCAAGTACCTTAGGTCTATTATACAGGAAGATAGGGATATCGACGACGATGTTTCACACCGCATCGGTGCAGGGTGGATGAAATGGAGGCTCGCCTCCGGAGTGATGTGTGACAAGAAAGTGCCACCAAAACTCAAAGGCATGTTCTACAAAGTGGTGGTTAGACCGACCCTATTATACGGGGTGGAGTATTGGCCAATCAAGAAACTTCATGTTCAGAAGATGAGAGTCGTAGAAATGCAAATGCTGCGGTGGATGTGTGGGCACACTAGGATGAATAGAATTAGGAATGAAGATATCCAAGACAAGGTGGGAGTGGCATCGGTGGAGGACAAGATGCGGGAAGCAAGACTGAGATGGTTTGGGCATGTGAAGAGGAGAGACACAGATGCTCCAGTGCGGAGGTGCGAGAGGTTGGCTATGGACGGTTTCAGGAGGGGCAAAGAGAGGCCAAAGAAATATTGGGAAGAGGTCATTAGACATGATATGGCACAGTTGCAGCTCTCCGAGGACATGACCTTAGATAGGAGGCTATGGAGGACTCAGACTAAGATAGTGGGCTAGGTGGCCTATCGGTTCTCCATAGTAGTCGTAGTTGCGCTTATTTGTCTTAACATATGATTTTGCATGGGATTACTGCTTATATTAGTTGGCCCAGTTTACTTTGGGTATCCTATTTTATCTATAGTAGTTAATGCTCCTTTATCCCCGATCTTTCCTACCCTGACTTTATCGCTTTATCGCTCTCATTATCTATATCTTTATATTGTCTGCTATATGTCTGGCTTTACTGACCTATGTCTTGTTTTCCTTGTTTCTCCTCCCTTGTTCTTCTCTCTTAAGCCGAGGGTCTTTCGGAAACAGCCGCCCTGCCTTTTAAGGTGGGGGTTAGGTCTGCGTACACTCTACCCTCCCCAGACCCCACATGGTGGGATTACACTAGGTTTGTTGTTGTTGTTGTTGTTGTATGCATACACGTATTTTTTCACATCAAATCATGGAAAACACTCCTTACAGTCGAATGTGGAAAATTCAAAAAGTTTCCTATATACGTATGAAAAGGCCTCCTAATAAGTCTAGGCTTACGTAA
Organism: Solanum dulcamara; assembly: GCF_947179165.1. Classification (NCBI taxonomy): domain Eukaryota; kingdom Viridiplantae; phylum Streptophyta; class Magnoliopsida; order Solanales; family Solanaceae; genus Solanum; species Solanum dulcamara. The sequence continues at coordinate 14,418,186 of NC_077242.1, forward strand.
TGACGGGTTGAAGTCCTTACATTTTGTTCAATCGATCAAGCAAAATTGGAGGAGAACCTATCATAAGGGCGTTAAATGCCTTAAATTTGCACCAAAATTACAAGCTTCGTATCAGTAGATCAAGCTTGTAGACACAATTCTTACTCATAGAATTGGAAGCCATTTTGTAGTTGATGATCCGAATATAATCATTAAACTATCAAGAAATATCATGCGATCAGGCTTCATGAGCTGGAAACACTTCATATCGAAAATGAGTTGGTAACTGATCATGACCGAAAGTCAAGTAATCTCTCACAAATTAGAGAATGACGTCAAAAAAACTCCAGCATGTGTCGATTTGGATAACCTTAACATAGAGACATAGTCATTTCTTATGATGTTCATATGTTTCATGTAAGATAAATTACGTGAAGGAAAAAATTTACTTCACAAATACTTCAAGTGTTGTCTTTACGGGTTCGACAAGTCGAGCACCCCAACAAGCCTCAAAGCAGGGGGCATTTGTAGACAGTGAAGTTTTATTAATAAATTCATATTAAACTTGAATTAAATTTTAAATTCATGATTCGTTGACCAAATTAAATTATTGGTTAATAAAGTCGAATTAATATTTAAGTTAAAATTATATGACTTAAATAAAGTCCAAATTACATTTGGGCCAGTCCATTAAGTGGACAAGACGAGCTCAACTCATGCTCTTCAAGTCCAAGGTCTTCTAAATTATTTGAAGATCAAAATACCCCTAAAACCCTAGCTCATGCCTATATAAAGGGTCTTCAGAAGAAAAGAAGGACACACAGAAATACATAGAGAATCCTTGCTCTTCAGTGGTAATCTGCAAGTCTTCTACATTGTTGAGCCGCAAGTATTCCATAAAATCAAGAACAAAGTAAGCCTCTTGAATTGACAATCACGAAGAGGAGAATCAGGGGATTACATCTTTTTTATTTAAGATTTCATAAAGATTGTAACCTTTGCACATATTCAAATATAAATATTATTGTTTGCTTGCTATTTTTTCTTTCTTGATCGCTATATTTCAGGAACAAAACTTTGTCGCATACAACACTATTGATCATTTCCTCACCTACCTAACCTAGTTGTGTGGGCAATCAATAGTGATTAGTCGATCTATCCGTAATAAAAGTATTTGTACAAAAAGCCTAGTTAAAGTGTCTAACATAGATAAGTTGGGAGATAATTGAGCATATCATAACATTGTTATACAACGGTCCAAATAGTATTATTAATTGCATACCAATCCATTTTTTTATAATTTACATAACTAAGTTTGTGGACTAAAGAACCCTTGAAGATGTTGCTTTCCTCATCTGTGTTGTTTAGCTCGTTTCAACAAGTTTTGGTTCTTAATATTGAGAGCAATAAGCAAAAATATAAATAAAGAAAAACATTTTTAATATAAAATTCTTCATTCTGGGAAGAGGAAAAATCTGATAGGACAAAGGCCTTCTCTTCTTATCTCTCTTTTTATTTTTTAGTGAAAAATTTATACTGTACCACTCATAATTGTGAATTGTGATTAAAGTCTACCATCCCTTCGTGAGAAAAATGACAAAAAGGGGTGCCTTATATTTGAGAATAAGTTTTAAAATGGTCCTTTAATTATGGACTGAACAATTTTGATTTTTTAAGTTCGTAAAAAGTTAACATAATTAGAGGTACAATTTTTTAATTTTTTTTTTATAGTGCCACTATTTTAAATTTATTTCTAGAGTATATAAATTTTTTTAGGTGTAATTTGTACTATTTTTAAAAATACGTAGTACAGTTTTTTGTGTTGGGCTTTTTAAGATTTGATGAGACTTTCTTGGTGTTCATAATTAAATATTTTTTTCAACTCTTTCATCAAATCCAACAAATATAAATTGTTAAATATTTGATAAAGATTAAAAGTGTAGACTTTTCGCAAACTTAATGAATCAAAACTATTCAGTGCGTACTTAAGAGACTATTTTGAACTAATACTCAAAACATATGGGACAATTAGGGTATGCTGGAGCTGACAGCATAATAAATTAAACTGAAGATTATTCTCTAGATTTACTAGTCAAGATAATAATTCAATCAAAAGACAGTACCAAATATACCCCTAGAAAGAATAGAGGTAGTCAGAGTTGTAGTAGTGCGAACTTGTAAAGAACTCAAACGTGACAATGGGATGATAATACGATATAATGACAATGCTACCGTTGTTATTGATCAAGAAGGAAATCCAAAACAAACTCGATTATTAAAGCATAAACCTTTTTTTGTATTTCATAAAAGAAGCAGAAGTATTCAAAGTTACATGCTTCCAAATAATGATAAAATGCTCTACAAGCTTTCCTATGCTAATCTCATTTCTGCATTTTCCCCCCCACCTTTAATTGGCATATATTATACGTTGCCTATTCCTTGTGCAGCTTAGTACCAGATGAATTTTCATGGTACTGCTAAAAGTAGCACAAGATGAGGAATTCCTCATAATACAAACTATTACAACTCTGAGTTATGCGGTCTGGATCCTGATCTCTGGCAGCCCCGGATTTTCTGATTGTCCAACTACAGGATGCAATGGTTGTTGCTGCTGATTATTATGGGGGCGGTGGTCGCGGTGATGTTGTTGTCCTGAGGGGTTGTCGATGTAGCTAAAATATCTTTGAACAGGCAGAGTACTGTGTGGGGTTGTCTGTGCAGGGGATGATCGAAGGCGTCTGCTTGCTCTCCACCTCAAATACTCTATGAGGAGAGAATTGGTACTAATTGCAATACCGAACCCAGTGAAGGAGGAAAGCAGCACCGACAGGAGTGCACTAACATTAAGCTGCACATTAGCTTATGTAAATCTTTATGTATCGGTTATTTTTGCAGGTGAAAACACCAATAGCCTTCCCCCGCATTCTAAACATGGAACCCCCCTCCTCTCTTCCAACATATATAAGACTAAAGGAAGCTGTGGAAAAATAAGAAATGAAAGAATGAAAGATTCTTACCACCGCATAGAATATATGGGCGAACAGGATAACAATTGCAAACTGAAATGAAGCATAAGCCCATATGTAACTCTTGCTGACTGCAAATGGCCAAAGAATGTAATTATAATTCTTATTTAAAAAGAATCATACCTCCAAGGAAAAAAGATATCGAAGGAGTGTGTAGAAAATGTGAAGGAATGAGCTAACAACAAAAATACGTCAACAACAGAAAAATCAACATTATGTAAGGAATAAGCTAAGAATAAAAACATGTTGAGTTTCTACAAGACTGAGCCATTCATTTCCCTTCTGCCATGCCAATTTCACTTTACCCATGGCTACTGATGAGGTATGTATTACAGCATGATAAGCAGTTTGTCCAAATAGGCTTTTGGTTACGAGAGAGGAATCAAACAATGAATAAATAAAGACAAGTATGTTCTTGGCTAATGGCACGGAACTATTTATCCAAACACGTTAACCATGTATACTAAAGATCAAAATTCCACTATAAGTGGCTACTTAGCAGTCATGTAAATCCTATGATATACTGAGTTAACTTCAAGTTAGGAAATGGTGAAATTGCATATACTTAATACTCCCTCCGTTTCAATTTGTTTGTCTGGTTTTGATTTGACACGAGTTTAAGAAAATAAAGAAGATTTTTGAATCTTGTAGTCTTAAATTAAAGATATGTAGAATGTACCAAAATGTCCTTTAATCTTGTGGTCTTAAACATGTCACGTGGAAAAAAGGGAAGAGACGTTCTTTTTCAAAAGGACTAAAAAGAAAAGTAAGACAAACAAATTGAGACGGTGGGAATACAATTTTTAAATTGCATATACAGTAATTTTACAGTTCATAGCTATTTTGAAATCTAAAGAGACAACATAACATGCATTCACTGGACCAACAACCTCCTTTGTCTCTCTAGCCACAATCTATTTGAGGCATTCGGTTAAATGCAAAGGGAGAATTATTGTGTTGAATGTGCATTCTTCTCCTATGTTTTTATGCGCTAACCTCATCATTGACAGAGAATAACCAGGAAGTAGAAGTTTTAGGTCGGAATCATTTCAGAAATGACATCTGATAAGAAAAGAAAAGAGGAGAAAAAACATTCATACCCATAGTAGAAGCTATCATAGAAGAAAGGAGGCCTAAAACACAAGAGAAAGGTAAAGAGATGGCAAGAGCACGAGCGCCTAAGTCAGCCACCTGTCACAATACAATACAAGAAAAGAAATTAATAAATACAATATTCTACATCAAACACAATGTGAATGCAAAGTGAAATATGATCAAAGAAATGGCTGTCGCTTTAATAGGAGTACTGTCTATCGACAATTTTAAACATCGCTCCAAGCTTTGACATAACGAGACTCACTACCCAGTCATTTTTAAGGACATACCGAATAATGATAAGTATTGCAGTAACGTGGAGCATTGATTTACCCCCCCACATGATAAAAACATAGCTACTGTTCTGTCTACGCTTTCACGAAGTTCAGGCTGTAACTGCAACATGTAGTTCTATACTCCACTTAAAAAAATGAATGACATGAATGCCGAATATGAATATCATGATGGTTATGACAGGGGAACCAAGCAGTGAATAAATAAAGCCAAAATTGCATTGAGTAACCAACGTTATATGAGTCGTGTGTCTTTTGATGTACTTCTGTGAAATGTGCACTTTTGGAGCATAGTTAATAGGGTTTATGCATTTATTGTCATCACATAAAGTCCTAAGGCATTGTTTGGTTGCTGGTTAGGAAGGAATTATTCATGTATATTAAAATTAACATGGTAAATATCATGTTTGGTCGCATTTTAGTTGCTTAGTATAAAATTAAGCACACCAAGTACATTGTTTGGCTGTCATTTTACAATCCCACATAACTAAATCATGTACTCCCTCTGTCCCATTTTATGTGGCACCCTTTCTTTTTTAGTCCGTCCCAAAAAAATGTCACCTTACTATAATTAGAAACAATTTTACTTTAAAATTCCTCTTTTACACTTGATGAAATGATTTACAACCACACAAGGATTGTTTTAGACAACAAGTTTCAAAAGTGTTCCTTTTTTTCTTAATCACCGTGCCAAGTGAAACGATGCCACATAAAATGGGATGGAGGGAGTATAAGTTGTGAGTCAATGTATGTATTGTTTTATGCAGGATAAAAGATGGAATAATTAAACCTTGCATACCTAAAAGATGGACAAAAGTTGCACAAAACCTATAAACTAAGTACAAAAACAAACATTGCAAAAAGAGTAGAAAATTACTTAGATCATCACAGCATTTTAACTCACTTAGGAAGAGATATAATAATGAAGAAACAAAAGGGAATTACCAGAAGCTGCTCCAGAAAGCAAAAATATGCAAGCATGCTGACCATGACAAGGATAGGTACGTCTTGCCAGACTCTGTTGACAGCAAAAGAAAAAAGCAATACCCAAATAAGTGTGACAAACAAATTTCCATGTGACACTCATCAACATTAAGAACAACCTGGTTAAAAGTACCACCAAATAAATGAGAACGATTGACACCAATGATCATGGCATAAATACTGTCAGGGCACCAAACAAACACTGAAGTGCAGGTCAAGTTTAGTTTGTGAATTTATATGTATAATCTTCAGAAATTAGAGGGTTTAATGCCAAGCTATAAAAGATGCCAGTACACTCTTTATGCAGCGGAAAAGAAAAAAAGAACAGAACGGAAGAGATGTCTAGACTATCCAAAGCACAATAGTCTAAATCTTTCTTCAATATGTTAAATCTCACTTGAATTGATTAGATCTCCTTCCTCAATCCTTAATCTATCCTTACTAGCGTGGGGTGACCGCCTATCAATTTGAAATTCCCTCATCATCCGAAGACGGAACCTAACATGGACCCATAGAAGGATAAGACCCATGGTCTATATCTCTCTCCGAAGTCAAGCAGCTGGTTCTTGTCTGAAGGAGGAATGATTGAGAAAAAGAAAACGTTATCACACAATTGCCTGAATTTTTTCTTTTGGTCCAACTAGTAATGACTCTATTAGGTTCAAAGAACTCTACTTGAGACTTTAGCTTCATACGGCTCTGCCCAAGCTTCTTTAGCATATGGTGCTAGCATTGCAGGAGATTCCCACCATATAAAACTATTTGCAGTGTGCACTTTTCTCTCTGTTGGCTAAAGCAAACATGTAAAAAGGTAAAACTTTTCCTTGCCTCCCCCCGCCCCATCTTCAAGCATTTTATGCACAAGGATATATCGAAACTAATTAGTTTAATCTCATCCTAAAATTTGTCCTACACTTGTTAAGAAACCTAGTTATGTTTGTCAAGATCCAAGGCATTCATGAGTTAAAGGTCTTAAAAGATTTTTAGGACTTAAGAGTTCTCATGATCATCTTGTAGAGAATCAAAAGCATCCAAATTTTAAGCTTAGCATTTGGCCATAGATTTTGGGAGTAGATTTTGAAAATTTATATACGCGATTCAAACAGCCGGTACGATTTCCGGCTCAAACAGGCGGGGGCTTTCTATTTGCTTGCTGCATTTGTTGATTCACTTACCTCGACAACGAGAATTTCACAGGCACAGGAGGTCAAATTCCTTTCAAATATCTATTTGGCCATCCAATTTGATCAAATTTGGAAAATTTGTTCTTCAAATCTTTCCAAGTTCCCAAAAATTGGCTCAGACCAGTTTATGGGGACTTCCACTCACAAAACTTCATAAAAATTCCAAGTAAAATACATGTCCAAAACAACTTCAAAAACTCAAATTTCAACTTCAAAATCTTTAGCCAAACGGGAGCTTAATAATCCTAATCAGAAACATGTTACATACTTGTGAACGGAACTAGTAATGTTCCTCAGGACATAGTTAAAGGTTCATAAGTTCAGTAATTGAAAAGGTTTTTAGGACTGAAATTTCCAAGTGACTCGTGTTTTACAGTGCATCATGTAAAGAATCAAAAGCTTCCAAATTTTTATGTCATGTCCACTATTGAATGAATTGCAAAGGCATATAAAATCTAAATGCATGAAGCTAAATTTTGCAATAGAAAGAATCTGCCTAGAATCACAAAGTATTTATCAGCTATATTTATCTGACATCTTTTTAGTCTAAGATTCACATAAAATTCAAGTGAAAGTAAAGAAAGCCACAAAACTTTATCAGCTGGACTTGCCTGTAGCGAGGCACTTCTCTCTGCTGTGTTACAGTCTGGGACCTTCTGGCAGCAGTTGGAGGATTTTGAATTTTCAATAATGTTACAGGGAGGTTTCGTACTTCCTGCTTACAAACATCACAGATCTTGTTACCTTTAATACTAAACCACTTTAAGGTGCACGCCTTGTGAGCGAGTGCAAGCTCTCCTTTGCAGCTGCATTCCATTTTAAATGTTTCACTTTCTTCACCAAGTTCAACAAAACAAATTCTGCAAACAGCTTCTTCCTCGGGAATATCTTCACCAGTATTATCTGTCACTGTAGATAGCAAAGGAGAAAAGCCATTATACTCATCTAGAGACAATCAGCTAAGATGCCACAGAAAGTACTGGAACAAGGAGAGGAGACAGCAGGGGTCATGTCCCTTTACTCTTAATTATTTACCTATATGGAGTATCAAACAGTTCTAATACGTTCAAAGATTCTATCTACTACCAGGAGCCAAAGAAAATGAACATGACCAAATAGAAATTAATAATTTCCATAATTAAGCACATTCGCCATTATTCATCCTCTTAAATGTATACTTCCCATTATACACAGCCAATGCTATTCCTTACTAATTTAAAGTTGTGATAGAACATCTATCAAAAGCTTGTTGGGTCAATGACCTGGTATTTTAGCTGAAATTAAGATCTACAGATCATACTGCCTCGACTAGACACGAGTCCAAAATGTTAGTTTGATGTACGCACTATATCAGTGGCAATGGAAAAACATCAAATCATATATTTTAGTCAATCGAATTTGAATTCTTGGAAGTTGTATAGAATAATACTCCCTCTACCAATTTACATTTTAGTCTGTTTCGAAAAGAATTCCACCTTTTATATTTAGTAACAACACTTTCTTATAGGAATGCCATGATATATTTAATACCTCAAGATTCAAGGAATAATCTTTGAGATGTTATACACACCTTTACTTTAATACTTTTGGATTATTGTCAAACAGTTTGAAATGTACCAAAAGTAGAAAGAATGTCGATATAAATAGGGATGTAAAAAATGAAGCAAAGAAAAATAGTTATAGCCATAAAAGAATGTCTAAGTATAACTTGCCACAGCCCACAAGTGGCAACTAACTTATTCACGAGTAGATATAAGATTCAGGATGCACGAAAATTTGGCATACCATTTTCTGTTTCTTGTGGTATGTCTGCTGCGGCATCAGAATCCGTGGTTGTGCGAACAACTTTGGAAATTACACGGATGAGACCGCCATTAGAATCTGTCCTCCTTAAGCTTCCGCTTTTAACATGTATAGGCACTGAAAATGAACGCTTCATATGCTGTTGAGCTTCAGGTTTCTGTCAGTAAATAAATCAATAGTACAAACAGAAAAAGTAAGAAAGAGTACACATGAAAACAGTGCATCCAAATTAGTAAATATTAGAACATATGACATACAATTAACTCTGAAAGACCATCCAAACAATTGTCCTCTGCAGGCTTTGCCACAGTTCCCATTGGTGTCTCTGGTAAAGAGCGGATTGATTTTGTTGTTGAAGAGAACAAAACTTTATTGAGAGAAAATGACCTTGAAGTTGAAGGCTTATCTGAAAGTGGCATGTCTGGGAAAATGAGAACTGTCTTTTCGCCAACGTGTGTAACATTTTTTGCCCTAGTGCTTTTCTGTGGAATCAGATTCTTCATAGATGACATGAACTTGGCGGAGTGGGGCCTAGGGGGCAACCCTGATCTGGCAGAGTTAGGACTTGGAATATCTATTCTTGTAAAGCTATATAATGCATTTTCCAAAGATCTTGTAGGTATTTGCAGAGATGAGAGATTTGGCCGTCTTGTTGACTGCTGCCGCACTAAAGTAGCTTCCTCTCTCTCTCCATTCTTTTTCCATACATGTAAATTTCAGACCACAAAAGCAAGAACTAATCAGCTTAGATCATAATGAGTTGACAAACATTGTGTTAGTTATCTAATGACAATTCATTTGTAAGCAAAAAGTTGTAACTTTGTCTAGAACCTTTACTTGTGAGGAACAATGGAAATTCCAAACACGGCATGCAGATCAAATATGCTAAAACTGAATAATGAGTCTAACACAAATCCTAATAGAGGTTAGAAAAATGAGACTCTTTTCTTTTTCTTTCTACTTCTTCATAAAAAGAACAACCAACAACACCAACTATGCCTCAATCCCAAAGGGGTCGGCTATATGAATCCTCACTAACAAACAAATTCAAAAAGAACCCATTGAAGCTTCAAACTAACTAAAGTAATTGCATAAATATCTCAAACCAACTAATTCATTCAAACTCACTTATCAAAAAAGAATAAAATAAGAAAAAACAAATCTTTCACATTCCATCTTCCACAACTTCAAGAGTTTCCTTCACCAATCACCAAATAACATTAAATTCAAGAAAACCCCACAAAAGGAAAAGAATAAAATCATTTCTTTAGCAAAATGAGACTCTTTCTTTTTCTTTCTACTACATAAAAAGAAGAAAAAGAACAACACCACCAACTATGCCTCAATCCCAAACAAGTTAGGATGGGCTATATGAATCCTCTCAAAAAGAACCCATTGAAGCTCCAAACTAAGTAAAGGTTTTCCATAAACATCTCAAACCAACTAATTCATTCAAACTCACTTATCAAAAAGGGTATAAAAAAGGATAAAAATCAAATCTTTCACATTCCATCTTCCACCACTTCAAGAAATTTCACATCTTTCCTTCACCAATCACCAAAGAACAAATTCAAGAAAACCCAACATAAGAAAAAGAATAAAAATCATTTCTTTAGCAACTTTCTGTACACAAACACACTAACCACCCAAAAAAAAAAAGAAGAGGGAGACTTACTGTATTAGCATGAGCAGAAGAATCAAATTCAGGCTGTGTTTGATGCATTTCTTGAACAGAATCCTCCATTTCCAGTACTAGGAGAAGAACCCCACCACCCCAGATCATAAAATCATTGGGATTTGCTGATTTCTAAAATTAAATTCCATTTACTGCCTTCTTATCAAAAGACAAGTAAAACAATTTTCGAATTTCTGAGATAAATAAACTAGTGGATTTTTGATTAATATCTTTAAGACAGCAATGATGAAAACAAGAAAAGAAAATGAATAAAAAAAACAATCCTTTTTGGTTTTTAATATACTAAATATGTATCGGTTCATCACCAAAAAACCATCCAAAGCATTTTCTTTTTTTACCTTTTCAACAACTAAAAATAAATTGTTTTTTTTTGTTGCGATTGTATTATTACCCGCCAACGTTATTTGGTTTTGCCAGCTGAGTTCAAGATTCCTTCTTAGTATTATTTGTTGAATTTTTGTTTTAAAATTCTAATATTTGTCATGTTATTATATTTTCTCTTTTGTTACTTTATTAGTATCTACTTTTTTGTTTGACTGTTTTTGACTAGAATTAGCTGCCACCCACTTTTGCAAATCCATGATTATTTTTTAATTGTTTTTTAATTAGTGGGAGGTGCTTTGGGGGGGGGGGGGATAAATAAAGAATATAGAGAAAAGTTTAGTAAAAGTAAAATTTTATTTTTTACAATTTTAGAAAGGGAGGTAATTGTTTTTTCTTAATGTATAATTAATTTATTTTGTTATGTATTTCCTTTTGTTTGCAAGTGAAAATGCAGAAGATATTGTATTTCATTTATTTTTTCTAACTTTTTGGTGGCATGACAACTTATATTAATGTTGCATTGATGTAATCTCAAAAGTTTCGACTTAAATATCAAAAGTTATCTTCTCATAATTACTATTATCACATGCACTGGCAGGGGTAAACCTGCTAATTGAAAATTTATTTTTTACAATTTACTTTACTTCAAATTTAAGAATCCTTCTTTAGTTCATTGGTGTAAATAATGTAATAATAACCCATGCACTCCACCTGGGTCTTCTGTCTCAAATTATTTATCATTCATATTAAAAAAAGTTATTTTAAAATATTTATTATTTTATAATTTTAAAATAAAATAAATTATTTTTTTCTCATTTTATGCTTAGTAATAATTATTTTTAAAGACTAAAAATATCTCAATTATGACATACAAATAAAATAAATATTCAAAATAAAAATTATATTTCAAGACATAAATAAAGATAAAATAATCAAACACGCCTTTTAGTTAATATTTTTTGTAAGAATAATATAAATAAAAAATGCAACAAATATTTTGAGAAGAAGAGAATATTACTTTTCGACAATGACATATTTATTGGTCCATATGCAAAGCATGTACACAAAAAAAAAAAATAGTTAACTTGCAAAGCAGCCAAAAGGCATGAATTCATGATTAGTTGCATTAACCTAATTATTTGCTTATTTTAGGATTAAAATGGTCTAATAATGAATAATTGATTTACATGCCAAGTGCCAACTACCTTCTCCACATGATGTTATAAATAAATTTAATTAGAGACAGAATTAAAATTTAATGTTTATGAGTGATAATTTTTTTTCCGACTTATAATTCATCTAAATTCTGAGATACACAACTAAATATTTATATATAATATAAATACAGAATCTAAATAAAAGTTATTAACATATTCAACTATAAAAATACTCTATCCAACCCTGAATGAAATTAAATGAATATTTGGTGGATAATATCTTTTAAGCTGTCCATTCTTTTATATATATATATATATATATATATATATATGTGTGTGTGTGTGTGTGTGTGTGTAGATTTTTGAATTTCAAATATGAATAAATATTAAATACTAGGTGGAAAATTTATAAATTTCTCTCTCTAACTAATTTAAGTTTACCGTTTCTAAACTAAAATTTATTTTTGATCGTTTCTAAAAAATGTCTTTTCCTTTTAATCATTATTTAATTTTAATTTTTACATGATTTTTTATTACCATAAAATTAAAAGATACATTCTATATATTTTTAATTTAAAATTATAAAATTTAAAAAATTTAATTACTTTTTAAAATTCATGTTAAATGAAAATCAAATAGATAAATTAAAACAGAGGGAAGAGTAATTAAATGAAAATACATCTTTACACTACAATGAAGTGGTGCGGTGCTTATCAGCACTTTGTATTTATTACATCAAATTATATTACTCCAACTTATTACATCAAATCATATTATTACTCATTTAGTCAAGTGATAAATTAATGTGAGAATACACATTAAGTAGTGAAATTTATCAATTAACTAATGAGATTTAGTGATAACAGTGCTTTTATTACATATTCATTTAAATCAATATAAATACTTGTACGTATAACTAAATCTTTTTATCCAATTCGTATTAGTTATATTTTTTTGATGTAATATCTAACTTAAACTTTGTATCATTTATTCGATATATATTTATATTACTTTTTATTCTATATTTTCTAGAGTCAATAATTTAATAACGTCTTTCAATGATCTCAGTCCAAGAAGGTGAGACACATATGTTCTCGCGTGAATATAGTTTTTTGGTCTAGGGGACATTAATTTTCTTAAAACAAAATATTTTATATTTTTATATTCAGGAATTAATCACGACAAAAATAATTTAAGAGTAATTGAATAAATGGTGTCAAATTCAGATGTATCAATATGTTAAGCCTTATTCAGGAGTTTTACTTTTTATTTTTAGTTAAGATTCATTATAATTGGCATGACAGTATATATTTCTCTCTCTCTCTCTCTCTCTCTCTCTCTCTCTCTATATATATATATATATATATATATATATATATATATATATATATATATAATTACTGTTAAAAGTGACCGGGGGGGGGGGGGGGGGCGGAAATTGAAATTAAATGACCTTGGAAGATAAATGATCATTTTTATTATTTAAGAAAACAAGATAAACAACAATTTTTTTTAAAAAAAAACCTACAAAGACTTGCTCCAAATTAGTCAATTTTACTTATCATATTTTCATTTTGTACGTAGGATTATCTCAACAAATTTCGGGGCCTAAAGCTAGAAATTTTAGAGAATTTTTTTTTTTAATCGATATATATAAATTGAATAACTATAACATATTCAATGTAATCCTACAAATGAGGTCTAGATATGATAGAATGTACGCGGACCTTATGAAGTTAGAAGGTAAACAATATAAATTTTCAATGAAAAAATATAATATAAAGTTAGAATAATAAAATTTGACTCAAACATTTGAAAAGTTTTATATAATGATATCAAAATATCATTTGCTAAATTTGATAAGTTGATATAGCCATATTAAAATATTATTGATTTATTGCAGTACTTAAAATTTGAAGAAGACACCGAAAAATAAATTGATCTTTTTATAAAACATACAACAATAGACTTTGCATAATGTAAAAGGTTTTGCCGTTTGAGAGACTTTAGAATATTCAATAATGAGAAAATAAAAATAGTGAAAGGAGAATAAAAAAGACAAATATAAAAATAATAATATGAATTCATGATAATCATCAGAATATAAATAAGATAATAAAATAGGTAGCCATGTAAAAAGGAAGCTACAATTAACTAAATATTATTTCATTTCTCAATTATCCTATATTAAATAAGGTAAAGAGTTATTAAATTTTCTATCCAATATATTTTTTCAAATTTATCAATACATAAGTTTTTTAATATATCTTTAGAAAAAATTAGCAGCCCCAAAAAAAATTAGAGCCCTCAAGAGATTGCTTTAGCGGTCATATTGTCGATACGATCATGTTTATACGCACGAGAAAATGCTATTAATTAAAAAGTAATTTGACTATATTATCATTATTCATTCTTTGATATTAAATTTATTTTCACATTTATTAAGTAAAATAAAAAAATTTCTAAAATGACAAATTTTTAACACGTTATTGTTTTGAGTTAGTTTTCCTCTACACAGATGACAGGCCGAATAGCCGACCAGCCGACCGGGCTTTGGGGACATGAAGCATATTTTCTGGCAATTTTTCTTTTATTGGTCTTTGATTAAGATGTACTCTACGCTAAAAAAAAAATTAAAAAAAAAACTTTATGAACCAAAATAAAATTATTCAACCCAATTGCATAGACAAAACGATTAGCATATGATATATGTTGCTACACAAAAGTTATGACGTGATCATAGTTAATTATTAATTATACAAAAAAGTCTACTTCATGACTTGTCGAAATTTAGACTTAATGAAGCTCAAAGACGTGGCTTGAAGTACTCATTCTTTCATCTTTGCGATTTTGTGGCTTCAATCTGCATATTTAATTTTGATTTGTGAGAGAAGAGAGTAAAGACAAATTTGGTCCCATTGGGTGTATCAATCTATTTGTGTAAGAGTAAAGACAAATTTGGTCCCATTGGGTGTATCAATCTATTTGTGTAACGACTTGACCCCGTCATTAGGAATAGGCCAATGGGGAAGGATTTCGAGCCAAAAAATTTTGGGTAGTAACTTCGAAAAAAAATTAGCCTAGGCTAGACTTGGACGAATTCTGAGTCAGGTGAGGTTTAGGGTGATCATGTGAATGGTGGGAGATCGAATCTTTGATTTATTTGGATTAGTTGATAGCCAAGGCGATACAAATCATTTACGGCTTTACGGAATTGCATCCGAGCGAGTCAAACTCCCGAAATTGAATTTGATGTGAAAGGGTATATTTAATACGTCCTTGGGAAGGGATGTGTTGTGAAATGGGGGCTTAAAGCTCAAACTCCGAGCTCACTGTTTTAGCATATCCCTCCACAGCGGGGCCGCCAAGCGAGACAGTCGCGACTTAAGTGGAAAAAAACCCTAGAAACGGTCTTTTTCTACAAAAACAATTTCTAGAACGACAGGAGGCGATCTAGGGCGATTTTTATCCATTTTCCACGGATTTCCACTATTAAAGTAAGAATTTTACTCCATAAATTCATCCTTTGATTCCTAGAACCTAGAAACTATGGTTGGTAATCATTGGGGGAGGGTTTGAACTGAAATTAATTGTGGGAAACAGCCGTAGGGTGGGGTTAGGGTCATGGGTTTTGTCCTTGGGTAAGAATTTAGTTATAATTCTTGTGAATTAGGCTATTTTATTGATCCATATGTATATGTGACTTGTTTTAAACCAAGAACTAGCAGAAAGAACCCGGAAAGGGAAAGCTCTTGCACTTTAAGGTTGTTAAAGCTCGAATTCGAGGTAGGTGATGATTTTGTTTCCCATATGTATTTCATATACTTGTTAAATTGCTTCATGATATGTATTTGCGTATATAAATAAGGAAACATGCTAGATTATATGTGAAATGATCACTTGCTGACCTGTTGTGTGATGAACCTATTTTTAGTGATAAAATGTTGAATATTGAATGTGATTGTGGTTGTTTGCATATTTGGATCGGGTGTCACATTCTGACACAAAGTTGAGTGTTTGTAGGTCCCATGAGAGGACCCTGTGTGAAGTTATAACATGTTGAAGTTATAGAACTGTGATCTTGTTAAATATTGTTGGAGATGAGATTGGTTAATTTATTCTGTATATGTGTGCTTGTCATGTTGGGTTTACTTGTATATGATCTGCTTACTGGCTAACCACGTGATCCTACCATTACACCGTTGTTTTTGTGTACAGATGCTACACTTGCTCTGCCTTTTGTTGAGTACAGGGCATATTCAGTCGGTTGCGGAAAGACCTCGCCTAGAGGAGTAGTAAATCTTGTTCAAGTCCAAGGATGAGCTATTCTGTCATGCTGTCATGGACTTTCTCATTCGTCTTAGTCCTTCATCCAGGACTTAAATGTTCAAACAATCGTTATTTTCATTAATGATTTCTTTTGGGACTTATATTTCCCTTTCTAGACTGGTTTATTTTAGAGTTTTGGTACGATGACTTTCAGTTCTTAGGATGTATTTATTTTCGCATATTTTGGGTTGATAAATAGATGGTTTCTGAGTTTATGGGAACTCAGCATTTATTCTTGATTTACACATGTTTTGCATCTTTAAACTTATTTGTACTTCGCGATTATTGTTATTGGGTTGTTGAAAATGGTTCTTCCAATGGAGGGTTAGTGTGGGTGCCAGTCACGGCGGGTCGGGAACGCGACAGATTGCAGTAAAATTTAAAGTGATGAAAATAAATTTCAATTACAAAAAACATAAAGAAACAAAAATATTTTATTTAATAAATAGTGAAGGCAATGTTCCCTTGACTCTTCTCTCCTAAGCTTTCTCCTTGATTCGATAGCCGTTAATGACTTATTTCTCGAACTAGGATGATTTGAATTTGATATCCATCGTGATTCAAGGGCCGTTAGTGGCGTATTTCTCAAACTAGCTAAGATGATTTGAACTTAATCTTTATAAAAGGATTTGTTGATCTTGTTGAAGTATTTGATTGTGAAGAAGAGTTTGGTGTATTTTGATCTCTTTATGAATATTTCATGAATTTGTAAAATTTTTCAAATGTATTTTCAAGGGAATAAATACCTTTTAGTTCTTTCGCTCATTTCTTGGTGGGTTCAAGGAGTTCATCGCCTTCAAATTCGTCGTCTCAGTCATTGCCAGAAAATAGGTAAAAATCTTTTTTCGACTTTATTTTATTTAATGAATAATTATTTCATGTCTTCTAAGTAGTCGATTTGTAATATTGTTTTTTTTGTAAGCATGTGTTAGGATTAATTAGATTAATGACAGAAATTTCTTGTCTTGCTTGAAGTGTAGTGATATTTTTTTATCAAATATGTGAAAACTCTTAGTTTCATTCATTTTTTTTTCCAAGTAGTTTTCTTTGACGATATAGATTTTTACGTTTTTAATTTCTTCTTTTATCATTATTTAGATAACAAATATATGCTTAAGTTACTTGTTAATTAGAACTTTCATGGCTTAATTGATTTAAATTTTGCTTTGAGATTTGAGTTAGTATAATGTATATGTTAATTCCATGCCCTTTATTTACTCGAATATATTTTTATGTTCCTTTTTTTTCTTTTTTTTTAGATACATGCATGTTGTTAGTCACTATGTTATTTTATTATGTTTATATGTGTTATGCACATATACATATGTGTGTTTTGATATTTCATTCTTATGCCTCAAGTACTCACCGTATCAAGTTGAATCATGAGTTGTGTTGTCCCTATTTATTTATTGTGAAGTTTATGTGTTTGTTTGTTAATATACAGTAGCTCATATTTTGTATTAGTAAATGTTATGCATGAATTGGTCTCTAAGTACAACACATGATTAATTAAAATTAATGAGGTATCTCGTCCTTAGATGCAAGTTTCATATTGATTTTCTTTAGATCCTAGTGATTGCACTTAAAATGAGATGTTTAAGTATCCTTTATTCAATTAATAAGAATCATATCTCAATTGCTTTCTCTCTATTCATTTACTAATGTTATCTTTTTTGTTTATTGTATGAACCATCGTCCGAGCCCAATATCGACTTTCTCCATTATTTACATTTCGATATTGAGCACGGAGACCCAAATACCCTTTTTCGAGTCATCCTCTTCAAAAAAAATGGAAAGGGATGCTGATTTATAGGTTGTTGGAGCTAAAAATAGACTGTATACGGTGTATATACAGTTCGATATACATAAAAATAGTGTTGTAAATGCTGATATACAGTGTATATACATCCGCGATATACAGTAGAATTGTCCCTAAGGCCCAAAACGCAAGTGGCCCAATAACTTAGTCCAGACGTGCAGAAACTAAGTGTTAGGCCAAATTTTCATACTTTATTCATTTATATTTAATTCGGATTGTAATAATTTATTTATTTATTTACGTTTATTTATACTTGTGTAGAAGTTGATTTAGTTTGGTTTAACTTAATTGAACTCCCTTAAAAGAGAAGCCATTTTTTCAGTTGATTTATTCTTTTAAAACGATTTCATTTAAGTATTTTCTTTTACTTAGACATTTCAACAAATATAATTTTCTTCCAAATTATGTTAAAGGTTTTTAAGTTGATGTTCTTTCAAATCAATTGAGTTTAAAATATCTTTCTCTAAATTGATTTTTCCCTAAATAGCTCAAGTGATTTTTCTTATTTAATAAAAGTATTAATTGCCTTTAATTTAGTTAAAATACATTGGATATATTACTTCTCTTTAAACATATTTAAAATTCATTTACTTAGTCATTTAATAGAGTATATTTTCTTGATAAATTATCTCAAATATTTCAAGTTGATTTATTTCTCAAATAAATATATTTATCTTTACTACTTACAAGTAATTTTTCCAAAGTTAGTCAAATAATTTTTAAATCGTCGGATAACCGCAAGTTAGCGGCCATTTTGAGTACTAACACCTTCTCAAAGTGGAAATTTGAACCCTTACCCATTTTCTCTAATTTTTAAGACTTAAATCTGTTAAGGTCTTTTAAATTAAGTTTTCTTAATTTCTTTAAAAAATTAAGTGGCGACTCTCTTTTCTAAAATTGATTTTTTCTCTAAAAAGTTAAAATTAATTTTAAACCGTCTTTTTCCGACATAATATCTACAGTATGTCTTGTTTATTAATTAATTATTAACTAATATAAATTAAATATATCTATCTATCTATCTATATCTATCTATCTATCTATCTATCTATCTATCTATCTAAATCAACTAACAGCATGAAGATCCTTAAAATGTTGATTGAATTTTTTGTCATTCATTAAAAGATTCAGCTTTAGACAAAATCGTCTTTTCACCTTTTTTCTTAAATTATTATATCATTATTTTAATGATGTTAAATATTGACTATAATAAACATAATACAAATTAAATAAAAAAGATTTTCTTATTATGATTAAATTCCTACGAAGAGATTTCCCCCCAACTAAAGTAGACTGGACCCACAGAAAAATAGTCCACAAAAAAAATAGGCAAAAAAACGTAAAAAATGAAAAAAGTTCAAAAGGGGTCAAAAAAATGTCCACGAAAAATAGCCAAAAAAAGGGTAAAAAATCTTATTATGGTGCACTTTCAATTCCATTAGCTCTTAGGATACTTTATATATATATATATATATATATATATATATATATATATAATATGACAAATTATTACGAGTCCTCTAATTTGGGTTTTAAAATTTGTGTAGTTGGACAAATCATTAGGAGTCCTTTAGATTAAAAATAGTGTATTTTTCTTCTATAAAATTATATTATATGCTTTGTATTATTCTTTGTGTTGGTTGATATTAGGGTTTTATGTGTTTTTGACAGGGGCGGATCTACATGGGAGTGAGGGGGTTTACCCGAACCCCCTCAATCGAAAAATTACGTTGTATATAGAAGGTTAAATTTGAATATTCTGGATATATACCCTTTAATGAACCCCTTTAGTACAATTGAAAAGAATGGCTTAGTGGTCAAGGGGCTTCAATTTATAACTAAGGTCCTGAGTTTGATTCTCGCTCAAGTCCTTTTTTTAAAGTTTTTAAAAGTTTCTCACTCCCTTTTCTATTTAATGTGCATTTTGGGCTTTGGATATGTTGTTAGGCTTGAGCCTTTCTCACTCTCAAATGAGCAATTGTGGCTAGGGGTGCTTATCGGGCGGATTGGACGGATTATTATGCTTAACGGTTTGACTTAACGGTTATCGGCTTTTAAAAGTACTAATCCGCTAGCCAACCTATAAGATATCAGTTGGATTGGTATCGGATTAGCACTTATCGGACGGATATCGGGCGGTGTATCGGTGGTGACCTTAATAGACTTACCTGCTGAGCACACTCAACTAAAGTTCCCTTCTTATTTTCACTAGCTGAAGTGATGAACACATTAAATTTGAGCACAAAAGCATATGTTCTTATAACAGTAATCATCCATCTAAAAAATTTATCCAAAAAGAATCATCCCTCTAAAATACATATATGCCATTTTGCTCAACAAACCTTAAGATAAACAGAGAACAAATTGTACCAAAAAAAAACAAACTAAAATCACAGCATTATAACATATGCAAAGTGAATCAGCAAAGTAATTTCACCTTTCTTTCACACAACACCCCCACCCCCAAACCGTCGGAAACAACCGCAAACTAATTTCTATTCACCAACCCATTTCAAGACTTTATTTTTATGACTACTAGATGCTGCCAAATCAAAGGTCAAACAACCCAAATATAGAACAATGCAAGAGATCAGGTCCAGAAAACATTATTTCACCCCAAGAAAGGAGTAAAGCTGCTAGTACCCACTTCATCAAATTTGCTCATTAACAAAAATATTTCTTAAGGAAACAATAATAAGAAAACAGCAGTCCACAAGCAGCATCTACCTTCAAAGTATCTGCATATGGTCATCAAAAATCAACTTCAGAAATGCATGTAGAATCAACTCTGGGATGCTACTAGAATTTCTGAGGCAGATTTAGGCGGAAGAAGTTTAGGCGGAAGTTCCTAAACCTAAAGTAGGCGGAAGAAGTTTGTAGAAGAGTTGAAGTAGTAACTAGTAACTAGTAAGTAGGGCTTCTACAGTTTAAGTTTAAATGGATTATGGGCCTGCCTATTTAATTAAATTGGTTAGGCCTGTTTAATTAAATGGGTTTGGACCTTATTTTATTTTAGGTTTACAAATAAAAATTATCAATATTATACATATTTTATATGTTTAGGGATAAAATATAATAAATTCTTAACGGATTAACGGTTTACCCATTAACAAAATTGAGTAATCCGTCCCCCACACCGATAAGCCGTTAATTTTAAAATTTAAATCCATTCTCCATCCGCTAATCCGATAACTCAATACCAATAAGCCAATTTTGCGGTTGGGTTATCGGTAGCGGACGGTTTTGAACAGCCCTAATTGTGGCTGGATAGACAAAAAGTAGTTAGCCTATTTGTGTATATTTGTTATTTACTTAATTGTTTTTTTATTTTTCTTAAGTTTAAATATTGTATTTAAAATATTTTATATATTTTTTTTATGTAATTGGAATGAAAAATATTCCTATTCTCTCTTTTTCATGCTCACATATAAGCCCTAACTAGATTTCTATAATTTCTAACTGATTTTCAATATTAACATACTTTTTCACCAAAAGAAAAGAAATAACACACTATGCATATCTCGTTTTGTTAAATTTTATATATTATTTATCGAGTTACATAGTGAGTTCTTTTCAACTATATTTTTATCATTCTACATATTAATATATTGATGTTGTTCAACATCTTTTGTTATTATTACTATTATTATTGAGTACTAAAAATATATTATTTTTAAAAAAGTGTAAATATTGAATTATTAATATCATAATATTTTTTATTTTCTTTATCAATTTTAAAAAAATATATTATGATATTAATAATTCAATACACACTTTTTAAAGAAACTTATCTTTTGTGGGGCATTAATTTAAAAGAAAAAATAGAAAGTTTAAAATAAAGTAGGACAGTGCAAAGTGAAAGTTAAAAAAAATGATATTTTTTAAAAAAGGCTCGACGGTGTAGAGAAAAATGGAAAGAAATGTTAAAAGGACAAATATTTTCTTTATCAATTTCAAAAAAATATATTATGATATTAATAATTCAATACACACTTTTTTAAGAAACTTATTTTTTGTGGGGCATTAATTTAAAAGAAAAAATAGAAAGTTTAAAATAAAGTAGGACAGTGCAAAGTGAAAGGTTAAAAAAAAAAATTAAAAAAGGCTCGACGGTGTAGAGAAAAATGGAAAGAAATGTTAAAAGGACAAATAAGGCGAGTTAAAATTTAGCAAACGTCTGCTTTAATTTTTCTTTGCTTATTTCCTTTCTTTATATGTTGAACCCCCTAAATTAAAATCCTGCATCCGCCACTGGTTTTTGATGCTATATTTCGCTTAATACAGGTGGTAGATGAATGTTCAGTCGAGCTTTCATGAAGAACTTAAGGTTAACGTATATTGTTTTGATATCTCAATTATCTTATTGTTTTATTATAGTTTCTATTATGTTACTATCTAATGTTTTTTGCTATTATTTGTTGTTTGTTGTACTTGTGTAATTACTTCTTTTTCGAATGACTTTGGACTATTTTTTCTTGAATCGAGTCTCTTACAAAAACAATCTGTGATAAGTTAAGGTATGTATATAAAATTTACAATATATATATATATATATGTGTGTGTGTGTGTGTGTGTGTGTATCATGGAGTCTCCAAAATTGATAGCAATTTGAATTGGTGAAGCTTTAAATATTCTCTATATATACCGGCTAAATATTCTTGTGCACTTTTTACACACATCTTGTATGTCGGTGGTATGGTCACACATTTTGTATCTGGTAAAGTAGCTGTCATGTGATCAGGAGGTCACGAGTTCGAGGCTTGGAAATAGCATCTGGCAGAAATGCAAGATAAGTCTGCGTACAATAGACCCCTGTGGTCGGCCCCTTCCCCGAACTCTGCGCATAGCGGGAGCTTTAGTGCACCGGACTGCCCTTTTATTAGTTTTATATGTTGTTTTCTTTCTATTTTTCTGTTCTGTTTGTTACTTAACTTCACCCTGATTTTTCACTCCTTGCCATTTATATTTCTTTTGTTATTCTCCTCAATTAATCACATGGTGTCATGTAAACTACAATATGTGTAATTAGAAAGTCTAATACCTTGATTATATAGACCTCAATAGAGGAGATCTGCAATAAACATTACAATTTATTGATGCAAGTAGCGGTACTTTAGAGAATGAGGAAGAATATTACCACCAAAATTGAATTGAATGATATAACTCAAAGAGTGTTCAAAAGATAAGTCCATAAATTATTTTTCTATATTTGTCACTATAAAAGTACAAATAACTTACGTTAAGCCAACTAGTGTAGAATTTCTTAAAGCCACAAAATAGCGTGGATCAAATTATAGTGCCTAAAATATATGAGTTTGACATATATATATTAAAAACACAGATTCGTGTCCTTCTTTTTTTTTTTTTTTTTTTTTTGGGAACAGACCCTACACGAGGCTCCCACCTCTCGTGCACAGTCAGGGGTTAAGCAACACCCCCAAGCCTTAACATAAATAATCAAAAATAAAAATACAAGGAGGGGGACATAAACCTTACCTCCGATCCTATGGTGGTTCATAAGTCGGTTAACCTATTAAGGTCGGCTAACTCATCCCCGATACAAAGAAGAGACTAACTATAACTAGAAAGCAGTAAACCTGTGAGAGGACTCCTCCCGGTACAATTCAACTATGAAAGCATAAATGAGGGAGACTCTCCCCTTCCATGAGAAAAAAGGAAAGTAACCTACACTAGTCCTATTCCAACTATGCTACGTACCAGACATAGCTACATTGAAGAAGAACAAGTATACGAAACTTCTATCTCACATGGGATGGGAAAATTCTTTTCATCTTTGCTCTTTTTAGTCTTGTCGTACCAAGTAAATCCAGGTGAAATGTGCCATTGCATCAGTATCATGATTATCAGCTATGGGGGCTGAAAGGAAAGGAAATATATGGAGCTATAGTATCCAACAGCCTTGGAGTTGTTGTGGAGAAAATTGAGAGCCTGAATATCAGAACAAGTGTTGCTGCATTCGACCACCTGCATGGGGGTCATGGTTCCTGCAGATTGTTGTGATCAGGTTCAGCTTCTTGGAGTACCTACACAGACAAACAAAACCAACAAACCACACAACCAAAGAGATTCCTTGTTTGCTGCAGGTTGGTGTAGTTGTTGCTGTGGTGTGTACTGCTCCATAGAAGCCCCAGGTTATTGCAGCCCTCATAGCAGTTCCAAAGAGGTTCTAAACAAAAACATTCAACCAAAGACAAGCAACCAAACAAACAGGTGTTGAGCTGCTGCAGTTGTTGAGCTATTGCAGTTAATAAAAGTTTTGCACAGGGAGCTGCTGCAGTTGTTGAGCTATTGGAGAAGGTATAGGTGGAGTAGTGATTAGGAGAGGAGGTCCATTTATGCCCAGCTGCTGTCTCCCTTCTATTGGGAATCTTTGAACCTGCATAAGGAATTATCAAAGAAACAACCAAATGGGGAGAATGGAGATGCTGCTGTAGGTTTGTGTGCAGCTCCAAGTTTCTTTCATAGTATGAGAGGTTAAGGAACTTGTTGGAGCATGCTTCACAGAAAAGAAAGTCCTCTCTTGTGATCTGGTTCAGGTTGCTTGTGTGTGGCTCCCCAGTAGTTATTGCACCTAAACAAAAACAATCAAAGGAATACATACAGTCAAACAAGCACCAAAAACAAGAGGGGTCTCCATTTCTGCACAATCCTTTTGTTTCAGTCATGGATAGTCCTGTAGCAGTGTTGTCCTCTATGTATTTGTTGTTAAAGCATGTTGGTGTATATCTCCAACAACCTGCAAATACACAACAAATAACCAAGGACAAGCAAAGACCTGTACAGGTTAATAAAAAAGAATGGATCTCAAAGAGAATTTTGGAGCCTGTTAGCATTTTCCATGTCGCTCGTCTAACGTCTCCACTTATCCGTTTGAGCTGAAACTTTCTGGAGTTTGCATATACATCCTTTCCTTTAGACATGCAAGGTTTGAAGGCTTGTTTCCCAAGTTGGAGCTTCCAGTTAGCAAAATTCTTCCTTTTTAAGCTTAAGACAGCTGATTGTTTCAAGCTCGCTCGCCTAACGTCTCCAATTATCCGTTTGGGCTGAAATTTCTTGGGCCTTATCAAAATAATATATGCTGCAATCCTGCAAAGTTTAGGGGCCTTTGGACAGGTCCACAAGTTACTCCTCACCCTGCACCTGCTGCCCTGCTGATTAGAGGTTGCAGGGTGTGTGGAAGTTGTAGTTGTGCTCTTCTCTATGTATTTGTTGTTGAAGAATGCTGATATATCACTCCAGACACCTGCAATAATACAGCAAGCAAGCCCAAACAAAACATAGTGTACACAGACTAGCATTAAAGAAGGGACCTCAGTAAGAGCTTTGGAGAGTGTTATCATTTTCCAAGTCGCTCGACTAACGTCTCCACTTGTCCATCTGAGCTGAAACTTTATGAAATTAGCATATATATCCTCTCCTTTATCCATGCAAAGTTTGAAGGCTTGTTTCCCAAGTTGGAGGATCCAAATTACTAAAGGCCCTCTCTTTAGGCTTAAGGCAGCTGAATTCAATGTCGTTCGCCTAACGCCTCCAATTATCTCTTTTGGCTTGTGTTGTTGCTGATGCTGTTGAGTGGTTGATGCATATGGAGCTTCTGTGTGACCTGCAGAATCAGTTAGACCACAAACAAGTACTATTGTTGTTGCTCTGGTATCTGCAAGGGGTTTAGGGTGGTTGTTGTGTGCTGGAAATGGTTGAAGATCTTTCAGGTAAGCTGCTGCTGTTATAGTACATGCCTTGTGCAACTGCATCTTGTTAGAGTTTGCAGTGATGCTCCAGCACCCTGCATAAACAAACAAGAAAACACAAAGGTAGTGGAGCTCTTGTTGGTTCCAACAGTTGCTCCAGCAGTGGTTGTTTGGTTTCCTCATCTGGTGTAGTTTCATTGTTGAGAAACAGCCATAGTGAGTGCTGCCTGTTGGAAGTTGATGGATTTTTTCCACCTGGACAAAAACAATCAAACAAGAACCAATCAACAAAATAAACAGTAGGCTTGCACTCCATTGGTTGATGGTGTTCTGCAGATTCCTGTTGGTTGTTGTTGGTGTTATGTGATTCATCAAGGTATTGTAGGGTGTTGGTGATCTTGTTGTGGGATGCTGCATGTGTGTTGCAACCATGAATGGGCCTCCAATTGCTGGATGGTCTATTGTAAGTCTGCACCTACCTGCACATCCAAGAATGAGAAGAAAGGAGAAGACCTCTACTCTATTCTTTACCTCTAGTGGTATGTTGATTATTCTATGAAAGTAATAAACTAGGGAGACTCTCCCTTTACAATATGACATAGCTATGTTGACTAAGAAAAAGTACATTGCAAATACATATAGGAAACTATTACACAATCTGACTTAAGATATATTAATCAAGGAGGTTGTTTGATCCTTTTTAGGCTTTTCCTTCTGAAACTTGCCAGTCCTAGCTTGTCCATCTTGAAGTAACCCTTTGTTTCTTTTGGAAGCTGCTGTAAGTTGTAGAATTGTTGTGTCTGATTGAACATGTGGCTGCATTTAGATAAGGTATCTGCAGGGTGATTTGTTTCTCTGAATATGTGTATGCACTGAAAGAATTCCAATAGCTGGACCAAAGACTGCAAATTTGCAACATATTTGTAAATGTTCCAAGGTGGTTTGATATCTTTTTTCAGCCACTTGGTCAATAATTCTGAATCAACTTCCAATATCACTCTATTATAGCCATGTTGAAGGCACCATTTGATGCCAATAGTTGCTGCTTGCACCTCTGCTTGGTTGTTAGTACCCTGTCCCAATGGAGTTGCAAAGGCATATATTAAGTTCCCATTGTGGTCTCTTAATATTCCCCCTGCTCCAATTTTCCCAGGGTTGTCTAGTGCACTTCCATCAGTATTCAACTTCACTATGGAAGGTGGAGGCCTGATCCACACCACTTTGATCACTCTCATATCATGCTGGCATTTTTCTACCATAGTAACTAGCTCCTTCCAGCTCTCTGGCCACTTAATGTATGGGTAAGCATTGTTTATCAGCATGTATATATCCTTACCTATGGAGAATTTAACTCTAGTCACACTAGATTTCTTTCCTCCATACTTGCTTGCACATCTATTCTTCCATATATGCCAACAAACAAAGATAGGAGTGGCCTGCAACATGAGCTTATGGACATCATTATTGGGCTTAGAAGTCCACCACTTCATCAGGATGCATCTCAGGGACATGGTGTCATGCAGGATCCCCCAGGAACTGGAGATTCGTGTCCTTCTGCTACTTGGATTTTGGTTTATAAAGAAGTAGTTTATTCTTGATCATTTATCTAACCCAAATTAAAATTTATTAGAAAAAGAATGTGATTTGGGGTAGAGACAATTTTTTTTGAAATCATTACAAGTATTTTCGGTTTTTATGTTGAGGATAGAGAAAATTTGAGCCATTATTTTTATATTATTATTGATTAATCTAATTTTGTGTATTACTTCTGTAGTATTATTTTTTTGTTATAAATTAAAAAATTTATCTGTATTTTAATTATAAAAATATGAAATTCCAAGATGATATGTTGCATGAACAAATCTATGTTGCATTTTCAAAAGAACTATCACTGACGATGATAAAATTTTAATAATGATAATGTAATCAAAAAGTCAAAAGAGAACATAAACCAACATAAAAAGTCGACAAGTGAGATACAAATACTAATGAAATTCATCATATTTGTATCTTCACAATATATGTAAATATTATTTATTCCATCATTTAAACAAATATTGCATTTATTTTAACATTAATTATTAATTTAAATATTTTTATATATTTATTGTTAAACGTAATATACACGTGCAAAGTACGTACATTAAACTAGTTATTACAAAAGGACGAATATAAATGTTAATTAGCAAACTATCCACTAAAAGTTGATTTACTTATTGGCCCTTTTAAGTTAAAATTTCCTCATTTAAAAAATTACTAATGGGTATAAATATAATTTTGTACTAAGACTAAACAAAACATATTTCTATTAGGACTAAGTTAATTGTAGGATACATATTATCCTATTAATACTAAGAGGTCAACATTAAATCTATTTCAAGTAAACAATGAGTAAGAAATTTCTACACGTTTAATAATATTGATCGATTAAAATATTCATTAAATATTGAACAACTTTTATATCCTTAAAGAGTAAATATTTAATAGTCATAACTTTAATTAATTTCAAAGTCCTACATATTTGCATGATAATTAAATAATAATTATTTAAAGAAAATAATAAATGATAATTTTGTCTTTTGTAGAAAAATAGTAAATGATAATTTTATCTATTATAGAGTCTTTCAATAAAGGCAGTGTTCAATCAATAATTCAATGATATACAACCTTCCGTCATTAACCTTTTTTTCCTTAATTCAAGACCCAATTCATGGATCCCGGGTCGGATCAGGATCGGATCTCAATTTGAGTATCGAATTTCGAATAAAAAATTAAGGTAAGATTTCGGGGTGTCAGGATTGGGTCCCGAGTTAGGTGTTAGGGTGGATTTCGTGTCGGGTGTTAGAGTTGGGTTTTAGATCGAGAGTCGAGGTCGGATTCCTCGTCAAGTATCGAAGTGGGTCCTTAATTGATCGCGCAGAGTCGGGTGTTGGAATCAGATCCCGATTCAAAAGTTGGATCTCGTGATCAGGTCCTGATTCGAAATTAGGGTCCCGAGTTGGAAGTCGTGATCGAGACCTAGGTCAGATTCAGAGTCAGATCCTAGTTCGCAAGCCAAATTCAGGGTCTGATATTGGGGAAGAATCTCGACTTGAAAATCAAATCGGGTTAGGAGTCAAAATTCGGGGTAGGTCCCGTGTCAGATGTTAGGGTCGAGTGGAGTCAGATCCCGGTTCGAAAATCGGGTGCAAGGTCAAATCTTAGGTGGGAAGTTGGGTCGTGATCCAAAATTTGGATCGAGTCCTAGGTCGGGAGTTGGTGTCGGAAGTGCGGTCCCGAATCATTGTTGGGTGTCGAATGTAGGGGTTGAGTTTCGAGTCAGACCCAGAGTCAAATATCGAGATTGGATCTCAAGCCAGACATTAGGTCTCGGGCCGAGTCCTGGAATAAGTGTTGGATCAGAAAATGAGTCGAGAGTCAGGGTCGAGTCTTGGTTCGGAAGTAGAGTCTCAATTTAGGTATCAGATGTCGAGGTCAAATATCGGGGTCGAGTCCTGAGTCGGGTGTCTGGATGGGACTCTGAATTAGTCATTAGAGTTTTTTTTATATGATAATTGATAGGGACTAACGTGCAAAGCACATTCATAGAATCTAGTATTATTATAAAAGCACGAATATAAATGTTGATTGACCAAAATATCCACTAAAAATTGATTTACTTATTTGCCCTTTTAAGTTAAAATTTCCTCCATTCAAAAAATTACTAATGGGTATAAATGTAATTTTGTACTAGGACTAAACAAAACATAGTTCTATTAGGACTAAGTTAATTGTAGGATACATATTATCCTATTAATACTAAGAGATCAACATTAAATCTATTTCAAGTAAACAATGAGTAAGAAATTTCTACACGTTTAATAATATTGATCGATCAAAATATCCATTAAATATTGAACGACTTATATATCATTAAAGAGTAAATATCTAATAGTCATAACTTTAACTTATTTCAAAGTCATACATATTTGCATGATAATTAAATAACAATTATTTAAATAAAATAGTAAACAACAATTTTGTCTTTGTAGAAAAATAGTAAATGATAATTTTATCTATTATAGAGTCTTTCAATAAAGGCAGTGTTCAATCAACAATTCAATGAGATACAACCTTTCGTCATTAATGTTTTTTCCTTAATTCAAGATGATTCAAGATCCAACTCCTGGATCCCAGGGTAGATCGGGGTATGATCTCAATTTGAGTATCAGATCCCCAAGTCAAAAATTGAGGTAAGATTCCAGGTGTCAAAGTTGGATCCTGAGTTAGGTGTCAGGGTTGGATTTCTTGTCGTGTGTTGGACTCGAGTTTCAGATCGAGAGTCGAGTTCGGGTTGGGTCCTTAATCAAGTATTAGAGTGGGTCCTTAATCGATCATCATGATTGAGTGTTGGGATTAAATCCTAATTTGAAAGTCGAATCTCGTGGTCAGTTCCTGATTCGTAAGTCAGGTCCCGAATCAAAAGTTGGAGTCGAGTTTTATGTTGAAAGTTGGGATAGGGTCCCCGATTTGTATGTCATATCCAGGGTTTGATGTCGGGCTTGAATTTCAAGTTGAAAGTCGGATCGGGTCAGGAGTTGAAAGTCGGAGTCGATCTCTTGTCCGATGTTAGGATCGAGTGGAGTCAGATCCCGATTTGAATGTCGTGTGCAGAGTCGAATCTCAAGTCAAAAGTCGGGTCTTGATTCAAGATTTGGATTAGGTCCTAGGTCGGGAGCTGGTGTCGGAAATGCGGTCATTAATCAATGTAGGGTGTCAGGTGTCGAGGTCAGATGTTGGAGTCAAATTTTGAATCAGGTCCAGAGTCAAATATCGAGATCGGATCTCGAGTCAGAAGTTGGATCTCAGGTCGAGTCCTGAAATATTGGATCGAAAAATGGGTCGGAAGTCAGGGTTAAGTCTTGGTTCGAAAGTAGAGTTCCGATTCAGGTATCGTGTGTCAAGGTCGGATGTCGGGGTCGAGTCTCGAGCTGGATGTCGGGATGGTGGCTCCGAATTAGTCATCAGAGTTTTTTTTTGTATGATAATTGATAGAAAGTAACGTGCAAAGCACGTTCATAGACATTAGTACTATATTAAAAGCACGAAGGTCTTAATAATGTTATTTGAACGTTTTGCCCTTCATTAAAAAACTTTCTTTTAAATAAAATTGTTTTTCCCTATTTTTTTTAATTATTATACTATTATTTTAATAATATTAAATATTAACTATAATAAACATAATAAATAGGCTTTAAAATAATCCAGAAAAAGATATATAAAAAAAGGTCCAAAAAGGAATATAACCAGAAAAAGCCAAAAAACATACATAAGAAAATTCTACTAACTTAAATTCCTAAAAATAGTCAAGAAAAAAGTCCTAATTCAATTAGAATTTTACCCTAAACAATCGACTTACATGTGTTATTAAAGTTTCAAAGTCATATGTATCCCACATCAATTACATATTACCACCGTATTAACAGGTTTATTATACACCCATTAATGCATGCACGAATAGACTTTTTTTCTCTTTAGTATCATATTTTGTTTTAATTATAAGTTGAATACATAGATAGGCCCTTGAACTTGGTGGATTTTTTCTCTCAGGCACCTCAATTATGCTGCATTCTTATTGAACCCTGAATCATACATAATTTGTACTTTTTAAATATTCATTGCTAGCATTGTATAAAATATTTTATCACGTTTGAAGAACGCGTGAAAAGAATTTAAAGGGGCTGATGTGGAATCCATTTTGGAATGTAACGGTCTTCTTTTTCACGTGCTCTTCAAACGTGATAACACGTTTAATGGATTTCACATCAGCCTCTTACATCCCAAAATAGATTCCACATCAGCCCCTTACGTCCCAAAATAGATTCCACATCAGCCCCTTTAAATCGTTTTCACGCGCTCTTCAAACTGATAAAACGTTTTATGCAATGTCACCAATGAATGTTTAAAAAGTATAAATTATGTATGCTTCAGGGGTTCAATAAGAAGCCAGTATAGTTGAGGTGCCTGAGAGGAAAAATCAACCTAGTTCAAGGCCTATCTATGTGTTCGACCTTAATTATATGTGTGTTGGTTGATAATTTTGGTTATTCTTTATTGGTTATTAAGTTGACAATTTTTGATAATATGTTCATGCTTTTTTATATATTCAAAATTATTTTGATCAAGCTAAATTTATTTATTTATTACAATACGAGGAGATTTGAAGAGGAAGATATTACTATATTAATTAGTGGTTGACTTTAATTTATTGCATTAATCGTGAATTTAGATTTTAAACTTTTTGAGTTCAATGTTTGGGGTACTTCAATTGAATTTATTGTGCTTTTTGAATTACAAGTCCAAATTTACTTTAATAATTTTTTACAAATATATTTATGCTCCACATCGAAAGTATCAAGTTCATATGACTCCGACGTTCTAAGAAATAATAAAACATCTAATCCTTATTGGTTTAAGATTCAAAATTTAATGTCACTTTAATTTTAGAATGCCTTTTATAAGGAAAAATTATGAAACTAATCAAAAAAATTAACTTATTTATTGAAAACAACTATAGTTTAAAAATATTATTAAAAATAACTACATTATACTTTTATAGCAAATTAAAGATATACTAATTTATTTCCTAATTTTCCTCAACTGATGCCCATTTTTTTTTGGACAAAAATTAAAACAAAAAATTATTGTCACGTTCTCTCTCCTCCCACTTTCTTTCTGTTCCGTATTCCCATTACCTAAGTTATTTCCTAATTTTCATTAACTGATACCCATTAATAAATGTATTTAAATCATTCAAAAATATAAATTTTAGTATCATAATAAGATTCAAAAACAATTTTATTATAAACACATTGTATTCCACACCAAAAAAATGTATTCATTATTGTGATGTATTTCAAAAATAGATTATAATCAACAAAGAATTTATAAAAAAAAATAACTTATTGTATTCAAAATTATTTTGTATTTCAATTATATACCATACAAAAATACAAACCATTCGACCACTCTTTTTAAATTGTGTTTTTTTTACGTGCAATTATGTATTCAAAACAGATAAGCATACAAATTGTATTTCAAAAAAAATAAGCATACAAATTGTATTTCAAAAAGCATACAAACTGTATTCAAAAAAAAATAAAAAATTCAATCATTCACAAATATAAAATTCAATATCATAACAAGATTAAAAAAACAATTGTATTACAAACACATTGTATTTCACGACAAAATGAAAGGAATTCATTATTGTTATGTATTCCAGAATTAGATTATAATCAACAAATAATTTATAGAACATCTATTTGTATTCAAAATTATTTTGTATTTTAAATATATGCCATGCAAAAAATACAAACCATCTAACCATTCTATCCTCAAGTTTATATTTTTTTAGGTGCAATTATGTATTCAAAATACATAAGTATTCAAACTCTGAATCAAATAACAAACAACCAAATAAGAATACAAATTCGAAAGATATGCGCATACAAACATGTATTTCTTAAATTGTATTTTTTTTATGTCCAAAATGTGTATTCAAATCAAATACCGATATAAACTCTGCATCAAAGAACAAACAACCACATAAGAATTCTAATTTGAAACATATAAGCATAAAACTTTGAATTTCTGTATCCACAACATATCGAATTCGACATAAAACTATCAATTACTTGGTATTTGAAACAAATTGAATTTGAAACTAATCCAAAACAAATTCACTATTCATCATAATTTACATTATGTTTTTCACCATGTTTTTCTGATCGAATCTTCACTGTATCAATCTCCTTTTTTTCTGCCAAAAAAAATTATCAAACGTGTTTCGTAGAAGGATCAACAATGAAGAATACAAACTCATTAGGGAGGATGAGGAAGACGACCGAATTGATATCTGTAATTGCCAACTACTATCGATATTTTTGAGTCCTAAGAAGTAACGTAAGTAATTAATTATTTTCAGTTGTATTTACCTAATTTGAAAGATTTCCTCTATGATTTCCTCTAAGTTGTTAATTCTTAGTTGTATTCTAATAAGTTAAACAAAAAAAATACATAAATCAGCCCCATAGCAAGTGAAAGTATAGCTATTTTCAATAAATATTAAAAGTATAACTAAGAGGCTCTATTAAATGATAAAATATTGTTATTTTGAAATTTTTTTCTTTTTATAATTAATTTTACTTATGTTAGTTTTCTATTGTGTGGCTTAATTCTTGTCGGAGAAAAAAATTGAAGCAGTCACCAGGAGCTCCTTAACACATTTTCATGGAAATTTATTAATGTGCTTGTATTATTCTTGAGGTGAGTGTTTTTGTTATTTACTTTCTTTACTTAAATATATATTATCTTGTATATTTTAATTTATATGAAGGTGTTTGATTAGACACATAGATTAAAAGAAAAATAAAAGATTTTGATTTTTTTTTACTATATTTCAATAGTACTTATTTATTTTATCTTTTGATCAAATGTATATACTTTATTCTTTTTATATGCAATCTTATATATTGTCATGACACACACGTGTATTGTGCGTACACTAAAATGTTGATTGAACTTTTTGCTCTTCTTTAAAAGTCTTCACTTTAGATAAAATCGTCTTTTCATTATTTTTCTTCAATTATTATATTATTATTTGAATGATATTAAATATTGACTATTTGTTTCTCAAATATTTTCTTACTTGAACAATATTAAAGTCTAACTATTTAAGACTTTAAAAGCAATTATAATTTATTACTATATGACAATCTTTTTTTATTAAACTAAAAATATAAAAGTACGACAACAAAAAATATTTGAGATAGAAATTTGGAATACGAACTATGACAATTAGGAACGTAAAGAAACCAAAAGGCTATGAAATACATTGAAACTGAAGACATTAGGTTATATTGCACATGCATTTTTATTCCTTCCTAATTTTCTTTTCTTTTGTCATTTATTATGTATTCATTTTTTTTTTCAGGAAATAGATTAGTGGAACTCTAGTAAGAAAAATCATGAATTTTTATATTCAAATAGTTTTGTTTTGCTAAATTCTTGGGAGGCTAAAAGTGTGTATTTATTTATTTATTTTTTAAAAAACTGAGGTATTTGACGAAAATTTTGAGAGAAAATAATTTCTTCCCGAGAAGTAGGAAACGTTATTTTTCAGAAGCTAAAAAAAAAAAAAAATTCCCATTAAGTACTTTTTTAGAAGTATATTGCGGCTCAAAATGTTTTTTGTAAAAAAATTTGATTGATGTCCTGTTTGATGCATATAACACTCTCCATTTCACATTAATTTATTATTGTTATTATTCCCATATTAGTATCCCTTTTTCAAACTATTTGGCGGATCTTATTTTAGTCCGGAGTATATGAGAAATAATCTCTCTATTTCTATGAGTTACAGATAAGTTCTGCATACATTTTATCCTTCCTAAACCTCACTTGTAGAATTACGTACTGGGAAGAACTAAAAATATTAAAGAAAGAAGTTCACATATTATTTATTAACTTTTATATATGAAATTCAAAAATCTTTTTATCATTTGATAGATATAACATTTATTTTAACCTCAATTGTTATTTTTTAATATTATCTTTTATTATATATAATTTTATTATCTGACATAAAACACACGTGCAAGATACGTACACTAAACTAGTCAATTTTATAGTCCTGACTGCTGTGTTATACAAGAGAACATATAGAGATTATCAATTGAGTTTTTCTTACATAGTGGTTTCATTAAAGGGAAAAAAAAATATATAACACACTATTATTGATGTTAATTACTCGTTAAAATAGTATAGCTTTTAAAATTACATTTCCTATTAATGGATACAAGTGTCTGATGACTTAGGACACGTGTATCTCAAATACATGCAAGTCAAATTAGATATAATTTACTCCAGATATAATGTATTCAAAACATTATTTACATGTATCTACTATCTAGAATACACTAAACTCGTTCGCCTTTTTCCTTTCTTGTTCGCCTCTCCCTCTCCTTCTATGCATACTCATTTCACAATTTCATCTATGTATCCAATATCAATTTCTATCAAATTCAAAAAAATTGGATGAGCTCCACCTTTGCAAAAATGAATATGAATTATAGTTCCATCCATAAATCATAGTGACTATACAACTAAAGAAATAATTCATTGCACTCAAACAATTTGTAGTAAAAAAATTAATATTAAAGAAATAATTCATTGCACTCCAACAATTTGTAGTAAAAAAATTAACCCACATCGAGGGAAATATGGTAG
Organism: Solanum dulcamara; assembly: GCF_947179165.1. NCBI lineage: Eukaryota > Viridiplantae > Streptophyta > Magnoliopsida > Solanales > Solanaceae > Solanum > Solanum dulcamara. Next base: position 14,453,853 of record NC_077242.1, read on the forward strand.
TCAATCCATAAACACCCACCCAAAGTTTCTGTGGCACTCTGACCAACAACAACCCAATAAAATTCCACAACGTGAGATCTAGAGAGGGTAAAGTGTACGCAGACTTTAATCCTATTGAAATGAGAAATCCAAGCATCCTATATACATTTAGTACATTCATCAAAAAGGAATACTGGTACATAGTTTTTTAGAAACGGATTAAAATATCTAAAATGTTATTGCGTACTGCAGAATTTCAACCAACATCTCACGTGTTGCAGCTTCATATCAAGCTTGAGATATAAAAAAAATTATGACTAAGAGACTAATTGCAAGCAAGAAAAAGACGGTGTTTTTGATAGCTAAAGATTACATATAGGTGGTACCAAGTGGATATTAAATGGTTATTTCTTATGGAATTCTAAGTATAGCATTTGAGTTATAATATCATTCTGGAGCTACTGCAGATCTAAACACAGCCTGGTAATTAACACACATGCTTCACAAATTGGACATCAGTTGCGCATTCGTCTCTTCATGGTCATTCCCAATAAGCCATATTCACATTGTCCACATCTGTTAAACAAAACAGTGCATTACATCAAAACATAATTCTAGGGGCAAATCTTCAGGAGCATTTTATGATGAACATAACAGGACAAAATGCAGAGATTCCGTTCACATATACAAAGGAAACTATCTTTGGTTAAACCTCCCCTCTTATTTTCTCAAGAAGGGAATGGCATGGGACACAATAGGTAAAACAACCACATGCAACATCTGGGTTCGCAGCATATCCACAGGTTCCAACAGTGCCACACACTGGTAACAAACCAAACAAAGTGGGCTAAACACTTCATATTTTATATATGGAAGCCAATTGTGAGTTGACCATAATATCCTATTTTTACAGTCATTCCGTTCTAAGATTTTTTTTATGTCCTTTGGACAACAGGCACCTTTAGAAAGGTTTTATAGCTGAAACTATTTCAAATCCAAACAGCCATTCTTACAGGGGCAAACCATTTAAAACATATGCATGACACACTGTATAACAGATAAGCCACACGTGCTTGATAATTACTGATGTATCAAAGAGTTGAGCTTCTTTGTTTTATTGTTAAATCAAAGACAACCTTTTATTTTCTCTTTTCCAACCTCTTTGTTCAGTTGTTAGGATTATTATTGTTATTGTTTAGTATTAGCAAGTCCTGCTTAAAAATTTTGTATACAAGTAGGAACAAATGGAAGAATTATCAAAATGACCATATGGATGAGAACATCAAATTCATCAGTAGAAAATAAGGAACTTGCCTTACAGAAAGAACTAGAAAAATTTCCTCCCAGAACCTTGGTCACCACTAGCCTTGCCATCTCCAAAGCCATCAAAACGGTTTGAACGATTTTCATTGTCAGAGCGTGAATCACCAAATCCACTAGAGCGACCTGAACCAAATCCTCCAAAACCACTTGAGCGGTTTGAACTTCCAAAACCACCACTACGATCTGAACCACCAAAATTACCAAATCCTCCCTGACGATTGGAGTCACCACCAAAATTCCCTGAGCGACCTGAGCTCGATCCACCAAAGCTACCCCCTGATCGTCCAAAACCAGATCCACTAAATCCACCTGTTCGACCAGAATATCCGCCTTGTCCCCCAAACCTGCCACCAGAAGTTCCATAACCACCAGAGCGACCTGAACTGGAATCACCAAACCGACCACCTCCCATGCCTCCATAAGAGCCAAAGCGTCCCCCACCTCTGCCCATCTCACTGAACATGTCTGTTGCTCCAGCCTCTACTTCTATCCTTGGAAGCTTTTTTCACCAAATACATGAAAATAATATAATTTAATAAAATGAAAAAATAAGAACAATAACCCTTGGCCACAACTAGCCTTACAATTCACCTAATTTGGCCAAGTAAGAACAGCAGGATTATGATAATTGAAAAGATTAGATAATTGCTGGAGCCAACTATAAGCTGCTTCATTTTCAGCTCCATTCCGGTCTATATACTCTCACCGAGTCTCACAATTCAATATTATTCAATTAACCAACCATCTAGATCAATGAAGATAGTGATAGGAATTTGAACCTCACAAAGAAATAAAGATTCAACCCCACTTGTCACTTTTTAACCAAAAGGGCAAGACACAGAAGATATTGAGAGTGAGAATCATGCTCCATGAAGTAAATGACACAAGAACTTGAACTACTTCAAAGACATGAAAATTTTTAGTGTCTACACTAGTATTCAAATAATAGCACGCCACTACATCTGACTCACATAGTAAAGCATCACAATGAAGTACTAGACCTAACTACGTACATCCATTTACAATATTCCAACAAATACTATCCCCAACATCCCATTTTATATGACATGATTTCATTAGGCATATCTACTTGAGTCACTTCATTGAAGTCATTGAGAGATATCCTCTATAGTAATAGTAACAGTAAGTGAAAAGAAGGCCGAAAATGATTGAATCATCAAAGTAAAACACTGCATTGCGCTATTTTTACTGCAATCATAAAATATTTGGCAGCCTTAAGATCTTTTTAAAAATAATTTAACTTTTTGGACCCCATGAAAAAGAAGAAATGTAGAACTAAACAGCAGCCCTTTAGCACTTATTTGTTGCAGCAGTCACAACTCATACCACAGTAATAGACTTATAGTCTTCTCGAGCATAAAGCTCTTTTCTCCAACTGAGGTTCACATTCATCAGCCTTCATAAATAACTTGGGAAAATATGAATAGAGGACATCACAAAGTTAAAGCATCACCGATATTAGCAGTCTTACCTCGATAAATCTGCATCCCACATCACGTTCAATACCTTTCACATCCCTATGTTGGCTTGAAGAATATATCAGAATTGCACTTCCTTTCTTCCCAGCACGCCCAGTTCGACCTGATCGATGAACAAAGATCTCTGACGAGTTTGGAAGCTCATAATGTACCACCTGAGCAGCAAATTAACTACTTCAACTTCAGAAAGAAAAGACAACAAAGCAGACTGCAATTAAAGAGACTCAATACCCAGACACTTTTCACCATACCCAATTGGTCTCGCCAGGCATACAAAGCAGAGTATGTCCTCAGAAGCATCTTACATACTTTTGGCCACATCCTATTTCATTTACTAATTTATTTTCTAATGTACAATTATTATCCTGGCATACCGCACACTTAATGCACTAGCCAAGAACTGGTTTCAAGTATTTGTTCCCTTCTCCTAAAAATTTTTAGACATCATGATTTAGGTGAAAAGCTAAACACAGCATATATGACTCAATAATATTACAACACATGGTTGTTGGTTTTTTTTTTTGACGGGCGGTTCTGGGAACAATATTTTAGGAAGGAGAGGCAACTGGAGCAATTAAAGTGTAGGGGGTTTCAAACTATCTTGACCGATGTAGCATGCTTAAAGGTTATAATGTAGAACAATATCAATTTGCACTAATATACAGTCAGACAGGTATTTATGCAGGGAATTCAAAAATTAATAGAGTATTGCATTTGGGAACCAATCAGTGACCTAGAGCAAATTTTAAACTCATTCCCACGAAACTAGAATGCTCCTTTATTTGAAGGGGATTCAATAGACTATGTATAATTAAAGCACCCGTTCTTGCCCAATTTGCAGAGTGTAATTTCTGACAAAGGAGATCAATGGTATCCCCTTGGTTTACATAGCTTCACCCCTGCTCGTACACTAATGCTTTAAATATGTAGAAAAGACAGCTACTTTCGGATACTTCTGATCTCTATTGACAAATGCATTAGAGATATATAACATCTAGCATAGACTATATAAAGACCTACAAAAGAGTTTCAAAGGAGAAAAAACTGAAGAAATTGCTTAGTCAGCATACAAGTAAAGTTGTATTGAGTTATAAAATGACCTTTAAACCTTAAAAACATGAAGGGTCAGGCAAGGTTGCTATTTAAATATGCAACTTCCACCAAACCCCTTCTATACATGTCATGTGGTGTTGGTTTGTTGATCAACGGGTTCTAACAGAAGGTTTTCTGATATATGTTGTCTGCTCTATTGTTGGAGAGAGCAAATGAAAGAAAAGAAATGCAGTGATTATTGGACCTAAAATCACAAGTATGAGAATAAAAGACCAACCAGATCAACATTAGGTACATCCAGTCCTCGAGCAGCAACATCAGTAGCCACCAACACATTGAATTGACCTTCGCGAAAACCTGATAGAGTTCTCTCCCTCTGGGTTTGTGAGATGTCCCCATGCAAAGCTTCACATTTGAAACTCTTTTGCATTGCATACGACAATCTATCAGCATCACGTTTAGTTTGAGTAAAAACAATGCACTTCCCTCCTTTTGCATGCTCCTGCAGAAATGAAATGCTCAATTAGTTTCAGATATTAAGGATTATCGAAAAATTAGACAGCAGAAAGATCATAATCTTTATGTTGGTGGAAATAAGTAGAGAGTGACTTAGAACAATATGATAAGCATAAGGTGGGACAGAAGGGGACTGAGGGTATAGCTGCATACAGTTATAAGAGGTCCAAGAACTGCTGGTTTCTGATGCATATCACAAGCAATTGAAAACAAAGAAATCCCATCAGCCAGTTTCTGATCAGAATCTCCTACCTGGGATATATTGAAAAATTAGCCTCCAAGGTTCTCAAAAATTAAGAAGAAAAATTGTATTAAAATGTTGAGCATTTTGGTCTCACAAGATCAATGTGAACTGGATTTTTCAGGAACTTGTTGGTAATTTTTAATATCCAACCGGGCATTGTGGCTGAAAACATCAGTGTCTGATGCTTCTGCTGAACATTTCCTAAAATGGTCTCGACATCCTCCGCAAAACCCACATTAAGCATTTGATCAGCTTCATCTAGAACAACAAACTGGATTTCTTCCAAATTTAAAGCACCCCTTCTCAGCAGATCAATAATCCGACCTGGCGTTCCCACAACAATATCTGTTCCCCTGTCAAGGGAACTCATTTGACGTGAAATGGGAACACCACCATAAACACACAGTGTATCCAGACCAGGAGCAGACTCCAAAAATTCTTTATCCACTTGTTTCGCAAGTTCTCTGGTAGGCGCCAAGATTAAAGCCAATGGATTCCTTCCACGTCTGCATAATAGAGAATAAGCAGAATTTTAGTACTTTACAACTGTAATTAGTTCCAAATTCACAACAAATATTCAGAATAAAATTTTAATAATGCTTAAGCCCAGAGAGAAAGCAGACTGAACAAACCCATGTTTCTCGTTGAAGCGAATGATCTTATCCATGATGGGAATGCCAAAAGCTAGTGTCTTCCCAGTTCCAGTTCTAGCTCGACCAATCATGTCAGATCCTTGCATTGCTGGTTCCAGAACAGCTCTCTGCACAAACCAAAAAAATAAATAAAGTCTGCACCTCCTTTTGCCTTGCATCACGTGACCAAATTAACCTAAGGTTATGCATTAAAACACACAGTACATGACCAAATTAAGATCAGTCCACCAACTAAAACACAAGTGGACAGATCATTCTAAACGAGACTTCAGAGGAGAAAATGTTACTCATCGTATTAGGCAACTAAGGGTGACACCTAGTAGCAAATGAAGTGATTGAAAACCTTGAAGGCCAGGGTTAAATTCTAGCAGAGACCTTCCCATCTGTTTAAACCTCTAACAAAACTCCTAGCGGTAAATGAAGTGATTGAAAAACTTGGAGGCCAGGGTTAAAATTCTAGCAGACACAATAAAATTTAAGTGATTACTCCATCTGCTTAAGCCTTTGACAAAATTGCACAGTAGCTGTGTTGGTGGAAGGTAGCACAGAAATAGATGAGTCGCACCTTTATAAAGATGATAAGTGCCTTGTTACAAAAGCTAGCCAACCAACATCAAGAGAGTACACCATACAACTCTAAGTTACTCAACCCTAGATAATATTTAACTTCATCAACAAAAAGACTTCCATAAACACATTAAGGGTTCATTTGGTATGGCAAAAATGTTTTCTCCAATGAACATATATTCAAATGGAGACAAATTTGGATACGTAAAGGTATCTTAAGCTTAGATGAGATAGTCATATACCAACATATTCTTCTATTGGTGGAAAATGGCATCATTCACTCTACGTCATTATATATCCAACTCTTTAACCCATATAGTGTAACTTCATTCGATCAACACATTACTTTCCATGAGAAAACATTTCGAATCACACCAACACACCCTAAAAGTTGAAAAAGAAACATTTTTTTCCAAAAGGAAATGATAGTTGCTTTGAGGGAAAACCTGAATAGGAAAGAGCTTAGTAATTCCCTTTTTTTCCAAAGCAGAAACGATCTCCTGAGATATACCAAGCTTCGATATCTCAAGCCCTTCATCATCCTCAGGCAAATCCGCCACCGCATATCCAGCTTTTAAGTACCCACGGGAGTGAAACCCTCTTACAGAAACCCCAAATTTACCATCAACCCAGTTTCTATTTCTTGAGGTATTAGCAGTACTAGCAATGGTAAAGCTGTTAAATTGGGTGTTTCCGGAAATGAACTTGTAGTCGCCGGACGTCGACGGCGAGAACAATAGATGCGTAAGGGCATTAAGAGCAACCCTTTTCGAAGCATGTAAAGAAGAAGACTTCTTCAACAGAACAAGGCTATTCATTTTATTTTTCCCTTCAAATATACCGAGAAAAGAGAGCAAAATGGTAGTATTATGGGAAGGGTTTAATTAGGGTTTATGAGAAGGACGAAAGAGGCGGGCAAAATGTGAAGGTGGTTAAGGTCCGATCCTTTGGCTTTGGAAAGCAGAGGCGTTGGAGATTTTTTTTTTGTTTTGAGTTAACAGCCAGCCAGAGGTTTGGGGATTAAGAAAGGGGTTTTGGTGTATGTATTGTGAAGGGTTTAAGAAGAGGAAGAGCACATAGTTGGGCTGGGCCTTGTTTTGCCTTAGAATGGACAACACATAGGGCTGCTCTTGCTTGTGTTATAGTCAAACAAGCCCAACAGAATTTGGGCTTGGAAATGTTTGTGAACATATAGGAAAAATTATGGCCTACTTTCAAATATATACAATAAAGTAAGGAAAGATTACACAAATCACATAGTATTTAGAACTAATTACATCATAACCCTACTCTCTTTTAAATTACAAAATTTTCTTAAATTTGGTGAAATACGGATACATCCCAAAACGTCTTGATACATCGCGTAAAATGATAGTTACATTGTGTAAAGTGATGTATCTGACGTCCCAATACATCACAAAAAGTGATGTATCCGACCGGAACATTGTGTAAAGTGATATATCCGACATCCTGATACATCACAAAAAGTGATCTATCTGACCGATACATCGCGTAAAGTGATGTATCCAAGAATAGGAGAGAGTGGGATTTTTATAATTTTTTCAAATGGTGAGAAATTTTAAAGAATATGATAAAATAAATTATGTATTTAGGTAATTTTTCAATAAATTAATGGGATAATTTCACAAATAACCACTATAATAAACTTAATTAGGCTCCTTAGTTATAGTTTGCATATTTATGGGTTGTAACTACAGTTTAAGCTGTCTCATTTGTATAATTCGCAGATAATTGAACTATTCTTGTATAAATTCATAACGAATTTATACAAACACAAATATCTGAACTTTAAACAGTTATACAAATTATATTATACAAAAGTTATACAAATTATATTATACAAATTTTGAATTATATAGACGTGCAAATTATACAAACTTAGACCTTAATTAACGCTAAATGTTAGTGGCGAATTGTAAATTAGCTAAACTATAGTTATGTTACTAATTAACTAATATATATTTATTTATTCACGTAATTTTCTCTAAAGTGTAATTACTTTACAATAAATATAGTCATTTTTCTATTTACAAAAAATAGCCAAATTTGGCCCAAGTCAGGTCATGGGCTCAAGACCATAAAGCTGTAATCGGACCAAGGCAGGTCATGGACTCAAAACTTAAAAAGCCTAAATTTGTCCAAGGCAAACCATTTTTACTTCTTTTTTTGAGAAAATTACGCGGATAAGCAAACATATACTAATTAATTAGCTAACATTGCTATTATTTGAATTAATTATGATTTGCGGCAAATATCTAACTGTAATTACAGTTTGAGTTTTGTATAATTCGTGTGATTATACAGTTGAGTTTTGTATAATTCGCGCGATTTATACAAATGTTGTGTGCGAATCAAATTATATAGAGAAATATCCAAACACTACAAATTGTATAGCAAATTATACAAACTTGTGCATGAATTGTATACTGACGTTATACAAACGTTGTACAAAAACTGCGACATGAGTAGCAAATTATACAAACGTATATAAATATTGCGCGAATTATACCAACGCTGTTATAACTATAGCTACAAATTTTAATTAGCAATCTATAGTTATGGACATAATTAAAATATTTTTGAGTGGCTATATGCGAAAATTCCCCCTTTTTTTTCTTTTGCAGCATTATTTTTTTTAAAAATAATAATTATTCTACTTTGTTTTTTGTTGCGTTTTGTTTTTTAAAAAAATTATAAGATTTTTTTTTCATGCAATTCTTTTCATCTATAATATTGTATAAATGGTGTATAAACATGTATACATAATGTACATACAACTGTAGTGTATATATAATGTATCGATATTGTATAAATAGTGTATAAACATGTACCAATATTGTATAAATGATGCATAAATATGTATATTTGATGTATAAATTTATATAGTATATATGTAATATATTTATATTGTATAAATGATGTATAAAATGTATATATATAATGTATAAATAATTATGTAGCATATATGTAATATATTGATATTGTATAAATGTGTATAATCATGTATCAATATTATATAAATAATTGTGTAATGTATCGATATTTATTTGACTATCATGCATTCTCGTCTTAATAAATAAAAGAATAAATAAAAAAATAAAACGACATAAATATTTATTTTTTCCACAAAAAAAGTGAAACAATTATTTTAAAAAATAAAAATAAATTTAAACAATGATTTTTTGCTCTTTAAAAAAATAATACTAATAATTTTTTTTCTTAAAGTAAGAAAGAAAATGGCCAAAGTAATGCAGTCGCTAAAATGGCACTACTACGACAAATTAAAGGCCATGGCCATGTTTTTTGAAAACAAAAATGTCAAATGGCTATAGGGTGTAATTAGCCCAAAAATTATCTAACTAGACAAAATTTATAACTTATTTATTGAAAACAATCACAGTTTATAAATATTATAAAAAGAATAATTTTTTAGTTATATAGTAAATTAAAGGCATCCTAAGTTAGTTTCTAACTTATCTCATAGTTAGGCCACAGTTTAATTACAAAACTAATTTTTTTTTTCTCTCTCATTCATTTCCATCACACACTTTCTCTCTCCAATTTTTAAATATTTTAAAACTAGATTTTTTATCTATCATCGATATTCCTCTTTCTTTGGTTCTTCCCGCTTCTCTCTCATCCAATTCCCTCTTTCTTTTTTTCTAAATTGGAAAAATCTTCTAAAAGATTTACACAACATAAGTATATATGCATTAAGTACGTGCAGTAGATACATAGTGTCTAGTGGCTCATTGTTGAATAATAAAATGGATTTACCTACGAAGTCTAAGAGAAAATGCAATGAATTGTTTCAAGACCGACTCAAATTGCTTTTTTTATTTATTGAATTGATCCCACCAGAACAAGATTCACTTGATTGATACATGTACTATACCTAGCAATTCAGCACAAAATTCAAGATATTTCATCGAATCATGGAATAAAGAGATTCTATTTGTCTCCTGAACTAAATTATTGGAGAAAAAATCATTTTCTGCTTGATTCCGCTTACTAGATTTCTCATCACATTACTTTAGATATCTTATTTTTGATACGTATCTTTTGCGATTTTTTCATATTTACGAATTTATTTTGTGTGTTGGATTTTTTTTTACAATCGTAGTAAGATTCAAAAAAATTATATTACAAACATATTATATTTCACGACCAAAAATGAATTTCATATTTGTCTGTATTCCAATCATCCAAACGTACAAATTTATAACAATAAGTAAGATTCTCAAAAATAAATATATTACAAACACATTGTATTTCACGACAAAAAATATATTTTTTATTTGTTTTGTATTCAAGAAGTATATTGTATTCAATATAGAATTTTTAGTATATTCAGTTAATTGTATTCTAATTCAATTTGTATTCCAATCATCCAACATACAAAATATCAAAACATTCAACCAATCAATATTTGTATTCCAAACAAATTACAAAGTAAAGATATATTTTGAATCTTAATTGTATTCTAAAATGTATCATGTTGAATATACAATTTCTCTCAAATCATTTATAATCACAATCAAAAGTATTTTGAAATAAAACTTTCAATTGCCGTATCTGAAACACTTTGAATTTGAAATAAAACTTCTTTGCTTTCAATACCAATTCAATATGAAATTAAACTTTGAATTTTTATTTCCAAAAACAAATTGAATTCGAAACTTATTCCAAATTAATTCACGATTCATCATAATTAAATTTAATTAAACTTGTGATTGCATACATGATCGATTATAGCTCGAAGATCATACTGGAATTCCCTACCAATTATATATTTCAATGATTTTTTTCGGTCAATTATCTCATACGGATCCAATTTTGTATTCAAAATCTTCTTCACTGATGTGGTCATGTGGATCTCTTTTTTTTTCCAGCAAAAATCTTGATCAATTGACTTGCCTTCTACGAAAAGGGAGGATCATCTATGGAGAATTCAAAGTCGCTAATAAAGGATGAGGAAGACAAGTGAAATAATCTCTGTACACATTAATTATCGCCTATTTTTGTCTCCTACTATTTAGCGTAAGTAATGATATATTTTCAGCACTATTTACCTAATTTAAGAGATTATCTCCTTTGATTTTCTCTAATTTGTTGTTTCTAAGTTGTATTCTATTAAGTTAAATTAACGAAAAAAATACATAAATCAATCCCATAGCAAATTAAAATATAGCTATTTTCAATAAATATTGAAAGTGTAGTTGAATAGTTCTATTAAATGCTAAAATGTGGTTGTTTTGAAATTTTCATCTATGTATCCGGGAGAAGGTGGGAGTGACCCCTGTGGCAGATAAGATGAAGGAAGCGAGACTGAGATGACTCGAGTATGCGTAGAGGAGGTGCGAGAGGCTAGTTGTAGGAGGTAGAGGTAGTTCGAAAAAGTATCAGGGAATGGTGATTAGATAGGACATGACACAACTTTATATTACTGAGGACATGACTTTAGATAGAAAAGAGTGGATGTTGCGTATTATGGTAAAAAGTTAGTAGGGGTAAAGTGTTGTCTTGCCTTGCAAGTGTTTAGGCTTGTTAGTGCCCTTCCTAGTACTAGTTGTATTGTTTATTTCTTATAGACTGTACACAACTTTTCTTTTTAATTAACGACTATGCTTTCTTCATTGTTTTCTTCTTCTTTTTATTTGGATTTGATGCAAATGAGCTGAGATTTTTTTGGGAAATAGTCTCTCTACCTCCACGGGGTAGTGGTAAGGCTTAAGTACACTCTACCCTCTTCCGATCGCACTGAATGAAATTTCACGAAATATGTTGTTATTATTGTTGACTAATGTAGCCCAAATATTTCTAAACCACATATACAAATTCAATTGTACTGTTTTAAGATTAAACTTTTGATTTCTGCGATGTGAGTTACTCTCCGTATCTCAAATTAGTTGATCACTTTCGCGTATATTAGCAAATCATAAATAAGAGGGTAGAACTTTACAAACAAGTGTGAGCACTTTTAAAAAAAAAATTAATTGCAAGGAGAAGATGAAAAAAATTAATTAAAGTATTTTTAATTTAGTAAGTTGATCAAATAAAATATAATAATAAGAAAACACAGTGCATGTGTGATAACCATGTAGAGAGTTGCATTGAACAAGAAACGGACAGGCGAAGCACATTGCATGATCGAAAGATTGTAAAAATGGGAGTCTGAAATAAGAGAAAGATACAAAGAGAAATGGGGGAAATAGCCTATAAACAAAGTTGTTGAGCTTTCTTTACTCTGCAGTCCTTGTATGAATATGAAAACCAAAAGCTACAAAACATTAGTCCAACAAAACAATCTTTATTTTATCCCTAGAAGAAAACATCCGTCAATTTCATACGCCCTTGTCTTTTCATTGCCGTCCCAATATTCTATTCTATGGATGGATTCTACTAATCAAATTAAATTATGTTTTTTTCCCTCTTTTTCTTCAGCTTCAAGAACCCCCATTTCACCTGCCAATTTCACTGGGAGAGTGAAAAATGAAGAGGTATAGGAATGGAGAAATATGGGATTTTGAGGAAGAAATGCAGCTTCTTGGAGATGGGTTTTGTGATCAGAGAGAAGTGATATTGGGATTGGATGGTGATACAACTTGTACTGTTTGTGTTTGTATGCCTCTTATCCCTTTTGCTGATGAATTACCCGATCCTCCTCCCATCCTCTCACGAGCCGTCGCTGGATGCTCCAATCACAACAGCGTGGGAGGTATTTTCTTTAGCGTCAAAAACACACGAGTATCACATTTTTGCGAGTTTTCTATCTGAATGTGTTTGCATTTCCTACCTACCAACTATTTATCAAAATATGACGAAAATTTATGGGCAAATTAAGTTGGTGCCTTTTGGTGATTGTATTCAAAACTTGGTCTAGTCAGCTTCGACACGTGTTTTGATAAATAGTCGGTGATTGTTTAGGTAGAAACACAAACACTTATAGTTTAGATATGAAACTCGCAAAAATGTGATATTTTAGGTGTGTTTTTGACCATTATCTCTTTCTTTATCTGTTGTTATAACTTGGAAACATTTTGATATATTATTGGGGATATATAAATCATGTATTGCAGCACTAATAGTGTTAATCACTGAAAATAATCTGTCTCCATAAGTTCCCTTACTTTAGATACTATTGTAATACCTACAGTGAAAAGACTGAAATTTTGGCTGACCATCACCATTATTGACTAGTGAATGGTGTGTAGTATGAAAGTTTCATTTCTAGGAACAACATATCATGATACTTTGTTTTTTATCGAGTTAAGAAAGTATATCCTGCTCTAAGAAAGGGAGTGTGGCCTGTCTATTGAGAGAATGCAGGAAAATTAGGAAAAGGAGTGGCTTCTGCCCCTAAATCGAATAGCTGGAACTATTTCGATAGCATTTTGTAAAGATATGACACCTGGACCTAACTCAACCCCAAAAGTTAGCTCATGAGGGGAGGTTTGTCCAAGTCCATACAAGGAGACCAATTTCCCGTCCCTCTACCGATGTAAAGATATAACACCTGGACCTAACTCAACCCCAAAAGCTAGCTCGTGAGGAGAGGTTTGTCCAAGTCCATATAAGGAGACCAATTTCCCATCCCTCTACCGATATGAGACTTCTTAACACATTTTCAATAAAAGATTTTTCCAAACGGATTATATTCAGTCCTGGGAAGTTAATGGTTGATTAAAAAGAGTGGACATATACCATGAAAGCAAAAACAAAAGAAGTTAAATTCCAGAGTTGTCTTGTGGTGAATAGAAGTCTGTTTGATGTTGAAAGGTATCGTCACGACAAATACTATAAACTACTCATGGCTCTCCACGGTTTAGTATATGGGAGGGGATATTTTTGTTCAATCCGAGGTTCATTTGTAACCCCCAAAAAAACCAGATCGCATGAACAACACATTGGAAGAAATGAAAGGAATATCTTATTGAGGTAATCTTATTTCTTTCGGAAATATGCGCTTCAACACTTGAACTTGCTATCCTAGAAAATAAAATATCAAGGAGATGAGACCATATCCTGATCCCTTTCTGTTTGAGGAAATGGACAAGGCAGATATCTGTTTGTGGGAGGGGAAAACAGTTAGCTTCAGTTTAAGGTAATAACTTTTTTCTTTCTATGTAGACACTTGCTAGTATGTGTGACAGGAAACTGTTATTCGTCTTCGTCTACTTTATTTAAGGATCAGTATTCTACTTCACATAGTTCTCAGTAAATTCTTTTTTTTACAGAAAGCTCCGCGAGGGATGCTCTAGAGCTAGTCATGGCTGATGCTCTTTCAAAAGCAGGCTCAACACGTTTCTGTGTGCAAGCTGTTTGTTTGGCTGTCTCTGGTGTCAACCATCCAACAGATATAGAACGAATAATGAACTGGCTTAGGTATGTTTTAAAAATTGGCGCTTTCTTATTGTCTTTCCATATCAATTTATTCATGTGCTTTACTGTGTGTGTCCAGCACTAGTGGCTTGTTTCTATATGCTGTGTTGCTAGTGTGCCCTCTGCTGCTACGAGGTGAAATGATGTGCTATTACAGACGAAATACTGTTCTCTCTGAATACTCAATTGTACCAAGGCTGTTTGAAATGGTTGGAAAATTTGAAAATTATTATATGATCTTTAATGAAAATTCTCTTGCTAGCCACTGAAGATGCATTGTATCGCCCTTTATCCTTCTTACTTGGTAATTGGAGACATGACTCCATGAGTCACCATTTGGCACATCATCTTGTGAGTTGTGACTGGAGAGTCTCTTTCATTTTTCTTCCTGTCTTCTGAACTTCTCATTGCTCTTTATTTGGATTCATCACACTGCTGTTTATCTGCTATATTTCATGATTTCTCTCTTCTTCGACTTCATATTTACTTTGGTATGTTTCCTTCCCCTAAATCTCTTTCCCTTAATTTCTTGTAGAGATATATTCCCCACCCATGTCCAATTCTTTGTTCAGAATGATGCTGTAGCAGCTCTTGCAAGTGGAACAATGGGAAAGCTTCATGGTTGTGTCCTTATTGCTGGTACAGGAACAATTGCTTATGGTTTCACTAAAGATGGGAGAGATGCTCGAGCTGCTGGTGCTGGGCCTGTATTAGGAGATTGGGGAAGGTATGCATTGCACGGCTTCACTGCATTTGTCATCTAATTTTCATGATTTAAAGTGATATTTCATCCTTTGGCTTCTTCTCCCGCACCTCGCAAGTCCATTGTCTACGGTGAATGTTTGAGAGCCAATAAAAGTTGTTGGTAGTGATGCTTCATTTGAGATATTTGGCTGACAACTAGATCACAAGATGGGCACTTTCATCTAAATTTTTTTTCTTTAGTTTGCTGCTGTCTCATATTCAAGATTAAAACATTCCTAGTGGAAGTTTCTCTGTTTGGTTACATCTTCCAAACCCATACCAGATTCCATTACCAATTGTCATTTTAAGTTTCCATTAGTTTATGCTGTCTCAATCTTTCTGTCTCTATAGAGCTCATTTTGTTTGATCCAGTTCGAGATATTTTGTTTTCTACATTTGTCCTATTGATTTACCTAGGCAGCAATGGCTTTCTAATTTTGTTGCTTGTTGTACTTTTCCTTTGTTTGGTTAAATTTAAAGGATCTATTTCTTGTTCACATGCAGTGGATATGGTATAGCTGCACAGGCATTGACTGCTGCAGTTAGAGACTATGATGGTCGTGGTCCATACACTGCACTTACATCAAGTATCCTAAGGAAGCTGGATCTTTCTTCTCCTGATGAGCTTATCGGGTACTTGGTCAAAACTTGAATCATTAATCTCATCAACTTCTCTTATGAGTCAGTTGTTCTTTTAAGTAATTTACTGCCTCAAAGACATGAAAAAACAGTAGATCATACTGTCAAAATTTGTTATCGAAAAGATGCATGCACATTTGTGGACATAATTCATGTTGTTAAAGAGTTTTTCTTTTTAAATGCATGGGGAACACATTTGAACTTGACACCTTGGATGTCAAAGGAACTATATTATGAAACATTCACCAGTTATCAAATTATACATGCATAGCGATGTTATATATTTAACTTTGCAAGCTTATGTTTATGTTGATTATGAGTTATCCTCGTCCAAAATATAATCCATTTTTTGATTAATCAAAGTATCATTTCTCATCTATAAAATTATCTAGCAGGGAAAGGAGTCCATGTGTCCCTTGGGTGTTTGCCAAATTGTATTTTCATGGACCCAGCACTTTGAAACATATATTAGAGGTTGCAATTTGATTCTAAATAGGACTCTGCATGCTCTAAGACAATATTCTTCATCAACAAAGTTTTCACTCCCATGGAGGCAATGTCGTAGTAACCTATTTGAGACTTTGAGTAAAATATAAAAATATAATCATGCTTTTACTCATCCATCCATTGCAGAGAAACTATGGGGGTCTCTAATCTCTTATTGGTTGATTTTCAATGCAATCATATATACTCATGTCTTCATTAGCCTGAAGAAAATTTCTTTCATAGGCATTATCCTACATCATGGATGTCGTTACTGATTTCTACATAGCCCTGAAGGGATATCTCATTTCTTGTTACATGCTTGTAACATATATACAGTATATATACCTATGCTCTTGATAGGCAGTTACTCTAAGCTTCTATTTGAGAATAATAGTAATACCTTGAACTACTAAGATCTTCTTGATATGTTTTTTCTGTTTAGATACTTCTATTGTTTTTCGTAGTTTCTTCATGGCGCTTATTGGATTTGTAGTCACAAGAGTTCTTTGGGTCAGAACATTTTTTTCATTAATTTTCAGGTGGACCTATTCAGATCCATCTTGGGCTCGGATTGCGGCTCTTGTTCCAGTGGTAGTGACTTGTGCAGAGGGAGGTGATGAAGTAGCAAATAAGATATTGAGAGATGCGGTTCAAGAATTAGCTTCGAGTGTTAAAGCTGTTGTTAGAAGACTACAGTTGTGTGGTGAAGGTATGCTGTCAATAAATTAAGTGATTGCAATGGGGCTGCATTTACATGATAATGTTTTGACATCTTTCATATCTAAATCTCAGTATGTGTCTGTGGTAGTCTCTCTGTATTTATTACCTCCAAGCACTGAACTTAGCCTTGAAAATTTTGGTAAATCAGTTGATATTTTTACTTCTTCTGAAAATATGACTTTCCAGAGAACCGTGCTGAAGTATTTTAGATATAACAGCACTTAAACCATGGTTTGATCTTTTGCTACTATATGCTTGGCTGGCATCGTGCCTATACGAGAGTCATTGTAAGAAGAGTGGTGCTGGAAAAAGGAATAATAGTGATCTGAAACAATTACACTTTTATATCTTCTTCTCGAGATTGCATAAATTAAATGTTTACAGGTTCAATTATTTTAGACTTTTCCAAATAATGGACTTCCACAATTATACGGTTGATTTTGGATCATGTAGACAATTGTATCATCTGATTGAGAATTGATGTCAAGCTAGTGGAATGTGTTTCTCCATCAGATTAAAGTTTATGTGGGAGTTGCCAAGGCCAACTTAAAGGTTTTTAAAGGGGAATAACTAGGATAATGTTTTGCTATTTCAGGTGTCAAATATTAGGAGTAAATGATATACTTAGTTGTATCTTTAAAGCTAAATATTAGTTATAACTTAAGCTTTCAAAAGAATCCCTCCAAGTCCTAAGAAAATTATTAACAAGATATGTTGGTATGACAATACATGATAAATACAACAATAACATACTCAGTGTGATCCCATAAGTGGGGTCTGAGGAGGGTGGGGTTTACGCAGATTTTACCCCTACCTTGGGAGAAAGTTCTTCTTTAATTTAAAGTGTGATGTATAATTTATTTGAAAATGCTGGGTGATTTATCAGGTCTCAATAAGATTTATCAAGATGTAGCATGCTCGCGAAGTCATTAATACTTGTTGTTCAGTGGCAATCCAGTGTGCTAAGAAATTGTGTGCCTTAGTTGACTTCATTATTAAAAGCTCTTTATTTTCCCCAAAGATGTTCCTTTTTATTGCATCGTCAAACTTGTCTTACCTCATCATTTGTGCAAAATTGTCTACAGGCGTGACTAACAAGTTGATTTTTGATTTAAATTCTCTGTAGATGGAAATGATCCATTTCCTCTTGTTATGGTTGGAGGTGTTCTTGAAGCCAACAGGAAATGGAATATAGGAAGAGAAGTAATTAACTGTATATGCAAAGACTTCCCTGGGGTTCATCCTATTTGTCCAAAGGTAAGCATATTTCCCTCAATAACGATCAATATAGTTTCTCATATTGAAAAATAAAAAGGTTAAACTTCACCAAAAACGCTATTCTGGAATGTGAGAAATGTTAACTGGTTCTGCGAACATTGCACATCACTAGGCTCACTGCCTAGAAGTGTCTTTCAACAAAATTGGTCATCTCATTTTCTCAACTCTTTGTAATTAGGTGGAACCTGCCATTGGAGCTGCTTTGCTTGCTTGGAACTTGTTGGCTAGATATAGTCGACAAGGGACTCTGAGAAGTGAAACCTATTCTTCTTAAGAGACTTGATCAATTGTACAGCAACAGCAGTAAGGATGAATGGAAGGTTATTTCAGCATATACTCCACAAAGGAAAATATTTGTGTTGTTTTTTCCATTTTTGTTATATAGATTCTTCCTCTTGCTTAGGTTCAGCTTCTTTTTCCCAGTTAGTGGGAATGGTTTGACTATGTACTGAGTTGCTATTAGTTAGATAAAGTTTAAGTCTTTGCTTATCATTTGTTGTATTCTAACCCTATTTTATACTACAAAAGTTATGTTACCTCCTCCCTGTTTCTCTTTTCCTACTCTCCAAATGACTGAGAAGTAGGAGTCTTGTCTTCTTTTTCTTTATTTGGAGTAATGAGGTATCAGTGTGTCTATCGACACTATAAGCACAAATTTGGCGGAATATATTGACATTCCCTTAAACTTGAAAGTATATTTCATTTAAACATGTTTCAGTGTTCGAATATTTGATAAAGCGTTTTTACTACACTTTTGGCTCAAGTTTTGGAAAAAACTTTTGCATGTGTTCTCAAGTGTCCATTATGTTAACTATATAAAACATGTCACATCTTTAGTTATACACATCAGCCTCAATTGGAACAAACATACAAAATTTCAGATTATTTTGGACAACATGTTACACCAAGCTGCATTTTGCCCTGATGGGAGGTTCAGTTTTATAGTTCATTTGACCAGTGAAAATTCTGATTTAGATTGACATTGTGACATGCGAAGATGAATAAATTTGACAAATACATGGCATGCAAACTGAAAGTCCATGTTGCCTTGTGAGTTATGGACACATGAAATCATCACGCGCATTAGAAGTTTTTGAAATGTTTTCTTATTCGTCTTCCACTTTTCAATCGCATTTAACTAGACGCACTATCTGTATGTGGGCAAATCATAGGTCTCAAGAAAGAGCTCGATACGAAAAGGGAATGAGGTCAATAATCCCCATCCATATTATTATTCTCGATTATAAGCACAATGATAATGAAGTTGTCACTCATCAACCACGAATTATAGGACAGCCTTCAGCTAGTCTTTTTATGCTCTATAAGAAGACCTTTGCAGGAGAGAAAAAGACATCTCATTTTTTCACTTATAATACACAATGCTTATTCAAGAGCTAAATTAACTATCTTTCTTGCTTTGTTCCAAGTGCTTACATTACTAAGCTTTCTTAGTTTTTGTTGATAGAAAAGATCTTTTTTGCTTCATTTATTGATCTAGACAAAAAAGAAAGAAAACTTGATTGAATCTAATTCACTTGCCTTTAATCTTACTTTTACAAATCTAACTTAATTTAGGTGCACTAGAAAAAATAGAGGTTCATGTTTCTTTTTTTTAACATTTGAAATTGTCTCTCAGAGTTAGATTGTTGAGGATGTTAACGATACCTTCCCTTCTCTGATTTTCTTTGCCAGCTACATGGCTCAAAATCTGAAAGAAGTCTTCAATGGGAGGGTGGGCATAAATACCGAAAAATTGAACTACCAAATTTATTCTATTTCGGTATTTCAATTTTTGATTCAGTATCGATTCATATTTTTTTTTTTGTAACTTCAGTTTTTCGATCGGTTTTTGATTACATGATTTATATATTTTGGTTAGGGGTGTACATGGAACGGGTTGATTCGGATTTTTTACAAACCAAACCAAACCATTTGTGTCGGGTTATTAAATCTATAAACCAAACCAAACCAATAAAAGTCGGATTTTTCGATATCAATTTTTCTCGGGTTTTTCGAGTTTCTCGAGTTTTTCTTAGTATCTAATAAAAAGCACAGAGCAGTGCTTCTTTAAAAGAGTTCTAGTACAAAATATCAACATATAAGATGAAGACAAAACACTGTTTGAAGTTTTAACTTTATAATATAACTTTAAAAGATGGACTTTTTTTATATATTATTTAGATGGGCTTCTCAAGCCCAAACCTAAATATAAGAAAGAAAACAAAAATTATGAAAAATTTTAAAAATATATTTATAAATTACATTTTAATAAATATTTTTATGTATAACATAATTTAAAAGTAGTATATCTGTAATCGGGTCGGTTTGAGTTCAGTTTGACTTTCTTTAGTTAAAACCAAACCAACTCTATAATAGTCGGATTTTTTTTCCAAACACCAAACCAAGTCAAACCAAATCACTAGTCGATTTTTTTTTCCGATTTGGTTCGATTTATCGGTTTGGTGCGGTTTATCGGTTTGCCCTGTTCATCCCTAATTTTGGTATTTCGGTTTAACTGAATTTATACACTAGTATCCTATAATTAGATACTATTGGTAATTTAGTATTACTACAAATTACATGGCCCAGCCTTTTCTACAAGGTGTTTTTAGGATAATTACAGTAGATAGCCATTAAGTTATTTGAATTATCAAAAAAATAGTTAATTGGTGTATATTTATATATATTCAGTGTATATTCATGTATATTCGGTGTATGTTTCATGTACAGAATGTATTATACTATATATTCAGTGTATAACTCATGTATAAGTAATCTATAGTATATAGTCAGCGTATACTTTCTATGATTTTTGGCCAGCTATATTATATAGTCATTGTATATTTTCTATGATTTTTGGCTAATTTTTTATATAAATAAAACATAACTATATTTGTTGTAAACTAATTAGTTTATTGTATATATTTGAAATTGTCGTTTGCGCTTAGGTTTTGACATTTGAGTTTTGAATTTTGATTCCAACCAGCCGCAGGCCGGCACTCCGCAACCTTCTCCATTTCCAGCAACTTGCAAGCTGCAACTGTTACAGTTAACGATGTCGACAATTTCAATTTTCAGGCTTCCCGCCGTTCAGCGGCCGCTGTCCAGCGTCGTCCAGCAAACGCCGATTGACCATTGAAAATTTGAGCAAAAGGTAGTTAGGAGAGCTTTATTTGAGATGATAATTTTAGTTTTGTTGAAAAGGAAAACTTTAAAAAGTTTATGAGTAAAAACCAATCTTTGTTTCGGATTTTTTCTCGTAGAACAATAACAAGGGATTTTTATGAAATCCATAATGAATTGAGACTGAATTTGAAGAAGTCTTTTAGAAAAATACAATCAAGAATTTGTCTTACAACATATACATGGACCTAGTGCAAAGAATCAATTATATGAGTTTGACTGCTCACTTTATTGATAGGAATTGGATGCTTCATAAAAGAATATTGAATTTTTATCCTATCACTAGTCATAAAGGTGAGCATTTGGTGGAGTCTATTAGTAATTGTTTACTTGATTGGAACATGGACAATGTCTTCACAGTTACTTTTGGCAATGCTTCTTCAACTAATGCCCCAATTATAGAATGTCTAAAAAGTTAGATATGTGGGGAGCTACTCTGATTAATGGTAAGCATCTCCACGTGAGATGTATGATTCACATATTTTATCTAATTGTGCAAGATGATTTAAAATAAATTGGTCCTTCTATCAAACGGATAAGGTAAATGGTGAAATATGTTAGATCATCTTCTCCAAAGACAAGAAATTTCTTGAAATGTGTTGAAATGCAAGATAAAATGTGATAAAATGTTATTTTTAGATGTATCTACTAGGTGGAATTCCACCTATTTGATGTTGGACACGGTAGAAAAGTTCGAGAAGGCCTTTGAGAGGCTTGATTTTTATGATGGTAACTTTAATTCTTATCTTGCTATTGGCATTTGTGAAGATAGAAGTATTGCAGGTTCAGTCCAAAATGATGATTGGGTTAATGTGAAGTATGTCACAAAGTTTCTTGAATTTTTTTATGAACTCACATTGAAAGTTTTAGGTTCACAATATGTTGCTAACAATGTTCATTTTGAGGATATATGTGAGTTTGATGCATATTTTAAAGAGTGTATAATAAGTGATAATATTGATTTGCGTAAAATGACTTTGGCGATGAAAGAAAAGTTCAAGACTTATTGGGGTACTCCTGAAAAGATAAACAAAATAATTTTTATTTCTTCTGTATTTGATCATCGTAATAAATTTGCGTACGTTAGTTTGCTTTTGAAAAATTACTTAGGAAAGAAAAGAGAAATATAATATACAAAGAGGCAGAAACTTACGTCAAGAAATTATTTGCGATCTATGTAAGTATTCAAAAGGTTCTAAGAAAAAATCATCTTCATCTAGATACACTTCATTTGACTCATCTGATTCATCTACTTGTGGTCTTGCTCAATTTGTGAAAATAAAATCTTTGAGAACTAAGTATTACATGAAGAAAAAAAATGAAAGATTTTGAAAGTTTAGACACTAAATCTTAGCTGGAAAAATACCTTGCTGAAGACCAAGAGCCTGAATCTGAGGATTTTGATATCTTAATTTGGTGGAAAGTTAATTCTCCTAGGTTTTCTATACTTTCATAGTTGATTCGAGATGTATCACTATTCCAATGTCGAATGTGACATTGGAATGTGCATTTAGCGTCGGTGGTCGTATTCTTGATCCATTTAGAAGTTCATTGACTCCCAAATGTGAGCAATACCTTATTTGTATTTAAGATTGACTTAGACAAGAGACTAATCCTATTTATATTGAAGAAATTGGAGTTTATTGAGAAAATTGAACTTGATAAAACTTCGTATTTTTTATTTGTTTTCACAAAAAATAAAATATTTAGTCTGTTGTATGACATATTTGATTTTATTATTATTAGAGATGACAAATAATGGAAGACTCTTGCATTATTGATCTATGATTACAGTTTTCAAGTATTTAGTATGTAGTGGTGAGTTAAATACGTTATTTATTTGATTATATTTCTTTTTTTTTAATCTTAAAAGTAATATTCTAACTTTTGATTTTATCTTAAAGGTTCAAGTTTAAGTGGTCAAGACAATAAATGAGGACATATAATACTAAAATTTTGTTATTGTTGGCACTTGGCAGTAGTCTCATGGAAAAAACTATATTGTTGCTCATTGCTGTTATTGTTATTATTGGTGGAAAATTTGGTGTGATTTGGCTACTGCACTTGAATTTTGTTACTGTTAAAATATTATTGTTTTGTAGTTCTTTGCATTAACTGTTGAGTGAAGAACTAGGGGTGGAAAACTGTGTTGTTTTTCTGCTAATGATATATGTTGGTTTTTTTGAAAAATTGATATGCATTGCTAGTGTAATGAGTGAAAAACTCATAAATACACGTGGTGTTGTTGTTACTTGTTAGATTGTCACTGTTGTTTTGTATAATAGCATGGTCATTCACTCATTTGTGTTTGCCTACTAGTAACAATATTCATTATGGGATAAGTTATCTTACCTTATCCCATAATAACTAATTTCAGAATAATTAATCCTAAAATAACTTGTTTCCAACCAAACGATCTCTTAGTCTATTAAGCAGTAACAACCTTACTCATTAAGTTGAAAAATCAAACATAAAAAGTCATAAAAGGTAAAATCTAAAAAAAAAACCATTAAACAGATCCATAATAAAAAAAATTGAATTTAATAGGCCAAAATCGAATCGAACCAAATTATGAAGTCAAATTGAATCAAATTAATTCGATTCGATGTTTGGTACAACAAATTCAGTAACTGAAAAAATAAAAACATCGAAATCAAAACCAAATGTCCACCCCTATACCATAGTATCCGATGAGAGTTTTTTGGGTGTCTTAAGGTGGAATTGGCCCAACATAAATCTAGTACAAAAATCAAAGATAATGATAAACTTTTTTTTCTAATAAAATAGGAAATGTTTTTATTTTCAATATTTTTTTCGAATTAAAGAAGGATAAGTATTTGCTAATAGAATCGTTGATTTTAAAGTTAAGACAACAATTACAATGACATAAAATACAAAATATTATTAACGTACCCACATCACAATTCAATAAAGTGTTTGGGGTTAGAAAGGAAAATAATAAAAACAATGGAAAAGGGCCAAAAAACACTCCTGGACTATTTGAAAAGGTTGAAATATACCTTCATTCAGGTCTAAAAATATCTCTCAATCCATCTTTTTGGTCCATTTTTACTCCTAAAATTAACAACCATTTATTTTATTTTTATTATTATTATTAAGTATTAGTTGTCATCTTTCTATTGAACAAATTTAAATTCAAACCCATCTTTTTTCTTCTACCCGCCCCGATCTATATCCATACTCCATGTCCAAACCCAAATAGAAGACCCATTAAAAATAGAAGATAATTATCTCTCTTTCTCCCTTAACCTTAATATTAGCCTCTTTTCTTCTTTCCTCTTTGACCGGAGATGGTTTGACATGAGATGCGTTGATGTATAGCCGAAAATGTGACCGGAGAAGGTACGATTACACCGGAAAAGTGAGATGATTGCTTGCCGGAGTGGGAGAGAGTAGAAACAATGGAGAAAGAGAGGTTTCCTGTGATCGAAGAGAAGATAAATGAGAGAAAATGGTGGCCATTATTGGTGCTGTCTGGTTGGTGATTGGTGAGAGTAATTTGGCAAGTGTGACAGAATATTTGTGTTAATTATTATATGAATAAACTCTACTCAAGCGAAAAGAATTAGTATCAACATTAGCTTAATCTTCTAATAATATGCATTACTTCATCTGTATCAATTTACGTGGTATTGATATAAATTTAAAGAAGGATCTTCTTATAGGGAAGAAGAAAAGAGGCTAATATTTTGGTCAAGAAAGAAAATGAGATAATTATCTTCTATTTCTAATGGGTCTTCTAATTGGGTTTGGGCATGAGTTATGGATATGGATCGGGGCGGGTAGGATAAAAAAATGGGTTTGAATTTAAATTTGTTCAATAAAAATAAAATAAAAGGCTATTAGTTTTAGGAGTAAAAATGGACCAAAAAGGTGGACCGAGGGATATTTTTAGCCCAATAGCTGAATGAGGGGTATATTTAAACCTTTTCAGATAGTCGAGAGACATTTTTGATCCTTTTCCGTAAAAACAAAATAGGAAAATTTATATAGATATACTATATTAAGAAAATATTTATCATTTATAACAATAACATTTTTTTCACTGGACATTTATAATACAGTTTTAATACATATTAGCGAAATAGTTTATAAAGTACATATAATACAAGGTTTATACACTTTAATACCTTTATAATATATTTTATCAATTTCTTACCAAAGAGGCATGATATATTTTAAAACACTTATAATACTTTTAATACATATCAGATTTATCATAGTATTGCTATGTATTATTATAAATGATAATAAATAAAAAATATCACTAAAATCATTAATTATTTATTAAAAAGTGTTCACCCAAATAATTTTTTGAACAAAATACTTGGGGATGAATTCCAGCGTTTGTTCGCTAGGGTTTAAAACAGGTTTTATTGCATAGAACACACACAAGAAAGCCAAGCATTAGGTTTTCTTTAGGGGAAAGGAAATCAAAGTGTTTGAGAAGTGATTTCAGATGCCCAAAAATGTCTGAGTATTTGCCACAAGAAGTATTGATTGAAATCTTTGTAAGATTACCCTTAAAGTCCATCATTGAGTGCACCAGCAGATGCAAATCATGGTATTCTCTCATTACTAGCCCTAATTTTATCATGATGATCAGTTGCTAGTACGTCATTGCTCCAGTAAAAGAAACTTATATTGCTTTATTCGACAATGAAATTTTTTATCGTTATGTCCAATTTGATGTAATATTGTTGGTAGTTGTAACGGGCTTTTGTGCCTTTCTGATGACCTGTGTAGATATTGGAACGTTTTCTATCTTTGGAATCCATCGATAAGAAAGTCCGTAAAACTCTCCAAACCAATTTTTAACATTTGAGACACATGGTCCCTTTGACCATACTGTTGGTAATGACTATAAGGTGGTAAGAATAGTACACATTGACACCGGTAATGATATTCATAGTGTACCACCGTATGTTGAGCTTTATAAGTTGAGCACTGGTATTAGTCATGTTGCTCTGTGTTATAAATTGTATGAGCAGATACCGGGAGATTATGTGAATGAGGCTTGCCATTGGGTTGCTGGGAAATGGAAACAAGGAGAGTCTTGTAATATGATGATTGTTCTGTTTGATATGCAGGACAAGACGTTCAGGGCGATGATGGTACCCCGAGTAGTTTAGTTGTGGTTTTTTGGTTTTGTGCGGATTGGTTCAAACTTTTTGTGTTAGAGGAGTCACTTTGTTTGGCTAATCGTTTGTTTGATGTTTGGAGGATGAAAGAGTATGGTCATCCAGAATCATGGATGAAATAATTCAGCATCAATAGCCACATTACATTCAATGTTGGTGTTGTTGATGAATTTTTCTCGATGTTTCATGGTGGTCGTCAGCATCAGGTTGCTCATTTCTTGGTGGAGCCAGTAGCTTCAAGGAAAAATGGTCAAATTTTGTAGAGAGCGGACAATGGATTCTTGGTTTCATATGATAACGCAGTTGAAAAAAATTGAGAATCTTGGCATTTGCAATGCTAACTTCTTACCGTATCACGATGCACTTTATGTTAATACTTACAAAGTGAGCCTTGTTTTACTTGATAAACGGAGAAACTATTTTTATGGAGACACTAGCTGTGAATAGTCCACCTAAAGGTGGGAGGAAAGTCAAATGAATAGTGCTATTTCTTCCTCCTTTGCGCATACTTGGATTTTTGTACATGTCAATTTCTTGCAACATGACATTGTTTTGCAGGTTTCAGGCTGACATGGGAACCTCCTTTAACTTATTTGGAAGGTCAAAGTTTCTTAAAGGATTCAGGAGTGCATGAAAAATTTTAAGCTCTTGGGTATCAGAACTCTTTCATTAAATAGAGGGTGTGAATCTAATCTCTTGACTACTACTAGGTAGATGTGTTTGGGATTATTACACTTTCAAACCTTTGTATTTTTTTTCCGGAAAAGCCGTAAAAAAGGAACTCCTAAATTTCAACTTAGTGTCTGTTTGGCCCAACTTATTTTAAGCAGCTTATAAACTGTTTTCAACTTATAAGCTGCTTTAAATAAGCTAAGCCAAACATATTAATTATTTTTTTTGCTTATTTTAAGCACAAAATGACTTTAAGTTAGTCAGTCAAACACTCAAAAAAGCTGAAAACAATTTATAAGCTAATCCAAACGGGCTCTTAGTGTGTAGGTTCTTCAAAGCATCTATTATTCCTTTCGAGTCAAATCACTCAAAAAAAGGGGCAAGGTAGGATGGTAGACCACATTCTTCTTCCATATTTAGCCAACCACCACCAAAGTACCAATCCAAATAGATTGAAACATGTCTCATAATATTTGGTCAGCTAACAATGCAAGGGGTGATGATCCATATCTTCTGCTTCATTCTCTGGTAAATACCACTGATACATAATACACCTACGCTATAATATACTGTATGTAACATATTTTGGTGTTATGGATTTTAGCATACGACATTTGTTCCTTCGTATACTGTTTGTATCAACTGCTACGTGAATAATAGATGTTTATTATGTATACTCGTATTTTTATGCCAAGTCTATCATCTTCTTTGGCATACTGACTCTGTTGTAGCTTATGAAGGGAAAAGTAATACTTCCTTCCATGTATCCTATTTCCCATAAAAATCAGTGTAAAAAGATTATGCAGGTCCTGTCTAAGCCAATTGTGAATCCTGATACTCAGTTAAATTGTTTCAAGAATTAAGGATCCACCTTTAACCTCCCATAACTAGTAGAATGAGAAAAAGCGATAACAGGCACATGCGTATTGAGAGGATGGATGCATTATTATGAAAAGTTGGATCTAAGATATAAATTTAATTGTTTGACCTTTAGGTTCTTATCATTGAACCTATCAAACTTTAAATTATAAGTCCAAAATTAATTCTTATTTTTTAAAATAGTATATATATTATACACACACATATACACACATTTGGCTCAACTATATAAAAAAATTATAATGATTTAGGAATTTCCAATCATTGCATTATGTGATACTTTAGTGGGCTCACAAATTTATATTTAAGTATATCTTTTTAAAAAAATATAACATTACTATTATAATCTAGGAAGGGAAACATGGGTTGACGTGAATCCACGGAAGCTCGTTGATACACCCCTGGATAAAGGATCTCCATATCTAAATCCTTTTAACTGAGAAGTCTTCAGAACCACCATTAATAATAAGAGATGTAATTTGGGAAATAGATATTCAATGTAATAATGAAAGTACATGCGAGTTAGCTTTGACATCACCATTATTAGAAAAAAAAGACATAGTGGTACGTAATTTGATCCAAATCCCATTTGCCTCCAAATTCGTGTCCTTCATTACCCTTAATAAGTAATTCTAGTTTAGAGAGGGCTGGTGTCACGATCCGAGACTATCCCCCTAGACGCGACACAGTCCTTTGTGTCACAAGTGACTCCAAGCTAAACTCATGGCATGACTTGACACTAAGATTAACATGAAACAACTTTAGAAAATAACTGAATGCGGAACTAAATTGAAATAGTCTAACATATCTATAGACAAATATCTGATTATACATAGGCGAAATCTAACTGACTGTTTGAAAAGCCTCTACTAATATGAGTTGCTAGGTTAAGAGTAACACCCCTCAAAATTTTCCCTAAGATTCGGGCCTTCTTTGTATACGTGTGGGGCCCATCGTATTTATTTCGAAGTATGTGATTGAGTTAAGATGAGACACTGAGAAATTAGGAGCGTTGGAGGTGATGTTGGGTCATTGAGGACCCCTAGGACCGAGCTAAGTCCAAGAGATCCATTGTGGCTAAGTTTAGGACGAGTTCATGTAAGGGTCGACTTTTAACGACCCTATCTTTTGAAAGGCGTCAATCTGGGTGGCCCACGACCTATTAAATTAAAGGTCGTCGCGTCTTCTTTCCAACGCCACCAAGAACGTAAATTTTGGAGTTCGGAGTCAAAAGATATGACTATCCTAAGATGAACTAGCACGACAGGAATTTCATTTTTTGGCCTGAGTTGCAACTGCTGGGGAAATGGCCTTGGCGCTGTAAGGGCGCGACGCGCCACTATCGCGCCAGAAACATGCCTCAGTAGTTTGGTCCCTGGCGCGACGCGCCACTAAAAGTTGTACAGGGTTTTTCAGGCCAAATTTCTAGAACCCAAAAAATTTGGCCTTGGCGCTGTAAGGGCGCGACGCGCCACTATCGCGCCAGAAACATGCCTCAATAGTTTGGTCCCTGGCGTGACGCGCCACTAAAAGTTGTACAGGTTTTAGGCGTGATTGGCCTTGGCGCTGTAAGGGCGCGATGCGCCACTATCGCGCCAAGGGCGTTTTAGCCTATTTTCAGAACTTTTGAGGAGGGGCAATTTGGGAACTTACCCAAATTATATATATGTAACCCTTGGTCTTTTGGGAACCCATTTGGCAGCCCCCACTCTCTCTCTAAAAAGCCCTAGGAGCTTCTCTCTCTCTCTCTTCTTCATCTTCTCCATTTCTAACAAAAAGAGTCCAAGAGCTTCACGATTTGAGTCCCCCATTGAAGACCCAACATCAAGGTTTCTTCAAAGTCTTCAAACAAGGTATGTAAGGCTATCCAAAACATGGGCTAAGTTCACCCATGTGCCCCATTCTTGCTTGAGGTTGGATATTCATGAAAAATAGAGTTCTTGGTATGGTGTATGTCTATATGAACTTTGTCTCCTATTTATATAATGCTATATGTGTTGATGTTGTTGAGCCAAGAAGTCCTTAAATTCCTTCATGATTAGTATGAATTGATGGAGATGAATTGTTGTTATGTTTTGTTGACCTCTTTAGCCATGTGAATATGTTGTTTAAGTCAATTTCCTTAAATGCGCTATTCTATTTGAATGGTTGAGTTGAAGTCATAGAGTTGTGTTAAATCTTGAGGAGATGTCATAAATGTTCATATAGAGGAGGCTTGATTGAGTTGATATGAGGAAGGAATTGGCAAGTGGACAAGGTCCTAAATGAGACTTGTCATTATGCCTCAATTGAATTGCAGATGAGAACCGAGTTGATGAGGTGGTATTGTACCACATGAAACTAGCCGTGAGGGCTTGTTTGAGATGATTTGAGGAGTCTTATGAGCATAGAGTCATGGGAGGAGTATCGAGCACCGAAGCGGGTGAGAGTATAGTCCATACTCGAACCCCAGAAACTACGCCGCCAACGTAGGTAGGGATGGAACCGTTAAAGTCGGATGCTTCCCGAGGGATTGAAATCGTTAAAGTCGGATGCTTCCCATGGGATCGAACCGTTAAAGTCGGATGTTTCCCATTTGTATTGTCCTGAAATGATAGGACTTGACTAATCGATGGTACTCATGATTAGAGAGGCGTTCATACCCTGGCAAGGTATGGATGGACGTGGCAACAACGTCGGATTGTTGTACTATCACCGGCTCATAGGTGATGGTTGTCGGTTAAGAGAAACTCCCATTTAGGCCTTGTTAGTGCTCCGAGTCAGTTGAGTTAAGTGGCTTATGAGTTAGTCCTGTCTAAACTATTCTTGTTGGACTTAGGACATTGAGTGAGTTGTGATGTATACATGTATGAGTTGAGGTCCTGAGTTGATATTGATGTTTTCTTAATGTGGTTTCATCCGGCCATTTTACATACTCGTACATTCCATGTACTGACGCCATTTGGCCTGCATCGTTTCATGATGCAGAGACAGGTACCAGAGATCATCAACCGGCGCTCCGTTGAAGATCCACATACACTTCCAGCCAGTCGGTGAGTCCTCCTAGTTCCCGGAGGATATTGGGCCTTCTTGTACAGTTTTGTTGTCCCTTCTTTTATTTAGATTGTTGGTAGCCATGGGCTTGTCATTGGCACCTTTTAGACTTAAATAGAGGCTTCGTAGACTGGAGTGTGGGGAGGATTAAACTGTTATCTTGAGGAGTCTTAATTTACTATTCCTGTTGGGTTGTAAATGTTTAGCCTTCGACCCTTATAGTATGAAAAGTATTTCATTAATTGAGTTCCGCTAAGAGAATGTGAATGAATGAATGAGTGACTGGACCAGGTGGTTCGCTCGGAGGTCAGAAATGGCCTTCGGGTGCCTGTTACGTCTAGAGTACCCTTCCGGGGCGTGACATTAAGCACCTAGCTAATTCCAACTGTCTGAAACGAAAGTAAATACTGCAAAGAAACATAAGGGTTGTCCTCGGAAAAATGAGGACTCACCAAGCAAGCTACTGCACTAATCAGAGATAGTACTAACCGCGACCCGAATGCTGAACGTCCGAACCTATAGTTCAAACAATATAGGTAGAAAGTATTTGGTCATTACTTTGAATGTATTGAGTATAAGGTATAAGCATAATAAACATGATAATTGAACATGCTGGGCTATACAGATATGCTGATGCAATGACCAAGTAAATAACATGAATACTGAATAAGCGGTACTAAAATACTAAAATATTTAGTCATGCAATAACTGAAAAAGACTGATTGTGGGAGATACTAAAACAACATATAACTACATGGAGTTTGATGTATAATCCCTACTAAAAGTGCCAAATGTACTTTGCTGGGCTACATAGGTTGATCTGAGCTAATGTGGATCCACTATGCTAATGTGTATAAAGACTAAGGATCCATCCTCAACTGACGGGAAGCCCCTTAAATTCTACTGTGGCACATAGTTTTAGGACCTAGAAATTTCTACTAAAGGTTCACGGACGCTGATCAAAATCCTTCATCCCTCACTCCGCTCGATGCTAAGTATAACTCCCATGAAAATATGAAATAACTGAACATTAATAATTTGATAATATTGACTTATACTGATAGACTGAAAATATTGAGTATCTCATAAATCATGATAAACTGATAATATCTGAAAGACACTTTATCTGAAAGCATCATAAAATTATGAAACCTAATTTGAAACATGCTTCTAAAATCACATAATTCTAAGTAATGAAAATACTTGTATACTAAGGGTCCATGAAAAATACCATTGAAAGCATAGAAATAATTAAAACTATGCAATTGAAGATTAATCATGAAGAAGAACTGAATTCAATAAGAACTCATGAAAATCCTAGAAATTCTAGGTTTGGAGAATTCGTAAACTTGAGAAATCTGAGGTTTCTTTGGGATTCAATGGGTGAATGGGAACCCATTGACAAAATTCCACATACATGGACTGAAGAACCCTAACTTGAATTCCTTGAATGTAGCCTTGAAGCTTGGAACCCTAATTCTTGCTTGAGAGAAAACTTGAGAGAGAAAAAACTTAATTTGGAGACTTACGTGTGTAAGAGGGGTTTGGGCCTACTAAGAATCCCTCAATCCCACTTAGAATAGTCCAAAACATTTAGTATAGGGATTAAAATAATGAAAAACAACCAAAATGATCCTGATTCAAAATTGTCGGAGGTCATCTATGGACATCATCTACGGCCCGTGGTTCTAACTACATGCCATAACCTCCTGTCTGTAGAAGTCATAGGGAAATTCTTGATGAGTTTCTGAAGTTTCGAATTACGAAATGCATCTTATGACCCATAATCTATTTCACGATCTGTACTGTCTGTTCGTAAAAATCAACAGGAAGAATGAGTTTTAGAACTTTGATGATGAGCACGTAGGTTTGGTCATGGAAGCTCTTTCTCACAAGCGAGGTGAAGTTACTGACATGGGCCCTGTTCCTGGCAACATGGGAAGGACTAGAATATGTCTGACATGTCCTTCAAGAGGGCTAGTCGGCTATAGAAGTGTGTTCAGCAGTGACACCCGTGGCTCTGGATTTATGCATCGGGCTTTTCTGAGTATACTTTTCAACTTATCTTTACTACTTTTCCGACAAGTTTATCTGACAATTTCTCCAATTTCGTGATGTGCACATTATAGTAGGATCTCCATGCCTATTTATATAACGATAGCAGAAACTGCCAAAAAAGGTAACTATGTGCTAGAAATATGTGGATGTGAGTGTATCAGCTCAGCTCAGTTGAACTTTGTAATCACACATTCTTGTCTGGTATTAGATGGTTCCAGAAATTACATGGGTGTTACAAATGTACCCCTATTTATATCCCTGTTCTTTCTTGGAATCCACCTTGGGTAAACCATCCCCCTTTTTCTTTCTTAATGTTATCCTCTGTGCTTTTGGTGAGCTGAGGTTCTTCATGGGCCAGTTTTATCTTTGACAGGGCACCGGGAACTTGCACTCTTAGTCCCTCAGATATTGACATATTCTAATTTTGGTCCTTGTGATAATATGACTAAGCATATTTAACATTTAATTAATACGTGTCCTTCTGGCCCTTCCATATAGGGAATATGGTACATTTACACTATTTTAAGAACATATTACCCTCATAATACATGGATATTAAATTATGCAATAGTTAACATAGCTCTTTGTCCCTCAAATATCGACATATTCTGATTTTGGTCCTTGTGATCTGCTCATTTGTCTATTAACGTTTGATTTCTGCATTTGATTACTACTTACATTTGTTGGGTCGGTTTACTTTGGGTATCCTATTTATCTATAGTAGTTAATGCTCCTTTCTTTCCGGTCTTTCCTACCCTGACTTTCTCGCTCTCATTATTCATATTTTTATATTATTTTCGATATGCTTAGCTCTACTGACCTATGTCTTATTTTTCTTGTTTTTCTTCTCTTGTCTTCTCTCTTAAGCCGAGGGTCTTTCGGAAACAACCGCCCTACCTTTCAAGGTGGGGGTTAGGTCTGCGTACACTCTACCCTCCCCAGACCCCACATGGTGGGATTATACTAGGCTTCTTGTTGTTGTTGTTGATCTACGGACCAATCTACGATCCGTAAACCAAGCTCGTCTTGTTC
Organism: Solanum dulcamara; assembly: GCF_947179165.1. Taxonomy (NCBI): domain Eukaryota; kingdom Viridiplantae; phylum Streptophyta; class Magnoliopsida; order Solanales; family Solanaceae; genus Solanum; species Solanum dulcamara. The sequence continues at coordinate 14,487,976 of NC_077242.1, forward strand.
AACTGAAAGTCTAAGGCTCTGAAGTCGATCTACGACGTGAGTCTATGGTTCATAAAATGAATTACGACCCGTAAACTTGGCTCGTAGATTCCAAACCGAATTTATCATTTTCTGAAGTTTGTCTACGAGGACATCTACAAACCGTAGTTCCATTTATGGATTGTAAATGGAACCCGTAAAATTTGAATTTCAATAAATTTGATTTTTTTTCAATTCTTTCTGATTTGATCTGAGCTAGGGACTTTTGAGGTGTTACAATTGTTTCCACGGATGGTCACTCAAATTTTATTTTCTATTATCAAAGCCTCTAATTTTTTTTTATTACAAAAAAGAAACAAACTCAACATTGTCCAAGTATGATGAGAAATCATTGAACTATTTTTTGTTTGTAATTAAATCGTATTTAACTTGACCTAAGTATCATATATGGTATCTCATTTGTTTTCTCCTAAATACTTTCTGTGATACTTGGGTAAAGTTACGTGACTTTTGGTTACAAAAATTGTTTAGCGACTTTCATTATAAGTTGAGTGATATTTTTGTCTAAAAAGTAGTTAAGTGACTTTAGTGCAATAAAGTGAAAGTTGAATTGATTTTATATTGAAATCACTAGTCTTATAATTTTTCTTAGTACTTTTTTTTTTTACCAAAAGACCACCTATGTCTTGTGTGTGTGTGTGTGGGGGGGGGGGGGGGGTTATGAGACCCCATGCTTTCTATTTCATTATTAGAATTTACATAGAGGTGGTATATTGACCAAGTTGCCTCTCTTTGTATTTCATCTTTGCACTTGGTTTTACTTCTTTTCATCTTTCTTAAATATTTTTTTGATAACTCGTATAGCTGTTATTCATAACTAAAATATGTACAAGTATACTGTCAGCAGCCTTGACAAGCTACTCTTCCACACAATCAGTGTAGTTTCACTAGTCTATGACATAACAACAAAGAAATTATGTAAGTTATAGAGGATAGGAAGATAAATTATTTAAAATAAGCCTCCATGTTGCAATGTTTTCCCCTCTAATGTGTATATGTAGCACCAATTCTTTAATCATCAATTCTGAGTGGAAAGGTCTTCTTTGAAATCGAATGCAGTTCCAAGCTTGCCATAACATATTTACAATCAACTCAAAGGCACAACTTGTTATTTCCGCTAGACCACCTCTTTTCCTTGCAATCTGATTGATCCATATTACTTCATTCTCCCAATCTTGAATTTCTCTACTACAACCCAGCCAATATAGTATACGTATCCATATGCTCATGGTCACACTAAACTCAAAGAATAAATGTGAGAAGGCCTCCAAATGCTGATCACAGAAAACACAATCAGTGGTATACTAATTCCAAAATTCTACAACCTCTCAACTGTAGCTAGTCGTTTCTGTAGAGCAAGCCATAATATGATTTTATATCTAGGATGTATTCTGGGATGGAGTGCTAAATGTTTCTAAGGGACTCCGGGGTGGACTGGCAATAGGGATACATATATCTTATGGATTGAGAATTTGTTTCCTAGTTGAGCTTGCCCAAGTTGATGCTGCCATGACCCATGGCTATTCATCCTGTCCATCAGCTGGTCTCTAGATGCCAACACCTTTCTCATCACCTATGAAGCACTCTTGGGTATCTGGATGGAAGCAACATTTCCTTGCTTGATGTAATAGCTATGGATCCATTGAACCCATGGGCAATCTTTTTCCCTATCTATATCCCAAAGCAGTTTGAGGATAGTTGCAGAGTTCCAAATGCAGAGATTCATTACATTTAGTCCACTGCAGCCCCTGGTAGACAAATATTGTTCCAAGAAACCAATGCTTTCGTTGAGATTGTCACAACACCTATACATAAGAAAGTTCCACAGAGTTGCTCTATTGTCTTCATAACTTTCTTAGGGATGAGGAATATCTGAGCCCAATAAGCCTGCACTCTAAATAATACCGTTTTTATTAGTTGTAGCCTCCCAGCATAGGAATGTAATTTGGTTGACTAACAAGTAATTTTGGCTGTGATCTTCTCTATAAGGAAAAGGTAAGCATTTACACCCAATTTCTGAGATGCTAAAGGTACACCAAGGTACCTAAAAGGCAGATTTCCTACATTAAATCTTAGTGCATCCACAATCTCTAGCTTTGTGTGGTCATTTACCCCAGTAATGTAAATAGAACTCTTGTCATTGTTTTCCTGTAAGACAGATGCCTCAGAGAACCTTATGAAGGCAACATGCATCAGTTTGACAGACACAAGATCAGCCCTGCAATACATCAACAAATCATTAGCAAAACAAATGTGAATGTTGTTCAGCCTTTCACGCCTAGGATGGCAGTTAAAATCTTCATTTGTAGCTAGTTGATTCAACTTTCTTCCTAGGTACTCCATAGCCAAAACAAATAGGTGGTGGTGGTGGTGGGGGACATAGGATCCCCCTGTCTGATACCTCTCTGTGTTGGGAATGGTCCAGTATTCATTCAATAGTAGGGAGTAAGATACTGTAGAGACACAAACCATGATCCAGTGGACAAACTTGTCAGGAAACCCCATATCACTCAATAGTTTCTCTAAGAATCCCCACTCCAGAGTGTCATAGGCCTTTCTCAAGTCCACTTTGAGAACACATCTAGGGGATATCCACTTCCTATTATAACACTTAAATATTACATGACTGACAATGATGTTATCTACTATACTCCTTCCTTCAACAAATGCTGATTGAGATTTACCAGCTAATCCAGAGATCACTAGATTTATTCTCATAGTAAAAACCTTGGAAATGATTTTGTACAAAGTGGTATAGCAAGCTATAGGTCTGTAATTTTTCACCTTTGTAGGAGCTGGTATTTTGGGAATCAATGTCACAACTGTGGTATTGATAGCAGGACACAAACTTCCAGTATGGAAGAAATGTTTCGCAGCTGCAATAACATCTCTTTGAACCACATCCCAATTTTTAGTAAAAAAATTCAATAGGAAATCCATCAACTCCTGATTCTTTATCTTTGGGCATAGCCTTAATAGCCTCCAATATTTCAACTGTAGTTACCTCTTTTATGAGTTCTCTTTGTTGCATGATAGAGAGGCATGCTCCTTCTCTGACCACCTTAGTATTCAAACATTTCAGTGTAGTAGCTTTGGTCCCTATTAGGGCATTAAATACTGATATAAACTCAGCTTCTACCTGTAATGACTCTGTCAATTTGATCTCAGAATCAATGTATATAGAAAAGATGGTATTGTGACTAGTCCTAATCTTCCACTAAGCATGGAAATACGTAGAATTAGAGTCCTCTTGATCAATCCATATTGCTCTAGCCTTTTGTCTGAGTGCATATTCTTCAACATTACTCCATTTCTCAATCCCTATTAAGATTTGCTTTTCCTGTTCTATAAGACTTTGGTCATGATTGTTTGTTTGTAGGCGCCTCTGAGTGATGTCCAGTTGTTCCCTCAATCTTTGCAATTCTTGCTTATAAGAGGCCATATAGGCATTTATGTCCTTGCATTGCATTTTCACCTTTTTGAGCTTCTCCCATACATTCATCATTGTGCATTCACTAATACTGCCACTCCATGTATTTGCCAGCACAATAACAAATTCTGGATGTTCCATCACATTGGTATAGACTCTAAATGGTCTAGGATGAATATTGTGGTACTGCTTGCACTTGATTTAAATGGGAGAGTGATATGATACTGCAGGATTTAGAAACTCAGCTTCTACATGTCCAAATTATTGCAACCAGTGCATATTACCAAAAGCTCAGTCAGTTTTGCTATACACCCTATTGTCCCCAGCGTGTTTGTTACACCAGGTAAAGTGCCATCCAATTGAAACCCCTGAATCTCCTGCTGTGTGACAGGAGACCCTATCCTGTTATTTGAGCCCAGTACACTATTAAAATCACCACATACGATCCAAGGAAGTTGTTGTAATGTGATTTTCATAATATCTTTCCACATGACTTATTTTTTCTGTAACTCATTCCTAGCATTGACAATAGTAACATATAAGTTGATTTGGATCTCAGGATCTTCTACTAGACAGTGAATATATTGCTCATGCACCTCAAGAATCTGCACCTTCAAGTGTGATTTTCATAACACCAGAGTCTACCATTAGCATCACCATTATAGTTATGTGCACTCAACCATACTCGAGCTATTTTCCTTTTTATAGATCGTTCTCTATGCTCCTTAACCCTTGTTTCAAGACACCCAAAATAATCTACCTTATGTTTATTCAGAAAGAGTTTGAGCTCCTTTTATTTGTGGCGTTGATTAAGGCCTCTTATATTCCATGTAGAGATGACCATGTAGGAAGGAATGATATAGTTTCCAGCACTCTTCCTAGTTCCCAGCATCTGATCAATCAACACATTATCCGCATTTTGCAAGTGTAAGCTTTCATCAACACGTTGTTTCCCACTTCTTTGTCCAGGATCAGGTTCAAGGGGTGGTTGGGCTAATACCTCAGTGGTTTCTCCTGAGGTATCAATAACATCTTCTGATTCAGTATGAGTTTGAGGGTGTATAGGCATCCATTTATTGACAATCTTTCTTTTTCTACCCTCCTTCTTTCCCCCTTACCGATCCATTGCTGCCCCCACTATATTCACTTTCTTTCTATCCACATCAAAGCCTAGGTCAGTCTCCACCACATCCTCATTGAGAGAATGTTGGTACCAATAATCTTCATCCTTATGTCCCAACCTTAGACAATGATTGCAGAATTTGGGCATCCATTCATACTCAATCGGTTGGTCCTAAGGTCTAGTAAGAGTTTCAATAGCTATAGTTTGAAATATCCACCTCGATGAGGACCTTTGCATAGGAAATTTTGTTAGCATTGGCAGTAACTCCATCTGTATATAGGGAAATCCCAATTGCACCGGCAATTTTGCTTAATGCCTTTGCAGACCAATAGCCCACAGGCAACCTAGGGAACTTAACCCAAATTAGAATCTGGCTAAACATATCAGCATCAAACTCAAAGTCTAGTTCCCAATTCCTCAAAATCAGAGGTTTATTGCCATAGAAGTATGACCCTACTTGCATCACTTTCTCCTTACCAGCCATAGTCTGAAACTTGAATACATAGTATCCATCATCATGGTATAGCACTTGAAGTAGATTAACAAAACCCCAAACCTTCTTGACACACTCTTTCATTTGCAATTCATACGAGTTATCCCCAATTTCATATCCAATTAAAGCAGTTTTCCACTCCTTAACGTGCACATAAATATCCTCTTCTTCAATTTGAACTATAAGAATACCCTCCTTAATCACGAGGGGAATAAAGTTCAAGGTCTTACCAAATTACTCCGATTCCCGCCCCCCCCCCTCATAGGTTCGGGAGAGGCCAGGGTAGGATGCATAGACGTTCCAGCATCAGAAAATTATAGTCTTCGCTTTGGAGTATCCTTACCCATCGTATTATCAAAATGAATTTCATCCTCCAAGCAGCTTCCATCACTCTCCTCTACAATAGTGTGGAATTTTGAAGGTAGAAAGTTCTCAGAAGGCGAGAGGTGGGAGCTGCTGAGCTTCCCCAGTAGCAAGTGTGACTATTTTGAAGACAGGGCGTAGGTTAACAGAAAACAAATGCTTTCGGCGCACAATAGCAAGGTAAGATTGTGAACTGAGATGCTTTCTTAGATGTTTGTACGCATAATAACATCTTTTGAAGGTTGCTAAAAACATGAGAGGCTAATACCCTTGTTATGATGTTATGGTAGTTGCATGAGTGTTGTTATATGAGTTTTACTAGACTTGTTTTGTCGTACAATAACTCATGTGGTTGTTTGCTTAATCTTGCACGTAATTGTTCTATTTCTTAGTTATAAGTAAAATATTCTTAAGAAACCTAGGTGTGACTCAAGAGGGGAAGTCTAGGGTATGCAATAGGGTTATGTAAAACATGATTTCTGCCCTGTATAGGAGATTAATTTGTGTGTATAATAGAGATGTACCTACACACTCTGCTTGGTTAATGCACGACAAAATTGTAAATGTTTTTTTTTCCACATTTCATGTCACCTAGAGGTAGGCGTGGAAGTGAGTGGAATTGATTGGAAGGATATTCAGCTCGAGAGAGCCTAGTCGTAGTAATTTCCATTAACCAACAACTCATTAGGAAATCAGAGTCAGTTCAAATGATTACTTAACGTGATTGATGATAAAATTATAACCCCGAAATATCATCTCTTATTGTGTTAAATCTTTACTTCTCAACATTAGCTAGTTTGAAGTTGAGTAATTAATTGGTTTATTTTCTGCAGTAGCTTGTAAAACAAAACAAAAAAAAACTTGTGTTGAGAACACTTGCGTGATTAATTGATCATAATAGTTGAATTTGATAAACTATAAAACCAAGTCACGGCCATGTGATCGATATCTCCCTTCTTCAATGTTGGGCTATGACCAATGTTCCAGCCAAAGGTCCATGGCCTAATCCTATTTGTAAAAGGATTTGAATAATTCTCCTAATTTGGTTTCCAATTCTATTTGGAAAAGGATTGGAATAATTCTCCTAATTTGGTTTCCAATTCTATTTGGAAAAGAATTGGAATTATAATCCTAATTGAAGTTAGTTTTGGCTTTAGGAAAAAGTACCACTCTATAAATAGGATGATTTGAGAGAATTATGTAATTGCTCATTGATATTGTCTTTGAGAGATATTAGGCACATAAGAGAGGTTTTTGAGAGAGCTTTCAACAAGAGAGAAGAGAGAAGAGAGAAGTGAGAAGAAAAGAGTGTTTTCCGCAAGAGTTTTGCCTCTCCGATCAGCAACCTTCAAATTGCCTTTCCCGATTCATTAACCGTTGGATCGGGCTGAAACTTTTACTGAGTGTTTCTAACATCTTAGTGTTTGATTTGAACGGTGGAGATCGGATTTGGAGGTCAGAAACAGCCCATTTTAGGTGCCGAACAACAGCTCTATTTTGGGTGATTTTCTTCCTATTACTTTTGTTGTTATAGCTATTACTTCTCCTTACTTGACAATTGTTGTGTAGCCATTTAGGAGAATATTTGTAACCCTCTTATTGTTATAGTGGAACAATTCGGATTTTGAAGATCCCGTGGTTGTTACCTTCAATTTAAAAGGTTTTTCCACGTTAAATTTGATGTTATTTATTTTCTCTGTTTTTGAGTTTGCATCCTTCCGTCATAATATTCCAGTCATTGTATTACTCAGAGACCATGTACATGTGCATGTGCATTTTGGAGCAAATAACTATATACTTGGTTGTGTGTTACTAATAATAGAAAACAGATTACATAAAGATACTTTCACAAAATGTTGATTGGTATCAGTTTGGTTCGAATTGCGGTTCGATTTAGTTTTTAATCATAACCATGAATAACCCTATTGATTGGAAAACCTTTTGAATGTTCACTTGGTTGGGACGACAATAACTTGAATTTTAATACTTTCCTCTCCACCTGTTAATTATTAGATCAAATACAAGATTAATGACTGATTAACAATCTTCTTCAATAATATTGCAAAATCTATTGTTTGATTAGGAGCAATTGATATATGAATTCATTCGAACCTGCATTCTTCTTTTTTTTTTTATAGGAATTTGAAGTTCCAAGTCATGTTCAAATGGCTTGAAGACAAGTCGAGTTGTTTATCGTGTACTTTGTCAAGAGTTGAAGGGTTCCACTAGAAATGGAAAATACATTTTATCAGTACTATTTTAATAAATAAATTATCATTATTCATTATTGAAAAATATTATGTATTTAATACTTAAAGAAGGAAAGATGCATACCTTTGGAGACTTGTCAATTATGCGGGCCCTTATGCCCTTTATAAATAAATCAGTGAACTCTCTTTAGACTTTAAATGAGAAATCAAAAATTAAGTGCACTTCTACATATAAAATACATAAGAATGCATTTACTTAAAAAAGAATTTAAAATTTACCTCATAAAATCATCAGATATTATGATTTGTTGTATGTTTATTGAAATCCTATTTTTTTTTGATGAAATAAGTTGGTAGTATTGAAAATGCATCAAGGAGATGCATGAAAGATTACAGATCAAATGGTTATAACTCCAAACAGTGCAAATAAGACAAGTTAGACCAGGGAGTTAAGAACCGAAAATAAAAAGCTGATAAGCCACTGAAAGGGAACTGATAAATTAATCTAGAAGGGGATGATATCATTTACAGTGGAAAGGTTGCTCCAACTATAAAGATTCAACAAACACTTAGATCTAAGAGAGAAATTGAGAGTTGAAGTCCCATCATGACATCTTTTGTTTTTTTCTGTCCATAAACACAAACAATACGAGATGGGATCATCTGCCAGATCTTTTTCATGTTCTTGTTCACTTTCCATGAACTCCAAATTTCAACTACTTGTTTTAGGTTGAGGGGGTTTGTCCAGCTAATTCCAAAAATTGCTAAAAACATTGTCCAAAGATCAGTTGCCACAGGGTAATGCAATAACAAGTTGTTTACAGTCTCTAAGTTGTTTTGGCACATAAAATATTTGTTTACCACTGGAATGTCTCTTTTTATCAAGTTGTCTTGGGTCAAGATGAAATTATGAAGCACTGTCCAAAGGAAACCCTTAACTTTTAAGAGAAGTTTTGTATTCCATACCAGCTTCTAGGGCCAATGTGTCGTCATTCCATCTGTTCCATTCAAGTGATTGTAGCATATTTTCACTGTGAAGATGCCTCTCTTTGAGCACCCCACCTTAAGTTATCTGGCAAGCGGGGATTCATTGAGTAATCTGCCAGTAACTTGTATGTATCAATGGGTTCCTCCAACTTCCAGTCTTGTAAGTTTCTTCTTAGATGGATATCCCATGTGTTGCCATCCCTATTATCAGCTACAAAGGAGTTTGGTTCTGTAGCTAAAAGTAATATTAGTCTTTGAGGGGTTGATTGATCACCCACACGTCTTCTCAAAACTTGACCTTAGAGCTATTTTTAACTTTACATGATACTTCCCTGAAGAAATAGTCTTGGAGATTGTTGATATGTTTCCAAGGATTTACACCATGAGGGCTGTATTCTGTTTGGTACACCAATCATCCAGTTTACCGTATTTTTCATTCATCACTTGTAACACCCCAATTTTTTTAAGCTAAGACCGAGCCATCCTTCATATGTGTATGGGGTTGTACCGGATGATTCATAATTGTGTGCATGTGTGGAGGTTAAATTTTTAGTGTGAGAATAGATTTGGAGATGAATTAAGGTCATAAGGATCCTCTAGCACAATGTCGAGTTGAAAGCTTTCTTATCGATTGAGTTTCGGTAAAGATTTTATGTGGGTCAACTTCAAATAATCATATCTCCTAGAATATAAAGAATTAGGTGGCCCATTACCTATAAAATTAAAGATATTTGAGTCCTCTTTCTAACTCCATCAAGTTTGCCTCATTTTGAGTTCAGAGCAAAAAGTTATGACAGTTTTACTAGAGGCTGCTAGATCATAAATAGTTGCGATTCAACTCTGCACCCAGTAGAGTTTTCGAAGAGTCGTAGAAGTTAAATTCTCAAAAAACTCCTGCATGTCTTTCAGGCTAATTTGGTCCTTTTTCAAGATTTTTAGCCCTAGTCGTTTATAGGTGTTTTAATTGAGTATATCATCTAACTAACTAGTTTTCCTCTCATAATCATCAATCTAAACCATCTAGTCTAAAGAAACTCTCTCAAAACAAACCTAGGGTTCCTCTTCTTTTTCAAGAACCCTAATGCTTTCAAGTAAAAAATTCAAGAATCAAAGAGAAGCCCTTCACCCAAGGTTTTCCCAAGTTCATCCATTTTAAGAACTTCATAAAAGAGTTAATTTTTCTCATGATCAAGCATTGAGGTTCAAAGATCAAAGATTTCCTCCAAGAAAGTTTGTGTTCTTCAAAGTTTTTCAAAGTTCTACTTAGATAATCATCATTCTAGGTATGTAAGCCTAATCATAGCGTTAGATTGAGTTCATCCACGCGCCCTACATCAAAATTCTATCATTAAACAGTTGAGTTGAGTTTTAGCCCTAGCTAGTTTCTTGAGTTCCGAATAAGTAATTTCTTTATTCATTGAGTTCTATATAATTATGCATCAAGATTATTATTGATTCTACACCTTGAACTCTTGAGATTTCTATTCAGGGTTTTGTTCGCATGAACCCTAGTTGAGTTTCGAAGTTCCATGAATTGAGTTCTTGAATTATTTATAATTCCTATTGAGTTTTGTATATGAATTCCATTATGTTATTGTATATGTATTGTAATATTCCTTGATGAGTTTCTTGAGTTGAATCTCATTGAGAGTATAGATTCGTGTTTAATTAAATTATGCATTATTTTGAGTTTAAAGAATGACTATTTTTATTTTTGATTGAGAAAGGGTTTGAGCATGAGTTGAGTTTGAGAAATCCCTTAATTATTATCTTGAGCATGAGTAGTTTATGTATAAATGAGTTGAGTATTATTACATTAAAACATCTATTTTGAGATTGAGTTGAGAAGTTAAATTATATTTTTATTTTAAATGCATTCACTGAGTTGAGGTTATACCTATTTTAAAAAAAAGAGATGAGTTGAATTTTGAGCTAAGTCCAAAAGAGACTAAATAAGTTAATTGAGTAATTTTCTCACTTAATATATATGAGCATAATAGAGTATTTTTTAAGTAGTATTGAATATTGATATGGGGTAAGAGTCGAGGCAACTCTAACCCCATAAACTACGTAGCCAGCGTAGGATAGAGGCCAAGCCTCTCTTATCCCAAATAAGAGGAATTTTGATGTGGATTTAAAGATGTGATGTCATTTATTGTGATAAGGTATTAGATAGATGTGGCAATGACATCGCTTCGTTGTATCATAATTAGCTCATAAGTGATGTTGTCGATTAGAGAAACTCCCCAAGAAGTAAATTATTATATTTTTATATACTGAGTTACATCTACTTATTCATATCTTTTAAGACATTTTTTTACACATATTGCATGCTTTATTGAGTTGATCTATTTTCAGAGTTGATTCCTATGAGTTGACTTGAGTATTTTTGAGTAAGTTTCCTTTCAACTATATTACATACTCGTACATTCCATATATTGATGCCATTTAGTATGAATCACTTTATGATGTAGACACAAATATTAGAGATCATCAACAGGCGCATCATTGGGGATCTACTTCTCCAGTTGTGGTGAGACCTCTTTGCATTCAAATGAGCTCCTTTCTTTCCATTCATATCTTTATTATTTAGTAGTTTTTTGAGATAGCCGTGAACTTGTCTCGGCACCTTCTTATGAGTCAGTTGGAGTCTTAATAGAAAGAGTAGATTTGAGTAGAAGGATTCTTTCAAAGTCTGTTTATAAACCATAATTTCATTATTAAGTTTATGACGTTGAGTTATATTTTACTTTGAGTATTCTTAATCTATTATTTATTTATTAATGATGATATTTCTAAATGCCCACTTGAGTTAATTGTCTATTGTGTTAAGTCATCCGCTGAGTGATTGAACGAGTGATCAAACCAAGTAGTTCGCTTGGGCCTACAATGGTCTCCGAGTGCCCGCCACGCCTAGGGTACTCTCTCAGGGTGTGACATTACTTCCTTCCATAGGTGTGTGTCTCCTTGGATATACCCCCACCACTCATTCAGAAGTAGGTTATTATTGTGCTTTCTAAGGTCCTTAATACCCAAGATCCCCTATTCATTTGACAATATGACTTTATCCCACTTTATAATGTGGAATTTATGCTTTTCACTATTTCCTTCCCATAAGAATGCCCTTCTCAGACCATCCAACTGCTCTTTCACCTCATATGGCATTGGAATGAGGGATATGATGTAAGTAGGTATGTTGTCCAATACACTTTGGATTAGAGTTAGCTTTCCTCCCATAGATAAATATTGCATGTTGTAATTATTTCCGGGACTCCTGATTTCTGTCTGCCATCTATTATTTCATTTGCAATTAAAGAAGCATCAATGATCTACCTATTTTTAAGGAAGGTATTTTGTTCCCCTGACACCAATTTCTAGATTATTGATTTGATCCTCTTAGCTAAAACTTTGGCCAGGATCTTATAGACACTCCCTATGATACTTATGGGCATGAAGCCTCTAAGGTGCAAATAACCCTTTCTTTTTGGTATCAAAGCTATGAAAGAGGTATTGTTGGATTTGACCATTTGGCAATGTTGATGGAAGTGGTTGAGCTCCCATAATATCGTTCTTGGTGAAATTCTATGCACTTTAATAGAAGGCCATTGTTTATCCATCACGCCATGAACTCTTGTTCGAAGCACAAGAATTGATGGTTGCGTTTACCTCTTCCTCTTCAAAGTTTCTTTCCGGCCGGTTTTTCTCTTCTTGAGAGATATTATTAAGATTTTCAAATCTTGCTTTGAGCCTCCACTGTTCATCCTCCATATCCAACGTTTGATAAAGTCTAAATATCTCATTTTGTATTTCTCCATTGTCTTTACAGATCTCTCCATCAATTATCAATTTGTCAATTTGATTGCTCCTCCTGCGAGAGTTACTTGCGCGTTTAATTTTTTCTATGTTCCTATCTCTTTCCTTAAGCCACATGCATCTAGATTTTTGCCTCCAGGATATATCTTCAATCCTTGCTAATTCTTTTAGTTTTAGCTTCAGATAAAGTGTTCTGTCCTTCTCCCATATGACATAAGTCTACCTTCATTAGCTTGCTCAATGATAGTTAATTCTTCTAACGTTCTTCCCTTTTGGGATCTCTTCTTCCATTTTATTAGCTTTACTCTCTACTTCCTGTGGTGAAAACTAACAGTTCCATTGGCTTTAGATCTGCTCTAGATCTATGAAATTTCTTTTCTTTTCTTGTATCACCGCCGATGGAATCTCCGGCACTGTTACTTTCATCTTTTGCAGGTTTTGGATCCTTTCATCGGTTCCAGAGAAAAGATAAGCCAATTTTTGCCTTGCTTTGTTGATTTCTATTTGTTTGTTGCCAAATTTCAAAGGAAAGGCAGAAAACCAACACACTAAGTAAAACCCCAAAAGGGGAAGATACAAACTTTTTAGACAACCATAAGCTTTGATTGACTTTTTCTTGACTCGTACTAGCCTAAGCTGTGTGGTTTACGGTGGCAGCACTGCTAAGCGTCGACGCCAAAAGCAACACAGTTTACCTACGAAGGAATTTCGCATTTTCTGTAGAGGTGCCATTGTTGCTGTTGCTGTTGCTTCTCTTCTGCTACTCTTTTGCTTTCATCTTTTGTAGGGGGTCAAGTTCATTTTCCACTGGAGTTGGTACCTTCGGTTTCCACATCTTTTATCCTTTTATATGTATTCTTTGCCTATACACTTGTAGTTACATTTTACTAACTTGACCTTTGAATAATTTATTTGAATAATTTATTAGTTCATATGCGTCTTCGTGGCTTTGGATAGTGATGGTAGACTAGGGTCATGTTCTTGCTCAGGAACAAGGACGGGGACGGGGACGGGGACGGGGATAGGGCCGAGGGTAAGGAGAGGTAAGTGGGATAAATGAGCGTCTAAATCGAGAGTAGGTTCTTGGAACATTGGGACATTAACGGAAAAATCCATTGAGCTAGTTAAGATTCTAAAGAAAAGGAAGATTAATATAGCTTGTATCCAAGAGACCAAATGGATAGGCTCTAAAGCTAAGGAGGTAGACGGGTATAAGCTTTAGTTCTCTGGTAGATCAAAGTACAAGAATGGGGTAAGAATTTTAGTAGACAGTGATTTAAGGGATTAGGTGGTGGTGGTTAGGAGAGTCACTAATAGGATGATGTCGATTAAGGTGGTCGTTGAAGGGACCACGTTGAACATTGTTAGTGTTTATGCGCCGCAAGCGGGCTTAAGCGAGAAGGATAAGAGGCACTTTTGGGAGTATTTAGATGAGTTAGTGGGAGGCATACCACCTACTGAGAAGCTTTTCATAGGAAGGGATTTCAATGGGCATATTGGGTCTATTTTGGGAGGGTATGATGATGTGTATGGAGGCTTTGACTTCGGGGTCAGAGAGGAGTTTCACTTTTGGATTTCGCAAGAGCTTTTGGGTTGGTGATAGCCAATTCGAGCTTTCCGAAGAAGGAGGGCCACTTGGTAACTTTTCTTAGTTCGGTGACTAAGACTCAGATTAATTATTTACTCCTTAGAAAGGATGATAAAAGTCTATGCAAAGACTGTAAGGTCATCCCGATCGACAACCTTAACACCGGACATAAGCTCTTGGTGATGGATTTAGGTATCAAGATGACGAGAAAGAGGAGGGCCGGGGATGGTCGACCTAGGATCAGATGAGGGTGTTTGACCATGGCTAGTGCCTTGGAGATGGGAGAGAAATTAAATGATATGGGGGCCTTGGATAATAGCGGGAATGCGAGCAGTATGTGGGATAGGACGACTAATTATATTAGGGTTGTAACAAGGGAAGTGTTGGGAGTCTCGACAGGTAGTCATAGCCGGCATCGAAGGGACTGGTGGTGGAATGGAAAAGTGCAAGGGAAGGTGGAAGCAAAGAAGATACCGTATGTGAAATTTATGGAAAGTAAGGATGAGGTGGAGAAGTGGACGAATGGGGAACTCTATAAGATAATGGGGAAGGAGGCGAAGTCGACGGTTACGATAGCAAAAATGACAGCTTTTGAACGCCTTTACGCTCAACTAGAAGAGAAAAACAAGGATAGGAAATTATTCAGACTAGCTAGGGCGCGGGAGAGAAGGGCACACGATGTGGATCAGGTGAAGTGCATTAAGAACGAGCATGGAAAAGTATTGGTAGACGAGACCCTCATTAAACAGAGATGGCAGTCCTACTTCCATAAACTCTTGAATGAAGAAGGGGACTGAGAGATTATGTTGGGAGATTTGGAACATACAAGGAGGCCTCACGATTTTGGGTGTTACAGGAGTATTACGGTCGAGGAGGTTAAGGGTGTTGTTCGTAGGATGCACTAGGGAAGAGCTACCGGACCTGACGAGGTTCCTGTGGAATTTTGGAAGAGCGCGAGCTCGGCAGGTTTAGAGTGGTTGACTAGTTTATTTAATCTAATCTTTAAGACGGAAGTGATTCCCAAAGAATGACGATCGAGCATAATGATCCCTCTATATAAAAATAAGGGGGATATCTAGAGTTGCAACAACTATAGAGGTATCAAGCTTCTAAGCCATATTATAAGTGTGGGAAAGAGTGGTGGAGATGAGGTCAATGAGAGGCGTGTCTATTTAAAAGAACTAGTTTAGATTTATGCCGGGACGCTCAACTACAGAAGCCATCCATCTCATGAGAAGACAGGTGGAGCAGTATAGGGAGAGGAAGAGGGACTTGCATATGGTTTTCATTGACCTAGAAAAAGCCTACGATAAAGTGCCATGAGAGATATCATGGAGATGTTTGGAGGCTAAAGGTGTACTTATGGAATACATTAGGGTGATCAAGGACATGTATGAGGGTGCCAAAACTAGGGTAAGGACAGTCAGAGGTGACTCAGAGCATTTCCCAGTTGTGATGGGGTTACATCAATGATCAGCTCCTAGTCCATTTTTATTTGTCTCGGTGATGGACGGATTGATGCGACAAATTCAGGGTGAGGTGCCATGGTGTATGCTTTTCGCGGACAATATAGTCTTGATCGATGAGACACATAGTGTAGTGGAGTGAACGCTAAGCTGGAGGATTGGAGACAAACCTTGGAGTCTAAAAGGTTTAACTTGTGTAGGACCAAGACAGAGTACTTAGAGTGCAACTTCAATGAGACACCTCAGGAGATTGACACGGAAGTTAGGCTTATTGACCAGGCCATCCAAAAGAAAAGTAGTTTCAAGTACCTTGGGTCTATTATGCAAGGCAGTAGGGAGATTGACGAGGATGTCATACATCGTATTGGGGTAGGGTGGATTAAATGGAGGCTCGCTTCCGGTGTGCTATGTGACAAAAAGGTGCCTCCAAAACTTAAGGGCGAGTTCTACAAAGTGGTGGTTAGACCGACTATGTTATATGGGGCGGAGTGTTGGCCAGTTAAGGTATCTCACGTTCAAAAGATGAAAGTTGCTGAAATAAGAATGTTGAGATGGATGTGTAGGCATACCAGGAGTGACAGAATTAGTAATAAGGCTATTCGGGACAAGGTAGGAGTGACCTCGGTGGAAGATAAGATGCAAGAAATGCGACTGAGATGGTTTGGGCATGTGAAGAGAAGAGACACAGATGCCCCAGTACGGAGGTGTGAGAGGTTAGCCATGGATGGTTTCAGAAGAGGTAGGGGTAGGCCGAAGAAATATTAGGGAGAGGTGATTAGACAGGACATGGCACAATTACAACTTACCGAGGACATGACCTTAGATAGAAGGGTATGGAGGACTCATATTAGGGTAGAAGGCTAGTTCATAATCTCATTATTCTCTCTTATTAGTAGGCGTATTAGCGCACTATAATTTCCTATGGTCTAATATCTATTATTATTTATTACTTTCATTACTTTCTGTACTTTGATTGCCTTATCTTGCTTTTCTATATTGCTTTGAACTCCTTATTCCTAACTCTTTATTCTTATCTGACTTCTTTCTTATCTGATTTTACTGAATCGAGGGTCTCTTAGAAATAGCCATCCTACCTAGGTAGGAGTCAGGTCTGCATACACTCTACCTTCTCCAGACCCCACGTTGTGGGATTTCACTGGGTCGTTGTTGTTGTTGTTCTTCCCTTTTGAGTTTCTAGTCTCCCAAAGGTCTCCCTATTCCACCTTCTAATGTATTTTTGAGATTTTGGAATAGGACAAAGTCTGGACTACCACCAATTTTGTAGTATTTCCACCATCCTGATTATTTCAGAGAACCTTATGTTTTTAGCCACATATTATCAAACTTGAAATAAGAAGAATTAGCATCCCAATCACCACTTTCCAGAAGCATTGGCATGTGGTCTGATAGAACTTTAGGCATGGTTAGCTATTTTATGACATTGAAAGTATCATTCCACCTAGGGATATTAGAGAAACCTGTCAACTCTAGAGACTTGTAGAGAGTCTTCACCCCTAAACCAAGTGAAATTTACCACTATTAAAGGTAAATCAATAATTCCCAGATCAAGAGTGAATTCATTAAAGTTGTTGACGAGTACAAAACATACTATAAATTTAGCGCTTCACTGGTCAAAATAGTATAGTATAGACATTATCTCCACATGCATTGGTACAAATAATAATTAAATGAATCTTGCTAATTATTATTCAGGTGTTCAAAAGAAAAGATTGGGTTGTGGCTATTAAACACAATTATTGACTAAATTATAAATTAAAGACAATTGATCACTAAAATGATGATTATCAATAAAAGAAACTAGAGATACGAATAATACGATAGTAAAGTTATAAAGATAAGATTATGCTATTGTTCAAGGCTCACAAATAAATATTTCTGCTACTTACGAATATAGAAGTAGATCACAAGTAAATATCTTCTTTCGAATGAATTTGACACAAAAATAGACTGGTAATGTAAGCAAACTAAACCTGTGCATAGATATACCAGAAGGCTAGTTCTAGAAAAGCTTTTTGCGAATACTTTCTAACTCCAATTCTTAACTACAATTCTCAAGCTCTTTCGATTACTTCATGAAACTATCAATCCAAAAATGAATCATAAGATGAAATGATAATAATCAAGGCACTTTTCTCTCGATTAAGATGCAAAAATAACTAACTTTTTAATATCAATATCAATAGCAATTCACGGTACTATGCATCCGAACAAAAAATATATTCCAATGGTAACAACCCTACATCATATTGTCCTTCTCTATTTAGAAATTACTCCATAGAAATAAACAAGTTCACAAAAATATAAAGAAAACTAGAAGACATTACAAACAAATCTTAATCCCAACTTCTATTTTAGATTAGAGTGGTGTATCCTTCTTCATTCCCGTTCTTTTGTTGCTCCTTGTGATTTAGCCTCTTCAAAAGTGATACCCTAAACTTTGAGATAGGTTCAACTTATAAAACATTGGGTGGTCTATTATAAAATCTCAAAAATACCCTTAGTTTTGACTTATTCCTTCATGCTCCGTGCGGCCGCACGACTGGAATCACTTCGCACAGTTGACTGCGTAGGGCTGCCAACTGCCAACTTTCATTCTTGTTTGCCTGCGCGATTGAGACTTGATGATGCGTAATTATGTGGGCCTTTCCACTCCGATAAAGTGTAATTTTGAACATCTTTCGATCTGATTAGCGCTAATTTTGGGCCTAACTTCTCCTGACACATTCAATATAGAAATTAGCAATACCTGCATAATATAAGGCCAAAATAAATTAATATTATTTCAAAAAGACCTAATAAACTCAAGACTTTTGATCGCATCATTGTTCATTGCTTTGGATCTTCTATAACAATCATATTTTTCACTCTCATATCTGTAAACATTAAAGTATCCTCCAACTACCCATTGATCATTCCATAAATCCGTTACTGCTGCAAGTTCATGCGATAATATCTTTCTTTCTAGATTGTAGTGAGGTCCATAGACACCTGTGGAACTCCATCTAAAATCTTCTTATGTATGCTCCATCAAATATGAAATGGTGTAACTACCCCTATGAATATCTCTGATTATCCATTGCCTTTTATCCAAAGTATTGGAATGCCACCATTTCTTCCATTGGATTTCAGCTCAACCCATTCAACCAATTTGTTGTCCCATAATTGATTAATCCAGTTTGGTGACCATTCCTCAACCTTAGTTTTTTGTAAGCCAACTATATGTCTGCCTTCAATTTTCTAATAAGAGACTTGATTGTTGTTCTTTTCTCGATCTCATTGATACCCCACACATTCCAACTAAACATTTTATTTTCATGTAGAGGAATCTTTGTAGAACCTGCCTCTATCTTCTAATTTCTTCCTATCAGAGTTCATCTCCCATATTAGTCTACCCCAATTCCAGAATTTGCTTCTTTTTCCCTTTGTTAGTGCCGATGGTGGTGATTGTTACTGTCTTTTTGTTCCATCCTTTAGGACCATTCCAAGAATTTCCTGTTTAAATCCTATGTCATCAATTTTGAAAGCCTTGCATTCTTTGAACATGATAGTCTTGGTCTATCTTGATGTGTCAATTATGCTCAGAGTACTAATATTCATTGAATCAGTTGGGCTCTCATCGCTCCATGGAAGAGCATCACAAGAAGAAGAATTAAAATTCGAGCAACTTACTGGATCAGACTCGTTTAGAACTGGGCTCTTATAAACCACTTGTGATTGCTCCTTGTCTTTGTATTTTGCAGCTTCATTTTCGACTGAATGTGCATCAAAAAAATAAATCACTTGTGATTGATCCTTGGCTTTGAATTTTGCAGCTTCATTTTTGACTGAATGTGCGTCAAAATAATTAGGATGAGAACATAGGTTGGGGTCGAAACAAGGCCTACCAGATTTCCATGTCTTTTTAAAGATATGCCTTTTTTCTATTTTTTGTTTCTTGGGCCTTGAAAATAATAAATGTAATTTTGGCCTAAAGAATTATTGGTCCCATCAACCCATTCTTGTCCTTTTCCCAAAAAATTAGGGCACATGGCCCTTGCAATGCTCTATCAGACACAGAGAATTTGAATTAAAGTTGCTTGGGTAATTGGGCTTCTTCTTATTGCCCAAGAGAATAAATTGATGTATTCTTTTTTAGGTTTGAAGTAGAGGCTCCTATCAACTTTTCAATAACATCTTTTATCTTCTGCACCTAGGGCTAGGTATAAAATATCAAAAACCAAATTACCAAACCGAATTGGTTATTTTGATATTTTGATATTCGGTATTCGATAATTCAGTTTGATATTCGATACAAAAATTTAATATTTTGGTATTTCAATTTTGGTATTCGGTATTTATAATTATACCATTTAGTATTCAATAAATACCGAATACCAAAATTAAATCTGTTGGGCCGCCTAAAAGACTTCTTTTAAACATAAAGGGCTATAGGCCCATTGTTATAATTTAAGTCCATCCCAATTGCCAATTGATAGTCTAACCCTAACACTTAACTTAAGACCTCAATACTTCAGTTAATACTTCTGAGTTCTGAGTTCCGCTTCACCTTCACCGCTTCACGCCTTCATTTGTGGCGCTGTTAAGACTTCAATACTTTAGTACTTCTGAGTTCTGCTTCACCTTCACCGCTTCACGCTTTCACGCCTTTACAATCACACCTTCACTTGTGGTGCTGTTCGACTGTTCACCACTGTCCACCTTCATCTCATTGAGTCATTTATGATTTCCTTTTCTATTCATCTAAATTGGAGACGTTGAGTGAAGCCGCAAGGTGAGCTAAAAGGACCGCCAATCTGCCTCGAGCAACTGACAGAGATGTCACGACCCAGCTCCATGGGTCGCGACTGGTGCCCTATTTGGACACCCAAACGAACTTACATTCCAAAGTCGCACGTGTAGAAAATAACATATCAAGCCAAAAGGGGCGACGAAACACGCATCGCCGGATATGGGCATCTATCCAAACATATGGGCTGTTTTGTCCATTATAACGGAAGGGACCGTATAAAATAGAAGTCATAAACAAATGAACATACACGACCCATGACCCACACTAATGTCTACAGGCCTCTATCAAAACATAACAAAAACATATGATAGGACAGGGCCCCATCGTACCCAAATGGTCAAATATACAAAAGTATGTACATTGGAAAGACATATACCAAAATGTGGGCTCCGAGTTAAAAGAGCACTCTGTAGTAGCAAAAGGTAAGTAGCCAACGTTGACGGATCCTGAACGTCTATACCTGCGGATATGAAATGCAGCCCCCCGAAGAAAAGGGGTCAGTACGAACTTTGTACTGAGTATGTAAAACACAAACATAAAGAGTATAGATCGTAACTAAAAGGAAAGGTACAAGGAGCACATACCAAACCAGGACATCAAAATCTGTACTAAAAATATATGTACATAATGCAAATAAAAATCATGCATAAGGCTCGGGAACGTGGTAACCACCCTGACGCTGGTACCACAACACATCATACTTCGAAAGGTTTCAAATCTTCGTACAAACTCCGAACACATCATATCATCACAATATGCCA
Source organism: Solanum dulcamara (assembly GCF_947179165.1). NCBI lineage: Eukaryota > Viridiplantae > Streptophyta > Magnoliopsida > Solanales > Solanaceae > Solanum > Solanum dulcamara. The sequence continues at coordinate 14,509,059 of NC_077242.1, forward strand.
TATCACATCATAACACCGTAAACGGTACCTGGCCCTATGGCGAGGTCTCGGGACCTGTAACACATCATACTGCCGAATATATTATAGGACGCACGATTGCAAAGCTGGCCCGGGTTCCAGCAAACGAAAACATAGTAGTATGCATGAGCGGAGTAGTAAGAAACTAATGCAACATATATATATCACGCATTTCTGAAATTATATTTACAGTCCCAAAATAGGTATTAGAACATAAGGGACGATTAGGACATTATTCTTTAGTAGGGAAAATCATAGGCAAAAGTTATCCCTTTATGTTATACAAGAATAAACTAAATAGGACAAACTAGACGAGTTTCAGAGGTAGTGGGCCCACCTCCGGCCAAGTCGAGGTGGCGTACGAGAATTTTAAATATTTGGCTTTACGGAGTCATCTATCAAGGTTGTAGGATGATCCGGTCTCATAAGTAGAGGCTATGGATATTTGCATGTTTTTTTTCAACATATAAGAGTTTTTGAATTCAATTTCACTGAATGGATTTATAGGAAATTCAAGCTCAGATTCCTATGAGCAGAATTTTTCCCGAGACTTAAATTACAACCTACTACACTTAGAATATGCCAAAAGAAGAAAAGGAAGAGCTTTACATACCTTATCCGCTTCTTATACTCACTCCAACTCAACTCCTATTTTCTCCAAACTCTACAAATGGTTACAATTGCCAATTGTAAGTTATAAGCCTTTAAGAGTTCAATTTCTAGTCCTTACTAGTCTACAAAAATTTGGACAGCACCTCCTCTATAAATTCAACATCTCCAAGAATCTAACTCAGCCGAAATATCAACGACAACAACCACAATAATACCGACAACATCAACAATCACTACAAAAATACATTAATAGTCTTTCTTCTTCTTCTTCTTCTTCTTTCTTCTTTCTCTTTTTTCTTTTTGTTACATAAGGCCACGATTTCCACTCCAACTTCACACCTTCAAACTAATATCAATATTTCATATTCATTTACTAGCTCAAGACCATTTAAACATAATTCGAAAGAAATCAACATTATTCCATAACAATATACCAAAAATTCCACCAAAATCATAATCTACCCAAAACTTCTACGAACACAACGAAACTACCAAATTGCATTGTCTTCTTCCAAATTCATTAAGAATAACAATAATTCCCATATTAAAATTCTACTTCCATGATTTCATAAAACTATACTAAAATTACATAATTTCCTATAACAACTTGTAACCAATTTCAAGGCAGTCTCGAATCATTCAACTTTTAATTACACCAGAACCACCATAACGACACAACTAACAAGCTAAATAAAGTTCAATTCCTCTTCTCCCAACCATCACACCACATGGCCACACACACCCACTTGCACACCTACATGGTCACACACCCACATACATCACAATTACATGATTTCCACTTAATTCCACTAGCTACAACACATAAACTTCTTCCATAACATAAAAAAATAGAATTTTTACCTTTTCTTCAATTTTCGACTTGCCACAATTGTAGTTTTCTCGCTTACCCAATTATACCACATTGAAGAGAAGCTTGAACTTAGCAAGAATTCGAGAAAGACGAGATTTTTGGACCAAAGTTGAAGAACTTGGAATTTTTTTCCTAGTTTCGATTCTCCCATTTTTTTTGCTCTCTGTAACACCCCAGATTTTTTTTTGCAAAGATTTGAATATTTCTTCACGTGAGTGTAGACTCGGACCGGAGGACTTATAATTTTACACATGAGTTAGGATTAATTCCTAAGTAATTGAAGTGTGTTAGATGTGTTTAGGGGTCATAAGGGATCTCTAACACCAATTTGAGTCCAAAGAACTCCAATCGATTATGTTTTCAGACGAGTTAGTATAAGGGTCGACTTCAAACGACCATGTCTCCAAAAATAGGATGAATTGGGTGGCCCATGACCTATCAAATTAAAGGACTTTGAGTCTTCTTTCCAATGCCACTAAGATGTAAATTTTAGAGTTTGGAGTCAAAAGTTATGGCTATCCTAAGACAGACTAGTACTGTCGAAATTTTAGGCCTGGGTTGTGACTGCAGGAAGCCTGGGCTTGGCGCCGTAGTGGCGCGATGCGCCATTATCGTGCCACGAACAAGCCTTAGTAGTTTAGTCCCTGGCGCGATGCGTCACTATTAGGCTTGCAGGGTTTTTAAGCCTATTTTCCCGAACCCAGAAAATATAGGCTTGGCACTGTAAGGGCGCGATGCGCCATTATCGGGCTAGGAACAAGCCTCAGTAGTTTGGTCCTTTGTGCGATGCGCCACTATCAGATGTGCAGGTTTTAAGCCTATTTTGACTTGGCGCTGCAGTGGCGCGGTGCGTCACTATAGCTTCAACAAGATTTTTTCCCAGTTTCCAGATTTTTGAGGAAGGACAAATTGAACTTTTTCCTAATTATATATATCCCAACCTTGGATGATTTGGACCATTTTTCTTCAGCCTTGTGCCTCTCTCTAAAAACCCTAATCTCCATCCTCTTCTCTCCCAAACATCTCCAATAAGAAATCCTCCTAAAAGCTCAAGGATTCAAGATCTTCAAGTCAAGTCTTGGTTTTCGGTGAGATGATCTTAAAACAAGGTATGTAAGGCTAACCTAAAATATGGATTTAGTTCTTCCATATGCCCATAGATGTGTGAGATAGGAGTTGTGAAAGATTTGAACCTTCTAGGAAAGGTTTTCTTGAAATTTTTTCTAAACTCTAGAATATTTTTATATACTAGAAATGGATGGATGATTTCATGACTTGAGTTACTAAATAGTTATCTTTCATATTATAGACTACAAATGAATTGTTGTATATAAATTAATATGTGTGGATGGTGTTCTTGAGTTGAGTTTTATTGAGAGTATGGGTTCATGTTTCATTCACATGAACCCAAGATGAGATTTCTTTTGTCATAATTGTCTTGAGGTTGAAAGGGATGGTTCTGTGTATATATGTATTGATTGGAATGAAAAGAATGAATTGGATAGTTAAGGATGTCCCTTTGTTTCTATCCTTTAAACATAGGACTAAAATGAAGATTGTGGAGTAGATGTTTGATAATGATATTATGATAATATTTGATGGTGATGTGAATGGTGATGATTTAATATTGGTGTGAGTGATGATGTGAATGGTGGTTATATACCATATGTAGAATGATTGATGAAGAGGGTATGTTGATGATGATGTTTGAGGTAAAATGGATTGGAGTCTAATGTGATTATTTGATATGTGATTTGCATAATTTGATTTTATTGGAGTCATATGAGTATAAATTATGGTTTGAGAAGGAGTTTTAAATAAATGATTTACGAACATTTTTGCATAAACTATTTATACACTATTTTGAGTTTGAAGAATGACTATTTTCATCCTCGATTTAAAAGGAGTTTAAGCATGAGTTGAGTCTGAGAAGTCTTTTAATTATTTTGAGTATGAGTATTTGGAGTATAAATGAGTTGAATATTTTTTTTATAAAAATATCTATTTTGAAATTGTATCCAGTTTAAAGAGAAGAGTTTGATGATTGGGATGAGTTAATTGGAAAGAAGGTCCAATGAGGCCAGATTTGACTGAGTTTTGAAAAGAGTCCAATGAGACTAAATGAGTATTTTGAGTATTTTACTCATGAGGAGTATCGAGCACCAAATTGGGTAAGAGTATAGTCCATACTCGAACCAATAAACTACGTCGCCAAACGTAGGAGAGGATTAAACCGTTAAAGTCAGATGCTTCCCATGGGATCGAACCGTTAAAGTCGAATATTTCCCATTTTATTGTCCTAATATGATAGGACTTGGTTGGATTGGATCTATGATTGGTTGATTCGTTCATATCCTGACAAAGTATGAACGAACGCGGCAACAACATCGGCTTGTTATACTATTACTCGCTCATATGGTGTTAGTTGTAGGTTAGAAAAACTCCCAATTGAATGGATTGTTCTTGATATGATTGGTTTGATTGTGATTGTAGATGATTGAGTTGAATTGTAAAATATTACATAATTTAATTTTGCATATTTATTGAGTTGAGTCCTTTGAGTTGATTGTTAAGTGGATTGTTGAGTGGATTGTGTATGATTGGATCGGATTAGGTGATGTGTGATGGATTGGATTAAATGATATGTGATTGGATTATATACGATTGGATTGAATCGGATAATATATGACTTGATTGAACTGTATTGTATATGATTGAATTGGATCGGATCATATATGACTGGATTGAACCGATTATATACGATTGGATTGAATCAGATGATATGTGATTTGATTGAACTATATTGTGTATGATTGAATTGTATTGTATGGTGTGTGATTGGTCTTTGTCTAAAAATGTATTCTTACTTTAGACTTATAACGCCTTATTTGAGTCTCTCTTATCTTTCTGATTTGAGATATTTGGACTGATGTTATTCTTCTTTGAGGTATGTTTCATAATATCATGTTACATACTCATACATTCCATGTACTGACGTCCATTTGGACCTGCATCATTTCATGATACAGAGACAGATTTAAGAGATCGTCAATAGGAGCATCATTAGAGATTTATTCATACTCAGCATATGGATGAGTCCTCCCCTATATTCGGAGGACACCGCTTTGGTATTCTTGCGTCGAGTCAGCCCTTCTCATTTTGATTTGAGGTAGCCATGGACATGTCATTGGCACCAACTAGATAGTAGTGATAGAGGCTTCATAGACTAGATAGTAATGAGTCGATTGAGTATTTCATTCCTAGAATTATTCTTGTCAAAGTATTTTTAATGACAAATATTGGAGTTGATTTGTTGGCCCATGACCTTTATTCTTTGAGTTAGATTAATGATTTGAGGTACCCGTCAAATATTATCTTTATTTTAAGTCTTCCGCTGATTAAATGGATGAATGGATGTCTGATCAGGCTATGTGGTTCGCTTAGGAGCCAGAAATGGTTTCTGAGTACCGGTTACGTCTAGAGTACCCTCCCGAGGTATGACAAATATGGTATCAGAGCCCAGAGTTCAAGAGTCCTAGGGAGTCTATGAAACCGTGTCTAGTAGAGTCTTGCTTATGGGTATATTGCGTACCACACTTATAATTAGGAGGTTATAGGACATTAATAATTGTTTTCCTTCTTTCATATTCTGAGTTCGTGTGATAGAGTTTAACTCTATGAATGTTACTTTCTGATTTGTGCGTTGCTCATATCCATTCGACTACCCCTCATACTCAAGGTAGTTGGAACAGTAAATATGATATTCTTGTTGATGAGTTAAGATTAAGTCTTGAGAAAGTGAAGAGACTACACAAGGCTTGAGAGGAGCCGATTACTGTGCTTAACTCTATTCATCTAGAAGGATGTACTCCCATTCATATGGATCATGCGTTGAGTCAGAGTGAGATGTATCCTAGAATCTAATCTCTATATCTTGATTCGAATGTTACCTTCGATAGGGAAGTTGCGTATCTAAGTGATAAGTATCACCATCCGATGGAATATAATCTGAGGCATGGAGAGCTATGGTTGATATGATGGTTGTAGAGTTAGAAAGAGGGAGTTAGAGGAGTAGAACTCAAATAGTGAGAATGGTGGTTGATTGAGGCCTGTAGCTAGGGTGAAGTATCTATAAGGTGAGTAGTGAGGTGTAATGAACAATTGTGATAGTGCTAGTTTCAAGGTTTGATTTAGTAGGCTTGACATGACATATGCAAGAGATTAAGATATTAATTTGTGAGGAGTATGTGTCATGGAAGGAGGGGTGTGTGACCCTCAAATGTAAGTAGTGAGTTGAGGCTAAGTCATTTGGTAAGAAGAGGCTTAAGATGTGTATATGAAATAGTATAGATTTGAATGAGCCTCTAATTTTATGAGTTGCTTTGGGTGACTAGTTAGTATCATTAGTTGATGCCTTTGAGCTAAGAGGGATATGATAGGGTAATGAACCAATGTAAGTATTGAGCTTTCAATAGTGATGAGTTGGCCAATATAATAGTAGACGGAGTTGAGTGTGAGTAGATGAGTAAGAGTGAGTGTTGCTTGATTGTGATAGTTATGACTGTACGCGTCTAGTTGAGGATAGAGGTGTGGAGGAGGAGCGAGATGAGACCTTGTGATGTGCAATAGATAGGTAAGAGTATGTTAGTGTGTCTCCGGGTAAGAGCTCATACAATGATGAAGGTAGAAGTGTTAAAGTAAGCATGACAACTCTTAGATGTGGTTAAGGTAGTTAGAGTGATAAGTTTGAGTGTATAGTTATCGCTGTGAGAGTGATGGTAGTAGGCGAAGGATTGTATTTGGGGGAAGGATTGGAGGTACGTGAAGGGTGTTATGAGGCTTGGAAAGGAGGAGAAGTTTGGGCACCGATATATTGACCTTATGAAATTATGAAGAGGATTGGGGATGATGCTCATGAATTGGAGTTCGACGGTTGAGGATATAGATATTGAATGATTTGGTTGGTAGAGTTTCAATGTTCCATTCGTGCCTAATGATGATAATGATAAAGGAAATGTCCCTACTCTTGACTTAAATCGATTCGCTTATTCTTGAACGGGGATAGTTGATTGTCTAAACTTCTCGATTGGTTGATTTATTGATTTGAATGAGTCTCGACTATTATACATTCCTCAAGTACAGCTTTTCTTGATCTTCATTCGAGGACGAATGATCCCAAGGGGGAGATAATGTAACACCCAGAATTTTTTTCGCAAAGATTTGAATATTTCTTCAAGTGAGTGTAGACTCGGACCGGAGGACTTATAATTTTACACATGAATTAGGATTAATTCCTAAGTAATTGAAGTGTGTTAGATGTGTTTAGGGGTCATAAGGGATCTCTAACACCAAGTCGAGTCCAAAGAACTCCAATCGATTAAGTTTTCAGACGAGTTAGTATAAGGGTCGACTTCAAACGACCATATCTCAAAAAATAGGATGAATTGGGTGGCCCATGACCTATCAAATTAAAGGACTTTGAGTCTTCTTTCCAATGCCACTGAGATGTAAATTTTAGAGTTTGGAGTCAAAAGTTATGGCTATCCTAAGACGGACTAGTACTGTCAGAATTTCAGGCCTGGGTTGTGACTGTAGGAAGCCTGGGCTTGGCGCCGCAGTGGCGCGACGCGCCACTATCGTGCCAGGAACAAGCCTCAGTAGTTTAGTCCCTGGCGCGATGCGCCACTATTAGGCTTGCAAGGTTTTTAAGCCTATTTTCCCGAACTCAGAAAATATAGGCTTGGCACTGTAAGGGCGCGATGCGCCATTATCGCACTAGGAACAAGCCTCAGTAGTTTGATCCTTTGTGTGATGCGCCACTATCAGATGTGCAGGTTTTAAGCCTATTTTGACTTGGTGCTGCAGTGGCGCGGCGCGTCACTATAGCTTCAGTAAGATTTTTGCCCAGTTTCCAGATTTTTGAGGAAGGACAAATTGAACTTTTTCCTAATTATATATATCCCAACCTTGGATGATTTGGACCATTTTTCTTCAGCCTTGTGCCTCTCTCTAAAAACCCTAATCTCCATCCTCTTCTCTCCCAAACATCTACAACAAGAAATCCTCCAAAAAGCTCAAGGATTCAAGATCTTCAAGTCAAGTCTTGGTTTTGGTGAGATGATCTTAAAATAAGGTATGTAAGGCTAACCTAAAATATGGATTTAGTTCTTCCATATGCCCATAGATGTGTGGGATAGGAGTTGTGAAAGATTTGAACCTTCTAGGAAAGGTTTTCTTGAAATTTTTCCTAAACTCTAGAATATTTTTATATACTAGAAATTGATGGATGATTTCATGACTTGAGTTACTAAATAGTTATCTTTCATATTATAGACTACAAATGAATTGTTGTATATAAATTAATATGTATGGATGGTATTCTTGAGTTGAGTTTTGTTGAGAGTATGGGTTCACGTTTCATTCACATGAACCCAAGATGAGATTTCTTTTGTCATAATTGTCTTGAGGTTGAGACGGATGGTTCTGTGTATATATGTATTGATTGGAATGAAAAGAATGAATTGGATAGTTAAGGATGTCCCTTTGTTTCTATCCTTTGAACATAAGACTAAAATAAACATTGTGGAGTAGATATTTGATAATGATATGATGATAATATTTGATGGTGATGTGAATGGTGATGATTTGATAATGGTATGAGTGATGATGTGAATGGTGGTTATTTACCATATGTAGAATGATTGATGAAGAGGGTATGTTGATGATGATGTTTGAGGTAAAATGGATTGGAGTCTAATGTGATTATGTGATATGTGATTTGCATAATTTGATTTGATTGGAGTCATATGAGTACAAATTATGGTTTGAGAAGGAGTTTTAAATAAATGATTTACGAACATTTTTGCATAAACTATTTATACATTATTTTGAGTTTGAAGAATGACTATTTTCATCCTCGATTTAAAAGGAGTTTAAGCACGAGTTGAGTCTGAGAAGTCTTTTAATTATTTTGAGTATGAGTATTTGGAGTATAAATGAGTTGAACATTTTTTTTATAAAAATATCTATTTTGAAATTGTATCCAGTTTAAAGAGAAGAGTTTGATGATTGAGATGAGTTGATTTGAAAGAAGGTCCAATGAGGCCAGATTTGACTGAGTTTTGAAAAGAGTCCAATGAGACTAAATGAGTATTTTGAGTATTTTACTCATGAGGAGTATCGAGCACCGAATTGGGTAAGAGTATAGTCCATACTCAAACCAATAAACTACGTCGCCAAACGTAAGAGAGGATTGAACCGTTAAAGTCGGATGCTTCCCATGGGATCGAACTGTTAAAGTCGAATATTTCCCATTTTATTGTCCTAATATGATAGGACTTGGTTGGATTGGATCTATGATTGGTTGATTCGTTCATATCCTGGCAAGGTATGAACGGATGTGATAACAACGTCGGCTTGTTGTACTATCACTCGCTCATATGGTGATAGTTGTCGGTTAGAAAAACTCCCAATTGAATGGATTGTGGTTGATATGATTGGTTTGATTGTGATTGTAGATGATTGAGTTGAATTATAAAACATTGCATAATTTAATTTTGCATATTTATTGAGTTGAGTCCTTTGAGTTGATTGTTGAGTGGATTATGTATGATTGGATTGGATTAGGTGATGTGTGATGGATTGGATTAAAGGATATGTGATTGGATTATATACGATTGGATTGAATCGGATGATATATGACTTGATTGAACTGTATTGTATATGATTGGATTAGATCGAATTGTATATAACCGGATTGAACCGATTATATACGATTGGATTGAATCGGATGATATGTGATTTGATTGAACTGTATTGTGTATGATTGAATTGGATTGTATGGTGTGTTATTGGTCTTTGTCTAAAAATGTATTCTTACTTTAGACTTATGACGCCTTATTTGAGTCTCTCTTATCTTTCTGATTTGAGATATTTGAACTGATGTTATTCTTTCTTGAGGTATGTTTCATTCTGCCATATTACATACTCGTACATTCCATGTACTGACGTCTATTTAGACCTGCGTCATTTTATGATGCAGAGACAGGTTTAAGAGATCGTCAATATGAGCATCATTGGGGATCTATTCGCACTCAGCGTATGGGTGAGTCCTCTCCTATATTCGGAGGACACCGCTTTGGTATTCTTGCGTTGAGTCAACCCTTCTCATTTTTATTTGAGGTAGTCATGAACATGTCATTGACACCAACTAGATAGTAGTGATAGAGGCTTCATAGACTAGATTGTGATGGGTCGATTGAATATTTCATTCCTAGAATTATTCCTGTCAAAGTATTTTTAATGACAATTATTAGAGTTGATTTATTGGCCCATGACCTTTATTGTTTGAGTTAGATTGATGATTTGAGTTGTCCGCCAAATATTCTCTTTATTTTAAGTCTTTCACTGATTGAATGGATGAACGAATGTCTGATCAGGCTATGTGGTTCGCTTGGAATCCAGAAATAGTTTCTGAGTGCCGGTTACGTCTAGGGTACCCTCCCGGGGCGTGATACTCTCACTCTCTCTTTTTGATGATTCCTTAAGTCTTGAAGCTTCTAGTAGATTACATATAAATATCTATATAGATGATGGGTAATTAATTTCCATGGGCTTGGCTAGACATCCATTGATTTGGGCCTCACTTTCTCTTATTATCATTATTATTCTTTTGGAGTCCAAAACTATAAGCCCCATTTAGTAGTTCACAAATTAGTTTCCAAAATTTCCAATTTCACCCTCGGCCTTCCTCCGTATTTCCACATTAATTTTTTTTCATGAACATCACACCGGTACTAATTAAAATAAATAAAATAATTCACAACCCCATTCCTTACAAGCCAAAAATACTTTTTTTCTCTTTTCGAATGTGCAAAAGTGCGGGGTATAACAAGAGAAGTGCATTTTTGGCTTTTGATTTTTCACTTTTTTATATTGATGGTTTTATGGTAGGTCATAGGTGTGTAGTAAGCACTTGATTTTCTTGGCATGTGAAATTACTCTATTAGGAGTTCTTTGACTCCAAAATTAGTGCAAACTATTATTTGTCTTCACGATTGACGTCGAAATTGGCCTTATCCCATCAATGTTGAAGAAGATTTTAATGATCTTATGAAACTTGAACTTGGTATGTTTTTCAGTTTTTTGTATTTTATTTTTATATTTTTTTACTTAGTTTAATTGTTGACACATTTTAAATTCTTTTTAGATATGGATGATAGCTCAAAAGATTCCCTCGTTCTTGATTTGTAGTCGCAAGATGCCTCAGGTAGTCAGGTTTAAGGCTCTGAATTTTTACTTGCATTCTATGAATAAATTGTATGTGGGGCAACATGATGATTTTACCTGTTCTGTTTGAATACAGGAAGGTATATCCATGTCAGATGAAATGGACCTCCTGGCTAAGCAGGTTAAGATGCTTAGCGTTAGCGGAGAGATTGCATTTAGTAGCAGTACATTGAAGCGATTGATGGAGCAATCTATAAATGATCCTGAGAATTCAAGAAATAAAGCATATTTTATTGTTATTCTTTTTCAATCTTCAAAATAATTTGATGGTTAAGTGTCTCTCTGTTAAGTGTTAAGTTAGTGTCATAGACAACAAAGCTGCAAAGGGGTTGCTGAGTAATAGACAGCATGAACTGTTTCTACTTTTTTATGTGTGTGTCTTTTTTTTTGTCTTCAGGTGGATTTTGGGCTTTGAATTGGTTATGGGCTCTGAACTGGTTATGTTGAAGTCCCCAGGCTTTATATGTTGCAGTGGTGTGTTTGCTGTCAAGAGACTGAAGAAACTACAACTCTACAAGTGAGATTCAAGGAATTTTCATGAACGATGAAGAAGATAAGGAACTTGAAGCATCAAAATGTACTCCCACTTGTTTCTTATTACTCTAGCAATGATGAAAAAATGCTTATCTACAAATATCAGAATAGTGGAAGTCTACTAACACTTTTCAAAAGTAAGCCAATTATAAGTAGTCAAGAACTTCAAATTTCTCATCTTGTAATTCTTTATCATATTATTGTTCTTTATTGTTGCAGATTATGTTGAGGGAAAATGGAATTTCTCATGGAAACAAAGGCTGTCAATTGCAGTTGGCATAGCAAGGGATTTCGCGTACATAAACAAAAGTTCAAAGAAAGGAATTATGATTCCTCATGGCAACATTGAGCCATCAAATATTCTACTAAGCAAAAAAGGAAAGCCATTAATAAGTGAGTATGGATATTGCAAATTCCTAGACCCCAACAAAAGTTGCCTCTATAAAGACAATGGTTACACAGCCCTTGAGAAAAACTTGATAGAAGAAACTGATGTCTATAGCTTCGGGGTGATTCTGCTAGAACTGTTGACCGATAAAGTTGTGGAGAAGACATGATTAGACTTTGTCAAATGGATGAAATCCATAGTGAGGGAAGAATAGAATGGAGAAGTGTTTGATAGTGAAGTTGCAAACTTTGAAATGTATGCTTTCCCTCTACTAAATGTAGCACTCAAGTGTGTGGATCATTTGCCAGAGGAACGACCTACTATGGCAGAGGTTTTGGAGATAATCGAAGAAGTTGTGAATGCTCAAGAAGACATTTCTCCTTCTTCTATGACTTCTTTTGAATCCACCCCTAGTTCAATGAAGCATGTGTATGTCATTTAGTTTGAGAGAGTTTCTTCTTTATGTATGTGGACATTAACTTTTACCAAGACTCTTTCAAGTTATTTTTTTGAAATGTGTGGCTAGTTGTGAAAGGTTCAAAGTGAGTGGCTGAAAGAAGAAACACTACTCATGTAAGTTTCATCAAGTATCATCTTTTAAAAAACTGTGTTCTTACTTAGCATCATCTTCAATGAACAAAGATTCCTTTCATTATCCTTAATAGTACTCAAATGTTGACAGTCAGCCTACAACATCATTTTTCCTTATCGAACTCGAGCTGATTACTTGTTACAAAAACTAATATCAGATAATGGCATGCAAGGCAACCAGGCAGGCACGAGTTTACACTAGTCTTCGACTTCAATATGGTATTACCGAATACCGTACCGAACCGAAGTTTGAAAGTTTGGTATTTGGTATATACTTTGAATTACCGATTACCGAATTACCGAACTCTAACTTTAAAAATACCAAACCGAATACTGAACGTCCAGCCCTATCTGCACCTCTATTGAGTTGTCAAAAATGATTCGAGAGATTTGGTCTTCCACAATTATCACCAAATATCTCACACCACCAAAATACAGTTCCATTCCTTTGGAATTTCTACCTTGGTGTTATTAACTCAAATGCGAGCCCCAAAAAGATGGGACCTTGCCTTTCTGGCCCTACCCTTCCCACTTCTCCTTAATGCAATGGAAAGACTCCATGTTCTAGCCATGTAAAGGCCTTGAACCATTGCTGCCCTATCTCTGATTTTGCCGGAGCAACCTCAGATTTCATTGACCACCACTCTAGATTTAAATGCCTGTCATTCTAGAACCAATCTCCAGTTTTGATAATGGATGCTTCTTGCCTTGAGGTCATTTCAAATAAGAACTTATTGTGCAATATTTGTGTGCCTCTTATACCTGCTATCACCTACCATCTCTTGAGAAACCAAGCCTGGATGATCTCTAATTTTGGGCTATAATGAAAGGGATTGTTGAAGCTCCCAATCAAGCACCTTGAGATGAAATCATAACTTTCATCTCATTCTCTGAGGTCACCAACCCTTTTTTGTAATGGACATTGACAAATTTATGCTGCTTCTAGGAAGGATATTTTTTTTTAATTCAGTGATTTCCTTGTATTTGAGATTTGATACTTTTCCCAGAAACTGAAGTTTCTTCCCTGCTATATCTCCCCATCCCTCATTGTAGACATTTTCTGGAATAATAATTGCTTTCCTCCTCTCCTCTGCTATTGTTTCTACTTTGATGAATCATCCATAAATGTTGTAGTTTTGATATATATATATATATGCCTGGATTTTCTTGTAAAGATTCGCTTGACCATGAGAAGCTTGGTACAACTGCGAATAGATCCATCTTAGGTTCTCCTCATCTATTTTGATCTGGCTAGTAAATCTTCTGCATCACTCCACCCAAACAAACCATCTGTCTTCACCCTCATATCTTCGTAAATCTCAAAAGATTTGTCACCTGAAACAAAAAGGATCTTCGAGAAGGCTCGTCGGAAAGAGAAAATTTGGAAAGAAAAAACAAAGGTCAGAGCTCATTTTGTGGGTTTTTAGTTTCTTTCCTACAAAAATCAAATCCTGAATTCCCTCCTCAAACATTTAAATATGATTTGTGTCCTTCCTTCGCGTATTCAAAAAATATTAGGAAAAAGGTAATAAAGATTCTTTTTCTTTTTAACCGTAAAATATTTTGGGTTACCCGTCAAGTAGTCCTTGCCAAAAGTAAGTTTATTTGTGTTTTTCCTCTTGATCTATGTTTGGTCAAGATGTTTGACTTCCAAAATCACTTGTATTCCAGATTAATTTGGTACTTTTTGCCAATTTATCTTTTACATTACTGTTTGACTTCCATTTTTAGCACCTAATTCATTCATAAATCTGATTATAAACGTGTGGACAGTACATAAATTGGATGTTGGTGAAGTTCTTTTTCTAATTTAATACACATAATAATGGATTTATTACCGATCTCAAGGTTATTTTTAGTTCCGTTCGATACAAACTCCAAAAGATAACAATACAAAGAAAAACACCTACACCAGCTTCACTAAGAAGAGTAGGTTTACAATGTTAGCACAAGATATAAGACCTAACAAGAAGGAACTAAAAGACAACTTCGATTTATATGAGCAGGCCCCATGCTGTAAAGGTCTTTCCTTTATGAAAGCTGAGACAACTTATCTTTTGAGACAGTGAATTTTCGATTTTGCAAAAGCTATATTTTGGTCTTTGTCAAGCCCTCTTATCTATGAGAGACAAAAGCGCAAAACCTTAAACTCTTCTCACTGGTCGAGAAAGAAAAAGGACACTACGGTCCTATTGTTACACTGCCCTGTCGACACTATGCAGAAATGGTATGCTTTACAGCTATGCATTGGACGTACCAAGTCGTTTCCCTTTGAATGTTACGCTGTGGTGAAAGTTGGTCTGATGTCTATTTTTAACTGAGTCCAATTTTAATTGGGGCAGTTCTTCTTAAGTTTTTTCCATCACTATAAATATACCCCAAGGTCGTTTTTGAGACGATGGGACATTATTACAAGGTTTTTGCACTAGGAGCACATTGGAACCATGAAATCTTTTGGTTTTTACTTCCTTGCATCTTTCTTAGACGTTTGTATGCATAACAACTATCTTTTAAAGGTTGCTATGAACATGCGAGGATAAATATCCTTATTTTGGGGGCTATGGTAGTCACATAAATATTGACGTATGAATTTGAATTGACTTGTTAGGGTACTTATCGTCGTGCTACAACTCATGCATTTTTTTACTTAATCTTGTGTGTAATTGTTCTATTGCTTAGCTACCAGTAGAACATATGTGAGAACCTTAGGTGTGACTCGAGATTGGGAGTCTAGGCTATGCAATATGGTTAAGTAAAGTATGATCTTCTACCCTATATAGGGAATTGATTTGTCGGTATAACAACCTATACACCTTGCTTGGTTACTCAATATGATTACTAATAAATCCATAACCCCGAAATATTATCTCCTATTGTGTTAAATCCTTACATCTCAACATTAGCTAGTATAAAGTAGTGTAATTGATTAATTCATTTTTTGCAGTATTCTATAAAACAAAACAAAAAAAACGTGTTGAAAACACTTGCGTGATTAATTGATAATAGTTGAATTTGATAAACTGTAAAACCAAATTCATATGGAATGGATATCTAACTTCTTCAAGTCACTCTACGTATTACTTGGCGATCACGGACACTTGTGTGTGTACGTTTGGAAACAAATAGCTATATACTTGGTTGTATATATGTTACTAATAACATAAAAAAAATTACACAAGGACACTTTCCCGAGATGTTGATCGAGACACCTTTTGAATGTTCACTTTGTTGGGACGACAATACCTCGAATTTTCATATATTCCTCTCCACCTGTTAATTATTAGATCAAATGCAAAATTAAAAAAAGACTGATTAACAATCATCTTCAATAATATTGCAAAATATATTGTTGTATAAAGTGCAACTGATATATGAATTCATTCGAACCTGTATTCTTCTTCTTTCATAGGAATTTGAAGTTCCAACTCTTGATCTTCGAATGGTTTGAAGATCAAGTCAATTTGTGCATCGTGCACTTTGTCAAGAGTTGAAGGGTTCCACTATAAATGAAAAGAATTATTTTATCAGTACTATTTTAATAAACAAATTATTATTATTATTCAATACTGATAAATATTATGTATTTAATCTTAAAGAAGAAAAGGTGCATACCATTGGAGACTTATCCTTGTCAATTATGCGAGCCCTTATGCCCTTTATAAATAAATCAATGAACTCATTTTAGACTTAAAATGAAAAATCTCAAAATACATAAGAAGGCATAAACTTAAAAGAATTTGCAAATTTACCTCATAAAAATCACCAGATATTATGTTTCGTTGTATGTTCATTGAAATCCTGAATTCTCTCCTCAAACATTCAGATATAGTTTGTGTCCTTCCTTCTCGTATCTAAAAAACAATTTAGGAAAAAGGTAAGATTCTTTTTCTTTTTGTCCGTAAAATATATAGAGTTTCAGGCGCTTGATAAAATTCTTTTTCTAGTTTAACAAGCATAATAAAAGATTTATTACCGATCTTAATGTTATTTTTAGTCCCGTTGGAGATGCTTTCTTTAGGCTTTTAAGCACCGGCATAATCCAATCATTTCCTTTTCTGCTTCCCTCAGCCTCCTGAAAAGTTAAGCAGACAAAAAATATTAGTAAAAAATGCCAATGTTACCTTTTATTTATATATATTAAAATTAAAAAATGGTGGATGAAAAGAGTAAAATTTTTTGTTCGAGAGAAATAAGTCATGTTGTACTTATTTAAATTTAATAAGTTAAATAAATTTATAAAAGAATTTGAATATTTTTTAACGTAGTATGAAATAATATTGGTATTTGCTTAGTATGCATCCAACATTTTGAGGTATTACAAAAATTTCAAAAGTACCATGTAATAAATAATAGAACAAAGGAGTAGCTCCAAATAGAAAAATTAATTCTTACAAATGACTCAATAATTTCCTCCACAGAATCCTTGGAGAAACACTCGTTGATTATGGACAACCTGCATGTGAATTGGAAAAAATAAAAATATTACTCTTAATATCTCATTTCAAAGCATAAGCTCAAAATTATAAGTTATATGATACATTACTTGTTCAAGATACTTCTTTCATCAATGTCAATATTTGTGGAAAATTCATTGATGACAGATCTAATATAATCCTCATCACCACTTTTTATGCTGAGCAAACGCCTCTCTAGCTGAAATAATTTCTGACATTTGAAAAAAAAAAGTTTATAAGTAAAAGAGACATATATAGTGACAAGAATTTCTTTTTAGCAGCAATATCTTTTGCCACAAAAGTATTTAGCGGCAATTCATGAGTCATAATATTGCATCTAGAGTCACTAAGGCCTTTAGCGGTATTTATATAGAGTGTTGTTCTTTTTTTGGTTTCCCACTGGTGTCCGGAGCCCTCATTGAAGCTCTGACTAAATATGGATCGCACACTGCAGGGCGTATTCGTAGGTGGGGCTCCCAATAGAATTTTTTTCATACCCAGGGCGCGAACTCAAGACTTTTGGTTAAGGATGAAACAGTTTCACCACTGTACCACAACCCATGTTGGTATAGAGAGTGCTGGTTATAAATACCCATATTATATTATTGTTGCTAAATATAATATAACATCAATTATATTATTGGCGCAAAATCCTTTATTTGTTGTAGTGTATGGTGAATTTCTGAAGACAAGGAAAAGGTTAGAGATGAAGCTTTGGACTGACCTGTGAAGGAACAAAATGAGTGGCTAGTCCAGCAGCAACCACTTCTTTAGCCCTTAGTTTTTCTCCTGTTAAGCCCAAGTATTCCCCTACATTCGTACATGTAATTAACATCATATAATTAATTAGGTCTCTCTCAATCAATTTTTTTTTGGAGAGGTTCTCTTTTTTACATGTATTATATTTTTAGTTATTAGTATACGAGGTAGGAGTGAAGTCTAACCTTCACGACGTACGAAGGTCAAAATAAATAAATTATTCTTTGGAAACATTAAATTCTCCTTCTTACCAAGTCGACCTGGAAGACGCGAAAGCATGTATGAAAAGCCGCAGTCTGGGTGGAACCCTATATTTGTTTCGGGAGTAGAACAAAACTGCAAATTTAGACATGAAATATTACTTTTAAATACAATCAGAAGATAATTATAAGTAAATCTCTTTTGTACTGACCGCTTTCTCAGTGACTACAGAGAACTTCATTGGAGCCATCAATGATGCACCACCACCCACTGACATTCCATGGACAAGAGCAATATGTGGTTTCTTGTAAGTATGAATGTGGTAGCAAAGCCAATACATTCTATAAGTAACTTCAAGGCAAGAATCCCCTTAAAAAAGAATATACATGTAATAGTGAGTTTAAGTGAACATGTAGTTATATGTAATAATTCAATAGTTCTAAAAATGAGAAAATAAATAAACAGAAACTTTAGAATTAGTTACTTGCGTTTCGTCCATCATAAAACATTTTCAAGTCTCCACCAGCAGAAAAAGTACGACCAACTCCCTATATATGTGCAAATGAATGAGAACAACCGAGGGAACTAATCAAAAACAAATTAAATAGATACTTCTTAATTAGTACTTACCTTGATGATTACAAATTCAGCATTATCATCATTCTCATATTTCTCAAATTTCTGCCCAAGTGTTAATGCCTAATATAAAGAAAATTTTATAATTAAGTGAACATGCAATAGCCATTTTAACGATACATGTATATATTCTTCATAATATAGATGGATATATATATACCACTTCACGCGATATATAATTTAAATGGTTAGGCCGATTCAAGGTGAGCATTCTGGCGCGGCCCATTTCTTCAGCGATAACAACCTGATGAGAAGCAAAAATATAATAAGCTACATTTATTATACCGGAGATCGATCGGTACATGTTACATAAAAGAATATTTCTTGATATTAATTAGAACTTTTCAAAATGTTGAATTAAACTTAAAATTACCTCTCTATTTTGTCTCAGTACTTGTTGAGGCATTGGAAACATTGTGGTGCTACTAGGAATAGATATTATTGCCATAGCAACTTGGAGTAGTACTGGAGAAAATGAACAAGTAATTAATAATTCTAATTAAAAGCATAGTTAAAATTCGCGGGGTAACCAGTAATTGGGTGATTAATTTCACTTACCAGATTAATCGAAATTCTCAAAATTGATTTAAAACGAAATGAAACGCTCTGAAAATCTGGAAGATATGAAATAAGTTCTTGGTTTCTATAACTTTGTGCATGGCAAAGGACTTTATATATATATTGTTACGCGTTTGAACCATCATTATTTAATTTTTTTTTCTCAATCTAGTCTAAAAGAATCATTGTACTAGCATTAAACTTAATGAAATCTATTAATTTAACTCTAGCTAATTATAATAATTTAAAAAATCAGCAATAAAATCTTGATAAGTTATAATGATAAAAAATTTCAACAAAACTAGACGTGAAAGGAACAAATGATAGAATCGTATAAAAAAATAATGAGAAAAAAGCTGGCGCTAAGCTGGCTAAAGTGATTGGGAATGAAAATGTGCATTAGATTAGGGTGTGTGTTTGGTAGGATGGAAAATATTTTCCTAAATAATATTTTTTTGGAAAATAAGTAGTTTTTTTTTTATACATGTAAGTAATTTTTGTTTAATTCAAGAACGTCGAAATATTATCTAGCCAAACACTTTGGGGGAGGGATGGAGTGGGAAGTGGGAGTTTGGGGGTGGCGAGGGGTACAGTGGGATGGTCAAAGGGCAGGAGTTGGGGCCATTGGTAGATGAGAAAGAGATAATGAACAAAGGTCACAACTTATTTTCACTATTTTTATTAGAAAATTTATTTTTCGATCCTCATTTTTAATAGTTCAAGGCAGCTGACATATAATGTAGGGTGTTAAATGGCATCATGGCGACGTATCCACCTTAAACGAAGGGTGGTTTGGCGCATATTCTTCGTCGAAAAATTATATATTGTGTAGAAATTAAATATTTTCTTGAATTGAAGATTTATTGAAAACATCATCTTTACCTCTAAAATAATAATAAAATTTGTGTATATTCTATCCTCCAATATTCTTCGTCGAAAAATTATATATTGTATAGAAATTAAATATTTTCTTGAATTGAAGATTTATTGAAAACATCATCTCTACCTCTAAAATAGTAATAAAATTTGTGTATATTCTATCCTCCACATATTTTACTTTATGGAATTACACTAGATATATTGTTATTGTCATTATTATTATACATAAGTTAAATGTTAGTTATTATAAATGCATATTTAATTTTTGTACACCCTTCTTTAAATTTCTCACTCCGTCAGTATGTGACATGTAATGTGGCATCTGGCATGTCACATCAGATTTAGGGTTCAAAATATACAAATTCTAATTTTGTTTTTATGTTGAGTTATTCAATGATAAGTTGGATTTTTTTAAGTGTAACATCTGGAAATAAATATCATCAAGATATTGCTGATAATTAAAATAGTCCTCCATCAAACTATTAAATTTCTCAACGTGCGTTGCTGCACTAATTAGAAAAAATAGCAATTAACAATTTCCAGGGGATACGCCAGCTTGGCATTGGCTTGACAAAATCAATTTCGATTCGAATAAATTTCCTCAAGTTTAAAGAAATCTCACCTACATTCCAATGAAGTGGCCATCCACCATACGAATAAGAGGAATTTAATCACTAAAAATATCAATTCAACACTTTTTCTTTATTCAGGAAGGAATGATGTGGCACAGTTTTTTTTTTTTAAAAAAAGACAATTTGTGTATTTAAATAGATTATCCAATTAAGTACAAATAATGTGCAACTTTATTAAAAAAAAGTACATCTCTTTGGGTCCGTGATAACTAAAAAGAAAAAAAAAACATATCAACGGAGGAGTCATAATTTTTTACTAAAAAATTTAAGGGATAAAAAAATAAATACATGAGAAAAAAATTCTGATCGAACAAAATGACAAATCCTAATTAAGTTGATGAGGTTTAGTGATGTGCTGATACCCTACTTGCAAATTGAAGGTGCGGCTCACACGCCTCATTTGTAAGCACTTAATGAATGCTTTACTTTTAATCATTCAAATTTCAATTGTTAGATTTATTTGTTTTATAGATCTATATATCAATCATTAAGATATCATCCATTAAATACATTATTTTTATGTTCCAACTACTTAATGATTTTGAATACATGTGAATGATTAAGATTTGTGATAAAATATTAATAGCGTTAAGATGTTTATTTGAGGATTTCAACAAAGATAATAATTCACTCATATTATTCATTCACCTTTACAACCATAACTTACTATTATTAACTACCGTCATCATTGTCCACCACCCACAACCATCATCTTCAGCCATAACCACGTACTACTAGCCATTATTTACAATCATTATCACCAACCATTATTACCACAACAATCACTAATCATTACCGACATTCCTCACTATTAGAATTGATTTACCAAATATGTGTAGTGATCACTCAGATTTTTTCTTTTTTTAGGGGGTGGGGGGAGGATTAAAATTGGCTATATTTTATGTTCGTTAATTTATTTGAATATACATTGTAATGTTATTGAGCTTGAATAGTGAAAACACTATAGACTTTATTTTGCTAATTTTGAATTTTATTTATTTATTTTTGGGTGAGATTGTTCTTCCTAAATTATTAAAGTTAGAATTCATTATAGAGTATTTTAATTAGACATTTTAGTAAAAGTTAACTATAATTACAACAATTGTTAATTGACTTGAAGTACTAGATTAAATTAATAAAATATGAATTTTTGGAGGGTGTCCGTCTCAGTTAATTAATCATTAAAATGCACAAACTTAATTATTAAATTTGAACTACGTACAGTGAATTAAAGAAAGTTAAAGTAGGTTAATATCTATATATTTGGTATTTCTGTAGATGAAACATTATGAAAAAAGGGCAGCTCGGTGCATTAAAGCTCCTGCTATGCGCAGGGCCCGGGGAAGGGCCCGACCACAACAGTCTATTGTAGATGGAACATTATGCGGATGAGCAGAATGCATAATTTAAAATACACTCTTTGAAAATTTCATCATGATAAAGAAAATAAATCATAATTAAAATTACTTTGGTCCATAAATTTTCATGAAATGAGTATTAGGAATAAAAATTAAAGACCACCCCCAAAATATGAGTAATTCATGAAAAACTTAATTTTTAATGGATTGAAATAATATAAGCTAATATAGTTGGATCAATGACTATTCCAAACTTAAGCGAATTAGGCAAGTCATATTTTTATAGAATAATTTTACCATCACTATTTTTAGAAAAGATTAAAGGAAGACCTGTCTAATTAGACAAAAATACCAACTAAATCCCTCTATACTTTAGAGTAATTACATAATTTAAAACATACTTTTTGAAAATTTCATCATGATAAAGAAAATAAGTCGTCAAATAAAAGTTTTGCATAAATAAATTATTGAAGTTTCAAAGCATAATGACACCAAGATCAAGGCTGGAATACATGACTGACTATTTACTTTGAAGCCTCTAACATGACTAACTAGTGTCTACCGGACAAGGGCCCTCACCTACCTGTAGCTAATCAACTAACTACTAACTAATGAGCTGAATTAAATATGACTAAGTCATTTGAGAGCGAGGAGGACTCACTTAAGCTGAGAAAAGTGGAGCTAACGAGTCTCCTTACGTTGAGTCTAAATCCCTGAATTTGTATTATAAAATAATGCAACGCAAATGACGTTAGTACATGAAATATATGGTATGCAAAATAGCTGAATTGAAAAGGTACTATAACTGATAAAGCTAAACAACTGAACATGAATATGATAAACATCAAGATCATGAAATATTCAAATACTAAAATGTATGAAGCATTATGATTATAAAACAGAATATCTGAATTGAAAAGTTGAGACATGAACTGAGCTGAACATTTTACCTAAAAAGTTGGCTAACTGAATATCTCTATGCAATGATTTTTCAAAACTCTTTATAACAGGTGGTCAAAAATCATCTTTCATAAATTATAATTCATAAGAATAGTTTTAATTTCATAAAATCTCATACATTTTAGGTTAATCCGACATAATTGTCATGGGAGTACATGGAATCTAATCTCGGACCGATCAACTAAGCCACCATGCACATATCTTGTAGGGCTATGAGGCATACATTATGTCATGTCCCGAGCCTACACTCTGGACGTAACTGACACTCGATACCATTGCTGGTCTGAGCATACCCATAACATGGCATTGTACATGAGCACATATCTAAACATGACCAGAAGAGTACATTTGAAAGAATTTGAAAAGGGAAGTTTCATAAGAGATCAGATTTCATAAAGTAAGTCATAGAAATTTAAAACCATTGTTAAAGAAAATAAAGATCCAAATAGAACATAATTATTCATCTGTCTATGAAACCTCTAAACATACTGAATAATGTCAACTGGGACAACGCCTTCAGTATACCTTAAAATAAAAAAATAACTTCCTAAAATAGGTAGACTAAGCCCTAGGAACAGAGAGGGGGCTCACCAATAACAGAAGATGTGGAACCTAATGAGCGGCCTGATCTCATGTCAATGTACCTGAGTCTATATCAATAAAAAATGCAGCGTCCCCGACAAAATTATCACGCTCCGGGAGGGTACCCTAGACGTGACCGACACTCGAAAGCCATTTATGGCCTTCAAGCGAACTACCTGGTCCAGTCACACTTTCATTCAATCACATTCTATCAGCGGAAGACTCTATCATAAGAATACTATTCATAATTTAGGGCCAAACAAATATCAAATCAGTAACTAGCTAGAATAAAACTTGTCAAAATGAATAATTCAATATTTCCACACTCTAGTCTATAAAGCCTCTATCAACAACCCAGAAGGTACCAATGACAAGTCCATGGCTACCAAACATCAAAATAAGGGAAACAAATCAAAGCTATAAAGATAAGTCTCGGTATCCTCCGAAAACAGGAAGGACTCACTAACTAGCTGGAAGTGAATAGATCTTCAACAGTGCGCCGGTTGATGATCTCTAGTACCTGTCTCTGTATCATGAAACGATGTAGGCCAAATGACGTCAGTACATGGAATGTACGAGTATGTAAAATGGCTGAATGAAACAAACATCAAGAAAGAATCAAGCCAACTCGGAATCTCAACTCAGGAAAAAGAACAACTCAATCAAGTGTCCTAAGTCTAAATAAGAATATGGTTTAGATGGAACCAATCACATAAAACTTGACCCAATCCAACTCAGAGTACTATCAAGACCTATATGGGAGTTTTTTTTATCTAACAACCACCACTTATGAGCCAGTGATAGTACAACAAGCCGACGTTGTTGCCACGTCCGTTCATACTTTGCCAGGGTATGAATGAATCAACCAATCATGGATCCAATCCAATCAAGTCCTATTATGTCAGGACAATAATTTTTGGGAAAGCATCCGACTTTAATGGTTCAATCCCCTCCTACGTTATTGGATTTGAGTTATTACTTACTCTTATCCAATTTGGTGCTCGATACTGTAACACCCCTAAGAAAAAAAATTCCCTAAAATTCGGATCCTTCTTGTGTACGGGTAGGGTCAAACTCGAGTATTGAGGAGCGTATGCATGAGCTAGGATGAGTCCTTGAGAAATTAAAGGAGGTTGGAGGTGATGTGGGGTCACAAGGGGCCCTAGGACCAAATTAGACCAAAAAGATTCGTCGTGGCTAAGTCTTGGGATGAGTTCGTATAAGGGGTTGACTTCTAACTACCCTATATTTTGAAAGACGATAATATGGATGGCCCACGACCTATCAAATTAAAGGTCGTCGAGTCTTCTTTTCAACGCCACCAAGAATGTAAATTTTAAAGTTCGAAGTCAAAAGATATGACGATCCTAAGGCGAACTAGCACGGCAGGGATTTCAGGCCTGGGTTGAAATTTTTGGAAAAAAATGGGCTTGGTGCCCGAGTGGCGCGATGCGCCACTATCGCACCAGAAACATGCCTCAATAGTTTGGTCCCTGGCGCGGCGCGCCACTACGAGATGTGTAGGGTTTTTCAAGCCTAATTTCCAGAACCCAGAAAATATGGCCTTGGCGCTGTAAGGGCGCGACGCGCCACTATCGCGCCAGAAACATGCCTCAATACTTTAGTCCCTGGCGCGGCGCACCACTATGAGATGTGCAGGTTTTAGGCATAATCGACCTGGCGCTGCAATGGCGCGACGCGCCACTATCGCGCCAGGAGCATTTTTGCCTATTTTTCAGAACTTTTGAGAAGGGGCAATTTGGAAATTGTCCCAAATTATATATGTATCATCCTTGGGCATTTTGGGATCACAATTTGCAGCCTCTCTCTCTCTCTCTAAAAAAAAGCCCTAGGAATTTCTCTCTCTCTCTCTCTCTCTCTCTCTCTCTTCTTCTTCTCCATTTCTAACAAGAAGTGTTCCAAGAGTTTCAATATTCGAGTTTCCATTGAAGACCCATCATCAATATTTTCTTCAAGTCTTCACTAAGGTATGTAAGGCTATCTAAAATATGGGATGCGTCCACCCATGTGCCCTACTCTTGCTTTGAGGTTAGAGGTCCATGAGAATGGAGTTTCTTGGTATGGTTTGTGTTTGAATGAGTTTCGTCTCCTATTAATTTGATCCTATTTGTGTTGATGCCGTTGAGCTAAGAGTTTCTAAAACCTTTATGTTAGTGTGAGTTGATAGAGATGACTTGTTAATATGTTTTGTTGATCTCTTTAACCATGTGATTATGTTGCATAAGTCAATTTCCTTAAATGTGTTATTCTACTTGAATTGTTGGGCTAAAGCCATAGAGTTGTGATGAGTCTTGAGGAGATGTCATAAATGCTTATCTAAATGAGGCTTGATTGACTTGATTGGAGGATAGAATTGACGAGTAGACGAGGTCCTAAATGAGACTTGCCATTATGACTTAATTGAGTTGAAATGAGAATAAAGTTGACGAGTTGGCAATGTTCTATATGAAACTAGCCGTGAGGGTTTGTTTGAGATGATTAGAGGGAGTTTTATGAGCATGGAGTCATGGGAGGATTATCGAGCACCGAAGCGGATGAGAGTACAGTCCATACTCGAACCCTAGAAACTACGTCGCCAACGTAGGTAGGGATGGAACCGTTAAAGTCGGATGCTTTCTGGGGGATCGAACCGTTAAAGTCGAATGTTTCCCATTTTATTATCCTGAAATGATAGGACTTGACTAATCGATGGTATCCATGATTAGGGAGGCATTCATGCCCTGGCAAGGTATGGACGGACGTGGTAACAACGTCTGATTGTTGTACTATCACTGCCTCATAAGTGATGGTTGTCGGATAAGAGAAACTCCCATTTAGGTCTTGATAGTACTCCGAGTCAGTTGAGTTGAGTGGCTTATGAGTTAGTCTCGTCTAAACCATTTCTTGTTAGACTTAGGACACTTGAGTGAATTGTCATTCATTTATGAGTTGAGATCCCGAGTTGATATTGATGTTTTCTTGATGTTTGTTTCATCCGGCCATTTTACATACTCGTACATTCCACGTACTGATGCCATTTGGCCTGCATCATTTCATGATGCAGAGACAGGTATCAGAGATCACCAACCGGCGCACCGTTGATTATCTACACACTTCCAGCTATGTGGTGAGCCCTCCTAGCTTCCGGAGGATCTTGAGCTCCCTCTATAATTTTGTGTTGTCTCCCTTATTTTTATTTTTGGTAGCCATGGGCTTGTCATTGGCACCTTCTGAACTTTGATAGAGGCTTCATAGACTAGAGTGTGGGGAGGTTGGACTGTTATCTTGAGGAGTCCTATTATACTTATTTTGTTGAGTTGAAAATATTTGGCCTTCGTCCCCCATATTGTAAATAGCATGTTATTATTGAATCCTCCTTTGAGTGAATGTGACTGAATCAGGTGGTTCGCTTGAAGGTCAAAAATGACTTTCGAGTGCCGGTCACGCCTAGGGTACCCTCCCGGGGCATGATAGATACTCCTTCCAAGACTCAATGCTCATAAAACTCCATTCAATCAACTCAATCAAATCATATCGACAAGTCTCATTTGGAACCTTGTCAAATCATCAATTCTATCACAATCAAACCTCTCCCAATCATACTATCCGATCAATCCCAATCATATCTTTCAAGAGTAGTTTAAATATGCATTCATAACAACATACAAACCTATCCAATCATTCCTCTATTCATTTAACAAATCTTTTGGGACTCATCAAAACTCCAAGATTCTAAATCAACAATTCAAGATGAGCAACATATTTAAGAACAATAACATATTTAACATAATCAACGTAGTTAAGAAAAACAATGAAATATGTTTAACCTCTCATATCAATCAACTCATACCAACATGTGGCACATCACTTTCTTAACTCCACAACATCAACAAAATAAAAATTAGCTTAATAGATGGAAAAGACCTAGTTGGACATAAATCTATCAATAAACTTCATTCTTATGAACAATCAATCTCAAAGAAGATGTAGGACACATGGGTGGAATCAACCCATGTTTTGAGTAGCCTTACATACCTTTGTGAAGACTTGAAGGAACCTTGATGCTAGGTCTTCAATAGAAGGCTTGAATCCTTGAAATTCTTAAAGGAAATCCTTGTTGGAGATGGATTGGAAGAGAAGAGAGTGGAGTCTAGGGATTTTTAGAGAGAGCAAGGGACTGAAATAATGGTCCAAAAACATCCCAAGTCTAGAGTATATATAATTTGGGAAATGCCCAATTTGCCCTTCCTTCAAAAATCTAGAAAAATGGGCTAAAACTCTTCTGGCGCTATAGTGGCGCACCGATCTACTGCAGTACCAAGTCAAAATAGGCTTAAAACCCTGTAACCTAATAGTGGCGCGTCGTGCCAAGGACCAAACTACTGTGGCTGTTTTTTGGCGCTATAGTGGTGCGTCGTGCCCTTATAGCGCCAAGCCTAAATTTTCTGAGTTCTGGAAAATAGGCTTAAAAACCCTGCAGGACTAATAGTGGCTCGTCGTACTAAGGTTCAAACTACTGAGGCTTGTTCCTAGCGCTATAGTGGCGCGCCGCGCCACTGCGGCGCCAAGCCCAGATTTTCTGCAGTTATAGCCTAGGCCTGAAATTCCTGCAGTACTAGTCCGTCGTAAGATAGTCATAACTTTTGACTCCGAACTCCAAAAATTACAATCGTGGTGGCGTTGGAAAGAAGACTCAAAAACCTTTAATTTGATAGGTCTTGAGCCACCCATTTCGTTATATTCAAAAAGATATGGTCATTGGAAGTCTACCCTTATATGAACTCATTCAGAAACTTAGCCAAGACGAATTCTTTAGACTTAGCTTGGTTTTTTTTTGGGATCCCTTATGACCCTAAATCATATCTAACACTATTCAATTTCTTAGGAATTGATCCTAACTCATGCATATACTTCACAATAATCTAGTTTGATCCTACATATACACGAAGAATGGTCTGAATCTTAGTAAAAAAATTTGGGGGTGTTACAAAAATGGACGTAAGTACATATGGAATAGTACTGTATGTAAAATGGCGGGATGAAACATAACATACATTTCAAACCAATATAAGAAGCTAATACAATCATAGTCATAACATGGGAAGGTTAAGAGATGAGGTTGTTTAACATACCTTATGGATTTTTCTTTTATTATATTTTATTTCATTACGGGAGTATAATAATATAATTAACATAAACCATCATGTGAGCGCATGTAGTCTGATCTCGAACCGATCAGCTAAGCCATCTCTTATCTTGTCGGATATGATACATACGTATACATGTCATGTGGATCCATAACTAGTCCTTACCAGGGGGATAAAGAAGAAGTCGCCCGAGCCAATGGTATAATCCTTATCCTACATCGGCAAACGTAGTTTCAGGCGTTTGTCATTTAGACTTATGCCTTCTCGATTAATTATTTAGCTCCCTTAGGCTCATGTGATCATGGGTTAACCCAAAGGCTCACATTCATAACATTCAAGCATCACATTATGAGGCTATGTTTCATATATCATAGCTCATGATGATGATGATGAAGAAGAAGAATAAGTCATTAAAAAATTATCAAGAAGTGATAAGGAAGATCATTAAAGTAGTTTTCAAGATAAGAATCTCTTCATACAATAATCATTCGTAATTTTATGTAGAAAATCTAAAAGAAACTCATGAGTAAATGAATTATCTAGAAATTAAAGTACTTTCATGGAGGGTTCTTGTGGTTTCATGAAGATTCAAGAGTAATTCAAGAATATAAGTTTCGTCCTAACCCTAATTCATTCATGGAGGATTGTTCGTGGGGAAGAACAAGGTATTCCCACACGTAGAGATAGCCTTACCTACCTTAGTGATGAATCTTGAAGAAAAATCTTGGAAGATGAACCCTAGTCTTGGTGTTTCTTGAAGTTCTTGAGCGTAAACGTTTTTGAGAATGAGAGCATTTAATAATGAAAATTGATTTTCTACACGTTTAAGGTCATTTAGATAACTCCCCAAAGGTTTAAGGACTAAAATACCCTCTTAGAAACTCAAAATAGGTCAAATTTACCATTCTGCCGTCATCTGAGTGACGGGCAATCGTTTGGGTGATGGGTCATCACCCAGACCGTCATAACTGACCCAAAAATGGCCATTCTGTCTAAGTGTGATGGCCAAGTCTGATGGATCGTCACAGGTCTGACAGGCCATCACTTTTCTCTTAGGACACTGACAGCTTACAACGTCTCTGGTAAAATGATTGTAAAATTTTACTCCAAATTTGGATTGATGCAAACTTGGTGGAGTTGGAAATAAGACTCAAAGATCTTTAATTTGATTGGTCATGGGCCACCTAAATCTATATAGTTTGAGAGATATAGTTATTTGAATGTGACCCTTATATCAACTCATGCGAAAACTTAGTTGGTAGGAAAGCTTTGCACTTGACTTGGTGTTAGAGGTTTATTATGACCCTAAACTACAAACAATACACTTCTCACACTTAGGAATGAATCTTTACATATATGAACAAGTAGTATATAACTCGACCCAAGTTGATAATCTCAGGACAAATGGTTCGAATCGTTAGAGTAGAGTTGCGAGGTGTTACACATTACATATGGTGTGGATCCATAATAAGCCCTCAACAGGAGCATATAGAGAAGTTGCCCGAACCAGCGGTACCATTCTTAACCTACACTAGCATACACAGTTTCAGACATTCGTTATTTAAACTTATTCCTCATTGGTGTTAACCATTACTCCAAAAATCGTCATGAAACAACTTTAAGCTCAAACATCACAATTTAGTATAATACCTGTGAAAAACATGATTGGATTGAAAATCCATAAGTCATAATGTGAATCATCCACATATCTTGTTGAGATCATGAGAGATACATATTAGTTTTGAAAGACCATAATTCATAACATGGATCATATACATATCTTATAGAAATCATGAGAAAACATATTTGATAATTCACAGGAAAAAAATCGTTGAAAAGTCGTTGAAGTTTATAACCATAATTAGAAATCATGCCATAAATCATAAGGCCAATTTTTGAATAGAAATTCATAGGATTCATGCTTTGAAGAAAAATTATAAAATTGTAATTCATACTTTTAAAATTTCATGGTGAAAAAGTGACATACTCTTAGAATAAGATTGCCTTAGAGAATGAGTGATATCATAGGGACTCATAAATTCATAAAGATTCGACATGACTTTTCGTACATACATAACTTAATAGTTCATGGAGGTAATTAGATAGACTAAAAGAATCAAAATAACTGTTATATAAGATTTCATGAACGTTTATCAAGAATCAAGGAAACATTAAGAATATCAAGAATTGAAATTCTAACAAGAACCCTAGTTTTTTTCATATAGGTGTCAGGGATTTACAACATGGAGGTTTTACACAAGAACTATTCCAATCCCACACTCAAAGGTTAGCCTTACCTACCTTGGAGAAGAAGAAGTTGAATGGAGAGTTGGGGAAGAACCTTACTTGGATTCCTCTTGAAGACTTTCTTTGAAGCTTGGGGAAAAGGAAGGAGAAGAATTATATCGTAAGTGATGAAATCTAAGGGTAATAGACTATAGGAGAGGTTAAGAGTTGTGGATTGGGGGTTATAAACTAAGAAAAAGACGAAAACACCCCCCAAGATAGTGAAAAAGACAAAGAAAAATGAGGTTTTTTTTGTTTCGGAACAATTTTAAGCGTTCTGAAGTTTCAGGGTTGGCACACCAGGCCCCTCAGTGCAATTATGAGTCTCTATATGCTAAAAAAGAATACATACATATTTGAAGACATAATAAAAAAGGATGAATACATTCCGCAAAAACTCCCGTTCATTAGAGCTGCGGAGTACCTCACATTAACGAATTATGTTTCAAGCACTAAAACCAAGGTGCCTAGAAAGAAAGATTGGGAACCTCCTAAAATGGGGTATAAACTAAATACATAAGCTGCGACAAGTAAAGAACATTTAGGCGGCATTGGGGGAGTAATACGAAATTTTGCTGGGGACTGGGTTACGAAATTTTCTGCAAAAAATACGCTGGGCTCTGTTACAAGAACTGAAATTCTATCATTACTTTATGGCCTTAAATTAGCATGGAAATATAAACGAACTCCACTTGAAATTGCTAGAGACTCAATGGAGGCTATACACCATATCAAAAATAGTAACCCTCGATACACTAACATTTTAAATGAGTGCAAGGAATTGATCCGCCGGCTAGGGAACCCACCTATCAACCATGAGTTTAGAGAGCAAAATCAAATGGCGGATTTACTAGCAAAGAAGGGGGTACGGATGCAGCATGAGGATCTTTTCGTGGAATGGGAAGTTCGAACCTGTGTGTCTCTCGGAATATCTTAAGGCTGAAAAAGATGGATCTTGTATTGTTAGGAACAGCTTGCCAAATTTAGTACCGGATTGTAATATTAATAGTGACAATCACTCTCCTATCAATTATGTGCTAGCAGAAATTCCAGCCATTCTAGTTGTACCGATGCATATTTCTAAGCAATAGATAAATCTCTCTTTTAGCCCAAAAAAACAACAAAAATCACTAACAGTAAATGAAGTCGACTAACACATAACTTTAATCCAACAAAGATTATAGGGAGTAAAATTGCAGAACAAGTCATCAATCTCAGAATTCCAGACAATTTAATTAGTTAGGACTTCATAGGAAGCGCACTCAACTGAATTTTTCAACTCCAAAGAAGATAACACAAATTTGAAATAGGATAAGAGTTGAAATTTTGAGCTCACATTCGACTGAAGATATTTGAAGAAGAGGTACACACAATTTAAATCAAAAGTAGATGATGGACATCAATGGAGAAGACGAAGGAACACGTTAAATCAGACATCTACCAAGCATCAACAGCTTATCAATATACGCTCATTGTTTCTTACAATGCGATGTTTCATCCTGAGCAGTCATGAAGGTGGATAAGTTTCAGATTTTTATTACAGAATCTAAACTCGTAAAACCTTGTTCATCACTTGATTCTACATTGCTAGAAACATGTCCTGTTTCCTCTTTTCCTCCCATAACTTGTTAAATGTCATATAAAATGTAGTAGTAATAAGTTTTCCATCACGCAACAATGTTGAAATAAAAGTATTGACAAACGTCTATCGAACGAAAACAACAGAATTGCAACAATACTATTTTCAAGTTACAGTGACAACATGAATAGATGAGACAAGGTAATTTATATTGGGCGAGCAAACTCAAGGAGTTGTTTGTCTCCTTGGAAGAAAGTCATATCATTTTCTTCTAACGTCACTAGCGCTTCCACTCCTCCATCCCGGTTTTGATTATCCATTAGAGCAAAGAAGTTGCACGGAGGAATTAACACGCTCACTCTATGTGGTCTACCCCATCCAAAGTCTATGTTATAGAATGGGAAATTGCATAAACTGCTACATCTATAGGTATCAAAACCTTCTCTGTTAAATACTTGTTGCACTTGTTTCATTATTTGAAATGATTCAAAGACCAATTTGTTACGGTCAATAGTATTGAACCTGTTGCGGAGTTTTTCTTTCCCTTTCCTTATTTCCGCAATCAATTTAGGTAGTTGCATATCTACTTCCTCTTCTGTTGATGTGGAAATATAACCTGGAGCATTTCCGATAGTGTTGAGGGGCAATGGTGGACGCATGTTTGCAAATAGAGTGAATGTTGATGGTCGGAATGATGAATTGCCAGATATAATCATGGCCTTCCTCCTTGCAGCTGCTGCAGCACATTTGTAAAGGAGTGCAGATACACTTTCAACTCGACTAGGATTTTGTAATATTCCTGATTCTGAATCAGCAATTTTGGCCTTGAGAGTATTCAATGTTGAAGCAGGGAAAAGGTACCTGTTGGTTTTGTGAGTAGAAATTACTATTCCCTCTGTATCAATTTAGGTGAAAGTATTTGATTGGACACGAAATTTAAATTTGATTTACTAATTTTGTAAGACGGCATTAAATTTTTTAAATGTACCTTCTAGTCACATGATGTTGTTGTCCTTCATGTGGTAAGTTGTTCACCTCTGCTGTGGTTGAGCTAGCATTATGAATGGGTGGGAAGATGGATGCTCCATCGAACCGAGGAGATGGTTTTGCACAAGTCGGATCTTTAGCTATGCTAGCCCAATCACTAATGAAATTGCCAACACTATATCCATCGACAATCTTGTGACATATGCTAGTGCTGACTGCTACTCCACCACAATCGAAATGAGTCAGTTGAGCCATTACTAACCTACCATCAAAAGAATTACTATTGCCATAAGACAACCCTTGTGGATATACACAGTTTTCAGCAGTCGTGTCATTATCACATGAATTGACAACATCGGACATAGGACAGCTGACACGGACATTCAAGAACTCAGCTCCCCTGTCATTGCAATCAACATAGGCATTGTCTCTTAAGATCCCAGCAAAGGGATAATAATATGTCAATGCTTTTGAGAGGGATTCTTGAAGAAGTTGGGATATGTTATTAGCAGTGAGTGTTGGTTTAGGGTAGAAAAAGACAATTGGAGCATACTCACCATGAGCAAAACAATCAAGCAATGATAGATTGTGACGTCTATGTGAAGAAGGGGTAGGACAAGAGGGCTTTATTATCCTTTTGGAGATGGATAGAATCCGTGATGAAGCCATCTCTATACTTTTAGTAATTTGGTTTCGTTTTAGGTTGCAACCTATATAGACAACAATTAGGGGCGCTTGATAGTTAATTAGAGTTATACAGATATTAGTAATTCATGAATTAGTACTGAACACCTATTCCGTTTAGTGCCTAAATTTGGTAGAGATGACAAGTTGTCAATTCAGACACATAATGGTCCGTCATTTGATGAGGCTGAGAGAATCAAATTTGAAAATATGAAGATGAGGTTCTATATGAGTATTAATTACTAGGCTCGTGCCTAACACAAAAGGAAGTGGATACTTAGTGGGCAAGTTGATCCCCGGATACAATAATCACTAACATCAAACGAGTATATATATATATATATATATATATATATTAGTTCGTCCTTAAATAACAACTACTACTATGTTGCACATTTGTTCTGAAATACACTAATCTATATCTATGTATTATAAGAGTAAAAATATTAAAATGCTAAATGTTGAATGATGTAAAGTCAAAAAGTCATATATTCAATTATCATTTGCCTCATATTTAATGTTTTTGTTGTCTCTTTTGAGCGTTGATTTTAGGAATATGCTTATATTGGTTGTTTTTGATGTGTAGGACAACAATGCTGGGATTTACTGAGAAAACAGAGTACAATTGGGCTCTGAAGTCTGAGTAGAAGCAATCACCAATCTTTTTTTAATCGAATTTATGAACACAGGGTCCGTTTTATTAATAAAGAGCAAAAAAGACTAATAGCTCAAATTAGCTATTAGCCCAAATCCTAAATTAAACTAACAAAAACAAAAAACCAGCAACAAAATATATACATATAAACTCAGTTCAAAAGTGATCGAGTCCATAAAAGATAATCCCGTAGATTGTAGGTTTTTTATTTATTTCTGCTCTCCATCTCTTCTTTGTCTCCTCCTTTCCATCCACCGCTATGTTCTTCTTCAACCTTAATTCTGGCTTGCTTCACCCGTTGGCTGTTGCACTAGCTTTATCCTTAGCTCACAAAAGTGAAAAATGCTTGATCTTTGTTTTTGGAATGCCTACTTTCTCACTCTCACTGTCTCTATCTGTCACAATCTGAGACTATCCTCTAGTTGTACCATGGTGCTTAGAGCTATAAATAATCCCAAGCTAATCCATGATTTGGCATGAGACTAAGATACACATACACAGAAGCTGAAATACTAGCGCCGAAGCTAAATATGAAATAGGTTTATTAAGAACCAAATACTGAATAATCAAATATCTTAATAAATATATAAAAGTTGATACTAAGTCTGACTGTCTGAAAGCATCTACTAAGATGAGCTGTTAGGACAAGCTCCTAGGTAACTCTAACTGTCCGTAAATTGAAATAATAAATGACTCAAAGAAATATAGAGGCCGTCCTTGAAAGATGAGGACTCACCAACTTTGCAGTTACTGACTGGGGATCGTACTAACCGCGAACTGGACACTAAACGTATGAACTTGCATTATAAAATAATATAACGTGAGAGTATGCAGGTACTTTGAATGTATTGAGTATATGTGATATGCAAAGTAAGGCTAAGAACTGAACATGCTGAATTATAATGACATGAGCTGATGCAATGACCAAGTAAAATAACATGAAATCTGATAAATACTATACGAAAATAATTGATGACACAATCATGAAATAACTAACAGATTGAACTGTGGAGATACTATAAATCGATATATAACCATGTGAGCTATAACATGGAATTTGATGTATAATCCCGATGAAAAGGGCCCAATATACCTTGCCAGGGTATAAAGGCTGATCTGAGCTAATGTGATACCTCTAAGCTAAAATCCATAAAGGATTAAAGAGTCAGTCCTGGTCTGATGGATGATCCTTATAATCTTATGGTGACACGTAGTTCTGAGATTCAAAAATTGCTACTAAAGGCCTTTGTACTCAACTAACGGGTGAGCTTTCATCCCTAGGTCTACTCAGTGCTAAGTAAAAATCTCAACGAAAATATGCCAATAAACTAAAAATAGTAATTATCTGATAATACGAAATGATGCTAAAGACTGATAATAACAAAATAGCTCATGAATTCTGATAAAAACTGATAATATCTGAGAGACACTTTATCTGAAAGCATCATAAATTTTGAAAAATAATAATTTGAGACATGCAATATCTGTATACTAAGGGTTGATGAAGTTACCATGTAAATTATTGATTTGAAGATGAAAACACATAATTCAAACTATTCATGAAGAAGACTAGGAAAACAATGAAGAATCATGCTTTGCATAAGAACCCTAACTTCTATAGAATCATGAAATGAAAAGTTGAGGTTTCTTGGGACTCAATGGTTGAAAATATACTCATTGATGAAAATCCCACATACCTGGAATGAAGATACTAATTTGAATTCTTGGACTAAAACTTGAAGATAAAAACCCATATTCTTGCTTGAGAGAAATCTTGAGAGTACTGATTTTTGATTTTGAGTGTTATGCGTGAGAGGGGAGGTTTATGTTAACTATATTCCCTTAATTCCACTTAGAATAGGCCAAAATGACGTAGTATAGAGATTAAAAGAGTAGGAACACACTAAAATGATCTTGAAAGAAAACTGTCAGAGGCCATCTACGATCCGTAGATTCCTCTCGTAGAAATTAGGCCTAATTACTAAGTCTTTGAATCTTAACCTATAAGACTCTTCTTGTCACGCCCCGAGAGGGTACCCTAGGCGTGACCGATACTCGAAGACCATCACTGGTCCCCAAGCGAACCACTTGGTCCGATCACACATTTAATCACTCAGCGGAAAACTCAAAATAAATTTAAAAGGCATTCAAGTGGGCTAACCAAATCAACCGTTCAAGGAAAATAATATATTTAAAATAAAACTCAAATCAACTCTATATCATAAGGATAGTTTTGTAAACCAAAACATTTCTCGACATTATCATCTATCTATCTATGAAGCCTCTAATACTATTCAGAAGATGCGAATGACAAGTCCATGGCTACCCAAAAGAAATACTTCAAAGAAAAGATAGCTAAACCAGAGTGCCTCTGGATGCAAAGAGGACTCACCAACTCTGAGAGTACAAGTGATCGTCAACGATCCGCCTGTTGAGGATTTCTACCACCTGTATCTACATCATGAAATGATGCAGGCCAAATGACGTTAGTACGTGGAATGTACGAGTATATAAAATGACAGGAAGGAGAAACAATCAACAAATACTTACCTTAAGCTCATCAATTAACTCAAGGGATATGCAAAAGTTTAGAATTTAGCAAATGTCTCTCAAATCGACTCAATCATCTACCATCTCAATCAAACAATCCTATCATGCAAGATCATATCCTAATTGGGAGTTTCTCTAACCAACAAACATCACCTATGAGCCGGTGATGTACAACGAAGCGATATCGTTGCCACACCCATCCAATACCTTGTCAGGGTAAGGGAGGAATCACTATCATTGGATCCACAATCAATCAAAGTCCATCGTTTTGGGACTTAAGAGGTTTAACCCTCCATTCTACGCTAGTGGCGTAGTTCATGGAAATTGAGTTATAACTACACTCTTACCCAAATCGGTGCTCATTACTCCTCTCAAGACTCAATATGCTCATAAGACTCAAATCAATTAGTTTATACAAATCAATCCATCTAGTCACATTAGACTCTAATCAACTCAATCATCACTTCTTTCAATTAGACATTATTTTCAAGACTCATTCATGACTCATCAGAACTCCAATCAACAATCATTTAGACTTCTACTATCTAACTCAAGTTCGACTCATGCTCATTCAACATTCACCAATCAAACTTTTAGACTCAATCATTATGAACTATATTGAAATTTAATACTCAAATAGGGTTCATGTAGGGAGAAACAAAATCATCTATATTATGTGTTTAATTCATGAAAACTATCAATCATGCAAAGTTATGCCAAAATATACTAGGATTTAAGAGATCTTTCAAAGATTCATTCGTAGGAGGACTATATACTTTACTACTCAATCAATCGTATGCTTAGGGGAACATGGAAAAACTTAAACCATGCTTTATTTAGACTTACATACCTGGACCCGACGAACAATCAAGAATTCTAAGACCTCTCTTGAAGAACTCAAACCCTAGCCTTTCTCCTCTTCTCAATCCCTCACTCTCAACTAATCTAAGTGTTAATGAGAGTATTATGTGTACTAGGTACTGATAAATGACTTAATTTAGTCCTAGAACGTCAGAGTTTTTGTTTAAGAGAAGTGAAAAAAGACACGAATACCCTTTATAAAAATCGACTCTGGCTATCTACGGATTAGTTTTACGACTCATAGACACTTTTACGGGTCGTAGAAGACCAGTCGTAGAACTGGGTGGTAGTCTATAAATATTTCTACAAGTCAAGTCTATGACTCATAGAAAATATTATGGGTTGTAGACCCTTCTTGTCCTGTCAACCTTCTCAGACTTTGAATCTCTGAGTCTCTAAATCTCTTCTACGAGTCATTTCTACGACTCGTAGACTCTTTGATGAATCATTAACTTCATTCGTAGAGGTGACTTGGAGTCCTAAATTTTTTTTCTAAGTGTAAAGGGTCTCTACAAGTCGTTTCTACGACTCGTGATCCTTTCTATGATTCGTCTGATCAACTCGTAGTCAAAGTACTGAGGCTTATATTTTTCAGAAGTTAGACCTTGACTCCACGACTAGTTCTAATGGGTCGTCTACTTCTCTACAAGTCATCAATAGACTCGTAGACTCACTTCTAGATTTGATGAGATTTCAAACTTCAATGCTAACACCACGAGTTCCTCCTACGATCCATAGGAGTTCCTAAAACTCGTAGGTTGACTCGTACATATAGGCACAACTCATCTTTTCTCAATCTGTCTTATGGTTTTCAAACTTAGTCTAGGAAAGAATAACACGGGGTATTACACTTCTATGGTCCATAATTTTAACTACGACTCATAAATTAGGTCCGTAAGAATCAAGCTAAAGTATGAGTTTCTGAAGTTTGATCTATAGACCAATCTACGACCCTTAAAAGTGTTTATAACTCATAAACAGGACCCGTAAATTTCAGACTAAATATAAAGTTTCAGATCTTGATATACGAGACTAATCTAAGATCCATAAATATATTTACAATTAGTAAACTTTACTTGTAAACTCAGTCTAAATTCCATGTCTCTAAAGTTATCCTACAAGCCTCATCTAGGACCCGCAGTTTCATCTATAATATATAGATGCTGCTAGTCAATCATAATTTTTAGCAGACAAATCTTTTTAGCTTTTCAAGATTTGATATGGACTTAAGAACTTCTGAGGTGTTACAATATCTCCCCCTTGGGAACATTCATCCTCGAATGGAGTCTAAACAAGCTGAAAAGAGTAGAGAAAGATCTGCAATTCCAAGATTGAAAGTTAAATACTGAAAACTGAGGAGTGACTGACTCCGAACTAAAACATAAAGACTGGAATGATTTCATGAAAATGCTTGTATACTGAGACATGAGAATAACATAAAGACATGAATCTAAATAGAGTACTATGGAGGAACTATTACCTCACGCTAGAACCGAACTGAAAGAAAAAAGTTGGGGATACTTGGCCATCATATCTTCCCAAGTAACTGCCTTAACTAATTGATCCTCCAAAGAACTTACACTGAAGCAACTTCCTTGTTCCTCGATGGTCAAGGATCTCAACTGGATCTTTTCATAAGAGAGACTTTCCTTTACACAAATGTTCTCTAAAGACACAACTGAAGTTAGATCGCTAATGCACTTCTTCAACAAGGACACATGAAACACTGGGTGCACTAATGCTGGCTCTGTGGGTAATTCCATCTCATAAGCCATATGCCTCATAATTCTATAAGGATTGACATATCGGGATTGATATTTTCTTTAATTTCTTACCAAACCTTATCCCCCCTTTCATGGGTGAAATTTTCAGATATATCCAATCATCAACAATAAATTTAAGCTCTCTTTTCTTCACATCTGCATATGATTTTTGTCTACTCTGGGTTGTTCTCAACCTATATCTAATAAGTTGAACTTTCTCCGTAGCCTCATAAAATGATTCAGACCCTATCAAAGACACTTCACCAACCTCAAATCACATAATAGGAGATCTACATAGATCTACATCTCCTACCATAAAGAGCCTTAAATAAAGTCATCTGAATACTGAAGTGGTAACTGTTGTTATAAGCAAACTCCATTAAAGGTAAATGATCATCCCAACTACCTTTAAAGTCAATCACACATGCTAACAACATATCCTTCAAGGTTTGAATAGTTTGTTCGGCGTGGTCATCTGTTTGCGGGTGAAAAGTTCTGCTAAACTTAACCTGGGCACCAAGGCCTTTTTGAAATGACTTTCAAAAGTGAGATGTGAACTAAGTACTTCTATTTGAGATGACGGATAAAAAGACTCTATGCAATTTCACCAACTCCGAAATATAAAGTGTAGCATAATCCTCGGCTGAATAAGAAGTCGTAACTGGCAGAAAATATACTGACTTAATCATTCTTTCTACAACCACCCATATAGAATCATGTTATCAACGCGTGCGAGGCAAACCTGTGATGAAATCCATATTTAAATCTTTCCACTTTCAAGTAGAAATGTTGATATCCCTGAGTCATACCTTCTGGTTTCTGACGTTCAACCTTAACTTACAGAGAAATGGAGAAAAGGACTTTAGTTCATACTTTTCATCATCTTCTTTTCATTTTAATCATTGAACATGTGTTATGAGTAGCTATACTTCAAGTATCTAGGGACAAGGTTGTGGTATGAACAAGGTTGACATTGGAGAATCCTACGTTTATATAGACTTTCCAATATTGAGTTGTTTAGTTTTTCTTGAGTTAAATTATTTGATTCTTTGATCAATTATCGAATACTATCAGTGACATGTAAATTAGATTCGGAAGAGGAAATTTGCGTGCGTAGTAAGAAAAAGTAAAAGCTTGATTGTAAACCTTATAGGAAATGAAGAAGGATTCACTAACGTGGATAGGAATACACCCATTAGCCTAGTTCAGGTGATACAGATAACATATCACATGTACTTCACTATCGACCGATGACCCTAAAAACATGGACATAATTAGGAATAATCTAGTAGTCTTAAAGTTGTAGGCAAAATGCTTAATAAAGTATTATCAACCAGCAACTAGTAAATCAGGAAAACATTTAAGCATATGATTTGATAACTCAACCAGATTGTTACATTACCATGACTCTGGATCTTTTTCTCATCTGAATTACGTAAAACCAAATCTTCGGCTTGTTATTAATTTGTATTAATTCTAGTAAAGTAGTAGAACAAAAAAATATATTCTCAAAGTTGTTTGTTACTCACTGAATAGTAAAAGTAGAAATTCAAAGTAGACAATCAATTCGACAAGTCTTTGTGGGATCGATAACTAACCTTAACCTCCTATATTACTTATACGGTTGTGTATACTTGTGTATGCATTAGCTGCAGCAAGTTTTTGACACCGTTACTTGGTATTTGAGTAAAAATTGGTACACTATTTTGAATTACTATTACATTATTCAGCTTTTTATGTGTTTTCATTGGTTTTGTGCGTCACAAGTTATAGGTTAGTTTTTGCCCAACTCTAGGAATTTAGGCAATTCCTTGATTTCGTTAAGGTCAGAGAGGATTGAGAGGAATGGAGGATCATAAATTTGGTTCAGATGACAAGTTGTCAATTCATACACAATAGTCCATCAATTGATCAGGTTGAGAGATTCTAATCGTAAAATATGAAAATAAGGTTCTATATGAGTATTAATTAATTAGTAGGCTGGTGTCTTAAACAAAAACAAGTGTATATACTAACTATTTTAATATGGTAAACAATTAGTTAGTCCACGATGAAAAGGTAGTTATTAAAAATATTCGTAAGTTATTGCTGGTATATGATTATTGAATTTGTTTTTTTAGAAGGGGCGAAATGGGGAAAGTGATCAAATTACAAGGTGAATCTTTATTAATAAGGTGAAAATTCAGATAGTCAATCAACTAAATTATTAAAATTTTTTTATGATTATTGGATTAACCTGGTGCGTCCAACTATAATTCATCCCAAGAAACGTGCTATATTATCGTTGAACAGAATGCCTATTGCTTCAATAATTGAACAGACACCATTTGTGCATAATATGTCCTACAAATTTTGTAGTTGATCATATTATGATATGGGTGCCTTTGACCTTTAAATACAAATTTAATTAATATTTCTTTTTTTGAGTTTTTCATCCGATGTCTGGAGTCTATGGAACCCCGACTAAATTCGGATCGCGCACTGCATGACTCATTCAGGGGTGACGCTCCCAAACAATTTTTTTTTCATATCCAAGACTCGAATCCGAGACTTCTAACTGCACCACAACCCATGTTAGTAATTAATAATCTTTTTAGTACTAGTATATTCTTTGTTATACAGTGACAAGGTGTCTCAACGTAGTAGTATTTCATACAGTAAATAAGTTAACAAAAAAGAAGGAACTACATGAGATTATTACATTTTTCTACCCGTGCTTTTGCTATTTTTGTTCCAAATACTAGTAGTATAAGTATTCGCGCGATGTCCAGTTAGCATTAAGAAAAAATAATTTTTTTTCTTTGTTTTAATATCATATAT
Organism: Solanum dulcamara; assembly: GCF_947179165.1. Lineage (NCBI taxonomy): Eukaryota > Viridiplantae > Streptophyta > Magnoliopsida > Solanales > Solanaceae > Solanum > Solanum dulcamara. The sequence goes on from NC_077242.1 coordinate 14,551,712, forward strand.
TATTTGAAGTTAATTAATTAGCTATGATCACCAACAATATTAATTTTATAATTAGGAAAAATCTTTTTTTAAAAAAATTATGCACACAAATCAATTGATAAATTATTATAAAATAAAAATATACATATATAAATTGAGTCATGATTAACCTTCAATTATACTCCTATCTATCATTGTGCACCACATGTATCATTAATTTAGTTATAAAATCTTACAAATGCTGAAGCAATTTTTGAGGTTTTTTGACTTTATATTTAAAACTAAATTATGCGATTTCGCTTACATTTTTTCATATTAAATTATGATATATCTTATCTTTTTTGGTAGAAATGATATATCTTATCATCTCATATTTAAATAGGACTTATCTACTTATATTTTTATGCTGATAATTGATTTTTTTTTTGTGTGTAAATAAAGTGGATAATAAATTGACATTAAGCTACTTTTAAAATTTAAGTACTTTTAAAATTTAAGCATAGGAAATTCATAAATATCTTCTCAACTTAATTTAAATTGAAATTATCTATTTATATTTTTACGTTGAAATTTAGATTTAGATTTAAATTACTTTTTTTATTTATTTATTTTAAGTGAACTCTAAATCAATATTAAAAATTGTTCCATTCCTTATTAATAGTATGATTGCTGTTTAATTTAATATCCCTTCTCACTACTCTATTTAAAATACACATGCAATTTTTTTATTTAATGTGATTCTTTTTATATCGTCACTTTAAAAAATTAATTACCTAAGAAAATATTACAGTATTCTTTGAATTGTTTTTAATAAAATAATAAATATAACTCAGATTTCTTTATGTAGATTTTTTTGGTCAGATTTTCAATTATTTATTATATTTTTAAATAAAAACAGTAAAAACAATGTAATAGCTGTATTTTTATGAGTGAAATTTCATAAAAATAAAAATAAATTATACTTTATTTAAATATCGCTCAACAAATAATTCATAAGATATCTTTTCGAAGGACAACAAAAAAGAAGCAAGGAACAACACAAACATTTAAATAAGAAGACGTTTTTCAATTACTAATCATAGGGTGCTGGTTTGAAGCTAAATTCAATTTCAAATTTGTATTCCGTTTCCCTCTTACCAGAAAATCTAGATAATAACAATTCAATTTAAAATCTGCATTTTGTTTCTATTTTACCGGAGAATCTAGACAAACGTTATTGTGCTTCTTTAAGCAATATAACCAACAATAAAAAGTTATGAAAAAATTAAATAAAAAAATTAAAGGGATGAAAAGTTAATTTGGACATGCATTGTCTGATCATAATTAGGGAAATCATATATATTTTACCTTCGCGTAGTGATCATTAAACATTTTTCCAACCCACTATGAGTATAACCAAAATCATAAATGAAAAGTAAATCCTATATAAATGATGAAAAATATATCTATAAAATATTATATAAATAATATATATTTATATATATATAAGGAATTATTGACATAATTTAAAATAAAATATAACAAAATATTAAAATAATTGTTAACATTATATAAAATTTCAAAGTCATTAATGATGATTTCTTTTAAATTTAATGCAGAAAATTTAAACTAATATTTAATACATTTCGCTATTCATATTTTATTTATACTATTACATGTACCATGAAAATGGTAGTATCCTTTCTTAGAATTTTCATGCATAGTAAGAAAAAGAAAAAGAGAAAATAAACATATAATTGCTATGATAAAATAAAATTTCATAAAAAATACACAAAACTCAATCATATATTACTGACATACAACAAACAACAACATATTAAGTGAAATCCTACAAAGCGGGGTCTAGGATTATTGACATAATTTAAAATAAAAATATAACAAAATATTAAAATAACTGGTAACATTATAAAAATTCAAAGTCATTAGTGACGATTTCTTTTAAATTTAATGCAGAAAATTTAAACTAATACTTAATACATTTCACTATTTATATTTTATTTATACTATTACATGTACCATGAAAATGATAGTATCCTTTCTAACAATTTTCATGCATAATAAGAAGAAAAATAAAAGATAAAATAAATAAATAAATTTTTAAGTTCAACCTAAATGCGTTTTGTAAAAAATTAAATTTTAAAAACTTAGACTAAAAACTTAATGACAAAAGATAATATTAATACAGTAACTCGAAAGTTGCAATAAATAAATTTATAAAAATTGGAGTAATGTCATTTTCTACCATTTCAATTTTTTTAAAAATTTTTTAACTAGTTTTTGCCTTATGTTTTTAGGTGTGGTTTAAAAATCTCTCTAATTGAAAAATATCATTAAAGACAGAGACTAAATCAATAATATCTTTGAAATTAAATCTACAAAAAAGTTATACATTTAGACAAAAATTAAGTTAGGTGATGCTAAATAGATATTGATGTCCTCATTATTATTATTATTATTATCTAACACAAATTTTGTCACTAAGAACAAAGACAAGCATCTTAATACACAACTCTTATTGTAAGGATTTAAGAAAATATAAATACAATAAAAAGAATATGGATAGATATATGATACATAGAAACTTTCATCAGAAAAAATAGACGAAATAGAATTAAAATTACAGATTTAACAAAAATACTTAAATTAGACTTGTATATACTCCATTCAAAAGAATGGTACTATTAAAATTTCACACGTAGAAGGAGCCATCACCAAGAATTATGATACATCAACAATACTTCTTACTGCAAAATAAAAAAATAAAAAATTAGAAAAAAATTATTTTAAAATATTTTTTTTGTGATCACATTGTATTTGCGCGTGTATCTTGTCATCTAAATTCCAAGTCATCTTCCCATTTTTTCCTCTCAATCAAATCATCAAAGACTTGGCCTTCGTTTTCAAAATTCTCTTCTTTTAAGCCCCTTTCCCACCATTTCTCTAGGCCAAAAGTCCACATGCTAAATTCACTATTGATAACAACAACAACAACAACCCAGTGAAATCTCACATCGTGGGATCTGGGGAGGGTAAAGTGTACGCAGACCTGATAAATATGCAATAAATAAATAAATAAAATTGATTTAAGAAGAGAAAAAAAGGAAAAATTTTGACATTTACGTATTGTCTTATCTACCAAGATGACCATCTAGTATGAACAGTAACACTCCTATTTTAATAGGCATGTTTGTTTTGACAATTGAAAAGCATGATAACTTTTATGAATTCAAAATCTAATATTATATCGATAAAAAATTGTTATATGCATAAAGCATACACAAATATCTAAAATTGATATGATGACTTTGTATCAATTGCTTTGAAGCCACGTTCAAAGAAGGAGGGAGAAAAGATAAACTAATTTTTAAGAATTTAAGAATAGTTAGACTAATTTATTTATTTTACAGATTTTAAATAACTGTTTCCTTATTTTTTGGCTTTATAAAATATTTTAAAACAATATATTTGTTTTGCTTTTATCTATATCTCACTTCTGAAAATGAGAAACGTGGATGAGGTTTGGGAGTGGTTAATTTGGATATGTGACTTTTTTTCAAAATTTTAAAAACTGAATGTTAAAAGAATATAAATTTTAAAATTGATCATTTTTCTATCACGGTAATTATTATTTTTTACCATTCAAAACATAATGATAAATAAAGATTTTAAATTAATTTTTATTTTAAGGATAAATATAATTTGTTTGATTTGAATTATTTTCTTTAAAAAAGAAATAGATACTATATATTTAAAGTTTCATATTCAGCAATACGTAACTACTATATTATGAATTAGAATTTCTATCCTAAATACATCCATACTTTATCTTTAAAAAAATTATATTTAAAATAAAAAAGACATAAACACTTACCTTAAGAAACCTAACCTACATGAGCCTTACCCCATGACCCACTAACTTAGACACGGGAGAGGTATTTTTTTAATTAATTAAATTAAAGAGCCCATTTGGATGGGCTTTAAGTTGATCAAATCAACTTATAAGTTCTTTTTTAATTTTTGGACGTGTTTGCCTAATGCTAACTTTAAGCCATAAAGTTCTTAAAGTCAATCAAAATTGAAAAGTTAGGATTTCTAACTTTTTTTTTCTAAGTGCTTAAATTCATTTTGTTTAACCATGAAAATTACTTTTATATCCCTTATATTTTAACTAAATTTTCAAACTACCCTTTTTATTCTTTTAGCCCTAAAATTCAAACACTTATTTTCAACATAAGTACTTTTATCCAAACACTCAACTGCTTATTTATAAAAATAACTTTGAGCACTTCAAACTTCTAAAAGCACTTCATACATAAAAATTACTTTTTTTAAGCCAACGGGCTCAAATAGTTATCTTTTTCTACTTTTGTCTTTAATAAACGATTTAAAATGTATTTAAATATTATATTTTAAATAGATACCCATTAGGTCATTACTATAATTAAAAAACTACCAGAATATGAATTTACAAAATATATAAATGGTAGATATCAAAATTGTTTTTTTTGTTTGAAAAAGCTAAATAATATTAAAGAAAAAAGATAAAATTATAACTAATTAATCATTTTTGTCCTGAAACGGTCACATATCTTTATCCAATGGTTCCACTTGGCTTAATTCTAGGCTAGACTTTCTTCTTTTTAATTATATATAGATTAGAAACAAATATTTTTCTCACCAGGAATTAATCAGAATTTTTTTGCTATAAAATATGATTTAACCAACTCATTAAAAAAACACATGGTAGGAACCATATTCTCACTGAAATAGTGGAACACTTTCGTATGAAAATATTACTATTTTTTCTTTTCCCACCGATTCAAATAAAATATCCATGAACATAGACACTAAATATTTTTCACCGAAAAAACAATAATTTTAGTAATGTAATATTTTCCAAGCAGAGTTTAGGAAACATCATTTTGTTTAATTTCTTATACAGTTTAAGGAAAACTAATTTTGATATAGTTGTTTCAAATTGTTTCTAAACTAATAAAACTCAATTTATATAAATGACAATACAAGTGGAGAGAATGCATAAATACATTTCAATCCAGATTGTTTGTACACAAATCGACGTGCTTAACACATTTACTCTATAATATATATTCAAATTGACAACACACATCCAATAAAGAAACGAAAATTCAATTTTGACTTTTCCTTAATTTTTTGTCGCTTTATCACATGTAGATAATTTGTCGTGAAATAAACACCATTCCCTCCGTTTTATTTACTTTGTTTTTGTATTGATTTGATATACTCTTTAAAAAAAGAAGAAAAAGAGAGCATCGAATTCTATGAGTTCGATATTTTTTTGATTTGAAATGTCCGATTACATAAATGAGTCCATTTCATAATAATTTTTGATATTTTCTTCAGGAATGTGTTAAGATTGAGTAGTATACAATTGAAGGAACACCAATTTGATTCCGTAACTAATACCGTCCAACGGAAATCTCCCATTCCGAAAGGTTACTAGGCAGGCCGTTAGATCCAAAGTTGTATACCACTGTTATGGTGTCGATAAATTTATATTTATAAGAGATGTATTTTATTAAACTAATCTTATTTGTTAAGTCTTAAAAAATGAATTTACATTAATATTTTATGTAGTTATTTAATAATGCGGTTGGTATTAAAAACAAATAAGAATGAGGCTGAAATACAAACCAATGTAATTGTAACAAACAAACTTCAACTTTAATAATGATTTAAAAAAAAATTATTTAGCACGACAAAAGAAAATCTCAAAGGACGGTGGATCATTTGATTTCTTCAACCCTGTAATGGCAATTAGTTCGCCATAGGATGGCCATGGTATGATAGATATCGAATATCATATTGAAATTGAAATTTTTAATACACTTAGTTTGGGTTTTAATTAAGGTATTTAATATGGTATTTGATATGCATTTTTAACAAGTTTGGTATTCGATATGGTATTTGATATTTATAAAAAAATATATCGAAATATCAATACCATATCAAAATATATAGTTACATGAAATTCATAAATATGTAACTATATAATACTAGCAAATATATAAAGTAGTAAGTAATTATTTAGATGTTGAAATTTTGATTACTCTATCTTATTTAAATGTTCTTTTTGGATGATTGTTTAACAAAGAGAATTGTTTGTACTTTATTTTGAATATTTTTTACATGTATAAGGTATTAGTATGATCTAATTGAGACGTTTCTTGAAAAGTCAAAATCATAATGTTTATTATACGAATATATGTAAGTTGAAGACTTGAAGTTAACCAAACTATGATAACCGATTTTCCGTACAGTAAAACACCGAAATCAAACTTTAAAATACCGAACTATATCAAATTAATTTAATATAGTAATAATATAATATTTTTAAAAATCGTAAATCAAAATTACCAAATCGAATTTTTCAATAGGTACCGTGCCCAGCCCTAGTTGGCAATGCACTCACAAATGTCATTTCTCATTTTCATTATAGGAGCTAGAAAACTGCCTGATTTTGTGGAGCGAAATAATGTCAATAATGGCCCATTATGTTTGGAAGTTGTTTAAAATAGTTTGAACAATTTTTGATTTTTAAGTTTGTCAAAAATGAATATTTTTGTCTTCGTTAAATATTTAACAAACTCTAATTAGGGGTGGACATAATGTAGTAGATATCGAATCAAAAGTTTTGATATCGTGGTTTCAATATAATAATATTTGGTATGCATTATGATTTCTGTTATAATCTATTACTTTATATACTTAGATTGCTCTATTTTATCTGGGTTGATTTTGTTATTTGCTCAGTTTTGAACTTTTTATCCTTATTTGACTTCTCTTATGATTTTACTGAGCCAAGAGTCTTTCGAAAACAACCGTCCTACCTCGGTAGGAGTCAAGTCTGCATACACTCTACTCTACCCTCCCCAGACCCACGTGTGGAATTTCACTGGGTTGTTGTTGTTGTTGTTGTAATATTTATAAAAAAAAGTACGGAAATATCGAATATCATAACGAAGAATATACAATTACATGTATAGTTTTTATATATTATTATAATATTAGCAAATATATAAAAATATTAGTACAAAACTAATTATTTAGACGTTGAACCTTTGATTAGTACTCTATCTTAATTGGAATGTCTTTTATTTATGTGTAATTAATAAAGAAAATTTCTTATACTTTCTTTTGGATATATTTATATGTGTTTATAATAACGTACCAAAAAAAAAGAATGCAAGAAATTCATATTTTCCAGATTCTACTATAAAACCACGGAGTGAAGATGAAAAAACATAAGAAAGTGATGGTGTGATGTAATTGAGATATTTTTTTTAAAAAAATAATCAAAGTCATAATTATTTATTATATAAGTATATATTAGCCGAAGTCGAATATGTTTGTCAATTTATTTAAAATATCAAACCACACCAAATTAATTTGATGTGATAATAATATATAAATAGTTTAGCTAGGGCCTACCGCCAAATATAATACTTAATAGGGATTATTTTGTCATTTACTCTTGAATATAAGGTAGGAGTTATTAGTATATATAAATCCATACTCAACGTTTCTCTACGTATCATACAAATCCAAAGTTTGCAAGTGCATTTTTGCTATTAAAGCGCGCACGATGGTTAGTCCAAAGTCCCACGTTGTGTCCATGTCCAAGAAGATCATTAAGCCCTCTTCTCCAACCCCATCTTCACTTAGGCGTCACAATCTCTCTTTCTTGGATCAATTGGCTAGTCCTGCACATAATCCACTGGCTTTCTTCTATCCCAAACTCGAAAAATCATGGTATGACCTAAACCACATATCCACAATTCTTGAAAATTCCCTTGCAAATGTATTGACCTCCTATTATCCATTTGCTGGAACGGTCAAGGAAAACATGTTTGTCGATTGTAATGATGTGGGAGCTGAGTTTTTTAATGTTCGAGTCGATTTCCCTATGTCTGAAATTCTCAATCATCCTTACAATGATGCTACAAATTTTGTTTATCCACAAGGGTGTCCTTGGAACACTTCATATGAGGGTACTTTAGTAGTCACTCAGCTAACACATTTTGATTGCGGTGGAATAGCAGTCGGTGTATGCATCTCACATAAGGTCGCGGATGCATATAGTGTAATCAAATTCATTACTGATTGGGCTTCCTTAACTCGTGATTCGGGTCTTGCAAAACCTTCTACTCTGTTTGATGGAACTTCCTTTTTCCCACCAACTAATGATCTTTCAATTTTACCGAATTTCGAGCCTGAAAAAGATGAAAATTGTGTGACAAGATTGTACCATTTCTCCTCCTCTGGTTTAGACAGGCTCAAAATCATAGCAGCTGCAGAATCAGGAGTGGAGAATCCCACTCGGGTTGAAGTTGCCACAGCACTTGTTCACAAACATGCCATGGCTGCTTCAGCCAAGACTAACAATTCGGGTTCATTTAAACCATCTTTACTATGCCATATCATGGGTCTGCGCCCACCATTGCCTTTAAGCAACATCGGAAATGCTTGTAGCTTCTTTCTATCGATGACATCTAAAGACGATGAGATGAAATTTCCCAATTTGGTGGCTGAACTAAGAAAAGCTAAGCATCAACTTCGCGACAAATTAAAAAATGTGCCTCAGAATGAGGTATTCTTTCAAGTACTTGAAATAATCAAGGGGGGTGCGGAGTTATTGGAACAAGTAAGCAAGTCTGATGTGTATAAGTGTAGCAGTTTGTGCCATTTCGGGCTATACAATACAGATTTTGGATGGGAGAAGCCTACAAGAGTCACCTCGGCGAGTCCTGGAGTGAAGAATCAGATGTTTTTCATGGATAGCCCAAGTGGAAATGGGCTGGATGTAGTGGTGACTTTGGAAGAAAAAGACATGGAAATATTTCAAAGTGACAAAGGCCTCCTTGAATTTGCTTCTCCAATTGTGAAAATGTAGTACACCAATTCTATTTCTGTTATCTTTCCATTTCCCAATAGTTCAAGTTGTTTATTTGACAGTACTTGTTAATGTGATTTCTTTCCTTAATCAAACGATCTTCCCATCTTTATTTCCAGTATTTTTGTACACTAGTTCACGTGCATTACATGTAGAGCAGAAAATTTCAGCTCATATTTATAAAATCAACTTATTTAGTGGGTACGTACTGTATTGTTATTTTGCACGACTTAGTGATTTACTCTAGATTAGCCTACGAGTGAACAAACTAGTTCACATGTAGAGCAGAAAATTGCACTGTCAAAGGTGGGAATCCAAAGTATCTTTAATGCAATTCCTGGTATGGAATGTAAGGAGAATAAACAAGAGATATAAGCAGCGAGAGCTGTCTCTTTGTTTGAGAGAAAATAAAATCCACATAGTTGGACTACTAGGAACTAGAGTCAAGGAGCAAAAAGCAGCTACTATTTGCAAGAAATTGAACCCAAAATAGAGAGCTGAATGCAACTATGGCAATGCTAGAAATGGGAGAATTTGGATCCTTTGGGACCCTAATGAGTGTAATATCTCAATCCACTACAAAGAAGAGCAACTGATCCATTTTATAATAGTAAAAACTTATCCTCCACTCTAATTTGACATGATGGTTGTGTATGGATATAACAGGATGGAGCAAAGAAAGGAAATGTTGGAAATTTGGGAGAGAGACAACACAAATAATGCTCAATACTTATTTAGGTAGTGTTAAAAGTGATGACCTAGCTCTAATGGCTAATGCTACTTCAACAATGGAGGAGAAAGGGAGCTTACGAGAGAGAGTAGAATTGAGAGAAGAAACTAACAGCCTTACTTTTCATTCAATACAAAGTTTGTATTTATACAAGTGCCTAACTAACTGTGTTAATTATAACAAACTAACAATTAGTTATAATTAACTTTGTAACTAATCATTTACAGGCTGTAATTGGCTAAGACTACTTGATACATCTATTACTAATTTCTACACTCCCCCTCAAGTTGGATGATGAAAAATATCTAATAAGCCCAACTTGAACATCATATCAATATGTAATCGCTGGCCTTAGTAAATATGTCTGCTAGTTGTTCTCTGCTGGCTATGTATGTAGTTGTGATCAGGCCTTCTTGTAACCTCTCTCGAATGAAATGAAAATCAATTTCTATGTGTTTGGTCCTCTCATGGCACATAGAATTTGAGGCTATCTGTAATGCTGCTTTGTTATCACAATGTAACTTCATTGGTAATTTAACATTAACACCCAATTCTTTGAATAAGTTTTGCAATCACACCAACTTTCCAACTATAGTTGCCATACTTCTGTACTCAGTTTTTGCTGAGCTTCTTGACACTGTGCTTTGTTTTTTAGACTTTCATGAAATCAGAGAATCCCCATATTTTATCCCAAAGCCTAACTAACTTTGTTAATTATAACAAACAAACTAACAATTAGTTATAACTAACTTTGTAATTAATCATGTACAGGCTGTAATTGGCTAAGACTACTTGATTCACCTATTACTAATTTCTACACGTGAAGAGAAGTGGAGGAAAAATGATTTTCTATTCAACTTTTTCTTTCTTCAATATGGCTAGATTACATGACTATTTATAGGTGAATTCCTCCATGTATCTATCCTAGCATACACGTACCATAATTAATACTTAACATCGTCCAAGTTCATGAATAAGACTAACTAGACTTAATTTAGAGTTTTCCACCAATTCATGTGTCTCCTAATACATTAATCTACTAGTTCATGAACTAAATTAAATATAATGTGAAAAAAGTAAATAATGTGAACAAGTTTATTTTTTTAACATCCCCCCTTAAACTTGATTCACTACTCCAAGAACCATTCGCAGCTTTTGAAAAAATATCGACCTTCAACGGCTTGGTGAAAATGTTCACAACTTGGTCTTTAGATTTCATAAACTCAAGCTATACCTATTTCTTCGATATGCAATCTCTAATTAAATGATACTTAGTATCAATGTGTTTGCTCCTTTCATGAAACACCGGGTTCTTGGCCTTTTTCTTGTACCCATTTGCTACCAATCTTGCTTTGTACCTCTCTACTTCACCTTTGGAATTTTTCTTTAGCTTGTAAACCCATTTGACTCTAATGGTGATTTTTCCTTCTTTAAGTTTTGAAAACTCCCAAGTGTCATTCTTTTTTATTGCCCTGATTTCTTCATCCATCGCATCTCTCTATTTTGGATTACCAGCAACATCTTCATAACTTATAGGCTCACTGTCTACAAATAAATGAAAATGAGTTAAATCACTTAAATTTTCTGTTACTTCTTCCGTTGCGTCATACAAGTCTCGAAGACTTCTAGACTTTCGAGGTACACTACTTGAACTTGATTCTCCAACTTCTTGAACTTGCGATGGATGTGTTGTAGGCAGTGTAGGATGCTGATGTACCACTTCTTCATCATGTTCATCATCAAGGAATGTATTAAAAGAGTAATCTTTCTTTTTAGATTTCCATTCCCAAGCACTATCTTCGTCAACTTCTACATCTCTACTTATGGTAACCTTGTCATTGCTCAGATTATATAACTTATAACCTTTAGATCTTGGCGGAATCCATTGGTGGCCCCCTAAAGTTGGCACCAACTTTTACTTAGACACCTCAACTAAGCTTTGTTCATTTTAGACACCTCAAGTAAGGTTCTGATGTGTCATTTTGACACTTTGTGCTGACTTGACACATTGCGTGTGCTGCACCCATTTTGAGCGCGTGAAGACCATTTTTTTTTAAAAAAACAAATTTTATTTTTTTTCTTGTTCTTCTTCTTCTCCATTTTCTAGATGTTTTCCTCCATAACTTTGGACCTTGATTTTGTAATCTCATTGTCATTGCATAGATCTAGTTCTTGTTTTCCTTCTATTGTTAATTAGTAACTGATTTTTTAAAAGTGAAGTAAAAAAATATATCTTTGTAAAATAAATTTTTTAAAATAGTTTCTTTTGATAGTGTTTCTTGAGAAGACAATATGGGTGGGGAAGGAGTTGGGGTTGGGGTGGGTGGAGGTGGAGAAGACGACAACGACTGGTGGGGTGGATGAAGAAGACAACTAGGTGGGGGTGTTTTTTGTTTTTTTCGAAAATCACATTTTTTAGAAGATGAATTTCTTCTTTTTTTTAATTATTATTTGGGTAAAAAATTTCATATGTCATCAAGTTAATGACCATTTTTTTCTACTCAAAAGTCATTATTTTAAAATTATTTTTGATATATATGCCACGTGTCTTCATTTAATTGATCATTTTGACACATCATCGGCAAGTGTATTACACACACTTTAGATATTTGAGTGATTGTAAAAAAATATCAAAATAACACATCGGAACCTTACTTGAGGTGTCTAAAATGAACAAATCTTAGTTGAGGTGTCTAAGTGAAAGTTGGTGCCAACTTTAGGGAAACACCGATGGGTTCCGCCTTAGATCTTTGTGCATAACCAACAAAAACATACCTCTCACTTTTTTATCAAGCTTAGATCTCTTCTCATCTGGCACATGTACATAAGCAATGCTTCCAAACACTCGCAAGTGAACAAATTTTAGTTTGAAACCACTCCAAACGTCTTGTGGAGTTTTTTCACGAACACATTTGGTGTGACAGTGATTTGATAAATACATAGAACAAGCAATTGCTTCATCCCAAAATTCTTTTGGCATATTTTTTCTCTACAACGTACATCTTGCCATGTTGAGAATAGTTGATTCTTCGTCCCCACCACGCCATTTTGTTGAGGTGATCTTGGAACGGTCAAAAAATGACATTTGCTATTTTCCTCACAAAAAGCCTTGAATTCATTTGAAGTGAACTCTCCATCATTATCAGATCAAAGTGAATTTATTTGGTAGCCACTTTGTTTCTCCACCATGCTCTTAAATTCTTGAAGTTTTCAAACACCTCAGATTTTTCCTTTAAAAAATACACCCAAATTTTTGGAGAATAATCATCAATAAAGAGAAGGAAATAATTAGTTTTACCAAGTGAGGCTGGTTTGATAGATCCGCACACATCCATATAAGTCAATTCTAAAGGACGCCGTGCACTTGTCAATGACTCTTTGGAAAAGCTTTTCCTTGATTGCTTTCCAAAAAGACATCCTTCACAAAGCCGATTAGGATGGTTAATGGTTGGCAACCCTTTCACCAATCTTAGACTATCAAAGTTCAAATGGCCAAATCTCATATTCCAAAGCCAAGATGAATTTTTGACACATGAAAATAAGCACCTTGGTACATCACTTTGAAGATTCAACACAAACTTTTTATTTTTCTCCATGGAAACTTTGGCTAACAATCTCCCATTTTCATCTTTCATGGTCAACTTTTTTTCTTCCAAATGAATGTCATAATATTTCTCCAAAAGCTGTCCCAAAGTCAAAATATTACTTTTCATCTCCGGTATATACATGGCATTGGAGATAAATCGATGACTTCCATCTTTCAAACGAATTAAAACCATACATTTTCCTTTGATTTAAGCTTTTGAAGAGTCTCCAAGAGTGATGTTGCCATTATTAAACTCCTCAATCTCACCAAATAAATGCTTCTTCCTGCAAATATGACTACTTGCATCAGAATCAAGGTACCATTTCTTTCTTTCTACACTTTCTTCTTCTTTACATGCCATGAGTAAAGTGTTATCTTCATCTTCATTTTTCCTCTCCACAAATTATTTTTACATTCTCATGAAAAATGACCATATTTATGTCAAGTATAACACTCATTATTTGATTTGTCATACATTCTTTGATTTGATCTCCATCTTCTACCTCTTTTATGACCTCTTTCTTGGTTGAAGTCTTGACTTCTTTTTCTTTGGTCGGAGGTTGATTACCACCTCTTCCTCCTCTACCACGACCTCTTCCACGCCCACGATTTCTTTGTTGTAAGCCACACCTTTTATCTTTCTCCTGCAAAGAAAGTTTCGCTTGCAAAGCTTGTTCAACCGACTCTTGTTTTGATTTCTTCAACTTTTTCTTCATGTGCTTGCAAAGAACCCGCGAGTTCATCTATGATCATGGTGTCCAAGTCCTTAGACTCTTCAATAGCAACAACAATATAATTATATTTTGAATCTAGAGATCGTAATATTTTTGCAACAACCCTATCGTCATTCAACACTTTACCATATCTCTTCATTTGATTGACAACTGCCAAGACTCTTGAAATATAATCTGAAACTGATTCGGATTCCTTCATTAGCAGCAATTCAAATTCTCCTCTTAAGGTTTGGAAACGAACCTTTTTCACCTTGTCCAAACCTTTAAAAGAGGTTTGAAAAATATCCCATGCTTGCTTGGAGTTGATTGCATTTGCAACCTTCTCGGATATCTTTTCATCCAAACTTTGATGGATAAGTGTGAGTGCCTTTTGGTCTTTCTTCTTTGTGGTAGCGGCATCCTTTTCTTTTTTAATGCCACTCTCCATAATTTCCCACACATCATAGTCTCCAAGCAAAGCCTTCATTCGGATGCAACAACTTCCATAATTTTGTTTGGTAAGCATCGGAACTTGGAATGGAATTCCATTGGTGTTACTCATTTTCTATCTACGTTTTGTTGTCTTTCAAACACACCGACTCTGATACCAAATGTTGGAAATTTGGGAGAGAAAGACAACACAAATAATACTCAATGCTTAGTAGAAGAGAAGTGGAGGAAAGATAATTTTCTATTCAACTTTTTCTTTCTTAAATATAGCTACATTACATGACTATTTATAGGTGAATTCATCCATGTATCTAGCCTAGCATACATGTATCATAATTAATACTTTACATCCTCCAAGTTAATGAATAAAATTAACTAGATATAATCTAGACTTTTCCATCAATTCATGTATCTCCTAATACATTAATCTACTATTTTATGAACCAAATTAAATATAATGCGAACAAAGTAAATAATGTGAACATTGTTAATTATTCAGATCACATGAGAAAGACGCTCTTCTGTTCCTTTCAGCGATCTCCTTGTCAACTTATTGTAAGTCCTTCCGGCGATCTTCTTTTCCGGCGATATCTTTCTATCACTGATCTCTTACTCCTGCGACTCTACATCGATCTCTAGAGAAATCACGACGTTAGTTATCGTCCTTTATGGTGCTCTTTTCTTATATTTGTTTCTCCGGCAACTTCCCTTTAGCTCCGATCTGCTTCTCCGGTGAGCTCTCAAGACTCACAACCCCCAAGCTAGCTTTTCCGGCAAAGGGTTTTCAAGATTGGGGCCCATTTAAACCAGATCTGCTGAGACTCTAACGTTGTTGCCTGGCTCACATTGGCATCTCTCCTGCAAGTTTTGGTGTCTCTCCGGCGATTTTTGCCTTCGAACATAGTAAGCTAGATTAGGGCTCTTGCATAATCGCCGACACCATCGCTTCTTCGCTCTCCTCTTCAAGTACTACGTTCTATCTTTCCAAAGTACCTTTCAGATTTGTTCAGGTTGCCTTTAGTTTCAGATCTGTTTTCATTGCTATATACAAATTTAGAGTTATTTTCAGCTTGGTTCCCTTATTGTCTTTAGATATATCTTTTTTTCTAATTGTTGATTGTGTAATATTGTATATCTTTTATCTCTCGTCCAATTTGCACTCAATTTAACTCTGCCCTTTCATTCTCTGTTTCTTGATCAATTGTGTAATATTTTAGTATAGCTATTTGGTCCTAGCCTTCTATTTCAACTTATTTAGTTTACATCTACCTAGTGGCTTTGGTGAATGATAATGGACTATGATCATGTCTTAGGTCGAGGTCGGGGGCGAGGGAAGGAAGTGATAAGTGGGGTATGGTGTCTCCTATATTGAGAGAAAGGTCTTGGAACATAGAGTCGATGTCGGGGAAGTCCATAGAGCTAGTGAAGATTCTCAAAAAAAGGAAGATTAGTATAACTTATGTCTAGGAAACTAGATGGATAGGTATCAAGGTTCGGAATGTGGATAGGTTTAAGTTGTGATATTCAAAAGACTCGAGGGATAGAAATGGAATAGGTATTTTTGTAGATGGGGACCTTATGGATATTGTGGTGGAGGTTATCAGGGTCAATAATAGGGTGATGCCGATTAATCTAGTCATAGGAAGTAGGGGTGGACGTTCGGTATTCGGTTCGGTATTTTCAAAGTTCGGGTTCGGTAATTCGGTAATCGGTAATTCAAAGTATATACCAAATACCGAACTTTCAAACTTCGGTTTGGTAATTCGGTAATCGGTAAATAAAATTTCGGTTCGGTACGGTATTCAGTAATACCATATTTTTTAATAGTTAATATATAATAAAAATTTATCCGCATTTAATATTTATATTAACCTAAAGAATACATATCTTAACTTACATTTTTATTACTACACCATAATTAAATAATATATGCATTTTAACTTGCCGAATATCGAAATCGAAATTGCTCGTAAGCCACATTCTACGGAGGAGAAATGATACATCGTAAACAAAGAGAAAATAATTTATGAATTGATACAGAATAAAAAAAATATTACCATGTAATAAAAATAATGAAAAAGAGTGAAAACAAAAATCTCTAATATATCATACATAATTTTTATACATATGTTTTTCTTTGAATTATCCAAAAACTCTACATCACTGCACTAATTATTAATTAGTTCCTCCAAAGATATGAAAAGTTGGAATCTTTCATTTTCAATGTAACTACCAAACAATTTATGTAGATAACTAACGTGGGAATCATGCAAAGTGAAATTAGAATTCTTAATCAATTATATAAATTTGAAATTAGAATTTATAATTTTTACATGTACATGAATTAAATTTTAGCAGTTATCCATAATGTACGTGTTAGTGTGCATATAATGATATAATATACGGTAAACGTGTGAAAGTTAAAATGAAAATGGTAAGGAAAATGAAAAAATGAGATAGTTTTCTCTTACTATACTCTTATTTTTTGGTAAATTTTTTTCCAATTTTTTTGTAAAAAAAAAAAAAGTTCGGTATTCGGGAAATCCCGAATACCGAAACCAAAATCCCGAATACCGAAATACCGAAATATCAATTTCGGTACCGAATACCGAATCGAAATATCGAATTACCGAATACCGAAATACCAAAATAGCCGGTTCGGTTCGATAATTCGGTTTTCGGTATTTTATGCCCACCCCTAATAGGAAGGCTTACTTTGAACGTTATTAGTGCCTATGCGCCTCAAGTGGGCCTGGACGATGATAGTTCACCATTACTCCATCTACTTTTATCTACCACCCAATTCCAATCACAATTAACACCATCATCAATCACCGACCACCACCTACCATCCACAATCACCATCTTCAGTCCAACCATAACCATCAAAATCAATTGTCATTTCACTATTAGACATCATTTGCAATTATCACCACCAACCATTATTACATTCAATAATTATTATTGATAATTACCTCCATTAGTCAACATTATATATCACTAACCGCCATCATTATTCATCACAATCATTAATTATCAGTATCATTTCGATACTAATTATTAGACACCAACACCAACAACCATGGTTACTCACTATTGTCAACCCCTATATCAAAAGATACTACCCATAACCACTATCATCAGTCAACACCATCCCAAATCGTTAAACACAATCACCATCATTAGTCATCACAATCATCAATTGTCATAAAAAATTTTAAAAATATTTTATTAATATAATAGTAGATCAATTGAGTATTTTATTTGAATTTTTTATTTTTTAATTACAGACAAATTTTATACATTGAGATATTAAGAAAATAAATAGTATTAACTATTTAGTATTTAGATTTTAATGCAACATATTAATATGCAAATATATATTTAAATTCAAACCTTTAAATCTTCATGCACATCTTAATATATTAAGCCGTGAACATCTTAATTTAATAAAAATAAATGAGGTCTAATTGACCAAATAAATTGCATTGGAGTGTCGTGCCTGTGGTCATGTGTCATGGTCGGGGCGTGTGGCTGAAAGTTGGCCCCATTCTCAGCCATGCCCCACTGTCCCTTTTTAAATTGAATTTCTCACTATTTTTTAGCTCGAATTCACTGTTTCCAGGTACACATTTGGTGCTTTCCTATTCCTAAGGTCTCACACTACATAGACAAAATAAACCAATATTACTTCTCATAAACAGAAAACAAAACTTACAAAAACAAAAGAGAAGTTAGCTAAAAAAGATAACATATCAATTTGAAGCTGAGTTGCCAAGTGTGAAACATTTACAATTCCAGTTTTTTACGTTAGCTTTGTATGTAATCTTGTTTAATACTCAAATTATTCTAATGTTTATTAATTATATAACTATGATGGTGTCGTTTTGCCTGTGTGAAATATGTTAAATTGTTTTCTATGTTCTGTTAACTTGTATGTAACGAGACATTGATTAGTTAGACATCATAGTTCCTTTATTCTATACTTGGAAATCTTAGAAGCATGTACTCTTGTGATCGAATTTTTGGTGTATCTATTATTGATATTTCACGGGACTGACATAGGTGCCATCACGGTTCAAATTTTGGATCGTGACAACTAGAAATTTTGGACTGGAATTCTTTGGACTTGATAGCACTTTTTCCTAGAAAAGATAGAAAAAACTAGCCTCCTTTGCTAGAGAGAAAAGCTCTCTTGACCATTGACCAACATCCTCTCCATCTTTTGTGTTTTTCTTGTATACCTATTAAAATGGTCATATTACTATTCAAGAAAGAAAAACATTGTTACTGAAATAATGTTTGAAATAAAGAACAATTTTCATAGAAAATAATCCATGTTAAAGAGAAAGTGGATGTCCATTTAAGTAGGACCCACTTGGCAATTTGTGGACATTGGATGTCCATTTAAGTAGGATCCACTTGGCAATTTGTAGACAACTTGTAGGCAAGTTGTACACATTTTTTTGGCTATAAAAGCCATCCCCTGCAATACAAAATTGATACAGAACAATATTCAATCTCTCCTCTCTCTATTTCTCGTACTCTCTCCTTCTTAATTTGCTAAGTTAGTTTATTTTATAACACGTTATCAGCACGAAACTCTAATTTTTTTTCTAGAAAATTAACTTCTATATCAGGTATATCTACTGAAGAAATTTAATTTTAGTTGTCTTTGTTATTTTTAAATTAATTTTCATCATGTCAAACTTGTCAAAATTGGAGTTTGTGGCACTTGATATTTCTGACAAAAAATATTTGTCATGGGTACTTGATGCTGAAATTCACCTTACCGCTAAGGGTCTTGGTGATGCTATAATTGAAGGAAATAAAGTATCAAGTCAGGATAAAGTAAAGTCTATGATTTTCCTTCGTCATCATCTAGATGAAAGCCTGAAGGTTGAATACTTGACAGTGAAAGATCCACTTAAATTGTGGAAAAATTTAAAAGGGAGGTATGACCACCTCAGGGCAACGGTATTTCCAAGAGCTCGTTATGAGTAGATGCACTACGGTTTCAAGATTTTAAAACTGTAATTGACTTTAATTCTGCTATATTTAGAATAACTTCCCAATTAAATTATGTGGAAAAACTATAAATGATGAGGACATGTTGGAAAAGAGACTAACTACTTTCGATGCCTCTAATATGATGTTACAGCAA
The DNA here is from genome assembly GCF_947179165.1 of Solanum dulcamara. Classification (NCBI taxonomy): domain Eukaryota; kingdom Viridiplantae; phylum Streptophyta; class Magnoliopsida; order Solanales; family Solanaceae; genus Solanum; species Solanum dulcamara. Next base: position 14,571,266 of record NC_077242.1, read on the forward strand.
CAATACCATGAAAAAAGTTTTTAAAAATACTTTGAATTGATCCCATGCCTTCTGGTGGCTGAGCAACATAATGTTCTTTTAATGAAAAATCATGAATTCCGTCCCATTGGAACTGCTCCGTTATCGGAAAAAAATGTGGCAGAAACACATGGTCAGTCTGAAAGGAGACAAAATAAAAATCAAGATCACAATAATGTGTGTGGAAGTGACAATGGCAGAAGATGATATAATAATCATCATGGTGGTGGTCAACATAAAATGGAGAACAATATGAGTTCTTAAAGTAGCCCTTCAAGAAGTAACTATCATCATTGTGGCATGAAAGGCCACTGAAAAAATGAATGTCGGACGCATGAGCATTTTATAAGGCTTTATCAAAATATCTTCAAAAGAAAGGCAAATAGGGGTGGTGCCTCTTCTTCTAATGCTCGCATAGAGTCACACTTGGCGTTTGAAAATAATATTGAGGCAAGACCTTCGTATAATGATAAAATTGAAGTAAATCTGGCTTTGAAGGATAACGATTTTAATGACCTCAATGATATTACTTATTTGGAGGTTGAAAACTTCTTTAAAGATTATAATTGATGTTTAATTTTATTATATGATTTACAATATGTTGTTGTTTTTATGTACTTTTGATTATCATATTTTTACGTTTATCTATTTAAAAGAAAAGAAGAAAAAATGACTTACGTTTTTCTTGTAATATTATTACTTATTTTATCTCTTATAATGTATTTTTATTTTATGAAGATAAATAAATATCTCAGTCTTCAATTGGATCCAAGTTGAGTAATGTAGATATGTGCCTTTTGGATAGTGCCACAACTCATACAATATTCAAAAAAAAGAAATATTTTTGTCATTTGATTATGAAAAAGGCCTATGTTAATACAATATCCAATAGTACAAAATTGATTGAAGGCTCTGGAAGAGCGGCCTTGTGTCACGCCCCGAGAGGGTACCCTAGACGTGACCTACACTCGAAGACCATTACTGGTCCCCAAGCGAACCACTTGGTCCAATCACACATCCGTTCATATCAATCAATCAATGGAAAGTTTGAAATAAGGAAATAATTTAGTGGGCAATCCAAATCAATGATCTAACTCAAGAAATAATGGCCATGGGCCAACAAATCAAACTCCACTCTTTGTCATTAAAATAGTTTGACAAGAACAATTCAAGGAAAGAAAATACTCAATCGACCCATCACTATCTAGTCTATGAATCCTCTATCACTACTATCTAATTGGTGCCAATAACATGTTCATGGCTACCTCAAATCCAAATGAAAATGGCTAGTTCGACGCAGGAATAACATAAGCGGTGTCCTCCGAATGTAGGGGAGGACTCACCAATATGCTGAGTGTGTATAGATCCTCAATGGTGCTCCTATTGACGATCTCTTAAACCTGTCTCTGCATCATGAAATGATGCAGGTCCAAATGGACGCCAGTACATGGAATGTACGAGTATGTAATATGGCAGAATGAAACATACCTCAAGGAAGAGTAACGTTGGTTCAAATATCTCAACTCAGAAAGATAAGAGAGACTCAATCAAAGTGTCATAAGTCTAAAGTACAGATACATTTTTAGACAAAGACCAATCATATACCATACAATCCAATCCAATCATGTATAATACAGTTCAATCAAATCATTTATAATTCGATCCCATCCAATCACATACCACTCTATTCAACCCAATCACACATCATTCTATTCAATCCAATCCAATCGTACACTATCCGATCACATATCATTTAATCCAATCCACCACATATCACGTACTCCAATTCAATCATACACAATCCAATCATATATCATCCAATCCAATCCAATCATATACCATCAACTCAACAATCAAGTCAAAGGACTCAACTCAATAAATATGCAAATTAGAACTTAGTAATGTGATATAATCCAACTCAATTATCAACAAGCTCAATCAAACCAATCAAATCATGCACAATCTACTCAATTTGAGAGTTTCTCTAACCAACAACAATCCCACCACCTATAAGTAGGTGATGCACAACGAGCCACGTCATTGCCACGTCTGTCCATACCTTGCCAGGGCATGAACGAATCAACCAGTCATGGATTCCATCGATCAGTCAAGTCCTATCATTTCAAGACAATAAAATGGGAAACATCCGACTTTAACGGTTCGATCCCATGGAAAGCATCCGACTTTAACGGTTGTATCCCTTCCTACGTTGGCGGCGTAGTTTATGGAGTTCGAGTATGGACTATACTCTTACCCAATTCGGTGCTCGATACTCCTCCCAAAACTCAATATGCACATATCCATCAAGTGAGTAAAATATTCAAAATACTCATTTAGTCTCTTAGTACTTAATTTCAAATCAACTCATTTAGTCTCATTGGACTCTTTTCAAAACTCAATCCATCTGGTCTCATTGGACCTTCTTTCACAATCAACTTATTTCAATCATCAAACTCTTCTTTCTGAATTCGATACCATCTCAACTCAATGAATGCAGAAAATATTAGATGCATTTAAAACATAATTTCAACTCCTCAACTCAAACTCAAAATAGACATTTTACGTAAAAATACTCAACTCGTTTATACTCAAAATACTCATGTTCAAAAATAATTAAAAGACTTCTCAAACTCAACTCATGCTTAAACTCTTTTTTAAATCATAAATGAAAATAATCACTCTTTAAACTCAAAATAATGTATAAATAGTTTATGCAAAAATGTTCATAAATTATTTATTTAAAACTCCTTTTCAAAAGATCATTCATTTTCAAAATGTTCATAAGACTCCAATCAAATCAAATTATGCAAATCACATATCACATAATCACATTAGACTCCAACCCACTTCACCTCAAGCATCATCATCAACATACCTCTTCATAAATCATTCTACATATGTTTACAGATAACCATCACTCACATCATCATCAAACATCACCATTTACATCATCATCAAATATCACTATTCACATCATTGTCAAACATCATCATCCACATCATTATCAAATATCTTGCTCCAAAATTTTTATTTAATTCTATATTTCATTTATAGAAACAAAAGTGACATTCTAGCTCTACCAATGTTTCATTTCTTTTTATGTCATTCACATTCATAACTATTCCAATTCTCATATAACTAAAAAAAATCAATTTCATCAAACTCATGTTAAAGAATACCTCATTTCACTATAAAATAATATTATTTTTATTATACATAAAACCCATCAATCTCATCCTCAAGATAAATTATGACAAAAGAAATCTCATCTTGGGTTCATGTGAATGAATACATGAATCTATACTCTCAACAAAACTTAACTCAAGAACACCATCAATACATATGAATTTATATACAAAAATTCATTTGTAGTCAATAATATAAAATATAACTATTTAGTAATTCAAGTCATGAAAATCATCAATCAATTAATAGTAAAAAGAAAATCTTTCTATAATTTTGGAAAAAATTCAAGAAAACCTCCATGGGAGGTTCAAGCTTTTCACCATTTTCATCCAACACATCTATGGGGCATATGGAAGAAATTAATCCATATTTTAGGTTATCCTTACATACCTTGCTTGAAGATCATCTCACCGGAAACCAAGACTTGACTTGAAGATCTTGAATCCTTGAGCTTTTGAGAGGATTTCTTGTTGGAGATGTTTGGAAGAGAAGAAGGGATGAAGATTAGGGTTTTTGGGAGGTGATAAGGCTGAAAAAATGATCCCAAAATATCCTATGTTAGTGTATATATATTTAGGAAAAATGTCCAAGTTGCCCCTTTTCAAAATCTGGAAAACTGGGCAAAAATCTTGCTGGCGCTATAGTGGCACGTCGCGCCACTACAGCGCCAAGCTAAGGCTTAAAACCATGCACATCTAATAGTGGAGCGTCACGCCAAGGAACAAACTATTGAGCTTGTTTTCTGGCGCTATAGTGGCGCCGGGCGCCACTGGAGCGCCAAGCCTAAATTTCCCGCAGTGGTCGCCCAGGCCTGAAATTCCTGCAGTACTAGTCTGTAGTAAAATGGTCAGAACTTTTGACTCCAAAGTCCAAAATTTACAATCTTGGTGGTGTTGGAAAGAAGACTCAAAGACCTTTAATTTGGTAGGTCATGGGCTACCAGTTCATTATATTTTAGGAGATATGGTCATTTGAAGTTGACCCTTATACTAACTCATCTGAAAACTTAATCGATTGGAATTCTTTGGACTCGGTTTGGTGTTAGAGATCCTTTATGACCCCTAAACACATCTAATACACTTCAAATACTTAAGGAATTAATCTTAACTCATATATATAATTACAAGTCCTTCGGTTCGAGTCTACACACACGTGGAGAAATGTTCGAGTCTTTGCAAAAATATTTCCGGGGTGTTACACCTTGTTACTACCTAGAGGAACGATATTGGTAATTAATAGTGCATTGTATCGTAGTAAGTCTCAAAGAAACTTGTTAAGTTTCAAGGTTATTCACCAAAATGGCTATCATATTGAGACTACAAATGAAGGAAATGTTTAATACCTTTATATTACTATAATAAATACGGAGAAGAAAATTATGCACAAAACATTATCCGCACTTTCTTCTGGATTGTACCATACAAATATTGGTAATATTGAATCACATGCCATAGTAAACAATAGGTTTACTGATTCTAATGATTTTATCATTTGGTATGATCGGTTAGGCCATCCCGGTTATAATATGATGCACAGAATTGTTGAAAATTCACATGGACACACTTTAAAGAATCAGAAAATTCTTCAATCTAAGAATTTCTCTTGTGTTTCTTGATCCCAAGGAAAAATGATTATTAAACTATTAGCGACTAAGGTTAGGATTGAATCCCCTACGTTTTTGGCATGTATACAGAGTGATATATGTGGGTCAATTCTATGCATTAGTACGTTGGAATGTACTAAGTATGAGGGCGTGACATGCAACATAAATCATGGAATGCAAAGGTCAAGTAAAACACATGATAAGATGGAATATGTAAAGTTATGAGAAAATCATATTGACCAAAGCATTTAAAAACATAAATTCGAAATCATAACACACTTAAGAGATCATACATATGTGGGATAGGAACCATAACTGCCAATAAGACCATGCAAGCTATAACATAAAATCCGATGATACCCACATCAAGAAGGAGGAGGCTACCTTGCCAAGGTAGACTCCTAATCATGAACATGTGCTATTTGTGGATCCACTAGCTAGGCCATAAAGGCAACCAACGGTGGCACGTAGTTTATAGGACATGAGACTGCTACTAAAGCTTTTGGTAGGGCCCCCACCTCAAATCTACTCGATGCTAAGTTAAATCCCACAAAATACATACATAACAAAAGATCATAATATCATATATCATAGTTATGATCATAGGCTTGAAATCATAGAGTAACTCATTTTAATAACATACTTGTAATGTGAGAATTGTCCTTTCATCATTATAATTATTTTTACATAATTCGTATCAATAGGCCTTAGGTCACCACATAGGATCCTAAGTCACCTTACTTCATAACTTGAATGAAATTCATACCTTGAAACATACTTAGAATTCATGATTATCATGAAAACACATAGTCATAATTCATACTTTGAAAATTCATGACCGTAGCTTGAACTTGAAATTAGGGTATGACTATAATGCATATTCAATTGACTTGAAAATTATAAAATTTACTTGAAATCATGCATGATCATAAACTTTATATCAGTCCATACATAATTCATATAGATAATATCCTTTAGAAGTATGAATCAAAATACTCACAATTTACATCATGAACCCCAAAAATCAAAATAGGAGAATTCATGGAAAAACTCTTCAATTTAATTCAATAACTATCAATTTATATCAAAATAGACTTATGATCATATTTTAAATCAAAATTCATGCAATTGATAAGGAGATCACAAAATCCATAAAATACCATACTTTAATTTGATTGAAAACCTTGAGAAATTGATTGGGCTTCATGGATGAAAGGATCCATAAATCAATACCCACATACATTGAGTGAGAACACCAATTAATTTGGAAGAATTTGAGAATTTTGATGGAGAAATTGAGTGAATTTGCTTGAAGTCTTCAGTGAAAACCCTTGAGAGCCTTTTTGTAGAGAGAGAAATATTTGATAGATGAATTATAGAAGAATGAATAGAATTAGAGGTTTAAGTGAATTTATAGAGTTGAATTAGGTCCTAAAAACGTCTAGGTTCATTAACTAATAATTTAGAAAAAGTCTAAAATGCCCTAAAAAAACTCAATTCGGCCAGAACTGCCTCCCAGGTCCGTGATGCGGACCTGTCACGACCAACTCGGTCCCAGTTCTGTCGCGGACCACATTATTTTGTGGTTTCTTCGAAAATCCTTCTTCCGTTCTATGGGTCCTAAAAATTCACCGAGACCATTTTTCCACAGGTTTTGACCCCCTAATTTATATTTTGAACTTGAATTTTCTAAAAATATTAAGGATAATGCGTTACATGAGTGGCCTATTTCCAAGGCATTCTTAGAGTATTTTGTGGGCATTTTTGAGGGTGTTACAACCCTTCATGTGAACCATTTAAATATTATATGGTCTTGATAGATGCATTTACAAGATGGACATATGTGTGCTTATTATCAACTCGCAACATGACTTTTGTGAGATTGTTAGCTCAAATTATAAGGTTAAGAGCACAATTTTTAGATTGTGCAATAAAGATAATTCATTTTGATAATGCTGGTGAATTTACATCTCAATCCTTTAATGATTATTGTATTTTGGTTGGAATAAAAGTTGAGTAGTCACTCATATTCATACTCAAAATGGTGTAGCAAATTCATTGATTAAACACCTCCAATTCATAGCTAGACCATTGCTAATGAGGACAAAACTTTCTTTTTTGGTATGAGGGCACGCTATTTTGCATGCAGCAACACTTGTGCTTATAAGGTCAACAAATTTTCATGAATTTTCCCTATTACACTTGACTTTATGAAGGGAGCCAAAAATATCCCATCTTAAAATATTTAGGTGTGCGGTATATATCCCACTTGCTCTACCGCACCGCATAAAGATGGGTCCCCAAAGAAGGTTGAGAATATATGTTGAGTATGAATTTCCTTCTATTATAAAATATTTAGAACCTATGACTGAAGATTTATTTATGGAAAGATTCGTTGTTTGTCATTTTGATAAATCAGTATACCCAACATTAGGGGGAGAACATAAGAAATTGGAAAATGAGATAGACTGAAATTCAATATCACTATCTCATTTAGATCCTCAAACAAATCAATGTGAGCAAAGTTCAAAAGATGATTTATTTGTAGAAAATTGTAAATCAACTGCCGGATGCATTTACTAACCTTCCACGAGTTACTAAATCACATATCCCAGCTGTTAATGCTCAAGTTCCAGTTGATGTCCCGTTAGGATAACTTGTTCAGACAAATGAGTCTAGGCCACGCTTAAAACGTGGAAGACCAATTAGTTCCAAAGATAAAAATCCTCAAAAAAGAAAAGAAATAAATGATCAAAATGATCATAATTTGAAGGCAATTTCTCAATAAGAGCCCAGAGACACAACAAATGGTAATACCACCAAGGAGATCCAAGTACCTGAAAATAATGAGAATAAAGAAATCTCAATAAGTTATGTCTCGATAAGAAAATGGTGGAATCGAAATGATATTGTGATCGATAATATTTTTGCTTATAATATTGCCATTAAAATAATGCAATAAGATAAGGATCTTGAACCAAAATCTGTCGTTGAATGTAGACAGAGAAATGATTGACCAAAATGGAAGGATGTAATTCAAGCAGAGTTAACTTCACTTGAAAAATGTGAAGTTTTCGGATCAATAATTCGAACACCTGAAGGTGTCAAGCCAGTAGAGTACAAATGGGTTTTTGTGCGTACACGAAATGAAAAAGGTAAAGTCGTAAGATATAAAGCACGACTTGTAGCCCAAAGTTTTTCGCCAAGAGCTGACATTAATTATATGAAAACATATTCCCTTGTGGTGGATGCAACTACCTTCAGGTATCTAATGAATTCGACAGTTTATGAAAAGCTTGAAATGCACCTAATGGATGTGGTCACTGTCTATTTATATGGCTCATTGGACCACAATATTTTTATGAAAATTTTCTAAGGGTTCAAAGTGCCTGAAGCATATAAGAATTCTCGAGAAACTTGCTCAATAAAGCTTCAAAAATCCTTATACGGGTTGAAATAATCAGGGCGCATATGATACAATCGTCTTAGCGAATATTTGCTAAAAGAAGGATATAAAAATGATCCAATTTGTCTTTGTGTCTTTATGAAAAGGTTTGGAACTGAATTTGTCATAATAACAATATATGTTGATAATTTGAATATTATTGGAACTCTGAAAGAACTTTTAAAGGCAGTAAAATGTCTGAAAGAGGAGTTTGATATAAAAGACCTCAAAAAGATAAAATTTTGTCTTGATCTACAAATTGAACATTTTACAAATGAGATATTTGTACATCAGTCAATATATACTAAAAATATTTTAAAGAGGTTTTATATGGATAAAGCACATCCATTGAGTACCCCAATGGTTGTGAGATCTCTTGATATTAATACAGATCTGTTTTGACCTCATGAAAATGATAAAGAGCTTATTGGTGTTGAAATACCATATCTTAGTGCAATTGGTGCATTAATGTATCTTGCCAACAATTCTAGATCAGATATAGCTTTCTTTGTAAACTTGTTATCAAGATTTAGTTCTTCTCCAACACGAAGACACTGGAATAGAATTAAACATATATTCACATACCTCCAAGGTACCATTGATATGAGATTGTTTTACTCAAATGAATCCACATCACAATTGATTGGTTACGCAGATACGAGATATTAGTCTGATCCCTATGAAGGTCAATTGCAGACAGACTATTTATTTACATATGATGGTAAATCTATATCATGAAGTTCAACAAAGCAAATTATGGTTTCCACTTCCTCGAATCATGCAGAGATAATAGCCATTAATGAAACAAGTCGAGAATGCATTTGGTTAAGATTAATAACTCAATACATTCAAAAAACATGTGACCTTTCTTTGAAAAGAGACATTCCAATAATATTGTATGAAGACAATGCTGCATGTATAGCTCAATTGAAGAGAGGATATATCAAAGGAGACAGAACAAAACATATTTCACCAAAATTCTTTTTACTCATTATCTTCAAAAGAAGGGTGAAATAGATGTCCAATAAGTTCGTTCAAGTGAAAATTTAGCAGATATGTTTACCAAGGCATTGCCGACTTCAACTTTTGAGAAAATGAGATACAAAATTGGAATGCGGCGTCTTTGAGATATCAAATGAAGTTTTCATCAAGGGGAGTAAAATATGCGCTGCACTCTTTTTCCCTTAACCAAAGTTTTGTCCAAATGGTTTTACTGGTAAGGTTTTTAATGAGGCAACACTCAATGCGTATTACCAAATGTGTGTACTTTTTTTTCTTCACTAGATTTGTTTCCATTGGATTTTTCCTACTAAGGTTTTAACAAGGCACAATATTTATGAATATTTACAATAACTATGTTTATTATTTCTTGTAAAGTTTTTAATGAGGCACATTTCACGTGGACATCCAAAGAGGAGTGTTAAAGAGCAAGTGGATGTCCATTTAAGTAGGACCCACTTAGCAATTTATAGATATTGGATGTCCATTTAAGTAGGACCCACTTGGCAATTTGTAGACAACTTGTAGGCAAGTTGTACTCATGTTTTTGTCTATAAAAGCCATTCTTCGCAATACAAAATTGATATGGAACAATATTCAATCTCTCCTCTCTCTATTTCTCATACTCTCTCCTTCTTAATTTTCTAAGTTAGTTTATTTTATAACAATCCAGATATTGTAAAGTGAACATTTCAGTGCCCATGAAAAAAATAAACAATTCAATGCTTTGTACATAGCTTTTGAAGTAGAATATGTAATGTTGAAATTGTTGAGTTTAAGTGGAGTGTGAATGGGAAAGAATGGAAAAGAAGAATTGAAAAATGTGAGGGAACCAAATGAAGGGAAAATAAAAAGTTATTTCTCCTCATTGGTAGGAGAAAGGAAAAATCTTGACCTTATATTAGGAAAGACTTCCTTTAACTAATAAAGGGTTAAGTAGAGGTGTCCCTCATGCCGTTGTTGCTCGCTCGGCTACAGCTACAGCTAGAGCTGTATAGGAAAAACTGATAAACCGGATTAAACCAACAAATCGAACCAAATTGGAAAAAAACCCGACTAGTGATTTGGTTTGACATGGTTTGGTGTTTAGAAAAAAATTCGACCATTATAGAGTTAGTTTGGTTTTAACTAAAAAAATTCAAACCGAACCCAAACCGACCTAATTATAGATATAATACTTTTAAATTATGTTATACATAAAAATATTTATTAAAATATAATTTATAAATATTTTTAATTTTTTTTATAATTTTTATTTTCTTTCTTACATTTAGATTTGGACTTGAGAAGCTTATCTAAATAATATACTAAAAAAGCTCATCTTATAAAATTATATTAAACTCCAAATAGTGTTCTGCCTCCATCTTATATGTTGATATTTTGTACTGGAATTCTTTTTAAGAAGCACTACTCTGTGATTTTTATTAGATATTATGAAAAACCCGAGAAGTCCAAAAAAATCCGAAAAACTCAAAAAACCTGAGAAAAATTAATATCGAAAAATACGACTTTTATTGGTTTGGTTTGGTTTATAGATTTAGTAACCCAACACAAATGGTTTGGTTTGGTTTGTAAAAAATTCGAACCAACCTGATCCATGTACACCCCTAGCTATGGCTTTGGCAAGTGATTGATTGATAATTTTTTAGACAAAATTTATTTATCAATCTCATTATTTGATTTCCTTTTTCTGAATATTTGTTCAGTATTAATTCAGAATTATTGATTATTAATTAATTAATTTGCGGATTAATTTAAATTAATTAAATTCGCGTAATTAACTAAATAATCAAAATAACTAAAAATGGGATTTTATTTTAAATTTTGCGGAAATATTTCATAAGGACCTATTCCTTACAAAAATACACTTCCTTCCCAAAAGACACAATGCCTATTTTGAACAGATGAGACTATTTTAAACAGGCATATTCTAACCCATTATTGGCTATAAATATAGAGGTCTTCTCTTAGTTTTTGAATTGAAAATTTTCTTTTCTTCTGCAGATATTTTCTTACAAATAAAGTTGTGTCTTTGTGTGATCACATTGGTATTTTTTTTTGAGTTCGCTGATATTATCAAAATTTGAGGTACTGCTACTTCTTTAATGTTCTATACATTTTATCTTGGAGGAAATAATTCATAAAGTTGGGTACAGTGAGGGGATTATATTCCTTAAGGACACATAATGAATTCTATGATTTTGGATATTGTTTTATTTTTAATATTTAGTGTTTCTGGTTTACTAACCTTAATACAAGAGTGATAACAAGCTTAAGAAATTTAATTACTTTGGCTTGTATCTTACGGTTTTGGAGATTAAAACCTCTATGATTTTCTACTCTTTCTAAATTTAATACTGATTTGAAGAGTATAAAAACTTCATCAGTATTCAAGATTTATTCGATTAACGATTGGAAGAATATAAAAACTTCATCATTAAACTGAAAACAAGTTGTAGATTTCTGCTTCATCTTATATTCTGTTTGGGGGGATGAAGACTAAAATAGAAAAACTTTCTACTCCAGTGATTAACTTAGTTCGAGTAAATAAAATCTTTAGCAAGTTAATTAAGTTTTTGTTTTTCTCGGTTTGAAGAATATAAAAACTTTATCGAGTTGAACAAAAATTCCTATTTGGTTATTCTGTTGTTTAACACTACATTTGCTTTGGCAAAAACAATGGGAGATACAAATGTATTAAGTTTTGAAGCAAACACAGTGCCTTCAACCAGTAGAACACCAGGTTCTACAGCAATGGCTACTGTAGAAAAGCCTGAAATGTTTACTGGTATTGACTTCAAACGTTGGCAAGTAGAAGATGTTCTTCTATCTGGTTGCACTTAGTCTATAACGAGTTATAAATGAAGATGTTCCTGTGTTAGAGAAAGAAACTCCTGACAATGAAAAATTTATTGTGACTGAGGCATGAACACATTTTAATTTTTTTTACAAGAACTACATACTTAATAGATTGGAAGATGGCTTGTATAACGTCTTCAGTGTTTTTAAAAACTCTAAAGAACTCTGGTATGTTCTTGAGAAGAAATACAAAACTGAAGATGCAAGCTTAAAAAAGTTTGTGGTTACAAATTTTTTGTCTATAAGATGGTTGATAGAAAGACTGTCATGTCTCAAGTCCAAGAACTACAAGTCATTATTCATGATATCCTGACAGAAGGTATGATCAAATTTAATAGTTTTATTGTTAAAATTATTGAATATGTTATTGATTTTAAATTATCCATTGTATGTATGATCATAAATAGAGCATTTCAAGTAGACACATTAATTGAGAAATTGTCTTCTTCATGGAAAGACTTCAAATATTATTTGAAACACAAGCGAAAGGAGATGACTCTTGAAGACTTGATTGTTCATTGAGGAATGAGGAAGACAACAAGGTTGTCGAGAAGAAGGCTAGAAAAAACTAAATAATTATGGGAGAAAATATTGTTGAGGATGGTCCAAATAAATCAAAAAGAGGAACAAACCTTTTGGACCGAAGAATTATCCAAGTAAAAAGAAGTTCGAAGAAGACTGCCACAACTATGAAAAAACTGGATATAAGACTGTGGAATGTTGTGCTCTCAAGAAGGAAAAGAAGAAAGGTCAAGCCAACATGGTTGATACAAATAGGGATATTGAAAACTTATGTGCAATGCTGACCGAATGCAACTTGGTAGAAAATCCCAAAGAATGGTGGCTTGATTTAGGAGCCACGTCACATGTTTGTGCAGTCTGAGAAGCCTTCGCTACTTATTATTCTGCTGCACCTGATGAGACTATCTATATGGAAACTTCTGTAATGCTTAAGGTTGAAGAATATGGTAGAGTATTCCTGAAAATGACATCCAGAAAGGTGGTGACGCTGAACGAAGTTTGTCATATTCTAGAAATAAGAAAGAACTTGGTTTCTGCTGGTCTTCTTATCAAAAATGGATTCAAGTGCATTTGGTTTCAGACAAAGTAGTTGTTAGTAAGAATAAAATGTATTTGGGAAAAGGTTACCTCACTGAGGGTCTTTTCAAACTAAATGTAATGGTTGTTGATAATAATAAGGTTCAAATTTCTTCTTACTTACTTGAGTCAAATAATTTATGGCATTCACGCATATGACATGTCAATTATAAAACCTTGCGAAAACTATTCAACTTAAATGTAATGCCTAACTTTGAGTGCAATAAATCAAAATGTGAAGTATGTATTGAATCTAAGTATGCTAAGCATCCTTATAAATCTGTTGAAAGAAATTTCAAACCATTAAAATTGATTCACACAGACATTTGTGATATGAAGTCAACACCAACTCGTGGTGGGAAAAAATATTTTATAGCTTTTATTGATGATTGCACTAGATATTGTTATGTCTATTTGTTGAATAGTAAGGATGAAACAATAGAAGCATTTAGACAATACAAAATTGAAGTTAAAAATCAGTTGAATAAAAAGATAAAAATGATAAGAAGTGATATAGGTGGAGAGGATGAATCTCCTTTTGTAAAAATATATTTGGAAAATGGAATCATTCATCAAACTACTGCCCCTTACTCACCTCAATCAAATGGAATTGCAGAAAGGAAAAATTGAACTTTAAAGGAAATGATGAATGCCTTACTTATAAGTTGAGGTTTACCACGAAATGTGTGGGGATAAGTCATCCTTATAGCAAATCGAATACTTAATAGAGTTTTCCACAACAAAACTTTCTATAATATATGATAAATGAAAAGGAAAAAAACCAAACTTGAAATATTTCAAAGTGTGGGGTGTCTAGCCAAAGTCCAAGTTCTTAAACCTAAGAGGGTCACAATAGGACCTAAGATTGTGGGCTGTGTTTTCATTGGATATGCTACAAATAGTAAAACATATTGATTTTTGATTCATAAGTCCGAACATCTGGATATTCATGACAATATGGTAATAGAATCAGATAATGCTGATTTTTAACATATCTATCCATATAAAACTAGATTTGAAGTATCTAGTGAAGGATCTAAAGACCTCGAGAAGAACCAAAGGAGAATGTACATAATAAAGAGAATCCAAGGCGTAGTAAACGTTAAAGGACATCTACTTCATTTGGATATGATTTTGTAACATTTCTTATTTAACATGAGCCTCAAACATTCAAAGAATCTATTTTCGCTATGGATTCATCTTTTTGGAAAGAGGCTGTCAATAGTGAGATTGATTCAATTTTGAGCAACCATACTTGGAAATTCGTTGATCTTCCTCCGAGAAACAAAGCTTTGGGTTTAAAATGGATTTTCAAAATAAAAATGGAAGATGATGGATCTATTGACAAATACAAAGCAAGAGTTTTCGTCAAAGAATTTAGACAGAAAGATGGCCTTGATTATTTTGATATATACTCACCTGTAACTAGGATTACATCCATTCGGATGTTAATTGCACTAGCTGCAGTATATGGCCTTTAAATCCATCAAATGAATATAAAACTAGCTTTCTTAAATGGAGAATTGGAGGAAGAAATTTACATGAAACAACCCGAGGGCTTTGTGGTTTCTGATAAAGAAAATAAAGTGTGCAAACTTGTTAAGTCACTTTATGGACTAAAACAAGCACCCAAACAATGGCGCGTGAAGTTTGATCAAACCATGTTGACAAATGGATTTAAGATTAATGAGCATGATAAATGTGTTTACATTAAAGACCCTTCAAACAAAGTTGTCATTATTTGTTTATATGTGGATAATATGCTAATAATGAGTAACGACATTGCAAACATAAATGCTACTAAATATATGCTTTCTAGTAAGTTTCACAAGAAAGATCTAGGAGTTGTTGATTTGATATTGGAAATTAAGATTCACAAAACTTCCCAAGGTCTAGCATTGTCTCAAACTCATTATTTCCAAAGGTACTTGAAAAATACAAGTACTTGAACTTCAAAAGTGCAAAAATACCAATTGGTGTGAACCTTGATCTTGCTATGAATGAAGGTGAAAGTTAGGCTCAATTAGATTATGCAAGAGTTTTGGGAAGTTTAATATACATCATGAACTGTACACGACCAGACATAGCTTGTGCTATAAGTAAATTAAGTCGATACACAAGTAATCCCAACCAAAATCATTAGATGGCAATGAAATGAGTTTTGGGGTATTTAGAACACACTGAAAATTTTGCTTTGCATTATAATAAGTATCCAACAGTTGTTGAATGATATAGTGATGCAAATTGGATTACTGGCTCAACTGAAACTAAGTCCACAAGTGGATGCATTTTCACCATTATGGAGGAGCGATATCTTAGAAATCAACAAAAAAACATGTATAGCTCGCTCTACAATAGAGTCTGAGTTCATAGTTAGACAAGGCCGATGAAGAAGGAGAATGGCTTCGGAATTTCTTAGAAGATATTCCATTTTGGCCCAAACCAAACTCCTATAGGCATACATTATGATAGTGAAGCTGCAATAGAAAGAGCTGGGAGCGTTATGTAAGTCTCGTCACATACGACGAAGATATAATACTATTGAACAACTACTCTCTAGTGGAATTATCACAATTGACTATGTAAAGTCAAAAGATAATCTGCCGGATCCACTTACAAAAGGCCTAACTAGAGAGGGTGTTGAGAGATCATCAAAGGGAATGGGACTATGGCCGAGGAAAAATCATCGTGGCGGTAACTCTACCTAGAAGACTGGAGATCCCAAGATCTAGGTTCAAGGAGATCAAACAAAGTCATTGATGACGGTTCAATATTTTCAAAATATTTTTTTAAAAGATAATCCATTCTCATGATACAACAATGTTCAGTAACAAGGACAAGACATTATGACCTTTTAATGATATCTAAGTTTGATATAGGGCATATCAAATGGTGTTTCTACGGGATAACATATTCAGATATCACCTATGTAAGTGTGAAGTGTAAGCCGCTTCAAGGAGAATCTGGTAAGGTTAGTTCTTTATGCACTTATGAATCAGGAAGTGTTCATGGCTGAAACGAACAAAACAATGAGAACCAAAAACAGTTATGGGTTAATTATGTGACTTATGTTGTCTAGGTATACACTAAAGCTCGACGGTTCAAAGATTATCAAATCTACCGATTGACCGAGTATATCCGATATATGGTCACTATGGAAAGTTCAAAGGGAAACCTACTTATTCAGATGCAATTAATTCTTACTTAGGAATCACACAGTTTTTCATGCATATGTTTTAAACAATAGTCATTCCCCATTCATGTGGGGGATTATTGGGTTTAAGTGGAGTATGAATGAGAAAAAATGGAAAAGAAGAATTGGGAACTATGGGGCAACCAAATGAAGGAAAAATGAAAAATCATTTCTCCCTTATTGGTAGAAAAAAGGAAAAGCCTTGTCCTTATATTTAACTCATAAAGGGTTAAGTAGAAGGTGCCTCCTCACGCCGTCGTCTTCGTTCGCTTGGCTCGGCTATGGCTTCGGCTTTGGCTTTGGCTTTTGCAAATGATGTAAATATAGGAGCTTAATACAGGAGGGATAACAGACATAATAAACAATGAAGAACCAAAGTAAATATACACACATTTATATGCTAACAACTTATGGCACTTCTCTTTTCAGTGAAAAATAGACTGCCCAAAGCATTTGCTTTCTCCCTCAAGATGAATTTTTGTACCTTGCCGGTTGATGTTTTTGGTAAATCTTCAAAAAGGACTGTCCTGGGTGCCATGTAATGAGGCAAATGATCTCTACAGAAGTTGATTATTTCTTGTGCACTAATTTCATGAAATCCATCCTTTAGTTTTATGAATGCACAAGGTGTTTGACCCCATTGATCATCTGGCCGTGCGACCACTGCTGCTTCAACAACTGCTGGATGACTATATAAAACTTTCTCCACTTCGAGTGTGCTTATATTTTCACCTCCAGATATTATAATGTCTTTCAACCGATCCTTAATTTCTATATACCCATCTGGATGTTTCACCGCAAGATCACCAGTATGAAACCATCCACCTTTAAAAGCGTCTTTGGTTGCTTTAACATCTTTTAAATATCCACTCATCACAGTATTCCCTCTGCACACAATCTCACCAATGGTCTTTCCATCAGCTGGCACCTTTTCCATGGTCTCAGGATCTCTAATGTCAACTTCTTCAATACAAAGATGTTGCACTCCTTGTCTTGATTTAAGTGTTGCTCGTTCCTCAAGGGGCAAGGAATCCCAGTCAGGCTTCCACGAGCAAGTTGTAGCAGCACTGTAAGTCTCTGTTAGTCCATATGCGTGAGTTACACCAAAGCCAAGCTCCTCAATTTTGGAAAGGATCTGTGGAGGCGGTGGTGATCCGCCTGTTAATATTTGGACCTTGTGCGGAAGTGGCTTCCTGTCATTTGGTGGAGAATTTGCCATCATATTCAAGACAGTTGGTGCTGCACTCATATGTGTGACCTTGTTGAGAGAAATATTTTCAAATATATCTTTTGCGGAGACATGCCTAAGACAAACGTTTGTTCCACCAAGTGCAGCCATTCCCCAAATCATGCACCATCCATTGCAGTGGAACATTGGAACTGTCCAAAGGTACGTTGGCATCGAGCTCATGCCATGACAGAGAAAAGTAGCAATAGTATTGAGATATGCACCTCTGTGATTGTACACAACCCCTTTGGGTGACGACATTGTGCCGGAAGTATAATTGATAGTGATGGGATCAAATTCACTTTTTGGCCATCTTATTATAAAATTGCTACTCCCACTTGACAAAAGATTTTCGTATGTGTGAATATCATATGTCGGAGAGAAATTCTCATATTCCGGGATTAGCACAAAAATTGGTGTTTTAATTGTTTTGTCTTTTGAAAGTAGGGAGACTGCTTGTTGAGCAACTTGGAGCAATTGTTGATCAACAAATATGATCTTCGCTTCTGAATGTTTAAGCAAGTTAGCTACCATTGATGAATCAAGACGAGTATTTAATGTACAAAGAACTGCTTCGGCCATTGGTACTGCGAAATGCAGCTCCTGCATTGCTGGTACATTGGGAGCCAAAGTTGCAACCTGCAATAATTGTTCAAATTTATATTACAATAACGAAAATAATATCAGAGTTGAATTTGAACAAAAATTAAAGTCTTACCACATCTCCCTTTGAAATTCCAAGCTGAACTAAAGCAGAAGCAAGCTTGAGACACCTAGAATGTGTCTGTTCCCAAGTATATTTCACAGAAGAGCCAAACACAACGGAAGTTGTATCGCGAAAAACATTAGCTGCTCTCTCCAAGAAACTTATGGGTGTCAATGGAACATAATTTGCGGAACTAGAAAGAAAGTCACCAGCAAATTGGGACAGCTGGCGGGCTCCGTAAATGGTTGTGGCCGGTTGGATTCGGTTAAGGCAATTAAAGAGCCTCAGAGCCACTTTGGAGCTTTTGAAGAATTTATTCATGACACGATGCAGAGGATAAGGGAAGGCGTAAAGTTAATGTAAGCTTCACTGCACTAGCCACTCTATATATTTGTAGACCAAAATAGCCATAGAATTAAGTATTGAAAATGAGCTGGTGCACGTCTGCCCCCTAAGGAAATGGTTGCTTAGTGGGCAGCATAACATCACCGGAGGAATAGGAATAAGAAAATAAGACTTTATAAACAATGATGCAAAAGTTGTTGAATGGAATGAATGAACATTAATTATTGGGTTGGTATATATGATTTATAAAACTAATCAAAAATATTGTTTGTCAAAAATATTTTATCACTAATTTGTATTTTTTTTGTACAATGAAAAATACTAAAAAAGTTCTAAGCTTGTTCATACGCTACTCAAAAGAGTAATTCTGTCAGATGAGTGAAAAAAAGAATAAATAGAAGAAAGATCTCATATTCATCCAACAACACGTCAGATAGTTTAATAAATGTGTTAATTTTATTAACATCAATAATAACTTTATTAATGAGTGCCCATCACCACACCACCAATTCAATTAGATGTTGATCCAAATTTCATTTTTAAGCCCTTAAGCAAAATATTCTGAACTTTCGAAATACTTTTCCAGAAATAGGATGCATCTTGCTTAGGTAACCACTTGGTTATAGGTTGATTTTGAGGATACTTGCTCCTAACCAAGTTAATGATCACAATGTCATATGAGTTATTGTCAGTTTAAATCCAAATTTTACAAGCATCGCCAAATTTGTCTCTCTACACTTGCGAATGCCCAAGCCACCTTTTATTTTGCTCTGACAGACAATATTCCAATTAACAATTTAATGTGCAATTCTTTTTTGCTCTGTATCATCCCATACAAAGTGTTAAAAGAAGGTCGGAAAAACGCGGACTAACATGTATAAAAATATATTTAGTCAAAATAGTGGAAATAACAATAGAAAAAACTGACATTTAGAATTTTACGTGGAAATCCTTTTAAGTAAGAAAAAAAACTACGGGTCAAGAGGAACAACTGATATCGCTATAGCAAAAAATTTTACAATGTGTAATCACGAGTACATACTCAAAATGACTATTGCACACTCAAAAGGAATAACAGTCTTTTGATTTTTCACCTTACTAAAAATATCACTTATACTCTATTTTTTTTCACAGATTTTTTTTTATATTCTATGGTGTGCCTCACTTTGCTCTCTAATATTTTTTTCTCTCTATCTTGGTGTGTTCTTACAAATGAGCAAGAGTGCTCTATTTATAGAAAAAAATTGTCCCTATAATGTCATTAGTGACATAATAAAAAAACAAATATTTCAAACTTTAGTAGGTTTATTGGTGAGATTTGATTTGACAAAAATAGTAATCTTTTGATTGCTAAAATTAGTCAACTACCAAATCTACATTTTTCACTCTCTAATTTAAACCTTGCAACAAATTAAAAAAAATATTTGTGATATGGGATGGACTCCTACAAATCTCCCCCTCCAATCCCATCCACCAGAAGGAGGTATCTTCATCTTATTAGAGAGAGAGCTCATGCCAACAAGTTTCCCTTGTTATAACTTTGGTCAGCATATCTCTAGGATTCTCATTTATAGAGATCTTTTCAACCTGCATAGATTTGTCTTATATCTCTTCTTGAATCCACTGATATCTCATGTGTATGTGTTTCTTCCTTGCATGGTACATAGAGTTTTTGGTCAAATCTATTATACTTTGACTATCACAGTAGATGACATACTCCTTCTGATGTAAGACAAGTTCTTGCAGAAATTGCTTGATCCATATCATCTCCTTGCCAGCTTCAACAACTGTAATATACTCAGCTTCAGTTGTAGACAGTACAACACACTTCTGTAACTTTGATTTCCATGATATAGATCCCCTTGAAAAAGCAAACAAATATCTAATAGTGGATTTTCTATTATCAAGGTCACCTGTCATATCAGCATCTCCATAGCCTTTTAAGATTGGATTTGACCCTCCAAAACACAAGAATTCATATGAGCTTCCACTTAGATACCTGAGTATCTGTAATGACCTGTCTCCATCGTTACGGGCAAGCCAATGGGAAAAGAATCTGGACAAGAAAACTTTAGGTAGTGAGTTGGAAAAATTTGAGACTAGGCCAGTCTTGGACGAATTCAGAGCCAAGTGAGGTCTAGGGTGATCCGAAAATGGATGGGGCATTGAACATATAGTTTGATTGATTTGATTGATAGATGAGATGATATAGAGCATGTACTACTTTACGAAGTCATATTTGGATAAGTAGAACTTCCAGAATTGAACTTAGCGTGAAGGGTAAATGTTAAGACATCATGGGATGAGAGTATGTTGTGATATGGGAGACTTAGAGACTCTTTATGAGCTCTCTGTCTCTGCATATCCCGCCAGAGCGGGAATAATCCTGCCAGTTATGGGTTGCTAGAGCGGGATGGTCCCGCTATGGCAGGACAGAAACAACTTAAAGTTGGAGAAAAGTTCTAGAATGATTTTTAGTCATCCCACTTTGTCCTTAAGAGACCAGAAGAGACCTAGGAAAAATTCTTGCTGATTTCCACCAGATTTTGTGCCAAATGTAAGTAAATCACTCCCTTAATTTATATTTTGATTCCTAGAACCTAGAAATTATGATTGGTGATCATTGGGGGAAGGTTTTGGCTTGAAACTAATGGTGGGAAATAGACCTAGATTGGGGTTAGGATCATAGGTTGGTGTAAGAGGGGTAATTATGCTATAATTCATGTAAATTAGACCATTATATTGATTATTTGTATGTTTTTACTGTCTTTAGACCAAGGACAAGCTGAATGAACCCAAAAAGGGAAGGCTCTGTCAAAGCTTCATTTCAAGGTAGGTGATGATTTGTCTTCCCGAATGTAATTCACGTACTTGCTAAATTATTGCATTGTATGCATATGTTTATATGAATAGGGAAGATTGCAATGATATGTGTGAAATTATTACTTACTTGCCATGACTTGTAATGAACCTATTCTTGGTAGATAGGGTAATTGGACTATTTATTGTGATTGTGGTTGACCTGTATGCTTGGATCGGGTGTCACGTTTTGACACATAGTTGGATCGAGTGTCATGTTTCGATACATATTTGAATTGGATGTCACTCTCCAACACAAACCTTGGACTGGGCATCACATTTTGACTTATAGATATGTGCTTGTAGCTCCAATAAGAGGACCCAATTTGCATGATAATTGGGATTAATGGATTGTGATCATGTTGAGTACTGGGTGTGAGATGTTAATGGTTAAGTTTATTCTACATAACTATGCTTATTGTGCTATATTTACTTGTTCATGTCTCACTTGTTGGCCAGTCGTGTGATCCTATCAGTGCACCATTGTTTTTGTGTACTGATACTATATTTGTTCTATTTTTGTTCAGTACATGATATCTTCCGGTGGTTGGTAAGAGACCTCGCTTAGAAGATTATTGATCTATAGGAGTTCAAAGAGTGAGCCAGATTCTTTCGGGCTACCATGAGTTTTTCTATGTCTTTCAGGGTTGTATACCTTTTTCCTAAAATTTCATTCAGGACCTAAAATTTTAACATTTAGGGTTGTATACCTTTTTTCTAGACATGTTTGTTTAGAGTTTTGGTACATTAATTTTTAGTTTCTAGGAGTTAAATTCCTCCTGTTGGGTTGTTGACTAGATTATTCTGAGTTCATGGAAACTTAGCCTTATTTCTTTATTTAATCTTCTTTCACAAATTTAATTTGGTTTATATCTTGCGATTACTGTTAGTTGGGCTGAATTAAGTGGTTTTCCCACCGGTGAGTTAGTGTGGGTATCAATCACGGCCATCAGGGTCATGACAAAATTGGTATCAGATCGCTAGATTTGTTTATCTAGTTGTACCAAAACTAGTCTAGTAGATCCTTTGAAATGGTACAGAGATTTCTGTACTTTTCTTCGAGGGGCTACCGGACTTTAGGAAAAGTTTCTCTGTCTTCTTTCCCCTTGTGTTATAACTTGATTCCAATTGGTATTTGGTGATTCAAATTGATATCTAACCTCTTTCACTCTCTTGTCTAAAAATGGTGAACACTCGTTACAATGGTGTACGACCTGCAACTCCTATTGAACCCGATAAAGATCCAATCATTAGAGGACCCGACCGAGGAAGGGGAGGGACAACTAGATGCGGCAAAGGCCGGTGAAGAGCAGCAATCGCCCGGGGTAAAGCTCCGGTTGAAGATATATAAGGAGAAGAGACCCCTCCCATGCCCAGGATGAGCTAGAAGAGAACTTAGAGGTCAAGAAAGATAAGATAGCTGAACAGGTGGAGGATATTCAAGTTGGGGCTGTCGTTCTTCTCCCTCTGAACGCCATCCTAGTGCAATAAATTATGGATTTCCTAAGTGGGTTGGCTGGTACTGGAGCTATTTCTCCTATGCCCGCAGCACCAGTTTCAGTTGCTTACCCATTTGCTACTGCAGCTCCTCAGGTAGATGGGGTGGTAGGCGCGGATGCCTTCTTTTGACCACTTATGGTCCTAGTGATGATCAGGACTGAACATGACATGCTCACCAAGTTTCTGAAGGTTAAACTTCCAGGCTTTCATAGTTCTGAAAGCAAGGATACGTATAAGCTCATTCTCAACTTCTATGAGAGATTGCATAAGTTAGGGATAATTTACCAGCACAGAGTTGAGTTTGTGACCTTCCAGTTGTAGGGTGAAGCCAAGCAGTGGTGGAGGGAATATAGGAAGTGTCGCTCGCCAATTTTTCCCTCACTTACCTAGGTCCAGTTCCATGCCTTGTTTCTAAAGAAATATATGTCACGCACCTTGAGAGATCTAAAGAAGGACGAGTTCATGGCATTGAAGCAGGGTAGCATAACAGTGGTTGCCTATGAGGCCAAATTTCATGCATTGTTTAGGTACGTTACTCAGCTGGTAATACGGAGGAGGAGAGAATTCAGTTATTTGTGAAGGGGTTGAACCCCAGGTTATAGGTTTTTTCTGTGCATATGACTTTATTAGGAAAAAATTTCAATGAGGTCACAAATTTTGTGAAGTAAAGGGAGTACAATGAGATGGGCATGCCAAGGCTTTGGCTAACAAGCTCAGGAGTATAGGTAACTTCCAGGGATCCTATTCTAGAGGGTTAGGTAGGCCGACGATTGCAACTTAGCCAAGTACTCTACAACAGTATCCGACCCTAGAAGGCCAAGGGGCTTCTTTTGCACCAAGTAGCAAGCCGTCCTTTGAGCGCAACTATTTAAACTATGAAGAGCGGGGAACATAAGAAGAGAGTGTCCCCACCCTCGTAGGATAGATTCAGCACAGCAACAGGCTAGGGCAGTAGTACCCACGGGCGGAGGAGGAAATGGTAGAGGACATCCAAAGGGATGGCGGGGAGGAAATCCAAGAGGATGTGGAGGCCGAGGTAATAGTAGTGCAGGTTGAGGAGAGTGCAACTAAGGTTGTGGATTGGTAGGTTTGACTCAATTTTTATGTATTATCGTTTCGTTTTATCGATTTTCAATTTTAAAATATGTTAAACCAATAACAAACCAATAAGATATTATTTATCGGTTTTTGATTTAGCAATTTTGGTCTTTAACGGTCCATTTTTTAGTTTAACCAATAAGAAAATGCTCATAAAATAATAATATGACATATCCAATAATTTAGCGCGACAAAACAGTAATACAACTTTACGGAATGCTCATAAAATAGAAACAATAGTGATTAACATGAAAAGAACTCTACAAGTGCAACATAAATAAAAAAACTAAGATAATAATGTCAATTGAAGGTTAAAGGGAAAAGGTTGTAACCAGTAAGGTATTGATATTAATATTTAATATTTATTTAGAGGTAAAATAGTAAACTACTATTGTCTTAATGGGTTATCGGTTTACCCAATAACCAATATTAAAAGAACTCGATATTGTTTTTATAAAATCACTAAAAACCTATTATCCCAATAACCCAATAGAAATAATCCAATAATATTTTTTTGGTTTGATTTATTGGTCAGTTCAGTTTTTGTACACCCCTAAGTGCAGTCAGGCAGGGAGGTGGCCTAACAGGATGATAAAGCTCAATTTTATGCCTTTCCGGGCAAGACCAAGGCCGAGGTGTCTGATGCAGTGATCACATGTAATATTCTTATCTATGACGGGATGGTCACTGTTTTATTTGATCGAGTTCTACTTATTCATATATGTCAGTGCAATAAGCTTTGGGTTTTGATGCGATTTCTGATGTGTTTGATACCCCCCATCTATGTTTCTAACCCTTTGAAGAGTTTGTTATAGTCACCCATGTGTATCGTGCTTGTACTTTCATGTTTATGGGATTCCAGACTTAGGCCAACTTAGTGATTCTAGACATAACAGATTTGATCTTAGGCATGACTTGGTTGTCCCCCTATTATGTTGTGTTCAACTGTAATGCTAAGACTGTGACTCTAGATATTCTGGAGAGGAAAAAGTTAAAGCGGAAAGGGGTGTACAAGTCTAAGCCAGCTAAGTCATATCCTTTCTCCAAGCTAGAAAAATGGTGGTGCAGGGTTGTTGGGCTTATTTGTCCTGTATTCAAAATATTAGCGTGGAGTCTCCCTTCTTTGAGTCTATTTTGGTAGTGTGTGAATTTCCATATGTGTTCCCTACAAACTTGCCTAGTATGCCTCTGATAGGGACAGATTTTTACATTGACTTAGAATCGAGCACTCGCCCAATTTCTATTCTTTCTTACCGCATACCTCCAACAGAGTTGAGAGAGCTTAAGGCTCAAATTCAAGAACTCCTTGATAAGGGATTTATCTATCCTAGTTCTTCTCCGTAGAGCGCCCCAATCTTGTTTGTTAAGAAAAAATATGGTAGCATGAGAATGTGCATAGATTATCGTTAACTGAATAGGGTTACCATTCGAAATAAGACCCGTTATTGCGCATTAATGACCTTTTTGATCAGTTGCAAGGTGTGTCGGTCTTCTCGAAAATTGATCTTAGGTCTGGGTACCATCAATTACGCCTGAGCATGTGCCAAGATAGTTTTAGAATAATAGGGGCACTATGAGATTTTAGTGATATCCTTTGGGCTAACCAACGCATCTACAACCTTCATGAGTTTAATGAATGGCATATTTAATCCATTCCTATATTCATTTGTGAAAGTGTTTATAGATGATATTCTGGAATATTCAAAGAGTGAACAAGAGCATGAAGATCATCTTCACATTGTTCTAGGTGCACTAAGGAAGCAGAACTATATGAAAAATTCTCTAAGTGTAAATTATGGTTATCTTCAGTTGCCTTTTTGAAGCATGTTGTTTTGAAATATGGGGTAATTGTAGATCCACAAAAGATCAAAGCAGTTAAGAATTGGGGTTGGCATTGCTTGGTGACTAAAGTTAGAAGTTTTGTGGGACTTTCCAGCTATTATTGTCGGTTCTTGAGGAACTTCGCTTCTATTGCTACCCATTTAATAGGGTTAACTCAAAATAAGGTAACATTCGAGTGGACCAACAAATGCGAAGAGAGCTTCCAAAATCTCAAGACTTTTCTAACCACATCACCTATCTTGACCCTATCGATTACAGGCAAGAACTTTATTGTTTATTTTGATTCTTCACATTCAGGTTTGGGTGCTGTGTTGATGCAAAATAAGAATGTTATAAGCCTATGCTTTGCAGTAGTTGAAGGTTCATGAAAGAAACTACCCTACACATGATTTGGAGTTGGTAGTGGTAGTGAGGCATTATCTTTATGGTGTCAAGTGTTAGGGGTTTATTGACCACCACAATTTACAACATGTGTTCACACAAAAATATTTGAACTTGAGACAGCAAAGATGGATGGAGTTTCTCAAGGATTATGATGTCACCATTCAGTATCATCCAGGCAAGGCCAATGTGGTGGCATATGCATTAAGCCAGAAATAGTTTAGCATGGGCAGTCTTGCCTATTTGGGAGCCTTCAAGCGGCCCTTGGCTAAAGAGATTCAGTCCTTGGAGGCCAAATTCATGAGACTAAGCATCTCAAAAAAGGGTGGGGGTAATGTCTATGTTGATGTAAGGCCCACTTTTACTGAATAAATTAAGGTCAAGTAGTTTGAGGATGTGAACTTGAATGAGATTAGAGAAAAAATATTGATGGACAAGGCCCAGATGGATTCCTTTATGCAGGTGCGGTACTCAACTTTAGGGGAAGGATTTATGTTCCCCATGTAGATGGTATAATTCAGAAGGTGTTGTCTGAATCCCATGGTTCGCGGTACACTATTCACCACGGAGTGACCAAGATGTATCAAGACTTAAAATTCTAGTATTGGTGGTTGGATATAAAGAATGACATAGCCGAGTATATGGCTAAGTACCAGAATTGTCAGTAGGTGAAATATGAGCACCAAATACCTGTAGGTTTGCTCCAAGGGGCCCATTCCCGAATGGAAGTGGGAAATGATAGCTATGGACTTTGTGGTGGGTCTTTCCAAGACCTTGGGGAAGTTTGATTCCATTTGGGTGTTGGTTGACAGATTGACAAATTCAGCCTACTCCATTCCATTAAGGGTGGACTACAATACACAATAATTGGCAAATATTTATGTGAAGAAGATAGTAAGGCTGCACGGGGTGCCCCTTTTTATCATTTTAAACTGTGGTACGCAGTTCATCTCTAAATTTTAGGGAAAGTTGCATGAGTATTTGGGAACTCATCCACTTTTAGTACAATCTTTCATCCACAGACAAATAGACAGTTTGAGATGACCATCTAAGTATTGAAAGATATGTTGTGATCATATGTGATCGACTTTAGGGGACATTGGGATAAGTTCTTGCCCTTGTGTGAGTTCTCCTAAAACAATAGTTACCACTCCAGCATTGAGATGGCAATATTTGAAGCCTTCTATAGGAGATCATGTAGATCTCCCATAGGGTGGTTTGAGGCTGGAGAAGTGGAGCCTTTGGGGTAGACTTGGTAAATAATGCTCAGGATAAGGCAAGAAGCATCCAAGTTAAACTTCTAGTAGATCAGAGTCACCAAAAAAGTATGTTGACCATAAGGTAAGGGACACGACATTCCCGGTTGGTGAGCAAGTGCTTCTAAATGTGTCACCCATTAAGGGGATAATGAGTTTTGGTAAGAACGACAAGCTCATTCCTTGCTATATTGGTCCTTTTGAGATTTTTGACCATGTAAGTCCAGTGGTTTATAACTTAGCTTGTCTAGGGTACATCTGGTGTTTCTTGTATCCGTGCTGAAGAAGTACCATGGAGATAGATATTACATCATTAAATGGGACTCTATTTTGTTAGATAAGGATCTTCAGTACGAGAAAGATCCAGTGGAAATCTTAGATTGTGATGTTTAGAAGTTGAGGACCAAGGAAATTAAATTTGTAAAGGTTCAATGAAAGCATCATCCATTAGAGGAAGCTACTAAAGAAACTGAGAAGGATATGTGATATAAGTATCCCCAGCTATTTGTCAAACCAGGTACTACTATATGCTTATCTTAGCCTCGTTAACCTAGTTGATCACTCGAGAATGAGTGATGGGTAAATTGATATCTATTGTAATGACTTAACCCCCATCGTTATGAGTAAGCTAGTAGGAAAGGAATCTGGGCCAGAAAACTTCGGGCAGTGACTTGGGGAAATTTGAGCCTAGGTCAGACTTAGATGAATTCGGAACTAGGTGAGGTCTAGGGTGATATGGAAATCGATGGAGGATTGAAACTATAGTTTGATTGATTCAATAGGTAGCGAAGATGATACGGAGCCTATATGGACTTATAAAATCTTATTCGGGCAAGTAGAGCTCTCAGAATTTAACTTGGCGTGAAGGGTAAATATTAAGACGTCATGAGATGAGGGTATGTTGTGATATGGGAGACTTGGAGACTCTTTAGGAGCTCTGTTTCTCCTTATATCCTGCTAGAGAGAGAATAATCCCATCAAGTCGGGGCCTCTAGAGAGGGATGGACGCAACTTAAAGTCGGGAAAAAGTCCCAAAATGATTTTTAGTCATACCACTTTATCCTTAAGAGACCAAAAGCGACCTAGGGCAAATTTTTGTTGATTTCCATTATATTTTGTGCCAAAGGTAATTGAATCACTCCCTTAATTTATATTTTGATTCCTATATCCTAGAAATTATTGTTGGTGCTGATTGGTGGAGGATTTTAGCCTGAAACTAGCGATGGAAAATAGCCCTAGATTGGGGGTTAGGATCATGGGTTGGTCTAAGATGGGGAATTATGCTATAATTCATATAAATTAGACCACTATATTAATCATTTGTATGTATTTACTGTCTTTAGACCAAGAACATGATAAACGAGCCCAGAAAGGAAAGGCTCTTGTACTTTAGAGTTGTCAAAGCTTAATTTTGAGGTAGATGATGATTTGTCTTCCCATATGTAATTCATGTACTTGCTAAATTACTCCGCTGTATGCATATATATATATATATATATATATATATATGAATATGAATATGAAAGATTGCAATGATTTATATGAAATGACTACTTACTGGCCATGACTTGCAATTAACCTGTTCTTTGTAGATAGGGTAGTTGGACTATTCATTGTGATTGTGGTTGACTTATATAGTTAGACCAGGTGTCAAGTTTTGACACATATTTAGATCAAGTATCACATTTTGATAGATATTTGGATAGGGTGTCACGTTCTGATACAAGCCCTGGACTGCGTGTCATATTTCGATAAGCCCTAGACTGCGTGTCATATTTCGACACATAGATATGTGTTTGTAGGTCTCATAAGAGGACCCTTATATGAATTTTCATGATAATTGGGACTGATGGATTGTGATCATATTGAGTATTTGGTATGAGATATTAATGATTAAGTCTATTCTATATATATGTGTGCTTATTGTGTTGTATTTACTTGTTTATATCTCACTTTTTGGCCAGCCGCGTGATCCTACTAGTACACTATTGTATTTGAGTACTAATATTGCACTTGCTCTATTTTTATTGAGTACAAGGTATCTTTCGGCAGCTATTAAGGCACCTCACTTAGAAGATTATTAATCTATTGGTATTCAAAGGGTGAGCCAGACCATGAGCTCTTCCATGTCTTAGTCCTTCATTTAAGACCTAAACTTTCAGACACTGATTTAATTTATCACTTTCGAGGTTATATCCCTTTTTCCTAGAAATATTTTTTGTTTAGAGTTTTGGTACATCGACTTGCTCCTATGAGTTAAATTCCGCATGTTGGGTTATTGACTAGATTGTTCTGAGTTTATGGAAACTTAGCCTTATTTCTTTATTTAATCTGCTTTCGCAACTTTAATTTGGTTTATCTCTTATGATTACTGTTAGTTGGGATGAATTAAGTGGTTCTCCCACTAGAGGATGTACCAATCACACCGGTCAGGGTCATGACAGTATCCACTTCAGAGCTTCACATTACTTTTGTTTTGGGATTGTTGAAAAACCTGTTGACAATGCCAACTACATGAGCAATATCAGGTCTAGTGCATACCATTGCATATATTAAACTTTTGACGATGGAGAAATATGGAACT
Organism: Solanum dulcamara; assembly: GCF_947179165.1. Classification (NCBI taxonomy): domain Eukaryota; kingdom Viridiplantae; phylum Streptophyta; class Magnoliopsida; order Solanales; family Solanaceae; genus Solanum; species Solanum dulcamara. The sequence goes on from NC_077242.1 coordinate 14,601,466, forward strand.
TTATCCATGCTTTCTTTTTCCTCCCTAGTTGTAGGAGACATCTTCTTTCTCAACTTCATATAACCAACAAAAGGTGTGATAAAAGGCTTACCAATCTTCATGTTAAAGCGTTCCAGTTTACATTTAATGTACTTCTTTTATGAAAAGTAAATCTTTCTTTCATCTTTGAGACAAGCAATCTTTATGCCCAGATTTTGCTTAGTATGACCTAAGTTTCTCATAGCAAAATACTTATAGAATTCTTTCTTCAACTCATCAATTTTGGAAGTATTTATACCCACAATCAACATAGCATCCACATATAGCAAGAGGATGGTAAAATCATCATCAAAAAAGTTTTTTCAAACACCAAATGATCTGAGGAAGTCCTCTTATAATCTTGCTCCCCCATAACAAATTCAAACTTCTTGTACTACTGTTTTGGAGCTTGATTTAGGCCATAGAGGCTATTTTTTAAGTTTGCACATAAAACTTTCTTTATCATTTACTTTGAATCCCTCAGGTTGTTTCATATAAATTTCTTTCTCTAGGTCACCGTAAAGAAAATTCATTCTCATATTCATTTGGTTAATCTCTAAATTAAAACTAACAGCTAAATCAAGAACTGTACGAACGGAGGACATTTTCACAACAGGAGCAAATATTTCGTCAAAGTTAATACCCTTATTTTGAACAAATCCCTTAACAACCAATATAGCTTTGTACTTGGGTTTCATGTTGTGTTCTTCAACTTTAACTTTTAATACTCACTTGTTCTTCAAAGCTCTCATTCCCTTAGATAATTTCACCAACTCATAAGTGTGGTTCTCATGCGGAGATTTCATCTCATCTTGTATGGCTTCAATTTATTAATACTTATCCTCATTTTTCATGGCTTCCTTATAAAATTCAGGTCCATCCCTTTCAGTGAGTAGTACATATTCATTAGATGAACAACAAAAGGAAGAAATACACTATCTTGTAGACCTCCTAAGAAAAGCATTTGATTCGTCCACACATTCATGAGCAGGAGCATCATCAATAATAACATTATTGTTATCATTAACATCAATATATTGATCTAGGACATGATTCTGGGGCATCACCATGATCATCAAACCCACAAACATCATGCACACTTGTATGAGGAATTTGATCAGGATGAACTACGCCATCTGAACTTGAAGATTCTAGCTTCTCTACTTTGTAAATATCTTCAATGGTTTGATTCTCCATGAAGACGATATCATGGATTCTCAAAAGCTTTTTATCAATTGGATCATATAGAATGTAACCAAATTCATTAAGGTCATATCCAATGAAGATACACTGCTTTGTCTGAGCATCTAGCTTTGACCTCTCATCTTTTGGCACATGTATAAAAGATTTGCAACCAAATACGCTCAAGTGGTCATAAGAAACATATTTTCCCTATCAAACTCTATTTGGAACATCACTTTGCAAAGCACAGAAAGAGATAAGTTAATAACATGTGCAGGCGATCAATAAGGTCTCACCCAAAAAAAAGTTCAGCAACTTTATTTCAGAAAGCAAACATCTAACTCTTTTCATCAAGTTCATGTTCATCCTCTCTGCCAAACCATTAAGCTGAGGAGTCCTAGGAGGAGTATTTTGGTGTCTAACACTTTGATTCTTGTAGTATTCGTCAAACGGTCCATAATATTCACCACCGTTATCAAAGTGAATACATTTCAACTTTTTTCTGATTTCTCTATCAACTTAAGCCTGAAACATCTTAAACACACCCAACACTTGGTCTTTAGTCTTCAAGACATAGACTCAAAGTTTTCTTAAGCAATCATCAATGAAAATGACAAAGTAGAGTGCACCACTCAGAGTCCCTATCTTTATTGGACCGCATAAATCAGAATGCATCAAATCAAGCAACTTTGTCTTTCATGAAGGAGGGTTAGACTTAAAGGAAACTCTATTTTGTTTTCCAACCAAGCAGTACTAACATTTTTCTAATTTAGCACTTTGAAATATGAAAATAGTTTCTTCTTGGCTAGAAAATTAAGTCCTTTCTCACTGATGTGATAAAGTCTTTTGTGCCACAACGTTGAAGAACTAACGCTTTCAATTGAATTCACCATATTAGCACAAGTAGAAGTCATAGTAAAGTATAAACCACGACGTTTGTTATCACGAGCCACAATCAAGGAACCCTTAATGAATTTCCATTTTCCTCCACCATTGGTACTAACATATCCTTCATCATCTAAAACACCAATAAAAATAAAGTGTAAATGAATATTAGGTACATGTTTTACATTATTAAAAACCAATTTAGTTCCAACACTAGTTTTCAAAAAAATTGTACCAACACCAACCACCCTAGATACAGTTTCATTATCCATACTCAAGATTCCAAATTCATCAGGAGTATAGAAAGATAAAAAAAATCCTTCTTTGATATCACGTGAGATGCAGAACCAGTGTCCACAATCTAGCTTGACTCATCACAAGCAATATTTATCAAATTCGCATTAAGTATTATAACAAGATCTGCGGTAGTGACGGTGTCTAGGTAATTTTATTGACATCTTTTTTATTTTCCTCTTTGATTTGTTTACCATCTTCAAATTTTGGCAAAACTTCTTTATGTGTCTTTCTAGACACAATGATAGCATTCAATATACTTAAGTCTACCTCTGGATTTGCTTCTGTTATGTTCTCTATTCTGAGAACCATGACTTTTGTTTCTCCCCCTAGGTCCAGTCAACAGGACATCCGATGAAGAAATTCATAGAGATAATACCATCTAGAGTAGAATTTGACAATGAATTTCTAAATCTTTTCCGAGAGTCTGGTAGGGAATCAAGTAAAAACAAGCCTTGAATTCCTTGATCAAATTTAATGCCCATCGGAAACAACTAATTCATGATCCCCTAAAAATTAATGAGGGGATTTGTCATCAGAGAAGTATCATAATATTTTAAACTTAACATATACTTTATTAAGAACATGTTATTGTTTCAACCTTCCGAGCATACAAGCTTTCAAGATGCTCTCATAGGGTTCGAGCATGTTTCTCCCCAGAAATATAGTTCAACATATTATCTTCAACACATTGCCTAATAAATCCACAAATCTATTTGTGCAATAGATTCCACTATTCATTGGTTTTATTTTCATGTTTTATAGTGGTAAAGACTGATTGATAAAAATTCTTAAAATAGAGTTGTTCTTCCAATTTCCCCTTCCAAATGACATAATTGACGTCATTTAAAGTAATTATTCTACTTCTATTGGCTTCCATCATTTTTTTGAAAATATAGATACTGAAAACCAATGCTTTGACACCAATTTATTAAGAAAATGCAGACCAACACAAACATATATATGATCAAAATAGTAAAAATAACAACAGGGAAAAATGACACCAATAATTTTATGTGGAAACCCTTTTAAATAAGAAAAAAAATATGGGTCAAGAGTAGCAACTGATATCACTATAACAAAGAATTTTATATTATGTAGTCACAAGTACAATACTCAAAGTGACTACTTCACACTAAAAAGGGATAACAACTCTTTTGATTTTACACTTTACTAAAAATATCGCTCACACTCTATTTTTCTTCACTGACTATTTTCTTATATAGTCTGTGGTATACCTCACAGTTCTCTGTATTTGTTTTCTCTCTATGGTGTGTTTTACAAATGAACTGAAACTCTTAATTTATAGGGGTGAAAAAGTGTTAATTTTTCTTCCGTGTATGAAAGTTGGGCCTTCACAAAAAAATTCCACCTTTTATTTGGCCAATCAGAAAAGAGTATAGTTTGCAATTTACAATTGCAAATTGCTGCATTTGTTGAATTAACAAAAGGTGGGCTACATCATTTATTGACTTCAAAAGACAACTCTGATACTATTTTATTGGAAAAATGCATACTAAAACAAAATATGCATGGTCAAAATAGTGAAAATAAAAATAGAAAAAAATCATACCAAATTTTTTACGTAGAAACCCTTTTAAATAAAAAAAACTATGGGCCAAAAAGAGCAACTAATATCACTATAACAAGAAATTTTATACTGTGTAGTCACGAGCAGGGGCGGAGCTATACCTTAGATAGGGTAGTCAGATGAACAACTTTTGTCAAAATCTTTTTGGGAGTATATATGTTAAATATCGATATTGTAGGATATATACTAATTGTTGAACACCCTTAACATACTAAACAAAGATAGCCCACTGATCAAGGGTGTGCAAATTTGTCTTGAAAACATGGGTTCGAGCCTCACAGGGGCCTTTTTTTATTTTTTTATTCTTTTTTGTTTCTTTAAAAAAAAGAACGAAACTTTTGATTTCTTAAACAAAACAGAACTTTTGATTTCTTTTATTTCTTCAGTTCTAGTTTTTCTTTTTTGACTTTTTTAAATTAAAAAATAATATACCTACTTAGTCATTAAACAAAATCCCTTACCCTTTAGTTTTTCCTCTTGTTCTTCAAAAATCCTCCTGTACTTCTTCAAAAAGAGAAGCAAAACCCCCCATCCTCTTTACCCTTCTCTCTTCTCAATTCTGAATTTCTCATACCCTTTTTCAAGTTTTAAGAATTCGAAGCCGTTAAGAACTATTATATTTTCCCCCTCAACAATCATTGTAGTGAGAACAAGTATTCCTTAGTTGTTTTTACCCTTTATTTTTGTTTTTTTTTGTTTTTGTTGAAATTGCTTTTACGCATTCTTTAATATTTTTGCTTTGAAGAGAGTAATTTCATATTTTGTTTTTTTCTTAATCTTGTTCACAAATTGATAACTTAGTAGAAATATTGTTATAGAGTACCCAAAATAAACGTCGTGTCTCAAAATCAAAATCAACTATGTCGAGATGAAAATTTCAACCAAATAGAAATACTATGTCACTCTTCTCAGAGACAAGAATTTGATATGATTGATCTAAAGGCCGATCCAGCTGAAACAACTTCAATTTTGAGTTACCACCCAAACATTCGCGATGAGATAAGGAGGGAATATATTATAAAAGGTCATTTCCAACATCAGACTCATCAGTTCCCTCAAACTGACTTTTCTGAAATACCACACCATTTTGTTAATACGTGGTTTAATGAATATCCTGATTGGTTGGAATACAGTATTATTCGAGATGCTGCTTATTTCTTACCTTGTTATTTATTTAAAGGAAAAAGCATTCATCAAGGTGGTGATAATGTATTTTTGAAAAAAGGGTTCATGAATTGGTATAGAAAGAATAGCTTTGCTACACATGTTGGTCCGCCGAATAATGTTTATAATCAATCCAAAAGAAAGTGTGAAGATTTAAAGTGAGAACAACAATCCATTCAGGCCGCATTTTACAAGTCGGATGATAAAAGTAAGCATGAATATTGGGTTCACTTAAACGCTTCAATCGATGCTGTAAGACTTCTCTTGAATCAAGATTTTACACTCTGTGGTCATGATGAGAGTGAATCGTCATTGAACAAGGGTAATTTTCTTGAAGTTCTTTCTTGGTATGATGCTAGATGTGATGTTATTATTAAACCTTTTGTGTTAGAAAAAGTTCCAAAAAATAATAAAATGATTTTTCATGATATTCAAAGGATATTGTAATTGCGTGTAAGATTGAAACGATTAAGGCTATAATAGAGGATATAAATGCTGACTATTTTTCTTTATTGATTGTTGAATCTAGAGACATGTCATGCAAAGAGCAAATCGCTATTTGTCTACAATCTGTTGACAAAAGGGGGTTTGTGATAGAAACTTTTATTGGACTTGTTCATGTTAAAAATACTAGTGTTTTATCTATAACAAAAGCAATTGTGGATGTACTTGCTCAACATTCTCTGAGTTTATCTTATGTATGTGGACAATATAGTGATGGGGCAAGAAATATGCAAGGTGAGCTAGGTGATCTTAAAACATTGATTATACAAGAAAGTAGATTGGCTCATTCTATCCATTATTTTGCTCATCAACTTCAATTGACTTTTATCGCAGTTTCTAAAAAGTGTATTCAATTTGGAGAACTTGTACTATTGATTTCAAATATTTTGAATGTGTTGGGAGCTTCAAATGGGTGGATAAACTTTGAGAATCTCAAAAAAATCCTCCAAGAGACATTGGATATGGATGAACTAAAAATGGGTAGAGGATTGAATCAAGAACTTTGTAAGACCCCGGAAGTTGAAAGTTGAAACAAGGGAAGATCTCAAGAAAATGTGACTGTCCCCAAGTCTATGATTATACCTATGACTTTTATACATTTCTACGACTCGTAGGAATGAGTCATAGGGTTAGTCTTTGAGCTTGCACGATAAAAAATTTCAGATGTAATCCTACGACTCAATGGGATAAGTCGTAGGTAAGATGATGAATCATAAAGAAGACTTATAAAGAAAGTGTTGAGGTATGATTTTGGACCAAGTGTCAAGGGGTTTGACAAGTAGGGTCCATAATCCATAGAGAATTTGATGACTCATAAGGATGAGTCGTAGAATGAACTTCAGAGACTCAGAATATTAGGTTTTTCTCAGGCCCTACAGGATGAATCAAGTCCACAACTCATAGATCATGTTACAACTCGTAGAAATCCATCTATAGGGTCTGCCTATGGGATTTAATGTAATGACTCTCCAGGTCATTTTCCTAATACTGCTTACATTTCATCATTTAGAGAATTCCTATAGTGACCCCAGGTCATTTATGACTTGCGAGCGCCAATAGCACGGCCGCTTGGTTATTCATTTGGGTTTTAGACCGATTTTCCTGTTTTGGAGCTTTTATAACTTGAAAAGTTGGCTTCGGTCATAACTTTAAGAAAATGACCTCAAAATGGAATTCTAACGGTTTTATTAGCTCTGAAATAGCCAAATTAGGCTAGTAGCATGGTCAGTATAAGTACCGAGGCAATCAGTACAAGCTTGGGTATGGGACCCACTTTCAATCGTGAAGACCTTCTATAAAATTTTTAACTACGCCATTGAGTCCAGAATGTCGAATTTGATAGGATAGCATATATTATTTGCATGTACGAGGTTTCGAACGAATTTTGAGTACCCATCGGAGTATTTGAACAAGGATAATTTCTCTCCGCGATCGCGGGCCCCAGGCTGCATTTGCGGAGGTTTGTGAAGTTGGTCTCCATAATTGCAGACTCTTGACCACGTTCGCGGAGGCTTAAGTCTTTGGTCTCCATGATTGTAGGCCTGTGGCTGCGTTCGCGAAGGTCAAGTTTCTTGACCTCTGTGTTCGTGGACCACTATAACCGCTTTCGCGATGGCCAAGTCCTGATCTTTTAATGAAAGACCAAGGATGATTTTCAGATTTTTATTTCAAAGTTTCAGCATCGGTTTCTCCTTCTATTATAGACCAAATTTGGTTATTTAAGGGTCTAAATTCAAGACTTTTTCTTGAGGTCTTATGGTGAGATTGTAAATGTAAAGGGAGGCTTCATGTGAGGTAAGGTTTTGATTTTAGCTATTGATTTTGGTAATTTTGGAATGGAATTTTAGTGGATTTTGGAGAATTGTGTCTTGGCCAATTTAGCTCCATTTTTAGTGATTTTAAGTCTAAACTATGGGTTTGTTGTAAGGAATATCATGGTATGTTTGGTTTGGGTCGTGGGGGCGTCATTTGTGAGAATTAGTTGCATAAAGGGGCTACCATGATCACCTCTTTAGCTTAAATTTAGGAAATCATTACATGATCATCTTGCATTATTTTTCTACCCCATTTGGTGTTATAATTTAATCCTTGAGCTTGGGGTACTATTTAGAACCAATTTTTGGGATTAATTTTTGTAACACCCCGGAATCGTTTTTGCAAAGACTCGAACATTTCTTCACATGTGTGTAGACTCGAACCGAAGGACTTGTAATTATACATATGAGTTAGGATTAATTTCTAAGTATTTGAAGTGTGTTAGATGTGTTTAGGGGTCATAAGGGATCTCTAACACCAAGTCGAGTCCAAAGATTTCCAATCGATTAAGTTTTCGAAGGAGTTAGTATAAGGGTAAACTTCAAGCAAATATATCTCCTAGAATATAATGTCCTGGGTGGACCACGACTACCAAATTAAAGGTCTTTGAGTCTTCCTTCCAACGCCACTAAGATTGAAATTTTTGGAGTTTGGAGTAAAAGGTTATGACTATTTTACTACAGACTAGTACTACAGGAATTTCAGGCCTGGGCGACCATTGCAGGAATTTTAGGTTTGGCGCTCCAGTGGCGCTCGGCGCCACTATAGCTCCAGAAAATAGCCTCAGTAGTTTGGTCCTTGGCGCAATACGCCACTATTATATGTGCAGGGTTTGAAGCCTATTTTGGCTTGGCGCTGCAGTGGCGCGACGCGCCACTATAACGCCAGCAAGATTTTTTGCCCAGTTTTTCAGATTTTGAAGAGGGCCAATTTGAACATTTTTCCTAAACATATATACACATAGGATGTTTTAGGCTCATTTTTTCAGCCTCCTCACCTCCAAAGAAACCCTAACCTTCACCCTCTTCTCTTCCAAACATCTCCAACAAGAAATCCTCTCAAAAGGCTCAAGGATTCAAATTTCCCATTGAAGACCCAATAACAAGGTTTCTTCAAAATCTACTCTAAGGTATGTAAGGCTAACCTAAAATATGGATTGCGTTCTTCCATATGCCCATAGATGTGTTGGATAGAAATTGTAAAAGATTTGAACCTTCTATGAAGATTTTTCTTGAAATTTCCTAAACTATAGAATATTATTAAAATGTGTTAATGATGTTCTTGAGTTGACTTTGTTGAGAGTATGAATTCATGTATTCATTCACATTAACCCAAGATGAGATTTCTTTTTGGTCATAATTTATCTTGAGGATGAGATTGATGATTTTTATGTATAATAAAAACAATATTATTTTTATAGTGAAATGAGGTATTCTTTTACTTGAGTTTGATGAAATCAATTTTTAGTTATATGAGAATTTTGGGATAGTTATGAATGTGAAGGGTAAAAAAAAACTTGATAGAGTTGGAATGTCCTTTTGTCTCTATAAATTGAACATAGAATTAAATAAGGATTTTGGAGTAGATGTTTGATGATGATGTTTGATGATGATATGATGATGATGTTTGATGATGATGTGAATGATGATATTTGATGATGATGCGATGATGTGAATGATGATATGTGATGATGATGTAAATGAAGAGGTTATGTTGATGAGGATGTTGTGTGATAAAGTAGATTGGAGTCGAATGTGATTATGTGATATGTGATTTGCATAATTTGATTTGATTGGAGTCTTATGAGCATTTTGAAAATAAATGATTTTTTGAGAAAGAGTTTTAAATGAATGATTGTGAGCATTTTTGCATAAACTATTTATACACTATTTTGAGTTTTAAAGAATGATTATTTTCATCTTTGATTTTAAAAAGAGTTTAAGCACGATTTGAGTTTGAAAAGTCTCTTAATTACCACTTTGAAAATGAGTATTTAGAGTATAACTGAGTTGAACATTTTTACATAAAAGTGTCTATTTTGAGGTAGAGTTGAGGAGTTGGAATTATATTTTAAATGCATATAATAGTTTTCTACATCCATTGAGTTGAGATGGTATCAAATTTGAAGAAAAGATTTCGATGATTGAGATGAGTCGATTTGAAAGAAGGTCCAATGAGACCAGACTGATTGAATTTTGAAAAGAGTCCAATGAAACTAAATGAGTCGATTTGAAATTAAGTCCTAAGAGAGTAAATGAGTATTTTGAATATTTTACTCACTAAATAGATATGTGCGTATTGAATCTTGGGAGGAGTATTGAGCACTGAATTGGGTAAGAGTATAGTCCATACTCGAATCCCATAAACTACGCCGCCAACGTAGGAAGGGATTGTACCGTGTCAGATGTTTCCCTATTTTATTGTCCTAAAATAATAGGACTTGATTGAGTTGATGGATCCATGATGAGTGATTCGTTCATACCCTGGCAAGTATGAAAGGACGTGGCAACGACGTGGCTTGTTGTGCATCACCTATATATAGGTGGTGGGATTGTTGTCGGTTAGAGAAACTCCCAAATTGAGTGGATTGTGTTTGGCTTGATTGGTTTGATTGAGCTTGTTGATAGTTGAGTTGGAATATATCACATTTCTAAGTTCTAATTTGCATATTTAATTGAGTTGAGTCCTTTGACTTAATTTTTGAGTTGTTTGTTGAATTGATTGTATATGATTGGATTGTGTATGATTGGATTGGAGTAGGTGATATGTGGTGGATGAGATTAAATGATATGTGATTGGATAGTGTACGATTGGATTGGGTTGAATAGAGCGGTATATGATTGGATGTGATCGAATTGTAAATGATTTGATTTAACTGTATTATACATGATTGGAATGGGTTGTATGGTATATGATTGTTCTTTGTCTAAAAGTGTATCTTTACTTTATACTTATGACAACTTGATTGAGTCTCTCTTATCTTTCTGATTGGAGATATTTGAACCAACGTTATTCTTCCTTGAGGTATATTTTATTCTTCCATATTACATACTTGTACATTCCATGTACTGACATTCATTTGGACCTGCATCATTTCATGATGCAGAGACAGGTTTAAGAGATTGTCAATAGGAGCACCATTGAGGATCTATACACACTCAGCATATTGGTGAGTTCTCCCCTACACTTAGCGGACACCGCTTATGTTATTCTTACATCGAGTTAGCTATTTTTATTTTGATTTGAGGTAGCCATGAATATGTCATTGGCACCAATTTGATAGTAGTGATATAGGCTTCATAGACTGGATAGTGATGGGTCGATTGATTATTTTATTTCCTTGAATTATTCTTGTCAAACTATTTTTTTTATGACAAAGACTGGAGTTTGGTTTGGATTGCCCGTCAAATATTCTCTTTATTTTGAGTCTTTCGCTGATTGAGTGAATGAACAGATATGTGATCAGGCTATGTGGTTCACTTGGGAGCCAGAAATGGTTCCTGAGTGCCGGTCACGTCTAGGGTACCCTTTTGGGGCGTGACAATTTTGAAATTTCAGATATGGGTCCCACAATTTTTGTTTTAGACTCATAAATTGGTTTGTCTCCAAAAATTATAAAATCTATGTCTAAATGATCGTAACGACATTGTGATTCTATTTATGGCAGCATGACAGCGTTCTGATGCTGTTTAGAAAGGAAAACCTCCAACACAGTTTTTGGAGCTCGCGTTTTCAGCCTACAGGTAGGCTACAACTTTCCTTTCTTTAAATTGAGCCTGAATATGTGAAATCATGTTGAGATTGATGGAATTTAAGTTGGGTAACTTATTTGTATATCTTAGGTGTTAAAAATTATACTTTAGGCTTTTATCGGGCATTTTGGGTAATTGAAAGCATGTGATCTCTCTGATGAATGTTAGTAGTTTAAGTGAAGATGATTTCTTATATTTTTCATTGTGGAGCATATTGAACTTAGTATAGGTTATTGGAACCTGCTTTAGATGCCCCAGCGTCTCTCCGACAAACTTAAATCCTTGTAGAATGATGTAGCGGGCTAGTGCCTAGTAGTTTGACCTTAGCTAGGCGATACCCTTGCTCTTAAGAACACCTTTATTCATAACTCGGTATAGTCATAACTTCTGAGATGCATCAGCAATACTAGACTTCATGATCATTTGACCTCAGCTCCAATTCAAGTTTTGCCGGCATATCAGTTGACACATTGGGGAGGAGATTCTTGGTACTGTTGTTGTCTAGTTCGAAAAGAGAATATTCGGCACCACAGAGAAAATTATCTGTAAGCATCCAGACACCTAGTCTCTTTATGGGTACCTAGTCCCGACCTCCATTCTAAATTATTGGGGAGCATCCGGGTGCCCAGCCTCGGCCTTTGCCGGCTTGCTAGTATGATGACCATTCGAGTATCCAGCCCTGGCCTCGATCATATTGATGTGTTACGGCAAGCATTCGGGTATCCAGTCCCAGCCTCTACTGCACCGATGTGTTATGGAAAACATATGGGTACCCAGTCCTAGCCTTAGCCACGTTCGACATTCGGGCGAGCATCTGGGTCCCAATCCTGGTCTCGACCCCTAAGGCACCCCTAGTTCATTGACTCTTGGAGATTTTGAGTTTGGAAATGATACAGTTCTTTGGTTTCTGACATCGCAGATTCTTGGTTTCCATTCTTGGTAGTTGTAGCTATTCTATGTATTCGACGGGTTTTGAGGGGTTCATCCGAGTTTTTATTTAACTTGCGCACAAGTGTTTCGAATGGGTTTATGGGGGTCTAATTGGGTATAGTTAGTTGTAGTTCTCGTAGATAGTACTCTTTTCACTTTAGATGCTTATGATGATTCCTATTTAAGATTATTCCTCTTTTTATATTATTTTTACCTTTTCTGCTCAGTCAGCTTATAATGTCTACTGGGTACATGTTGTCTTGGTACTCATACTACACTCTGTATCTACTTCCATGATGCAGAACCAAGAACCAGCTACCATCGTAGATAAATCAAGCCCGTTGCAGTCAGCTTCGGAGACTAAGATGAACACTTGGCATTTTGGATCATTTCTTTCTCCTTCAGTATGGATAGCTCGTCTTTTGCCTTTTGAGACTAGCCAATTATTGTATATATTTTTGATCCACTTTCGAGACTTGTACTTGTATTTTATTTTATAGCAGCTTTGCACTTGTGACTTCCAAGTTCTAGGAGGGTTCTTTAGTTGTTTATATCATGTTTTGGTTTGTTTTCGCTTATTGATTCTGCTAATTTTTATAACTTTCCACTCTTGTTTAGTTTCTCTCCTCAAACCCATTACTTAACTTTTCAGATTTATGGGTTGGCTTACCTATTGATGGTAGTAGGTGCCATCATGACCTGAAAATTGGATTGTGATATTTAATGAGGGGTATTGTGGTATTTTCCCAATTTTGGTTCAATGTATCTAGACACCTTTAGGGCAGTGTTCAGAACCTATAACTATCCAACCCTTCCAAATCCCCTCCTATTCCAATTTATTCTAAAAAAATTCTCTAAGGCATTGAAGGATTATTCTCTCAAGGTGTTCTCCTACAAGTCAAGTTAGGGTTTCAAGAACTCAAGTCTCATCTTCTAAATTCAGAGCTAGATTCATCAAGGTATGTGGGATTTGATCCATGGGTTTCTTTCACCCTTGGAGTCCCAAGGTTTTTCATCAAAAATCTCTTTAATTTCAATTGTTCTCTAACCTTATATTGATGAATTGCATTGGGTTATTTCAATTATGTTTTTAATTGTCTTCAATGATCATTATAAGAAGGATTCTATATTAATTGCATGAATTCAAGCTGTTTTACAAATGCCCATGCATAAAGCTAGTTTCAATGATGATTTTAATGAATTATGCTCATGAAGTTCAATGATTTTCAAAAGAAAGCTTTTGTGAAAGAAGTTGAGACTTGTGAATGATTGATGAAAGTTACAATGATGTTTCAATGATCATTCATGAAGTTATTATGGTGTGGTAAGGACAATTCTCAAACAATCATGATTAAAGGGTGATAAGTACAATTCTCACTAAAGTTTATGGATTCTTAATGAATCAACTAAGTTAATGAGCTACTCTTATAACTAGTTTCATATTGATATTATTGATAATGCATTAATGTTTTAATGAATTCCGTTGGAATATTGACTAAGCACCGAGAAAATTTTTAGATGGGGTTCGGTCTGGTAACCAAAGGTTTGTTGCCCAAGGAAATTCTAGTAGCAACCTAAAGTCTCAAATTGTGTTGCCCCCGTAGGTTGCCTTTATGGCCTAGCTAGTGGATCCACATATAGCTCATTGATGATAAGATGTTCTCATGGAGTCTACCTTGGCAAGTATCCTCTCTGTTCTTGATGTGGGAGTTATATCGGATTCAATGTTATAGATCATATGGTCTTAGATGTTTACTATGAAGTTTTATCATGCATTGATCAACAGTTTTCATGTGATTTCAAATGCTTTTTAAGTCTTACATATGTTTATCTCATTGGCCATGCATCCTATGTACATATTTCTCATGCCTTATTTCATTGGTCACACATATCTCACATACTTAGTACCTTCTATGTAATAATACATATTTTGCCTATATTGTCTCATAATGTAGGGATGGACGATCTTCACACTCCTCACAATCGTGGCTAGATTTGATATAATACTCTAGAGTGTTGGTGAGTTCTCATTCATTGAGGACATGGATTTTTCTTTATGTTGCTACTTTGATTTCTTTTATGTTAGGATGAGCTAGGAGCTTGTACTAAGCCCTCGTCAAGTTATAGAGGCATGTTTAGACATAAAAGTTGATGTAGTCCACTTTGGACATATGTTTTGAGTTCCTTCTATTCTTAGATTTTCATGGTTATGAGTTGATATTCCGCTTGATTCATTATGTTTATTTGACCTTATAAACTCGTTTGGGATCTCACTATATACAAGTCATTTGGAAACCTTATTAGTAGTTTTGGATCTACTGTTGATGTACTTGATACTTTTGTTGTAAATGCAAGTACTTTAAAAGAAAGAGCTAGCGCATCGGGATTTCTTAGAAGTTGTCAAACATTTGAGACTATTTTCTTATTTTATTTGATGACGTTTTAGGAATCACATATGATCTTAATGTTTCATTACAAAAAAAGGAGTAAGTTATTGCAAATGCCAAGATTTTTGTAAAGGTAGCAAAAATAAGGTTGCAAGGTTTAAAAGATAATGAATGGGATCCTCTCTTAAAAAATAAATATTGGATGGGATTCACTTAAAGAAAAGGTAGATGCATTTTGTATCAAGCATGCCATTTCATTACCCAATTATGATGATCCATATGCTAACTCTGAAAGATCACGATGTAAAATAGTTGACTGTATTACTTTACACCATTATCATATGAATGTATTTTATAAAATTATTGATTGGCAGCTGCAAGAACTTGATGACCGCTTCAATGATATGATGACGGATTTGCTTAATTGAGTAGCTTTCTTGAATCCAATTGTTTCATTTTCTAGTTTTGACATAAAAAGGATAATGAGAATGGTTGAACTATATCCTGATGATTTTGATGAATTCAAAATGAGAGCTCTTGAGAATCAACTTGCTAATTACATTATTGATGTTCGTTATACTAATAAAAGGTTCTCCAATTTGAGTGGACTTGGAGAACTTTCAAGAAAGTTAGTTGAGACAAAGAAGCATTTAGCTTATTCTCGTGTTTTCTTTTAGTGAAGTTTGTTTTGCTTCTACCCATTGCCACTGTAACAGTTGAAAGAGTTTTTTTGGCAATGAGGTTTATCAAGAATGATTTTCGTAATCGAATGGACGATGAATTCTTAGATGGATTCATAGTTCCTTATGTAGAAAAAAGTTTTAAAATATTTCTAATTAGTATATTATAAAAACATTTCAAGAGATGAAGTGTCTTCAAATGTGATTGTAGTTATAAAACTATTAGTTAATATATTTGTCCTACTTCATTTTCTTTAGTTTATCCATTGATATTTTATAAGTTTCTGTTTGAGATATTTTATTTTGGATAGTTGGTTAATTTGATATTGAGGAGGGAAAGAATATGAACAACTTGGAGAACTATGTAGAGATCAACGATTAAACCTAGAGGCTGAGGACAAGGTAATGCTTGTTCTTGACTTCTTGCCATGAATTTAAACACAAAAATATTGTATGCTAATACTTAGAGGTACCTTGAAGAAACCAACCCATATATGAGATGAAGTATTGCTATTTTGTAGCCAATCTAGATAATCTGACTATTTAAATGTGTTTCTTTTTTTTACTCGTCCTAAAGTATGAACATCCTTGCTGGTGACGAGTACAATACTCAATGTGACTACTACACACTCAAGATGAATAACACTCTTTGATTTTTCACCTGACTAAATATGTCGCTCACACTCTATTTTTCTTCATAAACTATTTTCTTATAGTCTATGGTATACCTCACTGTGCTCTCTAATATTTTTTCTCTCTATTTTGGTGTGTTCTTACAAATGAGCAAGAGTGCTCTATTTATAGAAAACATTTATCCCTATGATGTCATCAGTGACATTATGAAAAAACTTAATATTTTAAACTTTGATAGGTTTATTGGTAAGAGTTGGTTTGACAAAAATGGTGATTTTTTGGTTGTTGAGACTTGTCAACTATCAAATCCACATTTTAACTCTCTAATTTAAACCTTACTACAAAGTAAAAAAAAATTGTGGCATGGGATGGACTCCTACAAAGAATTGATCACCAAATTAATTATTTATTTAGGACAAGTCAAATTTTGTTTTAGAATATTCAAGAGTTGTAAGGAAATCAAGGAAGGTCTCATTCTAGAGAAAAAGGTTTCAAAATATTCTAGAAAAGGTAATTCTAGAAAAAGATAGCTAGGAACATTCTAGAAGAGAGTGGTATGTATCCCTCTCTAGATTCTTCCATCACCTCCTATAAATAGAGATGGTCCATTTGATTTGTAACTAAGTAAGAAAGTAAGTGCTCAAATAAAGTAAGCAAGATAGAAAACAAGAGTGATTGCTAAGTAAATAGTGTTACGCTGCTGAAGTAAGCAACAAGTGAGTGATAACGATTGTTAGACCAAAGTGAGTCCTTACTTTGTATCAATAAAATTCGAGTTATAAGCAACCGATTGTGTCCGTCACCAAAATATATTTAACAAGTGGTATCGGAACCTGATGGATAAAGAAAGGTAGCAACATGGAGGAAAAGAGATCCTCCAAGCTACTGTCGAAGGCTACAAATCACAAGGCACTTGTCAATGGTGGACTTTGCAAGCACTCTCAACAGCATTGCAAAGCTCAACGCAAGCAACTACAGATCATGGAGCATGAGAATGCAATGTTAATTTCTCAGCCAGAAATTATAGGATATCATTAGTCGATCAGACATTACACCACCAACAGATGTTGAAGCAACAAAAAGGTGGAAGGTCAAAGTTGGAAAGACAATGTAGGATCTCACTGTAACTGTTGAGGATGAGTTCCTACAACGGATTAAGAATGCCAAGACACTCAAAGAAGCTTGAGACACCTTGGCAAAGACACGCTCGCCTCTCTACCTATTCCAGTGTATTTGGCAGCAAAAATACATATATTTAGATTTATCTGACTTGAAATGTGATATGAAATTATTAATTAGTAAGACAATATGTAATTATTTTAAATTATAGGAAAAATTAGTAAATATAATAGAAATATTTATAGAATTAAGTAGTTTTTCCATTAAAAAAAACAACACATTTGCTATAGAGTTATAATAAACCTGATAATGGGGCCGAGCCAACTTGTTTCCCCTACTTGGCTCCCCTAAAAGTCAGCTCCTACCAGTTCCGGGCTGAATTATTTTAAAATCATGTACCAATTTGAGAAAAGTATAAATTGAATGGAAAATTGATCGCTTTTCTTGAAAATCTGTATTTCAATTGATAATATTATAAGTGAACAAAAATTTTAAAAGAAACTTCAAACTTCAATTTAGAATCAATTTCAAAGTTACCAGAAAATTGTGATAGCTGGCGGACTCAGACAATGCTTGTGGGTTGGAGCCAAAATCGAGCTTTTGAAGAATAAAAATATATTTTGCATCAGTTACTCACACTATATTTTGAAACTTAAAGTTAGATTTATGACTTAATCACGCACAAAACTAGTCCTAAAAAGATAAATGGTCACAACAATTATAATTCCGCTTATAAAACTGAAATCTCACACATAACTAAAGTTTAGCTATAATATTCAATATCTCTAAGAAAATAAGTTCGAACAATTTACGATCTTGAAGATAAAGAATCTTATTTCTAACTATGTTCTTAACTAGGATATATTAAAAATCCAAAAAATTATCAACTAAAGAGGATAAAGTTGGAGATCGTGAACTTTTTTAGCATAGGTATTTATTGGTTTTAGTTTAGTATTTTTTTTCCTTTTAATTGAGGTCAAAATAATTTCTTGAAAAAGTCTGATAACATAAATATCGAGAGAGAGGCTTTCTTAATGGCACAATTTCAAATATATACAATAAACTAATTAGTTTACAATAAATATAGTTATGTTTTATTTATATTAAAAATAACCAAAAATCATAAGAAATATATCGTGACTATACAATATAGCTTGCAAAAGTAATAAAAAGTTTACACTAACTATACAATATAGATTACTGATACATGAGTTATACACTGAATATACATTATGACACATTCTATATATGAAATATACACTGAGTATGCATGAATGTACATCAAATGACCATTTTTGGGTAATTAAAATGACTGAATGACCTTCTACTGTAATTATCCCTTCCTTAATCTTGTCTCTCAAAATGCAAGAACAAAAAATCTAGAATTAGGAATTCTTTTAAGTTCAAGGGTGAAATTACGTGAGGTGTGAGGAAAAAATAATAGAGAGCTGAAGTTTAGAGTTTGTTTGAATTGACTTTTGGCGTATTATTTTAGTTTAAAATTAAGTGTTTATAAGTATTTTTTTAATCTAATCAAATATTTAAAAAGTACTTAAAAGTTAATTTAACTTAAAAACACTTAACATTCATTCTTGTTAATTTCGTGACAAAACTTTTCGACAAATAATTGATGGTTTATATGAGTCCACCACACGTCAACGGATCAAGTCCCTTGACTCAGTAGAAACAGTACAAAAGGTAAAATACTTAAATTAAAGAACACAAGAAGTTTACAAAATAAAGAACACAAGAAGTTTGGGCATGTGGAGAGGAGGGGTGTCGATGCCCCAGTATGAGGTGCGATCGGTTGGATTTGGGGGCTATGCGGAGGAGTGGGGGTAGACCTAAAAAGTATTGGAGAGAGGTGATTAGACAAGATATGACGCTACTCCATATAACCCAGGACATGACCTTATATAGAAAAGAGTAGAGGTCGCGGATTAGGGTAGAAGGCTAGTAGGGATAGAATGGTGTCTTGCCGTGTGTCGGTTTAGGGTGGTCATAGATCTAGGCGTGCCTTTATAGTTGTGTTGCTATTGCCTTTGATTATCACAGTACTTTGTTATAGTTATTGTTCTTATCTTGTAAATTTTGCATTGCATTTTTTTTTTCATTATGATATATATATTATTTTTTTCTCTCATACTTGGAACTGTGACTTTTGAGCCGATAGTCTTTCGGAAACAGTCTCTGTACCTTCATGAGGAAGTGGTAAGGTTTGCATACATCCTACTCTCCCCAGACCCCACGTGTGGATTTCACTGGGTATGTTGTTGTTGTTGTTTCGCCACTGCAATATTCTTTAAATGATAGGAATAGGTTCTTCCATCAAACAAAAAAATTTCTTCGAGTAAAAAAAATTTGAATAGATCCAAAAGAAAACAATTTTTTTTCAAAACTTTTTCAAATATTCATTAAAAAAACATGTGTATATATGTATATACACACACTTTAGGCTTTCTTAATGACCCAATTTCAAATATATACAATAAACTAATTAGCTTACAATAAATATAGTTATTTTTATTTACATGAAAAATAACCAAAAATCATAAAAAATATACAGTGACTATGCAATATAGCTTGCAAAAGTCATAGAAAGCATACATTAACTATACAATATAGATTACTTATCAATGGGCTATACACTGAATATACATTATGACACATTCTATATATGAAATATACAGAGAGTATACGTGAATATACACTGGATGACCTTTTTTGGTAATTAAAATGACCGAATGGCCATCTACTGTAATTATCCCTTCCTTAATCTTGTCTCTCAAAATTGAAGAACAAAAAATGTAGAATTTGTAATTCTTTTAAGTTCAAGGGTGAAATTACGTGAGGTGTGAGGAAACAATAATAGAGAGATGGGGTTTAGAATTTTGACTTTTGGCTTATTATTTTAGCTTAAAATTAAGTGTTTATAAGAATTTTTTAAAAATCTATTCAAATACTTAAAATGTGATTAAAAGCTAATTTAGCTTAAAAACGCTTAACATTCATTCTTATTAATTTCTTGACAAAAATTTTCGACAAATAATTGATGGTTTATATGAGTCCACCACACGTCAACGGACCAAGTCCATTGACAGTAGGAACAGTACAAAAGGTAAAATACTTAAAATAAAGAACACAAGAAGTTTACAAAATAAAGAACACAAGAAGTTTACGTGGAAACCCCCTTGCTCAAGAAGGAGAAAACCACGACCTGTCTCACGAGATTTCAACTCAACTCCATTATCATCAAGGAGCAAAAATTTAGATTACAAACTATTGCTATCTAAGAATTAAACTCTTTATTCCCCCCTCAATATAACAATTATGTTACACAATAACTAAGCAACAACTCTATTACCCACTAAAGTAACCAAAACTAGTTGATTTAGAATTCAAGAACTCAACATAGCTAACTCTAGCTACAACTCTGAAGACTTAAGAATGATCTAATTCCTTTATACCTCAGGAATATATCTACAGATATTAAGCACATAAATATAAATCTAAAGACAGCTAAGAAAGACAATAACTCAATTAGGTCTCATGTTGTTCTTCGAGAGAATATTTCTTGAGAGAATGACTTTTGCTTTTGTGAAAATCAGGAATGCAATTTGTGTCATTTGGAGAAGAGACTTATATATGATGGACACAAAACCTTGGAGTAATGCAATTGACTAAGAGCCTGTTGCTTTACAAATAGACGCGCACCAACCACTGCAGTAGTAGCAGTGATTGCAGAATAACAGAACTCGTAGTTTCTCGTGGGACTAGGTCCCTCATTAAGTCCCAAGATTTGTTAAATCATCAAAATTTTAGAGTCAGCTCAGAATAACAATAACCGCACCCCCATAAGAAATCAATATTTCACAAACAACACAAACTAATGCTTCATACATAGCTTTTGAAACACAATAGATCTCCAGCAAAATCAGTTATACATTTGCTTTTTCAAAAGCCTCTTTAGATTGACTAATATTAAGTTCTTTTGGAGTGTTCCAATAAATTTAAAAAGTGTTTATAAGCACTTAATTTAATTTTAAGCTAAACTGATAAAAATAAGCTAAAAACGTTCGAACTTATGGTTATAACCAAAAGCCAATCCACACAGGCTCTTAGTTATACCGATAAACAACAAAGAAAAAAAGTAAATATACCGACATTTTTATGCCAGCAACTTATTACACTTCTCTTTCAGTGTTGAAAGGATTGGCCAAAGCTTTAGCTTTCTCTCTCAGGATGAATTTTTGTACCTTCCAGTTGAAGTTTTTGGTAAATTTTCAAAAATGACTACTCGAGGCACCATGTAATGTGGCAGATGATCTCTACAAAATTTGATCATTTCAGCTTAAGTAATTTCTGTAGATTCTGTTGGGGGGAGGAAATACCATAACTAAAGTTTTATATGACAAATAATATGAAAATAAATTGAACACGAGAATTTTACGTGGAAACCCCTCTAACTGATAGATGGGAAAAACTACGGGGTAGAAGGATCTCACTATTTTAATATGGAGTACACATCTCTCAAATACAAGGAGAAAACAATAATTAATACTTCTCTCTTGTAAAAGGAACAACTACTAAAGAGGACACTCAAGACTACAATATTTATCTTGGTGTATAACTCTCATTGTATTTTTACTCTCTCTTTCTGAGATGATATAAATGAGGACAAGAGGCGCTCTATTTATAGGAGAATGAAAACGCGTAGAAAATTTATGTGTTAATTTTCTATGCATTTTTCTACGCGTTAGTAGCCATTGTTGACAAATGTGAAGGCTTTCTTTCTTCACGATGCAGACTCTTTTTTTGACCCTTTGTTTTTCTTTTCTTTGCAGCCATTCTTGACTTCTTGCATTCTCCCACTTGAAGGTTTAATTGAGAATCAATTAAGTCTTCACACCATCATTTCTACCCAATTATTGTAATGTCACGTTTCTGCTAGGCCAATAGAAGATCGACACCATATGAATTTGTTACTGTTGATCGGCTTTGTAAACATATCTGTCAGGTTGTCATTAGTGTGAATTTTCTGAATATCCACACTGCCTTCTTCTACCTTCTCACGAACAAAGTGATACTGAACTCGTATGTTCTTTGTCCTTAAATGAAATGCCGGATTCTTTGCAAGATGCAAAGCGCTCTGACTGTCACAAATAGAGCAATCTTCTCTTATTTGTGCCCGAGCTCCTCTAGTAACATCTGCATCCATATTGCCTCTTTGCTAGCTTGTGTAGCTGCTACATATTCTGCTTCCATCGTAGATGTAGACACGATAGATTGCAGTTTTGAAACCCAGCTTACAACTCCTCCAACAAAAGTAAACACATAATCTATGGTGGACTTGCTTTTATCAAGATCACTATCATGCCTGAAAGGGTACCCTAGGCATGGCTGGCACTCGAAAGCCATTTCTGGCCTTCAAGCGAACGACCTAGTCCAATCATACTTTCATTCAATCAGATTCTAGCAGCAGAAGACTCTATTATAGGACTACTATCCATAATATAGGGTCAAAGGCCAAACAACTATCAAATTAATAAACAGCTAGAATAAAATTAGTCAAAATGAACAAATCGACATTTCCACACTCTAGTCTATGAAGCCTCTATCAACAATCTAGGAGGTGCCAATGACAAGTCCATGGTTACCAATGATCAAAATAAAGAAAACAAAATAAAGGTATATAGATAATCTCGGTATCCTCCGAAAACTAGGAGGACTCACCAACTAGCTGAAAGTGAGGAGATCTTCAATAGTGCGTCGGTTGATGATCTCTAATACCTGTCTCTGCATCATAAAATGATGCAGGTCAAATGACGTCAGTACATAGAATGTACGAGTATGTAAAATGGCCAAATGAAATATACGTCAAGGAAGAATCAAATCAACTCGATATCTTAACTCAAGAGAAAGAACAACTCAATCCAGTGTCCTAAGTCTAAACAGGGATATGATTTAGACGGGACCAATCACATACAATTCAACCCAATTCGACTCAAAGTACTATCAAGACCTCTATGGGAGTTTCTCTTATCCGACAACCATCACTAATGAGACAGTAACAGTATAACAAACCAACATTGTTGCCGCGTCCATTCATACTTTTCCAGGGTATGAACAAATCAACCAATCATTGATCCAATCCAACCAAGTCCTATAATGTCAGGACAATAATTTTGGGCAAACATCCGACTTTAACGTTTCAATCCTCTCCTATGTTTGGTGACGTAATTATTGGATTCAAGTTATTACTTACTCTTATCCAATTCGGTGCTCGATAATCCTCCCAAGACTCAATGCTCATAAAACTCCATCCAATCAACTCAATCAAATCATATTGACAAGTTTCATTTGGAACCTTGTCAAATCATCAACTCTATCACAATCAAACCTCTTCCAATCATACTATTCAATCAATCTCAATCGTATCTTTCAAGAGTAGTTAAATAAGCATTTATAACAACATACAAACCTATCTAATCGTTCCTTTATTTATTTAACAAATCCTTTGGGACTCATCACAACTCCAAGATTCCAAATCAATAATTTAAGGTGAGCAACATATTTAAGAAAATTAACATATTTAGCATAGTCAACATAGTTGAGAAAATTAATAATATGTTCAACCCCTCATGTCAATCAACTCATACCAACATGTAGCGCATCACTTTCTTGACTCCACAACATCAACATAATAAAAATTAGGATAATAGATGAAAAAGACCTAGTTGGACATAAATCTATTAACCAACTCCATTTTTAAGAACAATCAATGTCAAAGAGGATGTAGGGCACATGGGTGGACTCAACCCATGCTTTGAGTAGCCTTACATACCTTGGTGAAGAATTTGAAGGAACCTTGACGTTAGGTCTTCAATAGAAGGCTTGAATTCTTGAAGTTCTTGAAGGCAATTCTTGTTAGAGATGGATTTGAAGGAGAAGTGAGGGGATTTCTAGGGATTTTAGAGAGAGGAAGGAACTGAAATAATGGTATAAAAATGTCCAAGGCTAGTGTATATATAATTTGGGAAATGCCCAATTTGCCCTTTCTCCAAAAATCTAGAAAAATAGGCTAAAATCCTTCTGGCGCTATAGTGGCGCATCGCGCTATTGCAGCGCCAAGCCGAATATAGGCTTAAAACCTGCACATCTGATAGTGGCGCGTCGCACCAAGGACTAAACTACTGAGGCTGTTTTATGGCGCTATAGTGGTGCGTCGCGCCCTTACAGCGCCAAACCTAAATTTTCTGGGTTCTGGAAAATAGGCTTAAAAACCCTGCACATCCAATAGTGGCACACCGTGCCAGAGATCAAACTACTGAGGCTTGTTCCTGGCGCGATAGTGGCGCATCACGCCACTGCGGCGCCAAGCCTAGGCTTCTTGCAGTTACAACCCACGCCTGAAATTCCTGCAGTACTAATTCGTATTAGGATAGTCATAACTTTTGACTCTAAACTCCAAAAATTACAATCTTGGTGGCGTTGGAAAGGAGACTCGAAGAACTTTAATTTAATAGGTTATGGGCCACCCAGATCACCATATTTCAAAAGCTATGATCGTTAGAAGTTGACCCCTTATACTAACTCATTCTAAAACTTAGCCAAGACGAATTCTTTGGACTTAGCTTGGTCTTAGGGATCCTTTGTGACCCCACATCACCTCTAACACTCTTCAATTACTTGGGAACTCATCCTTACTCATCCATACACCTCACAATAGTTGAGTTTGATCTTACACGTACGCAAAGAAGAGTCCGAATCTTAGTGAGAAATTTTGGAGGGTGTTACAATCACCTGCATAATCTGAATCAACATAACCTTTAACATTAAAGTCTGATCCTCCATAACACGTTGCAACATCTGAGGTACCCTTAATGTATTTCAGGATCCTCTTAACAGTATTCCAATGCTCTCTACCAGGATTAACCACGTATCGACTAACCACTCCCATTGCTTGTGTGATGTCAGGTCTTGTACATACCATAACAAGCATTAAACTTGCCACTGCTGATTTATATGGTACTTGAGACATCTCCATACTCTCTGCTTTATTTCTAGGACTCATACTTGATGATAGATTGAAATTAATAGGAAGTGGAGTAGAAATTGACTTATAGTCTTGCATCTTGAAGCGTCTCAAGATTTTCTTCAAGTAGTTAAAGTTAAATCTTCCTATTATTTTTGTCTCGGTGAATTTGCATCCCTAGAATCTTATTTGCTGGTCCCAAGTCCTCCATTTCAAACTCCCTAGCTAATTGTGCCTTTAAATTTATAAGACGATCCTTGTTGGGGCCTGCTACCAACATGTCGTCAACATACAACAGCAAAATAACAAAATTTTTATCACCAAATCTCTTATAATAAACACAAGGATCTGAACTATGTATGTTGTATCCAAGGCTTATAATGAAGGAATCAAATCTCTTATACCAATATCTCGACGCCTGTTTGAGGCCGTATAGAGATTTGTTCAACCTGTAAACCAAGTTCTCTTTTCCCTGTTCTTTAAAACCTTCTAGTTGGAGCTATAATTTTTTTCTTTAAGCTCTCCATAAAGAAATACAGTTTTGACATCTATCTGCTCTAAGTACAAGTCTAATGTAGCACACATTGCCAGGACCACTTGAATTATTGTGAGTCGAATCACCGGAGAAAATATCTCATTGAAGTCTATATCTTGTTTCTGAGAGAATCCTTTCACCACCAATCTTGCACGATACTTCTCCACTTGATCATTACCATTATGTTTGATCTTGT
Source organism: Solanum dulcamara (assembly GCF_947179165.1). Taxonomy (NCBI): domain Eukaryota; kingdom Viridiplantae; phylum Streptophyta; class Magnoliopsida; order Solanales; family Solanaceae; genus Solanum; species Solanum dulcamara. The sequence goes on from NC_077242.1 coordinate 14,627,186, forward strand.
AGACCCATTTGTTTCCAATGGCCTTCCTTTCTTATGGTAATTGAACAAGATCTCATGTTTTATTTTTATGAAGAACTTCAATTTCTTCTCGCATTGCTGCTATTCACAAAGATGATTCTTGGCCTTTCATAGCCTCGTGAAAAGTTGAAGGCTCTCCATCTTCTGTTAGTAGACAGTATGCAATATTACTCTCCATAGAATAATCTGAGTGCCAAGCTGGTTCTCTTCTCTCCCTAGTTGACCATCGAACTTGTAGAGTTTCGATCTCAACTTGCTCTTATTCTTCGTACTCTGGTGCTGCTTCAGAAGAAACTGGAACTTCTTCTATTTCTTCAACTTCAACTGTAGTAGTCTCTAATTTTTCTTTTGAAGTGCTAGCTTCTTTTGCTTGTATCTTGTTTTCAACAAATACAACATCCCTACTGATTATCACCTTGTGGGCTGTGGGATCCCACAAGCGATACCTCTTAACTCCATCAGCATACCTTAAGAAAATGCATTCTCTGGATTTTGGATCCAACTTTGATTTTTCTTGGGTGTTATACATAACACAAGCAGGACTTCCAAATATATGTAAGCGAGAATAATTAGCTGGTCTTGCTGTCCACATCTCTATTGGTGTTTTTAGATCAATTGCGGTTGATGGTGACCTATTGATCACATAACAGGCGGTTTTGACTGCTTCTGCCCCGAATATTTTTTCCAACCCTACAGTTGCCAATATAGCTCTTGTCCGTCCAACAAAGTTTTGTTCATCCGCTCTGCTACTCTATTTTTTTGTGGAGTATATACCACCGTAAACTGCCGTTTAATACCTTCTTATTTACAGAAGTTATTAAATTCATTACCATTGTATCCTTCTCCATTATCTGTCCTCAAACACTTGATTTTTTTCTCAGATTCAAGTTCCACCCGCGCTTAGAATTCTTTGAAAACTGGAAAAATATCTGCCTTTCTCTTGATTGGATACACCCAACTTCTCCTGGAGTAATTGTCGATGAATGACACGAAATATTTCGCTCCTCCTAGGGACTCCACTGTTGCTTGCCAAACATCAGAGTGGACCAGATTTAATATTTCCTTGCTTTTAGCAGTGAAACTGCTAAACTTCTGTCTATTTTGCTTACTCGTAATGCAATGCTCATAAAAGGGTAGTAAAACCTTTTTTAGCCTTGGAAAAAGTTTTTGCTCAGCAAGAATCTTCAAACCTCATTCCGACATATGGCCAAATTTACGATGCCATATCATCGTTGATTCTTCAAATGAACTTACTGACGCAGTTGATGCTTCTCCTTCTTGGTGTGTTTTACATTTAAGCACATATAGGTTTGCAGTAAGTTTTTTCACTTTCATCACTACAAGCGCTCCTTTGGATATTTTTCATGACTCCACCATGAGTCTTATATGAACATCCATTATCATCTAGTTGTCCTAAAGACAATAAATTCTTCTTTAAGTCTTTTACATGTCGTACCTCCTAGATGGTGCATACCGTACCATCATACATCTTTATTTTGATGGACTCAATACCAATAAATCCAAAGAATGATTGTTTCCCATGAACACAGACCCTCCGGAGATAGAATTATATTGATGGAACTATTCTCTCCGGGAAATCATATGCCATGTTGCTCATATATCAATGATCAAGACATCATTGAAACATTTTCTGCCTTCATTATTTGATATTGCCTCACTACATAAAATATCGCCATCATTTGAGATACATGCAACATTCCCTTGAGCATTTGATGGCTCAGGGTGTTCACTCTTCTTTTTGAACCGACAATCTTTCTTGAAGTGCCCTTTCTTGCCATAGTTGTAGCACTTGATATTCTACTTACTTCTTGATTGAGATCTACCATGATTGTGACTCCTACTGGGGGTACATTCCATTGATCTTCCTCTCACCATCATCGAAGCTTCAACTTGCTGCGAACTTGCTTGTCTGTCTTTCTTATTTTTACGCCGATTTTCTTCTTCCAAGATAGCGGCTGCAATTTCATCAAAAACTAGACTGTCTGTATTGTTCATCAAGTTGATGATGAGTTGATCATATGAGTGAGGCAGACTTTGAAGTAGAAGGTCTGCACGTTCAGTCCCCTCTATTTTACAACCCATTGTTGTAAATTGCAAAAATAGAGTATTCAAAGTATTGATGTGTTCAGTAACCGATATGGACTCTGCCATTCGAAGAGTATGCAATCTTCTTTTAAGAAGATTTTATTATGCAAGGACTTGGCCTCATACAACCCTATAAAAGTATCCCATATTTCCTCCGCCGTCCGTTTTTCTGCCACACTAGACAACACTTGATCAGCTAGTGCCAAGTGTAGATCAGTAACTGCGTTGCTTTCTATGTTGTTCCACTTGCTGTCATCAACAAAGTCAGTGAGTCTGCTTTCAATTGCAGCTAAGCAATTGTCTTTTCTCAATATCGCTTTTATTTTTATTTTTCACAATGAGAAATTAGTCTCATTGAATTTTTCAACGTCAAACTTTGTTGGACTTGACATTATTATTTGCTTCACACCCTTCTAGATCTTTTCTGAATATTTTTGTGAATAATCGTGACAAAGTGTACCTTCACCAAAATTTACTATTCACGTGAATAGTACTATTTACCAAAATTTACTATTCACGAAAATTTACTATTCATGAATAGTACCTTCGCATAAAATAGATAGAATAACCGAGGGCTCTGATACCACTATTGGGGAGAAAAAACATCACAACTCAAGTTTGATATGATAAATAATATGAAAATAAATTAGACACGAGAAGTTTACGTAAAAACCCCTCAAACAGATAGAGGGGAAAAACCACGAGGTAGAAGGATTTTACTATGATAATATGAGAGTACACAACTCTCAAATAAAAGGAGAAAACAACAATAAACATTTCTCTCTTATAAAAAGAATAACTCACTAAAAAGGACACTCAAAACTATAATATTTATCTTGGTGTATAACTCTATTTGTGTTCTAAATATTCTAGATTGTATTTTTGTGGGATGATATAAATGAGGGCAAGAGACCCTCTATTTATAGAAAACTGAAAATGCGTAAAATACACGTTTTTGTGTAAAATACGCTTTTTCTTCTTGAACGATGCATGTGCACCTTCCTTTTTGACTTTCTTGCATTCTCTTACTTGAAGATTTAATTTAGAATCAATTAAGTCTTCACACCATCCTTTCTACCCAATTATTGCAATGCCACATTTCTACTAGGCCAATAAAAGATCGACACCATATAAATTTGTTACTGTTGATCGGCTATGTAAACATATCTGCCAGATTGTCATTCGTATGAATTTTCTGAATATCCACACTGCCTTCTTCTACCTTCTCATGAACAAAGTGATACTGAAATCGTATGTGCTTTGTCCTTGAATGAAATGCCGAATTCTTTGCAAGATGCAAAATGCTTTGGCTGTCACAAAATAGAGCAATCTTCTCTTGTTTGTGCCCGAGCTCCTCCAGTAACATCTGCATCCATATTACCTCTTTGCTAGCTTGTGTAGCTGCTACATATTCTGCTTTCATCATAGATGTAGCCACAATAGATTGCAGTTTTAAAACCCAGCTTACAGCTCCTCCAGCAAGAGTAAACACATAACCTGTGGTGGACTTGCTTTTATCAAGATCACCTGCATAATCTAAATCAACATAACCTTTAACAGTAAAGTTTGATCCTCCATAACAAATTGCAACATCTAAAGACCTTTGATATATATCAAGATCCTCTTAACAGTATTCCAATTCTCTCTATCAAGATTAGCCATGTATCGACTAACCACTCCCATTGCTTGTGTGATGTCAGGTCTTGTACATAACATGGCGAGCATTAAACTTCCCACTGCTGATTTATATGGTACTTGAGACATCTCCATACTCTCTGCTTTATTTCTAGGACTCATACTTGAGGATAGATTGAAATTAATAGGAAGTGGGGTAGATATTGATTTATAGTCTTACATCTTTGAAAACTAGACAGTTTGTATTATTCATCAGTTTGATGATAGGTTGATCATACGAGTCAAACATACTTTGATGTAGAAGCTCCACACGTTCAGTCCTCTCTATTTTGCAGCCTATTGTTATAAGTTGCAAAATAGAGTATTCAAAATATTGATGTGTTCAGTAACTGACATGGACTCTGCCATTCGAAGAGTATACAATCTTCTTTTTAAGAAGATTTTATTATACAAAGACTTAGCCTCCTGTCAGAGTATCCTATATTTCATTCGCCGTCTATTTTTTAGCTATACTAGACAATACTTGATCATCTAGTGTCAAGTGTAGATCAGCAACTGTGTTGCTGTCTATGTCATTTCACTTGCTGTCATTAGTAAAATCTGTGGGCATGCCTTCAATTGTAAATAAGCAATTGTATTTTCTCAATATCGCTCTTATTTTCAATTTTCACAATGAGAAATTAGTCCCATTGAATTTTTCAACGTCAAACTTTGTTATACTTGACATTGTTATTATAACACCCCTAAAGAAATTTCGCTAAGATTCAGACCCTTCTTATATATGTGTAGGATCGAACTCGACTATTATGAGGTATATGTATGAGTTAGGATGGGTCCCTAAGTAATTGAAGAGTATTAGAGGTGATGTGGGGTCACAAAGACCCCTAGGACCAAGCTAAGTCAAAGAATTCGTCGTGGCTAAGTTTTAGAACGAGTATAATGACCATATATTTTGAAATATGATGAGTTGGATGGTTCAAAACCTATTAGATTAAAGGTCTTTAAGTCTTCTTTCCAACGCCACCAAGATAGTAATTTTTGGAGTTTAGAGTCAAAAGTTATGACTATCCTAAGACGAACTAGCACGGCAGGAATTTCAGGCCTGGGTTGCAACTGCTGGAAATCTGGGCTTGGCGCCACAGTGGCATAACGTGCCACTATCGCGCCAGGAACAAGCCTCAGTAGTTTGGTCCCTGGCGCAGCGCGCCACTAGGAGATGTGCAGGGTTTTTAAGCCTATTTCCAAAACCCAGAAAATATAGGTTTGGTGTTGTAAGGGCGCGACACACCACTATCGCACCATAAAATAGCCTCAGTAGTTTGGTCCTTGGCGCGATATGCCACTAGCAGATGTGCAGGTTTTAAGCATATTCGACTTGGCGTCGTAGAGGCGCGACGCGCCACTATAGCGCCAGGAGCGTTTTAGCCTGTTTTTTAGATTTTTGGTGAAAGGGCAATTTGGGAATTTTCCCAAATTATATATGTATCTGCCTTGGGGCATTTTGGGACCATTTTCAGTCCCTCCCGCTCTCTAAAAGCCCTAACATTTCCCTCTCTTCTTCTTCTTGTTCTCTAAATCCTTCTCCAACAAAGAGTGCCTTCAAGAGCTTCAAGATTTAAGTTTCCCATTGAAGACCCAACATCAAGGTTTTTTTCAAAGTCTTCACTAAGGTATGTAAGGCTACTCAAAGCATGGGTTGAGTCCAGCCATGTGCCCTATACTTTCTTTGAGGTTAAATATCCATAAGAATAGAGTTTCTTAATAGGCTTATGCCCAAATGAGTCTTGTCATCTATTAATTTGATTCTTATTATGTTGATGTTGTTGAGCCAAGAAATTTCTAAAATCTTCATGTTAGCATGAGTCGATGAGGATGAGTTGTTAACATACTTTGTTGATTATGATAAATGTGTTAATTTTCTTAAATGTGTTATACGTCTTGAATTATTGATTTAAAACCTTGGAGTTGTGATAAGTCCTTAGGATGTGATAAATGAGAAGAGGAATGGTTGGATATGTTTGTAGGTTGTTATAAATGCCTATCTAAGTTACACTTGATTGAGTTGAATTGAGGATAGAGTCGATGAGTTGGCAAGGTTCTAAATGAGACTAGCCGTGATGATTTGTTGAGTTGATTGGATGGAGTTTTATGAACAGGGAGTCATAGGAGGAGTATCGAACACCGAGTTGGGTAAGAGTATAGTCCTACTCAAACCCCATAAACTACGCCACCAACGTAGGTAGGGATGGAACCGTTAAAGTCGGACGCTTCCCGTGGGATCGAACCGTTAAAGTCGGATGTTTTCTATTCTATTGTCCTGAAATAATAGGACTTGTCTGATCGATGAAATCCATGATTGGTGACTCGTTCATACACTAGATAGGTAGGAACGGATGTGGAAACAACGTCGGCTTGTTGTACTATCACTGGCTCATAAGTGATGGTTGTCGGATAAGAGAAACTCCCATATAGGTCTTGATAGTACTCTGAGTCAGATTGAGTTGAGAGGCAGGAGATTTGGTCCTGTTTAAAACTATTTCTCGTTAGACTTAGGACACTTGATTGAGTTGTTTTCTTCTTTCTGAGTTGAGATTTCCGAGTTGGTTGACCCTTTTCTGATGTTGTATTATTCAGCCATTTTACATACTCGTACATTCCATGTACTGACGTCATTTGGCCTGCATCATTTTATGATGCAGAAACAGGTACTAGATATCATCAACCGGCGCACCGTTGAGGATCTACTCACTCCCAGCTAGTTGGTGAGTCCTCCTAGTTTCTAGAGGATGCCAAGATCTTCTTTACATCTTTGTGTTGTTTTCTTTATTTTGACGGTTGGTAGCCATGGGCTTGTCATTGGCACCTCCTAGATTGTTGATAGAGGCTTAATAGACCAGAGTGTGGGAATGTTGGATTGTTATTTCGAATAAGTTTTATTATACTTGTCTGTCGATTTGATAGTGTTTGGCCTTCGGCCCCTATAATACGAACAGCATGCCTATTATTGAGTCTTTCGCCGAGAGAATGTGAACGAATGAAAGTGTGACTGGACCAGGTGGTTCGCTTGAAGGCTAGAAATGGCTTTCGAGTGCCGGTCGCGCCTAGGGTACCCTCCCGGGGCATGACAGTTATTTGCTTCACACCCTTCTAGATTGTTTCTGAATATTTTTGTGAACAATCGTGACAAACTGTACCGTCATCGAATTTTACTATTCATAAAAATTTACTATTCACAGATAGTACCTTTGCATAAAACAGAAAGCATACCCAAGGGCCCTGATACCACTGTTAGGGGGAGGAAGCACCACAACTAAAGTTTGATATGATAATAAATAATGAAAATAAATTGGACACGAGAATTTTACGCGGAACCCCCTCAAACAGATTGAGGAAAAATACTATGGGGTAGAAGGATTTTTCTATGATAATATGGGAATACACTACTCTCAAATACAAGGAGAAAACAACAATAAACATTTCTCTCTTGTAAAAGGAATAACTCACCAAAGAAGATACTCAAAACTACAATATTTATCTTGGTGTATAACTCTCTTTGTGTTCTGAATCTTTTGGATTGTATTTTTGTGGGATGATCTAAATGAGGGAAAGAGGCCATCTATTTATAGAAAATTGGAAACACGTAAAATACGCATTTTCGTGTAAAATACGCGTTTTCTTCTTGAACGATGAATGTGCACCTCCCTTTTTTACTTTCTTGAAGTTATGACACCCTCCAGTAATCTTTGGGACTCAGAAAGTTGACACAGCTGTCGGACCATGTGAGTTCGTATGGGTAATTGGACTGATCGGTTAAAGAACATCTGAGCCATTTTCGAGCTTTTGAAGAATTGATTCATTGTGACTGCTGCAGCCTAATTAAAACTATGGAAATATTATCTGTACTATAGGATTAGTAATATGTAGATTTGGATTTACAGCTCCTATATATATATATATGTAGAAAGACCAAAACTTGGAAATATTTTCTGCTTCAGTTTACTGTTGCATTAATTGAAGAATGAATTTCACCTGCTACCTCGAAGCATAGCCAACAAAACTTAAAATGCTACCAATTCTAATTTCATCAGCAAATAATTGTTTTAAATTTTCTTTAAAATATTTTTTTTCATTTGAAAAATGCCCTTAATTAGCTAATCTCATATAAGTCATAATACTAACATTTCCAAGAATTTTTAATTATATGGCCCTTGATTTCATTAATAAACACTTAGCTTTTACTTTGTTGAACTAAACTTACTAGATTATTTTTCCGTAAGGAAAACAATTACTCAACTTTACCTAAGTATAAATGTATAATGAAAGTCACTAAGCTAACTTTTGTGACTAAAAAAGACGTTCAATTTTGTCGAACTATCACATAAAATCATTAGAAATAAACAGAAAGAGATATTTTCATTGATACTAATTGAATAACTTTTTTGTTACAAGAAAATTATTTAGTGACTTGATGTGCTCTTAAGCAAAGCTGAATGATTACCGTGTTATAAATTTTAACGTTCTGTAACAATTGAGCAAGGTTTGAGTGATTTTTATGTTTCAGATTTTTTTTTGGTAACTTTGGTACAATAAAATAAAAATTGAGCGACCATTTATGAAATCAACCCAGGAACTATCATAAAACTTTATTTCTTTTCGAGTAACTGGTATGATAGGTATATGGTCATCAAGATTTACCTAATTTTCTAAATACATTAGTAAATCCTAGTAATTAATCCATTAAAATAAAAGGAGTCACTTCTCCAACTTGGATTTAGCACCGTTAAAAATCGAATCGAAACCGATAAATCAAATCGGAAAAAAATTATTGGTTTATCGGTAATGGGTTATTGGTTTAGAGGTTTCGGTAATAGTTTTAATTTTTCTTATTGTCGAGTTATTGGTTCTTAACAGTTTAAGATTTTTTCTTAATGGGTTAACCGATAACCCGATAGTAACTTAATAATTTATATTTATTACCATTCAGTATATAAAGTCCTTCCCTTAGGGTTTAATTTTCGTACTTTTATTTTTTGATGTCTCAAACTCTTGGTTATTATATAATGTTTTAAATTTTGTTTTGAACAAATCACAATTTATCAACTCATGTACATGGTTCATTTGGTTTGTCACCTTGTTTCTAAGTGATTTTAAATGTTTTTTTTTGTATCAAATCTCAACGGTTAAACTGATAATCGAACCGATAATGATCAATAATCGATAATCGATAAACCAATATCTCAATGGTTCTATAGCAATTTGACATGTCTATAAACCGATAATCGATAAGTCAAACTGATAAACTTCAAAATTGAACCGAACCGACCGATACGCAACCCTATTTGGATTCAGAACATCGTTTGATATTGCTTTCACAAAAGTTGTAATGTTTCTCATGAAATTCCTAGTAAATGCATTCAATAATTTAATCAACTTTAAAAATCAGATTTTTCTAAATTATAGGGAAGCATGGCATATATTGAATAGCATCTGCACGTCGACTAGTTAGCTTTATTGCCCAACTAATTCTGGCTGCCTAACAAATAAATTATATTCAGCTTTTATGGGTGTCATTCGATTTAATTAGAATGACTTGTTTTGGCACTTACACTATATAATCCTATTTAATTTATTTTCTCATATACAGTTTCAGTACAAAGTTTTTATAATAAGTACATTCTCTGTTTCAAAATAAGTGTTATCTTAGTGCTTTTATTAAAAAAATAATAGATATAATATATAGTTTACTAAATTACTCATATTTAATAAATGTCTCTTGAAAATTGAACAATATTAAAAAGATGAAAAGTATAAGAGTATGGTTAGAAAAATATACAAAATTTTTGTCTTGAATTCTTACATTTTGGATTAAATTTTTTCGCTAAGATGACACTTATTTTGATACGGAAGAAATAGTGGGTTGGATTCACTGTTTATGTTTTCTATTTGGTATACATAAATTTTACATAATCATACACATATTATACATATATTATACATCTACCAGTTATTTTTAGTCTAAGCGATTCGATGAGCTGTATTTAAGTTAATTCTTTTGATATTTATTTTGATAGGGTAATATATACTGGTGTGAATAGTTATAACATATAATCCACTTATTTTCAATGCATATTTATAAAATCAGCATATTTAATTAATCCGTATTTAATGAGTTAAATCATGAGGAACTTTTAAAAATAGCAAAGATTTAAAACATAGTTAGATTCCTTAGCTATAGTTTGCCTAATTATGTTCATAGCTATAGTTTCAGTTGTTATGCCAATTTTCATTTGTATATCTTGCTGCATCATACAAATTGATTTTTTTTGGTTGATATATCTCGCTGCATTATATAAATTGGGCTTTCAAAAAGATTGAATATACAAATACAAATTTACTTTAGAGATTTGTATATGAGCCCCTAAATTCGCTTGGTATACAAATACAAATATTTAGAGATTTGTATATGAGCCTCCACAGATTTGCCCACAAATTTGTATATGAACCTCCACAGATTTGTATATAAGCACCGAAATATACAAATACAAAAGAAAATACAAATTTGCTTTGAAGATTTGTATATGAACCCTAAATTCACTTTTAGATTTTTATATGAGCCCCATATTTATATAATAGCAAATTTCATTAAATTTTAATTGTGATTCATAATTATGTAAAATTATAGCTATATTAAATAATACACTAATAATATTTACCAATTCACAAAATTTTTCCTTAAATTGTTTATATTTTAATTAGGCAAATATAAATCTCAGTTTACGCTAACACATAAAATTATGAATAAATATAGTAGATTTTTTTAGGAATCACATGGTGTAGAGGATTAATTACCATTTTCCCCAAAATCATGCTTTTCGAGTTTATCTGTAGGTATTTCAAATTATATACCAGATGAGTTAAATAGGCTAAATTTAGGCTAATTTTAATTATAAGCTTGAGCGAAATTCATATAATTGTATCTGTGTCAACGCACGTTTGTCTATCCCGGAAGAAATTTATGATATTATCTATCAACCAGATGTATCTCAAAGAAATCTGATAATTGATGAAAGCTGTCTGCCTTCACACATTCTTGCATGTCATTTTTTAGGTCATACTAAAAATAAAGCATTAATTAATCAAATTAAAATAGGGAATATGAGATGTGATCCCTATTTGACTTTGAGGTTCACAACACAAAAACGTTCTTGCACGCCAATCATATGCTAAAGAGGAATATTAGAATAAAAAATAATACTCTTAATTAGTTGGTTCCTATACCACAAATCCATATAAAGAACCACCCAAGGCCTATAAAATTTAAGGTAGACCGACAACTCACTTTTCCTAGTGAAAATGGTTGCCCCACGTCTTGCTTTGATTTCCAAGAAAACCATTAAACCATCATCTCCAACCCCATTGTCCCATAGAATTAAAAACCTTTCCATATTTGATCAACTTAATCCATGTTCATACATGGCATTTGCCATGTTCTACCCAAAGCAATATAATCCAACTCTCCCAGTTGAACCTACTCATATATCTACAATTCTTGAGAATTCCCTCTCAAGAGCTCTTACTTCTTACTATCCATTGGCTGGAACAATCAGGGACGATGATCTCCATGTCGAATGCAATGACGTGGGGGCCAAGTTTCTTGAAGCAAAAATAGATTGTCCAATGTCAGAAATATTTAATCATTATAGTACTGAGGCCGAAGATTTAGTTTTCCCAACAAACGTACCTTGGACCCCATCCAAAGAAAATTTGGTCGTGGCTCAACTTAACCATTTCAATTGCGGAGGGATAGCAATCAGTGCGTGTGTCTCGCACAAAATTGTTGATGGTTCAAGTATGATAAATTTTATTAATCACTGGTCAGCCATGGCACGTAATCCATGTGCCCCGGTATCATCTTTCCAGTTCATTGGAGGATCCATTTTTCCACCCGTAAGTATCCCTATAGCTGAGGCAATACTTAAAAGTAAAACAAGAGGAAACCATTGTTGCATATCAAATAAATACCTCTTCTCGCGGTCAAAAATAAATTCCCTCAAGGCTATGATTGCCGCAGAATCAAGAACACAGAGTAGTAGTACTATTGATCCTTCTTCTGTTGAAGCTGCAAGTGCATTTGTCTACAAGTGTATGGCATCCATTTCAACTAGGCCATCCGTATTCACTCAATCGGTCAATTTGCGATCAATTGTGAAAAAAATGTTGCCAGAAGAGTTCCAAGGTAATGCTAGTTTCCTCTTCATGGCACCACAGATTGCGGACCCCACAGAGATCAAATTGCACAAGTTGATTAGTGAAGTGAGGAAGGAAAAAGAAACGTATTTCAGCAGAGATTGGGAAACTAAAAATTTAGTCACAACATTGTTTGAAAAAGTTAAGTCGCTTCAGAATCAACTTGAAAAGGACGACGATGAGGTTGATGTGTACAAGTGTACAAGCTTGAGTAAATTCCCTTTCTGTGACATGGACTTTGGATGGGGGAGTCCTAGAAGAATGTGTTTAGGAAGTGTACCAATTAATAAGAAAATTTTCTTGATGGACAGCCAAAATGGGGATGGAATTGAAGTACTGGTGAGTTTGAAAGAGGAAGACATGTCTTCATTGGAAACTAATTCAAACTTGCTAGAATTTGCTTCTCCAAGTTTAGGTTTTTAATTAAAGTATATTATTAATTTAAGTTTCGATTGATTTTGAAGTCTACCTTATCAATAATTTCTGGGCTTATTGTTTTTAGGTTCATGTTAAGAAGATGAATAATATTACTTCCTCCATCCCATATTTGAAAGTGTAAAATAAATTTGCTTAGTTCAAAAAAAGTTTCTCAAAGGGTAAATTAATAAAATTGTCCTCCTTTTTGCTTCATACATAGCTTTTGAAACATAATACATCTCCTGGAAGAACAATGATACTTATTGCACTTATCTTTTCAGTGTAAAAATTAACGACTACCCAAAGCTTTTGCTTTCTCCCTCAAGATGAATTTTTGTACCTTGCCCGTTGAAGTTGTCGGAAATCTTCAAAGAGGACTGTTCGAGGCGCCATGTAATGTGGCAAATGATCCCTACAAAATTTAATTATTTCATTTGAAGTAATTTCTTCAAATCCTTCTTTCAGCTTCACGAATGCACAAGGTGTTTGTCCCCAATGGTCATCAGGTCGTGCGACTACTGCTGCTTCAGCAACTACTGAATGACTATATATAACTCCTTCCACCTCCAGTGCGCTTATATTTTCACCTCCAGAAATTATAATATCTTTCAACCGATCCTTTATTCTATTTACCCATCCGGATATTTCACCGCAAGATCACCAGTATGAAACCATCCACCTTTAAAAGCATCTTTGGTTGCTTTAACATCTTTCAAATATCCACTCATCACAGTATTCCCTCTGCACACATCACAGTATTCCATCACCTGGCACCTTTTCCATGGTCTCAGGGTCTCTAACGTCAACTTTTTCAATACAAAGATGTTGCACCCCTTGTCTTGCTTTAAGCGCGGCTCGTTCCTCAAGGGGCAAAGAATCCCACTCAGGCTTCCACAAGAAACTCGTAGCAGAACTGTAAGTCTCTGTTAGTCCATATCCATGGGATACTCCGAATCCGAGTTGCTCCATTTTGGAAAGAATTTGTGGAGGCGGTGGTGATCCGCCTGTCATTATCTCGACCTTATGTGGAAGTGGCTTCCTGTCATTTGGTGGAGAATTTGCTATCATACTCAAGACAGTTGGTACTGCACTCATATGCGTGACCTTGTGGAGTGAAATACTTTCAAATATATGTTTTGCAGTGACATGCCTAGGGCAAATGTTTGTTCCACCAATCGCAGCCATTCCCTAAATCATACACCATCCATTGCAGTGAAACATTGGAAGTGTCCAAAGGTAGGTAGGCGTCAGACCCATTCCATGAGTGAGAAAAGAAGCAATAACATTGAGATATGCACCTCTGTGACTGTACACAACCCCTTTGGATGATGACGTAGTGCCCGAAGTATAATTGATACTGATAGGGTCAACTTCATCCTTTGGCCAACGTATTGTGAAATTGCTATTCCCACTCGCTAAAAGATTTTCGTAATCGTGAATATTATATATCTCACGTATAGGAGGGACGGAATTCTCAGATTCAGGGATTAGCACAAGAATTGGTGGTTTAATTGTTTTCTCTTTTGAAAGAAGACAGAGTGCTTCTTGAGCAATTTGGAGCAATTGCTGATCAACAAAGATTATCTTGGCTTCTGAATGTTTCAGCAAGTCTGCTACCATTGATGAATCAAGACGAGTATTTAATGTACACAGAACTGCTTCGGCCATTGGTACTGCAAAATGCAGCTCCTGCATTGCTGGTACATTGAGAGCCAGAGTTGCAACCTGCAATAATTGTTCAAATCATGTTACTATCAAGAAAACAAAACAAATCGTATCTAAAAGTATATATAATTGACAAGGTGATCATTGAACTTGAAAAAAAAGTCTTAATTACCACATCTCCCCTTGAAATTCCTAGCTGAACCAAAGCAGAAGCAAGTTTTAGACACCTAGAATGTGTCTCTTCCGAAGTATACTTCACAGAAGATCCAAACACAACCGAAGTTGTATCGCGAAAAACATTAGCTGCTCTCTCCAAGAAACTTATTGGTGTCAATGGAACATAATTTGCGGGACTTGTAACGAGACTCTCCAGTAATCTTCGGGAGTCATCTGATTCAGTGTCACCACCAAGTTGGCACCGCTGCTGGACCCTGTGAGCGCGTGCGTGTAATTGAACTGATCGGTTGAGGTCATTAAAGGACCTCAGTGCCACTTTTGAGCTCGTCAACAATATAATCATGGAGAAGCCTAAAACTATGGATTTACAACTCATTTTTATGTCGAGACTAAATTGACTATGGAAGCAATTCAATTTACTGTTGCATTAATTGAAGAATGAATTTCGTCTGCGAGACTGGTCCACCCCAAGGTGCTACCTGGTAGCATAGCCAACAAAAATTAAAATGCTAGCAGTTCCAATTCCATCAATGAGTTTTAAAAACTGAATAGCGTCTGCAGTAGCCGCTTAGGGAGATCTAAACAATAATTTTATCCAGCTTTATGGGCGTCATTAAATTTATAACTCCATTATTTTAGTTTAAGCCTATGAATATTTTCATTCCCTGTTCCGCCAGCATGGTGCAAACTTTTCTCATTATTTTTATCTGTGTCCGTTCATTCTATCCAGTTAGGTGGCCGATCTGTTAATCATTTTATTTACATGAAAATCACTAATTGTTTTTTTGGCAATTAATTGAAGTTAACTTGAACTTAAATTGTCACCCACTTTTCAACCCTGCTTAAGAAAAGGTTTAAAGAGTTTTAACATATGAAGTGACGTTTTGAGGAGGAATCATCAACTTACACAAATCTCACTAGTTTAGGGTCTAATTACATGTCTTTCCATGATTTTTTCAAATTACCATTCGTACCAAATTTTGGTCCCAGATGCATGTATCTCGTATACATGAGGTCAAAATTAGATATACACATGTATATATAATATACCGGATTAATATTAAAATAAATATTTATAAATACCGACATCGAGAAGTCAATATTATTTTTAAAAAATAATTATTAAAATAAAAAATGTATAATGAATACCTACTTTAAGATGTCGATTTTGTAATAAATAAATATTTTAATCATGTATAAATAGTATAATTTTCCAGAGAAGAGGGCTCGGATGACCCCCATATCAGAAGGTGGCTCAGTCCCTTCTTGGATTGATCGTTGTTTCTTAATTAAAAATGTATTTCATATACGAACCATTAATATATAAGACTTGGTTTGTTACATTATTTGACGAGTATATATAATCTCTTAAAACCAACGTATCCCATACATCTTTAATGGATTATTGCTTACCTTTCGTCTAAGACATCAGTACTACACGAAACATCCATTCAAGTTCGGATGTACAAATCTAGATAGAACTTGCTTTGTTACAATACTTCACGAGTATATATGTATTGTAACATATATATATATATATATATATATATATATATATATATATATATATGTTACACTACTCGACAAGTATAAACTCCTAAAATCAATGTATTGCATACGTCTTTGATGAATTATCATTTACCTTTTAACTACAACGTGATCACTACACAAGACATCCTTTCTAATTCGACGAATATATATTGATAGAACTTACCTCCTAAAATCAATGAATTATCCGTGTTTTGTTTTCTATATCATTAAACGAGACAACACAATCAATATTCAATGAATCATTAATAATATATATATAACGTGATTTTTATGATATTTATACGAGTATCACCTCGCATTTCATAGTAAGATAGATTATCGAATAGCCCTTAACCACGAGAGTTAAGTTCACAGACTGAAATAATTTGTTATATTACTCTAGGAATAAATATAATTACCTCCTAATTAATATCAACGTTTTTCTATACTTCGAATATAATTTATCGGTGTTTCTTTGTCTAATCCATGAATTCTAATTTTTTAAAATAAACTATACAAAGTTGTTACACTTTCAAAAAGAATTAATTATAACTTAAAATGAAAACATTAGTGTTACATACAATAGGAAAGATTTGCTAATATAAATATTTTTTAAACACCGATCTCTGGATATCGATTTTATTAAAAATAAATATATGACAAACTATCGGTCTGCGAAAGTCGGTATTAAATAAAATTTTAATAAAAGTAAAATTAATCACGTTAAATGAAATAATACCTACCTTGGAGATCGGTATTTTATATTGTTTTTATTTTTTATTTAACATAAAACTATCATCTGGAGGACGATTTATTTAAAATTAATTAAAAATATCATTAAAGTACACTATATTCTTAATTCAGATAAAATTAAATTGTATTCTTAATTTTATAATTTATTACCGACCAACGGAGTTCGATTTAAATAATTAAAAAAATACCTAACTTCTGATGGTCATTATATGAATATTTTAATAAAAAGAAAATTAATTATGTACAATTTAATTTTACCAACCTCCAGAGGTTGGTTTTATAATTATTTTTTTTAAAATTTTACACATAATCGTCCTCCAAAGGATGGTTTAATTAAAATTTATTTAAAAGATTTCTTTTTTATATTCTTTTATATGTAATTGAGATGATGTAATGACCCTTAGGTCATTTCCCCTATTTTTCAATTTTTTCAGCATTTAGAGTTTTTCTGCAGCGATCTCAAGTCATTCATGACTTGCTGGAACTGACAGTTTGGTCATTTGGTCATTTGTTTGTTTTTATGCCTATTTTTGTGCTTTGGAGCTCTTAGAGTACGAATGGTTGACTTCTGTCACGACCCAAGCCTAGGGCCTAGACGTGACATGGCGAATGAGGAACCCGAAAGTACCTCAAACAAGCCTCTTAGCATTCTTTTAGCCTTTCATAGGTAATGATGATAAATAAACAAGCGGAAATCATAATAAATCTTCAACTTACATATGTCCAACAATACCTCTAACTATTAGATTTAATGGGGCTAAGACAAGTTCCTAGCTCACCCTCAATCATAATAGAAGAAATGCCATAATAAAATATCTTAACATATCATAAGCTAGAAAGATAAAGGAGTATTGTTCCCGGAACATGGGAACTCACCAAAAGTAGTCTTCAATGGAATATCAACTAGCCACGTGGAGGAGAACGAGGAGGAGCACCGATCCCTACATGGTGATATCATGTAGGCAAAAGAGTATGCGTTAGTACTTTGAATGTACTAAGTATGTAAGGATGCATGAACATTGAGAAAATATTATAACATTTATGTAATATGGAACATAATGTAATACATGCATAATAAATCATATGGATATCCTTTAAAACATTCATTTTGTGGGAAGCTAACCATAACCGACATTTAAGACCATGCGAGCTATTACATGGAATCCAACATAACCCCCTACGTTGGCCGGGGAGACTACTTGCCAGGTAGAACTCCGTCAACTTCATTCATTTCTTTAACTTTAACTTTAAGGGCTATTTATGGATCCATTAGCCTAAGCCTACAAGGGCTCCTATGTTGGCACATAGTTAATGAGACAAGGAGTTGCTACTAGGATTCCCTTACCGAATCCCACCTCAATGCCTCATTCGGTGCTAAGTCAATCCCACGGAGTAGTTTAATACTTCAAAATATTCATAGCATATAACTTGAGAATTCAAACATCATATTTGGTAGAATAGCTCATTAAAACATTTGATAATTCAAATATGCAAGAATTGTCCTTATTGCATAAAGAATCCATCATTCATATCATTTCATCATTCTTTCATTTCATAAGACTCCCTTTTTGATCATGGATATTGCTTTCATAAACATTTATTTGGAGTCAAAGCTTTCAAGTCAAACTTTATTAAAAACATAGTAAAACTAGGTGGGTTCAAATCACTTCAACTTGCAAATATGTATGTAAATAAATATTCATAAATACTTTGAAATCCATTCATTAAAAATTATGCTTTAAACAACCCACCATGAATTTCAAGAACTTTTAAATAGATAAATAGAGAAATTACTTGTAAACCATCAATTCATACATATAAAATTATGTTGTATCAAAATAGACCAATAATCATTAGCTTAACCATGATTCATACTATTAAGTAAAAATAAAAATTACCATAACAAAAATATTACTGGAAATCAAGAGACTTAATTGAAAGAGTTTTTGGACTATATGGATGGAAGAATTCATGGATAAACACCACATAACTTAGAGTAAAGCTTAAAGAAAATAAATATAATTTATCATATAATCAAAATAATTTAGACATGAGAGTGGAAGGAATACTCTCATTGAAACCTTACATACCTGGAAACCGAAGCTTTAGTTGGTACCGGAAGACTTAATGACCACTCTTGAGTCCTAGCTTTTCTCCTTGCCGGAACGTTTTGTGTACTACCCGGAATATATGAATTACCGAAATAGTATTTCTTCACTACTAAGAACTAAAACTATATTTGAGAATGTGTAAAGAAGTGTATAGAGAGAAGATTTGCTTGAGAAAGCTTGATGAATAAAATGAGGAAATAAGGTGGGTATTTATAGGTGGGAAAGATGACCTAACAATAAATAAAATAATTATAAATAAAAATCTGAAAATTTAGTGGAATATATTGATGTAATGGATGATGTTAAATGGAGGACAATTTATGTCATGAGTGATGTCAAATGTATCTAGATCTTTCTATGGTAGGTGAAATGAGTTATCTTTGACATAATACTCTTTTTGGGAGCTGCGTTTGAATAAGATAAATTCCTTATTAGGATTTGGTGTCTTCATAAGAATTATAGATATGGAAGTCTAGTTTCATATCGTTCAAGAATCAACCAATTTGAATAAACCTACAGTGAGATATGATTTTTCTTCTATAAACACTCATTTCCGTAACAGCATCCTACCTTACAAAAATTAATTTATTTGACCTACTTAACCTCCGAATCTTAAAATATGGTCTTCATAAAGGTTGTAGGTAATGATCTTGTGGTTACCCAGAAATTTGAATCACTCAATTTGGATATTCCTATGAAAAGTTATGACCAAAATACAGAGGCTGTATCATGTTTAGGCAAAAATTGAAACATCGTATACAACGTTTTTAGGGGATGTTACATTATCTCCCCCTTGGGAACATTCGTCCTCGAATGAGAAAAGACTTAGTTTGAGTAGAGTAGAGTGTTAACAAACAACCTATCATTAATGCAACAGTGTAATTTAAAATATCATTTAAAATATATTTCATAATTTTGCAAGCATATGACAAGAAAAATTGAGATGTAAGGATTTCAAGTAATTGAGCAAGGACAACTTAATACCTTAGGTTTGGGTAGAGGGGAAAAGATGAGGGTATCTCTTAATCATATCCGCTTCCGCTTCCCATGTTGCACTTTCTATTTGTTGATTCCTCCAAAGGACTTTAACAGATGCAATTTCTTTGTTCCTCAATCTCTTAACTTGCTGGTCCAAAATTTCCACAGGAACTTCTTCATAGGTCAAGTTTTCTTCAATATTCACTACTCCCATAGGTACAATGGAACTAGGATCACCCACATGTTTTTTCAACATAGACACGTGAAACACCGGATGAACCATGGCCATTTCCAATGGTAATTCCAACTCATATGCAACCTTACCAACACGTCTCACGATTCTATAAGGCCCTACATATCTAGGGCTCAATTTCCCTTTCTTACCAAATCGAACCACACCTTTCATGGGTGAAACCTTCAGATACACCCAATCATCCACATTAAACTCAAGATCCCTTCTCCTAGTGTCAGAATAGGACTTTTGACGACTTTGAGCCGTCTTCAACCTTTCTCTAATGATCTTCACCTTCTCTAAAGCATCAAGTACCAAATCGGGGCCCAACAAGGTCATCTCACCTACTTCGAACCAACCTACCGATGATCTACATCGTCTCCCATACAAAGCCTCAAATGGTGCCATCTCAATACTTGAGTGGTAACTATTATTATAGGCAAACTCGATGAGAGGTAGATGATCATCCCAATTCCCTTTAAACTCCAACACACAAGCCCTTAACATATCCTCTAGTGTTTGAATCGTCCTTTCGGCTTGCCCATCCGTTTGAGGATGGAATGCTGTGCTCAACTTTACCTTAGTACCGAGGCCTTTTTGAAATGATCTCCAGAAGTGAGAAGTGAATTGGGTACCACGATCCGAAATAATGGATAATGGCACACCATGCAACCTCACCAACTCCCGAATATACAACTTGGCATAGTCTTCGGCACTATAGGAAGTTTTAACCGGTAGGAAGTGAGCTGACTTAGTCATTCTATCAACAATTACCCAAATTGAGTCATGACGCTTCCGGGTATGAGGCAGACCCACTACAAAATCCATATTCACATCTTCCCACTTCCAAGTTGGGATTTCAATGTCTTGGGCTAGGCCACCCGGCCTTTGATGTTCGGCCTTCACTTGTTGGCAATTCGTACATTCGGACACAAACCTTGCTATGTCCTTCTTCATGCCACCCCACCAATACAACTCCTTTAAGTCTCGGTACATTTTCGTTGAACCGGGATGAATGGAGTATGTAGAATTATGAGCCTCCATCATGATCAAACTCCTTAAGCCATCAACATTTGGAATACATATCCGACTTTGATAGTACAGTACCCCATCTCCCCCTTGGGAAAAGACCTCTATCTTCTTTTCCTTTACCAACTTCTTTAACTCGATAAACTTTGGGTCAAGATCTTGCTTGGATTTAACATCCACCACCAAAGAGGATGCAGACCTATTTTGAACAACCATACCCCCATCATTAGTACCACACAACTTCACCCCTAATCTAGCCAATCGGTGAACATCTTTCACCAACTCCCTCTTACTTTCATCCACATGGGCCATACTCCCCATAGACACTCTACTAAGTGCATCAGCAACCACATTAGCTTTACCCGGATGATAGTGCACACTCATGTCATAGTACTTAAGGAGTTCTAGCCACCTCCTTTGCCTTAGGTTAAGGTCCTTTTGGGTGAACACATACTGAAGACTCTTATGATCAGTATACACATCCACATGCACCCCATAGAGGTAATGCCTCCAAATCTTCAGAGCAAAAACAATGGCCGCCAATTCAAGGTCATGGGTAGGGTAGTTACGCTCATGCACCTTTAATTGCCTAGAAGCATAGGCTATGACCTTGCCGTTTTGCATTAAGACACAACCTAAACCAATCTTTGAAGCATCACAATAAACTACAAACCCCTCTAATCCTTCTGGGAGAGTTAAAATAGGAGCAGAGGTAAGTCGATCTTTTAAGGTCTGGAAACTCTTCTCACACTCATCTGTCCATATGAATTTTGATTTCTTTTGGGTCAATTTTGTCATAGGAGATGAGATGGAAGAAAAGCCTTTGACGAACCTTCTATAGTACCCGGCTAGACCTAAGAAGCTCCTAATGTCTGAAGGAGATAATGGTCTAGGCCAATTTTTGACTGCCTCTATTTTCTTAGGATCAACCTTGATTCCATCACCGGACACTACGTGACCAAGAAATGCTACCTCCTTTAACCAAAATTCACACTTACTAAATTTTGCAAATAATTGTCTATCCCTCAATGTTTGAAGCACAACTCTCAAGTGATTTTTATGTTCTTCCTCACCCCGAGCGTAAATTAAAATATCATCAATGAAGACTACTACAAAGGTATCAAGGTAAGGTTTGAACACCCTATTCATCAAGTCCATAAACACCGCCGGTGCATTCGTCAACCCAAAACTCATCACCACAAACTCATAGTGACCATACCTTATTCGGAAGGCTGTTTTGGGAATGTCACACTCCCTTACCCGTAGTTGGTGATAGCCGGACCGAAGGTCGATCTTGGAGAAGTGACTTGCCCCTTGCAATTGATCAAATAAGTCATCTATTCTAGGGAGTGGGTACTTGTTCTTAATGGTCATCTTATTTAATTGCCGGTAGTCTATGCACATTCGAAGTGACCCATCCTTCTTTCTTACAAATAGAACGGGAGCACCCCATGGCGAAATACTTGGTCTTATGAACCCCTTCTCTAACAAGTCCTTTAATTGTTCCTTCAGCTCTTTCAATTCTGCTGGGGCCATGCGGTAAGGAGGAATAGAGATAGGTTGGGTATCGGGGAGGATATCAATACCAAAATCAACTTCCCTTTCGGGAGGGACACCGGGAAGGTCATCAGGAAAGACATCGGGGAATTCATTGACTATAGGAACTGACTCAAGAGAAGGAATTTTGGAGTTGACATCCCTAACCCTCACAATATGGTAAATACATCCCTTAGAAATCATTTTGCGAGCCTTAAGATAAGAAATAAACTGACCCTTAACCACTGAATCACGACTCTGCCATTCAATAACAGGCTCATTTGGAAATTGGAACTTGACTCGACGATTCCTACAATCTATGGAAGCATAAGATGCATGTAACCAATCCATCCCAAGAATGACATCGAAATCTATCATATCAAGCTCAATGAGATCACAAGGAATAACTTTATGCAAGATAGACACAAGGCAACCCCTATAGACCTTTCTAGCAATAACTGACTCACCAACAGGGGTAGACACCAAATAAGGCTCTAATAACATTTCAGGTAAAACATCAAATATATTAGCAAGGAATGGAGTAACAAAAGATAAATTTGCACCCGGATCTAATAGTGCATACACATCAAAAGAAAAGACCTTTAACATACCGGTAATGACATTGGGTGCATCCTCAACCTCTTGTCTCCCATGCAAGGCGTAAAAGCGGTGGTGCGTTGGACACCTCCTTGGACTTGTTGACCATGAGCAATTTGGCCTTGAGTCCTACCACCACCATCTCTACAATCCTTAGCATGGTGGCCCAGCTTGCCACACTTAAAGCATGCATTGGAGCCGGCTAAGCATTCCCCTTTGTGAGTCCTTCCACACTTCTTGCAAGTGGGGAAAGTTTGAGTAGCAACATTCTCTCTTGGAATCATTGGTTTACCACTCTTGTCCTTGTTGAACCTTGGAGGAGGAGTATTGGTGGAACCTTGCCCCATAAATCATTGCCCACCTTGGCCTTTGCCATTGTTACCATAATCAGACCTTTGAGGGTTAAACCCTCCACCATCCACTCTAACCTTTTTGAACCCCCTTGATCTCTCTCTAAGCTTCTCTTCTTCAATTTGTTCTGCATAAGTCATTAACCGAGAGATATCCATCTCCTTGATCAACATGGCCGTTTTGCACTCCTTGGACACCAAGCTTGAGACACCGGAAATAAACTTGCTCATTCTAGCTCTTGGGTCAGAGACCATGAAGGGAGCATACTTTGACAACTTAGTGAATTTGAGAGCATACTCCCTCACACTCATACTTCCTTGACGGAGGTTGATGAACTCTTGGATTTTGGCCTCCCTTAGCTCCAATGGGAAGAAGCGGTCTAGGAAGGCACCTTTGAACTCTTCCCATCCTATCGACCCTATTTCTTCATCCCTCTCAAAAATCCATTGTTCGTACCACACTCGAGCCACACCTTTGAGTTGATAGGCCACTAGCTCGGCCTTCTCATTTGGTGGCACACCCATGATAGCCACAATCCGGTACACCTCATTAATGAACTCCATAGGGTCCTCATCTAGTTTAGAACCATCGAACTCGGGCGGATTCATCCTTTGGAAATCCCGAATCCTAGAGGCTGGATTTTGCATTTGGGGAGGAGGAACACCTAGATTCCCTTGGTTAGCTACGACTTGAGCTAACAAAGTAATAACACTGCGAAACTCGGCATGGGTTACCCCATCCTCATAATGTTGGGCATTAGGAATCGGAGGAGTTTGGTCCTCATCGTCAACCCTTGCTCTTTGAGGTGGTCTTCCACGAGTCATTATCTAGAGAACACAAAATGGGTCGTTAGTTAAAGGAAAGCTTAGGACACTCTAAGGCACGACATGAATTTGAAAGAAGTGAAAATTTTCCTAAACGCCTCATAGTCTCTTATTCATAATTGTGGCGCGCTTCACAACCATGAACAAGACCCTATTCAACGCGGTATGTTGGACTCCAAGGATCATTCAAAACCTCGGGCTCTGATACCAAGTTTGTCACGACCCAAGCCTAGGGCCTAGACGTGACATGGCGAATGAGGAACCCGAAAGTACCTCAAACAAGCCTCTTAGCATTCTTTTAGCCTTTCATAGGTAATGATGATAAATAAACAAGCGGAAATCATAATAAATCTTCAACTTACATATGTCCAACAATACCTCTAACTATTAGATTTAATGGGGCTAAGACAAGTTCCTAGCTCACCCTCAATCATAATAGAAGAAATGCCATAATAAAATATCTTAACATATCATAAGCTAGAAAGATAAAGGAGTATTGTTCCCGGAACATGGGAACTCACCAAAAGTAGTCTTCAATGGAATATCAACTAGCCACGTGGAGGAGAACGAGGAGGAGCACCGATCCCTACATGGTGATATCATGTAGGCAAAAGAGTATGCGTTAGTACTTTGAATGTACTAAGTATGTAAGGATGCATGAACATTGAGAAAATATTATAACATTTATGTAATATGGAACATAATGTAATACATGCATAATAAATCATATGGATATCCTTTAAAACATTCATTTTGTGGGAAGCTAACCATAACCGACATTTAAGACCATGCGAGCTATTACATGGAATCCAACATAACCCCCTACGTTGGCCGGGGAGACTACTTGCCAGGTAGAACTCCGTCAACTTCATTCATTTCTTTAACTTTAACTTTAAGGGCTATTTATGGATCCATTAGCCTAAGCCTACAAGGGCTCCTATGTTGGCACATAGTTAATGAGACAAGGAGTTGCTACTAGGATTCCCTTACCGAATCCCACCTCAATGCCTCATTCGGTGCTAAGTCAATCCCACGGAGTAGTTTAATACTTCAAAATATTCATAGCATATAACTTGAGAATTCAAACATCATATTTGGTAGAATAGCTCATTAAAACATTTGATAATTCAAATATGCAAGAATTGTCCTTATTGCATAAAGAATCCATCATTCATATCATTTCATCATTCTTTCATTTCATAAGACTCCCTTTTTGATCATGGATATTGCTTTCATAAACATTTATTTGGAGTCAAAGCTTTCAAGTCAAACTTTATTAAAAACATAGTAAAACTAGGTGGGTTCAAATCACTTCAACTTGCAAATATGTATGTAAATAAATATTCATAAATACTTTGAAATCCATTCATTAAAAATTATGCTTTAAACAACCCACCATGAATTTCAAGAACTTTTAAATAGATAAATAGAGAAATTACTTGTAAACCATCAATTCATACATATAAAATTATGTTGTATCAAAATAGACCAATAATCATTAGCTTAACCATGATTCATACTATTAAGTAAAAATAAAAATTACCATAACAAAAATATTACTGGAAATCAAGAGACTTAATTGAAAGAGTTTTTGGACTATATGGATGGAAGAATTCATGGATAAACACCACATAACTTAGAGTAAAGCTTAAAGAAAATAAATATAATTTATCATATAATCAAAATAATTTAGACATGAGAGTGGAAGGAATACTCTCATTGAAACCTTACATACCTGGAAACCGAAGCTTTAGTTGGTACCGGAAGACTTAATGACCACTCTTGAGTCCTAGCTTTTCTCCTTGCCGGAACGTTTTGTGTACTA
Source organism: Solanum dulcamara (assembly GCF_947179165.1). Lineage (NCBI taxonomy): Eukaryota > Viridiplantae > Streptophyta > Magnoliopsida > Solanales > Solanaceae > Solanum > Solanum dulcamara. The sequence goes on from NC_077242.1 coordinate 14,653,217, forward strand.
CCCGGAATATATGAATTACCGAAATAGTATTTCTTCACTACTAAGAACTAAAACTATATTTGAGAATGTGTAAAGAAGTGTATAGAGAGAAGATTTGCTTGAGAAAGCTTGATGAATAAAATGAGGAAATAAGGTGGGTATTTATAGGTGGGAAAGATGACCTAACAATAAATAAAATAATTATAAATAAAAATCTGAAAATTTAGTGGAATATATTGATGTAATGGATGATGTTAAATGGAGGACAATTTATGTCATGAGTGATGTCAAATGTATCTAGATCTTTCTATGGTAGGTGAAATGAGTTATCTTTGACAGAATACTCTTTTTGGGAGCTGCGTTTGAATAAGATAAATTCCTTATTAGGATTTGGTGTCTTCATAAGAATTATAGATATGGAAGTCTAGTTTCATATCGTTCAAGAATCAACCAATTTGAATAAACCTACAGTGAGATATGATTTTTCTTCTATAAACACTCATTTCCGTAACAGCATCCTACCTTACAAAAATTAATTTATTTGACCTACTTAACCTCCGAATCTTAAAATATGGTCTTCATAAAGGTTGTAGGTAATGATCTTGTGGTTACCCAGAAATTTGAATCACTCAATTTGGATATTCCTATGAAAAGTTATGACCAAAATACAGAGGCTGTATCATGTTTAGGCAAAAATTGAAACATCGTATACAACGTTTTTAGGGGATGTTACAACTTCGGTCAAAACTCTAAGAGGGTGAAGTTAGAATGGAATTTTGACAGTTCCATCAGCTCCAGAAGGGTCATTTTAGTCTAGTGGCATGGTCGGCTCGAATCCTGAGGCTTTCGGTGTGAGTTTGTGCCATTAGGTGTTTTAACTTTTAAGTTTTGTCCTAAGTTTGACCTTGATCAACATTTTTGGTAAACGTGCTCAAATGAGAATTCCATCAACACAGTTAGTTCTGAAATATCGAGTTTGGTCTAGAATGACATTTCTTGCGATTCCCATGGCTTTCAGATTCATTCATGTCATGCTTCGAGACCTCACCCTAGATGTGACATGGCACTCGGAACCCTATAGGGCCTGAGAGCACAAACCAATCTTTTTAACCCGGATAATTTATACAAATGGCAATTTAAATACCAATATGGAAGATAAGTCCAATTTCAATTAATATTTAAAGAATCCAAAGAGGAAAACCAACTTGACTCTTGATAAGAAAATCAAATTTAACTAACCATAGGTCACAAAACCTCTACTAATAGAATAGCAAAGTCTACATCGGGACATAGCCCCTGACATAACATGAAAACCAACAGAAATACTAATAAAAGAAAAATTTGCTTTCCGCAAGATGGAAAGCTCACCATAATGCTAACTGCTGTCCCTAAAAGATCTACTGCTGTCCAGAACTGCGAACCTGTGTCTGTGATACTATATCATGAAACGATATAACATCCTAGGAAGGTCAGTATGGCGAGTACTGGCATGCCATTCAGGGAAAAGGACAAAACAATATACATACATATATAATATAGCCATAAAGGAAACACGAAAATCATAAGTGCAAACCCTAAAACATTTAGACATAAACCTTTTGAAAGTTATTAATCCCGAGTAAGGTAGTGTTCATTGACATATGCAACCCACAGACTATATGAATCTGGCCTCCACCCGACCGAGGGCACCAATTCATGTATGCCATATGAATTGAGAAAGATAAGAATCTGGCGAACAAAACTCTCCCAAATAAAGACTGTAGAGGTTGCTCCGATTAACAACCTATAACGGTCAGCCATATCTCAGGACAAGGACCTCCCATGCCCGCAAATGCGGTTTCGGGTGATGATTCACGAGGACTGTACACCTTCTCGAAGATGCTACAGAACTCTCTTTAAGCCCTATTAAAAATTTACAAGTTTTCCCTTATTAAGAGTTATCCGAATTAGGCATATTTCCATTGGTATCTTCATACCAAGACTTGCAAGCCATTGTAACCATGCCAAAATGTAAACTTAACCCTTTAAAAACTCTTAACCAGTCCCTTGAAAATCAAAGACTCATTTATGATAAAACATTCCATTCAATGCCATCATTCAAGTCTTTTCGAGTTATAAAACAATATATAAAATGCAATATCATTAACATTTAAGCGGGACAGAAAATTACCCTTTTGTTCATCACTTTAAACCAAAGCTTTTGAAAGACTCACAAATTCTCAAATCTGTTATGTATACCAAAAAACTCTTTTCAAGATCATATGAGCCAATTCACACATTAAAAACTAAAACAACCCAAGTTCTGAAGTCATAATAAAGTAATTTGAATACAATTGACCAGAGAAAAACCTTTGTAATCAACTTTCATGAAAGCATCTCTCAACCCTAACATCAATTCATAATTTAGAAAATACGAATAATAGAATATGAATATTGTATGAGTAGTTTGAAGTAGAATATTCAGACATACTTTTTGACGAAGAACTTAAGAAAGGGACCTTGAGAATTAAGCCTTGATCTTGCTTCTTGAAGTGTTGGGGAATTGAATTTGGATTTTGGGGGAAGTTAATAGTCATGCGTTAGGTTTATGGGATGAGGAAAAGACAAAAATACCCCTCCTAAAATGTCAAAAGAAGAGAAGACTTAAATAATTTTGGAGAATGTGCACGGTCGCGCAGCTGGAGCCTAGGTCGCGCGACACTTTACGCAACCTTAACAATAACACTGCCTTTGCCCCGCAATCGCGCAACTAATGTCCTCTTCGCACAGCGGATTGCGCAGACTTCGTGTACTCAATAAAATGGCCATAACTTTTAGGACATAACTTGGATTGACAAACGGTGGAGGGTGTTAGAAAGAATACTTCAAGACCTTACATTAGGTTGGTATTAAGCCACAAAACACTTCATTTTCTAGGAGTCCCTTATGCCTTTAATTCTTATTCAAAGATCTTTCCACAGTAAGGAATTGCTTTTAATATCTAAGCAATATTAGATATCACCAGGTTTGGGGTCTATAAACGTTTAAAGAATGGATTGGATCATGGTTTTAAAATTTGGGGCGTTACAATAACCACCACCCCCTTTGAATAATTCGTCCTCGAATGAGAAGTTATGACATATTTAGCACGATGTGAGGAATGTACACTACCAAATGAACCCATGTTAAGACCTTAAACGCCAAGTACCATTCTTTTAACACCACCAACCCAACATAACACCTAAGAACCCAACCATTTTAGAGATGTATTTAAGAATAGGCATGAAAATAATGATACACATTAATATAAGATAAGAGTAGGATTGGTATCTTTGTTAACATCTTCTGTACAAGTGAACAAAAAGAGGGTACCTCAACTTCATGTATTCTTTGGATTCCCAAGTAGCTTCCTCTATCCTTTAATTCCTCTATAATACTTTCACTAAAGTTATCTCCTTAGTCCTCAACTTTCAAACTTGGAGATTTAGGATTTCAATAGGTACATCCTCATAAGACAAAGAGTTCTTCACACTAATCTTTTGAATGGTAACCACAAGAGAATTATTACCCACATACTTTTTGAGCATGGATACATAAAATATGGGATGGAACGACACCAAACTCGTGGGTAAGTCCAATTCATATGCAACATTGCCAATCCTCCTAACGATTTGATAGGGGCCAATGTATCGAGGGATAAGTTTTCCTTTCTTCCCAAATCTTATCACTCCTTTCACAGGAGAGACCTTTAGGAATACCCAATCTTCCACCTTGAATTCTAACTTCCTCCATCTCACATCAACATAAGACTTTTGGTGGCTTTGAGCGGTCTTCAACCTCTCGAATCATCTTAACCTTCTCTATCACTTGGTGAACCAAATCAAGACCCAACAACCTTGCCTCACCTACCTCATACCACCTAATAGGAGAAAAACACCTCCTCCCATATAATGCTTCATAAGGAGCCATTTGGATGCTAGAGTGGTAGCTATTGTTATAAGTGAATTCAATGAGAGGTAAGTGATCTACCCAGCTCTTTTAAACATTAATGACACACACCCTCAACATATCCTCTAATGTTTGAATAGTTTTCTCTGCTTCCCGTTTGTTTGAGGTGAAAAATGGTACTAAGATTTATTTGTATGCCCAAACCTTTCTGAAATAACCTCCAAAACTGAGAGGAGAATTGCGTAACTTGACAATTTCCTGGATGTACAACCTCACATAGTCCTCTACAGAGTAAGTAGTTCTCACTAGCAAGAAATGAGAAACTTAGTCATTCTGTCATGATCACCCAAATAGAATCATACTGATTACGATTACACCAGAGGCCTGTAATAAAGTCCATGATCACCATCTTCCACTTCAACACTGGAATAGCTATATTCTAAGAAGTACCACTGGTTTTAGATGCTCCACGTTCACTTGCTGACAATTAGAACACCTCGCAACAAACTCAGGAACCTCCCTCTTCATTTTGTTCCATCGATAAAATTCTTTTAGATCTTGATACATTTTTGTAGAACCTAGGTGAACAGAATATCTATAGACGTGTGCTTCCATCAAGATCCTCTCGCACAAACCATCAACATTAGGAATATTCAATCTTCCTTGATACCACAAAATACCATCGTCCCCTATCTCAAAAGCCATTACCTTTGCTTTCCAACATCCTCCTTAATTTGCATTAGTGTGGGATCATTAGCTTGATTTTCCTTAATCTTGACACCTAAAGATGATTTGGAAAAATCATGAACAATCCCCCTTCTTCAGAGTCTAGAAGTCGAACTCCTAGATTTGTAAGACGAGGAATGTCTTTCACCAACTCTCTTTTTTCTTCCTTGACATGTTAAAGGCTTCCCATAGACAATATGGTAAGAGAATCAACAACTATATTAGCCTTACCTGGGTGAGTATAAGCTCATGTTGTAGTCTTTCATTAACTCTAGTCAACTTCTTTGCCTAAGATTGAACTCCTTATGAACGAACACATATTACAAACTCTTGTGATCTATGAAGATATCCACATGCACTTCATACAAGTAGTGACACTAAATATTAAGTGCATAAATAATGGCCGCCAATTCAAAGTCATGGGTTGGATAATTTTGCTTGTGTTTCTTGAGTTGCCTAGAAGCAAAAGCCACGACCTTACCATGCTTCATAAGAACACACCCAATTCCCATTCTAGACGCATCGCAATAAACCACAAATCCATCAATACCTTCAGGTAGGGTGAAAACCAGAGCAGTAGTCAATCTTTCTTTTATTTTTTCAAAGATTCCATTACTAGTCTCAAACCATTGGAACTTTACCTTTTTCTAGATCAACTTTGTCAATGGTGCCTCTATAGATGAAAAACTCTCACAAACCTCCTATAATAACCTGCCAAACCCAAGAAACTCCTAATTTCCATTGGAATTATGGGTCTAGGCCATTTGTTCACCACCTCCACTTTTTGAGGATCTACTTTAATTCCATTAGTAGAAATGATATGACCAAGAAAAGCTACGGAGTTAGCCAAAACTCACGCTTAGAGAATTTTGGATATAATTCTCAGTCTTTGAGAGTCTGAAGCACAATTCGAACATGATCAACATGCTCCTCCTCTCTTTGGGAATAGATCAGGATTTCATCAATAAATACTATTACAAAAGTATCCAAATATGGCTTAAACACCCTATTCATAAGATCCATAAAAACCGTAGAAGCGATAGTAAGACAAAAGGACATGACCAAAAAATTAAAGTGACTATAAGGAGTTTGAAAAGTAGTCTTGGAAATATCATATCCTCTCACTTTCAATTAATGGTAACCCAAATAGGGATCTCTCTTAGACAAATACTTTTTACCTTGGAGCTAGTCAAAGAGATCATCAATTCGAGGAAGTGGGTACTTATTTTTCACCGTTACCTTATTCAATTGGTGATAATCTATACACATACTAAGAGACCCATCTTTCTTACGCACGAACGGTATTGGAGCACCCCAAGGTGACACACTGGGATGGATTAAACCTTTATCAAGGAGGTCTTTAGGTTAGTCCTTAAGTTCTCATAACTCCACAGGAGCCATTCTATAAGGTGGAATGGAGATCGGTTAAATGTCAGGCAAAAGATTGATCCGTAACTCTACTTCTCTATCAGGAGAAACTCTAGGAAGATTATTAGGAAAAACCTTGGGAAGCACATTAACTACAAAAACTAAATGAAGTGAGGGACTTTCGGCCTGAGAATTATTGACCCAGACAAGATGATACAGACATCCCTTGGAAATAAGTTTTTGGGCTCTAAGATAGGAAATAAACTTGCCCTTAGGCATCCCAGAGATACCTTCCCATTCTAACTCATGTTCATTTGGAAAATTGAAGGTAACCTTTCAGGTTCTACAGTCTAGAGAAACATAGCATGAGTGAAGCCAATCCATCACCAAATTTATATCAAAATCTATCATAGCAAGCTTTATTAAATCCACCACAATTTTCTTATTCAGAAAAACCACCATACAATTTTTATAGACCCTCCTAGCAATAATAGACTCGCCAATCGGACTGGAAATTGAGAAGGGTTCGGGAATACTTTCAAGACTGAACCTAAAATTCATAGCAATAAAAGGGGACACATATGAAATGGTAGAATCGAGTAAAATAGTACATAACAATTCTAAGAAAATACGTATAACATACCCATCACAATATCTGGTAAAGTCTCAGATTTCTAGTGAGTGGATAGTGCATAGAGACAGTTTCAACCTCCACCATTACCAAAACTAGTACCCTTTGATGTTGGGGCTGAAGAAATAGCTAGATCCTTTCCACCCCTAGATGTTCCCTTAGTAGAGGGACAATCCCTCATATAATAGCCTGTCTGTCCACATTTATAGCACGTGTTCCCACCCATATTACACTACCCTTGGTGCATCTTTCCACAAGTACAGTAAGGTGGATAAGATATAGACGACTGAGCCCTATTGCCTTGAGACTGATTTCCCTGCATCCTGCAATTCTAGTTGGACTAAGCTCTCTATTCAAATGTAGGCCATGGTGCAGGTGCACTAGCGGATGAATGAGCTGGTCCTAATATTTCCTTCGAGAGAACTTGTCCCTTCACCTACCATTGTCCCAATGTTGTGTCTCATGTTTGGGATGCCTAACCCTTTTACCTAGTTGCTCCTTATTAACTGCTCTTTTCTTTTTCTCCTCCTCAATTTGTTGTGCATACATAATTAATCTAGCTATATTCATGTCATTGTTAAGAAATATCGCTCTATATTCAAGAACTACCTCATCAGAAATTCTAGACACAAACTTTCTCATCTTAGACCTTATGTTAGATAGCAACTCTGGGGTGAACTTCAGACCATATTCCTTTACACTCATCTTTTCCTATTTCAGATTCATAAAATCATATGCTTTCGCCTCTCTCAATTCTTGAGGAAAGAAGTGATTAAGAAAATCCTTAGAAAAGTCTTCCCAAATAGTCGACTCAGTATCCTCACCCCAGATCTCCTCTCACTGACAATACCACTGATAATCTACACCTTTGAGTTGATAAGAAGCCAGCTCTACTCCTTCAGTCTCACTAACATGCAACACCCTAAAGATTTTCTCCATTTCCTTCACAAATTCTTAAGGATCCTCCTCAACCCTAATACCAGTAAAACTTTGAGGATTCAACCTCATAAACTGGCCTAACCGAGTCACATCTTTAGAAACCTGAGAACTAGAACTAGTAGCACTCGATCTATTTGCCTGAGATGTCACAATCTGGGCTAGCATCTGTATAATTTATCTGAACTCAGCATCAGTCACATCACCCTGAGGAGGTTGAGTTTGAGTAGGGCTAGACCTAGGATACCTCAGATGATTCACGGAGGTAGGTGGGATCCTAGCAAAAGTTGAGCCACCAACATGGACCCCACGATGAGTCTGTATATCATTAGTAGGGCGAGCCTCTTCAATATTTATCCCGATAAGGACTGGCGTTCCTTGATATAAAGTTTGATCCATAACTCTTCATAGAGGCATGGTCTGAAAATATATGAGAGGACTCGACATATGCAACCCATGGGCTATATAGATCTGGCCTCCACCCGACCGAGAGCCCCAATTCATGTATGCCGCATGAATCTATAAAGATTAGAATCTAGCGAACCAAACTCTCCTAAATAAAGACTTTAGAGTCTGCTACAATTAACAACCTACAACGGTCAGTAATATCTCAGGACAAGGACCTTTCATGCCGACAAATACGGTTTTGGGCGATGAGTCACAAGGACTGTACACTTTCTCGATGATGCTACCAAACTCTCATTAATCCCCACTAAAACATTTACTAGTTTTCACTTATTAAAAGTTATCTTAATTAGACAAATTTCCATTGGTATTGTCATACCAAGACTTGCAAGCCATTGTAACCATTCCAAAATATATACTTAACCATTTAAAAACTCTTAACCCGTCCTTTGAAAATCAAAAAACTCATTTATAATAAAACATTCCATCCAATGCCATCATCCTAGTCTTTCCAAGTTATAAAACAATATATAAAATGCAATATCATTAACATTTAATAGGGATAGGAAATTACTTTTCTATTCATCACTTTAAACCAAAGCTTTTGAAAGACTCACAAATTCTCTAATCTGTTATTTATACCGAAAAACACTTTTCAAGATTATATGAGTCAATTCATCCATTAAAAACTAAAAAACCCCAAGTTTTGAAGTCATAATAAAGTAACTTGAATACAGTTGACCAGAGAAAAATATTTGTAATGAACTTTCATGAAAGAATCTCTCAACCCTAACATCAATTCATAATTTAGAAAATAGGAATAATAGAATATGAACCTTGTATGAGTAGTTTAAACTAGGGAATGTTCAAACATAACCTTTTGACGAATAACTTAAGTTAGGGACCTTGAGAATTAAGCCTAGATCTTGCTTCTTGATGTGTTAGGGAAGAAGAGGAGAAAATTTTGTTGTAACTATCAAATCTCATTGAATTTGGATTTTGGGGGAAGTTAATAGTCATGGGTAAGGTTTATGGGATAAGGAAAATGTCACGACCCAACACCGTAGGCCATGACTGGTGTCCGATTTGGGCACCCATACATACCCTTAGTCCCACTTAGCGTGTTAGTAGAATAAACAAAAATAGAAATCAAAAAGGGGTCGCTAGAGAGCGCATGAGAATAGATATAGCACAAGAGGGCCGTTAAGGCCATCACGAAACACAAAGCCCAAAACATATATACATAACCCATATCACAAGTCTACAGATCTTTACAGAATGATAGCCTAGTCATATGACTGGACAGGGCCCCATCATACCCTTAACCAACATGTACAAATATACAACAGAAAAGTTAGTACCAAAATAGGGATCCGGACAAAAGAGCACTGCCAACCAATAGGGTGGATGTCCTAAGCGAGCGGATCAAAAAACCGAGCGTCTATACCTGCAAGCATGTAACGCAGCCCCCGAAGGAAGGGGGTCAGTACGGACAATGTACCGAGTATGTAAAACATGGACTGTAATAGGTAAATCCATTACCAAAATAGAAGGTGCAAAAATGAGAAAAATATCTAGAATATCAAAATGCTTTTCATAACCACATATAATGTATGTAGAAAAATATATGCCATATCCGGCCTTATTATGGGACTCGGTGAACAAATCGTGGTCGCCGCCCCATCACTGGTGCCACAGCACATTATAACTCCAGAGTAGGGAATATCTCTATGAAAAATCATATCATATCATATCAGATAGTCATATCAGATCATATCATATCATATGTGTACATGGCACATCATAACTCCACAAATCAAACCCATGTACAGGGCGTACCTGCCCCCTCACATTGGGGCACGACGAATGATGTAGAGAAGTACACATGATAAAAAAACCTGACTCAGGATCGGTGAAGGAAGCATTGAGGCATCCACGAGTGGAGTAGTGAAAAACTAAATGCACTTTAAATCATTTTTGAGACTCGATGGAGTTAACAAAATGAGTTATTATTCAAAAATCAAGACAAGAGTCGTATCAAGTAACTTTTGAATATCACTATGAGTTATATCCAAATAGAACTTTTGGAATCATATACACGTATCTAGGCACGATAAAATATCCTTTGGAAAATTAAGAAGTTGTCCATCCTAGTGGCTCTACGAATAGGAACTTCCTTGGAATCATATAAAAGTCATATACTTGTTTCATAAAAAACATGCCAAAAAGGAAGATTAGCTTTATATACTTATGTCAAAACATGCCAAGAGAAAGAACGGTTACTTTTACATACTTATACCAAAGACATGCCAAAAGAAAGAACGGTTAGCTTTACATACTTATGCCAAAGACATGCCAAAAAAAGGAATGGTTAGCTTTACATACCTCTTACGGATCACTCCTAATACGTTCCCCTCGTCGTCTCTTGAACCTAGTTAACATGAAAGTAATACTATGGTTAATTACCTTTCACTTTCCAATTCCAACTCTACAACCAAGTCTCCATAGAGGTCATTTCCTTATTCCTTTCCCTTGACTAGTTCATTACTAGTTCCTAAGTTATTGAAAATTGGGCAGCATCTCCCCTATAACTTCAATATCTCCTAGATTTCAACTCGACCAAAATATCAACAACCATACAAAAAAAACAACCATCAGCATATATATAAATAAATTACTTCAACATTACCCAATACAGCTCCAAACAACTAACTCCGAACTACGATACCAAAATGGAGTTCTTAGCCTTTATTTCATAAAATCTTTTATCATACAAAATGAAGGGTCATGTGGATGCAACCAGAAGAACCCACACCCCTTTTTGAGTACATTCCATCCCTTCAACACGTAATTAAACCACCCCCAACCTGCAGAACCACAACAACAACACACTACTCGACTTTGATTTACCTACTACGACTTCAATTTAGTTAGTTCCTAACGTCAAGCATCCTTATGAAAATTTTCCACTTCCAGCCTCATGTAAGACATTTAATATACTCCATAAAAACATCATAAACTCCAATTTGAAAGAAAAACCCTTACCCTGCCCGAAACCCATCAAACTCGTCAAAACTTGCCTCAGAAGTTCCTTTAGCGCGCTTAAAAATTCGTGGCTGTTTGATAACTTTTTGGGATGATCCAAACCATATATTTTCATTAATAACATCTTAATAACATTGTGGTTCACCCTAGATAATTAATTCATAAAATGAAATCGGAGAACTTACCTTTTTCTCCTCCCAAAACTGTAGCTCTTTCATCTCTCTAGCTTAAGTTTCTCTTCTCTTCTTTTTGTCTAGAACTTTCTTGGAGATAAGATGACTTATAGGATAAATATGAACTTAAAGTCATAAATTATATATATATAGGCCATTATAGGAGGGGACACATGTCATCCCCTAAGTGGTGACATATGTCAAGCCCTAAGTGGTGACACGTGTCAAGCCCTCATTGAGCCAACACATACCTTCCTCTAATAATAGGATACCATGTGGCATGTGTGTGTGGGGGGTCCACTATCCTTTCTCCAGCTGTTACCACATGGCACACTCTCATACTGCCATATGACACTCTCTTTTCCCTCTCATGGGTTCGTAATCTTGTCTTATTTTACGAACCTGTATAATTCTTGCTACGTAAGCTTGATATGTACTCAAGTAGCTTAAGTATGTAAAATTTCCAAGTTGGTAGCTTACGTATGTAACACATCTAAAGTAATAGCTTACACAAGTAAGTCAGGTCCTACGATTCACTACTTGGCCTCCAATTCGTTCCGGATTCCTATAACTTTATTTCCAATCTTCCCTACCATGGGGTATTACATTATCCTTTCCTTAGAATTATTTGATAGCGTTATAGCCTATCCGGCTAACATGGTAACTTCTAAGAAGCTTTCAAGAACTTAGGAATCTTTCAAGAAAATTAAGAAACTTAAGAATCCTTCAAGAAACTCAAAAACCTCTCAAGGTACAAAAGTCTTTCAAGATACAAAAGTATGGGGTATAACAGAAAAGATGAAAACACCCCTCCCAAAACATTAAAAGAAGATAAGTCTTAAATAATTTTGGAGTACGTGTGTGGTCGCGTAGCTGGAGCCTAGGTTGTGCGACACTTTGCGCAAACTTAATAGTAACTTTACCTTTTCCCCGCGGTTGCACGACTGATGTCATATTCAGACGACGAATTTGCAGACTCCATAATTCTCAGTAAAATGGGCATAACCTTTAGCACATAACTTGGATTGACAAACGGTCAAAGGTGTTAGAATGAATACTTCAACACCTTACATTAGGTTAGTTTTAAGCCGCAAAACTCTTCATTTGATATGAGTCCCTTATACCTTTAATTCATATTCAAAGATCTTTCCAAAGTTAGGAATTGCTTTTAATATCTAAGCAATATTAGATATCACCAGGTTTGGGGTCTATAAGCATTTAAAGAACGGATTGGATCATGGTTTTAAAATTTGGGACATTATAATTTCAAACCCTTTTGAAATTTGGCTTAAAATAGTACTTGAGTGTGGGACTCACTTTTGATTGATACGACATTGGTTGGAAGTTTCCACATCACTGTTGAGTCGAGAATGTCGAACTTAGTGGAGTAGCATAGTTCATTTGTGCACACGAAGTTTCAAAAGAACTTCGAGCACTCAGTTGGAGATTTTGGCATTGGCCAAAACCAGCTGGTGCAGTCAAAAATTCCCTTCATGTTCATAAACCTTGTGGGTCGTGTGTACAAATCCTGCTCTTCTAGGCCTATGCGTTCATGAGGGTCTGGCGAGCTAAACCTCTACATTTGCGAGGCTACACTTAGCAGTATCGAGGATCTATTCTCTTGTGCACCGCGATCACGATCCTTGGGCTCCGCAATTGCGATGAGCAATTTTGACTAGTCTTTTAAATAAGACTAATCATGCACCAACCCAACCTCATTCACTCTTCCTACGATTTATCAAGATCGGGAGCTTCGTTTGAGGGAATTTCAAGTGCTGAGTGTTTGTTTTAATTGTGTCTATGTATTGGATTAGTTGGGGAGATTTAGAAAGCATTGTTTTGAGGTAAAGTTTTGTCATGAAGGGCTTCCCATCCCTTTCTAATTGTGATTCTTGTATATTTTATCTCATGAGCTGAGTTTAGTTTCTTCTGACCCTGAATTATGTTGCATTTTGGAGACTCAAGTTCGGGGAGGTAAAATGATTTTTTTGTAGAGTTGATTTTGGGATTTTCGATGCAGGTCCCATAATCCTATTTTAGACCAATTTTGGGTTTGTCTCCGATTATTTTGAATTTGGTGTTGAAATGTTATGATGTTGGATTGATGTTTTGTTAGCGTGGAGGCAATTGGAGGAGATTCAGAATTGGAAAGCTTTAATTTGGTAGATAGGTAGTACGAGTGATCGGCTTCGAGTAGGACACGATCTCCTATCTTGATTAAGCTTTATTAGATATTGTTGGTATAAATTACATGTTTGAATTAACTCTTTCGTTTTCTATTTTCTTGATTCTTGATTGAGCCTTAACATAGCATAGTCTCGTGAAATCCATAGTTTAGGCTTGTGTCCTTGCTTGTAGTATGACTTAGAGTTTTTATCATTATTAGGATTGATATTGGTGGCCTTAGGCTAGGTTTGAGCCTTAGATATCTTAGAATGTGTTTTATTACCCTTGTAACTAGGTATGGCTTCCAATAGGGCTTATTTCAGATGGTGTATATATTGTGCTAGTATCTGAGACCTTAGTGGCTCATCGTAGCCATATATGTGATTTAGTTATACTTGGTTGTGAGCTTGAGTGTGACATGTTTTCGTTAAGGCACCGTCCTTTGAGTTTTATCCCCTTATTGATTTTGAACTGCTTTTTGATTCCTTTACTTTATGTTTGGCGGTAGACTTTTGATGCTTTACTAAGCGGTTGTTATATTTTTTCACCAGAGGCCGTGTTCGGGGAGCAGTTGAAATCCAGGTTAGTTCCCTCCGCTTTGTTAGCGTTCTAGGATTGGTTTTGTATTTATGATTGAGTGTGTCTTATTTGGATGCTGGTGATGGCATGCATTGGATTAGTTATTCATGTTTACGTGTTTTATGGTACGGTCCTAATGGATGCATTTGATTTTCATAATGGTTTTCCATAAAGACTATGTTCACACTTTTAACTATTTTAAATTGGTTTTAACAAGAATTGTACCAACTGGATCACTTTGTTAGTCCTCTGAGCAACGGGAACCAAAATCATTAACCTTCTAAAGCCGTTTAGATGTAACCACATACCGTGAGATGCAAACTAATTTGATCGAAACCCTTTTTTGGTTCCTGAGGGTTATAGACTTTAATCAAGTGTTTCATCATTCACCATTAGAGTATCAGGTTGCAGCTTTGAAAGAAATGCTTTCCTCTTTGACATTTATCCAATGCCCTATATATGTCAGCGAGAATCATAAGCGCCAAAGTGTAGTGTTTGATTGGTGTCCCCTGATCAATTCCATAGAAGAGGGCATGAGTGACCATTACTATACTCGGATGGATGGTATTTTTTAAACTTTGAGGGAAAACCATGGTTCCAAGTAAGCATACTGAAAAAGTAAAAGCGCATTTTTCTTTTCAAGTTTGCTCAGAAATGGATTCTTTTTTGAATTTCTAGAAGGCCCTAGCACGTTTGAATCGATAATAGAGCATGTATAATGGGATGTTTGGTCCTTTGAGTTTTTCCGTGCATTCAACTTTAACTAAGGAAATTTTTTCCATGATTTCTTTAAGACTCCATGTCACGGGGATTAGAATATCAGTGTTGACCATATGCTTTGTGTTGTTACACATACCCACACTCTCGTATCTTGCCACTACTTCCTCAATAGTTGGAGTCAACTCTACCTCTCCAAAATGAAACACCATGTTTTCACTATCATAAAATTTTACCATCGTTCCTATCAAATCTGGCCAAGCCTCCATTTTCATTAGGGAAGGTAGATGCCATATATGCTTTTGAATTTCTCATTTGGAGGCGTGACTCATAACTCCCACCATAATTGGAGATAGACATATGGTTGAATCATCATTCGAACTTCCAATGGTTCATGGACTTGAGCCATCCTTCAAAAGAGAGAAAGAAAAAAATTTAAGTACCCCCTGCCCCAAATGATAATAGATTGTTTAAATGGTATATACATCCTTCAAATTAACACATAGATAATGATTGTCTTTTATTGGCTGTTGGCCAAATAGATACATGATGGGATTCTAATAGGCCCAATAATTGGTTATTGGGTCATCTTAGGCTAATGCACCTAAAATGGATTTGGATTTAGCTCTACACTAGTTTACTAAGAGTGAGTTTTCGAGAGATCGGTGCCCAGTAGACAATTTGGATTAGAATTTGTGACAACCATTAGCTGCATGGAGAACTCATAAATTATCACGCATTCAAAAAATAGTTATGTATAAGAAAGACCGGTTACGGGTTCGCAAAACCGTTCTTACAAATACAAAAAAATAGAGTTGATTGATGAAAAATGCCATGAATGCAAATGACAGTTCAATATATAAATTAAACACGTAATTGCACAATTAAGGAAAGTAAAAGTTACTAATTATTACAACCCAAATAGTTAGTCAAATAAGTCAAGCAAATCTAATTGTTATAACCTAATTAAATCCCCAGAAGAGTCGCCATTTTGTTATGTCGGCAAAAAGAAGGTTAAAAATTAATTTCAACTTTTTAGAGAAAAAAAATCAATTTTTAGAAAGAGTCACCACTTAAGTTTTTAAAGAAATTAAGTGTCACACCCCGGGAGGGTATCCTAGGCGTGGCCGACACTCAAAAGCCATCGCTGGCTCCCAAGAGAACTACTTGTCCTGATCATAGATTTACTCATTCAGCGAAAGACTTAGTTTAAGAGAAAAACAATTCTTAGTGGTCTAATGCAATCAACAATTTAAATCATTCAAATCAGAAACATAGTTTGAAAGAAAAACAATCACGAGTTAAAGACATTAAAACAAATCCATCACTATCTAGTTTATGAAGACTCTATCTCTACTATCTAGATGGTGCCAATGACAAGTCCATGACTACCCAAAAAGAAATATTCGAAAGAAAGATGGCAAATCTAGAGTGCCTCCAAATGCAAAGAGGGCTCACCAAATCTGAGAGTAGAAGTGATCTTCAATGATGTGCATGTTGAGGATCTCTAGTACATATCTCTACATCATGAAATGATGCAGGCCAAATGGCATTAGTACGTGGAGTGTACGAGTTTGTAAAATGGCAGAGTGAAACATGCATCAAAGTAGAATTAAAGTAACTCAGAATCCCAACTCAGAAGAAGAAACAATTCAATCAAGACATCCTAAGTCTAAACAAGAATATGATTTAGACAAGACCAATCATGTACAATTCAATCCAATCCATTCTAATCCAACTCGGAGTACTATCAAGACCTATATAAGAATTTCTCTTATCCGACAACCATCACTTATGAGCCAGTGATAGTACAACAAGCCGATGTTGTTTCCATGTCCGTTTATACCTTGCCAGGGTAGGAACAAATCAACCATCATGGATCAATAATTAATCAAGTCCTATTATGTCAGGACAGTAATTTGGGAAACATCCGACTTTAACGGTCCAATCCTCTCATACGTTTGGAGATATAGTTATTGGGTTTGAGTTATTACTTACTCTTATCCAATTCGGTGGTCGATACTCCTCCCAAGACTCAATGCTCATAAGACTCTATCCAATCAGTTCAATTTAGTCATATTGACAAGTCTCATATGGACCCTTATCAATTTATCAATTTTATCACAATCAAACCTCTCAACCAATCATACTGTCCAATCAGTCCCAATCACATATTTCAAGAGTAGTTAGATATACTTTTATGGCAACAATAATTTATGTTTCTATTTTATGCCATTCACATTCATAGCTATCCTAATTTATGCTTTTCGTTCCAATCAATACATATGCATAATCGTGTACAGTCAATATATGTAGTTATAGTTCATGAAATAGAATATGAAAAGTAATTGTTCAAGAATTCAAATCATGAAGATCATCAACCAATTAATAGTATTTAAAAATATTCTAGGGTTTAGAAAAATTTTAAGAAAATGTTCATGGAAGGTTCAAGTCTTTCACAATTCTAGCAAACACGTCTATGGGGCACATGGAAGAACACAAATCCATATTTTAGTTAGCCTTACATACCTGGAAGAATTCGATTCTTGAAAGACTTTGAAGAACTTGATGAATGCTCTTGGAACCTTACCTTTCTCTCCTCTTGAATTAACTTAGAACTTGAACTCTAGCCCTCTTTCTGTTCTCTAATCCTTGCTCCCAATGTTCTTGAGCGTTTTTGGAGAGAAAAATTCCTTAGAAAACTGATACCCTAATATAGTAGGTTTAATATAGGATGGGTAGGAAAGGTCCAGAATGTCCTTTCCCAAAGCAAAATTTGAAAAACGAGTCTAGGACCCTACAGGCGCGATAGTGGTGTGCTGCACCACCCACAAACTACTGCAGCTAGTTTCGGGTGCTCTGCTGGCGCGCCGCGCCAAACACCAAACTATTGCATCAATAGACTTTGGTAACATGGTCATAACGTTTTACTACAAACCCGGAATGAGGAAAAATCAGTGGCGTTGGAAAGAGAACTCAAAGACCTTTAATTTGATAGGTGATGGATTACCTAACTCTCAATATTCGGAAAGTTATGGTCATTTGAAGTTGATCCTTATATGGACTCATCCGAAAACTTAGCCGATGGAAAATTTTTGGACTCTGCTTGGTGTTAGAGATCCCTTATGACCATAAACCACATATAATACACCTTAAATACTTAGGAATTGGTCCTATCTCATATATTCACTTTGAAGTCTTTGAGTTCAAGCCTATACGCCTACGAAGAACAGTCTGAATCTTAGCGTAAAGATTTTCAAGGTGTAACATTAAGAAAACTTAATTTAAAAGACCATAACAGATTTAAGTATTAAAAATTAGCAAAACAAATGGTAAGGGTTCAAATTTTCAATTTGAAAAAGTGTTAGCACTCAAAGTAGCCGCTAACACGCGATTATCCGATGATTTAAAAATTATTTGACTAACTTTGGAAAAATAATAAAGACAATTAAAATCATTTGTACAAGAAATCAACTTAAGACATTTGAAAGAATTTATAAGCAAGGTATACTCTACTAACATGACCAAGTAAAAAGAAAACATAATTATTTGAAAAAAAAGAATAAACTCAATATATTATAAGTATAGTAAGAATGATTAAGACTTGACTAAAATATGATTAAGGGAGAACACTTATATATTTTCTGAAAAAGATAATAACTTGATTTTTTTTGAAACATGTAAAGGATTTTGGCCCAAACACTTAAATAAATAAAGACAGGACACTTAAATAAATAAGGACAAGAGTCAATAAAATCTAAAAATGCAATCTTATAAAAATAAATTAGTTTCTCTTTTAAGGGATTTAATTAGATTAATCTAAAAATTAAAGTTAAAGTTAACAAATATTCAATCATAAGAATAACAATTAAATAAGCTAAATAATAAATTTAGGCTTCTTCCCCAAATTCAAACTGTTGGGCCATAGGCTCATTCCTCAATCCTGTCCTAATTTCTAATAGAAGGTAATTGATGCATCATTTGGGCCTTTGGCTAATTTTTCGTTCTTGTATCACCAATGT
The DNA here is from genome assembly GCF_947179165.1 of Solanum dulcamara. NCBI lineage: Eukaryota > Viridiplantae > Streptophyta > Magnoliopsida > Solanales > Solanaceae > Solanum > Solanum dulcamara. The sequence goes on from NC_077242.1 coordinate 14,671,891, forward strand.
ATTTATATTGTATATTAGTGTATCCAGTCCATTTTCCACTTGTATCTCACGTATATCTGCATCCAAATTTTGTACTTTTGGCCCCTTTATTTGTATATCAACTATCTACAGTGTATACATTCTCTGTATAACCAGTATATCAAATGTGTATTTGATGCATATTAGTCTATATATCAGCTCCATGTTCTGCATATTTACTTTCTTGATTTCGTACATCATCTTTCTTCATTGTTTCTTTGATCTACGAGGCAGACTCGAGAAGAAAAGAATTTGGGTCTCCATGTCCCATCATCTAAATGTAAAAGAAGAGTCCCAGTGGACTCGAACGAGGAATTTACACATAAACAAGAAAAATAAGGAATTAATATTGCGTCCCAATGATAGTAACAAAACAAGAGAGTAAAAGAATAAAACTGATAAGATTTTCTATGGAATCAATGGTATGAAAAACAAATTATGAGAAAAGACAAGAATTCAAAAGGGAGAAGTACGCATTTATCATGTCCGAACCATATGACCACTACACACTTAATATTCAAGGTGTACTTATTTAACTAAAATTTTCAGCAACAAATAAAACATATCAAAATATAATTCATAATTCCACTTAAACATAGATTAATTAGAAATGGGTCAAAAATGTGTATTTCACTAAGCATCTATTATATATATAAATTTTCTTTAACAAAAAAACAAATCCAAGTAGAGGAGATTCTACCGTATCTCAACCAAACAAGCTCATGTGCAGGATCAAAGAAATTATATACTTTTATACTATAATTTCAACATTAAAATAATAAATTAACAACATTGACTATCTTAAATCATAGGCTCTTGTGTTTAGACAAAAGCAAAGATATGTTTTACACATATTCACATATTTTCTAAGCTAAAACAAAGGATAAAAATAAGGCAAGAAACGAAGAATTACCTCCTTTTGAGAAGTGAACCAAGACGATGAGCAAAAAACGATTTCACTTCGAATCCACCAAGAAATGAGTAAAAGAACTTTACAAAAATAGAAAATCTGAGGGTTAAACATTTGTGGTTTGATTTTTAAGAAAACCATTTTCCAACCTTCAAATTCAACTCTGTCATGACCCGACTTCTCAAGTCATGATGACCCCTACTATACAACCCAGCAATAGGTCAGCCGACCCATATCCCAGAATCGTGAATAATGGGATGTTAGGATAGAATACCAACCATACAACTAAAGAAAAATGAAACAACAAGAACATAACTGAAAAACAAAAGCTAAATGAAATATATACGAATAAAAAGATCCCTCCCAGAACCTGAAAGTCACATGTATAGAGCTACTACAAAAAGAGTACAAGTCCCAAAAGTGGACCACAGAAATAGGGCTGTCTCAAAAAGCAAAAGACAAGAGAAATATATGTACAGAGGGAGAAGGGTAACTCCAGAACGCTATGTGCTCACCCTGCCTTTGATCAAGACAACAGTTAGCTCGAATCAACGCTGATAGTTAGCACTGGCACCTGTATCACAAAAATAAATGCAGTGTGTAATATGAGTTCCAAAACAATAGGCACCCAGTAGGCATCATAGGGCGACTGAGCAAGATAAGCAAAAGTAAACTGAAATGCGAGAAAGTAATCACAACCAAAGACAGGACAACAAGTAAATGTAGGTATATACACGAGCATACTCAATACACAAAGAAACTAGCTAAATCCATTGGGCTCCTATAAACCCGATGGGTACACTCATGCACAAATCTAAGGTAACAACCTGAACAAGCTCCCATAAGCCCGACAGGAGCAAGGATAGTTGAAGTAGAATGAACGGATCCTACTAAGTTTCAATAGTGCCACTAACTTCAAGGACTTAAATCGAACCATCTCGAAGGACTTAACCCTTAACTCAAGCTGAGACTAGATAAGGACTTGAACTGAAGATTCATCAGAGGATCAGAGACCAGAATCGAGAGTTGAAAGCAACCAAGGACTTGAACCCCAGTGATAGATAAGTATGGATTTGAATCACGTGTAAAAGAGACCAAAGACTTGAATGGTAATAGTAGCTAAAGAGTCCAACCAAAGCAAGTAAGGAGCGATGAGCTTGAACTGAGTCTATATAAAGGTGGTGGGATTGAACCACAGCTAAGTGGGGAGCAACGGACTTGAATCGAGGCTATAATACCAAGGCAGGGGCTTGAACCCCACCCGGTGGAGTGCATTGGAAACTTGAACCACGAATAGAGGCGGGTCAGTTAGAATTAGAATCAACAGCCAACCGCGCGTCATGGGGAGTAGCCCCAAACCGAGTGCCATCAATACATCACTTTAGCCGGAACCACATTCAACCAGAATCATTGAGAAGACTCGTAGAATAAAGAACCAAGTGATACTGGACCGATAGAAAAATAGGGGAATATAGAGGTAAGGTTTCCAAAGTTGTGTTACAGACTAGCTAAAGCTTAGACTATCAGACTCAAGTTTGCTATATTAGTCTACAGGGAGCTAAGCTACCCGAAATAACGTCAGAGAAGTTCTAAGGCCCAACAACACTAAAATCACGCAAGTCTAAGGCAACACTAGTCTAAGCCTAGACTAAGGCCAAACATGCTTCCAAATATATATAACCGAAAGGTACATCACACACCATAAAGTAAGGATAACTAACAATAACAGGAGTCATGCTTTAATAGACCTATAATTTCTCAAAAATAATGCCTAGGCCATGAATTCTAGGAATTTAGCATGTTCGATGCCCAAACCCCTCCAAGCTCATATAATTCAATATACGAGTGCCTAAACATGCTCAGTATAAAGGGAGGAAAACTTTTGCCTACCTATAGGCCGACTACGCGTGCTCCAACTTATAAAATCAAAGCTTTTCCCTTTCGAATGACCTCTGAATGCTTCCACACTATCAATAATAGATTCATAATGTTAATATGATCGTTATGACACTAAAATTATCAAATTCAGAGATGGGCCAATTTTGGAGTCAAAAATCTAGAATTGTGGGACTCGCTTAGTAACTCATAGAATTGACTTCGAAAATGGGCTCCAGTTACTATCCCCAGGTCATGTTTCAAAAAGGGAGACAATTCACACACATCCCCAGCCATAATCCAAGCATGCATCAACATTGGTATTTAACTTCAAGAACACTAAACTAGCAGGGAGAAAAGAGCAATTTACCTTAAGAAAAGCCTCAAATCTTAATTCCGAACACATCAGTGAGTTCCCCCTGAAAATCCACGCAACTTAACCTTTTGAATGGTCCAAATCGCCCAAAAATTGAAGGATAATTTGTAGTTGAAAATTAGATATAAAAACTGGAAATTTGGACTTAAACGGGCCTCAGGTGTCAAAAAAGCGAACACCCACTGGTCTCTTAAGTGACCACCTCAAAGAGGTGGGCATCTCTTTAGCGACGCCAATTCTATTAAGCGACCAATCGCTTTAGCAACAATGACATGTCTGTCTCTTAAGAGACACCCACCCAAGAGGGCTGGTCACTTTAGCGACCTCCATACTGCTTAAGAAGCACTCGCTTTAGATACCATGGGTCGCTTTTAGTGACGACACCAGACCCTGCTGGTGTAAAAGTGAACTTAGCATGCCAAATTCTCTGATGGGGTGCTCAAGATTTGTTAGGAATCCTGTAAATGCAAATGATATATGCTACCCTACAAAACTCGACGTTTCAGACTTACTGGCACATTTAAAATTACCATACTATATCAATTTAATGAAAAGTGGGTCCTGCACCCAAGTGCCATTTTGAGTTAAATTCCACAATGAGCCTCAAAATTAGATCAAAAGCCTCGAGAACTGAACAAAAGGTCATTCTAGACCAAACTCAATATTTTAGAACTTACCGCGCTGTCTGAATTTTCATCTGAGCATATTTTTCAAAAATGTTGACCAAAGTCAATGATGGGCCAATTTCATAGGCAGAAGCGCCAAATGGCTTCAAACTTATATCGGTTGCCTCGATACTCATGTCGACTATGCTACTAGCCTAATTTGGCAATTCCAAAGCTAATAGAACCATCAAAATTTCATTTTCAGGTCATTTTCCTGAAGTTATGACTGAAGTCAACTTTTCAAGTTATAAAAGTCTAAACCAAGGAAACGGGCCTAAAACCTAAACAAACAACCAGGCGACCAAAAGGTCAGTGCCAACAAATCATAAATAACTTGAGGTCGTCACAGGAATTATCTAAATGATGAAATAAATGCTTTAATTCAAAAATGACCAGGAGGGTCATTACAAACTCTCTGTCCGCCCTTTTTTCTATATCCCAATTTTTCTCCTTTTTTTCCTTCCTCTTTTACAGTGAAGATGATGGGGGAATTTATAGGAAACATTAGGTCAAAAATAGGGGAAAATGGGAAGAAATTTCAGATAAAAATTAGGGATTTTAAAGATTTGAAATTAAAATTGCTCTTTGTGAATCACTTTCTAGGAGGGTACCCTAGACATGGACGACACTCAAAAACCATTGCTGGTACTCAAGCGAAGCACTTAGTCAAATAACACATTCATTAAATCACATTCTACCAGCGAAAGACTCAATTCGTTAGTATTACTATTCATAAACAAGGACAAAGGCGAACCATCTATCAAATCGATATCTAGAAGAATGAAACTAGTCAAAATAGAACTAATCAACATCATCAACACTCTAGTTTATGAAGCCTCTATCAAAAATCTAAGAGGTGCCAATGACAGGTACATGGATACTACCAATCAAATAAAAAGAATGCTAACTCAAAGCTGAAAAGATAACTGCGGTATCCTCAAAAAATATGGAGGACTCACCAACTAGCTAGAAGCGAATAGATCTTGTCACGACCCGAATCCAGGTGTGATGGCACTCATCTCAACCCACCAAGATAAGTCAGCCTAATACCTAATGAAAAATAGATACGGAAGAAAAAGAAATAAATCCAAATTTAACTTAACCTAAAATAAGTAAAACAAACTCAAACTCCCGCAAGATTGGTTGTCATGTGTACAAGCCACTAATACATTTCTGAAATATGAAAGAAAATACAGTCATAATGTCTGTCTCTAGAATAGGACTAAAACATATTAAAAGAGTAAGAGGTGTCCGCTAGATGGATGTAACAGCTACCTCAACACTCGGAACAATAGCCTCGGAAGTGGTAGAAAATGCTAGAAGATCAAGCAGGTCCGGGCTCACAACCTACACAAGTGTGGAAGCAAGGGGTGAGTACCAAACAACACGGTACTCAGCAAGTGGATAACTAAAACTAAGCAAAGCTTAATAGATACAAGTACTCCTGTCCTCCCAACCGAACCTCCTTAACTACAACCTGTATAAAATCAGCCTAACTCTACACTTATACAATAACAACAGTAATACAATCCACAAATACCCATTAATAATCTCGTCAATGGATCATACCAAATCAAGTTCAGCGCACACAAAGAAATATAGGGGTAAACACAAATTCACAATTATCAAAAAGGTGCAATGCAATGCAATGAAATGATGCATGCCTGTTCTATCGGTACACATCCGCTGAATCACAGTCCGGAACCCATGGGGGACATTTCTATCCATGAAACCTGCCACAGAGCGTGTGGCCCATCCCCTCAATATACGTATCCTGCCACGGAGCGTGTGGCCCGACCCCTTTATTTCATAATACCTGCCACGGAGCGTGTGGCCCGACCCCTTTTGTTTCTTATCATTTTCAGTCTCATATAATATGTCAGAACCAATGCAATCAATTCATGTTCATATAATTCACGATAATAACATGACAACAATAATAATTTTTCCTATCTCACATCAACATAGTCATTTCATATGTCGAAAATAAACCCATAATCACAACATATCAATCCCACCAATACATGTCCTTAGATCACCATTTTATACTCCTTATCTCCATTTTTAAGGCCATTCATATAACCAATAACCCAGGCCAATTCTCATTACTCCCCAATACACATAACACGGAAATACAAGTATCTACAAGCTTAAACTGAGGTTTAGAAATTCACTTGTCTTAATTAATCAAGCAATCACTCCGGAACTTGAGCCTTCCCTTTTTGTTGGGCCTCCAAATAAGTATAATCTAATCAAATAAATAATCACAATAAGATTTTGAAACCAACAACACACATATTACTATAATAAATTTCCTAAATCCCAAGCCTAGGGTTAAACCTTAAGTCCTCCAAATAACCTAAATCTAATGATATTTATATAATATCATACATCTAATATTTAATTACTTATACCAATATATCAAAATATGGATCATAATATGATAACATATCAGAAACCCTAACATCGAGATCGAACTTGCAGTCACTGCATTACTCTGCATGTACGAATAGGAATAATTTCCTTGCCACCCATCCTTCTCACCTTATTGGCCAATCAACTCCTAACTTTAGTCATCAATATGCAGGAATTGTGATTCAAACTTATCTTTAAACAATACATTACTTATCATTCTATATACTACTTAACAAAACAATAAAATAATCATCAAAAGTATGCCTGTAACTATCAACACACATAAGATGAAATATGAAACTTAATTAAGATCACCTGCTGCGGGTTTTTTTTTTGTTTTTTTTTGTCGACGACGCTTGAATGCAGAATAAGGGTTGCAAGCGGTTTGTGGTATCATCCAATTAATATTAATCCCATTTTGTTTTAGTAAATAAAGTGCCATATGGTACCAAATAAATTTACACTTTAGCCCATCAATTAAATTAACTCTCTAAAATTATCCCTCAACTAATTAACCGAAGTTATCAAAAAGTCTAAATTTCTAATTTAAATTTACGGAGAGAGTATTTAATGGAAGAGAGATGACTCATTCTCAAAATGACCAAACGGGTCATTACATTATCCACCACTAAAAATCATGTTCGTCCCTGAACATAAAGTAAAGGAATGTACCTGAAGCTTCGAAAAGTTGGGGATATCTAGCGCGCATATCAGTCTCTGTTTCCCAAGTCGCCTCTCCGACTGAACGGTGCTTCCATTGTACCTTCACTAAAGCTATCTTCTTGGCTCTAAGCTTACGAACCTGTCTATCTAGAATAGCTATAGGCTCCTCCTCAAATGTCAAGTCTGGACCTAACTCTACTGAATCGAGGGACAACACATGAGATTCATCCGGAACATACTTCCAGAGCATGGAAACATGAAACACATTATGCACAACCGATAAGCTAGGTGGCAAGGCCAATCTATAAGCCACCTCTCCAACTCGCGCCAAAATCTCAAATGGGCCAATGAAACGAGGGCTGAGCTTGCCCTTCCTCCTGAACTGTATCACGCCCTTCATGAGCGATACTCAAAGCCAAACATGATCGCCCACCATGAACTCCAATGGTCGAACTCTCTGGTCTGCATAACTTTTCTGCCTACTCTGGGCTGTCAAGAGTCTACCCTGAATCCTACGAACCTGCTCCATAGCATCTCTAAGGAAATCTGTGTCTAAGGAGTCCATCTCAGCTAAATCAAACCATCCAATAGGGGATCGACACCGCCTACCATACAAAGCCTCAAATGGGGCCATCTGGATACTGGAGTGATAAGTATTATTGTAGGCAAACTCTGCTAGGGGCAAGTGTTGATCCCATCTAGCACCAAAATCAATAGCACAAGCTCGGAGTATGTCCTCCAACACATGGATCGTCCGCTCGGACTGACCATCGGTCTGTGGGTGAAAAACAGTACTCATATCAAGTCTAGTGCCCAAACCATGTTGTAATGCCTGCCAAAAGTGCGAAGTGAATACTAAACCTCGATCTGAAATGATGGATACTGGGACACCATAAAGCCGAACGATCTGACTAATATACAATTGGGCTAGTTTATCCGCTATGTACCTTACCTTAACTGGAATAAAATGGGTGGACTTGGTTAGTCTGTCAACCACCACCCATATAGAGTCGTAGCCACCAACGATGGGAGGTAAACCCACAATGAAGTCCATGGTGATTATTTCCCACTTCCAAGTGGGAATAGGCATCTTCTGACTCACACCCCCAGGGCGCTGGTGCTCACACTTTACCTGCTGGCAAGTCAAACACTTGGATACGAACTCTGCGATGTCCTTCTTCATCCCACACCACCAATAGTGCTGGCACAGATCATGATACATATTGGTCGCTCCTGGATGGATGGAATACCTTGAACAATGAGCCTTTTCCAAAATAAGTCTAGTCAGGTCACCCACCTTAGGCACACAAATTCTATCGTCAATCCTCAATACGCCTTTCGAATCAAGTATCGCCTCCTTAGCTTCACCTCTTAATACCTTGTCTCGAATGATACATAACTTCTCATCCTCAAACAGTCTTTCCCGAATCTAGTCAACCAAGGAAAAGCGTGCCTCTATAAAGGCAAGAATACCACCATCCTCTGAAATCTGCAACCGGACAAGGCTATTAGCTAGCCTCTGAACATCTCTAGCTAATGGTCGCTCCTCAACTCGGATCGCAGCAAGACTCCCCATACTAGAGGACTTCCTACTCAAGGCATCCACCACCACATTGGCTTTTCCTGGGTGATATAAAATAGTCATGTCGTAGTCCTTCAGCAACTCGAGCCATCTACGTTGCCTTAAGTTCAGATCCCTCTGACTGAATATATACTAGAGACTCCTATGATCGGTGAAGACCTCGCAATGCACACCATATAGGTAATGACGCCATAACTTAAGCACGAAAACCACAGCCGCTAACTCTAAATCATGAGTAGGATAGTTTTTCTCATGGGCCTTCAACTGTCTTGAGGCATAGGCAACCACTTTCCCCTTCTGCATCGACACACCGCCTAAACCACCACCAGAAGCATCACAGTATACAGTAAACCCCACACCTTCCTCGGGTAGAGTCAAAATAGGAGCTGAGGTCAATAAATTCTTGAGCTTTTGGAAGCTCACTTCACATTCATCGGACCAATGAAAATACACGTCCTTCTGAGTCAATCTAGTCAGTAGAGCTGCAATAGTGGAGAAGCCCTGCATAAACCGCCTGTAATAACCGGCTAACCCTACAAAACTACGAATCTCAGTAGGAGAAGTAGGCCTTGTCCAACCTCTAACTGCCTCAATCTTAGCTGGATCCACTCTAATCCCCTCTTTGGACACCACGTGTCCTAAAAATGTAACAGAATCAAGCCAAAATTCACACTTGGAGAACTTTGCATACAACTTTTGTTCCCTCAACTTCTGAAGTACCAACCTCAAATGGCGGACATGATCTGCCTCAGTCTTGGAATACACCAGGATGTCATCAATGAATACTATCACAAAAGAATCTAAGTACGGGCGAAACACTCCATTCATCAACTCCATGAATGCTGCGAGGGCATTCGTCAACCTAAATGACATCACCAAAAACTCGTAGTGACCATAACGAGTCCGAAAAGCTATCTTAGGAATATCTGATGCGATTGATCATTTCTCAGCTTACTAATCTATACCTTGACGAAATCTACTGCCATAATGTAGACTTACGATGAACAAATTGAATTTTGAATTCCAACCAGGTAACCCAATTCCATTATCTATCAACATTAGCTCATACATTGAAGACCTTTATGAATTCACGTATCATAGCTATCATTGATCACTTCTCCGTTGATCTTATCGTATCCTTCATTAAAATTTAATTATAACAGTTACAAAACTCAAAACCACAAAAGAACTTATTACCACACTTGAGTCAAATGCCTATAGAGTTATTTCTCAAATCTTATCCAATAATTATTAACCCATATGAATAACACATAACACTGCCACCATAAACAGAACCACGTGTCACTAAATTTAATTCTTTCCTCTCTCTAAAGGTACAATCGGCCCTTACAACCAGAGTAAATATCATTGTTCTCACCTTGTTTTGAAGGCTAAACTACATTCCACTAATTATTTTTATTTATGGATCTAAATTCTTTTAAGTCTATTCGAGCGGTGTCTCAACACATTCTACGACTCTCCATACAACCATGCCACTCACCAAATAGTAGAAAACCAGAAATTTAGATACCTGCAGGTCATTATTATCATATCGAATATATTTAATCAAAAATCCTGAAAGTATGGTTGTGTCCTGATCATATTCCATCAAAAATTCTTATTACTGTTATGCTCAATAACCATTGCCATCATCTCGAAGTCAACTTTCTCAATAGACAAAACACCTTAAACCAGTTATACCAACCAAATCCAATGGAATAACCCAATTTTATGTGCACTCTCACTAAGATTCTTAATTGCCTTCACACAAGTATACTTACTGCTACTTTCTTTATCCATAAGCTTATCATTCTGATATCGATCCACTCCCTTGGAGTTTACGGTTAAATTACAAGTCCTCACTTAGAATTCTCGGGATACACTTCACAACCTAAACGCATTAATCATACCAAAATCCACAACTAAGATCTTTCTTATAAACAATGCTTACCCTAAGCGTCCGTAGTAACAAACTAGTTGGATTTTCAAATGTGAATGCAACATCAAATCTCATCATATGAGAAGATGATACAACTGATAACTCCTTAAGTAGTTAGTAATCACACTTGATAATTGATGTATTTTTTTTTGTATTCCAATAGTACTACACCGTGAAAGTTTGATAGATCCACCACTAGAATACATCATATCCACCATAAAGATCATACCTAGATAGTCTACACCTTTTTATCCATTATGTAACTGTCATACATTACCAACGTATTTCAGTCTCCAGTCAAAATCGATATCACCCTTCAATAGGTAAGGTCAATAGCGGAAGCAACACAACTCGTAACCCTAACCAAATAATCACAAGTACCGCGGTAGTAGACTTATAATAACCCTTCCTGATATACATCCATCCTATCAAATCGCTGTAGAAATTCTGATCTCGATTAGCGTAAAATCATCCTCATCACTCACTATGTAACTCATTCTTTCACGACGAACTTCACGGTATGTAATCTCTCAGGGCACAATGCTCACAACATAGTCATTCTCATAATTATACCATTCTCAATTATAGAACTACTTCAAACATCGGGTAGGCCAAACAAGCATCATTCTCAATTCTTAACCACTATCCAAAAATATAAGACTCATATAATCCTCCATACCATTGTTCCTATTCCTATACCATATCCTCAAATTACATTATTGAACCATAACCTTACTTACTCTTTTAAAATCGCCATGCATTACAAATCTCACCATACACCTTTTCCATAAGTTTATTACTTCCACCTCTAAATTAGACCTAGACCACGTGATGACCTTTCAACTACACGCACATAAAATTAGGCAAGAGTCACCACTATATATGAGAGAATGGAGTGAGGCAATAGAAAATAGATTGGATCAAGGACGCACGATAGAGAATCAAAAGGTGAAGATATTTCCTAAAAGTATTCATAGCCTCTCAAAGATAAGTACAAACGTCTCTGTACCGATCCTCAAGACTCTACTTAGACTCGGCTTATATACACGTGAGACCTATAAACCTGGGGCTCTGATACCATCTTTGTCACGACCCGAATCCAGGTGTGATGGCACTCATCATAACCCACCGAAGTTATCAAAAAGTCCAAATTTCTAATTTAAATTTACAGAGAGAGTATTTAATGGAAGAAAGATGATTCATTCTCAAAATGACCAAACGGGTCATTACAGATCTGCAATGATACCTCTGTTGATGATCTCTAGTACCTGTCTCTGCATCATGAAATAATGCAGGCCCAAATAGATGTCAGTATATGGAATGTAGAAGTATGTAAAATAGCAGAATGAAACATGCATCAAGGTAAAATCAAATGAACTCAAAGATCTTAAATCGAGAAGGTGCACAACTCAATCAAGATATTCTACGTCTAAACAAGAATAAGATTTAGACAATGACCAATAATATACAATCCAATCCAATCCATCTCAGTGTACTATCAAGACCTATATGTGAGTTTCTCTTATCCGACAACCATCACTTATGAGCCAGTGATAGTACAATAAGCCAACATTATTGTCACATCTGTCCTTGTCTTGCTAGGGTAAGAAAAAAAAAAAAAAAAAAAAGGGCAGCCCGGTGCACTTAAGCTCCCGCTATGCGCAGGGTCCGGGGAAGGGCCCGACCACAAGGGTCTGTTGTACGCAGCCTTACCTTGCATTTCTGCCAGAGGCTGTTTCCAAGGCTTGAACCCGTGACCTCCTGGTCACATGGCAGCAACTTTACCAGTTACTCCAAGGCTCCCCTTCTTGCTAGGGTAAGAATGAATCAATAATCATGGATCTATAACCAATCAAGTCCTATCATGTTTGGATAATAATTTGGGAAATATCCGACTTTAACGGTTCAATCCTCTCCTACATTTGGTGACGTAGTGATCGAGTTCAAGTTATTACTTACTCTTACTAAATTTGGTGATCGATACTCCTCCCAAGACTCAAGCTCATAAGACAATCAATCCAAATCAGTAAATATCTTTTGGACACTTTTTAACTCATTCGTTCTATCAAATCAATCCTTTTAACCAATCAATTTCCCAATCATTCTTAGTTGTTTAGTTAAGAGAGGTTTGAGACAATCATTTATGAAAATATTCAGGACTATCATTTTGTCGATACTATCAATACTATCATCACACTCACATTCCAGTCATAATCGTACATTCACAATGCAAGGCTCTAGACTCAATCTTAAGATGTATATAATTCAATATCCATCAACATGTTACTAGGGTTTAAGTAAACAAATAGTTCAAATCATGTGTTCACAAAATTATTTCATAGTAAAATTAATATTTAATCAATAATCAGTAAAACATGTATATTTTTAAGACAAGACTTTCTTTAGAAATACAATCATGGAGACTCAATCCGTACACAATTAGTCTATCACAATCATGGGCACATGGAGGAACAAAGTCCATGTTTTAGGTTAGCCTTACATACCTGGACTCAAAGAACAATCGAAGATTCGAAGACCTTACTCGAAGAGTTTGAGCCCTAGACTTTCTCTTCTTTTCCAATCTTTTCTCTCAATTTGTCTAAGTATTAATGAGAGTACTATGCATATAGAGTACTGATAAGGGACTTAATTTAGTCTTAAAGCTTCAGGGTTTTAGTCTAAGAGGGGTGGGAAAAAACAAATTTACTCTCATTAAAATCCCAAATTTTGTCACCTATGAGTTGTCATTACGACATGTAGAAACATCTATGGGTCATTATTTTCAGTCGTGGAACTGGGATGGAAAATATTGGGGTCTACAACTCATGTCTACAAGTTGTCAAAGGCTTGACGAGTCGTAGACTCAACTTGTCCTGCAGGTTTTTGAATTTCCTAAGAAACTGAGTCTCTGAACTTTTCATACGAGTCGGTCTTATGATTCATAGACTATTTGACGAGTCATCAACCAATAGAAGTAATGTTCGAGTTATAAAATTTGGCTAAGTATTAGGTATTTCTATGAGTCGTTCCTACGACTCATAGAAACCTTTACGACCCGTAAAGTCAATCATTGGTGACTCTTAAGTGTCCAAATATTTTACTAAGTGTTGGGGAGGTCTACGAGCTATTCCTACGACTCGTAGAACTGTCTACAAATCATAGACCTCTCTCATGGTCCATTTCTTAGTCTCTTTTTCTCTATTTTTCTCATCGTCATCGAGCCTAGTTTAGGTTAGAATAACATAAGGTGTTACAAAATATCCCCTTTGGGATCATTCATCCTCTAATGAAGATCAAATTAAGGGTTTACTCAAGTCATGAATAAAATCAAGAACTCAACAATTAGTCATTCAAACAATCAATTTCTTAGACTCAGGAATACATATCAAGGAGTCAAATTCAGAATGAACCTCAAATTAAAGTTTGGAAAGGAACGTTACCATCAATATCATCATTAAGAGGTAGGAATAGGTGGGATATTTAGCTTTTATTGCCTTTTCATCTTCCTATGTAGCCTCTTCGATAAATTGATTCTGCCATAGAACTTTGACTGATGCTACCTCTTTGGTTCTCAATTTGCGAACCTGACGATTAAGAATATGAACTGGGTTCTCTTCATAACTTAAATTCTCTTCCACCTGAATGCTCCCAGTCGGAAAAACAAGAGAAGGATCTTCCAAACACTTCTTAAGCAGAGAGATATGAAATACGGGATGAATACCTGCTAACTCTGGGGCAACTCCAATTCATCGGCTATGTTACCAACCCTCTTCATAATCTGATATGGACTAATGTAGTTGGGACTAAGTTTCCCTTTCTTTTCAAATCTCATCACACCCTTCATGGGTGAAACTTTCAAGTATACCCAATCGTGCACTTCGAACTCCAAATCTCTCCTCCTAACATCAGTAAAGGATTTCTGGCAAATTTATGCATATTTTATCCTTTCTTAGATGATCTTCACTTTATCCATACCTTGATGAACCAATTCTAGTCCAATCAACTCAGCCTTACCAATCTCGAACCAACCGATCAGCGATTTATATCTTCTCCCATATAGAGCTTCATAGAGAGCCATTTGAATGCTCGAATGAAAGCTACTATTATATGCAAACTCAATAAGAGGCAAATGATCATCCTAATTACTTTTGAATTTGATGACATAGGCTCTCAACATATCCTCCTATATCTGAATTGTGTGTTCTGCCTGACCATGTGTCTGCGGATGAAAAAATAGTACTGAGGTTCACTTTTGAACCCAAACCTTTATGGAATGACTTCCAAAATTGAGTAGTGAGCTGAGTTCCCCTCTCTTAGATGATAGACAAAAGAACTCCGTACAGTCTAAAAATCTCTCGAAGATATAGTCTGGCCTAATCATCTGTGGTGTCCGTAGTCTTAACCAGGAAGAAATGGGCTGACTTGGTCATTCTATTAATGATTACCTAAATAGAGTCATATTGACTATAGGACTGCGGTAAACCTGTAATGAAGTCTATATTTATCATCTCCCACTTCCATTCTGGAATCTCAATATTCTAGGCTACTCCATAAGGCCTCTAGTGCTCAACTTTAACTTGTTGGCAGTTCGGTCACTTAGACACAAACTCTGCTACATCCCTCTTTATTCCACTCCACCAATGTACCTCTCTCAAGTTATGGTATATCTTTGTAAAACCTAGATGGATGAAATATTTGGAATTATGGGCCTCTGCCATGATCCTCTCTCGAATGCCATCAATGCTTGGAAAACACAATCTCCCTTGATACATCAACACTCCATCTCCTATTTGGCAAAAAACCATTACCTTCTGCTTATGAACAATATCTTTTAGTTAGAGAAGAATGGAACTTGATCTTGCTTTTCTTTCACCTCCACAACTAGAGATTATTCAGCTCTATTTTGAACTATTGTACCACTTTCACTAGAGTTGATAAGTTGAACTCCCAAACATAAAAGTGTATGCATATCTTTGGCCAATTCTTTATTTTCCTCTTCTACCTGGGCAGTGCTCTCCATAGATAATCTTCTAAGAGCATCAACAACAACGTTAGATTTACCTGGGTGGTAGAGAATGCTCATGTCATAATGCTTGAGCAACTCAAGCCATCTCCTCTGTCTCAGGTTTAGCTCTTTCTAAGTAAATAAATATTGAAGGCTCTTGTGATCTGTGAACACATCAACATGTACGCCATAAAGATAATGACACCAAATCTTAAGAGCAAATAATACGTCTCCCAACTCAAGGTCGTGAGTTGGCTAGTTGTTTTCATGAATCTTGAGTTGTCTAGAAGTGTAAGCTATAATATTTCCCTTCTGCATCAACACACATCCTAATCCCACTTTGTACGCATCACAGTAGATAACAAACCCATTTGTTCCCTTGGGTAGGGATAATACTTGAGTAGTAGTCAATCTTGTTTTTAGCTCTTGAAAACTCTTCTCACTAGCATCTGACCATTGAAACATATCCTTCTTATGAGTCTTCTTAGTCAATGGTGAAGATATGGAAGAGAATCACTCAATAAATCTATGGTAGTAGCCATCCAAACCCAAGAAACTCCTTATGTTAGCCGGGTATGTGGGCCTTGGCCAATTCTTAACCGATACCATGTCCAAAAATGATATGGCCTAAGAATGCCACAAATGCAAGCCAAAACTCACATTTGGAAAAATTAGCATACAACTCCTTCTCTTTAAGAGTTTTAAGGACAATTCTGAGATGATTAACATACTCCTCCCCACTCCTTGAATAGATCAGTATATCATCTATAAATACAATCACAAAGATGTCTAAATACTGTTTGAACACTCTGTTCATCAAGTCCATAAATGCTGCAAGAGAGTTGTCTAACCAAAGGACATAACAAGAAATTCAAAGTGTCCATACCAGGTTTGGAAAGTAGTTTTTGGTATGTCACATTCTCTCAGTTTCAACTAGTGGTAGCCTGATTTGAGGTCTATCATTGAAAAACAAGTGGCACCTTGAAGATGGTCAAATAGATCATCTATCCTGAGAAGGGGATACTTGTTCTTTACGGTGACCTTATTCAGTTGATGATAGTCAATGCACATTCTCAACAACTCATATTTCTTTCATACCAATAGGACAGGAGTACCCCAAGGTGAGATACTCGGCCTCATAAATCCCTTACCTAAGAGATCTTTCAGTTATTTTTTTAACTCATCGGGAACCATTCTATATGGTAGAATAGAGATAGGTTGCGTATCTGGAAGAACATCAATCCCAAAGTCAATCTCTCTATCAGAAGGGACTCTGGGCAGATCCTATGAAAACACTTTAGGAAACTCATTTACAATCGGGATTGACTAAAGAGTTGTAAAACCCATAAAGTTAGAGAGTTGGAACCCAAAAGGAATCCTCAAAAAAAATTTGGCTGACTTCAGCCTTACGAGTCACTCTACAACTCATAGACAGTCCTATGACTAGTAGGAATGAGTCTTAGAGTGACACTTAGTAGTTGATCCTGACCAAACTCAAAGGAAGGTATTACAACTCATGTTTATAGCCCGTAATGTTCTCAATGACGGGTAGACACAACTCGTAAGAAGATTCTTGAGGCAAAGTTTCAGAAGTCCCTCAAGGTCAAGTTTATAACTTGACAGGATGGTCCATAGAAGATATTACGTGTCATAGGAATGACACATAACAAAACTTCATAGACCTATATTTTGCATGTTTGGGACCTACAGGATGGATGGATTTGATGAGTCATAATAAAGTTTATGGGTCATAAAAATGACCTGTTTGAAAACTTCAAATACTAAAAAATTAGGCCTTTACCTAGACCTGCATGATGAGTCATTTTGACGACTCATCAATCCTTCTACGACACGTAGAAAAGGATCTCTTAGGTCAAGTTTCAGATTTAATGAGGCATATTTGTGTCATTTTCTAAGATCAATTCAATGAACGTAGACACTTTTATGGACAAGTTCAAAGTCTATATATGTTCAATTCTTCAAATTTCCCTCCTATTAAATTCATTCTCCTAAAACTCTCTAAGGCAAGAACAAATCTCTTAAGGTTTCTCTTCAAGTTCAAGCTAGGGTTTTCAGATTTCTTCAATATTCTTCTCCAATTCTAAGTGAATTCACTCAAGGTATGTGGAGATTGATCCAAGGGATCCTTTCATTCATGGAGTCCCAATGTTCTCTCAAGTTTTCATTAACTTTCAATTGAGTTATGAACCTTAGTTTTGATGAATTGTATTGGGCTGATTTAATTCCATTTTTAGATGTTATCAATGATCATTATATGCATGCTTTCATATGAATTTCATGATTTTAAGTTGAGTTATGAATGCCCATTCATAAATGTACTTTCAAGTTATGATTATGAAAGTTAAAGATGATTTTATGAGTTGATCCTGAGTTTCATGATTTTATATGAAAGTTTCTATGATTTAAAGTTAAGATTATGATTTTATGATGAATGATGACGATCAAAGTTAAGATCAAAGATGTTATTATGGTGTGATAGGTACAATTGTCACACAATCACATTATAAGATGGTGATAAGGACAATTTTCATCGATGTTATAGAATCTTATGAATGACTAAGTTAATGACCTATTCCTAATGTTTTATAAAGATGGATTAATAGGCAGTTATTATCTTTCTCTATTATGTTATGATTAGGTGGGGTTTGGTCTAGTAATATAGTTAGTTGCCCCAAAAAATGCTAGTAGCAACCTAAAGTCCCAAATGGCATTGCCTGTATAGGTTGCCTTTAAAGCCTAGCTAGTGGATCTACATATAGCATAATTGAGTTGAGTTGAGTACCATGACGAAGTATATCCTTGAAAGGTAGCCTCCCTCTTATCGATGTGGGTTACAACCAATTCCATCCTATAGCTGGCATGGTCTTAAAATGTAGGTTGAAGGTATTATCCCACACAAGTTGAAGTTAAGCAATGAGTTATATAATGAAGTCTTATGATATGCATTGACCATGAGTTTTATTTGTTTTCAAATGTTTTAAGTCTTACTTATATTCATTATGATTGGTCGTACATCTTATGGCATATTGATTACATTCTTTTCTTTGTTCATGCATACCTCACATATTTAGTTCATTCAAAC
Organism: Solanum dulcamara; assembly: GCF_947179165.1. Taxonomy (NCBI): domain Eukaryota; kingdom Viridiplantae; phylum Streptophyta; class Magnoliopsida; order Solanales; family Solanaceae; genus Solanum; species Solanum dulcamara. The sequence continues at coordinate 14,690,442 of NC_077242.1, forward strand.
ATACTAACACATATTTTGCCTACATTATCTCATAATGTAGGGACAGATGATGCTCACGATTATCCTATTCATGGCTAGAGTTGATTAGATATAAGGAGTTGATGAGTCCTCATCTTATCGAGGGCAATGACTTTGTTTCTTATTTCTATTACTTGAATTACTTCTATTATTTTGAGTGAGCTAGGAGCTTATCCTAAGCCCCCATCAAAGACTAGATTAGAGGCATATTTAGACAGCTTATTATGTAGTCCAATTTTGACATCTATTTAGTTGATTTCCATTAGTCCCATTCCCTTGTGATGATTACTTTGGTTTATATTTATTATGTTCTTTACCTTATGAATGCAATATATGCTAAGATGGCTTGGTTGGGGTCCCTCACATCTCAATTGTCGTGTTGCAGCTTATCCCTATTTTGAGTTATGGAAAACTTGGTATCAAAGCACATGGTTTAGAAGGGTCCTAGAGAGTCTAACATGCTGCATTAATTAGAGTCTTATTCAGTGGTGTAAAGCATTCCATATCTATGAATAGGAGCCTATGAAATGTCTTAGGAAAAGTGTCACTTTTTTCATGATCTATGTCATACAGTAGAGTGGTTAATTCTCTTCCTCTAATGCTTATTCTTTGCAATTTTTAGAACATGCCTCCACGAAGATACCCCACTAGAAGGAACGTGGTTGAAAAGGAGCAACAAGCTCCAAATGACCCTTTGAATGATCAAGTTTCCAATGCCAACTGTTGAGTGGCCTTCCAAGTCTTGTGCAAGCGTAATGGCTCAAGAAAATCGTGAAGTAGTTTCTCCCGTGAACCCAAATATTGGTATAGTGGCAACAAGACCTCGTGATTTCATGAGGATGAATCCTCTGGAGTTTTAGGGGTTTAAAGTTTATGAGGATCTACAAGAATTTGTTAATAGCATCCATAAGATTGTTGAGATCATGGGGATTAGCCCAGATGAGAGGGCAAAGATGTCCACTTACCAATTGAAGGTGTTGCTCATATCTGGTATGACTAATGGAAAAGTGAGAGGCCTAGAGAGGAGGATCCTATGACTTGGGATGAGTTCAAATGGGTGTTTCTTGATCGCTTCTTTCCATTGGAGTTAAGGGAGGCCAAAGTGCAAGAGTTTATTATCCTTAAGCAAGGTGGTATGATTGTGAGGGAGTATTCCATCAAGTTTACTCAATTGTCAAAATATGCTCCATTCAATATTACCAACTCAAGAGCTCGTACGAGCAAGTTTGTATTGGATGTATCAAATATAGTATCAAAAGAGTGCAAAATGGCTATGTTGATTCGAGAGATGGATTTATGTAGAATCATGACCTATGTGGAGAAAATAGAGGGTGAGAAGCTAATGGAGAAGAATAAGGAGTTCAAGAGGCCAAGGATCGATGGTGATGACTTTTCAAATGGTAAGTCTAGGGGTGGTGGATGTCCTCATATTTGCCAATGTACTCCTGCCAAGGGTCTTCTAATGTCACTACTCGAAGGTTTGACAAGGATAGGGTGCCCAACCCTAAGCCTCAAAGAGGTGGTCCTGTTAGCCAAGTTACTCCTATATGTAAGAAATATGGTAAGAACCACAAGGGTGAGTGTTTAGCTGGTTTGAATGTGTGCTACCGATATGGTAAGCTGTTTCATCATGCTAAGGAATGCAAGGTTAAAGATGGTCGTCCTTAAGGCTAAGTGGCTCAAGGTGCTTAAGTGCAAACAAAGGGTGGTCAACGCAATAATAGGTTTTGTTTCTCGCTATGATAGGCAGGAGGTGGAGGAGACTCTCGATATTGTTACTAGTATGTTACGGGTATTTCATTATGATGTTTATACCTTACTTGATCCGGGTGCAAATTTTTCTTGTGTTTCCCTTTATATGTCCATGAGATTTGATGTTAGCCCCGAAATGTTGTTAGAGCCTTTCTCCATTTATACTCCCGTAGGTGAGTCAGTTGTGGATGAAAAAGTCTATAGTAGTTGTTCGGTTATGGTCTTTCATAAAGTTACTCTATGTGATCTAGTTGTGCTTGAGATGACCGATTTTGATGTTATCCTTGGAAGAGATTGGCTATATGCATGTTATGCTTTTATTGATTGGAGAACCCGAGTGGTTAAGTTCTAATTTCCAAATAATTCGATCCTAGAATGGAAGGGTAGTAATTCCATGTTCAAAGTTCAATTCATTTCATGCCTTAAAGATCAGAAAATGATTTACAAGGGTTGCATTTACCATCTTGTGAGGGTTAAGGATAAAAACTTTGAAGCCCCTACTTTAGAGTCGGTCCTGATTATGAATGAATTTTTGGATGTGTTTCCCAATGATTTACCCGGTGTTCCCCACGAAAGGGAAATTAACTTTGGCATAGATCTTTTTTTGGGTACTCAAACTATGGTTAAGAATTAAAGTGGTTAATGATCAATTGAAAGACTTGTTAAACAATGGTTTCATTAGACCAAGTATATCTCCATGGGGTGCTCCTATTTTGTTTATAAGAAACAAAGATGGTCACTATGTATGTGTATTGACTACCGGTAATTGAACAAAGTAACCATCAAGAATAAATACCCAGTTTTGAGGATAGGTGATTTGTTTGATCAATTGCAAGGGGCAAGTTACTTCTCTAAGATAGATCTTCATTCCGGTTATCACCAATTGAGGGTGAGGGAGTGTGATATTCCTAAGATGACATTTCAAACAAGGTTTGGCCATTATGAGTTCCTAGTTATGTCATTTGGTTTGACCAATACCCCATCATTTTTCATGTACTTGATGAATAGGGTGTTCAAACAATATATGGACCTGTTTGTGATTGTGTTCATTGATGATATTTTGGTTTACTCTCGGAATGAAGAGAAACATGCTAATCAATTGAGGATTGTGTTGCTAACTCTAAGGGACAAGCAATTATTTGCCAAGTTCAATGAGTGTGAGTTTTGGTTAAGGGAGGTGGATTTTCTTGGTCACATTGTGTCCGATGAAGGGATTATGGTTGATCCTAAGAAAACAAATGCGGTTAAGAATTGGCCTAGACCATTATCTCCTTCGGATATTAGAAGTTTTTTGGGTCCAACCGGATACTATAGGAGATTTTTGGAAGGATTTTCGTCAATCTCGTCACCTATGACCAAGTTGACTCAAAAGAAGGTGAAGTTTCAATGGTCGGAAGCTTGTGAGAAGAGTTTCCAAGAGTTGAAAGATCATTTCACTACCGCTCCTATCTTGACCTTATCGGAAAGGTTCGATGGTTTTGTTTTTTATTGTGATTATTTAAGGGTTGGTCTTGGTTGTTTATAGATACAACATGGTAAGGTAATAGCCTATGATTCTAGACAACTTAAGGTACATGAACGAAATTATCCAACCCATGATCTTGAACTAGCAGCGGTTTTATTTGCTTTGAAGATTTGGAGACATTATCTTCATGGTGTCCATGTGGATGTGTTCACCGACCATAAGAGTTTATAATATGTGTTTAAACAAAAATACTTGAACCTTCGGCAAAGAAGATGACTTAAATTGTTGAAGGACTATGATATGAGTGTGTTGTACCATTCGGGTAAAGACAATGTTATTATCGATGCACTAAGTAGATTGTCCATGAGTAGTGTTGGCCATGTTGAGGAAGATAAGAGAGAATTGGTCAAGGATGTTCATATGTTGGCATGTTTAGGTGTACATTTGGTAGATTCTAATAATGGAGGTATCCTTATACATAATGGTTTAGAATCCTCTCTTGTAGTGGATGTTAAGGACAAATAAGACCATGACCCCATTTTGGTTGAGTTAAAGAAGTTAGTTGGTGAAAAACCATTGAGGATTTCTCCCAAAGGGATGATGGGGTGCTATGTTACTAAGGTCGGTTGTGTGTACCAAATGTCGATGGGTTGAGAGAGTTGATATTAAATGAGGCCCATAGTTCCTAATATTCGATTCATCTGGGTTCCACCAAGATGTATCATTAATTGAGGGAAGTATATTGGTGGAATGGCATGAAGAACGACACAGCAGAATTTGTAGCTAAGCGTCCAAATTGTAAACAAGTTAAAGTTGAGCATCAAAGACCAGGAGGTTTAGCCCAAGATATTGAAATTCCTACTTGGAAGTGGGAAGATGTGAATATGGACTTTCTAATAGGTTTTCCTCATACTAAGAAGAAGCATGATTCCATTTGGGTTGTTGTAGATCGAATGACTAAGTTGGCTCATTTTCTACCAGTTAATATTTTTATGGTGCTGAAACTATGCTAAGTTGTATGTTCGTGAGTTAGTAAGACTTAATGGTATTCCCTTGTCCATAATATTGAATCGAGGGAAAATTCACTTCACACTTTTGGAAGTCGTTTCAAAAGAATCTTGGTACAAAGGTAGTTAAGTACCACTTTCCATCCTCAAACCAACGGTCAGGCCGAAACAACAATCCAAACTTTAGAGGATGTGTTAAGGATGTGTGTGATTGATTTTAAAGGAAGGTGGGATGAACATTTTCCATAGATAGAATTTGCCTATAATAATAGTTATCACTCTACCATCCAAATGACTCCTTTTAAAGCATTGTATGAGAGAAGATGTAGATCCCTGGTGGGATAGTTTGAAGTGGGTGAGATGGCCTTGATTGGTCCAGATTTGGTGATAGATGCTATGTAGAAGGTAAGACTCATAAGGGAGAGGTTAACGATGACCCAAAGTCGTTAAAAGTCTTATTCCGATGTTAGGAAAGGAGACCTCGAATTTTAGGTAGATGATTGGGTCTATTTGAAAGTTTTCACCCATGAAGGGTGTAATGTATTTTGGTAAGAAAGGAAAACTAAGTCAAAGATACGTTGGAACTTATAGGATATTGAGATGTGTTGTCAAGGTGGCTTATGAGTTAGATTTGGCACTTAAGTTATCTATGGTTCAACCAGTATGTCTTGTGTCTATATTGAGAACGTTTGTGGGTGATCCAAATTCCATTATCCCTTTAGACGATGTAAGTGCTGAAGAAAATTTGACTTATGAAGAAGTTTTGGTGGAAATATTAGACTGACAAGTTAAGAAGTTAAGGAATAAAGAAGTTGTATCCATCAAGGTGTTATGGAGGAATCAACAAGTAGAAAGTGCTGCGTGGGAAGAAGATGCGGACATGATGAAATGATACCCACACCTCTTTCCATGTACTCAAGGCTAAGGTAGTAAGTTGTTCTTATTCAAGGTTAATTGAAATCTTATGTATTCAGTTCCTCCTAGGTTATTCATTTGCATGCATGTTCATGAAAGTTGATTTTAAAGTTATGATTTTGTGTTAAGTTGAAATTTTCATATTCCATGCATTTTAAGGTGTTATCATGTTCATGTTGGGTTTCTAGTCCTCTTTCCATGTCATCCTTATGATAAGTTAATCTCATTCAAGGATGAATGTTCCCAAGGGGGAGATATTGTAAGGCCCCGAAAGTCGGAGAGGTTGAACCTAAAAGAAATCCTCAAAAAAGAATTTGACTGACTATAGCCTCATTAATCACTTTACGATTCCTAGACAGTCCTACGATCTGTAGGAACGAGTCATGGAGTGACCTTTAGCAGTTGATCATGACCAAACTCAAAGGAAGGTCTTACAACTCATATTTATGGCCCGTAATATTCTCGACAATACATAGACACAAATCGTACGAAGAGTCCTCAGGCTAAGTTTCAAAAGTACCTCAAGGTCAAGTCTACAACTTGACAGGATAATCCGTAGAAGATGTTACGTGTCATAGGAATCACTCGTAACAAAACTTCAGAGACCTATATTTTTTAGGTTTTGGGACCTATAGGATGAATAGCTTTGACGAGTCGTAATGAAGTTTACGGGTCATAGAAATGACCCATTTTCAAACTTCAGAGACTCAAAAATCAGGCCTTTTCCTAGACCTATAGGAAGAGTCATTTTGATGACTTGTCAATCTTTCTATGACCCGTAGAAAAAGGTCTCATAGAGTCAAGTTTAAGATTTAATAAGGGGTATTTATGTTATTTCCTAAGTTCGGTTCAATGAACCTAGACACTTTTATAGACAAGTTCAAAGTCTATATATATATTCAATTCTTAAAATTCCCCTCTTATTCAATTCATTCTCCTAAAATTCTCTAAAGCAAGAACAAAGTCTCCCAATGTTTCTGTTCAAGTTTAAGCTAGGGTTTTCAGATTTCTTCAAGATTCTTCTCCAATTCTAGGTGAATTCACTCAAGGTATGTTGGGATTGATCCTAGGTTTCCTTTCATCCATGGAGTCCCAGTGTTCTCTCAAGTTTTCATTCACTTTCAATTGAGTTATGAACCTTAGTTTTGATGAATCGGATTGGGCTGATTTAATTCCGATTTTAGATTTTATTGATGTACCGTGGATTTACAGTACTTTCAATGCTTTAAAACTTAAGAATTTACATGCCTTTTAAACACGTGTTAGCAAATTTGATATTGGTTGTGCTTATTTTATAGGAAACTAAGTTTGAGATTTGGTTGAGGAATCATAGCACTGAAAGAAGGTATTCTTGGGGTTTACGAGCTCAGACTACAACTCGTTATTGGTTATAAAAATCGTAGGTGTTAGTCATCAAAAGGCAGAAGAGAAAACAAAAGTTGAACTGAAGACTACGAGTGAAGGGAATGACTCATTCTCAGATTTACAGGTCGTGAAAAGAAGACGTCAAAGCAGCAATGAAGGAAGGAAGGCAAAGTAAAGAAAATGAGATGTTTTATGGCTCGTCTACATTCCTACGAGTGGTAGAACTCATTTGTAGCTAGAAGTTGCAAGTGGTGAAGATAGGATAGTATCTGCGACCCTAATTGAAGAGTCGTCCTACATTTTATGATCCTTAGAGTGTGGTTGTGAAGAAGAAGAATTCCTCAGTGCAATGTGAAAGACTACAAGCAGGCTCTACGACTCATCTAAAATGGTACGACCCTTAGAAATGAGCCGTAGACCCAATACGACTTTTAGTTTCCTATGGTTTCCAAATCCATATTTATTTAGGAAAATTTATCTATAGGTACACTTCTTAGGTTTAGATTAATGTATGTACGTTTTTGGGTTTGAGAATATAGCTTAAACTACTTTTGAGCTTTTATTCTTGAATTCGGATTTTTGTTATCGATATTTTACGTTCGGATTCTTTTGAAGATTCTTTGGGTTTTCATAATTCTCATTTTAAGTTTTTGATCTCTTTTAACTTGAATATTATTGATTGTGAACATGTAGTTATGAATAGCTAATTTCACAACTAGGGTTATGGGAACCATGAAGAATTAACGACATAGAACTTAATAAAAAGTAATTCTTGAATAGTGTGCATGCATATATTATTTTTCCCTTTGTTTTGATTACTTTTAACGGGGGTGAATGTTAGAACTCGCCTTATCCTTACTTGATGAATCAAGGAGGTAACAGTTGGGAAAATGGATGAAACAACAATATTTGAGACTAATCATCCTAATCTAATTAGCTTGAACGGATCAAGGGATAGATAAATCTGGGATCAGTGGTAAGGTTTAGTAAAATATACACTCGTAGACAGATCAAGTGTGTAGTAAAATTTACCTATTTGCCGGATCAAAGACTTAGGCGAAATTAACTTATCGATTCTACATGTAATACACTAGGAAAGAATTACTAATAAAAAAGGTTTACTTAGTTAAGGATTCGTGGGGAACACATAAAACCCTTGTTTCACTTCTTATTGATTTAAACCACATTAAACTGTACTTTTGTTCATTGACGTTTGCTATTTGATTTATTGATTAGTTTATAAAAATCCCCCCTTGTTTTCTCTTTTTATGGGAATAACTTGATTACTAAAGAAAATAATAAACGATTGATCTAAAGTCTAAACCATATTGCTCGTGGGATCGACCCTAACCTTTATTAGGTTCTATATTTGATTAGTGATTGCTTTATACTTCTTTAGGGATGTAATTTGAGTGTATCAAATTTTGGGGCCATTGACGGGGAATTTGATGTTTAGATTAAGATTAATTTTTTTAATTATTTGATTAATAATCGTTATTTCCTTATTTGACGTTATTTTTCTTTTTGTTTGTGCTGAAATAAGTTTGATTCCTAGTGCATGACAAATATGAGAAATCAAGGCATTATGTTGATTCCATTCAATCCTAAAATTGAAGGAGCATTACGTAGTATGTCGAACAACAACAATAATAACGAGGGAAATGATCTTGGTGATGGTGTGGAATATCTTGGAGAGCAACATGACAATGCACCACAACATCCTCTGCAACATCAACCACAAAATGACCTTAATAATCTACAAATAGCAAGTCAACATCCTCCACCTAGACAACGCCCTGGATTAGGCATATGGAACAACTATGGGGTCCATACTGATGCTGTCAGAACTATATGTGCTATTGTGTTACCGCCATTGCCACGTGGACCTAAGTTTAGCATCACAAGTGGGCTGATTCAAATACTTCATAGTAGAGAACTATTTTCAGGATTGTCATCCGAAGATCCACACATTGATCTCCAAAATATGGCGTATATTTGCCAAAGTAGTATTGGTGACCCAGGCTTAAATATGGATATCATTGTCCGAACTCCCTTAAAACTCCATCACAACTTGGGATGAATTACACCTAGCATTCACGGATAAATATTTCCCATTATCTAAGAAGTTGAAACTAACAGAAAGAATCAATAAGTTCCAACAGCTGCCTGAAGAGTCAATTTGTGGATCTTGGGAGAAATTTGTGAAGTATTTATGAAGCATGCCAAATCATAGGATAGCGGACGAGTCACTTCTTGAGCTATTTTACCGTGCACTTGATGATAATGGGAAGGATGTCGTCGACACCATCACTGGTGGAGCATTCTTGGCTAACACTTTCCAAGAGGTTGTAGAGAGGCTTGATCATGTTACAAAGACCAACAGAGCTTGGAGCACTAGAGACACAAAAACTTTAAAAAGCTCTTTTTCTGTTCACACAAATCAGAATCTTAACTTACAAAATGAAGGGATACTTCAAGAGCTCGCTCAATTAAAAACTAACACTAGTTTGGTAGTCAAAAGTATGGGACAAAAGAAAATTAATGCAATCGATCATCAAATTAAGGCACCAAGTTATGGCGATTATGGATATGAGGAAGATGCTTATTATGGGAATGATCAAGTGGGGGTTGGCGCCAAGGTCAAGGAAATCAAGGTCAGCACTATAACAACTTCAATCGAGAGGGACATTACAACTGTGACAACAAGTACAATTGTGATGGAAACTACAATCGTGAGAATAAATACAACCAAAATGGATACAATGATCAAAACTATGGGCAAGACATAGAAGGTCATTGGAGAAGGAGAGACAACAACAATAGTGGTGCATATATCCCTCCCAAAAATTAAGATGCGGGATTCAGACTTGCAAGAATCAAAGACATGATGGATAAGATAATGAAAAAGTATGATGCAACAGAGGATAATTTTAAGAAGATATGCAATGATCTTTCCAGAATGAATCAGAAAGTTGAGTCACATCCTACATCCATAAAGCTTATTGAGAAACAATTGGGGCATATTTTATCATCGTTGAACCCACGCTAAAAGAGATCTCTCCCAAGTAATATAATTCAAAATCTAAAGAATGACGGGCAATACATGACTGTGACCACCCAAAATGGCATTCAGACGGTTGATCCATCTATGCCAGAACTTGAGGATAATGTACACGACGTGGATGTTAGTAAGGATGAAATAGAAAGAAAAATCGAGGAAGAACCAATAGGTAAAGATCCAAGCACCAAAAAACCTGAAAAAGGAGTTGCAAAGCTTGATAAGAAAGAAGGCATTGCAAAAGACGTTAATCCAACTCCAATTCTAATGCCAAGACCTCCTCTTCCTTTTCAGCAAATATTGAAGAAAAAGTCCGAAGATGGAAAGTTCCTTAAGTTTATTTCCATGTTGAAGCAACTTTCGGTGAATGTTCCCTTGTTAGAGGTGCTAGAACAAATGTCGGGTTATGCCAAGTTTATGAAGGATCTTGTCACAAAGAAGAGAATGGTAGGCTTTGAACCGATCGACAACTTGCATCATTATAGTGCAATCTCCACTCGCTCTCTTGAGAAAACGAAAGAAGACCCAAAAATATTCACTATACCATGTAACATTAGGGTATTCAATTTTGTAAAAGCATTGTGCGACTTGGGTGCTAGCATTAACCTTATGCCACTCGTAGTGTTCCCATAATTAGGCTTGGGATCCCCAAAATCGATGTCAATGTGGCTCTTGATAGCATATCATACTGTGAAGAAGCCCATGGGGATTATTTATGATGTTCTAGTGAAGGTTGAATCATTCATATTCCATGCTGACTTCATCATTCTTGACTGCGAAGTAGACATTGATGTTCCTATTATTCTGGGTAGACCATTCTTGGCAACCAAACGTGCTTTGGTAGACATGGAAATTGGAAAACTAAAGTTTTGACTAAACAATGAAGAGGTGATCTTTGATGTATACCGATCAACGAAGCATCACATTGATCTATGAGTTGTTTCCATGATTGATGTTGTCGATGATTTGCAACCAGATATATCTATTGAAAAGAGGTTGGGTGTTGAAGCTCTAACTGACATCATCATGAACTTTGATAAAGATCACATTGGAGAGTATGATAAGATTTTTTGTATACTAAATGACCTTGGGACTTTCAATCACGCACCCAAGAGACTTGACTTAGACTTGAAGGATAGAGCAACTCCGCCCGCAAAGCCATCCATCGAGGAATCTCTAATTTTCAAACTCAAAGCACTCCCATCCCACTTGCAATATGAATTCTTGGGACACAACAACATGTTGTCGGTCATAATAGCTGCCGATCTTCATCAAAAGCAAGTAGAAGCTCTTATATCTATCTTGAGATGTTTCAAAAGAGCAATAGGGTGATCCATAGATGACATCATTGGCATACCACCAGGCATATATACTCATAAAATCAAACTCATGCCGGATTTTATACCAAGAATTGAATACTAATGACGTCTTAACCCACCTATGCAAGAAGTGGTTAAAAAAGAGATCATCAAATGGTTAGAATCTGGAGGTGTTTATCTAATCGTAGATAGTAATTGGGTACGTCTTATCCAATGTGTACCAAAAAGGGTGGTATTATTATGGTTCTAAATGCAAAGAATGAACTCATTCCAATAAGGCCTGTCACCGATTGGAGAGTGTGCATGGATTATCGCAAGCTCAACTCATGGACTAAAAAAGATTACTTTCCAATGGCTTTCATAGATCAGATGCTCGGCCATCTCGCTGGCAAAGTTTGGTACTATTTTCTTGATAGAGATTCGGGATACAATAAAATCTCTATAGCACCAGACGACTAAGAGAAGACCACTTTCACATGCCCATATGGGACATTTGCTTTCCAAAGGATGCCATTCAGATTGTGTAATGCACTGGCGACATTTCAACATTGTATGATGTCTATATTTTTAGACATGGTGGAAGATAAAATTAAGGTATTCATGGATATTTTTCAATGGTTGGTGACTCATTTTCTTGGATTATCTCCAAGACATACTAAAAAGGTATGAAGAGTGCTACCTTCTGCTAAATTGGGAGAAGTGTCCCTTTATGGTGAAAAAGGGCATAATGTTGGGTCATAAGATTTCAAACAAAGGCTTTGAGGTAGATCGAGCAAATATTGAGGTAATCGCAAAGTTACCTCCTCCCATCTCCATAAAAGGTATTCAAAGCTTTTTAGAACACGTCAGATTCTATCGCAGCTTCATCAAAGGATTCTCCAAAATAGTGCAAACTACTAGACAAGGAGACGAAGTTTATTTTTGATGAAGCCTGTCTAGAAGACTTCGAAGAGTTGAACAAAATATTAGTATCGGCTCCTATCATCATTGCACTAAATTGGGAGTAGCCCTTTGAAGTCATGTGTCATTCAAGTGGAGTAGCACTTGGCGTAGTATTGGGACAAAGGCATGAGAAGATTTTACATCCAATATACTATGTTAACAAAGCCCTTAATGTTGCTCAAAGAAACTATACCATGATCGAACAAGAGTTGCTTGCCGTTGTGTTCGCTTTCAAGAAGTTGAGATCTTGCTTGTTGGGCACCAAAGTCACTGTACACAAACAATGCTGCATTGATATATATCATGGAAAACAATGATGCCAAGCCAAGACTTATTCATTGGGTATTACTGTTACAAGAGTTCGACTTTGACGTGAAAGACTGAAATGGGACAGAAAATCAAGTTGTGGACCACCTCTCTAGGCTTGAAGAAGAGGCAATGTTAAAGTTGGAAGATGAAGCTGAGATAAATGACACATTTCCAGATGAACAAGTATTGGCAGTATCATATAACTTAATTCCATGATTTGCTGATGTTGCCAACTATTTAGTTAGTGATATATTGCCATCCGATTTAAATGTTCACCAATGCCTCAAGTTCATGTCCGATGTGAAGAAGTTATTTTGGGAAGAACCATATTTGTTCTATTTTTTTGCAGATGGGATTATTCGTTATTGTGTACCTGAAGTAGAGATTATGAGTATTTTGGAATCATGTCATTTGTTGCCCGTCGGAGTCTCATAGTGGTATCTAGACAACCTACAAGATCCTACAATGTAGGTACTACTAGCCAATAATTCATCAAGATACTCATGATTTTGCCAAGTCTTGTGATCAGTGCCAAAGGGAAGGAGGAATTTCAAGGAAACATGAGCTCCCATTCACTCCTATTCTAGTCATTAAATTTTTCAACGTATGGGGAATTGACTTCACGGGACCTTTTGTCAGTTCAAGTGGAATAAAATACATCCTCATTGTATTCGACTATGTGTATAAATGGGTTGAAGCTATCTCACTTCCCAACAACAAAGTAAGGAGTGTCACTGTTTTCCTCAAGCATAACATCTTCTCAAGATTTGGTACACCAAGGGCAATAATCAGCGATGGAGGTTTCCACTTTTGCAATCGATTGTTTAAAGCATTACTTGAAAAGTATGGTGTTCGACATAGTATAGCAACTCCTTATCATCCACAAATTAGTGGACAAGTTAAAGTCTCAAATCGTGAAATCAAGCAAACACTTCCAGAGACTGTGAGTGTAAATAGAAAGGATTGGACAAGGAAGCTTGATGATGCTTTATGGGCTTATGGCATTGCATTCAAGATGCCCATAGGTATGTCACCTTATCAACTTATCTTTGGCAAATCTTGTCATCTGCTCGTAGAGTTGGATCACAAATCTATGTGGGTGTTGAAGAAATTGAACATGGATTGGGACGCCGCATCAAAGCAATGGATGAATCAAATAACTGAGATTGAGGAGTTTCGCCTAAATGCATATGAGAGCACAACCTTGTACAAATAAAGAATGAAGAAGTATCATGGTTACAAGATTGAAAAGCGAACATTTGCGCTTGGAGACTTAATCCTTCTTTTCAACTCAAGGATGTGTTTATTCCTTAGCAAACTCAAGTCTAAATGGCTTGGACCACTTAGAATGAGTCAAGTCTTTCCACATGGTGCGTTCAATCTAGAAAAGAAGGATGGTATGAAGTTCAAAGTTAATGATCAACTAATCAAAGCATACACAGGCACAGAGGATGAAATCAAAATCATGAAAGCATGGAAGCTTAGTGAAGTTTGAGTAACTAAGTTTATGTATGTCATGCCGCAACATTAAATCAAGCATTATTTTGGAGGCAGCCTAATTTACTCATGAACTTTTACTTATTAGCTTTTAGGATAACATAGACTTTGTTAAGGTCCGTGTTAAATTAGAGTCACAAAAAGCATAAAAAAATAGGCCAAAGGTTGAGTAGGTTCCCATGTCGACTTGAAAATATTGGAAACAGAAGAGGACTCAGAAAAGATACATGAGTCTTGTGTACGGGTCATAGTAACTTCGATGGATCATACACTTGACTCGTCAAACTCCAGATTTAATACATCAAGTAGTTTTAAGTCAACGAGTCTACTCTATGACCCATAAAAACTTCTACGACTCGTATCCTACACTTTATGACCCATAGAAACTTCTACGGGTCGTATCTTGCCTATTTTATGAATAATATAACTCGCCCGAACCGCATAAGCTAAGGTCATAAAATAAAAGAAATTTGAAGCGTTACAATCCATCATCAAACGACCTTGTTCCTCTTCTCTTCCAAATCAACCTCATCAAATTCCATCATCAATACACACAATTTGAAGCTCAAAATAGTTAAAAATCTGAAAACCCTAACTTTTTGAGAATCTAGGAATATCAAGCCCAAGTTTAGTCCAGTTTAAAATTCAAAGGATTTACTTCTCCCCTGAGGTAAGTTGATCTTTCAATAATATATTTCACATTTACCATGCTTAAATATTTTATAAGACCGAACAATTAGTTCAAAATGAAACTAGGGTTTGAGATTGCAAAAAAAAGAGCTAACGCATGAATTGGCATTCTGAGTTGTAATGAATTTTATGTTTAATTGACTCAATAGGGGTAATTGAATTTGACTATTGTGTTGCCTATGTAAGTTCACCTTTTGAACTTGAAAATTTCTTAGGTGGGGGTTTTCTATGAGTCATAGATAACTCTATGAGAGTTACCCCTCATCAAAGGAGATTTAAAATCCAGTTAGGAACCTTCACAGGTAAGGACTAGTACAAGCCTACTTATGACTCATATACTCATCTACGTCTCATTAGTATGGCTCATCAACAGAATAGGCCAACTGCTAGAGTGTGGGGGTATTTTGTGACTTAGGGTTTTTGATTTGTTGAAATGTGAATTGGGAGCACTGGGTTTTGTTAAAATTATTCTTATAATTCAATAACAAGAAACAAGTACGAAATCTTTCTTCTGAAATATATTTGTAATCATTGAATCTTTCATGGTTCAAATGAGGGTTTTCTACGATTCATAGATCATTCTACGGATCCCAGTTACCCCTAGTAAATGACACCTCCAGATAAGTGGTTAAGTCTTCACATTCACCAAGGGTCACGAGTCTAATTATGGGTCGTAAAGTATTCTACTGCTTGTGCATTGGACTCATCTAAATTAAATGATAAAATTCCAATGGCATAGCATTGGGTCTACGACTATACCTTACAGCCTGTATAAACTCTTACAGGTCGTAAGGTCCTTTCGTAAACAAACTTCAGAGACTATGACCTACAGATGTAAGTCTACAACTGCACCTTATGATCCGTACAAACTTTTATGGGTCGTAAGGTACTCTCATAGAAGAACTTGAGAGACTCAATACCTGCAGGGCTGCATTTACGAGTTGAGTATGCGGGCCATTTAAGCTTCTACGACCCATAGATTCACCTTCGTAGGAGCAAAATACTATGACTATCTAGTATTTTCTTTTCCTTCTTTACTTATTTTCTTGTTATGTTTATGACCTAACTCTCCCTCCACAGGTACAATATCTCCAAAACAACAATTGAAGAAGGGTAGTTGGGAAGAAAAAGCCATCCAAGAAGGAAGCCATGGAAAACTTTAGATGACGCCTCAAAGATGTGCCCACAGATGCTGAACTTAGTACTTACTAGGAGGAGGAGTCTCATGACTCCGTGGCACCATTGGTGAGGAAATTCAAATCACAGCACTCTAACCAAGTCATATCTTCACCGGCACCACATGGAGACTCCCCCTACCCACACATCTACACCACCCATACCCTCTTAATCTCAAGAAGGAGATTTACCAGAGGTTGAGGAGAGTGACAATGACTTCGGACCACCATCCTCTTTAGGATCCAAGTCCCTCGTAAGGAAGGCAACACCCGAGCGACCATCTATACTAATCCACATAGGAGGTCAACCATGGAGGTGGTACATGCCCAGGTTTCTAGATTTGTATAGGATGGGGCAAGAGAGAAATGATTGCTAGAATATGAGGAGACCCATTAATGAGGAGTCGTGTGTGATCACAATCGGGCTTGAAGTAGTTCCTGATATTCGTGACTTGTTCCATCATCATGGACTAGATTGAATGGTTGAGCACCCCGAGAGTTACAGCAGTAACATGGTCCATGAGTTCTATGGTTCATACGCGGCCACAATCAAGCAACTGGCTCCTTCCAAAGCAAAGGAACTAGAACAGCCGGTCCTCTTGACCATATTGGTTCGGGAGATCCCAGTAAGTCTATCCAAGGAGACTATTCAACTTGTCATCTACGGCCCCAACTTTTCCCCGAGAACCTAAATAGTGGAGTTTGATCACAAAATAAAGGTGGTTCATGATAAAAATGCCATGGAGGATCCGGTGCAATGTGGAGTGCTACTTAGATGCGTAGCGGGTTATATAGCGGAGCATGGCATTATAGTAGATTGGGTGTCACACCCAATGCTGATCAAGAAGGCGTCATTGAACTTCGCTGCTAAGTTTTGGTGGACTACAATTGTTATATCCCGCATTTTGGTATTTTCGGATAATTCGAGAAAAACCACGGGAAGTTTAAAACAAGGCCATATTTTATTTTGTTTAGCACACAAGTTGCTTATGAAAATTATGAATTGGAAATATCAAGAATGTCTAGGGGGAAAAAAAGGGAAAATTTGCAATATGACTCATGAAAATATAGAGGAAGATAAGGGGCAAATTTGGAAATTAGAAAATAAAATTTTCATGAAGTGCGAAAAAAAAAAGAAAAAAAAAGGGCTTGATCACTTGGGCCTAGGTGGCCATCCATAGTGATGGGCCAAAGCCCATATGGATAAAAATAAGAAAAAGGCCCAAAAGAATGACTTATTAGTCATCTTGATTTTTTTAATTCCTAGAAGCTTCAAGAAGCTTGGAGAGAAAGAAGAAAGGGAGAAAATAAAAAGGGCCATTTGGCCATGTTCTAATAGGCAAGAATTTTGGAAAAATTCTCACCCAAAATTATTCTTTCTTAGCCTACAACTAAATGGGAGGGTCCTTAACAAAGTGGAGTAGTTGTTGGAGCAAGAAAACCATTCATTCTTGCAAGGCACAATTCTAGCCAAGTTGAAGAACTAAGTGGAAAAGGTAAGGTTTCAATCTTCTTTATATGTTATGGATGATTGGTATATGTTTTAGAGTGAAGAAATGGATGAAGTATATGGAAATAAGTGTGTGGGTGTTGGCCGTGTATGTGTGATATTGTGTAGAAAGAATGGATTAATTTTATGTAGTATGTGGTTGTTGTTGTAAGGTATAGAAATGGATGAAAATTCATGAAAATATGCATGTAGTGGGGTGGCCAAATATGGAGGTGGTTTGACAAGTTATGGTGAATTGATTCTATTTAGTGTTTTAGTTGTTGTTATGGATTCTATGTTGCTAATAAAAGCTTAAGGATCCTTATAAAGTTGTAGTAGTTGGAGACTTGTTTTAGAAGTTTGTAAATTTAATATAATGTTCTTGCATATATGGAAGCTAATGTTGTTAGTATGATGTGGTTAGTGTGTAAATTATTGGGTTGTCGTAATTGAATTTGAAAGAAGGGATTAGATTGTTATTGTTCTTATTGGAATTGGAAGGTCTTGGAGGAAGTAATATATTGATTTGGTATTGTTGTTGGTAATGTGACCGAGTTGAATTCTCGGATTGTTGTTGATAAAATTGGCCGAGTTAGATTCTCGGGGATGGTGTATTTACAGGGGAAGTGCTGCCGAAATTTCGATAGAAAAAAAAATGTTAGTTTAGGATGAGAATCTTTGATATCTACAGCTAATATTTGCATTCGTTAACATTGTTATAGATTTTTGGGAAGGCCAAGATTTAAATGGGATTGACTAAGGAAGCAGACAAGGTATGTAAGACTTACCCTTTTCTTTCAAGGCATGATTCCGATGTTATGGTTTCATAAGTGCTTCCATATTTTCTTTGTTTTCAAAAGCTAGGTGTCAATGGTCCCAAGAAAATGACTACTTTTCGTATAACCCGTCAATGTTTTCCAAAGTTTCTATAGTTTCCCAAAACAAAGGTTTACAGTATTACAAGCTTTTATGACAATAAAGATGGATATGTTTTACAACGACATTGATGATGTCGAGGATGAGAATATGTCTATGATGGCTATGATAAGAACGGCTTCATGTATATAAGGTTTACCCTTCTTTCTCTTGGCATGTTTTTACATAAGTATATAGAGCTACTCTTTCTTTTGGCATGGGTATTATGAAACAAGTATATGACATTTTATACAATTTCAAGGAAGTCCTATTCATAGAGCCAATAGGATGGACAATGTTTTGAGTTTCCAAAGGATATTTTCTCGTGCTTAGATACGTGTATATGATTCTAAAAGTATTATTTTGATATAATCCATGGTAATTTTTGAAAGGTACTTGACATGACTCTTGTCTTGATTTTTTTGAATCATAGCTCATTCCGATTATTCTACGAGTCTTGAAAATTGGTCCTATGTGCATATGTATACGATTTGGCGCCTTACGATATTGTGACCTTATTCTACGTTCTCTTAATATTATCCTTTGTTTATAGTCTCATCTTCTAATAATTGTTCCTTCAAGGTGATCAAAGCGACCATGGTTAATCTATAATACAATCGGAGGTTACTGACCTTCCGTCACTCCGATAGATACATGACTTTCGTTAAGCTCTCCTGCATCCTGTCTATATGTATATATATATATATATGTATATAGGGGATATGGGGAAGGTTCATATGTGGTGCTATAGACGCATTGCCACCTGGTCAGTTGGCGTAATTTTCATCACAGACGCAGGATGCCCGGACGCGGGACATATGTGGGCGATATGATATGTTCTATTTTCTATGGATATGAAAAAGAAATGTTTTTAAAGGAAAAGACAAGCATGCATGGCATCCGTCCAAAAAGGCACTCATATGTAGAGGTTACTCTCTTATCTCACTATATGTTCTATGATTCTATGATATGGTTGTTCATACCTTATGTTCTTTGTTATGTTGATTTTCATGCCTTAGATACTCGGTACATTACTCGTGCTGACTCCCTTTTCTCCGGGGGGCTGCGTTTCATGCCGCGCAGGTACACCCAGACGAGTAGAAGCTATTATAGAAAATGTTCCATCGGGTTTAGCAACTCCACTTGTTCCTGGAGTGCTGCTTAGTCAGAGTATATGCATTATGGTGGTTCGTTCAAAGTTAGAGACTTTGCAGACAGAGTCATGGGTATAGAGTGTCAGCTTTGTAAGCGGCGTCACCAGCCAATATGTTATTATGCCATATGTCACGAGTTTTATGAGATGATAGATTTTGAAAAGCAAGATTCACAAAGCTTAGCTATGTTTTTTTCATTTCTTTTGATGTACAAGTATAAATAGATTAAGTATGTAATATGAAGCAGCGGGTTCGCTCGGTTCCGAGCATGGGGTCGAGTGCCCATCACACCCTATTAAGATTGGGGTGTGACAACTATTAGACACCAACTCTGCCCGACCAATGCAGACAACCATTTGACTTTTAATCGGGCTATGCTCATAGCATGCCTGATGGCTGGTTATGAGGTACATGTGGTGAGGATCATTATGTCAGAGATTCATGAGAGGGAGATTCGATGGAAAACCACGATCCTTTTCTCGTGTCTTATGCTTTCACTGTGCAGGGATGTTATAGTTTTATTGATTGCCGGAGTTGATCCGCTGATTAGAGTTTATAGAACTACAGACCCGGGGCTCATTAAAGATGATACAAACCCAGTCGAATAACAACATACTCCTTTTCTAGAGGTGCAGCTACTGGAGTTTGTGCATGTTCCATCACCTGTGCAAGATGATGCAGAGCTGCTCCGGACCAGCTGACACCTTCTATAGAGCCATCTGAGGCTGCCCCAACTATTTCGACAGTCCCTTCTACCACCATGCTATGACCACACCACACAAACTTGGTCGCCATCTTGGCCGAGGCTTTACACATTATGATACAGCGGAAAGCACAGACCGAGGCCTAATTGGGCTAGTTGATTTAGCATCTCAAGCCATGCGTCCGTAAGGCCATTACCAAATCTGAGAAGCATGTGGAAGGAAAGTTTGAAGCTGCCTTAGCTGATCGAGAGAGACAAATTTAGGCACGTATTGATGCCTTTGAGCTGAGGGTGAATGTGACTGTTGAAGGCCTCATCTAGTGATGACATAGCTGTCATACGGACTAATATAGGATAACTAAGTGTAGAGATCACATCCCTGGCTACACCAGCCCTATACCATTTGCTTTACTGATGTTTAGCCACCACAGTTGTTTGATTTTTTTAAGGATGATGAGTCTGAGATTATCCGAGACAAAAGACCCTGTACTGAGGATGCCACTTCAGACAAGGATGAGGCAAGGAAGAGAAAAAAGAGGGAGCGCCAGGATGTTGACGAGGCCACTCGGGCATCTATAGTGACCGAGGAGATTCGGCGAGAGGAGAAGTGGCAGCTTGCTATTGGAGATTTGAGCTCTCGTGCTGAACTAATGATGACGGACAGACTGTCGTAGCACCACATGTTACTGCACTGAGATCCACACCTATAGACCTGGATTCCACCATATAGACTTTGGCAATTAGGCACCAAAGATTCTTTTTTCTTTCCCTTCTTATTGATTTTACTATTTGTTATATTGGATTGAGGACAATGCAAGGCTTTTCAAATAGGCGTGGGGTGGTTATGAATGAATGCATGAGTATCTAGATGAAGTTTGAGTACCCTAGACACTCGACTAAATCCTTGGGGTAGTAAAATTCACCTATTTGTCAAATCAAGGACTTAGGTGAAATTAACTTATCGATTCTACATATAATACACTGGAAAATAATTACTAATAAAAAGTATCTAATTATTAAGGATTTATGGGGAACACATAAAATCCTAGTTTCACTTCTTATTAATTTAAACCACATTAAACCATACTTTCGTTCGTTGACATTTGTTATTTGATTTATTGATTAGTTTATAAAAATTCCTCCCTTGTTTTCTCTTTTTATGGGAATAACTTGATTACTAAAGAAAATAATAAATGATTGATTTAAAGTCTAAACCATATTCCTTATGGGATCAACCCTAACCTTCGTTAGGCTCTATATTTGATTAACGATCGCTTTATACTTCTTTAAGGAGATGTAATTTGAGCGTATCTATTATCAATGATCATTATATGCATGTTTTGATATGAATTGCATGATTTTAAGTTGAGTTATGAATTCCCATGCATAAAGCTACTTTCAAGTTATGATTATGAAATTAAAGATGATTTTATGAGTTGATCAAGAGTTTAATGTTTTTCAATGAAAGTTTCTATGATTTAAAGTTAAGATTATGATTTTATGATGAAAGTTATGATGATGATAAAAGTTAAGATCAAAGATGTTATTATGGTGTGATAAGTACAATTCTCACACAATCATGTTATAAGATGGTGATAAGGACAATTCTCACCAAAGTTATGGATGCTTATGAATCACTAAGTTAATGAGCTATTCCTAATGTTTTCTAAAGATGGATTGATAAGCAGTTACTAGCTTTCCCTATTATGTTATGATGATGTTTTTATGAGTTTGCATTGGGATATTGACTAATCACCGAGAGGGCTTTTAGGAGGGGTTCAGTCTGGTAACGTAGTTAGTTACCCAAGAGAATCCTAGTAGCAACCTAAAGTACCAAACTACATTTCCCGCATAGGTTGCTTCAAGTCCTAGCTAGTGGATCCACATATAGCATAGTTGAGTTGAGTTGAGTACTATGAAGGAGTATACCCTAGCAAGGTAGTATCCCCCTTCTCAATATGGGTTACATCGGATTCCATGTTATGGCTCGCATGGTCTTAAAATGTCAGTTGAAGGTCTTATCTCACACAAGTTGAACTTAATCTATGAGTTATATGATGAAGTTTATGATATGCATTGACCATGAGTTTCAAATGTTTTCAAATGTTTTAAGCCTTACTCATGTTTATTATGATTAGTCCTGCATCTTATGGCATATTGATTACGTTCCTTTACTTGCTCATGCATACCTGACATACTTAATATATGCAAATGTACTAACACATATTTTTCCTATATTTTCTCATAATGTAGGGATGGGTAATGCTCATGATCATTCTATTCGTGGCTAGAATTGATTAGATATCAAAAGATAGTGAGTCCTCATCTTATCTAGGGCAATGACTTTGTTTCTTGTTTCTCTTACTTGACTTACTTCTATTGTTCAGGTGAGCTGGGAGCTTGTCCTAAGCCCCATGAAAGACTAGATTACGGGCATGTTTAGACGGCTTATGATGTTGTCTGGTTTGGACATCTATTGATATGATTTCCCTTAGTCTCATTCCTTTGTGATGATTACTTCCGCTTATCTTTATCATGTTCTTTACCTTATGAATGTAATGAATGTTAAGATGACTTAGTTGGGGTCCCTCGCATCCTGATTATCGTATTGCAGCTTGGCCCTAATTTGGGTCGTGACAAGAGTAGAGGACTCAACACTATCATCTTTGACTCTAACAATGTGATAGATACACGAGAACAACTCTCTAGCCCTTAGGCCGGAGATAAACTTACACTTAGGCATAACAAGACTACCCTTTAATTCCAAGGCAGGCTCATTTGGGAAACTGAACTTAACAATCTGAGTTCTACAATCAACAGAGGCATAACACACATATAGCTAGTCCATGCCCAAAATCACATCAAAATAAACCATGTCCAACTCAACTAAATCAGCCATAGTATTCTTGTGATAGATAGATACATCACAATCTCTATAGATCCTCTTAGCTAAGACAAACTCACTAACAAGAGTGGACACGCTGAAAGGCTTAAGAAGACACTCAATAATTCTATCAAATCTACTAGCCACGTAAGGAGATATAAAGGATAAAGTGGCACCCAAATCCGTCAAAACATAACAATCAAGAGTGAAGACTCGAATCATACCCGTCACAAAGTCTAGGAGTTCTCCTAATGTAGGGACTACCCATGGCATATAGACGGTTTGTACCACCACTTGTACCTGAAGTATTGCCCCTCTTATTACCTCTAGTCGGGGGTGCTGTGGTAGAGGAAAAGGCTCTATTGCCTCAATTTGGACACTCTCTCTGAAAATGACCCACTTGGCCACATTTTAACAACCTTTATTCCCCTCTCTACACTCTCCCAAGTGGAGCTTACCGCACTTGTTAAAAGGTGTCTTTCCCTTTCAACCTTGATTCATACTGGCTTGGGATTGAGAACCCTGGGCTCTAGAATTCTGGTGACTATGTCCCTACTGAACATATCTATTATACGATGCAGGTTCACTTGCCACTGATGGAGCATAGTTAGAAAAGCTATTCTGAAAGAAGGATCTATTTTCCTTATTTTGCCCCTGTTCATTTTCATTCCCAACTGACTTTGCCTTCTTGCTCAAGTTCTCCTCCTTGCCTTTCCTCTTATCATCCTCTTCTTGTTGAGCATACACATCAACTTCAAAATACATGCCAGAAATCAGCAGTGATGCTTTGCACTTTTTCTTCACATGTTTGCCTAAGCCAGATACAAACTTCCTTATCTTTGATCTCATATCTAGGATCAACTCTGGAGCATATTGGGATAGCTAGATGAATTTCAGACTATACTCTTTCACTATCAACCCTTCTTGTTTTATATTCACGAACTCCTCTATCTTTCTCTATCCCAGATAGCAGGCTCAACATCTTCACCTTTACTTTCTTCCTATTAGTTGTACCAAACGTTTGCCACATCCTTGAGCTGATAAGACACTCAACTCAACACCCTCAATCTCCATAGCATGCATCGCTTTTAGAATCTTCCACAACTCATCAATAAAATTCTGGGATCTTTCTCAACCTTAGAACCCGTGAAGACTGGTGGGTTCATCCTCAAGAAGTCTCGGATCCTCATCGAAGTTGATGGCTCTTAAGAGCTAGAGAAGGGAGCTGGTAAACTTTGATTACCCCTCTGGCCAGCTATCAGTTGGGTGATCATAGTGATGGAACCTTTGAACTCAACTTTTGAAGTAGGAGTTGGCTGAGTAGTAAACTCTTAAGGTACCCCAGTAGAACTTGTAGGTCGGCCCCTAGTTCTCACTCCAGATGGTAGGGGAATCTCAAATTATGGAACCTCAGTATTGGCGGTGTTCCTTTAGCTAGCGGTGTGTTTAGGAGGCATTATCTGCAAATGTGTAACACACGAATTAGGAAGGAACTTTTAGAGTTAAACGTTTTTGCACAAACTTAGAGTATGAAGAAGTGAGACAATTTCTAATGTCCAATAGTCCCCTAATTATAAGTATGGTGCACAACACACCCATAAGCAAGATTCTACTAGACATGACTTCATAGACACCCTAGGACTCATGAACTCTGTACTCTGATACCAAGTTTGTCACGCCTCGAGAGAATACCCTAGACTTGGACGACAATAGAAAACCATTGCTGGTCCTCCAGTGAACCACTTAGTCTAATCACATATTTATTAAATCACATTATATTATTAAAAGACTTAATTCATTAAGATTACTATTCATAAACAAGGACAAAGGCCAACCATCTATCCAATCGACAACTAGAAGAATAAAACTAGTCAAAACAGAATGAATCAACATCATCAACACTCTAGTCTATGAAGCCTCTATTAACAATTTAAGAGGTACCAATGACAGGTTCATAGCTACCACAAATCAAATATAGGAAAGCTAACTCAAAGAAGGAAAGATAACTATGGTATCCTCCAAAAACATGGAGGACTCACCAACTAGCTGGAAGCGAATAGATCCTCAACGTTGCACCGCCTAGTGATAATCTCTAGTACCTTTTTTTGCATCATAAAATGGTACAGGCCCAAATGGATGTCAGTACATGGAATGTACGAGTATATAAAAAATGGAATGAAGTATACATCAAGGTAAAATCAAATCAACTCAGAGATCTCAAATCAGGAAGGTGAACAACTCAATCAAGATATTCTAAGTCTAAACAAGAATAAGATTTAGACAATGACCAATCATATACAATCCAATCCAATCCAACTCAAAGTACTATGAAAACCTCTATGAGAGTTTCCCTTAATTGACAAATATCACTTATGAGCAAGTGATAGTACAATAAGACAACATTTTTGCCACGTTCGTCCTTACCTTGCTAGGGTAAGAATGAATCAACAATCATGAATCCATAACCAATCAAGTCCTATCATTTCAGGATAATAATTTGGGAGACATCCGACTTTAACTGTTCAATCATCTCCTACGTTTGGCGACGTAGTTATTGGGTTTGAGTTATTACTTATTCTTATCCAATTTGGTGCTTGATACTCCTCCCAAGACTCAAGCTCATAATACAATCAATCCAAATCAAACCAAATTAGTAAGTCTCTTTTGGACTCTTTTCAAGATATTTGTTCTATCAAATCAATCCTTTCAACCAATCAATTTTCCAATCATTCTCAATCGTTTAGTTAATAGAGGTTTTCAACAATCAATTATGAAAACATTCAGGACCATTAATTTGTCCATACTATCATCATACTCACATTCCAATCACAATCGTACATTCACAATGCAAGGCTCTAGACTCAATGTTAAGATGTATACAATTCAATATCAATCAATATATTACTAGGGTTTAAGTAAACAAATAGTTCAAATCATGTGTTCACGAATTCAATTCGTAGAAAAATCAATATTTCATCAATAATCAGTAAAACATGTATATTTTTAAGATAAGACTTTCTCAATAAATACAATCACGGAGATTCAATCCGTACACAATCAATCTATCACAACCATAAGTACATGAAGGAATAAAGTACATGTTTTAGGATAGCCTTACATACCTGGACTCGAAGAACAATCGAAGATTCGAAGACCTTACTCGAAGAGCTTGAACCCTAGCCTCTCTCCTCTTCTCCAATCCTCGCTCTCAATTTGTCTAAGTGTTACTGAGAGTATTATGCGTATAAAGTACTGATAAGGGACTTAATTTAGTCCTAAAACATCAGAGTTTTATTCTAAGAGGGGTGGGAAAAGAGCAACTTACCCTCATTAAAATCCCAAAATTTATCGCCTACGAGTCATCATTATGACATGTGGTTGTCATCTTCAGTCGTGGAATAGGGATGGAAAATATTGGGGTCTATTACTCGTGTCTATGAGTCATCAAAGACTCAATGAGTCATAGACTCAACTAGTCCTGCAGGTTTCTAAATTTCCTGAGATACTGAGTCTCTGAACTTTTCATACGAGTCATTCTTATGACTCGTAGACTCTTTGACGAGTCATCGAATTGACCTGTAGAAGTGACATTCGAATTCTGAAATTTGGATAAGTATTAGGTGTTTCTATGAGTCGTTCTTACAACTCGTAGAGAACTTTACGATCCGTAAAGCCAATCATAGGTGATCTTAAGAGTCCAAAAATTTTACTAAGTATTTGGGAGGTCTACGAGCCGTTCCTATGAGTCATAGAACAGTCTACGACTCGTAGATTTCCCTCGTGGTCCATTCCTCAGTCTATTTTTCTCCATTTTTCTCATCGTCATCGAGCCTAGTTTAGGCTAGCATAACACAAGGTGTTTCATGCATTGGGTATTATTGATGTGAAGAAGATGAAAGTGAAATTGAAAAAAGAGTTGGGTTGGTGGGAGTAATGAGTTTGGTGGGGTGAAAAGGGGAAAAGAAAAAGGGTGGGGTTAGGAAATAATGATGGGCTTTGTGGGGTGAAAAGGAGAAAAGAAAAAGGGTGGGGTTGTAATGCTTGTGAGAATTAAAAAAAGAAGAAGAGGGATTTGAGTGGAATTGGGTGGTGGATTTTTAATTTATAAAATGGCCAATTGATTGCAAGTTTAGCCAAATTAGGTTTAAGAAATAGCCAACTTAATTTAATTGTTAAATTCAGCTAAAAATTATATACGAGGAATTAATATTAATTAATTAACAAGCTTCTTAATTCTAACAAAATAAACTAATTAGCTTAATTATAAATTAAATAATTCAAAAATATAAGCTATTAGTTTACAAAATAATTAATTAAAAATATTTTTAGATCATTTTAGAATATCTATAATAAGATAATAATTATATAAATAATTATATAACTATATATATCATTCAGTAATTATAAAAACTGACAAAATTACTTTAAATAACAGAAAATATATATTTTTTGATTTTAAAAATAATTACTTCAAATTGTTTAAAATTGAATAAACTTGTTTATTAATTTACGTTGTGGAGGATCAAAATTGCGTGTCAACAATGTCTACTGGGTACTTGTTGTTTTGGTACTCATAGTACACTCTACATCTATTTTCGTGATGCAGGTTCGAGCACCATGTATTAGCGTTGATCTCAAGCCAATTGCAGTCTTGAACGAAAGCGAGGGTGAGCACACAACGTTCTGAATTTATTTGTCTAACTTTGTATATATTTATGACTTGTCTTTTGCCTTTTTGAGATAATCTTGTTTCTGTGGTCCACTTTTGGGACTTGTACTCATTTTATAGTATCTTTGTACATGTGACTTCCAGGTTCTAAGAGGGATCTCTTATTTGTAAATATTTTTTATTTGCTTCCACCCTTTCATTTGTATTCCTGTTATTTTATTATTATTTTTACTTTATTTGTTGGTCTTCTACCCTTACATCTCATTATTCACAGTTTCGGGATATTGGTTGGTTTTCCTACTGTTGGGTCTTAGTAAGCGTCATCATGACTTGAGGATTCGGGTCGTGACAATTTCAAATTAATATTTGCTCATTAAATATAACATTTGATACATAAGTTTATATTTTTTTTTAAAAAAGACCCATAATTTTAAATTTTACAACAAAAAAAAGTCTCATGCTCGGTGTGCAAAGGTTGTCCAACATTGTGAGAGAATTTTATCACAGTTGAAAAGATGTTGTAATAGGTATTTATTTCTATTATTGATTTATTAGACGAGTGAATCAATCTATAATTATATGTATTTGAAAATTTATAATAACATATAATTATAAATATTTATTTATGAAAAACATGTAGATATGTGATTTATTAATTCAGCGCCTTAGGATATTCCAAATTCAAATTGCATATTGAAATAAAATTTCAACTTCAAATAAGCTTGATTTCAAATGAGTGCAAATGGACCTAAAAGTTAAAAACATCAGGGGGAAAATGCAACTTGATTTTATTTTAGTTTATTTGGGATTAGAAAAATCTTATTAGGGAAACAGTATAAATACCCCTAGAACAAGAAGAAAATCCAACGTTATTATGCAGTTGTCCTTCATCTAAGTTGGTTTCTCACTTCAAAAAGAGAACTAATTAAGACATATACATTTTGTACTTCTACATAGTTTATGTGCAAACTGGTCTGTGGAATTGGTGAAAATCATTTCTTGGGTGATCGCTGACTCAGTTTTTGACTTGGGTATCTTCTTTTTATCTCAATTTATATATACACATGTTCTTTTCTTTTTCATTTCTGCTTGTGGATATATGTTGAAGTGCTTGTTAGACCAGATTTATTGTCTAAGCAATTTATTTTGTTAGATTCATTTGTATATATAATGGGATTAATTTGGAAACAATTGACATTTTATTTTCAACACTCACTCCTCTTTCCAAGCAAAAAAGATTGGATTTTCAGCATCTATATTTGTGTTTTCATTTTTTCTATCTTCTCTTGCATTTATGGGTAGAATGTGTTATAATTATCTGTAAAGAAGATGCTTGGAATTTGGGATTTGATGACCCAGAGGTTCAGAAATATAAATTTTTGGTTTACATTTATTTCTTGCCTTCCCTATCTATTATGTTTTTTTCTCGAGTTTCAATGTATTCTTAGAATAAAGATTTGTCCCTTTTCATTGAATAATCAAGCTGCTTAAATCATCTTTTTGTTTTACCTGCAAAAGATTCATACTTTAATTGTTTATACGCTGGCACAACATATGCACTAGGAATTTCAGGTTGCATTTCTGGTTTAGGGTTCAAGTAAAGAAAGAGAGTGTTTTTTTAATTAAATGTTAAGTATATGAGTAGTTAGAGTTGTTTATTCTTGATGCATAGACTATTTGTGTTTACATCAATGTGTGGCATTCGCGATTACTAGATAAACTCATATTGGCAAGTAGACAAGGTAGAATAGATTGTTTTGCATATGCAACTTGAACTAAAATCTATCTAGCTTGGCTTCCATCATTTATGATGGATTAAATCTCTAGAGACATTAGTAGATCTATTTCCATTTAAGATGGTAATTTCCGTAAAAAGACCTCGTATGGGAATTTCTAATTCGACGTTGATTTTGGAGCATCGAATTTGGTAAGGTAGAATATCTCATTTGAGTGCATGGAGTTCCGAACGAATTTGGAACACCCTATCGGAGAACTTTGGATGGCAATCTCAAATTGCACTAGTAGTCACCTGGTTCAATCGCTAAAACGACTCCTAGTCGCTAAAGTAAGTGTCGCTAAAGCGGCCAAGCAGCAGGGGTCGATTGTCGCTAAAGAGACCAGCCCTCACTAAAGTGAACTGTCGCTTAAGTGACCTGGTGTAGCAAAAGCGAAACCCGCCTCTCTAAGGTGGTCACTTCAGAGAACACCGGGGGCTCGCTAAAGCGACATTAGAGACCTATTTTTGGTCTCTCTTTCAAATTTGAGCCCTAACTTTCAGGACTCATTTTTCTCTCTAGTTTTGGGCGATTTGAGTGATTCAAATGGCTAATTTGTGTGGATTTTCATGGGGAATTCCTTGGTATGTTCATAATTAGGAGCAAAGGCTTCCTTTGAGGTAAATTTCCCTTTTTACTTGCATTTTATTTACTATTCTAGGCCTTTTAATTAGTGGGGGCCGTTTGAGCTCTTCCGGTGCTCGTAGTGTGCCCATTTTAAGGGCACAAGTTACTTGGGTTGTTTGGGACCTTGTGACGAATTTGGTTTTCCAATTTCATGTGCGGGTCCCAATATCAACTTTTTGATCCAATTTTGGTCCCATTTTAATTATAGTAATATGGGTATCGTTGGCCTTGTTTTGATGTATTCTTCGATAATTTGATAGAGTGGTATCTTTTGGAGGCGTCCTTGAAAGGAAAGACTAAAGTTTAGCACTTCAGGCGTGGTTCCGGCTTTAAGGTAGGTTACGGCTTACTCTTATTAGACTTGGCTTGGTTAGAATCAGTATATTTTGTGTAGTAATGCATGATTAGGGTGATAATTTAACTGTTGATATCCTATTGAGAAATTTGGAGTCGATGATCATCGTTAGTGACTAGTTGGGGGTTTTAGTTGTTGGATCCTTAGTGTAGGTGATATCTTGACTTGTTTACGCCATTTAAAGTCCTTAGAACTCGCTCCTAGGTGATTTGAATTTTGGATGCCACTTGGTTGAATTGTTTGGTTTTGTTTGGTCACTTATTGTGATTCTTGGCTTATACTTGTGCCTTGTTTGCTCATGACATTGTTAATGTTGGGCCCGAGGCCATGCTTTTGATACCCCAGAGTTTTAGGTTATTGATATATGATTTGGCATGCTAGTGGTCTTATTTACCCCCGACAGTGTTTAAAAATCTTTTAAATGGAAGGAATGAAAGATGATATTAAGACTTTCGGTTGGTGAGGACCTTAAGGAAAGGTGGTGATATCTTATTTATGGCAAATTCAATGCTGATAAGCTCGAGGTATATTTTTAGGCGGCCCCTTTTATTGATTATTTGGCTACACTTTACTTCTTTGATAAACTCAAGGTGTGTATTTCTGTCATCCTGTTGATACACATTCTGGGTTATTAATTCAATGTTGATGAGTTCGAGGTATGATTCAGGGCGCCCATCTTTATTGATGAGTTCGAGGGTTATTCCAGGCACTATATGATATTGTAGATGACCATGAACCATGACTACGAGTTTGCATTTTGGCTTACTTCCGGTATTTTATGAGTTAAGACTATTGATGTGATTACATGATTTATTGGATTCTCTTGATTATTGTATGACCTTCCCCTACCCTCTTCCCCGAAATTGTAGATTTTATGCTTTTTCCCTGTTATCTTTGGTATCATCGTGCTGCTTAATATATATTTATTCTTTCTAAGCTTGGTTGGCCTATAATGCCTATTGAGTACCCTGTGTTTTTTTACTCATACTGCACTTCTGCATCTTTTTGATGCAGCTCCCATTTCGAGTAACCCTCAGCACACGCTGATCATCCATAGCTGAGTCAGACCCGGATTGTGGTGAGTTTCTGGCCTTCAGAGACTTTCTACATGTAATGACCTTTAGGGGCATTTTTAAATATTTGTGTGAAATTAACATTTTACCCCTATCATTAGTGCCCCCCGAATATTATTTGATTGGTTTGTGTAGTTGAAAGTATCAAAATCTCAATGGTTTGTAAATTGTGCAAATTCTTGAGTTTTATAGAGTAAGAGGTAAAAAAAGTGATTTTCAGTATCAACCGGAGCTATGGATCTCAAAATGGTATTCCATCGATTCCAACAGCTACATAATGTGGAAATTGGTATAGGAGAGTTTACAGAATTAGTTTTGGAGTTGTAATCAAGATTCGAGGTCTTGAGATTGGAATTTGAGTAATTTTAAGGCAAGATTTGACTTTGGTCAACTTTCAGAGTTTTGATGCTCAAAATGGAATTTTGACAACTCCTTGGATTCGGGGGATGGTTTTTGGTTTGGAAGAAGTGCTGGTTGATTTTTAGAGGTCCCGAGCCCATTTTGGTATTTTGAAGGCCTAAGTTGGTTTAGTTGCGACTTTTTGAGTTCCAGGTCAAGGAGACCTCGAATTCGAATTCTGATAGTTTTATCAGCTCCAGAATGGACAAATTAGACTGGTAGCATTATCGACATGTCTATCAAGGCAATGAATAAGGGTTTGGGGCCATTTTGCACTTTTGACTTTGAAAGTTAGCCTATAGTTAACTTTGGTCAATATTCTTTGAAAACACATTCCTATGAAAATTCTACTAACATGATTAGTTTTGGAATGTCGATCTTGGTCTTGAAAGATCCTTTGTTTGTTTCCCGAGGTTCCAGTTTAATCCTGAGGCCCATTGAAAAATTTGGTTTAAAATAACACTTGGATGTGGGACACACTTTTTTATTAAAATGATCTCGTATGATAATTTTGAATGCGCCATTATGTCCAAAATGTTGAATTTAGTGGGATAGCATATTTGATTTATTTTTATCAGGTTCCGAATGAATTTCGAGGGTCCATTCGGAGACTTTAAATAAGGCAAAAACCAAAAAAATCTGGTGCAAAAGTGTAGATTTTTCAGTTTTTTTTTTCAACTTTGAACCCTCATTTCTTGAGCTTTTCAAGTCCAAATCTAGTGATTCAAGAGTCTATCTTCAAGATATTTTTACGAGGAGTCCGTTGGTCAGCTCAGAATCTTGAGGGGGGGGGGGTTTGATTGAGGTAAAATCTTGATTCTAGTTGTTGCAATGTCCATTTTCGAAGTGAATTTTTGAGGAAATTTAAGAATTTATTTCTTAGTCTATATAAATCAGATTTTGGTGATTCAAGGGTCTGAGTTCAAGGAAATTGCATGGGGAATCCATTGGTGAGCCCAGAAACTTTGTTAGGAGCTTCATGTGAGGTAAATTCACTAATCTAGCCATTGCCTTTATCATTTACGAGTTGGAATTTTGATGAATTTTGGAGGATTGTTTCGTGGTCATCTTAGCTCCGTTTTAATGATTCTTTCATCTAAATTGTGATTTTTTCGTCAAGTAATGTCGTGGTGAGATTATCCTTTACCAATTTCTGTAATTATTATATTCCAAAACATCTTTAAATCAAGATTTCAAAGGTGGGTTATGAGGTTTTCTTCCAAGTAAGAAAAATTGTACTTTCATGATTTGGAACTCGATTCTTGCTTGATTTTAATGGGTTTTCCGCCATGAATATCCTTGATGTGTAGAACATAATTTTCAAATAAAATTCCAAATTAGACCCTTTTTGTAAATAATTAATTTTGGACCCTTTTACCCCCTGTTCCGAATCCTTGTAATACAGGTGTCATTGAACTCCTTGTGATGTACTTGATAGTGGGTTGTCGATTTGAGCATTTAATTCGACGGTTGAATATCTAGTATGAGTGTTCGAGTACGGTTTCGATATTTAAGGTAGGTTTGACTATCCTTCTTTGAGATTGAGATGGGGTAATTAGTCATTCATATATTATAGACTTTGGGATGGTATTGTAGTATGAGTTGAGAATATTATATATATTTTGATGCCCGTGTGAGAGCTTATTTATTAATGCGCTACCGTGTGGGGGCTTATTTGTATTACATAGCTTGTGTGGAATCCTTATTTTTTATCTTATTTGTTTTGAGAGCATGTGATTCATGATTTGCCTATGAGAGAGGCTTGAGGATATATTATTTGACTTATGATGCCCGCCTGATGGATTGAGTTGGGGGTTTTGAGCATGTTTGAGTATTGAAATATTGTTGAGAAAGGGGTGAACACTTAAATTGAAATATTTTCTTCCTATTGCTATTTATTGAGTGTGAATATCATGTGTTTGTTAAGTTTTGAAAACTTTGAACCTTGTACTACATATTGAGTTGAATATTTCTTCCATGCCATATATGTTTTGATGCATTCATCCTCATTCATATTATCATGAGACATGAAAAGTTGAGAAATATGGAAATTCTTTTTGAGAAAGAAAATGAAACACCTTTAAGCCTTTGTATCTTGAGTCCCTGACTGAGGCAGTTTTACGGCAGGGTGGTGGATACATTGTGATTCCTTGACCACAAAGAGGTGGAAAGGATGATGAGATATTATGAATGAGGTATATGGTCTGCGAGACCCCCATGGGTCCTACTTGGTATCACATCTCGACAGGTGTATAGGACAGGTTATGTGACAGTCTTGATTTCACGGTACCACCATATCATTGCATCATCATATTGCATTGCATTGCTCTGCATTGATATCTGTACTACTTGACTTATTTGGTTAATTATGATTATGAGTTGTTATTATGGGTTTAATTTAATCACGTTATTCTATATAAATTGGCGGTAGCGTAGCCGGAGTGGTACTTTTTCGTATACAGGTGGAAGCATTCCTTAGTTTATTTCATAGGTTTGATTAACTACTTATACTCAGTCGACTTAAACCTATTGAGTACATATGAATTGTACTCAACCCTACTTTTGTGTCCCTTTTTATGTAGTTACTAGTAAGAGTACCTCACATAGCAGCTAATATTCTAGCGGATTCCATATTCTCAGATTAGTGGTGAGGTCCTGATATTTGAATCGTCACTAGTCTATATTTATTTCTCATTCTTTTGTATCATTTAGAGATTTATGTTGTAACTCAAACTCGAACCTTGTATTAGAATTTTTTTATACTTATGACATCAGGTTTTGGGATAATTATATTGTTATCCTTTTATTACATTTAATTATGGCCTGATTTCCCTTTTGAGAGTCTCGTATGGTTTTAATTTTAAGCTTACACATTATAATTGGGTTTGGGATGTATGCCATCATGAACTCAGTTTTTGAATCTTGATAAATTGGTATCAGAGCAGTTAGGTTACCGGTCTAATAAGTCAAAGAGCAGGGTGTCTAGTAAAGCCTTACGGATTGGTACGTAGACGTCCGTACTTATCTTTGAGAAGCTACAAGATACTTAATATGAGAAATTCCTTCTTTTGACTCTTTTCATGCGATTTATTCATATAAAATATTGTATACCTCGAATCTATTCTTTCTGCATTAGAAGTAATGGTTGGGTTTGAGAGGGCTGCTCTTTCTTGAGAATGATCTAGTGAGGCCTGAGTTCAGCCTAATTATGAGTATGAAGATGTGGAGCAATAAACAAAAAAAGGTGGGGAAAATGGTCAGTTAGACTTTAAGTGTTGGATTTCAAATTTTGGATATCTAATTAGCCCCACTTTTCATTCCTTAGAGATCTTTGGCTCCATCTATATCTTCTAGTGTTGCTTTATTTACTTCAGAGCAAAAGAGTTTTGGGGAAATTCGTCAGGGTATTCCCTCCCAAGTTTGATGTTACCACTGTTGAGAAGGCTTATAATTTTTGACCAAGTGTCAAGATAGGTTGTTCAAAATTGGGTATCTTGAAGATGCGTGGAATGTCTTATATCTCTTTATAGTTGAGGGAATAGCTAAAGAGTGGTGGAGGTCGGTTCTTTCTTGTAGATCTGTCGGTCCTCCTATGATAAGTTGGGATTAGTTTACTGAGGTTATTTTGTCGTGGTGAGTTTGAGTAAGGGGAAAATGTGTGATTCTTCTACTATTCAGCCAGGGTCACAAGTTGTCCATGCTACACCAGTTTTAGTTGTTTGAGGTGGTGGTTGTGGTGGTTTGTACGCTAAGGGTAATCGTCAGTTATGCTATGATATACTGGGTAGATCTAATGCAGAGACCTCTGATGCGGTTATTATGGGTATTGTTCTGGTTTACCATAATTTTATGTTAGTTTTATTTCACCCAGGGTCTACTTACTATTATGTGTTGACTTATTTCGATGTTGGTATTGATTATATGAGTGAGTCCCTTGCTGTGCCCATTACTATTTCTACCCCGATAGGTGAATCTTTAGTGGTAGATCGGGTATACAGGGAGTGTGTAGTGATATTTTCGAGTAGAGAGACCCGAGATAACTTGATCTTATTAGACATACTTGAATTTGATGTGATATTGGGTATGGACTGGTTATCTCCCCATCATGCTATATTAGATTGCTATGCTAAGATCGTGACCTTAGTCTACCCCGGTTTACCTCACTTGGTATGGAAAGGAAACTCGAGTTTGTATCCTAATGGGGTGATATCTTATATTCGTGCTCGTCACTTGATGGATAAGGGTTGTTTATCTTATTTAGCTCATCTAAGTGATCTCATTATGGAGTCACCTCTTTTAGAGACTACGAGAGTGGGGAGGGAGTTTATGGATGTATTTCCTACATACTTGTCGGGTGTTTCTTCAAAATGTGATATCAATTTTGTGATTGATTTGGAGCTAGGAACCAAGCCTATCTCTATTTCTCTTTTTCGAATAGCTCTGGCAGAATTGAAGGAGCTGAAAGAACAATTGGAAGATTGGTTGAAGAAGGGGTTTATTAGACTTAGTGTATCGCCGTGGGATGCACCGATCTTATTTGTGAAGAAGAAGGATGGTACTGTGAGGATGTGTATTGACTATCGGTAGTTGAACAAAGTCACCATCATGAACAAGTATCCTCTTTCTCGCATTGATGATTTATTTTATCAACTTCAGGGTGCATCAGTGTTCTCTAAAATTGATTTGAGGTCGGGTTACCATCAGTTAAGAGTTTAAGAAATTGCTATCTCGAAGACTGTATTCAGGACTCGTTATGGGCATTATGAGTTTATAGTTATGTCCTTCGAGTTGACTAATGCCCTAACTTCTCTTATAGAGTTGATGAACCGGGTATTCCGACCTTATTTGGACTCATTTGTGATCGTGTTTATTGATAACATCTTGGTTTATTCCAAGAATGAGGCGAATCATGTTGGGCACATAAAGAAAGTCCTTCAGAGATTGAGAGAGGACAAGTTGTATGTAAAATTCTCTAAATGTGAGTTTTGGCTTGAGTCCGTGGCATTCTTGGGTCATATAGTGACCAAGAATGATATTATGGTTGATCTGGCCAAAGTTCCAACTGTTTGTGATTGGGCTAGGCCTATTTCGATTACTGAGATTTAGAGTTTTATTAGGTTGGCAGGCTATTATCATTGGTTTGTTTAGGGATTCTCTTCTATTGTAGACCCATTGTTTAGGCTAACTCAAAAGACCATGGAATTTTAGTGGATTGATGAGTGTGAGGTGAGATTTCAAAAGCTCAAGGAGTTATTGACTTTAGCACCTATTCTATCCTTACCCAAGGAGGGTGTGTCCTTTATTATGTTTTGTGATGCTTCAGAAGTCAGCTTGGGTGGTGTATTGATGCAAAAGGGTAGAGTTATAGCTTATACTTCTCGATAGTTGAAGGTACATGAGAAAATCTACCCTACTCATGACTTAGAGTTGCCATTGGCGATGTTTATTTTGAAGCTGTAGAGGCACTATCCCTATGGCATGAATTGTGAGGTCTTTACTGACCATTGTAGCCTTAAGTATATCTTTTCTCAGCCAAATCTGAACATAAGGCAGCATAGGTGGTTAGAATTATTGAAAGACTATGACATTACCTATCTTTATTATCCAAGCAAAGCTAATGTGATAGCGGATGCTCTGTGTCGCAAAGCATCCTGTATGGGCAGTTTGGCCTTCCTTAAGGCGGATAAGAGGACTTTGGCCTTGTAGGTTCAGTCATTGGCTAGATAGTTGGTCCGACTTTATATTTCCCAACATCATGGCATTTTGGACTTTGTGGAGGCTAGGTCAACTTTGATAGAATAGATTCGTACACGCCAGTTTGAAGATGATAAGTTGAGGGCCATTCGAGACAATATGTTAAGTGGTGAAGAAAAATTAACCTCTCTTGATCCGGAAGGATTATTGAGGATTAATAGTCGCATTTGTGTGCCCTAGGTTTGTGATTGGGTATGTATGATATTAGAGGAGGCTCATTATTCTTGGGAGTGGAAAAGATGTTTCATGACTTGAAACAATACTATTGATGGTGTGGCATGAAAAGATACATTATTGATTTTATGGCTAAGTGTCTAAATTGCCAACAAGTGAAGTATGAGCATCAGAAACTGGGTGGTTCTATGTAGAGGATGCTCATTCCAGAGTGGAAGTGGGAGCGTATCATTATGGGCTTTGTGTCTGGATTACCTATGACATGGGTAAGTATGACTCTGTTTGGGTAATTCTGGATAGATTGACCAAATAAGCCCATTTCCTTCCGGTGAAGACTAGCTATAATGTGGATCAGTTAGCTAGGATCTATCTTCATACGATTGTTAGGTTGTATGGGGTGACTATCTTTATTATGTCGAATCGGGGTTCAGTGTTCACTTTTCATTTTTGGGAGGCATTACAACATAGTTTGGGTACGCGACTAGAGATGAGTTCAACATTTCATCTCCAAACTGATGGTCAGTCTCAGCAGACTATTCAGGTGTTGGAGGATATGCTTAGGGCCCGTGTGATTGATTTTGGTGCTTGATAGGACAAGCACTTTTCCTTAGTTAAGTTTCCCTATCACCCATTGGGTGGTTTGATTGCGTTGTGGTCAATGCATTTGATACTGACTTAATCAAAGATGCTATGGAGCTGGTGCGCTTGATTCAGGGTTAACTATTGGTAGCATAGAGTCATCAAAAGAGTTATGCTGATAGGAGGGTTCGTCCCTTGGAGTTCATGGTGGTTGATTGTGTGTGGCTTAAAATATCACCCATGAAGGGTGTGATGAGATTCGATAAGAAGGGCTAGCTTAGCTTGAGGTTTGTCAGCCTATTTGAGATTCTGAGGAGCGTAGGTGGGGTGGTTTATGAGTAGGCTTTAACCTCTAGATTGTCAGTTGTCCATCTGGTGTTTTATGTTTCCATGCTTTGCAAGTACATACCAGATGCGTCTCATTTGATTTCTTATGATGCAGTAGAGTTGGGTCGGGATTTGACTTATAAGAAGGAGCCGATAACTATCCTAGATAGGCATCTTCATAGACTTAGGACCAAGGAGATCGCTTCGGTCAAGGTGTAGTGGTGACATCGTCTTGTTAAGGAGGCGACTTGGGAGTTAAAGTATGATATGCGGGCCCAATACCTTCAGCTTTGTTTAGACCACGGGTACTTTCTTTTATCTTTTATTTGAGGACGAATATCCTGTTTAGTGGTGAATGTTGTAATGACCTTGAGGGTCATTTTTAAAAATTCGTGTGAAATTACTATTTTACCTAAATCATTAGTGACCTTGAATATTATTTTAATTGTTTGTATGGTTGAAAGTATCAAAATCTCAATGGTTTGTAAATTGTGCAAATTCTTGAGTTTTATAGAGTTAAGAGGTGAAAAAGTAATTTTTGGTACCAACTGGATCTATGGGTCTCAAAATGGAATTCCTTCGATTCCAACAGCTTCGAGATGTGGAAATTGGTCTAGGAGAGTTTACGGATTTAGTTTTGGAGTTGTAACCAAGATTTGAGGTCTTGAGTTGGAAATTTGAGGAATTTTAAGCCAAGATTTGACTCTAGTCAACTTTTAGAGTATCGATGCTTGAAATGGAATTCCCACTACTCTAATGGATTCAGGGGATGGTTTTTGGTTTGGAAGAAGTGCTGGTTGAATTTTTAGAGGTCTCGAGCCCATTTTGGTATTTTGAAGGCCTAAGTTGGTTTAGTTGCAATTTTTTGAGTTTCAGATGAAGGAGACCTCAAATTCGAATTCTAATAGTTCCATCAGCTCTAGAATGTCCAAATTAGGGTAGGGGAATTGTCGGTATGACTATCGAGGCAAATGATACGAGTTTGGGGCCATTTGACACTTCTGACTTTGAAAGTTAGTCTATGGTCGACTTTGGTCAATATTCTTGGAAAATACTTAGATGAAAATTCTGACAGTGTGGTTAGTTCTGGAATGTCGAGTTTGGTTTAGAACGACTCTTCGCTTCCCGAGGTTTTCGATCGAATCTCGAGGCCCATTGTGAAATTTGGCTTAAAATGGCACTTGGATGTGAACCAACTTTTTATTAAAATTACCTCATATGATAATTTCAAATGCTCTATTGAGTCCGAAACGTCGAATTTAGTGGGGTAGCATATTTGGTTTATTTTTATCGGGTTCCAAATAAATTTCAAGGCTCCGTTCGGAGACTTTTAAAAAAGGCAAAAACTAGATCTAGTGATTCAATCGTCTATCTTCAAGTGATTTTTGCGAGGAATCCATTGGTCAGCTCAGAATCTTGAGGGAAGGGTTTTGATTGAGGTAAAATATTGGTACTAGTTGCTGCAATGTCCATTTTTGGAGTGAATTTTTGAGGAACTTTGAGAACTTATTTCTTGGTCTATATAAACTCGATTTTGGTTATTCAAAGATCTAAGTTCAAGGAAATTGCGTGGCGAATCCATTGCTGAGCTCAGAAACTTGGTTAGGAGCTTTGTGTGAGAACTTTGAACCTTGTACTATATGTTGAGTTGAATATTGCTTTTATGCCATATATGTTTTGATGCATTCATCCTCAATCATCATATCATGAGACACGAGAAGTTGAGAAATATGGAAATTCTTTTTGAGAAAGAAAATGAAACACCTTTAAATCTTTGTATCTTGAGTCCCTGACCGAAGCAGTTTTACGGTAGGGTAGTGGATACATTGTGATCCATTGACTATGAGGAGGTGGCAAGGATGATGAGATATTGTGAATGAGGTATATGATCTGCGAGACCACCATGGGTCCTACTTGGTAGCACAACTCGACAGGTGTATAGGACAGATTGTGTGATAGTCTTAATTCCACCGTACCACCACATCATTGCATCATCATATTGCATTGCATTTCTCTGCATTGATATTTGTACTACTTGACATATTTGGTTTATTTTGATTATGAGTTGTTATTATGGGTTTAATTTAATCACGTCGTTCTATATAAATTGGCGGCAGCGTAGTCGGAGGGGGACTTTTTGTATGCAAGTAGAAGCGTTCATAGTTTATTTCATAAGTTTGATTAATTTCTTATACTCAGTTGGCTTAAACCTACTGAGTACATGTGGATTGTACTCACTCCTACTTTTGTTTCCTTTTTTGATGCAGTTACTAGTAAGGGTACCTCACGTGGCAGCTGATATTCTAGCGGATTTTATATTCTCAGATAAGTGGTGAGGTTCCGAAATTTGGATCGTCACTAGTCTATCTTTATTTCTCAGTCTTTTGTATCATTCAAAGACTTATGTTGTATCTTCAAACTCGAACCTTGTATTAGATTCACTTTATACTTATGACATCAGGTTTTGGGATAATTTCATTGTTGTCCTTTTATTACATTTAATTGTGGCCTGTCTTTCCTTTTGTGAGTCTCGTATGGTTTTACTTTTAGGCTTACTCATCGTAATTGGGTTTGGGATGTGTGCCATCATGAGCTTGATTTTTGGGTCATGACACTATATTCCCTCTTTTGCTCTGATTTGTATTTTGTATCTTGGACAGTTAGTTCTACATTGTGTATTTACATATATTGTAATCTTTTTGTACTTAGTATCTCCTATATAGGTGATACCAGGTCCGGGATTTAGTCTAGTATCAGTTCGTTATTTGTTGTCACTATCGGACCTCTTTTAATATTTTGTATCGTATTTACATATTGATACCCTACCCAACTATTCTTTTTTATATTCATTTGCTTCCGCCTTCTTATATTATTAATAATTTAATTAGATTTAGATTTGACTTCCGCATTGGTTGAGTTTGGCTTGCCTACTTAGGGGTTATGGTAGGCGCCATCATGGCTCGTATTTGGGTCACGACCCGTATTTAGGTCATGACACTTACGTACACCCTATCCTCCTCTGACCCCACTTATGGCATTTACACTAGGTTTGTTGTTGTTGTTTCCATGACTGTGTTTTTAGATTTTGAGTCGTTTACATTTAAGTAGATTTACTTATGCTTCCTTGTACAAGCCAAAAATAATCTAGACGTGGAGATTGATTCATATTCTCTACCTGACTAAAGTTGACATCCAGGGCTTCCTCTTTCCCTTTAAAATAAAAGAGGTGAAGTCCATCCTAAAGTTCCAAATCTACATCCAACACCAGAGGTTCCTGATGAGAACAAATTGTAAGGCGTTGAAAGAAACCCTTAAGAAAGTGTAATATCCCTCAAAATGCTCATAAGTGCCTTAAGAATGCCTTGGGATTAGGCCGCTCATGTAATGCATTATCCTTAATATTTTTGAAAAATCTGAGTTTGGAATATTGATCAAGAGATCAAAACCTGCAGGAAAATAATTTTGGTGGATATTTAGGAACCATAGATCGAAAGATAGATTTCTCAAGGAACTGCACAAATCAGTAAGGTGCGAGACAAGTCCGCGTCGCGGACTTGCTTGCCTCCACATCGAGGACCTGACGAGGTTTTTTTCGGTAGAATTTAGATTTTAGCAAGGGCACTTTAGACTTTTCCCTAATTGTTAGCTAATGAACCTAGACGTTTTAGTACCTAATTCAACTCTATAAATTAACCTAAACCTCTAATTCTATTCATTCTTCTACAATTTACCTACTTAAATATTTCTCTCTCTAAAAAGACTCTCAAGACTGCATTGAAGACTTCAAGTAAATTCACTCAAGCTCTCCATCAAAACTCTCAAGTTCTTCCAAATTATTTTGGTGTTCTCACTTAAGGTTTGTGGGTATTGATTCCTTTCATTCATTAAGCCCAATCAATTTCTCAAGTTTTCTATCAAATTAAAGTATGGTATTTTATGGGTTTTATGATCTTTATTCCTATTGCATGAATTATGATTCAAAGTATGATCATGAGTCTATTTTGATATAAATTGATGGTTATCGCATTAAATTGAAGTGTTTTTCTATGAATTCTCCTATTTTGATCTCTAGGGTTCATGATGTAAATTATGAGTATTTTGAATTATACTTCCAAAGGATATTATCTAGATGAATTATGTATGGGATGATATAAAGCTTATGATCATGCATGTTTTCAAGACAATTACATGATTTTCAAAGTCAATTGATTATGCAATTGACTTTTACTCTTAGTTCAAGGTATGAATTTCATGCAAGTTATGAAAAGGTGACTTGGGGCCCTATTTGGTGACCTAAGGCCTAAAAGGTGACTTAGGGCCCTATGTGGTGACCTAAGGCCTAACGATATAAATTATGCAAACATGATTATAATGATGAAAGGACAATTCTCACATTACAAATATGTTATGAAAATGAACTACTCGATGATTTTAAACCTATGATCATGACTATAATATATGTAATTATGATTTCTATGCTATGTATGTATTCTGTGGGATTTGACTTAGCACCGAGTGGACTTGAAGTGGGGGCCCTACCAAAAGCCTTAGTAGCAGCCTCATGTCCCATAAACTATGTGCCACTGTAGGTTGCCTTCATGGCCTAGCTATTGGATCCATATATAGTGTATGACCCACCTAGCGGGGTAGAGTTTACCTTGGCAAGTTGATTTCCCTTTTCTTTGTTGTCTGGGGAGACAACGGGATTCCATGTTATAGCTCGCATGGTCTTATTGTCGGTTATGGTGCCTATCCCACATATGTATGATCTCTTATGTAGGCTATGATTTTAAATTATGCTTTTTAAATGCTTTGGTCAATATGATTTTCTCATGAATTTACTTACCTCATCTTATTATGCGATTTACTTATCCATTGCATTTCATGATTTACGTTGCATGTCACGCCCACATACTTAGTACATTCCAACGTACTAATGCATACTTTTTGACTACATTATCTCATAATATAGGGGTTGAGGTTGAAGATCATACTCATCTACGTGGCTAGTTAAGATTTCCTATCCAGCGGTGGTTATGGTGAGTCCTCATTTATTGGGGAATAGTTATTGAGTTAGTTATTGTTTTCAAAGACTTTTGCTATATTTCATATTGAGGGTGAGCTAGGGACATGTCTTAGCCCCACCCATATTCATGAGTAGATGCATCTAGTTGGACAAATGTATCGAGTTTATATTGTCATATGACGTTCTTAAATTCCTATTCATGGTTTGGACTCTCTTATGATATTTTCGATTTAATTTACCTTATGTATGCTTATGATATGAACAAGAGGCTTGGTTGGAGCCCCTTCAAGGTTTCAATCATTGTGTTATGACTAGGCCCTAGGTGGGGTTGTGATAGAAAGATGTCAAGACCCTCTTTGAATTTTATATAGAACACATAAAGGTGCGGTACGAGGCCTTCAGATAGTTACCGCTTTGCATGAGCTTCAAAAGAAAAAGAGATCGAGTCACTAAGC
Organism: Solanum dulcamara; assembly: GCF_947179165.1. Lineage (NCBI taxonomy): Eukaryota > Viridiplantae > Streptophyta > Magnoliopsida > Solanales > Solanaceae > Solanum > Solanum dulcamara. The sequence goes on from NC_077242.1 coordinate 14,734,312, forward strand.
AGAGAATTAGATCCGAGAACGAAAGAGATTATGAAAGTTCTCCCATGGGGCAACCCTGAAACAAGTTTTCAAATCAATCTATTCGAGCCCTTGAAAGCTGTAAAATTTTATGTGTGAAGCATAGTGAGAGTGACACAGATCCCCTTTTTTCAAATAGGGAAAGCAAATCCTAATCATTAGGTAAGACGGGATCATTAGAATACAAAACTTCCTAAAAAAAAGAAAATTATATCAACAAGAGAAATCATAACTTATTCGTCGAGAAGCCACTCGCGGCACATTCATTTTTTTCTCCCATGCTTTCTATTGGTTAACAACCAAGCAAATATTTCAGTCTCCTTGGGAAGGATGTGAACACCATAATTGAAGAGGGGGTCGTATTTCCCTTTGAATAAAATAGAGTTATCCTATCATCCGCCTTCCACAGATGAGACCTCCTCCCTAATGTACCAGATAGCTACTTTTGCAACATTTAAGCTGAAGCATAAGATTCTTGGATTTGCGCCCAGCGTGTGATCACAGCCGGTAACGCAGTTCTCTTTGCTTAGGGAGAGAGCCTTCTAACATCGTAAAACACCATCATAATCTACTCTCTCTATTGATCCAAATAAATTAGATTCGAGGGGGGGGCGCTTAAGGTTCCAACTTAGAAATCAACTAACTTTAATCCACAGCCATTATTGTCTTTCTACAATAGAGGCCTCGAGTAGTGGAAGATCAACAATCGCTAAGGAATAGTTTGAACTAAGAGGAAGTGAAGTAATACTTGACTCGGGGATTAGCTTTCCTGTATCACTAACGGCTTTTGGCCGATGAAAGATTCCAGAAATAAATCTGAATCAATCAACTGGCGCAGCAGTACGCCATAACTTTTTCTTTTGGTGCACAATGGAATCACCAAAATAGTACCAGAGCAGAGAAAATGAAAATGGCCCTATTCATGAACTTGTACAATCAATGCCACAAAGATAGCCAACTCTACTATCAAAGAAATAAGGAAAGGGGCGATAATTTTTGGGTTCTACTTTTTGTATCTTTTACTTTGACATTAAATGCAAAATTTTTACAAGGTTCTATAAGGTAAATCTTTCAGTAGACCAGGTCAAAAATATGTATATCCAACCAACAGGTCCTGCTTTTATGATAAGCACAGATCAAGTCTTTTGACATCTTTGGTTAACTAGGATAAACATGTTACTGTTGTTAGAGTTCCATAATGAGACAAGGTGTCTTTGTTTTCTTCAAATAGGTCCATTCCATTTAGAGTTGGCTGAATAGAGAAAAATCATCAAGATATTTTCACCCTTGGAGAGATGGATCAAAATGTTATTGATGGTTCTGAACTAGCTGACCTAAATAATATGAATAGAGAGCCAAATGCTTTGACAGTTCTACTTGCCCTGACATTATGGAGACTCTGGCTCAGAAACCTACTGAGGTTACTTATGCACCAGGTAAATAAGAAAAATCAGATAGGAGAGAATAACGAGAATTAAGCTGAAAATGCTCATAACCAGTTGGCGCTTTATGATCCTGCTCTCGCCATTGCTGCTACTCCTCTTGCTGTTGAGGTTAAACCTTTACATGCTAGGAAAATTCCCTAACCAAATTATATATACAGGGATTTTCCATCTGGAGGAGCATTCACTGTGCAGTGTGATAAATGTTTCAAATGGCGGTACATATATACGAAGGATAAGTACGAAGAAATAAAGGAACACATCTTGGAACAACCGTTCTATTGTGAAACAACTCTTGAGTATAAATCATGTGAAAAACCACCAGACCTAACTCAAGATGGAAGCAAGTTGTGGGTAATTAATAATTTTTACAACCCTCGGCCTCCTCCAGGATGGGAACATCTTTTAAGACTCAGAAAAGAAGGAAGCACCAAGTTTGCTGATGTGTATGCCTTTCATTTTTTCACTTCTCATTTTACTGGAAATTGTTGATATTTTCCATTTTGCTAGCATTCTTGGCACTAATGTGCAAAAATAAATAGCATTGTTCTTTAAATAATTTCTTTTCATGTTTTATAGGTATTATGTTTCACCATGTGTGTAATGACCCTCTAGATCATTTTTGAAATAAAATATTCATTTAATCGTTTAGAGCATTCCTGTAGAGACCCAAGTAATTTATGACTTGTTGGCACTCACTATTCAGTCGCCTAGTCATTCCTTTGGGTGTTAGGCTCGCTTCCATTTTTGGGGGCTTTTATAACTTGAAAAAGTGATTTCGGTTATTACTTCAGGTAAAGGACCTCAGAATAGAATTTTTATGGTTACATCAACTCCAAAATGGTAAAATTAGGCTAGTAGTATGGTCGGCATGAGTAACAAGGAAATCAGTACGAGTCTATGGCCATTTGGCACTTTAGCCCTTAAAATTTTATCTATGGTTGACTTTGGTCAACATTCTTGAAAAATGCGCTTGGTTGAAAATTCCATCAATGCGGTTAGTTTTGAAATATAGAGTTTTCTCTGGAACGAACTTTAGTTTGCTTTTCAAGGCTTCCAGTCTAATTCCGAGGCCTATTTTGGAATTTAACTCAAAATAGCCTTGGGTGTGGGACCCACTTTTTGTCAAGATGACCAAAATGGAATTTTCGAGTGCGATGTTAACTCTGAAACATCGAATTTGATGGGGTAGCATAGTTTATTTGCTCGCACGGGATTTCCAATGAATTTAGAGCACCCCATCAGAGATTTTTAAAATGGGAATAATCTGCTGGTGCACCGTATCTGGTGCGCTGGTGCACCCTTGCCCTATATAAGACAACGTTTTCGAAAAAATTTCTTCTAATTTTAAAGTTTTATTTTTGGAGCAATTTAAGCCTGAATTTAGTGATTCAATAGTCTATCTTGCATGATTTTTCATGGAGATCATCTTGTTGAATTCGGAATTGGTGGAAAACTAATCATTTGAGGTAAATTGAACTGTTTTACTGCTGCCAATGTTGAGTTTTGAGCTAATGTTTTTGGAGAATTTTGAGACTTGATTTCCTGGGCATTTATGTCTGAATCTTGCAGTTCAAGAGACTAATTTGTGTGGTTTTCTAGGAAAGTCGTGTTGGCGTGGTTGGAATTCACATTTGAAGCATCGTTAGAGGTAAGAATTGTGATTTAGTTGCTGCCATAGCTCATTTTTGAGCTTCATTTTTAGGGATTTTTGAAAGATGATTTCTTGCTCATTTTAGGTCCGAATTTGGTGTTTCAAGAGCCTAGACTGCAAGGTTTTTCATACGGATCATTGTAGTGTGGTTGGTTTCAGCTGTTGGGCCTTTTTCTGGTAATTTCTTGAATATAGTTGCTACCCTTGTTATCCTTTTTAGCTTGTTTTGGGTTTTTGTTGCATTTTCGAGTTGGGGCTGTTCCGAGCCCCGAATCGTGTTCCATTTTGGAAATAAGTTCGAGTTTGTGTTTAGGACCTTTTTATAGGGTTAATTCTAGAATTTAAAATGCATGTCCCACATTCCTATTTTGGACTCCAAAATTGGCCCATTACCTAATTCGATAATTCTAACGTCAAAAATGACTGTATTGACGTTGTGATTCTATTTTGGATAGCGTGACAGAATTCTAAAGTCATTCAAAAGGGAAAAGATCTGGTTTCTTGAGTAGGAGTGCGGGCAGTCAGCTTACTAGTAGACTATAATTTCCTCCTCTTTAAATTGAGCATCTTTAGGCATTTTTACTAATTTGTGTGTCTTGGGGAAGTTTGGGTGTCGAGCATTCTAAATTTATAGAATGCAACTCATAGGCTCTATTTTCGGGAAATTCGGGGTAGTTGAGATGTCTCTTGTTAAGTGTTTATCATCTATATCTTGTGGTGTGTATTGTGTTTGGTTTATGTCTTTGGAAGCATGTTTGGCCTTAGTCTAGTTTTGGACTGGTGTTGCCTTAGACTTGCATAATTTTGGTGTCTCGGGCCTTGAAACTTTTCTGATGTTATTTCGGACAGCTTAGCTCCCTGTAGACGGATATAGCAGACTTGAGTTTGATAGTCTGAGCCTTAGTTGGGAAGTAGCACAACTTTGGGACCTTACGCCCATAATGTCCTACCATTCTATCCACTCTATCTCACTTGGTTCTTGGTTTTGAAAGTCTATTCGTTGATTCTAGTTAGATGTGGTTCGGGCTTGAGTGGTTTATTGATGGCACTCGGATTAGGGGTACTCCCATGACACTTGGATGGCCGCTAATCCTAAATCTATCTGATTCGCCTCTATTCGAGGTTTCAGTCCCCAAATCACTCTACCGAGCGGGATTAAGTCCTTGCCTAGGTATTCTTGTCTCGGTTCAAGTCCCTGGTATTTCTTAGCCGTGGTTCGAGTCCACTACCGCTATTATCCTTGGTTCAAGTCCATAGCTACTATTACCTTGGTTTAAGTCCTTGATCTCTTATGCATATGGTTCAAGTCAATAATTATCCACACCTTGGTTTAAATCCTGGATCCTCTTATGATTCTTCGATTCAAGTCCTTATCTATGTTCAGCTTTGTTTAAAGCTTCAAGGTTACTAAATGGTCCTGTTCAATTCCACGGAAAGTTGGGCACTGTTGGAACAACATTAGATTCTCTTATTTTACTTCAACTATTTTTGCTTCTGTCAAGCTTATGGAGGTCTGTTCAGGTTGTTACTTTTAGACTAATACAAGAGCGTACCCATCAGTTTTATGAGAGCCCAACGGATTTAGCTAGTTTATCTCTTCCTCTCTATGTTGAGTACGCTCGCGTATATACCTAGATTATTTCTTTTTCCTATCTCTAGTTGTTTTAGTTTCTGCATTTCAGTTTACTTTTGCTTTTTTTGCTCAGTCGGCCTATGATGCCTATTGGGCACCTGTTATTTAGGTACTCATACTACACTCTGCATCTTCTCTTGTGATTCAGGTTCGAGTACTAGCTAGCAGCTTTGATTTTGAGCCAGCTGCAGTCGTGATCAGAGACAGGGGTGAGCACATAATGTTCTGGATTTAACCATCTCCCTTACTATATATATACATATATATATATTCCATCTTTTTCTCTTAGAGACAGTTTTATTTTTGTGGTCCACTTTTGGAACTTGTACTTATTTTGTAGTAGCTCTGTACAGGTGACTTCCAGTTTTGGGAGGGATATTTTGGTTTTTATATACTTTGATTTTCTTTTATCGTTCATCTATGTTTCTGTTATTTCATAATTGTTTTTAGTTTCAATTATTGGTCTTCTATCCTGATATCTCATTACTTACAAAATTCTGGATATGGTTCGTCTTGCCTACTGGGGGTTTTATAGTTGAAACCATCATGACCCAAGAAATCAGATCATTCCAATTCATTATCAGAGCCTCAAGTTTACCAGTGTCACCTATATAGAGCTAATGTCTAGTAGAGTCCTGCAGAGATATCCGTGACTTATCTTTGGGAGTCTATAGGATGTCTTTAGGTACTTGTCTCTTTTGTATCATTATCGTGAAGTGTGTGTCTTATAAGTTTCTGGAAATCTCACTTGCTCCACTCTTTTACAAGATGGATAACACGTGTGATAGGGCCCCAGCTAGGGGTAGAGGCTGACCTCGAGGTCGTGCCAATGATGGAGCTCCAGCCCGAGATAGGGAGCAGACTCCGGAGCCAAAGGTAGAGCCACCAGTAGCTCCAATACATCATCAATAGGTGAGTTCAAGATCATCCCAACCACCGACCATAGTAGTTGCATCTCCAGACCTTCATGTAATGTTCATCTAGATATTAACTGTTATTGCGGGTATGCAGTAGGCCCCAACAATAGCTTCTCTAGCACCGCAGGGTTAGACTTCCCCAGCGACACCAGTAGTTCAACCTCTATCAACACATGTCACTCAGTTTGATGATCTAGAAGGTGTCATGCCACTTTGGGAGCAGAAGATGTTCAGGTTGTTCTTTAGACTCACTACCGAGGTTTTCTGAGGCTATGGGTGAGGATGCCCACATGTTTCTACTTACTTGCAATAAGCAAATGTAGACTTTGGATTTACTGGAGTCAAGAGGGGCTTTACCGCGTATCTTCTAGACGGTCCTGCCCGATAGTAGTGGTTTTCATATCTAGAGACCAGGCCAGATGGGTCTCCATTAGTGTCGTGGACTGAGTTTTCAGAGGCATTCTTTTCTCGATTTATCCCTAGGAGCATAGAGATTAGCTCCGAGATCGATTCTGATAGTCGGAGCAGGGATTTATGAAAATATCAAAGTACGAGGTTCGATTTCATGATCTCTGTAGACATGCTACCATGATCTTACCTACTGAGTAGGAGATAGTTTGGTGCTTCATCAGAGGGTTGAGACTCCAGTTACGGATTGAGACTCAACGGGCTTCTCATTTATGGATGTGGTAAGCCATGCCCCCATACTTATGCAGCTCTATCGCGAGGCCCAAGAGGGAAGAGGTAAGAGAGCTAGGTAGGAGTATAACTAGGGTAGGCCCTATTTTAGGCCTAAGGAGTCTTATGACAGATCCTGCTAGAGATTCCAGCAAGGCCAGTCCACTTGCCCATTCTAGGCCTCACTCCATAAACCAGAGGGTGACCAGCACCATTGGGGCAATTTTAGTGCTAGTCTGAGGTGGTATTTAGATGGGCTCTTCTAGCCAAGGTGTCTGGCATCCCACTATGAGCCAATATCCACAAGGATGTTATGACTTCAGGAAGCTAGATCATTGGTCCTGCGAGTGCCCTCACCATAGGCCATCTATACCAGCTCCATAAGTAGCTAGACCTACGCCAGTAGCAACACCTCTAGTTAGAGGTGGAGGTTAGGGCCAAGATCATAGCGTTGGTCATTAGGGTGCCCAAAGAGGTCCCTAAGGATGCATGATAGAAGGCCGAGTTGATGCACGAGTTAGAGAATCCCAGAGCCATATTTATGTAGCTCCAGCTAGAGTAGAGGCAGAGGCTGAGGCCTCGAACAATGTGATCAAAGGTACAATTCTATTATGTCATCAGCCCATCCATTTTATTTGATCCAGGCTCCACATATACTTATATATTTGTATATTATGCCCTTCGACTGATTATGAGTCCTGAGCCCTTAAATGAGCCATTGCATATCTCAACCCTAGTAGGTTATTCTTTAGTATTGGATTAGGTCTTTTGATTTTGTTTGGTGAATATTTAGGGGCGGAACACTAGAGCTAACATCATTTTTCTTGATATGGTGGATTTTGATTTGATTCTAGGCATAGACTGGTTATCTTCTCACTATGCGGTTTTGGATTGCTATGGCAAAACCATCACCTTAGTCATGCCTGGTATTCCGTTGGTGGTATGGAAGAGTTGTAGTCATACACTAATTGGGGTGATCTCTTTTATTCAGGCTCAGAGGTTAGCTAGTGGCTAGCGGATATTTCACATATTTGTCTTATGTTAAAGATGTTAGTAGGGAAGGCATTATTGTTGATTCAGTGCCTATAGTCCGAGAGTTTGTAGATGTGTTTTCGACTACCCTACCTGGTCTTCCTTCGGATCATGATATTGACTTGGACATTGATTTAAAGTTTGGTACTCATCCTATTTCCATCCCACGGTACCGTATGCCCCCCGTAGAGCTCAGTTAGCTCAGGGTTCAGTTTCAAGATCTTTTAGATAAGGGATTCATTCATCCTAGCATATAGGCTTAGGGTGACCTAGTCCTTTTCGTTAAGAAGAAGGACGGTACTATATGGATGAGTATTGATTAAAGGCAGTTGAATAAGGTGACAGTGAAGAACCGCTATTTTATGCCTAAGATTGATGACCTATTTGACAAACTTTAGGGTGCCTTGGTATTTTCTAAGACTGATTTAAGATCCAACAACCACCATTTGAGTATTAGTTCAGCGGACATCCCTAAGACCATATTTAGACTCATTATGGTCATTATGAGTTTCTAGTGATGTCTTTTGGGTTAAGAAATACCCCCACTGCATTGATGGACTTGATGACTCGGGTATTCAGACCGTACTTGGAATCATTTATTATAGTCTTCATCAATGATATTTTGGTATATTTTTGTATACTCGTGGAGCCAGTATGAGCATGAGCAGCATTTGAGGGTCTTCAGACTTTGAGAGATCAACTACTTTACGCCAAGTTCTCAAAGTGCATGTTTTGGCTTGAGTCGATAGAATTCTTAGGGAATGTTGTGTTCAAGGATGGCATTAGGGTAGATCCGATAAAGATTGAGGCTATTCGTGATTGGTCCAGACCCACCTTTTTGACTGAGATTCGTAACTTCGTGGGATTGGTAGGGTACTACAGACACTTATTGAGGGAATTTCTTGTATAGCAGCACCTCTGACTCGGTAGACTCGCTAGGACGTCTCATTTTTATGGTTGGAGGAGTGTGATATGATCTTTTCTTAGGTTTAAGGAGTTGCTTACCATTGCTCTTATATTGACTCTTCCAGTTGAGGGAGAGGGATTCACCATTTATTATGACACATTCGGTGTTGGTTTGGATTGTGTATTGATGCAGCAAAGTCGAGTTATTTCTTATACATCAAGGTAGCTTAAGATGCATGAGCGCAACTACCTCACTCATGACTTAGAGTTGGCAGCGGTAGTTTTTGCGCTAAAGATTTGTAGGCACTACTTGTATGGGGTTCGATACGAAATCTAAACTGATCACATAAGCCTTTAGAATATTATGAGTCAGAGAGATCTTAATTCGAGGTAGCGCCATTGGATTGAGCTCCTGAAGGACTACGACCTCTTTATTCCCTACCATCCGAGAAGGGAAAATATAGTAGCAGATGCCTTGAGTCGGAAGGCAGTGAGTATGGGTAGTCTAGCCTTCCTTTCTACTATGGAGCAACCTTTAGCTTGGACATCCAGTCCTTAGCTAACCGGATGATTTGACATGATATTTTTTATTTGCGTGCTAACCTATGTTAGACCTCAAACATCTCTATTAGATCGGATTCACAGTCGTTAGTTTGAGGATGAGGATTTAATTGCACTCCAAGATTGAGTTTTGGGACGTCGTCTTGGCTACCATAGATCCATATGGGGTTTTAAAGTTTGGTGGTCGTCTCTATATTTTGAGATTTGGGGGTTTGATCCAGTTGATCCTTAGCGAGGCCCATAATTCTAGATATTCTATCCATTTGGGCACTGCTAAGATGTATCGTGACTTGAGACAAGATTACTAGTGGAACGGCATGAGAAGAGATATTTTAGATTATATGTCACGTTGTTTGAGTTGTCTACGTGTTAAGGTCGAGAATTTGAGGCCTAGTGGTGAGCTTCAAAGATTACCCATACTTGACTGGAAGTGGGAGTGTATTACCATGGACTTCATTGTAGGGTTGGCTCGCCCTTCTCGTGGTCATGATAGTATTTAGGTCATTGTGGATTGATTGACCAAGTTAGCACACTTCCTCCCTGTTCATACTTCCTACAATGTCGAGAGGTTGGCCCGTATCTATATTCGGGAGGTGGTTCATCCTCATGGTGTGCCTCTTTCTATCATCTTAAATAGGGGCTAACAGTTCATATCCAACTTTTGAAGGAACTTTCAGGAGCTATTAGGTACCCATGTCGACCTTAGCAAAGTTTTTCACCTGTAGAGGGATGGCCAGTCAGAGCGCATTATTCAGGTTCTTGAGGATATATTGCAGGCTTATGTTATGGATTTTGGGGTTCAGTGGGACTAATTTTTTTCCTTTTGCAGAGTTTTTGTACAATAACAGCTAACACTTCAGTATTTAGATGGCCCCATTCAAGGCCTTATATGGTAGACATTATCGCTCTCCAGTTGGTTGGTTTGAGTATACGTGGCCTAGGTCGCATGGTACAAACTTGATGCAGGAGGCCTTAGATCACGTGAGGGTGATTCAGGACAGGCTCAAGATAGTTCTGAGTAGACACCAGATCTATGTAAATCATAGGCGTCGACCGTTGAGATTTGTCATTGGTGATAGATTATTCCTTTGTGTATCGCCTATAAAGGGCGTGATGAGATTTGGGAGGCGGAGCAAGTTCAAACCCAGATATATTGTCCCTTTTGAGATTTTGAGGACAGTTGGCGAGGTTATATATGATTTGGCTTTACCTCCAGCCTTTTTAGCTATTCATTCAATTTTCCATGTTTTGATGTTGCACCGGTATGTCCCAGATGAGTCTCATGTACTCTAGTATGATGTGGTCGATTTGGATGATCTGCTGAGTTATATTGAGAAGGCGGTTGCTATTTTGGCTAAAGATGTCAGACAGTTGTGACCCAGATTCATTCCTGTAATTAAGGTCCATTTGAGGCATCGTTAAGTCGAGGAGGCTACTTGGGAGTCCGAGCAGGAGATGCAGGCACAATTCCCCAGTTTAGCTAAGCCTTCAGGTACTTCTTGACTCTTACTTTCATAGACGAAAGTTCTTTTAGTAGTGGATGTTATAATAACCATATGGGTCATTTTCAAAATAAAGAATCAGTTCATTGCATTTTCTCCTAGACTTCCTAGGTAAATCCATTTTCTTATTCAACAATGAGCCATTTTCCTATACTGACCCCAAGTCATTTATTACTTGCTGGCACTGACTGTTTGGTTGCCTGATCGTTCCTTTGGGTGTTAGGCCCGTTTCCCTATTTTAGAGCTTTATAACTTAAAAAAGTGATTTCGGTAAGCACTTTAGGTAAATGACCTCAGAATGGAATTCTGATGGTTCCAACAGCTTTGGAATGGCCAAATTAGGCTAGTAGCATGGTTGGTATGAATATTAAGGCAATCAATATGAGTTTGGGGCATTTGGCGCTTTAGCCCTTGAAATTTGGACTATGGTTGACTTTGGTCAACATTCTTAGAAAATGCGCTTGGATGAAAATTTTGTCAGCATAGTTAGTTTTTGAAATATCTAGTTTGGTCTAGAACGACCCATTGTTCTCTTCTCAAGGCTTCCGTTCTAATCCTGAGGCCTGTTGTGGAAATTTGACTCAAAATGGCGCTTAAGTGAGGGACACACTTTTTGTCAAGATGACATCGGATGGAAATTTTAACTGTGCTGTTGAGTCCAAAACATCGAATTTGGTGGGGTAGATAGTTCCTTTGCTTGAACGGGGTTCCAATAAATTCCGAGTACCCCATCGGATATTTTATAAATAGGAATAATTTGCTGGTGAGCTCGTGCAGCGTATCTGGTTCACCCTCGCCCTATATAAGACAACCTTTCTCATAATTTTTCTTCTAATTTCAAAGTTGTATTTCTTAAGCAATTTAAGCCCGAATTTAGTGATTCAAAGCTCTATCTTGCATGATTTTTCATGGGATCGTCTTGGGGTAGTCGGAATTGGTTGAAAATTAATTGTTTGAAGTAAATTGAACCGTTTTTTCTCTTTCCTTTGTTGAGTTTTGAGCTAAGGTTTTTGGAGAATTTTGAGACTTGATTTCCTGGGCATTTTAGGTCTGAATCTAGTGGTTCAAGAGGCTAATCTGTGTGGTTGTTCGGGGAGAACGCATTGGCGTGGTTGGAATTTACATTTAAAGTTTCATTGGAGGTAAGATTTGTGATTTAGCTGCTGCCATAGCTCATTTTTTAGCTCCATTTTTGAGGAATTTTGGATGATGATTTCTTGCTCATTTTAGGTCCGAATTTGGAGATTCAAGAGCGTAGACCACAAGGTTTTTTTAGGATCGTTGTAGTGTGAATGGTTTCAGCTGTTGGGCCTTCTTTCCTTGTAATTTCTTAAATATTGTTGTTGCCATTCTTGTTCTTTTTAGCTTGTTTTAGGTTTTTATTGCATGTTCGGGTTGGGGATGTTTCGAGCCCCGAATTGTGTTCCATTTTGGAAAAATATTTGGGGTAGTGATTAGGGCCTTTTTACAGGGTTAATTTTTGAATTTTGGATATGGGTCCCACATTCCCATTTTAGACTCTGAAATTGGCCCATCTTCAAATTCAATAATTTTAATGTCAAAATAATTGTATTGACATTGTGATTCAATTGTTGATGGTGTGGAAGCATTTCAAGGTTGTTCAAAAGGGAAAGCTCTGGTTAGTTGAAAGGGAGTGTACACGATTAGCCTACTTATAGGCTATGATTTCTCCTTCTTTAGACTGAGCATGTTTAGGCATTTGTATACTGATCTGAGTGTGTTTGGGTGTCGAGCATGCTAAATTCATAGAATTTATGTTGTAGGCTCTATTTTTGAGAAATTTGGGGTAGTTGAGAAAGTCTCTTGTTAAATGTTGATCATCTATACCTTGTGGAATGTGTTGTGTTTGGTTTATGTCTTTAAAAGAATATTTGGCCTTAGTCTAGGATTAGACTAGTGTTGCCTTATACTTGTATAATTTGGATGCCGTCGGGCCTTGGAACATCTCCGAAGTCATTTTGGACATCTTACCTCCCTGTAGACTAATATAGCAGACTTGAGTCTAATAGTTGGAGCCTTATCTAGGCAATAACACAACTTTGGGACCATATCTCCATAATTTCCTACCATTCTATCCATTCCGTATCACTTGGTTCTTGGTTCCAGAAGTCTATTAGTCAATTTTGGTTGGATGTGGTTTGGGCTGGAGTAATTTATTGATGGCACTCGGATTGGGGATAATCCCATGATGATCAGCTGGCCGTTGATCCTGACTTTGACTGATTTACCTCTGTTTGTGGTTAAAGTCCCCAAATCACTCCACCGGGCAGAATTCAAGTCAATGCCTAGGTATTATCGCCTCGGTTCAAGTCCCTGGCCTTACCTAGCCATGGTTCGAGTCCACCGCCGCTATGAGTCGTGGTTCAAGTCTATAGCTACCTATTAGCCTTGGTCAAGTCCATAGATACTATTACCTTGGATCAAGTCCTTGCTCTCTTTTGCATGTGGTTCAAGTCCACGATTATCCACACCTTGGTTACTATCAAATTTCGTCTGAAGTCCCTGATCCTCTTATGTTTCTTAGGTTCAAGTCCTTAACTATGTTCAGCTTTGGTTAAAGCTTCAAGCTTACAAAATGGTCCGGTTCAAGTCTGCGGGAAGTTGGCCACTGTTGGAACTACATCGAATTCTCTCATTTTACTTCAACTATCTTTGCTCTTGTTGGGCTTATGGAGGTCTATACGGGTTGTTGCTTTTAGACTTGTGCAAGAGCGTACTCGTTGGGTTTATGGAAACCTAAAAGATTTAGCTAGTTTCTCTTTTCCTCTCTGTGTGTTGAGTACTCTCATATACATACCTAGATTATTTCTTGTTCCTATCTCTAGTTGAGTTAGTTTCTGCATTTTTGCCTACTTTTGTTTTTCTTGCTCAGTCTGCGTATGATGCCTACTAGGTAGCTATTTTCTTGGTACTCATACTACACTCTGCATTTGCTTTCATAATACAGTTCCAATTACTACCTATCAACATTGATTTCGAGCCAGCTGAAGTCGTGACTGGAGGCTAGGGTGAGCACACAGCATTCTGGATTTACCCGTCTCCCTCTATCTATATATTTTATTTGTATTTTTCTCTTTAAGATAGTCTAGTTTTTGTGATCCACTGTTGGAACTTGTACTCATTTTGTAGTAGCTCTATACAGGTGACTTCCATGTTCGGGAAGGGATCTTTTAGTTTGTATAAATTTTGATTTGCTTCCGCCGTTCATCTGTGTTCCTGTTGTTTCATTATTGTTTTTAGTTCAAATTGTTGGTCTTCTACACTGACATCCAATTACTCATAAATCTAAGATATGGGTCGGCTTACCTACTAGGTTTTTATAATAAGCGCCATCATGACCTGAGAAATTGGGTTGTGACAATTTAGGATGAAACTTTGTTCCAAAACTGAAGTTGAAAAGTATGTTCATTTTATTAAGTTGAGTAGGAAATGTGTTTCTTTACGTAATGCTTTCTTCGATTAGTCTAAATATTGTGCAGAGATAATAAAGAATACGAATTTCATTTGCATTTTTGTTTTGGTGTGGTTAATGGTCTTTCTTCCCAGGTACTTGGAGCAACATCCAGAGTATATGGCACAAGGTGCAAAGCTGGACATGTTTTCATTTAAGACCCCAGAACCGCTACAAAAAGAATATGTTAAGAAGCGTATTCCAACCCCTTCAAATGATACAAATTGTCTTTATGATGGTATGGATGTGTTTTCGGAATGCTTAAATTAGAAGTAAGATCTTGCATTGTGATTCAGTTTACATGCAACATGCCTCAATATAAGGAAATTATCGCAGCATTTGATACTCATTTTTTGGGTTTTGATCAACTGAATGCTAATAAGATTTTATACTTGGGAAATCCAGAAAGTTCATAGCTAAAATATGTCTGAAAGAAAAGTAAAAGAAGAAATATTCATCACTTAGGATACTTCTTTGTACCCCCCCCCTCTAAATGTGTTATGTGGATCATTTGTTTGTCTCTAATGAATCAACATTCACAAGTGAATGCTTCTAATATACCAAATGTTTGCTGGAATTGTTTGATCGGGAATATGTCTAAAGGTATTTAGTATACCTGGACATCCTAAATAATAGAATATGTGAACTCTTCACGTTGATTTAATTGAGGTGTGCACAAGCTGGCTCAAACACCACGGGTATCAAAAAAAGAATATGTGAACGCTTTTGTCAGAATGTTATCATGGAAAACATATCTTATGGGTAACAATATACCTAACATATTAGAAGGATACCTCACTATTGGTTCACTCCTGATGTGTCTCCATAATAAGACACTTACGATGCTCAAAACATGGAATTATTATAAGTTCTCAAGCAAGTTTTGTTAGTTTGATATGCATTTTTGAGTAGTTTTCAGGGAAATAGAAGTTCGCTTGGGTTGATGGTATTTGGCATGGTTTATGTGAAAATTTGATTAATCTTGAAGGATGTAGGTAGCTTGTTGTTGAGGCAAGGTCAAAAGGAAAGCAACATATACAAGAAGTTCTACGTTGACTTGAGTTTGGCAAGGTTTCGTGAAACTTGAAAGGATAACTCAAAGAACGAACTTTACCGGGACTTGATGGAGCTTGAAATGGGTGTTGGGATATTAAATCAACATGTTTGACCAAGTATGCCCACCAATACAGCCACCACGGACCGTGTTAGGCAGTACTGGCCGTGAAAAGCATCCCCAAGTCATGAAGATGACTTCCCAGGAAGGCTGCTGCCAAGAAATTGGCTAAGGCTCACACCAAAGAAGCCTACCACGAGCCATGGTCCTCACCACTGACCATGGTGGGTACCTTGGTGCTATTTCCATCTATCAAAATTCCAAGGCAAGAAATTACATGGACAAGGAAACCAGCAGCAGCCAAGGAAAGAAGCAACATGGCCAAGGCAACCACCAAGGGCCTCACCACGAGTCGTGGTCCTCACCACTGGCCGTGGTGGGTGTTGTGGTGGAATGAACAGCCACAAAAGGCCAATTCAATATCCAAGTAATACCACCACGAGCCGTGGTTCCCACCACTAGATGTGTTGGCTCCCGTCCAGTGCCATCCAAGTCCAAAACTAAGTTGGTTTCCTAGTTCGTTTAGGATTAGTTTTAGGTTTCTATAAATACCCTATTGTGTTATATTTTTAGGGTGCACTTTTCCTATAATTTTTACTCATTTTTCCTACTTTTTAAAGGATACATTACATGACCTAAAATCCATTGTTGAAGGAATTTTCATCAATCACACAAACTTGGACAGATTTGAAAGAAGAACACACAACTCGGATTCTTTGAGTTCTAGTTTTGGTGATTTGAATCTAAGTCTTATTTTTCAATTATGAGTTTGATTCATTGTTATTTTTAAGCCTTCTAATACATGTTTTATTTATTGAAATTATGCAAGTTTATTTTTGGGAAGTCGTAATTACGACTGAATAGTAATAACTAATAGAACTTATTTCAACGTATTCCCTGTGGGTTCGACCCCAACTCTTAGTTGCATAAAATATACTGCTAACTATTTTCTATATCTCTTTCGAGATGTATAATTCAGCATTATCAAAATAGTGCCATTGCCGGGGAATACGACTTTGAAATAAGCTATTAACTGCTATTTCAATTTGTAGTTCTATTTCCTAATTTTACTATTTGTTTTTGTTTTGGTTACTATAGGGCTTAAGTTAGTGGAAAAACCAAGGAATTATGCACTCCATGTGTAAACTTGATGAAGTCTGAGTAATCAAGTACATTACGTCGTGCCGCGACACTAAATCAGGCACTTCATGGGAGGCAACCCATGTGGATACTTGATGAAGTTTGAGTAGTCAGGTAACTCACTATTGATGCCTAGGGCATTGCAGGTATTGATCACTTCCCTTGTTTTCAATTTTAGAGTTTTTGAGTGCATTCGGGACAATGCACAAATTTTAGTGGGGAGTGGGGCATCCTGAACCCCTTTGGAATTTTTCTTGCCATGTTTCTTTTCTCTGAAGGTGTATTATCTAGTAAAACTCGAATGTTTAGGTTGTTTGTGTGAATAAAAGTGTCTATAGGAGTTTGTAGTAAGCCCTTGAAAGTAAAGAAAAAAATGGCCCCTATTCAAAAATTTAAGAATAATTGTGTAATTACATCTCAACTGTAATAACTGATTTGCTAGAATCTTTGTAACATTGTACATGGTGATTTACAAGTTATGACTGTGTTGACTAGTGCTAAATAGCATAAGATCAGTTTCATATGTGTGTGAGCTAAATTTGTATAGTTTGATTGATGCATTTGTAAACTAGAACTTGCCTAGTTAGTCTCACTAAAACAATCGGATAGATGAATTAGGATAGGATCATTGGCCTTTGTTGATAATGAGTCACTTAGGCTAAATTTAACCAAACAAATAAAATTTTACCCTTTGAACCAAAAGTTTGAGCTTTAATGAACCTTTTCTTTGAATAATCAAAATTCACCTTCCCTTACTATCTGTGAATCTTTATTTTGGCCCTGGTTCCTCCAACGATAATGTGTAGCTCAACTCAGGACAAAAGACTAAGTTGAGTGTGGCTACTATAAGAAGAATTAGCTTTGTGAATCTTTTTCTTGGCCATGGTCCCTCCTATATACATTACTAAAAAACTGCCAAAAAACGACAGAACAAAAAGCGACGGACTGCATCGCAAATAAAATGCGATGGAGAAAACGACGCTATCCGTTATTTTTTTTTAAAAAAATAATTAATTGGAGCGATGGACAGTGACGCCTAGTCCGTCGCTTATTTTGGCAGATTTTTCTGCTAAAATTAAATATTATTTTTATATAAATATTTTATATATTTTATTAAAAAATAATTATTTATAAATTAAATATTATGACGCCGTCCGTCGCTTTTATTTTTTTTTAGTTTTTTTTAACGTAGCGACGGACTGGGACACTAAGTCCGTCGCTAATGATCAAAATATTTGGTCAACATATTTAAAATAGCGACGGACGGTGTCGCTTTATCCGTCGCTTTTTGGTCAAAATAGCGGTCAAATATTTTTTAAAAAGCGACAGACTTCGAGACGCTGTCCGTCGCTCCATATGAAATATTTCAAACCAGAGGCTCGATTTTTTCTCATTTTCTCTCTCTCTCTCTCTCTCTCTAAACCCTCCCCCTTCTCTCTAAAAATTTCATCCCCACCCCTCCTCCGTCGCTGCTGCCGCCGGTCGCCGCTGCCGCTGCCCCTCCCCACTGTCAACCCCTCTCTCTCTTCGTATTGTTAATAAGGTTAGTTAGTTTTAGGGTTTTAATTTTGAAAAAACAAATATTAATTTGTTGATTTGTTAGTTAATTTATTTTATTTTATTTGTTTAATGTATGTTATTAACCTAGTTAATTTGTATATGTGATTTTGAATTGGTGAATGTTAGAAATTAGATTTTAGGTACTTTGTTTGAGTTGGAATTTTTTTTTTGCATTAAATTGTGAATTACATATATTTTTTGGAGTTGGAATTAAAGTGTTGTTGATATTCAAATGTTATGTTAAGTTGGTTAGTTCTTGAAGTGAGAATGTGAATGAAAATTTTAGGGCCTTAGTTTGAATTGTGATTTTTTTTAATTAGATTGTTAATTGGGTATTGTGTTAGTTGGACTTGAAGTGTTTTTGAAGATAAAATTACTGTTAGAACATGAACTAATTAGAAATTGGAATTTAGAATTTTTTATGTTTGGAAGATATTCAAGTTAGAAAAACATTGGGTTGAATGATTTTTGATGTTTGGAAGATATTCAAGTTATGAACTTGGACTTTAGGATTTTTGAACTTAGAATATTTTTTTGGTTTGTATAAATTGTGAACTTTAGACTTTGGAGCTAATTAGGACTTAGATGCTTGAATTTTAGGATACTTGAATATAATATAGAATTTGATCTTAGAACTTGAATTTTAAAACTTGAACTTAGAACTTTGAACTTAAATTTTGTTGACTTTTGAAATTTTGTTCAATTATAGTACTTATGAACAAATTAAGCTAATTAGAGTTAGATCATATTCATAGTCATGAACTTAAACTTTAGGAATTTTGGAAGTTGAACTTTGAAATTTTTAGGTTTGTATATGTTTGAATTCTTTAAGCTTTAGAAGAAACTAGAACTTAGACTTTAAAACTAACTAATTAGAACTTTATGTTGTCATGAACTTGAACTTTAATTAGATACTTGAATACTCCTATTTTAGAACTTTAATTTGTATATACTTGAAACATGTAATTTTGTTCTTATTTAACTTAGAACATCTGACTTGAATTAATTAGAACTTGAATTATTTATAATTTGAACTTAATTATAAGTTGAATTAATTATAAGTTGAACTTAATTATTATATGAATTAATTAATTATAACTTGAATTTAATTATTATACAACAACAACAACAACCCAGTAAAATAGAATTTGAACTTAATTATTATATGAATTAATTATTTAGAACTTGAATTAAATAGAATTTGAACTTAATAATTATAAGTTGAATTAATTATAACTTGAATTTAACTAATATATGAATTAATTAATTATAACTTGAATTAATCATAACTTGAATTTAACTAATATATGAGTTAATTAATTATAACTTGAATTAATCATAACTTGAACTTAACTAATATATGAATTAATTAATTATAACTTGAATTAATTAGAATTTCAACTTAATTATTATATGAAGTAATTAATTATAACTTGAATTAATTAGAATTTCAACTTAATTATAAATTGAAATAATCATAACTTGAAGTTAATTACTATATGAATTAATTAACTATAACTTGAATTAATTAAAATTTATAGTCTCGATGAATTATAGTCATTATGAACTAATTAATTAAGCTTGAATATATGTAATTTTGTAGATGGATCATCGTTTGTGGATGTATAACATGCATTATGAAGTTGGTGGTGGTTTGAAACCTGAATTTATTGACGGTGTAAGAAGTTTTATCGATCATGCCATGACACTTGATATTTTTAAGTGGAATGGATTGGTTAGGTGTTCTTGTCGTGAATGTAGGTGCTTGAAATTTTTTAATCCAAATTTAGTTATGGTTCATTTGTATGGTAATGGATTTAAGCCTAGATATTTTGTATGGGTTGATTATGGAGAAATAGATGGATTGAATAATATATTTTATAATCTGCTGCCCGTGGATGAATATAATATGCTTGCACCACATGGTCAAATTAGTGTTGAACATGATTGGGTTCTACATGATTGAGTTCAACATTATACATTTCAACATGATAGAGTTCATGAAATGGTTAATGATGCGTTCGGGGTTCAAGGTGGGATGGAACCCGAACAATATTTTGATAAAACTCCTAATGAAGAAGCTAGACGCTTCTATCAATATTTAGAAGAGGCTAATCATCCACTATGTGAAGGGAGTCTGCATTCTGCTTTGTTAATTGCAGTCAGGTTAATGAAAATTAAATCAGATTGGAGTGTTCCTTATGCGGCTATGGACTCAATAGTTGATCTTTTGGGCGAACTGGTTAATCCTGAGTTTAACATACCTAAGAACTTCTATCAGGCAAAGAGATTGGTTTCCAAGTTAGGATTGTCGTATGATAGAATTCATTGTTGTGTTAATGGTTGCATGTTGTTCTACAAGACTGATAGTGAATTAAAAAATTATAAGTTTTGTGGACAAGCTCGTCATAAGAGGACTCCTCCTAGAAAGATGGTCCCAATTAAGGCGATGCATTATTTACCTCTTATTCCCAGATTAAAGAGGTTATATGCATCGATGAGGTATGTCCCACATATGAGATGGCACCGTGAATATAGAAGGCCGCCGAGTGTCTTGTCACATTCATCTAATGGAGAAACATGGAAACATTTTGATAACATGTATCCTGATTTTGCTAGCGAACCAAATTATAGAATATTATGGTGTCATTCAGGAGATTATTGAAGTAACATATTCAGGTTGGCCTAAAAAAAGATAGTATTGTTTTGGTGTAAGTGGTTTGACCCATCACACAGAGGCAGAAGGGTGGACCAACAATTTAATATAATTGAAGTTAAGCACACCAGACAATACAGAAGTTATGATCCTTTCATCATTGCCCAAAATGCTAAGCAAGTCTATTACGCTCCATATCCATTGTGTTGAGATAAGGCTGATTGGTGGGTTGTTATTAAGACAAAGCCTGTGGGAAGAATTGAAATTGAGAATATATTAGATTTGGCGTACCAAAATAATGTTGCACTTGTTCAACGACAAGTTGATGTTGAGTTGGAAATCACACTAGAACATCCTCAACACATAGTAGAAGAGGTTTCCAATGATAAACTTATAATGCCAAATGTTGAGGAAGAAGTAAATGAGGAATATGATCATTTGAGGGGGAGGAATGGATTGACAATGAATATGAAACATCTGAGGAGGACGAATGGAAAGATGACGAAAATGAAACAAGTGAGGAGGAATAGAGTGGTAGATTATCACTAGTATGTAAGTTATTTATTTCTCTAACCCTAAATTTAATCAACTATGTGGTTTTTATATATTGTATTATTACTTTACATGCAGATGTCATCTGATGATGATGATAGATCCTGGGATCATCTTGGTGTTAGCCAATCTGGTAGAAGTAAAAAGAAGTCTAGGAGACCTGTTGATCCTAAGGATATCCCAGGACATATTTCTTCAGCGTCGGAGATGCAGCATCGCCGAGCTAGTCCTAGTACACATATTCATGTTGTGCCTTTTGCGCCTATGGATCCTTTAGTTTACCATAGTCAGTTTCGCCGACCATGCGGCGCTTCTTCTTCTTCACAGGTAAGATATACTTTATATGATCAGACCTATCAACTACCCACAGAGGTTATTGCTCGACCTCCGAGAGTATCATCTTCTTCTACTCCATCTCCCGGATCTCAGTCTCCTCATATATCTAATCTGAGACTTAGATATTTTAGTGTTGAGACTGATACTCCCACAGCATCACCTACACCTTCTTCTACTTCTAGAATAGAGGCATTACATGATGTGTCTGGGTTAGCTCCTGGGAAGAGGGACAGACTTGGGAGAGTCATGATTGAGCCTGATGGATCCTCGTAAGTTTAATGTTTTATTTATTTATTTATTATTGCTAGATTAATAACTTAGTAATGATATAATTACATGTTTATTATGTGTCTTGCAGGTGTCTTCCTTCGAAGGATGCTGCTAGGGCTGTTCAGGAAAGTGTTAGGAGGCTATATACTGAGCCCTATCACTCTTGGCGGGAGATTTCAAATAATATTCGTCAGGCAATGTTTAATGAATTCAAGGTATATATATGTTTAATTCTAGTTTTTTAAGTTACATTTAATATTTTTACTATACTTTACTTAACTAATTATTTCACGTTATTCATTTTTTCAAACTTTATGTACTTGGGAGCCAAGGTACAATATGGTCATTGTGACCACTTTTGAAAAAAAAGTGAGCACCAGACTGTCTAGCTGGCTAAAGAAAGCTAGGAATGATCATGCACCTTCGAGTTGGATGCTTCCTCATATATTTGAAGAATTATGCCGGTATTGGGATACCGAAGAATTCAAGGCCTTGTCCGATCAAGAAAAAAAAAAGCAAGAGCCAGCCTAAAGGGTGGCTCGTTGCACACCGGAGGTGCAAAGAGTGTTGCTACGATTCAGAGGGAGATGGTAAGGTTTCTAAATTTTATGTTTAAATTTATTTTCTGAAATAAATTATTTCACAAAATATTATTTCATTAATTTTATTTTTATTTATAGGAAAATGAATTGGGATGCACTCCCTATCGCCATGAAGTCTTTAAAAAGACTCATGTGAAGAAAAAGACTAATGAGTCCGATCCGGATGAGTGGGTGGAGGAAAGGGCCGAACGAGCCTATTTAAGTTATTCAAGATATATTATAATATATTTTATTTCTAAGTTTTATTTTTAATATATATATATATAGTTTGATTATAACTTTTATTTTATAATATGTAGCAAGATTATGAGCGGCACGTACATGAGATGGGAGATTCAGTTCAGCTAACGCCTGAACAGTCCACTCAAATTTGGACAGAAAAAGTGGTTGGAGGCAACCACAAGGGCCGAGTATATGGAATGGGCTCTAGGAATAATGTACGATGACTCCAATCAGGTTTAGAAGGTATTGGATCATCGCGTCAAGCCGAGGCCATTAACGGGATTCAGATAGCTGCAATGTCTCAGTAAATTGCAGAACTTACATGCGCATTGGCAAAATCAGAGAAAAGAAGGATCGAGGATCAAAAAAGTATGAATGAACAAGTTGAACAAATTAAAGAACAAGTGTTCAACCTCCCCCGTCAGCCTCCGCCCCGTTATTCAAGAGCAACCACTCCGGATGATTCCGATGATAGTGATGAATATATAGCAAATAGTCCTTAGGGTTTTCTACGTTTGTTTATGAACATTTTGAATATTTTTTGTTAACTTTGAAACACTTTAAATCGTTCTAAATTATGATTTTATTCATTTTAAATGTTTAATTATGTTTGTTATTATGTATTTTGTAAATTTTGTTTGTTGTTATTTGTGTTTGAATGGGCTGAATTGAATACAATTGGATTGAATTTTGATTGCAGGTAGGCAGCAGAAACTGCAGGTTTCTGCTATCAAAATTGTTGCAGAAAAAGCGATGGACAGGGTCCTTTAGTCCGTCGCTTTTCTGGTTATTGTTTTTAATATTTTTCCAAAAAAGCGACGAACAAGGTCCATTAGTCCGTCGCTTAACTGGTTTTTTTTTAAATATTTTTCCAGAAAAGCGATGGATAGAAGGACCCTGTCCGTCGCTTTTCTGGAAACATTTCAGATAAACAAAGCGACGGATGGAGACTACATGTCCGTCGCTTTGTATTAAATAATTTCTTTTTTTAAAAAAATAAAATGACGGAGTCCGTCGTATTTGTTTATATATTTTTTTAATTAAAAAAATTAGGAGCGACGCTGTCAGTCGCTTTTGCCGACCCTGTCCGTCGCTCCTTAAAAAGCGTCGAGCAAAAAAGCGACGGCAGTGACTACGCCGCTTTTCCATCGATTTTTTCAAAAAAAAGCGACATAGTACATCGCTTTTTTGCGTCGCTTTTTGGCAGTTTTTTAGTAGTGATAATTATGTACTTCAACTCAGGCCAAAAGCGTAAGTTGAGAGTTGCTACCATATGGAAAGAAAAAAAATTATGGTATGAAAAGAATGGTGGGAAGAGAAGAAAAGAAAAACATGGGTTGTGTCCGCATATAAAAAAGAAAATAAGTGCAAAAATGAGTTATAAAAGAAAAAATAAGATTACAAAAGCGAAAACCACTCCCGAGAAGAAAGAATGAGGAAATAAGGGAACAACAAGAGTTTGAGGGGTTCAAAACAAGTAGCTAAGTCAAAGTAGCATTTGAAAGGGCAAATTTGTCACTTTTATCCTAAAATGTACCCTACCTAAGACCGAGCCTATGTTATAAGTCTAAAAAGTCCTATTATGATCCTAAAATGATTATTCAAGAGTTGAAGTGTTGAAAATAACGACAAGCCTATGGTCTTTACTTTTGCATTGTTGGAACTTCTTTTGAGAGGACGAGTAGTTTTGTTCCAATCTCTGTTTATCCTTTATACACTATGTGAGAGACTTCTTTATGGTGAGGGCACTGTGATTGTATTTTTTGGTAGCTACATTGACTAGTATATGACTATTTGCATTGATTTGGTTTGTTAAGAGTAGTACAATGTTATGAAGTTATCCTTGAGAGATTGGTTAGAGCATGAGTGCATAGCATAAGTGAAGTTGGACATGAGTTTGATGTTATAGGGCTGCTATATATATATATATATATATATATATATATATATATATATATATATATATTTTCTATGAGTTGCTTGTATTTGTCTGTCATTTGGTTTTCTGTTGCGTTATTCTTGAGGACGAGCAACAATTCTAAGTTGAGGGTGTTGATGTGTCGCCAAAATACGACACTTATGACGCTCAAAATATGGAATTATTGTAAGTTCTCGAGCAAATTTTGTTAGTTTGATATGCGTTTTTGAGTAGTTTTCAGGGAAATTGAAGTACACTTGGGTTGATGGTATGTTGCATGGTTTATGTGGAAATTTGATTGATCTTGAAGTATGTTGGTAGCTTGGTATTGATTAAAGGTCAAAAGGAAAGCAAATTATGCAGGAAGTTCTAGTTTCTAGGTTGATGTCACAACCCAAGCCCGTGGGCCATGACTAGTGTCCGAATTGGACACTCGTATACACACCTATTATCTATAGTCAATCGGCAATTAAACATGATATAGGATTTATACGGGAAGCACATCGTTTCAAATTGTCACTTATATATATACCAAAATTAACTATCTCGTGGGGAGTCTTAATTGTCAAAAATACGATAACATAATACGTAAGTCGACAAGGCTTCCACTCCGAATGTAAATGTCCAAAAATATAATCCATACTAATACACCAAACAACATCTATACACAACCCACTCATGTGTCTACAGACCTCTAAAAGGATTAACAATAGCATATGACGGAACAGGGCCCCGCCGTACCCCTAAATACACAAATATATAAATTATAAGGATTAGTACCAAAAGTTCAGGCTCCGAGACAATGGAGCACTTCAAACCCGTTGAGTAAAATCCTAAGCTGGCGGCTCTCCAAAATGAGTATCTATACCTGCGGGCATAAAACGCAGCCCCCCGAAGAAAGGGGGTCAGTACGACATATGTACTGAGTATATAAGCATAAAATACAATAAGAAACATCATAGCTAAAATAGAGATTTCCCGAGACAAGTATGATACTCAAGAAGTCACTGTACCTGTACCTTATGAAATAAAGTCATGCATGCTTATATCATATATCATATCCGGCCCTTTAGGAACTCGGTGAATCTGTCGTATACATACATATCATATTTAGCCCATCATGGCCTCATGTCATATCATCATATACATATATACCGTACCCGGCCCTCTAGTGAGGAACTCGGTGAATTATACAGTGAAACTGTGTACGAATACATACCCGGCCCGAAACTCGGTGAAAGATACATTAAGGCATGCACGAGTAGAGTAGTGAGTAACCATATGCATTTAAATCATCATTTGAGAATCAATAGAATAATTCAAATGAACAATCATTTGAAAATCAAGACAATATTCATTTCAAGTAACCTCCGATTGACATTATAAATTATTTCAAATATGAATTATACTGAAGTATGATTTATACTAAAATACGACTTATACCAACTTGGATGGATGGAATCATACATATGAGTCAATACATAATGATATAAATTCTGAAAATTAAGAAAATTCGTCATCCTAGTATATCTAAGAATAAGAGCTTCGTTGGAATTTTATACATTCGTCGTCCATTTATTTCATAAGATCATGCCAAAAGAAAGAAAGGTTAGCTTTACATACCATTAGCATTTATACGAATATGTTGCCCAATATTTTCTCAACCTATATTAAAACGTTAAGCATTATGGTTAAGCTATGGACATGAATAAAACGTATTCTATCGTTACTAGGTTATTTCTAAAACAATTTGGACAGCACCTCCCCTATACCACTCATTTTTCCCACTTTTAAATCAGCCATATAATCATCAAGTAAGATCAACAATCCAAAATATTGACGTAAACCAAAATTTATTATTGACAATAAGCCTAGAATGTTGCCACCCGAATTATGTTAACCCAAAACAGTAAGTTCGGAAAACCGAGTACCTCAAGTTGTGTCCACATTTTGAAATTGAAAATGGTAAAACTGGACTTAATGACCTTCATGAAACATTTAGACATATGTCTTAAGTTTTCAACCCAAAAGAAATCAATTCAAAACTCATTTTGTACAAAAAGATATCATCAAAAGACTAACAGCTATACATGAGGGATTTTTTTCAATCCAGAATCTGGACAGAATTTGTCTCATAATTCATCCCCTTTTTTCGACATAGAAACAGCAGATATAGACTACAACATAAACATAAGAGTTGTATGTACGTGTATTATCTTTCCAAAACATATTTAATATCTAAAATCAAAGATCTACACAATGAGATATTCCATAATTACTACTAGCTACACAATCCCAAAAACGGATTTGAACACTCACAATCTTCATACACCTTTTTCCTCCAAATTCAAGAACATCAAAATAATATCAACCATTATTATACATCATTAATAAGCTAATTCCATCAATTTAAGCTACCTAAAATAACCCTTTGACCCATAAATCTCAATAAATCATCAAACTAGTTTATAACGCTATTTTCTCCGTTCTAATCCGTTAAAACTCTAACTAAACTTGTTAACAATGAAAAAGGGACTTTAATATTACCTCAAGTGTGTAGAAAATAAATTAAATCTTCTCCTTATTGGCTGATATCTAGCTCAAACTGAAGCCAACGCGACGTACAACAATTTTCTCTTCATGAGCTTCGGATTTCGGAACTCAAATTTTGGTCGGATTGGGATTTTCTCTCAAGAACTTTCTCTCTCTCTCTCTCTGGAAATTTATGAATGTTTTCTTATTTGAGGATGAAGATAGAAACTTAAACAAATCCCTTAAGGATGTCGTTATTGGGCCTGACCCGAGTTAGAATCGGGTTGGGCCGAATCTACTATCCAGCTTGATCCTTCTGTCTTAAAATATTCATATCTCCTTATTCCGACGTCACCTTTAGACTCACGACCTATGGTTGGAAAGATATGTTAATTGTCTACAACTTTTATTTTGAGGGTTTTCCCAAATTACCAAATTATAAAGGGGTTATGGCCTCCCGAAGTCAGCTTACCTGAAATGTGACTTTAAGAAAAAAATATTTGATGGCTTCTATTTTGATTTGGCTCAAGGGTACTTCTTGAGATATTTTATAATTCACATAAATTATCCATATAACTAGTCATTTACAACAAATCAAGTCATTTTAAAATTCAAAATTAAAAGTCTTTGAATTTATATCCGTTAGCTCACGAATAGTCCAAAAATCAAAAATATGGAATATAATATTCTTCCCTCTTTTAGAACATTTGTCCTCGAATGTTAAATCCACCTCATAAAGTATTATAAGGAATTTGGGGAAATATTTTTTTTATACAACAACATATAGTTTAATATATAAATCAATATAGTTGATCTAGAGGTTTAGATTACCTGTAGGCGTAGAGAACAAGTGAGGATGCTTATTCTTCATCTCTTCCTCGGCTTCCCAGGTGATCTCTTCTCTATTTTTATTTCGCTACAATACTTTGACGGAAGTCACATCCTTAGTACGTAACCTTCTGACTTGGCGATCAAGTATAGCTATAAGGTTTTCCTTATAAGACAGCTCCTCCATCACCTGGATGTCATCCACTGGGAATACTTTAGAATGATCACCAATATATTTGTGAAGCATCGACATGTGAAAGACAAGGTGTACTGCTTCCAAATCAAATGGTAGGTCCAACTCATAGGCAACCTTGCATATTCTACGAATAACCTGGTAAGGGCCAATGTATCGCGGGCTAAGCTTCCCTTTCTTACCGAATCTCATTACCCCCTTCATGGGTGACACCTTCAAGAACACCCAATCATCAACCTGGAACTCTAAAGGTCGACGTCGATTATCTGTATATGATTTTTGTTGACTCTGGGCTGCTAATAATCTCTCCTGAATGAGCTTCACTTTATCCACGGCTTGCTGAATCATATCTGGGCCTATTAGTTTAGTCTCACCAACCTCAAACCAACCAATAGGTGACCTACACTTCCTGCCATACAAAGCCTCATACGAGGCCATTTGGATACTAGAATGATAGCTATTATTATAAGAAAACTCAATAAGTTGCAAATGATCATCCCAACTACCTTTGAAGTCAATAATATAGGCCCGTAATATATCTTCTAGCGTCTGAATAGTACATTCAACCTGTCCGTCAGTCTGAGGGTGAAATACTGTACTAAGATTTACTTGTGTTCCCAATCCCTTTTGGAATGATCTCCAGAAGCTAGCCGTAAATTGAGCCCCTCTGTCTGAGATAATAGATATAAGAATCCCATGAAGTCTTACTATCTCCTTGATGTATAACCTCGCATAATCTTCAGCTGAATATGTGGTTCTAACTGGAAGAAAATGGGCTGATTTTGTCAGCCTATCTACAATAACCCATATAGAATCATACTTCTGTGGAGTGCGAGGTAAGCCTGTAATAAAATCCATATTAATTGCTTCCCATTTCCAAGTCGGGATTTCCATCTCCTGTAATAGTCCGCCAGGCTTCTGATGCTCAATCTTAACCTGTTGGCAATTTGGGCACTAGGCTACGAACTCTGCTATATCCTTTTTTATACCATTCCACCAGTATAAATATATAAGGTCATGATACATCTTTGTTGACCCTGGATGAACAGAATATCGAGCACAGTGTGCCTCTCCCATAACCTGCTGTCGTAGCTCGGCAATCTCAGGTACACATAATCTTCCCTTATATCTTAGCACTCCGTCAGGTATGAGCTCAAATGGGGTTTTTTTCTTCTGAAGGGTTGCATTCCTACACTGTGCTAGAATAGGATCTTCATAATGGCATTGCTTTACCTCTTCCATGTTAGAGGATTTAGCAACTCCTCGAACAAAAACTTCACCATTACTAGAATTCACCAATTGAACTCCATGGTTAGATAACTGGCAAATCTCATGGACTATCTTTTCCCATTCTAGTTGTACATCAGCTAAGCTACCCATGGATTTACGGCTAAGTGCATCTGCCACAACATTTGTTTTTCCCGGGTGGTATAGGATATCAACATCATAATCTTTCAGCAACTCTAGCCATCTTCTCTGACGCAAATTCAACTCTTTTTGTTTAAAGATGTATTGGAGACTTTTGTGATCCGTATAGATATCAACATGTACACTATATAAATAATGCCTCCATATTTTCAAAGCATGAATTACTGTTGCTAACTCCAAATCATTAGTTGGATAGTTTCTTTCGTGCTTTCTTAGCTGCCGTGAGGCATATGCTATGACTCTACCATGTTGCATCAATACACAACCTAGCTCAACACCAGAATCATCACAATAGATAACATAGCCATCCGGTCCTTCAGGAAGAGTTAGAACTGGGGTCGTGGTCAACTTGTCTTTCAACAATTGAAAGTTTCTTTCACACGCATCGGTCCACTGGAACTTAGCTGCCTTTTGAGTTAGTTTGGTTAAAGGCGCTGAAATCAAAGCAAACTCTTCAACAAATCTTCTATAATATCCGGCTAGCCCCAGAAAACTATGTACCTCCGTAGGTGTCGTAGGTCTAGGCCAAGTCTTTACGGCCTCAATTTTCTGTGCATCTACTCGAATACCATCAGCTCCAATAATATGCCCCAAGAATGCTACTGAAGTCAACCAGAATTCACATTTAGAGAACTTAGCATACAACTTTTGGTGCTGAAGCACCCTAAGTACCGTTCTCAAATGATTAGCATGTTTCCCTTCCGATCGTGAGTAGACCAGAATATCATCAATAAATACAATCATGAACAGGTCTAGGAATGGCTTAAACATGCGATTCATTAGATCCATAAACACTGCTGGAGCATTAGTCAGTCCAAAAGACATCACCCTAAACTCATAATGTCCGTATCGAGTTCTGAACGCAGTCTTTGGAATATCTGCCTCCCTTACCCGTACCTGGTGATAGCCTAACCGCAAGTCTATTTTTGAAAAGCACTTAGCACCCTGCAACTGATCAAATAAATCATCAATTCTGGGGGGAGGGTATTTATTCTTTATTGTCACCTTGTTCAGCTGCCTATAACCAATGCACATTCATAGTGACCCATCCTTCTTCCTCACAAACAACACCGGTGCTCCCCAAGGTGATGTACTAGACCTAATGAAGCCTTTTTCTAATAAGTCTCGCAGTTGCTCCTTCAACTCTTTTAACTCCACGGGTGCCATTTTATAAGGGGGAATAGAGATGGGATGAGTATCTGGCAATACATCTATAGTGAACTCTATCTCCTGCTCAGGAGGAAGACCTGGAAGTTCATTTGGGAATACATCTGGAAATTCGTTAACCACCGGAACTGACTTAATAGTCGGTACCTCTGCTTCCAAGTTATGAACACGAACCAGATGATAAATATAACCCTTTCTAACCATCTTCCTGGCCTTGAGGTATGAAATAAACTTACCCCTCGGCGATGCTGTATTGCCCCTCCATTCTAGGATTGGCTCTCCTGGGAACTGAAATTGAACTACTTTTTCTCTACAATCAATATTAGCATAACAAGAGGCTAACCAATCCATGCCCATAATAACATCAAATTCTGTCATATCTAACTCTATTAAATCGTCCTTGGTATGACGACTATAAATGATCACCAAACAATCTCTATATACTTACTTGGCTATAACAGAATCTCCTACTAGTGTCGCTACCTCAAATAGTTCTATTAATTCAGGTTTTATTCCGATTCTATTAGCAACAAAGGGAGATATATATGATAAGGTGGAGCCTGGATCTATCAATGCATATATATCCTGAGAGAAGATCGATAGTATACCTATAACCACATTTGGTAACGCCTCCAGGTCTTGTCTACTAGCCAATGCGTATATGCGGTTCAAAGGACTGCTAGAACTGGAAGCTCCGCCACGGCCTTTTCCATGGCTTGCTGATGTATGAATACCTTGTCCCACAGGGCGTATAGCTATAGAAGAAGATGAACCAGCAACTGACCCAGTAGGCTGAGTTGAACCACTTATATTACCCCTGAATGGACAATCCCTCATAATATGGCCTTGACGACCACAAGAAAAACAAGCACCAGTAGCGAGACGGTACTCTCCAGAATAGGGACTACCATATTGAGAACACCGAGGAAAAGGTGGCCTCGACTGAATTGAACCCCTGGACATTTGTGAACCTGAAGCTCTGGAGCTTTGATCGGCTCCCTAATACCCTATGCTATCAAATCTCTTACCTATGAACTGAAGGGGTGCACTCCGGGCTGGCTGAGAAGGATACCGATTATACTGTTGAGGCTGTTCGCCTCGAACCTTACTAAAGTAACCAGTCGATCTAGCTTTCTTGCCCTGGCCTCGATCATGATCTCTATCAGGCTGACGCCCTCTATGCCGATCCTCTACCCCCTGTGCATATGCATGTACCCGAGCAATATCCATACCTAGCTGAGAAGCCATTACCATACAGTTATCAATCAAATAACTATCCATCCCCATCACATAACGATGTACTCTGTCTGTCATATCAGCTACAATAGTGGGTACATGTCTCGCCAGCGAATCAAACTCAAGGCTATAATCTCTAACACTCCTTCCATTCTGCCTCAAATGTAAGAATCTATCTACTCTGGCTCGTCTCATCTCCGGAGGTAGAAAGTGGACAAGGAATGCCTCCTCAAACTTACTCCACACCGCTGGAGGAGCACCCTCTCCCCTAGACAACTCCCATGACTTATACCAATTAACAGCTACATCGCGTAGTCTATAGGAAGCTAACTCAACAGACTCTGTCTCAGAGGCCTTAATTATCCGCAACGTACACTGCACCTATTGGACAAACTCCTGTGGGTCATCCCCGGGTCTTGACCCATACAACGCTGGGGGATTACAAGTCAAGAAATCACGAACCCTTAAACTATCATGTCTATCAACATAATCCACTCTTAATCCATGCCTGTGAGCCTGTCCTTCTGCTATTCTAGTTAGTAACTGAACTACATCTCTCATGGCCCTATCCTCTTCCCCTGGCTGGGGAGCTGGAGGTTCAGGAACTAAGGTATCCGGATCTGCAACTGCTGCTGCTCTAAGTTCCTCTGAAGGTGACGGCGTAGTAGAGCTCACCGACTGGAGTACAACCTTAAGCATAGACTGGGCACGGGCCCTAGTAACTCTTGGGGTCCGTCTAGTCTCTCCTCCTACTGACTTTCCCTTCTGGGCAGCTGTTGCTTTTCTTGGAGGCATCACTGTAAATATAATAATACATTAGGGAGAAATTATCCTGATAGTACAGCTCTATCGCACGATTTAAATAAGAAAGAAAAAAATAGATAACATCCTAAATGTCTGGTAGTCTCCTGTTTATAGATGTGGTGCACAATACACCGATAAACAAGACTCTACTAGACACGGTCTATAGACACTCTGAGGATGAACTGTTCTGATACCACTTTTGTCACGACCCAACCCCGTGGGCCATGACTAGTGTCTGAATTGGACACTCGTATACACACTTATTATCTATAGTCAATCGGCAATTAAACATGATATAGGATTTATACGGGAAGCACATCGTTTCAAATTGTCACTTATATATATACCAAAATTAACTATCTTGTGGGGAGTCTTAATTGTCAAAAATACGATAACAAATACGTAAGTCGACAAGGCTTCCACTCCGAATGTAAACGTCCAAAAACATAATCCATACTAGTACACCGGACAACATCTATACACAACCCACTCATGTGTCTATAGACCTCTAAAAGGATTAACAATAGCATATGATGGGACAGGGCCCCGCTGTACCCCTAAATACACAAATATATACATTATAAGGATTAGTACCAAAAGTTCAGGCTCCAACAC
The DNA here is from genome assembly GCF_947179165.1 of Solanum dulcamara. Classification (NCBI taxonomy): domain Eukaryota; kingdom Viridiplantae; phylum Streptophyta; class Magnoliopsida; order Solanales; family Solanaceae; genus Solanum; species Solanum dulcamara. The sequence continues at coordinate 14,767,300 of NC_077242.1, forward strand.
AATAGAGCACTTCAAACCCGTTGAGTAAAATCCTAAGCTGGCGGCTCTCCAAAATGAGTATATATACCTGCGGGCATAAAACGCAGCCCCCCGAAGAAAGGGGGTCAGTACGACATATGTACTGAGTATATAAGCATAAAATACAATAAGAAACATCATAGCTAAAGTAGAGATTTCCCGAGACAAGTATGATACTCAAGAAGTCACTGTACCTTATGAAATAAAGTCATGCATGCTTATATCATATATCATATCCGGCCCTTTAGGAACTCGGTGAATCTGTCATATACATACATATCATATTCAGCCCATCATGGCCTCATGTCATATCATCATATACATATATACCATACCCGGCCCTCTAGTGAGGAACTCGATGAATTATGCAGTGAAACTGTGCACGAATACATACCCGGCCCGGAACTCGGTGAAAGATACATTAAGGCATGCACGAGTAGAGTAGTAAGTAACCATATACATTTAAATCATCATTTGAGAATCAATAGAATAATCCAAATGAACAATCATTTGAAAATCAAGACAATATTCATTTCAAGTAACCTCCGATTGACATTATAAATTATTTCAAATATAAATTATACAGAGGTATGATTTATACTAAAATACGACTTATACCAACTTGGATGGATGGAATCATACATATGAGTCAATACATAATGATATAAATTCTGAAAATTAAGAAAATTCGTCATCCTAGTATATCTAAGAATAAGAGCTTCGTTGGAATTTTATACATTCGTCGTCCATTTATTTCATAAGATCATGCCAAAAGAAAGAAAGGTTAGCTTTACATACCATTAGCGTTTATACGAATATGTTGCCCAATATTTTCTCAACCTATATTAAAACGTTAAGCACTATGGTTAAGCTATGGACATGAATAAAACGTATTCTATCGTTACTAGGTTATTTCTAAAACAATTTGGACAGCACCTCCCCTATACCGCTCATTTTTCCCACTTTTAAATCAGCCATATAATCATCAAGTAAGATCAACAATCCAAAATATTGACGTAAACCAAAATTTATTATTGACAATAAGCCTAGAATGTTGCCACCCGAATTATGTTAACCCAAAACAGTAAGTTCAGAAAACCGAGTACCTCAAGTTGTGTCCACATTTTGAAATTGAAAACGGTAAAACTGGACTTAATGACCTTTATGAAACATTTAGACATATGTCTTAAGTTTTCAACCCAAAAGAAATCAATTCAAAACTCATTTTGTACAAAAAGATATCATCAAAAGACTAACAGCTATACATGAGGGATTTTTTTCAATCCAGAATCTGGACAGAATTTGTCTCATAATTCATCCCCTTTTTTCGACATAAAAACAGCAGATATAGACTACAACATAAACATAAGAGTTGTATGTACGTGTATTATCTTTCCAAAACATATTTAATATCTAAAATCAAAGATCTACACAATGAGATATTCCATAATTACTACTAGCTACACAATCCCAAAAACGGATTTGAACACTCACAATCTTCATACACCTTTTTCCTCCAAATTCAAGAACAACAACTCATCAAAAACATCAAAATAATATCAACCATTATTATACATAATTAATAAGCTAATTCCATCAATTTAAGCTACCTAAAATAACCCTTTGACCCATAAATCTCAATAAATCATCAAACTAGTTTATAACGCTATTTTCTCCGTTCTAATTCGTTAAAACTCTAACTAAACTTGTTAACAATGAAAAAGGGACTTTAATATTACCTCAAGTGTGCAGCAAATAAATTAAATCTTCTCCTTATTGGCTGATATCTTTCTCAAATTGAATCCAACGCGACGTACAACAATTTTCTATTCATGATCTTCGGATTTCGGAACTCAAATTTTGGTCGGATTGGGATTTTTTCTCAAGAACTTCCTCTCTCTATCTCTCTCTGGAAATTTATGAATGTTTTCTTATTTGAGGATGAAGATAGAAACTTAAACAAATCCCTTAAGAATGTTGTTATTGGGCCTGACCCGAGTTAGAATCGGGTTGGGTCGAATCTACTATCCAGCTTGACCCTTCTGTCCTAAAATATACATAACTACTTATTTCGATGTCACCTCTAGACCCACAACCTATGGTTGGAAAGATATTTCAATTTTCTAAAACTTTAATTTTGAGGGTTTTCCCAAATTACCAAATTATAAAGGGGTTATGGCCTCCCGAAGTCAGCTTATCCGAAATGTGACTTTAAGAAAAAAATATTTGATGACTTCTATTTTGATTTGGCTCAAGGGTACTTCTTGAGATATCTTTTAATTCACATAAATTATCCATATAACTAGTCATTTACAACAAATCAAGTCATTTTACAATTCAAAATTAAAAGTCTTTGAATTTATATCCGTTAGCTCACGAATAGTCCAAAAAGCAAAAATACGGAATATAACAGTTGACTTGAGTTTGGCAAGGTTTCACGACAATTTGAAAGGAGAACTCAAAGAACGAATTTCACCAGGACTTGAAGGACCTTGGAATGGGTGTTGGAAGAATAAATCAACATGTTTCACCAATTATGCTCACCAAGACATCTACCATAGGCCGTGGTAGGCAGTACTAGCCGTGAAAAGCATCCCCAAGTCGTGAAGATGACTTCCTAGGAAGACTGCCAAAAAATTGGCTATGGCTCACACCAAGAAAGCCTACCATGAGCCGTGGTCCTCACCACTGACTATGGTGGGCACCGTGGTGCTATTTCCAGCCATCAAAATGCCAAGGCAAGAAATGACATGGACAAGGAAACCACTAGCAGCCAAGGAAAGAAGCAACATGGCCAAGGCAACCACCAAGGGCCTCACCACGAGCTGCCATGGTGGCATGAACAGCCAAAAAAGGCCAAGTAAATGTCCAAGTAATACCACCACGAGCCGTGGTTCCCACCACTAGCTATGTTGGCTCCCGTCCAGTGCCATCCGAGTCCAAAACTAATTAAGTTGGTTTCCTAGTTCGTTTAGGATTAGTTTTAGGTTTCTATAAATACCCTCTTGTGTTATATTTTTAGGGTGCACTTTTCCTATAATTTTTACACGTTTTCCCTATTGTTTAGAGGATACATTACACTACCAAAACTGCATTGTTGAAGGAGTTTTCATCAACCACACGAATTTGTACAGATTTGGAAGAAGAACACACAACTCGGATTTTTTGAGTTCATGGTGTGATTTGAATCTAAGTCTTATCCTTCAATTGTGAGTTTGATTCATTGTTATTTGTAAGCCTTCTAATGCATGTTTCATTCATTTTTATTGAGTTATTCATCGAAATTATGCAAGTTTATTTTTGGGAAGTAGTAATTACAACTGAATAGTGATAACTAATAGAACTTGTTTCAACCTATTCCCTTTGGGTTCGACCCCGACTCTTAGTTGGGTAAAATATACTGCTAACGATTGTCTATATCTCTTTCCAGAGGTATAATTGAGCGTTATCAACTCCTTACTACATTTAGCCTCTACACCTACTGATATAAGTTGATTCCACTATTTTACTCTACTTTAGTCTAGGATGCATCCTATCTAGCTATCACCTCTTGGGCTGTAAATAATACTTAAGATCAAATTTGGTTCCGTTGGACATACCTACAAGTGTGTTCTAAATATCTAGATGGAAAACCTTGTGATAAGTTTTGTATATCATAATCTATGTTATAATGTCTTTGATCCCTATCAACTAATAGCCTTTAGTGGTATGATTACTAAATTTGTTATCCAGCTGCTTGAGCTTCTTGTTAGATTATCAACTAATAGCTTCCTCCATTTAGCATCAAAATATGTACTCACACTAACAAAAGCATATCTATTGTTGTGATAGTTAGTCCTATCCCATGGGCTCGTCCAAATGGGAGTACAAGTTTGCATGACGGACCAGTGCCATTTGCACCTACTGTTGCAGCCCCGCTACATGTACTAGGTGGTAACTCTGAAGAATCCTAGACTGATGGGAGAGAGTGATGCAGTTATCAAGTGAAAGTTTGACAACTTCCATCTTCTTTGTATTGGGGCTTATGATCTTGTAAAATGTTCTCTCTTTTCTCTGAGCTCATATGAAGGATGCACAAAGCAAAAAGAAATTTTTTTGATGACTATATATTGAGTTTCTAGTTTTTGTTGCTTTAGTTATGAGCAGAATATAGATAATCTAAAAACATATTTTTTTATGTTCAAGTTTAGTTGAAAATGTTTCTCAAAGATAGAAAGAGTGTTTTTTGGTTGAACATATAGAATCTTTTTCATAGTAATTATGGCTCTCTTTGCACCACTTGCATCCATTAGGTGATTTTCATACTCAATAACCCTTGACACAACTTTCTCCTCTCTTTTTTTTTGATTTATAAACCTTCACCTATGCGTTTTTTGGTAAAAGCTTACCCGCATCTGTGTTCACACCAAGCAAATGCATGCATCTCAGATTTCTTTCACTTAACTATGGTTACTTGCATCTGGTGTTCACACCATAGCATTTACAATTTGAATACTTCATTCTTGTAAGTTGGATATAGCACAAGATTCCACTTTCTAGTAGTTATAAATGCACGTCCAAAAATACTAAGTAGGGTAGTGGGATGTCTTAAAAGTCTCCAAAATTGCATCATCTGGATTCTTACTTCATTTTACATCTTTTCAAGAATTATCCTTGTTTAGTTCCAATTCTGATAGCATTTCCGAAAACGTTAACGTCTAGGTCATCTTTATACCATCAGAATGAAAAAGAGTCAAAGAAAACAAAATACATGCAAATTTAGATCTTCCCAGCCACCACAGATAATTATAAGGCCTATTAACTTAACATAGAAGCCAAATAGCTAACAGTCCCAAAAGAGCATATTGGTTTTTGATGAACTAGAGTGCCAAATAACTAGAGTTTCTCATAGATGCTTTAGATCAGCTACAAGCTGAAGGACACGATCTCAAGATCAAAACACCTTATATCTGAGTATGTCTTTTGACAGTTTGAGATTTTATTGTGTCGTTCATGAATGTACCATGGCTGGATCGATAAGCTTTGTCTCTCCCATCTCAAACCATCTTATAGACGAACAACATTGTCTACCATATATGTCCTCAAATGGAGCCATCTGGACACTTGCCTAATAAATTTATTGTAAGTTATTCTATCAAAGGCAATTGTTCATCGCAATATCCCATAAAATCAAAAATATAGGCTCGTAACATATCTCCTAAGATTTGAATTCTATGATCGTTCTGCTTGTTTGTCATGGGTGAATCATCGTGCTTAGATTGACCTCGATGTACTAAGGTTATCCTCAAAACTCTATTACAAGTGATATGTGAAGTGTGCACCCCTGTTAGAAATTTTAAGGTAATTGGGTTATCCTCAAAATTCTTTATTAATTTATGTACAATATTGCATACTAGGGAGCTGTGTAGGTTTTTTTTACTAGAAAAGGTGAGATGACTTAGTGAGTTGGTTTAATGTGACCCAATGGATCCACTATTCATAAAATTCAATGGTAAACCAACCAGGAAGTCCATATTTATTCCTCCCTACTTCTATTTTGGTATTTTACTTACCTAAGCTAGACCACTTGGTTCTTATGTTCAGCTTTTACTTGCTGACAGTTAAGACATTAAGACACATATGTTGTAATATCTTCATGTTGTTCCACCAATAAGTGTTATTCAGAATTGATACATTTTAGTAGAGCATGAGTGTAGCGAATATTTACTGTTGTGAAGTTCTTTAACAATTGCCCCTTTGAACACCATCTACGTCAATGTAACAATCTATTTGATCATTTCGAATATTAGAACCTCCATCTCCTAAGAAGCCCTTTCCATAGATTTAAAATGTGATTCATAATTTGCGAAGATGGGTGACATGGTTCCGAAGAAAATCTAATGCGTATCACAAAAGAAAATCCAGGACTAGGAAATTGAAAACATGAAGTTTGACCAAAGTCAATAAAATGGACAAACGAACTCATAATTAAATATTGATAGTTCTAATAGATCTGAAAAGTGATTTATGACTTGGTTGGATAGCTTGCATGAGTCAAGTGGGTTGGGATTGATTAAAATGCTTAGGTTGGTCACTAGTGAATATAAAGTTATGAGTTGAGCGCAATCAACATTGTATTAAGACGACCTCAAATATGTGTTTTGCACATTGCAACATATTTATAGTTTGTTTTAGGAGTGATTTGCATATTTTGTTTATATTCTAAGGGGTTCAGATGAGAATTGGACGACAAAACACCAGATTTGGAGATTGTAGATTTTTTTGGTATCACGTAATCGCGCTCAAGGGGTGTGATTGTAATCAAGGAAGAGCGGATGAGGAGGGATATCAAGAAAAGGCAGCGTTATGTGCACAACAAAATTTCTAGATGTGATTATGTGCTTTGCTAGTTTAGACAAATGAATAACATAACAGTTTGTGTGTGGATTCCATGAGACAACCAAATTAATTGTGGTAATTGTGATTAATCATGCTTCTTGTGTGAACTGATTAAAGTTAAGTACTGAGAGTCCAGGTGTTGCTATATTTGTGATGTAGTTGAGTATCATTTGTTTTACTTTGTTGTGGTTTCCAATTCATATTTCATTTACTCAAACTAGCTTTGCGATCCTATCAATACTCTATGTTTATGTACTGATTCTACACTTGCTGTATTTTATCGAGTATAGGACATATTCCCGCGGCTGCTGAAAGACCTCAACTATAGGACCACTTTCGCTTGAATCCAAAGGTGAGCTATTTATTCATGTTGCCATGGATTCCTCTTATCTCTTGTCCATCTTTACGGACATAGAAATTCAAATATTTAGTTTATTATTTTCTTGATGTGGTTTAATCCCCTTATTTCTAGACTTCAATAGAGTTTTGGTACAATGACTTTCAGATTCTAGGGAGTTTATTTCCGTAGTATTTATTTTGAATTTTAATTGAATTTATGGGAACTCAACTTTTTAATTATTTTAAATTGTTCTCACCTGTGTAAATGCATGCCTTGGTTCTTAGCTTAGTAGAGTTGGGCCGGAAAATGATTCTTCTACCAGAGGATTAGTGTGGATGCAACTCACGGTGGATTAGGGTCATGACAATAAATTTACAAAATTTTCAGTACTGTCAGTCGTATAATAAACGTTTGCTTCATGCAGAATCCAATTAGGCACTAACCCTTAATACCTCATTTTAATGAAATTATCTTCTGAAGTTCCTCCATTTCTGCACAGCCATAAGAGAATTTTTCCATCACTGCGAATTATAGATTTCCTATCTTATTCATGCGAGTAACTTTTGCTTCTTTCAACTTAATTAATTGTTCGATATTGATGAATGTTATAGATTTCATTAAGATACGCTTGATCTTACTCTTAACGTGAATGGTTGTATTGTCATTCGCATGCTTAATTGGTTTAGCACGATTAGTAGAAGTGTAGTAAATTTTTTTAGATTTGTAATAGGTTTTGAATTCGAGGAGTTCGAAGGTGGGAACTGACTCAATGATGAAGCAGCAAGGGAAAGGCCAACCACCTTGCATGGACAAAGGCCATGTTAACTAGGATTTACACACTTAAGGTTTGCATGGGAGTAGATTGCACTCATGAATTCACTGTATATTGAGTTATTTTACTTCCTTCTACCATTTTTAGGGCCACTTTTTTCAAAATGAGAAATTTCAAGGGGCGCTTCAACAATGGGTGCTAAAGTAGTAGGATGAGTTTGATTGAACTTCAACATTAAATTTTTTCCTTATTAGTAATTTATTTTCCCCTTATTAATAATTTCCTTTGATGTCCATAAAGGTATTTATTAAGTATTATTTTTTTGACATTTGAATTTTATTAATTTTAACTGAAAAAAATAATCTAAAGAGGTAGAAAAGATAAAATCAATAAATGCGATTTTACCAAGAAATCAATTATTCTAGTTCTGAACGACGAGGAAAAATAGGTTGTGCAAAATTCACACTAGTTTTTAGCCTCTTCACATTTATTAAAGGGTATAAATTTGTTCTACTTCCACCTCACACAATATTCCTTAACCCTTCTTCACTTTTTCTACTTATGAGTCCTCTTTCAACTTTTTCTTCCTATTATCTAATTTTGTAATTATATTGTACCACTTATTTTCTACCAAATTTCTAATTTTGAAATTAAATAATACTACCATATATGATTTATGAAAATATCATTCATCTCCACTTTAAAAAGTTATGATCCATTAATAGGTGAAGAAGCAATAGTCATATCAAAATATCTACTATTAACTTCTCACCTCGTTCAGTCTTAATGGAAGATAGTTCAAAGTATGCTTGATCGATTGCTAGTAGTTTGAAGGAGAGTTCTAAAGCTTAGCTTTGATTCAATAGGTAATAGAGAGCAAAGACAAGCACATCATCACTATACGATAAATAAGAATGTAGTTATTACTCGAATATAAGAAAAAAACCATGTATGTGGATAATATAGAAGATAAAATGTTATAGAAAGCAAAATAATGATAAGAAGCTATGAAAAAGTATGCAACAAGAAGAAGTGACTTTTCTTAGAAGAGAAGTTGGGATAGTCTTTGGCCCAGGTAAAAAAAACATGGACTCCCTTTCAACCCATGTGTAACGACCCGAACCTTCGTTAATTAGGAATGGAAGGATCATAAGGAAAATACATCAATTGGGCCCTAAGATCATGCCAGAGGGGATAGTCCCGCCACAGCGATGCCTCTCTAGCAGAATTCTTACCGCCAGAGCGGGAGGTTGTGGGACTGAACTTGAGTTGCAAATTTCTTATTTCCCCTATTTTACCTAAGTTCATGATAGAGGAGAGGGTTATCTCAAAAACCCTCTAAAGGTTTCTTTAGACTTGGGAAGACAGGAGGAAGAATCTCAGCCCTGAAAGGATTCCAACTGGCAGATTTCAAGCCTACCTTACCTATCCGACATCTGGAATCTAGGATTGGAGTCGCATTATCTCTACACAGCTGCTTGACGTCCAGGTAGGCCAGGTTTTTCTTATTTGAGTAGTAAATCTATACTCATTACTTAGTATAAAGGAATTTAGTGAGAGATTTCATGGTTAGACTCTCAAACACGGGTTATGGACAGAAACATGGGAACTTTTAGGGTCAAACTTGATGTGAACTGGGTACAAATATCTATCTAATGAATTTCAGGTAATTGGTAGTTTTTTCTCCCATATTTATATATGTATGTTCGAAACATCCCTAAGTGTACGTAAATTGGTAGAAAAACAAATGAAGTTCAGAAACTGATTTTTCATGCTCTTCCTATCTTCATTTATTGGAATCTTTGAAGAACAGATCCTCAGCCAAGTATGGAGGCAAGAAATCCAGTGCTACAAGAGTCAAATTTCTAATTCTTAAGAACACCACTCAGCTCCTCAATACAGTGTACCCTTACTTGGAGTGGCCTCACAATTGGAGAGACTTGATTACAATGATAGAGAGATGCCAACATGAGGTGAGGATCATCACTGTCACTTGGAACAAACCTCCAAACACAAAATATAAGTTGAACACTTATGATAGTGCCTTACAAAATTCGGAAAATATAGGAGGGGGAGGGATCTTAAGAGATGACCAGGGTCATCTTATTTATGCTTTCTCCATTCCACTTAGAGTTGGGACCAACAACCAAGTAGAGGTACAAGCAGCACCATATTGTGTTTATTGGTGCAATCAACATGGTTACAAACATATTACCCTTGAAGTAGACTCAGAACTCTAAACCAAATGGCTCAACTAACAAACCCGTCCACCTTGCAGTGTCCAACAGTCTGTACAAGAATTAAAATACCACATCAGCTAGCTAAATTCCTTTGATTGCGTATATACATACAGGTAAGAAAATAGTACAACAAATATACTCTCAAAATAGAGCCATACAATACAACATTTTTGCACTAAAACTCAGCTTCCAGCAACAGCTAAAGAAACATTCAGATTGGAGGGCTGTGGAATGACAAACATCAGGAGGAAGAAGCTCAAGAGAATCAAGAAACCCCCATGAAGTTTTTTCCAATCATGATTTTCTGAGTATGGAAGCCTCTGTACTTGTCTTAATTGTTGTAAACTTTTTCAACTTAGCTATTACTTTTAGTTTGTTATAGCTTCTTTGAATAGACTTTAGTTTTTAGGCTCTCTATACTTAATTATAAGGGGAAAGTCTCCCTTACTTATGTATTTCTTAGATATAGGTTGTAAAAAAGAGGAGTCCTCTATTCATAGGTGCATAGTATATCTAAGTTCTTGTATAATATTGGGGATGAGTTGGTCGTCCCTAGGAGGATAACCGACTTAAGAACCACCATAGGGCCGGAGGTAAGGTTTATATCCCCCTCCTTGTATTTTTTATTTATTTTATTAATGTTAAGACCTGGGGGTGTTGCTAAGCCCCTGACCCCCTCAAAGGTCTTTAAAAAAAATTATAGAAAAATAGTAAAAATGAGATAAACCCTATTGGTTAGTGACTTATCATAATTGTGTGCAAGTGTCTGCGCAATTGTATTTAAACTGATCATGTTTGATAATTTTAATTGTAATTTGTGGATTGTTTGTTGTTATTGGGATTGGGTGTCACATTTCGATACATTACTGGATTGGGTGTCATATTTTGGCACATATATGGTGTTAGTATGGGTCCCATGAAAGGTCCAAGTATATGTGGATAGTCTCATGAGAGGACCCGGTGATATTGATGATTATGTAGAATAGTGAGTATATTTGTTTAAGGGTTGAAGGGGAAGACTTCCATAAAAGAATCCCTGCCTATCCCATGGTTGTTACTAGTTGAGGACTGAGAGTCAGCATAGGCTTATTTGTGGGTAAGGGTTTCAGAACCTTGTGAGGCCATGTAGTGATCTCTGAAATGTTCTAGGCTTTTGGGCTAAAGAGTAAATATTACTTGTAGTAGGGAGTTGATTACTCAGAGTTTGATCAAGTGGTAGTGGTCATTGTATTTGATGAGTGAAGAGCAGGAGTATGCAAATAGGTGTGATTGTAGGGTGAAATACTATAAAAGTGAGAGTAAGGAGTTACTTGTAAGTAATGGTAGGTGGGGATATAACCCTTTATTTTTATGATCTTTAGTTATTTTCCTATATATTATATGGTGGGTATCAGACTGGCCGATGATGCATATTAGTACGTTTTATTTTTACTGATACTACTAATTCTATGCCACTTGGCATAGTCTGGTTGCAGGGTCAGTGGAGTTTCTTAGGTGAAGACGAAGACGATCCTCTAGGAACTTCTACCTTCCTCCTTCATGGTTGAAGTTGTGTTATTTCTTTTATATTATGCTCTATTTCCGTAAAGCTCTTGTACCTATGTTAAACTAGTATCCTTGGGGGTGTTAGATGATTTTGGTATAAACATTGAGTTCTTAAATTTCTACAGGTTTAATTTTCTGTAACTTCGGCAATACTTATTTCATCTACGGGGTTAAGGGTTCTCCTACTTAGTTCATAGAGTAGGTGACTACATGGCTAGTGGGTTGGGTCGTGACAATTGATAAAAGAGACCATATTATCAGTCTTCCAGTACAAGAGTGCGTGTGAAATAGAGTCCTGCAAATTGGTGTGTTAACGTCTATGTTTGATCTTCGGGAAGCTACGCATTTTAGAAAGTCATTCTAATTCTTCTCTCCTTTCTTGTGGTGGTCATTTATTGTATGGGTTGATACAAATTAATATCTCCAGATTTCAATTGGTATCTCAATGAAATAAAAATGATGTCATTGTCACGGCAGAAGGGACACAAGCAAAGGAAGTTGGAACCAAAAAGGTTTTAATTGGTATCTGGCCTCACATACTGAGTAAATGAATACATGACCAACTAATGGTCATCATTGAGGTGAACTAACTTGATGAGGTCTGTTTGCTTAAGTGATGTAACTTGAATTCAAGATCTAAAGTAAAGTTACTTGTCTGAGCTATAAGATGTGATTAAATTCATATAGGACTTACTTAAGTTATATGATGTGATTAGATACATATAGTACTTCCGTGAGCTACATAAAGTGATTAAATGCATATCATACTTGCCTGAGATATATGATGTGATTAAATGCATGGTGTACTTGGCTGAGTGATATAATCAGACTATGTGCATAGTGTTGCTAGAATTCGTGTGATTAAAACAAATTAGAAAAGAAGTAAATAAAGTAAGAAATTATTTGTTACATGCCCAAACAGGGCAAAACCAACTAATAAAGTCCTAACTAGGGCGAAGGGGAGTGTCAGTATCCTAGTTGAGGTCCTCCAGGGGTCTCTCTCCTATCCAGACTTCATTCAGGAAAGGGAACTCAGTGAAATTTGTCGGATCTAGTCTAGAAATATCCCTCTGGGAGCGATGCAGGAGAAGATCACCTTAATGGTCTTCCATATCTGGGCCATTAGGCAATCCCTCTCTGTGTTCTACCTCCTCTCCTATAGCAGCTGACGGCGGAGCATATTGACCTCCAAAGTAGTGGAATGTGGCACTGGAGTCAAGGGTCCATTAAAGGATCCCCCTAGATGGCTCGGGACTGCAGCTAGTTCCTCCTCTAGTCGGGAAGCTGAAAGTGGTGGCTTCGATTGAGTGGGAGGGGCCTTCTCCTCATTCTCTCATTTATCCTCTGCCCCTTTTACAACCTGACCACTCTCGACACCATTTTTCCTCCTCTTTTTTTGCACTTGAGAAGAATCCCGTTGGATCAATAGGGGTGGAAGGAGGATCCATGGGAAGTACCTCATCAGAATCTAGAAGCGGCACCCCTGCCATTTGCACATGGCAGTGATCAGCCCCAAGTAAAAGAACGCCTTTTTATTGCCCCGATAGAACATCTTTCATTCGAACACTATCTGTGCCCCTACATTTAAGCCTATCCCTTGTATAGCCTATCCAGTACTAAAGACCAGGGAAAGGTTACGTTAGTGCATTTATTAAAGGGGAGGATTTTCTTGGACACCAGATGTAGCCATCTTTTAGCATCATCTAACCAGTTTGTACTAGTGATTCCTTCGGTGTTGGACAAGTAGACCCTATCCCAATGCTTTAGAGTAACTAGAGTGTCTTGTAACCACTCCAAGTCTATCCCCTTTTGCTTGGCATGTAGTCAGCATTGGAGGCATCAAGCACCTCTAGTATAACATTGATATTGTGAGGACTCAATAGGATATCGAATCCTCGGATGCGGATGGTGGGATGAGTGTCGTCCTAACATACAGTATGGAGTAGGGCATAGAACTCTTTCACCAAGACTAAATGCGTGGCAGGGGGAGTGTCGGTAAATAGGCCCCACCCAAACTCCACCAGTCGGGCATAGAAGGTGGGTACTTTCTCTACCACTCCCAGCATAGAGAAGCCTCTCTTAACAAGGAACTTAGTGTTTAAATAGTCATGGTTTCTCTCCTGGATAGAGGTATCAGGAAAGCCGGCGAATGGTAGGTTGACATCGTCTATGTGAGAAATAGTTGTGTAACCTGTAAGTTTTTCACAAATTCATAGTTAGAACCTTGTGGTGATGCATAAGAAGAAGGGGTTGGGGAAAAGGTCATAGTGGGCAAGGTCACTACCTGGCAAAATCCTACCAGAGTGGCAGGATCCCACCAGAGCAACCTTCATCTTGGTTGAACACCTAGACACGTTCATGGCGCTTAACCCTTCTCCGTAATCACCGATTTTCTTTACAATTTCAATAGATAAGTGTTCTTAAAGTACCCTAGTTCCCTAATATACAATGAATGTTTCTTTTAAACTTCAAAATGATGGCCTAATTGAACTTTTGGCCAAGAACACTTTTCAACTTCCACACCCCCTTTTTTGGAACCATTTCGGGTGAATTCTGTTATCAACCTTATGCTCAAGACATCGTGAAGAAGTTGTGGACGTAAGGGAATGGTTTGTGCTAAATTAATATAGTAATTTAAGAAAGTTACTTCAAAATTTGTAAAACTACCCCCATGGCCTTTCTACTCAATAGAATATTAGCATGCAGTTGTTAGTACGTAAATAGTGAAGTAATCTAAAGATGGAGTTAGATTTTTATCATAGATCTGACATTTGGAACGAGGGGTTTGAGAGAGTTTTGGGAAGTTGGCATCTCGCCAGAGTAGCAGGAATCTCACCCCAGTGGCCCTGCTCCCACCGAAGGATCCCACCACCGCAGGATGATGCGGACAGTTACGATTGGTGATCAGATTTGGTTTTTTTATGTTCCCCGTCGAGTGTTCGTCCAAGTTATTTCATCCCTTAGTCTAAGAGTACGCAGACTTTCTGTATGCCATGGTTAGTTAGTCGTTGTTTCAAGCATACCCCAATAAATTCATGCTCTTTTCTGATTTATCGTTCGGGGATGAATGAGGGATAAATTATTATCTATTATAACCATGTGAACCGTCGTTAGTTAGAATGCAGGGATCTTAAGGAAAATGCATCAACTTGGCCCATAATTCTGCCAGAGTAGGATAGTCCCGCCACAGTGGTGCTGCTCCCGTGGGATTCCTACTGCTAGAGCCGAAAGTCATAAGACCGAACTTAAGTCATGAATTTCTTATATACCCTCATTTCCCTAAGTGCAAGTTAGAGGTGAGGGTTATATCAAAAACCCTCAGAAGGCTTCTCTTTACTTGGGAAGAGAGGAGGAAGGAATCTCAGCTCTGGAAGAATTCTAACCGGTAGGTTTCAGGACTACCTTACCTATCCGAAATTTAGAATCTAGGATTGGAGTCGCATTATCTATCCATAGCTTCTTGGCGCCCAGGTAGGCAAGGCTTATCTTATCTGAGTAGTAAATCTATACCTATTGCTTAGTATAAAGGAATTTAGTGAAAATTTCATGGTTAGGATCTCAGACACAGGTTATGGGCAGAAACATGGGAACTTTGAGGGTCAAACTTGACGTGACCTGGGTACGGAAATATGCCTGATAAATTTGAGGTAATTTGTAGTTTATTCTCTTGTATATAGATATGTATGTTCTTACCTTCCCTAAGTGTACGTAAATTGGTAGAAAAATGGTAAAAAATGAGATAAACCCTATGAGATAGTGACTTATCATAATTGTGTGCAAATGCTTGTGTAATTGTATATGTACTGATCATGTTTACTTATTGTAATTGTAATTTAAGGATTATTTATGAATATTGGGATTGGGTGTCACGTTTCGACACGTTCTTGGATCAGGTGTCACATTTTGACACATTTCTGGATTGGATGTCACATTCCAATATATTTTTGGATCCGGTGTCAAATTCCAACATATATATGGTGTGAGCCTGGGTCTCATAAGAGGCCCAAGTCTATATGGATAGTCCCATGACAGGACCCAATGAAATTTGTGATTCTATGGAATAGAAAGTGTATTTATTTAAGGGTTGAAGGTAAGACTTCCATAAAAGAATCCTCGCCGATCTCGTGGTTGGTACTAGTAGAGGACTGAGAGTCAGCACAGGCTAATTTATAGGTAAGGGTTTCGAAACCTCGTGAGGCCATGTAGTGATCTCTAAAATGTTCTATTTCGGGCGTAAGAGTAAATGTTGCTTATAGCGGGGAGTTGATTACTCAGAGTTCGATCAGGTTGTAGTGGTCTTTGTATTTGGTTAGTGAAGAACATGAGTACGAAAATATGTGTGATTATAGGGTGAAATACTATAAAAGTGAGAGCAAGGAGTTACCCATTAGTTAATGGAGGTAGGGATATAGCCCTTTATTGTTATGATCTTCTATTATTTTCGTATATATTATATGGTGGGTATAAGTGTCACGGCCCGAGAGGGTACCCTAGGCGTGGCCAACACTCAAAAACCATCTCTGGCCTCCAAGAGAACCACTTGGTATCATTACTCATTCGTCCATAAGTAGAATACTTAAGTGAAAATAAGAATACCTATGTGGGGTCTCCATCATCAACATCAAATGAAAGAAATAATCCTTAGAAGAAGTAGTTTCAAAAGAGAATTGCTCCAATTACATCATCAAACTCTGTCTATGAAGCCTCTAACACTATCAGACGGTGCCAATGACATATGCATGGCTACCTGAAAAGAAATATAATACTAAAAAATAATAACATGACAAAGAGTTCCTGTGAATACAAGAAGGACTCACCAAATAGCTAGAAAGTAATGATGTTCAACGATGCACCTGTTGAGGATCTCTAACATTTGTATCTGCATCATAAAATGATACAGGTCGAATGATGTCAGTATGTGAAATGTACGAGTATGTAAAATGGCAGGAAAGTAACCGACAACCATCACTTATGAGCTAGTGATGATACAACGAAGCGATGTCTTTGCCACATCCATCAAATACTTTGCTAGGGTAAAGGACATCACCATCTTGGATCCAATCATCAAAGTCCTTTTTTGGGACTTAAAAGGTATAGCCTCCATCCTATGCAGGCTACGTAGTTCTGGAATTTGAGTCAATTAAACTCTTACCCAACTCGGTGCTCAATACTACTCTCAAAATATGTGCTCATATTAACATCATCATTTAGTCTTATTGAAAAAATATCAAACTCATCTTATTCCCTCTTAATCAATCATTACACTTCAAAATATTATTTACATCTCATCAAAACATCTTGCTCAGAACATCATTTACTCAAATTCATTTAAACTCAATTCTTTTGATCTTTGAAAACTCAATAAAATACATATATTGTAATTCAAATCACTTTTTTTGTCAATAAATATTAAAAATCAACATCTTTACTCAAAATACGTGTAAAAATATTTATTAACATCAAATCAATTAGGGTTCATGGGAAAGTAGCCATGAACAATAATTCCAATAATATGAGAGATAAAAATAATAATAATCTCAATGCATAAATATATCTAACTCAATAGAAGGAGAATTAATTCATTTATAATTCAAGATTTGGGTAAACTCAACTATAACTCAATTACGATTAATTTAAATATCGCGCCCATGGAAGAACTTAATCCAATGCTATGAATAGGCTTACATACCTAGAATTCAAAGCTTTACTCCGAATTGAAAAACTCAATGACCACTCTTGAACCCCTTGCCTTTTCTCCTCACCGGAGCATTTTGTGTACTATCCAGAGTATAAGAATCACCGGAATAGTATTTCTACACTACAAAAAACTAAAACTATATTTGATAATGAATAAAGAAGTGCATAGAGATAAAAGTTGTTTGAGAAAGCTTTATGAATAAAATAAGGAAATAAGGTGGGTATTTATCGGTGTGGAGGAGGGACCTAACAATAAATAAAAATAATTACAAAGGATGATCTTGAAAATTTAATGGAGGATTGTGATCTCATGGATGATTTCAAATGGAGGACTATTGATGTCATGGGTTATGTCAAATGGATCTAGATCTTTCCATGGTTGGTGAGATGAACCTTGTTTTAACGGAATGCCTTTTTTCGGAGCTGCGTTTGAACAAGATAACTTCCTAATTAGGATTTGATGTCTACATATGAATTGTAGATTTAGAACTATAATTTCCTTTCATTTAAGAATCAACCGATTTGGAGTATCCTATCGTGATATATGAATTTTCTTCTACAAACACTATTTCATCACAGCATCATATCTTGTAAAAATTAATTTATTTAACCAACGTATCCTTCAAATCTTAAGGTATGTTCCCACTAAAGTTGTAGGTAATGCGGTTGGAGTTATTAATAAATTTTAATCACCTAATTTGTAATATTATATGAAAAGTTATGCCCACAATACGGAAGCAGTATCATTTTCATCTAGAATTGAAACACCACATACAACGTTTTAGGGGGTGTTACAATCAGATTGCCCAATGATGCCTATCAGTACGTATCGTTTGTACTAATATAACTCTTTCTATTCCACTTGGCACAGTCTAATGCAGGGTTAGTGGAGTTTCTTAGGTGAAGAGGAAGACGATCCTCCAGCAGCTTCTACCCTTCCTCCTTCATGGTTGAAGTTGTGTCATTTCTTTTTTATTATGCCCTATTTTTGTAGAGCTTTTGTATATATTTTAGACTAGTATCCTTGGGGTTTTAGATGATTTTGGTATAAACATTGAGTTCTTAAATTTCTACGGGCATTATTAAAATATTCTGGCCTATCGTTTAATTTTGTGTATATTTCACAATACTTATTCATCTAAGGGGTTAAGATTTCTCCTACTTAGGTCTTAGAGTAGGTGGCCGCACGGCCGTTGGGTTGGGTCATGACATGATGTAGACTGATCTCTTCTTATGAAGTCTAATAAAAAAAAGATATATGTGTATAAGGCAAAAGATGAATATGTACATTAACGTGTTAAAAAAGAATATTTCATTAGAATGAATCACACTGATGAATACAAGATTCATCAAAGAGTGACTAATTTAAAATTAAAGCTATTGAATTTGAAAAGATTGATAATGAATTAATGTATGCCAATATTCTAATTTTAACTAATTATATAAATATTTAATAAAATATGAAGAATACTGAAATTTATATAGTGTTGATCATTATTAATTTGAAATTAAGATGCAGTAAATTCATGTAGGACCAATGATATCAAACAAATCCACTCCAAGTAGGCGTTTAGTCATTGAATTTGGGCACATAATTTCAAATCAGCATTTGCTCCTGAAATACTAAAAATAATTTCAACTTCAACTTCAAATTATGATTTCAAATCTCAAATTCTCCAAAAAATTAGATTTAAAATTACAAATATTTTAAATATAACACTTGATACATAAGTTCATTTTTTTTAAAAAAAAGACTCATGCTCGATGTGCAGAGATTCTCCAACATTGTGAAAGAATTTTATCAAAGTTGATCATTTGTTGTAATAAGTATTTACTACTATTGCTGATATATTGGACTAGTGAATCATTATATAATTATATATATTTAAAAGTTTGTAATAACATAATTATAACATAATTATAAATATTTATTTATAAAAAATATGGATATATGTGGTTTATTAATTCAATACCTTAGGATATTCCAAATTCAAATTGCATATCAAATAGAAATTCAACTTCAAATAAACGTGATTTCAAATGAGTGCAAACAGACCTAAAACTTAAAAACATCAAGGGAAAAGTGTAGCTTGATTTTTATTTTAGTTTATTTGGGATTACAAAATACCCCTGGAACAAGAAAAAAATCCAATGTTATTATGCATTTGTAACCTCTCCTTCATCTTAGTTGGTTTATCACTTCAAAAAGAGAACTATTTAAGACATATACATTTTATACTTCTACATAGTTTGTGAGTGAACTTGTCTGTCGAATTGGTGAAAATCGTTTCTTGGGTAATCACTGACTGAGTTTCTATATCACATATCTTCTTTTTATCTCAATTTATAAATACACATGTTCTTTTCTTTTTTATTTGTGATGTGGATATATGTTGAAGTACTTGTTAGACCAGAAATATATATCACATAAAGTTGGTAAAAACTATATTTGGGAAATAGCACACTCAAACAAAGCAACCCATTAACATATATATCACATAAAGTAGTAAAAACTTTACATGCCTTTAATATCTTATTGTTGTGACTACACAAATAAAAAATGAGTAGTGTCACATCTTGTTGCATAACCCAATTTATATGTCAAGTACATTTTATACACCTTTTGGCTCCCTTGTTATATTTTGGTTGAAACTCATAACTAATCTTACAGATTTCCTAAGATCACCTGCTGCATTTAAGAAAGGTGCTGCAACGACTTAGAGAATACCAACTCTATGTAAAGATGGAAAAATATGAGTTTGCTAGTCACGAAATAAAGTTTCTAGGCCATTTGGTATAGTTAGACAGTATTGGATCAAGGACGATTTGCTCTATTTCAAAGGGGGAGAATCGTTGTTCCTCAAGGTGATGGAATGTGAAGAAAACTCCTAAAAGAAACATATGATACTGTTTTTGCTGGGCATCCAGGTGTTGAAAGGGTGATGGCATTGCTGTCCCATAATTATTTCTGGCCAAAATTGGAAGATGATATTGAGGCCTATGTGAAATCATGTCTAGTGTGTCAACTGGACAAGACAAAAAGAAGGAAGGAAGCTAGGTTACTTCATCCTCTACCTATTGCGGAACGTCCGTGGGCTTTTGTTTCAATGGATTTCATAAGTGGATTACTAAGAGTGAATGACAAAGCATCAATCATGGTTGTGGTGGAAAGATTCTCGAAATATGGTATATTTATTGCTGCCCCTACTTTGTGTTCTTCTGAAATAGGTGCTCAGTTATTCTATAAGAATGTTGTGAAGAATTTTGGTGTTCCGTTGGATATTGTAGTGATCGTGATGCTAGATTTACTGGTCGATTTTGGAATCGTTGTTCAAAATAATGGGTACTAATTTGAAGTTCTCAATGGCAAACCACCCACAAACTAATGGACAGAATGAAAGGATCAATTATTTTCTTAAAGAATATCTCAAACACCACGTGACTGTAAGTTAGAAGAATTAGGTTGAGTTGCTGGACAGTGGACAGTTCTGCTACTACCTATATAGGTCGTCGACAACAGAGAAGAGTCTATTCGATTTGGTGTTGGGCATTCCGCCTAACACACCACTGAAGTTGCTAAGTCTAAATCACAAGGTAGTTGCCCTGCTGCTTACAGGTATGCGCGAGACAAGCAAGAATTCCTAGATGAGGCTCATGACAAGGCTCATGACAGTTTGAGGAAGGCAGCAAAGCG
This sequence comes from Solanum dulcamara, assembly GCF_947179165.1. NCBI lineage: Eukaryota > Viridiplantae > Streptophyta > Magnoliopsida > Solanales > Solanaceae > Solanum > Solanum dulcamara. The sequence goes on from NC_077242.1 coordinate 14,787,984, forward strand.
AATGAATAAGTATGCTGAAAAACATTAGCGTACTTTGGAATTTCAGGTTGGGGATAAGGTGTTGCTAAAAATTACTCCTCAAATCTAAAAGAAAATCAGTAAGAAGAAGATTCATCATGGACTGATTTCAAAATATGATTCTTTTGAAGTCATAGAGAGGGTGGATGAAGTTTCTTATCAGTTGTACTTGCCAGAAAGATTGAAAATTCACCTTACATTTCATGTGAGTTTTTGGAAGCCTTTTCATGAAGAAGTTGAGGATCCACCAAGGTCAGCAGCCAGATGTGCTTCTCCGGTTATAAGAAAGCAGTTTGAAGAACAACTTGAGAGGATTCTGGATCATAGGACTCTGGGTCGAAGCAAGAAGAATCGGCAAATAGAATTTCTGATTCAATGGAAAGGGAAGCCAGTGTGTGATGCTACATGGGAGAAATTTTCATCTTTGTGGCAATTTGAGGATGAGATCAAGGCATCCTTAGATTCTGCCTCATCAAGGATGATGAGTTCATCTGGTGGGGGAAGTGTGACACCCCGGAAATGTTTTCGCAAAGACTCGAACATTTCTTCAGGTGTGGGTAGACTCGGACCGGAGGACTTGTAATTCTACACATGAGTTAAGATTAATTCCTAAGTATTTTAAGTGTGTTAGATGTGTTTATGGGTCATAAGGGATCTCTAACACCAAGTTGAGTCCAAAGAACTCCAATCGACTAAGTTTTCGGACGAGTTAGTATAAGGGTTAACTTAAAACGACCATATATCCTAGGATATAATGAACTGGGTGGACCACGACCTACCAAATTAAAGGTATTTGAGTCTTCTTTCTAACTCCACCAAGATTGCAATTTTTGGAGTTCGTAGTCAAACGTTATGGCCATTTTACTACAGACTAGTACTACAGAAATATTCAGGCCTAGGCGAAATTCAGGCTTGGCGCTGCAGTGGCGCCCCACGCCACTATAGCGCCAGAAAATAGCCCTAGTAGTTTGGGGCTTGGCGCGATGCACCACTATTAGATGTGCAGGGCTTTAAGCCTATTTTGGCTTGGCGCTGCAGTGGTGCAACACGCCACTATAGCGCCAGCAAGGTTTTTGCCCAATTTTTCAGATTTTTGAAGAGGGGCAACTTGGACTTTTTTCCTAATTATATATACCTATCCTTGGATGTTTTGGGACCATATTTTCAGTCCCTCTCTCTCTCTAAAAGCCCTAATATTTTCTCTCTTCTTCTTCTTCTTCTTCTTCCCCAAATCCATCTCCAACAAAGGGTGCCTTCAAGAGCTTCATGAATTCAAGCCTTCCATTGAAGACCTAACATCAAGTTCCTTCAAAGTTTTCAAACAAGGTATGTAAGGCTAACCTAAAATATGGATTGAGTTCTTCCATATGCCCATAGATGTGTTGGTTAGGAGTTGTGAAAGAGTTGCACCTTCTAGAAAGGTTTTCTTGAAAGTTTTCCCTAAACTATGGAATATTTTTAGATACAAATGGTTGATTGATGATTTTAATGACTTGAGTTACTAAATAGTTATTTTTCATATTATTAACTACAAATGTATCTTTGTATATAGATTTACAGGTATTGACGATATTCTTGAGTTGAGTTTTGTTGAGAGTATGGGTTCATGTTTCATTCACATGAACCCAAGATGAGATTTCTTGTCATAAATGTCTTGAGGTGGATATGGATAGTTGTGTGTATATATGTATTGATTAGAATGAAAAGAATGAATTGGTTAGTTAAGAATGTCCCTTTGCTTCTATAAAATAAACATAGGACTAAAATAAGGATTTCGAAGTGGATGTTTGACAATGATGTGATGATAATGTTTGATGATGATGTGAATAATGATATATGATGATGATGTGATGATGATGTTTGATGACGATGTGAATGATGATACTTGACGATGATGTGAATGAAGAGGTTATGTTGATGAGGATGTTGTGTGATGAAGTGGATTGGAGTCTAATATGATTTTGTGGTATATGATGTGTATAATTTGAGTTGATCGGAGTCTTAGGAATATTTTGAAAATAAATAATCTTTTGAGGAGGAGCTTTAAATAAATTATTTACGAACCTTTTTGCATAAACTATTTATACACTACTTTGAGTCTAAAGAACTATTAGTTTCATCTTTGATTTAGAAAGGAGTTTAAGTATGAGTTGAGTATGAGGAGCCTTTAAATGAGTTGAGTATTTTTACATTAAAGTATCTATTTTGAGTTTGAGTTGAGGAGTTGAAATTACCTTTTAATGTACATAATATTTTCTGCATTCATTGAGTTGAGATTGTATAAATTTTTAAAGAGAAGAGTTTGATGATTTGAGATGAGTCGATTTGAAATAAGGTCCAATGAGACTTGCCATTATGAGTTAATTGAGTTGAAATGAGAACAGAGTTGATGAGGTGGCAATGTTCCACATGAAACTAGCCGTGAGGGCTTGTTTGAGATGATTGGAGGAGTTTTATGAGCATGGAGTCATGGGAGGAGTATCGAGCACCGAGGCGGGTGAGAGTACAGTCCATACTCGAACCCCAGAAAACTACGCCGCCAACGTAGGTAGGTATGGAACCGTTGAATTCGGATGTTTCCCGTGGGATCGAACCGTTAAAGTCGGATGTTTCCCATTTTTATTGTCCTGAAATGATAGGACTTGACTAATCGATGGTATCCATGATTAGGGAGGCGTTCATGCCCTGGCAAGGTATGGACGGATGTGGAAATGACGTCTGATTGTTGTACTATCACTGGCTCATAAGTGATGGTTGTCGAATAAGAGAAACTCCTATTTAGGTCTTGATAGTGCTCCGAGTCAGTTGAGTTGAGTGGGTTATGAGTTGGTCCTGTCTAAACTATTTCTTGTTAGACTTAGGACACTTGAGTGAGTTGTTACATATTTATTGAGTTGAGTTCTTTGAGTTGAATTGTAAAACGTTGCATAATTTAATTTGCATATTTACTGAGTTGAGTTCTTGGAGCTGATTGTTGAGTTGAATGTTGAGTAGATTGTATATGGTCGGATTAGAATAGATGAATTGTGATTGGATTGAATAGAATGGTATGTGACTAGATTGGATTTGATTATTGAGTTGATTGTTGAGTGAGTGTATATAATCGGATCGTACATGATTGAAAGGGATCGAATTGTAAATGATTTGGTTGAACTGTATTATACATAATTGGATTGGATTGTATGGTATATGATTGGTCTCTGTCTAAACTGTATCCTTACTTTAGATTTACGACGCTTTATTTGAGTCCCTCTTATCTTCTAGAGTTGAGATATTTGAACCAGTGTTACTCTTCCTTAAGGTATGTTTCATTCTGCCATTTTACATACCAGTACATTCCACGTACTGACGCCATTTGGCCTGCATCATTTCATGATGCAGAGACAGGTTTATGAGATCGTCAATAGGAGCATCATTGGAGATCTATTTGCACTCAGCATATTGGTGAGTCCTCCCCTATATTCGGAGGACACCGTTTGTGTATTCTTACATCGAGTTAGCTCTTTTTATTTTTATTTGAGGTAGCCATGAACATGTCATTGGCACCAATTAGATAGTAGTGATAGAGGCTTCATAGACTAAATAGTGATGCGTCGATTGAGTATTTCTTTCCTTAAATTATTCTTGTCAAACTATTTTTAAATGACAAATATTTTATTTGATCTGTCGGCCCATGACCTTTATTCTTTGAGTTGGATGGGTAATTTGAGTTGTCCGCTAAATTATTCTTTATTTTTAAACTTTCCGCTGAATGAATAAATAAACAGAGGTGTGATCAGGCTATGTGGTTCGCTTGGGAGCCAGAAATGGTTTCTGAGTGCCGGTTACGTCTAGGGTACCCTCCCGGGGCGTGACAGGAAGTTTATTAGACCCTCATCTTGATGGTTCGAGTGGCTCAGGCATTACTAGGGATTTACATGATGAACCTAGTCAAGGCCCAATGCAATCAGTCAAAATTAAATTCAATTGAAAAGACCTTGGCAATGCTATGTCTAAGGTATGCAAGGAAAGACGTGGCTAAGGCATGACAAGGGTTGGGAAAATCTAACGCAAGGCAAGGCTATGATCGTGGAAAGTTCATGGCCAAACAAGTGTGGGCTAAGTACTAGACAAAATAGGCAAAGGCTGAGAAGACTGGACCACAATGGCAAGCTGTGCGAGGCAGGACCTTGGCATAGTGCAGGCACGTGGGAAAGCGCAAGTTTGGACGACCAGAGACAGATTTTGGTGCCAAAATTAAAGATTGTCCGCGTGTGCCTCGCACATGCATGGGCAGTTGGGCGGTTGGGCAATTTCTAGTCGTTTGGTCTTTGTTAGCATTGTAGATAAACTTGTTTAATTTGAATTTTGAATTTGTCCTATCAGTTGGGGATGCCAACTAACTCTGCAGGCACATGACTGGCAAGTTACTGGTGTTGTGGCCTATTTAATGACACAGGCAAAGAGTCTTTGGATCATATTTTTGTAAGGCTGATTTTGTGTGCTTCTTTGTGGCACGAGTTTAATATAAAGTTGGGACTTGTTCTTGTACGTGCTTGTATACTTCTGATTTCGTAGGCATTTTCCTAGTTTGAAATGAGATTGAGGGAAAAAAAAAGGTTGAGTCTAAGAGTTACGCTATCGAAGTGGGTTAGATAATCGTGAGTTGACCCCTTACAGAAACCATCCTAATAATCTGCAACTTGTTTCTAATTAGTATAGTTTGCTTCTAAAAGATCTATCTATCAAATTAACAGGTGGGTATATTATCTCTCCCATATGATAAAACTCGTGAGGTACTCCCTAATTTTACTTGTTCATTATTCCAAAAATAATATTTTTATTTTTACTTGTCAATAAGTTATTCTTTAAATCATTTTCAAGACCTAATACTAAACATCAATTAATAGGGTAGTGTGGTCAAATAACCTTGTCAATTATTATTTTCTTAATGAGTGTGCTAAATCCAAATGTGACAAGTAAAAATAAATGGAGGGAATATCTTTTATTTAGAATATGCAAACATTTAATGAAACTATTAAATGGTAATTCCGTGGTCTTCTGTTGCTTGAATTGTGAGTAAAAGTTGAAGCGCTTGAATGACCTAACTTATTAGTATTGATCCATCATCTCGTTGATGTCAAATAGTTGACATTTGTGCCATATAATCTAAAATTTACAGCTATGAACCAGGATATCACAAAACAGTTTTTAGTTTAATAAAAAGAAATGTAATTATTGTTAAAATCTAAATCAAGAACTTACTTTGATTAAACATGTGCATTAAAAAACATTATAAAAAATCATAAGAAGCTACAAAGTTATCTCAAAAAAAACTCAATTTTCTTTAGCCTCAAAAGAAAGCAAGTAGTATGATCAGAAATACATGGATTTAAAACACCATTGACAAAATTAGTCAAGTTCACAACATTTTTTACAACAGACATAATTTAAATTATAGAATCTTGAACTTACTAATTTCAAGGATTTGATTCCACTTTAAACATCAGTTGTTGATGAAGGTCATCTTGCATTAAAAGATATTTTCTTCAAGTGAATTTTGATTGCTAGCAATTTTAAAGTGTACATGGAAGAATGTCAACAGAAAAAAATAGGGATACTTACTGAACACATGCATGTATATAAAAAAATATAGGAATGCTAAACAGTAGACATTAACAAAAAAATTTCAGAAGCATAATCTCCAATAAATATGATTTCATACTCAAATGGCGAGCAACAACTCATGAATATATATAGCCATTGGTAAAATTCTAGTAATCCAGTATACAACAGAAAAAAAGTTGATAAAATATGACGACTATTTGAAGCGGGTAAAAAAAATACCATTGACGAAATATTTCCAAGATTGATTTAGACAAGCAAGAAGAAAAAACAACCCTGGCAAAAAACAAGTAAATCGAAACTTTTATGTATTGTATCCCCGAGGTGATGGATAAAGTGTAAAGATGATTTGATTTGTTGGAGATAGTACTCCAATACTATTACAATGGTAGTTGAAAATGGGAAGGAGACGCTTGATGTTTGTGACTTGTGAGGAAAGAAATATGAAGTGTGACCACTGTAAATTTTGTTTCACAATTGGCTTGGGTTTTTCTATATACTAAACAACGCAACTTTTATGAAGGGTTACTTCTTTTCGTAATTGGAGGTTTTTTTTATTAGATATTAACTAAATATTATGATTAATAGTAAGGGTATTTAAGTAATTTAACATTCAAATTAGAAAGTTCATGCTTTTAAGATAGTATAGATAGATAGATAGATAGATAGATAGATAGATAGATAGATAGATAATGGGGTTAATTTGGAAAAGATGGACATGTTATTTTCAACAATCACTCCTCTTTGCAACAAAAAATATAGGATTTTCAACATCTATGTTTGTGTTCTAATTTTTTTCTCTTGCCATTTATGGGTGGAATGTGTTATAATTATGTTTAAAGAAGATGCTTGGAATTCGGGATTTGATGATCTAGAGGTTCAGAAACATAAATTTTTGGTTTAAATTCTTTTCTTCCCTTCTCAATCTATTATGTTTTGTTCTCGAGATTTAATGTCTTCTTAGAATAAAGATTTGTTCCTTTTCATTGTATAATCATTCTGTTTGAATCATCTTTCTTTTTTTTCCTATAAAAGATTCATACTTTAATTGTTTATACGCTGGCACAACATATGCACTAGGAATTTTAGGTTTTGGTTTTGGTTTTGGGGTCAAGTAAAGAGAGAGTTATTTTTCATTAAATGTTAAATATATGAGTAGTTGGAGCTGTTTGTTCTTGATGCGTAGACTATTTTTGTTTACATCAAAGTGATGGGATTCACGATTACTAGATAAACTCATATTAGCAAGTAAACAAGGTAGAATAATTTGTTTTGCCTATGCCACTTGAACTAAAATCTATCTAGCTTGGATTCCATATTTTATGATGGATTAAATCTCTTGAGTCATTAATGGATCGATTTCATTTCTAGTATGTAGAATTTTTCTATCGTTGCTTGCATCTTTCTTAACTGATCTTAGACTTGATCATTCGCCTTGATTTGAAAATTATATTCTACTATACTCTGTCATATGTATGCTAGTTTGGTTTTGTAGCTGGTGAAGTTTGGATGGTCACTTCTTTTCTTTATCTTGTACTTTTAGATTCCAACAACCTTTTTTATTAGAGTAAATCACGAGTGTAGATTACAGTTCTTTTGAGTGAAGGATCAATCGAAAATAACTTCTTTGTGAGTGAGGTGAGGCTTATGTACATACTACCCTCCTCAGACTCCACTTATGACATTTGCACTGAATTTGTTGTTGTTGTTGTTATTTCCATGAATGTAGATTTACTTCTGCTTCCTTGTACTAGCCAAAAAGAATCTAGATGTGGAGATTGCTTCATCTTCTCTACCTGACTATCAGTTTTGGATCTACTTTTTGTATCTTTCACTTGACATTAAATGTAATTTTTTACAAATTTGTATAAGAGGTAAATCTTTCGGTAGACCATGTGAAAAATATGTATATCCAACCAACGGGTCATTCTTTTATGAAAAGCAAAGATCACGCCTTTTGAGATCTCTGGTTAAACGGGATAAACATATTCTTTTTTATATACCTTTTTAAACTGTTGTTGGAGTTCCATAATGAGACAAGGTCTATTTGTTTTCTTCAAATAGGTCCATTCCATTTAGAGCTGGCTAACTGGAGCAAAATCGTCAAGATGTTTTCACCCTTGGAGAGATGGATCAAAATGTTACTCATGTTTCTGAACTAGCTAACCTAAATATTATGAAGAGGGAGAGCCAAATGCTTTGACAGTTTGTACTTCCCCTGACATCATGGAGACTCTGGCTCAGAACCCTACCGAGGTTACTTATGCCCCAGGGAAACAAGAAAATCATATAGGAGGGGATGAGGAGAATCAAGGTGCAAATGCTCATAACCAGCTGGTGCTTTATGATCCTGTTGTCGCCATTGCTGCTTCTCCTGTTGCTGCTGAGGTTAAACCTCTCCGTGCTCGAAAAATGCCCTTACCAAATTATGCATCTAGGGCTTTTCCAGATGGAGGAGCATTCGCTGTGCAGTGTGATAAATGTTTCAAATGGCGGTACATACATACGAAGGAGAAGTACGAAGAAATAAGGGAACACATCTTGGAACATCCATTCTATTGTGAAACAACTCTTGAGTATAAATCATGTGAAAAACCACCAGACCTAACTCAAGATGGAAGCAAGCTGTGGGCAATTGATAATTTTAACATTCCTCGGCCTCCTCCAAGATGGGAACGTCTTTTAAGACTCAGAAAAGAAGGAGACACCAAGTTTGCTGATGTGTATGTCGTACATTTTTTTCACTACTCATTTTATTGGCAATTGTTGATGCGTTACGTTTTGCTAGCATCCTTGGCACTAATATGCAAAATAAATATCACGATTCATTAAATATTTTTTCTCATGTTTAGCACGTATTATGATTAGCCATCTAGGATGAAACTTCATTCCAAAATTGAAGTTGAAAAGTATGTTCATTTTATTAAGTTTAGCAGGCAATGTGTTTCTTTTCGTAATGCTTTCTTGGATTGGTCTAAATTGTGTGTAGAGATAATAAAGAATATGAATTTCATTTTCATTTTTGTTTTGGTGTTGGTTAATGGTCTTTCTTCCCAGGTACTTGGAGCAACATCTAGAGTATGTGGCACAAGGTGCAAAGCTGAACATGTTTTCATTTAAGACCCCAGAACCGCTTCAAAAAGAATATGTTAAGAAGCGTATTCCAACCCCTTCAGATGATATAAATCATGTTTATGATGGTATGGATGTGTTTTAGACATGCTTAAATTAAAAGTAAGATCTTGCATTGTGATTACGTTTACATGCGACATACCTGAATATAAGGAAAATATCATAGCATTTGAGTCTTACTCATTATTTGGGTTTTGATCAACTGAATGCTAATAAGATTTTATACTTGGGAAATCCAAAACATTCATAGCTAAAATCAGTCTGAAAGAAAGGTAAAAGGAAAAATATTCATCATTTAGGATACCACTTTGTACTCCCCCTCTAAATGTGTTATGTGGATCATTTGTCTGTCTCTAATGAATCCACATTCACAAGTGAATGCTTCTAATATACCAAATGTTTCCTGGAATTGTGTGATCAGGAATATGTCTAAAGGTATTTAATATACCTGGATATCCTAAGTAATAGAATATGTGAACTCTTATCGTGGAATTAATCGAGGTGTGCACAAGCTGGATCGAACACCACGGTTATCAAAAAACAATTTGTGAACTCTTTTGTCAGAATATTATCATGGGAAACTTATCTTATGGGTAACAATATACTTAACATCTTAGAAGGATACCTACTATTGGTTCACTCCTTACTGCATTTAGCCTCTACACCTACCGGAAGAAGTTGATTCCACTGTTTTACTATCTTTTAGTCTATGATGCATCCTATCTAGCTATCACCTACTGGGCTGTAAATAATAATTTTAAGATCAAATTTTTCTCAATTGGACATACCTACTGGCGTGTACTAAATATCTAGATGGAAAACCTTGTGACAAGTTTGTTATATCATTATCTATGTCATAATGTCTTTGATCCCTATCAACTACTAGCCTTTACTGGCCTGATTACTAAATGTTTTATACAACTGCTTGAGCTTCTTATTAGATTATCACCTAATAGCTTCCTGCATTTAGCCTCAAAATTTGTACTCACACTAACAAAAGCATATCTATTGTTGTGATAGTTAATCCTACCTCATGGGCTCGTCCGAATGGGAATACAAGTTTTCATAGTGGACTGGTGCTATTTGCACCTACTGTTGCAGCCCCGCTACATGTACAGATGGTAACTCCGAAGAAACCTAGACTGATGGGCAAGAGTGATGCAGTTATCAAGTGATAGTTTGAAAACTTTCATCTTCTTTGTATTGGGGCTTATGATCTTGTCAAGTGTTCTCTCTTTTCTCTGAGCTCATATGTGGGATGCACAAAGTAAAAAGAATATATTTTGGTAACTATATGTTGAGTTTCTGGTTTTTGATGCTTTATTTATGAGCATAATATAGATAATTTAAAAACATATTTTTTGTGTTCAAGTTTAGATGAAAATGTTGATCAAAGATAGGAAGAATGTTTTTTGGTTGAAAATATAGTATCTTTTTCATAGTAATATAGCTCTCGTTGCACCACTTGCATCCATTGTGTGACTTTCATACTCAATAACACTCGACACAACTTTCTCCACTTTGTTTTTTTTATTTTTAAATATTCACCTATGCGTTTTTTGGGTAAACTCCTACCTGCATCTGTGTTCACACAAAGCAAAAGCATGCATTGCAGACTTCTTTCACTTAACTATGGTTTACTTGTTTCTGGTGTTCACACCGTATCATTTAAAATTTGTATACTTCATCTTGTAAGTTGGATATAGCACAAGATTCCAGTTTCTAGTAGGTATAAAGACACATCCAAAAATACTAAGGTAGTGGGGTGTTTTAAAAAGCTCCAAAATTGCATCATCTAGACACTTACTTCATTTTCCATCTTTTCAAGAATTATCCTCGTTTTGTTCCGATTCTAATAGCATTTCTAAAAACGTTAACGTCTAGGTCATATTTATACAAACGGAATGAATGTCACTATCCAAAAACCGAGGTCATGATGACACACATCCCAAATCTCATCTCAATGTGTAAGACTAAAAGTAAAACCATACGAGACTCCCAAAGGGAAGTCAGACCACAAATAGACACAATAAAAGGACAACAACGAAATTATCCCAAAACTTGGTATTATAAGTTTAAGAGCATCTAAATACAAATCTGAGTCTGAATACACATTATAAGTCTCTGAATATAGTAAATATTGTAAATGAAAGATGCACTAGCAGCGATCCCGATCACAAGATCTCACCACTGATCCGATGATGATGTATCCGCTAGAAATCAACTACCGCGCTGGACACCCTGGCTAGAATATGCATCAAAAGGGACACAAAAGTAGGGGTGAGTACAATCCACATGTACTCAGTAGGGTTAACCGACTGAGTATGAGGAACTAATCCAAACTATGAAATAAACTAAGAAACACTTCCACCTGCACACAGAAAAGTCCCACTCCGGCTATACTGCCTCTAATTTATGTAGAACATCGCGATTAAATTAAACAGATAAATATAGTTCAATATCACAGTTAAACAGATAGGTCAAGTATCACAGGTATCAATGCAATGCAATATGATGATTCAATGATATGATGATACGATGGGATCAAGGCTATTGCACAACCTGTTGTATACACTTGCCGAGCTATGTTACCAAACAGGACTCATGGGGGTCTCGCAGACCATATACAATATATCAACTACCTCACCACCCAGCTTGTGTCCAAGGACTCATGATACTAATATATCTTCTGCTTTCCACCTACTCTTAGTCAAGGATATATGAAAGGTGTCACATTTTCTTTCTCAAAAAGAATTTTTCCACAGTTCTCAACTTCCCAATGATCAATGATAATATGAATGAGGATGGATGCATTTACATCATATAAGGCATTAAGGTAATATACAACTCAACATGTAATACAAGGTTCAAAGTTCTCAAAACTTAATCTAAACATGATATTCACGCTCAATAGACAGTAATTGGAAGGAAATGCCTCAAATTAGGTGTTCACCCCTTTCTCAATAATATTTTAATACTCAGGCATGCTCAAAACCTTAAACTCAACCCCTCAGGCGGCATTACAAGTCAAATAACCTCTTTACATCTCTAACTCAGGTAAGTCATGGATTACACAATCTCAATCACAGTTAAAATATCATAAGACCCACACACGAGCTACATAGCACATATAATGTCACACCCCGGGAGGGTACCCTAGGCGTGACTGGCACTCGAAAGCCATTTCTGGCCTTCAAGCGAACTACCTGATTCAGTCACACTATCATTCAATCATATTCTCTTAGTGGAAGACTCAATCAATGAAGTACTATTCATAATTTAGGGCCAAAGGCTAAATAACTACCAAATCAACAAAACAGTTATAGAAGAACTACTCAAAAGGACGATCCAACATTTCTACACTCCGATCTATGAAGCCTCTATCAACAATCTGGGAAGTGCCAATGACAAGACCATGGCTACCAATAATCAAAATAAAGGAAACAACACAAAACTATACAAGAAACTCAACATCCTCCGGAAACTAGGAGGACTCACCAACTAGCTGGGAGTATGTGGATCTTCAACGGTAAGCCGGTTGATGATCTCTAGTACTTGTCTCTGCACAGGACAAATGGCGTCAGTACATGGAATGTACGAGTATGTAAAATGGCCGAACGAAGCAACATCAAGGAAGAATCAAATCAACGCGGAATCTCAACTCAAGAGAAATAACAACTCAATCAAGTGTCCTAAGTCTAAACAAGAACATGGTTTAGACAGGATCAATCACATACCATTCAACTCAATCCAACTTAGAGTACTATCAAGACCTATATGAGAGTTTCTCTTATCTGACAACCATCACTTATGAGCCAGTGAAAGTACAACAAACCGACGTTGTTGCTGCGTCCGTTCATACTTTGCCAGGGTATGAACGAATCAACCAATCATGGATCCAATCCAACCAAGTCCTATAATGTCAAGACAATAATTTTGGGAAAGCATCCGACTTTAACGGTTCAATCCCCTTCTACGTTTGGCGACGTAGTTATTGGGTTCGAGTATGGACTGTACTCTTTCCCAATTCAGTGTTCGATACTCCTCCCAAGACTCAATGCTCATAAAACCCCATCCAATCAAATCATATCGACAAGTCTCATTACAACCTTGTCAACTCGTCAACTCTATCACAATCAAACCTCTCCCAATCATATAATCCGATCAATCTCAATCATATTTTTCAAAGTAAATTTAAATGCACATTTATAGCAACATGCAAACATAACCAAATATTTTCTCTATCCATTTAATCAATCTTTGATACTCAACACAATTTCAAGGCTTTAAATCAATAATTTAAGATAAGCAACATTATTAGAAAAATTACATCCTTTATCATAATCCACATAGTTAAGAAAATTAATAAAACATGTTTAACAACTCATCTTCATCAACTCATACTCACATGAAGGTTCTTTCTAGAAATTCCTTGTCTCAACAACATCAACAAAATAAGAATCACATTAATGGATGACAAGACTCATTGAGACATACGCCTATTAAGAAACTCCATTCCTATGGACATTTGACCTCAAAGAAAGAGTAGGGCACATGGGTGGACTCAACCCATGCTTTGAGTAGCCTTACATACCTTAGTGAATACTTGAAGAAAACTTGATGTTGGGTCTTCAATGGGAAGTTTGAATCTTGAAGCTCTTGGAACAATTCCTTGTTGGAAATGGAGAAGGAGAAGAAGAAGACGAAGAAGAGAGAGGGACTTCTAGGGCTTTTAGAGAGAGGGGGGCTGAAAATATGTTTCCAAAATGTTCAAGGATGATACATATATAATTTGGGATGAATTCCCAAATTTTCCTTTCTCTAAAATTCTGAAAAATGGGCTAAAAACGCTCTTGGCGCGATAGTGGCGCGTTGCGCCATTACAGCGTCAGGTCGATTAGGCCTAAAACCTGCACACCTATTAGTGGCGCACCGCGCCAAGGACCAAACTACTGAGGCATGTTCTTGGCGCGATAGTGGCGCATCGCGCCCTTACAGTGCCAAGGCCATATTTTCTGGGTTCTGGGAAAATAGGCTTAAAAACCCTACACACCTCGTAGTGGCGCGCTGCGCCAGGGACCAAACTACTGAGGCATGTTCCTAGCGCGATAGTGGCACATCGCGCCACTACGGCACCAAGCCTAGATTCCCAGCAGTTGCAACCCAGGCCTAATATTCCTGTCGAGCTAGTTCGTCTTAGGATCGTCATATCTTTTGACTTTGAACTCTAAATATTACATTCTTGGTGGCATTGGAAAGAAGACTCGACGACCTTTAATTTAATAGGTCATGGACCACCCAGATTATCGTCTTTCAAAAGTTAGGGTCGTTAGAAGTCGACCCCTTATATAAACTCACCCTAAAACTTAGCCACGATGAACCTTTTGGACTTAGCTTGGTCCGAGGGGTCCTTTGTGATCCCACATAACCTCCAACACTTCAATTACATAGGGACTCATCTTAACTCAAGCATATACTTCACAATAAATGAGTTCGACCCTACACGTATACAAGAAAGGTCCGGATCTTAGGGAAAAATTTTGGGGGGTGTTACATCTAAGCCCTCACACAGACATTACAATATAAATTATCAGTCTCAAACTTCACTATCACCCATCCCAAAGTCTACAACATAGAATTTGACTAACCACCCAACTCAGCCCCAAGAAGGATACTTCGATAGCCGAAATCGCACTCGAACACCTCCACTGAATGATCAACTCTCGAATTTAATGATCATAATGATAACCCACTATCAGTAATGAAATATACGTGTCACAATCCATCCACAGCAATTCTATAGTAACCACAGCAACTTGGGAAATTCCAGTTCTGTTTGTAGATCTTTGTTTTTGGTCTTGTTGGCTTGGTTTTATGCATTTGCAGGTATCTAGAGATATACTAAATCAAGTAACATTTGGGGATACAAGCCTCAATACACAACACCTCCAACAACATGCAGCACCCAAGAAGCTTGCAGAACTGCAGCATGAATCAGCAGAATTGCACCTCTTAATGTGCATTTCTACTGCAGGATACTACAGCTTGCACAAGCATGATACTCTACACAGCTGCACACTAAAGAAAGGCAATAGGAAGTTGAAGCCTCCTTTAAACCTCGTACAAGATTGCAGGTGCAGGGACCATGTTATTACACACGCAACAGCCCTCCTAGTTTGTGTGCAGGCACATAAGAACTCTTTAATGTGCAGTTGGATCTCTAAGCAGCAGTTCAGTCACAGCTGCACCACTTACATCTGCAACATACAGCAGCTCAGGACCATGTCACCCTCCACAACATCTCCAAAGCTGCTGACTAATACAGCTCCAAAGCGGCTGATTGATATACTTCGTTCCATTTTTCATCCTCCATAACTGCTATAATCATGATATTGAAGTTGATGCATCTCTCCATTTGGACTTACTT
Organism: Solanum dulcamara; assembly: GCF_947179165.1. Lineage (NCBI taxonomy): Eukaryota > Viridiplantae > Streptophyta > Magnoliopsida > Solanales > Solanaceae > Solanum > Solanum dulcamara. The sequence continues at coordinate 14,803,165 of NC_077242.1, forward strand.
GGTATGACAAGACTAAAAAGGGCAAAGATGAATAGAACTTTCTCATCCCATGCGAGATAGAAGTTTCGTATACTTGTTCTGCTTCAATTTAGCTATGTGATTCATCGCGTAGTTGAATAGGACTAGTGTAGGTTACTTTCTTGTTTTCTCATGGAAGGGGAGAGTCTCCCTCATTTATGCTTACTTAGTCGACTTGTACCGGGAGGAGTCCTCCCATAGGTTTAATGCTTTCTAGTTTTAGTTAGCCTTTTTTGTAACGGGAATGAGTTAGCCGACCTTAGTAGGTTAGCCGACTTATGAACCAACATAGGATCGGAGGTAAGGTTTATGTCCCCCTCTGTGTATTTTTACTCTATTTTATTTATGTTAAGGCTTGGGGGTGCTGCTCAACCCCTGACTGTGCACGAGAGGTGGGAGCCTCATGTAGGGTCTGTTCCCCCCCCCCCCCCCAAAAAAAAAACATATGTGTCACAAGTAGTTCAATGATACCCATATTGATAGGTTTCAGAATCGGGGGTAAAATAGTCCAAAAAATTGATCATTTTCGAAAAGGATCAAATTTGAAATTTTATTGCAAATCACATTCTACTAGTAATAAGGAACTTATGGTTGGAAAAACCATAAATATAGAGTCCAAAATGAGTTAGAAATCACCATTCTCCTTAGGTTTGGATTAGGGAAGAAAATAAGAAATTTGGGGTTTGAAACTAAAGATTATGTGTTGAAATCATGACATGAATGTTGGAATATGAAAGATTTTAGTGAAATATTACTTACCTCACAAAATAACTTGAAGAATTCTCTCCAAAATTGCCCCAAGAAGCTCAAGAAACTCAAAAATGGGGGTTTTCCCGATTAAACACTATTCTGGCATCAAATAACCCTTCGCAATTGCGAGTTACTAAACCTCGCAATCGCAAATAGTACTGGACATAATGACTAATCGCAGAGCTTACCATTGCGAACGCGAAGCACACTGACCCAACACATAGTAATCATGTGATCGAGGGTCGCAATGGTGATGAGTTAAACCATCTGCACCAAAAACCAGCAAAAACCTAACTCAAATTCTATGATCGAACCCTCAATATTTGTTCAGAATCTTGTATACATAAACCTTTTATGCACTTGTAACACCCTGATTTTTTTAGCTAAGACCGAGCTATCCTTCATAGGGGTATGGGGTTGTACCAAATGATTCATAATTGTGTGCATGTGTGAAGGTTCATTCTTTAGTGTGAGAATAGATTTGTAGATGAATTAAGGTCATAAGGATCCTCTAGCACAAAGTCGAGTTGAAAGCTTCCTTATCGATTGAGTTTCGGTAAAAGATTTTACTTAAGTCAACTTCAGATGATCATATCTCCTAAAATATAAGGAATTAGGTGGCCCATGACCTATCAAATTAAAAAATTTGAGTCTTCTTTCCAACACCACCAAGTTTGCCTTATTTTGAGTTCTGAGTAAAACATTATGACCTTTGTACTAAAGGCTTCCATAACCTAAAAAAGTTACAACTCAACTCTACGACCCGTAGAGTTTTCTATGAGTCGTAGGAGTCAAATCCTCAAAAAAGTCCTGTACGTTCTCCGGGGCTAATTTTGTCCTTTTCCAAGATTTTTAGCCTTATTCTAAGTTATTTTTGAGTGTTTTTACTGAGTATATCATCCAACTAACTAGTTTTCCTCTCATAATCATCAATCTAAACCATGTAGTCTCAAGAAACTCTTTCAACACAAACCTAGGGTTCCTTTTTTTAATAAAGAACCCTAAGGCTTTCAAGTTAAAAAATTCAAAATACGAAGAGAAACTTTTAATATAAAGTTTTTCCAAGTTCTTCCACTCTAAGAACTTCATAAAAGAGTTTCTTTTCTCGAGATCAAACACCAAGATTTCAAGACTAAAGGTATCCTCCAAGAAAGCTAGTGTTTTTGAGTTTCGATGGTAATATCAATCTTTCAGGTATGTAAGGTTAATCATAGCATCAGATTGAGTTCGTCCACGCGCCCTACGTCTAAATTCAATCATTAAATAGTTGAGTTGAGTATTAGCCCTAGTTTCTTTGAATTTCGAATGAGTAATTACTTCATTCATTGAGTTCTATATAATTATGCATTGAGATTATTCTTCTTTCTACGCCTTGAATTCTTGAGATTGTTGTTCATGATTTCATTCACATGAACCCTAGTTGAGTTTATGATCAATATATTAACATGCATTTATTTTGAGTTGATGAGAATGGTTTTCATGCATTAAATGAAGTATGATTTTAAACTGAGTCTATGCATAGTTATTGAGTTTTGAAAATGCATGAGCATTGAGTTTAAAGGAGTTTGAGCATGAGTTTGAGGAATCTCTTAACTATTATTTTGAGCATTATTTTGAGAAGTGTCTTAACTATTATTTTTAATATGAGATGAGAAGTCTCTAATCACTATTTTGAGAATGAGAATTGTTGAGTATAAATGATGTGAGTATTTTATTGAGATGGAGGTGATGTCTATTTTCGAACATGAGTTATAGTCCATTTTGAATGTCATATTTCAAGAAATTGATGCATGTTTAAAAAGCATGATTGAGATTAATGTTACCTAAAATTAAGAGAAGAGATAATGATGAGAAAAGACGATGCAAATTGATGAAAAAGTTCGATGAGACTAGATGAGATATATTTTGAGTATTTCACTCACTTGATGTATGCTTATATATATGAGCATAATGATATGTTAGGAGTAGAATTGAGCACGGATATGGGATGAGCCCATAAACTACGTAGCCTGCGTAGGATAGAGGTCATGTATCTCAAGTCCCAAAATGATGGACTTTGATTGATTGTGGATCCATAGATGTTGATGTCCATTACCCTGGCAAGTTATTGGATGGATGTGGCAACGATATCACTTCGTTGTATCATCACTAGCTCATAAGTGATGGTTGTCGGTTAGAGAAACTCCCCAAGAGAAAAATATTATATTTTTATATATTGAGTTGCATCTCTTATTGCATATCATTTAAAGCATTGTACTATTTTACTTCACGCTTTATTAAGTTGAGTCATTTCAGAGTGAGTCCTTTGAGTTGAGTTGAGTATCTTTGAATAAGTTTTCTTTCAGCTATTTTACATACTCGAATATTCCACGTACTGACGTCATTTGGCCTGCTTCTTTTTATGATGCAGACACAGGTATTAGAGATCATCAACAGCCGTATCATTAAGGATCCACTTCTCCAGTTTTGGTGAGACCTCTTTGGATTCAGAGGAGCTCCTTTCTTTATGATCATTTCTTTATTATTTAGTAGTTCTTTGAGGTAGTCGTGGACCTGTCTCGGCACCTGCTTATGAGTCAGTTAGAGGCTTCATAGATAGAGTAGAGTTGAGTAGAAGGATTATTTCTGAATCTATTTTTAAACCATAACTTTATTATAGAGTTTATGACATCGAGTACATTATACTTTGAGTATTTTAGATCTATTATTTACATATTGATAAAGATGTTTTAAATTCCCACTTGTGATAAATTTCTATTGAGTTAATCCTTTCGCTAAATGATTGAACAGGTGATCACACCAATTGGTTCGTTTGGGGCCAGCAATGGTCTTCGAGTGCTGGTCACGCCTAGGGTACCCTCTCGGGGCATGACAGCACTCTTACTAAATTCAACTTTCCAAACTCAATGGAACCATCATAACTTGAATTCAAGGTCTTCTTGACCCGTAACCCAATAACTCGCAACTAAACTAGTTTCGTCCCTTGAAATACCCAAAATACCATCGGAACCTCTAACAATTACAGCAAAGGCATTTCTAGCATTAGATTTACCCCCCGAAATCATTAAAATCATCCGAAATCTAATATGAGTCTTCGAACTTGATTTGTTGACCAAAATCAAACTTAACTCATTTAAAAATAAATTTTCCAACTTGGGACCTCAAATTCATGTATCAACCCAAAATCTGATTCCAATGACTCCCTAGACCAATTTCCACATTCTGTAACTGATCAAACAGATAGAATCCCATTCCGAGATCCATAACTCAAATTAGTGCCGAAAACTACTTTTTAACATCTTAACTCTATATAACTCAAGAAATTGCCCAATTCACAAACTATTAAGACTTTAACACATTCAACCGTACAAAATGATCAAATAACACTTGGGGACCCTAATAATAGGAATAAAATGGTAATTTCATGCAAATTTCCTAAAATGACCCTCAAGGTCATTATAACATCTACCACTAAAAAGATGTTCGTTCTCGAACATAAGATAAAGGAAAGTACTTGGAGTCTCAAAAAGCTGAGGGTACCGAGCCCGTATATCACTCTAACTCCCAAGTCACCTCCTCAACAGGTTGATGTCGCCACTGCACCTTGATCAAAGCAATCTCATTGGTCCTGAACCTACAAAGCTTCCTGTCTAGGATAGCTACAAGCTCCTCCTTATAAGTCAAATCTGGACCCAAATCTACTGCATTATAAGAAATCACATGGGACTCATATGGTATATACTTGCAAATCATAGAGACATGAAACACCGGATGGACAGCCGGCAGTCTATGGGGTAAGGCCAACTCATAAGCCAACCCACTCACTCTCCTCAAAATCTCGAATGGGCCAACAAACCTCGTGCTAAGCTTGCCCTTCTTCTCGAATCTCATCACACCTTTCATGGGTGATATTTTAAGTCATACAAAATAACCCATCATGAACTCTAAGGGACGAACCCTTCTATCAGCATAGCTCTTCTGATGACTCTGAGCTATCAATAGTCCACTCTGAATCAAGCGTACCTGCTCCATAGCATCCCTAAGTAAGTCAGTATCCAATGCATCAACCATAACTGAATCAAACCACCCAATGGGTCATCGGCACCTATGACCATAAAATGCCTCAAACGGTACCATTTGAATAATGGAGTGATAACTGTTATTATAAGCAAACTCCGCTAAGGTCAAGCATTCGTCCCATCGGGCACCAAAATCCATCATATAAGACCTAAGCATATCCTCCAACACCTGAATAGTCCGTTCAGACTGACCATCAGTTTGGAGATAAAATGTTGAACTCAGGTTTAGTCACTTACCCAAACCATGCTGCAATGCCTCCCAAAAGTAAGAGGTGAGCAGTGAACCCTGATCTGACACAATAGAGATAGGCATCCCATGTAACCTAATAGTCAAACAGAGGTAGATCCTAGCTAACTACTCCTCATTGTAGTTAGTCTTCACCGGAAGAAAATGGATTGATTTGGTCAATCGGTCCACAATCACCCAAACAGAGTCATATTTACCCATGCCACGGGTAATCCAGACATAAAGTCCAAAGTAATATGCTCCCACTTCCACTTGGGAATAGGCATCCTTTGCATAGGACCACCCAGTTTCTGATGCTTATACTTCACCTGTTGGCAATTCAGACACTTAGCTACAAAATCAACAATGTCCTTTTTTATGCTACACCACCAATAGTGTTGTTTTAAGTCATGAAACATATTTTCCTCTCTCGGGTGAATAAAATACTTAGAGCAATGAGCCTCATCTAATATCATACGTATCCAATCACATTGGGCACATAAATACGACCATTAATCCTTAAAACTCCCTCTGGATAAACAGAGGATGATTTTGATTTACCACTCAACACTTTGTCTCGAATGTCCCTCAATCTATCATCCTTAAACTGATGTGTATGAATCTGGTCCATCAAAGTAGACCTAGCCTACACAAAGGCCAAAATGTTATGATATCAAGTCGGACCAACTTTCTAGACAATGAATGAACCTCCAAAGCCAAAGGCCTCTCATCCACCTTAAAAAAGGCCAAACTACCCATACTAGATGTTTTGCGACTCAAGGCATCCGCTACCATTTAGCTTTGCCCGAATGATAAAGAATGGTGATGTCATAGTCTTTTAATAACTCCAACTATTTACGTTGCCTCATGTTTTGATTCTGATGAGAAAAGATATAGTTAAGGCTACGGTGGTTAGTAAAGACCTCATAATGCACACCATAGAGATAGCACCTCCACAACTTCAACACAAACACCACCACCGCAAACTCTAAGTCATAGGTAGGATAGTTATTCTCATGTACCTTCAACTGTCGAGAATCATAAGCTATAACTCTACCTTTTTGCATCAATACATCACCCAAGACAACTCCTAAAGCATCACAAAACATAATAAAGGCCATACCTTCCTTGTGTAAGGCTACAATAGGTTCTGAAGTCAATAACTCTTTGAGCTTTTGAAATCTTTCCTCACACTCACCAGTCCACTAAAATACCATGGTCTTTTGAGAAATCTTAGTCAATGGGGTTATAATAGAAGAGATGCCCTAAACAAACCGACGATAATAGCCTTCTTACCCAATAAAACTCTGACTCTCGGTAATCGAAGTAGGCCTAACATAATCATGAACCACTGCAACCTTGGTCGGATAGAACATAATACCATCCTTGGTCACCACATGACTTAAGAATGCCATGGACTCGAGCCAAAACTCACATTTGGATAATTTTGCATACAACTTCTCCTCTTTTAATCTTTGAAGGACTGTCCTCAAGTAATAACATTGTCCACATCATTCTTAGAATAAACCAAGATATGATCACTAAACACAATCACAAAAGTCCAAATAAGGCCGGAATACCTAGTTCATCAACTCCGTAAAAGTAGTAGGGAATTAGTCAACCCGAAGGACATAACCACAAACTCATTATGCCCATAACAAGTCCTGAATGCAGTCTTTGGGATATGAGATTCCTAAAATCTCAACTGATGGTAACCCGATCTCAAATTAATTTTAGAGAACACCGATCATCAATGTGAGAAAGAGGATACTTGTTCTTGATGATGACTTTGTTCAACTGTCGATAGTCAATACATATCTTTATAGTACCATCCTTCTTCCTTACAAATAAGATCGGTGCACCCTATAACGATACACTAGATCGAATAAACTCCTTATTCAACAAATCTTCTAATTGTTTTCAACTCCTTCGGAGCCATACGATAAAGGAAAATAGAGATGGCCATGGTGTCTGGCTCTAAATCAATCACAAAATTGATATTATGGTCAGGAGGAACACCCGTCAAGTATATAGGAAACCCATTCATAAACTGTCTCACCACTTTCTTAGTCTCTAGAGGAGTTGACTCCATAGTGAGATCACATACATGATCCAAATAAGATAAACATCCCTTATCCATTAAGCGACGAGCATGAATATAGGATATCACCCTTTTAGGATACGAACTCAAATTACCCTTCCACACTAAGCTAGGCAAACCGAGATAAGCTAAGGTCACGGTCCTTGCATATCAATCTAATATAGCATGATAAGGAGATAACCATTTTATACCCAATATCACATTAAAATCAAGCATGTTAAATAAAATTAACTCTGTATGAGTCTCTCTACCTAAAAATATCACCGAACACCCCCGATATACCTGATTCACCACTAAGGACATACTTATAGGGGTAGAGACAATAATAGGCACAGTATGAAGCTCATACACATAATCACTATCCACACCAAAATAGGTCGATACATAATAATAGGTAGATCCTAGATTAAATAATACTCAAGCAGGATATTGGCAAATCAAAATAATACCTGTAATAAGTACATCAGAGGCATCTACCTTAGATCTACCTAGTATAGCATAGCAGAGCTGACGGTCACTTATAACCTGCAAACCACCACAAGTGCCACCTCTACCTCTACCTCTACTCTTAGTACCTTTGGTGCCATCTCTAGTACCTTATTAAGTACCTCACACGGTTGGAGTGGGAGTAAAATGAACAGCTAGTGTCTCAAGTTATCCCGTAGAAGGAGTATGTCTGGGACATCTTGGGCCTTATGCCCAAAATCATCACACATAAAGCACCTTTGAGGTCCTGAACCCCGTGAAAGATAATTAGAAGTGCCAATACATCCTCTAGAGCCCAAAAGGCCACTATAACCACTATGACCCGATCTAGGTCCACTTGTACTATCTAGCCCTAAATAGCTTCTTGGACTGTTCTACCTTGATAACCATGGGTACCTGAACCCGAATACTTTCCACCCTTAGAGGAATGACCACCTAACTGACCCTGCTGATGGAAACTCTTAGCCCCGCCTTGTCTAGAATGTCGAATGCTCTTTATCATCCTGGCATGGTCAATAAAAATGTGGAAGGTTACCACTAGATAGCACAAGAGATGCTATCACCTCCTGAAGATAACCAGCAAATCCCTTCACCAGCCTACGAATCCGCTTAAACTCAGTGGGGATACTAGACATAGCATAATGTGAAAACTCTTGAAAGAGATCCTCGTACTCAGATACGGATAGGGGACCCTACTTTAATCTATCAAACTCATGTATGCGCTGATCATAAAGGCTATAAGGAACAAACCTCTTAAGAAACAACTCTGAAAACTGCTCCCAACTCATCATAGGAGAACCAGCAAGTCTACGAGTAATAATCGATCTCCACCACTCCTTGTCCACCCTTGTAAACTGATATGAAGTTTAAGCTACACTATGTGCCTCAAGAATACCCAGGTTGAAAAACCTGTACTAGCACAAAGTCAAAAAGTCTTAGGCCTTCTCTCCATCCATACCATCGAATCTAAGAGGTTCCAAATGAACAAATTTCTCAAAGCTCTTCTGCTCAGCTACCAACATAGCATTACTAGAAGAAACTGGCGAAGCTATAAATCTCGGAGGTACTATAGAAGGCACAAAAAAAGATCTCGGAGTTTTAAACCCAACACTAGGACCTTAAATTGGTGGATTAGTGCCAACTGTGATGGGAGATCCTAAAGTACCTAGGAGAACACCAAGAGTCGGAGCACCATCCAATCTAGACAATAGTCTAACCAATAAATCCTGAAACATCAGAGTACTATTTGGGACCGCAGGAGGCTGGGCTAGCCTCTGCTCCTTAATATGCTACTCATAATTATCCTCGTGCTCAAACACCAGCTCTAGCGATGGCTCTCTAGCTCAACCATGAGCAAGTGCTTCTTTCCTCGCTCAGCCTCGTCCTCTAAATCCACCGCATCATCTGCCTCACTTGTAAACTAGGGCTCGGGGAGCAGGTGCAGCCTCACTCTCATTGACTCTATCTCTAGTCCTCACCATCTATGCAAAAGGAATAGATTATAGGTATATGATACTTAATATGAATAATTCACACAAAAGAAATCAAAAGAAGGAATTTATCCTAAAAAGTATCTTGTAGCCTCTTAAAGATAAGTACGAACGTCTACGTACTGATTCGCAAGACTCTCCTACACACCTTTCTCTTTAACTCATGAGACCAGTGAACCTAGCGTTCTCATACTAATTTGTCATAATCCAAAAACTAAGCTCATAATGACATATATCCCAAACCCCATCCGTATGTGTAAGACTAAAGTAAAACCAAACGAGACTCCCAAAGAGAAGTCAGGCCACAAATAGACACAATAAAAGGACAATAATAAAATTATCCCAAAACCTCATATCATAAGTTTAAGAGTATCTAAATATAAATTTGTGATTAAATACACAGTATAAGTCTCTGAATATAGTAAAGATTGTAAATGAAAGATAGACTAGTGGCGATCCAGATCGCAAGATCTCACCACTGATCTGATGATGATGTATCCGCTAGAAATCAACTATCGCTCTAGAAATTCTAGCTAGAATCAGCATCAAAAGGGATATAGAAGGAGGAGTGAGTACAATCCATATGTACTCAATAGGTTTAATGGACTGAGTATAAGGAATTAATCAAAACTATGAAATAAAATAAGAAACGCTTTCACCTGCACGTAGAAAAGTCCCACTCTGACTATGCTGCTACCAATTTATATAGAACACTGCAACTAAAGTAAACACATAAATACAATTCAATATCACAGTTAAACAAATAAGCTAAGTATCACAGGTGTCAATGCAAGATAATATAATATGATAATGCAATGATATGATGATAGGGTGGGATTCAGGCTATCGCATAACTTGTCATATACACCTACCGAGTTGTGCTACAAAGCCATACCTATGGGGGTCTCATTGACTATATACCTCAATATAATCTTATGTATCAACTCCATCACCACCCAGCTTGTGGAAAAGGACTCATGATACTAATATATTTTCCATTTTCCACCTACTCGAGGTCAAAGATATATAAAATGTGTCACATTTTCTTTCTCAAAAAGAATTATTCCACAGTTCTCAACTTCCCAATGATCAATGATAATATAAATGAGGATGGATACATTTACATCATATAAGTCATAGAGGTAATATACAACTCAATATGTAATACAAGGTTCAAAGTTCTCAAAACATAACCTAAATATGATATTCACCCTCAATAAATAGTAATGGGAAGGAACTGCCTCAAATTAAGTGTTCACCCCTTTTTCAATAATATTTCAATACTCAGACATGCTCAAAACTCCCAACTCAACCCATCGGGTGGCATTACATGTCAAATAACCTTTTCACATCTCTAACTCAGTTAAGTCAGGGATTACACAGTCTCAATCACAGCTATAATATCATATAAGACCCCATACGGGATACACAACATGTATAAGGCTCCACATTAGTATCACAATATAAATATTATCAATATCAAACTACACTACGACCCTATCCCAAAGTCTACAACATAAATTTGACTAATCACCCTAACTCAGCCCCAAGAAGGATAGCCAAAATTACACTCAAACACCTCCACCGGATAATCAAATCTCAAATTCAATTCCTATAATGAAAACCCACTATCAAATGAAACATACACGTTACAAGGGGTCTAACGACACCCATATTGATAAATTTTGAAATAGGGGATAAAATAGTCCAAAAATTAATTATTTTTTAGGACTGAGAGTTAGCATAGGCTAATTTATGGGCAAGGGTTTCAAAACCTTGTGAGGCCATGTGAATTGGTGTGTTGACGTCCATATTTGATCTTCGGGAAGCTGTGACACATTTTAGGAAATTGTTCTAATTCTTCTATCCTTTCATGCGCTATGTCCTTTATTGTATGGGTTGATTCAAATTAGTATCTCCAGATTCCAATTGGTATCTTAATGAAATAAACATGATGTTGTTGTCACAGCTGAAGGGATATAAAGAAGGGAAGTTGGAACCGAGAAGATTCCAATAGGTATCTAGCCTCACAGGCTGAGTAAACGAATAGATGACCAATGGTCATTTATATGGTGGACTAACTTGATGAAGTCGGTTTTCTTAAGTGATGTAACTTGAATTCAAGATCTAAAGTATACTTACTTCTCTGAGTTATATGAGGTGATTAAATGCATATAGTACTTGCTTAAGTTATATGATGTGATTATATGCATATAGTACTTGCATGAGCTACATGATGTGATTAAATGCATATCGTACTTTCCTGAGTTATATAATGTGATTAAATGCATGGTGTATTTTCTTGAGTAATATAATGAGACTATGTGCATAGTGTTACCAGAATTGCTTAGCGGGCTGTGAAGTATACATTCCAAATACTTGAAATTATGTGGGACATAATTGTGTGGACCTTTGTCAATTGTGGTCAAGAAGGGGAATCATGACAAGGTTATATTCAATAGCCTAATAATAGACTGTCATCTGACTAATGATGTAAATTCCTGAAGGGTTAAATGCTAGGGATATGAAGTAGGGTGAAATTGTAACTACTAGACTGTGGTTATATATGAGTTCTTTAAAATATAAATATGATTTATTCCTCCCCAATAAGCAGAGGCATCTTGGTGTGTGATACGTGTTATTTGTTGTGCCAATGTAATGGGCTGGGGGAGAAGTTTTTGGACGTGTAGTTCTAGGTTCGACTCTAGGATAGACCATGCTAAAATTTCATTAGGAGAAAATACACTAGGAGAAAATTGTCCTGGGATTCTCTCTTAGTAGATCTCACCCCAGCGGGATGGGGTGAGGCAGAACCCCCTCTGGAGATCCCCTGTTTTCCCCTATTTTGCAATGAACTCCGAGGCATGGATTGTCGAACTTTCATGATCAACATAGTGCCCAAAAAAGAGTGAGTAAGATATAATTGAGTGTTATATATATATATATATATATATATATATACGAGCTGAGATATTTAAGGAAATACTAGAATTCGAATGCTTACAAAAATTAGAAAAGAAGTAAAGAAAGTAAGATATTGTCTATTACATGACCAAACAGGGCAAACCCAACTAACAAAGTCCTAACTGGGGCGAGGGGGAATATCATCATACGAGTCGAGGTCCTCCAGGGACGCTCTTCTATCCAGGCTTCATTCAGGAAAGGGAACTCAGTGAAATCTATCGGATCTAGCCTAGGTAGATCCCTCTGCAGAGTGACACAAGAGAACACCACCTTAATGATCTTTCACATTTGGGCTGTTAGGCGGACCCTCTTCGTATTCTTCCTCCTCTCCCATAGCAGCTGATGATAGAGGATCTCAACCTCCAAAGTAGTGGAAAGTGGCACTGGAGTAGAGGGTCTAGCAAAGGAACCCCCTAGATGACTCCGGACTACAGCTAGGTCCTCCTATAGTCGGGAAGACAAAAGTGGTGGACGCAACTGAGTAGGAGAGGCTTTCTTCTCATCCTCTCCCTCATCCTCTACCCTTGCTGCTGCCCGACTGCTCTCAGCACTATCTTTCGTCCACTTCTTCTACACTCGAGAAGAAGCCTGCCTGATCAATAAGAGGTAGAAGGAAGGATTCATGGAAAGTACCTCATCAAATCTAAAAAAAGCACCCCTACCATCTTTCACATAGCAGTGATCAACCCCAATACATAGAATGCGTTGTTGTTGCCCCGGTAGAATATCTTTCATTCAGAAATGATCTGTTCCTCCATATTCTCTCCTATCCCTTGCATTGAGAAAGATATCACTAGAGCCTGTGGAAAGGTCACGTTGGTGTAGTTGTCAGAGGGGCGTATTCTCTTGGCCACCAGATGCAACCATCTTTTGGCATCATCTGACCAATTTGTACTAGTGATGCCTTTGGTGTTAGACCAGTAGACCCAGTCCAAATGCTTTAGAGAAACTAGAGTGTTCTGTAACCACTCCATGTTCATCTCTCTTAGCTTGGTCTCGTAGTCAATATTGAAGGCATAAGGTACATCTAGTACAACATTGATATAGTGGGGACTCAATAAGATGTCGACTCCTCGAATATGGATGGTGGGATGAGTATCTTCCCAACGTACAGTAGAGAGTAGGGCATAGAACTCCTTCACCCAGACTGAGCGCATGGCGGAGGGAGTATCGGTCAATAGGCCACACCCAAACTCCTCTAATTAGGCATGGATGGTGGGTGCTTTCTCCAACACTCCTAGCATGGAGACACCTCTCTGAACAAGGAACTTAGTATCTAAATATTCATGGTGCCTCGACCGGCTAGTGGCATCAGGAAAGCAAATTAAAGGTATATGTGAGCCATAGTAGTGTAACTTGCAAGTTTTTCACAAATTCTTAGTTAGAACCTTGTGATGATGCATAAGAAGAAAGGATAGAGGAAAAGGTCATAGTGGGCGAGGCCACTACCTGGTGAAATCCCGCTAGAGTGGCAGGATCCCGCCAAAGTGGTAGGATCCCGCCAGAGCGGCAAGATCCTGCTAGAGTGACCGTTATCAGGGTCGAACACCCAAGCGTGCTCATAGAGCTTCACCCCTCCCCCCTACCCCCTCAATCACCCATTTTCTTCAAAATTTTGATAGATTAGTGTTCTAAAGTACCTTGTTCCCTAATATAGAAGGAATGTTGCTTTTAAACTTTAAAAGGGTAGCCTAATCGAAGTTTTGGCCAAGAACACTTTTCAACTTCCATACTCCCATTTTTGGAACCCTTTTGGGTGAATTTCGTTATCAACCTTATGCTCAAGACATCATGAAGACGTTGTGGATGTAAGGGAAGGGTTCATTCTACCTTAATCTAGCAAATGCAAGCAAGTTATTTCAAAATTTGAAAAACTACCCCATGGCCTTTCTACTCAATAGAATCTTAGCATGCATTTGTTAGTACATAAATAATGAATTAATCTAAAGATGGAGTTATATTCATACCTTCTTACCATTGATTTGACATTCGGAATAAGAGGTTTGAGAGTGTTTTGGGAAGTTGGAGGGTGATTATGAGAAGAATGGGGAGAAACCATTCTTCTCCCCTCCTTTTTCTGTCTGCGATATCTCGCCAGAGCCACAGGAATCTCGCCCCAACAGCCCCCCTCCAGCAGGAAGAATCCCGCCACAGCGGGATAATATGAATAGTGAGGATTGGTGATTCAAGTCGATTTTTCATGTTCCATGTCGAGTGTTCATCCAAGTTATTTTCATCCCTTAGTCTATGAGTACGTGAATTTTTCATATGCCATGTCTAGTTAGTCATTTTTTTAAGCATACCCTGATCATTTCATGCTCTTTTTCCATTTATCATTCGGAGACAATGAGGGATAAATTATTATCTATTGTAATGACCCAAACATTCTTTAATTAAGAACGAAGGGATTGTAAGAAAAATACATCAACTGGGCCCCATGATCCCACCAAAGCAGAACAGTCCCACCACAGCAGCACTGCTCCAGCAGGATTTCTGTCGCCAGAGCGGAAGGTCGTGGGATAGAACTTAAGTCGTGAATTTCTTATTTCTCCTCTTTTCCCTAAGTGAAAGTTAGAGGAAAGGGTTATCTTAAAAACCTTTAGAAGGCTCCTTTTGACTGGGGAAGAGAGGAGAAAGGAATCTCAGCTCTGGAAGGATTCCAACTGGTAGATTTCAGGCCTACCTTACCTATCCAACATCTAGACTCTAGGATTGGAGCCGCATTATATCTCCATAACTTCTTGGCGCCCAAGTAGGCGAGGCTTTTCTTATATAAGTAGTAAATCTATACCCATTGCTTAGTATAAAGGAACTTAGCGACAGATTTCATGGTTAGGCTCTCAGACATAGGTTATGGGCAAAAACATATGAACTTTTAGGGTCAAAATTGATGATGCCTACCAGTGTGTGTTTTATATACTGATACTATTCTTTCTATGCCACTTGGCGTAGTCTAGTTGAAAGGTTAGTATAGTTTCTTAGGTGAAGACGAAGACGATCCTCAAGCAGCTTGCTCTTCCTTCTTTGTGGTTGAAGTTGTGCCATTTCTTTTATATTATGCCTTGTTTCCATAAAGCTCTTGTACCTGTTTAAGACTAGTATCTTTGGGGGTATTAGACGATTTTTGTATAAACATTGAGTTCTTAAATTTCTACAAGCATTATTAAAATTTTCTAGCATATTGTTTAATTTTCTGTAACTTCCACAATACTTATTCCATCTAAGGGTTTAAGAGATCTCCTACTTAGGTCTTAGAGTAGGTGCCCGCATGGCTGGTGGATTGGATCATGACATGATGTAGACTGATCTCTTCTGATGAAGTCTAATAATAAAAAAAAGATATCCTTATATAAGATAAAAGATCAGTTTGTACATTAACATGTTAAAAAGAACAATTTCATTAGAATGAATCACTTGGTGAATACAAGATTCTTCATATAGTGACTATTTTAAAATAAAAGCTATTGAATTTGAAAAGATTGACAATAAATTAAATGTATGGCGATATTCTAATTTTAACCAAATATATAAATATTTAATAAAGTGTAACAACCTTTCCTCTTTATTATAGATAGGCCAATGGGGAAGGATTTCTGGCTAGAAACTTCGAGTAGTAACTTCGGACAAATCGAGCCTAGGTCAGACTTGGATGAATTCTGAGTCTGGTGAGGTCTAGGGTGATTGTGTGAATGGTTGAGGATCGAATCTCTAATTCAAGTGGGTAAGCCGATAGCCAAGATAATACAAAGCATTTACAGCTTTATGGAATCACATTCGGGCAAGTAAAACTCTTAGAATTAGATTTGGCATGAGGGGTATATTTTAATACATCCTTGAAAAGGGGTATCTTGTGAAATGGGGCTTGGAGATCAAACTCTGAGCTCACTATTTCTGAATATCCCACCAAAATGGGGACCGCTAGAGCTGGATGGGTACATTCAGAGCGGGACAATCGTGACTTAAGTCAGGAAAAACCCTAGAAATGGTATTTTTCTGCAAAAACAGTTTTCTAGAATGACAAGAGGTGACCTAGGGAGATTTTCATCAATTTCCCATGGAATTCCACGCTTACGGTAAGGATTTTACTCCCTAAACTCATCCTTTGATTCCTAAAACCTAGAAACTATGGCTGGTAATCATTAGGGGAGGGTTTGAACTAAAACTAATTGTGGGAAATAGCCATAGGGTGGGGTTAGGATTATGGGTTTTGTCCAAGGATGTAATTATATTATAATTCTTGTGAATTTGGCTATTTTATTGATCCTTGTGTATATACGACTTATTTTTAGACCAAGAACTAGCAGAAAGAACTCGAAAAGAGAAAGCTCTTGCACCTTAAAGTTGTTGAAGCCTGAATTTGAGGTAGGTGATGGTTTCATTTCCCATCTATGTTTTATATACTTGTTAAATTGCTTCATAATATGCATGTGTATATTATTAGGCAAACATGCTAGATTATATGTGAAATGATCACTTGCTAGCATTTTTTCTGATGAACCTATTCTTGGTGATATCATGATGAATAATGAATGACATTGTGGTTTTATGTATGTTGGGATTGGGTGTCACCATCTGACATATAAATTGGATCAGGTTTCACGTTCTGATACATATTTGGATTGGGTGTCACATTTCGACACAAATCTTGAATCGAGTGTCACGTTCTGATACAAGTTAAGTGTTTGCAGGTCCCATGAGAGGACCCTTATGTGAAGTTATGTGAGTTAAGGTTATTGAACTGTGATCTTGTTGAGTATTGAAATGAGTGGAAATAGTTAACTTATTCTGTATATATGTGCTTATTGTGTTGGGATTACTTGTCTATGATCCACTTACTAGCTAACTGCGTGATTCTAATATACACTATTGATCTTGTTTACTGATGCTACACTTGCTCTGTCTTTATTGAGTACAGGGCATATTCAGTCGGCTGTGGAGTAGTGATTTTTTCGAGTCAAAGGGTGAGCTATTCTGTCATGCTGACGTGAACTTTTCCTCATTTATCTCAGTCCTTCGTCCGGGACTTAGATGTTCGAACACTGTTTAGTTCCATAACTATGTTTTGGGAGTGTATTCCATTTTTCTTATACTGATATATTATTAGAGTTTTGGTATAATGACGTTCAGTTCCTAAGATATTTCCACATGTTAAGTTTGATTTCTAGATTATTTTCTGAATTTATGGGAACTTTGTATTTACTTTGGTTTAAACCTACTTCCATGTATTTAAATTATATATACCTCATAATGTCGTTAACTTAGGCTGTAAAAATGGTTCTCCCATCAGAGGGTTAGTGTGGGTGCCAGTCACAGTGGGTCGGGGTCGTGACATAAAGTGTTATGAATACTGAAATTTATATAGTGTTGATCATTATTAATTTAAAATAAAGATGCAGTCAATTCATGTAGGACCAATGATGTCAAACAAATTCACTCCAAGTAGGCATTTAGTCATTGAATTTGGGAGCATAATTTCAAATCAGCATTTGCTCATGAAATACTCAAAATTTCAACTTTAACTTCAAATTATGATTGCAAATCTCAAATTCTCCAAAAAGTTAAATTTAAAATTACAAATATTTTAAATATAACACTTGATACATAAATATATATATATATATATATTTAAAAAGTCCCATAATTTTAAATTTTACAAAAAAAAAGACTCATGTTTGATATGCAGAGATTATCCAATATTGTGGGAGAATATTATCGAAGTTGATCATATGTTGTAATAGGTATTTATTGCTATTGTTGATTTATTGGACTAGTGAATCATTGTATAATTATGTATTTGAAAGTTTGTAATAACATATAATTATAAATATTTATTTATAAAAAATATGGAGATATGTAGTTTATTAATTCAACGCCTTAGGATATTCCAAATTCAAATTGCATATCAAAATAAAATTTCAAGTTCAAATAAACGTGATTTCAAATGAGTGCAAACGGACCTGAAAGTTAAAAACATCAAGGGAAAGTGTAGCTTGACTTTTATTTTACTTTATTTGGGATTACAAAAATCTTATTAAGGAATCAGTATAAATACCCCTGGACAAGAAAAAAATCCAATGTTATTATGCATCTGTAACCTCTCCTTCATCTAAGTTGGTTTCTCACTTCAGAAAGAGAACTATTTAAGACATATACATTTTATACTTCTACCTAGTTTGTGAGGGAACTTGTCTGTGGAATTGGTGAAAATCATTTCTTGGGTGATCGTTGACTCAGTTTTTGTCTTGGGTATCTTTTTTTTATCTCAATTTATATATACACATGTTCTTTTTTTTTCATTTGTACTTGTGGATATATGTTGAAGTGCTTGTTAGACCAGATTTGTTGTCTAACAAATTTCTTCTGTTAGATTCATTTCTATATGTAATAACCAATTTTAAAAAGATTGACATTTTATTTTAAACACTCTCTCCTCTTTCAAGCAAGAAAGATTGGATTTTTAGCATTTATGTTTGTGTTTTCATTTTTCTATTTTCTTTGCCATTTATGGGTTGAATGTGTTATAATTATTGTAAAGAAGATACTTGGAATTTGGATTTGATGATCTAGAGGTTCAGAAATATAAATATTTGGTTTAAATTTTTTTCTTCCCTTCTCAATGTATTATGTTTTGTTCTCGAGTTTTAATGTCTTGTTAGAATAAAAATTTGGTCCTTTTCATTGTATAATCATGCTGCTTGATTCATCTTTTTGTTTTTTCAGCAAAAGATTCATACTTTAATTGTTTATACGCTACCACAACATATGCACTAGGAATTTTAGGGTTTTTTTTTTGGTTTATGATTCAAGTAAAGAAACGGAGTTTTTTTTCATAAAATGTTAAGTATATGAGTAATTGGAGCTGTTTGTTCTTGAGGCATAGACTATTTGTGTTTTCATCAATGTGATGGGATTCGTGATTACTAGATAAACTCATATTGGCAAGTAAACAAGGTAGAATGTTTGTTTTGCCTATGCCGCTTGAATTAAAATCTATCTAGTTTGGCTTCCATCTTTTATGATGGATTAAATCTCTTGAGATATTAATGGATCTATTTAATTTCTAGTATGTATAATTTTTCTGTCATTACTTTCATCTTTCCTAACTGATCTTAGACTTGATCATTCGCCTTGATTTGAAAGTATATTCTTCTATACTCTGGTCATCTGTATGCTAGTTATTGGTTTTGTAGCTGGCGAAGTTTGGATGGTCATTCCTTTTATTTATCTTGTACTTTTAGATTCCAACAACCCTTTTTCTTAAAGTAAATCATGAGTTTTGATTACGCTTCTTTTGAGTCAAGGATCAATCGAAAATAACTTCTTTGTGAGTGAGGTAAGGCTTACGTACATCCTACCCTCCTCAAACTCCACTTATGGCATTTGTACTGGATTTGTTGTTGTTGTTTTTGTTTCCATGAATGTGTTTTTAAGTTTTGAGTCATTTACATTTAAGTAGATTTACATCTGCATCCTTGTACTAGCCAAAAAGAATCTAGATATGGAGATTGCTTCATCTTCTCTACCTGACTATCAATTTTGGATTCTACTTTTTGTATATTTCACTTGACATTAAATGCAATTTTTTTACAAACTTGTATAAGGGGTAAAGCTTTCAGTAGACCAGGTCAAAAATATGTATATCCAACCAATAAGTCATTCTTTTATGAAAAGCAAAGATCAAGCCTTTTGAGATCTCTGGTTAAACAGGATAAACATGTTATTTTTTATGTACCTTTTTTAACTGTTGTTGGAGTTCCATAATAAGACACGGTGTATTTGTTTTCTTAAAATAGGTCCATTCCATTTAGAGCTGGCTGAATGGAGAAAAATCATCAAGATGTTTTCACCCTTGGAGAGATGGATCAAAATGTTACTCATGGTTCTGAACTAGCTGACCTAAATAATCTGAATAGAGAGCCAAATGCTTTGACAGTTTCTACTTCCCCTGACATCATAGAGACTCTGGCTCAAAAACCTACTGAGGTTACTTATACACCAGGGAAACAAGAAAATCAGTTAGGAGCGAATATGGAGAATCAAGGTGCAAATGCTCATAACCAGCTGATGCTTTATGATCCTGCTGTCGCCATTGCTGCTTCTCCTGTTGCTGCTGAGGTTAAACCTCTCCGTGCTCGAAAAATGCCCTTACCAAATTATGCATCTAGGGCTTTTCCAGATGGAGGAGCATTCGCTGTGCAGTGTGATAAATGTTTCAAATGGCGGTACATACATACAAAAGAGAAGTACGAAGAAATAAGGGAACACATCTTGGAACATCCATTCTATTGTGAAACAACTCTTGAGTATAAATCATGTGAAAAACCACCAGACCTAACTCAAGATGGAAGCAAGCTGTGGGCAATTGATAATTTTAACATTCCTCGGCCTCCTCCAAGATGGGAACGTCTTTTAAGACTCAGAAAAGAAGGAGGCACCAAGTTTGCTGATGTGTATGTCGTACATTTTTTTCACTACTCATTTTTCTGGCAATAGTTGATGCGTTACGTTTTGCTAGCATCCTTTGCACTAATGTGCAAAATAAATATCACGGTTCTTTAAATATTTTTTTCTCATGTTTAACAGGTATTATGATTCACCATCTGGGATGAAACTTCGTTCCAAAATTGAAGTTGAAAAGTATGTTCATTTTATTAAGTTTAGCAGGCAATGTGTTTCTCTTCGTAATGCTTTCTTGGATTGTTCTAAATTGTGTGCAGAAATAATAAAGAATATGAATTTCATTTGCATTTCTATTTTGGTGTTGGTTAATGGTCTTTCTTCCCAGGTACTTGGAGCAACATCCAGAGTATGTGGCACAAGGTGCAAAGCTGGACATGTTTTCATTTAAGACCCCAAAACCGCTACAAAAAGAATATGTCAAGAAGCGTATTCCAACCCCTTCAGATGATATAAATCGTGTTTATGATGGTATGGATGTGTTTTACACATGCTTAAATTAGAAGTAAGATCTTGCATTCTGATTACGTTTACATGCGACATGCCTGAATATAAGAAAAATATCGTAGCATTTGAGTCTTACTCATTATTTGGGTTTTGATCAACTGAATGGTAACAAGATTTTATACTTGGGAAATCCAAAAAGTTCATAGCTAATATCTGTCTGAAAGAAAGGTAAAGGAATAAATATTCATCATTTAGGATACTACTTTGTACTCCCCCTCTAAATGTATTATGTGGATCACTTGTCTGTCTCTAATGAATCAACATTCACAAGTGAATGCTTCTAAGATACCAAATGTTTGCTGGAATTGTGTGATCAGGAATATGTCTAAAGGTATTTAATATACCTGGACATCCTAAATAATAGAATATGTGAACTTTTCTCGTGGAATTAATCGAGGTATGCACAAGCTGACTCGAACACCACGGTTATCAAAAAAAGAATTTGTGAACTGTTTTGTCAAAATGTCATCATGGGAAACCTATCTTATGGGTAACAATATACCTAACATCTTTGAAGGATACCTCACTATTGGTTCACTCCTTACTGCATTTAGCCTCTAGACCTACCGATATAAGTTGATTCCACTGTTTTACTCCCTTTTAGTCTATGATGGATCCTATCTAGCTATCACCTCTTGGGCTGTAAATAATAATTTTAAGATCAAATTCGGTTCAGTTGGACATACCTACTGGCGTGTTCTGATTATCTAGATGGAAAACCTTGTGACAAGTTTTGTATATCATAATCTATTTTATAATGTCTTTGATCCCTATCAACTAATAGCCTTTACTGGTCTAATTACTGAATTTGTTATCCAGCTGCTTGAGCTTCTTGTTAGATTATCAACTAATAGCTTCCTGCATTTAGCCTCAAAATTTGTACTCACACTAACAAAAGCATCTCTATTGTTGTGATAGTTAATCCTATCTCATGGGCTCGTCCGAATGGGAGTACAAGTTTGCATAGCGGACCAGTGCCATTTACACCTACTGTTGCAGCCCCACTACATGTACCAGATGGTAACTCCGAAGAAACCTAGACTGATGGGCGAGAGTGATGCAGTTATCAAGTGAAAGTTTGACAACTTCCATCTTCTTTGTATTGGGGCTTATGATCTTGTCAAGTGTTCTCTTTTTTGTCTGAGCTCATATGTAGGATGCACAAAGCGAAAAGAATATTTTTTTATGACTATATGTTGTTGCTTTAGTTATGAGAAGAACATAGATAATCTAAAAACATATTTTTTGTGTTCAAGTTTAGTTGAAAATGTTGCTCAAAGATAGAAAGAATATTTTTTTGTTGAAAATATAGTATCTTTTTCATAGTAATTATGGCTCTCTTTGCACCACTTGCATCCATTGTGTGACTTTCATACTCAATAACCCTCGACACAACTTTCTCCTCATTTGGATTCTTACTTCATTTTCCATCTTTTCAAGAAATATCCTAGTTTTGTTACAATTCTGATAGCATTTCTGAAAACGTTAACATCTACGTCATCTCTATACCATCAGAATGAAAAAGAGTCTAAGAAAACAAAATATTTGCAAATTTTAATCTCCCCAGCTTAAAACAGCAAAAAATAATTCCATTATATGATTTGTTACATGTTCTAACTGTTTCAACACACATCCAAAACAATCCATCAGCCACCACAAATAATTATAAGGTTTATTAACTTAACATAGAAGCCAAATAGTTAATAGTCCCCACAAGAACATGTTGATTTTAGATGAACTAGAGTGCCAAATAGCTAGAGTTTCTCATAGATGCTTTAGACCAGCTACAAGCCGAAGGACACGATCTCAAGATCACAACACCTTATATCTGAGTATGAATTTTGACAATTTGAAATTTTATTGAGTCGTTCATGAATGTACCACGGCTGAATCGATAAGCTTTGTCTCTCCCATCTCAAACCATCTCATAGACGAACAACATTGTATACCATATAAGACCTCAAATAGATCCATCTGGACACTTGCCTAATAATTTTATTGTAAGCTCTTCTATCAAAGGTAATTGTTTATCGCAATGTCCCATAAAATCAAGAATATAGGCTTGTAACATATCTCCTAAGGTCTGAATTCTATGATCGTCGTGCCTGTTTATCCGGGGTAAAACATCATGCTTAGATTGACCTCGAGGTACTGAGGTTATATCCAAAACTCTGTTAGAATTGATATGTGAATTGTGCACCCCTGTTAGAAATTTTGAGGTACTAAGGTTATCCTCAAAATTCTTTATTTCTTTATGTACACAGCGGGAGCTTTAGTGCACCGAATTGCCTTTTTTTTTAATATTGCATATTAAGGAGCTGTGTAGGTTGTTTTGACTAGAACAAGTGAGATGACAGTGAGTTAATTTACCGTGACCCAAAATGGATCCATTGTTCGTAAAAGTTAGTGTTAAGCCAACCACGAAGTCCATATTTATTCCTCTCCACTTCAATTTGCCATTTTAATTACCTGAGCTAGACTGCTTGGTTCTTATGTTCAACTTTTACGCGCTGACAATTAAGACATTCAGACACATATGTTGTAATATCTTCATGTTGTTCCACCAATAAATGTTATTCAGAAATGATACATTTTAATAGAGCATGGGTGTACCGAATATTTAGTGTTGTGAAGTTCTTTAACAATTGCCCCTCTGAACACCATCTACGTCAATGTAACAATCTATTCGATCATTTTGAATATTAGAACCTCCATCTCCTAAGAAGCCCTTTCAATAGTATTAAAATGTGATTCATGATTTGCGGAGATGGGTGACACGGTACCTAAGGCAATTGAATGCGTATCACAGAAGAAAATCTAGAACTAGGAAATTGGAAAATGAAGTTTGACCAAAGTCAATAAAATGGATAAACGAACTCAGAATTGAGTATTGATAGTTCTAATAGATCTGAAAGGTGATTTATGACTTGGTTGGATAACTTGCATGAGTCAAGTGGATTGGGATTGATCCTGAGGCTTGGGTTGGTTGCTAGTGAATTTAAAATTATGAGTTGAGCACAATCAACATTGTATCAAGACGACCTCGAATCAGTATTTTTCATATTACAATGTATTTATAGTTTGTTTTAAAAGTGATTTGCATATTTTGTTTATATTCTAAAGGATTCATATGAGAATTGGATGACAAAAGACCAGATTTTCATATTGTAGATTTTTTTGGTATCATAATCGCGCTCAAGGGGCGTAATCACAATCAAGGAAGAATGGCTAAGCACGGCTATTGAGCAAAGGCAGTGTGATCGTGCACAATGAAATTTCTAGATGTGTTTATGCCCTTTACTGGTTTAGACAAATGAATAACATAACAATTTGTGTGTGGATTCCATGAGAGAACCAGATTGATTGTGCTAATAGTGATTAATCATGCTTATTGTGTGAACTGATTCAAGTTAAGGACTGGAAGTCCGGGTGTTACTATATTTGTGATGTAATTGTGTATCATCTGTTTTACTTTGTTGTCTTTGCCAATTCATGTTTCAATTACTTGAACTAGATTTTTTATCCTATTAGTATTCTATATTTGTGTACTGATTCTCCACTTGCTCTATTTTTATCAAGTACAGGGCATATTCCGGCGGCTGCTGAAAGACCTCAAGCGTAAGACCGCTTCTACTTGAATCCCAAGGTGAGCTATTTATTCATGTTTCCATGGATTCCTCTTAGCTCTTGTCCATCTTTACGGACATAGAAATTCAAACATTTAGTTTATTATTTTCTTGATGGGGTTCATCCCCTTATTTCTACACTTCAATAAAATTTTGATACAATGACTTTCAGGTTCTAGGGAGTTTATTTTCGCAATATCTATTTTGAATTTTAATTTAGTTTATAGGAACTCAGCTTTTTAATTGTTTTAAACTGTTTTCACCTATGTAAATGCATGTCTTGTTTCTTAGCTTAGTAGAGTTGGGTTAGAAAATGGTTCTGCCACCAGAGGATTAGTGTGGATGCAACTCACGGTGAATCAGGATCGTGACAATAAATTTACATAATGTTTCATTAATGTGAGTTGTATAATACACGTTTGCTTCATGTAGAATCCAGTTAGGCACTCAACCTTAATACCTCATTTTGATGAATTATCTTTTTGAGTTCCTCCAATTCTGCACAACCGTAAGAGATTTTTTCCATCACTGTGAATTATAGATTCCCTATCTAACCATGAGAGTAAATTTTGCTACTTTCAACTTAATTAATTGTTCGTTGTTGATAAATGTTATAGATTTCATTGGGATACGCTTGATCTTACTCTTAACGTGAATGGTTGCATTAACCTTTGCATGCTAAATTGAGTTAGCACGATTGTAAAAGTGTGGTGAATTGTATTTAGATTTATAATAGGGTTTGGATTCGAGGAGTTCAAAGGTGGAAACTGACTTAGTGATGAAGCAGCAAGGGAAAGTCCAACCACCTTGCATGCCCAACGACCATGTTAGCTAGGATTTAGACACTTAAGGTTTGCATGGGAGAAGATTGCACCCATGAATTCACTATATAGTGAGTAATTTTACTTTCTTCTATCATTTTTAGGGTCACTTTTTTAAAAATGAGAAATTTCAAGGGGTGCTTCAACGGTGGGTTCTAAAGGAGTATGATGAGTTTGATTGAACTTCAACATTATATTTTTCCTTATTAGTAATTTATTTTTCCCTTATTAATAATTTCCTTTGATGTCAATAAAGGTATTTCTTAAGTTTTATTTTTTTGACATTTGAATTTTATTAATTTTAACTGAAAAACAACTATCTAAAGAGGAAGAGAAGATAAAATCAATATATGCAATTTTACCAAGAAATTAATTATTCTAGTTCTAAACGACGATGACAAACTAGGTTGTGAAAAAGTCACACTATTTTTTAGCCTTATCACATTTATTAAATGGTATAAATTTGTTCTACTTCCACCTCACACCATATTCATTAACCCTTCTTCACTTTTTCAACTTATGAGTCATCTTTCACCTTTAGCTTCCTATTTTCTTGAAATGATCTTACATGTCATTTTTGAATTAAAGCATTCATTTCATCATTAGAGCATTCCTGTAGCGACCCCAAGTTATTTATGACAAATAAGCTGAGTTTTCAGAGGCCTTCTTGGCTCAATTTATCCTTAGGAGCATCAGAGATTAGCTCTGGGATCGGTTTTCATGGTTTGAGAAGGGCTCTATGACGGTATCAGAGTATGAGTCCCGATTCCATGAGCTCTCTAGGCATGCCACCAAGATATTACCCATAAAGAAGGAGAGAGTTCGGTGCTTCATCAAAGGATTGAGGTTCCAACTACGAATTGAGACTCAGTCTTTAGTCTCAGTGGGCCACTCATTTCTGGAGGTGGTAGACCATATCCACACGCTCTAGCATCTCCATCGTGAGGTCTAAGGGGGCACCGACAAGAGATCTAAATAGGAGAATAGCCATGATCGGTGCCTCTTTAGACCCCGAGAGTCCTATGATAGATCTCTCTAGAGATTTTAGTTGGGTCAGTCCAGCCGCCCTTTCCAGACCTCTCTTCAAATATCAGAAAGTGATTAGCATTGTCAGGTTGGTTCTAGTACCAGTCCGAGTCAAGGCCGAGGTGGTTCGCAGATAGGTTCTTCCAGCTGAGGTGGCCGACCTCCAGCTTTCAGTCGATATTCTTAGGGGTGCTATGATTGGGGGGAGCTATATCATTAGTCCCCTGAGTGCCTTCAGCACAGGCTAGCCTTACCATCTCCACAGATAGGTAGACCCATGCCAGCACCAGCACCTCCAATTAGAGATGGAGGCGAGGGCCAGGACCGCAGGAGTACTCATTAGGGTGCATAGGGTGGTCCCCGGGGAGTCAGGTCAGGAGGCAGAGTCGATGCCCAGGTTAGAGGAGCCCAGGCCTATTTCTATGCAGCTCTAGCTAGAGTAGAGGCTAAGGCCTTGGACAATGTGATCACAGGTACAGTTTTATAATTCCATTAGCCTATATCCGCTTTATTTGATCCAGGCTCTACATATTCTTACATATCTATTTATTGTGCCCCTCGGCTGAGTATGATCCTGGAGCTATTAGTTGAGTTGTTGCGTATTTCACCCCGGTAGGTGATTCCTTAGTAGTGAATCAGGTCTTGAGATCTTGTGTTGTGACTATTTAGGAGCATAACACTATAGTTGATCTCATTTTACTTTATATGGTCGATTTTGATTTGATTCTAGGCATGGACTGGTTATCCCCTCACCATGTGGTCTTAAATTGCTATGACAAGACTATTACCTTAGCCATGCCAGGTATTCCACCGGGTGTTGTGGCAGTGCTCTTGTAGTCGCATGCCGGATAGGGTGATCTCTTTTTTTTAGGCCTAGAGGTTAATAGCTAGTCGGTGTTTGGCATACTTGGCTTGTGTTAGAGATGTGAGTAGGGAGGGCCCTATAGTTGATTCAGTACATACCATCCGAGATTTTGCAGATGTGTTTCCTACCAATCTGCCTGGTCTCTCTCCTGATCGTGATATTGATTTCAGTATTGATGTAGAGCCGAGTACTAATCCTATTTCAATCCCACCATACCGTATGGCCTTCTCAGAGCTCAAAGAGCTTAGTGTTCAGCTTCAGGATCTCTTGGATAAAGGATTTGTTCGGCCTAGTGAATTGCCTTGGGGTGCCCCAGTCCTGTTCATTAAGAAGAAGGATGATACTATACAGATGTGCATCAATTATAGCCAGTTGAACAAGGTGATAGTAAAGAACTGTTACACCATGCCTAGGATTGATAACATATTCCACCAGCTTTAGGATGTCGTGGTGTTTTCTAAGATCGATTTGAGATCGGGCTACCACCAGTTGAGGATTTGGGAAGAGAACGTCTCTAAGACCGCATTTAGGACTCATTATGGCCATTATGAGTTCCTAGTGATGTCTTTTGAGTTGACTAACGCTCATACCGTATTTATGGACTTGATGACTCGGCTGTTTAGGCCGTACTTAGACTAATTTTCTATAGTCTTCATTGATGACATTCTGGTATATTCGCAGAGTAGGGAGGAGTATGAGCAGCATTTGATAGTAGGTCTCCAGACTTTGAGTGATCAGCGGCTTTTTGCCAAGCTCTCAAAGTACGAGCTTTGGCTTGAGTCCATAGTGTTCTTAGGGCACGTGGTGTCCAAGGATGGCATTATGGTGGATCTAGCGAAGATTGAGGCTATTTGTGATTATGCCAGGCCCACCTCTGTGACTTTGATTTGTAGCTTCGTCGGATTGGCATGGTACTATAGGCATTTTGTTGAGGGGTTTTCTACTATAGCAGCACCGCTAACTCGATGGACTCGCCAGGATGTCCCATTTATATGGTCGAAGGAGTGTGAGCGGAGCTTTCTGAGGCTCAATGAGTTGCTGACCACCACTCCTATATTGACTCTTCCAGTTGAGGGCAAGGGATTCACCATTTATTATGACGCATCCTACGTTAGTTTGGGTTATGTGTTGATGTAGCAGGGCTGAGTTATTTCTTATACATCGAGGCAGCTTAATCTACACGAGCACAACTACCCCACTCATGACTTAGAGTTGGCGACGATAGTTTTTGCGCTTAAGATTTGGAAGGACTACATATATGGAGTTTGATGCGAGATTTACACTGATCACATAAACCTTCAGTACATTATGAGCTAGAGGGATCTTAATTCTATGCAGCTCCATTGGATTGAGCTCCTGAAGGATTGTAACCTCTATATTCTCTACCATCCGGGCAAGGCGAATGTAGTAGCGGATGCCTAGAGTCGGAAGATGGTAAGTATGGGTAGTCTAATCTTCCTTTCTATAGTGGAGAAACCATTATATTTGGACATCTATTCCTTAGCTAACTGGATGATTCGATTTGATCTCTCTTATTCCCGACATGTGTTAGCTTATGTGGACCTCATTCATCTCTGTTGGACCAAATTCACAACTGCCAGTTTGAGGATTAGGAGTTACTTACACTGCAGGATCGAGTTTTAAAAGGTGACGCCATTCTGGCTGCCTTAGACTTAGAGGGGGTTTTGAGGTTTGGTGGTCATCTCTTTTTTTATGGGAATGGACCCTACACGAGGCTCCCACCTCTCATGGTTTGGTGGTCGTATCTTTGTTTCGAGAGTTGGGGGTTTGATTCAGATAATTCTTAGCGAGGCCCATGACTCCAGATATTCTATCCATTCGGGTACTACTAAGATGTATCGTGACTTGAGGCATCACAACTAATGGAGCGGCATGAGGAGAGATATTATAGATTATGTGTCGCATTGTTTGAGTTATCACTAGGTTAAGTCCGAGCACTTGAGTCATATGGCAACCTTGAGAGATTACACATTCCTGAGTGGAAATTAGAGCGGATCACCATGGATTTTATTGTGGGGTTGCCTCACACTTCTTATGGTCTTGATAGCATTTGGGTTATCGTGGATTAATTAAGCAAGTCAGCACATTTCCTTCCCATTCATACATCCTACAATGCTAAGAGGCTGGCCCATATTTTCATTCGAGAGGTAGTTCTTCTTTATGGTGTGCCTGTTTCTACCATCTTAAACCGGGCTCACAGTTTGCATCTATCTTTTGGAGGACTTTTTAGGAGTATCTGGATACTCATGTCAACCTTAGCACAGCTTTTCACTCGCAAACTGATGGTCAGTCAGATCACACGATTCAGGTTCTCGAGGATATGTTGCGGGCTTGTGTTATGGATTTTTAGAGGTTAGTGGGATCCGTTTTTCCATTGGCAGAGTTTGCGTACAATAACAGCTACCACTTTAGCATTTAGATGGCCCCATTCGAGGCCTTATATGGTAGGTATTTTCGCTCTCCAGTTGGTTGGTTTGAGTCTACGGAGCCCAGGCCGCGTGGTACATACTTAATGCAAGAGGCCTTAGATCATGTGAGGGTAATTCAGGATAGGCTCAGGATAGCTCAGAGTAGACACCGAAGCTATATGGATCATAGGCATCGGGTGTTGAGATTTCCCATTGGTGATAGAGTATTCCTCTATATATCCCCCATGAAGGGCGTGATGAGATTTGGGAGGCAGGGCAAGCTTAGCCCCAAGTATATTGGTCCTTTTGAGATATTGATGACAGTTGGTGAGGTTGCATATGAGTTAGCCTTACCCCCGGCCTTTTCAGCTATTCATCTACTTTTCCATGTTTCGATGCTGCGCCGGTATATTCCAGATGAGTCCCATGTTCTTCAGTATTACGCGGTTGACTTGGATGATCATTTAAGCTATATTGAGGAGACAGTTGCTATTTTGGACAAAAATGTCAGACAGTTGCATTCCAGAGCCATTCTTATAGTTAAGGTCCATTAGAGGCATCCTCCCATTGGGGAGGCTACTTGGGAGACCGAGCATGAGATGCGGGCACAGTTCCAGGGCTTATTTGATCCTTTAGACACTTCTTAACTCTTACTTTTGCGAATGAAAGTTCTTTTAATATTGGATGTTATAATGACCCTCCAGGTTATTTTTGAATTAAAGTATTCATTCCCTCTTAAGAGCATTCCTGTAGCGACCCCAATTCATTTATGACTTGCTGGCACTGACTATTCGGTCATCTGGTCGTTCGTTTGGATTTTAGGCCTGTTTCTTTATTTTGGAACTCTTATAACTTGATAAGTTGACTTCGGTCATAACTTCAGAAAAATGACCTCAAAACAGAATTCTGATGATTCCATCAGCTTTGGAATGGCCAAATTAGGCTAGTAGCATGCTCGGCATAAGTACCAAGGCAATTGATACAAGTTTAAGAATATTTGGTGCTTTTACCTTTGAAATTTGGCCTATAGTTGACTTTGGTCAACATTCTTGAAAAATGGATAAAAATTCTAACAGCGCGGTTACTTTTGGAATGTCAAGTTTTTTCTAGAACGACCCTTCATTTGCTTTATCTGGTGCGGCAAAAATTGCTCTCCACGATCGTGGGCCCTTGGCCGCCTACGCGGAGGTCCATGAGTTTATTCTCCATGATCGCGGATACATGGATCATTCGCAAAGGTCCATGAATTTGGTCTCCGTTTTGTGGAGCCTTGGTTGTATTCGCAGAGGCTTAAGTCCTTTTCCTCCTTGGTCGCAGGCCTCTGACCGCATTCGCGAAGGTCAAGATTCTTGAACTCTATGTTCACGGAGCACTATAGCCGCATTCGCGAAGGCCAATGTCCTGGTCTTTGAATAAAGACCAAGGACGAACTCAACTCATATTCAAAGATTTCAGCTTCGATTTCTCATCCATTATTTACTCAAATTTGTTGATTCAAAGGTCCAACTTCAAGGGAATTTTGTAGGTAATCCAATGGTGAGCTTGGAAACTTGAGGGAAAGCTTCGTTTGAGGTAAAAATTCTCAATTAGCCACTGATTTAGTTGTTTTTGGAGTGAATATTTGTTGAACTTTGGAGAATTGTAACTTGGCCAATTTAGCTTCGTTTTAGTGATTTTGTGGCTAGATTGTGGGGTTTTTCATAAGGATCATCATGGTATGTTTGGTTTGGGTCGTGGGGGTGTTATTTGTGAGAAATAGTCGCGTAAATAAGATATCGTTTTCATTTTTTAGTTCAAATTTTGTGAATTTTTATTACATGCTCATTTTGTATAGTTTTTGAACCCCGTACTAGTTACCAAATTGATTTTTGATCTAGGGGTGATGTTTATAAACTATTTTTGAGGTTAATTCCATAATTTTAGACGTGGGTCCCATATTTCTCCTTTTAGATCCCAAAATTGGTTCATCTGCGAATTCAATAATTTTAGTGTCATAACTACTGTATTAATGTTGTGATTCTATTATTGATAGTATGGCAGCATTCAGAGGCCGTTTGAAAGGAATAAGCTCTAGTTTTGTAAGTTGGAGGATTCATGGTCGTCTTACAGATAGGCTAGGTTTTCCCCTGGTGAGACTGAACATGTTGAGCCAATTGTTTATTGATTTGCATTAGTTTAAAGGGTTTTGGGTGTCGAGCTTGCCAAATTCCTAGAATCCATGATGAAATTTTTTATTTAAGTCTTCATCTACTCTCGGTTGTGGGTTGAGGTGTTAGCGGTTGGAAATGATTCGGTTCAAGTCCAGGAAATGGTGATACTATTGAAATCCTTTTGGTTCCATTCATTTCCTTTCAACTATTCTTACATCTGTCGGGCTTATAGGAGTCAATGCGGGTTGTTACTTTTTATTTGGCACAAGCATACCGGTTGGGTTTATGGGAGCCCGGTGGAGTTAGTTAGATTCTTCCTCTTTGTTTGCTAGTATGCTCATGTACATACCCACATTTACTTCTTGTCCTGCCTTTTGATTGTGTTCTTTTACTCGCATTTCAGTTTACTTTTGCTTATCTTGCTCAGTCAACCTATGATGCCTGCTAGGTACCTGTTGTTTGGGTACTCATACTACACTCTACATGTGTTTTCGTGATGCAGGTCCGAGTACTAGCTACCGGCGTTGATTCGAGATAGCTGTAGTAGTGATCGGAGGTAAGGGTGAGCACATTGAGTTCTGGATTCACCCGTCTCCTTCTGTACATATATTTTGCTTGTCTTATGGTTTTTGAGATAGCTCTATTTCTGTGGTCTACTTTTGGGACTTGTACTCTTTCATTAGCAGCTCTGTACACATGACTTTCATGGAAGGGATATTTTTTTTGTGTATATATATTTAGGTACTTCCGCCCATTCATTTTATGCATCTATTGTTGCTTTGCTGGTTTAGATTGATTAGTTGCTCTTCTACCCTGACATTTCATTACTTACGGTTCCTGGATATGGATCGGCTTTCCTACCGGTGGGTCATAGTAGGCATCATCATGGCCTGAGAAATCGGGTCGTGACATTTCTAATTTTGTAATTATATTGTACCACTTATTTTCTACCAATTTCTACTTTTGAAATTAAATAATACCACCACGTACAATTTAGGAAAATATTATTCATCTCCAATTTAAAAAGTTATGATTCATTAATAGGTGAAGAAGCAATAGATATATCAAAATATCTACAATTATCTTCTCACCTCGTTCAACCTTAATAGAAGATAGTTCAAAGTACGCTCGGTCGATTGCTAGTAGTTTGAAGGAGAGTTCAAAAGCTTACTTTTATTCAATAGGTAATAGAGAGCAAAGATAAGTGCATCATCGCTATACGATAAATAAGAATGCATTTATTTCTCAAATATAAGAAAGAAACCATGTATGTGGAGAATACAGAAGATAACAAGTTATAAAAAGCAAAATAATGATAACAAGTTATAGAAAGCAAAATAAAATGTGATGAATGTTGAAATTTATATAGTGTTGATCATTATTAATTTGAAATTGAGATGTAGTCAATTCAGTTGGACCTATGATATCAAACAAATCCAATTCAAGTAGGCTTTTAGTCATTGAATTTGGACGCATAATTTCAAATCAGTGTTTGCTCATGAATATTCAAAAAAATTCAACTTCAACTTCAAATTATGATTTCAAATCTCAAATTGTCCAAAAATTTATATTTAAAATTACAAATATTTTAAATATAACACTTGATACATAAGTTCATTTTTTTTTAAAAAAGACCCATAATTTTAAATTTTACAAAAAATAAACTCATGCTCGATGTGAAGAGATTGTCCAACATTGTGGGAGAGTTTTGTTAAAGTTAAGCATATGTTGTAATAGGTATTTACTGTTATTGTTGATTTATTGGACTAGTGAATCATTGTATAATTATATGTATTTGAAAGTTTGTAATAACATAAAATTATAAATATTTATTTATAAAAAAAACATGGAGATATGTGGTTTATTTATTCAGCGCCTTAGAATATTCCAAATTCAAATTATATTTCGAAATAAAATTTCAACTTCAAATAAATGTGATTTCACATGAGTGCAAACAGACCTAAAAGTTAAAAACATCAAGGGCACAGTGTAGGTTGATTTATTTTAGTTTATTTGCATTATAAAAATCTTATTAGGGAATCAGTATACCCCTAGAACAAGAAAAAAAATCCAACGTTATCATGTAGCTATAACCTTGTCACGACCCAAGCCTAGGGTCTAGACGTGATACGGCGAATGAGACACCCTGAGGTACCTCACTCAAGCCTCTTAGCATTTATTAAGCACTTCATTGGTAATGATAAACAAATCAATAGAAAACATAAGGGATATAAGGACTAAGGGGCTTCACTTTAATAAGAGTCAAAGACAACATTACATCATTTACTATGTCCAACAATACCTTCTACATTAAGACTTTGCGGGGGCTAAGACATGTCCCTAGCTCACCATCAAGATTAAGTCAAAAATATCAAACTTAATTCAAATGTCTAAATATAACATAATCTAGATAAGATAGGAGTGTCAGACCTGGAACAGGGGAACTCACCAAAGTAGTAGTCTTCAACGACCACTTAGCCATAGGGAGGAGAGTGTAGAGCGACGTCGATCCCTACATGGTGATATTATGTAGGCAAAAGTATACGTTAGTTCTTTGAATATACAAAGTATGTGAACATGCTATGAAATGAAGAACATAAGAGAGGGACATGTATAAGCAATATGCATAAGTGAATGCATGCATGTGAAACCTTAAAACATTCATTTTGTGGGGAAGCGACCATAACTAACATTTAAGACCATGCGAGCTATTACATGGAATCCAACATATCCCCCTACGTTGGCACTAGAAGACTACTTGCCAGTTAGAACTCCGATCAAATTTAAACATTCTTTAACTTTAACGGCTAATCATGGATCCGCTAGCCTAAAATAGCCGACAAGGGCCCCTATGGTGGCACATAGTTAATGCAACATGACTTTACTTAAGAACTCCTTCGGTCGAGTCCCCATATACATGCTACATTCGGTGTTAGGTCAAGTCCCCGGAATAACATTTAAACATTAATATAACATAAGCATTAGATAACTTTAACATTAAAACATCAATCGATGAAATAGCTCATTAAAACCTTTCATTTGATTCAATGCAAGAATTGTCCTTCCACATTGAAACCTTACTTTGGCTAAGAATCCCTTCATCAATCAATTATTTCATAAAGACTTTCTTTCATGAGTATTTACATCATATCATTCATTTGGAGTCAAACTTCATTTCAACTTTGTTTTATCATAAGAAATTAGGTGGGTTCATTTCATAAAAATCTTTCAATGCCTTTAAAAAATTCTTGCATACATGAGAGTAATGGAAATGCATAATATACACATTCTTAAAGAAACCCATCGTATATGTCTTAAAACTCTTTTCAAGCCTTTATATAGGTACTTTAATAACATCATAATTTCATGAAATCAAGAGTCAATGTACATCAATTTATGTAAGGAAACTTCAAATACATCATGATCTATGCATTTAAAGTCGTCATGTAAAAGCCAATAAGATTTCATCATTAAAAATTGAAAAGCTAGTTTGAGAAAATATTTGGGCTCCATGGGTGGAAGGACCCATGGATGAAAATGCACATACCTTGGGGGAAGCGAAATCCCTAAGAACACTTAAGGAAGAAAGGAGACTTGAATGCCTTGAATTGGGAAACCCTAGCCTTGCCTTGAGTTTCTTGAGAGAGATTGGGAAGAGAGAATTTTGAGAGCCTTAAGTCTAAGTGTGAAGAATGAGGTCTTGGAAGGGTTTAGGGTCTTTAGGTAAGAGAATTCGATCCTTAAAACGACACTATTTTGATTTAAAACATAGGAAAAGACTGGAATACCCCTATAAAATCTGGTAGGAAAGGACTTCACAAGGGGGCCTTCACGGTCTGTGGTGCTCACCAAAGTTCATGGTAGGGTCCCGTGGTATGAGACTTAGAAAGATTTGGAAAAGGACTTGCAGGGCAGTCACTGAAGTTTCTTCATGGACCCCTTGACAGTCTGTGAAATGCATCATGGCTCATGAAGTGCGGCCGTGGTGCAGGTCCTGTAGGAGGCCTGCAAAAGTGGCTTCCACAGACCACTTCACGGTCCATGAAAATCTCCAAGGCCCGTGGTGGTCTTCTGTGGACCCTGCCTTAGGAAAATTCCTGAAGACTTTGGGGAGGTCTCACCGCGAAGGGCTTCACAGACCGTGGTGATCACCACGGTCAGTAGTCATCCTTCGTGGTTCATCCCCTACAGTCTGAGCCTTTGAATCTCTATCACAGTTGCACATCATGGTCCGTGGTGCTTACCACAGTCCGTGAAATGCATCACGGACCATGAAGTGCGGTCGTGGTGCAGGTCCTGTAGGAGGTCTGTAAAAGTGTCTTCCAGGGACCACTTCATGGTCCATGAAAATCTTCACAGCCCGTGGTGGTCATCCATGTACCCTGCCTTGGGAAAATTCCTGAAGACTTTGGGGAGGTCTCACCGCGAAGGGCTTCATGGACCATGGTGCTCACCACGGTTAGTAGTCCTCCTTCGTGGTTCGTTTCCTGCAGTCTGAGCCTCTGAATCTCTACCACAGTTGTACACCATGGTCTGTGGTGCTTACCACAGTCCATGAAGGCTTCCATGGTCTGAACCAATTTTCTACAACTTATTGAGAATTCTTCCTTGGTTCTTGGTTTAGGACCTTTCACATTTTCGGGGTCTTACAAACCTCTCCTTCATCTAAGTTGGTTTCTTACTTCAAAAAGAGATCTATTTAATACATATACATTTTATATTTCTACATAGTTTGTAAGCGAACTTTATGAAAATCATTTCTTGGGTGATCGCTGACTGAATTTCTATCTTAGGTATATTCTTTTTATCTCAATTTATATATACACATGTTCTTTTCTTTTTCATTTGTGCTTGTGGATATATGTTGAAGTGCTTGTTAGACCAAAATTTGTTTTCCAATAAATTTCTTCTGTTAGATTCATTTCTATATATAATGAGGTTAATTTGAAAAAGATTGACATTGTATTTTTAACACTCACTCCTTTTTGCAAGCAAAAAAGATTGGATTTTCAGCATCTATGTTTGTGTTTTCCTTTTTTCTATTTTCTCTAGCATTTATGGGTGGAATGTGTTATAATTATTAGTAAAGAAGATGCTTGGAATTTGGTATTTGATGATCCAGAGGTTCAGAAATATAAATATTTGGTTTCAAAAAAAATTCGCCTTCCCTATCGATTATATTTTTTGTTCTCGAGTTTTAATGTCTTCTTAGAATAAAGATTTGTTCCTTTTCATTGTATAATCATTCTGCTTGATCATCTTTTTGTTTTTTCTGCAAAAGATTCATACTTTAATTGTTTATACGCTGGCATAATATATGCACTAGAAATTTTAAGTTGTGTTTTTGGGTTAGGGTTCAAGTAAAGAAAGAGAGTGTTTTTTACTAAATGTTAAGTATGTGAGTAGTAGGAGTTTTTTGTTCTTGATGCATAGACTATTTGTGTTTACATCAATGTGATGGGATTGGCAAGTAAACAAGGTAGAATAGTTTGTTTTGCCTATGCCACTTCAACTAAAATCTATCTAGTTTGGCTTCCATCTTTTATGATGGTTTAAGTCTCTTGAAACATTAATGGATCTATTTCATTTCTAGTATGTAGAATTTTTCTGTCATTGCTTTCATCTTTCCTAACTGATTTTAGACTTAATCATGCCTTGATTTGAAAGTTATATTCTACTATACTCTGGTCATCTGTCTACTAGTTGCTGGTTTTGTAGCTGGTGAAGTTTGGATGGTCATTCCTTTTATTTATCTTGTACTTTTAGATTCCAAAAACCTTTTTTATTAGAGTACATCACGAGTGTTGATTATGCTTCTTATGAGTCAAGGATTTATCGAAAATAACTTCTTTGTGAGTGAGGTAAGGCTTGCGTACATCCTACCCTTCTCAGACTCCACTTATAGAATTTGCTCTGGATTTGTTGTTGTTGTTGTTTACATGAGTGTGTTTTTAGTTTTTGATTCATTTACATTTAAGTAGATTTACTTTTGCTTGTACTAGCCAAGAAGAATCTAGATGTGGAGCTTGCTTCGTATTCTCTACCTGACTATCAGTTTTAGGTTCTACTTTTTGTATCTTTCACATGACATTAAATACAAACTTTTTACAAACTTCTATAAGGGGTAAATCTTTTTGTAGACCTGGTCAAAAATATGTATATCCAACCAACAGGTCCTGCTTTTATTGTAACACCCCCCAAAATTTCTCACTAAGATTCAGACCCTTCTTCGCATACGTGTATGATCGAACTCGACTATTGTAAAGTGTATGCATGAGTTAGGATGAGTTCCCAAGTAATTAAAGAGTGTTAGAGGTGATGTGGGGTCAAAAAGGATCCCTAAGACCAAGCTAAGTCCAAAGAATTCATCTTGACTAAGTTTTAGAATAAGTTCGTATAAGGGGTTGACTTCTAACGATCATATCTTTTGAAATATGATGATCTAGGTGGACCATGACCAATTAAATTAAAGGTCTTTGAGTCTTCTTTCCAACGCCGCTAAGATTGTAATTTTTGGAGTTCGAAGTCAAAAGTTATGACTATCCTAAGATGAACTAGTATTGCAGGAATTTCAGGCCTGGGTTGTAACTGCAGGAAACCTGGGCTTGGCGCCACAGTGGCGCGACGCGCCACTATAGCGCCAGGAACTAGCCTCAGTAGTTGGTCCCTGGCGCGGCGCACCACTATTTGATGTGTAGGGTTTTTAAGCCTATTTTCCAAAACCCAGAAAATTTAGGCTTGGCGCTGTAAGGGCGCGATGCGCCACTATAGCGCCATAAAACAGCCTCAGTAGTTTGGTCCTTGGCGCGATGCGCCACTATCAAATGTGCAGGTTTTAAGCCTATATTCGACTTGGCGCTGCAGTGGCGCGGCGCGCCACTTTAGCGCCAGAAGTGTTTTAGCCAGTTTTTCTAGATTTTTAGAGAAAGGGCAAATTGGGCATTTCCCAAATTATATATACATTAGCCTTGGGATGTTTGGGACCACTATTTTCAGTCCATTCCTCTCTCTAAAAGCCCTAGAAATCCCCTCTCTTCACCTTCAAATCCATTTCCAACAAGGATTGCCTTCAAGAACTTCAAGGATTCAAGCTTTCCATTGAAGACCCAATATCAAGATTTCTTCAAGTCTTCACCAAGGTATGTAAGGCTACGCAAAGCATGGATTGAGTCCACCCATGTGTCCTACATCCTCTTTGAGATTGATTGTTCTTAAGAATGGAATTGGTTAATAGATTTATGTCCAACTAGGTCTTTTTCATCTATTATCCTAATTTTTATTATGTTGATGTTGTGGAGTCAAGAAAGTGATGTGCTACATGTTGGTGTGAGTTGATTGAGATGAGAGGTTGAACATATTTCGTTGATCTTTCTTAACTATGTTGACTATGCTAAATATGTTAATTTTCTTAAATATGTTGCTCTTTTTAAATTGTTGATTTAGAATCTTGGAGTTGTGATGAGTCCCAAAGAATTGTTAAATGAATAGAGGAACAATTGGATAGGTTTGTATATTGTTATAAATGCATATTCAACTACTCTTGAAAGATGCGATTGAGATTGATCGAATAGTATGATTGGAAGAGGTTTGATTGTGATAGAATTGATGATTTGACAAGGTTCCAAATGAGACTTGTTGATATGATTTGATTGAGTTGATTGGATAGAGTTTTATGAGCATTGAATCTTGGGAGGAGTATTGAGCACCGAATTGGGCAAGAGTAAGTAATAACTCGAATCCAATAACTACGTCGCCAAACGTAGGAAGGGATTGAACCGTTAAAGTCGGATGCTTCCCCAAAAATTATTGTCTTGACATGATAGGACTTGGTTGGATTGGATCCATGATTGGTTGATTCGTTCATACCCTGGCAAGGTATGAACGGACGCGGCAATAATGTCGGTTTGTTGTACTGTCACTGGCTCATAAGGGATGGTTGTCGGATAAGAAAAACTCCCATATAGGTCTTGATAGTATTCTGAGTTGGATTGGGTTGAATGGTATGTGATTGGTCCCGTCTAAACCATATTCATGTTTAGGCTTAGGACACTTGATTGAGTTGTTCTTCTTTCTGAGTTGAGATTCCGAGTTGGTTTGATTCTCTCTGATGTTGTTTCATTCGGCTATTTTATATACTCGTATATTCCATGTACTGACGTCATTTGACCTGCATCGTTTCATGATGTAGAGACAGGTACTCGAGATCATCAACCGGCGCACCGTTGAAGATCCACTTACTTCCAGCTAGTTGGTGAGTCCTCCTAATTTCTGGAGGATACCAAGACTTATCTTGTAGCTTTGATTTGTTTCCTTTATTTTGACTTTTGGTAGCCATGGACTTGTCATTGGCACCTCCTAAATTATTGATAGAGGCTTCGTAGACTAGAGTGTGGTAATGTTGATTCGTTCGTTTTGACTAGTTTTATTCTAGCTGATTATTGATTTGATAGTTGTTTGGCCTTTGGCCCTGGATTATGGATAGTAGTCCTATAATAGAGTCTTTCGCCGATAGAATGTGAATGAATGAAAGTGTGACTGGACCAGGTGGTTCGCTTGAAGGCCAAAAATAGCTTTTGAGTGCCGGCCACGTCTAGGGTACCCTCTCGGGGCGTGACAAATATGGTATTAGAGCACAGAGTTAAAGTTTCCTAGGGAGTCTATGAAGCCGTGTCTTGTAGAGTCTTGCTTATGGGTGTGTTGTGCACCACACTTATAATCAAGAGGCTATAAGACATTAAGAATTGTTTCACTTCTTTCATACTCTGAATTCGTGCGATAGAGTT
The DNA here is from genome assembly GCF_947179165.1 of Solanum dulcamara. NCBI lineage: Eukaryota > Viridiplantae > Streptophyta > Magnoliopsida > Solanales > Solanaceae > Solanum > Solanum dulcamara. The sequence goes on from NC_077242.1 coordinate 14,843,943, forward strand.
AAACTCTATAAAACTTCCTTTTTAATTCGTGTGTTTATACATTGCAGACAATGCCTCCTAAAAGTACTGTTAGCCAAAGAAACACTGATAACGCAGAGATGCCACAGTCAGAGGTACGCCCATCGAGGACTAGGGGCCGACCTACAAGGTATATTGAGGCACCTCAAGTGCCTACTACTTCGTTTGTACCAACCTCAGAGGCAGACTTTCGAGGAGCGATTATCATGCTCACTCAATTAGTGGCTGCCCGTAATGGTACCCAGAGCTCGCCAACTCTTAGATCTAGTTCCCAAGAGTCATCTGCTGCCACACAAATTAGAGATTTTCTGAGAATGAATCCGCTAGTATTCACAGGTTCTAAGGTTGATGAAGACCCCCAGAATTTTATTGATGAGATGTGGAAGATCCTTAAAGTGATGCATGCTACGAAGATCGAGGGGGTTGAGTTGGTGTCTTATCACCTCAAGGAAATAGCAAACATATGGTATAACCAATGGGAAAAAGGTAGTGGTGAGGATGCTGAACTTGCTATGTCGGATGAATTTGAGGAAGCCTTTCTTGACCACTTCTTTCCTAGAGAATTGAGGGAAGCGAAAGTGGAGGAGTTTGTGAATCTGAAATCAGAAGGTATGACCGTTAAGGAGTACAGTCTGAAGTTCATCCAACTGTCCATATATGCTCCAGAAATGATCCTAGATATGAGGTCGAAGATGAGAAAGTTCATCTCCGGATTGAGAAGATATGTGAAGAAGGAGTGCAAAACAGCACTGTTGATCTCTGACATGGATAGTTCCAGATTGATGGTGTATGCTCAATAGGTGGAGGATGAGAAGAGGAAAGACAAGGAGGAGTATCTGAGCAAGAAGGCAAAATTAACCAGACATAAGAATGAATAGAGGCAGAACAAGGGCAACAGGTCCTTCTTCCAGAAGAGGCCTTCCAACTATGCCTCGTCCACCGCAAGTACACCTACACTGCATAACAGGTATGATCGGCAGGGACAAAGTCACCAGAATGTCAGATCTCAGGGTTTTCAATCCTAGGCTAGCATGGTTCAAGGTTTGAAAGAGAAGCCACCATGCGGCAAGTGCGGTAAGCTCCACTTAGGAGAGCGCAGAGCGGGAAGGGTCGGTTGTTATAAATGCGGCCAAATGGATCATTTTCAGAAGGAGTATCCAATATGGGGGAATAGAGCCTAGTATTCTACCACCGCACCACCAGCTAGAGGTAATCAGAGGGGCACTACTCCAGGTATGAGCAGAGGTACAAACTGTCTATATGCCATGGATAGTCACCAAGATCAAGAGAACTCCCCAAACGTCGTGATGGGTATGATACGAGTCTCTTCCCTTGACTGTTATGTTTTGATGGATCTGGGTGCCACACTATCTTTTGTGACTCCTTATATGGCTAGTAAATTTAATAAAATTCCTAAATGTCTTCTTGAGCCTTTCAGTGTAGCTACTCCCGTCGGTGATTCTGTCTTAGCTGAGAGAGTCTATAGAGATTGCACTGTTTTAATCCATCATAGGGATACCTTGGCTGACTTAGTTGAGTTGGACATGGTCAATTTTGATGTGATCCTTGGCATGGACTGGCTTTATGTCTGTTATGCCTCTATTGATTGTAGGACTCAGATTGTCAAGTTCAAATTCCCGAATGAGGCTGTCATAGAGTGGAAGGGTAGTCTTGTCATGCCTAAGGGTAAGTTTATTTCCTACCTTAGGGCCAGAAAACTAATCTCGAAAGGGTGTATTTATCACATCGTCTGAGTGAAAGATGACAGTATTAGTCTCCATCTCTTGAGTCGGTCCCGATTGTCAATGAGTTTCCTGAAGTCTTTCCCGAAGATCTGCCCGGAGTCCCTCCTAATAGGGAGATCGACTTTGGGATCGATGTCCTTACTGGTACCCAGCCTATCTCTATCCCTTCATATAGAATGGCTCCTGCTGAGTTGAAAGAGTTGAAGGAACAGCTGAAAGACTTGTTAGATAAAGGATTCATTAGGCCCAGTGTCTCACCATGGGGTGCGCCTTTCCTATTCGTGCGAAAGAAAAATGGGTCCCTTAGAATGTGTATTGATTACAGGCAACTAAACAAGGTCACCATAAAGAACAAATACCCTTTCCCCAGAATAGATGATTTATTTGATAAACTTTAGGGTGCCACTTGTTTCTCAAAGATAGACCTAAGATTGGGTTACCATTAGTTGAAGGTGAGGGAGTGTAACATCCTAAGGACAGTTTTTCGGACCCCGTTATGGCCATTTCAAGTTCTTGGTTATATCCTTCGGGTTGACCAATGCCCCTACAGCTTTTATGGATCTCATGAATCGAGTATTTAAGCCATATCTTGATATGTTTGTGATTGTATATATTGATGATATTTTGGTGTACTCCAAGAATGAGGAGGATCACGCCTATCATCTTAGAGTCATCTTGCAAACTTTGAAAGATCAGGTATTGTATGCAAAGTTCTCCAAATGTGAATTTTGGCTTACATCAGTGGCTTTTCTCGGCCACATTATATTTGGAGATGGTATTCAGGTTGATGCTCAGAAGATTGAGGCAGCAAAAAATTGGCCCAGACCCACATCCCCAACAAATATAAGAAGCTTCTTGGGTTTGGCTGGCTATTATCGAAGGTTTGTAGAGGGATTCTCATCCATATCATCACCATTGACCAAGCTGACCAAAAAGAAGGCTAAGTTCCAATGGTCTGATGTTGAGAGTTTCTAGAAATTAAAGACCAAACTGACCACTGCTCTTGTTCTAACTTTGCTCGAGGGAACAGAGGATTTTGTGATCGATTGTGATATGTCTAGAGTTGGTTTGGGCTGTGTGTTGATGCAGAGGGGAAAAGTGATAGCCTATGCTTCAAGACAGCTTAAGATTTATGAGAGAAATTACCCAACTCATGAACTTGAGCTAGCAGCTGTGGTATTTGCTCTTAAAATTTGGCGCCACTATTTGTTGGAGTGCATGTTGACGTGTTCACCGATCATAAGAGTTTACAATATGTCTTCAGTCAAAAGGAACTCAATCTGAGGTAAAGAAGATGGCTCGAGCTACTCAAGGACTATGATATGAGCATCTTCTACCATCCAGGTACAGCTAATGTTGTTGCTGATGCTCTTAGCAGGTTGTCTATGGGTAGCACTGCCCATATGGAGGAGGGAAGGAAAGATTTATCTAAAGAGGTGCATAGATTAGCTCGATTGGGAGTTCGTCTTGAAGAGAATAACGAAGGTGGAGTTAATGTTCGGGATGGGTCTGCATCCTCACTCGTGACAGAGGTAAAAAAGAAGTAAGACCAAGATCCCATCCTTCTCCAATTGAAGGAAGTTATTCAAAAATAAAAGGTGATGGTATTTACCAAAGGGGGAGATGGTATGTTGAGGTACCAAAATAGATTGTGTGTCCCAGATGTTGATGACGTGCAAGAAAGGATTATGGCTGAAGCGCATATTTCTAGATACTTTATTCATCCTGGCTCTACAAAGATGTATCATGACTTGAGAGAAGTTTATTGGTGGAGTGGAATGAAGAGAGATATCGCGGAATTTATTTCCAAGTGCTCGAATTGCCAATAGGTTAAAGTTGAGCATCAAAGTCCATGTAGGTTAGCTCAAAACATAGAAATTCCAGAATAGAAGTGGGAGGTGATCAATATGGACTTTATTACAGGTTTGCCGAGGTCCCGAAAACAATATGATTCGATTTGGGTGATTATGGATAGGATGACAAAATCGACTTACTTCTTGGCAGTTAGGACTAATGACACCGTAGAGGATTATGCAAAATTATACATCCAGGAGATCGTCAGATTGCATGGGGTCCCCTTGTCTATTATTTCAGACAGAGGATCTCAATTCACTTCCCAATTTTGGAGATCTTTTCAGAAGGGACTGGTTTAAAGGTGAATCTTAGTACGATATTTCATCACCAGACAAATGGCCAAGCAGAGCACACCATCCAGACATTGGAGGATATGTTGAGAGCATGCGTACTTGACTTCAAAGGAAATTGGGATGATCACTTACCTCACAGAGTTTGCATACAATAACAGTTATCATGCGAGTATTCAAATGGCTCCCTATGAAGCTTTGTATGGGAGGAGGTGTAGATCACCAATTGGGTGGTTTGAGGTCGGTGAAGTCGAGTTGATTGGGCCTGATTTTGTTCACCAAGCTATGGAGAAGGTGAGAGTTATTCAAGATAGGCTAAGGACAGCCCAAAGTTGTCAAAAATCTTACACCAATGTGAGGAAGAGAGACTTAGAGTTTGAGGTGGATGATTGGGTGTACTTGAAAGTGTCATCCATGAAGGGCTTCATGAGGTTTGGAAGGAAGGGAAAGCTTAGTCCTCAATACATTGGTCCTTACCAGGAGGTGAGGAGGATTGGGAGTGTCGCTTATGAGTTGGAGTTACCCTCGAAACTAGCAGCTATTCATCCGGTATTTCACATTTCGATATTGAAGAAGTGCTTGGGCGATCCCTCATTGGTAGTCCCCATTGATAGTATTGGAGTTAAGGATAGCTTATCATATGAAGAGGTTCCGGTCCAAATCCTTGATCGCCAAATTCGCAAATTAAGGAACAAGAAAATTGCCTCAGTTAAAGTCTTGTAGAGAAATCAATTTGTCGAGGAAGTCACATGGGAAGCAGAAGAAGATATGAAAGCTAAATATCCGCATCTATTCGTGCCCATCGATGAGAATGTTGAAGGTAATGCCCATTTTCTTGATTTGAATTCGTATGCACATTTTGAGTTTGGATAGTAATTTATTTAAGAATATGATTGGTTGAATGACTGAACTCTGATTGTGATTTGTACCTCGAGTCCATCCTTGGTTTAATCGTCATTCGAGGATGAATAATCCCAAGGAAGAGATAATATAACACCCCCCAAAATTTCTCACTAAGATTCAAACCCTTTTTTGTGTACGTGTAGGATCGAACTCGACTATTGTGAAGTGTATGCATGACTTAGGATGAGTTCCCAAGTAATTGAAGAGTGTTAGAGGTGATGTTGGGTCACAAAGGATCCCTAAGACCAAGCTAAGTCCAAAGAATTCATCTTGACTAAGTTTTAGAATGAGTTCGTATAAGGGGTCGACTTCTAACAACCATATCTTTTGAAATATGACGATATGGGTGGCCCATAGCCTATTAAATTAAAGGTCTTCGAGTCTTTTTTTCAACGCCGCTAAAATTGTAATTTTTGGAGTTTGGAGTCAAAAGGTATGACTATCCTAAGACGAACTAGTATTGTAGGAATTTCAGGCCTGGTTATAACTGCAGGAAACCTGGGATTGGCGCCGCAGTGGCGCGACACGCCACTATATTGCCAGGAACCAGCCTAAGTAGTTTGGTCCCTGGTGCGGCGCGCCACTATTCAATATGCAGAGTTTTTAAGCCTATTTTCCAGAACCCAGAAAATTTAGGTTTGGCGCTATAAGGGTGCGACGTGCCACTATAGCACCATAAAACAGCCTCAGTAGTTTGGTCCTTCGCGTGATGCTCCACTATCAGATGTGAAGGTTCTAAGCCTATATTCGACTTGGCACTGTAGTGGCGCGGCGCACCACTGTAGCGCCAGAAGTGTTTTAGCCCGTTTTTCCAGATTTTTGGAGAAAGGGAAAATTGGGCATTTCCCAAATTATATATACATTAGCCTTGGGACATTTTGGACCATTAGTTTTGGTCCATTCCTCTCTCTAAAAGCCCTAGAAAACCCTTTTCTTCTCTTTCAAATCCATTTCCAACAAGGATTGCATTCAAGAACTTCAAGGATTCAAGCTTTCCATTAAAGACCAACATCAAGATTTCTTCAAGTCTTCACCAAGGTATGTAAGGCTACTCACAGCATGGTTGAGTCCAACCATATGCCCTACATCCTCTTTGATAGTGATTGTTCTTAAGAATGGAGTTGGTTGATAGATTTATTATAATACCCCGGAATTTTTTTCGCAAAGACTCGAACATTTCTCCACGTGTGTGTAGACTTGGACCGGAGAACTTGTAATCTTACACATGAGTTAGGATTAATTCCTAAGTAATTGAAGTGTGTTAGATGTGTTTAGGGGTTATAAGGGATCTCTAACACCAAGTCGAGTCCAAAGAATCCCAATCGATAAAGTTTTCAAACAAATTAGTATAAGGGTCAACTTCAAATGACCATGTCTCCTAAAATAGGATGAATTGGATGGACCACGACCTATCAAATTAAAGGTCTTTGAGTCTTCTTTCCAACGCCACCAAGATTATAAATTTTGGAGTCCGGAGTCAAAAGTTATGACTATCCTAAGATGGACTAGTACTGCTGGAATTTTAGGCCTGGGTTGTGACTGTAGGAAGCCTGGGCTTGGCGCCGCAGTGGCGCGATGCGCCACTATCGCGCCAGGAACAAGCCTCAGTAGTTTTTTCCCTAGCGCGGTGCACCACTAGGAGATGTGCAGGGTTTTTAAGCCTATTTTCAAGAATCAAAAAAACATAGGCTTGGCGCTGTAAGGGCGTGACGCGCCACTATAGCGCCATAAAACAGCCTCAGTAGTTTGGTCCTTGGCGCGACGTGCCACTATCCGATATGCAGGTTTTAAACCTATTTTATCTTGGCGCTGTAGTGGCGCGATGCACCACTAAAGCGCTAGCAGGAATTTTGCCCAGTTTGCTAGATTTTGAGAAAGGGCAAACTAGACTTTTTCCCTAATTATATATACTCTAGCCTTGGACGATTTGGACCATATTTTTCATTCTTGAGCCTCTCTCTTAAAACCCTAATCTCCATTCTCTTCTCTCCCAAACATATCCAACAAGATTTATCCTCAAGAGCTCAAGGATTCAAGATCTTCAAGTCAAGTCTTAGTTTCCGATGAGATAATCTTCAAGTAAGGTATGTAAGGCTAACCTAAAATATGGATTGAGTTCTTCCATATTCCCATAGATGTGTTAGCTAGAAGTGGTGAAAGATTCAAACCTTTTATGAAGATTTTCTTTGAAATTTTCCTAAACTCTAGAGTATTTTTATGTACTAGAAATTGATTGGCGATTTTCATGACTTAAATTATTGAATAGTTATATTTCATATCATTGACCACAAACGAAGTTTTGTATATGAATTCATATGTATTGATGGTGTTATTGAGTTAAGTTTTGTTGAGAGTATGGATTCATGTATTCATTCACATGATCCCAAGATGAGATTTCTTTTTGGTCATAATTTGTCTTGAGGTTGAGATGGATGGTTTGGGTATATGTGTCGATTGGAATGAGAAGAATGAATTGGAATAGTTATGAATGTGAATGGCATAAAAAGAATTAAAACATTGGTAGGGGTAGAATGTCACTTTTGTTTCTATGAATGGAATGTAGAATTAAATAAGGATTTTGGAGTAGATGTTTGATGATGATGTGAATGATGATATATGATGATGATGCGATGATGATGTTTGATGATGATGTGGATGATAATATATGATGATGATGCGATGATGATATTTGATGATGATGTGAATGATGATATTGGATGATGATGTGAATGAAGAGGCTATGTTGATGAGGATGTTGTGTGATGAAGTAGATTGGAGTCTAATGTGATTATGTGACATGTGATTTGCATAATTTGAATTGATTGGAGTCTTATGAACATTTTGAAAATAAATGATCTCTTGAGAAGGAGTTTTAAATAAATGATTGTGAACATTTCTGCATAAACTATTTATATGCTATTTTGAGTTTTAAAGAATGATTATTTTCATCTATGATTTAAAAAGAGTTTAAGCATGAGTTGAGTTTGAGAAGTTTTTTAATTATTTTTGAACAAGAGTATTTTGAGTATAAATGAGTTGAGCATTTTTACTTTAAAAATGCCGATTTTTGAGATAGAGTTGAGATTGTATAAATTTTAAAGAGAAGAGTTTGATGATTTGAGATGAGTCGATTTGAAAGAAGGTCCAAGGAGGTCCGATTTGATTGAGTTTTGAGAAGAGTTCAATGAGACTAAATGAGTTGATTTGAACGAGTCCAATGAGGCTAAATAAGTATTTTGAGTATTTTACTCACTTGATAGATATGAGCATATCGAGTCTTGGGAGGAGTATCGAGCACCGAATTGGGTAAGAGTATAGTCCCTACTCGAACCAATAAACTACGTCGCCAAATGTAGGAGGGGATTGAACCGTTAAAGTCGGATGCTTCCCATGGGATCGAACCGTTAAAGTCAGATGTTTCCCATTTTACTGTCCTGCCATAATAGGACTTGGTTGGATTGGATCTATGATTGGTTGATTCATCCATACCCTGGCAAGGTATGAATGGATGCGGCAACAACGTTGGTTTGTTGTACTATCACTCACTCATATGGTGATGGTTGTCGGTTAGAGAAACTTCCAATTGAATGGATTATGCTTGATATGATTGGCTTGATTGTGATTGTAGATGATTGAGTTGAATTGTAAAATATTGCATAGTTTAATTTGCATATTTATTGAGTTAAGTCTTTTGAGTTGATTGTTCAGTTGATTGTATATGATCGGATTGGGTTAGATGAATATATGATTGGATTGTGTATGATTTGGTTGGATATGTGATTAGACTAGATTAGATGATATGTGATTGACTTAGAGTTAACGGTATGGATTGGATTGAATTATTTGATGGAATTGTATCGTACATGATTAGATTGGATTGTATGATTTATGATTGGTCTTTGTCTAAACTGTGCTCTTACTTTAGACTTAGGACACTTTAATTGAGTCCCTCTTATCTTTCTGAATTGAGATATTTGAACCAGCATTACTTTTCCTTGAGGTATGTTTCATTCTGCCATATTACATACTCGTACATTCCATGTACTGACGTCCATTTGGATCTGCATTATTTCATGATGCAGAGACAGGTTTAAGAGATCGTCAATAGGAGCACCATTGAGGATTTATAACACTTAGCGTATTGGTGAGTCCACCCCAATATTCGGAGGACACCGCTTATGTTATTCTTGCGTCGAGTTAGCCCTTTTCATTTTTATTTGAGGTAGCCATGACCATGTCATTGGCACCAATTAGATAGTAGTGATAAAGGCTTCATAGACTAGACAGTGATGGGTCGATTGAGTATTTTTTTTATTTTTTTTTAAAGGAACAAACCCTACACGAGGCTCCCACCTCTCGTGCATAGTCAGGGGTTGAGCAGCACCCCCAAGCCTTAACATAAATAAACAAAATAAAAATACAAGGAGGGGGACATAAACCTTACCTTCGATCTTATATTGGTTCATAAGTCGGCTAACCTATTAAGGTCAGCTAACTGATCCCCGATACAAAAGAGAAGCTAACTATAACTAGAAAGCAGTAAACCTATGAGAGGACTCCTCCCGGTACAAATCGACTAGGAGAGCATAAATGAGGGAGACTCTCCCTTTCCATGAGAAAAAAGAGAGTAACCTACACTATTCCTATTCAACTATGCTACTTATTAGACATAGCTAAATTGAAGAAGAAAAAAATATATGAAACTTCTATCTCACATGGGATGGGAAAATTCTTTTCATCTTTTCCCTTTTTAGTCTTGTCATACCAAGTAAGTCCAAGGAAATATGCAAAAATATCAATATAAGGATGAGTAGTTAAGGAGGATGAAAGGATAGGAAGTAAATGGAGCTATAGCAGCCAGTAGCCTTGGAATTATTGTTGAGGATCATGAAAGATAGAGTAGTTGTGTAGTGCAACTTGTATGTGATGCCTCCTTGACTTGAACAGTTGATTGGATGTGCACCATTGTGTGCCTTGCATTTTGCGCTGTCGAAGCTGATCAGGGATGTACCTACAGGCAACTTCTTGATACAAGTAGCCAAGGAAGGTTGCTGCATTCCTATAACCAGCTCCTTATTGCCTCTCCCAACAAGCAAATCTAGAAGCTGATGTATGAAGTAGTAATGACTTGTAGTTGCTCATTGAGTGCTGCAAATTGTTGGTACAGATGTTGGATGCTGATGGCTGCTGGTGCTCTGAGAACCCAAGCTTTCTCAACTTTGAAGTTGTAGCTGGGGTGCACAAAAGCTGTTGTAGGTGTTGAGACCAGGAACCTGGTATGTAGTAGTATTGTTGTGATGATGAGGTCCAAGTAAGCCAAGTAGTTGTCTCCCTTAATGTGAGAATCTATTGAGTATTTTGTTCCTTGAATTATTCTTGTCAAACTATTTTAAATGACAAATATTGGAGTTGATTGGTTGGCCCATGGCCTTTATCCTTTGAGTTAGATTGATGATTTGAGTTGACCGCTAAATATTCTCTTTATTTTAAGTCTTCCACTGATTGAATAAATGAACGGACGTGTGATCAGGCTATGTGGTTCACTTGGGAGCTAGAAATCATTCCTGAGTGCCGGTCATATCTAGGGTACCCTCTTGGAGCGTGACAAATATGATATCAGAGCACAGAGTTCAAGAGTCCTAGGAAGTCTATGAAGCTGTGTCTAGTAGAGTCTTGCTTATGGGTGTGTTGTGCACCACACTTATAATCAAGAGGCTATAGGACATTAAGAATTATTTCTCTTCTTTCATATTCTAAGTTCGTGCAATAGAGTTTAACTATATGAAAGTTCTCTTCAAATTCATGCATTGCTCATGTCCATTTGACTACCTCTCATACTCAGGGTAGTTGAAACCGTAAATATGAGATTCTTGTTGTTGAGTTAAGATAAAGTCTTGAGGAAATGAAGAGACTGCACAAGGCTTGAGAGGAGTCAATTTATGTGTTTAACTCTATTAGTTTGGAAGGATGTACTCTTATTCATATGGATTGTGCGTTGAGTCAGAGTGAGATGTATCCTAGAATCTCATCTCTAAATCTTGATTCGAATGTTACCTTCAAGGAGGAAGCTGCGTATCTAGGTGATAAGTGTCACCATACGATGGAATGTGATTTAAGGTATGGTGAGCTATGGTTGGTAGGATGATTGTAGAGTTAGAAAGAAGGAGTTAGGGGAGGAGAACTCAAATAGTGAGAATGGTGATTAAGGCCTATAACTAAGGTGAAGTATCTATGAGGTGAGTAATGAGGTGTAATGAATGATTGTGATAGTGCTAGTTTTAAGATTTGATTTGGTAGGCTTGACACGACGTATGTGAGAGATTAAGATATTAACTTGAGAGAAGTGTGCGCTATGAATAGAGGGGTATGTGAACCTTAAATGTAAATAGTGAGTTGATGCTAAGTTATTTGGTAAGAAAAGGCTTTAAAATGTGTATATGAGATAGTATAGAGTTATATGAGGTTCTAAATTTATGAGTTGCTTTGGGTGACTAGTTAGGATTATTTAGTTGATGCCTTTGAGCTAAGGGAGAGATGATAGGGTAATAAACGAAAGTAAGTCTTGAGCTTTTGATTGTGATAAGTTGACCAGGAGGATAGTAGATTGAGTTGAGTGAGAGTAGATGGGGAAGAGTGAGTGTTTCTTGATTGTGATGGTTGTGTTGTACTTGTCTAGTTGAGGGTAGATGTGTGGAAGAGGAGCGAGATGAGACCTTGTGATGTGCAATAGATAGATAAGGGTATGTTAGTGTGTCTTCGGGTAGGAGGTCATACAATAATGGAAGTAGAAGTGGTAAAGTAGGCTGAGAATTCTTAGATGTGGTTGATGTGGTTAGAGTGATAGGCTTGAGTGTGTGGTAGTCACTATGAGAGTGATGGGAGTAGGCTATTGTTGACTTTTGGGGGAGTGATTGGATGTACGTGAAGGGTGTTATGAGGCTTGGAAAGAAAGGGAAGTTTGGGGCACCGATATATTGACCTTATGAAATTATGAAGGGGATTGAGAATGTCGCTCATGAATTGAAGTTCGATGGTTGATGATCTAGATGTTTGAATGATTCGATTGATAGAGTTTTGATGTTCAATTCGTGCCTAATGATGAGAATGACGAAGGTCCCTACTCTTGACTTAAATTAATTTATTTATTCTCGAGCGGGGATAGTTGATTGTCTAAACTTCTTGATTGGTTAGTTTGTTGATTTGATTGAGTCACGATTGTTATTTATTCCTCGAGTCCATCTTTGCTTGATCTTCATTCGAGGACGAATGATCCCAAGGGGGAGATAATGTAACACCCCGGAAATGTTTTCGCAAAGACTCGAATATTTCTCCACGTGTGTGTAGACTCAGACCGGAGGACTTGTAATCTTACATATGAGTTAGGATTAATTCATAAGTAATTGAAGTATGTTAGATGTGGTTAGGGGTCATAAGGGATCTCTAACACTAAGTCGAATCTAAAGAATTCCAATCGATTAAGTTTTCGGATGAATTAGTATAAGGGTCAACTTCAAATGACCATGTCTCCTAAAATAGGATGAATTGGATGGACCATGACCAATCAAAGTAAAGGTCTTTGTGTCTTCTTTCCAACGCCGCCAAGATTGTAAATTTTGGAGTACGGAGTCAAAAGTTATGACTATCCTAAGACGGACTAGTACTGCCAGAATTTCACGACTGGGTTGTGACTGCAGGAAGCCTGGGCTTGGCACCGCAGTAGCGCGATGTGTCACTATCGCGCCAGGAACAAGCCTCAGTAGTTTGGTCCATGGCGCAGCGTGCCACTAGGAGATGTGCAGGGTTTTTAAGCCTATTTTTCAGAACCCAAAAAACTTAGGCTTAGCGCTGTAAGGGCGCGATGCGCCACAATAGAGCCATAAAACAGCCTCAGTAGTTTGGTCCTTGGCGCGACGTGCCACTCTCAGATGTGCAGGTTTTAAACCTATTTTTCCTTGGCACTGTAGTGGTGCGACACGCCACTATAGCGCCAGCAAGAATTTTCTCCCAGTTTTCCAGATTTTGAGGAAGGGCAAACTAAACTTTTTCCCTAATTATATATACTCTAGCCTTGGATGATTTGGACCATATTTTTCAGTCTTGAGCCTCTCTCTACAAACCCTAATCTCCATTCTCTTCTCTCCCAAACATCTCCAACAAGATTTATCCTCAAGAGCTCAAGGATTCAAGATCTTCAAGTCAAGTCTTAGTTTCCGTTGAGATGATCTTCAAGCAAGGTATGTAAGGCTAACCTAAATTATGGATTGAGTACTTCCATATTCCCATAGATGTGTTAGCTAGAAGTGGTGAAAGATTCAAACCTTTTATGAAGATTTTCTTTGAAATTTTCCTAAACTTTAGAGTATTTTTATGTACTAGAAATTAATTGGCGATTTTCATGACTTAAATTCTTGAATAGTTATATTTCATATCATTGACCACAAATGAAGTTTTGTATATGAATTCATATGTATTGATGGTGTTATTGAGTTAAGTTTTGTTGAGAGTATGGATTCATGTATTCATTCACATGATCCCAAGATGAGATTTCTTTTTGGTCATAATTTGTCTTGAGGTTGAGATGGATGGTTTGGGTATATGTGTCGATTGGAATGAGAAGAATGAATTGGAATAGTTATGAATGTGAATGGCATAAAAAGAATTAAAATATTGGTAGGGGTAGAATGTCACTTTTGTTTCTATGAATGGAATGTAGAATTAAATAAGGATTTTGGAGTAGATGTTTGATGATGATGTGAATGATGATATATAATGATGATACGATGATGATGTTTGATGATGATGTGGATGATGATATATGATGATGATGCGATGATGCTGTTTGATGATGATGTGAATGATGATATTGGACGATGATGTGAATGAAGAGGCTATGTTGATAAGGATATTGTGTGATGAAGTAGATTGGAGTCTAATGTGATTATGTGACATGTGATTTGCATAATTTGAATTGATTGGAGTCTTATTAACATTTTGAAAATAAATGATCTCTTGAGAATGAGTTTTAAATAAATGATTGTGAGCATTTTTGCATAAACTATTTATACGCTATTTTGAGTTTTAAAGAATGATTATTTTCATCTATGATTTAAAAAGAGTTTAAGCATGAGTTGAGTTTGAGAAGTTTTTTAATTATTTTTGAACAAGAGTATTTTGAGTATAAATGAGTTGAACATTTTTACTTTAAAAATGCCGATTTTTGAGATGGAGTTGAGATTGTATAAATTTTAAAGAGAAGAGTTTGATGATTTGAGATGAGTCGATTTGAAAGAAGGTCCAAGGAGGTCCGATTTGATTGAGTTTTGAGAAGAGTTCAATGAGACTAAATGAGTTGATTTGAACGAGTCCAATGAGGCTAAATGAGTATTTTACTCACTTGATAGATATGAGCATATCGAGTCTTGGGAGGAGTATCGAGCACCGAATTGGGTAAGTGTATAGTCCCTACTCGAACCAATAAACTACGTCGCCAAATATAAAAGGGGATTGAACTATTAAAGTCGGATGCTTCTCATGGGATCGAACCATTAAAGTCGGAAGTTTCCCATTTTACTGTCCTGACATGATAGGACTTGGTTGGATTGGATCCATGATTGGTTGATTCATCCATACCCTGGAAAGGTATGAACGGATACAGAAACAACGTTGGTTTGTTGTACTATCACTCGCTCATATGGTGATGGTTGTCGGTTAGAAAAACTCCCAATTGAATGGATTGTGCTTGATATGATTGGCTTAATTGTGATTGTAGATGATTGAGTTGAACTGTAAAACATTGCATAGTTTAATTTGCATATTTATTGAGTTGAGTCCTTTGAGTTGATTATTGAGTTGATTGTATATGATCGGATTGGGTTAGATGAATATATGATTGGATTGTATATGATTTGGTTGGATATGTGATTAGACTAGATTAGATGATATGTGATTGACTTAGAGTTAACGGTATGGATTGGATTGAATTATTTGATGGAATTGTATCGTACATGATTAGATTAGATTGTATGATTTATGATTTGTCTTTGTCTAAACTGTGCTCTTACTTTAGACTTAGAACACTTTAATTGAGTCCCTCTTATCTTTCTGAATTGAGATATTTGAACCAGCATTACTCTTCCTTGAGGTATGTTTCATTCTGTCATATTACATACTCGTATATTCCATGTACTGATGTCCATTTGGACCTGCATAGTTTCATGATGCAGAAACAAGTTTAAGAGATCGTCAATAGGAGCACCATTGAGTATCTATACACACTCAGCGTATTGGTGAGTCCTCCCCTACATTCGGAGGACACCACTTATGTTATTCTTGCATCGAGTTAGCCCTTTTTATTTTGATTTGAGGTAGCCATGAATATGTCATTGGCACCAATTAGATAGTAGTGATAAAGGCTTCATAGACTAGACAGTGATGGGTCGATTGAGTATTTTGTCCCTTGAATTATTCTTGTCAAACTATTTTAAATGACAAATATAGGAGTTGATTGGTTGGCCCATGGCCTTTATCCTTTGAGTTAGATTGATGATTTGAGTTGCCCGCCAAATATTCTCTTTATTTTAAGTCTTCCGCTGATTGAATCAATGAACGGATGTATGATCAGGCTATGTGGTTCACTTGGAAGCTAGATATTGTTCTTGAGTGCCAGTCACGTCTAGTGTACCCTCTCGAGCAGGGATAGTTGATTTTCTAAACTTCTCGATTGGTTGGTTTGTTGATTTGATTGAGTCACGATTGTTATTTATTCCTCGAGTCCAGCTTTTCTTGATCTTTATTTGAGGACGAATGATCCCAAGGGGGAGATAATGTAACACCCCGGAATGTTTTTTGCAAAGACTCGAACATTTCTCCACGTGTGTATAGTCTCGGACCGGAGGACTTGTAATCTTACACATGAGTTAGAATTAATTCCTAAATAATTGAAGTGTGTTAGATGTGTTTAGGGGTCATAAGGTATCTCTAACACCAAGTCGAATCCAAAGAATCCCAATCGATTAAGTTTTTGGATGAATTAGTATAAGAGTCAACTTCAAATGACCATGTCTCCTAAAATAGGATCAATTGGATGGCCCATGACCAATCAAAGTAAAGGTCTTTGAGTCTTCTTTCCAACGCCACCAAGATTGTAAATTTTGGAGTCCGGAGTCAAAAGTTATGACTATCCTAAGATGGATTAGTACTGCCAGAATTTCAGGCCTGGGTTGTGACTGCAGGAAGCCTGGGCTTGGTGCCACAGTGGCGCGACGCGCCACTATCGCGCCAGGAACAAGCCTTAGTAGTTTGGTCCCTGGCGCGGTGCGCCACTAGAAGATGTGCAGGGTTTTTAAGCCTATTTTCCAGAACCCAAAAAACTTAGGCTTGGCGCTGTAAGGGCGCGACTGCCACTAGGAGATGTGCATGTTTTAAACCTATTTTGTCTTGGCACTGCAGTGGCGAGATGCGCCACTATAGCGCCAGCAGAAATTTTGCCCAGTTTTCCATATTTTGAGAAAGGGCAAACAAGACTTTTTCCCTAATTATATATACTCTAGCCTTGGACGATTTGGACCATATTTTTCAGTCTTGAGCCTCTCTCTAAAAACCCTAATCTCCATTCTCTTCTCTCCCAAACATATCCAATAAGATTTGTCCTCAAGAGCTCAAGGATTCATGATCTTCAAGTCAAGTCTTAGTTTCCGATGAGATAATCTTCAAGCAAGGTATGTAAGGCTAACCTAAAATATGGATTGAGTTCTTCCATATGCCCATAGATATGTTAGGTAGAAGTGGTGAAAGATTCAAACCTTTTATGAAGATTTTCTTTGAAATTTTCCTAAACTTTAGAGTATTTTTATGTACTAGAAATTAATTGGCGATTTTCATGACTTAAATTCTTGAATAGTTATATTTCATATCATTGACCACAAATGAAGTTTTGTATATGAATTCATATGTATTGATGGTGTTATTGAGTTAAGTTTTGTTGAGAGTATGGATTCATGTATTCATTCACATGATCCCAAGATGAGATTTCTTTTTGGTCATAATTTGTCTTGAGGTTGAGATGGATGGTTTGGGTATATGTGTCGATTGGAATGAGAAGAATGAATTGGAATAGTTATGAATGTGAATGGCATAAAAAGAATTAAAACATTGGTAGGGGTAGAATGTCACTTTTGTTTCTATGAATGGAATGTAGAATTAAATAAGGATTTTGGAGTAGATGTTTGATGATGATGTGAATGATGATATATGATGATGATGCGATGATGATGTTTGATGATGATGTGGATGATAATATATGATGATGATGCGATGATGATATTTGATGATGATGTGAATGATGATATTGGATGATGATGTGAATGAAGAGGCTATGTTGATGAAAATGTTGTGTGATGAAGTAGATTAGAGTCTAATGTGATTATGTGACATGTGATTTGCATAATTTGAATTGATTGGAGTCTTATGAACATTTTGAAAATAAATGATCTCTTGAGAAGGAGTTTTAAATAAATGATTGTGAACATTTCTGCATAAACTATTTATATGCTATTTTGAGTTTTAAAGAATGATTATTTTCATCTATGATTTAAAAAGAGTTTAAGCATGAGTTGAGTTTGAGAAGTTTTTTAATTATTTTTGAACAAGAGTATTTTGAGTATAAATGAGTTGAGCATTTTTACTTTAAAAATGCCGATTTTTGAGATAGAGTTGAGATTGTATAAATTTTAAAGAGAAGAGTTTGATGATTTGAGATGAGTCGATTTGAAAGAAGGTCCAAGGAGGTCCGATTTGATTGAGTTTTGAGAAGAGTTCAATGAGACTAAATGAGTTGATTTGAACGAGTCCAATGAGGCTAAATAAGTATTTTGAGTATTTTACTCACTTGATAGATATGAGCATATCGAGTCTTGGGAGGAGTATCGAGCACCGAATTGGGTAAGAGTATAGTCCCTACTCGAACCAATAAACTACGTCGCCAAATGTAGGAGGGGATTGAACCGTTAAAGTCGGATGCTTCCCATGGGATTGAACCGTTAAAGTCAGATGTTTCCCATTTTACTGTCCTGACATAATAGGACTTGGTTGGATTGGATCTATGATTGGTTGATTCATCCATACCCTGGCAAGGTATGAATGGATGCGGCAACAACGTTGGTTTGTTGTACTATCACTCACTCATATGGTGATGGTTGTCGGTTAGAGAAACTCTCAATTGAATGGATTATGCTTGATATGATTGGCTTGATTGTGATTGTAGATGATTGAGTTGAATTGTAAAATATTGCATAGTTTAATTTGCATATTTATTGAGTTAAGTCTTTTGAGTTGATTGTTCAGTTGATTGTTCAGTTGATTGTATATGATCGAATTGGGTTAGATGAATATATGATTGGATTGTACATGATTTGGTTGGATATGTGATTAGACTGGATTAGATGATATGTGATTGACTTAGAGTTAACGGTATGGATTGGATTGAATTATTTGATGGAATTGTATCGTACATGATTAGATTGGATTGGATGATTTATGATTGGTCTTTGTCTAAACTGTGCTCTTACTTTAGACTTAGGACACTTTAATTGAGTCCCTCTTATCTTTCTGAATTGAGATATTTGAACCAGCATTACTCTTCCTTGAGGTATGTTTCATTCTGTCATATTACATACTCATACATTCCTTGTACTGACGTCCATTTGGACCTGCATCATTTCATGATGCAGAGACAGGTTTAAGAGATCGTCAATAGGAGCACCATTGAGGATCTGTACACACTCAGCGTATTGGTGAGTCCTCCCCTACATTCGGAGGACACCGCTTATGTTATTCTTGTGTCGAGTTAGCCCTTTTTATTTTGATTTGAGGTAGCCATGAATATGTCATTGGCACCAATTAGATAGTAGTGATAGAGGCTTCATAGACTAGACAATGATGGGTCGATTGAGTATTTCATTGCTTGAATTATTCTTGTCAAACTATTTTAAATAACTAATATTGGAGTTCATTGGTCGGCCCATGGCCTTTATCCTTTGAGTTAGATTGATGATTTGAGTTGCCCGCTAAATATTCTCTTTATTTTAAGTCTTCCGCTGATTGGATGTATGAACGGACGTGTGATCAGGCTATGTGGTTCGCTTGGGAGCCAGAAATAGTTCCTGAGTGCCGATCACGTCTAGGGTACCCTCTTGGGGCGTGATATTTATGTCCAACTAGGTCTTTTTCATCTATTATCCTAATTTTTATTATGTTGATGTTGTGGAGTCAATAAAGTGATGTGCTACATGTTGGTGTGAGTTGATTGAGATGAGAGGTTGAACATATTTCGTTGATCTTTCTTAACTATGTTGACTATGCTAAATATGTTAATTTTCTTAAATATGTTGCTCACTTTAAATTGTTGATTTAGAATCTTGGAGCTGTGATGAGTCCCAAAGAATTGTTAAATGAATAGAGGAACAATTGGATAGGTTTGTATATTGTTATAAATGCATATTCAACTACTCTTGAAAGATACGATTGAGATTGATCGAATAGTATGATTGGAAGAGGTTTGATTGTGATAGAATTGATGATTTGACAAGGTTCCAAATGAGACTTGTTGATATGATTTGATTGAGTTGATTAGATGGAGTTTTATGAGCATTGAATCTTGGGAGGAGTATCGAGCACCGAATTGGGTAAGAGTAAGTAATAACTCGAATCCAATAATTACGTCGCCAAACGTAGGAAGGGATTGAACTGTTAAAGTCAGATGCTTCCCCAAAAATTATTGTCCTGACATGATAGGATTTGGTTGGATTGGATCCATGATTGGTTGATTCGTTCATACCCTGGCAAGGTATGAACGGATGCGGCAACAACGTCGGTTTGTTGTACTGTCACTGGCTCATAAGTGATGGTTGTCGGATAAGAGAAACTCCCATATAGGTCTTGATAGTATTCTGAGTTGGATTGGGTTGAATGGTATGTGATTGGTCCCGTCTAAACCATATTCATGTTTAGGCTTAGGACACTTGATTAAGTTGTTCTTCTTTCTGAGTTGAGATTCCGAGTTGGTTTGATTCTCTCTGATGTTGTTTCATTCGGCCATTTTACATACTCGTACATTCCAAGTACTGACGTCATTTGACCTGCATCGTTTCATGATGCAGAGACAGGTACTCGAAATCATCAACCGGCGCACTGTTGAAGATCCACTTACTTCCAGCTAGTTGGTGAGTCCTCCCAATTTCCGGAGGATACCGAGACTTATCTTGTAGCTTTGATTTGTTTCCCTTATTTTGACTTTTGGTAGCCATGGACTTGTCATTGGCACCTCCTAGATTGTTGATAGAGGCTTCGTAGACTAGAATGTGGTAATGTTGATTTGTTCTTTTTGACTAGTTTTATTCTAGCTGATTATTGATTTGATAGTTGTTTGGCCTTTGGCCCTGGATTATGGATAGTAGTCCTATAATAGAGTCTTCCACCGATAGAATGTGAATGAATGAAAGTGTGACTGGACCAGGTGGTTCGCTTGAAGGCCAAAAATGGCTTTCGAGTGCCGGCCACGTCTAGGGTACCCTCTCGGGGCGTGACATTTATGATAAGCACAAATCAAGTGTTTTGAGATCTTTGGTTAAATAGGATAAACATGTTCTTTTTGATGTACCTTTTTTAACTGTTGTTGGAGTTTGATAATAAGACAAGATGTATTTGTTTTCTTCATATAGGTCCATTCCATTAAAAGCTGGCTGAATGGAGAAATATCATCAAGATGTTTTCACCCTTGGAGAGATGGATCAAAATGTTATTCATGGTTCTGAACAAGTTGACCTAAATAATATGAATAGAGAGCCAAATGTTTTGAAAGTTTCTACTTCCCCTGACATCATGGAGACTCTAGCTCAAAAACCTATAGAGGTTACTCATGCACCAGGGGAACAAGGAAATCAGATAGGAGCGGGTGAGGAGAATCATGGTGAAAATGCTCATAATCAGTTGGTGATTTATGATCCTGCTGTCGCCATTGTTGCTGCTCCTATTGCTGCTGAGGTTAAACCTCTCCGTGCTCGGAAAATTCTCTTGCCAAAATTATGCATCTCAGGCTTTTCTAGCTGGAGGAGTCTTTTTTGTGCAGTGTGATAAATATTTCAAATCGCGGTACATACATACGAAGGAGAAGTACGAAGAAATAAGGGAACACATCTTGGAACAGCCGTTCTATTGTGAAATAACTCTTGAGTATAAATCATGTAAAAAACAACCAGACCTAACTCAAAATGGAATCAAGTTGTGGTCAATTGATAAGTTTAACATTCCTTGGCCTCCTGCAGGATGGGAACATCTATTAAGACTCAGAAAAGAAGGAGGCACCAAGTTTGCTGATGTGTATGACTTACATTTTTTCACTAGTCATTTTACGGCAATTGTTGATGTTTTACGTTTTAGCTGGCCTCCTTGGCACTAATGTGCAAATTAAATATCATGGTTCTTTAAATATTTTCTTCTCATGTTTTACAGGTATTATGATTCGCCATCTGGGATGAAACTTCATTCCAAAATTGAAGTTGAAAAGCATGTTCATTTTTTTAAAGTTGAGCAGGCAATGTGTTTCTTTTTGTAATGCTTTCTTGGATTGGTCTAAATTGTGTGGCACAAGGTGCAAAGCTGGACATGTTTTCATTTAAGACCTCAGAACCGCTACAAAAAGAATATGTTGAGAAGCGTATTCCAACCCCTTCAGATGATATAAATCGTGTTTATGATGGTATGGATGTGTTTTAGACTTGCCTAAATTAGAAGTTAGATCTTGCATTGTGATTACGTTTACATGCGACATTCCTGAATGTAAGGAAATTATCGTAGCATTCAAGTCTTACTCATTATTTGGGTTTTATTCAACTGAATGCTAATAAGATTTTATACTTGGGAAATGCAGAAAGTTCATAGCTAAAATCTGTCTGAAAGAAAGGTAAAATAAGAAATATTTATCATTTAGGATGCTACTTTGTACTCCCCCTCTAAATGTGTTACGTGGATCATTTTTCTGTCTCTAATGAATCAACATTCACAAGTGAATGCTTCTAAGATACCAAATGCTTGCTGGAATTGTGTGATCAGGAATATGTCTAAAGGTATTTAATATACCTGGACATCCTAAATAATAGAATATGTGAACTCTTCCTGCGGAATTAATCGAGGTGTGCACAAGTTGGCTTGGACACCACGGTTTTTAAAAAACAGAATATGTGAACTCTTTTGTCAGAATGTTATTATGGGAAACTTATCTTATGGGTAATAATATACCTAAAATCTTAGAAGGATACCTCACTATTGGTTCACTCCTTACTGCACTTAGACTCTACACCTACTAATATAAGTTGATTCAACTATTTTACTCTATTTAGTCTATGATGCATCCCAACTAGCTATCACCTCTTGGGCTGTAGATAATAATTTTAAGATCAAATTTGGTTCTGTTGGACATACCTACTGGCGTATACTAAATATCTAGATGGAAAACCTTTTGATAAGTTTTGATTATCATAATCTATGTCATAATGTCTTTGATCCTTATCAACTAATAGCCTTTACGGGTCTGATTACTAAATTTGTTATCCAGCTGCTTGAGCTTCTTGTTAGATTATCAACTAATAGCTTCATGCATTTAGCCTCAAAATTTGTACTCACACTAACAAAAGCATATCTGTTGTTATGATAGTTAATCCTACCTCATGGGCTCGTCCGAATGGGAATACAAGTTTGCATAGTGGACCAGTGCTATTTGCACCTACTGTTGCAGCCCCGCTACATGTAACAGATGGTAACTCCGGAGAAACCTAGACTGATAGGCGAGAATGATGCATTTATCAAGTGAAAGTTTGAAAACTTCCATCTTATTTGTATTGGGGCTTATGATCTTGTCAAGTGTTCTCTCTTTTATCTGAGTTCATATGTGGGATGCACAAAGCAAAAAGAATATTTTTTGATGACTATATGTTGAATTTCTAGTTTTTGATGCTTTAGTTATGAGCAGAATATAGATAATCTAAAAACATATTTTTTGTGTTCATGTTTAGTTGAAAATGTTGATCAAAGATAGAAAGAATGTTTTTTGGTTCAAAATATAGTATCTTTTTCATAGTAATTATGGCTCTCTTTGCACCACTTGCATCCATTGTGTGACTTTCATACTCAATAACCCTCGACACAACTTTCTCCTCTTTCTTTTTTTGATTTTTAAACATTCACCTATGCATTTTTTGGGTAAAATCTTACCCACATCTATGTCCACACCAAGCAAAAGCCTGCATCGCAGACTTCTTTCAGTTAACTATAGTTTACTTGCATCTGGTGTTCACACCGTAGCATTTACAATTTGTATATTTCATCTTGCAAGCTACATATAGCACAAGATTCCAATTTCTAGTAGGTATAAATACACATCCAGAAATACTAAGTAGGGTAGTGGGGTGTTTTAAAAAGCTCAAAAATTGCATCATCTGGACTCTTTCTTCATTTTCCATCTTTTCAAGAATTATCCTCGTTTTTTTTTACAATTCTGATAGCATTTCTGAAAATGTTAATGTCTAGGTCATCTTTATACAATCAGAATGAATGTCACGACCTAAAAACTGAGATCATGATGGAATACATACCAAACTCCATTCCGATGTGTAAGTCTAAAAGTAAAACCATACGAGACTTTCAAAGGAAAGTCAGGCCACAAATAGATGCAATAAAAGGACAATAATGAAATTATCCCAAAACCTTGTATCATAAGTTTAAGAGCATCTAAATAAAAATCCGAGTCTGAATACACAGTATAAGTCTCCGAATATAGTAAAGACTATAAATGAAAGATGAACTAGCAGCGATCCCGATCGCAAAATCTCACCACTGATCCGATGATGATGTATCCTCTAGAAATCAACTACCGCGCTGGACACCCTGGCTAAAATCTGCATCAAAAGGGACACAAAAATAGGGGTAAGTACAATCCACATGTACTCATCCACTCATGACAGTATTCCCTCTGCACACAATCTCACCTGTGGTCTTTCCATCAGCTGGCACTTTTCCATGGTCTCAGGGTCTTTAACATCAACTTTTTCAATACCCCTTGTCTTGCTTTAAGCGCAGTTCTTTCCTCAAGAGGCAAAGAATCCCACTCGGGCTTCCACACGCAATACGTAGCACCACTGTAAGTCTCTGTTAGTCCATATCCATGGGATACTCCGAATCCAATTTGCTCGATTTTGGAAAGTATTTGTGGAGGCGGTGGAGCTCCCGCCTGTCATTATTTCAACCTTATGCGGAAGTGGCTTCAATTCATTTAATGGAAAGTTTTCCATCATATTAAAGACAGTTGGTACTGCACTCATATGTGTGACCTTGTGGAGTGAAATACTTTCAGATATATGTTTTGCAGTGACATGTCTATGGCAAACATTTGTTCCACCAACCGCAGTCATTCCCCAAATCATACACCATCCATTGCAGTGAAACATTGGAAGTGTCCAAAGGTACGTTGGCATCAAACCCATGCCATAGGCGAGAAAACTAGCAATAGCATTGAGATATGCACCTGTATGATTGTACGCAACTCCTTTGGGTGAAGATGTTGTGCCAGAAGTATAGTTAATACTAATAGGATCCATTTCAGTCTTTGGCCACCTTATTGTAAAATTGCTACTCCCACTTGACAAAAGATTTTCATGTTTGTGATTGTTCAATATCGCATCAAGTACATGCGGAGATGAATTCTTAGATTCAGGGATTAACACAAGAATTGGGGGTTTATTAATTGTTTTGTCTTTTGAAAGAAGATTGAGTGATCCTTCAGCAATTTGGAGCAATTGTTGATCAACAAATATTATCTTGGTTTCTGAATGTTTGAGCAAGTCAGCCACCATGGATGAATCAAGATGAGTATTTAACGTACAAAGAACTGCTCCAGCCATTGGTACTGCAAAATGCAGCTCTTTCATTGCTGGTACGTTCGGAGCCAGAGTTGCAACCTTCAAAAATTAATGTTCAAATCTATATTACTATCAATAAATCAAAAAGCATCTAAAAATATACATTATTAAGGTATATTACCACATCTCCTCGAGAAATCCCTAGCTGAACCAAAGAAGAAGTAAGTTTTAGACACCTAGAGTGTGTCTGTTCCCAAGTATACTTCACAGAAGAGCCAAACACAACGGAAGTTGTATCGCAAAAAACAATTGTTGCTCTCTCTTAAAAACTTATAGGTGTCAATGGAACATAATTTGCGGGACTTTTTATTGTTAGGGGAGGAATCACCACAATTAAAATTTGATATGATAATAAATAATAAAAATAAATTCAACACGAAAATTTTATGTGAAAACCCCTCAAACAGATAGAGGGAAAAAATCATGGGGTAGAAGGATTTTACAATGATAATATGGGAGTACGCTACTCTCAAATACAAGAAGAAAACAACAAAAAAAACTTCTCTCTTGTAAAAGGAATAACTCACTAAAGAGGACACTCAAGACAACAATATTTATCTTAGTGTATAACTCTCTTTGTGTTCTTACTCTTTTGGATTGTATTTTTGTGCGATGATCTAAATGTGGGAAAAAGACCCTCTATTTATAGGAAACTGGAAATGCGTAAAATAAGCATTTTCGTGTAAAATAAGCATTTTCTTGTCAAAAATTGTTAAAGGAGGCAACAACTTTTTAAAACGCGTAAAATACGTGTTTTCTTCTTGAACGATGCATGTGCACCTCCCTTTTTGACTTTCTTGCATTCTCCCACTTGAAGATTTAATTGAGAATCAATTAAGTCTTCACACAATCCTTTCTACCAATTACTGCAATGTTACATTTTTGCTAGGCCAATAAAAGATCGACACCATATAAACTTGTTACTGTTGATCAGTTTCATAAACATATCTGTTAGGTTGTCATTAGTATGAATTTTCTAAATATCCACACTCTCTTCTTCTACCTTCTCACGAATAAAGTGATACTGAACTCGTATGTGTTTTGTCCTTGAATGAAATGCTAGATTCTTTGCAAGATGCAAAGCGCTCTGACTGTCACAAAATAGAGCAACCTTCTCTTATTTGTGTCTGAGCTCCTTCAGTAACATCTGCATCCATATTGCCTCTTTGCTAGCTTGTGTAGCTACTACATATTTTGCTTTCGTCGTAGATATAGCCATGATAGACTGCAATTTTGAAATCCAGCTTACAGCTCCTCCAATAAGAGTAAACACATAACCTGTGGTGGACTTGTTTTTATCAAGATCACTGCATAATCTGAATCAACATAACCTTTAACAGTAAAGTTTGATCATCCATAACAAATTGCAATATCTAAGTTACCTTTGATATATCTCAGGATCCTCTTAACTGTATTTCAATGCTCTCTACCGGGATTAGCCATGTATTGACTAACCACTCCCATTGCTTGTGCAATGTCAGGTCTTGTACATACCATGGTGAACATTAAACTTTCCACTGCTGATACATACGGTACTCAAGACATCTCCATACTCTCTGCTTTATTGCTAGGACTCATACTTGAGGATAGCTTGAAATTAATAAGAAGTGGGGTAGAAATTGACTTACAGTCTTGCATCTTGAAGCGTCGTAAGATTTTCTTCAAGTAGCTCTCTTGAGAAAGCCAAATCTTCCTATTATTTCTGTCTCGGTGAATATGCATTCCTAGAATCTTGTTTGCTGGTCTCAAGTCCTTTATTTCAAACTCCCTAGCCAACTGTGCCTTTAAATTTGTGAGACAATCTATGTTGGGGCCTACTACCAATATGTAATCAACATACAACAGCAAAATAATAAAATCGTCATCACCAAATCTCTTGTAATAAACACAAGGATCTAAACTATGTTTGTTTTATCCAAGGCTTATAATAAAGGAATCAAATCTCTTATACCAACACTTCGGTGCCTATTTGAGACCGTATAGAGATTTGTTCAACCTGCAAACCAAGTTCTCTTTTTCCTGTTCTTCAAAACCTTCTAGTTGGAGCATGTAAAATTCTTCTTCAAGCTCTCCATGAAGAAATGCAGTTTTAACATCTAACTACTTCAAGTACAAGTCTAATGTAGCACATATTGCCAGGATCACTCGAATTTTTATGAGTCGAACCATCAGAGAAAATATCTCATTGAAGTCTATACCTTCTTTATGAGCGAATTATTTTACCACTAATCTTGCACGATACTTCTCCACTTGATCATTACCATTGTGTTTGATCTTGTAGAACCATTTGTTTCCAATGGCCTTCCTTCCTTGTGGTAATTGAACAAGATCCCATATTTATTTTTATGAAGAGCTTCAATTTTTTCTCGCATTGCTGCCATCCACAGAGATGATTCTTGGCCTTTCATAGCCTCGTAAAAAGTTGAAGGCTCTCCAACCTCTGTTAATAGACAATATGCAACATTGCCCTTCATAGAATAATCTGAGTGCCAAGATGGTTATCTTCTCTCCCTAGTTGACCGTCGAACTTGTGGAGTTTCGATTTTAGCTTGCTCGTGTTCTTCGTGCTCTGATGCTGCTTCAGAAGAAACTAGAACTTCTTCTATTTCTTTAATTTCAACTGTAGTAGTCTCTGATTTTTCTTTCAAAGTGCTACCTTCTTTTGCTTGTATCTTATTTTCAACAAATACAACATCCCTGTTGATTACCACCTTGCGGGCAGTGGGATCCCTCAAGCGATACTGTCACGCCCCGAGAGGGTACCTAGACGTGGCCGGCACTCAAAAACCATTGATGGCCTTCAAGCGAACCACTTGGTCCAATCACACTCTCATTCAGTCACATTCTATCAGCGGAAGACTCAACTCACAAGGATTCTATTCATAAATAAGGTCAAAGGCCAACCACATATCCAATTTAACAACTAGTAAGAATGAAACTAGTCAAAACGAACAAATCAACATCATCCACACTCTAGTCTATGAAGCTTCTATCAACAATCTAAGAGGTGCCAAGTTCATGGCTACCACAAATCAAAATAAAGGAAAACAAACTCAAAGTTGAAAAGATAAATGCGGTATCCTCCGAAAACAGGGAGGACTCACCAACTAGCTGAAAGTAAATAGATCTTCAACGGTGCGCATGTTAATGATCTTTAATACCTGTCTCTGCATCATGAAACGATGCAGGCCAAATGACGTCAGTACGTGGAATGTACGAGTATGTAAAATGGCAGAATAAAACATGCATCAGGGTAGGATCAAATCAACTCAGGATCTCAACTCCAAAGAAGGAACAACTAAATCAAAATGTCATAGGTTTAAACAAGAATATGATTTAGACAAGACCAATCATATACTACTCAATCCAATCCATTCCAATCTGACTCAAAGTACTATCAAGACTTATATGGGAGTTTCTCTTATCCGACAACTATCACTTATTAATCAGTGATAGTACAACAAGCCGACGTTGTTGTTGATACCCAATTTTGACCACCCATAACTACTTTTCGGATTGCTATCTTAATAAATAGGCATTTTTCAAAATTATTTCTTTATTAATCAAATAAGTTTATATTTAGTTTAATAAATAAATCGTATATTTTGATATTCATAATTTATAATATTTTTGCTATTTATTAATATTATTATTATTATCTTTATTATTTTTATAATAAGCTTAATACGTTCAAATATTCTTACGTATCTATTTAGTATATATATGTGTATTTTTTTTATATAAAAAATATTTTTTAACTAAGTTTATTTTATAATTTACTTATTCATATTAACATGCATATATTATATATCTATTTTAATACGTCTTGTATACATGTGCATATAAAGTTATTACTTAATTAAGTTTATTATATATTTTAGTTAACTATATTAATTATGCATCTATTTTAGTATATATTATATACATATGTACGTCATATATATATATATATATATATATATATATATATATATATATATATATATATATATATATATTTACGTAGCATATAGATAAGTAGTTACTTTATGTATAAAGATACTACTACTTGAATAGAATTTATGATTTTACTTATTCAATATATATATACATTATGATTATTAATTAGGTAGCAATCTATTCAATTTTTCTCCATTTTATTTTAAGCATAATCCTTTTATTTCAGTTCATTTTAGCCTAAATTAAATTCAATATGACCCAAATTCAAATCTTAAATTCGTCCTTCAATCACACCCATCTATCTCATCTTTATCAAATACCAAGATTCAATCTCAACCGCTCATCAAATTGATGAATGGCTAAGATTACAACTCCTATTTTCTAATTACCTACACTTGAACTCTAAGGAGATTTTGGCCATTTTGTTTTTGGACTCTCTCTCTCTACTCTTCATCTTCTCCAAAGAGAAGAGAAGACAATAACGCCACCCTCACCCCAACTCGACGCCACCTGGAGCATCAATCAGTGAGCAGACCAACAGCAGCCATGAACCACCTGCAACCTGCATCATCTCCAACCAGCGAGCTGCTGTCCAGCGCCGCTCCAGCTCCACGACGCAACAACTAGTGAGCCAGCAACAACAACGAACGACACCAACAGCAGCTCGCAACTCTTTCTCCACGCAGCATCCACAGCGACGTTGTCACGCCCCGGGAGGGTACCCTAGGCGTGGCTGGAACTCGAAGGCCACTTCTGACCTCCGAGTGAACCACCTGGTCCAGTCACATGTTCATTCAATCACATTCTCTTAGCGGAAAACTCAATTAAGGGTATACTGTTCATAAGTTAGGGCCAAAGGCCAAACAATCATCAACTCAACAAGAAATTTTAAAAAGGGCTACTCAAAAGAACAATTCAATATTTCTACACTCCGGTCTATGAAGCCTCTATCTACAATTTGGAAGGTGCCCATGACAAGCCCATGGCTACCAACAATCAAAATAAAACAAGTAACATCAGAACTATACAAGAAGAGCTCAACATCCTTCGGAACTAGAAGGACTCACCGCTAACTGGGAGGGGGTGAGGATCTTCAACGAAGCACCGGTTAGTGATCTCTGGTACCTATCTCTGCATCATGAAATGATGCAGGCCAATTGACGTCAGTACATGGAATGTACTGGTATGTAAAATAGCCTAATGAAATAACATAAAGGAAACATCAAACCCACTCGGAACTCAACTCAAGAGAAATAACAACTCAATC
Organism: Solanum dulcamara; assembly: GCF_947179165.1. Classification (NCBI taxonomy): domain Eukaryota; kingdom Viridiplantae; phylum Streptophyta; class Magnoliopsida; order Solanales; family Solanaceae; genus Solanum; species Solanum dulcamara. Next base: position 14,873,926 of record NC_077242.1, read on the forward strand.
AAGTTTCCTAGATCTAAACAAGAATACGGTTTAGACGGGACCAATCACATATCATTCAACTCAATTCGACTCAGAGTACTATCAAGACCTATGTGGGAGTTTCTCTTATCCGATAATCATCACTTATGAGCCAGTGACAGTACAACAAGCCGACGTTGTTGCCGCGTCCGTTCAAGCTTTGCTAGGGCATGAACGAGTCAACCAATCATGGATCCTATCCAACCAAGTCCTATAATGTCATGAAAAACATTTGGGGAAACATCCGACTTTAACGGTTCAATACCCTCCTACGTTTGGCGACGTAGTTATTGGGTTCGAGTATGGACTTTACTCTTACCCAATTTGGTGCTCGATACTTCTCCCAAGACTCAATGCTCATAAAAATCCATCCAATCGACTCAATCAAATCATAATGACAAGTCTCATTTAAACCTTGTCAACTCATCCACTCTAGCTCAATTAATCATCTCTAAATCACATCTTTCAAGAGAAATTTAAAGGCACATTTATAGCAACATGTAAACATAACCAATCATTTCCTCTATCCATTTAATCAATCTTTGAATCTCATCACAATTCCAAGGCTTTAAATCTACAATTCAACATAAGCATCATTTTTAAGAAAATAGCATCCTTTATCATAATCCACATAGCTAAGAAAATCAATAAAACATATTTACCAACTCATATTCATCAACTCATACTCACACAAAGACTCTTTTTGGAAGTTCTTGACTAAACCTCATCAACATAGCAAAAATTACTCTAATAGACAACAAAACTCATTTGAACACAACCCTAGCAAGAAACTCCATTTCTATGGGCATTTATCCTCAAAGAAGGTATAGGGAACATGGATGGACTCAACCCATGTTTTAGATAGCCTTACATACCATAGAATAGACTCTTGAAGAAACCTTGTTGTTGGGTCTTCAATGGAAAGCTTGAAGTCTTGAAGCTCTTGGAACAATCTCTTGTTGGAAATGGAGAAGAAGAAGAAGATAAAGAGGAGAGAGTTTTCTAGGGCTTTTCTAGAGAGAGAGTGGGGGCTGAAAAATGTGTCTCCAAATGCTCAAGGAGGATACATATATAATTTGGGACAATTCCAAATTACCCCTTCTCAAAAGTTCTGAAAAATAGGCAAAAATGCACCTGGCGCGATAGTGGCGCGTCGCGCCATTGCAGCGCCAGGCCGATTATGCCTAAAACTTGCACACCTCGTAGTGGCGCGCCGCGCCAGAGACCAAACTACTGAGCCATGTTTCTGGCGCGATAGTGGCGCATCGCGTCCTTACAGCGCCAAGGTCATTGTTCCTGGGTTCTGGAAATTAGGCTTGAAAAACCCTGCACAACTTTTAGTGGCGCATCGCACAAAGGACCAAACTACTGAGGCATGTTCCTAGCGCGATAGTGGCGCGTCGCGCCCTTACAGCGCCAAGACCATTTCCCCAGCAGTTGCAACCCAGGCCCAAAATGAACTTTCTGTCGTGCTAGTTCATCTTAGGATCGTTATATCTTTTGACTCCAAACTCCAAAATGTACATTCTTGGTGGCGTTGGAAAGAAGACTCGACGACCTTTAATTTGATAGGTCGTGGTCCACCCAAATTGTCGTCTTTCAAAAGATAAGGTCATTAGAAGTCGATTCCTTATATGAACTCATCCCAACACTTAGCCACGACGAATCTCTTAGATTTAATTTGGTCCTAGGGGGCCCTTGTGACCCCACATCGCCTCCAACATCCTTAAATTTCTCGAGGACTCATTCTAGCTTATGCGTACGCCCCTCAATACTCAGGTTCGACCCTACCCGTATACAAGAAGGGTCCGAATCTTAGAGAAAATATTTGAGGGGTGTTATAGAACGGATTCGGGGTACAAATCGCAATCAGAATTCAGTCAATCAACCAATCAATTTCTCAAACAAATTACCAATCAAACTCATAATGCACAAATGAATTCAAGTCAAGGAAATGGACATTACTTTCAACATTCTCCTCGGTAGGCATGAATAGATATGGATATTTAGATTTCATGGATTTCTCCGCTTCCCATGTGGCTTTCTCAACAAATTGGTTCCTCCACAGGACTTTGACTGAGGCGACCTCTTTGTTCCTCAATTTGCGAATTTGGCGATCAAGAATTTGGACCGGAACCTCTTCATAAGATAATCTATCCTTAATTCCAACGCTATCAATGGGGACTACCAACGAGGGATCGCCCAAGCACTTTTTCAATATCGAAACGTGGAACACCGGATGAATAGAGGCTAGCTCTGAGGGTAACTCTAACTCATAGGCAGCACTCCCAATCCGCCTCAAAATATGGTAAGGACCAATATATCGAGGACTGAGCTTCCCTTTCTTTCCAAACCTCATAACACCCTTCATGGGTGACACTTTCAAATACACCCAATCACCCACCTCAAACTCTAAGTCTCTTCTCCTCACGTCGGTGTAAGATTTTTAGCGGTTTTGGGCTGTCTTTAGCCTATCTTGGATAACTCCCACCTTCTCCATGGCTTGGTGAACAAAGTCAGGCCCAATCAACTCAACCTCACCAACTTCAAACCACCCAATGGGCGATCTACAGCTCCTCCCATACAAGGCTTCATAAGGAGCCATTTGAATGCTTGCATGATAACTATTATTATATGCAAACTCTATGAGAGGTAAGTGATCATCCCAATTTCCCTTGAAGTCAAGCACATATGCCCTTAACATATCTTCCAATGTCTGGATGGTGCGCTTTGCTTGGCCATCTGTCTGGGGATGAAAGGTCGTACTCAAGTTCACCTTCGAACCTAATCCCTTTTGAAAGGATTTCCAAAATTGGGAAGTGAATTGGGCTCCTCTGTCTGAGATGATAGACAAAGGGACCCCATGCAATCTGACGATTTCCTGTATGTACAACTTTGCATAATATTCTGCTGTGTCAGTAGTCTTAACCGCCAAGAAGTGAGCTAATTTCGTCATTCTATCTACAATCACCCAAATAGAATCGTGTTGCTTTCGGTACCTCGGCAAGTCTGTAATAAAGTCCATGTTGATCATCTCCCATTTTCATTCTAGAATTTCTATGTTTTGGGCTAAACCGCATGGCCTTTGATGCTCAACCTTCACCTATTGGCAATTCGGGCACTTGGAAACAAATTCCACAATATCCCTCTTCATCTCACTCCACCAATAGATTTCCCTCAAGTCATGATACATTTTCGTGGAGCCTGGATGAATAGAGTATCTGGAACTATGCGCTTTGGCCATAATCCTCTCTCAAACATCATCGACATCAGGTACACACAATCTACTTTGGTACCTTAACACACCATCTCCCCCTTTGGTGAAAACTATCACCCCTTGTTTGTGAACAACTACCTTCAATCGGAGGAGGACGGGATCCTGATCTTGTTTCTCCTTTACCTCTGCTACAAGTGAGGACGTAGCCCCATCTCGAATGTTTACTCCACCTTCATTATTCTCTTTGAATCGAACTCCCAATCGGGCTAATCTATGTACCTCCTACGCCAATTCCCTCCTTCCCTTCTCCACATGGGCAGTGCTACCCATAGACAACCTGCTAAGAGCATCAGCAACAATATTAGCTTTACCTGGATGGTAGAGGATGCTCATATCGTAGTCTTTGAGTAGCTTGAGCCATCTCCTTTGCCTTAGCTTGAGTTTCTTCTGGCTGAAGACATATTGTAAGCTTTTGTGATCGGTGAATACGTTAACATGCACTCCATACAAGTAGTGGCGCCAGATTTTAAGCGCGAATACCACAGCCGCCAGGTCAAGGTCATGAGTTGGATAATTCCTCTCATGAACCTTAAGCTGTCTCGAAGCATAGGCTATCACCTTCCCCCTTTGCATCAACACACAACCCAAACTAATTTTGGATGCATCACAGTAGACCACAAAGCCCTCTGTTCCATAGGGCAAGGTCAGGACAGGAGCAGTGGTTAGCTTGGCCTTCAGTTTCTGGAAACTCTCCTCACAAGCATCGGACCATTGGAACTTAGCCTTCTTTTGATTCAGCTTAGTCAGTGGTGACGATATGGATAAGAATCCCTCTAAAAAACTTCGATAGTAGCCGGCCAAACCCAAAAAGCTTCTTATCTCTGTCGGGGATGTGGGTCTGGGCCAATTCTTCACAGCTTCAATCTTCTGGGCGTCAACCTGAATATCGTCTCCAGATACAATGTGGACTAAGAAGGCCACTGATGCAAGCTAAAATTCACATTTGGAGAACTTTGCATATAATACCTGGTCTCTCAAGGTTTGTAAAATGACTCTAAGATGATAGGCGTGCTCCTCTTCATTCTTGGAGTAGACCAGAATATCATCTATGAATACAATCACAAACATATCAAGATATGGTTTAAACACCCAGTTCATGAGATCCATGAAAGCTGCGGGGGCATTTGTCAACCCAAAGGACATGACCAAAAATTCAAAGTGGCCATAACGAGTCTAAAAATCGGTCTTCGAAATATCACATTCCCTCACTTTTAACTGATGGTAGCCGGATCTTAAGTCTATCTTTGAGAAACATGTGGCACCCTGAAGTTGATCAAATAAATCATCTATTCTAGGGAGAGGGTATTTGTTCTTTACGGTGACCTTATTCAGATACCTGTAGTCAATACACATTCTAAGGGACCCATTCTTCTTTCGCACGAATAGGACCGGAGCACCCCATGGTGAGACACTCGGCCTAATGAATCTTTTATCTAACAAGTCCTTCAACTGTTCTTTCAACTCCTTCAACTCGGCTAGAGCCATTCTATATGGAGGGATTGAGATAGGCTGGGTGTCAGGAAGAACATCAATCTCGAAGTCGATCTCCCTATCAAGAGGGACTCTAGGCAGATCCTCGGGAAAGACGTCGGGAAACTCATTGACAATCGGGACTGACTCGAGAGATGGAGACTCAATATTGCCATCTTTCACTCGGACAATGTGATAGATACACCCTTTTGAGATTAGCTTCCTGGCCCTAAGGTAAGAAATAAACTTACCCTTAGGTATAACAGGACTACCCCTCCACTCTATGACAGCTTCGTTTGGGAATTTGAATTTGACATCCTGAGTTCTACAATCAATAGAGGCATAACAGACATAAAGCTAGTCCATGCCAAGGATCACATTAAAATCAACCATGTACAACTCAACTAGGTCAGCCAAGGTATCCCTATGATAAATTGACATAGTGCAATCTCTATAGACTCTCTCAGCTAAGACAGAATCACCAACTGGAGTATCTACACTGAAAGGCTCAAGAAGGCATTCAGGAATTTTATTACATTTACTAGACACGTAAGGAGTTACAAAGGATAGGGTGGCACTCGAATCCATCAATACATAACAATCAAGAGAAGAGACTCGAATCATACCCGTCACGACGTTTGGAGAGTTCTCTTGATCTAGGTGACTACCTATGGCATATAAACGGTTCGTACCTCCCCTAGTGCCTGAAGTAGTGCCCCTCTGCTCACCCCTAGTCGGTGGTGCGGTAGTAGAGAACCGGGCCCTGTCTCCCCATGCTGGACACTCTCTCTGGAAATGGTTCATTTGGCCGCATTTAAAACAACCAGCCCTCCCCGCTCTGCACTCTCCCAAATAGAGTTTACCACACTTGACGCATGGTGGCTTCCCTTGCGAACCTTGACCCACGCTAGCTTGTGATTGAGAACCCTGGGGTCTGAAATTTTGGCGACTCTGTCCTTGCCAGTCATACCTGTTCTGCGGCATAGGTGCACTTGCAGTAAATAAGGCATAATTGGGAGGCCTCTTCTGGAAGAAGGACCTGTTGCCCTTGTTTTGCCTCTGCTCATTCTCATGCCCAACTGATCTTGCCTTTTTGCTCAGATGCTCCTCTCTGTCCTTTTTCTTCTCATCCTCCACCTGTTGAGCATACACCATTAGTCTAGAAATATCCATATCGGAGATTAGCAATGCTGCTTTACACTCCTTCTTCACATGCCTCCCTAACCCGGAGACGAACTTCCTCATCTTTAACTTCATATCTGGGATCATTTCTGGAGAATACCTGGACAGCTGGATAAACTTCAGGCCATACTCCTTAATAGTCATGCCTTCTTGTTTCAGATTTACAGATTCCTCCACTTTTTCTTCCCTCAATTCTCGGGGAAAGAAGTGGTCAAGAAAGGCTCCCTCAAATTCATCCTACCTAGCAGGTTCACCATCCTCACCCCTACCTTTCTCCCATTCGTTATACCAGATGTTTGCCACATCCTTGAGTTGATAAGACACCAACTCAACCCCCTCAATTTCCGTAGCATGCATAGCTTTCAAAATTTTCCATATCTCATCAATAAAATTTTGGGGGTCCTCATCAACCTTCGAACCCGTGAATGCTGGCGGATTTATTCTCAGAAAGTCTCAAATTCTGGCGGCAACAAACGGTTCTTGGGGACTAGATCTAAGAGAGGCGAACTCTGGTTACCATTTCGGGCAGCCACTAATTGAGTGAGCATTGCAATTGCCCCTCGAAATTCTACCTCTAATGTGGTTGCAGGCGGAGTAGCAGGCATTTGAGGTGCCTTCGCATATCTCGTAGGTCAGACCCTAGCCCTTGCTGGGCGTACCTCTGACTGGGGCATCTCGGCGTTATCAACATTTCTCTGGCTAGCCATACGTTTAGGAGGCATTATCTGTAACGTATAAACGTACGAATTAGAAAGGAGTTTTATAGAGTTTAACTCTATCGCACGAATTCCAGAGTATGAAAGAAGTGAAACAATTCCTAATGTCTTATAGCCTCCTGATTATAAGTGTGGTGCACAATACACCCATAAGCAAGACTCTACTAGACACGGCTTCATAGACTCCCTAGGACACTTGAACTTTGTGCTCTGATACCATGTTTGTCACGCTCCGAGAGGGTACCCTAGGCGTGGCCGGCACTGGAAGGCCACTTCTGACCTCCGAGCGAACCACCTGGTCCAGTCACACGTTCATTCAATCACATTCTCTTAGCAAAAAACTCAATTAAGGGTATACTGTTCATAAGTTAGGGCCAAAGGCCAAACAATCATCAACTCAACAAGAAATTTTAAAAAGGGCTACTCAAAAGAACAATCCAACATTTCTACACTCCGGTCTATGAAGCCTCTATCTACAATTTGGAAGATGCCCATGACAAGCCCATAGCTACCAACAATCAAAATAAAACAAGTAACATCAGAACTATACAAAAAGAGCTCAACATCCTTCGGAACTAGGAGGACTCACCGCTAGCTGGGAGGGGGTGGGGATCTTCAACGGAGCACCGGTTAGTGATCTCTGGTACCTATCTCTACATCATGAAATGATACAGGCCAATTGGCGTCAGTACGTGGAATGTGCTGGTATGTAAAATGGCCGAATGAAATGACATAAAGGAAACATCAAACCCACTCAGAACTCAACTCAAGAGAAATAACAACTCAATCAAGTGTCCTAGATCTAAATAAGAATATAGTTTAGACGGGACCAATCACATATCATTCAACTCAATCTGACTCAGAGTACTATCAAGACCTATGTGGGAGTTTCTCTTATCCGATAACCATCACTTATGAGCCAGTGATAGTACAACAAGCCGACGTTGTTGCTGCGTTCGTTCATGCTTTGCTAGGGCATGAACGAGTCAACCAATCATGGATCTAATCCAACCAAGTCCTATAATGTCATGAAAAACATTTGGGGAAATATCTGACTTTAACGGTTTAATCCCCTCCAACGTTTGGTGACGTAGTTATTGGGTTCGAATATGGACTTTACTCTTACCTAATTCGGTGCTCAATACTCCTCCCAAGACTCAATGCTCATAAAACTCCATCCAATCGACTCAATCAAATCATATCGACAAGTCTCATTTAAACCTTGTCAACTCATCCACTCTAGCTCAATTAATCATCTCTAAATCACATCTTTCAAGAGAAATTTAAAGGCACATTTATAGCAACATGTAAACATAACCAATCATTTCCTCTATCCATTTAATCAATCTTTGAATCTCATCACAATTCCAAGGCTTTAAATCTACAATTCAAGATAAGCATCATTTTTAAGAAAATAGCATCTTTTATCATAATCCACATAGCTAAGAAAATCAATAAAACATATTTAACAACTCATCTTCATCAACTCATACTCACACAAAGACTCTTTTTGGAAGTTCTTGACTAAACCTCATCAACATAGCAAAAATTACTCTAATAGACAACAAAACTCATTTGAACACAACCCTAGCAAGAAACTCCATTTCTATGGGCATTTATCCTCAAAGAAGGTATAGGGAACATGGGTGGACTCAACCCATGTTTTAGATAGCCTTACATACCATAGAATAGACTCTTGAAAAAACCTTGTTGTTGGGTCTTCAATGGAAAGCTTGAAGTCTTGAAGCTCTTGGAACAATCTCTTGTTAGAAATGGAGAAGAAGATGAAGAGGAGAGAGTTTCCTAGGGCTTTTCTAGAGAGAGAGTGGAGGCTGAAAAATGTGTCTCCAAATGCTCAAGGAGGATACATATATAATTTGGGACAATTCCAAATTGCCCCTTCTCAAAAGTTCTGAAAAATAAGCAAAAATGCACCTGGCGCGATAATGGCGCGTCGCGCCATTACAGCGCCAGGCTGATTACGCCTAAAACCTGCACACCTCGTAGCGGCGCACCGCGCCAGAGACCAAACTACTGAGCCATGTTTCTGGTGCAATAGTGGCTCATCGCGCCCTTACAGCGCCAAGGCCATTGTTCCTGGGTTCTGGAAATTAGGCTTGAAAAACCCTGCACAACTTTTAGTGGCGCATCGCACAAAGGACCAAACTACTGAGGCATGTTCCTAGCGCGATAGTGGCGCGTCGCGCCCTTATAGCGCCAAGACCATTTCCCCAGCAGTTGCAACCCAGGCCCAAAATGAACTTCCTGCCGTGCTAGTTCGTCTTAGGATCGTTATATCTTTTGACTCCAAACTCCAAAATGTACATTCTTGGTGGCGTTGGAAAGAAGACTCGATGACCTTTAATTTGATAGGTCGTGGTCTACCCAGATTGTCGTCTTTCAAAAGATAAGGTCGTTAGAAGTCGACCCATTATATGAACTCATCCCAAGACTTAGCCACGACGAATCTCTTGGATTTAATTTGGTCCTAGGGGCCCCTTGTGACCCCACATCGCCTCCAACATCCTTAAATTTCTCGGGGACTCATCCTAGCTCTTGCGTACGCCCCTCAATACTCAGGTTCGACCCTACCTGTATACAAGAAGGGTCTGAATCTTAGAGAAAATATTGGAGGGGTGTTACAGACGTCTCCGGCGAGATGCTGTTCGAAGAAGACTGTCTCTCCATCAGAGAGCAATGACGAGGACCAAGCGTCGGCCAACAGTCACAAATGATGAAGAAAATTGACATGATTTGAGGCCGATTCGGTAAGAACATGGGGTTTTTGAGGTCAAAATATTTATGGGTAAGAATGGATCTTTACAAATTCGTCTCTAGTATGGGCTTCCTAACCCTCACTTTTATTTTTTTAAAACTCTTTGATGAATTGACTCTCACACTTGTTTGTTGTTTGGCATGATTCGTATGTGAGTTCTTGGCTTAACATCGATCTTCCGCTTGACTCATTTCGTTGATATTCTATTATCATTTTAGCTCCAAATAATTTTGTTTGAATATGTGTCTTCTCTGTGGATGCTCATATGTCTTTAGCTTTGTTAAAATTATTGGCATCTCGAGTCAATTTGAAGATTAATCATTTTGTATAAGTTTGGTGGCTTCTAATCTGATTGTCCTCCTTAATTAGTCTGAAAAGAATTCTCTCTTTCTAGTTTCGATTTCATTTTCTATGCCGAATGACTTAGTTAATAAAGCTATTTGAATACGATTCGTAACAATATGTTTGTTATTCCTTTGGATTTTAAGCGTTAAGACGGTGTTACGTTCTCCATTTTTTGCAAATTCATCCTGTTTTGATTCTAAAAAAAATGAATGAATACTGCTAGAACTTGGTTATTTTGGGTTGACTTTGATATATAGTTGATTATTTCTCCTTGAATTTACAGCTTGTGTATTTAGCTTTATTATGGTCTAATTTAGTAGTTGGATTTACAAATATTTTCACATCTTTGGTGTTCTCCTATTCTTGTTAATTATTCATTATATTTGGAAATTCAAGCATGATTGACTGATTCGCATCAAAATATTGCTTGCTTTGGATATTACTTCCCTTTTACCAGATTTAGTCTCCTTATCATAATTAATCTTGCCTCCTTTATTAAATTTAGAATGAAGTTAGTAACCCACTCCTTTAAATAAAGTAATTACTCCACTAATTTAAATAAAGTTAGCATCCACTTTCTTTAAACAAGTTTAAAATATTTTTTAATTATTTGGAAGGATGATTACATGTCTACTTAATTAATAGATTTTTATTTTGGCCTTGAGATTGAGTGTTCCTTATTTCCAAGTTACTTGCTGTTGTATATTTGAACAAACTCTTATTTTTGGGTTTACGGTAGTCTCTGTTTATTGTTTAAGTCTTTATTCTTTTAAGAAAATAATTTTTTACATTTATTAATAAGGGCTTTATGGCCACAATTTTAGGACTTTGCTTAGTTGTGTTTCATAACTTTTTGACTTTTGCACCATCTTTTGAATGATTTTAGGAGCAAATCTTGGAAAGTCGATTTATTTGATTTTGTTGACAAAGGTTTTTTTAAAAAAAAGAGGGATTTCCTTTTGAAATTGATGGCTATGTTTATGACTTATTTGAAATTTTTGAATTAAAGTTTTTGGCCGTTTGTCTTTGTTGACTTCATGACATTTTACCCATGGGATTCATCAATATAAAGACACACATAGGAGAGACACAGAAGGAGAAAAAAAAAGGGATGACACACACAAGGACAAAAAAAAAGAGAGACAGACAGAAAGAGAACACAAAAAGAGTAGAGAAAGAAAGGAAAAGAACAAAATATATTTTACTTTATATTTCTTACACTCCTAAAACCAAAACAAAGAAATAAGAAAAATTTCTTACATACTTTATTGTTGTTTTGCTTGTTCTCAACATCACAAGTTAGATTCTATTTGTCTATTCTTCCTAACTAAAGTATCCAGGTTAGTTTCAATCTTTCTTTATATGTTAGTTTATTATTTTAAAATTGTTCTTGCCTTGTTTGTTTACTTTATCGAAGTAAAATCATATGATTATGTTATACCTCTATATTTGTATATTGCTTGTATTTTCTTTATGGTTTAGCAGAATTTGGATTTCAAAGTTCAAGACATGAAGAGTTCATTTGGAACAGGATCCAGATGGTTTTAGTTTCCTGTTTTATTATTTTTATTTTGTATATTATTCTCTCTTGATTATTTTGGAGTGTAATAATAAATTCTGTACATAATAAAAAGGGGAAAATACATGGGGAGGGAATATACTTGCTACTTGCTTATTTTTATTTTTAGTTTATCATAAATTTATGTGTGTTTGTGATACATGTGATTTAGTTATAATACTCATATCCACATACTTAGGTTTATTTATTCACGATATAAATATTATTATTTTTTACAGGATGTTTGCTTCACTCAAAAACAAAATAAAATAAAATAAAATAATCTCATTAGAATAATTACTTTTGATGATATTTCTACATTATAACATGTCTTTTAAACTTAAAATCATGCTTATAGTTCCAAAACAATAACTTTGCCATATTAACTATTTAGACATTATCTGTGTAGGATCTATTAAATAATTTTGAATATGATGGTTTAATAATATTTAGATTTGAATGGCATTTCATATAGACATCATGCCCATAGAATTTTATAATTTTAATATAGCATGTCTATATTTATTTTAATTAATATTTTTAACATACCATTTTGTATAGACATCATGTCCATATGATTTTATAATTTTAATATATCATGTCTATATATATTTTAATTAATATTTCCTAACATATTAATTGTTTAGATATCATGTCCGAAGAATTTATTTAGCATGATAAAAATCATATAGAAATCATATCTATAGGATTAAAAGAGTTTTTGATATTTTATTTAGAAGTCATGCCAATAGGATTTTAATAATTATGTATCATATTATATTGAAATCGTGTCTATAATATTTTAATAAATATTTCAACATATAATGGTATTAAAAACATGCTTACTATTTTTCATAAATTTTTAATATATTGTTAGAAATCATGCTTATAGAAATTTAAGTAAGTTTTCATAATATTATTTATAAAGAGATTTGACATTTTAATAAATTTTCAACACAACATTTAGAAATCATATTTATAGTATTTTAATAAATTTTCAGCATGCTATTAACTAAAAATCATGTTAATAGGATTTTATAAATATTATTAGTTAATAATAAAAAATTATCAAGAATGTCTTTATGTTATCATGTTTGAATTTTTGCATTAAATCTCGTATATCTGATTGTATGCACACACATATAATTATTATAACTTTCACTATTTATCTATGTTTTTAAGCATGTTAAATAATTAATCTAGAGGCTTACTTGAGATTTTATGTGTTAACTGCTCGTCCCATCTGTTTTGTTTGGCGATGTGTCTAATTAGGATGACTATATTTTCTTTAGTCTAAAATCTACCCTAATAGTACGTCCAATGCCTCTTGGATATTAAGTTGAGACGTTAGACATCTTTTAGGACGTTAGATTTTATTATTTCTCTTAGATCGTTTTAGGATTACAACAATAAATAAACTTAGGAGGGGTAGGGGTAGATAGGCCCTTCGGAAATGATGGAAGTCGACCCGAGCAGAAAAATGACAAAAACTATATTTTGTCTTCCAATTAATAAGTCGGCGCTGATCCGAAGAATATGAATATATATAAATATTTTTATCCCATCTATTCTAAAATATTTTCATTGATATATATTTGGGGTAGTTTAAATGTTAAAGACTAAATTGTTTTGTTCTAGGTATCACTAATTTCTATTGTATTTAATCTTTTTTTTAGTTAATAATATTTATTTATCCTGTATTAATTCTAACATTAATTGTTTAGTTTAACCTAATTAAATCCCTTAAAGAAAAACCATTTTTATGATCATTTGTTTAATTTAAATAATTCATTTAATTATCCCTCTTTTATTTAATTATTTTTTTAGCAAGTCTATTTCTCTTATAAATTATCTAAAAATATTTCAAAAATTTATATTTCTTTCAAATTGTTTAATTCTTCGATTATTGTTTAAAACACATTTTTCCAAAATTAGTCAACTAATTTTTAAATCGTTGGACAACCGCATGTTAGCGGCTATTTTAAGTGCTAAAACCTTCTTAAAATAGTAATATGAACCTCGTACCTTTTTCTCTGAATTTTTAAGACTTAAAGTTGTTAGGGTCTTTTAAATTAAGTTTTCTTAATTTCTTTAAAAAATTAAGTGGCGACTCTTCTTTTATTAAAATTGATTTTTTCTCTAAAAAAAAGTTGAAATCGATTTTAAACTCGTCTTTTTCCGACATAACAGTTGCCACGTCCATTCATACCTTGTCAGGGTAGGAATGAATCAACAATCATGGATCCACAATCAATCAAGTCCTATCATGTCAGGACGGTAATTTGGGAAACATCCGGCTTTAATGGTCCAATCCTTTCCTACGTTTGACTTGGGTTTGAGTTATTACTTATTCTTACCCAATTCGGTGCTCGATACTCCTCCCAAGACTCAATGCTCATAAAACTCTACCAAATCAGTTTAATCTAATCATATCAACAAGTCTCATGTGGACCCTTATCAATTTATCAATTTTATCACAATCAAACCTTTCAACAAATCATACTATCCAATTAGTCTCAATCACATCTTTCAAGAGTAGTTAGATATACTTGTATGAAAAGAATAAGTTATGTTCCTATTTAATGTCATTCACATTTCTAGCTATCCCAATTCATGCTTTTCATCAATACATATACATAATCATTTACAATCAATAAATATATGGCTACAGTTTATGAAATATCATATGAAAAGTAATTTGTTCAAGAATTCAAGTCATAAAGATCATCAATCAATTAATAGTATGTAAAGATATTCTAGGGTTTTAGGAAAATTCAAGAAAATATTTATGGAGGGTTCAAGTCTTCCACAATTTCTATCCAACACATCTATGGGGCATATGGAAGAACTCAATCCATATTTTAGGTTAGCCTTACATACCTTAAAATCTCCATAAATCTTGATGAAAAATCTTAACTTGAAGAAGAACAATCAAGAGACCCTTTTTTGAAATTCTTGGATTTATTTTCTTGAAAATCCTATGGTTAGAATTTAAGATTTCTCTTAGCAATTCATAAATAGATGAAGAAGTTTGTTTTGGAAAGATTGAAATCTACGAAGGAATTACCTTGTTGAAGAATCTTGAAAAAGAACCCTAACTTGATGCTTTCTTGAAAATTCTTGAGCGTTGATGTTTAGAAGTGAATGAGAGGGTTTTTAATGAGGAAAACTATTTTCTACAAGTTTAGAGATATTAGAATAACTCCCCAAAGGATTATAGGATAAAAATACCCTACAAAAATAAAGGGGGCGTCGTTCGTCTTAGGCAGTGGAGTCTGTGTCCTCTCCGCGTCGCGGATCCATCGCGGACTTCTGCCAGGATAGAGCGTCTCCAATAAAATGGTCATAACATTTTACTCCAAACTCCAAATGAGGCAAAATTGGTGGCGTTGGAAAGAAGACTCAAAGACCTTTAATTTGATATGTTATGGTACACCCAATTCATTATATATTAGGATATATGGTCATTTAAAGTTGACCCTTATATGGACTCATCGAAAAACTTAGCCGGTAGAAATTCTTTGGACTCGGCTTAGTGTTAGAGATCCCTTATGACCCTAAAACACCTCTAATATACTTCAAATACTTAGTAATTGATCCTAACTCATATATACAATTTGAAGTCTTCGAATTCAAGCCTATACGCACACGAAAAATTATTCGAGTCTTGACGTAGAAATATTTGAGGTGTTACAGATACCCCTTAACTCCATCAGCATATCCTAAGAAAATGCATTCCTTGGATTTCAGATTCAATTTCAATTTTTCTTGGGTGTTGTACATAACATAAGTAGGACTTCCGAATATATGTAAGCAAGAATAATCAGCTGGTTTTTCTGTCCATGTAAAGGTAAAGGAGAGGTTCAAAGATGCTCGTAAGAAGAACGATGTTGATTGATTTCTCAGTCAATCACTCGATAAAATTGAATTATTATTTCCACTGGTGAATAACCAACTAAATCTAGACTTCTTCACTACTCCTATAGGGAAGGTGGAAGAAATTCAGTCTCTCTTTTTTTTCAACCGCTTTCCTGCGGACCTTATGTAAAAAAAAGTAGCGAAGAAAACAAGACACTAAGTTGTTGAATCAATGAATTCTCACTTGACTCATTCTTCTGACTGCGCTAGCATCATCGGATACGGCAACAGAAATTCTTCCAACTACCCCCGCTCGGAGGCAGGAATCTCTTTTAATTTGTCTCTGCGATTGGTCTTTCCTACACCTGGACCGCACCTTCGCTTCGCACCTCTGCTTTGTATGCAAAATATTGGCGTTTTCAAATCAATTGCGGTTGATGATGACCGATTGATCACATAACAGACGATTTTGACTACTTCTGCCCAGAATGGTTTTTTCAATTCTACAGTTGCCAACATAGCTCTTATCCGTTCCAATAAGGCTCTGTTCATCCACTCTGCTAATCCATTTTGTTGTGCAGTATATGCCACTGTGAACTGTCTTTTAATACCTTCTTGTTTGCAGAAGTTATCAAATTCATCACCAGTGTATTCTCCTCCATTGTCTGTCCTCAAACACTTGATCTTTTTCTCAAATTCAAGTTTCACCCACGCTTTGAACTCTTTAAAAATCAAAAAAAAAATCTACCTTTCTCTTGATTGTATACACCCAACTTCTCCTGGATTAATTGTCGATAAATGACACAAAATATTTTGCTCCTCCTAAGGACTCTAGCGGTTCTTGCTAGACATCAGAGTGGATCAAATCTAATATTTTCTTGCTTTTAGCAGAGGAACCGCTAAACTTTAGTCTATGTTACTTACTGGTAACACAATGCTCACAAAAGGGTAGTGAAACATTTTTGAGCCCTAGAAGAAGCTTTTGCTCAGCAAGAATTTCCAAACCTCGTTTCGACATATGGCCAAATTTACGACGCCACATCATCGTTGATTCTTCAAATGAACTTGCTAACGCTGTTAATGCTTCTCTTTCTTGGTGTGTTTCACCTTTAAGCACATATAAATTTGCAGCAAGTTATTCCGCTTTCATCACTACAAGCGCTCCTTTTGATATTTTCATGATTCCACCATAAGTCTTATATGAACATTTATTATTATCTAATTGTCCCAAAGACAATAGATTCTTCTTCAAGTCTTTTACATGTCGTACCTCCTGAATGGTGCGTACCGTGTCATCATACATCTTTATTAATTATTTTGTCTTTTGAAAGAAGATTGAGTGCTCCTTCAGCAATTTGGAGCAATTGTTGATCAACAAATATTATCTTGGTTTCTGAATGTTTGAGCAAGTCAGCCACCATGGATGAATAAAGACGAGTATTTAACGTACAAAGAACTGCTCCAGCCATTGGTACTGCAAAATGCAGCTCTTGCATTGCTGGTACGTTCGGAGCCAGAGTTGCAACCTTCAAAAATTAATGTTCAAATCCATATTACTATCAATAAATCAAAAGGCATCTAACAATATACATTATTAAGGTATATTACCACATCTCCTCGAGAAATCTCTAGCTGAACCAAAGCAGAAGCAAGTTTTAGACACCTAGAGTGTGTCTGTTCCCAAGTATACTTCACAGAAGAGCCAAACACAATGGAAGTTGTATCGCGAAAAACAATTGTTGCTCTCTCCAAAAAACTTATGGGTGTCAATGGAACATAATTTGCGGGACTTGTTATGACAACCTCCGGTAATCTTTGGGACTCAAAAAGTTGACACAGCTGTCGGACCATGTGAGTTCGTATGGGTAATTGGACTGATCGATTAAAGAACATGTTGGAGAAGAGGAATATTGCACCAAAGCAGAAAAAGAGAAGAAGAAGAAAATGAAAGCTGCAGAGCAAAGAAAAAGAAAAAAAAGAGATGAGGACAAGCGTAGAAGAAGCTGAAGAGTTTAAAACTCTTCAGCATACACGTGGAGACTTCTCCTCCACATAACATTATATATATATATATATATATAAATAAATATATATATAATATACCACAAGCAAATTTAAAATGTACATTTAATATATTTATGCCCATATAGTTATGGGCATATAGAGTAGAATTTTGTACAGATTTTATAGCCCATATCTCCTTGTCTCCATTGTATAGTTCTATATAAACTAAATGTACATGGCATAAATATACACAGAAAATTTATCTCAATTCTTCTCTCTTTAATTTTTACATGGTATCAGAGCATTCCTAAGCTCAATTCAGATCTGTGTTTATATCATCATCATCACCTTCAAGATCTACATCATCATCATCTTCAAATCCTTGTTGAAGCAAAATACCTGAAGCAACTCAAGTTAAGTCAGGAAGTGGAGAGAAAGGAACCACGTATGAAAGCAGTCATCCTTACCTCCTAAACAATTCCGACTCACCTGGTATGACTTTGGTCAACAATGTTTTCGACGGAAGAGGATATCCAGGTTGGAGGAGATCCATCCTCCTATCCTTATTAGCCAAGAAGAAACTTGGTTTCATCAATGGAACCTGCAGGGCTCCAGAACTGGAATCTGCAGATTTTGAACAATGGAGTTGTGTTAACGACATGATCATATGTTGGATATCAAATGCACTCTCTAAGGATATTGCAGATAGTGTAATGAGTTCCAAAACTGCTAAGGAACTTTGGGACAGTCTGGAGCAGAGGTTTGGCAAGTCAAGTGGTGCCAAAATCTACCACCTGCAGAAGGAATTAACAAGTCTAATACAAGGGAATAGTGACATTGCAGGTTACTTCACCAAACTTAAGAGACTATGGGATGAATTGGATGGGATAAATGTAATTGTTTGTTGCTCATGTAAGTGCACTTGTGATGGGAAAGCAAAATTAACAAAATCACTAGAAGATCAAAGGTTGATTCAGTTCCTAATGGGACTGAATGATGTATATGCTCAGGCAAGGGGAAATATACTTATGATGAATCCCTTACCTGGAATGGATGTTGCATATTCATTGCTTTTGCAGGATGAGAGTCAAAGGGAAGTGTATGCAAACACAAACTACATCTCTGATTCTGGATCATTTCTGGCAGCAAGTCAAGCAAAACAACAGGACAACAAACTGATTGCTGAGTTTGCAGCATTCATGGCCAGTGGACAGGGAAGAAATACACAGAGATTCAAACATCAAGCAGTAACAGGAACAAACACATACTAGAGGTATAGCAATCCAGGTCAGAATCAGAAACATGATAAGTCACAGAACAGATTTAAGGGTAAGAAGAAATATGATCCAAACCTGTCATGCACTCATTGTGGAAAAACAGGGCATGTGCATGATAATTGCTACAGACTGCATGGATTTCCTGCAGATTTTGAGTTCACCAACTCCAGAAACTATCAGTCTCAGATTAAAGCAAATGCAACCTTGACTCAGCAAGCAGATGAAGACATTACCAGGACAGATCCTGGAATCAGTGATAAAAATTTTGAGGAACAGTTCAGCAAGCAGCAGATTGCAGAGATGATACAAATATACAAGCAAAGCAAATTGACACAAACAGGAATCAATGCAAATGCAGTAGCTGGTACCATCTTTAAATACTCAAATTCTATACCCACTAATCTTAAGCAAGATACTTGGATAATTGATTCAGGAGCCTCAGAACACATATGTTTTGACCCCAATTCCTTCTTATTTCTAGAACCCCTAACTGTGCCTTTGAACATTAATTTACCTAATTCTTTCAAGGTAAGTGTGACCCATATAGGAAGCATCTCTATTTTGCCAGGGCAGGTCATAGCTGATGTACTGTTTGTGCCAGATTTTAAGTATAATTTACTTTCAATTCACAAGTTTTGTGTTCAGTTTCAGTGTGATGTCCTATTCACTGCTACTGGATGTTTCTTGCAGGACCTTTCAGTGAGGAGTCCTCAAGTTTTTGGTGAAGTTAGAGAAGGACTTTATTTATTGGATTCCAACACTGACAAGTCTAGAAATAGTTTCAATGATGTATCTCCAGATCCCATCCCACAATCATTTTCAGTTTTTAATTCAGTACATGTTAATGCCACTCCTAGTGTAAAACTTTGGCATGTAAGGTTGGGACATCTTCCATTTTCAGCAATGAAACATTTAAGTTTTCTTTCATGTGAATCCACTTCTGATTTTGTTTGTGACATATGTCCTAGAGCTAGGCAAACTAAACAACCCTTTCCTACTAGCAACATCAAATCCACACATATTTTTGATCTCATTCATATAGACATTTGGGGACCCTACAAGTGTAGTACTTACAATGGTTTCAGGTTTTTTCTCACCATAGTAGATGAATACAGTAGAGGGACATGGACATTCTTACTAAGCACTAAAAGTAATGCTTTTCCTGTACTAAAAAGCTTCCTGTCCATGGTAGAGAGACAATTCAATATCAGGGTTAAAATGATTAGATCTGACAATGCTTTAGAATTGGGGAAAGGGACACAAGAATCAGCATTTCTTGCTTCTCAAGGAATCTTACATCAGTTATCCTGTGTTGCCACACCTCAACAAAATGGAACTGTTGAGAGAAAATATAGACACCTCTTAGAAATTGCAAGAGGGTTAATGTTTCAGTCAAAATTGCCAATGATCTACTGGGGAGAATCTGTTCTAACAGTTACTCATATCATTAATAGACTACCATCTAGTGTTCTAAAGGGACAAACACCTTATGCAGTACTTTTTAGACAAGAACCTACCTATGCCCATTTGAGAAATTTTGGATGTTTATGTTATGCCTCTACCCTGGGACAAGGGAAAAACAAGTTTGATGAAAGGGCTACTGCTTGTGTCCTACTGGGATACCCTTTACAGCAGAAGGGGTATAAACTGTTATCTCTTGATACAAGGAAAGTGTTTGTATCCAGAGATGTCAGATTTCATGAATCACATTTTCCTTTCAGCTCATCTAATAGCTCCCACACACCTATTTTTTTGCACTACCCTTCTTCCTCAGATCATGATCTTAATACTTCTACCTACAGGACCCAATCCGAATCCACACCTCCTCAACAAACATCTCCACCTACATCACCAGACACTCCTGCCCCTGCTTCTGTCACAGATCTACCAAGAAGATCTAGCAGGATGTCTCATGAACCTGGCTACCTAAAAGATTATATTTGCAATAGTGTCATATTCACTGATCCATGGACAACTTGTTTTGATCACCCTCACAAGCCAAAAGGATATGCTTTCTCCTCCTTATCCCTCCACAATCAGAAACTAATCCACTCCCTCTCTACTATCACTGAGCCTACCTCCTATAACCAGGCTTCCCAACATTCAGCATGGAGAGAGGCTATGAACTCCGAACTTTAGGCCTTGGCAACAAATCACACCTGGGATGTTGTCTTGCTGCCTAAAGGAAAGAAAGTTTTACCTTGCAAATGGGTATACAAGATAAAGCATCTCTCCAATGGAAAGATTGAATGACTAAGGGCCAGACTAGTAGTGAGGGGGGATATACAAAGGGAAGGTATAGATTATGGAGAGACTTTTTCACCTGTTGTGAAGATGACCACTATCCGGTGCCTGCTTACCATTGCAGCTAAAAAGAAGTGGTCTGTTTTACAATTGGATGTCAACAATGCATTCTTACATGGTGACCTCCAAGAAGAGGTTTTTATGAAGTTTCCAGCAGGACTGACACCTCCTAGTCCTAACCATGTCTGTCTTCTGAAGAAATCCCTATATGGTTTAAAGCAGGCTTCCCGGCAGTGGTATGCTCGACTTGCAGGAGCTCTAGCTTTCAAAGGCTATTCCTCCTCCTTAAATGATTACTCCCTATTTTTCAAACACAATGGGACACTTACTTCTATCTTAGCAGTATACGTCGACGATATTCTCCTCACTGGAAATGATTTGTATGAACTCGACAATATCAAATGCTTTCTCAACACAGAGTTCAAAGTCAAAAACCTAGGACAAATTCATCATTTTCTTGGCATGGAAATTTTGAGAGAAGATCAAGGTTTTATTGTCAATCAACGCCAGTTTACCATGGAACTTCTTCATGAATTCGATGTCTCTCATCTGCCTTCAGTCACTTCTCCGCTGGATCCCTCCTTCAAGCTTCGAGCAGACGACAGTCCTCGCTTGGATAATCCCACTATTTATCGTCACTTGGTTGGCAAGTTGAACTATTTGACCAACACTCGCCCAGATCTATGCTTTGCTGTTCTTGCTTTGAGTCAATACATGCAACGACCCTGTTTGTCTCATTTCTCGGCTGCCTTATGCGTTTTACGCTACCTGAACACAGATCCAGCTCAAGGCATCCTACTTTCTTCCGATCCATCATTTTCCTTACTGGCCTTTTGCGATGCGGACTGGGCCTCCTGTAAAGATTCACGCAAATCGGTCAGTGGTTTTTTTATTACCCTCGGAGGAGCTCCAATCTCTTGGAAATCAAAGACACAAATCTCGATCTCTTTGTCCTCCGCAGAAGCAGAATACAGGTCCATGCGTCGTGTTACTACTGAACTTACTTGGTTAGTTCGCCTTCTTGAAGATCTTTCTGCTCCGATTTCTCTTCCGATTCCGCTACACTCAGACAGTCAAGCAGCCATCCATATAGCTCGAAACCCGGTCTTCCATGAGCGCACCAAACATGTTGAGCTCAATTGTCATTTTGTGCGCCAACAGTTTCACTCTGGTTTGATTTCACTCTCATTTGTTCCTTCCAAGGACCAACTCGCCGATCTCTTCACTAAACCCCTCTCTGGGGTTTCTCATCAGGCGATCCTGCGCAAGTTGAAGGTGCTCACACTCCCCTCCAACTTGAGGGGGGATGTTGGAGAAGAGGAATATTGCACCAAAGCAGAAGAAGAGAAGAAGAAGAAAATGAAAGCTGCAGAGCAAAGAAAAAGAAAAGAAAGAGATGAGGACAAGCGTAGAAGAAGCTGAAGAGTTTAAAACTCTTCAGCATACACGTGGAGACTTCTCCTCCACATAACATTATATATATATATATATATATATATAAATATATATATAATATACCACAAGCAAATTTAAAATGTACATTTAATATATTTATGCCCATATAGTTATGGGCATATAGAGTAGAATTTTGTACAGATTTTATAGCCCATATCTCCTTGTCTCCATTGTATAGTTCTATATAAACTAAATGTACATGGCATAAATATACACAGAAAATTTATCTCAGTTCTTCTCTCTTTAATTTTTACAGAACATCAGAGCCATTTTCGAGCTTTTGAAGAATTGATTCATTGTGACTGCTGCAGCCTAATTAAAACTATGGAAATATTATCTGTACTATAGGATTAGTAATATGTAGATTTGGATTTACAGCTCCTATATATCTATGTAGAAAGACCAAAACTTGGAAATATTTTCTGCTTCAATTTACTGTTGCATTAATTGAAGAATGAATTTCACCTGCTACCTCGAAGCATAGCCAACAAAACTTAAAATGCTGCCAATTCTAATTTCATCAGCAAATAATTGTTTTAATTTTCTTTAAAATAATTTTTTTCATTTGAAAAATGCCCTTAAGTCATAATACTAACATTTCCAAGAATTTTTAATTATATGGCCCTTGATTTCATTAATAAACACTTAGCTTTTACTTTGTTGAACTAAACTTACTAAATTATTTTTCCGTTAGGAAAACAATTACTCAACTTTACCTAAGTATAAATGTATAATGAAAGTCATTAAGCTAACTTTTGTGACTAAAAAAGACGTTCAATTTTGTCGAACTATCACATAAAATCATTAGAAAGAAACAGAGAGATATTTTCATTGATACTTATTGAATAACTTTTTTGTTACAAGAAAATTATTTAGTGACTTGATGTGCTCTTAAGCAAAGCTGAATTATTACCTTGTTATAAATTTTAACGTTCTGTAACAATTGAGCAAAGTCTGAGTGATTTTTATGTTTCAGAAATTTTTTTGGTAACTTTGGTACAATAAAATAAAAATTGAAGCAACCATTTATGAAATCAGCCCGGAACTATCATCAAACTTTATTTCTTTTCGAGTAGCTAGTATGATAGGTATATGGTCATCAAGATTTACCTAATTCTCTAAAAACATTAGTAAATCCTAGTAATTAATCCATTAAAATAAAAGGAGTCACTTCTCCAACTTGGATTTAGCACCGTTAAAAATCGAATCGAAATCGATAAATCAAATCAGAAAAAAATTATTGATTTATCGGTAATGGGTTATTGGTTTAGAGGTTTCGGTAATAGTTTTAATTTTTCTTATTGTTGAGTTATTGGTTCTTAACAGTTTAAGGTTTTTTCTTAATAAGTTAACCGATAACCCGATAGTAACTTAATAGTTTATATTTATTACCATTCGTTATATAAAGTCCTTCCCTTAGGGTTTAATTTTCATACTTTTATTTTTTGATGTCTCAAACTCTTGGTTATTATATAATGTTTTACATTTGCTTTTGAACAAATCACAATTTATCAACTCATGTGCATGGTTCATTTGGTTTGTCACCATATTTCTAAGTGATTTTAAATAGATATTTTTGTATCAAATCTCAGCGATTAAACTGATAATCGAACCGATAATCGATAAGCCAATATCTCAATGGTTCTATAGCAGTTTGACATGTCTATAAACCGATAACCGATAAGTCAAACTGATAAACTTCAAAATTGAACCGAACCGACCGATACGCAACCCAACTTGAATTCAGAACATCGTTTGATATTGCTTTCACAAAAGTTGTAATGTTTCTCATGAAATTCCTAGTAAATGCATTCAATAATTTAATCAACTTTAAAAATCATATTTTTCTAAATTATAGGGAAGCATGGCATATAGTGAATAGCGTCTGCACGTCGACTATTTAGCTTTATTGCCCAACTAATTCTGGCTGCCTAACAAATAAATTATATTCAGCTTTTATGGGTGTCATTCGATTTAATTAGAATGACTTGTTTTGGCACTTACCCTATATAATCCTATTTAATTTATTCTCGTATACAGTTTCAGTACAAAATTTTTATAATAAGTACATTTTTTGTTTCAAAATAAGTGTTATCTTAGTGCTTTCATTAAAAAAACAATAGATATAATATATAGTTTACTAAATTACTCATATTTAATAAATGTCTCTTGAAAATTAAACACTATTAAGAAGATGAAAAGTATAAGAGTATGGTTAAAAAAATATACAAAATTTTTGTCTTGAATTCTTACATTTTGGATTAAATTTTTTTCGCTAAGATGACACTTATTTTGGAACGGAGGAAATAGTGGGTTGGGTTCACTGTTTATGTTTTCTATTTGGTATACATAAATTTTACACAATCATACACATATTATACATTTATTATACATAATTATATATATTATACATTTGCCGGTTATTTTTTAGTCTAAGCAACCCAATGAGATGTTATTTAAGTTAATTCTTCTGATATTTATTTTGATAGGGTAACGTATATTGGTGTGAATAGTTATAACATATAATCCACTCCTACGATTAGTATTTTCGATTCATATTTATAAAATCAGCATATTTAATTAATCCATATTTAATGAGTTAAATCATGAGGAACTTTTAAAAATAGCAAAGATTTGAAACATAATTAGGTTCCTTAGCTACAGTTTGCCTAATTACGTTCATAGTTATAGTTTCAGTTGCTATGCCAATTTTCATTTATATATCTTGTTGCATCATACAAATTGATTTTTTTCGTCAATATATTTCGCTACATTATATAAATTGGATTTTCAAAGAAGTTAGAATATACAAATACAAATTTGCTTCAGTTGAAGCAAAATTGTTAGTTGTTAGTTGAAGATTGAAAATGGCCACCTTAAAGTTGGTATGAGGAAGCAATGCATAGTTATTAAAATGCTACAATTTCAATTTCATCAACATGAACAATAGTAGTATATTGTTTTAATATTGGAAAGTAATATGTACACCAGCAATATACACTTTCACATCTGTTTCTCACCCAGTACATCAATGAGAATGTCATCAAATTGCTCCTGGATATGAACCAGATTCACCTCTATAACACACAACATTTTTTCCGCAGAATGTCTGTCATTTTAAATTCCTAAATATTAAGAGTTTTTAAATAGTTTAAATAAAATATATTTAGTAACCAAATTTTCAGTTGATTCTAAAATTCTAAATATTTTTGTAAGAAAAACATGAAATATATTTTAAATAGGGTTGATTTTATAAAAATAAACATTTTAGGGTAAAATTTGAAAAAGAAAACTATCCAACTTCAAAAATTCCAAACAAAGTGAAAAACAAATATGCAATAGTATGTATGATATCTAATCTATGACATTATGTGATTACCTATTTGAGATATTACTTTTTTTACAACAAATTGGATTGTATATTTCAGATAAATTAGTCAAGTTGGTGATTTTTTAAGTTTTTAGAAAATGAGGATGTAAATCATATTTAGAAAAAATACATTTAAATTCTAAATATTCTTTTCGGAAAGTATGGTAAAACTCAACTTCAACTCCGATTTCAAATATTCCAAATAAAGTGATTTTATTTTATTTTCATGACCACACGCCCGCAGTAAAAGTGAAAAAAGTGGAATTCTTTTTTTAGAAATTTTTATGGCCAAATATTATTTTTTAAATAAAAATAAAATAATTTAAAAAAAAAAATCTCATGGCCAAACATTGTTCACTTGTCTAGTTGTCTTCTTATTTCTCCAAGTATTGTGTCGTCTTTTAGTTTTCGTTTCTTTCGAGTAAAGTTTGCAACCACTCACCAACTTGGGTTGTGGTGCAATCAGCAATGGTGGATTGGTGGGATTATGCCGTCTTTAATTAATGATCTCGGTCTTGCTCGAATATAAAAAAAAATTATTGGGAGCGTTATCTTTAAATGGACATTGCAGCGCGCGATTCAAATTTAGTTAGAGCTCCAATGCAGACACCAAACACCGGAAAAAACCAAAAAAAAAAAAATTGTAACCACTCATTTGTGCAGATAACATTGTCAATAGCCCACCCAGCTTTCTAAAACATTTTATTGTGCAGCTGTGATATTGGATTCGTGAAGAATATACATGCTCAATAAAATATTTATAAAATTACTTAATTTGAAGAAATCAATATTGCAAATTAGAAAATTAGTCAAGTCATAATTCTAGTATATTAATAAATATGTAAAAAGAAAATACGTTACCCAAAAGAAAAGCTTAGAGCAATATCATAAATTACGAGGAAAAAAATTCTCGTAATTTTTTTATTTTATTTTTTAAATTTACCCTCCTCATGAGCTCCCATATTTTTTGCTTCAAAATAATAATTAAGAAGTGTAGCAACAGGGATTTGAGCTGGCAACTCTTGAGTGGAAAACCTATCACTTAATCTTAAGATTGTGCGTTTGAATTACCAAAGAAAAAAAAAAGGTAAAAGCTCCTCGAGAGAAGTAAAAAATAAAAAAAATAGTAATAAATAAATGACAAGAAAAATTATAGCTTATTTGGCCATTTTTTTAAAAATCGGCTTACTGTAAAAAGTAGTTTTTATTCAAATAAGTATTTTTGGTGAAAATAGTGTATTTCGCCAATAAATTTTAAAAATATTTTAAGTAGCAATTAGTGTTTAACTAAACTTTTTAAAAGTGTTCTCAGATGTATTTTTCTTAAAAGTATTTTTCAAAAAAAAATCTTTTAGAGAAAAACTATATTTTTTACTCCCGAAAAACACTTTTTGCTTCTCCCAAGCAGAAACACTTCTCTCAACAGTTTTGCCAAACTCATCATTTTTTAAAAAGAAAAAATTACTTAATTGAATGTGTTTTAAAAAATATTTATTATTTTTAAACATACTTTTATTTTATTACCATTTTTAACAATTACTAACAATACTTTAATTAAATAAGACATTATATACACTTTTTTATTTGGGGAAAAGAAAAAAGGGCGTCATTATCTCTCTCTTTCTCTTAGGGTTTTTTCTATTTTTCTGGCTCTCTCTCTTTCTCTTCTCTTAAGGCTTCTTCACTCTTTCTTTATTCCTTCATCTTTTTGTTTGTTTCAAACGGAATTCGTAGGTTTTAGGTGCACAATTGTAATGGAAGGTCAGAAATCTCCTAGAAGAAGCCCACGAATTCAAATTGTTGATTCAACCGGTGGTGGTGAAGTGAATAGCGGACCTACTTTTAGTTTGGGAATTTCTTCAAATCAATCTCCAGAAGAAGTTGGTGGTGAGGTTAATCAAAATTTTCAAGCAATGCATGTGAAGAAAAAGGGCGGTAGAAGTAAAAAAAACACTGAGTTAAGTTCTAAATCTAAATCGAAAAGAAAATGAGTTGATATTGCATCGACATCTAATAAAGTTGTTGACAGTGATGATGATTTTGAGGATTTACCTCTTCAATTTCAGTCAAAGAAAGTGAGACCTACAGTTGCTCAGGAAAAGAATTCAAAAACTCAAAATCGATTGTGCAAAAATACGATTCTGCCAGAGAGTCTATATCCGATATGTCATTCTACCAATACATTATTTAACTGATAGTATTTTTAATTTATTTATGTGTATTTTCTTAGTTTGTTGTTGTTTCAAACTTGTGTGTTAGATGTTGAAGAAAAAATTGTGTATTTGATACTTTTATTATAGTCTAAATTTATTTTCTCAAGTTTATTATATCAGTGATTGTTGGGAGTTTTGCCAGGAATTGTTAGATCTTTTGTGTTGCAATTTATTTATTTTTTTAAATAAATAAATATAAATGAATTAAACTTTGAACTAAAATGTATTACACATACATTAAAGTTTAATTAGAAGAGAAAATGAAATCTGTAGTTAATTGAAAAAAGATTTTTCATTGATCTGTACACCACAAAAATGAATTAAACTTTGAACTAAAATGTGTATTACACACACATTAAAGTTGAATTAGAAGATAATTAGGATGTTTCACCAAAGGTCTGTCTTATTTTGTTTTCAAAGATAGTGTTGGAATCTAGTTTGACTGTATAACCATCCTTCTGATATTTCTAAAGAACATGTTCATATGATATTAAGATTCTACAATATACTGATTCTATTATCATGAGTATAGAGGAATGTATTCAGTTTTTGCTCTGAGGCGTAATTGACGAATTGATTGAAATGTGGCTCTACTCGGTCTGTATTCAGTTAAAATTATGCATGTTTACGAGTTGCAAGCCTGTACTCCACAAAGAAGCCACATATATCTATTAGTCTTGCTGAACATTGTCACTAGTTTTGCTTCTGTTCTTTTTGGTGCAAATCACAGGCAACACATCTAGTATTTGATTACTGCTATGAGGGAATGAATTCATTCTTCTCAAATATATCATTTTTGCTTTATTTAAACCGAAGGTCTATCAATTACAATCTCTTGATCTTCAAAAGGTAGGGGTAAGACTGTGTACACATCACCCTTGTCGGATTACATTGGGTATATATTGTTGGTTTAATTTTTACTAGGATTTTCTTTAAGTATGAGATGATATTTGATAAATCACTTCTATTGTATACACAATTGTAGTTTTTGCTTATAAAAGGAAATAAAGAGGAACAAAATGGTCCTTACTTTTGTTTGTTTGTTCTTTCTTGGCATGCATATTATTTTCTAAAGGTATAAACTTATTTTTACTATTTTGTTAATGAATTAAACTTTAAACTATATGTATTACACACATATTAAAGTTGAATTAGAAGATAATTAGAGATGAATGAAATCTACAGCTAATGAAAAAAGGATATTTCTTTGTTGTTTGCTAAGAGAGACATCAACAGTTCTTTTACTCAAAAAGCCAGGAAATCATCTAACAAAAAGGCTGGCGAGACATTTTCGGGTGGATTAGACTTCAATGGAGGTTCTTTTATGTTTTAAATACATTTATAATATCTTGTTTTGCTTGCTGGCAGGGACTTAACTAGTAGTTTATTTACTGTTTAGAGTTTTTACTTATCTAACTTGTAGTTTAAGTTTGAATTTTTTATTCACATATTTTTCTTATAATATATTTTAATTACACACAGCATTTTCTCATTGTGTTGATGCATCAATACATGTGTCAAGAGGTCATGACACTCAAGTTGTAGAATTAATTCAGCATGAAAAATCTCAAGTGTTTAAAGCTTCCGTTAAATTTGCTACTGTTGAAAATTCTGAAAGCAAAATTGGTAATGAAGAGTTTAATACAAATATAATACACATTTCATATACTTTCATTCAACTTTGTTTAAATTGTTCATGTTATGTACAAATGAAGATGTTGCAGGAATTGCAATTGAACAAGTTTTATCTGATATTGTTGCTGATATAAATGGTATTAGTTTTATTTTGAAAGTTCAAATAAACTTTTTTGATCTCTAATTACTCTACTTGCTCCTTCCTTAATGCATTACTAAACGATTTATTTTGTATATAGGAGAAGAGACTGTTGATCTTAATTCAGTTGAGGCGCAACCTAATAGTAGTGCAGCTAACAAAGGTGAATTAGATTATGGTGCGTCTACTGATGTCGATGCGGCAAAGGGTTGTCAAAAAACTCCTCAAACGCTTGATGACTTCATGTTGTGTACTGAAAATCTTTCCCATATCCGTAAGGCAGAAGCATCATATCTAAGAAAGAAAGTCACTGTTGAGAAAAACAAAAGGAAAAAAAAAGTCATTGTTGATGAAAAATAAAAAGAAAGCAACACCGAAAAAGCGTGCAAGAAAACAAATTCCAGGAAAGTCAATTAAATCTCCTTATATACAACATTTTGAATCTGGACGGACTTTATGTGTAATACGTCAAATATTTGAGATAAAACATCCCTTTTCACTTGTAATCGGAGTAGATGATGAATCTGATTTGATAGATTCATTCACTTCATAGTTTTATACACGTACAAAAAAGAGGTAATTTATTTATTTTATTATTTTATATGTCAAAAAATTTCTTTAGTTTTAAATGAGTTAACTGACTGAAAATTTTAATTTTTTTTATGCTTTAAAAGGGAAAGAAATTGTATCCAGATGTTGTTAATGTCCTCAAGCCAGCATTTGAATTAGGTGTTTGCAACATACAAGCAAAAGAATGGTTTTTCAAATTGACACATTCTGGTCAAGCATGGAATGATGAGGTTAGTTAGGGGTGGGTATAAAATACCGAAAACCGAATTATCGAACCGAATCGGCTACTTTGGTATTTCAGTATTCGGTAATTCAGTTCGATATTCGGTACCAAAAATCATATTTTCGGTATTCGGGTTCGGTATTCGATATTTATGTTTATACCGTTCGGTATTCGGGATATACCAAATACCGAATTTAAATGAGAATTAGCAGCCCATTATATTGATATATTCTGTTGGGCTAAAGCCTAAAGGAGTGTAGAAAAGGGCAAAAGGCCCATTATCGATAAATGTTTAGGTCCAAACCCAAATAAAATCCTAAGTAACCCTAACTCCCTAAGTGAACGCCCACCCCTAGTTGTATACTTGTATTCACAATTCACAAATACAAAGGCAGCTACCACTACCAGCTGCAGCTAGCGTCTTGCCGTCTTCAGTGATATTAAAACTTGCCGTCAAGATTGGCGATGTCGAGCATTTGACGATGTCACTCTTCAGTCTTCAGTGAATCAGTGCTTCAGTCCTTGGTCTCCTTCACAACTTTCAGGCTTCAGCCTTTCAGTGCTTCACAGTTCACTCCTTCACAAATCACAGAGGTAGCGACGTGCCGACGTAGCATCTTCAGATTTCTCTGCTCGCCCTACACAGTAAAGGTGTTGTATGATTAATGTTAATTTTTGCATAGGATTTTTACTGTATAAGAATATTAAGTATTCCATTTTAAAAAAATAAACGAACGGTGTTTACAAGGATGAAATTGAGTCACAGCGTCACATTACAAAGATGTTTTTAAAACTTCTGATACCATCTTCATCTGCTCATGCTTCATTTAAGGGGCTTTTGATAATATATTATGAAGAAGACATGCGAGTACATCAAAACAACAATTTTGCCTAAATCCTAAACATGAATGCACACAACTGCTGATCCAAAAATGTTACCATCGTATCCAGTGCCAGTGGGACATAATTTTCAGTTTTCAGAACAACAAAAAAAAATCTTCTCATTTTATCAAGTTGTTCTATCTTGTGGAATTTTCAGAATCAATAGAACCTAAGGTCTAATCTTTTTGTGAAATTGTTACATAGGTTTAGCGCAAATTGTTCTATCAGAATTCACTATTCAGAGGTGAGCAAGATGATATCTGTTCTTTTTTATTTTGTTTTACACTTCTAATTTATGTCTTATAACATTTGTAATCTCTATTATGTTTAGATGGAAGATAAATCAAGTCGAACAACCAATGTCGCACCTCTGGCTCTTACTGAGTCTCTTGATTCAACACCGGAAGTTGAACAACAATCAGTGACTGTGAAGAGGAAAGCTATTGAACTAAGATCTGCTGCTTGGCCGCATTATGATAAGCTCATAGAAGATGGAATTAATAAAGCAAAGTGCAAGCATTGTGGTAAAGTTCTCTTAGCTGATTCAACTAAAAATGGAACAAGTGGACTGAATAAACATTTGAAAACTTGTCCTAAAAATCCAAATAAGGTTAACACTTCCAATTCTAAGTATAAACAATCAAATTTAAACTTTCCATTAGAAGGTGAAATGCGTGATGGGACAATTTGGACTTTTGATCAAGAGGTATCTCGAAGGTCTTTAATTGAGATGTTAATCCTTAATGAGCTTCCTTTTCGTTTTGTTGAAAAGGAAGGTTTTAAGAAGTTTATGAAAAAAACCCAACCTTTATTCCGAGTTCCCTCCCGTAGAACAGTGACTAGGGATTGTTATGTAGTTTTTGGTGAAGAGAGACAAAAGTTTATGAAGTATTTGAAAGAAACATCACCGAGAGTTTGTCTAACCACCGACACATGGACTTCTATACAGAGAATAAATTATATGTGTTTGATAGTACACTTTATTGATAGTGATTGGCTTTTGCATAAACGAATTTTAAACTTTCAGGTTGTTACTAGTCATAAGGGTGATGAAATGGCCCGTTGTATTAGTAAGTGTTTGCTTGATTGGAAATTGGAGAAAATAATCACTATAACTGTAGATAATGCTTCTTCTAATGATGTCATGGTGAAAGAGTTACACAAACAAATGGTTAATTGGGGATCTAACATGAAATGTGGCAACCATCTTCACGTGAGATGTATGGCTCACATTTTGAATCTTATTGTGCAAGATGGCATGAAAGAAGTTGGTCCATCTATCAAACGTGTTAGGCAAATGGTAAAATATGTTAGACAATCTGCCACAAGAATTAGAAAATTTGCGGAATATTGTGAACTAAAAAATATAGACAGTAAGAAGTTATTATGTTTAGATTTTTTAATCCGGTGGAATTCGACCTACTTGATGTTGGATGCTGCACAATATTTTGAGAGTGCATTTGATAGGTTTGATCTTGAAGATGGTGGATTGTCAACTTATCTTGCTAATCATGTTTGTGAAGATGGAAGTGTTGCAGGTGTACTTGAAAGTGATGATTGGCAAAAGGTGAGAAATATGATAATATTTCTTAAAAGGTTTTATGATCTAACTAAGAAGGTTTCAGGTTCACTCTACGTCACTTCTAATGGTCACTTTGAAGATATAGTTGAGCTTCACAATCATTTAAGAGAGTGTATGGAAGACAATCATCCTTTTTTGGCAAAAATGGGAGAAAAAATGAAAGAAAAGTTTGTCAAGTATTGGGGTGCTCCTGAAAAAATGAATAAAGTGTTTTTATTGCCTCTATCTTAGATCCACGTAACAAACTTGAGTATGTTGGCGACGCACTTGAGGATATAATTGGAGATGATAAAGGGAATGAAATAAAAGATGAAATGGTGACTTACATGAAATCTATGTTTGAAGAGTATGTAGCAAAATTCTTTAATGCATCTCGACGCTCATCTTCTCTTTTTGATTTATCGGGTCAGACATCGGATTTATCTATATCTAACAATAGCACAAAATCAACAAAAGTGAGAAATAAGATCCAAATGAAGAGGAACAAACAAGATGGTACAGGTTTGGGTGGTAAGTCGGAGTTGGAAAAGTATCTTAGTGAAGAACTAGAGCCGAATGATGATGACGACAATTTTGATATCTTGTCGTGGTGGAAAGCTCATTCTCCTAGATATAAAATTCTTTCCGAGATGGCTCGTGATGTGTTGACAATTCCAATTTCTAGTGTGGCATCGGAATGTACCTTTAGCACCGGGGGCCGTACTCTTGATTCATTTAGGAGTTCTTTGACTCCAAAATTGGTGCAAGCTGTTATTTGTCTTCAAGATTGACGTCGAAATGAGCCTTATCCCATAAATATTGAAGAAGATTTTAATGATCTTATGAAACTTGAACTTGGTATGTTTTTCAGTTTTTGTATTTTATTTTTATATTTTTTTACTTAGTTTAATTATTGACACGTTTTAAATTCTTTTTAGCTATGGATGATATTGATATATCAAAAGATTCCCTCATTCTTAATTTGTAATCGCATATCAACATATCAACTTGGAATTGACTGAATTGTTCAAGCTGAGAACTATGGAAGTTCTGAAGTTTAACTGTGGTCTGTGGTAGTTCTGAAGTTTACTTGTGGGCTGTAGAAGTTCTGAAGTTTACTTGTGGATCTTCTGAAGTTTACCTGTGGATGTTCTGAAGTTTACCTGTGGATGTTCTGAAGCTATGGATGTTCTGAAGTTTATCTGTGGAAGTGAAAGCAGTTTTTGGATTAGTTATGGATCACTCGTCAAAGTTGCCAACACTCTCTGCTGATTTATAGCAGCATTGGGTGTGTATTTTATCATGCAAGCGATAAACTGGTATGTGACATTCTTGTACTTGTTTCTAATATTCTACTTTCATCTTCTTCATCTTTTTTCTCTTTTTTTGGGTCTTTCCAACAGTAAAGAAACTAGATATTATCTTTCCAATAAAACAAATAGTTATAAAGAAAGTTGACACAAAACTAAGGGAAGGCTGGCTTTTCTTTCTGTGATTGCACATTTAAGGGGAACATTAACTCAGATAGCAGTTCCTGTTTCAATTGAGCTGAAATGATTTTTGACAATTGAAGTAGTCGATATGTAATGAACAATTTTCAGTGCTAATGTGAGAATACTAACAGAACAAAAGAGAATGAGAAACACCTTTGTGACTCTGTTCTGCCATATCTCAATTACTTCCTAGTGATCTAAAGTTTCTTTATTACCAATAGTATAGAAAGTCAGGATCGGATAATTAGTGCCCAAAAAATGTGTTTGGTATTTGTATGTGATGAAGATGAGAGGGTGATACAAAGACAGGCAACTCCAGGAGCTTGTCCTTTCTGTGGAGCTTGTCACCTAATCTTGTGATATATCCTTCTTTTCATTTTTAATCTTGTGTCCTTCAAATTTCAAGAAAACAAAGATGTATAATCTTTTGACTTTTCAGGTATAAAGGATAGATCTTTATGCACAAAACATATGTTAAATTGATCTTGCTGACTACACTACATGTAAAATATTGTAAAGTATTTAGTTTCTTCAACTGTACATTGGAAGTGATTTCACTTAGGCCTCAATCAGTTCTCTAATTGGTTTGCTGTTTATGTTAGCTGATGGGATATCAGTGAATTCCGAGAGTATAGCCCTGAAACTGATATTCTTATATTTTATCATGCAAGCGATATCTCTTTTCTTGAATATACTTTTAATCGTTTTTCTCTGTTACTTCCCTTTCCCATTTGCACCTTGTTACTATTTTGCTTTCATAGTGAGGTGAGAAAAGAATGTTGTCTTTTGGACATACTGCTATTTGTCTGAGTATCTTTCACCTCTCTTTGCAAATTTTTTTCCGGGTTCATGAATGAGAGTAAGAGGAGGAGGATTAAATCGATTGGTGGAGTAGGGCCTCGCTAAATGCTAATACAGGATGCTTTGTGCACTATGTTGGCTGCTGCCCATGGAATTTGTTATTCATACTTAACTAAGAAACTCCAACTAGTGGAGGTTGAGAAACCTTGGAACTTACTGACACAAACTCAGTTTGTTATTAAAAATCTTTACATCTTTTATTGTTGTTATTGTGAATATGATGTACTAACATATTTCGTGTGGACTTCGACTTCAATATGGTATTACCAAATACCGTACCGAACAAAACTTTGATTTACCGATTACCGAATTACCGAACCAAAGTTTGAAAGTTCGGTATTTGGTATATACTTTGAATTACCGATTACCGAATTATCGAACTCAAATTTTAAAAATACCAAACCGAATACCGAACGCCCACCCCTAAGGTTAGTTATGTAAACTCCAGTTGAACACTCTCATTTTTCTGAATCAACTTCTTCTCCCATTTTTTTAGACAAGCTTTAATGAGCTCACTGAATTAACTGACACTTGCTACATATTTGAAGTATTATCTAACACTTGACATCATTTTTAATCTTTTGCAGCATCTTGACGTCATTTTTTATTATATTAGAAAGAAGGGGAAGTATGAAACCAACAATAATGTTCGATTTACAACTACTGATTGTCTATTCAAGACAAAGATTGTTCAATCTTATTTTCAACTTTATGAAGCTCATTAAAATAATAAGAAATTTGGAATCAAAGCTTCGGATGTTATTGTTAAGTATATATGCGGACGCCGTTTGTTTGCAAGCACCCCATGGGACAAAGTGGATTATGTTCTCTTTCCAGTAAACATTAAAGAGGGTTATTATTGGATTTTTGTTGTGTTTGATATTGTTGAAAGGTGTTTGAAGGTGTATGATTCATTTTCGGCTAGAGGGGGGTGAATTTTCTAACTCAAAATATTGCTGGCATTTCATCAGTTTTACCATACTACTTGAGTGTGGTTAAGTTCTATGATAAGCGTCCTGAATTAAAGAAATCACCTAAATACAATGGAAAAAATGAGTTTGAGCTCATTGAATCTAAGTTCATAACTGAAGGGATTCCTAGACAACAAGAAGATTCATTGTAAGTTTAATTGTTTATCAAATAAATACTATTTTTTGTATTGGTCTTATTATACTCAATAGTATGTTTATAATGATTTTATATGTTAAATTTTGTAGGAATTGTGGAGTTTTTTTGGCTGTAATTGCGGAGTTAGTGAGCAATGGTCAGGACATTGCAAATCAACAACTAAGTGCAGATAGTCTCCGAAAGAGGTTTGGGCTCTACTATGGGAATATGCAGTGAAGAAACAAAAGAATAACCTTCAAAGTGAAGATGAAAGACCACATAAATAAATAAATGTAGTTATATTAGTTAAAATGTCTATGAAAACTATGTTGTTTACAAACAGTTTATAGCTGATGTATTAGTTAGATTTTAAAGATTGTTTTGTGTTATCTTTTTTAAGATGATTTTTATTCATGTAAAATACACTTTTAATATAGTTTTTTGTTCATGTAAAATATATCTTCTTCTTTTTTTATAATGCAATACATAGTTATGTTGATGTTAAAGTGTTGCAGTAGTGTTATCTAACTTAAATCTGCATTATGAATTAAACTTGAATGAAAAAGGAATTAAACTTGAATAAAAAAATAAATTACATATATATTAAAGTTGAATTAAAATAGAATTAGACACGAATGAAAAGTGTAGCTAATGAAAAAGCCTTCAGTGATCTATAGAAACACAAAAATGAATTACATACACACTAAAGTTGAATTAGAAGAGAATTAGACACGAATGAAAATTGTAGCTAATGAAAAAGCCTTCAGTGATGTGTTTCAGTAGTGTTATCAAACTGAAACCTGCATTATAAATTAAACTTGAATGAAAAATGAATTAAACTTGAATGAAAAATGAATTAAACTTGAATGAAAAATAAATTACATACATATTAAAGTTGAATTAGAATAGAATTAGACACGAATAAATAGTGTAGCTAATGAAAAAACCTTCAGTAATCTATAAAAACACAAAAATAAAGTAGACTTGAACTAAAAATGAATTACATACACACTAAAGTTGAATTAGAAGAGAATTAGATACGAATGAAAATTGTAGCTAATGAAAAACATTCAGTGATCTATAGACCACAAAAAATGAATTAAACTTGAACTAAAAATGAATTCTTGTAGCAAACTAATGACCTAAAACAAACAGAGTTTATTCTTTATTTCAAATGTCATTCTTTATTCTTAATCCAAAGGCCTAACATTCTTGCAAGTCTTCTTGTTGTGACCTTGTTGTCCACAATTGATGCATGTTATTTTTAATTTTTTGAATCCATCTCCTCTCAATTGCGTATGTCTTTTATATTTTGGCCTCCCAGGAGGTCTCTTTTCAAGTGGTAGAAGTACAACCTCTTCAAGAACATGTGTTGGTATATTTCAGGTGCTTTCATCAGGGAGGGAATTCAAGTGAAACTGGTATGTCCAGAATAAATTTCATTTTGTGTAGTAATCAGAGCAATATTTTTCATAACCAGTGTGTTTTGTTGTTAAAACAGCCAAAGCATGTGGACATGGCAGCTCATCCAATTGAAATCTCCCACATGTGCATGTACGTTGTTGAAGACATACCGTGAATCGTGTAATGCCATCAAGTACTATATACACATATTCATTTGTCTCCATAACCTATGAAAAATAAGAAGAAATATAAGCAAGAGAGATATTACATGTGAATCAGAAGAAAAAATATTAGCAAAAAAAATTTACAGATACCATACTCTTAATTTCTTCGATGCAGTTTTGTTACGTTGTAGAATTTTTTCATACTTTTTTCCAAGGTAAAATCCTGAAAATATTGCCTTTGACCTGTTATTGTTCTTACAGTCTCACGTGCAAGATTGTAAGAACTTTGGCATGTCTTGTTCTTGAATTGACTGATTCTGCAATGTTTGATGTCATCATCCAAGTCTTATTTACCTGAGCATGAACACGTGACCATTTGTTGTATCTAATATTCAGTAAGTAGTCTTTAATCTTCTTGTCTATATTTTCAACAATTGTCATATGTTGATTAAACTCTACCGTGGTGTATGTTTTTGCCATAGAGTAGAACAACTTCGTTACCTTTTGCTGACTCGTTCTGAAGTTTTTCATTATGTTTTGCAACAAGTGCCATATACACGCAAAATAAGGTATTTCGTCATAGACAGTTGAAGTTGCCTTAATAATGCTTGCATGTCTATCCGAAATGATACACATCTCTGATCTTTGACCAAATGTCTCTCTAAATTATTCAAAAAACCACCTCCAAGATGCATCATTCTTTGAATCAACAATGGCATAAGCAAGCGGCAGTATACTCCCTGCATCAGGTATAATATTTAATACATTTTTGTTTCATGTGTAATACACTTTTAATAATTTGTGCAGACTTTCAATACAAATTAGAATTTCATTTATAGAAGCAGTCATGAGAGCAAGAAAACGTTATGCTTCTCATAATTCATCAACTAAATATATGTTGGTTCATGCAGAGTGCATAGCTAGTAGGGTACTCTGGACTTCATAATGCGACTAGAGAAACAGACAACATGCATTTCTCCACAAGAAGAGATGGCAAACCATTAAATTTCAAACTATGCAATTGATCAATCTTTTTCCTCCTGATTTGAGGTCCCCAAGACTCTATTTGGTCGATTGGCTTATAAGGCATTTTTTCCTCTTTGGTCTCCATCATTAACAAAATTATAGTGTGTTTTTTTAGCATCTATAGTAAGGGGATCACCAGTTTCTACTAGTTCAAGGAAGCCTGTATTGGGCATCTGCCTGCAATACCTCCTACCCTAGAATATAAAGAACTATGCTCCAGTTCCCTATTAGGCATTACAAAGTTAATGCCTTAATGGGGCATCAAATAGATAACTTAGATAATGAGCAGAGGCAAGGAGGATGACGGAATGTCTATTGCAATTTAGTAAGACAGCAATAACTGCATAGCATATAATACTGAATGTTCCATAACAAAAAAAAAAGCTTGGAACACAGAATTACAGATGTGTCCATTTCCTTGAGAAGAGAATGCATTGAGTTACAATGCATTAGTATTGTATTCGAAAAGTCTCACCTATTGCATCTAAGGTATTAGCTGTTAGCATTGTCCCTTTGTATACTCTTTTTAGAAAAGTTTTATCAACAACTACAATTGGTCTACAATACTCCCATCCTTCTATCGATGTAAACAAAGCTACAAAGCATATAGAAAATGGTCATCCTCTGATTTATGCAATCTTATATAAGAATCAGGGTAAGTTGCCTCTAGTATGTGAAAGTAACTTGGCAACTTTGCATATGATTGAGCTGGATCACCTCGGACTAATTCAAGAGCTTTTTCTTTAGCTCTCCAAGCTTGCATATATGTGAGCCGCACACCATATTTCTGTAACATGTCATTTTGTATATCTCTTAGTGTGTAGTTGGCATCTGGATCAATACATTTGGCAACAATAATACTCTCAATAACTGTCTTTGTTGCTTGTCTTTCCGACAATGAATTATGTAGCAACAAACACGTGTGTTCGCTTTCAAAATATCTAATAGCGAACATTTGAGATTTATTCACGCTTGAAGAGCGTAAATTCCAACTACAGTTTTCTCTGAGGCATTGTATTGAATAGTTGTTAAAAAGAATTATCAATAAACAATCAATAGTATAAACTAACTTGAATTTGAGTCTTACCATGTTGAGCTTGATCTCAATATCTTGAATTCGAAGTGTTTAAGAATGGAATGTCTTTTTAGTGCACTGGTAAGGACATATTTATTTTTGTAAACTTGATATCTCTCAAAAAATGATTGATTGGGGTTAATAATGATGTTTGGTTGTATTTCTTCTTGCTCATCGACTTCCTCACATGATCCAAAACTAATTAACTCTAGCGCATCACCGATACCACTAAATACATTAGAAAAGTATGAATTATGTGTAATCCATATGTCTTCTGAAGTGTTTGAACATAATAGTGGAATTAAGGTGGAATCACTCTCCAAGTTGACCGATTCAGTTGATGTGACACATAAAGAATATTTTGACATATCTTTATGTTCCTTTTTGATTTCAATATACATTTTTACTCCCATATCGTTATGAATTTGAATTGGAGGAGACCTTTCATCAATCTTATATCTGATTTCAATTTTACTTGTTGATGTGTCTATTGACAATTGAGCAACAATCACAAAAATGAGGCTAGCAAATGTTGAATCGGTATTTATCAACACATCATCTGCCAAGTAATTAATATACTTGTTGTTAGAATCCCATCGGCAATTGAAGTAAAGCAGCGCAGCCATATTAGCCATGTTTTTCTCCTGCATATTTTTTTGTTGAATTAGAAAAAAATTAGAAAATTAAACACGAACGAAACATGTAGCTAATAAAACCAGCCTTCAATGATCTGTAGGCCATAAAAAATAATTAAACTTGAACAATAAATGTATTACACACACATTAAACTTGAATTAGAAGATAATTAGATACGAATAAACCTGTGCTAATGAAACCAGCCTTCAGTGATCTGTAGGCTACATAAATGAATTAAACTTGAACAACAAAGGTATTACACACACATTAAACTTCAATTAGAAGAGAATTAGACACGAATGAAATATGTAGCTAACAAAACCAACCTTCAGTGATCTGTAGGCCACAAAAATGAATTAAACTTGAACAACAAATGTATTACATACACATTAAACTTGAATTAGAAGAGAATTAGACATGAATGAAATTTGTATCTAATGAAACCAACCTTCAGCGATCTGTAGGCCAAAAAATAAATTAAACTTGAACAAAAACTATATTACACACACATAAACAAGTAAACAAGTAATTGTGATAAACGTAGAAATAAAAATAAACTTTCATATTGAATCACAACTGAATACAAATCGTGTATCGCTAATGAATTAGGTATGCAATCTAATTCAAACCTTCAAACAATTAAACATTCAACCATTCAAACCTTTAAGGAGTCACAGATCTCTACTCAGAAATCACAATTCTTCAGTTGATTCAAAACTGCATTCACCTAAATTTTGCCATTCTTCTGCAATAACCACCGAATACACATCACTTAATTCCAAAATTGGAGTACAAATGTTGTAGAAAGTCGTGGTTGAGAGCTATGAAGCTAAGAGCCCGTTTGGATGGTCTTAAAAAGTAACTTTTATGTATGAAATGCTTTTAGTACTTTAAAGTGCTGGAAGTTATTTTTATAAATAAGCAGTTGAGTGTTTGGATAAAAGTGCTTAAATGAGGAAAATTATATGAATTTTAGGGTTAA
The DNA here is from genome assembly GCF_947179165.1 of Solanum dulcamara. NCBI lineage: Eukaryota > Viridiplantae > Streptophyta > Magnoliopsida > Solanales > Solanaceae > Solanum > Solanum dulcamara. The sequence goes on from NC_077242.1 coordinate 14,915,507, forward strand.
AAGAATAAAAAGGGTAGTTTGGAAATTTAGTTAAAATATAAGGAATATAAAAGTAATTTTCATGGTCAAAGAAAATGACTTTAAGCACTTTAAAAAAAAGTTAGGAATCCTAACTTTTTATTTTTGACTGACTTTAAGAACTTTCTGGCTTAAAGTTAGCATTAAGCAAACACGTCCAAAAGCTGAAAAGGGGTTTTAAGTTGGTTTTGACCAACTTAAAGCCAATCCAAACGGGCTCTAAGTATTGCCTTAATTTTGGAGAAAATTATGGGTGAGAAGATTGGAGAGAATATTAGTGTAGCAAAGTTGGAGAGAAACAGGAGAAGAGAAAATAGCGGGTGAGAATTTTAGAAAAATAAAATTGTACTTAATTTAATTCAAACAATTTGCTATATATGGTTAAAATAATTATGTTGCTCTATGTGGTAAATATTTTTTGAATATTGTACATTTAGGTGATTTACCCTTTTAAAAATTAAGCATTTTCGAGTAAAAATAAGCTTGATCAAATGGGCTATTAACATTTAAAAAGCGAAATCCGGAGGAAGATCTCCAAAATTATTTCAAAAATAAATAAATAAAAGAACAATTATATATTGAAGGAAAATTCTTCCTCAAAGTTAGCACCTGAGGCCCAATTCTACCCCACTCTGTTGTACACCTTCGGCCCATTGGTCCACATCAAAATAAAAGCCCAACCCCAAAAAAGGAGGGCCCTTTCCTTTTAATTCCCAAAATATCACCGGTTATTTCGTTTTGCAATAATTATTTAGTAAATATTAATTTTTTATAATTTATTGACTTTTTAGAGTATGATTTACAAATTTATACAAGAGTGTTAAATTATGTGTAAAATTTTGTAGCTGTTACAAACAATCTAATGTTTTGTTAGTTTCTAAGGTTATATTTGTATAAAGTTTCTAAGGTTATATTTGTATAACTTTTTAAAATAAAGATAAAATTTGAATGATCATCCACAAGCTGTCAAAATTTGTTCGGCTTTATATTTACAAATACAAATTTTCAATTTGAACAATATTGAAGTGATGATTTAAAAGTATATTTAAGTAAGAAATTATCAATATTCAATCACAAATTCTTAACTTTTAATTTTTAACTTAATCCATATTCAATCCGTCCAAATCCAATTCAATTCACCCTTTGCCCACCCCTAGGCATAAATTTATCAAATATTCGACAAATCATTATATTAATGGTGTATAAATTATACTTATCAAAAAAAAAAAATGAAAAATGAAATAGAGAAAATTCATAGATAGATCGAATTGATGGCGTTTCGGACAACTCTATTTATACACAAATAAGATTTTAAGGTTGATCGATCTTAATTTTACTATAAGATTTGTGAATGAATATTGATCCATTGAACCACCTTAAATGACGTTAGTCTCGTGCTAGAAATTCACGTATATAACTTTTAAAGAAATTTAATTGAAAATCAGAACCTTATTAGAGGGACAACCTTGTTAGGGGGACTAAAAAATTAATTGAGTGTAAACCTTATCTTCAAGGACTCTATTAAGAAAGGTGTTTATTACTTGTACATTTTGAGTTTTGACTGCCTAATTATTATTTTTTATACTATTACAAATTATATATTTTTATAAACGATAGCACAACATATTTGAAATGTTAGGCATTTGCATTTCTCATTAGGTAATCAACCTACAATGATTATCCATAAAGGTTGCTCAGTAATTCACGTCTCTTCCAACCACAAGGGGCCCCTTTTCTATCACACACATCTCTTACCCTACAAACTTCTATTCACCTAAATAATACATTTTCTGTCCATATATTAACTGAATTATCGAAATATTTTTAATAGTTTCAAATAAATAAATTATTTAAAATTTATAATAATTATTGAAATTTTTTATTTATACTTAAGGTTCTTGATTATTTTTATATTTTTTAAGAGAGTAGTTTGATAATGATAATAAAAAAAAATTATAGTATAAAATAACTTTTTTATTTATGTCCTTAAATACTTTTCTCAAAGGATTTGTCATATTCTTAATAATTCACTTTATATGAACTAGAGGGAGTATGTCCTCATTTTATTTTATTTGACATCTATATAAAAATGACATAATACATAAATAAGACCCTTAACTGGGATCCAAGTTATAACTTTTAGTTTTAACTTTGACAGTGAACAAGTAGACAATTTAATTATATCCAACATTTAAACAAAAAAATACTCAAATATTGCATCTCAAACGCGTGACAAGCAGACGCTCCGACGTGGATTACTGAGCCACTCAGTGACTGCCACCTAATTAAAATAAATACACGTAGATTTTAAAAATAACCTAACTTTGACAGTGAACAAGTAGGCAAAGAGTTAGGTGTAAATACATCGATTTCTTACTCGTGCAAAGGTGGAATAAATATTTCGAAAAAGAAAGATTTTTCAGCCTTTTTAGTGTTGGTTGAACGTAAAGTAATGGCTTTTGTGCAACGTCGAAAGGGTCCTGATGTAGTGGGATCGTTTGGATTGTTACAACCTCTACCCCTCTCATCCTCTGATCATTTATCTACCGTTCAATCTACTGATGAAATTTCTTCTCGACTGGCTTATTAAGCACTCGGATTTATCTTACTTAACTTACTTAACCTTGGATTAATTTACTTCGCCTAAAGGGGCCTTCTACCTCCACGCAACATTGCTCCATCAGGCTTTCGCCCATTGATCTTCCAGTCAATAGAAAATTCTTTCAATTCAATGAAAAAGATTCTCATATTCCACTTTGACTATCCAACACTTAAATCTAAAACCACTCAACTATTGTAGCCCAAAGGCGTGATATGCAAACGCTCTGATGTGGATTACTATAAGACACTCAGTGGCTACCACCTAATTAAAATAAATACACGTAAATTTTTAAAATGCCTTTAACTTTGACAATAATAAATCAAACAAATTACATTCCGATCTAGATTATTTATAGTTCAAGAAATTTTCATTATAACTTTTTTCACAATAACAAAAAAATAGTTAAATGCCACTTGCATTAGCAATGAGCAGCAAATAGTGCTAGAAATAGTTGTTGGAGAAATTAAAAAAAGAATAAATTGAAAATTTAATTTAAAAATAAAGATATATACATAAAAAGGATTGATTAAGGATATAATTGTCTTTTCAATATTTCTTTTACTGTTAGGACCTTCAATTTTACCTTTGAAACGCGTAACTTAGATGTTTTTCACACATTTTGTCAGGTAGGATCCGAGTGTTTTTTTTGTTTAAGTGTTGGATAGTTTAAGTGCTTACTTGTGCACTATCAAAGTTAAAGGACAAACTTATAATTCGAATCCAAGTTAAGGGTCCAATTTATGTATTATGCTTATAAAAATGGATGTTCCATTTCACTTGTTCATTTTAGCAAATTATGACAGTTTTAATTGTTTTTTTTTCACACTACTCTTAATCTTAAATAACTACATAAAATAAAAATAATAACCAAATTTAGAGTTCAACAACAACAACATATCTAGTTAAATTTCACAAATTGAATCTGAAGAGGGTAGAGTGTACACAGATTGACAAGAGTGTGTGCATTAATAAAATATGCAATTCAAATTTAGAGTTTTAAAGTATCATTAATAATAAAATTAGTTTAGTAGTAAAATATAACACTAATTAATTTTTTCTTAAGGGTGTGTCTTGTCAACCAAACCAGTAATATGAAATGGAAAAAGTACTTCCTCCATCCTAATTTAAATGTTTTACTTTCCTTTTTTGATTTATCAAAAAATTGTCACTTTCTATATTTAGTAAGTTTTTCAATTAAAACATACTACCTGACAAGTTTAAGACCAGAAATTTAAAGGACTATACATATTCTTAATTTAAGGTCTCAAGATTCAAAATTTTTTCTTTATTTCTTAAATTTTTTATCCAAACAAATTAAAATATAAGGACTCGTTTGAACATGCGATATAAAATTATAATTTGAAATCATGATTTCTTTGAACTTGAAGTTTTTTTTTAACATGCAATTTGAATTTTTTATAAATAAATTTTTGTGACTACACAATACCAAATGAACAAATCATAATTCATAAACAAAATACCGAAATCTACTAAGACGAGTTGATAAATCGTATTTCTCCATGTTCTCTTTATAAATAAATATTTGTGATTATAAACTTCTAAATATACATATTTTATAAAGATTCACTAACAATAATAGTAATTAATTATGTTTTAATATAATTCTTTCACATGATACGAACAATCTCTTTACATCGAGCATGATTCTTTTTGGCAAAATTTAAATAATGTATTTTTTTTATAAAATTTAAATTTATGGGATAAATTTATATTTTTAAAATTTTGAAATCCTAAATCATATTATTTTTTTTTAAAATTTAAAATTTAAAATCGCATATTCAAAATTGAATTTAAATCATAATTTTATATCACATATCCAAAAATAAGCTTAAATTGCAATGAAGGGAGAAGCAGTACATACCAAATCAAGAATAAAGGGTGAGTTTGGTACGTCTTTTTATTTTTTATTTTATGTTATTCAAAGTAAGAAAAATAATTTATATAAATAATATTTTATATTAATTATTACCGGAGGCGGATGTAGAATATCAATATACAATTTATTTGCCAAGCAAAAATTGTAATAAATAATAGACGACATGAATCTACAATTTTAAAAGTACAGTGGGTCCAATGCTACAAATACTTTACCCTTTCCCTTCGTGTTTGCTTTTATTGTAGACAAAAATAGTACTTTTGACACAATAATTTCTATTTACTTAAAACTCGTTTGGATATGCTTAAAAAAATAACTTTTATGTATGAATTGTTTTTAGAACTTTAAAGTGCTAAAAGTTATTTTTATAAATAAGCAGTTGAGTGTTTGGATAAAAGTGTTTAAATAAGAAAAATGATGTGAATTTTAGGGTTAAAAGAATAAAAAGGTACTTTAAAAATTTAATTAAAATATAAGGGATATAAAAGTAATTTCCATGGTCAAAGAAAATGACTTTAAGCATTTAGAAAAAAAAAGTTAGAAATCCTAACTTTTCATTTTGACTGACTTTAAGAACTTTATGGCTTAAAGTTAACATTAGGCAAACTTGTCCAAAAACTAAAAAAGGGTTTTAAGTTGGTTTTGACCACTTAAAGCCCATTCAAACGGGCTCTTACACTCTTTTTTTTATTTTTATTTGTCGTGTGTTGCTTTATAAGTATAAATTTGATTAATAAAAATTAAATTAAATATTCAAAAACTCTATAAAAAAATATTATGAATTGTAATCCTTTTTCATATTAATATGATGGAAAAATATATATTAAAACATTAAAATATTTTTTTTCACTCTCAAGAAGTAAAACTTGACAAGTAAAAGTGAGCAATGAGGGTATCAAATACTAGAAAATAAATTTAAAATAGCTAACATTTATACTTTCCTTCAATTCAATTTGTGATATTTGAATAAAAAATCACTAGACTAGCAATACTCGGATGAGACCTATCTAAAAATGTTGGTTTAATATACCACAAATATAATAAATTATAGTTGAAAAATAAAAGTGACAAAACTAAATAAAAAAATTATATTCAGGCTGAGGCACGAATATCTCATTTTTTTTAGGAAGATTCAAACCCATTACGGCATAATCTACACCGATCCAGCAGTATATCTCTTGACTTGTCCCCTCTAGGATACAACAACGTTGGACAACTCAAACAATTCTGGATTAGTTGAAGAGTTCAAAACTCCACATAAGAATACCTTCCTTCAATATATAAATACTCTCTTTTATATAGTTAATATAGTTGAAAACTTAAAGTCTATTTGGATTGGCTTAAAAGTTGGTCAAGGTTTGAGTCATTTTTAGCTTATGAGAGTGTTTGACAAATTTAAAAATGACTTAAAATAAGTTAAAAAATCAAAAGTAGTACTCTCCCTACTTTTTATTTTTTAACTTATAAGTCATTTAAGTTTGACTTTTTATTTTTTGACTTAAAAGATATTTTTTCAGTCAATCCAAACGACTTTGTCTCAACTCTCTCTTTCACTACTACATACTACAATATTTTTTCACACTTAACATATTTCATCTCCTCTTCGACACAAAGGAAGATGCATCATTATTTATAAATGAAAAAGTCTTCCATGTAATCAATGGATAGAAGGAAGAGTAGTAATGTGGGTAGATGAGTGTGATAGAAATTACATAAATTATAAATTATAAGAAACGTACGAATAGTCATATAAGTTACAAGAAATTAATGATCATGAGAGTTACAAGGTTGTTTTGTTGGGAACAAGTTATCTTATAATTAATTATCCTGGAATTAGTTATTATGGATAAGTTATCCCACCACATGGTGGGATCTCTTATTCCAAACTTGACAACCAAACAAGATATTAAAATTTTATCACTAGATTATTTTTTCCCCGAGACTATTTATTTTTATTCCAGAATTAATAATCATCTTCTACCACAATTAATACCAACATATGTACTTAATATTTTATTTTAATAATAAAATACATATACACCAACAAAAAATAATGTCGCCATTCAAACTATGAAGGTGTTACTTTCAATTTTTGCATAAATTTAGATATGTATTACTCTATTTTTTTTATAAAAAGAAAAATATTCAAACTTTTATAGTATTAATATCGTGATTTAATATAGTTAAAAATATTTTAGAGAAATGTAAAAAAAATAAAAAAATAGGACATTAAATGGTGATTAAAGTTCGATTGGTAAAATAGTACAGTAGTTTAAACACAAAGCAACCCAATTCAAAGAATTTCAAATAAATGAAAAAGAAAATTGTACCACCAGGATTAATAGCACTGACCGCTTGACTCATTAATGATTTATTAAGGAATTATAAAAGAGATATCGAGGCCGTTTGAATTGGCTTATAAGCTGTTTTCAACTTTTTTTGAGTGTTTGACTGACCAATTTAAAATTATTTTGTGTTTAAAATAAGCCCCAATAAATAGTTGAGTTTATTTGGATGAACTTATTTTAAGCAGTTTATAAGTTGAAAACAGCTTATAAGTCAAAAAAAAGTTGGCATACACCTACTTTTTTTTTAAAACTTATAAGCAGTTTTCAACTTATAAACTGCTTAAAAATAAGTCAATTCAAACAAGCTAATTATAATCATGCAAAGAATAAGAACTCAAAAATTGTTGTTTTCTATGTGCAACATTATATGCAACATTCTCTTTTTAGTTTATTAAAAAAGGCGAAATCCATCGGTGGCCCCCTAAAGTTGGCACCAACTTTCACTTAGATACCTAAATCAGGAGATGTTCATTTTAGAAACCTCAAGTAAGGGTCGAATGTGTCATTTTGACACTTTTTTGACAATCACCAAAATATATTAAGTGTGTGTAATGCACTCGCCTGACGTATCAAAAACAACAAATTAAATAAAGACATGTGGCATATATATATATATCAAAAATAATTATCAAATAATAACTTTTATGACCAATAATTTGATGACACGTGACATTTTTAAAATCCAGATAATATTTTTTAAAAAAATAAAAATTAACAATTATTAACCCCCACTCACCCCCGCCGTCATCTTCTCCAACCCCAACCACTCCCCCACCCCACTTAAGTGCAACCAATAATAAATCAAGCTAAAGTCGCCATATATGATTTACTGGCGATATTTAGAGAGCCACAAACGTTTTTTTTTTTAATATATACACACCTTCAATGTTAACAATTGGAGTAGCCTAAGAACCTCATTTCTTAAATGCCATGGTATTAAAGTAAATACATCGCCATGGTAATCAAAAATCAAAAAATATATCTTCAAAGTCCCATATAAGAATCTTTCAATTATAAGAATATTAACCATCAGAAACAACCTATCTTCTCCAAACAAATATGCCGGAGAAGTCGCCGGAATCGCAGAGAAGTCGCCGGAAAAGAAGAACAAGAATAAGAAACTAGAAATATAGAGTTGAAACGGATCTGCAAGGAGATCCAATCAGGCGGCAGCAATCGCAGAGAAGTCGCCGGAAAATCAGAGCTAAGGATGATATTGTTTACACCTTGGCTTGAATTTACCATTACAACTATAATAAAGTTGCAGCCAAAGCTAAATGAAGAAGAAGAACAATTTTTTTTTAAAAAAAAACAGCTTCTATGCGCCTAAGGTAAGTGACAAATACGCGAGATGCCAGCTGTGTAAAAAGTGTCAAAATGACACATCAGACCTTTACATTAGGTGTCTAAAATGAACATCTCCTACTTTAGGTGTCTAAGTGAAAATTAATGCCAACTTTAAGGGGACATCGATGGGTTAGGCCTTAAAAAAAATATCATCAAGTAATTAGAAACTCTTTAATATAAAGTTTTATTTTACACTTGGGCCTGTTTGGTACAAAGAAACATATTTTTCTAGAAAATATTTCTTTTGAAAAATAATGAGTTTCTTACTTATTTTTTTAGTGTTTAGTAGATAAAAAAAAATATAATTTCAAAAATATTTATATGTAAATCCGTAAAATAATATAATAGTGAGATAGTATGGAAAGTGGGAGTTCGAAGGTGACGGGGTGGGATAGTGTAGAAAGTGGGAGTTCGGAGGTGACGGGGTGTGATGGTCAAGGGATTGGGTCGGATGTGTTGGATGGATGAGGAATAGACAATTAACTCGAAATGTCACCAATTCAATTTTTTTTACTTCAATTAAAGAGGTCATTTTCCTAGAGAAAATATTTTGATCAATCAAATATGAGAAAACTAAAAAATATTTTTCAGTATTTTCCTTAGTACCAAACACATTCTTTGGACATATTTAAAATTACATATTCTAAGTAAACCTGTAGTATGTGTCAAATAATATGTATTTCTTTTTCTTTTTTTTCTTGAACTTTGTAATCTGTGTATAAAATTATATGAAGAGAGCACACTAGTGTAATATAAAAGGCAAAATTACCTTTAATTGATTAACATATATGATAATAGTGGTAAATTTAATATTTGAACATTATGATTTTTTATAATAATTTTAAATTAATATATAATAAAAATTGATTTCATATTTAGATATATATAAAGTTAGGAAAACATATTGAATTTTCACAAATCAACATGTAACACTCTAGATCCGCTCCGTTGTAACAAGGTTTTAATAAATAAAATTAGACAATTTTATGCTCAAATTTATCAAGAATTCTCTTATAATTTATTTGTCTTACTTTTTTTAATTCATTATATATTTTTTAAAAAATTACGTTAAAAGTGTTATAAATATACCATACTTTTAATTAAATATTAGATAAATTGGTATGTTTTAATTAAAAGATTTTATTAATTTTATGTAATATTTTTATATTATTAATTTTAGATTAAAATTTTAATTTTTTTTATATATTATTTTCCTTTACTTGATTTTAAAAAAAATTAAATTTATGTTAATTCTACTATAAATTTGAATTGGATATAAGTACAATTAAATTTGACAAAAATTAAATATGCAAAAATATAAATTGGTGAATATATTAACTTAATGTGGTATAATGCACAACATGATAATTGAGACTGAGCGTGATCTTATCGCACCAATTCAAGATGCTTTAGATGGTTCAACTCCGACGATAAAAATGACAGGTAGATAAAAATTATCGATTTCAACAATTTCTTGTTTGACATAAAAAATTTAAGGACAAAGAAGCTCATTTTGAACTACGTAATGCATTAATAGAGCATTTATGAGAGCACCGTAATGATCTTGAAAGTTGAATATTCATGTAAAACTTAAAATAATTTTTTTAATTGTGTAATGTTTATTTAATTATATTTCGTTAATGATTTTACTTTTATTTGTGTTATCCATTATTATGTATAATATATAATATTTGCTATCAATTTATATTATTTTAAAAATTATAATATAAAATAATTTTATATTAAACGACTATAATTTGAAACAATATGAAAATTATATATAGTGAGTGTTTTTTAGAAAGAATTTTGTTTTATAAAATAAAAATATATAAATGAAATAAATAATAATAATATAATAATAAAGAGAAAAAAAATTGATGTAAAATTTGGTGTAGTAAACTAGAGTTACTAATACTAAATTTGATGCAAAATTTGGTGTCGGGTTGGAGATGTCTTAGTCAGTGACGGAATCAAGATTTTTAATAAAAATATTCAAAATTTGAAAAAATAAATACACGAATTAGTCAAAAAGAATTCGACATTTACTATTTATATATATAAAATTATTTTAACCATATATAAATCGTATAATTTTTCGACCAAGGGGTTACAAACCCCTGGACACCCGCCACTGGCCTTAGTAGTACTCATATACAAACTGGTGTATTAGCAATTATGGAATTTTATATGATTGTTGTTTTAATTATTTGGAATTGGAAAGGAGTGAGAAGGAACAGTTCCCAAACTTAGCAGCATTTCACAATCTTCACTTCCTTAAATTCTTGGGGTCCCTCTTCCTTTTTTTTCTCTTTCCTTCTTTCTTCTGTAGCTTTCAATATGTGAAAAGAAAATCCAATCAACTCAAAAAATAAAGAAAAGAAAAGGAAAAAAGTACAGCTGAAGAGATCTACTGAATAGCCTACTTGAGCTCTTACTCAGTCACTATGCAGTTGCAGTAGAGATCTTGAAGTAGCCAAAAAGTTGTTTCATCTACTACTGTTACTGTTACTCTTTTAGGGGTTTCTAGTTAGTTTTACTTTAAGATCTGTGGCTCACTTGCTTCTTCTGCTTATTTGAAGAAAAGGGTGTTTAGGGTTTGTGTTGTTTCTTGATTTTGAAGTGACTAATTGAAGATCTGGGACAAGTATGAAGCAGCTGTTGATGGTGGTGTTTAGCTGTGGAACTGGGTTTGGATGAGAATATGGTTTCTTGCTTCTTGGTTTTTGCTTGGGGTGGGGGGTGGGGGTGGGTGTTGTACTAGTAAAGTTTTCATTTTTGGGGTTTTATACTTTCTGGGGTTGCTCTTTTTTGGCTTAACTAGTGAAAAGTAAGTTGCTTGATAGGAGTTAGTTGATTGGCTGAAATGAGGGTATCTTCATCTGGGTTCAATCCTCAGCCAGAGGAAGGTTTGTTTGTTGTTATTTCTTGTTTTGGTGAACTTGGAAGTGAAGCATTATTTGTAGTCATTAATGAGTATACTTCATATTTTTATGTTTAATTATAGCAGCAGGGGAGAAGAAATGCTTGAATTCAGAGCTGTGGCACGCGTGTGCAGGACCACTAGTTTCACTTCCACCTGTAGGAAGCAGAGTGGTGTATTTTCCTCAAGGGCATAGTGAGCAGGTTAGTAGTAGATCCCATGGTTCACATTGTAGCTCATTTAAGTTGAGGTGTTTGATATGGTTCATATTTAGTTTCTTCATGTTATGCTTTGTTCAAACTTGCAGTTCTACTTTTGGTTGTTTGTTGGTAGCTAAATATAGTATTCTGCTTTTTTTTTTTTGTCCATAAGCCATTGAATTCTTTTTCGAATTTTAGCAAACTGAGTTTCCTCAGATACATGGTTTCTGTTTTAGCTTTAAGTAGCTCCAGAGTTTTTCTTATGAAACATGGATTTGAGTTTTGGACGCCGTTTACAGGTTGCTGCCTCGACCAACAAGGAAGTAGATGCTCATATCCCTAATTATCCTGGTTTACCGCCTCAATTAATTTGTCAGCTTCACAACCTGACAATGCATGTAAGTTTGTTTTTTAGCTGTGATGTGATATTTATGTACCTTTCCGTCACAATGTGTTCTAAACAGTTCTTAAATTATAGGCAGATGTTGAGACTGATGAAGTATATGCTCAAATGACATTGCAGCCACTAAGTCCAGTATGTCACTTCCTATCTTTTCGAATCAGTTTTACTCAAAACATTCTGCTAATGGACTTACTCTATGTAGCAAGAGCAGAAGGATGTGTGCCTGCTACCAGCAGAACTTGGCATCCCGAGTAAACAACCAACTAACTATTTCTGCAAAACTTTGACGGCAAGTGATACCAGTACTCATGGTGGATTCTCTGTCCCTCGCCGAGCGGCAGAAAAAGTTTTCCCCCCTCTTGTAGGTCCCTTGAACAGAACCCATCAGCATTATGGTTTTCTTTTCCTTTTCTGTGTGGTCTTTTTTTTTGTTATGTGTCATCAACATTGGATTCTGTAGTATCCCTCTAGTGCTCAATGGTGTTCAGCCAACTCATAATGAATGTTCTTACTCTTTCAGGATTACTCTCAGCAGCCACCCTGTCAAGAATTGATTGCAAAAGATCTCCATGGGAATGAATGGAAATTCCGGCATATTTTTCGCGGTGAGTTGCTGTGCAGTCAGAGATCAAAGGGAGTAGTAGTGTTTTGGTAGTTCTGGTTCCTTAAATGTAACTTTTTTGCTGTTTTTGTTGTTTGGGAAGGGGTTGGTTTGTATCTCACCACATGTGAGTGTGTGAAGAGCTCTTCTAGATTGTATTTCTCAGCAATTTAGCTGGATGGTTCTTGACTAAATGTAAGTCAAGAGAAGGCACTGGAGCTTAGTTCCATGCAGTACATCTTTGCAAATTTACGATCCTTTCAGCCATTTTACCTGGAAGTTACTGGAGATAAGACATACTCTGGTAAAATGAACTAAAGATTTTATATCAAGTAAGCCTTTTAAAATCATGCTGAAACAACTGTACTGAATCTAACGGGGAGCATCAGTTGGTGATTTAAGGACCTTGAGGAATTAAGTTCCCAGGGAATTCATTAGAGGACTGTTTCCGATAAAAATTGTTTGTTCTTGCATATCCCTACTGTTATTCCAAATTAATCCTGTGGATACATATAATTCAGAAGAATATGTGAGTAATTCATACACAGCATCTACTTTGCCTGTTTCAGCCTTTGCATATCTTATTTTGAGGTGGAGGGAGTGATTTTAAAATCATTACAAATTCTTTGGTTACATGTTTTCATTTATGAAAATGGGCGTAAGCATTACCGGCACTAATTGGTTGCTCATGTTTAGGACAACCAAAGAGGCATCTATTGACAACAGGATGGAGTGTGTTTGTGAGTGCAAAGAGACTTGTTGCAGGCGATGCAGTTATCTTTATCTGGTAGAAGAAGTTTTCAATACCTTCTAATATTTCTTCATAAGATTCAGCTTCAGCATCCGGAACTTTCAAATGATTTATATTTTCTTCGATAAATTGCATATGTATTTTAGTGCAGAATCACATTTCACCATATTGTGTTACTTGCTAAGCCAGCTGCTGAAACAATTTAATATGCTCCGTCTGCTCTGATGGGACGCATGAGAGTGTGGTTCTGTGGTGTTTATTATGTTTATCCATGTACTTCCCCCTTTAGAACTTTGGAAAACTTTTATAAATTCTACATGCCTGCATTATGCAATTATGCAGTTGCAAAAAGCTAAATATTGATTGCTGGGAAACTGTGTTTATGTACCCTAATTGAGAAGCTTTATGAATTTAGAATTGATTTTTCAATCTTTTTACATCAGTGGTTTATCTGTGGACCTGCATCATTTTCTTTTTTGAAGGAAGATAAATGTGAACCTGCACCATGTATTGGGTGATTTGACAGTAATTAGTTTGATAATTTTTTGGAATTGAAGGAACTCACTCTCATTTCTCCCACTCAATTGAGAATCTTCACGAATTTAGAATTGATTTCAATCTTTTTACATCAGTGACTTTTATACGTGGACCTGCATCATTTTTTTTTTTTGGAGAAAGATAGCTGTGAACCTGCATCATGTTTTGTGCGGTTTTACAGAAATTAGTTGGATAATCATTTGCAAACTCACTCTCATTCCTCCCACTCAATTCTTGAGATTTTTATCTTTGCTAAATACTGTCGCCTTTTGTCAGGAACGAAAACAATCAGTTGCTTTTGGGGATTCGACGTGCTAATCGTCCTCAAACTGTCATGCCTTCTTCAGTGTTGTCAAGTGATAGCATGCACATTGGTCTCCTAGCTGCAGCGGCTCATGCAGCTGCAACTAATAGCCGCTTTACAATATTTTATAATCCAAGGTAACAGTTGTTTCTTTTGTTTCATTTGCTAACAAAGTTGTCACATTTAACCTTTTAGCTTTCATAATTTCAGGGCTAGCCCATCAGAGTTTGTCATACCTCTTGCCAAGTATGCTAAAGCAGTGTATCATACTCGAATTTCTGTTGGTATGAGGTTCCGGATGCTGTTTGAAACAGAAGAATCGAGTGTCCGTAGGTAGGTCTTATCATCTTGGACTTCCGCGTGCAATTTAAAGTAATTTGAATGACAAGTTGACTTGCAGAGCCAGGTCTCTTGTAAAAGGGAGGGACATATATGTGAAAAGGGCAGACGTTGGTGGGTAGTTAAAAAGCATTTGTTAGAGCTTGGGTTTGAAGTCGCGCTATGCTAAGGTGCCTTCCTGAAGTTTTAGCCGATTTGGAGGCAGGGAAAGCTCTTGTAGGAAGAGAAAACAAACTTAGGAGATCAAAATCTTTGAGCCACTGTTTCCTCTCCTACAAAACAAAGATATCCAAGTACTTCTACTGCTAATATGTTTACATGCAAAACCAAAATAGTACTATATTAATTAGGTGACTTTTGGATCATGTTTTAACAGTGTTTTTTCTGGAAAAAAATGGATATATTTGGCTATGGTCTTGGAAGAAGTCTTCTTGTTTATAGAAAGATGGGCCCTTATTATCTTATCTCTTATGAATCCATGAATGCCTTGTGATGTCTAGTTGAACTTTCTAAAGCAATTCTTTGTCAACGGGCTAATTTCAGGCTTGTTGGATCATATTAGTCTGTAGAAGGATAGATGATATTAGCCCATCGACAAAGAACTGCTTTTGAAAGTTCAATCAATCATTTGTGTATTCATAAGAGATAAGATGATTAGGGCCCCTTTCTCTATAAACAGGAAGATTTCCTCCAAGACCATATCCACTATTTTTCAGAAAAAAAAGGTCACTTAATTTAGGGGCCAGCTGTAAACATATGCCTGACTCATAGCTATACTTTCTAGTCTCTCTGGGGAAAAGGTGTCGCTGAAGTGGATATATATATATATATATATATTGCAACCTTTTTTTTGGTTGAGAAAACAGACCGCCAGATACATGCAGAAATGCTTAGTTCTCTAGTCTTAACCTCTCTAATCTGAGTTTATAATGAAGAACATAATTCCCCTAGCTTAAGTGGTGATTTTGAGTTCATTATGAAGGATGCATTGGAGGTGCCAAATACGGCTGTTTGGTTTGTCTACTGAAATAAATGGCTTTCTTTGACTTAGGAATACCAAATTTCGTGAAAACTGTATTAATTTTTTCATTGCTGCCAGAGTGCAAAATTGATTTTGACCTACTCCAAGTTCCCTCAATTCTCTCTCTCTCTCACACACACACACACACACACACACACACACACACACTCTCATATGCACATTTTAACCATGTAAATATGTTTGGATTTAGGTACATGGGTACAATTACTGGCATCAGTGATTTAGATCCTGTTCGTTGGCCAAATTCACACTGGCGGTCCGTGAAGGTTAGTTTTATAAGGTCATTTGTATAAACCATGAAGTAATAGATAAACTAAATGCAACGTGTACCTTAGCATAAATTTTTAATTTTTCATGCACCTGCTGGTGGTACCTTCAGTATATAAATTATAATCTTTTGTAACTGGTCCTGTTGCAGGTCGGATGGGATGAATCAACTGCAGGAGAGAGGCAGCCCAGAGTTTCTCTGTGGGAAATTGAACCTCTGACAACTTTCCCTATGTATCCTTCTCCTTTCTCCCTTAGGCTAAAGCGACCTTGGCCATCTGGACTACCTTCTCTCCCTGGTAAGGTTTCTCCTTGCTATTGTTGCCCTGGGAAACAAGATAAATTTGGTTGACTTCTAAATTTCAGTGGTTTGTTTACCTCTCATTCACTCAGGTTTCCCTAATGGTGATATGACTATGAATTCTCAACTCTCATGGCTGCGTGGTGACATGGGTGATCAGGGGATGCAGTCGCTTAATTTCCAGGGATTTGGGGTTACTCCATTTATGCAACCAAGAATGGATGCTTCTATGTTAGGTTTGCAACCTGACATTCTGCAAACAATGGCAGCACTAGATCCATCGAAACTTGCAAATCAATCCCTTATGCAGTTCCAACATAGTATTCCTAACAGTTCAGCGTCTTTGAGTCAGAGTCAGATGTTGCAGCCTTCTCATTCACAGCAAAATCTGATCCAAGGCTTCTCAGAAAACCACTTAATATCTCAGGCGCAGATGCTTCAGCAACAATTGCAGCGGCGTCAAAATTATAATGATCAACAGCACTTGCTGCAGCCACAGCTTCAGCAGCATCAAGAAGTGAACTCGCAGTTTCAACATCAACAGCAAACCAAGGCGATCTCCAGTCTCTCTCAGATGGCTTCGGCTACGCAGCCCCAGCTTTCTCATTTGCAAGTCTTAAGTTCGACTGGTTCCCAACAAATCTTTTCTGATATACTGGGTAACCATGTCAATGCATCTAGTAATTCTAATATGCAAAGTCTGTTGAGTTCATTTTCCCGTGATGGAGCATCTTCTGTCCTGAACATGCATGAAACTCACCCTCTAGTGTCTTCGTCCTCATCATCAAAGCGAATTGCCCTAGAATCTCAGCCCCCTTCTCGGGTTACTCCATTTGTTGTGTCTCAGCCTGAGGATGTGATAGCGCACAATACTAAGGTCTCAGATCTTTCCTCTTTGCTGCCACCTTTTCCTGGCAGGGAATCTTTTTCTGATTATAGAGGAGTAGAAGATAGCCAAAGCAACGCACTCTATGGATTTACCGACTCTTTGAACATACTGCAGACCGGTATGTCCAACATGAAGGGTAGTAGTGGTGATAATGGATCTTTATCTATTCCTTATGCTACCTCTACCTTCACAAGTACAGTGGGCAATGAGTATCCCCTTAACTCAGACATGACAACGTCAAGTTGTGTAGATGAATCAGGTTTCTTGCAGTCCTCAGAAAATGGGGACCAAGGAAACCCAAATAATAGAACCTTTGTGAAGGTGAGCTTAAGCTTGTTTGATATACAATTCACTGTTTGTTGTCTGAATTGCATGGGCTAACACTCTGTTTAGTTTAGAAGCTTTTAAAGAGAGTATTCTGCGGTAGTATGTTGTTTCACATTGCATGTTTCTGGCAGGTTCACAAATCAGGGTCCTTTGGACGGTCACTCGATATCTCCAAATTTAGCAGCTATCACGAACTTCGAAGTGAGCTTGCTCGCATGTTTGGGCTAGAAGGCTTGTTGGAGGACCCTGAGAGATCAGGCTGGCAGCTTGTAATTGTTGACCGAGAGAATGATGTCCTCCTCCTCGGTGACGATCCTTGGCAGTAAGAATTCGATCACTTCTTTTTTTTTTTTACAAGCTTGCCATTACAACCTTTTTTTCTCTCTCTGCCCTGAGTCTCTTTATATTTTGTTCGTTGTGGGGGGGTCAAATTATAGCTCTAGACTCCCTGCATATATCTCCCGATTGACAATAGATTTTGAAGTTGAAATTTTGAGTTTTTGAAGTTGTGATTTTGGAATTTGTGTTTGAACATACATTTTACTTGAATATCTTTTTGAAGTTAGAAGTTTTGTAAGTGGAAGTCCCAAAAACTAGTCTGAGCCAGTTTTTGAGAACTTGAAAATATTTGAAGATAGATTTTCAAAAACTACTCCCAAAATCTATGGTCAAACGCTAGCATAGTTTTAAATTGTGAGTTTTTTGGATGTATATGAAATTTCCATCTTGCCTCCTATTAAAATCAGTCTTTTGTTGTGCCGACTCCGATAAATTATGGGGATCAAGGCTCAAATCCCAGCAAAGGTGGCAAAAAGTTAGTGATTCTGTTCATCGGTAGAAGCCTTGATGGATAGAATTATCCACTGTCTGTGTTGGTGGAAGATAGTAGGTACCTGATATATTATCCACTGTCAACTCTTGCCCTGTCACATTGGCTATATGAATCTTCTATATCCATTTTGCTTCCACAGATTAGTTTTCCTGTTGGACATTCAAAGATTAATATTAAGAGTACTTTTGGTGCGAGTATTATTAGGCTTAATATTCTCAATTTACGTGGGTCAATTGGTGACATTTTGTATGGCACACATCATTTCTCGCTCATCTAGGCCTGCAATTTGCTTTACACAAGAATTCAGACCTGCTGTATTTTTTTTCTTTTGACGAGTATATCTACCGTTATGGATCACATTTGCACTTATATGTATTTTATTTCATGCGTCTGTTTATTTTAATATATCTAGTTCTTCCATGTTTTAACCCATCTCTATCTTGCTTCAGGGAGTTTGTGAACAATGTTTGGCATATCAAGATACTTTCTCCACATGAGGTGCACCAGATGGGGAAAGAGGGCCTTGATCTTCCAAATGGCGTCCAAGCGCAGATGCTTCCTGGCAATGTCAATGTATGTGATGACTATATGAATCAGAAGGGCTCCCGAAATACTATGAACAGGATACCGTTGGGGTCACTTGACTACTATGACCATTAGTGTGACCTGCCTAAGGTAATTGTACTATATAGTTGCTCTTGCCCTTGGTTAATGGCTGCAAATTTTTTGTACCCTGTTGTGTCTAAGTGTCGTGTATCTTTTCTACCTAAAGACAAGGAAGGGACAAGTCTCATTTGTAGCTTGTTATCCCAGATAAGTACAATGTAAATTATAATATTTTATTATTGATAAGACTGGAACTACCTTCCAGTGATCAACTGGAGAAATATCATGTTTTGCAGTAGCCATGATTGTGATTTTCCTGGATGCATCAATTGTACTCCCTGTTTACTTTTTGATGTTCTTTTTTCAGATTAAATGTCCATTTACGCTGTATTTGCGAGGGGGTAAGATTAATTATTGGGGACAGACAGCCCGGTAAAATAGAAGTTGATCTTTCTTCTTCACATCCTCATAGATGCTTGAGCTTCAAGGTTGGTTGGAGGCAATAATGGTGGTTAGAGTTTTAATTCTGAAGACAGATCCTTGGTGAGCTCGGGGGGGGGGGGGGGGGTTAGCACACCAAAGAATAGAATCTGAAAAGTTCTGAAGGAGATCATAAAATGTTTGCTCAAATCTCATTTTGAAAAATGAGAATATTACTCTCCTATTTCAATTTGCTTGTCTTAATTATTAACAATTCTGTAATTTCAATATTTTACGTGACATGTTTGAGATTACAAGATTAAATGATAATTTGGTACATTCAACAAAAACAAATCTAGTATAATCCTATAAGTGAGTTTGGGGCTGAAGGGTGTACACATTTTTCCCCATCAGCCCGTGTTTCTGACTTGAAAGGAATGAAAAATGAAAGAAGAATCTGTGCACACTATTTATGGAGTGGAGTGACTATCCTTAAATCTCCTTTTCCCTATCTCCTCCTCTTATGCCTTTGGCCATTACTGGTTGGGAAGGCTTGGTTTAACACTGGATTTGTTTGAAAACTATCAAGGTTTTTTGGTCAATTTTTTTTTTGGAAAGGAAGGAATGCAGGGAAGAAGCTTTTGCTTTTCCACTGGTTCTTGAAAGCTATCATTCCCTATTTCTCCCTCTGGATATTGTTTTCGAAAGATTCGATTTGATTAATGCATATCAAAGTAATTAAGAGGAAAATACATAAGTATTTTTTTTAAAATTACAAGATTTAAAAATGTACTTTATTTTATTAAGTTTCATGTTAAGTTAAAATCAGACAAATTATTCTTATTTTATGAAAGTAGAGAGATTGTTAGTTAATAAAAAAATATAGAAATATTTTTAAAAATTTAAAATCACAAAATTCAAAAAATCTATTTTACTTTATTAAATTTCAGACAAGTTAAAACCATACAAAAAATTAAATTAAAGCGGAGGGAGTAGTACATGTCAGGAATAGTACAATACCTATTTGCAAAGCTATTTAGAGGGTACTGGTCTTTCTCAATTGCAATTCTTTATGAGTACTCTTAACAATGATTGTATCTAGAATACTATAGTACTAGGAAAATCTTTAGAGATTTTGGAGAAGTTTATAATAAAATATGAAACAAAAAAAATGTGATTTAGAACTTTAGCAACCATTTTGTGATAAAAATCAGTATTTCAAAAGGTAGGAGCGTGAGGCGAGACGTTTTATTTAGTATAGGGTGAGGCATAAGTCTCGAGACGTGGGCGTAAGTCCTATGGATCTTTACATTTTTAATTTATGGTATAATAAATTGAGGGTCTTTCAAAAACAGCCTCTCTACCTCGTAGAGTGGTAAGGTCTTCGTATACTCTACCCTCCCCAGACCCCACTTTGTGGGATTTCACTAGGTATGTTGTTGTTGGTATAATAATAATATAATAAAAAATTATAAAAATACCTCAATAGTTTAAAATAATTATAAATATGATTAAAGAAACTCATAGAAAATAAAACTTCTAACATGACTATACAAATATAAATAATCTAATATCTTAACTTTCTAATAATAAAAGAATCATTATTTCTCAAAGTATTTTTTATCATACTATACAATTTACCCCCTAAAAAAAATAAAACTTATTAGTATTCTAATAAAAACATCACTCCATCATGAATAAAAGTAAAATTACTTTCAAATAGCTAAATAAAATATGATAATTTTGAGACATATGACAAAATCATGAAAACAAATAAAAAGTGAAAAAGTAAATTTCGCTAGGTATTTTAAAAAGAAATAATACGTAATATATAATCAACTTCATAGTGTAACCAAATAGTAAATATGTGATACTGCAACTTGTTATTTGAGTTACTTTCAATCTTTTTATCTCTATAGATTAAAAAATATTAAGTATCATTCATCTATTCAAGAATTTTGAGGGTCAATAATATTAACTAAAGATTTTAACATATAATTTGTGTAAGATCTGTTAGGCGAGCTTTAAGTGTTGGACGTGCTTAAGATATACAGTCGGACGCTTAAAATGTAAATCTTACATAACTAAGTCCTACACTTAGTCTTGAGACATTTTGGTAGAGCTCCGCCTGAAGTGAGGCCCGAGACGAAATCCCAACAGGGTTTTGCTTTTGAAATAATTACAAGTCACTGTATTGAGGTTCAAATAATAACTTTCACTTAAAAAGATGCACATATTTGTTACAGTTATTTATCAACCTAGAAAGATGGAAATTAATGATGAACAGTCATATTATATGTGAAGTGTATAGTTTATTAAAGAATGTATTGTAGGCCCTCTTACCTTTGATTTAGCTGGCTGCAGCTGTTTTCTCTTTACCAAATGCAGACACAGTCGTCTTGTCACATTATAGGACTACTGGTACAAGTAATTGACGCTAAAATTAGCCCATGAAAATATGACTTATTTAATTCGCTTAAGTTTCGACGGACCTATAATAGTAACAAATCAATTTTCAAAAGGACAATTTCTTTTGTTTCAATTTGGTTGTCTTACTTTTTTAGTCCATTTTAATAAAGAATGCATCTTTCTTTTTTTACAAACTTTTTACTTTTAACTTTCACATGATATTTTTAAGATCATATGATTAAATGAGATTTGATACATTCTATCTATCTCTAACTTAGGACTACAAGATTTATTTATTTTTAACTTTCTTAAACTCCATGAAATGGAGAGAATATTCTTTTGTTTCGCATGTTATATATAACTATAATAAAGAAAAAAAGTTATATTAGATAGTTGAACAATTATAAAAAAACAAACAAAGAAATTAAAATTTAGTAAGAATTGAGCGAGTTAAATTATGATCATTTTTTTAAAGTTTATTTTAGCCAAGTAATTTTTGGATGGATCACTAACTCAAATCATTTTGTCCCATCCAAATTCAGCTCAACTCACCAAGTCACCATTTAACATTAGGATTGTTCAAAATCGAATCATAATCGATAATCCAACCACAAATTTTGCTTAATTGCTTATTGGTATTGAATTATCAGATTAACAATTGGTGAATAGATTAAAATTTTATAATTAACAATTTATCGATGCGAAAGCGAATTAATCAATTTTTTTATTGGATAAACTGTTAACCCATTAAAAAACATCATATTTATGATTTCCCCCCTACGTATATTAAGTATCTATACTAAACTTAGATAATGCCCCATTCACTCACTCAATATTTTTGGCAAAACTCCTCGTCACTTATATTTTTTTTTCTTTTTTAGTTTAGCATAGAGATTTGTTATGTTCATGTTGGGGAAGAGATCTTATGATATAGGCAAAACACATAGATAGACCCTTTAACTTGGTTGGATTTTTCTCTCAGGCACCTTAACTATTCTTCGTTCCTATTAAACCCCTGAATCATATATAATTTGTATCTTTTAAATATTTATGACTGAAACGTCACAATTATTTTTTTAAAAATGGCACATGTAATCCACCTTCTCCACATGAAACTTGCAACCAATCAAAAAATACCTCCTTTACACATTAGCTCATTTTAGATAAAAATCCAAAATACATGTCATATTCACCAAACACACGTTTGGACTTGATTTCATCAGCGATAGTGTGAGGAGAAAACCCTAAAAATGGATCCTATTTTCAGTGATTCTACCGATATTTAAGCACTTTAGAACTAAAATTCTCAAAATTCGAAGTGATTTTGGGTGTTTGTCGAAGATATCACGAAGTTTGCATAAGATTTTAGAGTTCAATCACTATTTTAGAATTTGATCTACTGAGGTAAGTTTATTTCCTAAATTTCTATGTCATTTTTTATTGTTTTAACATGATATATAGTGCATTTTAGTATTTTATTAATGTGATTGTATATTATTAAAATTTGGAAAAAAATTAGGATTTTTAATTCATAAAGTGTCTCTTAATTATTAGGGAATCTTATGAATTGCATTATTATAACTCGTTTTCATCATGGTGGTGATTTTAATCAAGACAAAAAGGGGATAACTCATATTGGAAAAAACAAGGTCGAATATGTTAATATCGACAAAGACCACTTCTCATTAATCGAATTACTTTATCATACTAAAGAATTAGGGTATCTGACTGTTGGTGGCTTTTATGGTAAAGACTAGGGGTGTATATGGACCGGATTGATTCAGATTTTTTACAAACCAAACCAAACCAAACCAAATCATTTGTGTCGGGTTATTAAATCTATAAACCAAATCAAACCAATAAAAGTTGGGGTTTTCGATATCAATTTTTTTCGAGTTTTTCAGATTTTTTCGGGTTTCTCGAGTTTTTTATAGTATCTAATAAAAAGCACAGAACAGTGCTTCTTAAAAAGAGTTCTAGTACAAAATATCAACATATAATATGGAGGCAGAACACTGTTTGAAGTTTTAACTTTATAAGATGAGCTTTTTTGTATATTATTTAGATGGGCTTCTTAAGTCCAAATCTAAATGTAAGAAAGAAAATAAAAATCTTAAAAAAAATTTAATTTTTTTTTATAAATTATATTTTAATAAATATTTTTATGTATAACATAATTTAAAAGTAGTATATTTATAATCAGGTCGGTTTGAGTTCGGTTTGACTTTTTTTAGTTAAAACCAAACCAACCTTATAATGGTCGTTTTTTTTTCAAACACCAAACCAAGTCAAACCAAACCACTAGTCGATTTTTTTTCCCGATATGGTTCTGTTTGTCGGTTTGGTGCAGTTTATCAATTTGCCCTGTACAACCCTAGTAAAGACCCTACAAAAAATGACTTTATTGAGGTAAAAAATGATTTTAAGTTACTATATCTTTTGGAAGACCTAAATGATGGTGACTATTTAGACCTTTATGTGAAGTATGTGGTGGATGAAGTACAAGTTCCGGAAGAGGCCCCAATTGATTTTCTTTATGGGCCTGAAGTTGAGAAAAATAGTAACGTGGTTGGTGAAGTACACGTACAAGATATAAATGTGACTGAAAGTGAAGCATTGCTTGATGAGGTTGAATCTGAAACTGTCAATATTGAGGTTGGGCTAGGAGATATATCAAATTTCGAATGTGAAGGGGCTGAATCAAATCAAGAAAGCAGTACCGACTCTCAAGAAGATGTTATTCCTGATGAGGATGACTCTGAGGTTGATGAAGAGTTGAGATCTCTTAGAAATGAAAGGAGAAACAAAGTGAAAAGAAAGAACAAACCTATTCAAACTAAGGAAATAAGGCTTGGAACTGTTGGTATTGATAGAGGATTTGAAGACATAAGAAGGAGGAAAACTGCTAGATACAGTGGAAGATTAGGGGCTGATAACAATATATAGATAACTCGAAACTGGACAATAATGACAATAGGAATGAATTCGATCCAGATGTTGTAAGTGGAGTTGATTTACCAGCAAGAAGAAAGAGTAAAAAGGTAAGATTTGATCCTGATTGTGTTGTAGCTATTTTTGAGCTTGGTATGGTATTTGAAAGTATTGAACAATTTAGAAAAGATGTTGCACACTGTTCTTGTGAATATAGTTAGAGTTAAGTGTGAAGACAAAAAGTGCAAATGATTGATATTTGCTAGTATAGATAAAGATTTTAGTGATTTAGTTGTCAAAAATTATTATCCTGTTCATGCATGTCCTACGTCAATCAAGAATAGGCTGTGTACTTCTAAGTTTGTTGTTGAAAAGTTTAAGCATGAGATTACATGTCAACCATCCAAAAGATTGTGGAAAATTCAACAATTGATGAGAAAAAAAATTGAATTGTATGTTGGAAGAACTTTATGTCATAGGGCAAAAAAGAGAGCTATTAAGGACTATTTAGGTGATTGGAAGATAAAATTTTTAAGATTGTGTGATTATGCAGACATAATTAAATATACTAATCCCGACAATTCATGTTGGGTAAAGATAGATAAAGGGTCTCAGCCAGGAAAAAAAAGTTTATTTACTTTTATGTTTGCTTTGATGCATTGAAGAGAGGTTGGTTGAAAGGGTGCAGGAAATTATTGATTTTGATGGATGCTTTCTGAAAGGTGCTTGCAAAGGTGAATTGTTAGTTGCTGTTGGTAGAAATGGAAATCAACAGATATTTCCAATTGCATGGGCTGTTGTTAATACAGGGACAAAATATAGTTGGAGTTTTTTCTCAACAAATTGATACAAGATTTGGACTTAGGATCTAGGCATGGACTAACTGTGATGTCAGATATGCAGAAGGTTAGACAACTTCTATATTTTAATTTGATCTCCTATTTTTTTTTTTTTTGTTAATATCTTTTAAGTTTTATTATTTTATAATTTTGTTTAAATAGGGCCTTGTACAAGTTTTGGGTGAGTTGCTACCATATTGTGAGCAAAGAAGGTGTGCTAGACATATCTGATTCAGTTGGCATCAAAACTAGAGAGGTGAAGAAAGAAGGAACCAATTCTGGAGGTGTGCAAAGTCAAGTTTTGAAGTAAATTTTCAAGATGAGATGGATAAACTCAACAAACTAAGTAAGAATATTTGTGAGGACTTGTTACATTATGAAAAAACAACTTGGTGCAGGACATATTTTAAGGAGCATTGTAAGTTTGATATTGTTGAAAACAATATGTGTGAGACATTTAATTATTGGATATTAGCTGCTAGACATAAGAATATCATAATTATGTTAGAGGAGATTAGGCATAAGATAATAGACAGAAATGTTGCAATGAGGCAATTTGTTGATACTTGGATCTCAAATATCTCTCCTATGGCTGGATTAGTACTTGAAGAGAACAAAGATATTGCTAGATTTTGTGAGGTTAGATTCAATGGTGATATTGGATATGAAATCAAAGATGGTGAGAGTATAGGCATATTATTGATATAAGGAAGAAGACATGTACATGTAGAACATGGCAATTGAGGGGCATACCATGTCAACATGCAGTGTTTGCATATCAGCACAAAGGCATAGAACCTGAACATGAAGTGGTACATTGGTATAGGAAAGAGACATTCTTGAAGAATTATGACTACTTTCTCCAATCAATACCTAACTTGAAAATGTGGACTCACACTAGTGTTATAGTGATTCAGCCTCCTGAACCAAAAGTCATGCCTGGTAGGCCACGAAAGTGCAGAAAAAAAGGAAAAAATGAGCCAAGCAAAAAATATAAAAAATTATCCAAGAAGGGAGTAAAAATGACTTGCTCAAAGTGTTATCAAGTAGGCCACAACAAAAAAGCTTGTCAACTTATGATAAGTTACTTGAATTCATCTATAATTAGCTTTACTTATTTGCAATAAATGATTAATATTACTCTATTGACAAGCTGGGATGGGACAATCAAGCTCAAGCCAACCATCAGTGTTCAGTAGCCAACCACTAATGTCTAGCCAACCATCAAGCTCAAGCCATTCACCAGTGTTCAATAGCCAGCTAGCAATGTCTAAACAACCATCAAGCTTAAGCCAGCAAGACAGTTTTACATGCTTTGATACTTCAGGTGTTAGAAGAGAGCAACAGTCTAGTAAAATCACTGGTAGAGGCACTAGTATAGGCACTGATAGAGGCATTGTTAGTAGCATTGCTAGAGGTAATAGTAGTGGAAAATGATGTGTATCAACAGGAAGACAAAACAAGGCAAAGATTGTAGAATTTGATATCTTCACTAATGCAAATGACAGTCAAACCTTTTATGGAAGTGTCTATATATTTTTATTCATTTCTTACTCTACTATATAAAGCTTATTTTAGTACATTTATATGCAGCCTGGTACTTCAAGTGAAAGAGTTATCACTCCAGGAGCTTATAAGGATGCATCTCCAACAAATATTGATATTGGTTATAAGCCTTGAGGACTGAACTAGAATGGTGGAGATGTTGTCACAACTTCACAATTGCAGCGTATGAGTCAATCAAGGAAAAATTAATGTGCAGCATCTAGTGCACCTACGGATGCTTAATTTTAGCACCAACTTTATATTTTTGGATGTGTAATCAGCAACAAAAATTATTATTGACTGCTTTGAATGTCTTTTTGTGTATTTTAAGTACATTAACTGATTTGTCTTGATGATTAGTTGTCATGGATTGGTATATTTGTTTGCAGCTCATTAGAGCAAATTAATGGTATGATTAATTAGTTATGTTTGTGTTGTCATTACACTAATTGAAAATGAAAGTTAGTGAGCATTTATAATCGTGTTTTACTTCATTTTGTGTAGAGGTGAATTGTGTTTAAGAAAACAAAAGAGATACACAAAAATTGTATTCATTCCTTTAATTTCTTCAACCAAAATTAGTATAACAAAATACAAATGAAGGCAGTTACAATAGAAAAGACAAATGCATCAAAATTGCCCTCAGAGAGAAGAATACAATCCAACATACATACTGTAACATACACACATTCGATCACTTCTGAACATAGATGCAAATAGCCAAGATCACCCCTACAACAATAAACATCATTCAATATTTTCTTGATCGATTCTTCTCTAGTTCATATGTTTTGACTCAATTCAACAGACCCCATATCACCCTCTTAGCTTGAGCCGACATTTCATCATCATACAATCGAAAATATCCACATCCACCTCGTGACTACAAAAAAATTAAATTAAATTATAGAAAAAATAAAATTTTAATATATTGGATAAAAAAATTAATTACCTTCAAAATTTTACAATAAAAAAACCTACGTCCAGTATTGGATTGCGTCCATGATGTCTTCATTTTCACAACCACTCCACAGTGACACATTACATTTGCAGATGAAGAATAAGAAATCGATGAACAAGACGTCTTCGACATTGACTTGATGAGCAACGTCGTGGAATAGAAGAAGGAAAAAATGGTTGAAAATACGTGAGTAGTTGTAAGGAAGAAGAGAAAGAAAAGAGAAGGAAGAGGAGAAATAAGAGAAAAAGGGGGAAAATTAGGGTTAAAAAGAGGAAGAAGACCGTTGCAATGTCTAAATGGATTCCACATCAACATTTCTTCATCGTTTCACGTGCTCTTAAAACGTGTTAAAGTTTTATGCCATGTCAGTCATAAATTTTTAAAATGTACAAATTATGCATGGTTCAGAGGTTTAATAGAAAGGAAGAATAGTTGAGGAGCATGAGAGGAAAATCCAACCCAGTTAAAGGGCCTATCTATGTGTTCTGCCAATGATATATGTAATGAAAAAAGAGACATAAGTAAACTAAAGCAATGATAGGTCTATTCTTGTTGTGATTCTAAATGAAGAAAAAGAATTGTACAACAGTAGCACTTTAGATGTAAGTCGGTGTTATGAGCAATTTGTGATTGAATGACAAAAGAGATCATTTCCATTTCAGAGAAATTAAGGGCCACGTATAGTTTAGATATACATTAGGCAGGGAGAAACTCTCTTAGATTTAGCCAATACGTCATCCGACATTTGCTAACCCGATACCAAACCAATCGATATCTTATTGGTTTTCTAGCAGATTAGTACATTTAAACATCAATATCCAATAAGTCAAACTGTTAAGTGTAATAGTTAAGCTTGAAAATAAACGCCAAATGCCTGGGAAAGCATCCTTAGAGAAGGCTGTCCCAAGGTTCAACTCCAATAGTCCTTGTACAAAATTCATGATATTGAAAACCTTTAGCTGAACATTGCTTGATTTTCAAAGGCAAATTCATTTTTTGTTTCACATTTTTACTTTCAAAGATACAAAAGGGAGAAGAATATATATAGTAGTATAAACTAAGAAGACTAGCAAGATATACAAAATTTCTAGCTTCATTTTGCATTAGTTTCTTATGTCTGAGATGAAGCACTACCACTAATTATCAGTTGATCCAATTTTTCTCCTGACAAAATGCTCTCTTTTTCATCAATGTCTTCATCATCACCACTTCCATCATCATCGTCATAGTCATCTTCATCATTATCATTGATGTTACTGGGAATACTGTCGACTATCAGCTCGTTGGCACATCCTGTTATCTGCTTAGCTTCCATCTGTTCTTCTGATGTTTTTGCCAAGGACAAGAGAATGTTTTTTGCTTTTTGATCAGGAGAGACGCTAGAAGATGCCATCTCATTGAACCAAGCAACGGCACTACCAAAATCCTTATTCCTACCATATGCGTCCATGATTGTAGTGAAGATAGTTTGGTTAGCCTTGATATCATGGACCCGCATTTCTTCATATTTCTCCATCATCTTTTCGAGGTCATTTGTTTTTGCATATCCCTTAATCAATGTGCCATATGTAACAACATTGGGCACCAATCCATCTTGCTTTATTCTTCTGAAAAATTTCTCTGCACCTTCCATATCTGATGCATTAATATAAGCTGATAGCATCGTTGTGTATGAGCAAAGGTCAGGGCTACATCTGTTGGGAAAGAAGGAAAATCAAAAGTCTGCTTAGAATGGACTCCTTGGTTAGACCAAAGTAATCGAGTTGGCGAATTTAATCCACTAGATTTATACTTATTCCTTTCCCCGTCCTTCTTGGGTAAGGAGGTGAAAGTGCAGAGGTTAAGGTCAATTTCAGGATTTTGGGATGAGATAATTACTCTTATCCACCTCCTTGCTTTGGGCCAATAATTGCTGAACCAAACACTTTTTCGAGCCAAAGAGAAAACTTTACTTTATACACATTAATGGTTGAACAAAAATAAAAACCAAACAAATCAATCATAAACAGTGGTAACTGGTAACTTTTAACAAGAACTTCACATTGCATGACAGGCCCTCAAGCTGCAAATCCACTTGTACTGAGAAGTGTTTGTCCGAAAATGCATGTATGAGTTATTTTATAAACAGTGGGCACATGAAGAATTTCAACGCGGATATAAGATTATTTGATGCCTTGTTTATGCCTAAGCATCCCAGGGTTTTGTGGCTACAGAGGAGCGAAAATATAAGAAACCACCGTTTAAGGAGGGGTGCAGATTGTTGAAACACAGAATAAGTGAAGCGAAGGATAGGCAAATCAAGTGAGATCCTCTGGTGCCAAAAAACAATGGATGGAAGTTTTTCGAAAGCGTTATAGTTAAAAGAAGTCTTCATGGAAATGTAAACATCATGTTACCTGTCTCTTCGCATGCTTTTGAAGACAGTCCGGGCCTGTTCCACCATTCCTGAGATAGCAAATGCATCTAGCAAGATGTTGTATGATTTTTGTGTTGGCCTGAAAAAAGAGGTGCCCTCATATAATACTTGTAATTAAAGGATAATAGAACGCTGTGACTGGCTATAAAGCATCCATAGAAAGATAACGTCATCTGGTATGGAGACAAAACATATTTGTGTCCCTGAATTTGAGCTACTCTTGCTAAATCAGCAAGCACCTGGCTTAGAGCCTGTTTGGATGGGCTTATAGTATTTAACTTATAAGCCAAAAGCCATAAGTTAGGAAATAGGAATTCTAACTTGTGACTTTTGGATTATTTTTGTCTTTTTGGCATAAAAATCAAGTCCTTAAAAGCACTTTTTTATTACCCATTTGGCCACTTCAAAAACATGCACTCCGTCGAAGGCAAAGAGGTTTTCAGCAACCTACACTATAAAAGTGCTTAAAATCTATTTTAGCTTAAAAACACTTAAAATAAGTCAATCCAAACAGACTCTTAAACACATCTCTTCTACCAGATTTTGGTGCTTTCTAGTGGGCGTTATCATAATAAAAAAATCTTCACAGAGAATAAAACAAATTCCATTGAACCAAGAAACCCTAATCTAGATGATTAGGTTTCAGTCAAAGCTTAAATGTAAAGCAAGAAAGTTAATTGGTTATCTTCTTTCTGAAAAGTGCACTCTGGAGCTATGTTGCTCGGACTCTTCAAAAATGTCTATGGGTGCGTGTTGGATTCTCCAAATGTAGTGTATTTTTGGAGAATCTGACACGGGTGCGGCATCGAAAGTGAAGAGTCCGCGCAACTTAGCTCTGGAGATAGAATGTGTCTCATCTTTTAATATGATTTCTTTCCAATCACTAGGAGGAAAATGGATAAGATATGTTAAACATGCTTGTAAGTAACTAGTTCCAGATGATTGAAAGATCAAAATGAACTGATCCTTTTTGAATAGCTGCTTTGGTGTCTTATTCAGAGAATCATGTTTTGATGCAGAGTATCTACTTTTGGTATATGAAAGAAGGAAGCTATAGGAGAGGAAAACAATGTAAAGAATGCTTGGATATTCAGTGATGTAAAGAACTCAATACCTGACACCAGCATCAAGCATTTCCTCAAAAACAGCTAGTGCCTCCTCTTCTCTTCTAGCCTTTCCATATGCACTAATGAGCAGTGCATAACTAACAACATCAGGTCGAAGACCAGCTCTTTGCATCTAAAATTAGGCATTCGCTTCAAAATGTTAATCAAATCACTATAAATACAAAACTAAAAGCAACAACAACAACAAAATACCCAATGTAATCCCACAGGTGGGGTCAGGTGGGGTCTGAGGAGGGTAAGTGTATACAGACCTTACCCCTACCTCATTGGGGCCAAGACCCCTGGCTCAGGTAACACATATCACAAAACTAAAAGCACAGAAGTGGTGATTAATCAAATGTAAAGCTGCCTGTGTTGACAAAGCTGAACTGATGCGCAAATTTATGAAGCCATTCCATGCGCCCATGATTTTCAAAACCAAACATGAAAGCACAGCTAAAACAGACAAATCTAATACTACAAATAATTTTGCAAATAAAGATCTCAAATCCAGCAAACATAGGAACTGTCAGTGAACTATGTCTGCAATGGGTTTAAGCCCCTGCAGGTTCATTTTATTTTCAATAAGTTCTTGAATCAAATATGCTATAACAAACTAATTCAATAGGTTCTTGAATAAAATAAGTTACAACAAACTATTTGTGACACAGAATAATTAAGTGTCAAAACCTAATTACAGAATAATTAAGTGTCAAAACCTAATTAGCAAGAATATGAGGTTCTTAAAAGACCTCTAATATTTCAAATTTAAAATGCACTGTAATACTATAGTATCAGGGACTAATACAGAGAATAATGCTAATGCTAAGGGAAACAAACCTATAATAGCATAAATACATTTTTTTGATAGGAAGCGATACAACAAGCACTTAAGGAGTTGTTCCAGCATACCTAATGATCATTTCCAGAACAAAGCAGAACTTATAAATAATTTGCAATTTACCTGATCATAAATGTTTGCGACCTCCTTATAGTTAGTCTCAAATGACATCAAACTGTTGTAAGTAATCGTATTTTGTCGAACTCCTCGCCCGGCCATCAAAGAGAATAGATGACGGGCTTTCTCATATTTTCCTGCCTTCTTATACATATAGATCATCATGTGGAACATTTTCTGGTCTGGTTTTAGAGGAGGTGCATCCATATCCATAAGGGCTTCAAAAACTTCTTGAGCTTCATTAAATTTGTCACCCTGCATTAACACCTTCATTAGCAAGCTGCTTAAACTTTCGGAAACCAGTCTAGGCACAAAAATGCACATGGGGATACCCGATGAACTTTATATAAATGAACAAAGGAACTAAAGGATCAACTTTTTTCCTCAGATTCTTGAGTTAATCTAAACATCTTTTATCCCACACAAGCATTGGATGTAGAACTACTACTTTCTTATATATCATTGCCTGCTTTTATTGCCGGTTAATAATCCTTTAACATTCGCAGATATGGTTCCTCCAAAAATAGAAAGCTTTAAAACCAGAACAAATCTCAGATTGAGAGCTGAATAAGATTCTACAATTATCAAAGAAACGGCATTCACTACTATATTTTCTCAATCTTCTTGATTTCTTATTGCTCGTTAAGCATGAAGGATGAACAGTTTCAGTCCGGTCAACATTTTCGTTTATTCTAGCACCAAACTAGCATCAGCAGCAGCTATTCAAAACCATGCAAAGGTTTCAGAAATAATTACTTTTGATTTTGGAGGCATCATTTCAGTTTGACATGGTGTAGTGGTTTTAAAGCTATCTTTTTCTCTCCATAATAATTTGCATCTAGAAAATATGTTTTAACTTTAAGCTACATAAGGCTTCATAGTATCCACTACCCACTATTTAAATCTAAACTTAAAAATTCAGATAAGGAATAAACACTCAACAACAAGTTTCAATTACCCAATGAAAAACACAGATACAAGAAGATTTTATACTACAGGGAAAAAGATTTTATCAATAAAAAGACAAGTGACAATTAATTTGAAATTGGAGAAACAAAATTAATATTTTGAGTGTTTTTGGTATGGAACCTGCTAAAGTACAACTACTGTCTACTGCTACCAATACTAAGTACCAATTTCCTGCATGACACTTCATCTTATTTCAGTAAATACTCTTTAAAAAGAACCCTTTGATGATCTTTTTCAACGTCCCTTAAATTAAGGAAATCCATCAATTAATAAGCTTTCATTCGATCACTTCTCTTTTTCTTGGAATACTTGGTTGGCCATATAAGTTTTTAACATATGGTAATGGTACAAGGTCTACCTCATCCCCTTTTATCATTTTCAATCATGACATTATCACACCTACGAACCAATTCCATTTAAATGACTGTAGTAACTAAGAAAATTTTCGCAAGGGAATGAACAACAAGAGTCCTAGACTACATAAGCAACAGATTTAGAAAGACTAGAATCTTCAGATATTGTTCAGAAGAAGGGTGAGGTTTTTTTAAAGCAGAAAGCCAGAGGAAGTAAAGGACAGACTTTGCAAAAATGCTCTATTATGGGACATTTTATTTCTCTTTTTCTCTAATTAGTACTGTCATTGTTAAACATCCTTACTTGTGGATTTGGAGAAGCAGAAGACCTAAACAAGTCTAGTCAACATCTGCATCTCAATGTGTTTTTTTGAACTGCTAAATCAACTCCTCCTGATTAGTCTATTTGGCATAAATAAAATGTCCAGATCAAAATCTTTATGGTCTAAAGATTCATAGAGAAATATTGTTAATGGTCCTTTTTTAATAAATAATGTAGGAATATCATTAACGATCTTCGTCTGAAGCTTCAGCCAAAGGCACAAATCTTCTTTCAGAATCATTACAAAGCAGCACACTCTCATCACACAAGATGTTAAAGAATAACAAATCCCATCTGATCAGTCAGCAATTAATTCTGTATTCTTCCATTTTATCAAAGCTTTTCTTCCCATTCTACCAGATAATGGTTGAGGAACTTACAGATGGACCCTTTGCCTATTAAACAAAGATCAAGCAATTTTCCATTTTCAGATTGCAGCAATCGTTAATAATCTGATTCCACAATGTAGTCTTGGCTGCAAGATACTGAATCTATATTGCACATATAATTCATGATTCTGTCATTCCAAAGCAAAGCATCATACCAGCCAAGGTATGCTACAAATGCTCTTTTCCACCACAGCAAGTCATCAGTCTTAAAAGAGAACACTCTGATCACAAGTGTTTATCTTTACAACTTCACACTCAACATCAACCTCTCCAAATTATTTGTTCTAAAAGATGGATGAGTCAATACTCCAAAATATAATAGCCTATTAACCGAGTCACACTACATGCTCAATTCAATTGAGAAGAAAATTTAGTTTTACAACAACAACAACATACCTAGTGAAATCCCACAAGTAGGGTCTTGGGAGGGTAGGATGTACGTAGACCTTACCACTACCTCATGGAGATAGAGAGGCTGTTTCCGATAGACCCTCGGCTCAAAAGTCACAGCCTCAAGTAAGAGAAAAACAATATATATAGCATAATGGCAGGAAAAAAAACGATGCAAATTTTACAAGATAAGAACAATAACGATGGCCAAGTAATGTGATAATCAAAGGCAATAACAACACAACTATAATGACACGCCTAGACCTATGACCAACCCTAAACCGACACAAGAACAATGGAGAAAATGTCCAAAATAGTTCCCTTATCTTTGGGCATTTCAAAGTCATCCTAATTCTTTAAAATGGAGCGCTAATAGTCTTATTGTTCTCTAATTTGGTGCACTTTTTTTAATCTCACTCCAAAAGACTACCCCCACAAAAATCAAACCTATCCAGGTGTTTCTTTAATTTCATTCGAGAGACCAAAGGAATCTTTGTATGTGATTTCTATTCTTGCCGAAGAAATATTGGAAGTTGTTTTATTTGAATGTCTGCTGCAAAAAAATCGAGCAAATGAAAAACCAAAGTCCAACAACCAGAGGCTGAAATCATGCTTTAGCAAGGAACGTCTGTGCCTTGATTGTGAAACATCAACCATAATATAATAAAAGATAAAAAGATGTTTCAAACTGCATAAAATGATTCAATCACAAAGTTATCTGTATGAGGTATGTTCAATCACAACAGTGAACATAAAATTTCATAGGTATGTTCAGCCATTATCATTCGCCTTCTTATATCTTTAATAATTGAGCTCCTAAGTCTAACTACTTCCGTTATATAGTTTGCTATATTACCTCAACAAAGATTTTGAGAATGATTTGGTATGTAATAGCAGAAGGTTCAGGGCCTGAAGTTTGCATTCTCCGAAATATGGCTTCTGCCTTAGCGTACTGACCTCCTTTTCCATATGCCTCCATCAGAGCAGTGTGAGATATCACATTTGCGGGATAACCTTTCTTATTCATGTAACCTAAAATCCTTTCAGCTTTACCGAAGTCCCCTTGCTTCCCATAGGCCGTAATAAGCATCAGAAAGTCCATTTCATTAAAATCCCACCAATACTGAGTTCGAAGCCACTCAAGAATCTACAACGGAAACAACAGATTAGACTAAAAGGAATCAAGAATCAAAGTATGCATAGATGAATATCGGCTAAAGTTTGCATAAAGGAAGACAACTGAAGTAAAACTTCAAATGACATGCTAGAGAGAAGAGTCCAAACCTCACAAACAAGGTTCCACTTCTTAAGCTGCTTAAATCTAATCAAGCTTCCAAGAACAAGGTCCTTCGGAAGAGCCTGGTTCTTGTCCATCTGGCTTCTCAGCACTGAAACAGAAGAACCAGTTTCTTCAATTTCATTCATCATCTTTCTCCAGTTTTTCTGGTCTGCTTCGTCCTCAGCACTCTTGAAAACCTCTACTTTCCTCCTCTTCTGCATGAACTTTCTCGGCGTCAGCATGCCTTGACACACCACTTGTGCTCTTTTATATATTTTAACATTTGTATCCAATGAATTCCCACCACTATTTGATTTACTGCATGAGAAAATGACAGTTTTGCTAAGCATAAGTTCACAACATGGAATTAAATCAAATTCAGGAATTAAAAATGAAATCCAAAGACAACCCATTAAATCCAACATTGTCATATATGTACCAAAATAGCATAAACTGCAAAAATCTTACATTTCTTTCTTCTTTTTTTTTCCTCTCTCATTTCTTTGCAGTATAAGACTCAAGAACCACCTAACACAGCTATTCTGATTCAATAAAAACCATAACATGACAAATGTTGAATTAGGGAACATTGTTAAACGCCACACAGTGAACAGCTAAAAGTAAGACAAAATCAAATCGTTTACCCAATAAATCTTGAAAGATAAGATTATTATTTTTTTTTGGCAAATTTAACATTTCTCAACTATTTCATACAAATCCAATTCTAAATAGCAAGCAAATAAGGGGCAGAACATACCCATTAAAAAATCAGAGGTTAATTCAATCTTATCTACACCTAGCATGAACCCTTTTGAAATAAGAAAATTCCCAAATTGGTGACCCTTTAATACCTACAAGATTTTACAATGTGAAGCACCCCCACAAGAGAGATAAGAGTAAATAAGAAGGAAGGAGCATACCTCAAAAGAGAAGAAGATGGAGGTGAAATGAATGGTTTGAGGAAAATCATCAATGTTTGAGGCATTTCCACACAACAATTGCTTCACTGCACTACACCACTCCAAAGCTCATAATGTTGAAGAGATAAAGGAAAACATTTTCCTCTTTTGTTGAGCAATGACAATAATAATCAAATGATGCTCTTTACGGTAAATGTATATTTGCTCAAATTTTTAAAAAACTAATTTTCTTTCTTAGTTATCACAATTTTTTTTTTAAGTCGAACAACATGAACTTTAATTAATATTTTCTATCATACTGATATGAAATAAAATTACAACTTATAATACTTTTTGTATAGTTCTTAAATATTGAATTTTTTATTTTAAAGTATCAAATTAACGTAATCTAAGAGAAAATAATATAACCTTGGTAAGTAGAGGTGTTTACTATTTGGCTAAAAACAAATCCAAATTTAAAATCGAATTAAATCAATTAAATTGATATTTTTTTCGAATTTGGTTTAGTTTGATTTTATTTTTTTTGGAAAAAGGGTAAAAAAATGTCTTTAAATTATTTGAAATGAACAAAAATGCATCCGTTTATAGTTTGGTCCAAAAATACCCTTGCCGTCAATACTTTGATCCAGAAATGCCCCTATTGTTACTTAATGGATCAAAAATGCCCCTT
The DNA here is from genome assembly GCF_947179165.1 of Solanum dulcamara. Classification (NCBI taxonomy): domain Eukaryota; kingdom Viridiplantae; phylum Streptophyta; class Magnoliopsida; order Solanales; family Solanaceae; genus Solanum; species Solanum dulcamara. Next base: position 14,952,915 of record NC_077242.1, read on the forward strand.
TTTATATAAATATATTATTTATTTTCTTTTTGAACACATTTTTTTCCTAATAATATTTCTTTTATTAGCAAATGTTTATTCTACTTCAATTAATATATATATATATATATATATATATATTTTTTTTATTTTATTATAATTATTTTTTATCGTTATTTGAATAAAAATTAATAATGGATTTATTATGATCTTATATATATGACATATATTATCCGTTAAAACATAGAGTACATGAAATTATTCTTTTTAATTGATAAAATGAGATTACGAAGAATAAAATAATTTTCTACATTTTTATTACTTAAAGTGGTTTAAAAGAAAGAAAACAAGAATAGAGTTTCTTAAAAGTAATATTTTTATAAGGAACAACATTTGTTTTTCTTAAAAAAAATATATTTATTCGAAAAAGGGCATTTTTGACCCATTTTGTAACAATAGGGGCATTTTTGACCCATTAAATAATAATAAGAGCATTTATGGACCAAAGTATTGACGATAAATGCATTTTTGGACCAAATTATAAACGGAGGACATTTTTGTTCATTACAAATAGTTTAAGGGCATTTTTAACTCTTTTCCCTATCTTTTTTAAAATTGATAATATTTGATTTGATTTTAATTTGATTTTAAAAAATTAAAGAAATAAAACAAACTGAACCGACATATTATATGCATATTTTCAATAATTATATATAAACAGTATATATTTTCACCAAAATTTATTTTTTGAAAATAAAAAAAAATCCAAATAAAAAGTCCAGCGAAAGCCCAAGTTTTTGGCTTGTGCTGGTGCTGTGAGTCTTGAAGTGAAGCAAGAGTTGTGGGCATCTTGTGTAGTGGCAATTGGCAAGTAACTGTTATTTGCTGCTACTATAATTTTTTGTTTTTTAAGCTTTACAATCTCTCCATTTCTGCAATTCATCAGTTTTCGATTTTGGAAATAACTTTTTTATCTTTACGAGGTCTGTAGTGATAAAATTTGTATACATTATATTCTTCTCAGACTCCATTTTTTAGAATTCACTAGATATGTTGTTATTGTGCTCTTTTTTCCAGCCTTTGGAATGAATTGTTGCACGCTCTTTTTATTTTCTGATTTTTTATTGCTAGATGTAATGAATGGCTGATGGGTCGTTTGCTTATCTTTTTCTTGCTTACTAATTTAGTTTGTATTTTAACTAATAACTCGATCTAAACCAAATCGTGAACACTCATAATTAGAAAAAGGATTATTCTTTTTCGTTAATTCAACCATTCGAGTATCACTAACTATTATCATCTTTATTTTAAAACCATTCACTTTTCATGATGCTTCAAATAGTAGTTAGTAATGTTTGACGATAAATTTGAAATATTTTTCATTTTATTTAAAATTTATGGGACTAAAATTGAAAATAAAGTTGTACAAATTTTTTACTTGTATACTTATATAGTACAACTTCTTGAAAAACAAGTTATAAATTGTTTTTCAATACAACTCCAAGTTAGATCTAAGACTTTCATGTCCAAACACTAAATTTTAAATAAAGTGAAATATAATATCGAAAAAAAGTGAATAATCTTTGTGACCAAATGGGCTCTTAATTGGTTAGCTAAAACTAATGTTTAAAACTTAAAAACTGTTGACAATCCATTTTCTGGACAATGGATGCTCTATAAGTGTATCTTTATAAAGAATATCTTCTGAAATTAGTGAATTAGCATCTTTCATAATTCTCAAGGATTTCTGGTGAGAAGTGATGGATTACACCAAAAGCAAACCTTTGAGAGCTCACATGCATGATGTAATTTCCCTTCCTTATAACTAATAATAATGCCTAATACTGAAGAAATCAACTAAGAAATCGTCTTAGAAAAAGAACGTACTTCATATTACACAGACGGTAGATATTAAACTGAAAGGTGCACTCAGGCACCAAAATTTGCAGATGTTACCAGTCTGACCCCATCTCCATGGGCGACTTCCACAGCTGCACCATCGTTCCTTACATATAGCAGACCTTATACTGTCTCCTACTTCACTTAGAACTGCTATAAATAATGCATACAGAAGACTATACACATTGGCTAACGCTCGATCATTCATTGAGGAACCTCGTGGTTTCCACAATTTTCACTAAGCAGTCAGCACATGATGTGCTAGCCAATCCCACATGACACTCAAATACTGTGTCTCTACTTGTCGAATTGGGAACTAAAGTAGTTACATACGGGAGATCAGTAAGGGGATAGCAATAGGAGTGTCCTCACCCATGACTGGCTGGAACAGATCCACCTCTCCATACCGTTCTAGGACACGCATCCTGCAGTCCTCGGCAGCCATTAGTCCTGTTGAATATGCGCCATGCATAGAACCTGGATAATCCATACTCGTCGCTTCCCCAGCAAAAAATATGTTGTCTACCGGTATTCTTAGCCTTTCATAGTACTCATGAGGCTTCCCTACTATATCGTAGCTGTAGGATCCAAGTGAGTTTACATCTGTACCCCAATGAGAAACAAGATGCTGGATCTGCAGAAAGACCAGGAGGGAGAAGATTGTTAGCTATGTGAATATCAATAGCTAATATGAAATCAAGACACAGACAATATTTGCTTCCTAGAGTAGTTCTCTTTCTCCCGTCACAAACCAATCAGTTAACACAATGTCAAGCTAACAAAATGCGATCTCTTCAAAAGGTTCAACTGATTTCCAGAAGTCAAGATTGGAAATAGCAGAAAGCTCAAACATAATTAGGACAATACCATTTCTAGTGATCCTTGCTAGGTTTTTGCGAAACAACAATCATATATAAGAATAGTGTTGAATAGTGTTGTAACAATGAGACAATGAAGAGCCATTGTATTCACTAATCCCTTAGGGGTTGTTTGGTAGGATGTAAAAGAATAGTGTTGAATAAGATGTATTAGTAATGCTGATATTAGTAATGCTGATATTAGTAATGCTTGCATTAGTTATACTGAGATTATTTCTTATGCAGTGTTTGGTTTGGTTTATTAAAAATGACATGCATGACATAATTTCTAGAAGAAAAATTGTTTACAAAAATACCCTCCAAATATGATGGAAAGAATGTGGAAAATGTTTTGAGAGACAAATGTTTCTTTAATCATGCAAATACACATTAGTTATTCATAAGTTGAAAAAGTATACCAAACAAGGTACTAATAATACATAAAATTTTTCTAATGCACTACCAAACAACCCCTTAATGCTTAATGGTGGAGGATTAATCCATTTGGTTCATTGTCAAAGAATGAATAGTGCTCCTTTAAAGCCTCATCTCTTCAGTTTCGGTGAACATCCAATTTATAATGATCATTGTTATTGTTCCTTTTTTTTCAAGCTGAGCTATTGATTTTCGATATGCAGGAAAAAAATATTTTTGATTTGATGCCTGCATTTCCAACGTCATGTTTGCCTTTTGTGTTCTACTCTTATTGTTCTTTGTGATTTGTAAGTAATGTTATCTCTTTTACTTTGATTTATTTTTTTAGCAAAAAGCAGAATATATATATTGTTTGCTATACAAAGTTGAAAGATGATTTTGATTTAAATGGATTCCTGCAATTGCTCCTCTCTTCTGGTTCTATTGAGCACTATCCAAGTTCTATTTCGTGTGTAGTGTACACTCAAATATTAAGATAACAATCAAATATGCTAATCACTCATTAGCTTGAGCTTACATTTTTTTCCCATCAAATTTTGTGTAACTCATGCATATATTCATTCTAACATTATCTATTTTTAAAAAAAATATTTATATTGATTAGCATAGCATGTGTACAGAGACCAACAATAAAAAACAGGAGCATGGAGAAATTGCAACATTACCGGAGTAGTCGCATTGGGAAGAATCCTCTGAAGTTGCTTAAAAGCAAAATTGGCAGCATCCTCATCTGATAGTTTCTCAATGTCACGGGCCAGCTGCCCCGCAGGCATATAAACTAGGACAGGATGGCCAGTGGCCTTGTGAAGATTCAAAAAGTAACTACATTCATATGAGCTCTGAGCAACTACCCCCAAGAACTCAACATTTGGCCAAAACACCTTTTCAAAGTGCAGAATAATCTTGTTTTCAATCCCTACACCTAGTTCATTGATGGCAGCCTCCTTCCATTCAGGTAATCTGGGTTCAAACTTGATCCGGTTCGATTTTAAAACACCAAGAGGAACAGTAATAATGGCAGCATCAGCTACAAAAGTTCTCCCATCCTCAACAGTCACTTTCACTCCATTATAACGTCTTACTACTTGTGTCACCCTGAGAAAGGTTACGGAAACAACAAATTAGTCATTCAGACAGTTTTTTCCGTTTCTTTAGAGGGGAGGAGGTGCAGAAACAGAGATGTCAAGAGGTAGGTTTCTCTTACCTGTGATCTAGGCGAATGTCAATCCCTTTCGCAAGTGTGTTGATGACAGGACGATATCCCCGAACCATAAGACCATGCCCACCAGGAAGCAATTCTTCCTGTATATCACACAACTGAATGGGTAAGCCTTATCTATACAATGTTTGCAGGGACAGGAAACCGGACAGGAATTTGTTTGACCTTAATCTTTTATCTATTGATACAATGTAGGACCAGGGTTACCAGTATATCAGTGCCATAACCAAAAGGGGTGTAGGGCATACAACGTTGCATGTTGGGACACACAGCATATCTTTATTGGGTAAGGATGTGACAATGTGTGCTAGGCTTTATAACAAGAAGGGTAAACTCATATATTTAATTTCCTCCTACTACTGAACAAGAACTTAAGATATTAGACAAGCAAAGATAACACATTTTTGAGCTGAAATCTTGTGAAACAGCAGAACTAGCATTATGCATGAACATGGTAGGCATAATTTTTAACAGTCAGTTACCAGAATATAAACTCGAACTATTGTTGTTAGCAGAGGGTTTTTTCTACCCTAACGATGGTCAATCTTGGCCAACTATCATGCTCACTAATATCAAAATCCAATTTCTATCCTATATCATCATCAAGGGGCTTCTTTCTTCATCCAATGATATCATTTCTAATGAGCTTGCAAACAGATGTCATAGAATCGATATGCAAAAAGGAGAGAAATGTGGCACTCTTTCTGAAAAAACTGTTTTACTACAAAGAGAACATTTTCATATATTAACCTAGTTAGCCAGTGGTCTCTGCAAGTAATGCTCTGTTAGATTTAAGTATCTTCTTGATCCTAAAAGGAACCAAAGAACTCTACCTGGTCCCAGTACTTGAGTGAGATGGTATCAGCATCTGCAGCAAACCAGCCTTCCATTCTGCAAAGGTACCACTGCAACACCTTATGAGCAACGCCATCGAGCCTGTAACAAAAAAAGTCACTTAGTGCAAGTGGTATTTTTCTTAATCTTCTCAGTTCAGTTTAGGGGGAGGAGATCAGTATATCAATAAAACAGTACTAATGGTACCTTAAGTCAGGTTTCCTTTCAAAAACCATTGATATAGCGCGGCTAATAGACATGTCTTCACTAAATTCTTGTCTAATACTATCAGTCTGCAACAAAAGTGAATTAGCTCTCATCAGAAAATATCCATAGCCCCACATATTTTAAAGGCATGTAACAAACATTCTTTTCCATGAAGAAAGAATAGATATTCAACAATTCAAAGTTCACAGAAATGAAAGTGCGGCGAGAGAGGGAAAGAGGGGGGAGAGAGAGAACATGCCTCTTTCAAAATGCTCTCAAATGTTTCGCCAACTTTAGACACCAAGTCCTGGGGAACTTGATTACCATCCATGTCAAAAAGAGCATAGCTGAAGAATTAAAGCCAGGTGAGATGAATATGTGTTACTTAATAAGGTCAGGGAAATAGTTATGCAATAAATGATATAACCAAACTTAGATATAAAATATCTCAAGACTAATGTGCAAGTATTTGTGTGTGGATCTTCTGTACAGTAAGAAAAACTGGCATGTGAGAGGTGAGAAGAGCTTGAAATACAAACCTCTCTAGATCATGGTCGTACAACACAGAATTGTCACCACTTGTACGATAGAGAGGGAGTCCTAGTCTTCCAATGAGAGGTGCCAGAGGATTCTCTTTGCAGACACCATGCAACCTAAAACAATCAGCTAATTAATTTCCAAAGCAAGCAAAGAGGTTGTACTTAATTTAGTCAATAAAAAGAAAAGTCTTGGTTGTAAAGCACAAGCAAGAGTAGAACTTGTTACCAGGATGCACCCAAGTCAACAGGAAAACCAAATGAGTAGTCAGTGTGAACACGGCCACCAATTCTATCTCGTGATTCCAAAACAACCACCTACAGAAAAATATTTATCTTCGTTAAACATAAACAACACCACTTACGCCAACAGAGTGAAGACATGCTTTTCTACATGCATACCTGAAATGATGCATCATGAAGTGCCCGAGCAGCTGCAAGTCCAGCAATTCCACCACCAATCACAATGACAGATGGTGAAGACTCGGCCCTCTGTCCAGCACTTGAGAAGCAGGGAGCTAGGAAACAAAACCAAAAACTCGGTCAGAGAAGTTGCTAAAGTAACAGAAAAGACAATAAGAAATCTGTAATTAGGCAACCATACATATTTGGGGTCATTAAATAAACGGCAAATGACTCAAAGTGACAAAGTGGCATACAAATCCTCCAAATAAAAGCTCACCATATTGCTTGCTGTTATAAGATCTAAATGTATTAATGTGCTTCTGATTCGGACCAACTGCTAATAATTTGTGTAATAATCTCTTTGACAAATATGGTTTCCAACTAGATGGGAACATCTAAACAAAAGAATAATTTCTCCGGTCTCCGAGTTCTGAATTTTTTTAAAATTGGCATTAACTAAGCTGATGGTGGCATAGGAATTATATAAATCCCATCATTCTTAGGATAAAGGACTAAAATTGGGTACCAGGACTAGCAATCACAAGTAAAAGTGGGATTCGATAAAGCTCATAATGATCAGCTGCTCCGGGAATCAGGATTTAGATAAGAAAGGGTTATTTTGTTCAAAGAAAAAAACTAACTTTTAGGACACTAATGATGCTTCATAGTCCAGTAAAATTAAAATGGCAGCAGATCAAAAGTAATTAATTCGTCATTAGTCAATTGGTAGTGAACAAATATAACAGGCCGCAATTTTGACGTCATATCCATTTGCCTAATTGTAATTATCTAACTAAAGCAAAAGTAGTAACGCAACTCAAACATGTAAGCAAGATCAAAAGTAGCCAATGAAAATTTTTAGAGGGTCCCAGAAACCTTTCAGTGGACATTTTTTAGCATACTTTGTAGCCATAAAGTGTATGATTATACAAAAACAAAGCAGCCCACGTCACAATAACAGGTATGCTAAAAAAACATATTCTTTGCAACTTGAAAACTGCAAAAGGTTTTATTTAATTTTATGTACAATAACAACTGTCTCCCAGTCCCAAACAAGTTAAAATCGGCTATACGAACAAAGTATCCTTTTAATAAGAAATTTGAAGGGTTTTGTTATCATAGTTCAACATTTACTATTTTAGTAAAGCTATTAGAACATAGATCAAATGTCAATAATCATTCTCCAGCTCAAACAATACAAACTTAATTGAAATATTAAAACAAATAATTGAGTTTTATACTAAAACCCTACAAAATCTAAAACAACCACATACACACACAAAAAAAAATCAAACTAAAATCATAAAAAAAACCACCGATTCTGCTCAACAATACAAGTTGAATTGAATTTACTAAAAAATTCAAAATAAGCAGCAGAATCTAATTAATCACGCTAAAAACAAAGTAAAAAAAAAAGATTTAAAAAAGAGACGAACCTCTTTGAAGTTGGCGATTACTCTTCTGTTGAGAATCCATGAGATGACTTGAGAGAGAAATGGGTATTTAATAAAATAAAAGTCAATAATCTCAATAATAATCTGAGAATAACAGAGTTGATGGCACAATTACTACTATTATTATTAGGTGAATAATGGAGAAGAAAGATCAAAAGACAAGTAAACAAGTGATTATTATTGGAATTTGAAGAGAACCCCAGCTTGAACAAACAGCAGCTCATGCGTATACAAATTTCGACGACAATTTTCTGATCAAACAATGAAATTGTGGATGATCGGAGAGAAATATTTTCCGATGAAAATTGGGGAAAAAAGAAGATTCTAGAAAGAGAGAAGAGAGAGAAGCAAGTATTTGGTTGGTGATTGATAATGGAGACTAAATTGGATTCACAAAAGTTGTTTACCATTTATATTTATAGAACAAAAAAACACACCTCCCTCTCCTTTGCCATCTGTGTTTTCTTTTTTTATTTTTGAAAACGAAAAATAAATTTTAAAGAACTATTATGCTTTTGAGTTTTGATACATAAACTGTCATAGATTTAGGATAAAAAAATGGAGATTTTAGGTATCATATTAATTAATAATAAATATATATATGTATATGTTAATTAATAATAAATGTATATAAAGATATTTCCCTTTTTATTTTATGTGTATTTTTATTTAAAATAATTTTTTTTGTCTTACTCTAAAAGGAACGTAAAAGTGTACTTTGAACATATTTTAATTCTATTGATAATAATATTGACCATATATAATTAATGAAATTATATCCTTTGAATATATTTAAGAGAATGCATAATAATCAATTTATGGTTATAAATAATATTAATCGATAGGAGTACACACTCAATAATTATAGTAAAAGAGAAGCGTACCATATATGAGAAGAGATTTTTTTATTTTTTTTATATATTGCATAATCTAACTCTACATATTGGGCAATAAGTTAATAATGTAAAGAAGAATTGATAAGAGTTAGAGAATCTGGATTGATTTATTTTAAATAGTTTATAAGTCAAAAAAATAAGTTGGGTTATGCACTTACTTATTTTTTTTGACTTATAAACAATTTTTAACTTATATGCTGTTAAAAATAAGTTCATCCAAACAAACTCAATTATTTATTGAAAGCTTTACGTTCACATTCCTCACTTTTTATATGATGTAGTCTCGTCATCGCCCTCTTTGTTCTTAATTTTTTTTTTCTTTTTGTGGTGTATTTTAGTTGTATCTTCTTCTCTGACTTAATCTTTTTCAGGATTTCATAAATGTGACTATTCAAATCTGAAGCTCTGATTTACTTCTGTGGCATCTCTTACGTTGTTGAGCTTTGATGGTGCTGCCTGTCTTTTCTTTTACACCTCAAAGTTTTAGCTAGTTTTTTTTTTCATTTTTAGTTACGAGCTTGATGTGCCGTAAATGTACGACACTTTCGACACTCAAAATAAAGAATTATAGCAAGTTCCTAAGCATGTTTATGTTGATATTGTCACGATCCAATCCACCGGACTGTACGGGTACCTACTCTAACATCTAGATAGGAGAACCCTCAATCCCTTAAACAAAAGAACTTGCGAAAGTCTGACAAATGCAGATTAAAAGTCTAAAAGAATTAAGAGATCGTTATATGTCAAATTAAAAGCTCTCCAAAATTTATTGCAAGAACACTTTAACACCCTCAAAGATATTAGTCTAAATAGGTACAAAAACTTCTAAAGATACAGTATAAATAAAGTAATGACACAGCTCCAACCATAAGGAAGGAAGAGTAGAAGCTGTTGGAGAATCATCTTCGTAACACATAAGAAACATCACCGACCTTGCAACCAAACTATGCTAAGTGACATAACAAGATTAGTATCAGTATAAACAACACGTACAGGTAGGCATCATGAGTCAACCCGATACCCACTGCATAATATAAAGAAATCAATCAAGACGAAAACATGTTCTTAAGAAAATACACTCGCCAAACCTTTATGCACAAACTCTTATCATTCCCACTAACATCATTAAAATCGTTCAAACCTAACTCACATCCCTTCTAGTTGGTCCGCTGTCAACTCTACTATAGATCAAGGCCTAGACATTCTAACACGTGGAGGAGTCTCTGAACTACAGGCCACCACTAACACTGTCTAACTAGTGTACTTTCTTAAACTTTCACATCAACACTTGACCCTAGAATAATTAACATCTCACTTGAAAGAGGAAAATATTTAGGTGGACTAAGGCTCCTCTCGTAACCGTACTGGCCCCTCCATAGGATCCTCTCGTAACCGTACTAGCTCACCATGGAGGGACCTAGCCCGGTATGGCGGTCTCGCCACAGGGGGATTCCTCCCGCCAGGGAGGCCTTCCCCGAAGATAGAATCTCTGAATTCTCTCCCAATCCCTCTTTTTTTTTACATGTACCAATAGGACACAATCAATATCTAACTATAAGTCACTAATATTACTAAACCTTATATCTAATACTTCCACTTATTTACCCACGGCCTCATACCTACGATATAGATGCATCCAGCCGTCATAACATAATTCAAACAGGCATATACAAAAGTAAATTCCCAATTTACTATTTCAAGAGCAATATACAATTTCACAGTGTACATATCAAATACAACAGTCAACATGCTAACCCTTGGTCCTTGTCTTTTCATTGCTCAATTATAATCAGGTCAATATCTCTATCATCACATATATAGTCAAGATCAATTAACTGATGATAGCAACACAATGGTTCTCTCATGGAACCCATACCCAAACTATGTATGTGTCAAAATGTGACACCCAATCCAATATATATATATCAAAATATGACACTCATCTTATAAATATGTCGAAATATGACATTCGATTCAATATATGTGTCGGAACATGACACCCTAATCCAATATCACAATCACAAACACAGTCATAGTCTACAATGAATAGTTCACATACTTGCACAATCAAGTAACAGGTTCATTGCATTCAATTGTTCATAAATAGTCATTTCATTGATTTCATTCTATTTTTCCCTTCATTAACAATATTTCATCAAGCTTTTTTTATTCAAGGCATCAATTTTGGTAGAGAAAGTTCAAGATTATACATTTCACGGTCTTGGAATTATAAACCAATCACAACAACATATCAATCACTCTACCACAATAATTAAATGCATGGTAAATATCACAACATTACTCAATCACTATTAAAAGTCTCTCTATGATATAGACTAAATCATAACCTACAACCACAGATAATCAATTAGGTTCATGGCATGAGATCTATCAACACTAAGTTTATTCACATTCACCCTTTATTTCATGATTTGCATTACTCAAAATTCACAGGAAATAATCAGTATAAGCATACATAATTATTGTATAAACACATCCCTCCATATACATCGATATCTCATAATCTACAAGTCTCAGAATTCCATTATTACCCAGCTATTGTCTATACTTAATCTCACAAGAGTCATTGACCTTCTAAACAGTTACACAAGGTTAACATTCAAAGATTGAACCTTTATCTCATGATGCATGGCATACATTCCCACTTTAAACAATAATTAACAATTATTTAACTATTTAGACTCCATATTCGAAGGCCTAGGCATGAAGTCTACCATTAATCTACATCATATTAAGCAATGAGAATAAATTTATAACTACTCAATTGAGAAAACCTAGCCTTTCTGGGCGCCAAGAAGTTGTAGAAGGATTATAACACGATCCGTGACTTTCAAAGGGAAAAACTATGGAGACGGACCTGAAATTCATGGGTTGTAGCCTTTCTTACACTAGGAATCTCTTATTCCCTTCTCTGCAAGCTTAAAACAGCTTCTTGGGGGTTTCTAGGGTAACCCTCATCTATTTTGGCACTTAGGGGAAGAAAGAGATAATAAAAATACGCCCTTTTTAACTTCTAGTTCATCGAATCCCGCTCTGGCAGCTTAGCACGAATAATGCTCAATAAAATGGGAATAACGTTTTACTCCAAAGGCCAAATGAGGCAAATTCAGTGGCATTTGAAAGAAGACTCATATACCTTTAGTTTGATTGGTCATGGGCCACCTAATTCATTATAGTCTGAGAGCTATGGTTTGAAGTTGACCCTAGTTTAAACTTAAGTACGAAACTAAATCGAAAAGATACTTTCAACTTAACTTTGAGATAAGGATTTTGTACAACCTTAATTCGTAATTAATGCACTCGCATACCAAGGAATTGATCCTAGTCTTATGACGAATGAGATTCGTATACCTTTACCGAAGATATTTTTAGTAACGATGGGTTAGGTCATTACAATAGATACCAATTTACCCCTCGTTCGTCCCCGAATGATAACACGGAGGAGAGGGCATGAGCCGATTTAAGAATTTTTTGAAACCAATGATGAGATACCATTACAAATTAGGGAAAAATCACATCCCAAACTAGCTCCTCTATGCCAAACATTATACCCGAAGTTCTACTAACCAGAATTTCATTTTGAAAGTTTCTTTGGGATACTATGCCCCTCACATATTATGATACCACCTTAATCTTTTCAAACTCTACACCTTGAGACACCAAATACCTATTAACCACATAATTCATAAAGTTCATTGGAATCTATTCTAACTAAAATCTTGTCAACTCTCATACTAGGGGAGCTTTTACCGAGGTATTTACACCCTAACCAATGTTATAACGAGCACATCATCCCTATTCAAAGATTAATAACCACAAAGTATCTCACGAATCAACATAAAAATCAATACACCACAATTAATAATCGAGCATCAGTCAGATATGTTGGTAATGACCTCAGCATCATACTCTCACCAGAAATGACCTCGATAACATGCTCTCACCGACAATGACCTCGACATCACATTCTCGCCGAAAAATAACCTCAGCATCATACTCTCCATCTCATTACAATATTCATGAATAAAATACAATTCGACATGTTCACACATTAACGAGGAAATCACAAGTTCAAGAAATTTACAATCACAATGGGACTATCAAGGCATGTCATAAGATTCACATCAATGTCAATATCAAGCATTTCACAGTTTTCAATCACCATCATAATGACACATTGCCTTTTTATTAATCCCCTTCATTTATTAAGATCAACTCATATGAACACACAACTCATCACCTTAATTCGACAGCATTAGCCATATCAAAATAATAACATTTATGCCCATTATTAACTAAGTTCTAAAAATACTAGACAACCATGACCAATCACACACTTAAGAATTTTTCTCATAAACTTAATTCAATAGTCAAAATAATTATGAAAGATAGGGATACAATTTAGCAACAACTAAAGCATCGAGTCCCTATAAACTCAATCTAATAATAAAAAAATTATGACAAATAAACACACAATTTATCAACAACTAAAGCATTGAGTCCCCATAAAATCAATCCAATAGTTAAAACAATCATGATTACAAGTACAACATAGCCCTGACTCCAGTCTCAAGTCTTGACTTAATAAACATATGACATCACATTAAGGCCCTTAACAAAATTTCAAGATCAACCCAAGTAATGCATAAACAATAATTCAACATCACATTGTTTAAAACCAGTTATGAAACATATTTAGGAAATCTTTCATGACAACAAAATTCGCTATTATACAACAATAGCCCTTTTCTCACATGGTTCTCAACCAATCCTGACTATCCTAAAATTAGAGTTTCTCTACAGTTATAAATGATTATTTTCCCTTACCATCTTTACCAATGATAAGTCAACACATAATTAAGAGTGGTATTTCCTCACATAAGTATATTATTTAACATGTTAGAAATTCATTCATTAATCATATTACAGTTTATCACTAGACCATTGCACATAACCAGGTTATGACCCTTTTTCTGACAACAAGTTCACAAAAACACAAGCAATCATATCTCACATAATTTCAACCATTCAGGCAAATACGTTTTGCACGCAAATATTTATTTCAGACAACATAAATTTACAACACATCATATTATCCGTGCAAGCACAATTTACACATCATATTATTCATGTAAGCATAATTCACACATCATCCATCAGGCGGACCTCACTATGCACAAAATTACAAATCTAGAACCACATCACATAAGCAAGTCAAAATGATTAAATTAATTTGTTTTATGGATGACCATTCATTGATCATCCATTCACTTACATAGCATATATGGCCAGATACCAATTAGAACCTCCTCGATTCTAATTTTTCTTGCTTGTGTCCCTTCAGTCACGACAATGACATCAAGTTTACTTTGTTGAGATACCAATTAGAATTCAGAGATATCAATTAGACTCAACTCAACTACAAGTGACAAACAACACGAAAGGAGTGAAGAAATGGAACTACTTTCTAGAATGTTTCATCGTTCCAGAAGATTAGATGTGGATATCAACACACCAATCTGTAGGAGTCTATTTCACACTTACTTTTGTAGTGAAAGATCGATAACCTAGGCTCTGATATCAACTTGTCACGATCCAACTGACCGGGGTATATGGTCAACTACTCTAATACCTAGATAGGAGAACCCTCAACCCCTTAAATAAAAGAGCATGCTGAAGTTTGACCAAATGTAGATTAAAAGTCTAAAAGAATTAGGAGATCGTTACATGTTAAATTAAAAGTTATCCAAGGTTTATTACAAGAACACTTTAACATCGCCAAGAATACTAGTCTAAACAGATACAAAAGCTTCTAAAGATATAGAGTATAAATTGGGTAATTACATAGATCCAACCATAAGGAAGGAAAAGTAGAAGATAATAGAGAATCATCTTCATCTTCACCTAAGAAACATCACTAACCCTGCAATCAAACTATGTCAAGTGGCATAATAAGAGTAATATCGATACAAACAACACGTGCTAGTAGGCATCATCGGTCAATTCGATATCTACTGCATAATATAAAGAAATCAATCAACAAGAAAATATACTTTTAAGAAAATACACTCGTCAAACATTTATACACAAACTCTTATCATTCTTATTAACCTCATTAAAGTCATTCAAGCCTAACTCTCATTCCTACTAGTTGGTCCACTGTCAATACTAATACAGATCAATGCCTAGTCATTCTAACATATAGAGGATTCTTTGAACTACAAGCCACCACTAATACTGTCTAACCAGTCTACTTCCTTAAGACTTTACACCAACACTTAACCCTAGAATAATTAACATCTCATTTGAAAGAGGAAAATATTTAGGTGGACTAAGGCTCATCTCATAACCGTATTGGCCCTCCATGACAGAACCTGTCCCACTCTGGCGACCTCGCCATAGCGGGATTCCTCCCGTCATGGCAGCCTGCGTAGAGACAGAATCTCTAATTTCTCTCCCAATTCTATTTTTTTCATATGTATCAACAAAATACCGTTAATATCCGACTCTAAGTCACTGATCTTACTAAACCACACATCAAATGCTCTCTACTTATTTATCTACGACCTCATTCCTATGATACAGACGTATTTAGTAGCCATAATATAATTCGAACAGGCATATACAAAAGCAAATTACCAATTTATCATTTCAAGAGCAATATACAGTTTCATAATGTAAATCTCAAATACAACAGTCAACATGGTAACCCTTGGACCTTCGGTCCTTTCATATCAATTATTACACAGGATGGACATGCTTAATCATAATCAAGTCAGTTTCTCTATCACCACCCATATATTTAAGATCAATTCATAAATGATAGCCACACAATGGTTCTCTCATGGAATCCACATCAAACTATATACATGTCGGAATGTGACACCTAATTTAATATATGTATTGGAATATGATATCCGATCCAATATCATAATCATAAACACAATTACAGTACACAACGAATAGTTCATGTACTTGCACAATCAAGTAACAAATTCATTATATACAATTATTCACAAATAGTTATTTTATTGGTTTTATATTTTCCTTCATTAACAATATTTTATAAAACCTTCTTTATTCAAGGCACCACTTTTGGTAGAGCAAGTTCAAGATTATGGATTTCAAGATCTTGGAATTGTACATCAATGACAACAACATATCAATCACTCAACTAAAATAATTAAATGCATGGTAAATATCACGCCCCGGAAGGATACCCTAGGCGTAACCAGCACTCGAAAGCCATTTTTGGCCTTCAAGCGAACTACCTGGTCCAATCACACTTTCATTCATTCACATTCTATCAGCGGGAGACTCAATCATAGAAATACTATCCATAATATAGCGCCAAAGGCCAAACAACTATCAAATCAATAATCAGCTAGGAATAAAACTAGTCAAAGCAAACGAATCGTCATTCCCACACTCTAGTCTATGAAGCCTCTATTAACAATCTAGAAAGTGCCAATGACAAGTCCATGGCTACTAAAAGTCAAATGAGGGAAACAAATCAAAGCTGCAAGATAAGTCTCGGTATCCTTTAGAAACTGGGAGGACTCACCAACTAGCTAGAAGTACGTAGATCTTCAATGGTGCGCCAGTTCATGATCTCGAGTACCTGTCTCTGCATCATGAAATGATGCAGGCCAAATAGCGTCAGTACATGGAATATACGAGTATGTAAAATGACCGAATAAAACAACATCAGAGAGAAATCAAACCAATTTGGAATCTCAACTCAGAAAGAAGAACAACTCAATCAAGTGTCCTAAGTTTAAACAAGAATATGGTTTAGACGGGACCAATCACATACCATTCAACTCAATCCGACTCAGAGTACTATCAAGACCTATATGGGAGTTTTTCTTATTCGACAACCATCACTTATGAGCCAGTGATAGTACAATAAACCGACGTTGTTGCCGCGTCCTTTCATACTTTGCCAGGGTATGAATGAATCAACCAATTATGGATCTAATCTAACCAAGTCCTATAATTTCAGGACAATAATTTTGGAGAAACATCCGACTTTAACGGTTCAATCCCCTCCTACATTTGGCGACGTAGTTATTGGATTTGAGTTATTACTTATTATTACCCAATTCGGTGCTCGATACTCCTTCCAAGACTCAATGCTCATAAAACTCCATCCAATCAACTCAATCAAATCATATCGACAAGTCTCATTTACAACCTTGTCAACTCATCAACTCTATCACAATTAAACCTCTCCCAATCATACTATCCGATCAATCACAATCATATCTTTCAAGAGTAGATTAAATATGCATATATAACAATATACAAACCTATCCAATCGTCCCTCTATTCATTTAACAATTTTTTTGGGACTCATCACAACTCCAAGGTTTTAAATCAATAATTCAAGATAAGTAACACATTTAAGAAAAAATAACATTCTTTATCATAATCAACATAGTTAAGAAACTAACAATATATGATCGACCTCTCATCTCAATCAACTCATACCAACATGTAGCACATCACTTTCTTGACTCCACAACATCAACATAATAAAAATTAGATTAATAGATGAAAAGGACCTATATAGACCTAACTCTATCAATAAACTTCATTGTTATGAATAATCAATCTCAAAGAAGATGTAGGGCACATGGGTGGACTCAACCCATGTTTTGAGTAGCCTTACATACCTTAGTAAAGACTTTGAAGAAAACCTTGATGTTGGGTCTTCAACGGAAGGCTTGAATTCTTGAAGTTCTTGAAGCAATCCTTGTTGGAAATGGAGAAGAAGAAGAAGAGAGGGAAATTTCTAGGGCTTTTAGAGAGAGATAAGGACTGAAATAATGGTCCAAAACGTCCCAAGGCAGATGTATATATAATTTGGGAAAATACCCAAATTGCCCTTTCTCCAAAAATCTGGAAAATAGGCTAAAACGCTCCTGGCGCGATAGTGGCGCATCGCGCCACTGCGGCGACAAGTCAAATTTAGGCTTAAAACCTACACATCTGATAGTGGCGCGTCGCGTCAAGGACCAAACTACTGAGGCTGTTTTATGGCGCGATAGTGGCGCGTCGCGCCCTTACAGCGCCAAGCCCATATTTTCTGAGTTCTGGAAAATAGGTTTAAAAACCCTGCATATCTCATAGTGGTGCGCCACGCCAATGGCCAAACTACTGAGGCTTTTTCCTGGTGCGATAGTGGCGCGTCGCGCCACTGCGGCATCAAGCCCAGGTTTTCAGTAGTTGCCACCTAGGCCTGAAATTCCTGCAGTACTGGTCCGTCTTAGGAGAGTTATAACTTTTGACTCCGAACTCCAAAAATTACAATCTTAGTGGAGATAGAAAGAAGACTCGAAGACCTTTAATTTAATAGGTTATGAGCCACCCAGATCATCATATTTCAAAAGATATGGTCGTTAAAAGTCGACCCCTTATACGGACTCATTCTAAAACTTAGCCAAGATGAATTCTTTGGACTTAGCTTGGTTCTAGGGATCCTTTGTGATCCCACATCACCTCTAATACTCTTCAATTCTTTGGGAACTCATCCTAACTCATGCATACACTTCACAATAGGCGGGTTCGATCCTACACATATACGAAGAAGGGTTCAAATCATAGTGAAGAATTTTGGGGGGTGTTACAGTAAACATCACAATATTATTCAACCACTATTAATAGTCTCTCTATGATATAGACTAAACCATAACCTACTGCCACAGGTAATCAAATAGATCCATGGAATGAGTTATGTGAATCATGAAATAAAGCCTATAACAGCTTCTTGGGACTTTCTAAGATAACTTTCATCTATTTTGGCACTTAGGAGAAGAAGTATATAATAAAAATACACCCTTTATAACTTCTAGCCCATCGGATCTTGCTTTGGCGGTCAAATCCCGCTCTGGTGGCCAAATCTTGCTCTGGCAGTTCAGCACAGATAGTGCTCAGTAAAATAAGCATAACTTTTTACTCTGAACTCCAAATAAGGTAAATTTTATGGTGTTGGAAAGAATACTCATATACCTTTAATTTGATAGGTCATGAGCCACCTAATTCATTATAGGCTAAGAGATTTGATCATTTGAGGTTGACCCTAATTTAAACTTAAGTCTGAAACTAAATCAAAAAGACACTTTTAACTTAACTTTGAGATGTGGACCTTGTATGACCTTAATTCACAACTAATGCACTCGCATACCAAAAAATTGATCCTAGTCTTATGACGAATGAAATTCATGTATCTTTACTGCATATATTTTTATTAACGACGGGCTAGATCATTATAGATATGATGTGTTTTTATTAAGTGTTGCAAGAAAAATAGATATGAAGGCAACTTGAGAGAATTAAAGCTTAACATTTTCATTGACCGTGAAACTGACCGTAGAAAGGAGCCGACTTTATTTTTCTTGTTTTGTTTAGGATATTTTGTAAATAGTTTATGTTAGGATTTATTTTGGAATTACGCACACTATTAACTCATGTTTGGAGCATTGTGAAGATACACTTGAGATTTTTTATGTATTTTTCATAATTAATCACATCTTGATCCATCGTTCTTCCATTCATTCTAAATTTATTATCTCATTATCGCAAGTATTTTTCACATGAATTCTACATCAATTCTTGTTATCATTTTTACGATCATGAGCGGGTAGGCACCATAACTAGGATTGTGAAAATCATGATTGGATAACAAAGTAGGTTAAGTACAAAGTAATCCTCGATCATTGTGCATGCATATATTGTTATTATCTTTGTTTCAATTGCTTTCCAACGAGTGCACAAATTATAAATCGTATGTATTCAACACTTGCTCGAGAGAAAGGTAGTAATTAGGAAAATATAACAATGAAAGAGATTCAAAACTGAAAACCTTCATTTAATGGCTTGAGCCCGAGAGGGAATAGTCTTCTCGGATAAAAAGTAAGGGCTAATAAATAATACACTCTGAGACCAAAAGAAGCAAAATTCATCTAATAAATCCAAGAGGCATTTAGGTGTCCCTAACTTGTTAGATTTTGCATGTTATGCATTGAGAAACAACTACTAATATGGAACACATACTGAGTTATGATGTCACGGGAAACACAATTCTAGTATCTTCTATCTACTGATCACAACTTTAAATCTGTCTTACTTTACCACTGTGACTATTGTTACTAATTACTAAGTTGAAACAAAGAAACTCATTACTTTATGCATTTTTACTTTCTGAAAATATGAACTACAATTGAATACAAGTGTTAGTAGACGTTTTTTTTCATTCTCTATAGGATTAACCTCAACTCTGGTTGGGTTCTATATTTGACAATGATCTCTTTATACTTTTTAATGGAGGTGTAAGTTTAGGCGTATTAGTTATAGTTCTGAATGATTATATCGTTTTGTGATGATTGAACCTTGTAAAAGACTTTTGGACTATAATTTTTGTTGCATGTTATGTATCTTTATGTTGGATGTTATCCTCCTCGATGTTTGTATTGTGTTGTTGTATTCTCCTTATCTGATCTAATAGTTGATAGATGAGCCTTCTTTGTATTTATTATCTTCATTCCATGTATAGCGCTTCATGAAAATTGTTGATTTGTAGTAATTAAGTAATCCATAACTGCATTCTCTTTTCTGAATATGTGATGAATCTTCATGTCTAGGATGTTAATTTTATCTTTTGTTTCTTTATTCAATTTTACAATTGGATCTTTCAACTTTTCTGTATAATGATTCTTAAAGTTAGTGATTTGTTTTCAGAATTATATTGTGTTTATTCTGAATAAAATAGTGTCTCACAACTTCAAGTGTTGCTTTAGCTTCAACTTTTATATTGTTAGTCACACGAATTTGTCCAGTCTTAGAAAAGATCAAGCTCCTTGTTGCATTTTTCTGATATAGAATTTATAGAAATTGAGACTTGAATTATCCTTAATAGTTTCATCAATAGTATATTTCATCTATGAAGTAGATAGTGTCCATTTGACTATGTAATAATGTATCTTTGATATGTATTTAGTGAGTTCTTGAATCATAAATGTCCAATCTTGTGAAATGGCTTTAATCTATGGGTATTTGTGTTGCATGAACTGATATACAATGTCTTGAATTTGATGAACTATTATATTATATGTTATGTTCTTTTCATGCCTTCATGATTTTATTCACTTTCATGATTTTCACATAATAATTTCAGTAACAGCTTGAAAGATAGAGTGTAACTTAGTCACAGTAGAAAAATGCCTTCATTTTTAATCACTTGTTGCAGTTGCAACCCTCAATAGTTACGCCTTCATAGGAAGTAAATTATCTCCATAAATTAAAAAATATAAAAATAATAAAAAAATACATCACAATATCTTGTTCGTATGTGTAACAACTCCTAAAAATGTTGTATATGATGTTTCAATTCTCGATGAAAATAATATCACTTCTGTATTTTGGGCATAACTTTTAATAAAATGGTCCAAATTAGATGATTCAAATTTATAAATAACTCAAACATCAGTACCTACAACTTTTATAAAGACCATATTTTATATTTTGGAGGTTAAGTAGGTCAAATAAATTAATTATTGTAAGATATAGTGCTGTGATGAAATGGAGTATTTGTAGAAGAAAAATCATATATCACTGTAGGATGCTCCAAATTGGTTGATTTTTAAATGACATGAAAATATACTTGTAGAGAAACAATTCATATTAAGACACCAAATCCTAATGAGGAAGTTATATTATTCAAACGCAGCTCCAAAAAAGGGTATTCCGTTAAATGAAGGTTCATCTCACCAACCATGGAAAGATCTAGATCCATTTGACATCACCCATGACATTAATAGTCTTTCAATTGACATCACCAATGACATCACAATCTTTTCTTAAATTTTTAGATTTTTTTTATAATTATTTTAATTATTGTTAGGTCTCTCCTTCACAGCTATAAATACCCACCTTATTTCATCATTTTGTTCATCAAGCTTTCTCAAACAACTCTTCTCTCTATACACTTCTTTACTCATTCTCAAAATATATTTTTTAGTTTTTAGTAGCGTAGAAATACTATTCCAGTGATTCATATACTCCGGATAGTACACAAAACACTCCGACGAGGAGAAAAGGTTAGGATCCATGAGTGTTCATTAAGTTCTTCGATTCTGAATAACACTCCGGATTCCAGGTATGTAAGGTTTCAATGGGAGTATTCCTTCCACTCTCATGCCTAAAGTATTTTAATTATATGATAAATTATGTTTATTTTTTTAAGCTTTACTCTAAGTTATGTGAGTGTTTATCCATGGGTCCTTCCACCTATGTAGTCCAAAACTCTTTCAACTAAATCTCTTGATTTCAAATAATATTTTCTTATCGGTAATTCTTATTTTTACTTAATATCATGAATCATGGTTAAACTAATGATTATTGATCTGTTTTGATGCAATATGATTTCATATGTATGAACTGATTGTTTGCAAGTAATTTCTCTACTTATCTTTTTAAAGGTTCTTGAAATTCATGGTGGGTTGTTTAAAACATGATTTTTAATTAATGAATTTCAAGGTATTTATGCATAGTTTCAGTTACATACATGTTTGAAAGTTGAAGTGATTTGAAACCATCTAGTTTTACTATATTTTCAATGAAGTTTGACTTGAAAGCTTGACTCTAAATGAATATTTATGAAAGCAATGTCTATAATCAAAATGGAGTCTTATGAAATAAAAGAATGATGAAATGATATGAATGATGGATTCTTTATGCAATAAGGACAATTCTTGCATATTTGAATAACCAAATATTTTAATGAATTATTCCACCGAATATGATGTTTTGAATTCTTAAGCTATATGCTATGACTATTTTGAAGTATTAAACTATTCCGTGGAATTGACTTAGAACCGAATGGGTCATTGAGGTGATATTCGGTAAGGGAACCCTAGTATCAACCCTTTGTCTCATTAACTATGTGCCAACATAGGAGCCATTGTAGGCTTAAGCTAATGGATCCACAAATAGCCCTTAAAGTTAAAGAAATGAATGAAGTTGACGAAGTTCTACCGGCAAGTAGTCTCTCCGGCCAACGTATGGGGTTATGTTGGATTCCATGAATAGCTCGCACGATCTTAAATGTCGGTTATGATCATTTTTTCACAAAATAAATATTTTAAAGAATATCTATATGATTGATTATGCATGCATTGCATTATGTTTCATATTACATAAATGTTTTAATGTTTCCTCATTGTTCATGCATCCTTACATACTTAGTACATTCAAAGTACTAACGCATACTCTTTTACCTACATGATATCACCATGTAAGGACCGATGCTCCTCCTCGTTCTCATCCACGTGGCTAGTTGAGATTTCATTTGAAGGCTACTTTTGGTGAGTTCCCATATTCCGGGAACAATACTCCTTTATCTTTATAGCTTATGATATGTTGAGATCTTTAGACAATTACTATGACATTTCTTTCTATTATGATTGAGGGTGAGCTAGGGACTTGTCTTAGCCCGCTAAATCTAAAAGTTAAAGGTATTATTGGAGATATGTAAGTTGAAGATTTATTATTATGATTTCTGCTTGTTTATTTATTGTCATTACCTATGAAAGACAAAGAATTCTAAGAGGCTTGTTTGAAGTACTTTCGGGTTCCTCATTCGTCATGTCACGTCTAGGCTCTAGGCTTGGATCGTGACAGTATGATCACAACATTAGTATCTTGAGACATTATGGATTCTTATTATAATTAAATTGTCATCAATTAGTATTTTTTCTCTAGACTCTCCACAAGAAAAAATAAATTTTAATGAGTATTCCAATTATCCATATTTGTAAATAATTTTAAACATTCTCTTTTTTCTTCCTTAGTACTTCTCATGCAGGTTATATAGTAAATCTTCCTATAGAATTGACTATCTACCATGGTATGCCATTATTTACATCCATTCAAAATATAATTGAATTAATATTTTGTGTAATATAATAAATCATGTCTTCAAATATAAATTGTTGCAATTTCTAAATATCTTATTAATTATAAGTAATTAATTCTTTGACCTTTATCTCTTCACATACGTATTGATCTTCCACAAATATAAGACTCCCTGATTTGTGTAGTTTTCATGCAGAAGCTGAAGTTACCTGTTTTAAGTTGCCCTCATATTTGATGCTATGTCCCCTGTTTAACTTCAATCATCTTATACCAAATATGAAAGACCCCATGACCATAATTTATTACTAAGTGGACCTTCTTCCAATACCTTTTGATCATGTAATAGCTTCAAGATATTTTTTTAGCGCTAAAGTTTCACTGTAACTTGACAAATAGAGGCTTTAGAAATCTCATGCAAATATTTGAAATCAACTCTACCTTTTTCTTTTGACAAACACATTTTTCCCCAATTTATTCATTACTTGTTTTGCTCTACAACAGTATTAATCAAGAAAAATTTAACAAAAATCTTATATATCTGATCATTGATCTCTTTGGTTGCAAATAACAAATAAATAGGCATAGTCTGAAGGATATTAATAAAGATAGTCTTTCCTCGAAATAGTAGAGACTTATATTTACAAAACTTGACCCTCTAGTCAAGTTTTCATAGTAAACAATCCTTCTTCTATCATAGAATATAGGGTAACTCATGTACATGAAAGGAAATGTATCTTTATTGATTCTAATCCTTCTTTTTAGCTTGTTTATGACTTGTAAATATGTCTTTTCATGAACATAGAAAGAGCTCTTTTCAATATTAACAAGTTGGCCAAAAATAGTCTCATATTCTCTTAGTACCTTGATCGTCTTTTTCATATCTTGCGATTTACCAAAGTAGAAAAGAATAATATCATCAACATAGGATAAGTGATTGATCTCAGGACTCCACTTAGATATATTATATCTTTTGTATCCATTGTCTTCATGTACATCATTAAGACCTCTAGATAACACCTTCAAAGCAATAATGAATCAATATAGGAGAAAAAGATTTCTTTATTTTAATCCATTGTATACAAAATTAATCTATGGAATTATTCATTGACTTAAATTGTAAGATCCCAGAAGTTGGAAAGTCGGAAAACTGAGTCCAAGAAAAATTTTCAGAAAATCTCAGTTTTTAACACCAGGTGGTCCTTCAAGGGCCGTGATGCACTTCACTGACCGTGGTGCACTTCACCAGCCGTGAAGAGCAACTGTGAAGGTGCACTAGTGAAGTGAAAATTTTGGAGGAAGGAACACAAATGGTTCCACGGTCAGTGGTGCGAACCACATGCCGTGACTATTCCCGTGAACCCAACTCTTTAGATTTCAGTTGAGGGTGAGGACCATGATGGGCACCACGGGTTGTGGTGAGCACCACAAGCTGTGGTGTCCTCCGTGGAAGTCACCTCTCCAGACTAGAGTTCAAGTCCCTCACTACAATCACCTACGGGCCGTGGTGAGCTTCACGGACCGTGGTGGGTCCTCTGTTCACTTTCCAAATTTTTCTCTCAAAATCTCTTATGAATTCTTCTTCTGAAAGCCCTAATTTCATGATTTTACATTGGGTTTTCTAACTCATGATATATCTTATAATTATTGATCAAATTATGCATAATTCACATCACATTGCATAATTTCAAGATGAATTTCAAAGACCATGCTACATGCTAGTTTCAAGTATATTTTCAATGAACTATGATTATAAATTTCAAGATATTTCAATGAAAGTTTTATGAATGATATCCAAGATTTATGGATGACTCATGGAGGATTATGAATGATGTTTCGATGATGTTTTAAGCAAAAAATTATAGTGTGAAAAGTAGTTTTCACACTATCATCTTAAAGAGGTGAAAGGACATTCTCACCAACTTATGGATTCTTATGAATCAATTATGTTAATGAGCTATTCTATGATTTTCTTATGATGAGGATTGATATCTATTGTTTTCTTTCCTAATAATGTTAATAATTATATTTTCATGAAGTTCCGTTGGAATAATGACTAAGCATCGAGAGAATTTTAAGGTGGGGTTCGATCCGATAGCCATTGATTGATTTTTTCACCACATGTTATTCAAAAGATAACGTATTTTTTAATACTAAATAAATGATCAAACAAAAATTGAATATTTTTATACAAATTAATGAAAAAGAAGTACAGGAAGACCTTTCCATAGCAACACCTTTATATAATAGTATCTTATTATAATAATTAATTTTTTCTTGAAATTAATTTTTATGCTATATTTTATCTGTCTATAATATTTTTTATTATTATAATAACAATAACAATCCTTATAACAGTATATTTTGTAAAATAAGCTCCATAACAATAATTAACCATCTTTAAAAATGAAAAAAATCATAATTGCTCATGCACTCTCACGAAAAAAGTGATTTATTCCTTATCATATTTTTTTGATATATTTGCTCTTACCATTCAACTTTGGGATCATATTTATTTTTAAACTGTTAAGTCACATTTTTCTACTTTTATTATTTTACATGACGCTTTTATCACAATTTTTTTTATTTTTTATAATATTATATCCACTCATCTAACCCATTAAACTCAATCCTAATACCAAAAAAAAGAAATATCACGACATGGTAAAAAGTAATTAAAAGAATAAACAAAATCTAAAATGTGAAAAATGTTTGAAGTCTTGGCAACTCGTCTTAACCATCTCTTTTAATTTGAATATTTTTTCACTTCATCTTCAAATAGTCGATAGATTCTCCTCAATGAAGTGAATTTCTCCTTCAAAAATAATGATGCTCTCATGACTTTTAGATAACTGTGTTATAAATTAACTAACTTGACAATTTTATAAAGGAAGAAGAACAAGAGAATAATATAGAAAGTATTAATAGAGAGAATAGTAATATAGAGAGAGTAATAGTAATTCTCTTCTTTTATATGTTTTGTGTATTTTTACGTTGAAGTTTAAGGCTATATTTATAGCCATATTTACAAGTGGAGGAAAATATTAGTGGGCAATTTACCCACTTAAAAAGTAAATGGACTATCCACCATTTTAAGTGGACAACCATTTTACTTGGTTGATAATACTCCCCCTTGGATATCCATGAGAAATGTGCCTCGTTAAAACCTTATTAGGAAAAACCCAGTGGGAAAAAGCCTAATGAAGGAAAAAGAGTACACATATATGATAATACGCCTTGAGTGCTGCCTCATTAAAAACCTTATCAGGAAAACCCAGTGGGACAAAACCTTGACTAAGAAAAAAAGAGTACAGCGCGTATTTTGCTCCCCCTGATGAAAATATCACTTAATATCTCGAAGATGACGCATTCCAATTTTGTATCTCATTTTCTCAAAGGTTGAAGTTGACAATGCTTTGGTGAACATATCCGCCAAATTGTCACTTGAACGAATTTGTTGGACATCTATTTCACCCTTCTTTTGAAGATCATGAGTGAAAAAGAATTTTGGTGAAATATATTTTGTTCTGTCTCCTTTGATGTATCCTCCCTTCAGTTGAGCTATACATGCAGCATTATCTTCATACAATATTGTTGGAGCGTCTTTTGTCAAAGAAAGACCACATGTTTCTTGAATGTGTTCAGTTATTGATCTTAACCAAACACATTCTCGACTTGCTTCATGAATGACTATTATCTCTGCATGATTTGAGAAAGTGGCAACCATAGTTTGCTTTGTTGAACGCCATGATATAGCTGTACCACCACATGTAAATAAATAGCCTATTTGCGATCGACCTTTATGGGGATCAGATAAATATCCCGCATCTGCATAACCGATCAATTATGACGTGGAATTATTTGAGTAAAACAATCCCATATCAATGGTACCTCGAAGGTATCTGAATATATGCTTAATTCTATTTCAGTGTCTGCGTGTTGGTGAAGAACTAAATCTTGCTAACAAGTTTACTGAGAAAGCTATATCTGGTCTAGAATTGTTGGCAAGATACATTAATGCACCAATTGCACTAAGGTATGGTATTTCAGCACCAATAAGTTCTTCATCATTTTCATAAGGCCGAAATGGATCTGTATTAATATCAAGAGATCTCACAACCATTGGAGTACTCAATGGGTGTGCTTTATTCATATAAAATCTCTTTAAAATATTTTCAGTATATGTTGACTGATGGACAAATATCCCATTTGTAAAATGTTCAATTTGTAGACCAAGACAAAATTTTGTCTTTCCAAGGTCTTTCATTTCAAACTCCTTTTTCAGATATTTTACTGCGTTTGAAAGTTCTTCTGGAGTTCCAATAATATTCAAATCATCAACATATACTGCTATTATGACAAATTCAGATCCAGACCTTCTCATAAAGACACAAGGGCAAATTGAATCATTTTTATATCCTTCTTTTAGAAAATATTCGCTAAGACGATTGTACCACATTCGCCCTGATTGTTTTAACCCGTACAAGGATTTTTGAAGTTTTATTGAGCAATTTTCTCGAGAATCCTTGTATGCTTCAGACACTTTGAACCCTTCGGGATATTTTTATAAAAATGTCGTGGTCCAATGAGCCATATAAATAGGCAGTGACCACGTCCATTAAGTGCATTTCAAGCTTTTTATGAACTGCCAAATTCATTAGATACCTGAAAGTAATTGCATCCACCACAGGGGAATATGTTTCCATATAGTCAATGCCAGGTCTTTGCGAAAAACCTTGGGCTACAAGTCGTGCTTTATATCTTACGACTTCATCCTTTTCATTTCGTTTACGCACAAAAAACCATTTGTGCCCGACTGGCTTGACACCTTCAGGTGTTCGAACTATTGATCCGAAAACTTCACGTTTTTCAAGTGAAGTTAACTCTGCTTGAATTGCATCATTCCATCTTGGCCAATCATTTCTCTGTCTGCATTCATCGATAGATTTTGGTTCAAGATCCTTATCTTGTTGCATTATTTCAATGGCAACATTATAAGCAAAAATATTATCGACCACAATATCATTTCGGTTCCACCGTTTTCCTGTCGAGACATAACTTATTGAGATTTCTTCATTCTCATTATTTTCAGGTACTTGGACCTCCTCGGTGGTATCACCATTTGTTGTGTCTCTAGGCTCTTCTTGAGCACTCGCCTCCAAATTATGATCATCTTGATCATTTATTCCTTTCCTTTTTCGAGGATTTTTATCTTTGGAACCAAATGGTCTTCCACGTTTTAAGCGTGGTCTAGACTCATTTGCCTGAACAAGTTGTCCTACCGGGACATCAACTCGAACTTGAGCATTAGCAGCTGGGATATGCGATTTAGTAACCCGTGGAAGGTTAGTAAATGCATCCGGCAGTTGATTTGCAATATTCTGCAAATAAATCATCTTTTGAACTTCTTGCTCACATTGATTTGTTCGAGGATCTAAATGAGATAGTGACAATGAATTCCAATCTATCTCATTTTTCAACTGCTTATGTTCTCCCCCTAATGTTGGGTATACTGATTCATCAAAATGTCAATCAGCGAATCTTGCCGTAAATAAATCTCCAGTCATAGGTTCCAGATATTTTATAATAGAAGGAGATTCATACCCAACATATATTCCCAACCTTCTTTGGGGACCCATCTTTGTGCGGTGCGGTGGAGCAATTGGGACATATACCGCACACCCAAATATTCTAAGATGGGATATATTTGGCTCCCTTCCAAACGCCAACTGTAATGGGGAAAATTCATGATAATTTGTTGGCCTTATGCGCACAAGTGCTGCTGCATGCAAAATAGCATGCCCCCATACTGAAATAGGAAGTTTTGTCCTCATTAGCAATGGTCTAGCTATCAATTGGAAGCGTTTAATCAATGATTCTGCTAGACCATTTTGAGTATGTACATGAGCGACCGGATGCTCAACTTTTATTCCAACCGACATACAATAATCATTAAATGATTGAGATGTGAATTCACTAGCATTATCAAGACGAATTGTC
This sequence comes from Solanum dulcamara, assembly GCF_947179165.1. NCBI lineage: Eukaryota > Viridiplantae > Streptophyta > Magnoliopsida > Solanales > Solanaceae > Solanum > Solanum dulcamara. The sequence goes on from NC_077242.1 coordinate 14,982,570, forward strand.
TTTATTGCATAATCTGGAAATTGTGCTCTTAACCTTATAATTTGAGCTAACAATCTCGCAAAAGCCATGTTGCGAGTTGATAATAAGCACACATGTGACCATCTTGTAGATGCATCTATCAAAACCATATAATATTTAAATGGTCCACATGAAGGGTGAATTTGCCCACATATATCACCCTGTATACGTTCCAGAAACGCAGGGGATTCAATCCCAACCTTAGTTGCTGATGGTTTGATAATCAGTTTTCCTTGGGAACAAGCAACACAAGAGAATTTCTTAGATTGAAAAATTTTCTGATTCTTCAAAGTGTGTCCATGTGAATTCTCAATAATTCTGCGCATCATATTATAACCGAGATGGCCCAACCGGTCATGCCAAATGATAAAATCATTAGAATCAGTAAACCTTTTGTTTACAATGGCATGTGATTCAACAGTACCAATATTTGTATGGTACAACCCAGAAGAAAGTGCAGGTAATTTTTCGTGCACAATTTTCTTCTCCATATTTATTGTAGTAATATAAAGGTATTCAACCTTTCCTTCATTTGCAGTCTCAATATGATAGCCATTTTGGCGAATAACCTTGAAACTTAACAAGTTTCTTTGAGACTTACTACAATATAATGCATTATCAATTACCAATATCGTTCCTCCAAGTAGTAATAAGGCTGCTTTTCCAGAGCCTTCAATTAATTTTGTACTACCAGATATTGTATTGACATAGGCCTTTTTCATAATCAAATGACAAAAATATTTCTTTTCTTTTAATATCGTATGAGTTGTGGCACTATCCAAAATGCACATATCTCCATTATTCATCTTGAATCCAATTGAAGACTGATAAATTTATTTATCTTCATAAAATAAAAATGCATTGTAAGAAATAAAATAAGTAACAATTTTGCTAGAAAAACATAAGTCCCTTTTTTTTTAAAGTTAAATTATGGTAATTTAGAATTTAAAAAATTATATGATTCAATTATGATGAATGTTACAATAATTTAGTTTATGAAATTATATACTTATTAACCTTAAATAAATATTATACACAAGTATTAAAAACAAATATAAAATATTATAAAACATTAATATAATATTATTCATCATGTATAGATAATTTGTTTATTGACAAAAATAATACAATCATTATATATTATTAATGTCTAAAACATTAACAAGAATAAATAGTTAGTATAATGACATTAAATAAGGCGAATATTATTTTTAGTAACAATATGGTATTAAGATTAAATAATAGCACACTAATAGTAATTAATTACAACATTGTAAAATAGCACAATGTAATAAACAATATACAATTATCCTAAAAATGTGACCTTGATTATTATTTTTTTCTTCAAATACATAAACGTAAAAACACAATAATTCGAAGTACATGATAACATATTGAAAAACATGAAATTAAACATCAATTAAGATCCTTAAAAAAATCTTCAACCTCCAAATGAGTAATATCATTGAGGTCATTAAACTCATCATCCCTTAAGGCCAGATTTGCTTCAATATTGTCATTATTCAAAGGCCTTGCCTCAACATTATTTTCGAACGCCAAATGTGACTCTATCCGAGCATTAGAAGAAGAGGCACCACCTCTATTTGCCTTTCTTTTAAAAGAATTTTGATAAAGTCTTACAAAATGCTCAGGCGTTCGACATTCATTTTTCCAGTGGCCTTTCATGCCACAACGATGACAGTTACTTTTTGAAGGGCCATTTTGAGAACTGATATTGTTCTCCCTTTTATGTTGACCACCACCTCGACGATTATTAAATCGTCTTCTGTCATTGTCACGTCCACGCACATTATTGTGGCCATAATTTTTATTTTGTCTTCTTTCAGACTGGCCATGTGCCTTTACCATATTTACCTCCGGTAACGGAGCAGTTCCAGTGGGACGGGCTTCATGATTTTTTATTAAAAGGGCATTATGTTGTTCAGCCACCAGAAGGCATGATATCAATTCAGAGTATTTTTTAAAACCCTTTTCACGGTATTGCTGCTGTAATATTACATTAGAGGCATGAAAAGTAGTTAGTGTCTTTTCTAACATGTCCTCATCATTTATATTTTCCCCACATAATTTTAATTGGGAAGTTATTCTAAATACAGCAGAATTATACTCAATTACGATTTTAAAATCTTGAAATCGTAAGTGCATCCACTCATAACGAGCCCTTGGCAATACCGTTGCCCTGAGGTGGTCATACCTCCCTTTTAAGTCTTTCCACAATTCAAGTGGATCTTTCACTGTCAAGTATTCCATTTTTAGGCTTTCATCTAGATGATGACGAAGGAAAATCATAGCCTTTGCTTTATCCTGACTTGATGCTGTATTTCCTTCAATTATAGCATCACCAAGACCCTTAGCGGTAAGGTGAATTTCAGCATCAAGTACCCATAACAAATAATTTTTACCAGAAATATCAAGTGCCACAAATTCCAATTTTGACAAGTTTGACATGATGAAAATTAATTTGAAAGTAACAAAGATAACTTAAAAATTAAATTTTTTTAGTAGATATACCTGATATAGAAGCTAATTTTCTGAAAAATTAGAGCTTCGTGCTGATAACGTGTTATAAATTAACTAACTTGATAATTTTATAAAGGAAGAAGAACAAGAGAATAATATAAAAAGGGCAGCCCGGTGCACTTAAGCTCCCGCTATGCGCAGGGTCCGGGGAAAGGCCCGACCACAAGGGTCTGTTGTAGAAAGTATTAATAGAGAGAGTAGTAATATAGAGAGAGTAATAGTAATTCTCTTCTTTTATATGTTTTGTGTATTTTTACATTGAAGTTTAAGGCTATATTTATAGCCATATTTACAAGTGGAGGAAAATATTAGTGGGCAATTTACCCACTTAAAAAGTAAATGGACTATCCACCATTTTAAGTGGACAATCATTTTACTTGATTGATAATAAACTGCTCTTTTTGTTCATTTATATATGCAATAGTCTTCTTTGTTTATAAAAGTAAACTTTACTTGTTCTGTGAGTTCATGAAATGACAGTAGAGATAGGAGCACCAACAAAAAAATATTTCACTATCTGTATACTGTAGTAATAATGTCCAAGTCGATGAATTCGCTATTTGATCTTTTACCTTAGATTTTCTGTTTTGCATGTACCTTGCTCATTCTGTTAATATGCATCTTTTCTCTGCTTTCATTTGAATTTTTGTTAGTAGATTTAGAGCCCGTTTGGATGAATTTAAAAAAAGTAACTTTTATGTATGAAGTGCTTTTAGAACTTTGAAGTGATGAAAGTTATTTTTATAAATAAGCAGTTGAGTGTTTGGATAAAAGTGCTTAAATGAAGAAAATGATGTGAATTTTAGGGTTAAAAGAATAAAAAGGGTAGTTTGGGAATTTAGTTAAAATATAAGGGATCTAAAAGTAATTTTCATGATCAAAGAAAATGACTTTAAGTACTTAAAAAAAAAGTTAGGAATCCTAATTTTTTATTTTTGACTGACTTTAAGAACTTTATGAACTTTATGTCTTAAAATTTGCATTAGACAAACACGTCCAAAAGCTAAAAAAGAACTTTAAATTGGTTTTGACCAACTTAAAACTCATCCAAATGGGCTCTTAATTCTTTTTTATTGTTGAATTCAATAGAATCTTCTTACTTCTTATTTAAAAGGTTGCTTTTAGGGAAAAACATATTTTTTATTTTTGAAAAAAACAGTATTTCCTACTTCCCGAGAAGCATTTTTTTTTCTTTAAAATATTTGGTCAAACACTTCGTATTTTTAAAATAAATAATTTTGACTTTTGAAAAGTTTAATCAAACAGATTATTAAAGTAAATTAAAAATGTTACTCTTTTTCTCTTTATATTTATTGTCTACACCTTTCAATACTATTGCTTTTTGGTATTACAATAAATAGAGTATTAAAAAGAAAAGAATAGATAGAAATTAGGTCGGTGGTTAAAACAAATAAAGAGAGGAAAACGAAGGAAAATAGTTGAAATATTTTCACAAGGAAACTTGCAATTGCCAACTCTTCGTGTGCGTACTGATAAATTTGTTCTATGTATAATAATTTAAAAATCACATAAAAATATAAATCGCAGAAAATAAATCTGATATGATGAATTCTAACTGAGAAAGTTACTGATAAGGAGAATCGATCACAAAACTCTCATATAAATCATTCACTCAATCAATACAGTCAATTTTTGCGGATGTTGAAACAATTAATACTTTATTTTATATTAATTGATAACTTTTTATTGACACTGTATTTAAAAAATTACAAATAAAATAGTCAAGTTTATTAATTTACCTTGATCTATTTTTATGGACATCAAGATAATTAATGAAATATATGTGTAATAGTAATATAGCATGAGACATATAAATAGATATTATTAAAATGGAAAAGAAGTAATCAATAAACTCTTGGAAAAAGAATTTTTGGAACTTCTAAATTTGTCTAGACTTTCCAAGAATATTAATTGTAGGATATAATGAAAAAAAATAATTTATTTTATTTTAATTTAATAAAGTAATAAATAATTGGAAACATATATATTTAATAAAATGACCGATTAATAAAAATGTATCATTTTTTAGGACTGACAAAAAAAAAAAATGAGTGATATAAACTGAAACATAAAAAGAACTAGACATGGGAATCCATGCTAGCACAGGTACAATACATGCTACTTTTTTTAATCTCAATTTATATGACAGTTAGAATTTGGAGAATCATTTAAATTTTGATCTTTTTACGTAAGTTTCAAATAATATATATTACTCTATATGTCCCAATTTATGTTGCACAAATAAAATTTCAAGAGTCAACCGAATTTTGATATGTCTTTCAAATATTATAAGTTGTTAATTATTGTGATTTATAATAATTTTTATATCATTTTCAAATTAAAACAACCAAATTTTGATATATCTTTCAAATATTTCAAATAACTTCTGTATTTAAGGAGTAAAATCTGTAGATTGTCGAGAGAGGTTTGAATTAGCTACCAATGGGACCCATGCATATAATGACTTTTCGGCCGTAAAAACAAACAAAAAAAAAAACTACACTACAAAACATGAAAATACTTAAATTATTATAAAAACATTAAAAGTACTCCCTCCGTCTATTTTTACTTGTTCACTATTGATTTTGCACAATTCTTAAGAAACTATAAATAGAAAGATAATTTTACCATACCATCCTTTGAATATAATAAATATAATTTCTTAAAAATTGTAATAGAAAAATAATTAATTATAAGAATATAATAGAAACTAAATGTAAATTATCTTTTAATTTTATAAATTAAATAAATATTGTTAGATATTAATTTTTAATATAATAAATAAATAAAGATAAATAAAATGAATACGAAAAAGAGACTTAATCGGCAAACTGACAAGACAATAGCAACTGCTTCCCCTGCGCCTTCTATATATTAGTAAATATAATTTTAGAGACCGACCATGTGCAAGTGATTGAGACTTAAATAAACGTGCGAACTTCTTTCTGTTAAAAAAGGGAAATAATATTCTTTCCATCTCTTTTTAATAATATTATTTTTAGCATTAATTATTTTAGAATTAAAAAAGATATATATAAATAAAAATTAAATAATTAGTAAGAAATATATTAATCAAATAATATTTTTAATTATTTTTTTAAAAAAATTATGTATGACAATTAAAAAGAATGGAGAAAGTAATACATATAGAAAGGACAACAGGTGGCAGATTGACATCTGTCACTTCCTTTTTTTAATTTAATTAATTTACTTTAATGCACCACGAGAATTGACATTTCACTAAAACAAATATCACATATAGAAAATGTCCACGAGTTTTAATTGTTGCCACATATTTACTATTCCACGTGCTCACCTGTCATCTCACTTTTCCTCCTTTTTTTCTCTCCTTATTTATTTAATAGATGTTTGATATGAAAAATCCTCACTTCACTTGTTTATTTTGAATTTTACATATTTTTAAAGGAATATTTTTAATTATTAATAAAAATATTTTATTATATTATTCATATTGATTGACCTAGTATTGTGTTTTAAAAAATAATTAGAAAAAAATTAATGCTAAAAATAAAATATGAAAATAGACACATAAAAAAAATAAAAAAAGTAGATATTTTGAATAAAAATATTTGAAAGAGAATATCTAAATTTGTATTTGCGCACGTGTTTAGAATGGAAAATGAAAATAGGAATTAATAAATAAAAAGAAAGTTCACTTGAAAAACTGTTTTAACTAATGATGACTGTTTTTCTAAAACTTAAACTCATCTTCTTCTTTTTTTTTCCCTCAAAATTAGATATAAGAACCCACCGACGGTCTAATACATATTATATTTTATGTCTCGGTTTATGTGACACATGTGAAATATGGTGAGCCATTAAAATTTGTATATGCTTTAAAAATGTTTAAAATTGTCACTTATTATGATTTATAGTACTTTTTATATAATTTTTAAATAATATATATTACTCTTTTTGTTTCATTTTATGTTGCACAAGTAAAATTTCAAAATGAGAGTACAACTAAGAATGTGGAGAAGAAGATGATGAATGTCACAGTTGGAATAAATTAATAAACAACAACAATAACCCAGTAAAATCCCACATCGTGGGGAATAAATTAATATAATACTAATTTATTTAGTTTTACTATGATAAAATTATTTTTCTACGTGGAGTGTCATGTGACAGAATTTTTAAACCCCCCAAAATAGTATAGTACTCTTTATCATAAATTAGTTGAAATGTGTTTGCTAATTATTGGGTGATATTTAAATAAAAAAAATTAAATATATTTTTCATCAAAAACTAATAATTAACTATTTAAAATTATTTGGCGAGGAAAAAAAGAAGTATGTCCAAACGAGCTCTTAGTTGAACTTTTCAGTCGGTCTTTTTTTTCATTAATATAATAAGTTGACGTGAGTGATATATAGTTGTAGTTTCTTTAAGCTACATAACGATCGGTCATAAAATTGATAATTTGATTAACGTATTCTATTGATATTAAAAAAGGGAAAATTTTTATTCTGAAAAAGGCATTTGAGTCTGAAACTGATAAAATTCGGGAAAAATATGAAAATGGTCAAAGGTACAATCAACAAAACTTATATGAGGATCCACTAACTTTTTGACACATAAATTATGGGATTCAATTTATCATTAAATATTATAAAAGAGACCAAAAGGAGAGAGAATGTAAAGTTTGAATGGAAATTAAAAGAAAATTTGTAGAGTTCACATCAAATTCTATTATATAAATTGGAATGTAGAATTGACAGTGGATTGTGGGGCCAGTAAAATTGCTTATTCCAACAAGAATTCAGGCCTTTTGGACTTTTCTTCTTCTTCTTCTTTTTCAACAAAATACTCTTTCCTCCTAAATCAAAAAATAAATAAAAAATCATCTATTTTCATCAAATTAATTCCAGTAAAAAAAATAATCAAAGATGCATGTTCAACTATTGAAATTCAACATGCAATTTTCTTGAAGGTTGGTGTTTTAATTTTGATTGAAGCCTTGGAATCTTGTCAATGGTATGACAAAAAGTTGATAGTGTTGTTGATGCTAAAAAGAATTAAAAAATTAGTGTTCAGATCTTGATTCTTCCCACTAAATCTTGCTCAATTACTTTGATCTTGAAATTTTCATTTGTCCATATTTTTCAGGTATGAATTTTTCTTATCATAGTGATTTTTAGCCTTCAAGAAGAAAATTGTTTTAGTTGATATCTGATATATATGCATCCGTTATTGTTTTTTCGCATTATATTTCATTTTTGATACATACCATCCCTATATTTGTGTTCCCCAACTCGATTTTTTTCTCTCTCATGTGATGTTCATTGTCTTCACAAATTGAAAAAAAAGAGAGACACATGATCTTGATTTTTCAAAGGGAAAAAAATAAGAAAAGAAAAAAATTAAGAAAGGAAGTTACAATAACTAGGGCTTTCCTTCTATATTTGCACATAAATAAGAAAAAAACAAAATTTAGATTTATAAGGTTCTTCTTTTACGTATCATTTATAATGCAAAAAAAAATCAAAAATAACTTGCCACAAAAATGTTTACTACTAAATTACAGATACATTTTTCAATAAAATAAAATCTATGATTCAGTGATCTATTGAATTTTCTTCCCATTGATACCAACATTTTCTTATGCATTGTTTGAGCATTGACGTTGAATGCAAATTTCAGATTGTAAATTCAAGTTGTGAGTCAATAGTTGGCTGAAATTATTGTATGAGTCTCCATGTAACTGCATGTGTGAATTTGATAGAAAAAAGATTAAAATTAGTAGATGAATAATTATTTTTTTAAAAAAGGAATCAAAATTAGTAGATGAATAAAGTAACAAAGTAGTGATAGAAAATGTTTAATTTGATGAAGGGAATATAACATGAAAACTTAGTACCGTGAATTCTTGTTGCATTGAAGTTGATTGTGAGCCAAAAGTCACTGGCATGGTATTTAAAGACTGATTCTCATGATGTGGATAGTCTAGTATGTTTTTTAATGTCCTCTGTGATGCCTTTTTTCTTTTATGTTCATTTTTTGACTTCATTCTTCTATATCCATTTCTTTTGTCTTTTTTCTTAATTTGATCCAGAATTTAATCCGTATACTTTATAACAAAATCAGTAACTGAACTAACGTTGCTCCTATTCTTCTCATGATTTGCAACATACAATTCACTTTGATGTTTGATAATCTCAACTTTTGCTTGATACAAATACTTTCGGGCAATTTCTTCGGAGTCCACATCATTTGCCGCTAAAGTTATAACTGTAAACGACTCCTTCATTAATCCATTTATGGAGGATTTTAACGTCTCTTTCATTTTGGTATACTCCTCAAATTCACTCCAATGCTTAGCATTTTTAGTCCATCTACGGAAAAGTTAAATCAAAGAATAAAACTCTTAGTGCATGACAACATAGCTAACCCATGGTTTCAAACATTTGGTAGCTACAAAAGATAGAATTATCAAGATAATTAAACATTTGCTATACGTTCCAATGGTTTCCTGATTGATCACTTTTTTAGTTATTCCTTGCAAAAATTCATATTGAAACCTTGTAAAAATTGTTCTTGAGTACACACTACCAGCATGCTTTAAGATCCCACAGTCTTCTATGAAAAATTTAGGCTTACCTCGACATTTGTAATTCTCAGTTGCTTCGGTGTCACGCATTTCAGTTGTTCGTTGCTCATAATGTGTGACAAATTCAATTATACTCATTGTCTTACATCCTATTTCTGTGAAGACCCTGTTTGTGCTTTCACTTTTTTGAGTTGATTTAATGTCCGCAGTGTCACGATCTAAAATTCGGGTGTGATGACGCTTATTCTTTTTCACTGGACAAGTCAGCCTAACCCACTAAATACAGAAATAAAAGTGGAAATAGTTTTAAAATAGGCAATTTAAATGTCAAAAGCGGAAGTATTAATCATTACAAAATTTCCCCCACGGACTGGTTTCACATGTACAAACCTTCTACTATAAAAAACTGAAATAAATACAAGTCTCAACCTTTGTATCTCAAATAGATCAAAGTAAAAGATAAGGAGGAATAGAAAAGATGGTCGGCAAAAATAACTACCTCTCAAATCTCCTCAGTAAGCCGCAGATGGAAAATGAGAGAACAGGATCACTGTTCAGACTCAGAACCTACACAAGTGTCGATAGCAAGGGTGAATACCACCGAAAAGGTACCCAACAAGCGAGAAACTAAGACTAAGCTAAGCAAATAAGACACATGTACTCCTGTCATACTATCCAAACCCCCAAACTACAACCTGCACGAAAATCAGCCCAATCTAACAGTTCTAGCAGCACAATACATGTATACATATAAGTCTCCACCACAGTAAAACTCAAATATCAATAGGATCTCAACAATCAAGAATACAAATCAAGGGGATAACAGGGATAAAACAGTCCAAAATTGCAAATATATATGATGCAATGAAATGCAATGCAATGTCACATATAGTGATGCATGTCTGTTCTAAATAATACACATCCGCCGACTAATAGGCCAGAACCCATGGGGGGCACACATAGAGCATGTATCCGCCGGAACCATTTCCATTCGACGTAACTCATCTCTCGCCGGAGCCATTTTCCTTCGGCATTGCTGAAACCATTTTCCTTCAGCATAAAATCATTTCTCGTCGGAATTATTTTTCTTCGGCATAATCATCAAATCAAATTCCATCTCAAAGTATCAGAACCAATGCAAATAGATAATGTCCATGAAAAATACAATGATGGAATGATTGTTACACCCCGCACTTTCGAACCTTGAGACGTGTTCCTAACCTTCTTGAAGATGGCCATGATACCCCTACTAACGACACACGTTAAACAACTCTAAGGAAAGAAGAATGTGACACTCCACAGTAGAGAAAGTTGGAAATAGAGTCATAAGAATCTGGAAAAAGTTGGAGGCCAAGAAATGAGTCGTAGGACGCGATTCACCTACGTAAGCTACTAATTTAGAAGTCTTATACACTTGAGATACTTAAGGACATACCAAGCTTACGTAGTACGGATTACATAGGCTCTTAAAATAAGACGAGATTAGAACCCACGAGGAAGAGAAGAGAAGGACACGTGGCAGCCTAGGAAGGCGACATGTGGCAGCACCTGGCAGCACCTCAAGCAAGCAGGTGACCCACCTGCTTGGGGTCAAGTAGGTGAATCACCTACTTAGGGATGGGCCCCATCAAGGACACGTGGCATCCTAGGAGTCATAACATGGATACGTGGCCCAATAGGGGCTGGACACGTGTCACCCTATGGGGATGACACATGTCACCTCCTAATGAGGTGTATATATATGTGTGTTTGGATGACTACTAAGTCATTTCTTATTCCATTTGATCTGAAACTTAGAGAAAACAAAGGAAATGAAAACTTAGAGCCTAAGGGAGACTAGCTACGACAACAAGGAAAACAAAGGTAAGTCTCCAATTTTTCTCTGTGAATTAATTATCTACGGTGTTCCTTAAGTACGTGGAGAGGTATATGTGTATCTTACGATGTCTACGGATTTATTTCTTTAGCCCTACACTTAGAAACTTGAAGAGAAAAATGTTGGAGGGCAAGAAGAGGGAGCTATGGGTTTGGGGCTGCCAGGATAAGCCCCCGACTTTCATTACGTGAATTAATTATTTGAGGTGTCCCACAATTATATAATGGTATTTGATAATATAAAATTCCAATTCGGGGCAGAAAGGAAGTGATACAAACAGTTTGGCCAATTTTGGGTAAGGTAAGATTTCTCCTTTCAATTTGGACTTTATGGTATTGTTATGGAGTATGTTACACGCCCTATAGGTGTCTGGAAATATAAAAATATCGTATAAATGCTTGACGTTGAAGACAATCTAAATTGGAGTCGTTATAGTTGAATTGTCGTCGAAGTAAAGTATTGTGCTTGTGGTGTGCTGCTGCAGGTGTGTGAGAGTGTGTTGCAGGGACTAAAAGTATTCTAAAAAAGGTAGGGGTGCTGCAAGTTTCATCCACACGACCCCTCATTTCGTATAATTAAAGGATTTGTGAAATAAAAACTAGAAACCCTATTTTGGTGTCGTAATTTTCAGCAAGTTGTTTGGAGCTTATGTTGTGTAATGTTGCCATATTTTATTTGTATATGAGCTGCAGGTTGTTGTTGCTGGTTAGATGTAGTGGTTAGGAATCTAATTGGAAATTCGGATAGGACATGTTATAGGGGAGGTGTTGCCCAATTTTTGTTAATGCCTTAACTAATTAAAGACCTAGTCGAAGAGACGAACAAGGACATAGGTTCCATGAATACTAAGGTGTAACTAAAGGCGCTGAAAAGTTTAAGATTGTTGATACTTGCATTGCTTCCATATTTAATAGGATTGGAGGACGACGACGTGGACGTGATTAAGAGAAGTCCATACGAGGTATGTGAAGCTTTCTCTTGGCATGTCTTTGGAATAAGCATGTAAAGCTATCTTTCTTCCCTTTTGGCATGTCTTAGCCTTCAGTAAATTGTATGTGAAATGAGGGGATAATTCTATTCCCAGAACTCCAAGTACGCCTCATAATCCCTGTCCACTGCTTAGTATTGGAAGTCCTGCAAGAATTGAGTATTGCCTATTAAGGCTTCTACATGTTAAAAAGTAGTGTGTGGAAAACTATCTCTCCCTTCTCTTGATATGTACTTGGTATGAAGATGAAATTATGATGCCATATTTATTTACCGAGCCCCAGGATGGGTTGGGTACGAAATATATACATGATGACCACATGAAGAAAAGTACAGACTATATAGAGCTTATTCTCTTTCTTTTTCTGGCATGTCTTAGTTGTAAGTTAAATATGATATGAGCTCCGGGGTAACTCCATTCTTAAGCATCTCTTATTTACTTCTGAATATTGAACTCGTATAGTAGTTGAACTATTTTTCTGGGAACTTCTATATGTTAAAGAGGTAACCAATGTACAGGCTCCAAGTCTTAAAGACTATATGATAACAAGTGTTTCTGATTCCATAAGCGACTTGGCCTTACCTTGGTACATGTCTAGGGTCCCCGAGATTACAACTGGCATAGCCCATAATGGCATTTAGAGGAAACTTAAGATGATTACACCGCTACTCGGGTCCTCAGAAGAAAGTTTAATCTTCTTATACGGTCAAGTATCTGGTAATGTTTTAAATTGCATATGGTTACTCATTACTCTACTCGTGCATACTATAACCCTTCTATCACTGAGTCCTGGGCCAGGATATGTTCTCGTGCATAGTTCACTGCATTATTCACTGAGTCCCTCACTAGAGGGCCAGGGCATGTATGTATATATATGATGATGTGTTGTAATAAGGAGGTGATGGTCTTACAGATATGATTCGTCGGACCCCTGAAAAGGCCGGCTATATTGTATGATTTGAGCATACATACTTTTTATGATTCACAAGGTGCAGGTACAGATTTCTGATTTGATATTTTATCCTCTGTTTCTCCATTTCAGATATGCTTCCAGTTATATTATGTTATGTTTTACATACTCAGTATATATGTCGTACTGACCCCCTTTCTTCGGGGGGTTGCGTTTCATGCCCGCAGGTACAGATACAAGTTTTGGAAGTCCATCAGTTTAGGATTCTGTTCAGCTCAGCTGAAAGAGGCTCTATTGTATCAGAGCCTAGTTTTTGATACTGGCCACTGATGTATATAATTGTTTTTGTTATTCAGGGTACGGCGGGGGCCCTGTCCTGCCATATGTTATCGTTAATATTTTTAGAGGTCTACAGACATGTATATGTGGGTTGTATAAGTCAGTTTTGTTCAACTGGATCTATATGATGTATTATACGTGTTGTTATGCTATGACAGCCTTGTCGGCTTGCGTGCCCTTTCATGTTATGATACAAATGAAAGAGGCTACAAATATATGAAATGCTATGACCCATGGGGGTTCTCATGTACTTATCATGTTATTTGTAGTCCGATTTGACTACACTTGATTTATATGCATTACGTGTCTATAATTTGACTTGGCCACAACTGATAAACATGTATACGGGGGGTCCAGGTCGGACCCTAGTTGCGGTCTACGAGATTGGGTTGTGACAATGATAATATCAACAAATCACAAGTCATATCTCAATAGTAAGGTCAAATATCTATAGTAAGTCAAATGTCAACCCATATCACAACAATATATTCAAATATTCATGATAGATCAAGTATCACTCTTATTGAACACAATATGTATAAATCCTCTCATTCGCCTTCTATTACCCCTTTATTTCAATATAAATCTGTTTAAACGTCAATTATCCTTATAAAATCTCCAAAATCAGTTTCCATCACTTCCAAACATGTAAAAACAAGAATACGTGATCCTACAAGCTTAGACATAGGTTTAGAAATTCACTTACCTCGATTTCAACCTTGAACTATGTCAGAATCTGAGCTTTACCCTTACGCCGACGTTCCAAATCAAGATATTCTATTTAAATAAGCAATCCCAATAAGAATATGAGTTTAACGATACCCAATTCGATATTTTTAACACCAAGCCCAAAACTAAGCCGAATAGCCCAAAATATCCAATTTCAAAAAAGAATAAAAATTCGAAAAATTTTATATCAAAATGATCCTTGAGGTATTTAGAAACTATTAATGAAAACAGAATTGAATTTGAACGTAAAACCGATCCAAAATCATCAAAATATTAAAACTTGGTTTCTTGAAAAACCCCTAAGGTTTGAGTTCAATAATCTATGATTTAGAGGCTAAAAACAACATATGATAGATGTGTAATCATCAAATTGATTAGAAATTACTCACCTACTCGATATTCCTCGAAAATCTCTTAAGAATCGTCTCTCCCGAGCTCCTCAAGGTACAACAATGGAGGAAATGAGGTCTAATTCATGATTTAAGAATTAAACACTGTTCAGGCACATTTTATCCTTCGCAATCGCGATGAACAATACCTCGCGATAGTAGAGGTTTAACGGGTCAACTCATTTAATCGACCCTGCCGATCGCGACAGCGCCCACGCAATCGCAATGACTAATCGAGCTTAGGATTCGCGATTGCGACTAAATCTACGCGATCGCGAAGAACAATGCTTCAGGCACCAGATGACAGCAAACAACAACAAAATCTCTTAGTCTAAATTCTCGGAATCATCCCTCAGGATTTGTTTGGAATCCAGAGCACACAAACCTTATATGCTACTATACTAATTTTGATGTTTCAACTCAATGGAACCATCAGAATTGAAATTCGAGGCTTCCTTGATCCGAAACTAAAATAGTCACAATTAAACAAACTTAGGTCTCCAAAATACCAAAATAAGTTTGGGACGTCTAAAAATTCAACTAACGCTTCCTCTAGACCAAAAACCATCTCCCGAATCCAACAAAATCATCAAAATTCCATTTCGAGCATTGGAACTCCAAAAGTTGACCAAAGTCAAACCTTGGCCTAAAGTTCATCAAATTCTCAACTCACGACCTCAATTCTTTGTTACGTCCCCAATTCTAATTCCGTAAACTCCTCTAGACCAATTTCTCCATTCCGGAACTACTGGAATTGACAAAATTTCATTCTAAGACTGGTAGCTCCAGTTGACCTAAAATACCACTTTAAAACACTTAAAGCTTATAAAAACTCCAAATTGTCAAAACTCAATATTTTTATAGAATTTTCCTAAAACCGGCTCTCGATACAAACTAGATAAGACTTGAGACAACTAGAGGGAGGGGTAAAACGATAATTTTATCAAAAATGTCGAAAATAATTTTTAGGGTCATTACATCATCCACCACTAAAACACATACGTCCTCGAACATAAAGTAAAAAAAGATGGATACTCGATGCTACCAAGAGTCTGAGGCGTAACCTCCAAGTTTGGTATTTGTCTTTCACAATTAAACCCATCCTTAGACCATATCATCAGGATCAACCATCAAAACTGAACTTTTGAATCAAAATTAAAAAATCTACAACTCAGGAGTGATTACCGAGCCACAGGTTAATCCATGAACCAAACTTGAATCGAAACTCTCTAAATCACAGCACAACCATCGAAATTAACCCTTTTCTCACATAACCATGAGAAAATTTTTAACTATTACCTTTTAAAACCTGGAGTGAATCCAGAACCAACTACTAAACATGCATAATGCATACACCCATCACTAACCTTAGTTAAATTTCCTTTGCTTAACCTAATCCTTCTACGAGCTTTAATTGCAAACACCTGATCTTTAAATAATGCATACTCATCAAGGGAGAACCCAACTAATTCAATCCAAAGAAGGAGATGATCAAGCAACCACCTGATGAACAGTACATCCAAGCATACAAAATCTCTAATAACGCCGTCGAAAAATTAGAACAGTAACTATGATTGTAGTTAATTCCCAAACGGAAGAACTAGGCCCAATGGTCCGACAAGTATCAAATCACACCTAGCTGAATATATCCTCAATGACAAGGTAAAAATCAAGACTATCAATAAATTGCAATATATAAGGTACCTCTTCTATAAGTTCTCTTAAGCAAGATGACACTTGTAGAATTCCTAAAAATCTTCAACTACCACAAGGCAACACCAAATCCGCCACATCTGAAATAACCAAACTTATGTTAGCATCTTACCCTATCAAAAAGGGCATGGATTGATACATCCGATCCACCACTAGAAATCCATCCTGAAACACGCCATAAATCATAGACAGAGAATCATACACTAAACCTTTCTGAAATAAGGTAGGTGGTCAGATAAGAATATACGAAATCGAAGTCGAATATCACAAGATATTTCTTATATAGTGTCCATAACACACATTCTCATTCTCTTGACTCCACAATCAACCAACCTAGTCTCATAACAATCGTAGACATACTCAATTTATCAACTTTCTCATACTCTCTACAATACTCCAGTGAAGCTAACACTACCAATAGTACTAAAACATCATAGTCACACCGGCCAGTTACTATATCTCAGACCGCCATTAGCATCTTGATTTTCTTAGCAACATCTTGTTGTTCCCAAGATTTCAAACTATGGACCTTTCCCTTCCTACATAAGCATCCTATGAAAGGTATGAGTCTCAACCAATTGTTAAAACTTCAAATTTTGAATCTCATAGTTCTTTTTCATTAAAATAAAATTATTGAATCACGACTAATATCAATTCTATGTAATCTTATACTTACCCAATTTCAACTACTATTCAATCACCATTTACATTATGCCACACTTAGAGGAACCCTTCCACACCCTGATAATTTTGTACACTATGAACACATGACCCAGTACCAAATGCTTGAACTCTTTGATGCACCAGACTCGTGTTCCTTTCCTTAACTCATTTGTCATCATTATTTTCTTGGCCAAGCATCCACAACATATTACCTTTTAACTTAAATCAAGCGTTTCAAATGAAAACTTTATTAAACTCTTTTACAATCAAAAGTAATAAACTCCACAACTCAAATCATGCATAAGTTCTTCTAAATGCTTAACAATCGACGCAATCAATTATTTCTTACCTCACCAATTCATACCTTTACAAAAACCAACCACCACGAATGTAGACTTATGATGCAAAACTTGAAATTTTAATTCAAATCGTGTAAACTAATTTCCTTATCAATCAACATTAGCCTATACCTTAAAGATTTTATGCAATCACATACCTTAGCTTATCATTAGACACTTATACGTCGATCTTACCCTGTTTCTTATTAGGAACCCAAATTGTGCCAGTTGTCAGACTCGAAACCACTATAGAACTTACCACAACACTAGAGCCGAATGTCCATAGACTCCACTCTCGAAGCATACTCAGCCCGACTAATGAACACTAAATACTATTCCTATAAGTTGGGCAAGACAGACGAAGTCATGTATTTCTGAACCCAACTTTCTACGTAACTACGCTACTCATCAAGTGGTAGAAATCAAAATCTTAGATACTCGCAAGTCATCATTATCATACTGGATCCCCTTAACCAAAATCCATCACCACATAGTTGCATCCTAATCAGAGTCCATCCCAAACTACTATTACCATGCTTACCTAGCCTTGCCATCATCACAGAGTTAACCTTATCATTCTTATGATACCTCAAACTTATTATACTATCTAATCTCGTGAATTAACCAATTTTCATATGTATTCTCTTACTGGTACACTCACTTGCCTTCACGCAAGTATACTTGACAGAACTTTCTCTACCCATAAGTATTTTCTTTCAATGTCAATCCACTCCTTTTGGCTCATAAAGAACTCACCAATCCCCAATTTGATCCTCGAAATACACGTCACCATTCAAACACATTAGTTCCCCACCAAAGATCCACCACTATAATTTTTCTTATATACTATGCCTAACTCCAACATCCATAGCAATAATCAGTTGATTTCTCAAATATGAATACAACATCGAACTTCATTGTCCGAGTAGGTAAAACAACTGAAATTCCACAACGTGGGGTCTGGGGAGAGTAAAGTGTACGTAGACCTTACTCCTACCAAGGTAGGATAGCTGTTTTCAAGAGATCCTCGGCTCAAACAAACAAAAAATACAAAGAATCAATGAACAATGGCCTAACATATCCGGATTATATCAAAATCCTAACCTATGGCCAATTTCATGATTATATTCCCCCTATTAGGGCTTTTCTCGCCATTAAATTCAGGTCAATTTTTTTTTCTAAGAGCATTTTAATAGATTCTATGGTCTAGAAATCGAATTATAAGTTAAAAAAATGATTAAATTACCTTTACCAAAATAATTAGCAAAAAACTGAAAAGAAATAGCCATAGGTCATCTCTATCTCTCCAACAACAAAGTTGCAAAAATAAAAATGGTATTGAGGTATTTCTGACTTAAACTCCATGACTGTCCCGCTATAGCCGGATTTGTCCCACCATAGAAGCTTGCATGGAGTCAGAAACTCAAAAAATTCTTTCCAAACCCCTATTTTGCAACACAAACTTAAACCTTGATGTTTTAATATAACTCCTTCACGCCAAATTTGATTTCGGGAGTTCTACTCACCTGAGTTCACTTTTGAAAGTCCCTACAAATTTCTTAATGTCTTAACTATCATAAAATTAAATCCACACTTAGAAATCAATTCCTATCCATTCCTGAATTGTCCTAGACCTCACCGCAGTCAAATTTTGCCTGAGACTGACCTAACCTAAAATTTTGTGACTCAAATTTCTTCTCTATTGGCTTACCCATAACGACAGAAACGGATCGTTAAAAAAAATAGACACACATGTCCTACACATCATATAACATGTGTTCATGATATACATGGTGTTTTTCGCTCTTATCAAAAAGATTAAACAAGAAATTTCTCTATCACTAATATTTATTGTTCTTTTAGCAGAGGTTCTGTCAAAAAAACTAAAGAATCTATTACATAATGATAGTTATTAAAATTTTATGATACTCAAATGAAATGCTAAACTCAATCATCGATCATATGCTATTGATTTCATTATTTTTGCATCAGCAGAAGAGAGCTCATTGAGAATTATCATGAATACATTGAAGAAATATGAGAAGGTGCTAGGACAAATGATTAATAGTAAGAAAAGTGTTTTCTATATGTATAGAAATATGCCTACAACATTAGCTCAGAAAGTTGCTAGCGTTACAGGTTATAACAAAGCTATTTTTCTTTTCAAGTCCTTATAATGTCCTATATTTTGCTCCATGAAGAAAAAGATATGTCATAATAATTTTATTAAGAAGATAAAAGATAAGTTATAGAACTGAAATGTGAACTTTTGTCATTTGGTGATAAGGTTATTTTGATTAATAATATTTTTCGAAGCATGCTTTTATATTTATTTTTTGCGTGCTACCACCCCCATCAAATACATTATCATTGAGATACACAAAATATTTGTTAAATTATTTTGAGATAATAAGAAAGAAGATAAAAGTAAATATTGTTCTTCATGATTGAAGATGTGTCTATCAAAGGGGGAGGATTAGAATTCAGATCCTTGTTTGATATGTTAAAGACTTTAATTTATTTGTCATACTGTGGTGCAAGTTTAGAATTTTAAGTACTCCTTAATTCTATTTTATGTGTAACAAGTATTAAAAAGGTAAATTCCTTCTTTGATGCAATAGAGAGAGAGTTCTCAATTGTGGAAATTGATGTTTGAGAAATAGAAAGAGAAATCGTGGCTTCTCCAATGCGTGGATAAGCGATGTGCCTTTCAAATTTTTATTGTGTTGATAGAGAATTTGAAGGGAAAAAATTTCGATGAATGAAATTGTAGCAAGATGTAGTGTGACTATAGTATCAAGATGTAGACGTTGTGCACATCCCCAATTAGAGATCATAGTCGGGGTGGCAAATGGGTGAATTGGATTGGATTTGGTTAGATTAAATATGAATTGAGTTAAAATGGATTGAATCACAATCCACCCATATAAAATAGGGAAAATTATGCGGACAAAAATATATATTAGTTAATTAGCTAACATAGTTATAGTTTGAATTAATTATGGTTCGCAACTCTCTCCTCTCTCCTCTTTTATACATATACAAATATAAATTATCAAATATAATTTATATATATACATATACAATTATATGATAGATATACAAATATATATAAATATCTAACATAAAACGAGAAAAATATATTTTAAAACATTAATTAAGAGCGAAGGGTTAGATGGAGTGAGTATAATTTTTTTTTAAAAATAAAAATAATAACATTTTTTTGGAAGGAGTGTGGAAGGGGGAAGTACAAGTTTTTTAAAAATATTTTATAAAAGAAATTTAAAAAATTAAAAAAAATTAAAGGACGGGGATTGAGGGGGAGGGAGAGGTGGTGGAATGTGTGAGCAAAATATTTTAAATTTTATTTTTTTTTCAAACTAATTTCTTTTTTTAAAAAAGTAATTTCTTTTATAAAAAAATAATTTCTTTTTTTGGGATAGAAACACTTTAGTCTTTAATTTTTAATTAATATTAATAGTTTATTTAATTTTTGTTATTTTATCCATGTGGAATGCAGTGGCAGAATCAGAGTTTTTAATAATGAGGTTCAAAATCTGAAAGAGTAGACACACGAACTAGCCGAAGGGGGTTTGACATTTACTATTTATACATAAAAAACTATTTTAACCATGTATAAATAGTATAATTTTTCGCCTAACGGGATTTGAATGACCCCCCAGACACTGGTGGAATGCCATATGGCAATGTTTTTTCAAAAAGTAGAGAGTGTTATTCTACACACCATTGAGGTGTGTTTCTCAAACTAATAAGTGATAATTTAGGTATGAAACCCGCACTTCCAATAATTTAGGTATGAAATTAAAAAAAATAAAATAATTAAAATATATTTTTGACACTTATTTTTTTTCTTTAGGAAAAAGGAAAAGAACCTTTTTTTTTGGGAGGGGGGGGGGGGGGGAGGCATCTATCTCCTTTTTGTAGAAATTCAAGAGTTGTGATTAATTACTATTTGTTCATTGATTTTGATTGATGTGGGAAGAAAAAATTGGACCAATTGTTCAGGGATTACGTTGATCCGTTGAAACAATATTTTGCGATGACATAATAATAGATTAAAAAAGAGATCGAGTTATTCTCATGGATAAATTTAACTTGGAAGAATTAAATTGAATTAAAGCTCAAGAATTTAATTTTTATCAAATTTTCACTTAATTATTATATTCTGATATGATTTGAAAGACTTTTTATATTGATATATCCAAAAAGGAATAATTACCGTTCAAAACACTTCTATCAATTAATTTACAAAATATATATAGATTGTGTATACTTTTATTAAATATACATATAATATACACACTTATAAATAACATAAACACTAATAGTGTATATATTATATATTTCTGCCATATTATTAAACTATTTGGCAAAGTGTATATATATGTAACTTTCCCTATCAAGTCTCAGATCAACGATAAGATTGTATGTTTCTTATGTATCAAACATTATGTTGGTTGAGAATTTCTGAGGACTGTAATAGCAATTAATAATACCGTTTATTTTTTAGATGAGATGGTCTTTAATTTTTGTCCTTTAAATTAGTTGGTGTTTATTTTTTTTTTCCTTACCAATTGAACTCATGCCTAGTGAGGCATGAGTTTTTTAAGGGCACGTAATATAATTTGTGGGATATTATGATGTGAAAATATAAATTTATGCCTCACAAAAAATTATTTATCTTAAAAAATAAAAAAAAATTAAACACCAAAACAAAATAGCACAAATCTGCAAATGATTCATGTTATAGTGTTGAGGAGTCTGGCTTTTAAGATTGGGTTCTGTTATACCCTATTTTAACTCGAGGTCAAACGGTATATAATATATTGGTGATTTCTAAATTATTCAATTTTTAATGTAAATTAGGATACCTAAATAATTAAGTAATGTAATGCTAAAAATAAACTTCAATTAGTGTTCTACTTAACTTACGTGATTCTACGTAAGGATTGAAAGGAGTTAAGCATCCTTTAAGATACGCTAAAAATGATTACCAACCAAACTTAGATTAATTAAAAAAGTATTATTTTAAAATATTCATCAGCTAAATTTTGAGAAAAGTAACAAATGTACATATTTAAACAATTTAGGATCGCATCTCCAAGCTTTTGAAATAAAGGGAATTTTTTTGTTTGTTTAAGCCTCCCAAAACAGTATAAAAGTAATAAAAATTGGTTGTAAGAAAAAGTAATCTCTTTAACAAATTTGTGGATTACATTTATATAATTTGAAATTAAAAGAAACATTCAAAAACCCTTTAAATTTTTTTTATTAAAAGCTTTGACTTCCATGGATAGATCACTTTTAGAGTCAAATGTGTTCAGCACCATTTGAAATGAATAGATTTGAAAATATTTTAGTGTACAGATGGCATCTTTAAATCAAAATACAATATATAATTGAAGTATATACTTGTTCTAGATAAGAAATGATTTAGAAATAAATTTTGTTACTGGTTGAATATAAAATAAAATAATAGTTCCAAACCTCAAATTTACCCAAAACAGGTTCAAGTCTCGATTAAGAAATCTGAGTTAACCAGAAAATCCAACTGATGGGATTATGAAAATATTTTTTCCTTAGGTTAAAAATATGAAACAAACTTTTATACCTTAGCTTAGTCAACCGAATTAAAAATACCCGCCATTCATTCTATATATTTATGACAAGGAAATTTTCTCAACTAGTGGCACGACCTAAGAGAATAAGGAAAAATCCATATTAACGATATTTGTTTCTCTAAGTATTTAAGATAAAACGCTAAAAGAAAACACAACTCAATCAACAAGCAAAAAAGTTAGAAAACATAATAAACTATACTAGAAACGATAAAAGAAGAAAGACAGTACTATAGACGCTCCCCAGCAAAATTTGTTGTTTTCTTGCTATCTTGGTACGATGACTCCAAGCGCGGATATGTTGAGTCTCATGTAAAGAATAAAGAGAGAAAAGGATTAGGGAAGAAAATTCTTAACTAATAATTTAACAAAATTGAAATAGTTAGAAGCAAATGCCATTTTATAAACAGAGGAAAGCATAAGATAGATCTTTCTTAGTTAGTAAACTGAACAAAGTCATAAAAATCTGCCCAAATTCTTGACAAAATGCAAGACCAAAAATTAACATTCTGTTATATATCTAAGAAAGAAGTATTGTCAATTATGCCTTAGATCTTGAGATTCAAGGGTCTTACCAATTCATGAGAAAACATCCTAAAGCATGCCGTTTAAATAGATACTTAAGTTTAACATGCTGCACAATAGCCAAACAATCACTATTATTTCATACAACAAATGAGTAATCTTAAACATAATTTTTATGGGAACTCTAATACATCAAGAGATTTAAAGTCTAACCTATAAATCTCAGTTTCATAATCTTTTGCCGACATATTCAGACTATTACAAATTGGATGTTGAAATACAGATTTCAGACATGTCATTTGTGTCTTATCCAGTATAAAGGGGCGACGCTCCAACAAACATAAACGAAGCTTACATAATTTTTTAAAGCAGAGGACTATGTATTCTATTAACGACACATGGCGAGGCATGTGTTGTTCATGAGAGATATGTGGAGATTGTGTGCTAGACGTGTGAATACTTTGGGGTGTTGGCACCTTATGTGGATGCTTGAGTGGCGATGATGTGGAGGGGGAAGTGTTGAGATGGGCTGCAGACTGGGCTCCTTCTTGGGCCATTATTGGATGATTTAATTGGATCAATAATAAGAAAATTGGGCTAGCTAAAATACTTTCTTCCTTATATTTCTTTGAACTTCTAAATCAATAATAGGGATGATCTTAATAAAGTACATACTAATACATACTTATGAAATTTTATTTTAAACTGCAACTATCAATACTTAAATAAAGTTACATGACATCACAAAAATTAAGCAATAATACTTATAAAAATACTTTCTTAAATACAACAAATATGACATCCTTTTTGCAAAATGATGATAAATAATAATAATATATAAAATGATAATAATATATAAAATGATAAAATTATGTTGATGATTCTTTTTTAAAATAAATTAAGGATGATGATATTACCTAGACTTCTAACTATAGTAAAGATAACTTATATATGTTCTTAAGTTATCCAAATCCTTAGAAGCATAAAGAAATAATTTGGAAAAAAGGTGAGACAAGATTGGGTGTCAACAAGTTCACAACAACATGGTCATTAAACTTTGCTCGTTATATAAGTAAACTATTTTTATATAATTTTTAAAAAATTAATACATATCTGATTTGGCCTATAAATAAATATGCAAAAGCATACATTTCATGCTTATTTAAGTAATAACAATGAGAAAAGCATACATTTCATGCTTGTTTAAGTAATACAATGAGAATATGATGCTAAGAATATCCATGATTTTTAGAAGAAAATGTCAGTCGTTTGATTAAAAATAAAAAGGAACAATGAAAATTTAGGTGACTGATTATTTTTGAAGTAACAGAAAAATGAAGTAGCAACTACTAGACTGGGAGAGTCTTATAGTCAAAAAAGAGGATTTCTTTCTCTCATTATGTGTCTATAATTTCTTCGAATATATATATATATATATATATATAATATGGTATGGCTTATCGAAATTTGTTGTTGTTGTTGCTTTTTAATTATCACATTATTTTACTAATGTTGTTGTTTATGTCTTGTAGAATTTACATTGCTCTTCGTTTTAGTCGTTATGATATACCTATTGTTTTTTTCCCCTTACTTAGAGTTGATACATTTGAGCCGAGACAACAACAACAACAACCTAGTGGAATCCCACAAATGGGGTCTGGGGAGGGTAGGATGTACGCATATCTTACCACGACCTCATTGAGATAGTGAGACTGTTTCCGAAAGATTCTCGGCTCAAAAGTCACAGTTCCAAGTATGAGAGAAAATAATATATATATATATATATATATATATATATATATATATATATATATATAATATATATAGCATAAAGAAAAAAAGAAAAAAATACAATAATAATAATAAATAAATAAATAAATAAAAAGTAAAAATAGAAATAAAAATAAAAATAAAATGCAATGCAAAATTTACAAGACAAGAACAATAACTATAACAAAGTACTGCAATAATCAAAGACAATAACAACACAACTATAAAGGCACGCCTAGACCTACGACCACACTAAATTAACACACGGTAAGACACCATTCTATTCCTACTAGCCTTCTACCTTAATCCGCGACCTCCACTCTTTTCTATCTAAGGTCATGTCCTCGGTGATATGGAGTGCCACTATATCTTGTCTAATCACCTCTCTTCAATACTTTTTTGGTCTATCCCTACCCCTCCGCATAACCCCCAAATCCAACCGCTCGCACCTCTTAATTGGGGCGTCTACACCCCTCCTCTGCACATGCCCAAACCATCTCAGTCTCGCTTCTCTCATCTTGTCGACCAAAGATGCTACTCTCACCTTCTTCTAAATAACCTTATTCCTAATCTTATCACTCCAGGTGTGTCCACATATCCATCTCAGCATTCTCATCTCCGCAACATGGATCTTCTGAACATGAGAGTTCTT
Source organism: Solanum dulcamara (assembly GCF_947179165.1). Classification (NCBI taxonomy): domain Eukaryota; kingdom Viridiplantae; phylum Streptophyta; class Magnoliopsida; order Solanales; family Solanaceae; genus Solanum; species Solanum dulcamara. The sequence goes on from NC_077242.1 coordinate 15,008,252, forward strand.
TACTGGCTAACACTTTACTCCATCTAACAACGCTGGTCTAACAACCATTATGTAGAACTTACCTTTAAATTTAGGCAGTATCTTCTTATCACACAGGACTCTAGAGGCTTGCCTCCATTTCAACCATGCTGTCCCAATGCGGTGCGTGATATCATCATCGATGTCTCCACTACTGTGGATGATGGATCCAAGATATTTAAAGCTTTCTATCTTGGGGATAGGTTGGGTGGCAAGCCTCACTTTCCTGCCCTCTTCATCCACCGCAACACTAAATTTGTACTCCAAGTATTCTGTTTTGGTCCTGCTCAAACTGAACCCTTTAGACTCCAGCATTTGTCTCCAAACCTCTAACCTATCATTAAATCCATATCGAGTTTCATCAATCAAAACTATATCATCCGCAAATAGCATACACCATGGAACCTCCTCCTGAATAGACCGTGTCGGCTCATCCATCACCAAGGCAAAAAGAAAAAGGCTCAGCACCGATCCCTGGTGTAGTCCCACCTCAATAGGAAAATGCTATGAGTCACCTCCCACCATCATAATCCGAGTCTTGGATCTAGAAATATGTCTTTTATCTCCCTAATATACACTATCGGGACACCTTTAGCCTCCAGACACCTCTAGAGAACTTCCCTCGGAACTTTGTCATAAGCCTTTTCAAGGTCAATGAACACCATATGGAGATCACTTTTTCTTTCTCTAAATTTCTCCACCAGTCTCCGCATAAGATGGATTGCTTCAGTAGTCGATCGTTCCGTCATGAATCCTAACTAGTCCTCTAAGATTGACACTCCTTTCCTCACCCTCATCTCCACCACTCTCTCCTAAATCTTCATAGTGTGGCTTAGTAGTTTGATACCTCTATAATTATTACAGTTTTGGATATCACCCTTGTTCTTGTACAATGGAGCCATAGTACTCCACCTTCATTCATCAAGCATCTTGGCAGTCTTTAAAATAACATTAAACAACTTAGTCAACCACTCCAAACCTACCTTGTCAGTGCTCTTCCAAAAGTCCATCGGAATCTCATCGGGCCCTGTTGCTCTCCCCCCCCTCATCCTGCTAACATCACATCTAACCTCCTCAACCTTAAAACACCTACAATACCCAAAGTATCAAAGACTATAAGAGTACGCCAAATCTCCAGTACAATTTCTCTGTCTCTTTTTTCATTTAGGAGTCTGTGGAAGTAAGTTTGCCACCTTTGCTTGATAAAGGTCTCATCTACTAACACTTCACCTTTCTTGTCCTTGATGCACTTTATTAGATCCAGATCGCGTGTTTTTCTCTCTCTCACTTTGACGAGCCTATACAATCTCTTATCCCCATATTTCCCCCCTAACTCGACATACACTCGTTCAAAAGCTGTCGTCTTAGTATTGGTGACCACCGACTTCACTTCCGTCTTTGCCTTCTTATAGATATATTTAAGCCTATTCTTCTCCTCCTTATCCACACATTCCAACCACTCCGTATATGCAACCTTCTTGGCTTTCACTTTGCCTTTTACTTCTCCATTCCATCACCAGTCTCCTTGACCACCATCAAAGATTCCTCTCGATACCCCAAGAACTCGACAATTGCTTTTCTAATGCAACTAGCTGTCATGTCCCACATGTTGTTCACATCCCCGCCACTACTCCAAGCCCAGACCATTCAACTTCTCCCCCATCTCCCGAGAAAAGGCGGGAGTTAGGCCCCCCATCTGATCCTCGGTCGATCATAAAAGGGTCTTCTTTTTCCTATCCCTCTTAATCTCCAAGTCCATCACCAAAAGCTTATGTTGGGTGGTAATATTTTTACTCAAAATAACCTTACAATCCTTACAAAGGCCTCTATCACCCTTCCAAAGGAGTAAGTAGTCAATCTGAGTCCTAGCTACCATACTACTAAAGGTGACCAATTGATTATCCCTCTTCAAAAAACACGAATTAACAATAACAACCTCAAAAGCTTTAGCAAACTTCAAGAGATAAACACCGCCGCCATTTCTTTACCCAAAACCAAGGCCTCCATGGACATCATCAAAACCATTAGAAGTTGTACCGATATGACCATTGAAATCTCCACCAATGAAAATCTTTTCGGTACTAGGTATACCTCTCACTACTTCATTCAAATCCTCCCAAAAGAGCCTTTTGACTTCATCATCCAGACCCACATGAGGTGCATACGCACTAACAACGTTCACAAAAAGCCTGCTTATAACTAGCTTAATAAACATCATCCTATCACTAATCCTCTTTACCTCTATCACACATTCCTTAAGGTCCACGTCGACTAGAATACCTACTCCATTCCTATGCCTTAAGTCTCCTGAGTACCATAATTTAAATCCGTCCACATCCCGAGCTTTGGAACCTGCCCATCTAGTCTCCTGAACACAGGCTATATTAATCTTTCTCCTCTTAAGACTTTTCACTAGCTCTATGGACTTTCCTATAAGCGACCCTATGTTCCACGATCCTACTCTCAACTTACGAAAACCCATCTTCCTCTTACAACTATTTCCCCTTACCTTCACCCCCAATTAAGGACATGACCCTAGTCCACCATCAGTAACCAAATCCACTAAAACGATATGAACTACAAAGTGGAAAAAAACTGATAACAAATAAATTAAGAGAATACAAGCAACGAGATAATAATTGACAATATAGAATGTATAATAAAGAGACAACACACACTAGTTAATATGCAAATCATCAACCCTAGAGACTAAGTGAAGAAGGAAAGTGAATAACAATAACTAAAACACTAAAGGTAGGAACTAGTAAAGAAGAATAGTAATCAAACTTCAAATAATTAGTCTAGGAGAGGAAATATAGAACCTGGCCCGGAGATATTTAGTCGTTGAAAAATTCGCCGGAAAGATCTAGCCGGAAATCACTAGATCTAGGTCCATTCTAAATAGATCTGGAGGTATTTCACCGAAAATGAAAAAAGAAAGAAAGAAGAAAGATATGGAGGTGTTGTTAAAAGCAATGATATGCAATGACATTTGAGTCGAGATTCTTTCGAAAATAGGATTTTTATCTCCATGAGATAGTGATAAAGTGTGCCTACACTTTACCTTCCCCAAACCTCACTTATGGAATTCTACTGAATATGTTGTTGTATGGCTTATCGAAATTAGTCGAAAAAAGAGACGTTATTTTACATTATTTAAGACTTGACGTAACATCACCTCTTTAACATCATTCAGCTATTAGTGAACAAATGGAAATTGACTTCTGGTGAGCCATAATTGAACAAATATAATCCAAGTTTTCATGGGAAATTCACGTAAATAAATTATATTAAGAAAATATTTATTATTTATAGCAATAATATTTTTTTTATTGGACATTTATAATATAATTTTAATACATATTACCAAAATAATTTATAAGCACATATAATATAAGTTTTATTATAGATAATATATTTATCACACACTTTAATATACTTATAATATATTGTGTCAATTTCTTACCAAACATACATAATATATTTTAAAATGCTTATAATACATTTATATTGCATGCATAATTCACTTTTAATACATAACAAATTTATCATAGTATTGCTTATATATTGCTATAGATGGTAATAAATAAAAAGTATCACTAAAATTAATAATTATTATCTATCTATCTATCTATATTATTATAAAAGCACGAATATAAATGTTGATTGACCAAAATATCCATTAAAAGTTGATTTACTTATTTGCCTTTTTAAGTTAAAATTTCTTCCATTTAAAAAATTACTAATGGGTATAAATGCAATTTTGTACTAGGACTAAACAAAATATATTTCTATTAGGACTAAGTTTATTGTATGATACATATTATCCTATTAATATTAGGAGCTTAACATTAAATATATTTCAAGTAAATTATGAGTAGGAAATTTCTACACGTTTAATAATATTGGTCGATCAAAAAATCCTTAAATATTGAATGACTTTTATATCCTTAAGGAGTAAATTTTTAATAGTTATAAATTTAATTAATTTTAAAGTCCTACATATTTGCATAATAATTAAATAAAAATTATTTAAAAAAAATAGTAAATGACAATTTTTTCTATTATAAAAAAATAGTAAATGATAATTTTATCTATTATAGAGTCTTTCAATAAAGACAATCTTTAATCAACAATTCGATGAGATATAACCTTTCGCCATTAACCTTTTTTCCTAAATTCAAGATGATTAAAGATCCAACTCGTGGATCTCGGGTCGGATCGGGGTCGGATCTCAATTTAAGTGTCAGACACTAAAGTGGGAAATCGAGGTAAGATTCTAAAGTGGCAGGGTTGGGTCCCGAGTTATGTGTCGGGGATGGGTTTCGTGTCGGATGTCGGAGTCGGGTTTAAGAACGAGAGTCGAGGTTGGGTCCCAGGTCAACTATCGGAGTGGGTCCTTAATCGATTGTCGGGGTCGAGTGTCGGGATCAGATCCTAATTTAAAAGTCGGATCTCGTGGTCAGATTCTGTATAAAAAATTAAAGTCTGGTCCTATGTCGAAAGTTGGGATCAGGTCTTAGGTCAGATTCTGGGTCCGATCCCGATTTGCAAGTCAGATCCAAGATCTAATGTCGGGGTCAAATCTCAAGTCGAAAGTTTGGTCAAGTCAAGAGTCGAAATTCGGAGTTTGTCTCGCATTGGATGTTAGGGTCAGATCCCAATACTAAAGTCGGGTGCAAGGTTGAATCTCAGGTTGAAAGTCGGGTCCCAATTCAAGATTTAGATTTGGTCCTAAGTCGGGAGTTAGTGTCGGAAGTGCGATCCCAAATTAGTGTTCGGTGTCAGGTGTCGAGGTCGGATGTCGGAGTCAAGTTTCAAATCGGGTCCAGAGTCGAATATCGAAATCGAATCTCAAGTCAAAAGTTGGGTCTCAGGTCGAGTCCTGGAATAAGTGTTGGATCAAAACAATAGGTCGGGAGTCAGGATCAAGTCTTGGTTCGGAAGTAGATTCCCCATTCAGGTGTCGGTGGTCGAGGTTGGATGTCTAGGTCAAATTCCGAATTGGATATCAGGATGGAACTCCGAATTAGTCATCAAAGTTCTTTCTGTATGATAATTGATAGTGAGTAACGTGCAAAGCACATTCATAGACACTAATACTATATTAAAAGCATGAAGGTCTTAATAATATTGTTTGAACGTTTTGCCCCCCATTAAAACACTCTCCTTTAGACAAAATCATCTTTTCATTATTATCCTCAAATTATAATTATTTATCTTTATTTGTAATATTAGGAGTCCTAAAGTATATGATAAATTAAAGAGTCCTAAATATAAGGAGTCTTAAAATATATGGCAACCAATATTTATTTTGGTGCAAGTAAAAATTGACTATAATATAAAAAGTTTGTTATATACATTTATTATTAATTAAAGCAATACACATTCTTTTATTTATATTAATTCTTGGTTTAATCAGAATTTGTGTTTGAGTAAAAATTCCATATTTTAATTAGTTTTTGTTTTTCTTTTGTACGAAAAAAGAATTTAACTTTACAACATAAACTAATTGAGTTTTTGCCTTACGTGAGGTTTCTTTTATTTTGGTAAGCAATGAAACTTGCCCTCACATATTTTAGTCTGTTAACCATTTACTTCTATTTTTTCTTCTTATTTTAATTTCGATTCAAGTCATCTTCTTATTTTCATGATCATCATACTTTTTATCATTCTTTATTTTTTAGTTAATAGATTTACAGATTTTATATAAATTATATAAAATCAATAATTGATAAGAAATTCTCTTTTTTTTTGGATAATTTCTTGTGTTTCTCTTTTAATTGAAATTTTTTGATCGAAAAATTGAACGAAAGAAACATGTTGCCACCAAATAAAGTAGCCATAAAAAGTCAAAGGTTTATCTCTTTCCTTTTTCCTTTTTTTTCTTTGCTTAATTGTGACTTAGTTTTGATTCAGTTATTTAACTATATTTTGGCATATTATTTATTAGTATTATAGTTAAATCTTTAATTAAACTTATTTGTTGAATTTGAAATATAAGGTTATAATTAAACGTTGAATCTTAATATATAGAGCTTTTATTTGAATGATAAACCTATAAATATAAGATTATAATCGTCTTTTTTAAGTTGGGGCTTACTAATGACGTTTGAAGGAGGACTAAGATAAGAATATAAAATATTATTGATTTGTATACTTGCATTATTTTTATAACTGAAAAGTTTAGACTTTAAAATAAAGAGTTGTATTAGAATAGAAATTTATTTATCCGTGCAAGAAGAAGAGTTATGAATGAAAAAGGAATTGATTTTGAAAAAGGCTTCGTGTATTTATTATATGGGAAAAACGTATGTATACATATTAAAGAAAATAATAACATCAATATGACAATAACTTTTTTCCAACTAGCAATAGAATCTTTACTAAAATAAAATAATTAAAAAAATATAGGATGAATTAAATTACTACAGTAATTATTGTGTAGATTTAAATACCTTAAATTACTCTGGTTATTCAACTTTCATAATTATCTCAACCATTAATATAGTCATTATCTCTCCTAAAACCACTAAAGCACGTTAATACCCACACGAACCATTTTATGTATGTGTTTTTCATCATATTTTGAGTAATACAGTGACAAATTTGGAAAATGTGGTAATTATTTAATTTAATTGTGGTGTAATACTATTTATAATTTGTGCATAAAATAATACCAACGTCATAACTAATAATATATTGTCACGCCTCGAGAGGGTACCCTAGACGTAACCGACACTCAGAAGCCATTGCTGGCTCCCAAGCGAACCACTTGGCCTGATCACACATTCATTCATTCAACGGATGACTTAGTTTAAGAGAAAATAAGTCTTAGTGGGCTAACTCAACCATCAATCTGCATCATTCTAATCAGAAACATAGTTTGAAAGAAAACTAATCAAGAGTTAAAAATACCAAAATAAATTCACCAGTATCTAGTCTATGAAACATTTATCTCTACTCTCTAGATGGTGCCAATGATAGGTTCATGGCTACCTCAAAAGAGCTACTAATAAACAATGGATACAAAGAATGTGATCCCTCCAAAAGCAAGGAGGTCTCACCACTATTAGGAAAGAACTAGATCTTCAACGAAGCGCCTGTTGATAATCTCTAATACTTTTCCCTGCATCATTTTATTATACAGGCCCAAATGGACGTCAGTACGTGGAATATACGAGTATGTAATATTGGCAGACTGAAACAATAATACATCAAAGATAGACATGTTAGAAAATACAAAAACGATAGAAATTACAAAAATAAATAGAATGTTATACATGTTGTAGTATCGAATATTTAGTTAATACATGTCCTACACGAAACAATAGTAAAACTAGAAATTCTCAATTAGTTGAAGAATTACAAGAAACATTACTAAATGTAGATGAATATATGTCAGACACAGAAAATATATATTCTATAGTAAGTATTGAAGTAGCAGATAAAACTCAATCTGAGTCCTCTAATTATGAAGAAGAAAATCTCATAAATAAAATCGGACTAGAAAGAGGAATGTTGAATTTAGAAGACTTACAATTAAGTACTATGATGAACATAGGGAAAGAATGCATCCATAATTTTGAAAGACATAAAGGAATAGATAACAATCAATGTAGCATATGCAAATGGTATCCCAGTAAAATGAATAGAGCCAAATGTCAAAAATGTTATATGGAAGCATGCATCACATGCATAGAAGCTAAACTAGATATAAAATGTTATACCCCGCACTTTTGTACATCAGAACATTTTTTTTAGTTTCTCTAAATAGTTGCCATGTGATCCATGTTATCTATGAAGTTCTATGTGAGTAGTGATGGTTGAAAATAGTCTTGGAAGGATTTGAAAGGAGTTGGAGGCCAAATAAGGAGTCGTGATAATCAACCTACTTACGTAAGATACCGATTTGAATGTCTTACATAATTAAGCTACGTGAGTACATGTCAAGCTTAAGTAGCAAAGATCACGTAGGTTCTCAAGGCAAAACTAGATTACGAACCTACGAAAAGGAGCAAGTAGGTGATGCACCTACTTGGCGTGAGTAGGTGATGCACCTACTAAGGTGGACCCCACCAAGACACGTGGTAGCCGTGGGATGGGTGCATGGATGAGGTAGACGAGTACGGGCTAGACACATGTCACCCTTAGGGGATGACACGTGTCACTCCCAAATGTGGTGTATATAAAGTCAAATTAATGACTAAGGGTTTCGTTTCTTATCATCAAACTTTGAGAATTTTAGAGAGAAAGAGGGAGAGAGCTATGACCATAGCTGTAGTAAGGTAAGGGCTCAAATTTTGATCCATAAATTAATTATCTAAGGTATTCTTCGATCAAGTGAAGTTGATTAACAACGTAAATTAATTGTTGGGGCAGCAAAGAGGTGTAACGTGAAGCCATCAACTTTCAGCCGAGTTAAGAAGCCAAGTCACTAAGGTATCTTTCTTTCAAATTGGAGTTCATGGTGCTGTAATAGAAAGATTACTTTGTATTAAGTAGGGTTGGAGGTAAGAAAATTACATGATTATTGTTGACATTGTAAGTGGACAAAATTGAAGTCATTTTAGTTGGATTAAAGTTTGATTAGTGTTGTCGTTATGATGGTGTTGTATCTGAAGGTAATTCATGTATGTTGAAGGACTGAAAATATAGCTATGGATAAGTATAGGTGTTGCTGTTCGCAGCCACGTTATGCTCTTTTTCGTGTGGTTGTGATTTTATGAAATAAAGATCGAAAACCATAATTTGATATCGTGATTTTGGGTGGGATGTTTGGAACTTGTATTGAGTAATGTTGAAGTAGTTTTATTGTATACGAATGGTGGTTGTTGTTGTTGATGTGGCTGTGCTAATCGGAGGTTAATTGAAAGCTCGAGTTAGGCGAGTTATATAGGAGAAATGCTTTCCGATTTCCGTTAAGTATTTAACTAACCAAAATACTAATTGAGAAGTGTGAATGAGGAAATGATTCCTATGGGTAGTTGGTTGTAGATTTATAAGCTAGAAAGTTGTAGTTTATTAATAATAGTATTACTTTTGTGTTAAATAGGTTCAAAGGGTAACGAAGCAAGCATGGTTACGGTTGATCCATAAAAGGTATGTAAGCATAATTAAGGACAATTCTTTGGAACAAAATTGGAGCAATAATTAAGAAGACTTTGGAATAATTCTTTAGAGATCAAGGACAAAATAAGCATGTTGTTACCAAATATAGTCCAACTACAGATAATGCTAGACTAATTCCCAACTCAAAAGAATATGCCAACGCCAGTCCAAATAGAACTCCAAGTTCTAATGAAGAATATGGAAATAATAATTATCAAGACGCTCAAGACCCTTATGAAGATGATGATTCAGGCATGATCTTCGACTCCATTGCCTTGCATAATCTGAATACTTCAGATATAGATACGTTTAAAACACAAAGATAACGATGGTACAACTAAAATAATAGAGGCTAAGGACATAAGATGCTTGTGGATTGCTGACCAATAATGTAAAAAGCAATGTACATAGTGTGCTATGTGGGTATGCCCACAAATGTCTTGTAAGTGTTGTCACTTTATCACTACCCTCTAAGGGAAAAACTGTTGACAAGCACGCGTGTTCAGTCAGTCAGAGGATGAATTGATAATGCATGTGACGATAGGGCCCACTGAGCATTCGACGCGCATTATTAAAGAATCTTATCAGTTTATCGGCCATTAATAATTGGGACATGTAGCGTGCCTTGAGTCTATATAAGAGATAGTTGAGTGAGTTTGAAAAATAGAAGTTTAGAGAGAAGAGAGAGAAGCCTTAAGTTGAAAATCTCCAACATATTCCCCTTTCTTTCACGTTCAAAAATCCTACCCTTCGAAAAACAATCCCTGACTTGTACTAAAGTTTAAAATAATAATAAGTGTGTTTTTGTGAAGTTTTTCAGTTCATTTTCAACGTCCTTTGGGATTCCCGAAAGGAAAACCTCTCTTAGTTTACTCATGTAAGTCTTACAATGTTTATGCCCAAGTTTTCCCCCAAAAATATGCTATTACTCTAACTGTTGGTTTTTCATATTAGTTACTGTTTTCATATGTAAATTACTGCATATTTCAATTACTTTATCCTTAGCATATGGTTAGTTTCTTCATCTCTTAACAATGACTATGGATTAACCCATAAATTCCTAGGATCCTTGGCCTTGAAAGTCCGCATAGAACAAAGGACGAATTTGTTGTCAGATTTATATCTGGGGTGGAGTTAAAGATGAAGTTGTTGAGAACCTAGGTGAAGAAGAAGAGATGAATAGAACAAAATAAAAAAATAAAAAAAAAGAAAACAGGGAAAATAGGGTGTAAACTACTAAAGAAACATGATGAGTCAATATGAGTTTGTTCTTCTCTAGGGTGTCTTTTGCGTGATAGAATTTTAGATATGATATTATTACCTGTCCTATTATCTGAATAGATTACTCTTTGTCTGTCTCTTTGGTTATTTTCTTCGGTTGTCCGTCTTGATTCATGTGGAAAAAGGTTCATGTTTGTGGTTTTTTAATTAAATATTGTATAAGGGTCAACTTCAAATGACCATATTTTCTAGAATATAATGAATTAGGTGGCCTATTTTTTGGAGTTCAGAGTAAAAAGTTGTGTCCAGTTAACCAGAGAGGTGGGCGACAAGTCCGCAACACAGACCTGTCGCAGACTTGCCCAGTTTTTCCAGATTTTAGTAAGGGCAATTTGGACCATTCCCTATTATATATATACGATCTTGGGCGTGTTTTTAGGGCTAAATTCTGCCCCCATATCAGTTTCTAATGAGTTTTCTCTCCAAAAATATCCAAGAATATTGAGAGCAAGAATTGGAGAAGAGAAGAAGAGTTTGGATTCAAGCTCTTCAAGTAAGGTCATCAAATCCTTGATTTGTTCTTCAAGTCAGGTATGTAAGGCTAGCCTAAAATATAGATTGAGTTCTTTCATATGCCCCATAGATGTGTTGGATGGAAATTGTGAAAGACTTGAACCTTCTATGAATGTTTTCTTGAATTTTTCCTAAACTCTAGAATTTTTTTACATACTATTAATTGATTGACGATTTGCATGACTTGAATTCTTGAATAATTACATTTAATATTTTATTTCATAAATCGTAGCTACATATTGACTACAAATGATTATGTATATGTATTGATTGGAATGAAAAAAAAGAATTGGGATAGCTATGAACGTGAATGGCATAAATAGGAACGAAACCTTGGTGGAGGTGGAATGTCATTTATGTCTCTATAAATTGAACATAGAATTAAATAAGAATTTTGGAGCAAGATGTTTGATGATGATGTAAATGATGTTTAGTTTTAAAAAGGTAAAATGATTGATGAAGATGTAATATTGATGATGATGTTTTGAGATGAAATGGATTGGAGTCTAATGTGACTACATGATATGATTTGCATAATTTGATTTGATTGGAGTCATATAAGGATCTAGAATATAAATAATTGTTTGAGAAGGAGTTTTAAAAATGATTTGTGAACGTTTTTGAATAAATTATTTATGCACTATTTTGAGTTTAAAGAATGATTATTTTCATCTTTGATTTAGAAAGAGTTTAAGCATAATTTGAGTTTGAGAAGTCTCTTAATTATCATTTTGAGCATGAGTATTTTGAAAATAAATGAATTGAGCATTTTTACATTAAAACATGTATTTTGAGTTGAGTTGAGGAGTGAAAATTATGTTTTAAATACATTTAATATTTACTGCATGATTTAGTTGAAAACGTATATTAAATGAAAACATTAATGATTGTTGACTTGAAGTCCTGATGAGTCATGAATGAGTCTTGAAAGGATTGTCTAATTGAATGAAGTGACGATTGAAATTGATTGAGTTTTGAAAGAAGGTCCAATGAGACTAGATTGATTGAGTTTTGAAAAGAGTCCAATGAGACTAAATGAGTTGATTTGAAATTAAGTCCAAAGAGACTTAATGAGTATTTTAAGTATTTTACTCACCTGATAGATATGAACATATTTAGTCTTGGGAGGAGTATTGAGCACCGAATTGGGTAAGAGTATAGTCCATACTCGAATACCATAAACTACATAGCCAATGTAGGAAGGGATTAGACCATTAAAGTTGGATGTTTTCCTATTTCATTACCCTGAAATGATAGAATTTGATTGATTGATGGATCCATGATTGGTTGATTCATTTATACCCTGATAAAGTATGAACGGACATGGCAATAACGTCGGCTTATTGTACTTCATTGGCTCATAGGTGGTGTTTGTCGGTTAGAGAAACTCCCAAATTGAGTGGATTGTACATGATATGATTGGTTTGATTGTGATTGAAGATGATTGAATCGAATTGTAAAACATTGTTAAATTCTAATTTGCATATCTATAGAGTTGAGTCCTTTGACTTTATTATTGAATTAATTATATACGATTGGATTGAATTGGATGGTATGTGATTGGATTGTATGCGATTGGATTGGATTGGATTATATATAATTGGATTGGATCGAATTGTATATGATTGGATTGGATCAAATTGTAAATGATTGGATTAAATTGGATTGTACATGATTGGATTGGATTGGATGGTATGTGATTGGATTGTATACTATTGAATTAGATTGGATCGAAATAAATATAATTGGATTGGATCGAATTGTAAATGATTGGATTGAATTAGATTGTACATGATTGGATTGGATTATATATGATTGGTCTCTGTCTAAACTGTATTCTTACTTTAGACTTATAACACCTTGATTGAGTCTCTCTTATCTTTCTAACTTGAGATATTTGAACCGATATTATTCTATCTTGACGCGTGTTTCATTTTGTCATTTTACATACTCGTATATTCCATGTACTGACGCTATTTAGCCTATATTATTTCATGGTACAGAGACAGATTTAAGAGATCATCAATAGGCGCACCATTGAGGATCTGTTCACGCTCATCTTATTGGTGAATCCTCCCCTACATTCGGAGGATACCACTTTTGTTATTCTTGTGATGAGTTTAGTCTTTTCATTCTGATTTGAGGTAGCCATGAATCTGTCATTGGCACTAATTAGATAGTAGTGATAGATGCTTCATAGATTAGATAGTGATGGGTCGATTGAGTATTTTATTTCCTTGAATTATTCTAGTCAGTCTATTTAATGACAAAGATTGGAGTTAGATTTGTTGTCCCATGGGCTTTCTTTCTTGAGCTAGATTGTTGATTTGAGGTTCCCACTTAATCACCTTTTTATTTTAAGTCTTCCGCTGATTGAATGAATGAACGGATGTGTGATCTGGTCAAGTGGTTCTCTTGGGAGCCAGTAATGGTTTTTGAGTGCCAGCCACGTTTAGGGTACCCTCCCGGGGCGTGACACTAACTCACTCAACTATCTCTTATATAGACTCAAGGCATAGGAAATGAAAGGTTCAAGACATGCTATGTGGCCCAATTATTAATGGCCGATAAATTCATAAGATTATTTAATAATGCGCGTCAAGTGCTCAGTGGGCCCCATCGTCACATGTATTATCAATTCATCTTTTTGACTGACTGACACACGCGTGCTTGTCAATAGTTTTTCCCTTAGAGGGTAGTGATAAAGTGACAATACTTACAAGACATTTGTGGGCATACCCACATAGCACACTATGTACATTGCTTTTTACATTATTGGTCAGCAATCCACAAGCATCTTATGTCCTTAGCCTCTATTATTTTAGTTGTACCATCGTTATCTTTGTGTTTTAAACGTATCTATATCTGAAGTATCCAAATTATGCAATGGAGTCGAAGATCATGCCTGAATCATCATCTTCATAAGGGTCTTGAGCGTCTTGATAATTATTACTTCCATATTCTTCATTAGAACTTGGAGTTCTATTTGGACTGGCATTGGCATATTCTTCTGAGTTGGGAATTAGTCTAGCATTATCTATAGTTGGACTGTCTTTGGTAACAACATGCTTATCTTTTCCTTGATCTCTAAAGAATTGCAATCTTTTTAGGGCTTGTTAGATTTTTAATTTGAGATCTTTCTTTTGTAGGAGGGATTATAGTTTGTACTGGAGTATAAGTTGTATTTCTGTATAACATTATTCCATCTCTAGAAAATACACAACTTTCATTATTTTGTATAAGAAAATATAAACCTATTACTAAATCCAATTTGATGTCTAAATCTTTTGCCAATATTTTATATATATATTGTATGTAGGCTTATAAAATTCATTACATGTATTAACAAAATTTATTTGGGCTTTTTATATATAATGATTATAAAAGTTATAAGTTCCGTTCATTTGTATTGCTGATATAGGTTCTTTAAATATTTTTAATATTCTTGTTGGCAGTATTTTTTTATTTATAAGACAACTTGTACATCTTGTATCTACAAGTGCCAATGTTTCTATTTCTATATCTTTAATCTTAATTCTAGCTAGTACTTTTACTGTTCTGAATTGTTTGTTTTCGTTACATATAAAGCTAGTATTATTTTCTTCAATATTCATGAGTTCAGTTTCTATATTGTCTAGATGTATTGTTCCTTGTGTATAATTTTCATCCAAGTCTACTTTTTATTTTCCTTTTTCTATGGTAATTAGTCTTTGTTCGAACTCATTTAATCGTGTCTCTATAGTTATTAATCCTAAATTGGTAGATGTGTCTTTTGCTGGCATTTTGTTTTTGTTTTTTTTAATCTATTTTTATATCTAGTTTAGTTTCTATGCATGTGATTCATGTGTCCATATAATATTTCTAACATTTGGCTCTATTCGTTTTATTGGGATACCTTTTACATATGCTACATTGATTGATGTCTATTCCTTTATGTCTTTCAAAATTATGGCTGCATTCTTGCCCTATGTTCATCATAGTACTTAATTGTAAGTTTTCTAAATTCAACATTCCTCTTTCTAGTCTGATTTCATTTATGAGATTTTTTTCTTGAGAATCAGAGGACTCAGATTGAGTTTTATCTGCTACTTCAATACTTACTATAGAATATATACTTTCTGTGTCTGACATATATTAATCTACATTTAGTAATGTTTCTTGTAATTCTTCAACTAATTGATAATTTCTAGTTTTACTATGTATTACCTAAATGTTCGATACTACCACATGTATAACATTCTAATTTATTTTTATAATTTCTATCGTTTCTGTATTTTCTAACATGTCTATCTTTATTTAAATAAGGTTTTTTAGCTAAGGATCTTCTTAAATAATATATTTTACGTTTGTATGGCTTTTGATTATACGAATATCGTCTTTTATATTTTTTATGTTTACTGGTTCTTTATCATAGCTCTGAGTAGTATAAATTACAGATTTACAGAAGTTCATTTCATTCTGTTTAAGTTGTTTTTGTATTTATATATTTGTACATTTTTCATGTAGTATTTCATTAGATGTTGTATTTTTTGTCCTATTGACCATGAAGCTATGGGATTTTATTCTACACCTTCTCTTTTATACCATCTTTCTTTTATTTCTCTTTTTAGGGTTCCAGGTAATATATAGAATAATTTTTTACCTAGTTCTTCATCAAAAGTATTGCCGCTAATAGTGCAATAATAAAAATAATCCTTAAGAAAGTTTTTTATATGCATCCAATTTGTAATGCTTAGTTGTTCTAATTTTATAATGGCATTTCTTTGTAAAGCGACCAGACCACTATTTGGATCCTCATGTGTTAATAATACATGTATTTTATAGCAAAGTTATATGGGTTTGGTCCTAAGTCTATTAGACTCTGGAATTCTTGGGGGTAAGTTTGTTTATATGCTTCCCATACTGCTTTACATGATTCTCCTAATAAAGTTTCTAAATATTTATACATTGTCTCTGCGTCTGTTTCAGGTTAATATTTTTATAAAGTTTGCTACTATTATTCTTTTCCATATATCTATAACTGTATTCCACATTTAAGTATCTTTCCTTTATTACCTCCTTCTTGCAGTCTAATGGGTTCTTCTAATGGCATTCTCCTACCTGTTGGCTTAATGTTTTTTTTATTTCTGTGGCTGGTATAGGCCAAGCTTTTCTTGGCAAATTTCCAGTACTATACCCAACTGTAGGAGCTTGGCTAGTTCGTTGGAAAGGACTAGCACTATGTGCACTAGTTGCTTCATTCATTATATCTTTGTAACTTAATACGGATTCTATGTCATCTAAGGATTCTGTATCATCTTTTTCAGAAGTTTTTTCTAGGCATTTGGAGTCTTCTATCCTATATGCTAAATTATCATCTCTTTTTGGGCATAGTCTAAAATGTTCAATTATTTCCATAATAATCATTCGACTCTTTTTACAACCTTTACGTCTAAAGATACTATATTTATTTTCTCTATATAGTTCTTTCGCTTTTTCGATAACATTATCTACCTCACAACCTTCTTGTATTATTTCCATGTTCATAAACTGTTCTTTCTCTATAGCTACTGTGCACTCCATGTCTGTATCATCCATTTGATTTTGACTAATATAATTATAGTCTGTAAATCTTATTAAGGTTTCTCCTTTAGAACTGGTATACATTAGAAATTAATATGTGTTTTGAATAATTCCATTTTCTTTTTACTTATTATTATTCCATATTTTACAAATAACCTGAAAACGGTTTGTAAGTGTCCTAGATGTTCTTGGATATATTTAATAAATACTAAGATGTCATCTACATAGACTAATACAAAGTTTTTATAGTCTCTAAACATATCATTCATCTTTCTTTGGAATATGGGCGGTGTTGTATTTAAACCAAAAGGCATAGCGAACCATTCAAAATGTCCTTTAGGATAGGTGAATGTTGTCCATTTTATGCTTTTTGAGTGCATTTTTACTTGTCAATATTCAGATTTACAATCAAATTTACTGAATAGTCTTTTACCTTGTATTTTATTTATGAGTTCATTGTTGTTTGGTAATTTATATGCATATATTCTAGTATTATCATTTAATCTTTTATAATTTATTATAATTCTAGCTTTTCCTCTTACTTGCTCACTATGGTTTCTAACCATAAATGCAGCAGATCTATGCTTAGATGTAGATTGTCTTATTACTTCTAATTTTAATAGTTCTTTGATTTGTTTACTGAATTCCTCTGTGTCTTCATTGTTTGTTTCTATAGCGGTTCTTTTTATTGTATATTCTGGGTTGATTATGTCTAGTTTACACATGATTTTATTACAGCCCCAATGTATTAAGGGTTTTTCACTAATTATCTCCATTTCATCTAGTATTGCTATTATGCTGTCTAAGTTTTTAAGATTTTTTATTGTTCCTATAGTACTTATCCCTTTCTGAAAATTATAAAATTTAGTTTCTATATTTATTAGTGTGTAATCCTTTTCTATATCTTCTAAGTATGATTGTAAACAACAAATTTTCGAGCCGAGAAAAATAAATAATCAAGACCGAAAAATTGGAGTAATAAAGTTTAATATTTGATTTCAAAATGTAGTGCGTATTACAATCTCTATGATAATTCTCTGATTCTTCAAATAATATGGAACATGTTGAACTTGAATTTAATTTAGAGTCAAGGGTTTGAATAGCTTGATCTTGAATCTTTGTCTTCAAATTTGGATTTGAATTATTCATCACGAACACTTGTATGGTTATGACGAATAGTAAATATGAACAAGTAACTTGATCTTGATCTTCTTGATATTTTTCTTCGTTCTTGATCTTGAACTTGAACTTGAATTTGATTACTTGAACTTTGTAGCTTTGTAGAGAATTTACGGTTTTTGATCCACGAGCTCTCTTCTTGTTTCTTGTTCTTCAAAACCTCCCCTCTCAGAATAATGAGGACCCCTATTTATAGTTGTAGGGAGTGGTATGAGGGTGTGATTTGATTGGTTGGTTTGAACTGACCAATCAAATTTCTTTGGTGAAAAGTTTTAATTTGATTGGTCAGAACATGTCACATATACACGTGACATTATTCTAGTGGCTCATTTAATTTGACTTAGATTGCCACATAATTTCGACACGTGGCATTATTTTAGGGACTTATTTAATTTAACTTAGATTGCCACATAACTTCGACACGTGACATAATTTTAGTGGCTTATTTAATTTGAATTGGATTACCATATAATTTTGGCACATGTCATGATTCTAATGGCTCATTTTAATTTGACTTGAATTGCCATATAAATTTAACACGTGGTGTGATTTTATTGGATTGCCACATAACTTTGACACATGGTGTGCTTTTAGTGGATCATTTATTTGACTTGAATTGCCACATCATTTGGACTATTTTCTTAAATTTAATATAGTCCAAATTAATTTACGAATTTAAATCCAATATGATTTTAATGTTCACAAATGTCCCCTACTTCAAGTCTTGTCATTTTTTTTTGAAGACTGGACTTGAAGTATTATTTTAATTGAGATCAATATTTAATTATACATGTAAATCTCGAACGCCATACTCGGATAAAGACCAAAAATTGAAGTACCTTATATAAGCATGATGATCGAAGTTATAATAATAATTATTATTATATTCTTTAAGCTTGAAGCAATAATCCACTTAGAGAGAAAGTTAATGTCGGTCAATGACTACAATTAGTAGTCCAATAATTCAAGTCCTTTTAGGAGTATAATTATTTTAAGTGTTTCACATGGAAACAAATACTTCCACAGCAATCTTAGGGATCTCTATAAATAGGGGTATGCTCTTCATATTTTGCATCAATTGAGGGAGTACAATATAAGGTAATTTCTTCTCTTTTTTTTTGTTTTTTAGCCTTTTTTTTACCGAATTGTTTTTTTGGCCTTTTTTTTTGGAGATAATAAATTTCTACCATTCAACTAGAGTCCTAATCCAAAAAGTAATTATAGTTACTTTGGGATA
Source organism: Solanum dulcamara (assembly GCF_947179165.1). Classification (NCBI taxonomy): domain Eukaryota; kingdom Viridiplantae; phylum Streptophyta; class Magnoliopsida; order Solanales; family Solanaceae; genus Solanum; species Solanum dulcamara. The sequence goes on from NC_077242.1 coordinate 15,027,153, forward strand.
AAGACTTCTTCACCTCTATAAATAGATTCTCTCCTTTTATTTATTTTTCTATCATTGACATTGACAATTTTGATACTCCTTTTTGCATACACCCTTGAGTTCATCAAGACACGAGGTTTAATTTTTTTTTTTTTTATTATTATTATTATTATTTTAGCAGAAAGAATAAATTTGTATCATTCCACTAAGAGTCCTAAACCCAAAAAGTAATTATAGTTACTTTGGGAGAATGACTTCCTCACCATCACTATTTGTCTATAAATAAACTCTCTCTTTTTATTTATTTTTATCATTGGCATTGACAATTTTGATGCTCCTTTTTGCATACACTCTTGAGTTCATCAAGATACAAGATACATTTTTTTTGTTTGGGCCGTTTATATATATATATATATATATATATATATATATATTGGAGAGAATAAATTTATATCATTCCACTAGAGTCCTAACCCAAAATGTAATTATAGTTACTTTGGGAGAAAGACTTCCTCACTATCACTATTTATCTATAAATAAACTCTTTTTTTAATCTTTGGCATTGATAATTTTGATGCTCCTTTTTGCATACACTCTTGGGTTCATCAAAATACGAGGTATATATTTATTTATTTATTTTGTTTAGGCCATTTTTTTTATTTTTTATTTTTTCAAGTGAAAACATTACTCCATATGCAAAGAACTTTTATTCTAATGGAGTCAAATGTGCTGCATTATTTGAGCCAATAATTTTACATTATTCTTGCAAAAGACTTTACATCGTTTGACTTGAAAGTGTCGCATTATTTGAACCAAAGTCTTTACACTGTCTAAGACAAATACTTTACATGATTTGTGGCAAAGATTTTACACCATCTGAGGCAAAGGCATCCCATAGTCCAAGCCAAAGACTTTACACCATCTGAGGCAAAGACTTTACATAATTTGTGGCAAAGACTTTATACCGTCTGAGGCAAAGACTTTACTTGATTTGTGGAAAAAAATTACACCGTCTGAGTCGAAGGCATTCCATAGTCCAAGCTAAAGACCTTACACCATCTAAGACAAATACTTTACATAATTTGTGGCAAAGACTTTACACCGTCTGAGTCAAAGGTATTCCATAGTCCGAGCTAAAGACTTTACACCGTCTAAGGCAAAGACTTTACATGATTTGTGGCAAAGAATTTACACCGTCTGAGTCAAAGGTATTCCATAGTCCGAGCTAAAGACTTTACACCATCTAAGGCAAAGACTTTACATGATTTATGGCAAAGACTTTACACCATCTGAATCAAAGGTATTCTATAGTCCGAACTAAACATTTTACACCATCTAAGGCAAAGACTTTACATGATTTGTGGCAAAGACTTTACACTGTCTGAGTCAAAGGTATTCCATAGTTCGAGCTAAATACTTTACACCATCTAAGGTAAAGACTTTACACTATCTGAGTCAAAGGCATTCCATAGTCCGAGCTAAAGACTTTACACTGTCTAAGGCAAAGACTTTACACCGTCTAGGGTAAAGACTTTACATCGTCTGAGTCAAAGGCATTTCATAGTCCGAGCTAAAGACTTTACACCATCTAAGACAAAGACTTTACATGATTTGTGGTAAAGACTTTACACCATCTGAGTCAAAGGCATTTTATAGTTTGAGCTAAAGACTTTACACCGTCTAAGGCAAAGACTTTACATAATTTGTGGCAAAGACTTTACACCGTCTGAGTCAAAGGCATTCCATAGTCCGAGCTAAAGACTTTACACCATCTAAGGCAAAGACTTTACATGATTTGTGGGAAAGACTTTACACCATCTGAGTCAAAGGCATTCCATAGTCCGAGCTAAAGACTTTACACCGTCTAAGGCAAAGACGTTACATAATTTGTGGCAAAGACTTCTATCTAAGGCAAAGACTTTACATAATTTGTGGCAAAGACTTTACACCATTTGAGTCAAAGGCATTCCATAGTCCGAGCTAAAGACTTTACATCATCTAAGGCAAAGACTTTACATGATTTGTGGCAAAGACTTTACACTGTTTAAGTCAAAGGCATCTCATAGTCCGAGCTAAAGACTTTACACTGTCTAAGAAAAAGACTTTACATGATTTGTGGCAAAGAATTTATATTGTTTGAGTCAAATACATCCCATAGTCCAAGCCAAAGACTTTACACCGTCTAAGGCAAAGAGTTTACCTGATTTGTAAAGATTTTCCACCATCTAGATCAGACATAGGTCTTGCTCAAAGAATATAATCGTTCATTATTGAGATTCATGACCATGATTATTGAATTACTAATTTAAGCGCTAATAAAGTACTTTTTTATAGATTGAATCATGGTTTACTTTAGAGAGTTGACTTCCTCTTCTTCAGAGTTGCGACACCTCGTTTGTTTCGATAGTACAAGAGATATATCATTGTATGAGAGCACCAAAGCCAGGAGAGACTTAATTTATCAGAAACCAACCTTCTTAATCAAAAACATATCCAAAATGTATAGCTCAAGTCCCTTAGGATCGTTCTGAACAAACTTCAAAAATGAACTTCACATGCAGGAAAGCTGACAGATTCATATTCGCATGATCTTATTAAAAAAAATACTCATATCTCAGCGTAGAGAAGTCGAAAAAAAGGTTCATAGAACTACACTGTGTATAATAATCACAGCTAATAGCTTTATGGATTTGTATAAATACTTCTTTGAAGTCAATTCAAATTCTGTCTTGATTGGCCTTCTCTAATTCACACGTTATATATGATAATCTACAAGAACATTGTGACGCTCAAATAATAACGTGTCTCATTTCTTTTGAACTTATGAGACTAAACTTAGGATGTAACTCACGGACTACGGTGAAGAGGGTCAAGAGAGACTATGAGTTCTTTTGATACTTATGCGACTGAACTCAGAATGTAATTCCAAGCTTTTACGTACCTCAGTGAAGAGGATCAAGTCATAACGTAGTTCTAAAAGAGTGATTTGTTTTTTTTTGTTTTTTTTGTGTCCTAATTTTTTGCCTAGGCCTCCTCTTTCTAGATTTTCCACCTAGCGAACATTTTTTTTTAAAATGATGATTCCGTGCACAGTTTATACTCTTGCGGGCCAGGAGTAACATGTAGTTTATACTCATACCTTAAGGAGTGTGTTTCTTTTCTTCAGGGATAATATCTCTTTATGAACTTTCCGTTAACGGGGCCAATGCGCAATCCTTCTGAGTCAACCAGTTTGTAAGCGCCACTTGAGTATACTTTTTGTACCATATATGGTGTCACGACCCAATCCCATAGGCCATGACTGGTGCCCAAACTAGATACCCGTACACATATCTGTTATCTATAACCAATTCAATCTATAACCAATTCATAACTAAACATGATATGGGACTTAAGGAAATATATAATATCATCTCAAACTGTCCCATATATATATATACCTAAACCACCTGTCTCCTGGGAGTCACAATCATCAAAAGATAACATAGTATGTGAGCCGACAAGACTGTCATTACATATATGAATGTCCCACTATATAAATATATGCAAGCTAACAAGGCTGCCTCTATAAAAAGGAACGTCCTTGACCACATAAATTGTTAACGTAGCTGGACAATATCTATATACAACCTACATATGTGTCCACAGACCTCTAAGAATAGCAACAGTAATATATGATGGGACAGGGCCCCGCCGTACCCCTGGATAAACAAATATATACATCAAAAGATCTATACCAAAAGTCTAGGCTCCGGGATGATGGAGCACTCCCAAAACTGCTGAGTGGAAATCCTAAGCTGGCGGATCCCCAAAATGAATATATGTACCTGCGGGCATGAAACGTAGCCCCTCTGAAGAGAGGGGGTCAATACGAAATATGTACCAAGTATATAAAGCATAACATACCATAAATGAGATCACATCTAAAGTAGAGATTTAGGAGACAAGCATGTAAATCAAGAAATCAATATACCTATATTTTATAATGAAGTTATACCTATCATTGTCATATGCCGTACCTGGCCCATCATGGGACTTGGTGAGTAAAGTCATGTCATCATATTATCATATCATCACATCATCATGTCGTCATATACATATACCATACCCGACCCTTTAGTAAGGGACTCAGTGAATAATGTAGTAAAATATGCGTACCTGGCCCTAGCGAGGGACTCGGTGCATAATGTAGTGGAACCATACATAATAACGTACCCGACCCTCTAATAAGGGACTCGGTGGATCATACCATAATAATATGCACGAATAGGGTATCATTAGCAACCATGTGTAACCATCATCTGAGACTCAATAGAATGAGTAAAATAATCTAACACTCGAATATCAAAATGATAGTTATGTTAATTTATCTCTAACTATCATCATGAACTATGTAAGTAAAGTCTCAGGGATCATAGACATACATCAAATTAATATGAGACAACTTATGATAGTTAAGGACATTAGTCATCATAGAGCCTTCTTTTTAAAAAAGAATAGGAGCTTTTTCGTATCAATTACTATCCAATCATATAGAAGACTTGAGGGCGGTAACTCAATTATTCCAAGAGTTCCAACATTAAGGAGTGAATAAGACTCATGAATTATACCAAATTAGGATGGCTGAAATCATACAGATGTATCAAGATATAATGATATAAGTTCTAGGAAATCAAGAACACTAGCCATCCTAGTATATCTACGAATAAGAGCTTCTTTGGAATTTATACATTTGTTGTTCGGTTGTTTCATATGGATCATGCCAAAAGAAAGAAAGGTTAGCTTTACATACCTTTATCGTTTATACGTATATGCTTCCCAATATTGTCTCAACCTATATTAAAATGTTAAGTACTATAGTTAAGCTATGGATAGGAATAAAACGTACTCTATCATTAGTAGGTTATTTCTAAAAAACAATTGGACAGCACCTCCCCTATAGCGCTCACTTTCTCCACTTCCAAACCAGCCATATAATCATCAAGTAATATAAATAATCTAAAATATTGACATAAAATAAGATTTATTATGGACAATAAGCGTAGAATATTTCCACTCGAATTATGTTACCAAAACAGTAATTTCGGAAAGTTGAGTACCTCAAGTTGTATCTAAATTTTGAAATTGAAAATGGAAAAAATGGAATTGATGACCTTCATGAAACTTTTAGATCTTTGTCTTAAGCTTTCAATCCAAAAGGAATCAATTCAAAAATTATTGTTTACAAAAAGATATCATCAAAATACTAACAGCTATACATGAGGAAATTTTCAATCAAGAATCTGGATAGAACTTGCCTTATGCTTCATCCTCTTTTTATATTCACCCATCCTTTGATGTCATACTGTTCAAGGTCTTTACCTATAATTCTCAGCACTGTCTCAGATATCATCTTGGCTTTTATCCATTTATTATTGGCTTTTAGATCTTTCTAACCGTTCCAACATGGGATCTCACTTGAAGTTGAAGTGTCACATTAACGTGTTGTAGTGTCAGTTGATTTCATCTTACGCTTGTATTTCTCTTTTCCACTTCCCCCTTTAGGATGTACCCATGTCATTATCTGTTTACATTCTACTCTATGCCCCCATTTCAAATTTTCAAATGCATATGATTCTTTTCCAATGTATATGGTATACTTCACCATATCCATATCTTCCTTTATATCATCTATAACTTAGATTACCCATGTAAGAAACCTTAACACAATCATGAAGTGCTGAGAACTCCTGATATATAGTACAAAATCTCATCTAATAATTGGTACTCTACTAATATAATTAATGTCACAATTTATCCAAAGCCACATTCCATTCATTCCAATCAATAATTAGCTAGTGCTTATAATTATTTCAAAAGAGATTAGGAACATAAATATATCTTAGTACAACATTTTACCCTAAGACTGATGGGTAGGCTGAACGTACTATTCAAACGCTAGAAGATATGTTACGGGCTTATATTATTGGCTTTGGAGGTAGTTGGGATGATCATTTGCCTTTTATTGAGTTTGCCTATAATAATAGCTACCATTCTAGCATCCAGATGACACCGTATGAGGCTTTATATGGCAGAAAGTGCAGGTCACCTATTGGCTAATTTAATATTGGTGAGGCTAAGTTAATCAAACCCGTTATGAGTCAACAAGCTGTTGATAAGGTGAAGCTTATTTGGGAAAGGTTATTAGCAACCCAGAGTCAACAGAAATAATATGCAGATAATCGACGTCGACCCTTAGAGTTTTAGGTTAGTGATTGGGTGTTTTTGAAAGTGTCACCCATGAAGGAGGTAATGAGATTCGGTAAGAAAAGGAAGTTTAGCCCGCGATACATTGGCCCTTATCAGGTTATTCATAGAATAGGCAAGGTTGCCTATGAGTTGGACCTACCATATGATTTGGAAGCAATGCACCTTATCTTTCACGTGTCGATGCTTCGCAAATGTATTGGTGATCCTTCTAAAGTATCCATCATAGATGATATTCAAGTGACGGAGGAGCTGTCTTACGAGAAAAACCCTATAGCTATACTTGATCGCAAAGGAAGGTTATGTACTAAGGATGTGGCTTCCGTTAAAGTATTGTGACAAAATAAAAATAGAGAAGAGATGACCTAGGAAGTCGAGGAGGAGATGAAGGATAAGTATCCTAACTTGTTCTCTACGCCTACATGTAATCTAAACCTATAGACTAATTATATTGATTGATAGATGAAACTATATGTTGTTGCATTAAAAAAAATATTCCCCCAAGTTTCTTATAAGACTTTATGAGGCAGGTTTAACATTCGAGGATGAATGTTCTAAAGGAGGGAAGAATGTTATATTCCGTATTTTTGCATCTTGGACTATTCGTGAGCTAACAGATATAAATTCAAGGACTTTTAATTTTGAATTTTAAAATGGAATGATTTGTTGTAAATGATAAGTTATATGGATAATATATGTGAAGTAAAAGACATCTCAAGAAGGACCTTTGAGCCAAATCAAAGTAGAAGCCATCAAATATTTTTTCTTAAAGTCACGTTTTTGGGTAAGGTGACTTCGGGAGGCCATAACCCCTTTAGAATTTGGTAATTTGGGAAAACTTACAAAATGAAAGTTGTAGAAAATTAAAATATCTTTCAAACCATAGGTTGTGGTACTAGAGAAAACATTAGAATAAGGAGATATGGATGTTTTAAGGTAGAAGGGTCAAGCTAAATAGTAGATTCGGCCCAACCCGATTCCAACTTGGGTCAGGCCCAATACCCACATCATTTAAGGGATGTTTTAAGCTTCCATATTCATCCTCAAATAAGAAAATATCTAGAAATTTCCAGCGAGAGAGAGAGAGGAATATCTTGAGAGAAATACCAAATCCGACCAAAATCCGAGTCCCGAAATCCGAAGCTCATGAAGAAAAAAATGTTGTACGTTATGTTGCCTTCAATTTGAGCTAAATATTAGCCAATAAGGAGAAGATTTAATGTGGCTTCTGTACACTTGAGGTAATATTAAAGTCCTTTTTTTATTTTAACAAGTTTATTTAGAGTTCTAACAGATTAGAATGGAGAAAATAGCGTTATAAACGCATTTGATAATTTATTGAGATTTATGGGTTAAGGGGTTGTTTTGGGTGGATTAAATGGATAGAATTAGCTTAGTGATTATGTATAATAATTGTTGATATTTTTTTGATGTTGTTGATGAGTTGTTGTTCTTGAATTTGGAGGAATAAGGTGTATGGAGATTGTAAGTGTTCATATCCGTTTTTGGAATTCCGTAGCGTGTAATAATTCTTGAATATTTTATTGTGTAGACCTTTGATTTTAGAAAATAAATATATTTTGGAAAGCTAATACACGTATCTACAACTCTTATTTTTATGTCAGAGCCTATATCTGTTGTTATTATGTCAAAAAAAAGAGGATGAAGCATAAGGCAAGTTCTGTCCAGATTCTTGATTGAAAATTTCCTCATGTATAGCTGTTAGTATTTTGATGATATCTTTTTGTATAAAATAATTTTTGAATTGATTCCTTTTGGATTGAAAGCTTAAGACAAAGATCTAAAAGTTTCATGAAGCTCATCAATTCCATTTTTTCCATTTTCAATTTCAAAATTTAGATACAACTTGAGGTACTCAACTTTCCAAAATTACTGTTTTGGTAACATAATTCGAGTGGAAATATTCTACGCTTATTGTCCATAATAAATCTTATTTTATGTCAATATTTTAGATTATTTATATTACTTGATGATTATATGGCTGGTTTGGAAGTGGAGAAAGTGAGCGCTATAGGGGAGGTGCTGTCCAATTGTTTTTTAGAAATAACCTACTAATGATAGAGTATGTTTTATTCCTATCCATAGCTTAACTATAGTACTTAACATTTTAATATAGGTTGAGACAATATTGGGAAGCATATACGTATAAACGATAAAGGTATGTAAAGCTAACCTTTCTTTCTTTTGGCATGATCCATATGAAACAACCGAACAACAAATGTATAAATTCCAAAGAAGCTCTTATTCGTAGATATACGAGGATGGCTAGTGTTCTTGATTTCCTAGAACTTATATCATTATATCTTGATACATCTGTATGATTTCAGCCATCCTAATTTGGTATAATTCATGAGTCTTATTCACTCCTTAATGTTGGAACTCTTGGAATAATTGAGTTACCGCCCTCAAGTCTTCTATATGATTGGATAGTAATTGATACGAAAAAGCTCCTATTCTTTTTTAAAAAGAAGGCTCTATGATGACTAATGTCCTTAACTATCATAAGTTGTCTCATATTAATTTGATGTATATCTATGATCCCTGAGACTTTACTTACATAGTTCATGATGATAGTTAGAGATAAATTAACATAACTATCATTTTGATATTCGAGTGTTAGATTATTTTACTCATTCTATTGAGTCTCAGATGATGGTTACACATGGTTGCTAATGATACCCTATTCGTGCATATTGTTATGGTATGATCCACCGAGTCCCTTATTAGAGGGTCGGGTACGTTATTATGTATGGTTCCACTACATTATGCACCGAGTCCCTCGCTAGGGCCAGGTACGCATATTTTACTATATTATTCACTGAGTCCCTTACTAAAGGGTCGGGTATGGTATATGTATATGACGACATGATGATGTGATGATATGATAATATGATGACATGACTTTATTCACCAAGTCCCATGATGGGCCAGGTACGGCATATGACAATGATAGGTATAACTTCATTATAAAATATAGGTATATTGATTTCTTGATTTACATGCTTGTCTCCTAAATCTCTACTTTAGATGTGATCTCATTTATGGTATGTTATGCTTTATATACTTGGTACATATTTCGTATTGACCCCCTCTCTTCAGAGGGGCTACGTTTCATGCCTGCAGGTACATATATTCATTTTGGGGATCCGCCAGCTTAGGATTTCCACTCAGCAGTTTTGGGAGTGCTCTATCGTCCCAGAGCCTAGACTTTTGGTATAGATCTTTTGATGTATATATTTGTTTATCCAGGGGTACGGTGGGGCCCTATCCCATCATATATTACTGTTGCTATTCTTAGAGGTCTGTGGACACATATGTAGGTTGTATATAGATATTGTCCAGCTACGTTAACGATTTATGTGGTCAAGGACGTTCCTTTTTGTAGAGGCAGCCTTGTCAGCTTGCATATATGTATATAGTGGGACATTCCTATATATAATGACAGCCTTGTCGGCTCACATACTATGTTATCTTTTGATGATTGTGACTCCCAGGAGACAGGTGCTTTAGGTATATATATATATATATATATATATAAAAATATGGGATAGTTTGAGATGATATTATATTTTCTTAAGTCCCATATCATGTTTAGTTACGAATTGGTTATAGATAACATATATGTGTATGGGTATTCAGTTTGGGCACCAGTCATGGCCTACAGGGTTGAGTCGTAATAAAAGTGGTATTAGAGCAGTTCATCCTCGGAATGTCTACAGACCGTGTCTAGTAGAGTCTTGTTTATCGGCGTGTTGTGCACCACATCTATAAATAAGAGGCTACAGGATATTTAAGATGCTACCTTTCTTTCATGTCTAAGATCGTGCAATAGAGCCCAGTCATAGGAAATGAAATTCTTTTTTTTCTAACCTTTGATTTCAGCTAAAGAACGACATCGACAGAAGAAAGTGGTTTTGGTATAGATGTATATGTGACAATTTTGAGATGACGCTCTGTCCGTATAAATTTCATTTCATATGGGGGTTAATTGATTTTAGATAACAGACGTGTATATGAGTGTCCAATTTGGGCACTAGTCACGACTTACGGGGTTGGGTCGTGACATATGGTCCATCCCATTTAGCGAAGAACTTTCTTCCAGATCGACGAGAAGTAATAATGGGCCTTCTTACAACCAGAACTTGATCACCCACTTGGAAGCATCTAAGACGAACCTTCTTATTAAAAGATTGAGCTAGACGTGCTTGATAACATTTTAGACTTTGTTGGGCCTCTAGTCTTTTTTCATCAAGAGCCTCCAATTAGTCAAGGAGTAACCAAGCATTTTCTTCATCAGTGAGTCCTTCTTGAATAGCAAGGCGCAATGACGAGATTTGACGCTCAAGTGGAAGAACTGCTTCAACTCTATAAAAAAGAGAATAGGGAGTCGCTTGTGTTGGCGTACGATACGTAGTCCTATATGCCCAAAAAGCCTCTTCCATTATTTCATATCAATCTCTCTTAGACTTGGAAATAACGTTTTTCAATAAATTGCAGAGTGTCTTGTTAAATGCTTCAGCGAGACCATTAGCAGTCGCATAATACATAGAGGAATTGTGTTGCTTGAACCCAAAAAGATCACATATCTTTGTCATTAACTTGTTATCAAATGGCTTGCCATTATCTGTCAATATGTATCGAGGAATACCAAAACGGTAGATAATATTGACTCGAATGAAGTTTGGGACAATCTCTTTCTTTACTTCTCTAAGAGAAACAACTTCTGCCTATTTTGAGAAGTAGTCAGTTGCAGCCAGGATGTACAAATGTCCACCAGAGGACTTAGGCAATGGTCCAACAACATCCAAACCCCAAGCTTCAAATGGCAATGAGATAATAGTTGGGTGCAATACTTCTGGGGGTTGATGTATAAAATTCAAATGGGATTGGCAAACTTTACATCTTTAGACGTAATCCAGACAATTTTTCACCATGGTTTGCTAGTAATATCCCATCCTTTTTTATGTGAAAATAAAGTTTTGGCCCAGATTGATGCGCTCCACATACTCCAAAATATGCTTCTTGCATAGCTTGAGTAGATTCATCTGCCCCCAAACATTGTAAGAGAACTCCATCAAACAATCGCCTTTAAAGTGTATTTTTATAATTAAGAAAATGAGGGGCTCGTCGTTGGATTTCTGTCCTTCTTCGAAGGTTTTCTGGCAATATTCCATAACACAAATAATCTATTATTGGTTGTCGCCAATCGTCCATTTCAGCCTCCGAAATGGCGATAACTTGTCAAAATTATTCTTCATGCTCATTTGGAGGTGGAGTTATCCATCTTTGGCAAACCACAACTTGCATTTCATCAGGAGATACTAATGCAGAAGCTAAAGCTGCCAATGCATCAGCCTTTTTATTTTTATTTCTTGGGACATGTTGAATAGTCACCTCTCCAAGCCACCCTATCATCTTTTGAGCATAATTGAAGTATGGGATTAACTCAGGCTTCTTTACTTCATAATTACCCAAGACTTAATTGATCACCAACTTGGAATTTCCAAAAACTTGTAGTTGCAATACATACACGTTCACCCTAAAAATAAGGTCTGCTTACGTAATCATAAATTATATATAAAAAAATTTAAAACTATGCATTATATAAAAATATTATTATTTTAAATATAAATTTAATAATAATCGCTAAGTTACACTAAACTAGTATATACTAAAAGGCTTAAGTTATATGTGGATCCTTAAAGTTGTCCGCATATTTCACTTAGACACCTTAACTTAGTCTTATACCTATTAAACACTTTAATCTTAATAAATTTATACTTATTTGATACAAAATTACAATTAATAAAAAGACAAATATGCGTGCATTTTAAACACACACACATAAAAAATGGACCAATGAAATGATTACACGTGGCTATTAGATTATTTGTTAAAAAAACTCTATTTAAATAATTCAAAAAGAATTTTAAGAAAACAAAAAATTATTTTTAAATTAACCCACCCCCACCCCCATGCTTTTCATCTCCATCGGACTCTCATTTCCACTCCACTGCTGTCACACCTCGGAAGGGTACCCTGGACGTGGCCGGCACTCAAAGACCATTACTGGTCCCCAAGTGAACCGCCTAGTCCAATCACACATCCGTTCATTCAATCAATCAACGGAAGGCATAAAATAAAGAAATAATTTAGTGGAAAACTCAAATCATCAATCTAACTCAATAAAGAAAGGTCAAGGGCCAACAAATTGAACTCCAATCTATGTCATTAAATAGTCTGACAAGAACAATTCAAGGAAATAAAATACTCAATCGACTCATCACTATCTAGTCTATGAAGACTCTACCACTATTATCTAATTGGTGCCAATGATAGGTTCATGGCTACCTTAAATCAGAATAAAAAGACTAAATTTAATGCAAGAATAACATAAGTGGTGTCCTCCGAATGTAAGGGAGGAATCACCAATAAGCTGAGTGTAAACAGATCCTCAACAGTGCGCCTATTAATGATCTCTCAAATCTGTCTCTGCATCATGAAATAATGTATGTCCAAATGGACATTAGTACGTAGAATGTACGAGTATGAAATATGGAAGAATGAAACATGTGTCAAGATAGAACAATACCAGTTCAAATATCTCAAGTCATAAGGATAAGAGAGACTCAATAAAGGTGTCATAAGTCTAAAGTAAAAACCCAGTTTAGACAAAGACCAGTCATATACAATCTGATCCAATCCAATCATATACAATCCGATCCAATCATGTACAATCTAATTCAATCAAATCATTTATATTTCGATCACATACCATCCAATCCAATCCAATCATTTACAATCCAATCACATATCATCCAATCCAATCCAATCATATTCAATCTACTCAACAACAAAGTCAAAGGACTCAACTCAATAGATATGCAAATTAGAATTTAGCAATGTTTTACAATTCGACTCAATCATCTACAATCACAATCAAACCAATCATATCATGCACAATCCCCTCAATTTGGGAATTTCTCTAATCGAAAAACATCACCTATTAGCCAGTGATGTACAACAAGCCGACATTGTTGCCACGTTCATTTATACTTTGCCAGGGTATGATAAATCAACCAATCATGGATCCATCAATCAATCAAGTCCTATCATTTCAGGATATTGAAATGGGAAACATCTGACTTTAACGGTCCAATCCCTTCCTACGTTGGCTATGTAGTTCATGGAATTCAAGTATCGACTATACTCTTACCCAATTCGGTGCTCAATACTCCTCCCAAGACTCAATATGCTCATATCTATCATATTAGTAAAATACTCAAAATACTCATTTAGTCTCTTTGGACTTAGTTTCAAATCAACTCATTTAGTCTCATTGGACTCTTTTCAAAACTCAATCAATCTGGTCTCATTGGACCTTCTTTCAAAACTCAATCAACTCATCTAAATCATCAAACTCTTTTTTTTAAAATTTAATACAATCTCAACTCAATGAATGCAGTAAATATTAAATGTATTTAAAATATAATTTTAACTCATCAACTCAATCTCAAAATAGACATTTTAATATAAAAATACTCAACTCGTTTATACTCAAAATACTCATATTTAAAATAATAATTAAAAAGACTTCTCAAACTCAGCTCATGCTTAATCTCTTTCTAAATTAAAGATGTAAATAATTATTCTTTAAACTTAAAATAGTGCATAAATAATTTATGCAAAAACGTTCACAAATTATTTTTAAAACTCCTTCTCAAACAATCATTTATACTCATATGACTCCAATCAAATTAAATTATGCAAATCACATATTATGTAGTCACATTAGACTCCAATCCATTTCACCTCAAACATCATCATCAACATAACTCTTCATCAATCATTCTACCTATGTTAAAGATAGTCATCATTCACATCATCATCAAGCATCTTGCTCCAAAATCTCCATTTATCTCTATATTCAATTTCATTCACACTCATTAACAAAAATACATCATCTCCCTTTGAAAGCAATATTTACATAAAAACTATTAATCTCAACCTCAAGACAAATTATAACAAAAAACAATCTTATCTTGGGTTCATGTAAATGAATACATGAATCCATACTCTTAACAAAACTCAACTTGAGAACACCATCAATACATATGAATTTATATACAAATATTCATTGTAGTCAATATGTAACTACATTTGCGAAATAATTATGAAAGATAATTATTCAAGAATTCAAGTCATGAAAATCATCAATTAATTAATAATATATAAAAATATTCTAGATTTTAGGAAAGTTTTAAGAAAATCTTCATAGAAGGTTCAAGCCTTTCACAATCTTCATCCAACACATCTATGGGGCATATGGAAGAATTCAATCCATATTTTAGGTTAGCCTTACATACCTTAGAGTAGATTTTGAAGAAATCTTGATGTTAGGTCTTCAATGGGAAACTTGAATCTATGCGTTTTGAGGAAAAATCTTGTTGGAGATGATTTGAGAGAAAAGAGGATGAAGATTAGGGTTCTTTGGAGGTGAAAGACTGCAAAATTTGACCCCAAAACCTTCCAAGTTCGTCTATATAGATATTAGGTAATTTTTCCAAAATGCCCCTACAAAATCTGGAAAACTGGACAATTCCGCAACAGGTCCGTGATGCGGACTTGTCGCGCACCTTTTTGGTCGATAAAAAAATGAAATTTAGAAAAATTGTCCAAGTTCGCTGCAGCTCTGCGACGCGGACTTATCGCAGACCTCTATGGTCAACCAACCATAACTTTTTGACTCCAAAGTCAGAAAAATACAATCTCTGTAGAGTTGGAAATAAGACTCAAAGACCTTTAATTTGATAGGTTATGAGCCACCCAATTTGTTATATTCTAGGAAATATGGTCGTTTGAAGTTGACCCTTATATAAGCTCATTTGAAAACTTAGCCAATAGAAATTCTTTAGACTCGGCTTGGTGTTAGAGATCCCTTATGATCCTAAAACACATCTAATACACTTCAAATACTTAGGAATTGATCCTAACTCATATATACAACTAGAAGTCACCAATTTCGATCCTACACACACATGAAGAATGGCTCGAGTCTTGGAAAAAAATAATTTGGGGTGTTACATTATTTCTCTCTTGGTATCATTCATCCTCGAATGAAGATCAAGCAGAGTTGGACTCGAGGAATGAATAACAATTGAGACTCAACTAAATCAACCAATCAACCAAATCAGGCAATCTATACAATCAACTATTCAACCTCAAGAATAGGCAAATTAGTTCAAGTCAAGAGTAGGGATATTACCTTCATCATTCTCATTATTTGGCATGAATAAAATATCAAAACTCTATCAATCGAATCATTCAAATATCTAAATCATCAACCTTCGAACTTAAGAAGCAAGACATCAACTCGAATCATAAATTAGAAGTTTCTTTCAACATCGTCTTTGATGGCACGAATAAAAATGGATATTTGGTCTTTATGTCATCCTCGTAGGACCGACTATCCTTGATTTAAGCACTTTCAATGGGAACTACGAATAAAGGATCTACCAAGAACTCCTTTGATTATCGAGATATAAAGCAGCGGACTAAAGATAGCTAACTCAGAAGGTAACTTCAATTCATGAATGGCATCCCCAATCCTCTTCACAATTTTGTAAGGCCACTATATCGTTTTCCAAACTTTCCCTTCCAAGCCTCATAACTCCCTTCACGTATATCCAATCATTCTCCCAAAAGTCATCAATAGCCTACTACCATCGCTCTCATAGTGACAACCACACACTCAAGCCTATCACTCTAACCACCTTAACCACATCTAAGAATTGTCAGGCCTACTTTAACACTTCTACCTCCATTATTGCATGAGCTCTTACCCAAAGACATACTAACTTACTCTTACCTATATATTGCACATCACAGGGTCTCATCTCAATCCTCTCCCATACCTCTATACTTAAGTAGACACGTACAACATAACTATCACCATCAAGAAACACTCACTCTCCCCATCTACTCTCACTCAATCTAGTCTACTATCATTAACATAGGGGGGCATGGGTCTAGACCATGGGCATGATGCTCATACACATGGAAGAAATAGAGTATCACCTTGGCTGAAGTGTTAGGAAAATGCGAGATGGAAAAAAATATCGATTTCTCATCCTGATCAACTCATTACTATCAAAAGCTCAAGATTTACTTAGGTTCATTACCTTATCATCTCCCCCTTAGCTCAAAGGTCACCTCTTTATGTCTGCAAACTGATTTTTTACACTTAGCTATAAGTACATTGCTCTATACGACCGAAATCACTATTTACCAGAACACTTAAACTCTCATATTATACTATACCTGAAGATACCAAATTGCTATTAGGGCCTCATTCAACTCTATACTATCTCATATACATATCTTAAGCCTTTTTTACCAAATGACTTAGTCTCAATTCACAATTTACATCTGAGGGTCACATACCCCTCTATTCATAACACATACTCCTTGAAAGTTAATATCTTAATCTCTCGCATATGTCATGTCAAGCCTACTAAATCAAATCTTAAAACTAGCACTATCACAATCACTCATTACTCACCTTATAGATACTTCACTCTAGTTACAGACCTCAATCATCCATTATTCTCACTATTTGAGTTCTACTCTCAAACTCCCTCTTTCTAACTCTAGGATCATTCTATGAATCATAGCTCACCATGCCTCAAATCACATTCTATAGGATGGTGAAACTTATCATTTAGATACATAACTTCCCCCTCGAAGATAACATTCGAATCAAGAATTAGAGATGATATTCTGTGATACATCTTGCTCTGGCTCAATGCACGATCCATATGAATAAGAGTGCATTATTTCAAATCAATAGACTTAAGCACATTAATTGGCTCCTCTCAAGCCTTGTGCAGCCTCGTCACATTCTCAAGACTTTATTTGAAAGTAACTCATTAATAAGGATCTGAGATTTACTGTTCCAACCATCTTGAATATGAGGGGTAGTCGAATGGATATGAGCAACATACGAATTAGAAAGGAACTTTCATAGAATTAAACTCTATCGCACGAACTCAGAATATGAAAGAAGTAAAATAATTCTTAAAGTCCTATAGCCTCCTGATTAAAAATATGGTGCACAACACACCCATAATCAAGACTCTATTAGACATAGCATAGACTCTCTAGGACTCTTGAACTCTGTGCTCTGATACTAAGTTTGTCATGCTCCGGGAGGGTACCCTGGACGTGGCCGGCACTCGAAGAAAATTACTGGTCCCCAAGCGAACCACCTAGTCCAATCACACATTCTTTCATTCAATCAATAAGCGAAAGGCTTAAAATAAAGAAATAATTTAGTGGGAAACTCAAATCATCAATCTAACTCAATAAAGAAAGGCCAAGGGCCAATAAATCAAATTCCAATTTATGTCATTAAATAGTCTGACAAGAACAATTCAAGGAAATAAAATACTCAATCGACTCATCACTATCTAGTCTATGAAGCCTCTATCACTACTATCTAATTGGTGCCAATGACAGGTTCATAGCTACCTCAAATCAGAATGAAAAGACTAAACTTAACGCAAGAATAACATAAGTGGTGTCCTCCGAATGTAAGGGAGGACTCACCAATAAGCTGAGTGTAAACAGATCCTCAACAGTGCACCTATTAATGATCTCTCAAACCTGTCTCTGCATCATGAAATGATGCAGGTCTAAATGGACGTCAGTACCTGGAATGTACGAGTATGAAATATGGAAGAATGAAACATGTGTCAAGATAGAACAATACCGATTCAAATATCTCAAGTCATAAGGATAAGAGAGACTCAATTAATATGTCATAAGTCTAAAGTAAGAACACATTTTAGACAGAGACCAATCATATGCAATCCGATATAATCCAATCATATACAATCATATCCAATCATGTACAATCCAATTCAATCAAAGAATTTATATTTCGATCACATACCATCCAATCCAATCACATACCATCCAATCCAATCATATTTAATCAACTCAACAACAAATTCAAAGGACTCAACTCAATAGATATGCAAATTAGAATTTAGCAACGTTTTAAAATTCGACTCAATCATCTACAATCACAATTAAACCAATCATATCATGCACAATCCCCTCAATTTGGAAATTTCTCTAATTGAAAAAAATCACCTATTAGCCAGTGATGTACAACAAGCCGACATTGTTGCCACGTCCGTCTATACTTTGCCAGGGTATGATGAATCAACCAATCATGGATCCATCAATCAATCAAGTCCTATCATTTCAGTACAATGAAATGGGAAATATCTAACTTTAACGGTCCAATTCCTTCCTACGTTGGCTACGTAGTTCATGGAATTCAAGTATCGACTATACTCTTACCCAATTTGGTGCTCAATACTCCTCCCAAGACTCAATATGCTCATATCTATCAGATGAGTAAAATACTCAAAATACTCATTTAGTCTTTTTGGACTTAGTTTCAAATCAACTCATTTAGTCTCATTGGACTCTTTTCAAAACTCAATCAATCTGGTCTCATTGGACCTTCTTTCAAAACTCAATCAACTCATCTCAATCATCAAACTCTTTTTGAAAAAAAATTAATACAATCTCAACTCAATGAATGCAGTAAATATTAAATGCATTTAAAACATAATTTTAACTCATCAACTCAATCTCAAAATTGACGTGTTAATGTAAAAATACTCAACTCGTTCATACTCAAAATACTCATGTTCAAAATAATAATTAAAAAGACTTCTCAAACTCAGCTCATGCTTAATATCTTTCTAAATCAAAGATGTAAATAATCATTCTTTAAACTCAAAATAGTGCATAAATAATTTATGCAAAAACGTTCACAAATTATTTTTAAAACTCCTTCTCAAACAATCATTTATACTCATATGACTCCAATCAAATTAAATTATGCAAATCACATATTATGTAGTCACATTAGACTCCAATCCATTTCACCTCAAACATCATCATCAACATAACTCTTCATCAATCATTCTACCTATGTTAAAGATAGTCATCATTCACATCATCATCAAGCATCTTGCTCCAAAATCTCCATTTATCTCTATATTCAATTTCATTCACACTCATTAACAAAAATACATCATCTCCCTTTGAAAGCAATATTTACATAAAAACTATTAATCTCAACCTCAAGACAAATTATAACAAAAAGAAATCTTATCTTGGGTTCATGTAAATAAATACATGAATTCATACTCTCAACAAAACTCACTTGAGAACACCATCAATACATATAAATTTATATACAAATATTCATTGTAGTCAATATGTAACTACATTTGCGAAATAATTATGAAAGATAATTATTCAAGAATTCAAGTCATGAAAATCATCAATCAATTAATAGTATATAAAAATATTTTAGATTTTAGGAAAGTTTTAAGAAAATCTTCATAGAAGGTTCAAGCCTTTCACAATCTCCATCCAACACATCTATGGGGCATATGGAAGAATTCAATCCATATTTAAGGTTAGCCTTACATACCTTAGAGTAGATTTTGAAGAAATCTTGATGTTAGGTCTTCAATGGGAAGCTTGAATCCATGAGTTTTGAGGAAAAATCTTGTTGGAGATGATTTGAGAGAGAAGAGGATGAAGATTAGGGTTCTTTGGAGGTGAAAGACTGCAAAATTTGACCCCAAAATGTTCTAAGTTCGTATATATAAATATTAGGTAATCTTCCCAAAATGCCCCTACAAAATCTGGAAAACTGGACAATTCCACAACAGGTCTGCGACGCGGACTTGTCGCGCACCTTTCTGGTCGATAAAAAAAACAAAATCTGGAAAAATTGTCCAAGTTCGCTACAGATCCGCGATGCGGACTTATCGCGGACCTCTCTGGTCAACCAAGCATAACTTTTGACTCCAAAGTCGGAAAAATGCAATCTTAGTGGCATTGGAAAGAAGACTCAAAGACCTTTAATTTGATTGGTTATGTGCCATCCAATTCATTATATTCTATGAGATATGGACATTTGAAGTTGACCCTTATATGAGTTGATTCAAAAACTTAGCCGATAGAAATTCTTTAGACTCGGCTTGGTGTTAGAGATCCCTTATGACCCTAAAACACATCTAATACACTTCAAATACTTAAGAATTGATCCTAACTCATATATACAACCAGAAGTCACCGAGTTCGATCCTATACGCATATGAAGAATGACTCGAGTCTTGGCGAAAAAATATTTGGGGTGTTACAACTGCTCCTAAGCCCTCAATAAACCATTGAAACAACCCTTATTCTTCTTCCCCATTGATATCATTTCCTTTTCTACTGGGCCGCTATGCCTCAACTGTTACCATTGACCTCCATCGAGTCTATCTCTTTCACTGACGTCGATAATACACCATTGTTTTCCACTTACGTTAACCCTTCATTCACTTTCCATTCTAATAGCAATAAAATCTTCCACCCATTGCATTCATTTTCTTTCTACTAGTAATCATTTATAACAATTTCAAAAACTTAACGAACTTTTATCCAAAAAAATAATCAATTTATATTATTTTCATCAGAAACAATGGAACTTCACCAAAATATTTGAGACTTTAATTAGATCTACATAAAAAAAGGAAGGAAGGAAAAAGAAGAAGAAGAATTGGAGGTGGTGGGGGTGGGCTGTTTGTAAAAAGATGATGGAATAGTTTTGCAGTAAGGAATATTTGATGGGGATTGGGGAAGAAGACGTTCTTCCTTCTTTCTCTCTTTTAAATTTATTATTATTTATTAATTTAAGTGTATAAGTTGGAAAAAATAAGAAATAATATTATTTTAATTGCTTCACGCGTTTAAGGAGTGTGAAATACCATTTTTTTGGTATATCAACATTTTGTGTCTAATAGGAATCACTTTTGGACATATAAGGAGCTTAATAGGTACAAGACTAGGTTGAGATGTTTAAGTGAAATATGCTGTTGACACCCAATTTTGACCATCCACAATACAAATTAGCTATCTAGTTTCTTTGAATTCGAACATTTTGAAATAATTAGCTTATATATATATATATATATATTTTCATATTATTCTTAACTATTTTTATCTTTATATAAATTTTAGTATAATATACATATTTCTATATAACTATATCTTTGATTACTATTTATGTGATTATTCGAAAATTATTTCAAAAGATTTTATTTTTTACTAAATACAATGTTAGTTAGGTTAGTTTAATTATGGTTTGTATTTTTGAAATTTTTAGTTTTTTCTTAAAAAAAAAACAACTAAAAATGCACTTCTCCCACATCGAAAATACATGGAAAAATTGGGGGTTTTGGAGCCTATATAAAGGCTCATATTCTCATTAGGAAGAAAGAGAAGGAGGAGGTTTTTTTAACCACCCCAAAGTTAGAAATTTTCTTAACTTGACTAGGATTTTGGACTCTTGTCCCCAGTCTAAAAGTTGTGAAAATTTCTAGCTTTCAATCTATATTTTTCTTTACGGAAAATAGGAGATTGAAGTCAAAATTTAGGCTAAGAACAGTGTTCTTATAACGTCGAACTCACGAAGGTTCGAGTCTAAATTTTTAATCTTTTATTTTATTTTTTTGTAGATTGGAGTTTCATCAAGCTCTTGGGTGGTAGTGAAGTTGTCTTCCACTCATCGTCTTCAGTCTTGTTGCCCGAAAAGAGGTAAAATATTTCTCAGTTTTATTTTATTTAATTATTTCATGTTTTATATTTAGTTGATTCGTAGTCTTATTTTTTTTAGTTAGTATGTATATATAATAATAATTAGATTAATGATATAAATTTGTTATAGTTAGCATGTGTTATGATTAATTAGCTAGCATGTGTTAGGATTAATTAGCTAGAATATGTTAGGATTATTTCATGAAAGCACTTAGTTTTATTCATTATTTTTCCAAGTAGTTTGATGCTATTATTATTATTATTATTATTATTATTATTATTATTATTATTATTATTATTATTGTTGTTGTTGTTGTTGTTCTTATTATTGTTGTTGTTGATTACTATTATTATTATTATTATTATTATTATTATTGTTGTTGTTGTTGTTGTTGTTGTTGTTGTTGATTACTATTATTATTATTATTATTATTATTATTATTGTTGTTGTTGTTGTTGTTGTTGTTGTTCTTATTATTGTTGTTGTTATTATTATTATTATTATTATTATTATTATTATTATTATTATTATTATTATTATTATTATTATTATTGTTGTTGTTGTTGTTGTTGTTGTTGTTGTTGTTATTATTGTTGTTCTTATTATTATTATTGTTGTTCTCTTTATTTATTGTTGTTCTTATTATTGTTGTTCATGTATTATTTATTGTATTTATATTGATTCGGATTGTAATAATTTAGTTACTTATGTCAGTTATGCTTTCTTAGATATTAATTTTAATTTGTTTTAACCTAATTAGATTCCCCAAAAGATAAACCAATTCATGTTAATTTTACTCTTTAAATGATTTTCTACCTTTACTTAGTTATTTGATAAACTTTTACTTTTTTTTATATACATCTATATTATTTTCAATGTTTAAGTTTAATTATTTTTTCTAAACAAATAATTCTAAAGTCTTCATTTCCTTTTAAATTAATATTTCCCAAAGTTAGTCAAATAATTTTCAAATCGTTGGATAACCGCATGTTAGCGGCTATTTTAAGTGCTAAAACCTTCTTAAAATAGTAATATGAACCTCGTACCCTTTTTCTCTAAATTTTTAAGACTTAAATCTGTTAGAGTCTTTTAAATTAAGTTTTCTTAATTTCTTTAAAAAATTAAGTGGCGACTCCTCTTTTACTAAAATTGATTTTTTCTTATAAAGATGAAATTAATTTTACACTTTGTCCATTTTTCGACATAACATATGCGGACAACTTTAAGGGGCCGCATATGACTTAAGCCAAAATAAGACCCTAATCATATGGCATCAAAGGTGGTGACGTCGTCAAAAACACTCATTTCGGGTTGTTACATTTTTTCCATCCCCAAAACTCGACTTCTTCTTCTTCTTCTTCTTCTTTTCCACTCGGCGAAATGGTCTCATGGACTCTTGTACTTGTATGAGTTTGTATTCTGGATCCTTTTACTTGACCATTTGTCAACTGAACTCCTAAACTCAATTAAAATGAGACTCTTAAACCCCTCCAACCATGTGTGTAGCTCACTCTTCCTTACATAAATGACATGTCATATCCACGTCAGATTTATTAATGCCAGTCATAATTATTTCATAACTATTTAAAAATTATTAACCAAATATGTTATTCCATAAAAGACAAAAATAATAAGCTTTTTATTTTTAAAAAATAAAATAATTATTTCTCTCACTTTTTCTCCACCTCCCTCAAGCCATAACCACCATTAACACCATCTTCATTCTCCTTAAATTTTCTTCTTCTTCATGGTCGTTATTTTCTATAGCCGTGATGAGGCTCTTCAAGTTCTTAAAAATCATAATTCAATTTTTTCTCGAAGTTTCCATCAATAACAACTCTTAATCGTATTTTTTTACCAACGTCTACATCCACCATTTGAACCATCATAAATTTCTTTTCTCCATTGCTTCCAAGAAATCACCATTAAAATACCTCAATATATCTTACTATTTGTGCACAATTTTACATAACATATTTCACCTAATTTCACAAAGACATCTAATAATCACTTCTCATCCTTCAAGACTATTGAATCTTGGTCACTTTATGGACCATAAATCACCCAGAAAAATAATAAAAAAATAGATCTACAACAATAACACATTTTTGTTTTTCTGAGAAGAAAGGAAATATGAAAAAAAAGGAAAAAGAAAAAAGAAACTAGAGGTTGATGGGAAGGGGAGAAAAACAGAAATGGGGGTTGGATGTAGAAGAAGGCGTCGGGTGATTAGAAAGAGAAAGAAATGGTGTGGGGTGGGGGGAGGAAAAGAAGAAAGAAGTCTAAATTATTTTTTTTAAAATTTAGTCTAAATTTTGATGTTCATGGTTCTTCTACGCGTGAAATTACGTTGCCACATAAGCTTGGTCAATGGCCAGAAGGGCTTAAAATATTGAATTTTATTGAGTTTAAGGGTTTAGTCGATAAAAGGTTAATTAGAAAGATCCAGAATACAAATGCATACAAATACAAATGTTTATCAAACCATTTCGCCTCTCCACTTCACTCTAATCCCTCTGGAAACTTAGGTTCTATGAACTTAAATGAAAATCTCAAGAATGAGATGGACATATAGTATGTGTCACTGTATGACGTGTATGTTACATATATGTCACGTATATAATACTAATATACGTGACATATAATTGATATATACATGAAATGTAGTCATTCCAACAACATTAGACTACTAACAAAAACCAATATAATTAACACACATTCCATCACTGGACATACACTTTGACATCTATTGTCATTTTCGAAAACAACCTCTCTATCTCCACGATGTAGTGATAAGATCTGCATACACTCTACCCTCTTCAGACCCCACTTAAGGTATATTGGTGCGTGATTTTTTTATTAGTACTATCTCTCATGAATTGAATAATATTAATCTGTCACATAAGAGAGAATATTTTCAATTTGAATGAAACTTATCTTTACACTAGCATCTAAATCATTTATTCTGAATAGAACTTTGAGGTTGGTTAAGGGATGAACATCATTTTTTATTGAAAGTGGAGTCACTATCAACATGTGAATCCTGTTTAGATGAAAAAATGACTAAGAGACAACAACAACAACAACAACAACAACAACAATAACAACATACCCAGTGAAATCCCACAAATGGGATCTGAGGAGGGAAGGATGTACGCAGACCTTACCACTACCTCATGGAGGTAGAGAGACTGTTTCCATAAGAAACCTTCCTCTTAAAAAAACGGAGGTAGTGATAAGTTAGAATTAATCTATTATGATTTGTGTAGTAAATGAACATTCAGGCAGGAGGGACTTTGAGTATTTTGGAATATTCATAGAAGATTACTCATAAATATATGTTTTTTAATGCTTTGTAAATGCCTTGATAAACTCAAGATATTTAAGACAAAAATGAAAATAGCATCATGAAAAATAAATAAAGTTACTGCGATCTGATTGTAGTGTCGTATACCTCTCTGCAGAGTTCACTAAATCACTTATCTGATAGAGTAATAGCATTTGAATTATCTACACCTCACACTCTATAATAGATTGGTATAAAAGAGAAAAGAAATAGACTCTTATAGAGATGATAAGATTAATGATGACTTATTCGAAGTTGTTTTGCTTCGTTTGGAATATTTCCTAAGAACTGCATATCACATTCTGAATTTAATTCCTTTTTATGCCAGTACCTTTGACAACTATAGAACTAGTGTGGATTTGATGTAAGTCTAGTTTGTCACATGTTCAGATATAGAATTATCTAACATATGTGCTGAAAGGGTGACCAAACAAGTTGGAATTAAGAATAGATTTGTGTGTTAGTTGGATAACCAAAAAAAATGAAAGAAGGTTTATTTTATTGTCCTAAAAAAATAAGGTAATTTTTAACAAAATTGTCAGATTTCTAGAAAAGGATCATTTAACAAACCATGTTCCTAGAAGTAAATTAGTTTTACAGGAACTAAACAGAAAAACAACAAATGAATCAGTTGTAAATTCAGAAAGCTCAAGAACATCTAATCGGTATGTCAGAGTTGATGTTCCATTGCATTTAAATAGTGGGAGAAACGTTACTTGACAAAAGAAAAATTACTATCTCAAGTAGTGGGAGTGATGTTGAGCAACGTAAAGAACACTACATGAATAAGTTGTTAATATTTCTACGCTGAAAGGTTTTGAGGAAAATATTAAGATTTAAGAACATGGAAGTGTGACTATAGTAGTAGTACTTAGTCGTAGTGGAAGAATCATAACAAAAATTGATTTGTTCTGTATTCTTGAAAGAACTTTCATGATAGAACTCCTAAAAAGAAGTACACTCTTACAAGGTATCATGATAGAGTCTTCGAAGATCTAGTTCAAAATTGATTAGTTACGACTAAGCACTACTAGACAGAGTTGCATAAGAAAATAACTTGGTAAGATCCTTTTGATAAGTCATATAAAAGGAATGCCTGTGAAAGTTCTAAATGCAAAGTTAAAAGTCTAAGTGGGAGATTGTTAAGGTATATACTATTAATCATGGGTTTAGACATAGTATTCTAATAATTTTCAAGATTAAACATATTAGTGGGAGATTGTTAAGGTATATACTATTAACCATGCATTTAGATATTGTATATTATAACAATTGTGATGGTTAAAAATCTAAGTGGGAAATTATTGGGATATATAGTATTAACCATGGAATATATACTATTAACCATGAGTTTGGATATAATTATTTATTATAGAACAATTGTTAATTCAAATTTAATAGATCATATATTCGTTTATGTGTCCATTTACTTATATAGTAGATATTTTAGTGTATAGAGTTTTAGCTTGTACACAAAGGATTAAATCACCGGTTCTTATAAGTATAAAATATTTTTATTCACAATCTAAGATGAAAATTGGACAAGTCATCGGTATGATTGTAGCAAAAGATTATATATAATTTATCTTGATTATGAGAGCGGTGTAGTTTCAACTTCTTGTGCTAGTACATTTTGGATGTATTGAACAGGACCGAGTAGAGATAGTTGTTTTAGACTGAATGACAAAAATATATTCTCTAAACCGTTAAATGTACTTATATTCTTAATCTTGATATAACTATTATGATATGTATATATTAATTATCTTTTCGATTTATTAAAATGTGAGATTCTGAGATGGTCAATATGCCAAGTAGATTAGATGATAATAATATATATTAGTGAAATAACAAGTTAGTTGATGGAATCCATGTCTCGATATAGAGATTGATGATATGCCTTTTTGAGAAGCTTATAAGGTTTTATCGTGTCAAACCTTGCAAGTGGATTTATAAATCCGACACATGAAATAAGTTAAGCTGTGCTCTAAAGAAAATTAATCTTTAAATTAAATTCGTCAATAATTTAATTTATTTATTAGTATCTGTAATCTTAACATGGGGAATTACATAAGTGTTTAATGGAAAATTTTAAAATATAAATGGAGGAGTGCAATTATGAATTTCTAGTGGAATGATTTGTAATTTATTATGGTAAAAAAAATTTAAATTAATTATTTTGAATTATTTCCATAATAAGGAGCCTGAGTAATTAATTATGTGGTCCCTAAAGTGCCCATATTTGACTAGAATTCAGAATCCTATTTTCTTCTCCTTTTGGACTGGAAAAGGTCCCTATAAATAGAAGATTTCCTAACCTAAAAAAGATAAGATGTAGGGTTTTCTATGAGATACTTGCCCGCCCAAGTATTGAGAGAGTTCGGCTGTGAACTTGGGATTACTGTAGAAGTACGCAGAAATGCAGTCTAACTTGGGAATTTGCTTGAAGGTATTTGTTCACGCTTCAAGAGGTATTTATCAAATTAAATTTCAGAAAGTTATGTGTTCTAGCATGCTTGTATGTATTCTAGCATAAACATATGTGTTATCTATTATTCATGTAAGTAGTATGATTCTGATATGCTTTCGCTGTGCATATAGTTTTCCAACAGAAAAAAACAATTTGAAGTTAGGAATAACAACGAGACGGGAAGAGCAGGGTGTGGGGCGGACTTAAGGCTATGTGGGTTTTAAAGGCTATGCAGTGTGAGGCACTTCAAAAATAATTGTTTTCCCTACTTTTGGTAAAGAAGACATTTTCTCAATGTTAAGAAAGCAACAAAATATTATAAAAAATTAAAAAATATTTTTCTCCATACTAAACACACTAATATTCGTGTAAATTAAGTCATCATAATCCATAAAAAAATAATCTTAGTGGTAAGATAGTTGTGAAAATTGAAAATTTTAAATAGTCTCTTTATTTTAAAAAAAGTAACAAATTTGCGAAGCGGATTGAAAAGAACAAATTAGACTATATGAAGCGGGGCAGAATAGGATGAAATCTTTACGAATTTGCCTCGTAATCTCCCCACCTTATTGGCTACCCCTATATTTGAAGTGATGAAGAGGAAGAGGCATGGGAACGAAAATTTAATTTTTATTTTGCTTCACTGATGGTTTCTGTGGTTTTTCCAGATTGAATTTCATTTTTGTAGTTCAATAAAATTGTTTAAAAAATCTCTTATTTTATATAAAAGAGAGTTACAAATGAAGCAACTACCACACCGTCGACATGTATGCTTCAGGGCTAGGCATAAATATCGAAAAATCGAATCGAATCAAACTAATTTGACTTTTCGGTGTCCGTTTTTGGTGTTTCGGTTTGATGTCAGTTTTTTTTTCCAAACATTTGGTTCTTCAGTTCGGTGTTCGGTGTTAGGATCACAATTCCACGGTGCACCGAAGAACCAATATTTTATTAAATAAATATAAAATAATATTTAAAAATTTATTACTTATATATATATATATATATATATATATTGACCCAATTCCACGATGTTATTGCTTAAGGTTTTTAGTTGTTACTTTGAAGTGTGAACAACTAACTGATATTTGTAAATAATATATTTTTGAGCCGAAAAAAATAAATAATCAAGATCGGAAAATTGGAGTAACAAAGTGTAATATTTGATTTCAAAATATAATGCGTGTTACAATCTCCGTGATAATCCTCTGATTCTTCAAATAATATGGAATATGTTGAACTTGAATTTGATTTAGAGTCAATTGTTTGAATAGCTTGATCTTGAATCTTCATCTTTAAACTTGGATTTGAATTACTCTGCACGAACACTTGTACGGTTATGACAAATAATAAGTATGAACAAGTAACTTGATCTCAAAGTTTTTTATATTTGCCGTCGTTCTTGATCTTGAACTTGAACTTGAATTTGATTACTTGAACTTTACAGCTTTGTAGAGAATTTGCGGCCTCTGATCCACGAGCTCTCTTCTTACTTCTTGTTCTTGAAAACTCCCGCTTCTGAGAATAATGAGAACCCCTATTTATAGTTGTAGGGACTGGTATGCTTGTGTGATTTGATTAGTCAGTTTGAACTAACCAATCAGATGTCTTTGGTGAAAAGCTTCAATTTAATTGGTCATAACATGTCACATATACACGTGACATTATTCTAGTAGCTCATTTAATTTGACTTGGATTGCCACATAACTTTGACATGTCGCATGATTTTAGTGGCTTATTTAATTTGACTTAGATTGTCACCTAACTTTGGCACATGGCATGATTCTAGTGGCTTATTTAATTTGACTTGGATTGCCACATAACTTTGACACGTGGCATGATTTTAGTGGCTATTTAATTTGACTTGAATTGTCACATAACTTTGACACGTGGCATGATTTTAGTGACTCATTTATTTTACTTGGATTGTCACATTATTTGGACTATTTTCTTGAATTTAATATAGTCCAAATTAATTTGTGGATTTAAATCCAATATAATTTTAATGTTTACAAATTCCTCCTACTTCAAGTCTTGTCAAAATATTTTATTTATTGAAGACTAGTCTTGAAGTAAATATATTTGAGCGCTATTGTGAGATATCAATATGAAACAATGTTATAGAATTAAGAGTAAAAGGATAACCTTCACATGGGGCCAAAAGTTCCACAAAATTCTTTTTTTTTGTTTCTTATTAGAAGTTAAATTCATTTTTATGAGTTGTCAGTGATGCCTCAACATATTGAGTCTTCTTAGAAGACGTATTGTTGAAGGAATCCAATATTGAAAAAGTGTCATTTATAGAATTTTCTTAGTACGTTAACTGAGTATTAATCAACATGTGTATATTTTTATTTTCTTTTTCCAACATGTGAGACCAAATTGCTTCTAAGTATGCCATTAGCTGGCCAATATGCTGCTCCGTGGCCATTTTTGGAGGAACTTCCTGGTTTAGATGATTGGATTCTTGAATATAACAACCGTCCTCCCAAGACGTGGGTACTTTGCACTCCTAATCATCGTACCAAAAATATTATAACTTCTTTACCATATTTGGGGCGATGAATCATAAATGAAGAGACTCGATGGGATGACACTTTCACATTTGATTGAGAGTTTCACTATATTTTAGGCTATTGGGAGTGGGCTGAAGATATCCTTAGTAGGAATCGCCAGACTTTGAAGGATGCAAAAATATATGATGCTGTATATGGTTCACTTTTTACTTATAATCGTAACACTAACATCTTGCAAGCATTTTGCGAAGCTTGGTGTCCTGTTACAAATACATTGCTTACCTTAGTCGGAGAACTATCTATATCACTTTGGGATTTACACATGATTGATGGTTTATCCATAACAGGAAGTCTTTACAAGAAAGTCGTGCCAAATGTTGCAAAACTTTTAGGCACATTTGATAAGGGAAAAAGGTTTCTCTCTCACTCTTGTGATCATCTATTTGATGCCTTTCATCGGATCCAAGCAGAGAATAATCATGACTCGAATGTTTCTGTGGAAAGATGGGTAGAGTTTTGGTGTAAGAAAGATATAAAATATGGACAACCCCACCAAGAAGAGAAAAGAGGTCTGCCCATCTCAAGTCATCGCATAATCCAACTGGCGTAATTGGTGAGTCTATTAATTGGTCTCCTGTTGAAGAAGCTTTGTTTCACAAGTTAGAAGTTAAGAGTCAAAAGAAAAATGAAACATACTTGGCTGGCAGCCTTTTTATCTTGCTGGTTGTGTATATTTGTGTTTCCTACGAAGGAGGATGGCTTTATTTGGCCGGGCATCTTCAGAATCACCTATCATTTAGCATGTGGACGAAGAGTTAGCCTTGCAGTTCTAGTCTTAGCCAGCATTTACAAAGGTCTAAACACAATTTCAAGATGCTCACGACTTGATCTCGCCCAAACTTGTTTTCCAATTCATTACGTGTATGGTTGATTGGCTTATTACTTCAAAATTCATTACCCATTAGCAGGTGGACCGGCTGATCATCTTATGGATTCCTTTTTTGGCAAAGGTGCTACTAGGTAGTTTGAAAAAGAGGATGCAAGAAAGAGTATATATGGAGGGGGAACCATTGTCTGGGATGCAACATTGATCAAAAGGCCTAATGCTCACCACTACCGCGACGATGGCACTGAAAAGGAATTTCAATCGAATTTCTTTATGAGCCTTCGCTCAAATTATCTCACTTTAATGGATGAAAATATATTTATTGTGGAGCCTTATAGTCCCCATAGATTCAGTCGTCAATTTGGCTTTTTTTAATATGATCCTGGTTGATTAGATCGAAATTTTCATGAAGCTTTATTAGTCAAGGGTTTAAGGTTGCACGGATTTGTGTGCTGGCAAAATCTAGGGCAAGAGAAATATTTCCTCCTAGTAGGTCCAACTTGAAGAAATTCTTTTCACTCAATTACAAGTCTTGGTTGGAAAAGGTGCATGGAAATTTTCTTGAAAATTATATACAGTCCTTGGTGAGTGTTATTGGTCTGGATACTAATGTTCTTCAAAAGCAAGACGAGGAGGTCTTAATTGTGAGCCAACCTCCTATTTTGAAGTCTAAAGTTGTTGTTCCAGACAAGATCAAGGGATCTTCCTTTGAAGAAGTTCAAAAAGAAAAGTATTCAACTCAAATTCAACGGACCTCTCACAAGCGGCCATCTCAAGATGAAATTAGTAGCACCCGTAGTGGTCTTTGTTAGAAGCAATAGGAACTACCTTCTGACACGCCAAACAATGCTAGTTCACATCTGGTAGAGATTTCCTACAACGATGTTAGTTCTTCAAGGACTTTGATGGCTATTAAAGAGGTAATAATTTTTTTTTCATTCCATGATACCACATGATTCTACTAACTATGGTATTTCTTCTTTTATATATATATATATATATATATATATATATATATCTTCCTCTATTACTTCATTCATCAAAGGAACGAGCGATGATGTGTTAACATCTATCGGTTTGAAGTCACCAAATTTAATCATTTTTGGTGGTGATGTGGCTAAGACATCACCAACATCATCTATTTCGACAAAGTTGCAAAGAACTATGGGATCGAGTGAATCAAAAGTGACAGAGACTTGATTTGAACTCTCTTTCTCGTCTTCAAGCAATATATTTCCTTCACGGGCCAAGTCCATGATCTTTTTCTTAAAGATAAAACACTTTTCAATAGGATAGCCCATTAAACGATGATATTTGTAGTAATTTGGATCATTAGTCCTTTCAGCCTCATCTGGACGCTTCATTTTAGGTATGTCAACGAGTTTTAATGCCAGAAGCTCTTCAAAAATTGCTGAAACATCTGAGTCCAAGAATGAATACTCTTTTGCCTGTATTTTCTTCAAAGTCAGCTTTCTACCAGCATTATTCTGAAAAGTCATGGTCTTCACCCTTTGATTCTTGCTTAGATTTGTAGCCACTTTCAAAGGTATGGCATTAACATTCATCGACTCCTTATTTCTAAACTTAGGTGTCGATTCTCCTCCTTTCTTTACCTCAATTTTATCTTTTCCCTTGCGAGGCTCATAAATAAGTGGTCCTTCAATTCCGCTTGCAGACATGCTCAACTCCTATCATGAGCATGTGTGGCTAGTTCCTCAAATAATTTGGGTTTAATACCCTATAGGATATAACGAAGTCCCCAATGAATTCCTTCAATACACATTTCTATTTTGAAAGTTTCACTAAGCCTATCCTTACAATTGAGGCTTGCATTTCTCCATCGGTTGATGAACTCGATGACATGTTGTCTTCTCATTGACGTGTATTTGTGAGTTCAATCATGCTCACGGTACACCTTATGCTATAGGAATGATTGAGAAATTTATGCTCAAGTTATTTCCAACTATCAATAGAGCCAGCCTCGAGATCCGTATACTAGTCAAAGGCATTTACTTATAAGAAGCGCACAAATTATTTAACCAGATAATCTCCATATGTTCCAGCATTATTGCAAGTTTCAACAAAATGGGCAATGTGTTGCTTTGGATTTCCCTTTTTGTCAAATTGTTGAAATTTTGGAGGTTGATAACCTGCAGGCATCTTCAAAACATTAATTCTTGAAGTGTATGGCTTTGCATACGTAAATGATGACTTTGAAGACACGTCATACTTATCTTTGATAGTTACCATAATGAAGTTCTTCAGTTGATGAATGAGAATTCCTCCTTCGGCGGATACTTGCAGCTTATCACCCATATTTATTTGCTTTGTAACTGACTCTCCCTTTTCTTGTATTATGGGACATTTTCCAGGTGCATGACTTGAGTTCCCCTCCATAACATTTTCAACTCGTCCATCAACTTGACAATTCAATTATCCTAATCTTGCACATATTTTGTTAGACCTTCGATTGCCTTTGTCAAACTCGCCAGTTGTTCTTCAACAGTTGAGGCATTATTCATCATTGCTTGGACAGCCGTTATGGATGATGGAGTAAAGCAGAATTTTCCCTCAAGCTGAAATTTGTTTGAAACAAGTTAAGTGGAGTGACTGGGTAGATCTAGTGATCAAGACATCATCTTTATCTTGAATAGTGCAATTTATTGTATTAAAAGGACTAAGTCAAGCCAACGTCTTTTCAACAATATCAGCTATATTCTCTCTTTCTTCCAATTCATTCGGAAGAATCTTTTCCCCTTTGAAAATGGAAGATCAAAAATAAAAACTGATGCGGACGGCACTATCAGTGCTTGTTGTCCTAGCAAGTTTGCTCTGTTCCTAGTGATGGGTCCCAAACTTCCCATAGTAGCATCCAGTATGTTCTCCACCTCAGAGGAAAACTTGGAATCAGTAGCCTTAGCAATAGTAGTCCTAGAGTCAAACTTCTTAGATGCCATTTAAGTATTCTTGAAGCTTGATGATCGATGTAAAGAGATGAGAGGTAGAGATTATCTCACTGGGCGTGCCAAAATTTATAAACAATAAATTTTTGAGCCGAGAAAAATAAATAATCAAGATCAGAAAATTGGAGTAACAAAGTGTAATATTTGATTTCAAAATATAGTGCGTGTTACAATCTCTGTGATAATCCTCTGATTCTTCAAATAATATGGAATATGTTGAACTTGAATTTAATTTAGAGTCGAGGACTTGAATAGCTTGATCTTGAATCTTCATTTTCAAACTTGAATTTGAATTACTCGTCACGAATACTTGTACGGTTATGACAAATAATAAGTATGAACAAGTAACTTGATCTCAAACTTTTTGATATATTCCTTCGTTCTTGATCTTGAACTTGAACTTAAATTTGATTACTTGAACTTTGTAGCTTTGTAGAGAATTTGCGGCCTCTGATCCACGAGCTCTCTTTTTACTTTTTGTTCTTGAAAACTCCCCCTCCTGAGAATAATGATGACCTCTATTTATAATTGTAGGGAGTGGTATGCTTGTGTGATTTTATTGGTCGGTTTGAACTGACCAATCAGATGCCTTTGGTGAAAAGCTTCAATTTAATTGGTCATAACATGTCACATATACACGTGGCATTATTCTAGTGGCTCATTTAATTTGACGTGGATTGCCACATAACTTTGACATGTAGCATGATTTTAGTGGCTTATTTAATTTGACTTGGATTGCCACCTAACTTTGGCACATGGCATGATTCTAGTGGTTTATTTAATTTGACT
Organism: Solanum dulcamara; assembly: GCF_947179165.1. Taxonomy (NCBI): domain Eukaryota; kingdom Viridiplantae; phylum Streptophyta; class Magnoliopsida; order Solanales; family Solanaceae; genus Solanum; species Solanum dulcamara. The sequence continues at coordinate 15,062,045 of NC_077242.1, forward strand.
TGGATTGCCACATAACTTTGACATGTGGCATAATTTTAGTGGCCTATTTAATTTGACTTGGATTGTCACATAACTTTGACACATGGCATAATTTTAGTGGCTCATTTATTTGACATGGATTGTCACATTATTTGGACTATTTTCTTGAATTTAATATAGTTCAAATTAATTTACTGATTTAAATCCAATATAATTTTAATGTTTATAATTTTATTACTTATTAGTTGGCTATTTGGGCAGTGAACTGTGAACAACAACTAATATAACTTATAACTTAAGAAACAGAGTGTGAACTGTGAACTATCTTATGTTTTTTGTATTTTTCATTTGCACCGAAATATCATTTTAAAAATACCAAAATAAACCAAACCAACAACAACAACAACCCAGTGAAATCCCACAACATGGAGTCTGGGGAGGATAAAGTGTACGCAGACCTTACTCCTACCAAGGTAGGACAACTGTTTTTGAAAGACCCTCGGCTCAAAAGAAGAATTAAAAGAGGTCAGATAAGGCTAAGAAGTTCAAAGCGTTATGGGAAAGCAAATAATGAATAACGCAAATAACGAAAGCGACACAGATAAAATAGAGTAATCAAAGTACAGAAAGTGATAGAAAGATACTAATAGAAGTCAGAGCACAAGAAATTATAGTGCGCTAATTATCCATGGTCTACCCCTACCTCTTCTGAAATTATCCATGGCCAACCTCTCACACCTTCGCTCTGGGGCATCTGTGTCTCTCCTCTTCACATGCCTAAACCATCTCAGTCGTATTTTTTGCATCTTGTCTTCCACCGAGGCCACTCCTACCTTATCCCGAATAGCTTCATTTCTAATCCTATTGCTCCTAGTTTGCCCACACATCCATCTCAACATTCTCATCTTGGCTACTTTCATCTTTTGAACACGAGAGACCTTCACTGGCCAACATTCCGCCCTATATAACATAGCCGGTCTAACCACCACTTTGTAGAACTTGCCATTAAGTTGTGGTGGCACCTTCTTGTCATATAGCACACCGGAAGCGAGCCTCCATTTCATCCACCCTGTCCCAATACGATGTGTGACATCATTGTCAATCTCTCTGCTGCCTTGCATGATAGACCCAAGGTACTTGAAACTACTTTTCTTTTGGATAGCCTGGTCACCAAGCCTAACTTCCGCTCCAACCTCCTGAGCTGTCTCACTGAACTTGCACTCTAAGTACTCTATCTTGGTCCTACTCAGTTTAAACCCTTTAGACTCCAAGGTATATCTCCAATCCTCCAGCTTAGCGTTAACTCTGCTACGAGTCTTATCGATCAGGACTATGTCGTCCACAAAAAGCATACACCATGGCACCTCACCTTGAATTTGTCACATCAATCCATCCATCACCAAGGCAAATAAAAATGGACTAAGGGTTGATCCTTGATGCAACCCCAGCACAACTGGGAAGTGCTCTGAGTCCCCTCCTACTGTCCTTACCCTGGTTTTGGCACCCTCATACATGTCCTTGATTACCCTAATGTACGCCACAGGTATACCTTTAGCCTCCAAACATCTCCATAGTATCTCTTGTGGAACTTTATCATAAGTCTTTTCTAGATCGATGAATAGCATATGCAAGTCCCTCTTCCTCTCCCTATACTGCTCCACCAGTCTCCTCATAAGATGGATGGCTTCTGTAGTTGAGCGTCCCAGCATAAATCCGAACTGATTCTCTGAAATAGACACGTCTCTCTTAACCCTCATCTCCACCACTCTTTCCCGCACTTTCATAGTATGGCTTAGAAGCTTGATACCTCTATAGTTGTTGCAGCTCTGAATATCCCCTTTGTTTTTGTATAGAGGGATCATTACGCTCGATACATTCTTCGGGCATCGTTGTTGTTTTAAAGATGACATTAAATAACCTAGTCATCTACTCCAAATCTACTGAGCTCGCGCTCTTCCAAAATTCCCCAAGAATCTCGTCAGGTCTGGTCGCTCTTCCCCAACACATCCTACGCACAATACCCTTAACCTCTTCGACCGAAATACTCCTGCAACACCCAAAATCGTGAAGCCTCCCTGTATGTTCCAAATCTTCCAACACAATCTCTCTGTCCCCTTCTTCTTTCAAGAGTTTATGGAAGTACGACTGTCATCTCTGTTTAATGAGGGTCTCCTCTACAAATATTTTTCCATGCTCTTCCTTAATGCACTTCACTTGATCCACATCGCGTGCCCTTCGCTATCGCACCCTAACTAGCTTGAACAATTTCCTATCCCCACCTTTCTCTTCTAGTTTAGCATAAAGGCGTTCACCGAAATAAACCAAACCGAAGTTGAAAAAACCGAACTGAACTAATCTAGTTTGATTTGAAATACGGTGCACACTTTTTCAAAACCGAACACTGATGAACCAAACTGAACTTTATCAAAACCAAACCGAAGGGTTATTTTGGTCATTTAATGCTTTCCACTTTTAGCCTTCAAGCTTTAATTGTGTTGTGCTAATGGTTGTGTAGTGTGAACATTTCCTATTACAGAAGACAAAAAAGATAGGGGTCCTACCTAGAGTTGAAAGTTGTATAGTCTGTTACCTTTTTACCCCTAACAGTAACAAGAAAAATAATCAGTTATAAAACGTAAAAACTATATGCTTCTTAATTCTCTCTCTAATTAAGTAATGATCACATATTACTGTTTTAATCCCACTTTTTTGGCTAATTATTACTCTCATTTATTTTGGCAGACCTATAATGATCGATCATGCTGACCTTGAAGATAGACTTTCATGGTTCACATAGTTCTTCATGTTACACACTTTGTAAGTTTCACATGGTTAGTACTAATTATAGAAAAAAAAATTCTTTTTAATGGTCGAGAAATTCGATGATTCCAACTATGCATAAAAGTTGTTGTGTTGTGCGATAATAAATATGTACATTAACAAAAAATGATAAAATCTTTATCAGCATTAATTAATTATTGTTGAATTCAATATTGTTATATGATTTAGGGATATTTACAATATATAAATATATATATATATATATATATATATATATATATATATATATATATATTTATTAGCAGCAATTAATCTATTGATGCTAACCATCTTTTTTGGTGTAGTGACGTTTTGTAAATTTCACATGGCCTTTATAGAAGAAGATTTTCTATTTTCCCCTATGAACGAGAAATTAAATTATGAAAATTGATATATTACACATTTTGTAAATTTCACAGGGCTCTTACTAATTATATAAAAAAAAAGATGTTTTTTTAATGATCAGTAAACACGATGATTCCAACTACACATGAAATTGGTATGTTACACATTTTGTAAATTTCACATGACTCTTAATAATTATAGAAAAAAGGTTTTATTTCCCCTTATGATTGAGAAATTTAATGATTTTAATTACCCATGAAAATTGGTATGTTACCCATTTTGTAAATTTCACGACTCTTAATAATTATAAAAAAAGATTTTTTTAAAAATACGATGATTCCAACTGCACATGAAATAATTGAAAAAGATCCCCGCCCCCCCCCCCCCCCCCCCCCGCCCGGCTGATGATCGAGAAATTAATTATTCCAACAACTACCCATGAAAATTGGTATGTTACACATTTTGTAAATTTCACATGATACCAACTAGGCATGAAAATTTGGTGAATAAAGCATCTATCTTTCTATCCTTTTTCACTTAAACATTATATTCTATTTACAAGTAGGATTCGATCTCGAGAGATGCACGTATGTCACATCCAAGATTGTACTACATTTGAGATTAAATCAAAGCAAGAGCAGTGTCGAAATCAAAATTTTCACTAAGGAAAAAAATCGATAAACATACGAAGAAGTCAAGAAAATTCAACGTCTACTATATAAAAAAGGGCAGCCCGGTGCACTTAAGCTCCCGCTATGCGCAGGGTCCGGGGAAGGGCCCGACCACAAGGGTCTATTGTACGCAGCCTTACCTTGCATTTCTGCCAGAGGCTGTTTCCAAGGCTTGAACCCGTGACCTCCTGGTCACATGGCAACAACTTTACCAGTTACTTCAACGTCTACTATATATAGAAAAAAAATAATTTTATCCTTTATATATACATTGTAATTTTTCAGCAAAGAAATTTAGATGAATCCCTTTCGCCTCTAGCTCCACCTCCACCGATAAGGCTGGGGGAATCATAAAATAAGATTTTTTAAGGATGAAAAGGAGGGAAATCATTGACAAGGAAGAGACTTAACAAAGAATGATGCAATTTCTTTATTTTAGAGTTCCACCTTTTTTTCCCTCATTCTTGATCAGTCTTGTCCAAGTAGCTAGAGGAATTGTTGTGACCATGCATCAACTTTGAGATCTAAACGGTAGAGAATTTGTGGACCAATACCAAACAAAGATAGATAGCATAATTTTTTGGAGTGGTGGATCCCATTATTGAGGCATCAATCTTTTCCAACTCTTAACATCAAGAAAAAGATAGACATAATGTAATTGGTCCACACACCACCATCTTTCAATGGTTTTTATTATCTCCATATATTATTCAACTTGTCTTTTTCTGACTTTAGATATCTATAAAGTAGTGTTGTGAAGCACAACTTGCATCAACACACTAGTCAATATGAATCTAGCTAGTTGCACCTTGATAAGGAAATGCACTGTTTGGATATGTAATTGTAGCATAGTTATACACCTTATTTGGTTTAATTATCATATACAATATAGTAATTTTTTAATTCTAATTCATCATATTTAGTACTATTTCATTCTAATACATCCTGTTAATTCATTTAATATAACAATCTAAATAGTCGATGAAAAATAATGTCAGCATAACTAATCCCTGCTATCATTTTTTCTAATTATACACCATACTAAACGACCCTTTAGAGTGGTTGAGAAATCTCTTTTCATAATATTGAATCAAGGTGAATTTATGAGGAGCGATACGAACATATAATTGACTATAATTTAATTGGGATTGAGGCGTTGTTGTTCTAATAGATGTATGCAAGTACGAATATGTTAGTACAATCATTTGAAAGGACTAGTGATTTTCCAATTGAAATAAAGAGGTTAATTGAACATTTTATAGTTGTTGTTGTGGTTGTTAAATGAAGTAAAAGTAAAGAAGATCTCAGATATAAATGTCTTGCTTCCCTCTGATGGAAATAGGAAAAGAGTGTTGGACCCTTTTTGATATTTTAATATTCTTTATTTTAGATGAATGTCCATTGGTGAATTGGAGGGAAATAAAATTTGAACAAAGCTCATTAGTGTTAGAGGATGACAATCACATCTTCAGGAGAATTTTTTTTTGGCAACTCCTTTGATGCGCTAGATTTGAAAACGTGCCATTTTGAGACCAGACTCCTAGATAACTCAATTTTGGTCAATTGTCCATTGAAATCAATCAATTTTATTTCAATTCAACTTTCACGGTCACTTTAGATAGAAATATAGTTTTTCGTACCTGTTTAATAATGTTGAAGTTCTAAATTTTTCGGAAAAATAAAAATTAATATTTAAATTTATTTAAGAAACAACTGGTTTTTAGACTTAACCTAATTTACTAGCTTGAACTAGATTTTCTCTTCCATTTTACAAGCAAGCAACTAAGTATTGCATCATTTTCTTGCTACACTACAACAAAAATAATTTTTAGCGGTAATAAATATGTATATTTAACAAAGAGGGCTAAAGCCTTGCCTGACATTAGTTAATTGCCGTTAGGTTCAATGTCACTATAGTCTTTAGAGATTATTTACAAAGAATGTTAAAATGTAATAGTTACTAGTAATTCCCTCTAAAAAACAATCTATTGCCGCTAAAAATCATTTTGGGTGTGGTGATAGGCATTAAAAATGATATGGCAGATGATGTGATTAAGAGCAAAATAAAAAGAAGCTAAGCCTAGCCCCACAGAACAAGCAAAGGTTGATCTCCATGGAAAATATATATATATGATATGATACAAAGGATAAAACATTAAGCAAGAAATCAGTATCTGAAAACCAAATAGTTTCTTATTCCTCATTAAATTTACTTATATACAGTAAGTTACAGATTCTAACTATTAATCATTCAATGAAGTTCATGAGAAATATGCTAAGCTCCTATAGAATAAAAAACTTATAGCTTTGCTATATGAGGAAGTCTCCATGAGTCTCATACAATGAAGTCCATGTAATGTCGATGTCTCTTACATCTTTGAACGGTTAGCTTCCAAAATCTTCAGATCTTCCGGCATTGATTGCCAGAGTCTAATACCATGATAAACATTAGGCCAAATGAAGCAAGTTCCTTGTCCTGTCAAAATAGAAGAGAAGTACTATCAAATCAGACAACTCTAAAAGATGCTAAACTCCTGGTGCAACAGTGTTTTTTTCCTGAGGTCTACTCAAGCACTACTTGTTGATGAAAATAGAACAGTAATCGAAGAATATAATCGAGCAGACTAGAAATGTCATCAACAGAGAAAAGGTGTCATGGTACTCCTTATTAGCAGAGCCTATTCACTCAATGCAACTTTTCAAATGGTGAAGCAAGAGAAAGTCCCTTACCTAATTTTCCACCGATAGCATCCTCAGTGATAAATCTTCAAGTGGTGGGTGCATTACTATTAGTTGGATGCGGTAGCTGCTGACTTTGCTGTGCTGTATGTGAACCTAAGCCAAAAATGTTTATAGGCTGCTAACCAAAAAACGATAAAATGAAAAGAGAAGTGAATTCAGGAAACAATTTTTGCTATTTATAGCAAGTGTACATGATGAAAGTAGGTATACATTGATGAAAAATACAGATGGCAAGTGGAAGATCAAACCTGAGAAGCGCCTTGAAGTGGATGGAACCCCATGTAACTAGCATATTGCTCTGGAAAGTTGGAATTCTGCAAATGGCGCTGATAGTCAACTTGATTCAACATTGAATTCTGGCACATTGCAGCTTGATTGTTGGACGCAGCTTGTGTCAAAGCGATTGCTGGATCAACCAAAGGAAGCCTAGCAAAATGCATAGCATTGTGAATGGAAGGCACTGAAGGCGGACCCATCCCCATTCCCATTCTGGACATGTAGTGTTGGACACCAGGGAACATCATTGATGCCATGCCACTCCCCATCCACATCATCTAAAAATCACCATAAAGGAACATTGCGCTTAACTTATATTCGCCGTTAGTGTAAAAGAAATTTTACATGCTATCAGGTCATCTAACGATTACTACAAGTAATGGTCCATAATAATTGAGATGTGTAACCTTCTACAACGGGTTTGAATACATTGATAGTATATAATTTTTTTCCACATTGTCATTGTATATAAGTTAAACGTAGAAACATTGAGTTCATGGACAAATGATTCACTAACTCACCCTGAATGATTTTATGAGTACATACCTGCAGTTGCATCTGAAGTGACTTCAAGTATTCAATAGCCTCATCCAGCATAGATGCTTTATCTGTCTGAAAATAGTAAACAATGAAACAGAAAATTAGAAATTCCTGAAAAAAGCAAGCTCAGTAGGACACCAAATAGTCCCAGTCACGCGGTTCATTAATGCGTTTCTAGAGTCAACCAAGAAACTATTGCCGATTGAATCAAGATCGTGTATACTTTCTGTGCTATTAAGGTTGTGCCAGATACTATTTGTACTTTTCAAATGCTAACAATTTCATGATCAGATGAAAACTACAACTATTGTCCACGAAAATTACAATCAGCCTCAGATTCCTCAGCCCCATACCTTAGTAGAGTGAGGAAGAAGCTCTTGCAAGGCCTTCATTTTCTCATTGATTCTATCCCTCCGTCTCTGCAAAGAGAAAGCCATTTGTTGATTAAGGTGTATTTCTTCAAAGAAGTAATAACATATATAAATATGCAAAGGAAGGTCAACAACTTCTACCCTTTCAGAGAGGTTATGCACTTCTGCAGCACGGCTCCTTCGGGCAGTTCCAGATTTTTGGGCTGACTTGTTTCCTCCAGCTGATTCTAGCTCATCAGCCTACATAGCAAATTATGGAACTTCCGATAAATGTAACTTACTTTAAGCCAAGAGACTAAGAAGATAAATGTAACCTACTTTACTCTGGCATTCTGGTTCTTCACCATCTCTACTCTTCCTTTTGTGGCTCTGGCTATTGGTTGCTGTAGATTGATTACACACTCTTGCATAACTACTACCCGATCTTCCTGAAGACGAAGATGTATTAGCTGGTTCAAATGTGTCTCGGTCCATTGTATCACTTTGTGGACTGATTTTTCCGGTATAGTCAGTGATCACTGCTGTAGACAACCCTCTATTTGCACTACTTGAAAACCGGCTAGTATCAACTTGATTGCTGCCACAGTGGCTTGAACCAACTGTCATCACAGACCCCTCTTTAATATCTTGCAGCATCAGATTGCTTCTAGCTTCTTTGCCACCAAGTTGCACATTGGAGGACCTTATTGGTGGAGGAAAGTTAACACCTTTCTGATTCCTCCCTACTATATGATGTTGCTGTTGTGCTGATCCAAAGGTGTGAAATCTTGGAGGGGGCATTGGATTTGGATCGAAACCAGAATGATGTGATTGCGGAAGAACACGGTTGATCTCTAAAGGATCAAACTTGAAAACCTTATTATTTTCCTCTGATTGCCTAATTGACTTATCAGCAGCCTCCCCTAGGGGAGGAGTTGTTGAAATATCAGATAAGAAAGGGGAACAAAATTCTTTGTCAAACGAATCATCGATAGAGCAATTGAGCCACGTGACAGTTTCATCATCTTGAATCAAATTAGTCTGATTTCCAGCAACTCTTATTGTTGATTGATCATGTTTGTTAAACTGTCTGCATTCATTAGGATCATAGCCTGGCTGCTTTTTATGTGTTTGGCTATGTAATACAACCTCCCCATTTCGCCACAACAACTCCACTAGCTCATGATCAAATCTATAGAAAAGACCATCCAGTTGAAGCTAATTCAACATCATTTTTATTTTTATTTTTTGACAAATTTAATATACTTTGGTTATGTAATCAAGAAAGAGTACATATATATTTACCCCATGGACTTCTTTTGATGTGGAACAGGAAGTTCAGTCTCCATATTCCATTCAGGAAGACAAGGATTCATGGCTAAAACTACTGCATATCAAGAAAAGAATCAGCTTTTAGTCCAACAGCAAAAGGGTAGTCTCAGAAAAGAATGATTTTTTCTAATCAAGAAAAAGTGAATCTCTTGATCATACAAAATAGAGCAAAAAGGAAACTAAATATAGATAAGCATGACATAACACTTGAAGCTTCAATAGTTCCTCTACTTTTCACTACTTGTCCTTCTCCCATGTCACCCCCACCCCCACCCCCAAAACCTTCAAAAAGAAAGAATGGAAAGACTGATTTTTTCTATATCAGTAGAGAGTGATTTTGCCTTTTACCTTATAGAAATAAGGAAACAGAGAAGTAAAATTACCAAGAAACCAAAAACCTGCACACACAACATAAACAGAACAAGTCAAGAATGGCTTAAAAAATCAATCTTTTTACACCCCATTTCTAAAAAAGCAAACATAACATGACCAAGAAAAGAAAAATCAAACCTTTTAGCTTCAGAAATGGAAGAAACACCAAAAAATTTATAATGGGAAAAAAAACTGTCTTTGTTTCACTCAATTAAGAATAAGAAGAAAAGAAGGAAACAGACAGCAAATGTGAGCATCATTTTTGGAATTGGACACTAATAATAATAGTATTAATGAGAGAGAAAATGACGTCTGTATTATTTTTGGATACATCAAAAACCTATGGCTTTAGCTGTCAATATTAGGGTTATTTGCGGCGAATTCAAGATTTAAATTTTATAAATTTAATTTATTATTTATTATTTAATATTTATTTCATCTCAATTTATATTATATAATTTGACTTGATATAAAGATTTTGTAATTTAAAATAAATTATAGATATATCATTTTTTTTATCTTCTGAAACTGACTAAAAAAGAAAAGAAAATCATGTGAATTGAGATAAAATGAATATAATTTTGATGAATTTTTTTTATATAAATTTATATTTTACTTTTAAAATATTAAATTGATATAAATATATGATATATAAATGATACAACCTACATCTAGCCTAGCTGCATGAAATCTTCTTTTCTTTTCCTATGGACCCTTTCCACCTTGTGGATCTAATACTGCTAAATTCTTTAGCCACGTTCGCACTTATCCTCTTTTTTACTATTATTTTTAATTATTATTTATGTATTCACTTGTAGTACATATTTTTTAATTATTGTGTTCAACGACTACTAATGATGTTAATTAAGGAGACAAGAAGATTGGGGTCAATTATTATATTATGATTGAACTAGTATGTTTTTCTCTTTTTAAAAATGTTTGTAACCAAGTCAATTAATATATTATGATTGAAGTAGTGTGTTTTTTAATGTTTGTAACCAAGTCAATTAATATATTATGATTGAAGTAGTATGTTATTTTATGTTTGTAATAATCAAATGATAGATTCACTTTTCAGATGTATATTACTTTAAGTTGGTTGTTGAATTTGTTTATGATCAACTTTTCTGTGATGAATTCAATTAGTGTTATATATAGATACTAATGAAGAGCGTTTCAATCTTAATTGACTGTTTAATTTCATATTTTAAATGCTTTAAGGAAAATGAAAAATGTTTATAAGGTGAGAAATTGAATTCTTATCAATAGTAAAAATTCAATCTCCAATTGAGTGAGAGTTTTGAATTAAATTATCCCTTATTTATGGGAGTAGCTCATTTTGATCCTTCAAATATAGTATGTACATTTATTAACTCCTTAACTTTACTAAAGCGGGCACTTCTGATCTCTTTAACAGTTACCATTTAAAAGTAACGGTGTTAAATCCTTGGAACACTCACGTGACTCTTGTAAAATATAAAACCATTCAGACAAAATCATTCTTCTTTTCCAAGGTTGTGTTGTCGTATCTTTAAGGCCATTTTATTACTGTCTTTGTGGAAAAATGATTACTATTTTCAAGTGGGGCAGATTGTTGCATTCTAAAGTATTGCCTTCTGATATACTTAGCAACTACAATCCTAAGAAATGAAGAAGGCAAGAAAAAATAAAATGTGCCTCAATCAAGAAAGAGATAACATTATCAGTTAAAATTATTCTTGCCATTTATTTTTAACATTGTTGTGTTAGGAAGACCAAAAATACTTCATTTTAGCAAAGTTACGAGATTAAAAATATTCAAATTATATTTAAAGGACCAAAATAAATCTATTGAAAATAATTTGAGTCCAAAACTCACCAATTGAGCTATCTAGAAATCAACAAAATATGTTTTTTCTTACTTCCCAACTACTCAGGCGGTTACCTTTTTTATTTTCTTTTTTTGCTTTTTTTCATATTCATATTTATATTCATATCCTTTTTAAGTATGACTCCACATGTTTTATAGGAGACAAGTGAAATTCAAGACAGTGAAATATTCTGTTCCTTTTTTTTGTTTCCATATTCATTTGTATATAATATCCTCAAGTATTACTCCACTTATTTAATAGAAGACAAGTAAAATTCTAGGTAGTGAGATATTCTTTCCTTTTGTTAATCTCCTCTTCACTATGATGAGTATTGGGAGAAGTAATTAAAGAAGAAGGTCGAAAAATGTTGGAGAAAAGTGATTAAATAAAATATGAAATATATAAAATTTATTGAGAACATGATTTTAGATAGAAAAATATGGAGGTTGAAAATTAGAGTAGAAAACTATTAGTAAGTAATAGAGCATTGTCTAGTTTTCTTATTAGTATTGTTATTATTACTCTCTTATTATCTTATTCTTTGATTCTAGTATTACATATTTTCTCATTCGTTGGGTTTTGAATAGTGTGAATGAAAATGAAGTGTTGTGACTTTTCTGAAGAGATGTGACTTTTTCGAAAAGTTGTTACTTTTTTGAAAGGTTATGAGTTTTTCAAATGGTTGTAACATTTCTGATAAATCACAATAAGCACCAGTTCATACTATCCTTTGTTGTCTATAAATAGTGAATTTTCTCTCATTATTGACAATAAATTTATGAGCTTCTTCTTCTTCTACACAAACAAATTCTAGTGTATTTTACTGATGTTGAGCGGTTCGCTAACACTGTAGTATTAGGTACCGATACACCGGTGAGTAAGATCGCTCTATCCTGGGAGGATATATTCCATTAACCTCGGGTACTTGAGGAGAATAATTTCCTTAAGAAAACATTGTGCATTCGGTGAACTGATTTTCTTCTTTGTTTCTGATTCTTTTTTTTTACTGCTTCTAAGTTTCTGGTTTTGAAAAGATTCTTTAAACTTTGTTGTTTGTTACCAAAATAGCTGTTCTAATATTTTTGTAATACATATTAGATAACAAAACTTTGGTTATATTGTTTGTTATTGCTACAGTTCTCTTTTTTCACATGACTTCTTCACTGTTGTATTTGCTTTATATACTTGATTTTTATTATTTTACTTGAGCCAAGGGTCTATCAAAAAACAACATTTCTACCTTCTTAAAATAGATAGGTCTAAAATTGCATACACACCATCCTTTCCAAATCTCACTTATGGAATTACACAGAATATGTAGTTATTTTTGATTTATTAGTACTACTTTTTTTTCACACTGAGGAGTCTGCAGTACTAACATTTCCAAGACTTTCTTAATCACTGTAAAATACATGTAAAAAAAAAAGTTTGATAAAAAAAAGAATAATGTACATGTAAAATGATGTTGTGAGGCTTATAACTTTTCGACAGGGAAACCCATGACAGGTTTAATTTCTGACGCCAAAGAACGAAGTTGGTGGATTTCTTGTTGGGTGAGTGTCCAACCCAATACACCAGCAAATTCTTTGGCTTGCTCTGCATTTTTGGCTCCTGGGATGGGAACAACATTCTCCTGTGCAATCAACCAATTCAGGACCACCTGTCAAGGGTAACAACATAATCACTGCAAACAAATATCTTGAAAATCAGGAAATGTATATTTTTTGAGAAAATAAGTGGATTTCTTATTTTTATTTTATTTTTGTATACGATATGTAGGCAAAATATATTATTTTAAAAATATTTATATATGAGATTGAGGATGAGGACATAAAGGACAGTTTGGTGCATTTAAACTCCCGCTATACGCAGGGTTCGAGAAAAATGAAGACATATGTATAATTAATGTGGAAGGCCACTTGATGAGGACATATGTACAATTAATGTGGAAGGCCACTTGTTCTATTTCTGTTAGCTAGGGTAGATGTACTGAATTCTGAATGGCAGAAACTCAAAGGTGAACTTTGGACTTTACTAATGATTATAGAACTATCAAAGACCACAACTTTTGAAGAAGACAAAATAAAAGGTCTCATTTTAATTGCGGGGGAAAAATATTATTGAATTGTGTATCTACATTATTATATAAAGACTTTATTTATAGACACTACAATACAAGCTAATGCATACAAGTTATATGTCCCGAGTTTATTACAAATGTAAATAATACGAGGACCGATGAGGGGCTTGGTGAGATATGTGCAAATTGATCACTCGACTTCACAAAATTGACAATTAATCTCAATGTGCTTAGTCTTCTCATGAAATACTGTATTTGATGCATAATGTTAGTCAAACTCAATGTGTTTGGTCTTCTCATGAAATATTGGATTTGGGGCATAATGTCAATAAAACACCGAGTGATAAATTTCTGAATTGCAGTGTTGAACTTCCTAAATCAAGTTTGAGAAGATTGTTTCAGACCATAGAGTGACTTACACAATCGACATACAAGGGTACCAGACTCCCCCTGAGCAACAAAATTAGGTGGTTGCTCCATATAGACTTCTTCCTAGAGATTAGTGGAGAAAAAAAATCTTAATGTCCAACTAATTAAAAGGTCAATGGAGAATGGCAACTATAGATAGAAAAAGGCGGACATATACTATTTTAGCCACGGGAGAGAAAAAAATCTTTGTAATCCAGCCTAAATATCTAAGTATACCTTCTTCTTCTTCTTTTTTGGCAAAAGTAAATCTGAAACAGAAAGAAAATATTGCAGGAAAACTCAGATTCTTGGAAACAATGCAATGGTTGCTGGAAAGTGCTCGAAATCTGGTATAAAATATATATGGAACGATTCAAAATCAAGAAATGAGTAGATTTTAAATAAGACAGTCACCATAAAAATGGTCAGAACATGCGCATGCGTTGGATTATGAAATTTGATGGCTGAAAGTGGTCACAATCTGAGAAATAAAAATGATATGGGTAGGATCGGAACGATGGCATGACCCTACTGAGAAAGAGAATGATATGGGTAGGTCGGAATGATGGCACGACCCTACTGAAAAATAGAAATGATATGGGTAGGGTCGGAATGATGGCACGACTCTATCTAAATAAGAAAGTAGTCACCGGAAAAATGGTACGGTGCTACACAAATCGGATATGAAAAAGTAGTCACCGAAAAGATGGCACAGTGATACACATCACCGTAAAGATGGCACGGTGCTACACAAATAAGATATGAAAAAGTAGTCACCAGAATGATGCACGGTGCTACACAAATCAGATATGAGAAAGTAGTCCGGAAAGATGCCTAGTACTACTCAAATTAAATATGAAAAAGTGGTCACCGAAAAATGTACGGCGTTACGCAAATTAGATATGAGAAAATAGTCACCGAAAAGATACACGGTGACCTCGACTTTTTTGTTAACATAATCATTGGCCAGACGAGCGACATATATGGGTCATAGCCGCCTGCCGCAACAGAAGTTCTTTGATTCTCTACCAAGATCGTAGAGGATCTGATACCATGTGAGAAATATAGGGGGAAAATATTATTAGATTGTGTAGCTACATTATTACACAAAGACCCTATTTATAGACACTACAATACAATCCTTTACCAAGAAGGATATTATTTACTATTTCTATTCCTATTAATATTCCTATTTCTATTCCTACTCTAAGTAGGATTGTATATACCTATTCATATTCTAACATTGATAAAAAGATTATTATACCAAGCTTGAAGGCTTTCTTTTCTTGGTGAACGAGAAATCACTGAGGTCTAGATGACGCACGATTCGAAATTCAGTGAATAATGGGTCCATCTATACCCTTTTTTTAATAGGTACATCCAATATCTACCCTTCTCCACGATTTGAACTAATGACATGCACCTAATCTACCCATCACATGTTGCGCTCTCACTACTGAATCGAAGTCCTGACAACCAGTTAGAAGGGGTTAATTATACGATCTATTACTAGTTTTACTTTATCTTTCCTGCTAAAAGACAACATATTTGGGATGGAGGTGATATAACCAAAGTAACTTACAGGTTCTACTATGACTAGCCTTACAGCATTCCAAACAAAGCTACACCTGAAGAATTAAGCTAGCCAAAGCATGAGATTTTCGAGAAACAAGGAAGATATACCTGCGTTGAAGTCTTATTGTAGCTTTCTCCAATCTCCTTTATTCTACTTATGAGTGGCTGCAACTGCAAGTGCACAAAAGTTCATGAGCCATAAGAAGTGAAATTCTTAATAATCTCTAATCACATACTAAAAGCCCTTACTTTGGTAAGAAATTCAGGAGTATAGATCTGTCCTCGAGGGCCAGTTGGAGGATTTTCTGGAGTATATTTTCCAGTCAAAGCTCCTGTATAAGTTGGGAAATGTAACGAGTTCGGGCCACATAATCCAAAGAAAAGTTAATGTGAATTTTCTTACTTTGATCTTGAAATAGAAAACAATTAAGATACTGAAACATATAGTAAAGATATGACATCCGGTCTTAACTCAGCCCTAAAAGCTAGCTCATGAGGGAGAATTGCTCAAGTCCATATAAGTCCAAGTTCATTGCATTTAATTGATAAGACAGGTATGACATAAGAGTTATAATAGACCTCCTATGCCAATAAGATGGCGGGAGAGTAGAAGGGGTGTGCTTCCCCTCATATCCTCCGTTCAAAATTGATATAGAAGTCTGAAACCAACTGCTTGCATTGCGTAACCTTTACCTAGGCTACATAAGCAGTTTTTTAGTGTGATGCATGATCGTTTGGAAAGAACTATTAAATATGTACTATTGGCTAAACTATGATGCAAAAATGACTGGGACAGTAGGCGGTTGCAATAGGGAGGAATTTTTAGCAAGTCTATATACATTTTCAGTAAACACTATATACAAGTGCGATGACATATATCATTAATATACAGGGGTGACTAAAGTGCAGCAAAACCAGCTTCCAAATTTAGGTTCATCAGCAGCATAAAGCCTCATAGACTATTTATTTCATGTCTAGTTCATTGAGGCCGTAAATCGGGTCATTATAGAACACATTTTCACAAGAAAACAGTTGTATACCCAGAATTAACAAATGCAAAATCAGGGTTTACCTTGAGCAATGGGTGAATATGCAATCAACGTGATCCCCAATTCATCACAGGCGGCCTTTACACCATTTTGCTCTGGCAACCTATATATCAGACTATAATTAACTTGATTTGACGCTAGTGGGATACCTCTCCTCTTCAGCTGCTCATATGCATTGCGAAGACGCTTTTCTGAAACAAGAACCACTTCCATCGGCCAAATATTGTATGTAGCATGAAATTTTTTTATTCTTCATTTTTGGAAAAAGGGGAGAATGCTTGGTTAATTTGACCCAGTCATATTCTCATAACACCCTTAATAAGAACGATCTGAAATATTATCGGGCCGGAGAAAAGTAAAAGTAGTCATCAAAAGGACTGTCCAAACATTTAATTGAATAGAAACAACGAGTGTACCACTATAGTTAGATACTCCCACAGCTTTAACAAGGCCCTGCTCCACTGCATCTCCTAAACCGTCTATATAACCTGAAAAGGGATTTTCTCATTGACTAAGCTTTGTCTATGTTAAATTAGTTGAATTGAACAAGGGAATCAGACATGACAAACCTTCATTTCCCCATATTCCTGGCCTGAGAATTAGACCATAAAAGCTTTTATCAGCTATTGACCGTTTGCTCAAGAGAATAACAGAAAATAATCAGAAAGGAGAGCGCTTAAGAAGCCTACCAGTGAAGTTGATAAAGATCAACTGAAGAAAGTTCCATACGTGCAAGAGAATCTTTTAGGGCCGCTACGACACTTTGACGGCCAAGCCTCCATGGTAATGCAGCAAATTTAGTTGCAACAGCAATCTCCACCTCTGGATCTTTTTCTTTTCTTTCCTTGATGAATCTGAAACAAAACATTAAATTATATTGGAGAAACAACAAATGTGAAGAACATGCAAATTGATATTCTTTTGTCCGCAAGTAAAAATAATGAAGATTTAGAAGAACTCAAAGCTCACCTTCCTAGTAGTGTTTCAGAATTTATCGCACCGAATGAGAACTGCAAGTAGAGGAAATAGTGGTTTTCTCGTGATTGTCCACTTTTTCTGTAAAATTTAGCAGACTAAGAAATAGCCAAAATAAAAACCATTCCTCACCTTTGAACCATAAACCTCAGCAGTATCGATGAATGTTATTCCACAATCAATGCTGGCATCAAAAGCAGTCTTTGCAGCCTTGAGCTTTCTATCTATCATCATTTCCAGTAAAAAAAAGAGTTAAATCATATTGGTTATGATAATGGAGAAGCGGAACAAGCTAGGTATCAATTCAAACAAAATAACTAAAGAGGGAAAAACAAAAAAGTGGCTGACATTTCAGATGCTATTAGTAATTACCATAAGATCTTCAACCAAAAAAGAAAAAAATAAGAGGGTGTTAGGATCAAGCGTTTACCATCATGCCAAAAGTTATAGTTGATAACAAAGGCACGACTTTATTTCATAACTAAGTCCACCAAGCAAAGCGTCATGTTCGATCAAGACTCTGACCCGAGCTACCCCAGCCCCCTCGTGGGCCTTGCCATAGGCAGGATGTTGGCGTTACCCAACAACCCCCCTCCCAACACATACCTCATGCAACATGTTGCTCTTGGGAATCGAACCCATGACATTGACTCTGATACCACTTGCTAGGATCAGACACTTATCATCATGCCAAAAGCTATAGCTGATAGCAAATGCATAATTTTATTTCCTAACTAAGTCTATCAAGCAAGCGTCATGTTCGATCATGACTCCGACCGGGCAACCCCAGACTCTTCGTGGGACTTGCCATAGGCAGGATGTTGGTGTTACAGAACAGAGGAAAAGGTTACATCTTGTTTGGTTCCACGGTATTGTTAGATTTTTAAACAGATAAGAAAAAATAAGGTTTAGCAACAGATTTTACATTTATATGACATCTTACATAAGGCTTGAATACATATAGCTATATAAGCTTTTTCAAAAAGTAAGTAGAGTCTATACCTATCCAACCACTTACAAAACAAATTCCATAAAACAAGGACTACCCTTCCTTTACAAACCAAACATAATATTTAAAAGAGAACACTATTAGACTAAAAAACTATCTAGAAAATCTCATTTTCTAACACTCCTCCTTGAGATTTTTCTTGGATACTCCCAGCTTAGCCCTTAGAACTTCAAATTTCCCCTTAGGAAGAGCCTTGGTCATGATGTCTGCAATCTGCTGATCTGAGCTACAATGAACAAGTTTAACTTCGTCATCCTTCTCTGCTTGTCTAATAGCGTGAAACTTCACATTTATATGCTTGCTACGACTATGTTGCACTGGATTTTTGGCCATAGATATTGCTGACTTGTTGTCAACCTTAATGACAGTAGCTTCAATGTCATTTTGCTCCAGATCACATAGAATCTTTCTTAACCATAGAGCTTGATTAGTTGCACCAGCAGCGGCGATGTATTCAGCTTCTGCAGAAGATTGAGCTACCACCTCTTGCTTCTTTGAATTCCATGAGAACATGCCTGAACCAAGTGTAAAAGCATATCCAGAAGTACTTTTCATATCATCAATGCTTCCTGCCCAATCACTATCTGAATAACCCATCAATTTCCCTTGCTCTTCCTTTTTAAACCAAATACCAAAATTAGCAGTTCCCTTGATATACCTCAACGTTCGCTTAGCGACACCAAGATGAACTTGACTCGAAGCATGCATAAATCTCGATAGAAGACTTGCTGCGAACATGAGATCAGGTCTTATTGCTGTCAAATACAGCAAACTACCTATTAAACTTCTATAAACTGCAGGATCAGCCCTATCACCTCCTTCAAACTTCGAAATCTTTTCATTGTGAACTAGTGGGGTCGATACAGGCTTGCATCTCTCCATCTTGAATCTTTTAAGAATATCCCATGCATATTTTCTCTGTGAAATGAAGATTCCATTTGTAGCTTGACGAATCTCCATTCCCAGAAAGTAATTCATTTCACCCAAATCAGACATTTCAAACTTGGTCTCCATTTCTTGCTTGAATTGATTTATCATAGCTTCATTGCTTCCTGTTAACAGAAGATCATCAACATAGAGTGACACCAAAAGCACATCTCCTCTTTTAGCCTTCTTCACATATAAAGTGGCTTCATTTTCACTTCTCTTGAAGCCACAATAAATAAGATGAGAATCAATCTTACTGTACCAGGCTCGAGGAGCCTGCTTTAATCCATACAATGCCTTATGTAGCTTGTAGATTTTATCCTCCATTCCTGCAACTTGAAATCCTTCTGGTTGGTCGATATAAATCTCCTCCTGCAGCTGTCCATTTAAGAATGCTGATTTCACATCCAAATGATACAATTTCCAATTTGATTGAGCTGCCAAAGCAAATAGAAGCCTTATTGTATCATGTCGTGCAATTGGTGCAAATGTGTCTCCATAATCCAGACCTGCAACTTGCGCATAACCTTTCACAACAAGCCTTGCCTTGTATTTATAAACTGAACCATCTGGATTAAGTTTGGTTCGATAAACCCATTTCACCCCTATTACATTTCTGTCTTTTGGTTTATCAACCAGCTTCCAAGTATCATTCTTCTCTATCATACCAATCTCCTCCTTCATAGCTTCAATCCAAACTTCATGTCTTGATGCTTCTTGATAGCTATTTGGCTCTGAGATTGCAACATTACATCTTTCATATATCTCAGAAAGGGACTTTGTTTTCAAAATGGGCGAATCAAGTAAGGATTCCCCATCTGATTCTTCATCTTTTTCCAAATTTTCAGAGCCAAATGATTGGATTTCAGGCAGCGTACGCAAGTTCTGAAAATCTGCATTATCTTTCTCAATTTGCTCCTTATCCCAGTTCCAAAAAGCATGCTCATCTACTACAACATCTCTTCTGATGGAAATACTTTTTGTTTGCAAGCTGAAAACTCTATAACCTTTGGCTTGCGATGAATAACCAATAAAGATCCCCAATTCACCTTTCGGTTCAAGTTTGCTTCTTTTGACTGAAGGAACATGAGAATAGCAAATCGAACCAAAGATTTTTAAGTGCTTGGCAGATGGTTTTATTCCACTCCAAGCCTCAATAGGAGTTTTCTTATCCACAGCTTTAGTTGCCAACCTATTTAAAAGATATACTGAAGTATAAACAGCTTCTGCCCAAAAGCTTTGCGGTAGTTTCTTTTCAAGCAACAAACATCTAGCCATTTCAACAACAGTCCTGTTTTTCCTCTCCGAGACTCCATTTTGTTCGGGTGAATAACTTACTGTCAACTTGTGATCAATCCCCATATCTTCACAATACTTATTGAACTCATTTGAAGTGTATTCACCACCATTGTCCGATCTCAAAGACTTCAGCTTACAACCACTTTGTCTTTCAACAAAAGCTTTAAATTTCTTAAAAACTGAAAATACTTGGGACTTGTTACTCAAAAAATACACCCAAGTCATCCTTGTTAAGTCATCAATAAAGAGAACAAAATATTTATTTTGTCCTAAAGATGATGTCTGCATAGGTCCACACACATCAGTATGAACTAATTCAAGTTTTTCAGTTGCCCTCCAGGTAGCACTTTTAGGAAATGATTTTCTGTGTACCTTACCCATCTGACATGCCTCACAGACTTCTTTAGACAGTGAGATCTCAGGTAACTCTTTAGTCAAGTCTTTCTCATACATAGACTTTAAAGTAGCATAGTTAAAATGCCCATATCTTTTGTGCCACAACCATGACTCATCCATACTTGCAAAATTTGCATTATCAAACTTCCCATCTAAAGGAAAAGATTTATCCACCATTTCTACTTTAACAATCAAACTATCTTTTGAGTCAAAAACCAAACAATGTTTGCCCTTAAAAATTAAGGAACAACCTTTCGACATCATTTGAGCCACACTTAACAAGTTACATGCTAAACAAGGAACATACAACACATCATGTATAAACTTTGTACCTTGTGTAGTTTGAAAGGCAACTGAACCCTTTCCATGTGCATCGACTGTTTCACCATTTCCCATCCTAACTTTAGCTTTGAACGACTTGTCAAGTGTGTGAAACAAGAGCTCATTGTGTGACATATGACTCGTACATCCACTGTCTATGAACCATGAGGATTTGTAGCTTGTGTTTTCTTCGTGAGAAGCCATAAACAAGCTTTCTTCTTCCTTTTCCGACTCTTCAACAAAATTTGCCTGCTGCGCATGATGTTGTTGTGGCTGATTCTGCTTGACCCTGCAATTTTTCTCAATATGGCCCATCTTTTTACAGAATCTACATTGAATGGATGGCTTTCCTTTGAACCAGCAGTCTTTTTCTTGATGATTGGTTCTTTTACAGTGGCTGAAAGGTGGAAACTTCCCTTTCTTTGAAGATTCCTTCCATGGTTTTCCCTTTGCTACTTTATCTCCTTCCATCCTTCTATTGTCCTTCACAAGCTGCTTGCCTTTATGTTGTGCCTGAAATGCCATTTCTGCTACTTCTCGATCTCTTATGCTTGATCTTTGTTCTTGGGCTTGCAACTTGCTGATCAGTTCTGCAACTGATAAAGTCTTTAAATCACAAGATTCCTCTATTGCTGAAATCTTGGACTCGAACCTTGCTGGTAAGCTTATCATTATCTTCTCCACCACCTTTGAATCTGGAAAGATTTCACCAAACAACCTTATTTTGTTTACAACTTCCACAAGTTTGGCAGAATACTCTTTCACAGTATCTCCTTCTTTCATCCTTAACATCTCAAATTCTCTTTTGAGAGTTAAGAGTTTGACAACCTTCACTTTATCACTTCCATCGAACTCCTCTTTTAGCTTATCCCATGCTTCTTTAGGTGTTTCACAAGTCATTATTCTTTTGAAAATCACATCTGAAAGTGCTGAATGAAGACATGTGAGAGCCTTTGGTTTCCTTGACTTCGCATCTTCATAAATCTTCATTTGTGCAACTGTTGGATTTGGTCCAAGTGGAGGAGGATCATCTTCTCTTTCAATTGTTTCCCATAGACTAAGAGCTTTGAAATAAGCCTTCATCTTTATCACCCATATGTGATAATTTTCTCCTGTAAACATAGGAGGGCCTGCACCCAAGAAGCTGTTGGATGCCATGTTACTGCTGCTCACTGCTCAGCTCACCTTAGAAGAACTGGAGAAAACCTTGGCTTTCTTGCCTTCACAGATCCCTCAAGAAGAAGGGCTCTTGATACCATTGTTAGATTTTTAAATAGATAAGAAAAAATAAGGTTTAGCAACAGATTTTACATTTATATGACATCTTACATAAGGCTTGAATATATATAGCTATATAAGCTTTTTCAAAAAGTAAGTAGAGTCTATACCTATCCAACCACTTACAAAACAAATTCCATAAAACAAGGACTACCCTTCCTTTACAAACCAAACATAATATTTAAAAGAGAACACTATTAGACTTAAAAACTATCTAGAAAATCTCATTTTCTAACAGGTATGTCCAAAATTTAATATTATGAAAATGCAAAACCTAGGCTTATTTTCTTTTCTATTTTAAAGAAAATATTCAGACTTGGAAAACATTGGAAAGCTCCAACGTAATTTAAGCTCCAACATTGGAGATTGAGCCTCACTTCTGTAAATTGACTAACAGTTCTTCAATCCTCTGCAGTCGCTGGCACTGTTAGCTCTCCATATCTTCATCTTCCAGGCACCATAGGTAGCAAGAACTAAGCATAAAGCCCTTTCTTCATCACATACCTTATAGCACATGCCCTTACACATGCTTAGTTTTTAGGTGCAAATCTTTGAGAATATCTTCGAAAAAAAATATTTTCCGTTCTCCAAACTAGATACTATTCACGGAGGAAGCTGAAAATGGAAATGTTCTAGAAACTGAAAAGAAAAGGAAAATTTTCAAGGGCCGTTTGCAAGAAGAGAATAAGAAGTATAGAAGTCGGAAAGGAGAGCTTTCTCAAATATTTTCCTTAGCCTTCATGTTAACTTTGGTGTAAGGCTGCTCGCCCGCGCTTGCTCTAATAGAGACAAACTTGGATTTGAATATTTAAAAATAAAAAGAGAAGCTTCCCCTTGTTAGCCAGAATACAAGTGCGCTCTTTTTTCTTAGTAAAGGCAGACTAATAGTTTGTTTGGCCAAGCTTCTAAAATCAGCTTATTTTGGAAAACACTTTTTTAGAAGTGCTTTTCAACTAAGTATTTTTGATGAAAAACAAATGCATTTTTGAAGCATCAATTAGTATTTGGCCAAGCTTTTCAAAAGTGTTTTAAGTATATTTTCTCAAATGTGCTTTCCAAAAAGGTACTTTTGGAGCTAAACAACTTTTTTTAGCTCCCGAAAAATAGCTTTCGCTTCTCCCAGAAATACTTATTTTCTCCCATAAACTTGGCTAAACATCTCAGTTTGTTAAAATAAGCACTTTTGGCCTCCCAAAAACTTGGCCAAACAAGCTATAAGACAGAAAATCTTTTTAAGAACCTTTTTATCCAAAGAGCCTTCAGGGCTTTGGTCTAGTGGTAAAAGAGAAGCGTGTTGTATTTAAATGCATGGTATTTAAGTGGTGGGGGGTATAGGGTGGGCTCATTATCCACTGAGTTTTGAACCGTGTACCACAGGCCCAGGCGATTTACCGGTTATCAAAATTAAAAAAAAAAAGAAGTTGGATGAACAAAGAGGGTAATAAATTGGATGCTACTTAACGAGAAAAGGAAAGAAAAATCAGATACTTGAACTAGCAAATCAACTGATGTTAAGGGAAATGGTAGGATCCATTACATGAGGGAAGAAGACATTCAAAATAAACATAAAATGTCACAAGGGAGGATTGGAGTATTACATTAAATGAAGGAAATTGAAGACAGAGTCAAAAGCAGAAGAAGTGTAATTGGTATAATCAGAACACCCTTTAAAGACTACATCAATCAGATAGGCAATCCACAATAAACCTCAATGTTTTTTATTTTTGCTGAAACAACTCTAAATTTTTCTACTTATAAAACTGCTTCTTAGACGTTAATGTAGCCCGGAATAACCTCAGTTGTTTCTAACATGTTTACAACTGTTATAGCAATTGCAACTTCAATATCTACATTGAGGAAAAACAATGATGAAGATATAGTCACATAGCTAGAGGCAAAAATAGCTATAAAGTTCCTGACTATCTTCAAGTAATTAGAAAGGAAAAAGAACATCTAACAACGGCAGTAGTTCCAGTAGCAACAGTAACAAATATCAATATATTTTCTCAAAGGAAACGTAAGTAGGAATGCGCCTGGTCCATAAGAGATGACAATTTTTTTCTGCTTTGCATGATTCCCTGGTCCATAAGTGCAATAACAGTTCAATTTTTTTCTGCTTTGCACAATATTCTCAACTCCACTTTCTCAAGCAATATTCTTTACTATCCAAGAGAAAACTTCTATATGATTTGAGTGTATCCTTCACCATCTGTTGCATGTCAATGTCTCCTGCTTTGTACCCTTCAAATGCAGATTTATATCCTTCACGGATAAATCTTTCACGGAGCCACTTTTTATCCTAAACATGGGATTCTCTTGTTTCGACCAAACAAGTGATTTCCCTTTCAAACTCTCGGTTTCTTAATGAAACGCCACAGGTAATGTGATTAAGAAAATCACATTCAGCTGAGGGAATCAACGGATCAAGGATACTTTTGTTCTCACTACCGTTAAGATTGTCCTGAATCAATGACAATCGTGTACTGGTGAACATTACACAAAGGTTCCATTAGGCCTCAATTCAATTTCCTTTGGAACAAAAGTAACAATTCAAGTCAAATCAATTGGGGCATTCCCTTCAAGGTATGTTCAATACCAGCAAACAAGACCATCTTAACAAGAGTATCCAGCTCTCTATGTATGTATTATCTCTCAAATTTCCAGAATGAATATCCCACTAAATCCTTGACTAATAAAATATTAAACAGACACAATACTAAGGGAAAAGAGGGACCTATACCCGTTACGATTCCTCCGTACCTTTGGCTTAATCCTTGTATATGTATAAAAAGAAATTCACCAAAGAAGTACAAACAATAGATTTCAAATTAAATTATCCAAACCCATAATGATCAAATCATGGATTGCAATAAACAATCTTGAAAACACTCACTTTTTACATGACCAAATAAGAAATGAGTAGAAAATAGTTTTCCACAGTACCCAAACCTAGCACAGAATCAGTTCATCAGGATTAGGAAAAACCAATTAGCAAAATGATTAACCAGCTTACCAAAATTGCAATATTGTTATAGTAAAAGGGAAATATGTCAGAATATTACAAGGCAAGGTGTAAAAAGTTGAGTATAACCAACCAACTGATCTACTATTACAGTCTCATGCAAACCCTCACCAAAAAAAAAGTGTGTGAGGGACAGGTAATCGTGTAGCCAACTAACTGAGCTAGTAAGATTCACACTCACGGTTACCAAATTATCAAAAAGTTTGTCAATTCTCTAATTTTAAAATGAAAAAAGAACTGACCATCCCATTCAAAGTTGTTCCAATAGCTGGTGTCACCCCAAGACCAAGCCCCAATTCCAAGCTTAGTTACCTTCAAGTCAGACCCACCAAGCTTCACCTTATCTTCTTCTGAGTTCACAGTAACACTGCTCCCAGGTGCTACACCTCTGATTTTCTGAGACCTCATCTGGCTTAAACAACACAAACAGCCACTGCTGAAATGCAAAGCCATTTTAACAAAAGTGTGAATGAACCTCAATCATTCTTTGTCTACTATATATGTAACAAGTTTGATGACACTGTTTCCGCTAAATGTCACAAGTAACTACAAAATACAAGGTTAATATGACCCCCACGACTCAAAATACAAAACTCATACGTTTTGTACTTATATTTCATTGTTTTAATATTTTACATTGTTCATATGAATTTTGAATTTTGGATTGAATCGGTGGTCACTGCTTGTTAATTAAACTTTTATTTGTAACTCTTAAAAGAAAAAGAAATGGGTTATTCATAAAAAAGTTGGTAATATTTCTATGGTATGTAGTTTTATATTAAAAATTAAATTAAATGACTTATATAAATAAAAATAATGATAGTTACATGACCGTGAAATTTACGCCACAAATGTGGCCCATGAGAAGATTGGTAGGCGGTCCCCGTCTGGTTTTTTCTCATACGGTTATATGCCCAATTGGCTCCCAAATCTTCCCACCACATGAGGTTGCAAATCCAATACTTCCACTCTGTTTATCTCCTAAACTATCACTAAAATTTCAAACGAGACACCTTAATTTAATTAAGATTTTATTTCTCTCAAAGTTATTTTTTTATATTTTCATGCATTTTTTGTGCTGACGTGACACATTCAACCAAGTAAGTTGGTTGTGTTTGTACACACTCACTGCCATGCCAGTAATTAATTTTTAAATTTTTTTTAAAAAAATAATTTTTAAAATCTTTTTATTTTCTTTATCTTTTATTTAAATTAAGTTAATCCACATGATTTTTATTTTTTAAAAAAATCTTTTTTTTACTTTCATTCATTGTCTTTTCTCTTTTATTTTTCTATTGATTTTATTTACTCTTTTTATTTTATTTGTCTTCCCTTTTTGATATGATTTCAAATTTAATTACATTTGCTTGTATTTAAAATTAGTTAATTTCGGATGGATATCAAAATAATTGAAAAAAATTAAATAAAATATAAAAAAATTAAAACGTTAAAATTAAAGAACGCTTTTTGTGGCCTTCTAACTAGCTAGGAGAAGAACGATTTTGTCGTCATGTTTGTTATTTTCTCACTTGAATTATTTGAGGGTAAATAATTGTCATCTTAATAAATTGATCACTCACAAAACGTTAATTTTCAATTTAATAAAGATATACCATCTACTTTTTTAAAAAAAAGGCATACGGTAAATAATAATAAATTAAATAAACCATCTACGTTTACATATAAAAATTACAAGTAGTTTTAATATAGAGTTAATATCTTAAAAAATTGCTCGAACTTTGAGAATTTATCTAACAATCAGATTAAACTTTATTTTGTATCAATAAAATCAATCAACTAAATTAATTATCAAAAAATATTTGACATGATATATTATGTAAACTAGATAAGAATTGCACGGGCCCAAAATATTGTAACTATCATTCTTTAATCGTGCCCTGGAGAAATTATTTGAAAAATTGAGGATCCAACTTGAATGTTCAAAGAAGTTGGAAGTAGCCAATGGGCAACAAATAAGAATGATAGTAAACCACTAATTCCTACACTACTAATCTTTACCCAAGTACAAGTATAAAATATTTGTGGTTCATTATTCTCAAATTCGACGAAGCACTAATCACCTGATCACCCATAAACACCATCCTTTGTGTTGCTACTCACTGCAAATATCATGACAAAACTTACTTCTCAGTATCATTTATTCTTTTAGCAAAATAAATGTATTGTCATTTAATTATCGAGTTGCACAGTTGAAAATATATGAACGTAACAATAATAAATATATTAGGAACTATAAATTATACAAAATAATTACCACAACAATAATAATCTTAATTATATATATCTAGAACAAACAAAAATTTTATTATGAACGTAACAATATTAAATATATTAACAATATATCCTGAATGATTAGCCGGAAATACAAGTAGTAACTTGGAAACAAAGAGAGCCCAAATTTTCTGCTGAGCATCACTTCATTCTATCATTATATCTAAGATAAATGTATTTGTGATAAAAACAACATTCCCTAACAAGCATTTATAAATGGACAAGTAACGAACAAAGAATTCTCAAGATTATCACTCTGAGTAACAATTGAGAGTACAAAAAGCTTGAATCAAATGACTATCTTTTTCAGAGAGGTATTTTTTGCTAAATAATTGACAGTAGGCATTGGCCTATAGCTGAAGATAGCTTTCATCACATAAAGATAGTTGGTTCATAAGTTTAAAATATCATCTGAATGTGCTCGTGGATCCACCTCAACACCACTTTCAAGGTGGCATTGATGTGTGCCTTATTTCTTGAGATATTGTATATGGACTGAAAAATTAACCAAGAAGAAAAAAATATTTTAATAAAAAAATAAGCAGAACATAAACCTTTGTATCTAGTATACCTTACATTGAATAATTTTTTGTGTTAAGGAATATCGAAGGTAAATTCATTTAGAAGTGTATATATATATATATATATATGATCTTATTGTTATGACATAAAGCGGACGTCGAATGAAGAAATACACAGAACTGAACAAATAATACAATATGCACATATATTTATAGGGAGGGAAGAAAAAAGATAAAGTTGTTGCACATGTAGCTATTGAAAGCGGAAAGAAATAAGATAGTAAATTAATTCACAAACAGAAAGATCATAGCTCCGATACAAAAAAAAAAAGAAGAGAAAGAGAAAAGGAAATGAAACTTTGAACACGTTGATAATAGCAAAATATGTCTAGAGAACTTCAATTTACAAGTTGTCTTGAAAGTTTCAGAAAATGATAAATTCAATGACTATAAGAAAAGAGAAGTACTTACAAGATAAGCTAGGGATGATTCCAGGAGATAATAACTTCAATAATTGAGAAGTAAGAAAAACTATCAAAAGAAAGTCATGGCACTCATAAGGTAAAATAGAGAAGCATTTTACTCACTGAAGTATTCAACTAAGTTGAAATTAGAAGTAATACACATGCTAAATGTTATCTACTTTTATTAATTTCAAATGAAGGAAAAAGAAGTATACAAACATTACTCTAACTCGATCATTGTAATAAGAAGCAGACACCTATAGCCACCAAAAGAACAGGAAGACCTATTAATGTGCTGACTTAAGTCATAGGGACCCTCTATTTATGTCGTATTATTCTAAATGTTTGAAACTTTTGAGCTAATTGTATTCAACTCTGTCAGTTGTGATTCATGTAATTGAGAAATTCCACAATGGAGTTGTACATCAAAATTAGCATAGAATTGATCCATCTTTAACTGTTTAATTATGATAAACAAAAGGAAATGAGAACATATATAAACCCTTAAAAAAAACAAAAAATGATAGGGTTATACCTCAATATTTCCATTTATCTATTTGAAAGCTTCAGGAGTGCTCCATCCTGCATGAACCAGTCTAAGTGTTTCGTTGATTCGGCAAACAATAACGCACAATTTTATCCCAAATAGTGAAACACAGAGTTGTTTTCAAAGTCAATTTCCTTCTTAATTCATTAAATCATCTCTGTTGAAAGCACAATCCGTCATCAACTCCAGAACACTGAATCAAATTTCGAAGAGACTATATTTTATTTTCTTAGTGAGAAGTAGTTCAATATAATTGTATCAATGTCCTTCAGATAAAGAGTGGAAAGTGTTAGAACCGAAATAATTAAGTGTTATGCGAAAACTAACAAAGCAAACTTCGAATGATCATGAGTAAAAAGACAAGCGAGAAATATATCCAAAAGAGACACAAACATTTAACGTGGTTCGGTCAACCCACCTACATTCACAAGAGGAGATAAGCAATCCACTATAAATATGAGAGTACAAAATATCGAGAGAAATAACCTCACACAAGTGATAACGTATCACTTGTGTCTCACAGTTTCCCTCCCCACACAAAACTCTCAAAACCCCTTAGGACTATATTGTGAATGCTACTATGTTAGAAGGAATGAACCTCTGTTTATAGAGTCATAAATCTTTTACTACAAGAAAAAGGAGTAGCCAAATATGGAAATTTTAGGGGGAAAAAAACCCAATTATACTAGGAAAGTCGGGGAAAAAAACGAATAGAAATAACTGATTAAAATAAATTTACAAGTAACCATAAAAATTTGGTACATACGTCATTGATCTACTTGCCTCTGTCTTCAACTAAAGGCAAGAATATACTAATTATTGGGATACGATTGTGCAAAAGCAGAAAAATAAAAAAAAAGATAGATGTGAAATTCCTAACAAGAGGATACAAATGATAAGGAAATGTTAGAGAGAGGTTTAATACTAATGGTAGGCGATTACAGCAAAATTATTAGCAATGATAGACGATTGAACAAAGTAACAATGAAAAACATTTAATTGCAGCATTGAGTTGTAGAGAATTTCTAAATAAAGAATATCAGGAAGGACACTTGCGTTATCCGAGCAATAAAAATTCAGTCCGAGAGTAAGATGACTTTTTTTTTCCAGCTTGTCTAGCTAGGCAAAATCCAAATTATATTAAAGAAGACTACTTCCTAGTGGTTTAGTAAGGGCTTAAGGAAAAAGGCGTAACTGCTCTTGTCGGAAGGGCGGGGCTATTATACTATATGGTAAAGATCTCCCACACCTGGACCAGGATAAAAATGATGATTTTTCTCTTTTCACAGTTAGACTATATAGAACTAGAACAATAGACTGATTAGCTGTGGTCATGTCAGAGCCCTCTATTGTCTGTCAGGAGATTGATTGGACTTTATGTCGTACCTTATTTTGACGCAAATATTATTTTTAAATCTAAAAGATGTTTTAACTCAGCATTATTAAATTTTGATTGGAAAGGAGAAATATACAGGTTTCGTGCAATGTCTTCAGTAAATTGAGGTGCACATAGACTAATGAGGATAACTAAACTTTGGGGGAGGGGGGGGCATTTCTTTGTGAGTTTAGAACTTTCTAGTTACTGTGACTGGCATATAAAGTGACAAAAATTATACCATAAAAATAAAACTACAACTATTTAGACGTGTTTCAACGTCTTATCCATGTAAAAATAAGTATTCTCTTCTTTGTATGTTGTGTCCCACATCATATCAAAACTGCTCAGAAGAATTGCAGACTAATCCGATAAAAGATATCCCAGATCATATGCACTTATTATCCAGGTCAAAATTTCTATGTTTCAATTATTAATATCTCTTCTTTTTTTTTTCCTTTTAAAGTTTTTTTATAAAGCTAATAAAAATGTGATCTGAATATGGACTGCGAGTTGAACAAGCAAACGCAAGTAGACTGCGAGTAACGAATGCACCTTCGTTGCATTAATTTCTCATAGTCACCTTTTTCTCCCCAATTTGCCAATGAAGTTAATAGTGAACCTCTCTTACGCCTTTGAAATTTTGAGGCTTGACTCATCTCTAATCGGCTATCAGTTCTATCAATTGCATATTTACCAAAAGAAAAAACAGACACACACAAAGTCATACAAAATCTCACTAAAAGTGTTCAAGTGAAGTGATCCTTATAGCTAATGAGACATGCATACGCATCAGTCAATAAAAAACAAGAGAATGCAATTAAAAAAATAAATGACTGGACTAAGACTATAACAACTACTTAAATGTAGAGGTTTTGTAAAAACTTACAATAGTCAAATAAGACTTTTTTCTTTTTAGTTATTTTTAAAACTTACTGGAAAAAGTGACTTTAAATATTAAATAAAAGTAAATAACAACCGGGCCAAATGATATAAGATTAGTTGCATTTCTACTACTTCTTGTGGCTTGTATACTTTCAAATGTTTGATCATTTTTATGATTTCTCCTCAGGCATTTTAACAGTTTTATCTAGCCACAATTACACTACTACAATTTACACACAACAAATTCCTTGAAACTCTGCCACCTATTCTTCTACATTGTTATTTGCTTCTTCCTTGAATTTTTATTGGGATCACTAAGAGAATTTTTTTTATCTTAGAAATTGTTCCTTCCGTGAAATTTTACTTGTTCACAACAGACTTTGCACACCTCTTAAACAATAATAAATAAAACACATATTTATCATGATATTTGGGATGAGTAATTAATACTGAGTTTAAAAATAGAAAAAAATTGTCTCTTGATATGCTAAAGTGACAAGTACAAGTGTACAATTACTTTTAGTATAATGGACAAATAAAAATAAATGGAGTCCAAAATTGTTTTGCAGATTTGATTGAATATTAATAATATCATCGTCGTATGCTCCACTTTTGTTGCCCTGGTTTATATTCCGGAGTACTCCTATAGCCGATTTGTCACCCAACCTACTTAAACAATGGTTAGTGAAAATATCTCGAATAACTAAATCTCCTTGGTTACCACTTTACGATGTAATTTTATCCTCTAGTAACAAGTTTTTCAAATTTTGTTTACGACAATTTTGTACTATATAGACACCATTAAAGTGGAATCTCATCAGCCTAAAAGTCATCAATTGTCAAGAAATAATGGGACAGATCAAAGCCGGAGGAGAGTAAGAATTTTGCAAAGAAAATGGAAGAGTTAGATAATATAATAACAACATTAATCATGAATTTCGTAAAATAATGAAAACTCTGAAGATATTTGGAATAAATTTGGGCAAAACTGAAAGAGAAGCACACCTGAAATATGAACAATAACGCCCCATAGAGTTAAGAAGATGAAGAGACACAAAATCAGAAATCCTAAAGAGCAAAACTTGAAAGATATCAAATCTTACATCGATTCTTGGATGGGAGAAGAGATGGTCTTCCAAAATCTAACGGAAAGAGTAGAGAAGAAACAAGGTTGCATTAAATCTACATCCAAAATTACTATTTTACCCCTGCATAAGTAAGCTAAAGGACAGTTCTATCCTTGCTCGTCCTGCTCTTCACATTTCTATATAGTAGTAATATTAACCTGGATGGATGGAATACCTATAATTATGGGCTTCTTTCATGATTCTCTCCCGAATGCCATCAACACTTGGAACACATAATCTTTCTTGATATCTCAACACTCCATCTCCCCCTTTGGTAAAATCCATTATCTTCTGCTGGTGAACCTCATCCTTCAGTTGAAGAAGAATGGGATCCTGATCTTGCTTTTCTTTCACCTCTGCAACTAGAGATGATTCAGCTTCATTTCGGACTATTGTACCACCCTCACTAGAGTCAATAAGTTGAACTCCCAAACGTGCAAGTCTATGCACTTCCTTTGCCAACTCTTTCTTTTCCTCTTCCACATGGGCCGTACTCCCTATGGATAACCTGCCAAGAGCATCGACAACTACGTTTGCTTTACCTGGGTGTTAGAGAATGCTTATGTCATAATCCTTGAGCAACTCTAGCCATCTCCTCTGCCTCAAGTTCAACTTCTTCTGGCTGAATACATACTGCAAGCTCTTATGATCTGTGAATGCATCCACATGTACACCATAAAGATAGTGACGCCAGATCTTAAGAGCAAATACCACAGCTGCCAACTCAAGGTCATGAGTGGGGTAGTTCCTCTTATGAGTCTTAAGTTGCCTGGAGGCATAGGCAATGACCTTACCTTTCTGCATCAACACACATCCCAACCCAATGCTAGAAGCATCACAATAGATTACAAAACCATCCGTTCCCTCAGGTAGGGACAGTATTGGAGCAATAGTCAATCTAGCTTTCAACTCCTAAAAGCTTTTCTCACAAGCATCAGACCATTGAAACTTAGCCTTTTTCTGAGTCAGTTTAGTCAATGGTGAGGATATGGAAGAAAATCCCTCAACAAACCTCCTATAGTAACCAGCCAAACCTAAAAAACTCCTTATCTCGGTTGGAGAGGTGGGTCTGGGCCAGTTCTTAACTGCCTCAATCTTTTGAGTATTAACTTGAATTCCATCACCAGATATAATATGGCCTAGGAAAGCTACAGACTCAAGCCAAAACTCACACTTCAAAAACTTAGCATACAACTCCCTCTCCTTAAGAGTTTGAAAGACAATCCTAAGGTGATTAGCATGCTCACTCTTGCTTTTAAAGTAGACCAAAATATCATCGATGAAGACAATCACAAACGTATCCAGGTGTGGCTTGAATACACAGTTCATGAGGTCCATAAAACCTGCAGGAGCATTTGTCAATCCAAAGGACATAACAAGAAACTCAAAATGACCATAGCAGGTTCGGAAAACCGTCTTTGGGATGTCACATTCTCTCACTTTCAACTGATGATATCCTGATCTGAGGTCTATCTTAGAGAATCATGTGTCACCCTGAAGTTGGTCAAATAAATCATCTATTCTAGGGAGAGGATACTTGTTTTTTATGGTGACCTTGTTCAGTTGTCGGTAATTAATACACATTCTAAGGGACCCATCTTTCTTTCACACGAATAGGACAAGAGCGTCCTAAGGTGAGACACTTGGCCTAATAAATCCCTTATCTAGTACGTCTTTCAGCTATTCTTTCAACTCTATCAACTCAGCAGGAGCCATCCTATAAGGAGGAATGGAGATAGGTTGTATATCAGGAAGGACATCAATACCAAAGTCTATCTCTCTATCAGGAGGTATTCCGGGGAGATCCTCAGGAAAGACTTTAGGAAACTCATTTACAATGAGAACTGACTCAAGAGATGGAGCCTGATCATTAATATTTTTGACTCGGACTATATGATATATGCATCCCTTAGAGATTAACTTTCTGGCCTTTAGGTAGAAAATAAATTTACCCTTAGGTACTACAGAACTCCCCTTCCACTCTAAGATAGGCTCATTTGGAAATTGAAACTTGACAATTTGGGTCCTACAATCAACTGAGGCATAACAAGCATAAAGCCAGTCCATGCCAAGAATTACATCAAAATCAACCATGTCAAACTCAACTAAGTCAGCCATGGTATCCATGTGATATATTGACATAGTACAATCTCTATAGACCCTCTTAGCTAAGATAGACTCACCAACAAGAGTAGACATACTGAAAGGCTCAAGAAGACACTCAGGAAGGATCTCAAATTTACTAGCTAAGTAAGGAGTCACAAAAGATAATGTAGCACTGGGATAAAGTAATGCATACACATTAAAAGAAAGGACTCGGAGCATACCAGTAACAACATCAGGTGCATTCTCTTGGTCTTGGCAACTATCCATAGCATACAGATGGTTTTTCCCCCACCTACACTTGAAGCTGCACTTCTCTGATTACCTCTATTCTGTGAAGCTACAGAAGAAAATTGAGCTCTATTACTTCTATTTCCCTGTCTCTTTGAAGGACACTCATTCTGGAAGTGACCTGTCTTTCCACATTCATAGCAAACATTGGTGGTCATACGATACTCTCCCAAATGGAGCCTCCCACATCTAGCACATGGTGGTTTCCCTCTAGAATCTTGAGCCACACTTAATTGGGACTGAAAACCCTGAGCTTGGAAGTTTTGGTGACTCAACAACCTCTAATCTTACCTGGTATTAGGTGTAAAAGCATTTGTAGAGAAAGGTACATAATTAGAAGACCTCTTCTGAAAGAAGGACTTGTTACCCTTCCCTTGCTTCTGCTCATTCTCATGCCCAGCAGACTTAGACTTCTTGCTTAGGTGTTCTTCTCGGTCCCTTTTCTTATCCTCCTCAACCTGCTGAGCATACACAATCAATCTAGAATAATCCATGTCAGAAATCATTAGCATT
The DNA here is from genome assembly GCF_947179165.1 of Solanum dulcamara. Lineage (NCBI taxonomy): Eukaryota > Viridiplantae > Streptophyta > Magnoliopsida > Solanales > Solanaceae > Solanum > Solanum dulcamara. The sequence goes on from NC_077242.1 coordinate 15,097,779, forward strand.
GCCTTACATTCTTTCTTTACATGTTTGCCCAGGCTAGAGACAAACTTCCTCATCTTGGCCCTTATATGAGGAATCATTTCTGGGGCATATTTTGACAACTGAATAAACTTCAAACTTTACTCTTTTACAGTCATACTCTCCTGCTTGAGGTTCACAAATTCCTCAATTTTTTTTCACGTAGCTCTTGGGGAAATAAGTTATCAAGGAATGCTCTTTCAAACTCATCCCAAAGAGCAGGCTCTGCATCCTTACCTCTACTTTCTTTCCACTGATTATACCAGATATTTGCCATATCCTTGAGCTGATAGGACACCAACTCAACCCCCTCGATCTCTGTAGCATGCATCGCTTATAGTATCTTCCACATCTCATCAATAAAATTTTGGGGGTCTTTATCAACCTTGGAACCCGTGAAGACCAACGGATTCATTCTCAGAAAATCTCTAATCCTCGTAGTAGCAAACGACTCTTGATAACTAGAGCTAGGAAATGGTGAACTTTGGCAACTATTTCGGGCAGCCACCAATTGGGTGAGCATAGCAATCGCTCCTCGAAAATCTTCCTCAGAAGTAGGAGTGGTCTAAATAGTAGGTACTTGGGGTACCTTAGTAGACCTTGCAGGTTGGCCCCTAGTTCTCCGTGGAGGCATCACTCACTGGAGAACTTCAGTGCTGGCAGCGTTTGTCTAACTAGCTGAATGTTTAGGAGGCATATCTGAAATGTGTAAACACACGAATTAGAAAAAAAGTTGTTATAGAGTTAAAATCTATCGCACGAACTCAGATATAAAAGAAGTGAGATAATTCCTAATGTCTTATAGCCTCCTGATTATAAGTGTGGTGCACAACACACCCATAAGCAAGACTCTACTAGACACGGCTTCATAGACACCCTAAGACTCTTAAACCTGGCTCTGATACCAAGTTTATCACGTTCTGAGAGAGTACCCTAGGCGTGACCGGCACTCAGAAACCATCTCTGGCTTCCGAGAGAACTACTTGGTCTCATTACTCATTTGTTCATCAGTGAAAGACTTAAGAATACTAATGTGGGCTTTTCATCATCAACATCAAAGGAAAATAGATAATTCTTAGAAGAAATAGTTTCTAAGGAGAACTACTCTGATTACATCATTAAACTCTGTCTATGAAGCCTCTAATACTCTTAGATGGTGCCAATGACATGCCCATGGCTACCTTAAAAGAAACATAATACTCAAAAATAATAAAAGGATAAAGAGTTCCTTCGAATACAAGAAGGACTCACCAAATAGCTAAAAAATAATAATCTTCAATGATACGCCTGTTAAGGATATCTAACACCTGTATCTGCATCATAAAATAATGCAGGTCGAATGACGTTAGTACATGAAATGTACGAGTATGTAAAATGGCAGGAAGTTAAGGACATATATCAAGAAATTCCTCTCAGGAAAACTCAGCTCAGAACTCAACATTAATATGTAATGCAAAAATAATAATAAGAAATGCTTACTCAGTTGGGATTTTCTCTAACCGACAACCATCACTTATGAGCTAGCGATGATACAATGAAGCGATGTCGTTGCCATATCCATCCTATACCTTGCCAGGATAAAGGATATTACCATCTTGGATCCACTCATCAAAGTCCTCTTTTTGGGACTTAAGAGGCATAGCCTCCATCCTACGCTGGCTACGTAGTTCTAGGGTTTGAGTCATTTAAACTCTTACCTAACTCGGTGCTCAATACTACTCCCAAAGTATGTGCTCATATTAATCTCATCATCTAGTCTCATTGGACTTTAATTTAAATCATCAAACTCATCTCATTACCTTTTCATCAATCATTATACTTTAAAAACATCATTTACATCTCATCAAAATATCTTGCTCAAAACATCATTTACTCAAATTCATTTAAACTCAACTCTTTTGCTCTTTCAAAACTCAATAAAATACATATATAGTATTGTTGTAAAAATAAACTAAATTTTGTACAATAAGGCGAAGAGAAAGAAAGGAGAAACAGAGGATTGCCGTGTATCTATTTCACTTTGTTCTCTCTTTTTTTCTATCTATGTTTTTCTGCAAACATTACACAAAGAATAGGCTATATTTATAGCCATGAAATATAGTAAAAACTTAGTGGGCAACTTTCCCACTTTCAGTGGGCCCCACTTGGGAAAAAGACACACACTAAGACATCCATTATCCACCATAATTTAACACTCCCCCTTGGATGTCTAAAAAAAAATTCTAGTAAAAAAAATAAATAAATATATAGAGAGTTATTCTGAACATCCATAGACGATGTGCCTCGTTAAAACCTTACTAGAAAAAACCAAGTGGGAAAAAGCCTAGTGAAGGAAAAAGAGTACACACATCTGGTAATACACCTTGATTGCCGCCTCATTAAAAACCTTACCAGGAAAATTTAGTGGAACAAAACCTTGGTTAAGGAAAAAAGAGTGCAGCGCATATTTTACTCCCCCTGATAAAAACTTTATTTGATGTTTTGGAGATGACGCATTCCAATCTTATATCTCAGCTTCTCAAAAGTTGATATTGGTAATGCCTTTGTGAATAAATCTGCAAAATTATCATTTGAACGAACTTGTTGTACATCAATATCACCATTCTTCTGAAGATCATGTGTGAAGAATAATTTTGGTGAAATATGTTTCGTTCTGTCTCCTTTTATGAAGCCACCTTTTAATTGAGCTATGCACGCGACATTGTCTTCGGATACAACTGTGGGTACTTTAACATTATTTTTCAGGCCGCATCTTTCTTTGATGAACTGTATCATCGATCTTAACCACACACATTCTCTACTTGCTTCATAAATTGCTATTATTTCAGCGTGATTCGAAGAAGTAGCAACAATAGACTGCTTTGTTGATCGCCATGATATAGCAGTTCCTCCGTGTGTAAACAGATAGCCTATCTAAGATCGAGCTTTATGTGGGTGTGATAAATAACCTGCATCTGCATAACTAATAAGGTCTGCACAACCTTTATTAGTATAAAATAAACCCATATCAATAGTACCCTTCAGGTATCGCAAAATATGTTTGATACCATTCCAATGTCTTCGCATTGGGGATAAACTATATCTTGCTAGCAAATTAACAGAAAATGTTATATCAGGCCTAGTTGCGTTAGCAAGATACATAAGTGCACCAATAGCACTGAGATATGGTACTTCAGGACCAAGAATTTTTTTATCCTCTTCTGGAGGTCGAAATTGATCCTTTTCCACTTCAAGTGATCGAACAACTATTGGAGTACTTAATGGATGTGCTTTGTCCATATAAAATCGTTTTAAGATTTTTTCAGTGTAGGCAGATTGATGGACAAAGACCCTATCTGCTAAATGTTCAATTTGCAGACCTAAACAAAGTTTTATCTTTCCAAGGTCTTTCATTTTAAATTCTTTTTTTTAGATATTCATTGCCTTTTGGACCTCTTCAGGAGTTCCAATGAGATTTATGTCATCAACATAAACAGCGGGTATAAACTCTGATTCCGTTTTTTTTAAAATAAAAACACATAAACAAATAACATCATTAATATAGCCTTCATTTATTAAGTACTCACTTAGGCGATTATACCACATGCGCTCTGATTGTTTCAGACCATATAATGATTTTTGCAGTTTTATTGAGTATATTTCTTAAGACTTTTTACATGCTTCAGGCAATTTTAATCCTTCTGGGATTTTCATATAAATTTCATTATCAAGTGAACCATAAAAGTAAGCTGTAACTACATCCATTAGATGTATTTCAAGATTTTTATGTACAGCTAAACTGAGGAGGTATCGAAATGTTATTCCATCCATAACGGGTGAATATGTTTCTTCATAGTTGACTCCGGGTCTTTGAGAGAATCCTTGTGCAACAAGGCGTGTCTTGTATCTTATAATTTTATTTCTCTCATTTCGTTTTTACACAAAAACCCATTTATAGCCAACTGATTTTACACATTCAGGGGTTTGGACTACTGGTCCAAAAACCTCACGTTTAGCAAGCGAGTCTAATTCTGATTGAATTGCTTTTTTCCATTTTGGCCAATCACATCTACGTCGACATTCTGCGATGGATTTAGGCTCAAGACTTTCACTATCTTGCATGAGGTTAATTGCAATATTATATGTAAAAATATTATCCACCGTAATTTTCGATCAATCTAGATTTATCTCATCCCCAGTAGAACTTATTAAAAGTTCTTCATTCACTTGATTCTCAGGTTCACTGATTTCTTCAGGAATATCAGGAGTACTCAAATCTTGACCTTTTGCAGAAGGTTCTTGTGTAGTATCATTTTGATTATTTCTTATACTTCTCTTTCTAGGATTTTTATCCTTTGGTCCTAATGGTCTACCACACTTCAGGCATGTTTGGGATTCAGAAGCTATGATACTAGTAGATGGTCCTTTTGGGACATCAATCCAGATAGGCACATTCACTGTAGGGATATGTGACTTAGTTATCCGTTTTAAATCAGTAAATGTATCAGGCATTTGATTTGCTATTTTCTGTAAGTGGATGATCTTCTAGACCTCTTGTTCACATGTGCGGGTACGTGGATCAAAATAAGATAGTGATGAAACTTTCCACACAATTTCTTTTTGGGGTTCCTTTTTCTCTCCCCCTAATGGTGGGAAAGTTGTTTTATCAAATCGACAATCTGTAAATCGAGCAGTGAATAAGTCTCCAGTCAACAGTTCAAGGTATCAAATTATAGAGGGTGAGTCAAATCCAACATATATGCCCAACCTTTATTGAGGGCCTATTTTTGTACGTTATAGTGGTGCTACAGGCATGTATACTGCACAACTAAAAATTCTTAAATGGGATATATTTGGTTCATGACCAAATACTATTTGTGACGGAGAGTATTTATTATAATGTGTCGGTCTGAGACGTACAAGTACTGCTGCATGTAAGATAGCATGACCCCAAACAGTAATTGGCAATTTTATTTTCATTAGTAGAGGTCTTGCTATCAATTGTAGGCGTTTTATAAATGACTCTGCAAGGCCATTTTGAGTATGAACATGAGCAACAGGATGTTCAATTTTTATCCCAATTGATAAGCAATAATCATTAAATGCTTGGGATGTAAATTCTCCAACATTATCAAGGCGAATAAACTTAATTGGATAATCTGGGAATTGCACCCTTAATCTTATTATTTGTGCCAACAATTTTGCAAACGTCAGGTTGCGGGATGATAAGAGGCACACATGAGACCATCTAGATGATGCATCTATTAGGACCATAAAATATCTAAATAATCCACTAGGTGGATGAATAGGTCTACATATATCTCCATGTATACGCTCTAAAAAGCCAGGAGATTTGATGCCAACCTTCAGGGTCGATGGTTTGGCAATTAATTTTCCTTGATAACAAGCAGCACATGAAAATTCATCATTTGTAAGAATTTTCTGGTTCTTTAACGGATGTCCAGTTAAATTTTCAAGAATTCATCTCATCATTATTGATCTAGGATGACCTATTTGATCATGCAATAGCACAAATATATTTGGATCAGTAAACTTCTGGTTTACCATATGTGCTTTAATTGCACTAATTTTTGCATAATATAAGCCAGACGACAAAGTTAGTAATTTTTTTAAAACATATTTCTGGCCTGAGACACTCTTGGTTATACCAAGATATTCAATATTCATTTTATTTAGTGTCTCAACATGATATCCATTTCTGCGGATATCTTTGAAACTTAACAAGTTTCTAGGGGATTTAGAAGAAAATAGTGCATCTTCTATAATAATTTTTGTCCCCTTAGGCAGAATTATAGTAGCTCTTCCAAAGCCTTCTATCATTTTTGAATTACCAGAAATTGTAGTAACATTTGCTTTTCTTCTTAGCAAGTTAGAAAAATATTTCTCGTCTTTAAATATAACATGGGTTGTTCCACTATCAATTACATAAATATCCTCGTGATTGGTCATTGATCAAAATAAAATTTGAGGCATTTTCATATTTTCTTCAATAAGAAATAAAATAAGTATTTACAGATAAAAAGAAAAATATTTACATATTATTAGTTCTATCAATATTCATATTATCGTTTGAAAAATTAAAGAAATCAGCTACATCTAAATACATGGGCTCAATATTATCTTCAGAGATAAAATTTATCTCTGGATTATTTTCTGCCCTTTTTAATGATGCCTGATATAGCTGAACCAGACGTTTTGACGATCGGCAAGTCCGACCAGTGCCCCATACCTCCACATCTATGACATACACTTTCTGAATTTTTCTTAGGTAAAGCTTCTGGCTTTTTACCCTGCATTTTATATTGCTGATCATTTCTCGGTGCCAGCCGAGTATCATGATTATAATTTCTTTTTCTCCCATGACCATAACCACGACTGGGGCCATGACCTCTTTCTCGTTGGTTATAATTTGTCTGATTCACTTCAGGGAGTGGCAAAGAACCAACTGGCCGACTATCATGATTTTTCATTAATAATTCATTATGTCTTTCAACAATAAGAAGGTGAGAAAGTAATTCAGAATATTTTTTAAATTCTTTTTCGCGATATTGCTGCTGTAGGAGTATATTCACGAGTGGAAATGTAGAGTATATCTTTTTAAGTTTATCTTGCTCAGTGATTTCTTCTCCGCATAAATTTAACTGAGCTATAATTCTAAACAGAGCAGAATTATATTCAGTTATATTTTTGAAATCCATTAATCTCAGATTTAGCCAATCATGACGAGCTTGTGGAAGCATGACCAATTTCAGGTGGTCATATCTTTCTTTTAAATTTTTCTACAATTTAAGGTGGTCCTTTAATGTAAGATATTGTAATTTTAGCCCCTCATCAAGATGGTGACGGAGAAATATCATGGATTTAGCACGGTCTTGATTGGATGCCGTCAGACCCATTGATTCTAAATAAATTTTGGTATCAAGTGTCCATGATGAGTAGCCTTTTTCAGAGATATCAAGGGCAACAAATTCAAGTTTGGAAATATTTGCCATTTTATGAAAATAAATTTAAATAAATTTTTTACCACTTTTGTTACCTTAAAGAAATAGTCGGAGCTTCGTGCTGATAACGTATTGTAAAAATAAACTAAATTTCATACAATAAGGCGGAGAAAAAAAAAGGAGAAACAGAGGATTGCCGTGTATCTATTTCACTTTGTTCTCTTGTCTTTTCTATCTATGTTTTTCTGCAAACATTACACAAAGAATAGGCTATATTTATAGCCATGAAATGTAGTAAAAACCAAGTGGACAACTTGCCCGCTTTTAATGAGCCCCAATTGGGAAAAAGACACACACTAAGACATCCATTATTCACCATAATTTAACAAAAATTAATTTGAAATGATATTTTTTTATATTATGTAAATATATATGAACCCACAAATAAATAAAATTCGTAATCTAACTTATTTAAATAAATTTACTAGTATAAAACTATAAATATAAAATATAAAATCAAGAAAATAAAAAAAATATTAAAAGTATTTGAGAGGTACTTTTGTCTTTACATATTTAATCACATGGTATTAAATCTTATGTATTACTAATACCAACAAATGAAAGGTATTAGTTATACACCATATAATACCTTGTAGGGTGTAATAACTAATACATGTATTAGTTATACACAGGCCCAAAATTTTTACCAAACATAGTATTAAATACTACCATACATAATACATGGACGATTTTTTAATACACCCTACCAAACGACCCCTAAGTGAGTTTATTTTTTTATTTTACAAGAACTTAATGGTCTGGATAGGTATGAATGATTAATATTTATAACAACATTTTAATATCATTAAAATGTCTATTTAAGAAGTATTTGTACAAAGATGACAGACCATCGCTAGTCCATATACTTTCACCCACCACCACAAATAATATTTCAACCACAATTACCATTACTTTCATTCACCATCACCCACCCATCCACAACCACCATTCTCATTCCAACCATAATTAGTACCGTTAATCACCAAAATCAATCGTCATCATCGTAGTCATTCCTTGTAATCATCAGTACCACCAATCATTATTATATTGGCTAATTACTATCGATAATTATCACCATTAGTCAATATTATATATCGATTATTAGCTATCAGTGTCATTTCACTAGTAATTATGATGCGACCCAAGTCGCCTCTAATCTATTTACAAGGAACCAGGTGCGAAAGCTACAATTCTTCAAAGCATATTTGAGAAGATGGCCGTGTTGGACGTTTTTTAACATATCTTGAGACCGTACAAAGTGTTCCACAACATGATGGTTGGATTAGAGGTGGAAGAGAAGACAAGTTGTTCACTGCCTAGGAATGACAACCGTCAACTTGGCCGTCAAAGGGGTGATGGCCCATCAACATGGGCGTCACTTGGGAGGATGCTGGCAGCATACTGCCTAGGGGAAACGGAGGCAGTGACGCCTTGTCAAGGGGGTGACATCCCGCCATTTTGGGCGTCACTTGAGCATCGTCCATATTTGGCTATTTTTGTAATGTGTTTCGGGTCACTTTTGGGCCATCTTTGTAATAACTAGCTAAACACTATAAATAACTAGCCTTGTTTTCATTCTTAGGTAGACTATTTTGAATAGTGGTATGATGAAACTCTTGAAAGAGTGTTGTGAGCTTGATACAAGCTTGGGTTGAACTTTACTTAGAAATGTGGGTTGCGAGGTGAATTCAATTCACTCGAGGTCTTCATAAGAGTTAGGTGCTTCTTAGGATTAATACAATTGAAGTTTTAAGGTTTAATATACTCTTTAGTTGATTTCATCTTCCTATTTTGTGTCCATCTATCTATCTATCTATCTATCTATCTATCTATCTATCTATCTATCTATTTATCTATCTATCTATCTATCTATCTATCTTTATTTTCTTATCTTTCGATTTTATATTTTGTTCGTGCCTTCCTAAGATGGTTCACATTATTTAGTATCAGAGACGTGTTTAGATTCGTTCCTACGAATCTAGTCTTGGATTTGTTACTACAAAAAATATGTCAATTCTATTTTTGAAGAAATCCCCAAAAATATTTTGTGTTTTTGAGTCTTGTTTGATGTTTCTAATGCTAGAATCTCTTTCTCTAGTGTTGATATAGTCTAGGTTACAGATTTCACCAAGTTTGAGAGAAGGTTTTTGAGTTTCCACCATTGTTGCATAAAGAAAACTTGAAGAATTTGAAGATTTCGAAATGGGTCTTTGATTCGGTGTTTATTGGATTCCGATTTGTAGTGAGCTTTGTTCTTTACGATGAAATGAAGCTACAATTGAAATATGGACTTCATCGAGCTGATTTGAAGAAGTTATATATTTGAATTTTTCAAGGTGTTCTTGAGGTTCTTCATAAAGTTCAAGTGAATAAAAAGCAAGAAAAATGTATATTTGATCTAAAACCCTTGAAACAAATTTAAGTAAAGGTGTTTTTGACTCCAAAAAGGGTAAATTCTACGAGAAGTGGCCTAAGAAAATCAAATTTTTAGTAAATTTTGTGGAGTCCAAAAGGGAGAGTAGTAATGACGAGAGTGACGGACTATCACTTGCTTGACGTCCCGTCGGGGGCACCGTCACCCTTAAGCAGTAGCTCACTTTTTCAGAACCTTTTTTGATGATACGTGTGATGACCCATCACACATCTGATAGACCGTTAGATCATCCATTACTAATGATCTTCGTCCGACAAGTGAGGTATCATTTGGTAATCTCTTATCTAATTCCTACTTTCAATTTCCTGATTCTTAAATTCTCTTTTCTTGATTCCTAGAACTAATTCACAACTAGTAACGATTTTTACCTACTTGTCAATTAGCTTTTGAGTTTGTTTCTTTCTAAGTGTTATTTCTTTGTGAGCTTTTCTCATTTTATTTTATAGTTATTTCTTTGGTTCAAGTCCTTTAGTTTTCAATTGAGTCGTTCGTCTTTTCTAGAAACAAAGATCTACTCCAGCCAAGAGTAGCAATTGACACTTCTTAACTAACTAAAATCTAAGCAAGCTTCAATCTTAGCTAAAACCAATTTGAGAGGCAATCAAAAGTTTGTAAACACGAGTGATTGTGAAGTTTCATTTTGCAAATGTTGTTTTTGTTTTGTGAGTATCTTTTAAGCAGGTACTATGGCATCAGGAGATAAATCTCAAAATGCTTTGAAAAGGGTTACTAATGAGGCTATATGAAAGCACTTATGGGCTTCACTCAACAAATGGATTCCATGTTTAATAGAATGACAAATGTGGGGGGATGTGTTAGTTTACCAACTTCTACAATGGGTGAACTAAAAAGAGGTATGCCCACTATTAATGGTAGAGTGATAAACACGGAGAGGCGTTCTAACTCCCTAAATTCTACTCTCTACCCTAATCTCAATGCTTCATCAAATGGACAAGACCAAAACACTTCCATGTTAGGAATTATATGGCAACCTCGTAAGGAGAGGGTGAGAAATTAGAGGAAGGCTTGAACTTATCTTGCTCATTAAATCATGAGGGATCTTTCTAAAGAGGAACTTGATCAAAGTGCAAACCTCTTTCATACAAGGTTTATGACAATTGAGAAGGTATGTTCCTTTGTCATTAATGGGAGAAGTAGTGCTAATATAGTGTCTTGCACATTTGTGGATCGAATGAAACTCCCTACACAAAGACACCCAAAGCCTTGCAGGCTCCAATGACTTAACAAGAGTGGTGAAATAGAGATGACCAAGCAAGCAATCATTAGTTTTAGCATGAGAAAGTACCAAGATGAAGTACAATGTGATGTTATGTCCATGAAAGCATGTCATATATTGCTTGGTAGACCTTGGCAAGTTGATAAGGATGTTCAATATCAAAGGATGTTTGATAAGTACTCGTTTGTATTTAGAGGACGAAAGCACACTCTTTTGCCCTTAACACCCAATCAAGTGAGTAGGGACTATAAGATTATGAGGGAGCTCCGAGAAGTAGCTAAGAGGTAAGAAATTGAGAAGGCGGTAAAGGAATTATCTCTTATTTAAGGGGAGGAAGACTTGTCTCAAAGAAAGAAATTATGCAAGATTGATGAGCCAAGAAGTTGCTTGAAATATGTGGACAAGAAACACTTAATTATGGGATTTGTCGACACCAATCTCTTGATTGGTACTAACCATGATAATATAATTCTACCTAGTGTCATCCCTTCTCTTTTGCAGGTTCATGAGCAAATTCTTCCAAAGGAGGATCCAAATAGAGTTCCTGGTGAGCATAGGCCTGAAGGCCTCATAGAGTTCTTATCCAAGGATTCCAACCTTATAAAGAATGATGAAGAATCTACTCAAGGGAGGGAGGTGAACAAACTCCCATGGGTTGAAAGATGCTTGGTGAAAAGGGGTAAAACATCTAACCTTATGAGTTCAATGAAGGAATTACCTAACAAGGAAGCTTCTAAGGAGAAACGGGGAGGGACCAATTCTATTGGTCCAAGTTGATGCATGGGAGGGGAAGATTTTGTGAACAATGTGAGATGGGTGAAGAAGTAAACTCAAAGGTCCATCCTTAAGGTATGTACCCATCCCCGTCTATCCCAAGTGATCCTTGGAGACATGATGATAGTTTCCCTATGGTAGGTAGAATCTTAAAATTATGTGACCTCATACCTACCATGAGAGTGTTGATGTTCCTTAAAACTTTTCATGGTTTGTTATTTCTATGCTTAAATTATGTGAGCTCTCTGAATCGGATGCCAAAATTTATTTGTTGCTTTGGAAAGAGTCCATGGTGCATACTTGATGCCAACCTCTTGTGTCCTACACCTTGTCACATTCATGTGGTTAGACAAGTTATAATATTAGGATGGAGTCTTAGGAGCGTGCTACGATTCATAAATAGTGAGAACCCAACTTTGTGGGAGAGCTATATAATGAAGGAAAATATGTCCCATAGTCCTTTTAATCTCTCTAATGGCATGGCTCCATTTGTTGATGCACTCTCTTTGAAAGCATATTTGAGAAAGGAAAGTGAATGGAACTTAAAATTCTTTATCTTGCCTTGTGGTGTTCTAAATTATGATGAGTATGTAGTAGTACTTCCTCTTCTTCATATGATTCTTACTTGGTGTTACTCCTTGCTCATATTTGCTCAAAAGAGATAATTTTTCCAATTTGTGTGAGCATTACATTGGTATTTGACTCCGGTGGTGGATTGGGAGAAATTCTATTCTTGAAATTAGCTAGTGTGTTGGGTAAAGTCTTAGTTTGGGTGAATCTTGTTTATGACCTTGCACTTAGCTATGGTGTCTTACTTGATTTGAAAGGGAATTTGCGCTTGCCTAAATGTAGAGCCAATGTTGGTTCTTATGATTTTTCCCCATGTCAAAATCTCCTTAGTAGCCAAGTGTCTTTTGCCTTGGGGTTACAAACTTGTGCTTCAACCATTTGATGCTTGGGTATATGTTAAGTGTGTGCCACCTTGGAATGGTGATAAAATTATTATTACTAACGCTAACCCTCATGCCCCGAGGATGTTGTTGTTGTTTGTTTACCTTATGGTTTTGCAAGGCTTGGATTTGAGGATGAATGCTTTTCAAGAGAGGGAGTATGATGAGATCTATAATTCATTTACAAGGAAACAAGTGCGAAAGCTACAAGTTCTTCAAAGTTATTTATGAAGATGGCTATGTTGATCATTTTTTAGCACATCTTGAGACCATACAAAGGGTTCCACAACATGATGATTGGATTAGAGGTGGAAGAGAAGATAAGTTGTTCACTGCCTAGGAGTGACAACCGTCAACTTGGGTGTCAAAGGGGTGACAAACCATCAACATGGGTATCACTTGGGATGATACTAGAAATACACTGCCCAGGGGAGATAGAGGCAACTATGCCTTATCAAGGGGGTGACGGCTCGTCATTTTGGGTGTCACTTGACTATCGGCCAGATTTGGCTTTTTTCGTAAAGTATTTGGGGTCAATTTTAGGACATCTTTGTAATAACTAGCTAAACACTATAAATTGCTAGCCTTGTCTTCGTTCTTAGGTAGATTATTTTGAATATGATATGATGAAACTCTAGAAAAGGTGTTGTGAGCTTGCTATAAGCTTGGGTTGAACTTTGCTTAGAAATATGGGTTGCGAGGTGAATTCAATTCCCTCGAGGTGTTCGTTAGAGTGAGGTTCTTCTTAGGATTAATATGATTGAGGTTTTAGGGTTTAATATACCCTTTAGTTGCTTTCAGTTTCCTATTTTGTGTCTATTTATCTATCTTTATTTTCTTGTCTTTCAAGTTTGTGTTTTGTTCTTGCCTTCCTAGGCTGATTCACATCAAATTATCAGCTTCCACCATCAACAACCACATGTAATCACTATTGTCAATCATCATACCATAAGATACCATACAAAATCACCATCACAGTCAACATCATCTCAAATTGATAAATACAATCACCATCGTTAGTCATCACCAACACCAATCACTATATAAAAATTTTAAAATATTTTACTAAATAATATTAGATCAATTTAGTATTTTATTTGAATTTTATACTTATTGTTATTTTAATGTAATGACCATTCAGGTCATTTTCTCTATTTTCCGATCTTTTCAACATTTAGATCTTTTCGGTAGCGATCCTAAATTATTTATGACTTGCTGACACTGACAGTTCGGTTGCTTGGTTATTCATTTGGATTTTATGCCCATTTTCTTGTTTTGGAGATCTTAGAGTTTGAACGGTTGACTTCGATTATAACTTTAGCTAAACAACTTTAGAACAAAATTCTAACAGTTCTATTAGCTCTTAAATGGCCAAATTAGGTTAGTAGCATAGTCGGTACAAGTATTGAGGCTTTTAGTGTGAGTTTGGGGTCATTTGGTGCTTTCTCTTTTTAAATTTGACCTAAGGTTGACTTTGGTCAACATTCTTGGCAAACACACTTGGATTGAAATTCTGTCAGTGCAGTTAGCTTCAAAATATCGAGTTTAGTCTAGAACTACCTTTAGTGTGGTTTGGGAGGCTTCCGATCTCATTTTGAGCCTCCTTGTAGATTTTTATTTAAAATGACACTTAGGCGTGGGATTCACTTCTTATTAAGATAAGCTCGGATGAAAATTTTGAATGTACCTTTGAGTCTGGAATGTCAAATTTGGTGGGATAACATAGTTCATTTATGCGCACGGGGTGCCGAACGAATCCCTAGCACCCCATCAGAGACTTGGGCATTCTCAAAACTCCTTTGCACCAGCTGTACCTGGTGCGGTAGCTAAAGCCACCCTTTTTCGCTAAAGCAACAAGGGTGTCGCTAAAGCGACCATGGACCCTGGGCGAGTGTCGCTAAAGCGACAGATGATTGCTAAAGTGACCCTCGCTAAGGCGACATGGACATAGCTTAAGCGAGGCCTGCCTCTTTTGAGGGGTTCTCTTAAACAAACTTTGGGGTCGCTTTAGTGTTCCCTGTTGGTATTTTTAGACCCTTTTTTCAGTTCTGTCCCTCAACTTCTAATTGCATTTTTGAGAGCTTTACACCTCTTATTAAGGTGATTCAAAGTGCGTTTGGTCCGAAATCAACATGGTTCATAGTGCTTGAGGTGCTTCAAAAAGCATCATTTTGAGGTAATTTCATCCTAAAAGGGACTTCCCTCTCTCTTATTTGAAGCTTTAATGGTAATAATTATGCATGAGCTGATTTTTTAATTTTCAAGCATCGAATTGTATTGTATTTTTGTACACAAGTTCATTTAGCTTGAATGCACCTTTCCACGAAGTCGAACTCGGGATTTTAGGTGTGGGTCCCACAATCTCATTTTAGACCTCATCTTGGGTTCATCTCTGAAAAATAATTTTGGTGTCAAAACGTTCGTATTGACGTCGTGATTGATATTTTTTTTGTGTGGCGGCAGTTGGAGGTGGTTCGGAGGTCGAGAGCATCAATTTGGTGGATTCGAAGCGCGCGTGATTTGCTTCAAGGTAGGCTACAGTCTCCCACTTTGACTGAGCTTTAATGGATATCACCTACTATATTTTATGTGATTTTGGTTTATATTTTCCGAATTTAGGGCTTTCCTCCTTTTATTCCATTTTCTTGACTCCGAGTGAGCCTTAGATTAGGTTAGTCTCCTGAAATCCTTATCTTAGTCCTGTGGCTTTAGTTATATGTTAGATCAGCAAGATTAACCTTCTTAGGATTAGTATTGGTGGCCTTGGGATAGGTTGAACCCTAGATGCTTTAGTTTGTGTTCCAGTGCCCTTATAGCTAAGCGTAGATTTCAGTAGGGTTTGAAATAGTTGTTGTAACTTAGTGCTAGTGTCGGAGAGCGTTGTGGCTCATCATAGCCATATGTTTGGCTTAGTTGTGCTTGTTCGGAGCTAAGATAGCATATTTTGGGGTAAGGCGTCGATACT
The DNA here is from genome assembly GCF_947179165.1 of Solanum dulcamara. Taxonomy (NCBI): domain Eukaryota; kingdom Viridiplantae; phylum Streptophyta; class Magnoliopsida; order Solanales; family Solanaceae; genus Solanum; species Solanum dulcamara. The sequence goes on from NC_077242.1 coordinate 15,113,155, forward strand.
AGATATATTTCCCCTTATTTGATTCTGAGCCATGTCTCGATTGTTTCGCTTTTGTTTAGCGATAGGCTTATGATGCCATCTTATCTATTATTTATTATTGGGCCCGAGGTAGTATTCTAGGAGAAATAGGACCCAAGGTTAGTTTCTTTGCCTTGTTAGTATGGTATGACTGGATGTACTATTCAGACTGTGTGTACCTTGTTTGAATGTTGGTGATAGCATGCTTGCATTGATTGAGCATATTCACTCATTTTGGGGTTTGATCCTGGTATTGTCATTGGATTTTCACTACTATTTTAAGAGAAACACTTTACCATTTTTACTACATTTAAACTTATCTTAATGGGAGTCGTACCACCTAGGATATTTGGACATTAGTTTTGAAACCTACGAGTTGTCGAGGACGTACTCCTTTTATACTGACAATTTTTGATGCATCGAGGATGTGCTCAATTTTTACTGATATCCAGCGTGGCATCGCCTTTTTATACTTTAGAAGCATCTGGGATGCCTTTAGTCTATACTTGATTATCTGGCATGGCGTCACCCTTTTCAACATCGGCTTGGCCACTCACTCTCGTATACCACTATAGGGATACTATTATTTATATAAGATCTGGTTCGGGTCTAGGCAGTGTATACAGATTTCCCATATCCCCTATGGGCCCTTCTAGCCAGTGCACTACTGAACTGGATGAGGAAACTACATGGGTCTTTCACGACCCGACCTAGGGCTCAGTCATAACATGGCGATCAAAACTCCAAAGTGCTCCAACCAAGCCTTTTGAAATACCATAGAGCATACATAAGGTAAAGTAAATGCAGAATCAACATAAGAGAGTCTAAACCATAATTCATAAAGAAGAATGTAACTCGACAACTTAAACTCAAAACACTCATCCAGCTAATTCCTCTAATCATGAACATGAGCGGGGCCAAGACATGTTCCTAGCTAACCCTCAAAATGAATATTAATAAAAAGTCTTTGAAAGAAGAAACAACTCATAAACTACCCATGATGGATGAGGACTCACCAAGACTTTGCCGTATGAACTCAACTAGACATGTGTGTGGGTATGAACCTCAATCTCAACCCCTACATTATGAGATTTAGTAGGCAAAAATATGCATTATTACATTTGAATGTGTCACGATCCGAGAGGGTATCCTAGGCATGGCCGGCACTCAAAAACCATCTCTGGCCTTCGAGAGAATCACTTGGTCTCATCACTTATTCGTTCATCAGTAGAAGACTTAAGTGAAAATAAGAATACTTATGTGGTCTCACCATCATCAATATAAAATGAAAGAAATAATCCTTAGAAGAAGTAGTTTTAAAGGAGAACTACTCCAATTACATCATCAAACTCTATCTATGAAGCCTCTAACACTATCAGACGATGCCAATGACATGTCTATGTCTACCTCAAAAGAAATATAATACTCAACAATAATAAAAGGATAAAGAGTTCCTCCGAATAAAAGAAGGACTCACCAAATAATTGGAAAGTAATGATCTTCAATGATGCGCTTGTTGAGGATCTCTAACACTTGTATCTGCATCATAAAATGATACAGGTCTGGTGATGTCAGTACATGGAATGTATGAATATGTAAAATGGAAGGAAAGTAAGGATAAATATCAAGAAACTCCTCTCAGGGAGACTCGGCTTAGAACTCAACATCATCTCAACATCTATATGTAATGCAAGTTTAAAAATAATAATAATAAGCAATGCTTACTCAGGTGGAAGTTTCTCTAACCGACAACCATCACTTATGAGCTAGTGATGATACAATGAAGCGATGTCGTTGCCACATCCATCCACTACCCTGCCAGGGTAAATGACATCACCATCTTGGATCCAATCATCAAAGTCCTCTTTTTGGGACTTAAGAGGTATAGCCTCCATCCTACGCTGGCTATATAGTTCTGGAGTTTGAGTCAATTAAACTGTTACCTAACTTGGTGCTCAATACTACTGCAAAAATATGTGCTCATATTAACATCATCATCTAGCCTTATTGGAAAAACATCAAACTCATCTTATTACCTCTTCATCAATCATTACACTTCAAAACATTATTTACATCTCATCAAAACATCTTGCTCAAAACATCATTTACTCAAATTCATTTAAACTCAATTCTTTTGCTCTTTCAAAACTCAATAAAATACATTTATAGTATTAATTTAAATTACTCTTTTTATCAATAAATATTAAAAGCCAACATCTTTACTTAAAATACGTGTAAAAATATTCATGAACATCAAATCAATTAGGGTTCATGAGAAAGTAGCCATGAAAAATAATTCCAATAATATGAGAGATAAAAATAATAATAATCTCAATGCATAAATATATCTAACTCAATAAAAGAAGAATTAATTAATTTAGAATTCAAAATTTGGATAAAACTCGAATATAACTCAATTACGATGAATTTAAATATTGGACGCATGAACGAACTCAATCCAATGCTATGAATGGCCTTACATACCTGAAATCCGAAGCTTTACTCAGAATTGAAGAACTCAATGACTACTCTTGAACTCCTAGCCGTTTTTCCTTACCGGAGCATTTTTTGTACTACCCAGAGTATAAAAATCACCAGAATAGTATTTTTTATACTATTAAAAACTAAAACTATATTTAAGAATGAGTAAAAAAGTGTATTGAGAGAAGATTTATTTGAGAAAGCTTGATGAATATAATGAGAAAATAAGGTTGGTATTTATAGGTGTGGAGGAGGGACCTAACAATAAATAAAAATAATTACAAAAAATAATCTTGAAAATTCAATGGATGATTGTGATCTAATGGATGATATCAAATGAAGGACTATTGATGTCATGGGTGATCTCAAATGGATCTAGATCTTTCTATGGTTGGTGAGATAAACTTTCTTTTAACAGAATACCCTTTTGCGGAGCTGCGTTTGAACAAGATAACTTTCTAATTAAAGTTTAGTGTTTTCATATAAATTGTAGATCTAGAAGTATACTTTCATGTCATTTAAGAATCAATAGATTTGGAGCATCCTATCATGAGATATGATATTTCTTCTACAAATACTCTATTTCATCACAACACTATATCTTGCATAAATTAATTTATTTGACCTATATATTCTTTGAATCTTATGATATGGTCATGAAAGTTGTAGGTAATACCGTAGGAGTTATTCAAAAATTTGAATAACCTAATTTGGACTACTCTATGAAAAGTTATGCCCAAAATACAGAAGCAGTATTATTTTTATTGAGAATTAAAACACCACATACAACGTTTTAGGGGGTGTTACAGAATGTACTAAGTATGTGGGCATGACATAAAATATAAATCATAAGATGCAATGATCAAGAACATATATAGTAGAGAGGATAAGTAAAACTATGAGAAAAATCATAATTATCAAACCATTTAAAGGACTTAGTTGAAGATCGTAAAATAAAATAATAATGACATATATATGTGGGATAGGAACCATAACCGATAATAAGACCATGCGAGCTATAACATGGAATCTCGTTGTATCCCCATACAATGTAGAAAAGGGGAATTTACTTGTCAAGGTAGACTCTACACCGCTAGGTGGGTCATGTACACATGCTATATAGGGGTGGGTGTTCAGTTCTTCGGTGTTCAGTTTTGAAAAAGTGTGCACCATATTTCAAACTAAACTAGATTGGTTTGGAATACATCAAAAAAATCATTAACTATAGAGATCGATTCAATGTTAAGAGTTTCGAAATCAACATCCCTAACTCGCACAATATGATAAATGCACCTTTTGAAAATTATTTTTCGGGACTTAAGACGAGATGAATCGACCCTTAACTACTAAATCATTACCCTTCCATTCAAAAATAGACTCATTTGGAATGTGAAACTTAACCACACTAGTCCTACAATATATAGATGCATAAGCGGCATCTAACCATTTCATACCAAGAATGATGTCAAAATCGGCTGTGTCAAGTTCAACAAGATCACATGGAATAACTTTGTGCAAGACCGACATGAGACAATTCCTCTAAACTCTCTTAGCTAATATCGAATCACCAACGGAAGTAAATCGAAAAAGGTTCTAACAACACTTTGGGGGATATATCAAATCTCATAGCAAGGTAGGGAGTAATGAAAGACAAGCTGACACCTGGATCAAGTAATGTATAAATATCAAATTTAAAGACCCATAACATACCCGTGACCACATCAGGAGTTTCATCCACATATTGCCTAGCATGAAGAGTGTAAAATTGATTGTTGGATTATCTACCCTTAGGTTGAGCTTGGGCGCCTTGTTGCACTTGAATTCTTTTTGGACGACCTTCTTCACCTTTGTTGGCAATATGAGGGAACTCGGATTGCTTATGGCCCATATTGCCACATCCATAACAAACACCCATTCCCATCAAGCATTTTGCCCCATAATTCTTTCTACACTTTACAAACTTAGGAAAGAAGGGCTACTAGCATTCACATCTCCTTTACCTTGAACTTTAGGGTATGGCACCCTATATTTAGCAAACTTCTTTACCGAACCTTGGCCATTTTGAAAATAGCTAAATAGACACTACCACTACCACTGGTCCTAGCATTAGAGAACTATCCTTTATATCGGGCCCTCTTAGAATCTCTCATCCTCTTCTCCTTGAGCTTTTCTCCTTCAATTTGTTCGCCGAAAGTCATGAACTGAGATATGTCCATCTCCTTAACAAGCATAGATTTACAACATTCCTTAGCAACCAAGTCGAACACCCCTGGTATGAATTGACTCATTTAGGCACGTAGATCGGCAACCAATGAAGGAGCATACATGGATAGCTTAGTAAATTTGAGGGCATAGTATCTCATCCCCATATTTCCTTATTGAAGGTTAATGAACTCCAACACTTTAGATTTCTTTAGCTCAAGAGGGAAAAAGTGATCAAGGAAAGCAAGTTTGAAGGCTTTCCATATAGGACCTTCATCCACCCTTCTATATTCTATTAAGTGTACCAAACTTGAGTAACACCCTTGAGTTGGCAGGCTGCAAACTCCGCTTTCTCCTCCGAAGTCACCCCCATGATACCTACTATTTTATAGATCTCATCAATGAATTCTTGGGGGTCCTTATCGACTTTCAAACCATGGAATTTGGGAGGGTTCATTCGTACAAAATCCCTCACTCTTGAGGCTAAAGTAGGAACATTAGGAGGAGCCACAACCCATTGGTTGGTCACTACTTGGGCTAGCATGTAAAAAAGGTCCGAAACTCTGCATGTGTCACTTTTTCGGGCAATAGGCCATTGCCTTGAGGATTCGGAGGATCTTGGACTTTGTTAGCATTGTTCCCCCTTAGCAACGGTGGTCTTCATAAAGACATTTTTCTAAAAATTGCAAAGGACAAATGTTAGGGAAAGAGAGTCTTATGGTAGATTCTATAGTATGACATAGACCATGAAAGAAGTGAGAATTTCCTAAAATGCGTTATAGACTCTTATTCATAGATATGGTGCACTTCACACCCATGAATAAAACTCTACGTGATGCGGCATATTAGACACCCTATGATATTTTAAACCTTATGCCCTGATACCAAGTTAGTCACGATCTGACCTAGGTCCTAGTCATAACACGATAATCAAAATTTCTAAGGGCTCCAACCAAGAATTTTGACATACCATAAAGAATACATAAGGTAAAGTAAATGCAGAATCAACATAAGAGAGTCTAAACCATGATTCATAAAGAAGAATGTAACTTGACTACATAGACTCAAAACAACTTGTTCAACTAATGCCTTTAATCATGAACATGAGTGGGGGTCAAGACATGTACCTATCTCACCCTCAAAATAAAATATAATGAAAAGTCTTTGAAAGAAGAAACAATTCATAAATTTCCCTTGATAGATGAGGACTCACCAAGACTTTGCCGTATGAACTCAACTAGCCACGTGTGTGCTTATGATCCTCAACCTCAACCCCTACATTATGAGAGAATGTAGCCAACAATATGCGTTAGTACATTTGAATGTACTAAGTATTCGAGCATGACATACAATATAAATTATAAGATGCATTGATCAAGAACATACATAGTAAAGAGGATAAGTAAAATCATGAGGAAAAACCATAATGATCAAAGCATGTAAGGGACATAGTTGAAGATCATAAAATAAAATAATAATCACATAAATATGTGGGATAGGAATCATAATCGACAATAAGACCATGCGAGCTACAATATGAAATCTTGTTGTCTCCCCATACAACAAAGAAAAGGGGAATCTACTTGTCAAGGTAGACTCTACCCCCTAGGTGGGTCATGTATATACGCTATATGTAGATCCACTAGCTAAGCCATGAAGGCAGCCTATGGTGGCACGTAGATTAAGAGACATGAGACTACTACTAAGGCTTTTAGTAGGGCCCCCACCTCAAGTCTACTTGGTGCTAAGTCAAATCCCACGGAATACATAACATATTAAACATATTTAGTATATATCATAATTTGTTCATAAACTTCATAATTCATAAAATATCTCATTTTATAATATAATTGCAATGTAAGTATTGACCTTTTATCATTACAATATCATACTTGCATAATTCATATTGTAAGATCCTAGGTCACCACATAGGGCCCTAAGTCACCTTTTCTCATGACTTGCATGAAATTCATATTTTAAACATACTTATAATTCATGATCATAATTCATACTTGAATTTAGAGTAAAACTCATATACATAATCAGTTTGACTGAAAAGAATAAGAATACCTTGAAAACCTTGAATTTCATAATCATAATTCATATAGTTCATCATAAAAAATAACTTAATGCATGGCATTCATAATTCAACTTAAAATCACGTGATTTACATAGAAAGATGCTTATAATGATCGTTAGTAATGATTATAAATGAAATTGAAACAGCCCAACACAATTAATAAAAATTAAAGTTTTAAAAATAATGAGATTTCATGAGATTTTTGAAATAAACCTTGAACTCCATGGGTGGAAGGGACCTATGAATCAATCCACGCATACCTTGATTGAAATTGGACTTGAATTTGGGAAAGAAGACTTGATCTTGAAAAAACCCTGATCAAAGCTTGATGAACTCTTGAGGAACCTTGGGAGAGAAGTCTAGAATTTATTTGGCAAAATAATGAGGGAAATAAAAAGAGTTTAGGAGTATTTAGGATATAATACTTAATGAATCTAGTCCTTAAAACGTCCACATACATTATTAGAATGTAGGAAAAATATCAAACTACCCCTCATTAAATTTTGAATTGGGCAACTCTACGACTAGGTCTACAAATCATAGATACAGTGATGAGTCATACCTGCAGGCCCTAAAAAGGCTTGAGAACAAGTCTCTGAAGTTACTTCTACGAGTCATGTTTACAACTCGTCATTGGGGTTATGAGTTATCAAAATGACTCATCTTGCAGGTATAAAAGCCTACAAGTTTAGATAGTCTTTGAAGTTTCCATACGACTTATTTCTATGAGTCGTAATCTTCTCTAAGACTCGTCCTGTTGAGTCATAGATGAATCATTGAGGCTCAGTAGTTTCCAGGGTTTAAGGCCTTCACTACGAATCCTTTCTATGAGTCATAGACTCTTTCCCTTTAGAATCGGATGCGCTCGCCAAGTGAGAAAGGCCCTGACCCTGTCAACCAAGTATCAAAAAGAAAGAAGAGAAAGAAAGGATGGGTCATCATACGACTCGTAGACTTTCACTTTGTCTTAGCCAATTTTCCAACCCTGAACTCATGTCTATGACCCGTAAAGATCCCTATGAGTCGTAAACCAACTCGTAGACTTAAGGTCAGTCGATTTTTCTTAAGATTTTCTTTTTGTTAGACTTTTTATCTTATAGGGTCTTACAGGATCTCACCTAGCAGGACGAGGTTCGAACAGGACTATACACTTGTTGATGATCGCTGAGAGCCACCAATGATGTTACTGGTTTCTACTACAAACTTCCATTCATTAGCATCGCCTATCACCAACATACTTGTTTTGTGTGGTTCTCCAATTTATAGGGGTCGGGGTATATTTGTCATTGTTTTTACCTTCCGGGGGTATGGGTATCTGATCGTTTATTATTTGACTATACCTATAATTATCTCTTGTTGTATTATAGTTGGTTTGCAGGGTGTCTTAGTCTGGGATGTTGTAAGTATTTCTTGTTAGTTCGGTTGGTTTAGTCCTTAGGTAGCTTTGTGTTAGCAGTGGAAGACAGTGCTTATGTCCTTGATTAGGTAACTCTTTTTGTGCATCCTTATTGTAAATAGGTTGTGGCTTGGTGTACTCTATATTAGATTAGGACTAGTTTTTACTTACTTTTGAAGACTGCCTGTACTTATGTTTGTATTTGTAAAAGCCTTATATTCATATTTTGATTAAGATGCTCGATTACCAACTGATGTCGGGTCTTGGGTGGTTCCTCATGTTTTATTTCAGTTGTTCTCATTCTTCTCATTGTCATTTACCTTCTGCTTTAATCATTCATCTTCTTCTTGATAGCTCGTTGCCTCTAGTTTTGGTCTAAGGGTTAAGAATTAGACTTACCTGCTAATGGGTGTTAGCAGGTTCCATTATGACTTGAGAAATTGAGTCATGAAAAATTGGTATCGGAGCCCTAGGTTGACCGACATTATTGGTATGAGGGAACTGCTTAGTAGAGTCCTGCGGATCAGTGCGGAGATGTTTGTCTCCTATCTTTGGGAGGCTATGGGGCATAGTTAAAAAATTCTATCTTAGACTCCCTATCGTGTGTCCTTACTTTGAATAACTTCTAAAATTGATCCTTTGGAATATTCTTTCTTAGATGGATAGCATGAGATTTTTAGTGGACTCGATCGGAGCGTCAGTAGTTTCTACCAGAGTTTCAACAGATGGTTCTTAGCCTAGAGATAGGTTGGTGGTTCCCCAACAGAGTTCATCCTCAGTAGCGTAGTATGTCATGGAATTTCTTGAGTGGGCTGGGAATAACCCCACATCATCCCCTATGGATCGGTATATGAGTCAGGAGTTTGTCTGGGAGTTGTCTTTGCCACTCTGTTTGGCATCAGAGCATTTAATAGTAGTTGGGTCTACTTTTCCCTACATTGTTAGCCATGTGACAGTAGTGGAGTAGTCATGCTTTAAGGCATACAAAGATAATGGCAAGAGGACTTGCCATCAGTAGTGGTGACAACATACCACTTTAGGGCTAGTATCAATTCAGCGAGGTTCATCTTTCTTCTCGACTCATAAGACCTATGACAGTAGCACCTCAGGTCCCAGGAGGTTTTGAGGCAGGTTATGGAGCTTATGATGGGCAGAATTCAGGTTTGGGATCTCGAGGTATGCATTTTAGACACCTAGATCATGGGGTCAGCCTCGGTACAGTTAGCTAGGGGCAGGGACAGATATGGAAGTCAGCCCCGCCAGGGTGGTTTTAGGGTGGGTCGGAGCTCGAGAGGATCGGATTCACTCCCTTTCTACCATGGTCAGGTTATTATAGGGCATTTAGCTATGGAGTATTTTGACTGCGGTTCACTTGACCACTAGTCTTGGGAGTGCCCTAGGCGAGATTTGATATTTTAGACAATTTAGACTTTTTCTTCTCACCAGGCTAGAGCAGTTGGACCTTGTCACACCTATAGAGAGCTTGTCCATCAACCTAGAAATTTTCCCCGACTTGGTACCCTTGCGCAGTTTGCTCAACCATGGTTTTATGTCATCTTCAATTAGAGGTAGTGCTTAGAGTATTGCTGGTGATGTTTTAGGTATTCAGACTGAGGTCGATCATGATCCATTCTATGCTTTGATAAGCTAGTCATATGTCTAGGATCCAGGTATCGATCATATTTGTTGACTTTTTTATTTTGCTCTATATTGCTCATTTTGTATGGTTTTGGGGTTTTCATACCCATATGTGCCTATTTGACTTATTTGTTACCTCTTGACTATTATGGTTGTCATATCTAGACACATGGGTATATATTTTAGCATCGTAGTTGATTTCTTTTAGTAGTGAATCTACTAGATCGAGTTTCTATTTTGAGTAGTGGTGGTTAAGAAACTCTCTATGCTTTTGCCTTTGTAGTTTGAGATAATTTTACGGTCGAGCTTATTAGTTGTTACCCTTTTATTTCTCTTATCGTCAATTGTGTTGTGGTGCCAATTCTTATTATATAGGTGGCTAGACCAGTGGTGTTAGTTCTGGGAGTTTTGATACTAGAGGATCTAGTTGGCGTTAAAGTCGCCTTAGTTGTATATTGTCCCGTTGGGTTAGTAGTTGAATAGTTCCTCATATCTTTGTGCATAGCTAGTGTCGCCTCGATTAGTATTTCTCTTCTTTCACTCTGATTTTCTTATCTTAGGAGTCTATCTTTATTGTTGGATATTCTTTGGTTCAGTTCCAAGGATGTGAAGTTGCGGTGCGCTCTTCTAGATTACTTGGTTGGTTACACTATGGCGGTCTTGGTGTTGAAGTTTTGTTGGTAGTTGGGAGCTTCATGATTGTTGGAGATGTGAGTAGGGTAGTGTATCCTTATGTGTTATTCTAGAAATCCTAGTTGGTCGTCTCTTCTTATTTTCCTTAGTCTTGTTCTCAATTACAAGTTATGATCTCTCATTGTGCTTTATTAATGATGTTGTTAGTCCTATACGGTTGTGTTGGTAGCTCTCGAGGCTTTGAGTTTCAGATAGAGTTGGAGAAGTGGTGTTCATGATTGGCTCCAGATGTAGCCTAAGCTGGAGGAAAGAAAGCTGTCTAGAAGGTTTGTCTATAGGATGGGGCCAACATAAATAGTGGAGTTTGTAATTTTGAATTTATGAGGATGTGAGGTTCGCTTTTGGTGTGTTCGGTAGATTTCAGTGCTTGCGAGTCGGAGTTAGTTCTCTTAGACCATTACCGATCCATTTTCTATGTTTGTACGTCGCCTACCAACTTGGTTTCTCTTAGACTAGGATGGGTGGCTCAGATTTGAGATGGCAGAGTAGTTTGTGGGCACATAGTAATGGTGTTTCAGAAGTTCCTAGGGTAGAAGTAAGTTAGTGGAGTTAGTCTTAGAGTGATCTTGTCGTTCACGGTATAATTGTCCTTGAGAATGGAGTGTTAGCTTTAGAAGGTTGAGATTTAGATTGGACTATTGGTTTTTGAAGTTGAAATTAGGGTTTTGGGCATGAGGCCAGGCTGTTTTCCCTATTTTAGGTGGTATCAACCTTGGAGGTTCAATTGATATATATGGATCCTTCAGGGTTTGTATGGTTTTGGTTTTGTAAGCAAGTTTCAGATGGTGTTGGAAATTTTCAGGATAGCTAAGGACCGGAAAAAATGCCCTGGATGGCTAGAAGAAAGGGATTTAAAAGCAAAAGGTAAGTATTTGGAATTTTGAGTTTAGTTGGATCTGCCATGGTCCTGTATTTCTCATTTTGGAGGTTTTGATTTAGTTTGGCCTTCCTCAGATGAATCTGGTGTTTTCGTTCAAGTTTGGGTTGATTGAGCGAGAGTTGGAGCCCAAAAAAGAATTGGAAGAGTTTTTAGAGTCTGAAGTGAATTTGAGGTTTATTTTCCTCACCCAGAGTTTTGTGATGGTGTTGTTAGACCCAAGAAGGTGTCCTAGGTCCTAGTAGAGTGTGTGGGTCCAGTACCATCATCTTTTCATGCCTTCTGGTTGTGACTATTTTTCTAAATTAGCGAACGAAAGTTCTTTTTAGTAGTAAATGTTGTAATGACCCTCTAGGTCATTTTCTTCCTTTTCTAATCTTTTCAGCATTTAGAGCTTTCATGTAGTGACCCCAAGTCATTTATGACTTGCTGGCACTTATAGTTCGGTCGCTTTGTCATTTGTTTGGGTTTTATGCCCATTTCCCTGATTTGGAGCTCTTGGAGCTTAAACAGTTGAATTCGGTCATAACTTTAGGTAAACAACCTCAGAATGGAATTTTTATGGTCTCATCTGCTTCAAAATAGCCAAATTAGGCTAGTAGCATTGTCGGCATGAATATCGAGGATTTTAATGTAAGTTTGGGCCATCTGTTACTTTAGCCCTTGAAATTTTGCCTAAGGTTGACTTTGGTCAACATTCTTGGTAAACACGCTCGGATTAAAATTTTATCAGCGTGGTTAGCTCTAAAATGTCGAGTTTGGTCTAGAATGATCTTTCGTGCAGTTCTCAAGGCTTTTAATCTCATTCTGAGCCTCCTTATAAATTTTAGCTTAAAGTGGCGCTTGGGCGTAGGACCTGCTTTTTATCAAATGACCTCGAATGGAAATTTCAAATGAATTATTGAGTCTGAAATGTCAAATTTGGTATGGTAGCAAAGTTCATTTAGCGCACAGGATTCCAAACGAATCTCAAGCACCCCGTCGGAGACTTGGACATTCTCAAAACTCTCTTGCACCAACTGTACGTGGTGCAGTAGCTAAAGCCACCCTTGATCGCTAAAGCGACAAGTCCATCACTTAAGCGAGGCTCGCCTCTTTTGAGGCGTTCTCTTAAGCGAACTTTGGGGTTGTTTTTGCGATCCGTGGTGGTCTTTTTAGATACGTTTTTCAATTTTGTCCCTCAACTTCTAATTATATTTTTGAGATCTTTACACCTCTGATTGAGGTGATTTAAAGGCATTTGATCAAGAATCAGTGTGGGTTCATAGTAGAGTAATTGAGGAGCTTGGGAAAGCATCATTTTGAGGTAATTCTATCCCAAAAGGGACTGCCCTCCCTCTTATTTGAAGCTTTAATGATGAAAATTACGCATAGGCTGATTTTCATATTCTCGAGCGTTGAATTGTATTGTATTTTTGTACAAAATTTTATTTAGCTCAAATGCATCTTTCCATGAAGTCAAACTCAGAATTTTTAGTGTAGGTCCCATAATTCCATTTTAGACTCGATCTTGGGTTCGTCTCCGAAAAATATAATTTTGGTATCAAAACATTCGTATTGACATCGTGATTGATACTTTGTTAGCATGACTAAAATTGGAGGTGGTTCGGAGGTCGAGAACATCAATTTGGTGAATTTAAAGCACGCGTGATCGGCTTTGAGGTAGGCTACGGTCTCCCACTTTGAATGAGTTTTAATAGATATCACCTAGTATATATTTCATGTGATTTAGGTTCATATTAGCCTAGTTTAGGGCTTTCCTCCCTTTATTTCATTTTCTTGACTCCGAGTGAGCTTTATACTGGCGTAGTCTCATTAAATCCTTATCTTAGCCTTGTGGCTTTAGTTGTGTGTTGGATTAGCGAGATTAACCTTCTTAGGATTAGTATTGATGGACTTAGGCTAGATTGAGCCTTAGATTCTTTATTTTGTGTTCAAGTGTCCTTATAACTAGGCCTAGCTCACGGTAGGGCTTGAGATAGTTGGTGTAATTTAGTGCTAGTGTCGGAGACCTTTGTGGCTTATCATAACCATAAGTTTGGCTTAGCTGTGCTCGTTGGGAGCTAAGATGGCATATTTTGTGTTAAGACATTGATCCTGTAGCTATTTATCCCCCTATCTGATTCTGAACCATGTCTCAATTATTTTGCTTTTTTTGGGCGATAAGCTTATGATGCCATCTTTTTATTATTTATTATTGGGATAGAGGCCGTATTCAAGAGGCATCAAGGATGTGTTCAATTTTATTAATATCTGGTATGGCATCGCCTTTTTTATACCTTGACAGCATCTAGGATGCCTTTAGTTTTTACTTCATTATCCGGTGTGGCATCGCCTTTTTCTACATTGGCTTGGCCACTCTCTCTTCGATACGAATATAGGGATGCTATTATTTATGTAAGACCTGGTTTGATCCCAGGCAGTGTATACGGACTTTTCGCGTCCTCTATGGGCCTCTCTGGCCAGTGCACTACTGAATTGGATGAGGGAGCTACATGGGTCCCACCTAGCAGGCTGCGGGACGGAGTGGGTCTATACAGTTGTTGATGATCGCTGAGAGCCACCAATGATGTTACTGGTTTCTACTACAAACTTATATTCATTAGCATCGCCTATCACCAACATACTTGTTTGGTGTGGTCCCTCAGTTTATGGGGGCTGGGGGTATATTTGTCATTGTTTGTACCTTCCGGGGGTATAGGTGTCCGGTCGGTTATTATTTGATTATACCTGTAATTATCTCTTGTTGTATTATAGTTGGTTTGCACGGTGTCGTAGTCTGGATTATTGTTGGTATTTCCTGTTAGTTTGGTTGGCTTAGTCCTTAGGTGGCTTTGTGTTAGCAGTGGAAGACAGTGTTTCCGTCCTTAATTAGGTAACTCCTTTTGTGCCTCCTTATTGTAAATAGGTTGTGGCTTGGTGTACTCTAGTGCTTTCTCTAACTCCTTCTCCTTTACTTATAAATCTTAGTTCTTTACTCTCATTTTCTGCTTATCTTCTATTAGATCTTATCTGTGTACTTGTGCTATATTTACCTGATTACCTATGATTTATATTTTTTTATCTGTGGAGCTCAGTCGGCCTATGCCTACTGAGTACCATTCATTTGGTATTTATACAATACTTTTGCCCCCTGCAGATCATAGTAAGAGTTATCGTCGTTGATTTGGATTGGTACGGAGCAGCTTTGATTCGGAGATTTGGTGAGCTTTTGGCGTCCGGAGTTGCCGATTTCCATCTATGTTGGACTAGGACTAGTCTTTACTTGATTTCGGAGACTACATGTACTTATGTTTGTATCTGTAAAAGCCTTGTATTTGTATTTTAATTTAGATGCTCGATTACCGACTGATGACAGGTCTTGAGGTGGTTCCTCATGTTTTATTTCAGTTGTTCTCATTCTTTTCATTGGCATTTACCTTCCGCTTTGCTCATTCATCTTCCACTTGATAGCCCGCTGCCTCTGATTCCGGGCTAAGGGTGAAGGGTTATGCTTACCTACTGGTGGGTGTTAGCATGTGTTATTATGACTTGAGAAACTGGGTCTTGACATTAAATAAAGATAAATTTTATACATTTAGATGTTGAAAACACAAATCGTCTTAACTATTTAGTATTCAGATCTTAATGCAATATTTTAATATTTAAATGTATATTTAGATTCATACCTCTAAATCGTAATGCACATCTTAATCTTTAGATGTGCATTCAGTTTCAAACATTTTAATCTTAATAAATACAAATGATGCCTTAGTCTAGAAAACCAATTATGAATACTAAAAGAAGGCAATGTTAATTCTCTTTTATTTATATTGTCTAGTACAAATCAGAATGTATGTACACATACACATCATTACATTGATATCAACTATCAAGTTGCAATTAAGTGGTGTTCAAGTAAGGTTACTAGAGAAAATAGGATTTATTGCCCTTTTCTTTTGCTTCTAAAAGATAAAATGCTTCGATGCTACTTTTCTAGTGTAGTAAACTCAATCTTTCAAAGATAGAAATGGCAATTTTGTCTCAATTCTTCTCTATCAACTTTGTGTAACATGAAGGGGGGGAGGGGAATCAATCAACATATTTTTTTTCTCTTTGTAACATGGAGAGAGGGAAATCAACATATTTTTTTCTCTTCAAACTCTTGTTACTATACTTTCATATATATTATTCATGTTATTGTTTTTTCTTTACTCTTTAATAAAAGTAATAGATTATCACTTTTTCCTTGGGTTTGTGAATTGATCAATAAGATTTGCATTTACTAAATATTCTCCAAAGTGAGTTAATTTTATATAAGCTTTCAATTTTGATATTCGTATTCAATTTGATATTACGTGTTACATTTAATTTAGATATTCGTATTCAAGCTAATTTTGTTAATTTTTTTTAAAGCTTTTGATTTTAATATTTATATCCAATTTTGTTTAAGCTTTCAATAAATAAACAGGATCATCTTGAGAGAGATTTATCCTAAGAGAGATCTATCAAGTAAATCAAAGGAATATATACATGAAGTTAATCTATCTGCCTCAAGGTGCAGACGGTCAGTACACTAAAAAGAAAAGTTTATGTTGTGTATTTGAAAATCTAGTGGATGACTAAAGATGAGTTGGTTTAAATAAATTGTATAAATATAATTTTCAGAAAATAGTTTTAACACTTTAATTGTCATTTTAAAAAGTTGTATTTACGTGACTTTTTCTTTATTAAATAAATGGCAGATACTAAAATTGATAATATATAGTATATTATATTTAAAAGAGTCATCTAAATTAATCATATTAGGAGTCAAATAGCTCATCCAACATATTGACCTAAATTGTCTAAGAAAAGATGCAAACACTTCATACTTAGGTGCCGTTTGGCCTCAAGTTCTCAAATATTCTTGGCAAGTTATTCTTGGATAACGTTTTACTATGTGTTTGGCCACAAATTTTTCCGAGTTTTAGTGAAGTTTTAAAATATATTATTTCGTACCTGTACGTTTTAAAAATTATTAAAAATACACATAAGCTTGTGTTATCATTTTATAATGAACATGTTCCATTAAAAAATAACCTTATAACATAATTGATAACAATTAATAACAACAAAATAACAATATGGGTAAGATCAATACATTAATCGAATTAAAAACAAATTATTTTTTTCTCAATCTTGTCACTCAAACTATTCTTTTCCGGGGAGGTAATAACAAACTATTCTTTTATAAAATCTTCCCACATTGTACGAACAATCTCTTTCCGACAAGCTTTCATTTCTAGATCACATGACCAAGAAGACGAAGCAATATTGTTACTCTCAGTCGATTGTTCATTATTTTTATCAACGATCATATCATCACTTTCATATACAGTGAATATTCCATCACTGCTTTGATTTTCACGCAAAAAATTATGTAATACGGCTCAGGCAACTAGTATTTTCACCTGCATGTCTAAGTCATAGTTGTTCATGCCTTGCCGTAGTATTCTGAATCTACTTTTTCACGCACCAAATGTTCTTTCAATTATATTACGCAAAGAAGCATGTCTATAATTAAACATCTTTTTGTCATTCTTAGGTTCTCTTTCACTTCCCCTGTAGTCTTGCAAATGATATGCCACTCCTTTAGATGGAGCTAGAAATTCTTTTGTGTTTCTAAGACCAGCGTCAACAACGTAATATTTTTCTACAAAAATTTAAGAAATGTAATTCAGATGATACTTACGCTTCTTCTTTATTTCTTCCTTTCTAATACACTATAAAAATGAAATTACTAATTTACATACCATGTGGTGGAAAAGAAAAGTTAGCCGATGAGTCAAGAATTGCATTTTCAAGCACTTTACTATCATGGAAAGTACCCTTCCAACCTGCTGCAACAAAGGTGAACCTCATGTTGAAATAACATGCACATAAGACATTTTATGAAGTATTTTCTTTGCGGTTACGATATATCCATTTCCTATTTCCTGGGACCTCCCCTTGAATATATGTTCCATCAATTGCACCAATGCAATCCTATAAAAAGGCAAATACAAATATCATCAACTGTAAAGGAGCTCCATTAAAGAATATAACTTATAATTATTTTTAAAAATCAGTTGATAGAAATATTCGAAAAGTCAGTACACCAGTCATATTTAATGGTGTTGGTTGATCATATTAATGGAATAAGTTGGTAGATAAATATTTAGTTGGAATTAATAAATAATGAGTGTTTTTATAAAATATAAAAGTTTGGGGTGATTTATAAAACTTTCCAAGTTTCCAAGTTCTAGTTTTTTCTAGAACTGGGGAACTTGAGATTTTTGCCAAATATATTTGCCAAAAAATGGCAAATTATATGGACAAATACTAGTTCTCAAAAAAAATTCATGTTTTTCTCAAAAACTAGTTAGGGCCAAACACTTATTAAACTTCGCTGCGAGCCTCCGAGAAAGAGTAGCCTCCAAACCGATTCAGGCCATTTATTATTCATTAACCAATCTATCATATTACTCCTTCACCAAACTTTGCCAAATAAGGTTCAAAAATTTAGGTAGGGTACCTTATTTCAAGTATTGACTAAATTAAAGTGTATTGTTCAATGATCTCAATATAATTGATGATATAACCAAAATATTTATATTTTTGAGAAATTAAATTTTTATGTCCAATGATTCTCAATATAATAGATGATGTAGCTCACATTGCTATCCCTAGCACCTGTAGCTATTTAGCTCAATAGAGGGTTAGATGATTTGGCCATGTGAAAGAGAGATGCTCAGATGCCCCATTGAAGAGGCTGACCATGGTGGATTTAATGAGAGGTCAAGATAGGCTGAAGAAATATCGGAGAAATGTGATTAGACATGACATGACACATCTTCAAGTTATTGAGAACAAGAAAAATATATGGAGATTGTGGATTAGGATAGAAAGATAGTAGGTAGTTGACTGTTGTCTCTCGTTCCTATGGGATAAGCTTGGTGGTAGTGTGGTGCAACGTACCTTTTTCTCCTTTCATACCAATAACGGTAGCATTATTTTTCATAATTTCTTGTCCTATGATTTACATTACTATCTGTTCGTTCTTGTGCTTCGATTATCACATTGTTTGAATGTTGTTATTGTTCCTTATTTTTGGAATACAATGTAGTGCTGAATCTATTATTTATGTGTCCCCTTTATTTCTGTATTTTTTAAAAAAATTACTTTATTATGTCTTACTTGAGCCCATAGTTATTATTGTTGTTATTGAATAAATTTCATAGCTCAGACCTGCAAGTTATCAGCCATTGTATTTCTGACATGTTCATGGCACATGAGAATGATATGATCATGTTATTGGCAATGGCTTGATCAATATTTACAGTAAATCTATGATTCTCTTATCAAGTTGAATTCTAAAATTAATTAAGAACAAGTGTTTAATTTAATTTAATTAAATATCATATAATTGTGTCGTTAAGGGATGAATAAATTTTAAGCCTGAAAATAATGTTTGAGAAAACTTTAATCAAATAGGTGAACATATGATTATCCTTTTTGAGTCATGTCTAATACATTAAAGACACCGATAATGATGGATAATTTAATCCAATCGGTTAAACGAGGACATTTTAAAGCCATTTTTATTACATTAAAGGCATTTTGACCATTATTCAAAAAAGATAATATAAGCAAATCATATTCTCTTTTAATTTGGTAAGAAAATGAAGAAAAGAAAGGCTAAAATGAATGCTTGGAAAGTCGCTTAGATTTCCATACACACTTTGACGATTTGTATATTTGGACAAGGATATCGCCAATTAACATAAGTAGGAACAAAATTCATACATAGTTAGACAATTGAAAAATACACATCTTTTGTTGCTATGAATCTTGACATGTTTTCTCTTTTATTATATTCTTTCATTTAAAGGTTGAAGAGTGAAGATGAGTAGCACGTGGGTTTTACATGTTTTGATGAGGCAAAGTTTATTTTTGAAAAAATCTAGTTGAACAAGGAAAGAGTATCAAAGAGAATTGCAAACCAACTAGAAAAAGGGAAGCCAAGCCTATTTCGTCACTTGCAGCAACTATGTCCAAATAAGAGTCAACTTCGCAATTTAAGTTTAAATAGGATTCAATATTCTTGAGTCTATATAAACCATTAAAGGTCATACAGATAAAAAAACACATACACGAATAGAGAGAAGTTTGAAGAAGAGCAATACACATTAATCAAGAGTTAGTTGTGAGGCAAGATAGAAGCTAGTTTATATCGTTTTTGTTTGAGTGTTTGTTGCAAGGAGTGAGTTTGACTTCTTGTATTAGATAGAGATAGTTGAAACAATTCTAGTGAATTATTTTTGTTTAGGTACTAGAGTTAGTTCCTTTGATTATTAGTTGTAATCATATAACTTTGAGTTGTAAAGGTAATAGAAAGTTTGGTTGTTACTCCTTTAGCGAGGAGGTTTTCCACTAAAAGATCTTTGTGTTATTATTCCTGTTTTGTTATGCAAACTTAAACTCAAGAACATAGTTCCTAGGGTAGTTGAAGGTATCAATTCTCTTCAATTGGTATCCGAGCAGGACTTTTCGTTAAAGGTTAAGAACTAAAAAGTATCAATGGCTGCACCCTTGTTTAATGGAAAATACTATGGATGGTGAAAGAACAGGATGATGGGTCATCTTATTGGCAACAGTGCTGATCTTTGGAATGTTGTGTTAGATGGACCAACTATTCCTATGAAACCATCTACTGATGGGAAGGAACAAATACCTAAGGACAGGTGGGATGCTGCTAATAAGATTGTTATTCAGAATAATGCCAAAGCAAGAAAAATTCTTATATGTGGTATAAGACCTAATGAATACAACAGAATTTCCTCCTGTCAAAGTGCTAAATAAATTTGGGATACTCTCCAAACTACTCTTGAAGGAACTACTATTGTTAAGAAGGAAAAAATTGATAATTTGAACATGCAATATGAACTCTTTAGAATGAAGGATGGAGAAAACATTCAGGACATGCACACCAGATTTACAGCTATACTAAATGAAATTCACTCGCTAGGTGAAGATATTCTCACTGGTACGACTGTTAGAAAACTCTTAAGTGTGTTACCTGAATCATGGGAAAGTAAGGTAGAAGTAATCACTGAAGCAAGAGATCTGGACACATTGGCAATGGATGAACTCATAGGAAACCTCACAACTTATGAACTGAAGAAAAGTCAAGAAAAAGACATAGGTACTAAGAGAAAAGATAAAACTCTATCCCTCAAAGCAATTGAGACACCTAATTATGAAGAAGAAAATTTGACCCCGGTAACTAAGAAGTTTCAAAGAATGTTCAAAAGAGGCCAAAACTATTCAAGGAAACCCTCCAAGATTCAAGAAAATAAAGTATAGGTATGTCATAAGTGTGGAAGCCCTGATCACTTCATAAAATTCTGCTCCATGTGGGCTATAGAACACAATAAGGCTGCTTCAGAAAAGGCTGGACATCAAGGAAAGGAAATCACCTTACCATCTCACAGAAAGATGACCTCACAAGAGGCTGATATAGTTGTTCAAAGAGCTCTAGCTTCCATGGTAGAGAAACGCTATGAAACTGATGATGAAGACTCTCAAAATTAGTCACTATTAGCAATGATAGAAGCAAAAGAAGGAAACACCTTAGCTCTTATAGCCATGAGTGAGTCTGATAGCGAAGAGGAAGAAGAGAAGACTAAAACTGAAGTACCTGCTATCACAAATAAAAAGGTAGCCCACAACAAGACTACTCATGAAATAGGAGAAACCTCCTTGGCCCTCATGGAAGGATCAGACTCTGAACATGATGAACCTAAGGTATGTTTCTTGAATCTAATGACTAAACTACATACTTTGTCTAAAGATAAACTTGAAACACTGTATGAAATTCTTATAGATGTTTATTATTCAGTATGCTCTAAAAAGGAGAACTTACTAAATGATTATGCATCTCTAAGAATGGAGTGTGAAAACCTTGAGGAAATCCATACTACTCTAAAAAAAACTCTCTAAAATGAGTTTCTGACAAAGGGATAAAACAGGCTTCTGATCTTCAAAATTCTTTGGAAGAAATTGAAAAGCTAAACTTATCACTGGATGAGTTAACTGAAAAGAATATTGCTTTAACCAAAGAGTTAAACAAAGCCAAGCTTGATCTACAACATAACCTGAAATGGACCAAATCCTCTAGTATTTTCACTCACATTCAAAACAACCAGTCCTCATCTAAACATGGACTGGGGTTTAGACCTGAAACTTACAAAGAAAAGTATTTCATAAATATGGTATGCACCATCTGTGGAAAGGAGGGACATCTAGGTGGCAGGTTCCCAAGGTAACAAAAGGCTATACAAAGAAATATGAATTATGTCAATAGACATAAAATAAATGAGTTAAAAAGAATCTTGTCATTAAAAAGAGAGGACTAAAAAAACTTGATTCACCCCTTCTTTCATAAAATGGGACCCAAGTTAATCTGGGTATCCAAGACTAACCTCTAAATTTTGAGGGAAGAGCAAGCCCCGGTAACTAGACAGTGCCTGCTTCAAACGTATGACTGGAAGTAAAGGAAATTTTCTCTCTCACACAGACTTTCAAGGGGGAATGTAGCATTTGGAAATGAAAAAACTGGTGAAATTCTTGGCATATAAAAGGTTGGAAGATCAGGAGCTCATGCAATAAAAGATGTATACTATGTAAATGGGCTGAAGTATAATTTAATATCTCAAATATGTGACAAAGGAAATAATGTGTTGTTCACTGTGGTTGACTATACAGTAAAAAATAAGAAAAGTGGGAATATTGTACTAAAGGAAAGAAGACACAAAAATATTTACAAAGCTGATATCATGGACCTATTTGAATCAGAACTAACTTGTCTTAGTGCTCTTTTAAATAACTCACTATTATGGCACAAAAGAATAGGACACATCAACTTCTCTACCATTAACAAACTACTGATAAAAGAATTGGTAATAGGACTACCAAAGAGCAAACTTGATGAGACTATTACGTGTGCAGCTTGTGCTAGAGGAAAATAAGTAAGGTCTTCCTTCAAACCCAAATAGATGGTCAGTACTTCTAAACCATTACAACTTCTGCACATGGACCTATGTGGACCTATGAAAGTACTAAGTAGAAAGAGAAAGAGATATGTGTTTGTAATTATGGATGATTACTCAAGATTCACTTGGACACTGTTCTTAAGCTCCAAAGATGAAACCTTTCAGGCATTTGTCAAGATGACTCAAAAGAAACTGAATGCTGAAGTTGTTGGAATAAGATCAGATCATGGTACTGAGTTTGAGAACTCAAATTTTCTTAACTCTACAGTGAAAATGGCATTGATCATAACTTCTCTGCACCTATAACTCCCCTGCAAAATGGTGTGGTGGAAAGAAAGAATAGATCATTAGAAGATATGGCAAGAACCATGTTGATTGTAAGTGGTCTTCCTAAAAGTTTCTGGGTAGAAGCTTTTAGGAAAAACAATATGCTACCTGCTGAACAGATGTATGATCAGACCAATCCTTGATAAAACTCCTTATGAACTTCTGAAAGGTATAAAACCAAACTTATCTTATTTAAAACCTTTTGGATGTAGGTGTTATGTTCACAATAATGAAAAAGATGCACTAGAAAAATTTGATGCTAAAAGTGATAAAGATATATTTTTAGGATACTCCTCTCAAAGCAAGACCTATAAAAATTCAACAAAAGAACCAGTTGTGTAAAAGAAAGCATCCATGTTATTTTTGATGAAGAGAATTGTGAAAAACCTCCCACTGATGATGATCCTAGAATTGGCCTGGCTCAAGACTCAGAAGATAAACAAAATCTAGAATCACCACAGGATCATACTCTCACGGAAGGATTAGAAGAGGGATTTGAGATAGGGTGAATTGACCATACAACCAACTCAAAAGAAGGAATGTAGGATTCAAGGGAAACAGGCCAAGCAGAAGATTCAACTTATCAAATAAGCACACCTACACCCTCACATATAGTGGAAGAAAGAAATTGGAAGCATAAAAGTTCTCATCCTCTGGGAAACATCATCCCTCCTCTTGACTAAGAATGCAAACTAGAAACAAAGTAAGAAATCTGTGTGCTTTCTCAGCCTACCTATCAATGATAGAACCAAAAATACCAAGGAGGCCCTCTTGGATACAGACTGGATCCTAGCTATGCAAGAAAAACTTAATTAGTTTGAGAGGATCAAGTTATGACAACTTATCCCCAAGACTGCTGACAGAACTATTATAGGAACAAGATAGGTATTCATAAATAAAATGGAGGATCAAGGAATAACTATCAGTAACAAGGTCAGATTGATAGTCCAAGGTTATAATCAAGGAAAAGAAATTAACTATGATGAAACCTTTGCACCTGTAGCCAGAATGGGGCAATAAAGATGCTAATTGCTTTTGCAGCTCATATAGAATTCAAATTGTTCCAGATAGATGTAAAGAGTGCTTTTCTAAATGGCAATCTAATGGAAGAAGTCTATGTAAAGAAGCCTCCTAGTTTTGAAAGTTTTGATCAACCATCTCATGTATATAAACTAGACAAAGCTCTCTATGGCCTAAATCAAGCACCAATGGCATGATATGACATGCTATCATCATTTCTTCAGGGCAATGGTTATGGCAGAAGGCAGCATAGATAACACTGAATTCATCAAAAGAGAAGGGAGCAAACTTTTTATTGTACAAATATATGTTGATGATATTATATTTGGTGCTGCTGATAATAAGATGAGTCAAGAGAATGCAGCTCTAATGAGTAGTGAATTTAAAATGAATATGATGGGGGAACTAAATTTTATTTCTTGGGCTACAAATTCATCAAAGTAAAACAGGCACATCAATTCATCAGCAAAAATACATCAAAGAAATTTTGAAGAAATTTGAAATCGATGGAGCTAAAACAAATGACACTCCCATTGCAACACCAATAAAATTAGACAAAGATGAAGCAGAAGTAGTTATTGCTAAAATCAGGTTTAAAAGGATGATAGGATCATTATTATACCTTACTGCAAGCTAATCAGATATTGTGTTTAGTGTAGGTCTATATGGAAGGTTCCAATCATCTCCGAAAGAATCCCACCTAAAAGTTGTAAAAAGGATCTTAAGATACCTGAAAGGAACTCAAGGGCTAGTTCTATGGTATCCTGCAGGAGATTCTTTTGAGCTTATCGGATATGTAGATGATGACTATGCTGGATACTTAGTGGATAGAAAAAGCACCCCAGGGATGGCTCATTTTTTAGGTCCTTGCCTTGTATCTTGGGCAACTAAGAAATAAAATTTAGTGGCCCTGTCAACAGCTGAAGCTGAATATGTAGCTGCTGCCTCTTTTTGCTCTCAACTACTATGGATCAAACAACAGTTAAGTGAATTTGGAATCAATTTGGGATATATTCCCATCTTTGTGTGAGAAGATGATAAAAAATCCTGTCTAACATAAATAAACTAAAAACATCAATGTGAGACATCACTTCCTAAGAGACTGTGTTGAGAAGGGGCTAATTCAGATGATGAACTGTGAAACTGACAATCAGATAGCAAATATATTCACTAAATCTCTTGGAAGGGAAGCATTTGAAAAATTCCAGTTGGTATTAGGGATGATAAACCAAATTTAACAGAGATTGCAGGATCGAGATTTGCAGATTTCATTTTCCTTGCAAAGAGACTAAACAACAAGTTGTAGGACTAGGTCCTTCAGGTATGCACATCCCTCTCAAAATTATTTAAATCATATACAAAATTGTCATTATCTTATATTTGAGAACCTGATCCCTTTAACCCATCCCGAACACGATAAAAAAAATAGAAAAATCAAATGACTACACTTTAAATGATTACTCTGCTTTCCAAATAATTAATAAATTGTTAGTTCAAAACTATCAAATAAAACTCTTTCCCATACGAAATCCTTCATCTTTCCCTTGATCAAAACAAAATCATCATATTTTCACGCCACCCACAGATTCAACCAAAACCCTAAACTTAGAACTCTTTCTCTCACTTCATCAACCAAAATGCTTCAATAACAATGGCTTTCTCACCAAAAATTACACTACTCATTGATTATTCTGATGACGAAGAGTATGAAACAACTCAGGGGGGATGATTCTCTCGCTCTCCGTCACCCACACTTCTATTTTATATGCCAAGATCTCAAGAAAATAATCTTATATCACCACCACACTCGCCCACACTGCAGAAATCTGACTCTCTCAACTATTTTTGGTCGTCTGAAGACCTCAAGACAGATACACCTTTTCAGAATACTTCACAACCCTCTTCGCCTACTGATATTGAGATTGATAATAATGGGGATATAGTTCTAAACCCTAAGTGTACAAAAGCTATGACTGTTCCAATTCCTGATACCTAAAAAAAGCGTGCCCTCAAACCACCAATAAAAACACTACTAAAACCCTCTTTGTCTCTCTTGCCAAGAATTCTTTTTACCAGAAAGAGGGTGGTTGATACCAACTAGAAGTAGAAAAACGCAGGGCTCGCATCACCAAAGGGAAAAAAAGATAGGAGATGCTTA
Organism: Solanum dulcamara; assembly: GCF_947179165.1. NCBI lineage: Eukaryota > Viridiplantae > Streptophyta > Magnoliopsida > Solanales > Solanaceae > Solanum > Solanum dulcamara. The sequence continues at coordinate 15,139,099 of NC_077242.1, forward strand.
TGAGCCAATCTATGTAGATGAAGAAAATAAGAAAGAAGAAGTTTGTACTTATTAGGCTGGTAGAAATAAGAATTATGAGAAATTCCTTCACCTTGGATGTAACACCCCTCAAAAATTTTCCTAAGATTCGGACCCTTGTTGTATTCGTGTAGGGTCTAACTTAATTATTTCGAAGTATGTGTGTGAGTTAAGATGAGTCCCCGAGTAATTTTAAAGTGTTGGAGGTGAGGTGGGGTCCCTAGGACCAAGCTAAGTACAAGAAGGTTCGTCGTGGCTAAGTTTCAGGATGAGTTTGTATGAGGAGTCGACTTCTAACGACCCTATCTTTTGAGAGACGGAAATATAGGTGGCCCATGACCTATTAAATTAAAGGTCGTCGAGTCTTCTTTCCAATGCCACCAAGAATGTAAATTTTGGAGTTCGAAGTCGAAAGATATGGCGATCCTAAAATGAACGAGCACAACAGAGATTTTCAGGCCTAGGGTTCAACTACTGGAAATCTGGGCTTGGCGCCGTAGTGGTGCGACGCGCCACTATCGTGTAAGGAACATACCTCAGTAGTTTGGCCCCTGGCGCGATGCGATGCTAAAAGTTGTGTAGGGTTTTTCAGGCCAAATTTCCAGAACCTAGAAAATATGGCCTTGGCGCTGTAAGGGCACGACGCGCCATAATCACGCCAGAAACATGCCTAATTAGTTTGGTCTCTGGCATGGCGCGCCACTGCGAGGTGTGCAGGTTTTAGGCGTAATTGGCCTGGCGCTACAATGGCGCGACGCGCCACTATCGCGCTAGGTGCGCTTTTGCCTATTTTTCAGAACTTTTGAGGAGGGGCAATTTGGGAATTTACCCAAGTTATATATATGTTACCCTTGGTCTTTTGGGAACACATTTTTGCAGCCTCACTCTCTCTCTAAAAATCCCTAGGAGCTTCTTTCTCTCTCTCTTCTTCTTCTTCTCCATTTCCAACAAAAAAAGTCCAAGAGCTTCAATATTTGAGTCCTCCATTGAAGACCCAACCACAAGGTTTTCTTCAAGTCTTCACTAAGGTATGTAAGGCTATCCAAAACATGGGTTGAGTCCACCCATGTTCCCTATTCTTGCTTTGAGGTTAGATGTTCATGAAAATGGAGTTTCTTGGTATGGTCTAAGTTTAAACAAGTTTTGTCCTCTATTTATTTGATTCTATATGTGTTGATGATGTGGAGTTAAGAAGTTCCCAAAATGAGCCTTTATGTGAGTATGAGTTGATGAAAATGAGTTGTTAAATATGTTTTATTGATCCTCTTGACTATGTAGATTTTGATAAAGGATGCTATTTTCTTAAAAATATTGCTTATTATAAAGATGTAAATTTAAAGTCTTGAAATTGTGATGAGTCTCAAAGATTTCTCTTATGGATGGAAGAAATGATTGATTATATCTAGATGTTGCTATATATGTGCATTTAAATTTCTTTTGAAGATATGATTGAGATTGATCGGATAGTATGATTGGAAGAGATTTGATTGTGATAGAGTTGATGAGTTGACGAGGTTGTAATGAGACTTGTCGATGTGATTTGATTAAGTTGATTGGATGGAGTTTTATGAGCATTGAGTCTTGGGAGGAGTATCGAGCACCGAATTGGGCGAGAGTATAGTCCATACTCGAACCCAATAACTGCATCGCCAAACATAGGGGGGACCTGGTTGGATTGGATCAATGATTTGTTGATTCGTTCATACCCTGGCAAAGTATGAACGGACGCAGCAACAACATCGGTTTGTTGTACTTTCACTGGCTCATAAGTGATGGTTGTCGGTTAAGAGAAACTTCCAAATAGGTCTTGATAGTACTCTAGGTCAGATTGAGTTGAATTGTATGTGATTGGTCCCGTCTAAATCATATTCTTGTTTAGACTTAGGACATTTGATTGAGTTGTTATCCCTCTTGAGTTGAGCTCCCGAGTTGATTAATTCTTCCTTGATATTCTTTGTATTCGGCCATTTTACATACTCGTACATTCTATATACTGATGTCATTTAGCCTACATCGTTTCATGATGCAGAGACAGGTACTAGAGATCATCAACCGGTGCTCCATTGAAGATCCACATACACCCTCAGCTAGTTGGTGAGTCCTCTTAGTTTCCGGAGGATATTAAGCCTTCATGTACAGTTTTATTGGTATTTCCTTCATTTTGATTATTGGTAGCCATTGACTTGTCATTGGCACCTTTTAGACTTTGATAGAGGCTTCATAGACTGGAGTGTGGGGAGGTCGAACTGTTATTTTGAGGAGTCTCATTTTATTGTCCTGTTGGGCTGTAAATGTTTGGCCTCCGGCCCCCCATATATATATATATATATGATCAATATTTCATTATTTGAGCTTTCCGCTAAGAGAATATGATTGGATGAAGGTATGACTGGACCAGGTGGTTCGCTCGGAGGTCAGAAATGGCCTTCGAGTGCCGGCCACGCCTAGGGTACCCTCTCGGGGTATGATAAACATGGTATCAGAGCACAGAGTTCAAGTGTCCTAGGGAGTCTATGAAGTCGTGTCTAGTAGAGTCTTGCTTATGGGTGTGTTTTGCACTACACTTATAAGCAGGAGGCTATAGGACATTAGGAATTTTTCCACTTCTTTCATACTCTGACTTCGTGCGATAGAGTTAAAACTCTATAAAACTCCTTTCTAATTCGTGCGTTTGTACGTTACAGATAATGCCTCCTAAACGTATGGCTAGCCAGAGAAACGTTGATAACGCCGAGATGCCCCAATCAGAAGTACACCCAGCAAGGGCTAGAGGACGACCTGTGAGGTATGCGGAGGCAACCCAAGTGCCTGCTACTCCGCTTGCACCCACGTCAGAGGCAGAATTTAGAAGAGCGATTGCAATGCTCACGCAATTAATGGCTACCCGAAATAGTAACCAGAGTTCGCCGACTCTCAGCTTTAGTTCCTAAGAGCCATCTACTGCCACCAGAATTAGGGACTTTTTGAGGATGAATCCGCCTGCATTCACGGGTTCTAAGGTTGATGAAGACCCTCAAAACTTTATTGATGAGATGTGGAAAATTCTGAAAGCTATGCATGCTACGGAGATTGAGGGGGTCGAGTTGGTGTCCTATCAACTCAAAGATGTGGCAAACATTTGGTATAACCAATGGGAACAGGGTAGGGGTAAGGATGCTGAACCTGCTAGATGGGATGAATTTGAGGGAGCCTTCCTTGACCACTTCTTTCCTCGAGAATTGAGGGAAGTGAAAGTGGAGGAATTTGTAAATCTGAAACAAAAAGGCATGACTGTTAAGGAGTACAGCCTAAAGTTCATCCAGTTATCCAGGTATGCTCTAGAAATGATCCCAGATGTGAGGTCAAAGATGAGGAAGTTCGTCTCCGGGTTAGGGAGGCATGTGAAGAAGGAGTGCAAAGCAGCATTGTTGATCTCGAACATGGATATTTCCAGGTTGATGGTGTATGCTCAATAGATAGAGAATGAGAAGAGGAAATACAGAGAGGAGCATCTTAGCAAAAAGGCAAGATCAGCTGGGCATGAGAAAGAGCAAAGGCAAAGCAAGGGCAACAGGTCCTTCTTCCAGAAGAGGCCTTCCAACTATGCCTCATCTACCGCCAGTGCACTGATGCCGCAGAACAGGTATGATCGGCAGGGACAAGGTCGCCAGAATTTCAGACCCCTGGGTTCTCAATCCCAAGCTAGCATGGGTCAAAGTGCGCAAGGGAAGCCACCATGCGTCAAGTATGGTAAGCTTCACTTGGGAGAGTGCAGAGCGGGAAGGATGGGTTGTTATAAATACGGCCAAATAGACCATTTTCAGAAGGAGTGTCCAGCATGGGGGAATAGGGCCCAGTTCTCTACCACCGCACCACCGGCTAGGGGTAATTAGAGGGGCACTACTTCAAGTACAAGTGGAGGTACAAACTGCCTATATGCCATGGGTAGTCGCCAAGATCAGCAGAACTTTCCAAACGTCGTGATGGGTATGATTTGAGTCTCTTCTCTTGACTGTTATGTTTTGATGGATCCGGGTGCCACATTATCTTTTGTGACTCCTTACGTGGCTAGTAAGTTCAATAAAATTCCTGAATGTCTTAGTGAGCCTTTCTACGTAGCTACCCCTGTTGGTGATTCTGTCGTAGCTGAGAAAGTCTATAAAGATTGCACCGTATTAATTCATCACAGAGATACCTTGGCTGACTTGGTTGAGTTAGACATGGTTGATTTTGATGTGATCCTTGGCATGGACTGGCTTTATATCTGTTATGCCTCCATTGATTGTAGAACTTAGGTTGTCAAATTCAAATTCCCGAACGAAGCTGTCATAGAGTGGAGAGGTAGTCATGTTGTGCCTAAAGGTAAGTTTATTTCATACCTTAGGGCCAGGAAGCTAATCTCAAAAGGGTGCATTTATCACCTTATCTGAGTGAAGGATGACAATATCGAGTCTCCATCCCTCGAGTCAGTTCCGATTGTCAACGAGTTTCCAGATGTCTTTCTTGAAGATCTGCCTGGAGTCCCTCCGGATAGGGAGATTGACTTTGGGATTGATGTTCTTCCTGAAACCTAGCCTATTTCAATTCCTCCATATAGAATGGCCCCAGCTGAGTTGAGAGAGTAGAAGGAGAAGTTGAAAAACTTATTAGATAAGGGATTTATTAGGCCGAGTGTCTCACCATGGGGAGCTCCGGTCCTATTTGTTCGAAAGAAAGATGGGTCCCTTAGAATGTGTATTGACTACAGGCAGCTGAATAAGGTCACCATAAAGAACAAATACCCTCTCCCCAAGATAGATGATTTATTTGATCAGCTTCAGGGTGCCACGTGTTTCTCAAAGATAGACTTGAGATTCGGTTACCATCAGTTGAAGGTGAGAGAATGTGATATTCCGAAGATTGCTTTTTAGACTTGTTATGGCCACTTCAAATTTTTGGTCATGTCCTTTGGGTTGACTAATGCCCCTGCCACTTTTATGGATCTCATGAACCGAGTATTCAAACCATATCTTGATATGTTTGTGATTGTATTCATAGATGATATTCTGGTTTACTCCAAGGATGAGGAGGAGCATGCCCATCATCTTAGAGTTGTCTTGCAAACTTTGAGGGACCAGGTATTGTATGCAAAGTTCTCTAAATGTGAATTTTGGCTTGCATTAGTGGCCTTCTTAGGCCACATTGTATCTGGAGATGGTATTCAGGTTGATGCTCAGAAGATTGATGCAGTAAAGAATTAGCCCAGACCCACATCCCCGACAGAGATAAGGAGCTTCTTGGGTTTGGCTGGCTATTATGGAAGGTTTATAGAGAGATTCTCATCCATATCATCATCATTGACTAAGCTGACTCAAAAGAAGGATAAGTTCCAATGGTCCGATGCTTGTGAGGAGAGTTTCCAGAAATTGAAGGCCAAACTAACCACTGCTCCTGTTCTAACTTTGCCCGATGGAACAGAGGGCTTTGTGGTCTATTGTGATGCGTCCAAAATTGGTTTGGGTTGTGTGTTGATGCAAAGAAAGAAGGTGATAGCCTATGCTTCCAGACAGCTTAAGGTTCATGAGAGAAATTACCCAACTCATGACCTTGAGCTGGCGGCTGTGGTGTTCGCGTTTAAAATTTAGTGCCACTACTTGTATAGAGTGCATGTTGATGTATTCACCGATCACAAGAGCCTGCAATATGTCTTCAGCCAGAAGGAACTCAACCTGAGGCAAAGAAGATGGCTTGAGCTACTCAAGGACTACGATATGAGCATCATCTACCATCTAGGTAAAGCTAATGTTGTTGCTGATGCTCTTAGTAGGTTGTCCATGGGTAGCACTGCCCATGTGGAAAAGGGAAGGAGGGAATTGGCGAAGGAGGTACATCGATTAGCCCGATTAGGAGTTCAACTCGAAGAGAACTATGAAGGTGGAGTAAATGTTCGAGATGGGGCCACGTCCTTACTTGTAGCAGAGGTAAAGGAGAAACAAGATCAGGATCCCATCCTCCTCCGGCTGAAGGAAGTCGTTCACAAACAAGGGGTGATGGTTTTCACCAAAGGGGGAGATGGTGTGTTGAGGTATCGAAGTAGATTATGTGTACCTGATGTTCGAGAGAGGATTATGGCCGAAGCGCATAGTTCCAGATACTCTATTCATCCAGGCTCCACAAAAATGTACCATAATTTGAGGGAAATCTATTGGTGGAGTGGGATGAAGAGGGATATTGTTGAATTTGTTTCCAAGTGACCGAATTGCCAACAGGTGAAGGTTGAGCATCAAAGGCCATGTGATTTAGCCCAAAACATAGGAATTCCAGAATGGAAGTGGGAGATGATCAACATGGACTTTATTACAGGCTTGCCGAAGTCCCGAAAGCAATATGATTCCATTTGGGTGATTGTGGATAGAATGACGAAATCAGCTCACTTCTTAGGGTTAAGACTACTGACACCGTAGAAGATTATGCAAAGTTGTATATACAAGAGATCGTCAGATTGCATAGGGTCCCTTTGTCTATTATCTCAGACAGGGGAGCTCAATTCACTTCCCAATTTTGGAAATCCTTTCAGAAGGGATTAGGTTCGAGGGTGAACTTGAGTACAACCTTTCATCCCAGACAGATGGCCAAGCAGAGCGCACCATCCAGACATTAGAAGATATGTTGAAGGCATGTGTGCTCGACTTCAAGGGAAATTGGGACGATCACTTACCTCTCATAGAGTTTGCATACAACAATAGCTATCATGCAAGCATTCAAATGGCTCCTTATGAAGCTTTGTATGGGAGGAGGTGTAGATCTCCTATTGGGTGGTTTGAAGTTGGTGAAGCCGAGCTGATTGGGCCTGACCTTGTTCACCAAGCCATGGAGAAGGTGAGAGTTATCCAAGATAGGTTAAAGACAACCCAAAGCTGCCAAAAATCTTACACCGATGTGAGGAGGAGAGACTTAGAGTTTGAGGTGGGTGATTGAGTGTACTTGAAAGTATCACCCATGAAGGGTGTCATGAGGTTTGGAAGGAAAAGGAAGCTCAGTCCTCGATATATTGGTCCTTACCATATTTTGAGGCGGATTGGGAGTGTTGCTTATGAGTTGGAGTTACCCTCGGAGTTAGCTTCTATTCATCCGGTATTCCACGTTTTGATGTTGAAGAAATGCTTGGGTGATCCCTCATTGGTAGTCCCCATTGACAGCGTTGGAATTAAGGATAGCTTGTCTTATGAAGAGGTCCCGGTCCAAATTCTTGATCGCCAAATTCGCAAACTGAGGAACAAAGAGATCGCCTCGGTTAAAGTCCTGTGGAGGAATCAACTTATTGAGGAAGCCACATGGGAAGTGGAGGAAGCCATGAAATCTAAATATCCACATCTATTCGTGCCTACTGAGGATAATGTTGGAGGTAATGTCCATTTTCTTGACTTGAATTCGTTTGCATATTATGAGTTTCATTGGTAAATTGTTTGAGAATTTGATTGGTTGATTGACTGAATTCTGATTGTGATTTGTATTCCGAGTCCATTCTTAGTCACTCGTCATTCGAGGACGAATGATCCCAAGGGGGAGATAATGTAACACCCCTCAAAAATTTTCCTAAGATTCGGACCCTTGTTGTATTCGTGTAGGGTCTAACTAAATTATTTCAAAGTATATGTGTGAGTTAAGATAAGTCCCCGAGTAATTTAAAAGTGTTGGAGGTGAGGTGGGGTCCCTAGGACCAAGCTAAGACCAAGAAGGTTCGTCGTAGCTAAGTTTCAGGATGAGTTTGTATGAGGAGTCGACTTCTAACGACCCTATCTTTTGAGAAACGGAAATATAGATGGCCCACGACCTATTAAATTAAAGGTCGTCGAGTCTTCTTTCCAACGCCACTAAGAATGTAAATTTTGGAGTTCGGAGTCGAAAGATATGGCGATCCTAAGATGAACGAGCACAATAGAGATTTTCAGGCCTGGGGTTCAACTATTGGAAATCTGGGCTTGGCGCCATAGTGGCGCGATGCGCCACTATCGTGCAAGGAACTTGCCTCAGTAGTTTGGCCCCTGGCGCGACACGCCGCTAAAAGTTGTGCAAGGTTTTTCTGGCCAAATTTCCAGAACCCAGAAAATATGGCCTTGGCGCTGTAAGGGCGCGACGCGCCACTATCGCGCCAGAAACATGCCTCAGTAGTTTGGTCTCTAGCGCGGAGCGCCACTGCGAGGTGTGCATGTTTTAGGCGTAATTGGCCTGGCGCTGCAATGGTGTGATGCGCCACTATCGCGCCAGGTGCATTTTTGCCTATTTTCAGAACTTTTGAGGAGGGGCAATTTGGGAATTTACCCAAGTTATATATATGTTACCCTTGGTCTTTTGGGAACACATTTTTGCAGCCTCACTCTCTCTCTAAAAAGTCCTAGGAGCTTCTCTCTCTCTCTCTTCTTCTTCTTCTTCTCCATTTCCAATAAAAAAAGTCCAAGAGCTTTAAGATTTGAGTCCTCCATTGAAGACCCAACCACAAGGTTTTCTTCAAGTCTTCACTAAGATATGTAAGGCTATCCAAAACATGGGTTGATTCCACCCATGTGCCCTATTCTTGCTTTGAGGTTAGATATTCATGAAAATGGAGTTTCTTGGTATGGTCTAAGTTTAAATGAGTTTTATCCCCTATTTATTTGATTCTATATGTGTTGATATTGTAGAGTTAAGAACTTCCCAAAATGAGCCTTTATGTGAGTATGAGTTGATGAAAATGAGTTGTTAAATATGTTCTATTGATCTTCTTGACTATGTAGATTTTGATAAAGGATGCTATTTTCTTAAAAATATTGCTTATTATAAAGATGTAAATTTAAAGTCTTGAAATTATGATGAGTCTCAAAGATTTCTCGTATGGATGGAGGAAATGATTGATTATATCTAGATGTTGCTATATATGTGCATTTAAATTTCTTTTCAAGATATGATTGAGATTGATCGGATAGCATGATTGGAAGAGATTTGATTGTGATAGAGTTGATGAGTTGACGAGGTTGTAATAAGACTTGTCGATGTGATTTGATTGAGTTGATTGGATGGAGTTTTATGAGCATTGAGTCTTGGGAGGAGTATCGAGCACCGAATTGGGCGAGAGTATAGTCCATACTCAAACCCAATAACTGCATCGCCAAATGTAGGGGGGATAGAACCGTTAAAGTCGGATGCTTCCTCGAGAGATTTGTCCTGACATTATAGGACCTGGTTGGATTGGATCCATGATTTGTTGATTCGTTCATACCCTGGCAAAGTATGAACGGACGCGGCAACAACGTTGGTTTGTTGTACTTTCACTGGCTCATGAGTGATGGTTGTCGGTTAAGAGAAACTCCCAAATAGGTCTTGATAGTACTCTGGGTCAGATTGAGTTGAATTGTATGTGATTGGTCCCGTCTAAATCATATTCTTGTTTAGACTTAGGACATTTGATTGAGTTGTTATCCCTCTTGAGTTGAGCTCCCGAGTTGATTAATTCTTCCTTGATATTCTTTGTATTCGGCCATTTTACATACTCGTACATTCCATATACTGATGTCATTTGGCCTGCATCATTTCATGATGCAGAGACAGGTACTAGAGATCATCAACCGGCGCTCCGTTGAAGATCCACATACACCCTCAGCTAGTTGGTGAGTCCTCTTAGTTTCCGGAGGATATTGAGCCTTTATGTACAGTTTTGTTGACATTTCCTTCATTTTGATTGTTGGTAGCCATGGACTTGTCATTGGCACCTCTTAGACTTTGATAGAGGCTTCATAGACTGGAGTGTGGGGAGGTCGAACTGTTATTTTGAGGAGTCTCATTTTATTGTCCTGTTGGGCTGTAAATGTTTGGCCTCCGGCCCCCCCTATATATATATATATGATCAGTATTTCATTATTTGAGCTTTTCGCTAAGAGAATATGATTGGATGAAGGTGTGACTGGACCAGGTGGTTCGCTCGGAGGTCAGAAATGGCCTTCAAGTACCGGCCACGCCTAGGGTACCCTTCCGGGGCGTGACATTGGACCCCATGCGTACTATGCCACTCAGGCTTTTCTGAAGGGAAGGGTTCTAGAGGATGAAGTAATGTCTAATCTTTTTACTGTGCGACTGGTAGATAGGTTACGTTTTCAAGGATGGGATCATCTGTTTAGGGTTGCTTGTCAAGTGATGTATAAAGAGGAAGTGGTTGAGTTTTATGCGAATTTAAAAATATTTGATGAACTAGTAGTGAGTAATAAAGTTAGAGGAGTTGAAATAGTGTTTCATGTTGTTAAGTTAGGTGAAATCTTGGGTATTCCTTCAGAAGGGATGGAGGAATATGTTTGAAAACATGATGAAGACTATATGTTAACTGGGATGTTCACTCAAGGAAAGGAAACAAGGGTCCCCAGGAAAGTTCTAAAGGGAGAAATGTGTCTTGACCACAAGCTGTTATTTGAAATTGTGAATAAAGAAATTTTACCCGAGGGGGGGGGGAGACACGAGGGCATTTTAGAGACATGGGAATAATGAATGCTTTAGATCTGAATGATAAGATTAACTTCATTGCGTTGATGATCAAGCATATGGCAAGATTCATCTCTCCTAAAAATGGATCACATGGACTTGCGTATAGGTTTCTTCTTACTGATGTATTCAAAAACTTTGGGGTGCGACATGGAAAGGGGACTATGGGTACTAAAAATGATAGGATCACACCCTCTACTCTGGAGGAGTGTGATTGTGCTTCAACTCCCTTTCCTAAGAAAAAGAGTTCCAGTCCCATGACCCTATCTTTTCTGGAGTTGTATGATGCTCTCAGAGTGATTACACAGTTGAGGAAAGAAAATGCTGGTTTAAGGGAGTGCTTGAATGCCTCACAAGCTCAGGTGGATGCCCTCAAGACTGAGATGATTGATCTGCAAGCTAAAAAAGTACAGAATATTCAGTCATTGATGGATCTGCTTTAAAAATCCAAGTCCTCTTCCTGATCCCTCCCAGCCTTTCCATGATGTTTCCTTGCTTATCTCTCTTTTGCTTTCTTATTCTGGTTCTCAGTATCAGACATTGTTACAAGTTTTTGTGTATGTTTTAACTGTTTTTTGATTGGGGTCATAGTAGTGGCTTAAAATTGTGTATATGTGATGTAGACTGACTGCTCCAAGTCCTTGTTTTGCTTTCTTAGTAAAATGGTCCTGTCTTTCTTTGATTTCTATTTCTTTCACCGGTTATTATTCTTGGTTTTTGGATGATGTCAAAAGGGGGAAGATAGATAGATACACATCATTTTGCACAGTTGCTGATACAGCTGTAGTGTTTGACAAAAATAAACAGTTGCAGTGTTTGACAAAAATAATATACGTATAAAAGTGTATAGGTTTGCCATCATCAAAAAGAGGGAAGTTGAAGAGTGAAGAGCAGTAGCACGTGGACTTTACATGTTTTGATGAGGCAAAGTTTATTTTTGGTAAAGTCTAGTTGAACAAGGAAAGAGTATCAAAGAGAATTGCAAACCATCTAGAAAAAGGGAAGCCAAGCCTATTTCGTCAATTGCAGTAACTATGTCCAAATAGGAGTCAACTTTGGAATTCGAGTTTAAATAGGATTCAAGATTTTTGAGTCTATATAAACCATTGAAGGTCATATAGAGAAAAAATACATACATGAATAGAGAGCAGTTTGAAGAAGAGCAATACGCATTAATCAAGAGTTAGTTGTGAGGCAAGATAGAAGCTAGTTTATATTATTTTTGTTTGAGTGTTTGTTGCAAGGAGTGAGTTTGACTTCTTGTATTAGATAGAGATAGTTGAAACAATTCTAATGAATTATTTGTGTGTTTAGGTACTAGAGTTAGTTCCTTTGATTATTAGTTGTAGTCATTAAACTTTGAGTAGTAAAGGTAATAGAAAGTGTGGTTGTTACTCCTTTAGCAAGGAGGTTTTCCACTAAAAGACCTTTGTGTTCTTATTACTGTTTTGTTATACAAACGTAAATTTAAGGTAGTTGAAGGCATCAATTCTCTTCAAAGGTGTCTAAACGTAACCATTAGAATCCACAAGAAGAAAAAAATATCAAAAGATAAGTAAATTAGCAAAGCTTTTCTTACCACCATCAATGAATGTGATGTAACGGATATGACTTCTCTTTCCTTAATCAGAGGTCTCGGATTTGAGTTTTGGATATAGAAAAATTCTTGGTAGGGAGCGCTTTCTCCCGAATGGGATGCTACGTGATGCGAATCTAAATTAGTCAGGCTTCAATGTGAGTATCGAACACCAGATGGAAAAAGAAAAAACTTTTCCTACCTAAATAATCATCAAAATTTCAATCACTTTTTAGTTTATTCATCAAGAAAACCAAACTGTGTGGAGTATTTGCAATACAATTTTCTTTTTTAAAAAAAGGAAGAAGATATTGCTCGAAAATAAGCATGACTTAATTTTAGTAAAGAACCTATAGGAATTTCCATCCTTAAGATTTAGTATCTTATGTTTGATATATTTCTTTTCTTAATTATTATTATTCTAACAATTCAAAAAATGAAAAGTTCAAAATAATTGAGACTTTTTTTAAAATTGAAAAAATTTACTAATTCATGATCAGACATACAGAATGAAAAACTTCATCCCTGATTTTATGAGAATTTATGTGAAAATCTTTCATTTGTTTCTCTTTGATGGATAAAATTTTAAATATTAATTCCAAATTTCAGTTAATTTAGAAAAAAAACTACATAACTAAATAAACATCCTAGTATAGTTACTAAACCACACACAACTTTTAAAATATTACACATTCACACGCTACTTTTCTAGTGGATTGTATAAACCTTCTCTTGCTCACACTCTCTCCTCCCCCCTCTCTCCTCTCTCCTCCTCCACCTTTCCCCGCCCCCTTCTCCTCATTGTTCTTCTTCGTTTCCCCCTCTTCCCTTAGTCACACTAATCCATCAAGATTGATCGTGTTATCAATTAATTACAGGTCAAGATTTGAATGATTAAGTTGAAAATTAGATTTGAATACTATTTTCGAAAGTCAACAAGAATGATATTATTGTTATTTCAAATTTGTAATGGATTTCATTGATACTATTGTAGTGGATCTAGGTGATATCTAGTGTAATTTTTTTCTTTTTCTTCTAAGTATGTATCTATGTAAGATACACTTGATATATCAATGCATATTTGATACTTATTAAATGAATGTATCGGTGCAGATCTGATACCAAATACATGTATCTATGCACTAGGTACACCAAATTGATACTAAATACACTAGATGAAATCAAAAGTGAATACAAATGCATTGATAATTGTGAAATCGATATTGGATACACAGATACACTAGTAAAATTTGATACAAATTTATGCATATATAGACAGATACATGCTTCCAAAATTGATGCTAATTACATGGATAGACTCGTATAATTTAATACAAACTTAGGCATATATAGTCAGATACATAATATTCTACTGGATCTACTCGCATAAATTGATATTGGATACATATATATATGAAATTGTGAGACACATATACAAAGAAGGAGAGGAACGAGATAGCAAGAGAGGCGAGTGAAAGAAGAGAGAAACGAGCCAGAGAGGCAGTGTATCTCAAATACATGTGAATCGCATTTCACATATAATGTATCTAGACTAAAACATGTAATTTTTGAAACTACCTCTTCGTTGAATAATTAACACATATACTAGTGTAATTTTAAGAAATTTGCTCTTAATTTTATATAGACTCTTCCTAAAAAAGATAATAATTTTTTCCCTATTATAATTCTTGCGATCAAATCTTTCATATAATATACTAAATATTTGAGATCTTTCCCTTTGAATTTTATTTTAAAAATACAAACTTTTGCAAATTTGTTCACAGAAAAAAAAAGAGAATACTTTAAAAATTGGGAACTCCCTGGAAACTTCAAAAACCCAACAGCAACAACCAACACACCAGGCGTCACATATCATGCCACGTGTACATTATTCCACATGTCATATCGTTATTGGCAAATCGCTGCACTTTCCACCTGTAGCCCTAACGGTATATATACCCTACATTTTCTTCTGCTACTGAAATTTCGTCTTCCCAATTTTTGAATTTTTACCGGAGATCTTTGTCCGATTAACTCCGATTTTCCGATGCCGGCGACGATTATGCTGTTCCGGATAGGGATATTCTTATCTTTGTTTTTGCTCAACCCGATTCCATCTCAATCTGCAGTTTCCAGCATAGATCTGGGATCAGAATGGTTCAAAGTCGTCGTGGTTAACCTAAAACCCGGACAACCCCCAATTTCTATAGCGATTAACGAAATGTCCAAACGGAAAACTCCATCACTCGTCGCATTTCACTCCGGTAGTCGCCTCATCGGCGAAGAAGCTTCTGGAATCGTCGCTCGTTATCCAAACAAGGTCTATTCTCATCTCCGTGATCTACTATCAAAACCCTTCTCCCACGTTTCCAAAACCCTAGAATCTCTTTACCTGACTTACGACATTTCTCCCGAGGAATCGAGGAATGTGGCAGTTTTTAAAACTGAAAATGGTAATTTCACGGCGGAGGAGTTGGTAGCGATGTTGTTCAAGTATGCCCTTGGATTGGCGGAAGCGCATACTAGGGGAACACCCGTGAAGGATGCTGTGGTGACTGTGCCCCCGTATATGGGAGTAGCCGAGAGGAAAGGGCTGCTTGTTGCTGCGGAATTGGCTGGTATTAATGTGTTGGCGCTTGTGAATGAACATTCTGGTGCAGCGTTGCAGTATGGGATTGATAAAGATTTTTCTAATGGTTCAAGGCATGTGATTTTCTATGATATGGGTGCGGGTAGTACATATGCTGCCTTGGTGTATTTCTCTGCTTATAATACTAAGGAGTTTGGGAAGACTGTATCAGCCAACCAATTTCAGGTCAAGGATGTTAGATGGGATGCGGAGCTGGGAGGAGAACATATGGAACTAAGATTGATGGAGTACTTTGCAGATGAGTTTAATAAACAGGTAGGAAATGGGGTTGACATAAGGAAGTTTCCAAAGACAATGGCAAAGTTGAAGAAGCAAGTCAAGCGAACAAAGGAAATTCTTAGCGCAAACACAGCAGCTCCAATATCAGTTGAATCTATTTATGATGATCGGGATTTTAGGTAAGTTTGTTGTCCCTTGATTTTTATCCATATGAATTCTCTTGCTTTCTTGTTTTCTTGTAGTTCATCTATTGCTTGGTCGTTTTAGTTATGAAATTCATCTTTTAGCTCTCCAATATGCTGTTAATAAGTGAATGATGTCACCTTATCTAGAGAAAGGTGATCAGTAATCCTGTCTACAATATGTAAGGATTGGGTAAAGTTTATGCTGATTCTGGGTCAGACTTACTACTTTATACCCATGGACAAGCTATGCTATTTCATGTTTTGCTTGTGATGAACTCGATAAGAATTTGAGACCGTGTGTTTGAGATGTGATGAAGCTACTTTACACAGGAATAGGCTCTTGCTGTAACTGCTTCTTTTAAGTTTAAACATTACTGTTGCAATTTCTTTTTTTTTTTTCAGCCTTCCACTAATTTGGTACATTCGAGAAGTCCATGTACCCTGAGATGAATTATTAATCGGAACATAGGGGCCAGGTCCTACTTTTGGCACCATGGTCACTGTAGCTTGCCAGAGATATTTTGGACCAGACTAGGCTAAATATCAACTTTGCCTAAGCAAGCAAAATTGGTCAAAGAAATCTCTTGCTTAGATACAATGGGAACCCTATATGGTTACATTCTCTCTCCTTTTACCCTCAAATCAGTGGAGGAGCACTTTGTGCATGGAGTAAGCCTCTTTAAAATAAAATTGATCCAAACCCTAGGATAGGGTTTGGTCAAACACTTCTACCGCCATGGTATTCTCAAGCTGATCTTGCAATGGGATTACATAAATGCAACTTTACTTGCTTTTACATTTTTTTGTCCTTGTGGTTGTTTATATTTTGTTTACTTTTTCAAAATTTTGGTTACTCAAAGTTTAACATGACATGCAAGTAATAATGATTAACACATGTAGTTGAGGTGAAGGGTCAGCTGTTCAGCTAATGAGAGTAAGATTTTGAAAAGGAGAAAAAATAATGAAGAAGATACTTCTATTCTTATAGAAAATGGCATATGTGAACAGTGAAATAAAACTTGAGGCAAGGCTCAGCTGAAAGTTGATTCTGTCGCATTCGCACTGATTCTGTGCTATGTAGCTTATGTGATTAATTTAAATCTGATTCTCTCGGGAAATACATCAAAAGTGGAATGATTTGTAAATTGTTTGTTTCTCTTTTGCTTTTCCTATGTTTGCATGTCTTTCTTCATAATTTTAGTTAATATGACAACGGGTTATGTTCATCTCTAATTGAAACGATCAGATGCTCAATTCAGTCTTAGATAAAGAAGTTCTGCTCCCCCAAGAGTAGCATTGCAATCTAATACATATAGGAGTACCCTTCCTCTTATGTGTGACTTATGTGTATGTCCTGGCATGCTTACACATCTGGAAGAGGAGGAAGAGCAATTTTCAACTAGTATCTTTCACTTGTTTTTCATTTATTCACTCATGAATTTATTTTGCCGCAGGAGCTCAATTACTCGTGAGAAGTTTGAAGAGTTATGTGACGATTTGTGGGAAAAAGCTCTTGTACCTTTAAAGGAAGTTCTTACTCATTCTGGTTTGAAAATAGAAGATATTTATGCGGTGGAGTTGATTGGAGGTGCCACTAGGGTGCCAAAATTGCAGGTCTGAGTCACTCTCTTTTCTTAACAAAGTTAAGGTCTACCAACTACAGTAAAAATATTCATATTTGCAGTTGTCATATACTTGTAAACCCAAGGGAAGTTTTTGGTTGCTTATGACTTATATATAATATGATATAATAAATATTTTGTTGCTGGCTGGTGGAGTTTCTTGCCACCGAATCTGTAGCATTATCTTTATCTGCAGCTGAGTCAATGAGGATTTAGGCGTCATTGCTTGTAGCACAGCTCAATTTGGAGTTGTGAGCACACTGATTGTTTTCTTGAAAATAAAATTTACATTCCTCGATCAGGCTAAGCTGCAGGAATTTCTTGGAAGGAAAGAATTGGACAGACACTTGGACTCCGATGAAGCAATTGCACTTGGTGCCTCATTGCATGCTGCTAATATAAGTGATGGAATCAAATTGAATCGTAAATTGGGAATGATTGATGGTTCTCCATATGGATATGTGATCGAAGTAGATGGTCCAGATCTTCCTAAAGATGAAAGCACCAAACAGTTGACCATACCGCGTATGAAGAAACTACCCAGCAAGGTATATCAGAAATTTGTTTTGACTGTATATTGTTGGGGAAACAATAGTTTATAAAAAACATACTTAATACATGACATATTTATTTCCTGTTGTGTGATCTAACTGCAGATGTTCAGATCCATTGTTCACAACAAGGATTTTGAAGTTTCACTAGCTTATGAAAGCGATGAATTCTTGCCACCTGGGACTCCTTCGCTTACATTTGCTCAGTATGCAGTGTCAGGTCTTACTGAGGCCAGCGAGAAGTAAGAATCATCGATATCTGGATCAAATGGTGTTTGGTGAACTGTTATTCTGAGCTTTGTGCTTTACCTCTTTTAGGTATGCATCACGGAATCTTTCTGCCCCTGTCAAGGCTAATTTACATTTCTCACTTAGTAGAAGTGGAATATTTTCATTAGATCGAGCAGATGCTGTTATTGAAATAACTGAATGGGTCGAAGTTCCACGAAAGAATCTGACAATGGACAACTCGACCTCTGCTTCTGTGAACACATCAACTGAAAGTGGCCCCAGTAGTACAGAGGAAAGCGATGAAAAGTTGAATACAGACGCTGGTAATAGTAATACCTCTGAGCCTGGTGCAAATGATTCTAGCACCGTAAGTCCTGGTACAGAAAAGAAGCTGAAGAAACGGACTTTCCGAGTTCCACTTAAGGTCTTCTAAACTTATCCATTTGTGGGGATCTATTTTGCATCCCCTTCTTTATCGATTTCCATTAGGTGCCAGGGAAAATGTTGTTTTAGAAATATTATAGTGTTATGATGTTTTTAACTAGTCTTATCCTTGAGATTTCTTTGTTCATGTAGATTGATGAGAAGACTTCTGGGCCAGGAGCATCTCTTTCAAAAGAATCTTTTAGTGAAGCTAAAAGCAAATTGGAAGCACTGGACAAAAAAGATGAAGAAAGAAGAAGAACGGCAGAACTGAAGAATAGCTTGGAAGGATACATATATGATACGAGAGACAAGGTTCGAGGGCTTATATCTCTACCTCTTGCCCATGCTTGTGATTATGTGGACACCTGATCTGTTCAGCTCTGGAAACTTGAATGGCTTATGTGTAATCTTGATTCTCCTATTTCTCGTTCCAATTGCATACACATATTTGATTTGTTAATATGTGTTTTTCCTCTAGCTTAGAATAACGGCTTTGAAGCTAGACAAATCTTTCTTGTAACAGTTTAAGCACATACCCATGCATTAAGATTCTCCTGAAACATCCTTTTGTTAAAGTGGTGCTTTTGAGCCCTCAAATGAAACATATACACAGATGCAGAACTTACTCTGTTGCTCCGGTGATATTGTTTCCTAGATGTTGTAACCTTGTGGATCGCTGTTAGCTTCTTGGTCTTTTTCTTCTTCTTGTAATGCACTTTATATCATTTGGCTTTTAGTGGCATCACTGTTTTGCACCAACATTTTTATTCACTGATTGATCATGTGGAACTGATTAATAAATCACTTTTTTGAAAGTGCTGATCATCTATTTTTAATGTTGAATGTGCTCATGTACCAGCTTGAATCTGGAGATTTTGTGGAAATATCGACCAGTCAAGAGCGCCAGTCCTTTATTGAGAAACTTGATGAGGTTTGCCTATTTCCTTTTTTCCATGTTTTGTCGTATATGTGTTTGTCGTAAATATACTAAATGAAGTTTTTCAGGTACAAGAATGGTTGTACACAGATGGTGAAGACGCTTCTGCCACCAAGTTTCAAGAACATTTAGATAAGTTGAAAGCTATTGGGGACCCCATATTTTTCAGGTCTGCTCCTAGTATCAACTGTACTCAAAGGCCAAAGTGTAGTTACTTTGTGTACAAGGTTAGGTAGTTATGTTGAATGTGATATTTTGTGCAGACGTAAAGAACTTACTGCACGCCCTGCTGCATCTGATCATGCTCGCAAATACCTTAATGAAGTGCAACAGGTAGGAAGTTTAATTTCTTGTTTTACTCTTCTGCTCTGTTTGGTTAAATGCATTGCATCATGAAATGCAGAATGTAAGTTTGAAAGTGTCTTATGGTGGTATCTACATATCTAGTTGAACAAGAAATAATATCTATTTGTATTATGGTGGTATCTATAGATAGGTGGACAATAAATAGTACTCCCTCCTTTCAATTTGTTTGTCTTGCTTAGATCTGTTTCAAAAAGAATGCCTTTCTTTATTTAGTCACTCTTTACACCCAATATCATACATGTCATATTTGAGACCACAAAATTCAAAGGGCATTTTGGTACATTACACATATATTTAGTTCAAGACCACAAGATACAAAACTCTTCTTTATTTTCTTAAATTCCACACTGAGTCAAATTAAGAAGCAAATTGAAACGGAGGGAGTCTCTGTTTATTTGTTTTCTAAAGGAAAATGACAGAAATTAGTAGGTTTAAGAAAAATTACTAGGTTGCATCAGTGCATCAAACTGTAAGTCGGCACTGAAGTTTTTCAAGCCGAGATGGGGAAAAATAAGCTGTATGCTTTGAGGCACCATTTGAGGTGATAATAGCCATGGGTATCTTCTAGAACTGAAGTGCAGAAGACGTATTGATGAAATTGATATTAACCTGCATTTGTATTTCAGTGATTTCATAGTTGGTACCATAACTGTCATTTTGGCATTAGTAGAAGATTCAATTACATTGTTGATGTCTTATTAACTGGCTTCCTTTGCTATAATCCTTTTGTGATTTTCAAAGCATTTAGCGAGCTAGGAAAGTTTTGTATCCTTTATTGCCTTTGACCCTTGCAATTTACCTTTTCTTTCTTTCTTGGATACCTTCAGATTGTGCATGGATGGGAAATCAACAAATCGTGGCTTCCCAAGGGAAAAATAGATGAGGTACTCTTTTCAGCTATTGTACATATTTCTGTTTTGATACAATAGAAGCTAAGACATCTCTTCTTAGTGTTCGTACTGGGAAGTTTAAAAGAGGTCATGTTTGCAGATTCTAAGTGAAGCTGAGAAAGTGAAGAATTGGTTAAATCAGAAGGAGGTTGAACAGAAAGAGTAAGTTCTTTTTCCTTCTCATTTCTCTTACCTTTTCCTAATTTCACATGGTCATTTGTGTGTTCACTCTCCATGTTATTGCCTCTCCCCTTTCCCTTTTCGTACTTACTCTGCTTGTTTCCGCTACTGCTTTTAATTTAATCGTGAACATAGCAAGTTGTTTCCTGTTGGAACATCTTGTTCATCTAATTATTGAGCCATTGAACTCCCGAAAGTGATACTGACTGATATACTGTCTGTAAAGAATAAATCTAGTGGATTTGTGTGTGTGTGTGTTGAAGCATATACACTTTGATTTGAACATTTGCATTTGTGTATACATGTGTTAGTGTATTCTTATTTGGTTCTGTATTTCATTCAAACCAAATTAGGAGGCAGAAAGGTGGAACTTTGTATTCTTTTTGATTTAAAATTTTCCCTATTCAATTGGGACCATAGGAAGGAAGTTTGTGGGGAGACTAGAAAAGAGAAGAAAATGGGTGTTCTAAGAATGTTGCCCCCTGGGGCTTTTGTTCAGTGACAAGGACCCATCACATGATGTATAGGTTAGCTGCAGTTTGAACCCTATTGTGGGGATGTGCCTAGTGCAGCAGGTCCAGGCTACCTGGAGTTTCTAACCTCTGTTGCCAACTGAAGTTGGGCCAGAAGCCCACAGGAGATTTCCCCGATATCAGAAAAATAAAACGAACAAAAATTAAAAAGTGAATGATAAAAAGAACAGCTTAAACATTAATTCTCTTTAATTGCTGAATTTTCGTGTGCTTCAAGTCAGTTCTTGAGTTTGACAGCAAAAGTTTGAACAAAATAATGTGGTTTCTAAAATGGCTAAGCGTAAGTTGCATGCAATAGCACCTAGAATTTCTGGTGGCAAAATAATATAAAATATCATTTGCTGGCTGGATCCATATAGTATAGACTGCAAAAAGTTAAAAACAAAATAATTTGGTTCTAAATTGGCTTAGCCGAAGTTACACACGAAGTAGTACCTAGAATTTCTGGAGAAAAATACATAAAATATTATCGGGCCATGGGTTCTCCATAAAAATTATTTCCCATATAACCTAGTTTGGCTTGCAAGTTTGAGAAAGTCAACTCTATTCTATAATATTGTTCTGATGAAATTTTATCCTATTTTTGAATATGAAAATATTCTTACTACCTTTTATCCCCTTTCTCATACGCTGTGTGTTAACACCTTTTCTTTTCCTACAGCATTCCTGGATCCAACAAGCCTGCATTTACTTCTGAAGAAGTATATGTAAAGGTTTTTGATCTTCAAGAAAAGGTGCGTGATCTAAATCTTTGTTAATTTGGTCCGGTGATAGAGTTGAACAAGAAATTGGTAGTCAACTCAATCCAGATGTGAGGCTTTATCTTTCAGTGCTTGAATCCTCCCTTCCTCTTTTTTCATGGATCAGGTTAACAAGGTAAATAAAATACCAAAGCCAAAGCCCAAGGTTGAGAAGCCTTTGAAAAATGAAACTGAAAGCATCAAGGAGAAAGCAGACGCTACCAACTCCTCTTCTGAGGAGGATACCTCCCAGAAAGAACAAACAGCTGCAGAGGCAGAGAAGCCATCTGCCGATGAAAAGTCAGATCATGATGAGTTATGATTATTATCCTACAACGAGACATCAAAGGCTATAGTATATGCAAATTACAAAGAGGAAGAGACAGAAACTTAATTGTAGAGTATATACTGAGTGAATCCATCTTTTCCATAGGATGCTCTTTCTTGGCATGCTTTGGAAGTCCTCACTCTCTGGGCAGAATGAAGTTCAAATAGTGCATGCTAAGGGATCTTACACTTGATCAGCGTTCTCTGTAGCACAATATTAATGTAGAACATCAGGAACATATTCATGCGCCATTTTGGCTGCAGAATAGAATTTTGTTAGCTCCTCCTCCTTTGAATACCTTTTGCCACCCTCCTGCCCTTGAAATTACAGATTTCTAATTTCTAAGAATCTATACAGCAGGCAACAATTAATGTGCGTTGTTACTGGGATTCCCCTTCTACAACAGATGTTGGATATGCTGGGCATTGCACTAGAGTCTTGAAATTTTTGTTGGTGAAAGTATCTCATTCCACAAAATTGGAAGAAATGTCGTGCATAAGACATGAGAATTAGAAGGCATATCCCTTAGAATCAAAGAGAATGTAGTTCTTCATACATAATACGTTAGAAGCACATCTTTCTATTGATATTAACTTGATGTAATGCTCTCTTCTCTCACCAGACATCCAATGGAGAAACTATCCATGAAAATCAACTGCAACATTGATGAATCAACTACAAATTTTCTCCAAAGTAGTCATTCTGATGTGAATTTATCAATTAAGAAAAGAGAATGTATCAACCATGGAAGAAATCGGCTTGAGTTGGTCGTATCTACGCAAAACTATACCAATAGTCCTTTATGTTTGGGATAGATTAAAGTGGTCTCTTAAATATATTTCTAAGCAATTTCAATTTTTTAAATTAAAAAATGACATATTTAACCGTCGTCAAATATTTAACCAACTCTTGTTATCATTTTTGAGTTCTTTGTATCTAAACAATTTGGAGTCTCTCTCCCGAGTAACGCTACCGGGGCAACCAAAAGCTTATACGATAAAGAGATTTGGGAGCCCTTTGTCTATTTGGGAGTGTATATCATCGAGAATCAATTTAGATTTATGTTGGGGCGTTCAACTACAGAAGGTGTACACCTCGTACGGAGATTGATGGAGCGGTATAGGGAGAGAAAAAAAGACTTACATATGTTGTTCATTGACCTAGAAAAAGCTTATGACAAAAGTGTTCTTTGGAGATATTTGGGGACTAAAGATGTACATGTAGCTTACATTACGAAAATTAAGGACATGTACGATTGAGCTAAGACCCAAGTGACGACAGTGGTAGGAGACAAGGATCTCTTCCCAATTATGATAGGGTTGCATCAGGGATTGACTTTTAGTCCATTTCTATTCGCATTGATGATGGATGAAATGATGTGACATATCCAAGAAGAGGTGTCATGGTGTAAGAGTTTTGCAGACATACTTTTGATTGGCGAGACACCCAGTGGAGTTAATAATATGTTGAATGTTTGAAGACAAATCTTGGAGTTTAAAGGGTTCAGGTTGAGTAGGATTACATAATTTTTAGAGTGCAAGTTCAGTGACAAAACTCATGTGGTGGATGTGTGGAAGTAAGGATAGGTATGCAAGTTATTCCCAAGAAAGGAAGTTTCAAGTAGTTGGATTAATAATTTAAGGAAATGGGATGATCAATGATGATGTTACATATTGTATTGGAGCAGGGTAGATGAAATAGAAGATTGCATCAGATGTCTTGTGTGATTAGAATGTCACAATGACTTAAAAGTAAGTTTATAAAGTGGTGGTCAAACCAGCTATGTTATATGAGGCAGAGTATTGGTACATGACAATTTTGCAGCTTACCGACGACATGACCCTACATAGGCAGATACGAAGGTCGAGGATTAGGGTAGAAGGTTAGTAGGTAGTCAAGTATGTTTTCCTTTTCAGTTTTATTAGTATTACTCTCCTATAATCTTATTCTTTGATTTAGAATTGCCTGTTATATTTCTTTACTTCAGTGATCGTATTATTTGTTGTGGATATTGTTCTCTTCTTCATTGTTTTATTTTTACATAATTGTTTGATATGTTTAACTTGAGTCGAGTGCCTATCGAAAACAACATCTCTATCTTCATTAGGTAGGATAAAGTTGCATACACATCAACCTCTCTCTAAACCTCACTTGTGGAATTACATTGGATTTCTTGTTGCAGTGTCTTAAGGAGTCCAGTTAAAAACTTTTATATATATATAAATATTCCCTCAATCGCAATTTGTTTGTCTGACTTCGACTTGACATATAGTTTAAGAAAGTAAATAAAACTTTTGAAATATGTGGTCTTAAACTTAAGATATGTAGAATGTACCAAAATGTCATTTAATCTTTTGTGGTCTTGAACGTGTCATGTAAAAAATTGAAATAAAGAGTTACCAAAAAATGGAAAGAAACATTCCTTTTGAAATAAACAATATTAAAAATAAACAAACAAAATGAAATGGAGAAAATATTAGATTAAGAAACTAGTATATCAGTGTAAATATAAAATATTAGATTAAGAAACTGTAGTCTATCTGGACAAATTTCACCTTCAAGTCTAAAATTTCAAACTTCAAAACTTCGCCTAACGTTTTATACTTCAAATTCTAAGGTCTAAACTTTGAAACTTCATTCCCATGATTTCAATTTCAGACGACAGTTTGAAGTTGATTCTGAAACGGTTAAACTTTAAAAGTTTGTAAATTTTGGCTATTTGCACACTTCTTCTACTATTTATTTTTAGTAAATAAATGTCACATCCTCTTGAAGGACATACACAGATTACAACAATATACTAGTGAAATCTCACAGGTGGAATCTCCAGGAGAAACATAAATTGATGCCACACTTTGTTGAGAATCTCAAGTTATAGATGCTAGTTCTTTTACTATATATAGTTGGTGGGACAAGAAGGATTTGGATTTTCCTTTGAGGATGGATCATGAAAGATTAAAAATGAAGAAACACAAATTCATTAGTCTTAGAATTTAATAACAATGCCATGGAATCAACTGTGAATATATCTATTTCCCCAGCAATTTTCCTGTCATTTTATGTCTCATGTATACACTTTGTTATCCAATATTCCAATCTACTTGGGAATTAAAATGCCTATTGATGAACAAGAATATGTAAAGCCAGACTAACATTATTTGTAGGTATACATCTAGCAAACTGTAAAGCTATAACAAAATGAGATTTGATATCTGGTATTGACAAGGAGTAGTGAGAATTGGTGAATAACCAATCCTGCTTTCCCTGACGCGTTAAGGTTCTCTGCAGAATCTGGTTGGCAAAGCTTACTTTAATTGTAACCATTTCTGTGTACCTTTTGCCATCTCCACGCTATTGCTAAACTCTCCTCGAGTGAATATCTGGCGACCCAGTTCAGTTCACGTCGGATTTTAGAAGGATCGCTGTAGACTTCAGCGTAGTCTCCTGGACGTCTACTAAGGTAATCAATCTTTATGTCAACTCCTGTTGCCTTTTTACAAGCTTCCACAAATTGTTTCACTGAACTACCTGTAATGACAAGGGGTACTTGATCATTAAAATCACTTCTCCCGTACTTAAACAACAAAAAATAATTTATGAGTAGTAGAAAGTAACCACCTTTTCCAGTCCCGACATTGTAGATGCCAACTTTGCTAGGTTTTGCATGCTCGAGAGCTTTAACATGAGCGTCAATTAGGTCAGTCACATCGATATAGTCTCTTACACAAGTGCCATCGGGTGTGGTGTAATCTACTCCTCTTATCTGCAATCGCCGTATAAGAATTAAAGATTTTAGTTTTACGTTCCGTTTAGACAGAAACAAGCTGCCTGTTTTTAAAATGCAACATTCAGTAATTCAATTATTAAAGCTTACCTTCAATCCTGGAATTATGCCCCTGGCTGCATCAAAGCAAGCACCAGATATCCGACCTTGCTCACGTAATTCTGGGGGCGGAGCTTCTCCTAACCTTCCTTCAGGATCTGAGCCAATCACATTGAAGTACCTGAATAGTGTATTGTAGACCATCAAATACTTGCATTGAGAAATGTACATTTACAAAGAGACCTAGGATCACCGGTACAGAAAACTTTGAAGGTGCAAATATACTATTTATCACATGAATTATTTAGTATTATTATGAAAGGTACTCAGACATGGCTCAAGTTGGTGAACCGAAGCCATTCCTATAGTGATAATTCATTTAATTCAATCACCGAAAGGCACTTCATTGCTAAGGATCAGCTGACTATCCCTTTTCAAGATAACGAAAAAGTAAAGCACAAACCTTAAAATCATGACAGCCATATCTGAAGTCTTTGAGAAGTCCAGTATGATATCTTCAGCCATTTTCTTTGCTTTTCCATATGGATTTATTGGGGACTGTTTGTATTCACAGTTAAACAGTAGAATCAGTAACTACAACAATGATAATAAACAAAATTCCAAGCATCGGTAGATGTAAAAATGTCTAAACTCTAAAGGAACAAACTCTTGTTCCACTACGATGTAGATAATTCTTTTTTTTTTCTAATTGATACAGACTACCAATGAAACATCAATATAACTATGAAGTTAGTAACAAAGTAAAAATTAGTGTTACTGACTTGTGGAGTCACTTCTGTAATAGGCATTTTCTCAGGCTCTCCATATGTTGCACATGTACTTGAATAGATTAGTGTCTTTACACCGTGTGCTGCCATTGCCTTAACTAGAAGCAGAGTATTTGATGTGATGTTATGATAATACCTGCAAAGTACTCAAACAGTATTATAGGACAGACAAAAGGCGGGAAAAAAAGGATAAGAAATTGCAACGTATTACATAGAAATGGTAAATATAAGAAGAGCACGAAAACAAGGAATAAGTTGGAAAAAAAAGTTTACTTATGACTTGTGCATTTAGTTGTTAGCTTTATTTTTATTTTTATTTTCATTTAGTTGTTAGCTAGGATCAATAATTTTGTTTTAAATCATAATGTTAGCATTCTGATGCATCGAACTGAATGACTAATGTACAGAGTTTGAGGTTGATAATACGAAAAGTACCTAAGCGGTTCTTGAGTACTTTCACCAACATAAGCAACAGCTGCAAAATGCATCACAGCATCAAATGCATTATGTGAAAAAATCTTGTTAACCTGAGGTGTTGGTTAAGGATCCAAAGTCCTGGCGATAGTTGAAGCAATATGAAAAACGCTACAGAGAGACTAAAAGTGGAGATTAAGTCGTGAAGCTAAAGCACGAAAGAAGAAAAGAAATTATCCAGGATACAGCAGCAGCATCTCCCAGATCAGCATAAATAAACTGAAGTCGCCCTGGTTCAGGGAAAAGTTCCTGGAGTACTTTTACCGAGCCCATATTTCCACGGGAAAGATTGTCCTATCAGAAAAAACACCCCATGGTTAAGACACAATGTCCAAAACATGATCCATGAACGGAGTCTGAAATGAAAAAGGGGCATACCAGTATAGTTACACGATACGAATCCTTTAAAAGACGAAGGGAAGCATGAGAACCTATGTAGCCAGCACCTCCAGTCACTAACACATGAGTTACACCTGGTTCATGTTGAGAGAACTGAAAATAACAAATTTGGATTGCCTATTACCGACAGATTCTTAAAACATACATTTTAAGTCCAGACCGTAAACATAGTTGTCCATAGTGAAGAAAGTACTGTAAGACATATGATGTAATTATCAGTCAGACAATCACCTTGATGGAGGTACTAAAACCCGATGAATTTCTGAATATAAATAAGCAAATTGCAGCAATGCCAGCAAGCAAGAGCAGTCTCCTAGAAGTGCTGCTCCTTCTCTTCAACTCCACAAAATCCATGTCTGAAAATTAATGTGCAAATACCTTTAGTTATTGGTGTTCCAATTCATTTCTCCGATGTAAGTCAAGTTCTTCAGCATTTCACCGCGTGACAATTCAAAGATACTCAGAAATTCTAGCTGATGGAAACTTAAAACTAAAAGAATTTAATTAGTCCAAACACCAAATCAATTGCTTTCTAGAATCCATAAGCTATTGAAGGTCATAGAATTCTGGCCATCAAAACTTCCCATACATAATCCTAACTACTAAAAATAGATCATCAACCTAATGAACATGATTTACATAAAAAAAAAAGTATTCCGTTGCACCCGAAGGACATACCTCAAGGGGCACCAATCTCCCCAGCAAAGATCTATCTGCGCGAAACCGACCTATGGATACAGGAAAGGAAAAGTAAACAAGGGATGAGCTAAGGGAGGCAAGGCGGTTCATCCGAACCCTCTTCTCTGAGTCAAAATTATATTTTAGGTGTGTGTATATATATATACATAGTAGACATTGAATCCCCCTTCCCTTCTTCGAGCATTTACTTCTATATATTTTGACATCCCTTAGTGAAAATCCTTGCTATGCCACAAAAAGTCAATATACTTTTAATGCCAAATTAGGATCAACTATGATACAAGAGTATTCAATTCAATCACACTTCATAAAAGCTCCTAACTCCAACCTAAAAAACAATCCTATATCACCTAAATACAACTAGTTTGCACTCTGGAAAAGATCATGATACAGAAAATGAATATTAATGAAAGTACAATAACCCCAATGCAAAGATGAATATAAAATCAAAGATATCAGAAATTGATTTTAACAAAACAAAGCCATAAATTAATGCACATATTTCCATAAGAACACAATACTTTGGATATAAGAACCAAGAATTCACCTAACCATGTATAAATCACATGCAAAATCTATTCAAGATAATCAAGAAAAAAATAAATGAAAGGAAATTAAGTTAATTTACCTGAAAGCAGAGAGGAAAGAGAAGAGAGTTTGTCCTTAAGCCAAAACTGATGGTATATTATGTTAATATATAATTAATATTTATGTCAATAAATGCTAAGCAAAAGGAAGAAATTTAGTGCATATAAAGACAAAGAGAAAGAAGTAGTCAAATAGATTTATAAATATCTAAAAAATATTGCAGTGAAAGAAAAGTGGACCATGTTCTTTCACACTAATTAAGCAGCCACAAAACTATTCATTAATTATTATAATTAATTAAATAAATAAATTGTGTTACACTACACCAAACTAAAACTGCCATTAGTCTTTTTATCATTAATTGATGATTCCCCTTTTTCTTCTGCTAACTCTGTGTTTGTGTGGATACTAGAAAAGAGTCCTGGTCTATAGGGTGAATTAGCTTTTTATTTTTATTTTTATTGAGAAGGGGAAAAATGTCATCTTCTTTTAGTTGTTGGACTTTTCTTTTTATACATTTTATTATTATCATTTCATGCAATCCGTTTAATAACAGGACTATATGCTCACCCATCAAAAATAATAATTGATAAATATTTTTTTAAATACTAATATAGTGTGTTTATATAGGGGTTGTTTGGTAGCTGGTTTGGAGGCGAGTTATGTAGGTACTACTGAATTTTACATGATTATTACTACATTTGGTAGCTGGTTAGGAGGTAAATTATTTATGTATAAAATTAATACAGTGTTTGATTTGTAGTTTAGAAACCCGCATAACTAATACATTATAAGTTGTGAGTAAATTTGTGTAATATTATTTTATGCAGAATATAAAGTGAAATAACTAATACATGAATAATTAATCCCTGCATAACTTATATTTGCATAAAATAATACATAGATTTCCTTCTAATTAATCCATTCATAGCTAATACATGAATAAAATAATACATAAATTTCCTCCTAATTAATCCTTGCATAGCTAGTACTTGCATAAAATAATACATAGATTCTGTTATAACCAATCTCTACATTACAAATATTTGCATAACTCTAATCAGCTACCTAACAACCCTTTAATACATAACTAAGTATTCTCTTTGTTTTAATTCATTTGTCATACTTGACTTGACACGAAGTTTGCGAAAACAAAGAAGACTTTTAATCACGTGGTCATAAGCTAAAAATATATATATCAAATATACCAAAATGTCTTTTAATCTTATCGTCTTAAAAATGTCAGATGAAAAGTTGATACTAAAAGACTTGCTAAAAAGGAAAGAGACATTTTTTAAAACAGACTTAAAAAAAAGCATGACAAACGAAATACATATATATTGGTGATTGAATTATTTTTGGCAAGTGGCCAAATATGTAACTTTCTCAGTTATAATAAAGTATTCAAAATTTCAGGCTCTCAATTTTTAAAACAAAATCCTATATATTCATTTATAATTTGAATGAAATAAAATAATTATATAGAAAAAAAGGAAAAGGGCCAAGAATATATTGAAAATGACTTAAAATTATCGCTCTTTCATCTTTTGGTCCAAGAATATTCTTAACCTATTGGAAATGACTCAAAAATACACTCTTTCCTATTGACACTCAATTTTGGCCCTCCACATTCAAATGAATTTTCAAGCTTCTTCAATTTCTAACAATTTGAAATAATTATTTTCAAAAATTTAAAATACTACTTTTAAACTCACTTTCGAGTCAATTTTTTCATTTTTTAATAAAATATATATCTCTATATACGTATAATATATGATTTTATATTTATTGATTTTAATAGTAATCTGAAAATCATCTCAAAAAATGGAGTTTAACTCAAATATGTATTTACTTCCTTTTTATAGTTAAATTATAGTTAAATAGTAATTAATCTTTTATTTTAGTAATTTGATAATTATTTTACTTTGTTAAATTAAGAAGATTGATCAGTTAATTTGGATTCGTCTTGTATCGCATTCATCGGATTCGAATTATCGATGAAAATTTTCTAAAAGGAATTGGTCCCTTGAAGTCTTAATTCTAATTGGACCTTTTCTATTATTTCAGTCCACAATTAGACCAAATCAGACCCAATTTCTCATTTTTCCTAGCCCAAAATCCAAGGATCCGGTCCATTTCCCCTTTTTACCCCTATACTCCTCTATTCTCTCTTTCCCTCATTCAACAACAAACATATGCGACCTCACACCCAAAACCAAATGAACCCTAATGTTATGACCCTCCACTTGGTCTTGAAGAAGGAAGAAGAACCTAGAGTCTTGAAGAGGTTTATAGAAGACTATAGATTCTTGTAGATTATGGCTAAGAAGTCTTGGAAGACATAGAGTTCTCTAGAATTCTCTAGAGTGTGTAGAGAATTCTAGAGTAGGGACTTCTTTATAAATATGAAATGACTTGTATAATAATTTTTATTTACACTTAAGCCCTTTAGGAGTAGTATAAATAGAGGGGGCATTCATTTATAACAATCAATCCAGAAATCAAGTATTCTTCCAAGTAATATAAAGCCTTCTTCATAAAAGTTCTCTTGTCTTTTCTTACAATATAGCATTCCCTTAGCGATCTAGTCTCAAAGGCTTACTTGAGCTTGCAAGATTGTGAAAGATTCATGAGTAAGTTGTCAAGTGCCGCACGGAGGTCTTAGTTGAAGTCTAAGTTCGTGACAACGTGATATCAGAGCCAGGTTCTATTAAGATAAATGAC
The DNA here is from genome assembly GCF_947179165.1 of Solanum dulcamara. Taxonomy (NCBI): domain Eukaryota; kingdom Viridiplantae; phylum Streptophyta; class Magnoliopsida; order Solanales; family Solanaceae; genus Solanum; species Solanum dulcamara. Next base: position 15,170,510 of record NC_077242.1, read on the forward strand.
AAGTGAGGGAGACATCAACGCTACTACCGCCACCAACATCAAGCAAGATGTTGGAAAAAAGCACCGCAGGGGAAAGAAGAGCTCTAAGAGAAATGAGGAGGTGCCGCTCGAGCCTACACCAAGAGAGGCCCTAACATCCTACTCACCCTCGGCCACCGAGGTAAGTGACGATGAGCGAGGTGAGGAGTCTGTGGACGTCATGCCCGGCATGAAGTGGATCGCAAAGGTGGATGCTGCCCGACAGGCTATAGAAATATTGGGAAAATGCTTGAACAAGTTTGACAACAAGTTCAAGACTTTGGAGGAATTCACCCTTGAGGAGAATGACAATATCCGGAAGGAGTTGGATGTGCGCAAGAAGGCCGAGTACGAGATGAAGGAGATGATCACTTCTTTGGAGTGTTGGCTCATGGACGCGCTAAGAACGATAGAGAATATGAAGGCTGAGATGGTAGCACTCAAGGGAAACATAGAAACGGAAAGATGCGTGATGTCCAGCGCGGACAGAGAGGCCAAGATTGAGGCTTCCAATCTACCTATGTTCAAAGGTGCCCGTGATGCATAAGAGGTGGAAAACCCTTTGGCACTCGGAGAATTACTTCAAGTGTAATAAAGTGAAGAATGACAAGACGAGAATCAACACAGCCGTGCTATATCTTTCGGAGATGGCTATGCTATAGTGGAAGCATAAGGAGTCTGAGATTGGGAAGGGTCTATGCACCATCAACACCTGGGAGAAATTCTAGGACGAGTTTAAGAAGATCTTCTTCCCCAACAATGTCATCTATGAGGCCAAACGCAAGTTTTGGGAATAGAAGCAAATGGGCCTATGTGAATAAGTTCACTACCCTTATGCTTTAAATCCCCAACCTCACGGATAAAGACATGCTCTTTCACTTCATGGATGGGCTGCAAAGTTGGGCCAAGACAGAGTTGGAGCATCGCCAAGTCAGCACCATCGATGAGGCTATCACCCAAGTTGAAGCCCTGATGGACTTTAGGCATGACAGGCATGACAAGAGCAAGGAAAAAGAAATAAAGAGTAGTCATGCCAAAGGTGGGGGAGATCGTAACAAGGTTAAGGAGAAACACCCTCCCATAAGAGCCATGATGCCAACAAGTTCGACGGCATAAAGTTCGGACGATAGGGCTATGCCGAGAACAAGGAGCAGACCATGAAGGGAAGCAACTGCTATATATGTGGAGGTCCTTACGGTTATGCTAGGTGCCCAGAGATAAAGAACCTTGGTGCCATACTGCGGGAGCGAAAGGACAAGAAAGTAGACCAAGGGCAGAGTTCGGGCACGACCCAGTTAGGCATGATCGGGCTATGCAGAGCCATTGCGAAGAAAGTTAAGAAGGTGGGAGATTACTCTGCACAGTATGTTGACATATCCATCAATGGACGACCAGCTCATTCTATGGTGGACTCTGGAGCAGAAGCCAATATCATAACCTAGATGATGACAACAAGGTTGGGGCTAAGTTATGGGCCAAGCAACACCCTCCTAAATACGGTCAATGCCCCACTGACTCCCGTGTGTGGAGTCGCTCATGGATTAGATATCACATTGGGCAAGTGGCAAGGTAATACCAGCTTTATTGTCATCCCCTTAGATATCTTTGATACAATACTTGGGAAGGAATTCTTCCAATGATGCCACACAATGATTGATCCCTATCTCCAATAACTCTTGGTGATGGAGCGAGAGGGACCCTGCATGGTACCTCTAGTCAAGGTGCCAAAAAAGGAAGGACAAGCCTACTTTTCGGCCATGCAACTTGTGAAGGGCCTAAAGAAGGGGTAGCCGACATTCATAGCCACTATTGCAAGCTCGAATGAAGAAAATGGTGCTAAAGAGGCATTGCCACCTTACATAGAGAAGGTGCTTGAAGAAAATAAAGACGTGATACCCGAAGAGTTGCCGAGACACCTACCTCCGAGGTGTAATGTAGACCACAGGATTAAGATGGAGCCAGGAGCGAGGCCACTCGCATACCCGCCATACCGTATGGATCCACCAAAGTTAGAGGAGCTGAGGAAGCAGTTGAAGGATATCCTCGATGATGGTCATATCCTTCCATCCAAGGCACCTTATGGTGCGCAGGTTTTATTTTTTTAAAAAAAGAATGGCTTATTGCGCCTATGCATAGACTACCGGACGCTCAACAAGATGACCTTAAAGAACAAGTATCCCATCCTGCTCATTGCCAACTTATTTGATAGACTTGGATAAGCCAAGTACTTCATCAAGGTAGATCTAAGGAAGGGCTATTACCAGGTATGAATAATGGAGGGAGATGAGTCAAAAACAATATGTCTGACAAGGTATGGAGCTTACGAGTGGTTGGTGATGCCCTTTGGCTTAACCAATGCACCCTCCACCTTTTTCACACTAATAAAAAAGATATTCCACCCCTACTTAGATCAATTCATGGTAGTCTACTTGGATGACATAGTCATCTATAGCAACACCTTGAAGGAGCACGCGGAGCATTTAATGAAAGTGTTTCAAGTCTTACGCGAGAATAAGCTTGTCATCAAATGGGAGAAGTGTGAGTTCTCCCAAAATAAAGTGCACTTCTTGGGACATTTTATCAGCCAAGGAGAATTACGGATGAATGAGGCAAAAGTTCAGGCCATCAAGGAGTAGGAGGTGCCCACAAAGGTAGCCGAACTTAGATCTTTTCTTGGACTTACTAACTATTACCGCAAGTTCATAAATGCCTAATCCACCAAAGCCGCTCCACTTATTGAGCTACTGAAGAAGAAGAATCCATGGGGTTGGACTGAGGAGTGTAAGAAGGCTTTTGAAGACCTTAAGACTGCCGTGACAGAGGAGCTGGTCCTAGCATTGCCTAACTTCTCCAAGATATTTGAAGTGTGCATGGCTGACTCTAGATATGCCATTGGGGGAGTATTTATGTAAGAGAGGCACCATATTGCCTTCGAGAGACATAAGCTTAATGAGATAGAACAATGGTACACCGTGCAGGAGAAGGAAATGACAGACATCGTCTATTTCCTACGCACGTGGAGGCACTACCTACTTGGCTCCAAGTTCTTGGCCAAGACCGACAATGTGGCCACTAGATACTTCCAATCACAAAAGAAGCTCACGCCGAAGCAAGCTAGATGGAAGGACTTCTTGGCTGAGTTTGACTATGAGCTGGAGTACAAGCCAGGCAAAGGCAATGTTGTGTCCGATGACCTAAGCAGGAAATTCGAGCTAGCTGCCATCACTATAGCATATTGTGACATCCAAGATGTAATCAAGAATGGTCTGTAGCACGATCTTGAGGCAAATAGGCTTATGGAGTTAGCCGTTCTGGGCAAGACAAGGCGTTTCTGGATAGAAGACGGACTTTGCTTACCATCAAATAGAGGATCTATGTGCCAAAATTTGAAACCATCAGGCGGCGGATCATGAAGGAAAGCCATGACACATTGTGGGCCGGACATCCAGGGTAGCATCACATGAGGGCTTTAATTGAGGCAATTTATTACTGGCCACACATGCAGGATTATATCGAATGCTATGTGCAGACTTGTCTTATGTGCCAGCAAGATAAAGTGGAGCAGCGTCAATAGAAGGGATCCTGGAGACCCTGCCCATAGCGGAGTGTCCATGGGAGAGCGTGACCATAGACTTCATCAATTATCTACCGAAGTCCGAAGGGTACAGGACGATTATGGTCATGGTGGACAATTTCTCCAAGTATGTTAGCTTCATGCCAACCACGGTAGGTTGCACTGCTAAGAAGGATGCCAAGCTATTTTTCTAAAACGTGGTGAAGTATTGGGGATTGCCAAGGAATATCATTAGAGACAGAGACCCACACTTCACCGAGAACCTTTTGAGAGAATTGTTTAAGATTCTTGGCACGAGATTATATTTCTCCACTAGTTTTCACCCGCAGATAAATGGCCAGACAGAGCGAGTCAATTCCTTGCTAAAATACTGCTTGAGGCACTTTGTGATCTCCTATCAGAAGGATTGGGTGAGGTTATTGGACGTAGCCCAATTCTCATACAAACTACAGCGGAGTGAGGCCATAGGGAGGACATTGTTTGAGCTAGACATAGGCCAACAACCACAAACTCTAAATTCACTACCAGCCGTGATTGAAGGCAAGAGTTTGGGGGCTTATCACATAGCCAAAGGTTTTGAGAAGAAGATCAACACTGACAAGTTTTATTTGGACAAGGCAACAGAAAAGATGAAGAAGTTTGCTGACCGCAAGCATCGTCCTGCGGATTACAAAGTTGGAGAAATGGTCTCGGTCAAGTTCAACCCAAGGCAATTTAAAGTATTGCGAGGCTGTAACACCCCCCAAAATTTTTCCCTAAGGTTCAGACTTTTCTTGTATACGTGTAGGGTCGAACTAGATTATTATGAAGCGTATACATGAGTTAAGATGAGTTCTTAAGTAATTAAAGAGTGTTAGAGGTGATGTGGGGACATAAAGGATCCCTAGTACTAAGCTAAGTCCAAAATGATTCATCTTGGGTAGGTTGTTGAGGGAGTTTGTATAAGGGTCGACTTCTAATGGCCATATCATTTGAAATATGATGATTTGGGTGGCCTACAACCTATTAAATTAAAGGTCATCGAGTCTTTTTTCCAACGCCACTAAGAATGTAATTTTTGGAGTTCGGAGTCAAAAGATATGACGATTCTAAGACGGATGGGTACTGCAGGAATTTCAGGCCTGGGTGACAATTACTGGAAGCCTGGGCTTAGCGCCGCAGTGGTGCGATGTGCCACTATCGCGACAGGAACAAGCCTCAGTAGTTTGGTCCCTGGCGCGGCACGCCACTAGGAAATGTGCAGGGTTTTTAAGCCTATTTTCCGGAACTCAGAAAATATAGGCTTGGCGCTGTAAGGGCGTGATGCGCCACTATCGCGCCACAAAATAACCTCAGTAATTTGGTCCTTGGCATGACATGCCACTATTAGATGTGCAGGTTTTAAGCCTAAATTCGATTTGGCGCCGCAGTGGCGCGATGCGCCACTATCGCGCCAGGAGCATTTTTAGCCTGTTTTCCGGATTTTTGAGAAAGGGCAATTTGGGTATTTCCCCAAATTATATATACACTATCCTTGGACGTTTTGGGACCATTTTTCAGTCCCTCTCTCTCTCTCTAAAATCCTTAATATTTTCTCTCTCTTCTTCTTCTTCTTCTTCTCCAAATTCATCTCCAACAAAGGGTGCCTTCAAGAATTTCAAGGACTCAAGCCTCCCATTGAAGGCCTAACATCAAGGTCTCCTCAAAGTCTTCACAAAGAATATAACGCTAACCTAAAATATGAATTAAGTTCTTCCATGTGCCCATGTATGTGTTCGATAGGAGTTGTGAAAGATTTGAACCTTCTAGGAAGGTTTTCTTGAAATTTTTCCTAAACCCTAGAATATCTTTATATACTAAAAATTGATGGATGATTTCATGACTTGAATTATTAAATAGTCAACTTTCATATTATTGACTATAAATGTATCTTTGTATATAGATTTATAGGTATTGACGATATTCTAGAGTTGAGTTTTATTGAGAGTATAGATTCATGTTTCATTCACATGAACCCAAGATGAGATTTCTTTTGTCATAATTGTCTTGAGTTTGAGATGGATGGTTTGTGTATATATATATGTTAATTGGATAAAAAGAATGAATTGGAATAGTTATGAATGTGAATGGCATAAAAAGAATTGAAACATTGGTAGAGCTAGAATGTCACTTTTGTTTCTATAAATGGAATGTAGAATTAAATAAGGATTTTGGAGTAGATGTTTGATGATGATGTGATGATGTTATTTGATGATGATGTGAATGATGATATTTGATGATGATGCGATGATGATGTTTGATGATGATGTGAATGATGATATTTGACGATGATGTGATTGAAGAGGTTATGTTGATGAGATATTGTGTGATGAAGTAGATTGGAGTCTAATGTGATTATGTGATATGTGATTTGCATAATTTGATTTGATTGGAGTCCTATGAGCATTTTTGAAAATAAATGATCTTTTGAGAAGGAGTTTTAAATAAATGATTTGTGAGCATCTTTGTATAAACTATTTATACACTATTTTGGGTTTAAAAAATAATTATTTTTATCTTCGATTTGAAAAGGAGTTTAAGCATAAGTTGAGTTTGACAAGTCTTTTAATTATTTTTAACACTAGTATTTTTGAGTATAAACGAGTTGAGTATTTTTACATAAAAATATCCATTTTGAGTTGAGTTGAGGAGTTGAAATTTTGTTTTAAAGACATCTAATATTTTCTGCATTCATTGAGTTGAGATGGTGTCAAATATTTAAAATAAGATTTTGATGATTGAGATGAGTTGATTTAAAAGAAGGTCCAATGAGGCCATATTTGATTGAGTTTTGAAAAGAGTCTAATGAGACTAAATGAGTTGATTTGAAAAGAGTCTAGTGAGACTAAATGAGTTGATTTGAAAGAGTTCAATGAGACTAAATGAGTATTTTTAGTATTTTACTCACCTGATAGATATGAGCATATTGAGTCTTGAGAGGAGTATTGAGCACCAAATTGGGTAAGAGTATAGTCCATACTCGGACCAATAAACTACGTCGTCAAACGTAGGAAGGGATTGAACCGTTAAAGTCGGATGCTCCCCATGGGATCGAAACGTTAAAGTCGGATGTTTCTCATTTTATTGTCCTGACATGATAGGACTTGGTTGGATTAGATCCATGATTGGTTGATTCCTTCATACCCTGGCAAGGTATGAACGGACGCGGCAACAATGTCGGCTTGTTGTACTATCACTCGCTCATATGGTGATGGTTGTCGGTTAGAGAAACTTCCAATTGAATGGATTGTGCTTGATATGATTGGCTTGATTGTGGTTGTAGATGATTGAGTTGAATTGTAAAACATTGCATGGATTAATTTGCATATTTATTGAGTTGATTCCTTTGAGTTGATTGTTTAGTTGATGGTATATGATTGGATTAGATTAGAGGATATGTTATTGACTTCGAGTTAACGGTATATGATTGGAGTGGATCGGATGATATATGATTGAATTGGATTGAATGATTTAATTGAATTGTATTGTACATAATTAGACTGGATTGGATGGTTTATGATTGGTCTCTGCCTAATTGTGTTCTTACTTTAGACTTATGACACTTTGATTGAGTCTCTCTTATCTTTCTAATTTGAGATACTTTAGCCGATGTTATTCTTCCTTGAGATATGTTTCATTCTGCCATATTACATACTCGTACATTCTATGTACTAACGTCCATTTGGACTTGCATCATTTTATGATGCAGAGACAAGTTTAAGAGATTGTCAATAGGAGCATCATTGGGGATCTATTCACACTCAGCGTATTGGTGAGTCCTCCCCTATATTTGGAGGACACCGCTCATATCATTTTTACATCGAGTTAGCCCTTTTCATTTTGATTTGAGGTAGCCATGAACCTGTCATTGACATCAATTAAATAGTAGTGATAGAGGCTTCATGGACTAGATAGTGATGGGTCGATTGAGTATTTTTTTCCTAGAATTATTCTTGTCAAACTATTTTTTTTGACAAATATTGGAGTTGATTTGTTGGCTCATGTGTCATGACCCGCCACTTGATCATGAAGATGGGGGAAAGATCTAGAGTCTTGGAGAGGTTAATAGAAGACTCTAGAATGTCCAAGAGAATTCTTGAAGAAAGTAGAAGAACCTAGAGTCTTGGAGAGGTTAGGGGAAGACTCTAGATTCTTGTAGAAGCTTGTAGAGAAGTCTTGAAAGACTTGGAATTCTCTAGAGTGTGTGGAGAGTTCTAGAGTAGGGACTTCTTTATAAATATGGAAGGACTTGTATAGTAAATTTTATTTACACTTAGGCCCCTTAGGAGTAGTATAAATAGAGGGGGCATTCATTTGTAGAAGATCAAGCAATGAAGCATTCTTCCAAAGCAATACAAAATCCTTCTTCATAAAAGCCCTCTTGTCTTCTTATAATCTAGCATTCCCTTAGCGATCTAGTTATAAAGGCTTACTTAAGCTTGCAAGATCGTGAAAGATTAGTGAGTAAGTTGTCAAGTGCCGCACGGAAGTCTTAGCGTGAAGTCTAAGTCCGTGACAATGTGGTATCAGAGCCAGGTTCCACTAAGGGATATGGCAAGTGAGGGAGACATCAACGCCACTACCACCACCAACGTCAAGCAAGATGTTGGAAGGAAGCACCACAAGGGAAAGAAAAACTCTAAGAGAAATGAGGAGGTGCCGCTTGAGCCTACACCAAGCGAGGCCCTAACATCCTACTCACCCTCGGCCATTGAGGTGAGTGACGATGAGTGAAGCGAGGAGCCTGTGGGTGTCACGCCCGGTATGGAGTAGATTGCAAGGGTAGATGCTGCCCAGCAAGCTGTGGAGATATTAGGCAAGTACTTGAACAAGGTCGATGGCAAGTTCAAGTCTATAGAGGAGTTCACCCTTGAGGAGAACGACCACATCCGGAAAGAGTTGGAGGTGCGCAAGGCTACCGAGTACGAGGTGAAGGAGGTGATCACTTTCTTGGAGTGTCGGCTCATGGATGCGCTAAGCACGATGGAGACCATGAAGGCCGAGATAGCAGCACTCAAAGGAGACATAGATGCCGGGAGATGCATGATGTCCAGTGCGGACCGGGAGGCTAAGATTGAGGCTTCTAAGCCACCAATGTTCAAAGGTGCCCGTGATGCACAAGAGGTGGAGAACTTCTTTTGGCACTTGGAGAATTACTTCAAGTGTAACAAAGTGAAGAGCGACGAGACGAGGATCAAGACAGCCATGCTATACCTTTCGGAGATAGCCATGTTGTGGTGGAAGCGCAAAGAGTCTGAGATTGAGAAGGGTCTATACACAATCAACACCTGGGAGAAGTTCCGAAACGAGTTCAAGAAGGCCTTCTTCCCCAATAATGTCATCTATGAGGCCAACCACAAATTTTGGGAATTGAAGCAAACGGGTAGCATACGGGCCTATGTGAAGGAGTTCACTACTCTCACACTTCAGATTCCAAACCTCATAGATGAAGACATTCTCTTCCACTTCATGGATGGACTACAGAGTTGGGCCAAGACAGAGTTGGAGCATCGCCAAGTCAGCACCATCGATGAAGACATCACACAAGCCGAAGCTTTGACAGACTTCAGGCATGACAAGCATGACCAAGGAAGAGAAGATGAGACGAGAGGTAGTCATGACCAAGGTGGGAGAGATTGTAAAGAGAAACAACCTCATCCCAAAAACTACGACAACCATAAGTCCGATGGTAAGAAGGCTGGATGATAAGGCGATGCCGACAGAAAGGCACATAATGCGAAGGGGAATGGATGCTACATATGCCGAGGGCCGCATGGCTATGCAAGGTGTCCTGAACTAAAGAACCTTGGTGTCATCCTACGAGAATGGAAGGGGAAAGATGCACAAGGGCAAGAGCAAGGTTCAGACATAACGCAATTGGGCCTGATAGGACTATGCGGAGTTATAGCAAAGCAATCAGGAAAGCCAAAGGAGTAAGACGCATAATATGTAGACATCATGATCAATGGACGACCCGCTCGTGCAATGGTTGACACAGGTGCAGAGGCCAACATAATGACCAAGTCAGCAGCTATGAAATTGGGGCTAATTTACAGTCCAAGTGACGCCTACCTCAGGACGGTTAATACACCCCTTACACCTGTGTGCGGAGTCGCTCAAAGATTAGACATCACATTGGGCAAGTGGCGAGGTAAGAACAACTTTACCGTCGCTCTCTTAGATATCTTTGATATCGTCCTAGGGCAGGAGTTCTTCCAGCGATGCCATACGGTGATCGACCCCTACCTCCAACAACTCGTGGTTATGGAGCAAGAGGGATCATGTATGTTGCTCCTAGTCAAGGTGCCGAAGATGGAAGGACCAACCCAACTTTCGGCCATGCATCTTGAGAAGGGCCTAGAGGAAGGAGTACCAACGTTCATAGACACCATTGTGAGTTTGAGTGAAGACAATGGTTCTATAGAGGCATTGCCACCTTGCATGAAGAAGGGCGTGATGCCAAAGAAGTTGCCAAGACACTTGCCTCTAAAGTGCCAGAAAGAACGGAGGCCAGTATTGACTGAACCAAGAAGGAATAGGGACAGCAGGCCACTGTCATTTTCCTCGTCCACTAGAAGGGACAATCTCTGGAAGAGGCCACATAAGAATGACATGAAGACTTGTGGCAGTTTCAAGACTAAGTCTAGAGGCTTTTGTAGCAGCAGTGCGCCGAGGTCGTCGCCATATCAGGTGGGGGAGAGTGTCATGACCCGCCACTTGATCATGAAGATGGAGGAAAGATCTAGAGTCTTGGAGAGGTTAATAGAAGACTCTAGAATGTCCAAGAGAATTCTTGAAGAAGGTAGAAGAACCTAGAGTCTTGGAGAGGTTAGTGGAAGACTCTAGATTCTTGTAGAAGCTTGTAGAGAAGTCTTGAAAGACTTGGAATTCTCTAGAGTGTGTGGAGAGTTCTAGAGTAGGGACTTCTTTATAAATATGGATGGACTTGTATAGTAAATTTTATTTACACTTAGGCCCCTTAGGTGTAGTATAAATAGAGGGGACATTCATTTATAGAAGATCAAGCAATCAAGCATTCTTCCAAAGCAATACAAAATCCTTCTTCATAAAAGCCCTCTTGTCTTCTTATAATCTAGCATTCCCTTAGCGATCTAGTCATAAAGGCTTACTTGAGCTTGCAAGATCGTGAAAAATTCGTGAGTAAGTTGTCAAGTGCCACACGGAAGTCTTAGCGTGAAGTCTAAGTCTGTGACAACGTGGTATCAGAGCCAGGTTCCACTAAGGGATATGGCAAGTGAGGGAGACATCAACGCCACTACCACCACCAACGTCAAGCAAGATGTTGGAAGGAAGCACCACAAGGGAAAGAAAAACTCTAAGAGAAATAAGGAGGCGCCGCTTGAGCCTACACCAAGCGAGGCCCTAACATCCTACTCACCCTCGGCCATTGAGGTGAGTGACGATGAGCAAAGCGAGGAGCCTGTGGACGTCACGCCCAGTATGGAGTGGATTGCAAGGGTAGATGCTGCCCGGCAAGCTATGGAGATATTAGGCAAGTGCTTGAAAAAGGTCAACGGCAAGTTCAAGTCTCTAGAGGAGTTCACCCTTGAGGAGAACGACCACATCCGGAAAGAGTTGGAGGAGAACGACCAACACGGCCGAGCTATACCTCTCAGAGATGGCCATGTTATGGTGGAAGCGCAAAGAGTCTGAGATCGAGAAGGGTCTATGCACAATCAACACCTGGGAGCAGTTCCGAAACGAGTTCAAGAAGGCCTTCTTCCCCAACAATGTCATCTATGAGGCCAAATGCAAGTTTCGGGAATTAAAGCAAACGGGTAGCATACGAGCCTATATGAAGGAGTTCACTAGTCAGATTCCCAACCTCATGGATGAAGACATGGTCTTCCACTTCATGGATGGACTACAGAGTTGGGCCAAGACAGAGTTGGAGCGTCTCCAAGTCAGCACCATCGATGAAGCCATCACACAAGCCGACACTTTGTCAGACTTCAGGCATGACAAGCATGATCGAGGAAGAGGAGATGAGACAAGAGGTAGTCATGACCAAGGTGGGAGAGATTGTGAAGAGAAATAAACTCATCCCAAAAACTACGACAACCATAAGTCCCATGGTAAGAAGGCTGGACGACAAGGCGATGCCGACAGAAAGGCACATAATGCGAAGGGGAATGGATGCTACATATGCGGAGGGATGCATGGCTATGCAAGGTGTCCTGAACTGAAGAACCTTGGTGCCATCCTACGAGAATGGAAGGGGAAAGATGCACAAGGGCAAGAGAAAGGTTCAGATATAACGCAATTGGGCCTGATTGGACTATGCGGAGCTATCGCAAAGCAATCAGGAAAGCCGAAGGAGTACGACGCATAATATGTAGACATCATGATCAATGGACGACCCACTCGTGCAATGGTTGACACAGGTGCAGAGGCCAACATAATGACCAAGTCAGCAGCTATGAAGTTGGGGCTAAGTTACAGTCCAAGTGACGCCTACCTCAGGATGGTTAATGCACCCCTTACATCTGTGTGTGGAGTCGCTTAAAGAGTAGACATCACATTGGACAAGTGGCGAGGTAAGACCAACTTTATCGTCGCTCCCTTAGATATCTTTGATATCGTCCTTGGGCAGGAGTTCTTCCAGCGATGCCATACGGTGATCGACCCCTACCTCCGACAACTCATGGTTATGGAGCAAGAGGGATCATGTATGGTGCCCCTAGTCAAGGTGCCGAAGATGGAAGGACCAACCCAACTTTCGTCTATGCAGCTTGAGAAGGGCTTAGAGGAGGGAGTACCAATGTTCATAGACACCATTGCAAGTTTGAATGAAGACAATGGTTCTAGAGAGGCATTGCCACCTTGCATGAAGAAGGGCGTGATACCGAAGAAGTTGCCAAGACACTTGCTTCTAAAGTGCCAAAAAGAACGGAGGCCAGTGTTGAATGAACCAAGCAGGAATAGGGACAACAGGCCACTGTCATTTTCCTCGTCCACTAGAAGGGACAATCTATGGAAGAGGCCACATAAGAATGGCATGAAAACTTGTGGCAGTTTCAAGACTAAGTCTGGAGGCTTTTGTAGCAGCAGTGCGCCCAGGTCATCGCCATATCAGGTGGGGGAGAGTGTCATGACCCGCCACTTGATCATGAAGATGGGGAAAGATCTAGAGTCTTGGAGAGGTTAATAGAAGACTCTAGAATATCCAAGAGAATTCTTGAAGAAGGTAGAAGAACCTAGAGTCTTGGAGAGGTGAGGAAAAGACTCTAGATTCTTGTAGAAGCTTGTAGAGAAGTCTTGAAAGACTTGGAATTCTCTAGAGTATGTGGAGAGTTCTAGAGTAGGGACTTCTTTGTAAATATGGAAGGACTTGTATAGTAAATTTTATTTACACTTAGGCCCCTTAGGAGTAGTATAAATAGAGGGGGCATTCATTTATAGAAGATCAAGCAACCAAGCATTCTTCCAAAGCAATACAAAAGCCTTCTTCATAAAAGCCCTCTTGTCTTCTTATAATATAGCATTCCCTTAGCGATCTAGTCATAAAGGCTTACTTGAGCTTGCAAGATCGTGAAAGATTCGTGAGTAAGTTGTCAAGTGCCGCACGGAAGTCTTAGCGTGAAGTCTAAGTCCGTGACAACGTAGTATCAGAGCCAGGTTCCACTAAGGGATATGGCAAGTGAGGGAGACATCAACACCACTACCGCCACCAACGTCAAGCAAGATGTTGGAAGGAAGCACCGCAAGGGAAAGAAAATCTCTAAGAGAAATGAGGAGGTACCGCTTGAGCCTACACCAAGTGAGGCCCTAATATCTAACTCACCCTCGGCCACTGAGGTGAGTGACGATGAGTGAAGCGAGGAGCCTGTGGGTGTCACGCCCGGTATGGAGTAGATTGCAAGGGTAGATGCTGCCCAGCAAGCTGTGGAGATATTAGGCAAGTACTTGAACAAGGTCGATGGCAAGTTCAAGTCTATAGAGGAGTTCACCCTTGAGGAGAACGACCACATCCGGAAAGAGTTGGAGGTGCGCAAGGCTGCTGAGTATGAGGTGAAGGAGGTGATCACTTCCTTGGAGTGTCGGCTCATGGACGCGCTAAGCACGATGGAGACTATGAAGGCCGAGATAGTAGCACTCAAAGGAGACATAGATGCCGAAAGATGTATGACGTCCAGTGTGGACCGGGAGGCCAAGATTGAGGCTCTCAAGCTACCAATGTTCAAAGGTGCCCGTGATGCACAAGAGGTGGAGAACTTCCTTTGGCACTTGGAGAATTACTTCAAGTGTAACAAAGTGAAGAGAGACGAGACGAGGATCAACATAGCCGTGCTATACCTCTCGGAGATGGCCATGTTGTGGTGGAAGCGCAATGAGTCTGAGATCGAGAAGGGTCTATGCACAATCAACACCTGGGATCAGTTCTGAAATGAGTTCAAGAAGGCCTTCTTTCCCAACAATGTCATCTATGAGGCCAAATGCAAGTTTCGGGAATTGAAACAAATGGGTAGCATACGGGCCTATGTGAAGGAGTTCACTACTCTCACACTTTAGATTCCCAACCTCATGGATGAAGACATGCTCTTCCATTTCATAGATGGACTACATAGTTGGGCCAAGACAGAGTTGGAGCGTTGCCAAGTCAGTACCATCGATGAAGCCATCACACAAGCCGAAGCTTTGACAGACTTCAGGCATGACAAGCATGACCGAGGAAGATGAGACGAGATGAGAGATAGTCATGACCAAGGTGGGAGAGATTGTGAAGAGAAACAACCTCATCCTAAAAACTATGACAACTATAAGTCCGATGGTAAGAAGGCTGGATGACAAGGCGATGCCGATAGAAAGGCACAGAATACGAAGGGGAATGGATGCTACATATGCGGAGGGCTGCATGGCTATGCAAGGTGTCCTGAACTGAAGAACCTTGGTGCCATCCTATGAGAATGGAAGGGGAAAGATGCACAAGGGCAAGAGCAAGGTTCAGACATAACGAAATTGGGCCTGATTGGACTATGCGGAGCTATCGCAAAGCAATCAGGAAAGCCGAAGGAGTACGACGCACAATATTTAGACATCATGATCAATGGATGACCCACTCGTGCAATGGTTGACACAGGTTTAGAGGCCAACATAATGACCAAGTCAGTAGCTATGAAGTTGGGGCTAAGTTACAGTCCAAGTAACGCCTGCCTCAGGACGGTTAATGCATCCCTTACACCTGTGTGCGGAGTCACTCAAAGAGTAGACATCACATTGGACAAGTGGCGATATAAGACCAACTTTACCGTTGCTCCCTTAGATATCTTTGATATCGTCCTTGGGCAGGAGTTCTTCCAGCAATGCCATACGGTGATCGAACCCTACCTCCAACAACTCGTGGTTATGGAGCAAGAGGGATCATGTATGGTTCCCCTAGTCAAGGTGCCGAAGATGGAAGGACCAACCCAACTTTCGGCCATGCAGCTTGAGAAGGGCCTAGAGGAGGGAGTACCGACGTTCATAGACACCATTGCGAGTTTGAGTGAAGACAATGGTTCAAGAGAGGCATTGCCACCTTGCATGAAGAAGGGCGTGATGCCGAAGAAGTTGCCAAGACACTTGCCTCTAAAGTGCCAGAAAGAACGGAGGCCAGTGTTGACTGAACCAAGCAGGAATAGGGACAACAGGCCACTGTCATTTTCCTCGTCCACTAGAAGGGACAATCTTTGGAAGAGGCCACATAAGAATGGCATGAAAACTTATGGCAGTTTCAAGACTAAGTCTAGAGGCTTTTGTAGCAGCAGTGCGCCGAGGTCATCGCCATATCAGGTGGGGGAGAGTGTCATGACCTGCCACTTGATCATGAAGATGGGGGAAAGATCTAGAGTCTTGGAGAGGTTAATAGATGACTCTAGAATGTCCAAGAGAATTCTTGAAGAAGGTAGAAGAACCTAGAGTCTTGGAGAGGTTAGTGGAAGACTCTAGATTCTTGTAGAAGCTTATATAGAAGTCTTGAAAGACTTGGAATTCTCTAGAGTGTGTGGAGAGTTCTAGAGTAGGGACTTCTTTGTAAATATGGAAGGACTTGTATAGTAAATTTTATTTACACTTAGGCCCCTTAGGAGTAGTATAAATAGAGGGGGCATTCATTTGTAGAAGATCAAGCAATCAAGCATTCGTCCAAAGCAATATAAAAGCCTTCTTCATAAAAGCTCTCTTGTCTTCTTATAATCTAGCAATCCCTTAGCGATCTAGTCATAAAGGCGTACTTGAGCTTGCAAGATCGTGAAAGATTTGTGAGTAAGTTGTCATGTACCGCACGGAAGTCTTAGCGTGAAGTCTAAGTCCGTGACACATGGCCTTTATTCTTTGAGTTAGATTGATGATTTGAGTTGCCCGCCAAATATTTTCTGTATTTTAAGTCTTCCGCTGATTGAATGGATGAACGGATGTCTGATCAGGCTATGTGGTTCGCTTGGGAGCCAGAAATGGTTTCTGAGTGCCGGTTACGTCTAGGGTACCCTCTCGGGGCGTGATAGAGGCGTACATCAAAACTTGGTGCGAAAGTATGAGGGCCCGTTCAGGATCATTGCCAAGGTTGGCAAGATATCATATAGGTTGGAGTTACAACGCATCTTAAGGTTCATTCATTTTTCCATGATAATGTCCTTAACTCGTACCATGAGGACAAGGACTATCCTAGCTGAGGAGAATCAAGTCGGGTGCCACTCACAATTACCGCCTCCCATGATCGATACATCGAGGCCATTATGGACTACCAAGCCAAGAGAAAATGGGGACAACAGGCCACTGCTATGTTCCTAGTCTATTGGAAGGGAAAATCTCTGGAGGAGGCCACCTGGGAGAGATATGAAGACCTGTGGAAGTTTAAAGACAAAATCTAGGAGTTCTTGCAAAAACAGTGCATCACAATCGTCACCACATCAGGTGGGGGAGGATATTATAACCCGCCACTTGATTTTGAAGAATAAAGAAGAACTTAGAGTCTTGGAGAAGTTTATAGAAGACTCTAGATTCTTGTAGAATATGGCAGAGAAGTCTTGAAAGACATAGAGTTCTCTAGACTGTGTAGAGAATTCTAGAGTAGGAACTTCTTTGTAAATATGAAAGGACTTGTATAATAATTTTTATTTATACTTAAGCCCTTTAGGAGTAGTATAAATAGAAGGGGCATTTATTTGTAACAAACCATCCAGAAATCAAGTATTCTTCCAAGTAATATAAAGCCTTCTTCATAAAAGTTCTCTTGTCTTTTCTTACAATGTAGCGTTCCCTTAGCGATCTAGTCTCAAAGGCTTACTTGAGCTTGCAAGATTGTGAAAGATTCATGAGTAAGTGGTCAAGTGCCGCACGGAGGTCTTAGTTGAAGTCTAAGTCCGTGACAATAAGCTCCAAATCACTCACGCCGCCTCAATTTCCTCTTTTCTCCCTCAAATTCGTACAATCAGCATGCCTAGCACGGGGTTTATACTTGAACCTTCTGGAATTTGTCCAGGTGTAAATCTCTCGTTTGCTCGATTCAAATTCGTTCCAAATCCATTGGATTTGTACAAGCTTGTACACTCTCCAGCTCACCTCAACCTTATCCGACTCAATGATTTTCGAAAATTTCCCAATTCCCACATTATTTCCCCTCTTCAAATTGACCCAAAAGATGCCCTATAAATAAACCTCATCTATAAAAGATGAGTACAAGTACCGAAAGTGGACCAGACATATATATACAACAACTAATAGTCTCAAAAGAAAAAAGATGGGCCATCCATATGAAGGAGACAGAAGTGATCCAGAAACGCCAAGTGCTCACCCTAGTCTCTAAATCTGACTGCAACAGGCTAGATCTATTTGTGACAATAGCTGGTGCTCGATTCTGCATCACGAAAGTAGATGTAGAGTGTAGTATGAGTACCAAGACAATAGGTACCCAGTAGACATCATAGGCCGACTGAGCAAAAAAGGTAAAAATAATATGAAAAAGAGGAATAAGCCTAAATAAGAGTCAACATAAGCATCACAAGTGAAAAGAGTACTATCTACGAGAGCTACAACTAACTATACCCATTGGACCCCCATAAGCCAAATAGGGACACTCGTGCACAATTTAAGTAAAAACTTGGACGAACCCCCATAAGCTCGCCGAGTACACTAAATAGCTACAACTCCCAAGGATGGGAACCAAGAATCTGCGAGGTCAGGAACCGAAGAACTGTATTATTTCCAAACCCAGAATCTCCAAAAGTCAACAAACTAGGAATCGCCCTAATGTTCATAGTGGCCAAGGCCGGGACTGACTACCCAGATGCTTGCCATAATACATTAGTACAGTCAAGGCAGGGACTAGGTACCCAGATGCTCTCCGTAATACATCGATGCGGTCGAGGCCTGGATTGGTACCCAGATACTCGCCATAACACATCAATATGATCGAGGCCAGGACTGGGTACCCAGATGCACATCATACTAGTAAGCCGGCAGAGGCCAGGGTTGGGTACCCGGATGCTCCCCGATAATTCAAAATGGAGGCTGGAACTGGGTACCTGAATGCTCACAGATAATTTATCCCATGGTTCCGAATATATCCTTTCCAACTAAATAACAACAGTACCAAAAAACATTTCCCTAATGAGTTAACTGATATATCGCAAAAATTTGAACCGGAGCCAAAGTCAACGATCATGAAATCTATTGTTTCTGACACATCATGAAAGTTGCGATTATACCAATTTATGGATGAGGGTTTTATTAAGAGCAAGGATATCGCCTATTTAAGGCAAACTACTAGGCACTAGCCCGCTATACCATTTTACAAGGATCTAAGTCCATCGGAGTGACATCGGGGCATCTAAAGCAAGTTTACATCCTATACTAAGGACAACATACTCCACAGTATCAACAACATGCTCATTCAATTCTCTTTATAATACTAACAAATAATGATAAGATACATATGCTTCTAAATACCCGAAAAACTCGATAATAAGCCTAAAGCATGATTTCTAATACCTGAGATATACAATTAAACTATCCAACCAAAATTCCAACTATTTCAATATGCTTTTACACATTTCATCTCAATCTAAAGAAAGGTAAACCGTAGCCTACTTGTAGGCTAAACATGCGAGCTTCAAATCACTGTGCTGGGGCATTTCCTTTTCGAACGGCCTCAGAACACTGCCATACTATCAAAAACAGAACCACGATGTTGATACGGTCATTTAGATACTAATTTCATAATTTTTGGAGCAGACCAATTTTGGGGTCTAAAATGGGAATTATAGGACCCGCATATGAAATTCTGTATTTGACCCCCAAAACAGGTTCCAAACGTCACCCTAAGCTCATAATTTAGATTTATAACACAATTTGGGGTGGAAAAATAATGCAAGATGATTAAACAATCAATTCCCATATTTTTAAACTAAGAAAACAAATAAGGCAGCCTCTTTATGCATCAATTTCTCAAAAAATAAAATCTTCCATTCAAAACAATTTACACTATGAAGATCCTTGTAAAAAACCTCGCAATCTAGCCTCAAGAATCACTCAAAACAGAGTTATATTGACCAAGATACACTCTTTCAAAATTCAATAAAATTTCATTCCAAAAGAGACTAAATCAGTAACTAAACACGTATTTTTACCTCAAATGAAGCTTTCCCTCATGTTTCTGAGCTCACCATGAGATTTCTTACAAAATTCTCTTGAATTTAGAACTTGAATCATCAAAATCGGATTTATATAAGCCAAAAAATAACTTCTCAAAGTTCTTCAAAAAATCATTCCGAAAATGGATACTGCTGCAAATAAAATCAAGATTTTTACCTGAATTGAATACTCCAAATAAGTTTTCAAGCTCTCCAATGCGTTCTTCACGAAAAATCTCACAAGTTTTCCTTTTGAATCACCCAATTTGAAGCTATATAACTCAAGTTTTGATATTTTAAAGTTGTCATGAGCCAATTCCTTAGGTCATGATGACACCTACTATAACCCACCATAGGTAAGCCAACCCGTCAACCTGGAACTTCATGTAATGGGTTTGAGGGAAGAAATTAAACAAGAGTGAAGAATTATAAAGATAAGCAGAAAGAATAAGTGGAAGTACACCAAAATATGATATAAATAACTAAAGATGCCTCCCAAAACCTGGAAGTCACAAGTACAGAGCTGCTATAAAATAAAAGACGAGTACTAGTCCCTAAAGTGGACCAAAAATATATACAACAACTGGCTAGTCTCAAAAGGCAAAAGATGGGTCATCCATACTGAAGGAGACAGGAATGATCCAAAAACGCCAAGTGCTCACCCTAGTCTCCGAAGCTGACTGCAACATGCTCGATCTATCTACGGCGGTAGATGGTGCTCGGTCCTGTATCACGAAAGTAGATGCAGAGTGTAATATGAGTACCAAGATAATAGGTTCCCAGTAGGTATTATAGGCCGAATGAGCAGAAAAGGTAAAAACAATATGAAAAAGAGGAATAGCCTAAATAAGAGTCAACATAAGCATCAAAAGGAAAAAGAGTACTACCTATGAGAACAACAGCTAACTATACCCAACTGGGCCCTCATAAGCCCAACCGGGACACTCGTGCGCAAGTTAAATAAAAACTCGGATGAACCCCCATAAGCCCACCGAGTACACAGAATAGCTACAACTACCAAAGCTAGGAACTAAGAATCTGCGATGTCAGGAGCCAAAGTACTGTATTATTTCCAAATCCAGATTCTCCAAGAGTCAATTGATCTAGGGGTGACTTAGGGGTAAAGGCCGGAACTGAGACCTAGATGCTCGCTCAAATATTTTAGGTGGCCAAGGCCGGGACTGAGTACCCGAATGTTTGTCATAATACATAAGTATGATCGAGGCTGGGACTGGGTACCCGAATTCTCACTATAATACATCGATATAATTAAGGCCGAGATTGGGTACCTAGATGCTCTTCATACTACAAGCCGGTAGAGGCCGGGGCTGAGTACCCGGATGCTCCCCGATAATTCAGAACGGAGGCCGGGACTTGATACCTGGATGCTCACAGATAATTTATCCCATGATGCCAAACATTCTACTTCCCAACTAGAATACAACAGCACCAAAAATCTTTTCTCAAATGAGTTAACTGATATACCGCCAAAATTGGAATCAGAGCCAAAGTCAACGATCATGAAATCTAGTGTTGTCTACGCATCATAAAAGTCATGATTATACCAATTTATGGATGAGGATATTTTTAAGAGCAAGGATAATGCCTAACTAAGGCCAAACTACCAGGCACTAGCCTGCTACACCATTCTACAAGGATCTAAGTCTACAGGAGCGACGCTGGGGCATCTAAAATAAGTTTACATCCTATACTAAGGCCAACTTACTCTATAGTATCAACAACATGCTTATTCAACTCTCCTTATAATACTAACAAATAACGACAAGATACACATGCTTCTAAATATCCAAAAAAATCGACAATAAGCCTAAAACATGATTTATAACACCTGAGATATACAATTAAACTACCCAACCAAAATTTTAACTATTTCAACATGATTTCACATATTTCATCTCAATCTAAAGAAAGGTAAACCGTAGCCTACCTGTAGGCTAAACACGCGAACTCCAAATCACTGTGCCGTAGCTTTTCCCTTCCGAATTGCCTCGGAATGCTGTCACGCTGTCAAAAATAGAACCACGATATCGATACGGTCGTTTAGACACTAGTTTCATAATTTTTGGAGATGGACCAATTTTGGGGTCTAAAATGGAAAATGTGGGACCCACATATAAAATTCCAGATTTGACCCCCAAAATAGGTTTTAAACGTCACTCCAAGCTCACAAATAAGATTTATAACATAATTCAGGGTGGAAAACTATGCGGGACGAGCATGCAATCAAAACTCATAATTCCAACGAAAAGACCAAAAATGGAAGCATCAAAATCAGCTAATTCTGAAGAAATAAGACCCTTTCTGTTATATCCCGTATTTTATACCGTTGGATAGTTTAAGGTAGCCATGGTGAAGTTAAGAGAATGAACATCTTCCAAAATTTATTTTAATATACAAGTTGGTTATGAATATTATTTATGAACATTAATAGTGTGGAAATATTAAGAAAGGCAAAGGGCAAAAAGGAAAATTCGCAAAGTGTTTAAGAATGTTCTTGAAAGACCAAAGTGTTCAAGAAATTTCATGTAGGATCCCACTCTTTTATGGCCATGTGATGAATATATATGAACCGAAGTGTACATGGCAAGATAATTAAGTCATCTTTATTTTTTTTAAAAGAAAATTCTAGAAAAATGGAGACGGGGGTCATGTGTCTATATTCTTATTGAGGGACTTAATTATAAATATGTATAAGTGGTAGAAGATATATATATATATATATATATATATATATATATATATATATATATATATATATATGTTGATGACTTTTAAGTCATCTTTATCCATTAGGTTTTTTTATCAAAAGAGTTCAAGAAAATTCTAGAGAAAGAAAGAATAGAAGAAACTAGAGAGAAAGAGAGAGACCCACGATTTAGAGAAGAAAAGAGCTAAGTTTTCCAATTTTGTTCCGTAAATTAATTATATAGGGTATACCATGATGTTATGAAGGTATTGTTAATGTAAATTTATGGTTTGGAGCAGACCAAAATATTACCAAACAGCCCCAAAATTTTAGCCGCGCTACAAGAGCTTCCGAGACAAGTTTTGGCGAGTTTTGGTGAATTTCGAGCAAGGTAAGTTTTTCTCTTTTAATTGAAGTTTATAAGTTTTTATGGGGTATGTTAAATGTATTAAATGATGTTGGAAGTGGGAAAAAATATATAAGGATGCTTGACGTTAGAAACAACTAAATGGAAGTCGTAGTAGCTAAATCGAAGTCGCGTAGTGTGTTGTCGTTGTGGTGCTGCGGGGGAAGCTGGTGGGGTTGCATGTTGCAGGGCTTTAAAGTGATTTAAAAAGGGTGTGGGTGATGCTGGTTGCAGCCACACGACCCTCCGTTTGGTATGGTTAAAGATTTTGCAAAATAAAGATTAGAAACTCTATTTTTGTATCGTAGTTTGGAGCTAATTGTTTGGAGCTTGTATTGTGTAAAGTTGAAGTGAATTACTTGTAAATATGCTGCTGGTTGTTGTTTTTAGTATGGTTTTTGACATTGTGGCCGAGTTGAAATCTCAGGGATGTTGAAGTTATAGGGAAAATGCTGTCCGATTTTCGGTAGCTTCGGAACTAGTAACAAACTAGTCGAGGGTAATGGCTACAAGATGACTCCTATTAGTACTTGGTTGTAGAGTGGGATATTGGAATATAAAAATATATTAACCTTACTATTACTTTTATATTAAATAGGTTAAGAAGGTATCAAGGCAAGCCGGATTTCAATTTAATCCCGAAAAAGGTATGTGAAGCCCTTTCTTCTCTTGGCATGTTTTTGGCATAAATATGTAAAGCTACCCTTCTTCTCTCTTGATATGTCTTTGACATTAGTTATGATGTTATGATAAAATGTATATGGTACCGAGTCCCTTGATGGGCCAAGTATGATATATGTTACTATCTAAGGATTGGGTCGTACGTTCCACGGCACATGTGTATGACGACTATATGAGGGAAAGTAGAGAGTATGTGAAGCTTCCTTCTTTTCTCTTGGCATGTCTTAGCCATAAGTGGTTGGTATATGTAATGTGGGGATAAATTCCATTCATAGAACCCCGAGTATGGTTCGTAAATCTTATTCACTTCTTGATGTTAGAACTCCTGCAATAGTTGAGTTATTGTCTTGTAATCCTTATACGTGATACAAAGTAGTATACATGAAGCCTATCCCTTCCTTCTCTTGAAATGGCTTGATGTAAGTGAAATGATGTACAATATGAGTTAGAAGTAGTTCTATTTATAGGTTACGGATGTGACTCATGCCTTGTACTCATTTTTTGAATGACAAGGGCCTTGAAGTAGTTGAACTACGACCCTTGAGCCTCCTATAGGCTGAATAGTGATGGGATGTGTAAGCTCCTATACCTAAGGGCTCTTGGACATACTTTATGGTGATATCTGAGAGATGTTTGATATGTTACAGAGTTTTACGTGCACGTATATGCATTATATGATATACGGATTGGGCCAAACGTTCCTCGACATAATTTGCTATATACGGATCGGGCCGAATGTTCCTCAGCATATTTTACTATATAGGAATTGGGCCAAACGTTCCTCGGCATTACTATATAATAAATGGATTAGGCCGTATGTCCCTCGGTATTATTATATGAGATAGCACGAATAGCACATATATGCTTACGATAACAGAGTGATGTAATTGTTACACCGGGTTCCCGAACGGACCAAGTATAGAATGTGATGATAGTATGCACGACTTTGTGTTATGAGCTACATGTAAAGTAAATGATTAGATGTCATACTTGCTCCTGCATCTCTAAGCCAACTGAAATTTCCTTATGATGTCTATGCTTATATACTCAGTACATATGTCGTACTGACCCCCTTTCTCGGGGGGGGGGGGTGCATTTTATGCCCGCAGGTACAGATACATACTTTGGGGATCCGCTGGTGTAGGAGTCCCACTTAGCAGTTCAGAAGCGCTCCATTGTGTCAGAACTAAGATTTTGGTACTAACTCTCGATGTATATATTTATTTGTTTACGGGTACGGCAGGGCCCTGTCCCGCCTTATGCTACGGTTCTTACTTTTAGAGGTCGGTGGACATGTATGTGGGTTATATATGTATGCATGTATAGTTGTCCTTGTATGTTATGATAGCCTCATCGGCTTATATGTTATCGTGCTTAGTGGTATATTATGACTCAAATCGGGGATAGGTTTACTTATAGTTAGCGGGGATATATGCGAGTGTCCAGTTTGGGCATCCGTCACGGCCTACGAAGTTGGGTCGTGACACCTTCAACCCAAAAAAATTATACTATGACGATCCTTACGAAAAACCTCACAATCTAGCCTCAAGAATCACTCAAAACGGAGTTATATTGACCAAGATACACTCTTCCAAAACTCAAAAAAAATTTATTCTGAAAAAGATTAAATCAGTAACTAAACATGCATTTTTAACTCAAATGAAGCTTCTTCTTATGTTTCTGATATCACCATGAGATTCCTCATGGAATTCTCTTGAATTTAGACCCTTGAATCACCAAAATCGGATTTATATAGGTCAAGAACTAACTTCTCAAAGTTCTTCAAAAAATCATTCTAAAAATGGACACTACTGCAAATAAGATCACGATTTTTACCTAAATCAAATGCTCCAAATCAGTTTTCAAGCTCCACAATGCGTTCTCCACGAAAAATCTCACAAGTTTGCCTTTTAAATCACCCAATTTGGAGCTATATAACTCAAGTTATGGGTTTTAAAGTTGAGGCCAAACCTAAAAAGGGGCTTGCACCAGATTTTCTGCAGCACAGATTTTGGAAAAGTCCAAAATCTCCGACGGGGTGCTCAGGATTCATTTGGAACCCGATAAAAATAATCCAGATATGCTACTACACTAAATTCAATATTTCAGACTCAATGACGCATTCATAATTCCCATATGAGATTATTTTAATAAAAAGTGGGTTCCACACCCAAAGAGTCATTTTAAGCCACGTTCCACAACGGGCCTCGAGATTAGGCCAAAATCCTCGGAAAGTAAAAGAAAATTCATTTTAGACCAAAATAGACATACAAAACTATTCGTGCTGTCAGAATTTTTATCCAAGTGCATTTTCTAAGAATGTTGACCAAAGTCAATTATAGGCTAACTTTCAAAGTTAAAAGAGACAAATGACCCCAAACTCGTATTGATTGCCTCGATACTTGAGCTGACCATGCTTTTAGTCTAATTTGTTCATTTCGGACCTGATGGAGCCATCAGAATTTGAATTCGAGTTCTCGTTGACCCAAAACTCAAAAAGTTGCAACTAAACCAACTTAGGCCTTCAAAATACCAAAATGGACTCAGGACCTCTAAAAATTCAACCAACACTTCTTCTAGACCAAAAACCATCTCTCGAATCCAATAGAGTCGTCGAAATTCCATTCCGAGCATTGGCACTCTAAAAGTTGACCAAAGTCAAACATTGGCTTAAAATTTCTCAAATTCTCAACTTTAGGCCTCAAAACTTCGTTACAACTCCAAAACTGATTCCGTAAAATCTGTTAAGCCAATTTTGACATTTCGGAGCTGCTGAAATCAACAAAATTCCATTCTGATACCTGTAGCTCTGATTGACTCCAAATACCACTTTTTAATACTTAAAACTTATGAAAACTCAAAATTTTCAAAGACTTAATTTTTCATAGAATTTTCTAAAAATCAACACTCGGTACTAATCAGAAATGACTCGGGACAACTATAGGGAGGGGTAAAATGGTCATTTTACAAAAAATCCAAAAATCCTCAACGTTTTGGGTTTTCAATGGTTATTTCACTATCTATTTATTCATTTTATTTATATATTCGTCATTCCTAATATAAGTTTTTTTAAAAAAATTAATTTAGTTCGTCTTTTAGACGAAGATTGGGACTTTGTAAGAATGACATAAGGATTTTCTATATCTTTTCATAGTTGTTGAACAAGGTTCTGTTAATCCTCGTTTATGAGTTTGAACTAATTGTTTAGTTCAAAAATTGTTAAATTAGAATTATTTTTTGAGATTTTACGAGTGAAAAATGATTAGTAGGCAGTTTAAAATAAATGTTTTTACAACTAATTCAATTTTTTTAAAAATAAGCCAAGCTTTTAAAATCCGCCAGTCAACTGCGCGTTAGCAGATTTTTTAAGGTGTGCAAATTCTTCCTTAGATGATTGCTTGAACCCTTACCGGACTTTGATTTATTTAAATGTTTATGTTGAAATTCCTTTTAAATGGTTTCTTAATTTTTCTAAAATTAAGTGGCGACTCTATTTTTTTCTAAAAATATATTTAAATGAGAGTTTTTTTGCCAAGTTATGCAAAGGTTTTGAAATTTAGTTTGTGAAATTGGATCGTAACACTTTCATCTTTTGATCTAAAAATACCCTCCATCTTTGTTTTTGGCTTAAATTTAATTGAATTGAATTCTTTTACTAATTTGTTTATTTTTTTATTTGTTCTAAAGGAAATTTTTTTTATTTATTCAAATTTTTAATATTAGTTCACCCCAAAATATTTAAGTCTAAGAAATAAAATAAATAATTTATTATGTAAAAACTGAAGAAGAAAATTATTATTCTTATTAATAAAATAACACAATAAAATTCTTAAACTTTAACTTTTTATTATAAAATAAACTGAATTTAGCAAATTAACAAGAAGGAGAGATAATAAGAGAAAGAGAGAATTCAGAAAATTTAGAGAATTTTTCTATCTATTTTTTTTTCATTTTGAGCTGCCTAATTTATAGGCAGTAGGTAATGATTGGGGGAGGGGACAACGCGTGAAGGGAGAAAGGAAAGATGAGAAAAGAAAGAAGAAAACGTTACATGAAGCAAAAAATTTTAAAAGTAAGAGAAGAAAGGGACATCCACTTCTTTTTTAATAATTTTACAACACTCCTCCTAGGATGTCCAAAATAAATTCTAGCAAAAGAACAAATATATATAGTTATTCTAAATACTCATAGATGTTGTGCTTCGTTAAAACCTTACTAGGACAAACCCAATGGGAAAAAACCTAGTGAAGGAAAAAAAGTACATACATCTGGTAATACGCCTTGAGTGCTGCCTTATTAAAAAGAGTGCAACGCTTATCATACTCCCCCTGATGAAGACATCATTTAACATCTCGAAAATGACACATTCCAATCTTGTATCTCAATTTCTCAAAGGTTGAAGTTGGTAATTCCTTGGTAAACATATCTGCTAAATTATCACTTGAACGAATTTATTGAAAATCTATTTCACCTTTCTTTTGAAAATCATAGGTAAAGAAGAATTTAGTGAAATATGTCTAGTTCTGTCTCCTTTGATGTATCCTCCCTTTAATTGACATATACATGCAACATTGTCTTCATACAATATTGTTGGAGCGTCTCTTGTCAAAAAAAAGCCACATGTTTCTTGAATGTGTTGAGTTATTGATTTTAACCAAATGCATTCCCGACTTGCTTCATGAATGGCTATTATTTTTGCATGATTTGAAGAAGTAGCAATCATAGTTTGCTTTGTTGAACGACACGATATAGTTGTACCACCACATATAAATAAATAGCCTGTCTGCTATCGACCTTTATGGGGATCAGATAAATATCTTACATCTGCGTAACCAATCAATTCTGACGTGGATTCATTTGAGTAAAACAATCTCATATATGTGGTCCCTCAGAGGTATCTCAATATATGCTTAATTCCATTCCAATGTCTTCCCGTTGGGAAAGATCTAAATCTTGCTAGCAAGTTTACTAAGAAAGCTATATCTGATCTAGAATTGTTGGCAAGATATATTAATGCACCAATTGCACTAAGGTATGGTATTTTAGCACCAACAAGTTCTTCATCATTTTCATGAGGTCGAAATAAATTTTTATTAATATCAAGAGATCTCACAACCATTGGGATACTCAGTGGGTGTACTTTATCCATGTAAAATCTTCTTAAAATATTTTCTATATATGTTGATTCATGGACAAATATCTCATTTGCAAAATATTCAATTTGTAGACCAAGACAAAATTTTGTCTTTCCGAGGTCTTTTATTTCAAATTCCCTTTTCAGATATTTTACTGCCTTTAAAAGTTCTTCAGGAGTTATGATAATATTCAAATCATCAACATATACTTCTATTATGACAAATTCAGATCCAGACCTTTTCATAAAGACACAAGGGCAAATTGAATTATTTTATATCCTTTTTAGCAAATATTCGCTAAAACGATTGTACCACATTCGTCTTGATTGTTTCAGCCCATATAAAGATTTTTGAAATTTTATTGAACAAGTTTCTCAAGAATTTTTATATATTTCAGGCATTTTAAATCCTTCAGGATTTTCATAAAAATATCGTTATCCAGATAACCATATAAATAGGTTGTAACGACATCCATCAGATGCATGCTAAGTTTTTTATGAACTGCCAGATTTATCAGATACCTGAAAGTGATTGCATCCACCACAAGAGAATATGTTTCCATATAATCAATGCCGAGTCTTTGCGAAAATTCTTATGCCACAAGTCGTGCTTTATATTTTATGACTTCATTTTTTTCATTTTTTTTTCGCACAAAGACCCATTTGTACCCCACTATTTTTATACCTTCAGGTGTTCGGACTATTGGTCCAAAAACTTTGCATTTTTCAAGCGAAGCTTATTCAACTTGAATTTCATCTTTCAATTTCGGCCAATCATTCCTCTGTCTACATTCATCGACAGTTCTTGGTTCAAGATTCCTATTTGTTGCATTATTTTAATAGCAACATTATAAGCAAAACTATTATTGATAATTACATTATTTCGGTAAAATATTTTTCCATATGAGACATAATTTATTGAAATTTCTTTATTATTTTCAAATGCTTTAACCTCTTCCAAGGTTTTATCAATTGTTATGTCTCCTCGCTCTTCTTGAGCAGGTTCCGTCGTATCATGACCATCTTGATTATTTATTCCTTTCCTTTTTCGAGGATTTTTATCTTTGGAACCGATCGGTCTACCATATTTTAAATATAGTTTAGACTTATTTGCATTAATTAATTGTTCTACTGGTACATCAACTCGAATTGGAACATTAGCAGCTGGAATATGAGATTTAGTAACTCTTGATAGGTTAGCGAATGCATCTGGTAGTTGATTTACAATATTTTGCAAGTGAATTATCTTTTGAACTTTCAATTCACATTTATTTGTACGAGGATCTAAATGAGATAGTGATAATGCATTCCAATCTATTTCTCTTCTCAATTGTTTTTTTCTTCCCTATTATTGGGTATACTGATTCATTAAAATGACAATCGGTAAATATTGCGGTGAATAAATCTCCAGTCATAGGTTCCAAATATATCCCCAATATTCTTTGGGGTCCCATCTTTGTACGTTGTGGTGGAGCAATTGGAATATATACCACACATCCAAATATTCTAAGATGGATATGTTCGACTCCTAACTAAAAGCCAATTGCAATGGGGAGACTTTATGATAACTTATGGGTCTAATCCGCACAAGACTTATTGCATGCAAAATAGCATGAATCTATAATGAAATGGGAAGTTTTGTTCTCATAAGTATTAGTCAGCAATTAATTGAAGACGTTTAATTAATGATTTTGCTAGACCATTTTGAGTATGAACATGAGCAATCGGATGCTCAACTGTTATCACAGTGGACAAACAATAATTATTAAATGTTTGAGATGTGAAATCGCCAGCATTATCAAGAAAAATTATCTTTATTGCATAATCTGGAAATTGTGCTCTTAACTTGATTATTTGAGCAAGTAATCTCGCAAATGTCATATTACGAATTGATAATAAGCACACATGTGACTATCTTGTAGATGCATCTATTAAAATTATATAATATTTAAATGGTCCACATGATGGGTGAATAGGCCCATATATATCACCCTGTATACGTTCCAGAAATATTGGGAATTCATTTTCCACTTTGATTACTGATGGCCTAGTAATCAATTTACCTTGAGAACATGCAGCACAAGAGAATTCTTTAAATTGAAGAATCTTTTGGTTCTTCAAAGAGTGTCTATGTGAACTCTCAATTATTTTACGCATCATATTAAAACCTGGATTAGCCAACCGGTCATGCCAAATAACAAAATCATTTGACTTAGTAAACCTTATGTCATGTGTTTCAACAATGCTAATACTTATAAAGTATAAGTCGGAAGAAATAGCGGGTAACTTTTCAAGTATAAAGTTTTTGCCCGACATCATTGTAGTAATGTAAAGATATTCATTTTTTTCATCATTTATAGTCTCAATATGATAACCATTTGACGAATGTCTTTGAAACTTAATAAGTTTCTTTGAGACTTACTATAATATAATGTTTCATTAATTGTTAAATTTGTTCCTCCAACAAGAATAATTTTAGCTTTTTCGGATCCTTCCATTAATCTTGTACTACCAGATATTGTATTAACATTAGCTTCTTTCATAATCAAATAAGAAAAATATTTCTTATCTCTTAAAATAGTGTGTGTTTTGGCACTATCAATAAGACACATATTATCATAATTGATATTGGATCCAACTGATGACTAGGGAATTTCCATATTCTTCATAAACAAAAAGATACATTACAAGAAAATAAAAAACTAACAACATAAAAAAAAAATAAGAAATTGCACTGCCTTAAAATACATTTTACGAAGGACAACATAATATCCATAATAAAAAAAACAATAACTATTTTTATCCCCAGCTTCCAAATGAGTAATATTTGGTAGATCTTCGAAAGTATCATCTTTATAAGCAAGATTCACCTCAATATCTTCATATTTATTTGAGGGAGTTGTCTCATTGTCATTATTTTGAAAATTCAAGTGTGCCTCTATATTATTATCTCTTCTTTAGAGAGAGGCTTGATAAAGTTTTGTAAAATAATCAGGCGTACGACATTCACGTGCCCAATGACCCTTCATACCACACCGGTGGCAAATATTGGATTTACCTCTGGAAAGATTATTTTGAGGAACTTTATTGTTCTCATGTTTATTTCCAATATGATGACGATAGTTGTTTCGTCCTCTACCACATCCACGACCACGGCCAAGACTGTAGTCCCGATAATTATTTTGTCTTGATTCAGACTGAATATGCGCTGCTACAACATTTGCTTCAGGGAATAGAGCAGACCTAGTAGGACGGGCTTCACGATTTTTCATCAAGAAAGTATTATTTTTCTCAGCCACAAGTAGGCATGTAATTAATTCAGAATACTTTTTGAATCCTTTTTCACGATATTATTGTTGCCGCAACATATTTGAAGCATGAAAAGTGGAAAGACTTTTCTCAAGTAAGTCATCATCATTGATAGAATCTCCACACAAATTTAACATGGACTTACCTTGTGGATAACAGAATTATAATTTGTCACAGTTTTAAAATCTTGAAATCGAAGGTGTATCCAGTCATATCGGGCTTTTGGTAACACCGTAAGTTTTAGGTGGTGATATCGATCCTTCAAATTAGTCCATAATTCAAGAGGGTCTTTTACAGTTAAATATTCAGTTTTTAATCCTTCATGAATATGATGACGGAGAAAAATTATGACATTTGCTTTATTTTGGTTTGATGCTTTATTATCTTGTTTAATAGTATCACCAAGACCTTTAGCGTCAAGGTGAATTTCAGCATCAAGGATCCATGATAAATAATTTTTTTTCAGAAATGTCAAGTGACACAAACTCAACTTTTGATAAATTTGACATGATAAAACTGAGATAGAAATTAATTTAGAAAGAATAAAGAAAATTAAAATTAAAAATTTTCAATAGGTATACCCTATATAGGAGTTAATATATCTAGAGAAAATTAGAACTTCGTGTTGATAACGTGTTATAAAATAAATTGAACTTAGCAAATTAACAAGAAGGAGAGTTAATAAGAGAAAGAGAGAATTCAAAGAATTTAGAAAATTTTTCTATCTATTTCTTTTCATTTTGAGCTGCCTAATTTATAGGCAGAAGGTAATGATTGGGGGAGGCGACAAAACGTGAAGGGAGAAAGGAAAGAAGAGAAAAGAAAGAAGAAAACGTTACAGGAAGCAAAAAAATTCAAAAGAAAAAGTAAAAGTAAAAGAAGAAAGGGATATCTTGAAAGGGACATCCACTTCTTTTTAAATAATTTTACAACACTTTTAATATTGTAAGTTTTCCTTCAAAACTGATTTTTCTTCAATGTTTCCATATCTTACGACACTTATTGCCTTTTGAAAATTAATTTTTTGAGTCTAACACATTTGAATTGATTTGCGATAGGGAAATAGAGGTAAATGTTTAATTTTGGGGTTTAGGAAGAAGGATGTTTACATTCAAAGTTGGATTAAACATAAAAAAATAAAATGTCTTTTTCAAGAATATGCGTGTTATCTATATCAACTTTTATCCCTTTTAATTTAATTTTCAGAACCTCCAAACTTCAAATTCTAGCTTCGTCTCAGGTCATGAGACTCCAAAGGTTCGTCTTTTAGGTGTACAACCCTTTTTTCACGAAATTTTACTTTTTGAGATGAGAAAATAACGTCTTGTCTTGTCTCTTTTTTTTTCTTTTGTTTATTTATAAAATTTATTGTGTTATTTTAATAATATGAGTAAGAATTTTATTATTCATTTTTACATAATAAATTTCTTATTTTATTTTACGTTAGACTTAATTTTTTTTGGGATGAGCTAATATTAAGAATTTGAATAAATAAAAAAATTAACTAATTAGTAAAAGAATTCAATTTAATTAAATTTGGTTTGAAAGTAATTTTAGACCAGATGATGGAAGGAGGGGTATCTTTTAACCAAAAACAAATGTGGAAAGTATTTTTAGATCAAAAGATGGAGGAGAATGGAATTTTGAGCTAGCTTTCAATAGGTTAGGGTTATTCTTGGACCAAAAGATGGAAGATGGATATTTTTTAACCATTTTCAATTGGTTAGGGGTATTCTTGACCTTTTTCCCAATTTATTTTTTTATTTCTATATATCTTCTCTGCTATTTTTCACTAATTACTTATGAAAAGGTCATTGTTTAATTAAAATAACATTTGTAATGAACTACGTATAAAATTAAATTATTATGGTTTAATATCTTTAGTTTAACATGACATGAAATATTTTAAAATCAAAAGTATTATAAATTAATTAAATGAGTGGATTGTCCATTT
Source organism: Solanum dulcamara (assembly GCF_947179165.1). Lineage (NCBI taxonomy): Eukaryota > Viridiplantae > Streptophyta > Magnoliopsida > Solanales > Solanaceae > Solanum > Solanum dulcamara. Next base: position 15,203,940 of record NC_077242.1, read on the forward strand.
ATTTAATATATGAACTACTTACCTTTATGTATACATATTTCTTAGGTTCTATGAACCATTTTTTATAAGAATGTATTTATTAATTTAGGCATTTAATATAGTGAATTTTAGAGTGATTTATCAACCTATAAATAGGGTTGTCATTCACCATTCTACTCTCCACATCTCTTGTCTATATATTTGCTTGTTCTATATTGCTCATATTTCACAAACGTTATCAGCACGAGACTAGCCAATTGAGATTGAGTTTTAGTTTATTTTCCAGCTTATGTTCTGATTGATCTCGTTATGAGTAAGGTGTGCATCGGTCTGTTCGGTTCAAATTTATGTATTATCGGTTCAATTTCTTGGTTTTTGATTTTTAAATATGCTAAATTGATGACTAACCCAATAAGATATTTTTTATTAGTTTTTAATTTATCGATATTTGGTCCTTAATGGTTTAGTTTTTGATTTAATTAATAAAAAAATGCTCATAAAATAATTATATGACTTCTCTAAAAATTTGGTGTGATGAGACAATAATGTGTACTTTATAGAATACTCATAAAATACAAACAATAGTAACTAACATGAAAAAAACTATACTAATGCAACACAAATAAAAGAACTAGGACAATAATGTGAAATGAAGGCTAAAGGAGAAAGGTAGTAACCAATAAGGTACTGATATTAATATTTAATATTTATGTAGAGGTAAAGTAGTAAATTACTACTACGTTTTTTGGTTTATCCAGTAACTCAATATTAAAAAATAATATCAAGCGAATAATCTGATATTTTTAAAATAAAATTATTAAAACTCGTTAACCCAATAATCCAATAACTATAACCCAATAATATTTTTTTTGATTCGGTTTATTGGTCGATTCGATTTTTGCACACCCTAGTTATGAGAATCGGGAAGAAAAAAATAATAACTACTGCAACCAAGAATATTATATGGATAAAATCAAGTATGTATTTTTTAGAATTTTTTTATGATTTAGTAATAAGTTTCAATCGATACTCTACAATACAATAGTGTTCGGTCACTAATATTGACCAGGAACCAAAGACATATACTCCTACAGACTGAATATTATTTGCTTCACAAAATTCTTAAATGGGAGAAGATATAAAATTTCGGTAGCATGAATTTGTTTAACTGCAGATAAAGAATGGAGAGCTCCCTAGTAAAATTGAGAGAATGGTGAGTCACATTTCTATTCATTTCTCATTTATTAAAAATAAAAATAATTGACAGAGTATTGTTTTGACTATGCTAATCTTGAGGGTAAATTTTATATTTATTTTATCACAATTTATATTTTTGAAGATATTAGTTAACAGAAGTGATTATATATTATGAAGTTTATTTAAATATTTTAGAAGACTAAAAGGGTGAGTCATGTTGTACTTTGGTCTATTATACTATTGGCTGAGGTAACACGATGGATTCAAGTCCCATCGCATCAAAAGAGTAAGATATCATATTAAAATTCGGATGCATCATAATGAAAAATAGTTGAGGGTAAGACGGTAGATTCAAGTTCTATCGCACCAAAAAGGTAAGACATCAATTTGAGTTTTGATGCTCCATGATGATAAAATATTGGGTTCGAGTCCCATAAAATTATGGCCTAACAAGCCTTATATGAGTAAGATATTGAGTTTGAGTCTCAATGCATCATAGTGATGATATAATAATGATTAAGGCAAAAATAATATATTTTTGATGAAAAGTCATGAAGTTCGTCCCTATAAATTTGCTTGATTTACTAAAGCGAATGTGGTAGCAGTACATATTTGAAAGCCGACCAATTGATTTGCTCCATTCCATCGTATGAATGTAGTAGTAGTGAATAATGAGTTTGAAAGATGACAAGTGATTGAATGTATAAATAAAAGGCTTGGAGGAACAAAATTATAATAGTAATCATTGTAATAATTATAAAAAGGAAGAACACTATGGGTTCTCCAAATAGTCCTTCAAAATGCAAAGGTAATTTTTATCATCAAAATGGTATGAATGGTCATTGGACCCGTGGTTATTGTGTAACCTAATAATTTCATAAGTTTATAAATCCTCAATCATAAGAAAGGAAGATAAAGTGATGGTACACTTGACCTTTCAAAGTGATGTTGAGGTGTGTCATGAAAATATGATAAATTTCTATCATAACTCGAGTCTACATCTTAGACGTGACATGACATTTGGAATCACGAATGGTCCCATCACGAATGGTCCCAAGCTAACCCTTGGTATAACACATCAAAGCATACCATAAGAAAACTAAGCGGAAGTTGGAATATATGCATAAAAGATCTTATTAAAAGATGACATATCCATGAAGATTGAAAACTAATGTCTGAAACAAGCCTCTAACATCTAAACCAAAAAAATAAGTTTATCGGGACATGGCCCCTGCTACCATTTCTTAGTAAAGGAACTAACTAAAAGTACTCCATGAATTCCTCGAATAAGGAGGACTCACCAATTGCTGATTGGGAGCTGATGCAACTATCACTAGCCATGAGTCTGAGAATGAGTGTCGGAATCTACATCATAAAAGCATGCAGCGCAGAGAAAGTATGCGTCAGTACGTGGAATATACTAAGTATGTAAGGAAACACTATCATAATCATATAAATAACATATGGAGGAACAGTGAAATAGGATTTATAAAATCATAATCATAATAAAGGAACTAAAAGAAATAGTTGGAGTCCATGCATAAATATCAGTTTAAAGAGGTCTTCTTTCAAAAGCATATACATCACGGTGAGTCTAAATTAGTAGACTTGCATAATCATATTCATAATATAACATACTTAAAATGAATTATATAAGGTTAAGAACATATAATAAAAAGATGCATAAACTTGGAGTTTCTTACAACCGATATATACCATGTGAGCTCATGATGTCCAATAGCTAACCCAGTTGGAAGAGTTTTCCTATTCCTTTCTAGGGTATAAAACCATGTCATATCTATGTGGATCCAGTAGTTTGTGCTTCGTAGGGACACATGGAATTGTCCGACAAAGTAGTATACTCAATTCCTATGGTGGTATGTAGTTATGGGACTTAGAAATTGCTACTAAAGGTCCACAGACACTAACGGAAACCTTCATCCCCAAAAGTTTACTAGGTGCTAAATAGTCCTCCTAAAATAACATAAATACATATTAATGCTCATAAATATAAAAACTGTCTATATATCTGTATCATATGTGAGATTAAGCTCAAAAGTCATATCATAAATCATAAGTGAGACTCAGCTCAAAATCATATCTTGAATCATAAGTGTTGTGAGCCAATGCTCAAATATCTCTTTCATAATCATATTTTTACTTCTATTCATATGACTTAAACATGAGACAACTTACTTGAAATCATGCATAACCTCTAAATACTCAAAAGTAGCTTTCATAATTTCATAAATAATCTTGACAAATGCTTGGAGAATCATAATCATATAATACAACATGTAGTTTATAGTAATTCATTGATATGCATGGCAAATCTTTCATGAAAACTCTAGCTTTTGCATAAAACTAATAGATTGGGGAAGATTGGGTAAAATCCTAGATTAAACATAATTTAACATATAATCAAAATATTTTAGGCATGAGAGCGAAATGAATACTCTCATTGAAGCCTTACATACCTGAGAGAATGAAGATTGAAATAAAAACTTGCTTGAAAACCTTGAAACCTTAGCTTTTGTTTTTCTTGTGGTAGTTTTTGAGTTGAGGAAGTTGATACCATAGAAATTTAGGAGTGAAAAGATGATTTAATAATGAAAACTTATTTCCTACACATTTAGGACCATATAAATAACTCCCCAAGGTTATTAGCACAAAAATACCCTAAAAGAGACAAAAATGGATAAAATTCTTCCATGTGACATCATCTAGGTGACGGACCATTAGTTGGGTGAAGATCTGTCATTCAAGACATTAAAAATATACCCAAAATGGGCCTTTCTTCCTAAGTGTGAAGGCCAAGTCTGACGAGCCGTCACTTTTCCCATTGGATATTGACAACTTGCAGTGTCTCTGGTAAAATAATCATAACTTTTTACTCTAAACTCGGATTGATATAAATTTGGTGGCATTGAAAATAATACTCAAATATATTTAGTTTGATAGGTAATAGGATACCTAATTATTTATATTCTAGTTTATATGATTGTTTAAAGTTGACCTTTATATAAGCTCATGTGAAAAGTTAGTGGTAGAAAAGTTTTGCACATGGCTTAGTGTTAGAGGTTCCTTATGATACTAACTGTCACGACCTGACCTAAGGCCTAGTCATACCATAGCGATCGGGATGTGAGGGACCCCAACCATAAGCCATCTTAGCATACATCGCATACATAAGGTAAATAACAACATAAATATGAGTAGAAGTAATTATTAAGTGGGGAATGTGACTAAGGGAAATCAACTCTATAAACGTCCAATCCGGACTACACCAATGAATATCGTCTAAACATGCCTTTAGTCTAATCTTTGAAGGGGGCTTAGGACAAGCTCCTAGTTCACCATAATAATATAATAAAGTGTAAACAATAGTAACATGAATAAAAGTCTTATCCTCGGTAGAATGAGGACTCACCAACTTTCTTGAAATCTAAAGTAAATCTCTAGCCATGAGTGGGGTGATCGTGAGTGTCATCTGTCCCTACATTATGAGACAATATATGCAAAATATGTGTTAGTACATTTGAATGTATTAAGTATGTGAGGTATGCATGAACAAGTAAAGAACATAATCAATATGCCATAGGATGCATGACCAATCATAATGAACATGAGTATAATTTAAAAGCAACTTAAAACAAATGGAACTCATGGTCAATGCATATCATAAGGACTTCAACTTCCAACTCATAACTTGACATCTCATAGCTTTAACTTGAACTTGTGTGGGATAGGACCTTTAACCAACAACTAAGACCATGCGAGCCATTACATGGAATCCGATAATTCCTGCATTGAAACAAGGAGGCTACCGTGACAAGGCATACTCCAAAGGTAACTCAACTCAACTCAACTGGGCAATGTGGATCCACTAGCTAGGCCATGAGGGATACCTATGTGAGAAATGTAGTTTGGAACTTTAGGTTGCTACTAGGATTCCTTTGGATAACCAATTGCGTTATTCGACCGAACCCCACCTAGAAGTCCTCTTGGTGCTTAGTTAATATTCCAACGGAAACTCATTAAAATATAACCATAACATAGTAGGGAAAGATAGTAACTGCCGATCAATCCATCTTTAAAATATATTAGGAATAACTCATCTACTTGGTAATTCATAAAAATCCATAACTTCGGTGAGAATTGTCCTTATCACCATCTTTAAACATATTTTGATCTTAGCTCTGATCATCATCATAACTTTAACTTTAGAATCATAAATCTCAACTTTAACTCATATAAAACTTTCATTGAAAATCAGTTAACTCATGATCAACTCATAAACTCATCTTAACTTCATAATCATAGCTTGAAAATATATATTTATGCATGAGCATCTATAAATCAACTTAAAATCATGAAATTAATATGAGAATATGCATATAAAGATCATTAATAACATTTAAAAATGAAATCAAATCATTTCAATGCAATTCATCAAAATTAGGGTTCATAATCAATTGAAAATTAAATGAAAACTTGAGAAATCTTTGGGACTTCATTGGTGAAAAGAGCACATGAATCAATCCCCACATACCTTGCTTTAATCCACTAAGGATTGAAGAGGAACCTTGAAGAAATCTAGAAACCCTAGCTTTAGCTTGAAGGAGAAACCTTGAGAGACTTTGTTCTTGCCTTAGGAATTTTGAGAGAATGAATTAAATAGTAGGGGAATTTGAAGAATAGAATATTTATAGACTTTGAATTTGACCATAAAAGTGTCTAGGTTCATTGAATTGAACTTTGAAAAAGACATAATTGCCCTTTAGTTAATCCCGGATTTCGAACCTACGAGACCATTACTATGAACTTTGTCCGTCCTGCAGGTCCCAAAACTTTCAAAAATGCAAGTCTCTAAAGTTTTGTGACGGGTGATTCCTATGACCCTTCACAGCTTCTATGACCCATCATACAAGTCGTATACTTGGCCTTGAGGAATTCCTTGAACGTGGCCTCAGAAATCATCCTACGGAAACTTTCTATGGGTCTTTTATTGGAGAACGGACCGTAATAGTGAGTCATATGACCTCCCTTTAAGGTTGGTCGCAACTAACCATAATGACTCCCTTCATGACTCATTTCTAGGGTCGTGTAAACTTTTACGACTCGTAGAGACAGTCGTGAACTTGGGTCCAGTTCAAGATTTGAGAATTTTTCTCCTTGGTTCCAACCTTCCGACTTACGGGATCTTACAATATCTCTCTCTTGAAAACATTCATCCTCGAATGAGATTTAACTTATTATAAGAAGGACACAGAAAGATTACTATCCATGCAACATGATTATGATGACATCTTAAAATGCACGGAACATGAAATCTTCAACTTAACATAAAATCATAACTTTGAAATCAACTTTTTCATGAATATGCATGAATATGAATAGCATAGGAGGAACTGAATATGTATGAGTTCAACTAGCTTAAATAAGAACAAATTACTACTTTAGCCTTGGGTAGGGAAAGAGGTACGGGTATCGTTTCATCATATCCACCTTCGCCTCCCAAGTAGCATTTTCTACTTGTTGATTCCTCAATTAAACTTTGACGGACACAACTTCTTTGTTTCTTAACTTCTTAACTTGCCGGTCTAAGATTTCCATCAGAACTTCTTCATAAGTCAAATTTTCCTCAACACTTAAATCTTTCAATGGCACAATGGAGTTTGGATCACTCACAAACTTCCTCAACATAGACACATGAAATACCGGGTGAACCATAGCTAACTCAAATGGCAAATTTAACTCATAATCCACTTTGCCAAAACATCTCAATATCTTGTAAGGTCCAACGTATCTAGGACTCAATTTCCCTTTCTTGCCAAAATGCATTACACCCTTCATGGGTGAAACTTTCAAATAGATCCATCAACCACTTCAAATTCAAGCTCTTTTTTCCTAACATCGAAATAAGACTTTTGACAACTTTGAGCCATCTTCAACTCTCCCTTATGAGTCTTAACTTCTCCATAGCATCGATAACCAAATCTGCACCAATCAAGGCTATCTCACCAACTTCAAACCATTCCACCGAGGATCTACATCTCCTCTCATAAATGCTTCGAAATAAGCCATTTTGATGCTAGAGTAATAACTATTATTATAGGCAAACTCAATCAATGACAAATATTTATATCAACTTCCTTTAAAATCAATAACACACACCCTTAACATATCCTCTAAAGTTTGGATCGTTCTTTCGACTTGACCGTCGATTTTAGGGTGAAAAACGGTACTTAACTTAACCTTTATACCGAAACCCTTTTGAAATGACCTCCAAAAGTATGAAGTGAATTGTGCACCTCTATCTGATATGATGAACAAGAGCACATCATAAAGTCTCATCAGCTCATGTACATACAACTTTGCACATCTTTGGTACCATAGGATGGCGTAACCGGTAGAAAATGAGCCTACTTGGTCATCCAATCTATAATAACCCAAATGAAATCATGTTGCTTCTTAGTATGAGGCAAACCCATTATAAAATCCATAATTACATCTTCCCATTTCCAAGTAGGAATTTTGATATCTTGGGCTAGACCGCTCGATCTTTGATGCTCAACTTTAACTTGTTGGCAATTTCGACACATAGCTACAAACTCCTCTATGTCCTTCGTCATGCCATTCCACCAATACACTTTTCTCAAATCATGATATATCTTGGTTGAACCCAGATGAATCGAGTATTGGGAACTATGGGCCTCATTTAATATCAACTCTCTTAACCCAATAACATTAGGTACACACAAATGGTCTTGGTAACGTAGCGCATTATCTCCTCCTTAGGAGAAATCCTCAATGACTTTTTGGCAACCAACTTTTTTAACTCAACCAACATTGGATCTTGGTCTTGCTTGGCCTTGACATCCACTACAAGAGACGATTCTGAACCATTGAAACTTCACCTTCTTTTGAGTCAACTTGGTCAAAGCTGACGAGATCGATGAAAACCCTTCCACAAATCTCTTATAGTATCCGGTTAGGCCCAAGAAACTCCTAATAGCCGAAGGAGATAATGGTCTAGGTCAATTCTTAATTGCTTTAATTTTCTTAGGATCAACCATAATTCCTTCAGCAGACACAATGTGACCAAGGAAGGCCACCTCCCTTAACCAAAACTCACTTTTGTTGAACTTTGCAAATAGTTGTTTGTTTCTTAGAGTTCGCAACACAATACTCAAGTGACTTACATGCTCCTCCTCATTTCGAGAGTAAATGAAAATATCATCAATGAATACAATCACGAACATATATAGGTATTGCTTGAATACCTTATTCATTAAGTTCATGAAAGCCGTAGGTGCATTGGTCAAACCAAATGACATGACTAGAAACTCATAATGGTCATACCTTGTTCGAAATATCATTTTGGGAATGTCACACTCCCTCACCCTAAATTGGTGATAACTAGAATGGAGGTCTATTTTAGAGATGTAACTTGCCCATTGTAATTGATCAAACAACTCATGTATTCTCAAAATTGGATACTTATTCTTGATGGTTACCTTATTCAATTACCGATAATCAATGATCATACGTAGTGAACCATTCTTATTTCTAACAACAATACGCAAGCACCCCATATAGAAATATTTGGCCTAATGACCTTGTCTAACAAGTCCTTCAATTGATCATTCAACTCATTTAACTCCGTCGGATCCATTCGGTTAGGAGGGATACAAATAGGTTGAGTATTCGAAAAAAGGTCTATACCAAAATTAATCTTCCTTTCGGTAGGAACACAAGGTAAATCATCGAGAAACACATCCGAAAACTAATTTACAATAGGGACCAACTCTAGGATAGGGGCTTCAGATTTCTCATCCCTAACCCTCACAAAATGATATTTACAACCCTTGGAAATCATCTTTCGAGCTTTAAGGCACGAAATGAATTGACCTTCGAACATAGAGTTACTACCCTTCCATTCTAGGACTGGCTCATTTGGGAATTGAAACTTAACCACTTGGGTTGTATAATCAATAGAAGCATAACATGCATATAGCTAATCCATTTCAAGGATAACATCAAAATCGGTTATCTCAAGCTCAACTAGGTCAGATAGGGTAACTTTATGGAAAACCATAACCGGATAACTTTTATAGATTCTTTTAGACACAACTGACTCACCTACGAGAGTATAAACGGAGAAAGGTTTTAGTAATATCTCGGGACTAACATCAAATCTCATGGCCACATAAGGGGAAAAAAGATAAATTTGCTCTCGGATCAAGCAAAGCATAAACATCATAGTGAAATACCCATAACATACCGGTAAAAACATCGGGAGTCTCCTCCACCTCTTGCCTACCATGGAGGGAATACAACTTATTATTGCGTTGACCACCCTTTGGTTTCCCTTGGCCACCTTGAGCAACTTTGCCTTGAGGGCGACTATCTTTGACCTGGCATTCCTTGGCATGATGACCTAGCTTACCACACCTGTAGCACACATTCAATTCAGCTAAACGTCTCCTTTGTGGTTCCTACCAAACTTCTTGCATACGGGAATAACTTGGCCTTTAGGAGTACTTCCTTGAGGTTTAGGGTTGAGAAACCTATATTTGTCAAACTTTGGAGTAGTAGCATTAGAAGACACTTGGCCGGAGTACTTTTGGCAAAAAATAAGGACATCCACCACTTCTGAACTTAGCATGAGAGAATTTACTATCATTGGTCCTTGACTTCTTAGACTCCCTATTCTTCACCTTTAGGTTCTCACTTTCTACTTGCTCTACATAGGTCATAAGTCTAGATATATACATCTCCCGAATCAACATCACTTTTTTTCATTCTATTGCAACCATGTCTAACACACCCAATACGAACTTGCTCATACGAGCTCTTGAGTCAGCAACCATGAATGAATCATACTTTGACAATTGAGAAAAATTAAGGTCATACTCCCTAACACTCATAACACTGTGTTTAATGTTGATAAACTCTTGCAGTTTGGCCTCCCTCAACTCTAATAGGAAAAAGAGATCAAGAAACACCCCTTTGAACTCATCCCAAGTCACAGGTTCCGCCTCTCTAGGGTTATCACTTTTTCATTGATCAAACTAAATTTGAGCAACACCCCTTAATTGCTATGTAGAAAACTCCTCCCATTCAATCGGACTAATTCCCATGATCTCAACAATCTTATGGATGCTATCGACAAACTCTTGGGGATTCTTATCAACTTTAGAACCCAAAACTCTGGAGAATTCATTCTCATGAAATATCGAACTCTTTTTACCACCGTACTAGCATTAGGATTCACGGGAGCAACCACCTTACGATTTACTTGAGCTGTAACGGCTTGAGAAAGCACTTGGAAGGCTACTCAAAACTCGGCATTGGAAACTTGATCATTCATAAGATCATTCAGAGCTTGTTTCTCCTCTTCAACCATGCTCTTCTAATGTGGTATCTTTGTGAAGGCATATTCTCAAAATTGCAAAGAACAAGCGTTAGAGAAAAAAGGCTTAACCACTCTACCATATGACATAGATCATGAAAGAAGTGAGACTTTTTCCTAAATATTTCACAACCTCCTATTTATGGATGTGGCACGCTTTACATAAATAAATAAGACTCTACTGAATGCGGCATGTTAGACTCCCTAGGACTATTTTAAACTTTATGCTCTGATACCAAGTTTGTCACAACTCGACCTAGAGCCTCATAACACGACGATCGATATGCAAGAGACCCCAACCATAAGCCATCTTAGAATATATCACATACGTAAGGTAAAAAACAACATAAATATGAGCGAAAGTAATTATTAAGTGGGGAATAAGACTAAGGGAAATTAACTCTATAAATATCCTATCCAGACTACACCAATGAATATCGTTTAAACATGCCTCTAGTCTAATCTTTGACGGGGGCTTAGGACAAGCTCCTAGCTCACCCTAATAATAGAAGAAAGTGTAAACAATAGTAACATGAATAAAATTCTTGTCCTTGGTAAAATAAGGACTCACCAACTTGATTGAAATCTAGAGCAAATCTCTAACCATGAGTGGGATAATCGTGAGTGTCATCCGTCCCTATGTTATGAGACAATGTAGGCAAAATATGCATTAGTACGTTTGAATATACTAAGTATGTGAGGTATGCATTAAGAAGTAAATAATGTAATCAATATGTCATAGGATGCATGACCAATCATAATGAATATGAGTATAGTTTAAAAGCAACTTAAAACATATGGAACTCATGGCCAATGCATATCAAAAGGACTTCAACTTCAAACTCATAACTTGACATCTCATAGCTTTAACTTTAACTTGTGTGGGATAGAAACTTTAAATGACAACTAAGACCATGTGATCCATTACATAGAATTCGATGACTCCTGCATTGAGACAGGCCGATAACTTCTGTATTGAAATAGGGGAGGCTATCGTACTACGGCATACTTCAAAGGTAACTCAGCTCAACTCAACTGGGCTATGTGGAGCCACTATCTAGGCTATGAAGGAAATCTACATGGATAACGTAGTTTGGGACTTTAGGTTTCTAATAAGATTCCCTTGGATAACCAACTGCATTATTCGACCAAACCCCACCTAGAAGTCATCTCGGTGCTTAGTTAATATTCCAACGGAAACTCATTAAAATATGATCATAACATAGTAGGGAAAGATAGGAACTGCCTATTAATCCATCTTTAAAATATATTAGGAATAGCTCATTTACTTGGTGATTCATAAGAATCCATAACTTTGGTAAGAATTGTCCTTATCACCATCTGTAAACATCTTTTGATCTTAGCTCTAATCATCATCATAACTTTAATTTTAGAATCATAAATCTCAACTTTAACATATATAAAACTTTCAATGAAATCATTTAACTCATTATCAACTCACAAACTCATCTTAACTTCATAATCATAGCTTAAAAATATAGCTTTATGTATGGGCATGTATAAATCAACTTGAAATCATGCAATTCATATGAGAAAATGCATATAAACATCATTGATAACATTTAAAAATGAAATCAAATCAGCCCAATGCTATTCATCAAAATTAGGCTTCATAATTAATTGAAAAATTAAATGAAAACTTGAGAAATCTTTGGGACTTCATGGATGAAAAGAGCCCATAAATAAATCTCAACATACCTTGTTTGAGTCCACTTAGTATTGAAGAGGAACCTTGAAGAAATCTGGAAACCCTAGCTTTAGATTGAGGGAGAAACCTTGAGAAACTTTGTTCTTACCTTAGGAATTTTTAGAGAATGAATTGAATAAGAGGGAAATTTGAAGAATAGTATATTTATAGACTTTGAATTTGTCCACAAAGGTGTCTAGGTTCAGTAAACCAAACTTTGAAAAAGACACAATTGCTCTTCATTTAATCTTGGACTTTGAACCTACGAAACCATTCCTATAGGTCATCCAAACAATAAGGATTCATCAAAATGGCTCGTCCTTCATGTATAAGAAAAGGGCCAAAAAATTGAGTCTTTGAAGTTTGTAAACGAGAAGTTTCTACGATCTGTAATCTTTATCATGACTCGTCAAATTTGTCCGTCCTGATGGTCCCAAAATGTGTAAATATGCAAGTCTCTGAAGTTTTGTGATGGGTGGTGGTTATGAATCGTCATAGCTTCTATGACCCATCCTGCAAATCGTATACTTGGCCCAGAGGAATTCATTGAACAAGGCCTCAAAAATCATCCTATAGAAATTTTCTACGGGTCATCTACTGGAGAACGGACTGTAATAGTGAGTCGTAGAAACTCCCTTTAAGGTTGGTCCCAACTAACCATAATGACTCCCTCCATGATCATTTCTATAGGTCGTGTAAACTTCTATGACTTGTAAAGATAGTCTGAACTTGGGTCCAGTTCAAGATTTGAGAATTTTTCTCCTTGGTTCCAACTTTCCGACTTACGGGGTTTACACTAACTGACCTATAATACACTTTAATTACTTAGGAATGAACCTTAACATACATATAAAACTTAAAAATCTCCAGGCTCAGGCCTATACGCATACGAAGAGTGATTTGAATCTTAGCTTAGAAATTACAGGGTGTTACAATATTTTACCCTTGAGATCATTTGTCCTCGAATGAAGTTCAAAGCTAGAATAGACATACAAATAGCGTAAGCCAAGATTTCCTTGAGATACTTGAGTTTTATATAATAGCATGAACTAATTTATACTAACAATTAAGGTCTAGAAATCAGAAATAAGAAATGTAAAAGCACGAGCTAAGAGCGTATGAAACAGATTAGGCATGAAGGATATAGACAATATCATGAACTTAGCCTCCATTAGCCTCTGTAATACTAGGAAAGGTAACCTTTTTAGCATTAAGGGGGAAGGAATCATAGGCATAATTCATGTGAGACACCAAAATTGTTTCATAAAGTATGAACGATATAGATTTGAACATGGAAAACCACACACCATCTAAAGCGTTTTGACATGAGATATGGGTACGGTGGGCATAAGGTATGAATAGTTCTAGTGTGACTTAAGCGATAGGATTGCTGACTTTTAAGCTTCGAAACTCTTCTTACCACACTTTCTCTTCTTGAATAATACCCTTTATCAACTATAACTCACAATCCTCACATGGGTACACGTGACTATTATTACTCAAGTCTGAGTCTAACTACATGCTCTCATCATGTTCAAGCCTAACTTGTAGTCTATAGGTGCTATATGTAAGATGAAAGTACTAATCATATATTTCTATAGTGAATTCCATGTCAAGAATACTATTTCTTCTTACCACCATATTCAACTAACCTCGAGTTTAAATCAAGAGGCTTTAAGTGCATAATGCATTCATCCATATGTTATCAACACAATATTTAAGACTATAACTATAACCACTTCATGGACATCAAGGTAACCAACCCATCTAACATTATTTTTCTTTTCTAACATCTTTACAAGCTAAAATTTTCAAGGACTATACCAAGAGACATACCAAGACTTTTCTTTTAATTTAGTACAATAGATCCTTGACTTTCCTCCACTTTTATAACCTTAGGTAGAATAGTCATAGCCCGATCTTCCCAATAAGATACAACTATCTTCTCTCCTAAAATCAGCATTCAGCTGCTATCAATACCACTATCGTAACATAGGAAGAATCATTGAAAGACTAGAATATGAGGATCTGAGATAAAAGAGGTACTATAAAATCATAGCTTATACTTATCATGGCTTTGACTCTCATATATAGGGGTCTAAAGAGACACATAATAGGCATGAGTACGTCATGTACTTGAAGCATAAAGTATACATAGAGAGACGTCCTGGGCATAGAACATACAATAACTATTCATCACCACCATGGCTTGACGTAAGTAGGATTTAGAATAACGAAACCATAGGTATGAGTTGTTTAAGAAATCTTATCTGAAAACATACATAACGTATTGTGATTTCACTTATCACCAAGAATATATCATGAGTACATAGGACTCAGCATGCTAAGAAATCATGGGATCATAAATCGTGAATTGTATGTCATAGAGCTAGTAGTCATAGATTCATGGAGTAATATGAAAGTCATTGTTCTGAAGCTATTGCTTTTTATTCTAATATCTGAGCATGGGTAGGAATCTGTATGAGGTGCATGATTATGAGTCATGGGCACGATGTTAACACGCAAAAGATAAGTAGAATGTCTTAATGACTGAAATTTGAGGAATTCTCTAGAGTAGAAATGAATTACTATCTCACCATAACCCTTTTTGAAATTCATCACAATTTGATTCGCAAGACTTGATTTGGTCCTCCTCCCTATCATATCCCCCTAAGGCCAAAGATGACATTCCAAGTCTGTGGGCTTTCATATCATCTAAACTCAGCGATAATAAACAAATAAATGCTTAACTTACCCGGACAAACTATACTTGGAAGATACTAGCATTGTTATAGAATATTCTTTTAAGAGATACCACTCTTACTTCTTCTAGCTTCTATAATCATCATTATATAACACAAATGCTTAATAGAAAACATAATCATTTCCCATATTACCTTATAATCTAATCTTTCTTGTTATTCTACTAATATCACACCTCTAAGTTCATATCCCTCTAACTCAATGGAGAATAAAGCATCACTAAAAGACACAACATTGTCTATCTCTAAATCCTTGATTCAACTCTTGAGAATACTCAATAAGACATACTATACTTAGCTTTCTCCACACCTAGATATTTAAACATACTAACTAGGAATACATAATACTTAATAATCTTAGAATATCATGCAACCACATATTACCTTGGGTTCATTTCTATTTTCCTAATGCTTAAGGATCTCCTTTATCCAATGACTTAGTCACCACTTATTGTATCACCTATGGATCACATTTATATCATACTTTCACCATGACACTTGTTGAAAGTTAATAAACTTAAATTCTTATATATGTTATTTCAAGCCTACTAGATCAATTTCATAAAACTAGCATCACTAACCTAAAACTATCATTTATTTTCACCTTGGTGATCATTCACATTTCAAACCTAGCGTCTAGCACCGAACATACACAACAACCCAACTTCACATGCTATTCTAGCTTAGCATCTACTAGATAAAATTTGAGTAACACTAGTCCACTTAAACCTCATATGAATGAAAATTGATCTTAATCTTACTATTCATCTAATTACAATATATTAGCATATCCTTCTTTCCCTCATTACTACTACTTATCCATCCATACGTCTAAATTATATTCATAACTCTATAAGCGTCAAGCGATTCCTTTTCAAAATCACAAAGCAACGCCTAGATCTATCAACCCTAACCCCTAACCACTGACTTCTTCTCTACCTTCTACCATGCAAATTACTTTAACTTACTTCACCTTAGTTGTTATATTCCGTATTTTTTCACATTGGACTATGCGTGAGCTAATGGACATAAATTCAAGTATTTTTAATTTTAAATTTTAAAATGGCATAAATTATTTGTAAATGATAGTTATATGGATAATATATGGGAATTAAACACAACTCAAGAATGACCCTTGAGCCAATTTAAAGTGGAAGCCTGAAAAAGATTTTTTTTAAGTCACGTTTTCAGGTAATCTGACTTCAAGAGGCCATAACCCCTTTAGCATGTGGGAATTTGGGAAACCCTCAAAATGAAAGTTGTAGATAATTGAAATACCTTTCCAACCATAGGTTGTGGGTTAGAATGTAACATCGGTATAAGAATATATGGACATTTTAAGGCAAAAAGGTTGAACTGAACAGTGGATTCGACCTAACCCGATTCGAACTCAGGTCAGGCCCAATACCCATGCCATTAAATAGAATTTTTTAGATTTTTACTTCATCTTTCAAACCAAAAATGTCTAGAAATTTCAAGAGAGAGGAGAATCCTAGAGAAAAATACCAAAATTGACCACAATTTAAGCCCCGAATCTCGAAGCTCATGAAGATAAAAGTGTTGTACATTGCGGTGCCTTCAATTTGAGCTAAAAACAGCCAAGAAAGAGAAGTGTTAATGTGGTTGCTACACACTTGAGTTAATATTAAAGTCCCTTTTTCATTGTTAACAAGTTTATTTAGAGTTTTAATAGATTAGAACGGAGAAAACAGCATTATAAACTCGTTTGTTGATTTATTGAGATTTATGGGTGAAGGGGTTGGTTTAGGTGGATTAAATGGATGGAATTAGTTTAGTGATGATGTATAACAATTGTTGATATTGTTTTGATATTTTTGATGAGTTGTTGTTCTTAAATTTGGAAGAATAAAGTATATGAAGATATTGTATATATTTTAGAGCTATTTGGTAAGATATTTGTGGGCTATTGTAGAATTTGGTGTAACATTAACATAGTTTTTTTATATTTAAATGAGTGATGTTGTTGTCATGGGGCTGTTATATGCCATTAAAATAGATAAAAAGATTGTACGAAATAACGTATAAAAATTGAAGGTGGTTTCCTTGACATATTGTAAGGGTTCATAAGGTTTTTGAGCATATTTATGTGGTTAATTAGGGGTTATTTTGGTATGTTGTTGTTGTTCTTGTTGAGCTTGAAATATTAATGATAGTTAAGAATATATGTTGTGTTGTATGTTGGTTGGGTTGTTGTAGCAATATTTCGATAAAAATGTTAAGACTATGGATCATTAAAGATAACATGAAGATGTAGTAGTTGTAAATGGATTTGGATTGTTGTCAGATGTTATGCATTTGGGATGCCTTATTCTAGAAATGATGTTATAATTAAATTGTATTAAATGGAATTGGAAGTAAGAAAACTCCATGATTAGTGTTGATATTAAAATGGACAGAATTGAAGTTTCTTGAATTAGATTGGGTTGGTTGTAATATGTGGCTACTTGTGTTGAATTAAAGGATTAAGTGTAGTATGATTGTGCATTGTATGGTTAACTTTTGGGCTGTTATAAATTATTTTGATAAGGTATGATGGCTGCAACCTATTAAGAGTAATTCGATAGCACCGTAGTCATCATGTGGACAATTAACGAAAGTCAAATGTTATGTGGGTTGTTTAGGGTATTTTTGAATATCGTCTTGTCTTGTATTGACATGGCATTTGAATGTGTGATTGTTGATATTTCTTGGTGATTGTATGGCTGATTTGAAAGTGGGGAAAGTGAGCGGTATAGGAGAGGTGTTGTCCAAATTCTTTTAGAAATAACATACTAACGATAAAGTACGCTTTATGCCTTTCCATAGCTTAACCGTAGTGTTTAATGTTTTAATATAGGTTGAGACAATATTGGGCAGCATATACGTATTGTGTACAAGTAAATACTAAAGGTATATAAAGCTAACGTTTCTTTCTTTTGGCATGATCCATATGAAACAAATGGACGACGAATGTATAAATTTCAAAGAAGCTCTTATTTTTAGATACACTAGGATGGCTAATATTCTTGATTCCTGGAACTTATGTCATTATGTATTGATACATGTGTATGATTCCAGCCATCCTATTTTGATATAATTCATGTTTGGTATAATTAATAATAATCGAAGGGTATTTAAGATGACTACTATCTTAATTTCCAAATGATGGTTCATTTTGATTATTCAATTGAGTCTCAAATGATGATTTAAATGCATATGGTTACTCACTACTCTGCTCGTGCCTACTATTGTCACATCTTTCACAAAGTCCCGAGCTGGGTATATATTTGTGCACAGCTTCACTGTATTGTTCACCGAGTTCCTCACTAAAGGGCCAGTTATGGTATATATATATATGTATGATAATATGATATGATATGATGACATGATGATGTGATAATCGCGTGAGCCCCATGATGGGCACAATATGATAAACATGTATATAATAGATTCACCGAGTCCATAATAGGATGGAAATGATATATGATATAATCATGCATGATTTTATTTCATAAGGCACAGGTACAGTGATTTCTTAAGTAACGGCATCATACTTATATCCTGAAACCTCTACTTTAGATATGATCTTTCTTATTGTATTTTATGTTTATATACTCAGTACATAAATTGTCCTGATCCCCTCTCTCTAGGGGTCTGCATTTTATGTCCATAGATACAGATACTCATTTCGGAGATCCGCCAGCTTAGAATTTCTACTCAGCAGTTTTAAAGTACTCCATTGTCTCGGAGTTTAGACTTTTGATATCAATCCCTCTAATATATATATTTGTTTTTTCAGGGGTACGGCAGAGCCCTGTCTCATCATATGCTATTGTTGATACTCTTAGAGGTTTGTACACATATATGTGGGTTGTATATAGATGTTATCCAGTTGTGTTAGTATGACTTATATTTTGGGACGTTCCCATTCGTAGTGTCATCCTTGTTGGCTTACATACTATGTAATCTTATCTTTTGACGATTGTGACTCCTTAAGATACAGGTGGTTTTGGTATGTATATATATGTGACAGTTTTGAGACGATGCTCCATCCATATAAATTTCATGTTATGTGAGTATTGATCGATTATAGATAGCAAGTGTGTGTATGAGTATCCAATTCGGGCACTAGTCATAACCTACGGGCTTGGGTCGTGACATTAGTGGTTACCACCTGAAGATTCAATACCTCAATTCTAACATAATGGATACATAACTTCTCTCTCTCTCTCTCTCTATATATATATATATATATAAATAAGCTACACTTTGATATTTCATTATCCCCACCTTTTGCTATAATTCTAGATTCACACTCCTAATCTTGTGTCATTCTACTACTTATACATCATAAAATCTCAAAATTACACTATTTTTCAGGTGTCAATACTAACCAGGAATCTGGACACATTCTTTCTCCTTTCATGAATGTTCAATGTAATAAAAGATTATAGAAGAATCTAAATGCATATTATATTTTGGCTCAACAACACAATTCACATACAAAGGACGTATGATTTTGAATTGAAGGTTTAAAACACATTAATGGGCTCATCTCAAGCCTTTTGTGTAGTCTCTAAAATGCTGATAGTTCTATCTGAGAACAACTAATCGATAAGAATCGAGCTTCACTATTTCTATCACCTCGAAGATGAGGAATAGTTAGAAGTGTTGGAGAACCGCATGAATCTGTATATGTTTCTTAGAAGATAGCTCTGTTGCATGATCTAGAGTATGAAAAAAGGTAAAGTATTTCCTAAACATCCTGTAGCCTCCTTTTTATAAGTGTGGCATGCTTTACACCCATAAAAAGGACTCTACTAGATATGATTGTTTAGACATCACGACCTGAGTCTACATCCTAAACATGACACATACTTGGAACCATGAGTGATCCCACTCTAACCCTTGGCATAACACATCAAAGCATATCATAAAAAAACTAAGTGGAAGTTGGAATATGCTTAAAGAGTCTTATTAAAAGATAAAATATCCATGAAGATTGAAAACTAATGTCTGAAACAAGCCTCTAACATCTGAACCAAAAGAAATAAGTTTGCTGGGACATGACCTCCGACTACCATTTCTTAGTAAAGGAACTAACTAAAACTACTCCATGAAGTCTTCGAATAAGGAGGACTCACCAATTGTTGACTGGGAACTGATACAACCATCACTAGCTATGAGTCTGAGAATGAGTGTCAGAATCTACATCATAAAAGAATACAGCGTAGAGAAAGTATACGTCAGTACGTGGAATGTACCGAGTATGTAAAGGAACACTATCATAATCATATAAATAACATATAGAAGAACAGTGAAATAGGATGTAAGACCCCAAAATTTGAAAAGTCAAAATAAGGGAGATTTGGAAAAAAATTGGAATGTGTCAATTCCCACGAGTTGACCTACGACTCATAAAGGATTCTGCGGATAGTAGGATTGGGTCCTGAGTTCATCTTTGAATAAGTAAAAGGGGGAATTAAAAAGTCATTTGTATGAATGGTAGCATAGTCGATGACTCATAAGGGTGAGTTGTAGAATCCAAAGGTGCTTTCCAACAGCTAATGTTTTATACACCTTGGTTTACAATTTGGATCTACGACTCGTGGAGAAAATGAAAATATATGTAGTTTCCCTCTTTCCTCTAATGTATGGGTAAATATTGGGACTCCATGTTATATCTCACATGGTTTATATCGGTTAACGATTGCTCTAACAAAGGTAAAAAGTGTCTCTCAAAATGTTTAGGGTATTTCTTACTATAGTGATATCTCTTACAAAGTAAAGTATGTTCTCTCACAAGGTTAGAGGTTTCTCTTAAAGGATTTATGGTATAATTCGTTACGATTCATGGTATTTTCAAAGTATGTAATTTCTTATAATATCTCATGGTTTCTATTATAGTTTTTAAGTTCTTTTATGATTCATGATGGTTCCTATATTCCATTGGCCAAGTCTCATGGTTTTAAATAGTTTTTCAAATGATTTCATGGTTTTAAAATAGCCCATTGTATCACATTATTGTATCATGACATATTGCATTGCATACTCGCATACTTAGTACATTTCAAGTACTAACACATACTTCTTTTGTTTGCCTACATTGTGTTATAATGTAGGGTTTTGGAGATCATCCTACACATTCTCGTGGCTAGGTAGAAGACTTGTTCACTTGATTTGGTAAGTCCTCATACTTCGGGGACTACATATGGAGCTTATATTTACTTGCTATCTCTAGAATATGTTATTATTTTGAGATATTCGTTTCTAGTTTGGGTGAGCTAGTGGTTTGTTCTATGCCCCCACCTAGTTTAGTATGATAGAGGCATGTTTAGACATAGAGTTGATGTAGTCCATTCTTGGACATAAGACTTGAGTTTTCATTTTCATTCCTAGACTTCTATGATTGAGATTTTTCATTATATTTTACTTGACCTTATGAATGAAATATATGATAAGAGGCTTATTGGAATCCTTTGGATTCTTGATCACTGTGTCATGGCTAGACCCAGGTCTAGGTCATGACAAACATGGTATCAGAGCACAAGGGTCAAGTGTCTTAGGGTGTCTAACATGCCGCATTGAGTAGAGTCTTGCTCATCGATGTGAAGTGCGCTATATCTATGAATAGGAGGCTATGATGCATTTTAAGAAATCTTTACTTCTTTCATGATCTTGTCATGCAATAAAATTGAACTCTAAAGGAATTTCTTCTAACTCGTGTCCTATGCATTTCAGAATATGTCTCATCAAGAAGAAAGAAACTAGGAGGTTGGTCAAGATGGTAGCCCTTCCATTCAAATTGACCCATCCTCAAGTGCTGATATCTCTAATATGGATCTCTGATATGTCCTCATGATATTGGCTCGAGCTGTGACCGCTTAATTTAATCAAAAAAAATAACTCCTGTGAGCATGAATGTCAAATGAAGAAAAAGGTTAAGCAAAAGGAATTCTAAGAGAGAAAATGAATTTAATCGCCAGAAGATGTCAAAAGGGGAATATTTGGCTCATACTTGAGTAAGAGTGATGGAAAGGAAAAATCCTACTCCTCATGCTAGTAGTGTGGTAAGAATAATCGAAAGGAGTGTTTGTACAACATAAGGAGTTGTTATAGTTATGGCAAAAGTGAACAGAAGGAGAGGGACTGTCCAGTGGCTTCTAAGAAAGGGATGGATTCCAAGAGGGCTTGATGCAAAGGTGGGACTTTTCAATCCAAATTCGGTGATGGTTTTAGTGGATCTACTATTCTCAAGTGTTCCAAGTGTGAGAAAAACCATAGGATAGAGTACTTAGTGGGATTGGGTGCTTGATATAGGCATGGAAAGTCTAGTCATCATGCAAGGAAGTATAGGAGTGGTACTAGAACTCAGGCTTAGACCCAAATTACAGGTCATCTGGATCAAAGTGCTACTACTTTGGGTGGGGGTCAGCGTTAAGACAGATTTTATGCCCTTCAGACTCAGCAAGAGTTAAAGAATTCGCTCGATGATGTAACTAGTTTATTGAAAGTCTTTATTTATCCATTGTTAGATCCAGGTGCTACATTATCTTTTGTTACTCCTTACCTTGCTATAAGATTTGATATAAATCGTGAAATCTTGCTAGAGCCTTTTTCAATTTAAACTCCAATTGGTGATTTGGTTAAGAAAATCTATAGAGATTGCCCCGTGTCGGTCTTGCTTAAAATAATCCATTCTGATAATTGTAGTATGCTTATTCCACTTAGGATGTAGTCATGGAGGAATATCAAGGTGAAATATTTTGTGTGCAGCATATACGTAAGAATATTTTTGGTGAGCCCTTTGGTAGGAGTTAATGCAAATGCGGATGTAGAGGTACTAGTGTAGTCATGAAAATTCTTAGGTGATGTTGACTTCTAAGGAAATATAAAGTGGTTAGAATGAGAGTCTTGAATATGTGGTTGTTGATATGTGAGTAATTGCAATAGACTATTGATGACATCGTGTCAAGGGATTTAAGCAAGTGTATTGGAGTAGTCATAGAATTAGGGTTGAATTTGAGGTTAATGATTGGGTTTACTTGAGATTTCATCCATGATGGGTGTGATACATTTTGGTAAGAATGGGAAGCTCAGTCCCCGCTATGTTGGCCCATATCAGATTGTCAAGTGGGTTGGTAAAGTGACATATGAGTTAGACTCACAATTGGAGTTAGTTATGGTTCATTCGGTGTTCTGCATATCGATGTGGAGGAAGTTTTTGGGTGATCCAAATTCTATTATTCCATTGGAAAGTGTGAATATTGAAGAGAACTCGACTTATGAGGAGGTTTCGATGGAAAATATTACACAGGCAAGTGAAGAGGCTAAGAAATAAAAAGATTGTGTCCGCTAAGGTATTGTGGAGAAATCAACAAGTAGAGAGTGCTACTTCGAAAGTGGAAGCAGACATGATGAAGCTATATCCATATCTCTTCTTTTTTGCTGAAGCCTAAGGTACTAAGTTGTTCATGCTCAAATCATTTAAACACCAACGTTTTAGTTTTTTCTATGTCTTTCATATGCATGCATATTCATGAAGTTAATTTTAAAGTCATGATTTATAAGTTTGAAAATCTCATGGTTTATATATTTTAATGTGTCATTGCATTCATGTTGGGTTGCTAGTCCTCTTTCTATATTCTTTCCTTTCTAGTTGAATCTCATTCGAGGATGAATGTTCCCTGAAAGTTGAAAAGCCAAAATGATGGATATTTGGAAAAAAA
Source organism: Solanum dulcamara (assembly GCF_947179165.1). Lineage (NCBI taxonomy): Eukaryota > Viridiplantae > Streptophyta > Magnoliopsida > Solanales > Solanaceae > Solanum > Solanum dulcamara. The sequence continues at coordinate 15,227,733 of NC_077242.1, forward strand.
CTGGAATGTGCCAGTTCCCATGAGTTGACCTACGACTCCTAAAGGATTCTATGAATTGTGGGATGGAATCATAGGATTGGGTCCTGAATTCATATTTGAATAAGTGAAGGGGGAAATTGATGGGTCATTTGTACGACTGGTAGGAGGGTCGATGACTAATAAGGGTGAGTTGTAGAAGTCAAAGGTGCTTTCCAATAGCTAATGTTTCAGGCACCTTGGTTTACGATGTGGCTACGGCCTGTGGAGGAAATAACAATCCATAGAGGGCCATCCGTAAGGTCATACTGGATGATTCTTAATTGTGCATAGATGTTAAGGTCAATTCTTCAGTGTGGGAATAAATTTGGAGATATTTTAAGACCACAAGAATCCTCTAGCACAAAGTCGAGTTGAAAGCTTCCATACCGATTGAGTTTTGGTGAAAGATTTTACTTGGTTCAACTTCAAATGATTATATATCCTAGAATATATAGAATTAGGTAGCGCACGACCTATCAAATTAAAGTCTTTGAGTTCTCTTTTCAACACTACTAAGTTATCCTCATTTCAAGTTCGAATAAAAAGGTATGACCATTTTACTAGAGACTACCATATCAGAGATTTAGGATCTTGAGTTACAACTTATAGGAAAAAGCTACGAATCATAGAAGTGATTAGACTCATAAAAATGAGTCATAGAAGAAGATTAGAGGCTTATTTCTTCAGCATTTTTCAAGGGTTGCCAGGAAGAATTGGGTCTGTAACCCATAAAACTTTTGACGACTCGTAAAGAATGATTCGTAGGGTCTTTCGATCTGATTTCATGAGGGGTTGTTTGTTCTTTTCCCTATAAGTTCCTTAATGTATGTGGACGTATTTTTGGGACTAAGTTCTCAACTATTGACTACCCTAAGTATTCTTAAACTCTCATTTTCTTATCAACTTTTAAAAATCACAAGTCTTCTTTCCTAAGACCTCTCTTCTTCATCATCATCAAGAAATTTGCTAGGGTTTCTTCAAGAACAAATCCCTTTTTTCAAGTTCAAGGCTAGAATTCATCAATGTATGTGGGTATTAATTCATGAATCCTTTCATCCATAAAACCCAATCAATTCTCAAAGTCTTTCTATTTAATTCAAGTATGAGATTTTATGGATTCCATGATTTTTCTTCAAATTTTATGAATTAAGTTTTATTACATGATTCTCTACTCAAATATGCATGAATTTTTAAATATTGCATTATTTCAATGATTTTTTAATAAATTCTCTTACATGCTACTTAGGGTTCATAAATCCATTAATGGGTTATCTCAATTATGGTTAAATTGACATTGTCCTATATGATTAATCATGATTTTCATTTAATTACATGATTTTAAGATGATTCCATATAAGTCTTATGCATTATGTTATGATTTCCAATGGTACGCTATATATTATGAGTATGAGTTGACAAGGCTTTCAAGCATATTACATGAAATTATGAATTGAGTTTTATGATGAAATTCGAGTTAATTATGAATGATGGTGTAGGATCTCTCACCTAGTTAATAATTAAAGAGCTATTCTATGACTATGCTTTTATAAAGAGTGGATAGGTAGTAGATATGGCCCCTCCCACATGATGTTGACCTATTATTTTATAGCTAAAACTATTCCATTGAGAGTTTACTTAGCACCGAGTGGACCTTGGGATAGAGTCTCTCTCCCTTAGTCGAGGCATGAGACCCGTAGTAAGATCCCATTGTTCCATAATTACTGCCACCATAGGATAAAGGATCGACCATAGTAGAGACTCGATTCCTTAAGGGTCACCCATAGTTGAGGCTCGATCCTTCATGTAGCTTAGTGGATCCACATAGGCATATAGGATACTACCTTTGAATACTCTCCTTCATTCCTCCCATGTATGGATAAATATTAGGACTCCATGTTATAGCTCACAGGTTTATTTTGGTTAACGGTTTCTCTGATAAAGGTAAAAAGTCTCCCTCAAAATGTTTAAGGTATTTCTTACTATAGTGGTATCTCTCATAAAGTAAAGTATGTACTCTCACAAGGTTAAAGGTTTCTCTCAAAGGATTTATGGTATACTTCATTACGATTCATGGTATTTTTAAAATATATATTTTTCTATAATAACTCATGATTTCTATTATAGTGTTTAAGTTCTTTTATGATTCATTATGGTTCCTATATTGCATTGGCCAAGTCTTATGGTTTCAATAGTATTTCAAATGATTTCATGGTTTTAAAATGGCCCATTGTGTCACCTTATTATATCATGACATATTGCATTGCACGCTTACATAGTACATTCCAAGCACTAATACATACTTCTTTTGTTTGCCTATATTGTGTTATAATGTAGGGCTTGGTGATCACCCTACACAATCTCGTGGCTAGGTAGAATACTTGTTCACCTGATTTGGTAAGTCTTCATGCTTTAGGGACTACCTATCGAGCTTATATTTTCTTTCTATCTCTAGACAATGTTGTTATTTTGATATATTCTTTTCTTATTTGGGTGAGCTAGTGGCTTGTTGTATGCCCCACCTAGGTTAGTATTATAGAGGCATGTTTACACATAAAGTTGATGTAGTCCATTCTAGGATATATGACTTGAGTTTTCGTTTTCATTCCTATACTTCTATGATTGAGATTGTTCTTCCGCTTGATTTCATTAAATTTTACTTGACCTTATGAATGCAATGTTGTCACGCCCCGAGAGGGTACCCTAGGCGTGGCCGGCACTCAGAAACCATTTCTGGCTTTCGAGAGAACCACTTGGTCTCATTTCTTATTTATTCATCAGCGGAAGACTTAAGAATACTAATGTGGGCTAGTCATAATCAAAGGAAAAATAGATAATTTTTATAAGAAGTAGTTTCTAAGGAGAACTACTCCGATTACATCATCATACTCTGTCTATGAAGCCTCTAATACTCTTAGATGGTGCCAATGACATGTCCATGGCTACCTCAAAAGAAACATCACACTCAACAATAATAAAAGGATAAGGAGTTCCTTCGAATACAAGAAGGACTCACCAAATAGCAGAAAAGAAATGATCTTCAACGATGCGCCTGTTGAGGATCTCTAATACCTGTATCTGCATCATAAAACGATGCAGGTCGAATGACGTCAGTACGTGGAATGTACGAGTATGTAAAATGGCAGGAAGGTAAGGATAGATATCAATAAACTCCTCTCAAGAAAACTCATCTCAAAACTCAACATCATCTCAACATGAATATGTAATGCAAGTTTAAAAATATAATAATAAAAATAATAGTAATAAGCAATGCTTACTCAGTTGGGAGTTTCTCTAACCGACAACCATCACTTATGGGCTAGCGATGATACAACAAAGCGATGTCGTTGCCACATCCATCCAATACCTTGCCAGGGTAAAGGACATCACCATCTTGGATCCACTCATCAAAGTTCTCTTTTTGGGACTTAAGAGGCATAGCCTCCATCCTACGCTGGCTACGTAGTTCTGGGGTTTGAGTCAATTAAACTCTTACCCAACTCGGTGCTCAATATTACTCCCAAAATATGTGCTCATATTAAACTCATCATCTAGTCTCATTGGACTTTAATTTAAATCATCAAACTCATCTCATTTTATGTTCATCAATCATTATATTTCCAAAAAACACCATTTACATCTCATCAAAACATCTTGCTCAAAATATCATTTGTTCAAATTCATTCAAACTCAACTCTTTAAAACTCAATAAAATACATATATAGTATTAATTCATATAACTTTCTTTTTATCAATGAAAATAATAAAAAGCCAACATCTTTACTCAAAACATGTGTAAAAATATTCATGAACATCAAATCAATTAAGATTCATGGGAAAGTAGCCATGAACAATAATTCCAATAATATGAGAGATAATAATAACAATAATAATAATAATAATAATAATAATAATGCATAAATATATCAACTCAATAGAAGAAGAATTAATTTATCTAGAATTCAAGATTTGGATAAAACTCAACTATAACTCAATTATAATAAATTTAAATATTGGGCGCATGGACGAACTCAATCCAATGCTATGAAAGCCTTACATACCTTAAATCCGAAGGTTTACTCCGAATTGGAACACTCTTGGACCCCTAGCCTTTTCTTCTTGCCGGAGCGTTTTGTGTACTACCCGGAGTATAAGAATCACCGGAGTAGTATTTTTATACTACTAAAACTAAAACTATATTTGAGAAGAAGTATATAGAGAGAAGAAATGCTTAAGAAAGCTTGATGAATAAAATGAGGAAATAAGGTGGTATTTATAGGTGGGAAAGAGGGACCTAACAATAAATAAAATAATTATAAAGAAAAATCTGAAAATTTAATGGAATATATTGATGTCATGGATGATGTTAAATGGAGGACAATTTATGTCATGCATGATGTCAAATGTATCTAGATCTTTCCATGGTAGGTAAGATGAGTTCTTTTTAATAGAATACTCTTTTTCGAAGCTACGTTTGAATAAGATAAATTCCTTATTAGGATTTGGTTTCTTCATAAGAATTGTAGATATGGAAGTCTAGTTTTATATCGTTCAAGAATCAACCAATTTGGAGCAACCTACAGTGAGATATGAATTTTCTTCTATCAACACTCAATTCCTTCACAGCACTATATCTTGCAAAGATTAATTTATTTGACCTACTTATACTCCGAATTTGAAGTTATGTTCTTCATGAAAGTTGTAGGTAAGGATGTTGTGATTACCCAGAAATTTGAATCACCTAATTTGGACCAACCTATGAAAAGTTATGCCCACAATACAGAGGCTGTATTATTTTCGTCGACAATTGAAATACCGACATACAATATTTTAGGGGTTGTTACAAATGTATGCTAAGAGGCTTGGTTGGGATCGTTCGGGCTCCCGATCGTCATGTCACAGCTAGGCCCTTGTTTGGATCGTGACATCAAATTTCTAAAATTATAATCATAATAAAGGAACTGAAAGAAATAGTTGGAGTCCATGCATAAATATCATTTTAAAAGGGCCTTTTTTAAAAGCATATACATCAAGGTGAGTCTAAATCAGTAGTCTTGCATAATCATATTCATAATATATCATACTTAAAATGAATTATATAAGCTTAAGAACATATAATAAAAAGATGCATAGGCTGGGAGTATTTTATAATCGATATACACCATGTGAGCTCATGATGTCCAACAGCTAACCTAGTTGGGTGGGTTGCCCTATACCTTACCAGGGTATAAGACTATATCATATCTATGTGGCTCTTAGGGACATATGGAGTTGTTTAGTCAAGTCCTACGGTGGCACGTAGTTATGCGACTTAAGGATTGTAACTAAAGGTCCCCAAATGCTAACGAAAACCTTCATTCCCAAAAGTCTACTCGATGCTAAATCATCATTCCAAAATAACATAAATACATATTAATTCTCATAAATATAAAAACTATCCATATATTTGTATCATATGTGAGACTAAGATCAAAAGTTATATCATAAATCATAAGTGAGACTAAGCTCAAAAATTATATCTTAAATCATAAGTGTTGTGAGGCAGTGCTCAAATATGTCTTTCATAAACATATCTTTACTTCTATGCATATGATTTTAAACATGAGACAACTTACTTGAAATCATGCATAACCTATAAATGCTCAAAAGTAGTTTTCATAACTTCATAAATAATCTTGACACATGCTTGAAGAATCATAATTATATAATAAAATGTGTAGTTTATACTAATTCATTAACATGCATGCCAAATCTTTCATGAAAACTCTAGCTTTTGCATAAAACTCATAGCTTGGGGAAGATTGGATAAAACCCTAGATTTAAACATAATTTAACTTATAATCAAAATATTTTAGGCATGAGATCAAAAAGAATACTCTCATTAAAGCCTTACATACCTAAGAGAACTTGCTTGAAAGAAGAACTTGCTTGAAAACTTTGAAACCCAAGCTTTTGCTTTTCTTGCGGTAGTTTTTGAGTTGAGGAAGTTGAGAGCATAGAAATTTAGGAGTGAATGAGATGATGGAATAATGAAAACTGCTTTCCTACACATTTAGGGTCATTTAGATAACTCCCCAAAGATTTCTAGGACAAATATATTCTCAAAAAGATAAAAATCGATGAAATTCGTCTGTATGACATCGTCTGGATGACGGACCATCTCTTGGGTGATGGGTCATCACTAAGGCCATCAACAATGCCCCCAAAATGGCCTTTCTGCCTAAGTGTGATGGCCAAGTCTGACGGACCATCACAAGTCTGATGGGCCGTTACTTTTCCCGTCGAACACTGACAGCTTGTAGTGTCTCTAGTAAAATGGTCATAACTCTTTACTTTGAACTCGGATTGATGCAAACTTGGTGGCTTTGGAAAAAAGGCTCAAAGAATTTTAATTTTATAGGTAATAGGATTCCTAATTATTTATATTTTAAGAGATATGATCATTTAAAATTGACCCTTATTTAAATTCATGTAAAAACTTAGTCGGTAGGAAAGCTTTGCACATGGCTTAGTACTAGAGGTTCCTTAAATCACCTCTAATACACTTCAATTACTTAGGAATGAACCTTAACATACGTATACAACTTACAAATCTTCAAGTTTGAGCCTATACTCATACGAAGAATGATTTCAATCTTTGCTTAGAAATTGCGGGGTGTTACAATTTCAAAGTCATAACAAGGACCTTATACTATAAATTTATGAAGCACAAACAAATGTTTAATCTATTCCTTGAAGAGAATGTGACTTGTGATAAGCATCATGAATTCTCGATCATTTTGAAAGTAAATGGGTCAAAATGTGATAAAATCATTATGGGTTGAATATGTGCAATAATTCACCTCTATAGCAGGTATGAAAAATAAAGAGATTTTATTTTTGCATTAATAGTCATTGGTTGTACCTATGGTATGATAAAAATAAATCAAAAAACATGTCTTGCCTGTAATAATGTTGACCATGATAATAATAATAAAATAATTTTCTCCTTAAAGGAGATGTTCACCATACGGATGGTGGGATGTGATAGTACACAAATTAATTGCGAGCTTCAAAAAAGCTATTGTGTTACTATCGGAGGAATAATATTGGAGTTGTAGTAAGTCTCAAAAAATATTATATAAGTTTTGGAGGAATTGAAAAAAAAAATTATTATGTTGAAACTATCAATTATGAGAAGATTTAATATCTTCACATTACTACAATCGAAGCAGGTTATAATTATTTAATAAAAGGTTACCCACCTTTTTCTTTTGTTTGTTACAAACATGGGCATGATGATAAAATCACATGCAAAAGTAAACTAAAGGTTTACTGGAATAAAGATCAGTTGGCATGAATGGTTGGGCATTCCAATTCAAATGTGATGCAAATGTAATTGAGAATTCACCTAGCTATACATTGAAGAAATAAAAGATTCCTCAAGAATTCTATTGCGAATTCACCTAGCTATACATTGAAGAAATAAAAAATTCTCGAAGAATTCTCTTGTGTTGATTGTTCTCATGTTAAAATGATATGTACCAGCTAAGGTTGCAAATGTATCCCCTTAAACTTTGGAACATATATAAAGGTGAATATGGGCTCGTTCACCAGCCTGTGTACCATTTGCAACTATATGATTTTATTATTTGTACTTATGAGATGTTCACATGTGCTTTGTTGTCAACTTACAAGTTGATTTTTGTAAAGTTTTTTATTTGAATTATTAAATTAAGAGCACAACTCCAAACTATGAAATTATATTAAGATATGATTGACAACTGAAAATTATGAGTTTGATGAATTATTCAGATCCCCATTAAAAAATGCAAACTTGAAGTTAAAGAGATAATTCTTTTGAAAATGTTACAAACTAATTGCCAGATAAATTTGCTGATCATATGTTATAATTCAGCTACAAATGCTCCAATGAGAAGTCCTTGAATGACATGCTTGAAGCGTGATAAACCAACTGATTTCAAATGTAAAATTCCTTGAGGAAGGAGGAGCAAATGATCAAGATGGTCATGATAACAAGGTAAGTTCTTTAAAGAAGCGCAATGACATAAACCTTCATAAATTCTTGGAAAAAGTTTAGATACCTGAAATAATGAAAAATAAAGAGATATCGATAATTTTTGTCGTATTGGAATCGAGTCAGATGATGGTCGACGATATCTTTGATATGAATTAGCGCTCAATGCTATAGATGGTGACGAGGATCTTGAATTCAAATTTGTCATGTAGAGTGGATAGATAAATAATTGGTCAAATAAAGTGCACAATTCAAGTATATTATGTTTCATTTAGAAAAATGATGTTTTGGACTTATAATTCTTTGATCAAGATATAATGTTAGTGGGTACAAATGAATCATTGTGTGAAAGTATAACTATAAGATATAAAGTATGATTTGTGCCTCGGAGCATAAATGGTTTTCAAAAAAGTCCAAATATTATTAAAAGAAAATATATTCTCCAATAGTGGATGCAATGAAACTTATTTCAGTCTGGCAATAGCTGAAATACTTGAAAATGTATAATAAATAATTATCATGTCTAGCTAGACGATGAGTACAACAATAATAATGACTCAGTAAAATATCACAACGTGGGTCTAGGGAGGGTAAAATGTACGCAGACTTGACTCCTATCAAGGTAGGACGGTTGTTTCTGAAAGACCCTCGGCTCAGTAAAATCAAAAAAAAGAAGTCAGATAAGAATAAGAATAGAATAGAATAAGAATAAGAAGTTCAAAGCGATATAAAAAAGCAAGTAACGAAAGCAACCCAGATAAGATAGAGCAATCAAAGTACAAAAAGTAATGAAAATAATAAATAATAATAGACATCAGACCACAGGGAATTACAGTGCACTAATACGCCTACTAATAAAAATATTCTTAAAATTATATGAAAATTCTTAAAAAAATCAAAAGGTCTTAAAGTGATTCCATTGAGTACCCCAATGATTGTGATATTATTTAACATAAAGAAAGATCAATTTTAATCTTATATATTAGTGTAGTTGGTGCACTTACATATTGTTGGTTATGCAAACGCTGAATATTATTATATAATAAAAGCTATGTGAGGAGAAACTAATTAACCTAGTGACTCAACATATTAGTATCTCCTCACATAGAATATGTGTGATTTTCTTTGAGAAGAAGAGACAAGCTTCAATAAAATTGAAATGATCAATTTGTGAGTCAAAAATTATTGATTATGTAGATACTGGATATTTTTATGATCCACGTAAAGCTTGATTTCAAATGGAATATTTGTTTACATGTGGAGGCACAAAAATATATTGGCATTTAATGAATCAAACACTAGTAGCCACTTCTTCAAATCATGTAGAAATAATATTTATCTCTGAAGTAAGTCAGGGGTGTATTTGATTGAGATAGATGACTCATTATATTCATGAAGTATGTGATTTTTCTTTTGAAAAGGAATATTTCAATCACCGTGTACGAAATAAGAAAATATATATAGCTCAATTGAAGGAGGATACATCAAAGGAAACTGGATAAAGTATATTTCATCAGAATTCTTTTCACATTTGATCTTCAACAAAATGGTGAGATAGAAATTCAAAAGATCCGTTCAAGTGATAATCTTGCAGTCTTATTTACTAATCAACATCAACATTTGAGAAGTTGAGATATAAGATTGGAATGCATCATCCCAAGATATTATAACACCCCGTGTTATTCTAGCCTAGACTAAGTTTGAGGATCATAAGAAAGATCGAGAAAAATGAATTGTGCCTATGTGTACGAGTCAACCAATAAGTTGTAGGAACTCTTACGGATCATAGGAGGGACTGATAGTGTTGGCATTGAGGTTTGAAATCTAACCAAGTCTAGAAGTGATTCAACGAGTCTATTGATGACTCATAGAGAAGTCGACGACTCATAAGAATGGGTCGTGGGGAGAAGGTCTAACCTTTGAAAAATATAAGCCTCAGTACTTTGACTATAAGTTGACAGGATGATCCGTAGAAAGGATTGCAAGTCGTAGAAATGACTTGTAGAGACCCTTGACACTTAGTCAAAATTCAAGACTCAAAGTCACTTCTACGAGTGAAGTCAATGACTCGTCAAAGAGTCTACAAGTCATAGAAATGACTCATAGAAGAGATTTAGAGACTCTGAGATTCAGAGTATGAGAATGTTGACAAGACGAGAAGGGTCTACGATCCATAACACTTTATACGATTCATAGACTTGACTCGTAGAAATGTTTATAGACTACAACCCAGCTCTACAACTGGTCTTCTACGACCCATGAAGTGTCTACAAGTTGTAGAACTGATCCGTAGATGGCCAGAGTTGATTTTTATGAAGGGTATTCATGTCTTTTTCTACCTTTTCCAAACTAAAATCTTGACGTTTTAGGACTAAATTAAGTCCCTTATTAGTACTTTGTATGCATAATACTCTCATTAATACTTAGATTATTTGAGAGGGATGATTTAAGAAGAGGATAAAAGCTAGGGTTCAAGTTCTTCAAAAAAGGTCTTTAAGTTCTTGATTGCTCTTCATGTCCAGGTATGTAAGGCTAAACTAAAATATGAATTATGTTCCTCCATGTGCCCATGATTGTGATAGATTAAGTATGTACGGATTGAGTCTCCATGATTGTATTTCTTGAGAAATTCTTGTCTTAAAAAAGTATACATGTTTTTACTATTTATTAATGAAATATGGATTTCCTACAAATAAATTTCTTCAACTCATGATTTGAACTACTTGTTTACTTAAACCCTAGTAGCATGTTGGTTGATATTGAATTGTATACACCTTAAGATTGAGTCTAGAGTTTTGAACTATGAATGTATGATTATGATTGTGATGTGAGCATGATGATAGTATTAATGTTGATGACGAATTTATAGTTCTGAATGTTTCATAAATGATTGTCTAAAACCTCTCTTAACTAAATGATTGAGAATGATTGAGAAATTGATTGGTTGAAAGTACTGATTTGATAGAATGAATGAGTTGAAAAGAGTCCAAAAGAGACTTACTAATTTGGTTTGATTTTAATTGATTGTCTTATGAGATTGAGTCTTGGAAGGAGTATCGAGCACCGAATTGGGTAAGAGTAAGTAATAACTCGAACCCAATAACTACGTTGCCAAATGTAGGAGAGGATTGAATCATTAAAATCGGATACTTTTCAAATTATTGTCCTCACATAATAGGACTTGATTGGTTATGAATTCATGATTGTTGATTTGTTCTTACCCTGGAAAGGTAAGGATGGATGTGGCAACAACGTCGGCTTGTTGTGCTATCACTGCTCATAAGTGATGGTTGTCGAATAAGAGAAACTCTTATATAGGTCTTGATAGTACTCTGATTCGGATTGGAATAGATTAAATTAGATTGTATATGATTGGTCTTGTCTAAATCATATTCTTATTTAGACTTAGGACATCTTGATTGAGTTGTTCATTCTTCTGATTTGAGATTCTGAGTTGATTTGATTCTACCCTGATGCATGTTTAATTCTACCATTTTACATACTCGTACATTCCACATACTAACATCCATTTAGACCTGTGTTGTTTAATGATGCAGAGACAGATAATAGAGATTGCGCATCGTTGAGGGTGTATCTATATTCAGTTGATTGATAAGTCCTGCTTTCTTTCGGAGGATACCCCATTTGTCATTCTAGCATGAGTTTAGTTTTCTTCATTTGATTTGAGGTAGCCATGAATCTTTCATTAACACCACCTAGATTGTTGATAAAGGCTTCATAGACTGGAGTGTTGATGATGTTGATTCGTTTTGCTTTGACTAGTTTCATTCTTCTAGTTGTTGATTGGATAGATGGTTGGCCTTTGGCCTTATTTATGAATAGAAAGCTTAGTGAGTTGAGTATTCCGCTTATAGAATATGATTGAATGAATGTGAGATTGGACTAAGCGGTTTTCTTGAGGACCAGCAATGGTCTTCGAGTGTCGGTCACGTCTAGGGTACCCTCTCGGGGCGTGACAGATACAACTAAAGTTTTCATCAAGGAGAGTAAAATACGCATTGTACTCTTTTCCTTAATCATGATTTTGTCCCATTTGAATTTTCTTGGTAAGGTTTTTAATGAAACAACATTCAATGGGTATTATGAGATATATGTACTATTTTTCCTTCACTAGGCTTTTTTTCATTGAATTTTTCCTAGTAAGGTTTTAATGAGACACATTATTTATGAACATTCAAGAGAGAATATTATAAATCCATTGAATGATGAATTATCCATTTAGTTAATAAATGAACTACTTACATTCATGGATACATATTTTCTAGGTTCTATGAACTATTTTGGATAAGAATGTATCTATTAATTTAAATATTTAATATAAGTGACTTTTGAAGTAATTTCTCAACCTATAAATAAGGTTGTCATTCCCTATTGTAAGTCACTTGAAGACATCTGAATAAGATGACATCTACTTCTATTCTCCACATCTCTTGTCTATACATTTGTTTGTTCTATATTGCTCATATTTTACAATAAAAAGGGGAAGCTCAAGGATTTTCTATTTTTCTCTCCTAGAATGAAAGTAATTTTTTTATGTGTGTTTTTTCTTGCTCGTATTTCCTTTTTAGTAAAAATATTTTTATGGCTGTTAATTTAAATTAAACGTGGAAATTTCTTTAGTTACTTACCTGTATAGATACCTAACCACCCGTAACCACCACTCTTTACAATCTTTTATGCAAATGCCTTAAAAGGATAAAAATGAGCAATAAATTAAATCATTTTTTGTGGAGAGAGACAGAGAGAACACCATGTTTAAAATAAGTTTAAACTTTTTTGGGTGATTTGTGCTTTTTGTCCATCAAATATTGTAAGCTTTTGGCCTCAAGTTCTCAAATATTTTTTGTAAATTATTTTTTGGTGAAATTTTGGTGAAGATTCATCATGTGTTTGACCATAATTTTTTTTAAGAATATTTGACTGTTTCAAAAAATATTATCTTGTACCCGTAAGTTTTTAAAATTATTAAAAATACTCATAAATTTGTGTTATCATTTTATAATGAACATAATCCATTAAAAAAATCTTATAACATAATTAATAACAATCAATAACAACAAAATAACAATATAGGCAAGAGCAATATATTAATCGAATTAAAAATAAATTATTTTTCCCCAATCTTTTCACTCAAACTATTCTTTTCCGGGGAAAGTCGTAACAAACTATTGTTTTATTACTCCCTCTGTCCTATATTAGATGAGCATCTTACTAAAAATATTTTTATCATATTACTTGATCACTTACTAAATCAGAATAGAATTAATTAAAAAAAATTCCATTTTACCCCTACAATTAATATGCTTTGGAAGTTTAAATAAATTTTAAAGATCCAAAAATTTTCTTTTTTTCAAAAGGCTAATTAATATGAGCAAAGGACAAAATAGTAAAGTTGATCAATATATTAATGATTTCTTAATCACCGTGTAAAATAGAAAGTGTTCATCTAATATGGAACAGAGGGAGTAATAAATAGAGATGTTATTTAATGATTTTAGTTGGCCACGTTAATAGAGTAAATTGCTAGATAAATATTAGTTGAAATTAATAAATAATGGATGTTTTTATAAAATATAAAAGTTTGGGGTAATTTTTAAATTTTTAAAGCTTCCCAAGTTTCAAGTTCTAGTTTTTTCTAGAAATTGGGAACTTGGGATGTTTGCCAAATAATGACAAATTATATGAACAAACACTAGTTTCCAAAAAAAAAAATTGTCTCAAAAACTACTTGGGGCCAAACGGCAGAATATAGACAAATTTTGATATATTATTTTGATATTTTACTAAGAATGTACTCCATCTGTTATTTTAACTATCGTTTTAGCTCATTTCATGTCCATTAAAAAAATATAAGATATAATTTACTAAGTTTTGTTTATTTATTAAATATTTTTTGAGATTTGAATAGTGTTAAAAGGAATACTTCTTTAGTGTGAAGATATAGTTAGAAGTAATTATCAACTTTAATTTGAATTTCTAAAGTGAAAAACATTTTTAGCTAAAGCTATGCTTAAAATGGTATGAAGGGAATATAATTTTTAATTAATTGAAATGCCTTTACTTGTGAATTTAAAAATTCTACGAATTATTAACAATTGCATTATTTAATTATTCATGTCATGTCAAGTTTGTAATATTAACCTATCTGAGAGTAATACAATTTTAAAAATAGTCTGAACAAAACACACTTTTTTATAAAGCACATATTTTAATTGATTAAAAATTTAACTTGATTAATTATTTATCACGAGGATCAAATAAAAGTTTACCAATAATAGAGAAACCAAAAATGCTATTATCCTTCTTCTATTTTTTAAACAAAAAATGAAATGATCCCTTCAAATTCAAATATTCGAATAGGCTGTCAAAGTTGACTATTCATATTTAGAAATTTTGAATAATAATTAGTTGATGAAAACAAATATTCTTAATCAGTTGATTTGACATAACCTCTCTCTTTTTGGAGGGTTGGCATGGCTAATATTTTGTACTACCAAGTTGGTGTAAATAAAGAACAAAACTTGACATGTAAACCATTTACATTTTCCAAGTATTTAATATATTAAATTAAATTAAACATGACAGAAAACGGTGAACTATCAACAAATTATGTTTTCATGGCTAAGAACTGTCAATAAAAGAGGTTGGAGACAGAGCAAGAATTTAAAGTTTACGAGCTTAAAATTATAATTTTTTAAAATTATTGAGTTCTAAATTAATAATTTGTTATACATATTCAATGAATTTCTTACTATAAATTTAAATTTTAATTTAAATTCTTGAATTCGACCAAACTCTTACCAACACACACCGGCTCCTCCGCCCCTTATTTCTAGGGGAAAATATTTATAAGGACATAATTTCTTAGGTCTATAAACTGCCAGTTAATAAATACTCTCCATATTTCAATTTATGTGATATTTTTTTATATTTTTAGTTGGCTCTAAAAAGAAAGATATATTTTTTTTCATATTTAAACAATTTAACTTTTTCATTTTTATTCTTAATAAAATAATTTATAGCAATAAAAAAATTTATGATTTATTTTATATCATAAGTTTTAAAAAAAAATTGTGTGTAATTAAACACCTTCATATAAATTAGGTGGGAGGGGAATAGGATAGAAATGGATGAACCGTCAACAGATTATTTATAGAAAATTTGGTTTGGTGGTTAACACTTGTCAATAAATTAAAAGAAAAATTATCAAATTACACATCTTATATTTCTATATTTTCTATCATTTGTAAAAATTTCAAAAATTCCTGTTCTGATACATAGGAATGATGCTGATACATCGTGATTTGATACATAAGTCATTTTCATGATACATCGCTAATTAATACAAACCTAACACAAAATGTATCAGTAAAACACAAGTTTTACTGCTATTTTCGTTGTGTTCATGATATATTATGTGTTATAAGCTGATTCATAAGTTTTATTGATATTACAATGTTTGATTTGTATCAACTAGCGACACATCATGAAAAAGACTTATGTATCAAATCGCGATGTATCAACGTCATTCATATGTATCAAAAATCTAGAAAAAAGACGAAATTCAGGTAATTATCAAAAAAATCGGGATAAATTATAATTAAATTTTTTCACTATGAAATTTAAATAAAATAGCTTAAATTAAAAAGGATTCTATAATTAGTGAAAAAGATATTTATAAGGAGCTTATTTGTTATGTCAGTAAATAAACTATATATAGCCCAACCTAACCTAAACTAAGTAGTACAGTAGTAATATTTCGTCCACTTGGAAGCATTTTCTAGAGATAAATTAAAGATTTGATTGTTTCTGAATTCACGTTAGCTGGATATCACTTGTATCATACGTAAAAAGAAAAATTAAGAACATGAAGAAACGTGCAATCTCAACCAATAAACATCATGCATGATAGTTTCTCTTAAAACTACTCCCTCTCTTTCGAGATGTGATTTGATTGGATATGGAGATTAAGAAGTATAGAAAAGCCTTGCAATATTTTAAAATTATTCTTAATAGAAATCCCCTCCACCCTTCGCCCCATCATTTCAAAAGGACTGATCTAGTTTGATTTGATACGAAATTTAAGAAAATAAAGAAAAAATTTTCAATTTTGTGATTCTAAATTAAAGTTATGTCAAATGTACCAAAATGTCCTTTAATCTCATGATGTTAAACATGTCACGTGAAAATATGAAATAAAAGTGTTGTCAAAACAGGAAATAGGTTATTTTTTTGACACGAAATTTAAGAAAATAAAGAAGATTTTTTAATTTTGTGATTCTAAATTAAAATTATTTCAAATGTACCAAAATGTCCTTTAATCTTGTGGTATTAAATATGCCACGTGAAAATATGAAATTAAAGTGTTGCCAAAACAAGAAATGAGTTATTCTTTTTGAAACAAACTAAAAAGAAAAGTATGTCATTCTTTTTTAAACTGATGGAGTACATCTTTGTGTACCTTTTGCCAAATAAGTGAAATCCAACATGATAAAATATTGATAGTATCACTAATTATTTGTCGAATAAGAAAATATGTTACTTATTTTAGAAGGTATGAAAAAGAAAAATGCGGCATATAAATTGAGACATGAGGAATAATATTTAATTAGTGTTGATCAAGTCAACCATTTCTAAGAATTTTAAAATGAAAAAAGAAAATTCATGATAATTTTGTCTTGTTGCACTATGGGAAGCTTTGAGTCAACACAACTTGAGATGATCAAAAGTTTAAAGCAAGCAGGGAATTAGAAAATTGATACCGTATGTGGATTTCTATAAAGTACTTTAAAGATCAAAATACCAAGCAAAGGGTAAAAACAATTAACAATAATAATTAAATTACCACAAACATATAATAACCCCTTTGTAGGTCTATACATGCAGGGTGGAGTTAGGAAGGGCCTCGGAATTCGATGAAAGATTAAAATATTTATATATTGTTAATATAATATAGTAGATATTAAAATCCCTTCAACTTTTTCGTGTGTTGATTTCTTCATATTTTAAACTTACTGTGTACACGATCCACGCGAGACAATAAACTCAACATAGGTAACATAATTACTACTACTATATATAATAAACACTTGGCTAACTTGAATATGTTTTTCCCATTGTTGAGTGAGGGGAAGGGAACCAAAGCAAAAAAATACTGACTTATGTAAAGTGGTTCACTTTCTTCAATCGATTCATATTCCCCAATTTCAAGGGTGGGATTTATTGGACCAAGTTATTTCACTCTCCTTTAACTTATTTTCCATTGAATGCCTTCGAGAGATGCATGGGAGAGGAAATCACTCTATTATCGACTTCTAATAAACGTGATTGACCCAATTCTGCGTTATCTTCTAGAATTGTATAACTGTTAAAAGTGAATGACCATTGAAATTGTTATAGTTTGAATACTCATTAGGTAGGATCGACAAGATATTACTCAATTGGGATTTATTAAAATAAACAATAAAAAAAGTCAAACAATAAGACATAAATTTACTTGGAAATTAAGTACCTAAAACAATAAAGAGCAATAATTAGACTAGACTGTATTTCTGACAAAATGGAAGTTTTCCAAGTTGTGATGGTTCTAGTTTATGAGAAAATAAATAAATAAAGGAATTCCTAAAATTGTGTTGCTACTTCAAGTTCATATACCATTCATCCTTTCCCCTTCCCTCTAGGGAATTAGCTATATAATCTATTTACTACGCCTTCGATTGATAACTTAAAAATAAACGGCGAATAACCTGCTAGGGTTGCTACAATAAATTAAATTACACTAAAAATGTCAAATATTATGTGTCTCTAAAAATCTCAGAGGAAATGGTACTGGCGAAACTTCAGCACTTTGGAGGTACAAGGACTAAACAACCAAGAGAAATGGTGTTGCTATTTTCATGAGAGACAAGTCCTAATACCATTTTTACATGAAACCTCCCATCAATTATGGACAGAAACTGCTTTAACATGTATCTACTTTAACTGGAAAAAAATAATAATCAGCATTTGCACTTCAGAAGAAACATGATGATACACTAATCCTAGCTTCTGAACTAGAACTAGCACACAGATGCAATGGAGAGAAAGAGCACGAGTAGCGCAACGATAAAGACATAGGACACTACTGTATCGCAAATGTTATCATCACTAGTTCAGCTGCATGCCACCAGCATGTACTAACAATTTACAAATAAGGATGCCACATTTCAATACACAATATTATAAACAATTAGGGGGGAGGTTCAATGAACACAAACATCTACTTATTACATTTTTCATCCTTTTAAGTTATAATTCTGGCAAATGAACCCTATTCTCTTGCGAGCCATCAATGTTTACTTCAGGTAAACATGTCATTTTACCTCGGGGAAATGGCTAAGTTCAACAGTTGCCAAAAGTCTCGATAAACCACCTGTACATTCTACCCCTTCCAGCAGTTATGACCAAAAGAGCATAAAAAATAAGTCAAGACAGAAGGAAAAAGTTAAAAAGAAACTGCCCCGCCTATTCCTTCAGCAATGAACAAGGAAAAGCTGAAAAAAGAAAGTGAATATGAAGAGAGAAAGAAATAGGGAAAAGAAGGTGTGGGAAATAAGAAAAGAGAACAAAGAAGATGGAGGAGGAATAGGAACTGTAGGCATTAAAACGACGCCTAATATTATATGCATACCCTTGCTTTCAGACTCCAGCCTTCTATTTCTGGATCAGAATACCATGCTTCTGAAAAGAGCAGCTAGATGACCACCCTGAGGATTACGGATGTACAACTATACTTGCTATCTTAGAACTCAGCTAGCAGCTCACGGGTTCAAGATTTGTTTGTCCACTACATCCACCATGAGCATCAACTCCAGCAACAGGCATGGATCGCTGAGCAAAATTGAACAGCAGCTTCCTTTGTTGCTCATTTGTGTGTGGCAGACTTGCACGTAGAAGCTCCACTGGCATTTCTCTACTTACGGCTCTTGCAGCCTCTGGACCAACCACCTCAGTGTTTGATGGAGTCTGCGCAAGTATTGATTGCATAATACTTTCATGCTTACTCAGACAATACTTGGTAAGTAAACCAAAGAAGGCATCAAAAGATGCCTGCCAAAAGGCAGGATTAGGCATGCTGAAGTTGCCACCAGCCTGAGGATCTGTTATCAGATGAGTTGCCCTTTCAAGAACAGTCTTTAGAATAACAGAGGCTCCATCTCCAGCAGGGCTTCCAAGTGGGCGGAGAGGAGGCTGTTCTGACGAACAAACAATAGCAGCTAGACAAGCACCGAGCGAATTGAGGTCCATGCCACTGATGCATCCAGTGACTGTTTTTGCAAGATTAGTAATGGTCTCCACTGCTTCCGTCTCAGTTGGAAGACCACCAAACAAGACTCTTAAGTGTCGGAAAATTGCCATGCAAACTATTCTGGCAAGCTCACTTCCAGGAATAAGATGACAAAGATACCTTGAGATGAGCTTTTGGCCTTTGGGAAGTGATACCAACCATAAAAATACAATGTCATCTTTAGCAGTAAGCCCTACAGAACTGCCACTTTTGCCAAGAGGGTCAACAAGTTGAAGCGAGGCTGCCATACCTTCTAAGAGGATCTGCCGTTTCCGCCTGAGCTGAGCACCACCATCCTGGGGCTGACGAAACTGAAGGAGCCGGTCAATGTCATCAACCTCAAGAAGAAGATAGAAACCATCTTCAATAGTAATTCTAGCTGCAAGTGTCGGCTCCTGTTCCAAAGGTTTCTCAGATACCTTCTGCTCACCACTTCCATCACTGGAAACAAGACCCGGTGGATCAAATTCAAGAAGAAGACAAGGCCTACAGATGGAAGAAAATGAAACCCGCCCCTGAGCATCAACATGGAGATGAGGCTGCATCTCTGTGCTATTGTGTGGCCGTGATGCTTGCTCCTTATTTGGACAGAACCGACGCGTTGATCTTGTATCAGCTGCTTTCTTTGATAACCGAGCTTGGTGATAATAATCATCCACATAAGGATCATTTCCATGTGTTGCAGAATGCTGCATTTTCATAATGCTCTGTATTTCATCACCAGTCATGTATTTAGATCTGAACTGTATTTTCTGGTTACCATTATCAGTAGCTTGTTTAGAAGAATGCACACTGTGTCTACCTTTATGTGATGACTTAGATCTTGGATTTCTGTAATCCGCTGATCCATACTTGCTCAGATGGGACGGGGAAGGAAAGGAATTAAATAATTGAGATTGAAGTGCTGAAAAATGACCTAAAGTCGGCTGAACTGCAAGATGCAATCTCTGCTGCTGCTGGGGGGACATTATCTGAGGGGATAATAACCCATTTTGATGAGGAAAATGATGTGGTAAGATACTGTTTATGAGACTAGAATGGTCCCTATGTATGAGTCCTGCATGGCTGGTCCAGCGATTTTGCAGCAGGTTATTAAGTGAAAGGCCAGTGGTGTTCAACTGTGATATGTTTCCACCATAATGGATCCCATGAGGCAAGCCTGGCAAATGCATATTAGAGTTTGACAAAGTAGAGCAATTAGCAGTGAAATAGGGATACTTAGGTCCAGCAGCAAGAGATGATAAGTTTTGCGGATGCAAATGGCTGCAAGGTGAGGATTGTTGAGATTGGCCACCTGGAGGAGGAAAAGAATTGAACGATGACGTTGGTACTAGAATGGGTTCACTTAAGAAGTGCTGAAGTTGTTGGGGTCGCTGAGGGTATGAGGATGTCCTATACAATGGTTTCGACTTTGCAAGATGCACAGCAGAGGGATGTGGCTGTGAAGACCATCTTTTGCTTTCCTGGTAACTTTCACTGTCAGAAAAATCCTGATCAAACCAATCAGGAAAATCTGCCTCCTTTGACCATTCAGCTGCCGATGAACCTGCAAATAACTTCCATTAATCAAAAGACATCCACGGCAAGTCATCACAAGAATGAAAACTGCTGAGGCTTCAAGTGCAAAGCACTACTAAAGCGTGAGCTTTGGCAGAAAAAGAACTAATGAAGATAAATACAAAATATAAATGTAATGCAGAAATACGTAACTATAAACACAAGTAATAATTATTTGGACAAATAGAGTTAAAAGCTACAATTAAGCTATGCATATGAAGTAAAAGTCATGTCTATCAAGTTCAAAAACCATTTTAGGTTTCTGTAGTTTTAAGTTTTTAGTGGCTAGTTTTCTAATACTATGTTTCCATTTCTTAATCCTAATGACTGAAAATTTCAGGCATAATGTCATCTTAACAATTAATGCATCATCTTATCAACTGTATTTGTTTAGTATTTTGTTCTTACAGACAGAGCCCATCAGTACAAAGGCACACACTGATAACCTTGGCACCAAAACCAAAGCGCCAACTAAGCGAGCGGAAGCACACAACTTGAGCTTCAACAAGCTTCAGGCTTAAGCAAGCAGTAAACAACCCTTCATTAACACTATCATGAACACCACATTCAATCTAGTGAATATTCCGAAGGCAAAGCAATAGCAAAAAAAATCTTCCCTAAAACATAACTCTTCGAGCTACCCTGTAATAGCAAGCAAATTGAAAGGTGCAAGAATGTGCCATATAACATTCTCTTAGTACACAATACGCGGATGAAAGGGAAGGAACAGTGGTCTCGAGAACATGGAAGGATGTAGGGAGCTGAAGTCAAACCAAAGTCAACAACTCCCAGAGTAAACCAACACAAGTGTGCAGAAGATCTCACCTTAGATTCTTCTAGAACACATAATGTATAGGAATCCAACATAAAATAATGAACAAACAGAAGGAAAAAGACACTTTATGAATTTTTTCCTCAGAATCAGGTAGAGACAGGACTCCCATTGTAGAATGACGATAAAATCTTCCTTTGCTTATTTATATGGTAAAGCCTACACCACACCCGAACTTTTTTTAGAGAAACATCCACCCTGCCGAGGAGACAACAGTAACCAGTAACGCATTCCCACTTTGCTCCCTTGGAGATTCGAACTCCCAAACTCTTGGTTGGAAGTGGAGTTCGCTTGCCACAACAGCTACCTCATTTGTCGAAGATCAAAGATAATTATCCACTCATAAAACTAAATGCTGTGTCGCATGGATCTTTGTGGAGGTAACCTAGCCAAATTTAAAAATCTCTAGAAATGCTACTTCAGTGACAATAAAGATATTGAACTGCAACAATGTAGAGAAAAGGACACAAAAGTTTGAAAGTGGCATCGAAGAAAGGCAGATCAATTTTGAAAGAACTGTGACAAGAAAACACCCTCGTCAAAGCAATATACAGGCAGCTTCTGCTTTTAAATTGGAGCATCCAATTCCAACTTGGCAGACAAGAGGAAAGATTATGATGGTCATGCTTGTCTTTGCCAGAGATCTAGTCAAGCTGGTTGCATGCATGTCCCCAAGTTCAGTAGTACCATGCCCAATAAGTTGTCTCATGGCAGTGACAAGTGAATTTCCCAGAATACCAGTTTAATGATAATATTCAAATTGTTCCTTCAATTATAACATTATCTGACATACTCAATTTGACTTTCCAATTTAATCAGTTGCTTTACCAATTCGAATTTGAGGCATTACTGAAAGTCGGAGGAATTATTTTAGTTATATGTTGAATGGGCTAAATTTATTCTCTGTGACTAGGATAATCGTATAAAATATTCTTAAGAGATTGTAATCATAATTAATTATCGGAAAGCCATAACTAGGAATCCCAAAAAGTAATTTCCTTACATCATGTAGCACATCTCCTAAAAAAGAAACCTCACATATTTTGCTCACAACTCATTTCCATAAGAATTCTCTGTTCTTTTCACTTCACCAAATACACCCAAAATAGCCCAAAATTGATTCAGCCAATACAACTAATATTTTGAGTAGATAATTTGTCTCTAAAGGTCCATTTTGAAACTTACAAGATATCACACTGAATCTCATCCTATTGTAATATGTTTGGATCTAATCCACATATCGAAAAGTGTATAAAACTAATCAAGATTTTGTGTCATCCGAACAACATTTTGTTGTTTAACTTTGTATTATCTTTTTTTCTAGTTTGAATTTTTATTAATACTTCTAATTCATAGGTACATATTGATTTTTATTATTCAAACATGCCGACTTTAAATTATAAATCAGCTAACTGAAAACTTTAAAAAAATTATAAGAAAATAATTAACTCTCCATATTAAGAGTCTAGAAAATTAGACAAGGTTTTTTATTTTTCAAGAAGGGATTAAGCTCCTCATTAAAATTTGGCTTTCGGCCATCAATTTTACTGAGGCTCCCCTGGCAGGACCCGGATAAAACAATGCCTATCATCCAAAGGGCTAGAGTATATACATGCACTATTTTCTACCAAAGTATAAAAGAACCTATAATGGTAATAGGCAAGTTTGTGCTTTCTAGAAATTTCATTTAAGCAACAAATAAGGATTAAACAGTGGGCAGCAACTGTATTCAGTTTCCAAGGTGCCAAGAATATATCACTTATCTTACCAACCAAACATGGAAGAGGAGACAACAAAGACATTGTGTCTACTGACTATTACCCACAAATTGTTCCGTACTCAAGGTCTGAAATCAAGCATCGAAGATGAGGCAAAGACTTGGTCGGTTACCCAAAAATTGTTGCCTATAAACAGTCTGAAATTGAGTCCCTATAAAGATAGACCAATGAAACAATCATCTGAAATTTCAATACCTATATAAGTTATCTCAGACCTAGAACTAGTGGAAAGTGTGCCAGATAGAAAAAACAATGGAATTTTTCTGTAGCAAAAAGCAACCTCAGATGATAGTAGAAGGTACAATCAATATGGAAGATTACACAGCAAGAAGTTCCAGAGATTTATCAACTATGCAATAACAACATCAGATAACGACATCAAGATGAATCAATGCCTGCACTTACTTTCCCTGGAAAAAGATCCTGATCCACGGTCGCCAATAACTCCAGGATGCCTTGGTCCAGTGACATTTCTGTTCAACTAGAAAAAATAAATAAGAAGTATTCATGTAAGTCTCAACAAAGAACATCTCACTGTCCACCATTCTTTTAGATTGAATGCAACCAAGTTGTTATGGTACTATTTTAGTTGGTGATGATCAAGGCCATGATATTGCATTAACTGCATAATGTAATCAAGACAGTAAGCCACATCAGGATTTGTTTTATCTTACGAGATGTACAGAATAAAAGAATTATATTGGAGATAGTGTTTCACTTAACGTCGTACATATCAACCTAGAAGGTACCAATACCATTAAAACACATTTAGAGAATACAACTGCACAGACATACTACAGAAATCGAAGCATGTTGTGAAAGCATTCAAGAATACATACAATGATCTAAAACTACCAGACTAATAATTAAAAAAGAAAACTTATCTCTAATAAAAGGGTAGACAGGAAGAACTACAACTAAGCACCTCTTGAAATTTCTTACCACAGAAGCAGGCAGGGACCATTATTAAAGAAACTATCCAAAAGTATCTACTAGAAGATCAGGTACAAGGTGGTCTAGGAACCCCCTCTAGTGAAAATAAACAGACCCACAAGGCTAAGAAGAAAGAAAATTACAGAGCGTGTAAAAAGTCAACCCTAAACATAAGAAATATGAAGGTAATAGAATCGAAACCATCACTTAAACCATTGCAGCATGGCTAACCTTCGAAAATGTGGTGGCCAGATCATCTATGTCGGATAAAGACCCCAAAGCTGATCCCTGGATGTAAAGCATTGAAATAATTAAAGATAGTAAATTACATTATGA
The DNA here is from genome assembly GCF_947179165.1 of Solanum dulcamara. NCBI lineage: Eukaryota > Viridiplantae > Streptophyta > Magnoliopsida > Solanales > Solanaceae > Solanum > Solanum dulcamara. Next base: position 15,252,548 of record NC_077242.1, read on the forward strand.
AACTCTATAACTTATCAAGGGACTAAGCACTGTATCATATTTATAAAGAGCAGGAACAAGTTCATAAGACAGAAATACCAAAGGCTTTACAGATTAGACATACCACACATGTAAGTAAATGAGAAGCTAGAAGCACTGATAACCAATGACTATACAAATAATTGTTTATTGAGGGGAAAACAACTACTCTACCATATATTAATGATGACATTTGCGAACTCTCTGGTGTTTCAAATTAAACAGCTCAACTTGGCAGACCACATCGATGAAAAGGAAAAGCATTTTTTTTAACATTCTCAATTTGTAGAATCTGAAGGGTAGGTAAAGGTTGACGTTGTGTGACTAGGAGGTGACAGGTTCAAGCCATAGAAAGAACCTCATGCAAACATGCAAGGTAAGGCTAACATGCAAGGTAAGGCTGCATGCATAAAACCCAATGTGGTCCAACCCTTAACCACATCCACATGTAGCGGGGGGCTTAGTGCAACAGGCTGGCTCTTTTCATTTAATTTGTAGAATCTGCGCTACTGCATTGTACTCAACATCTTTAACCTTAATTCTCAGTGAATGAGAAAATGTAATCCAGTGCTGACAGAATCTACAAACCTAATTAAACATAATGTAAGAACCCAAATTGTCTCCTGCCACACTTTTGTCATCTCCTTGTTTTCCACTTAACTAAACCAGTAGAAAGGATTCACGGTGAAAAGGGACAAGTACCATAAATGGCAATACTCAACCCTCCATTTGCAAATTGGAGGTAGGATAAGTGCTCAGGATAAGGTGGACTCACAGTTTGTCGAGTGTAGACTAAGGGGAGATTTGTTATTAAATTTTGTTCCTATGAGAAGTGCAGGTGGGAGAGGTTTAGGATTCTTAGGCTAGAGGGAAACGAAGGAACAAATCCTTGTAATAGTAAATAAGATCAATGATGAGAGATAAAAGTGAATCTTTCAGCATATAAGTTAACTCTCTTTCATAATCTCCCTTGTCAAGTTGACAACACGTAATTAAACAAACAATATATATTGAAATTTGAAAGAGGGTAAACCGAAACATATATGTACGATCCAACCCCCAAAAATAACAGAGAGTACCTCATATTTTTCAAACAAATGGTACTCCGGTACCTCATCATCACAATTTCGATTTCGAGAAGGAATGCAATTATCATCTTCCTCTAATAAACCCCCCAACTCAATTTCTTCCCCAACATCTCCACCAAAAAAGGCATATTGTGATGCATCAAATAGCTCACCGTCTGTATCAATAGAAGAAAACGAAAACGAAGAATGAGTGAGCAAAAAGAAAGAAACCCAGATAGAATCAAATATGAATAGAATAACAAAAACTCAATAATCAGTGTAGAAAAGCCAAACGTAGACATAATGAATGAGCAAAATTTGCAGAAACCTGATATAGAGCTGGATGAGTTAACCAAGTTGGTGAAATATTTGGAATTGGATCTCTCCATTAATTATAAACGAAAAGCAAACAGAATAAACTCTAGGGGTGTGAAGAGAAGGATTAACAAAGATGAATTTTCCAGCTGAATCAAACAACAAAGAAAACTGAGATTTTTCTAGAGGTGTGAAGAGATGAACAGATGGATGAGACACAGAGAGCGGTGCGTTTTGTTTGTGAGTGGGAAGTAGTAATACATAGATAGGTTTTGGAGGAATCAAAAGAGGAACAAAAGGGGGAGAGGCCAAATTTTCCTTTTGTTTTCTTCCACGAAAACGACAGTGGATTATGATCTCACATATTACTTCTATACTTGGAGGACATAGCAAGTAGGTTAAGAAACAATGATGGGCTATTTATTATAATATTCATATTAATTGATGTTTTGATATTAGGGGAAATGATTAAAATTGTCTTTAAACTATGCGAAATAGATTATTTATATTTTTTGTTATGTTTTGGAATTAAAATTGTCCCGTTATTATTTTAAGAGACCATAAATATTCTCAAAAGGTTCGAGAGTAAGATCTCATTTATTTGCACTTAATGAAGGTGTGAATCTTTATCATTTAGATTCAGCCTATTAAGTGCATTTGAATTTTAGGTCTGAATCTGAACCATTTACATTCAGCCCATTAAGTCAATTTATTTCTTTTTTAAAGAAAACCCTTAATGAATCTGAACGAATCAGATCTATAGGAGAGTATTAACAATATTCAGACTTATTAAAACGCTATAAAAAATAACGCAACACCTTGCCTATCTTCCTCCTTGCACGATTTTTTTCTCACTGCTACAAATTTTCTTCGAGAAAATAGCCAAAAGCCCCTCTAACTTATAATCGAATTTTTAACTACACATGCATACTTCACGGGTCTTACTACCCTAAGCCTTTTTAAAAAATATTAACTAACCCATATTAGCTGTTATGTCCACGTAAATCAGATATATTAAAATGTTTGGTTACACGCACTTGCCACGTCTTATACAATAGACCCCGCAACATTAAAACACTCTTTAATCGATTCTTCTTCCTCATTCTCCTTTCTCTCTCTCAAACCTATTCTTCTTTCATTTACTCCAAATTCACCCCCATTCTCTTCATGATTTGGGGTCATTCTTGAAATTGAAGCTTGGAAAGGCTATGTCTCTGACTAAAGGTTAGTTCTTTTAACTTTTTACTAATGATTGTGAATGTTATTTTAGTTATGACGATTGTGTTTGCTTAGGGTTTTCTTAATGTTAGTGTTAATTCAAAAAAATGAAGAACAAATTGTGTGCAATACTAAGTGGGTCTTAGTATTATGGTATTTCATTGTTCAATTTATACCATACTATGTTCATATTGTCACGAAATTAGTTCTTTCCTTTGCCGTGTAATATTACCTCTGTTGATAATGATACCACGGTACAATAAGGCTACAGTTTCTTTGTCATTCATATATAATGATACTATGTTCAACTATATTGTATGCGTGTTTAATGTACAATGTCTATTTTAGTTATCATCTGTCCTTTCATTTCATTCAGGCAGGAGATGAGTGGGTTTACTTTGGTTACTTTAAGATGGTATCATGGTGGGGTGTTAGATTTAAGTAGTGGAGAACCAGTATATAATGGTGGGCAAGTTACTGAATCTTTGGATGTTGATGTGGATAGGTTATCCTCTTTTGAATTGGCATGCTACATTAAAGAATTGGGATACACCACAACTTGCACATTTTGTATTAAACCATCTGACAATGGCATTTTGGAAGATATTGGTAATGATATGGATGTTTTAGACTCGTGTTATTCTTTGAAAGATGGAGATATTATGGAGATATATGTAAAACACTTGATTGATGAACCACTTGAGGATCCCATTTTATTAGAAAATGTTAGTCATGAGGATAGGGAGAAATCTGGCTCAACTTTTAATAAAGGGGATGAAAAAAGTGGTGGTCCAAACATTAAGGTTGGTGAAGAGCCTTTAAATGGTGAGAACCCTTTTACTAGAACTCCTCCCACGAGAACCTCTTCTACCACAACTCAAGTCAATACTACAGATCCTACTACGTAGATCCTGCTACTACAAATTCTGCTACTGCAAATGCTGCTGATATAGATTTAGGTCCTGTTGGATTTGATTTCATAGAAGAAGATAGTTCTGATTACTCATTGAGAATGGTTCTGATTACTCAATTAAGGATAGTGTTAAGTCTGAAGGTGAGTTAGTTGGAGATGATGATGAGGATTATGATAGTGATGTGCAGGAAGAGGTTAGAGAGTTGAGGGTTGAAAAGAGGTCATTTCAAAGAAGAAAAAGAAATGAAAGAGTACCAGCTGACGTTGAAGAGGTACAATAGGTGAAGCTGGATTAGATTTAGGTTTTGATGAAACTGAAACGGGTAAAATAAGTGTTGAAGGAAGGTTAGAGGGTGATGAGCCTTACTATTTAAGTTTTGATGCTGACAGTTTTGAAATAGATAAAGATGAGTGTTGTGATGAAGATTAACATTATTCTGATGCTGGAAGGGTAAATTTACCTAGAAGGGTGAATTTATCAAGAAGGAGGAGGGAAAGAAATAAGAAAATTATTCATGACCCTACTACCTAGAAAGTTGTGTGGCAGTTGGGTATGGTCTTTGCAGATGTAAATGAATTTAGAAGAGCAGTAACTAAATATGTTGTCCAAAAAAGAGTTCAGGTAGAGAAGTGTGTGAATGAGCCAAAAAGAGTTAAAGAGTTATGTGCAGGGATGGTTGTCCATGTTGTATGCATGTCTTGACAACACAATAAATGATTTCATGATAAAGACTTAGAGCTCGTTTGGATGGGCTTAAAAAAAGTAACATTTGTGTATGAAGTGCTTTTAGAACTTTGAAGTACTGAAAGTTATTTTTATAAATAAGCAGTTGAGTGTTTGGATAAAAGTGCTTAAATGAGGAAAATGATGTGAATTTTAGGGTTAAAAGAATAAAAAGGGTAGTTTGGAAATTTAGTTAAAATATAAGGGATATAAAAGTAATTTTCATGGTTAAAGAAAATGACTTTAAGCACTTAGAAAAAAAAAGTTAGAATCCTAACTTTTCATTTTTGACTGACTTTAAGAACTTTATGGCTTAAAGTTAGCATTAGACAAACACGTCCAAAAGCTAAAAAAGGGCTTTAAGTTGGTTTTGACCAACACTTAAAGCCCATCCAAACGGGCTCTTACAATCCAAAGCATACTTGTAACAACACAACTAGGAATTATTTTTGTAATACAAAGTTTACATCTACAGTTTTTAGAGAAAACGTTACTGAGCAACCAAACATAAGAGTTTTCAAGTTGCAAGAGTTAATTAAGAAAAAGCTTTAAAATTCATGTTGGCAAGACTACTCTTAGAAGGGAAAGAGCTAAAGTGTTGAAAGGTATCATGGGTGATCATATTGTGGAATTTGACATAATTCTGGACTATAAAGATGAACTGTTGAGGACCAATCCAGAAAGAACTTATGTTGTTACACCTGGTGAACCTGATGGACTTGGTAGACTAGTATTTCAGAGCTTTTACATTTGTTTTGATCCATTGAAAAGGCATTCTTAAATTGTAGTAAGTGCATAGGTTTAGATGGTTGTTTTCTTAATGGAGTTTGTAGAGGTCAATTGTTAGTAGTTGTGGCCAAAGATAATAATAACCAAATGTTGTTACTTGCTTGGAAGTAGTTGAGTATGAGAACAAAAATTCATGGACATGATTTGTCAAGCTATTAAAGAATGATCTAGGACTAGAAGATGGTGGAGATCTCACTTTGATAACATATATGCAAAAAGTATGTGTACTTTTTTTTTGATTTGCATCTATTAGTTTTAATGTTGTATGTGTATGTTATTATAACATAACTACATTTGTTATAGGGATTGTTTGCAGTAATTCAAGATCTTTTACTTGTTGCTGAACATAAAAGTGTGCTAGGCACATCTTAGCTAACTGGGCTAAGGACCGGAGAGGTCTTCAAAGAAGACAACAATTTTGGATGATTACCAAGAGTACTTTTGGGTCTCAATTGAGAAAAAATATGAAAAAGATGAAGTTGCTTGGTCCAGAGAAAATAATGGATGATTTAATGTACTACAACATAGAGTACTGGTGTAAGGTGTACTTCAATACTGAAATAAAATGTAATTTTGTAGATAGTAATATGCCTGAGTGTTTTAATGCATGAATCTTGACAGCAAGGCATAAAACAATTATTACCGTGCTTGAAGAGATAAGAGTGAAAATGATGACAAAAATAGCTAAGTTAAGTGAGTTTACAAATAGTTTGAAGTGCATTTTCTCTCCAATGGCTTTGAACGTACTAGAAGAGAATATTGATAGGTCAATAAATTGTAATATTGAATTTAATGGAGTTGCTGGGCTTGAAGTGAGAGAGGGACTATGTCAACACAATGTAGATCTTGACAGGGGAACTTGTAGTTGTAGGGCATGACAATTAAAGGGCATACCATGTGCACATGCTGTGGCTGTAATAAACTTCAAGAAATATTGTCCTCTTGACTATGTTGATAGCTGCTACACTAAGGAAACTTACTTGAGAACTTATGCTAATGTTCTTCAACCAGTCAAAAACATGGAAATATGGCATATATCTACTAACCCCACATTTGCACCACCAGAAATTTAAAACATGCCTGGCAGGTCAAGTAAGGTTAGAAGGAAAGAAGCTGCTAAAACTAAGAAATTTGAAAAGTTACCTAGAATAGGACTTGCCATGACATGCAGTAACTGTAATGGAAGAGTCCACAATAAGAGAGGTTGTCCACAAAGTCTTGAATCATCAGCAAAGGAAGAACCATCAAATTCAGGTAGAGAAAGGAGCAAAACATCAAGCTCAGGCAGGGGAATAGGAAGACCAAAGGTAATATTTTAACTTGTATTGATATATAATAAATACAATTTCTAACTTAGTATTTATATCTATAGAAACCAACAAGAGATGAAGGTGAGCCTCCAGCTAAAAGGGGAAGAGGAAGACCAAGAAAAGAAACTGCAGTACCTAGTGCATCTCCTCCACCTACTGCACCTCGTGCATATTCAGTACCTAATGCACCTCCTCCACCGATTGGACCGGTTGATTATCCAGTATCCTCTTCTGCACCTCCTGATTTCATTGCCACTACTAATAAAAAAGGAAGGGGAAGCACAACCCCATACTAAAGACCATCAATCATGGGAATGGGTATATTTCAAGCTGAAAATGGATTCAAAGTCTTTAATGTGAGTGTTTGCTATTAATTCATGTATTTTAAAATATCAACAAAAAATTAGACTATTTGAAGAACTAAATTATTTTCATAATTTGAGCGCAGCTTGGCATATGCCAAGCAGTAGGATATTTTCTACTGGTACAACCAAAGTGACAAGATTAGCTGATATAACTGTGATATTGATTTCAAATCAAGTACTGCAAGCAAAGCTTAAATGGAATGAAAAAGCATCATTCTCAACAAGAAAACTTCAAGAATTGAGCGAGCAACAAAGAAAAAAATTAAGAGGAAGTAGTTCAAACAATCTGATCCAGTTCAAAGAGCCATGGAAATTGTAGTATTGGAGCACTGTTTTAAGTTATTTAGTAGACATGAAAACATTTTTCTCATTCTCTTTAGAGTGTTGATGTATTAGTATTAAACGACTTTTGTTTGTAACTGGCAATATTTATCTATGTGATACCTATTTTATAAATGGTGTTATGTCTATTAAGGGCCTTGTATTGCTTTCTTATTGTTTGAATAACCAATTTACACAAGCTTCATTGACATAAATATAGAAAAATTGTCATATTACATATAGAAGCAAACCATAGTTCCTTATTATATCATAGGGAAAAACATTTACTTTATAGAGAAGAACAATGTGGTAGTCCAAACAATCTGAGAATTCGGATATAGGATACCTATACTATGACAATTCAATCAACTCAATACTTGAATCACTACTTCGGAACAGGTTATTGATGAACATAGCAATAACACAAATCAAAATGACCTTCCAATAGAACCTACACCTTCCAGTACAACCTACACCATTTTCAATGCCAACCACTTGCTTATTGATTTGAGTCTGCCTCCTCCAAACTTCATTTTTCAACTCTTTGATTTTATTCACCAATCTTGAGAGGATAAAATTTGATCTTAGATCGAGTTCTTTCTTGTCTCTCCATCGAAAAAATTTACAATTCTTAGACTAATAAATCATAATCAAAACAATACATTAACATCAATTAAACCCAAAAAAATAAATAATAGAAGAAAAAAATCGCATACACCATAGCAGGGACAAGACCAAAATCGTCTTTCAGGATTTGACTTCTACTAAGAAGTTAGAAAATACAGCAAAATTCCCTGTTTGCATCGTGGCAGAACGGCTTTGAGCATTGGGTCTGATTCTTCCGTGCAAAGCTTATTTAAATCCTTATTTGCCATTACTAACCCTCAACGGAGCAAAAATTGATAAAATAGAAGAAAACATTTTGAACCCTAAAAATGAAATTGGAGAAGATTACAAGCACTAAAGCTTCAAGCTTTCTAGTGGAACATAAAGTTGAAAGCTTTGACAACTAAATACAAGTTTTAAGCATTTAAAACGGAGAATGGAGTAAAAGATGAAGGGTGATTTGGGAGAAAATAGAGGACGGATTTTACCGTTGGGAGCCTTCATTATAGGTTGATTTGGACTCACGTGTATTTTCTTCAGCTTTTGAGCATTTTGTTTATGTTCTTACGAGAGGAGGTGGTCTCATCTTCTTGGACAGATCAGCAAACAAGGGTTAGTTAATATTAAAAAAAAGTTCACGTGAGTAAATATGATAACTTCATTGATGGAGTCTTGTTAGACGACTATATGAATCAAGAAAGAAGATGAGAAGCTGCAGTGCAGCAGATGAAGAAGAAGCAGATGAGACGTTACAGAGAAGAGGAGAAAAGGAGAGAAGATTACATTGTACTCTAAGTCACATTGTGCATACACACACTCACCATTCATGTGGTGTGAGTGAGTTGTATTTATAGAGTTTGAGTAGTTAGTTACAAGTCACTATCAACCTACAACTAACATCTAACAAACTTCAACTAACTCTAACAAATTATTAACCATGGTAGCTTGCCTATGGTTAACACTCCCCCTCAAGCTCATGGTTTGAACAAGTTCATGACTCCAAGCTCATTCACCAGCAACTGATGTTGTGCCTTGCCAAGACTCTTTGTGAGCAAGTCAGCTAGTTAATCCTTGGTGTGTGTGAATTCTGTTTTCAGCATTCCTTGGTTGATCTTTTCTCTTACAAAGTGACAATCGATGTCTATGTGTTTGGTTCTTTCATGGAAGATAGGATTAGCAGCAATCTGAATAGTTGCTTTGCTGTCACACACCATGGTTATAGGAATCTCAATGTGTATGCCAAGTTCTTCAAACAACCCTACAAGCCATGTAACTTCAGCAGCACAGTGAGCCATGCTCCTAAACTCAGCTTCAGCTGAGCTTCTGGATACAGTCTCCTATTTCTTAGATTTCCAGGATATCAAGGCTCCACCAAGCTTGACCAAGTAGCCAGTTACAGACCTTCTTGTTTCCAGGCAGCTTCCCCAATCTGAGTCACAGTAGGCTAGAATCTTGTTGGTGTCTTCTGCTGGCATTAGTAGTCCAAGACCAGGGGCTTCTTTTATGTACCTAACTACTCTCAATGCAGCTTCCATGTGAGACTCTTTGGGGCAGTGCATGAACTGACTCAGAACCTGAACTGAGAAGGCTAAGTCAGGTCTAGTCATGGTCAGATATAGAAGTTTTCCTACTAGTCTTTGGTACCTGCTGGGATCCTGCAATTTGTGATCTTCATGTCCCTCATTACTTGTACCTCTAATACACTCATCATATTATGCAGATATGAGCTTCTGATTCTGTTCCAGGGGAGTTGCTGCAGGTTTAGCTCCCCCTAGACCACACTCAGCTATCAGTTCAAGAGCATATTTCCTTTGAGACATGTGGATCCCTTTGCTTGATCTGGCACATTCAATCCCTAGGAAGAATTTGAGCTCTCCTAGATCATTCATCTTGAAATCCTTCTGTAAATCTTTTCTAGTGTCTTTGATGATATCCTAGTTACTACCAGTGATCAAAAGATCATCTACATATACCAGCACAATGAGTATATCATGTTTATCATGTCTAGTGAAAAGTGAGTAGTCATAGTGACTTTGATGAAATCCCAACTGAAGCAAAGACTGTACTAGATGGAAGTGGAGAATGGTTTTCAGGAGTAAGTGGTAGCTGAGAGTCTTGAAGAGTAACAGCAGGTGACAAGTTAGTAGGGGGATGATCATTATCAGGTTGTACTAGAGTTAAGATAGGAAAGATGGGATTGTATGAGGTTTAAAAGTCTCTGAAAGGAAACATGTCTTCTTTAAACACAACATGCCTGTTCACAAAGAAGGACTTAGTATGCAGATCATATAGGAGGTACCCCTTTTGAGACAAAGAGTATCCCATAAGCACAACATGTATGGATCTAGGAGAGAACTTATCTATGATGGCTGGACAAGTAGCATAACATAGGCAACCAAAAGTTTTGATATGAGAGAGGGATAAAGGATGTTGATATAGTAGCTCAAAAGGAAACTTATAAGACAAAAGTTTAGATGGAAGTCTATTAAGGATATAGACAGTTGTGGTAACACATTCTCCCCAAAACTGCAAGGGTACTGATGCCTGGAACCTCAAGGCTCTTGCCATGTTTAAGATAGTTCTGTGCTTCCTTTCTACCACACCATTTTGCTGAGGAGTGTATACACATGTGGTTTGATGACATATTCCCAGAGTTGACAGTATGGACTGAAAGGCTGTGCTCATGAATTCAGTCCCATTATCAATTCTAAGCACTTTGACACAAGTTGAGAACAGATTATGGACTTGAGCAAAAAAATGTCTCATCACAACTATAGTATCAGATTTAGCTGTGAGAAGAAATAGCCAAGTGAATCTGGAGTAGTCATCTACTACAGTAACAAAGTATTTCATTCCATTATGAGTAGGTACTTTATATGGACCCCAGACATCACAATACACCAAGTCAAAGAGTGTCTTTGAAGTGTGATTGCTTACAGGAAAAGGAACTTTTGTTTGTTTTGCTAATGGACACACTGTACAAGGTGAGCTGTCAGAGATATCTACTCCTGCAAGACTAGAGGACCTTCTTATTACATTAATAGGAGCATGTCCTAACCTGCTATGCCACAGTGTACTGGAATCAGAACTACTAGCATATACAACACTAGTAGAAGAAGCTTAAGCAGTAGAAGTACTGCATATCCTCTGAGTAGGATCAGTATGGTTGAAGCCTTCCTTAAGAATGTAGAGTCCTTCATCTTCTCTACCAATCCCCTTGACCTTTCCACTGTAGAGATCCTGAAAGACACAAAAATCAGGAAAGAAGATTGCCATACATTGAAGCTCCTTAGTTAATTGAGACACAGATAAGAGGTTGCATTTGAAATCAGGAACAAAGAGGACATTGTGCTGCCAACATGAGACACTAATGCAACATTTCCTATTGGTAGTAGTACCTGCCTTCTTTCAGGCTTAGACACTGAGGTACATTTATCTAGTGATGACAGCTGAGATGTCATATGGTTAGTGGCTCCTGTGTCAACTATCCACTCCTTATTCACATATTTGGACACTAGTGTTGATAAAACTCTACTTGTTGTGGCTATTTTGGCTGAATGCTCTCCACCAGTGTCACTACCTTTGGTTAGTAATTGCATTATCTGCTGATATTGTTCTTTTGTGAAGAAAGCTGCAGGTGACTTGTATGCTGCACTAGGTTCTCCATTGTGTGATAAGCCTGCACTTTGAGCAACTGTAACTTGGTTAGCAAAGGAACTAGAGCTAGGTGTAGAACTACCAGTTTTCTTCTTGGATCTCCAGCCAACTGGATATCCTTTGACCTTGAAACATTGCTCCTTAGTGTGACCTCTGTAACCACACACCTCACAGGTGATAACAGACTTTTGTGGTTTCTGAGAATTGAACTGAGCTTCATAGTGACTTCTAATTGGATTACCACCAACTCCACCAGGTTGATGACCAAAATTCCCATTACCAACACTATGACCACTCCCTTTTGGGCTAAACAATGCAGTACTTTCCATCAGTTTAGGAAGGCATGATTCATAGTTAGTGTGTGCTATGTTCCTTTGACTTTCATGATCCATGACAAGGGAAAAGGCTTTGTTCAGATTTGGAGTTGGAGACTGCATCAAAATCTGTCCTCTAACTGCAGAGTAGGTCTTATTTAGTCCCATTAGGAACTCTAATAACCTTTGATACTCATAATGATCTTGAAACTTCTTAGACTCAGGACATGAACAACCTGGACAAGGCATAATTGAATCATATTCATTCCACAAGCCTTTGAGTTTTGTATAATAATCTGAAACTGACATGGTTCCCTAACTTAGACCATGAATTTCTTTATGGAGTTGATACACATGAGCTCCATTTATCTTGTCGAACCATTCATTTAGATCACACCAAACCTTGTGTGCATCTCCTCCATACACCACAGTCCCCAGCAATCCTAGTCGAACTGCATTCATAATCCAAGAGAGGATTACAGCATTACACTTCTCCCAAGCATCAGAAAACTCAGGTCCAAACTTAGACTTAGGATATCTACCATCAATGAATCCAAGTTTACTCTTGCCTATTAATCCAATTCTCATTTATCTACTCCAGATCGCGTAGTTCTCTGAACCAACTAGTTGAAGAGAAATTAATGAGCTACTTGGAGTATCATTTTGATGCAAGAAGAGAGGATGATTGTGGTCAATATTTGGTATTACCAGCTCAGATGCTGTTGTGTTTGAGTTGAAGTTCTCAACACCTAGTGTTCTAGTTGCAGCTTCACCTAGACTCAACATTGAACTTGCTTCAAAACTGAGAATGCTGAAACTTGACTGCGACTCAAACACCTTTCAGAGATGAGCACCTGTACTTCTCGTCTTTTCAGCACTTAACTGCTTGTTCCAGTTTTAGGATCTTATCAAACACACTGATACCATGATAACTTCATTGATGGAGTCTTATTAGACGACTATATGAATCAAGACTAGTTAGACGAGAAGAAAGATTGAAGAAGAAGATGAGAAGCTACAGTGCAGCAGATGAAGAAAAAGCAGAGGAGACGTTACAGAGAAGAGGAGAAAAGGAGAGAAGATTACATTGCACTCTAAGTCACATTGTGCACACACACACTCACCATTCATGTGGTGTGAGTGAGTTGTATTTATAGAGTTTGAGTAGTTAGTTACAAGTCACTATCAACCTACAACTAACATCTAACAAACTTCAACTAACTCTAACAAATTATTAACCATGGTAGCTTGCCTATGGTTAACAAAATAGGACCTCCGTGAAGTACGACTGTATAGTTAAGAATTCAGCTATAGATTAGGGGGCTTTTGGATTTTTTTCAACTTTCTTCCTCTCTTGTCTCAATCAAACACCAATTTCTTACTTTTGAACCGGTAAGTTTTCATAATTTTCTTGAGTATTTTTTTAATATTAACATTTTTTATTGGGTGTATTGATGTTTATCAAAGTTTCTGAGTGAAAAAATATTTGTTATGATTAAAAATAATAAGTATGTATATATATTTGAGGCTTCTTATTAGAATTTGGTATTAGGCCATTAATTTTATTGAGACTCTTTGATCATCAAATTCACTTGTGAGATAACACTAGATATATTATCATTGTTGAACTATGTACATTTTTGAGGTGTTTTAATAAAATTTATTTTAGGCCACTAATTTTATTGAGACTTTGAATGATCAAACCCTCCGTGAGATTACACTAGATATATTATTATTGTTGAACTATGTATATGCTTGAGGCCTTTTATTAAAAGTTTATTTTAGGCCACTAATTTTATTGAGACTCTTTGATCTTCAAACTCTCAAATTCGCTCAAAAAATATCCTTTTCACGACCCTAAACCGCCATGACTGGCACTCACACTAACCCTCCGGTGGGAGAACCATTCTTACAGTCCAAACTAACAACATTGATAAGATGCAAGAAACATAGAAGATGCTAAAGCAGCTTAGTAAATAGCAATAAGGCTGAGTTCTCATAAACTCAGAAAAATCTAGTCAACAAACTTAACATGCGGAAAACATCCTACGAACTGAAAGTCAATCATACCAAAACTCTAAACAACGAACAAGTCTAGAAAAAAAATGAAATCCTCAAAAGAAAATCATTAAAGGTTAACTAATGTTTGAACATCTAAGTCCCGGATGAAGGACTAGGCTAAATGAGAGAGTGCACGACAGCATGAAATAATAGCTCACTCTTGGACTTGAACACGATCACTCCTCTAGGCGAGGTCTCTCCACAGCCAGCTGAATATGCCCTGTACTCAACAAAGACAGAGCAAGTGTAGTATCAGTACACAAAATCAATAGTGTACCGGTAGGATCGCGCTGCTAGCCAGTAAGTGGATCATGGACAAGTAAACTCAACACAATAAGCACATATATGTAGAATAACTTAACCATTTTCACCTAAATCAGTACTCAACAAGATCATAGTTCATCCTTCCCAATATCATGCAATTTCACATAAGGATCCTCTCATGGGACCTACAAACACTTAACTTGTGTCGAAATATGACATCCGATTCAATGTTTGTGTCGGAACATGACACCCAATCCAATTGTGTGTCGGAACATGACACCCAATCCAATTATGTGTCAGAACGTGACGTCCGATCCAAATATACAACTAATCAGAATTTCACAACCATAGTCAATATTATTTCACCAAGAACAGGTTCATCACAAATAGGTCAGCAAGTGACCCTTTCACATAAAATCTAGCATGTTACCTATTCATATACACATATGCACACCATGAAGCAATTTAACAAGTATATGAAATACATACGGGAAATAAAATCATCACCTATCTCAAATTCGAGCCTCAATAACTCTAAAGTGCAAGAGCTTTCTCTTTCCGAGTTCATTCCGCTTGTTCTTGGTCTGAAACAAGTCAGATATATACAAAGGATCAATATAATGGCCGAATTCACATGAATTATAACATAATTCCCTTGCTAGACCAAAACTCATGATCCTAACCCTACCCTAGAGCTATTTTCCACCCTTATCCATAGGCCAAAACCTTCCACATTGACCACTCATCCTAGTTTATGGGTTTTAGGAATCAAATGATGGATTTAGAGAGTAGAATTCTTACCTTAAGCGTGAAAATCTGTGGAAAAATGATGAAAATCATCTTGGGTCACCTCCTGTCATTTTAGGAATAGTATTTGCAGAATAAAACTATTTCTTGGGTTTTTTCCATATTATGTCGCGACTGTCCCGCTCTGGCGATACCCCGCTCTGGTGGGACCATTCCACTTTAGGGGCCCCGCTCTGGAGGGTTGCACTGAAACAGAGAGTTCAGAACTTGAGCTTCAAACCCCCATTTCACAACACAACCCCTTCCCAAGATGTATTAAATTATACCCTTCACACCAAGTCTAGTTCCAGGAGTTTTACTCGCCCAAATGCGATTCCGCGAAGCCATAAATTCTCCGTATCGTCTTGGCTATCAGCTTACCCAACCAAATCAGAGATTCGATTCCCCACCATTCACAAGGTCACCCTAGAATTTACCCGACTTAGAATTCATCCAAGTATGACCTAGGCTACATTTTTCCGAAGTTACAACTCGAAGTTTTCTGGCCCAAAATCTTTTTTCCATTGGCCTATCCATAACAACGGAAACCGGTCGTTACAATCCTTAAATGGGAGACTTGGAAGTAGTTTAAAGTTAGACTCATGGAATAAGGTTAAAATAGCTCCGGAAAGCTCTCATGACTTTATTATTACCTAAAGACAGATGAAGAATCATTATGATTATCTTAAAGAAAAATATCAAGTTTGATTGCCAATAACTAAAAAGACTACAATATTTATGATCCAACATCAATACTATTCTGATGTCTAATAGTGAGTGGAGTGAGTACATAAATGTTAGTATTATTTAATAATTTTTTTTTATTTCGCTATAAAAAAAGGTTAGATGTTCCATTAAAAGTTTGATATCTTATATTTGAATATAATGTTTAATTTCATATGTACATTCAACTATTGAAAACAAACAGTGTTCATCATTCAGTGTTCATATCTAGAAACCACATCTTAATATTCAGGTGTGTATTCAGATCTAGACATCTAGATCTTAATGCACATCTTAATATTCAGATACTTATTCAAATTCAGACGTTTGAATTTTAGTGGAAATAAATGAGGCTTAAGATTGTTTCAACTTTTTTTATTATGCTTTAACAATTTAAAATCATGTGGGACTATTTTCTTCACTTAAGCGTTGTTAATTAGGATTCTCACTAAATTATGAGTCATTAGTTCTGACCCCATTTATAACCCAAACTTTAAAAAGTTAATTCTATTAGAAATTGGGCCAGAATTAATGACCCATAATTTAATAAAAATCTTAGTTGACAACATTTAGGTGGAGGGATTAGTCCCATATGGCGTTCCAAATCACTAAAAATTTGAGTTATTAACTCTTGAGGGTATTTGTGGTCTATTGAAATAACGGCGGAGGCAATTTTGATCCTAAAATATAACGAAATGCATAAATGATCCATTTCACATAATTCAGGAGCAATTTTGATCCTTTTCCGTTGATATTATATTTTTATTTGGAAAAATAATTGAGAAAATAAGTAATTAATGTTATAAATGAAATTTGAAAAAAAAAAACTCATGATATGTTATAAGTGATAAGTAAAAGTGAAATTTATTTTTAAAATAGTGGCAAGTAAAAGTGAACTAAAGAAGTAAACCAATCTTAACTACTAATTTTGAAGCATTTCTATTTTCGAGTAACGTTGTGGACCGTATGAATATTAGGGGTTATTTGGTAGAGTGTATAAAAATAATGCTAAATAGAGTGTATTAGTAATGCTTATATTAGTTATGCTTGCATTTGTTATAGATAAAATATTTCTTATGCATTATTTAATTTAGTGTATTTAAATATGTATTACATAAAAATATTTATTTACAAAAAATATCCTCAACAATTATGGTGGAAAAGATGTAAAAATAATTTTGAGGGATAATTTGAGTCTTTAATCATGTTAATACATGCATTAAATTCCTTTGCATTACTAATACCTAGAAATCTATGGTATTAGTAATACACACCTTAATAAACAACAAAGTTTATAACTAGTGCTTTTGTATTAGTTATACATAACATTAAAAAATGTACCAAATAAGATACTATTAATATACCTAATTAATACATGCATTAATTTTGCTAACACACTCTACCAAACGAACCGTTAGTCATGTAGAGTGGCAGTAAGGGTGACTTATCTGTCAACTTTTCCACTATCACCCCAAAAAACAGCTTGTACTGACATTAAGCTTCAGAAGAAGCATCTAGCAAAGAGGCAATGTACGAGTCAACGATAAGAGATGTTGTATTGCATATTATAAGGATGTGAAAGGATTATTTTTCTTTCAAAAATTGTGGCAAGTATTGAAAATTGAAGTCTTATCATACTTCCGATTCTAGTATTAATTTGAATTTATGTGTGAAAGTATTCCCAAAATTCTCAGTTTTGTAGAGAACATGAAAATGAAACTCAGGTTATGCATAGGAAAATTATAATTCTAATTCTAACATCAACTCAAGTGTGTTAATGACTAATTTCTTCAGTTATTAGTATTTTATTTTATTTTATTTTATGCTTTGTTGTCTTTTTTATTTTTCTTATTTTAAATTTTTATTTTTATTTTGTTAAATATCTAATTCACGCTACTAAAAATATGTGTATGTTATACATTTGATCAAATCATTTATATTAATGCCTCATAATTTTGATCAATAATTAGAGACGTTTAAAATAATATTTGAATAAGTATGTCAGTCTAGACGAAACATCATGAAGTTGCGGATTGCAATGTTAAATCAGTGCAACTATTCGAATTCTCAATCAACAGTAGTACAAATATTTTTTTGCATGTGGCATTGGTGCAAGTCTTTTTTTAAATAAGATGAATGAAGAGTTGAATATAAAATCGATCAATATCAGTCAATTTTTTGAAAATCATTTTTCAACTCTTCATGTTAATTGATTTTTCTATTTTCCCAATTTTAATGCTAGAAATAAGTAATTAATGTTAGGAATGAAATATGGAAAAATATGTATTATTTTTTCATACTATGTAATTATAAGTAATAAGTAAAAGTAAAAATTTAATTAAAATACTGGCCAAGTAAAATTGAATGAAGAAAATAAATGTTATGATCCAAATCACCAAGCCGTGTGGGACCTACTCTAACACCAAGATAGGAGATGTTGACACCCAATTTTGACCCTCCCCAACGCAAATTAGCTATCGAGTTTCTTTGAATTTCGAACATTTTTGAAATAATTAGCTTTTATAAAAAACAAAGATATTTTCATTTTATTCTTAACTATTTTTATTTTTTTTATAAATTTTAGTATAATATACATATTTTTATATAACTATATCTTTGATTACTATTTATGTAATTATTCGAAAATCATCTTTGGATAGATTTTATATTTGAACTAAATACAATGATAGTTAGGTTAGTTTAATTATAGTTTGTATTTTTAAAAATTTTAGTTTTTTCTAAAAAAAAAAAAACTCCAAGTCTCCCACATCGAAAATCCTTGAGGAATTTGGAGTTTTTGAAGCCTATATAAAGGTTCATATTTTCATTAAGAAGAAGAAGAGGTGGGAGGTTTTTTAGCCACCCCAAAATTAGAATTTTTTTAACTTGGCTAGGATTTTTGGACTCTTGTCCCCAGCCTAAAAGTTGTGAAAATTTCTAGCTTTCAATCTATATTTTTCTTCAAGAAAAATAGGAGATTGAAGTCAAAATTTAGGCTAAGAACAGTGTTCTTATAACGTCGAACCCATGAAGGTTCGAGTCTAAATTTTTA
The DNA here is from genome assembly GCF_947179165.1 of Solanum dulcamara. Classification (NCBI taxonomy): domain Eukaryota; kingdom Viridiplantae; phylum Streptophyta; class Magnoliopsida; order Solanales; family Solanaceae; genus Solanum; species Solanum dulcamara. The sequence continues at coordinate 15,271,051 of NC_077242.1, forward strand.
ATCTTTTATTTTATTTTTTTGTAAATTAGAGTTCCATCAAGCTCTTGGATGGTGGTGAAGTTGCCTTCCGCTCATCGTCTTCAATCTCGCGGCTCGGAAAGAGGTAAAATCTTTTCTCAGCTTTATTTTATTTAATTATTTCATGTTTTATATTTAGTTGATTCATAGTCTTTTTTTTAGTTAGTATGTATTAAGAATAATTAGATTAATGATATAAATTCGTTATAGTTAGCATGTGTTATGATTAATTAGCTAGCATATGTTAAGATTAATTCATGAAAGCACTTAGTTTTGTTCATTATTTTTTCAAGTAGTTTTCCTTGACAATATAGATTTTCATGTTTTTAATTTCTTCTTTCAACATGATTTAGATAATAAAAATATGCTTAAAGTTGTTATTTAATTAGAAATTTCATGGCCTAATTGATTTAATTCTTTCTTTAAAATTAAGTTAGTTAGCATGTTGTTAGTCACTTCTAGGATGCCCATCAATTTGATACCTTAACATATCATGATATATTCCTTTGTTTAGTTTAAAATGAGTAGATGCTACTGTAATTTTATTTTGGTGCATGTGACACAATTCGAGTCCATCTTTAGACTCCATCCTTGCATATCGTTGAGTTTTGAGTCTCCCGTCATCTTGCTCAAATTGTTGAAAAGTTGATACATGGAAAGGAAGGTAACATTCATGATTTAAATATTGATATTGGGCTATATACACGGAATACATGCAGAAAATAATATTATATACAGTGTATATATAGTCTTATATACAGTGATATACAGTAGATACAGGGAAAAAACACTATATACAGTATATATACGGTCTTATATACAATGATATATAGTGATATATAGTAGATATAGGGAAAAACACTGTATATGATGTATATACAGTCTCATATAGAGTGATATACAACAGATGCAGGGAACAAACAGGTATACAGTGTATAACAGTGATATATACAGTGATATACAGCATATACAGGGAACAAACATGTGGCATACGGTGTGTATATAGTTTGATATACAGAAATAATATTGTATACACTATATATAGTGTATATACAGCTGCAATATACTGTGGAATTGTGCTTAAGACCCAAAATGCAGAAGGCCCAACAGCTTAGTCCAGGCGTACAGAAACTAAGTGTCGGGCCATATTTTCATGTGTTATTTATTGTATTTATATTGATTCGGGTTGTAATAATTTATTTACTTATGTTATTTATGCTTGCTTAGATATTAATTTTAATTTGTTTTAACTTAATTAGATTCTCCTAAAGATAAACCAATTCATGTTAATATTACGCTTTAAATGTTTTTCTACCTTTACTTAGTCATTTGGTAAACTTTTACTTTTTTTTATATATACATGTATATTATTTTTAATGTTTAAGTTTGATCATTTTTTCTAAAAAATAATTTTAAAGTCTTTGTTTTCTTTCAAATTAATATTTCCAAAAGTTAGTTAAATAATTTTTCAAATCGTCGGATAACCGCGCGTTAGCGGCTATTTTGAATGCTTAACACCTTCTCAAAGTGGAAATAAGAACCTCGTACCTTTTTTTCTGGATTTTTAAGACTTAAATCTGTTAGGGTCTTTTAAATTAAGTTTTCTTAATTTTTTTTTTAAAATTAAGTGACGACTCCTTCTCTTTCTAAAATTGATTTTTTCTCTATAAAGTTGAAATTAATTTTAAACTGTCTTTTTTCGATATAACAGGAGACCCCTTCCACTCATTTAAAAACAGTTCATGCGGAATAAGTAAAAATACCATGATTATTCTTTATAAACAATAAATAAATAATGTCAACATTAACCTTTTCAAATAAAGTTTTGAGGAATATAATAACATCCTTTTGAAAACACCAATACAATCCTCCAAAGAAACTAGTCTAAACAGGTATAAAAGTTTCTAAGAATAAACGGACATAAAGAAAGTGGACACAACATCTACCATAAACAGAAAGGAATGAAAGTTGTTGGAGATCGTCGTCGTTTTCATTTAAGAAACATCACCGATACTGCAACCAGTCTGTGCTAAGTGGCATATCAAGAATAGTACCAGTATAAGCAACACGTACTGATAGGCATTATCAACAACTTGAATCCACCTCAATAATATCATGCAAATAGACTAGAGGAAACATGCAATAAAATAGTTTGCACCCCAAGCCTGGCCACTAGGCCCTTACCATACCGAAATCACAACTCAAACAAGTACACCTTAATCCCCAAATTTCCACCTTCTGCTGCCAACTCTAACAACTAAATCGCCTCGTCAAAATAGATCAAAACTTAACTCTTCTATTACATTGAAACTTTTCCGACACCAAACTATTTCTAACTCTGATAATCAACCACTAATCCCTCTCAAACTTTCAGAGGGATTAGTGGTTGATTATCAGAGTTAGTAATAGGACCATAACATACTCAATCTCTAACTCACCAAAACCCACTAAACACCACGTCAACTACCCTCCACTAGATCACACACAACCTCTTATTGAGTTATATGAATTATGAACAGACAACTATATCACAGTAACACGGATGATACACAATCACATAACAAAATAGCAACACGTGGACTCCAAGTCCTTACATTCAATTATTATAAATTGTGAGTAGGATTTATCACAATTATCACAATCAATCTGGTTGTCTTATGAAATTCATACCCAGATTGTTAGTGTATCGGATAGTATCCGTTTTTATTATTAGTGTGCCAGTTAGGGCTGGGCGTTCGGTATTCGGTTCGGTATTTTCAAAATTTAAATTTAATAATTCAGTAATCGGTAATTCAAAGTATATACCAAATACCGAACTTTCAAACTTCGGTTCGGTAATTCGATAATCGGTAAATAAAAATTCGGTTCAGTACGATATTTGGTAATACCCAAATTTCTGCATCTTATAAGATCAACACAAATGCAAGCACTTTTTTTTTACAAGATAAGTAGCCACAAACCATCTTAAAATAAAACCTAAAACTAAAAGGCAACAACAACAACAAAGTGCTTCAGCTGCAACACACAACAACAATAAACATAAGATGCAACACTACACCTGTTGCATGCTGCAGCAGCAGCACACTACACACAACAACAACAACACCTGCAGCAGCTTCCTACAACAGCCACCAAAACAGCAACAACCTGCAACAACAACACGACAACACCTGCAGCAGCACAAAATTGGCAGGAGCAACACAACAACAGCACCTGCAACAGCATACAACATGCAACAGCAGCAACAAAATGCTTCAGCTGCAACACACAACAACAACAACAAACAACATAAGCTGCAACACATTACAATTTAGAATCAAACCTGAGCCTCAGAAGTCAGAAACAGTAGCAGCAGAGGAAATAGAGTCCAAAATCTGCTTTTACTGTTTTTCAGCTTGAACAATGCAGTCAATATCATCCATAGCTAAAAAAAAATTAAAATGTGTCAACAATTAAACAAAGTAAAAAAATATAAAAATAAAATATCGAAACTGAAAAACATACCAAGTTCAAGTTTCATAAGATCATTAAAATTTTCTTCAACATTTATGGGATAAGGCTCATTTCGACGCCAATCTTGAAGACAAATAACAGCTTGTACCAATTTTGGAGTCAAAGAACTCCTAAATGGATCAAGAATACGGCCCCCGGTGCTAAAGGCACATTCCGATGCCACACTAGAAATTAGAATTGCCAACACATCACGAGCCATCTCGGAAAGAATTTTATATCTAGGAGAATTTTAAATAGAGAACCAAGAATGCTGCTATATGATTTTTCCATTAACTTATAATTACACCACTTAGCTTCTTTTCCTTGTGAACACAGAACAGGAAAAATGCAGAAAGAAAACTCTTCTAAAAGTCAAGTTTCTATCAACAAATGCTATCAGAAGTCAGAACACAGTCCAAAATTTCCCTATACTTAAACAATCTATCAAGTAACTAGAAGTCTAGAACCACATACTTTTTCTCACTTCAACTACACCCAAAAGCAAAAAGCCCGTGATTTTTAAGTTCTAACTGAATTAAAAGTTCAAATTTAACAAATTAAACTGCTTAGAAATCCTAAAATTGCACAGAAAAATGAATCAACAAATTACTTACCAACGAGAACCAAACTGAGTTACTAAGAGCTGATACAGTGAGCTGGTTACTACTTTTTCCAATTCATTTCAAATCACAAACTTCACTTATAGTATATAGAAAATGAAACCTGCTCAATCTTAAGACATAAATTAACAATCATTCAAAACACACAAAAAATATGCAGAATCACAAAAATAAAACAAAAAATTCACATTCCCATATACAAAAATTAAGAATAGTTATTAGAAGGAGGGATGGGATGACTTACAGTTAGGAGGCAAGTGTTGTGTCTTGTGTGAGTCTTAGTTCAGAAAATGTCAATACAACAAATATGTGAGTCTTGGTTCAAAAAATGTCAATACAACAAATATGTGAGTCTTGGTTCAGAACACACAAGTCAGTGTGGTATTTTGCTGAGTGAGAAGCAATTCGTATATGGGTTCAGATTTCAGAACACACAAGTCAGAAATCGTGGTGTATAGATATATTTGTCCACTTTTTTCAACTAAACTCAAAAAAGGTTAAAAACTTCATAATCTATTTGAAATGGAATTTAGGGTACGCGTATTATTTGGGGGAAAATAGAGACAGAATGTGAAGGATGACTGGAAGAGGAAGAGGAAGAGAAAAAGCAAAGAGAACTTACCTTCAAGTGAAGCGGATGGCGGCGTGAAGCGGTGAAGATGAAGCTGAAGGGCTGAGTTGGAAATTCGTTGTGCTGTTACTCTCAACTTGCAATGGAAGCAACTTGAAGAACACTTTCATGGGCTTCAGAAGTCCTTGAAGAGGCGTTTCACTGAACTGGAAGACCAAGAGAAGGAGTTTGAGACAAAAATTGTTCAATCTACAGAGATGTTGGAGAAGCGTCAAGCAACTGTTATTGCTAAAGATCATGCTTCACTTCAGAGGCTCCAGGAGAAAAGAGATGCAGCAGTTTCTGCCATTTCTATTGCTGTAGAGAAGCATAGGAACCCTTGTTCAATTGGGCTGGATGTAGTGAATGAAAAACATACTTAATTGGGCTGTTAAGGACTGGGCTGGACTTCAAGTTAAATTATAGGAATGGGCCTATAGCCCTTTATGTTTAAAAGTCATCTTTTAGGAGGCCCAACAGAAATAATTTCGGTATTCGGTATTTATCGAATACCGAACGGGAAAATTATAAATACCGAAACCGAAACCAAAATACCGAAATATTAAATTTCGGTACCGAATACCGAACCGAAGTACCGAATACCGAATACCGAAATACCGAAATAGTCGGTTCGGTTCGATAATTCAGTTTCCGGTATTTTATGCCCACCCCTAGTGCCAGTGTGGCACCTATTCCAAATGTATGGATGTGGTATTCGATCCAAATGTACCGGCATGGTACCTGATCCAAATATATCAGCGTGGTATCTATTCCGACAGAAAATCATATATCACAATCTCAGCCACAATGAATAACAATCACAGTCGTACAACCAAGTAACACATTCATTGTATGCAATTTGATCATAATTATCATTTCAATTTCTGTTCTTCCTTTTACCTAATCATATATTAGGAAGACCATACTCACGAATAGTTGGCAAGCGCATACAACACAAATGGAAAAAAACAACCATCACCTACAACCCTAGGTAATACCCTCCCCTCTTGTTCAATTCCCCGAGATTGCCTTACATCTATCCTCACAAGAACCATTAGTCATCACAACAAGGATCATCAAGGCTAACAAACAAGAGCTACACAACCATCGCTAGTCGCAGAATAATCATAGCCCATATAATATATTTTCATCCTAAATAGTAATAACAACACACCTAATCATCCAAACTTCGTTCCTGAAGGCTTATGCATGATTCTTCAGTCAATCTATAAGAGTATTATAGAGTAGATGCAGGTATAAGTATTCTGTTAAGAAAATATAGACTATTGAGGCGCCAAGCAGCTACTGAAGAATTCTAACACAATTTTTGACTTTTAGGAGGCGAAATGATGGAGGCAGGCCTTAAATTCATGGAGCGTAACCCTCCTTGCGCTACAATTCCCTCTCTCCCTTGTATTCAAGCTTAGAGCAGTTTTTTGAGGACTTTTAGGATTAATCCCGTCTATTTTACCATTGAAAAGGAGAAGGAGAATAAAAGAATCCACATTTCAGAGATTTTGTCCTGACAACCCCGCTATAGTGGTCCCCAATCCGCTATAGCGATGCCGCTGTAGCGAAAATAAGCACTCTATAACAGGATGACCCCACCTCGGACCAAGCTATATTTTCAAAATTCCCGCCACATCATCCTAATTGCTTTCTCATGAAGCGTCTTTTCTAATAACAATGGTTCATATTGTTATAGTAAATCAAATCCTTAACTACTAATTCTGAAGCATTTTGATTTTCGAGTAACAATGCAAACTGGATGAATATTAGTCGAGTAAACAACTTGTATTGACATTAAACTTCAAAAGGAGCATCTAGCAAAGAGGCAATGTAGGAGATGACGACAAAAGATGTTGTAATGCATATTGTAAGGGTGTGAAAGGATTGTTTTTCTTAAAAATAATTATGGTAATTATTGAAAATGGAAGTCTTTTCATACTTCCGATTCTAGCATCAATTTAAATTTATATGTGAAAGTATTCCCAAAATTCTCAGTTTGTAGAGAACATGAAGATGATACTCAGGTTATGCATAGGAAAATTATAATTCTAATTCTAACATCAATTCAAGTGTGTTAATGAACTTCTTCAGTTAGTATTTTATTTTATGTTTTTGTTGTCTTTTTTATTTTTCTTATTTTAAAATTTTATTTTTATTTTGTTAATTTCATAATTCATGCTACTCAAATATGTGTATATTATGCATATGTTCAAATCATTTATATCAATACATTATAATTTTGATCAATCATCAGAGGCGTTTAAAATAATATTTGAATAAGTATATCAGCTTAGATGAAATATCATGAAATTGCGGATTGCGATGTTAAATAGGTGCAACTATACATATCAGATTACTTATACGATTACTAAATTGTGTAAATGATTATTAAATCAGCCGTGCCTTTTTTTTTAATCTTTCAAAAATTATTTTATTTTATTATTAACTTCAGTGGGCATTTTCATAAAGTTTTATATTTTTCATTGAAATTTAATGATGTAACAATTTAAATTCTAAGAAAAACATTGTCAAAACACTATTAAGAATCTGTGTCAATTTAGAGTTCAACCCAACCCATTGACCAATATATGACCCGACTCATTCTTTTTTTTTTTTTAAAAAAAAAATTAAGCTCACGCCCCATAAAAGTAAAATAATTACAAACAAATACTCCTTTACAATTTATATCCCCCAAGGCATGACATTTGCTAGCAAGATCCCGTCGCAGTATCAATATATTGGCATGGTATTATTGAGGCTGCTTCAGTCCTTAATGATACCACCACAATATATCTATATACTGTCATGGTATCATTGATGTCTACTTCAATCCTTCAGCTACATCTCCATGACAATTTATCATATACTGGCATGATATCATTAAGGATCGTTTCTTACAAATATTGAATGATATGATCGTACTATATATATATATATATATATATATATATACTGTGATGATATCATAAAGGTTTTCCTAAGTTATTCGATATTACATGAATGATAATACCACAATATCTTCGTATATTATAATGATATTGAAAATCCTTAATGAGACACTTTTAAAATCCTCAATAATACCATAACAATATATTGATACCTTATCGGTATTATATATGATTGAGCTCTTTTTTAAGAAATAAAAATAAAATAATTAAGAGAAAATTATTAAAATCACAATCTTATTTATTAAACTAATCAGTAAATGTATTCTTTGTGATACTCCGTCAGTATGTTGATACCATATCGATATCATATAAAACTGAGTTTAATCCTCTGTGATACTCCATCGATATATGATACCCTATCGGTATCATGTAGGGTGGACGCTGACGTCAGCATGACATCAGCACACGAATTTAAAAATAATTAAAGGGGTACTGGGGTAATTAGTTTGGCCGAAAGAATATAAAAGAATTATTTAGGAAGGGAGTATGGAATGATAAATAGTTTGTTTAAAGGGTACATATTGTGTAGTTTTCCCTTTTTTTTTCTTCTTCTAACAAAGACCTAAAAACTCATATTTTGTTATCGCAAAAATAAAATGGACTTATAATTAATGAATAACAAAACATATTTAACAAAGCCAGCTAACCATTTTTTTTTCAAAATCTACTGGTATAACTAGTTTAATTTTCTTTTTTAAAATTCTTTATTCCTAGCCTTATATTTGAGATATTTAATAAAGGTCTAGAAATTTCAATCCATCACATTGGCAGATAGTGTTTATATTTTTAACTCAATTTATCTCATCACATTGTCACAAATCTTAATATTTCTTTGTCTTTAAATAATAAATTAAAAATAATAAATAAATAAATATATTATACAGTCTCATTTTAACACTTCTTTATCTTTTAAGTAAAAACTGGCTTGATACAGTCAAATAGTTTTTTTTCCAGCTTATGAATTAGATGTGGCTTAGGCAAGAGGATATATATACACCAAGCCAAATAATTTGAGAGATTTTATATATATATATATATATATTTTTTTTGATAGATATAGTTTTTTCAACAAAAGCATAAACTAAGTATGTCCTTTTGAAAACAAGTAAATACATTGAATTCCAAGACAAATATGACATCCGTTTAAAAGCACTATTCGGATTCTCAATCAATAGTAGTATAAACATTTTTTGCATGTGGCATTGCAGTAAGTATATCATTTTTTAAAAGTTGAACCCATCGGTAACTCTTTAAATTTGGCATCAACTTTTACTTAGATATTTCAACTAAGCTTTGTTCATTTTAGATACCTCATGTCGGATTCCGCTGTGTCATTTTGACACTTTTTGTTTACATGACTGTAATGACCTTGAAGGTCATTTTTGGTAATTTTCACAAAATGACCATTTTACCCCTTTTGGTAGTTGGCCCGAGTCATATTTGATCGGTATCCGATGTCGGTTTCATGAATTTCCTTGAAAAGTGAGATTTTTGGTAAACTTTGAGTTTTAGAGGTTTAAGTGGCTTAAAGGTGGTATTTGAGGTCATCCAAAGTTTTATATTTCGAAATGGAATTCCGATGATTCTATCAGCTCCGGAATGTTGAATTTGGTCTAGGAGAGTTGATGGAATCAGATTCAGGGTTATATCGTGGATTTGAGTCATTGAGTTGGAAATCTTTGAGTTTTTGGCCATAGAATTGACTTTTGGTCAACATTCAGTGATCGGATGCTTGGAATTGAATTCCGACAATCCCATTGGATTCAGGGAATGATTTTAGGCCTAGGGAGAGTTCATGTATAATTTTCGGAAGCACCGAGGGCTCTTTGGTCTTTTGAGGCATAAAGTTAGTTTAGTTGCGACTTTTTAAATTATGGGTCAAAGAGACCTCGAATTTGAATTCCAATGGTTCCATTGAGCCTAGAACTTCGAATTTACTATGGTAGCATATATAGTTTGTGTGTACGGGATTTCGAACGAATTCCGAGGATCCAATCGGGATATTTTTGGAGTTGGGAATCTATTGTGTTTTGAGAAGTTGCAGGCTCCACTAAAGCGAAGGATGTGTCGTAAAAGTGATCTTCGCTTAAGCGAACACCCTGTCGCTAAAGCGAAGGCCAAAATTTGTGCGGGCTTCGCTAAAGCGAAGACCGAGATTTTTGCGAGTTTCACTTAAGAGAATCCAGCGTCGCTTAAGAGACATCAAAGATGGATTTAGCCAGGGTTCAAGCCTTTTTCACCATTTTTGAGTTTATGAAGCTTGGGTAGGCGATTTGGAAGAGAAATGTTCATGGCAAACCTATTAGGTAAGTGATTTTAACCCCTAATCTTCGTAACCCATTGCTTAATTGTGGATTTTAGCTTGGAAATTGGTGATTTGAATTGGTGAAAATGGGTCTTTTTCAAGAACATTGGGAAAAATCTTTAAATGGTGATTATGATCTGATTTGAACTTCTTTTTCGAAACGGTTTTCACCAATAGATTCCTAATACTATGTGGAATGATTTCATTCAAAAATTTCCAAATTTAGACCCCATTTACGGAATTGAATTTTTGAGCCGTTTTGACTCTTTTTCTCGAATTTTGTATTTTTGGTGTCGTTGGACCTAATTGTTGATTGTGAAACCTGATTTAACTAGATTGTGGCGATTTAGAGTATATTCGGAAGGGAAAGGTTCACATTGATTGATTGATCGTGATTTGGCTAAGGCAAGTGGAATCCTAAAACTCCGTCAATATTATAAAATCCCGAATTTTCCTTTGTTGTATGTATTGGGGAGTAACGGGGATGAGGTTATGGATTGAATTATGATACGAACTAATCTAAATTGATCGACGGAGTTAATAAAATATAATATGTGCTATTGTAGTGATTCAAGTATGACATGCCATGATCTTGATATCTATATATATTTGATGAAATACTTTGATAGTCTGATTATGATTGCGGATTGTGTGACTTGATTTACTCCTCATTACTTGTGTGAGCATACAAATTGCATTGGTTCCTGAACACTGTGATAATATGGACATGATTGCGAGGCCGAGGTCATTTCCGATGAGAGTCTACGAGGCCGATGTTATTTCCAGTGAGATTGTGAGGCCAATGTCATTTTCGGTGAGAAATTGTGTAACTAGGTCATTTTCAGCGAGAGATTATGTTGCCAAGGTCATTTTTGATGAGAGATTGTGATGCCGAGGTCATTTTCGATGAGATATTATGATGCTGAGGTCTTTGCCAGTGATTGCACACATGCATGATCATTGAGTGTGCATACAAATTCCCGCATATCTGTGTGGAAGACTTGATACTTGTATTTGACTTGTGATTATTTTGTACGCTATGACTTGTGATATTGAGCTATAATTTGAACATTATTTGAACTGTTTAGCATGAACCATTAGGTTGGGCTGAATTTCTGTGCATGTGGTAGTTATGAAAGTTCGGTTGAATTAAAAAGGAGTTTGTGTATCCTATTAGATTTACTTAGTTTTATTACTCGGCTTGTTGGGTACTGTGTTATTTGGTACTCACCCCTTGATTCTATACTTGTGTAGGTTCTGAGCCCGATCTTTGATTACTCATTTTTCTGATCCACAGGAGATTGAGAGAGGTAGATATTGTCATCCGAAGGATTCTCTGATTCCTATATTTTTATGCTTTACTCTATTTGAGAGTCAAAGACATACTTGAGACTTGTAAATTCATTTCAATTCTGTTTTAGATGCTTGTACATGTGACAACCAATCTCTGGGAGTGATTTAAGTTGAAAGACTTCCTTTTTTGTTTATTACTTGCCAATTTAAACTGTTTTTGCTTTATTTTTTTTGTAAATATTGAGTTTTAGGCTGACTTTCCGATGAAAAAGGACATGTGCCACCACAGTCGAATTCAGATCGTGATAATGACATAGTGAGCGTGTCGTCGATAGCACGTGAAAGACTTATTTAATCCATTTAAAAAAAAAAATTCCTTCTTCTTCCCCATTTTAGCCATCATTTTTGCTAACTTTAATTCCATCAATGATGAATGAAGATTGTTACAACAAAATGATGAAAATTAATGAAAAATATCTTAAAAACTTAGGAATAGACCCATTTCAAGATTTAAATATTAAATATTCATGAAATTCTTTCTTGAAAGAATTATTTATAGGAGAATAAAATATTTTTGGTGAATTGTAGAGCTATTTATGAGGCTAAAAAGAAACAAGAAAGTGATAGTGATTTTTTCATAAATAAAATAAATTAATAAGGGATTATTTAATTATGGTGGGGTGCATATATAATATGGACTAGATATATGATGGAGATGACAAAGGGGTTGGGGTTATTCTGCAAAAAAAAAGATATCTGGAGAAGACATTAATCAAATGGGAACGATATGTGTATGCGCGTAGATGTTTGTGCCAAAAGAATAGGATATTTGGAGAAGACAATTAAAATGGGGTGGGCGTGTGCATATGTTTCTACAAAAAGGGATATGGATATTTTGTGAAGTACATCAGAAAAGCGGGGGGTGGGGGTGGTGTGGGGGAGGGGGGGGCGTGAGTAGATGTTTCTGCAAAAGGGGTAGGGGTATTTGAAGAAGACAATAAAGGGGGGGGGGGGTTGGGCATTTTTTAATGGTTTAATTCTTTTTCTTCTTGCGAAAATACCATGTATCATTGATTCATTGGTCACTTTTTTATTTTTACTTAAAATTATTTAAGAATTATTTTTGACATAAATGATAAATGTCGTCGTTTAATTTGTCACTTTATACGTCATTCGATATTGTAATACACACATCATATATTTTTGCTGATTGTAAAAAAAAAGGTCAAAATGACGCAGCTGAATCCGATATGAGGTGTCTAGAATGAACAAAGACTATTTGAGGTGTCTAAGTGAAAGTTGGTGACAACTTTATAGGGTCACCGATGGATTCAATCTATTTTAAATATGTTGAATGAAGATTTGAATATAAAATCGATTAATGTCGGTCAATTTTTTGAAATTATTTTTCAATTACCTTTTAAAAAAATCAATTATGTTAGTTGATTTTTCTATTTTTCTGAATTTTAATGCTAGATATTCGGAAAGACCACAATCTTCTCCTAAAGAGAAATCCTTTCAGCAGTTAATTCTACGAGAAATTTATATAATAATTGATAAATTATTCATTGGATTAAAATTACTGTTGTTCTAGAAAATTAAACAAGGGATAAATTGATGCTCTTAAAACGCTTCAAATCATTAAAAAATAGAATTATTTCTATTTGATTTCTCATTTGATGTATGAAATTTATTATGGGGTCAGCCAAATTAAAGGGGCAAATGCATTTTCTTCTTACCAAAGATGAACTAAAATTCAAATTTCCTAATTAAAAATGAAAATTACAAACTTTGATGGACCTCTTTTATTAATATCTCCTCAATTTGAATTTATCTATCATATACTAAAAATTTAGTAAATATCAAGTATTTAATCCAAGTATCAACATACTCTACACTAAAAGAGAGTTAGCAGGCAGCACACTGCCAACATGAGTGTATCACTTGCCTACTAATTCTTGTCACGACCCAACCCCGTAGGCCGTGACTAGTGCCCGAGCTTCATCAAACTAAGACTAGACACGAAATGGAGTCTTTGTGAAAATATGATGTCATCTCAAAATGTTACACACATGTATCAAAGTAACCTGTCTCTTGAGGAGTAACAATCAACCAAAATATCATAAAACACGAGCCGACAAGGCTTTCACTACACACAACGTCCCAAAATAAGTCATGCTAACAAGCTGAACAACATCTATACACAACCCACACGTATGTCTACTGACCTCTAAGAGTATCAACAGTATCATATGACGGGACAGGGCCCTGCCGTACCCCTGGATAAACATATATATACCTCAAAAAGGATCTGTACCAAAAGTCTAGACTCCGAGATAATGGAGCATCCAAGATAGATGAATAGAAGTCCTAAGCTGGTAGATCACCAAAGCGAGTATCTACACCTGGGGCATGAAATGAAGCCCCCCTCCCCCCCGAAGAGAGGGGGTTAGTACATAAAGATGCTCGAAAATCTTCGAATACTTGTGAACATACCAAGGAAACCACATACGATTTTTACACCTTATTTCGTACTACCTTTTCATCTAATTTCGTGAGACATAATAGCAGCTATAAGACAACTATATCACTTATTCATATGCAAGTAAACTACATTATTATCACTATAATCCTTACAACAGCCCATAACAAATTTAACTTCAACTTTCACCATTAAATACGTTTATTCTCATCATAAAATCCATAATAATAACAATTAAAATACTAAGCAAAATCAGTCCACCATTATCTACACCAAACATCCCCCAACGTCTTCCATCATGCTTTAATATCAACACCCATAATTTCATACATTCATCACACATATACCAACTTGTGCAAGTTCAAATTACCTCCAAGATATGTAAAAGATTGAATCTTACCTTAAGCTATAATGATACAATTTGCTTGGAAAATTGAGGACTTGATCAACAATGTTTTTGCTGCCCTAATGACTTCATCCTTGCTGCCATCACCTTGAAAAATCACCACACTCGACCCTTTAATTTTCTCCCTCAAACCTTAGCTTGGCCGAACCTCTCTCTCTCTCTCTACATCTCTCACTTCTTTCTCTAAACTAAATTGGTCAAGAAGAAGAAATGAATTGTATTTTTGGCATTATCCCTTAAGTCATAGCCTTTATATGCTTTATATGCATCCCCCTATCTTCTACGTGCCCCTCCTATATGGCATCTATCAATCTTTTATTAGTTAACTAATTTGGGTGGGGACCACACAAGGACTTAAGTTAATTAATTTAATCAATCACTAATTCCTACGTAGTTAACTAATACCAATTAAATGAATTCCTAATCTCCAAAATATATTCTAATTAAAATTGAGAATTAAAGATTTCTACTTCGTGTCCGAAAATGATCCCGTCTTTAACTTGAGTTGATTCTCTTGTGAATAACTCAACGTATGAAAATACGAGATATAACATCCTTCCCCTCTTTAGAACATTCGTCCTCAAATGTTGAATTTGTCCCATAAAGTTCTATTAAAATTTTGGGAAAGTTTCCCTTATTGTCATAACATATAGTTTCTTCTAAAAACCAATATAATCAAGTGAGGAGTTTAAGTTACCTGTAGGTGTTGGTAACATTTAAGGGTACTTGTTCTTCATCTCCTCCTCAGCTTCTCAGGTCATCTCTTATCGATTATTATTTTGCCACAATACCTTGACAGGAAGCCACGTCCTTAGTTTGCAACCTTCTAATCTGCCGATCCAGGATGGCAATAGGTTTCTCCTATAGGATAACTCCTCTATTACCTGGACTTCATCTATGGAAAATATTTTGGAAGGGTCGCCTATACATTTGCAAAACATTGACAAGTGAAAAACTAGATGTACTGCTTCCAAATCAGATGGTAGGTCCAACTCATAGGCAACCTTGCCTACCTTACGAATGATCTGATAAGGGACAATGTATCTCGGGATAAGCTTCCCTTTCTTGCCAAATATCACTACCCCTTTCATGGATGACACTTTTAAGAACACCCAATCATCAACCTGAAACTCTAAAGGTCGACATCGATTATCTGCATATGATTTTTGTCGACTCTGGGCTGCCAATAATCTCTCCTGAATGAGCTTCACTTTATCCATAACTTGCGAATAACCCATATGGAATCATACTTCCGTGGAGTGCAAGGTAAGCCTGTAATAAAATCCATTCTTAGCTGCCTTTTGAGTTAGCCTTGTTAAAGGCGCTAAAATCGAAGCAAACTTCTCTTCAAATATCCTATAGTATCCTGCTAGCCCCAGAAAACTACGTACCTTAGTAGGTATCGTAGGTCTAGGCCAAGTCTTTACGGCCTCAATTTTTTGTGCATCTACTCTAATACCATCAGCTCTAATAATATGCCCCAAGAATGCTACTGAAGTCAACCAGCATTCATATTTAGAGAACTTAGCATACAACTTCTGGTTCCGAATCACCCCAAATACCGTCCTCAAATGATCTTCATGCTCCCCTTCCGATCGTGAGTAGACCAGAATATCATCAATAAATACAATTACAAATAGGTCTAAGAATGGCTTGAACACTCGGTTCATTAGATCCATAAACACTGCTGGAGCATTAGTCAGCCTAAAAGACATCACCCTAAACTCATAATACCCGTATCGGGTCCTAAACGTAGTATTTGGGATATCTTCTTCCTTCACCCGTACCTGATAATAGCCTGACCGCAGGTCTATCTTTGAGAAACACTTAGAACCCTGCAACTGGTCAAATAAATCATCAATCCTGGGGAGGGGATATCTATTCTTTATTATTACCTTGTTCAACTGCCTATAATCAATACACATTCACAGTGACCCTTCTTTTTTCCTCACAAACAATACCAGTGCTCCCCAAGGTGATGTGATGGGCCTAATGAAGCGCTTCTCCAACAAGTCTCGCACTTGCTTTTTCAACTTCTTCAGCTCTGGGGGTGCCATTCTATAAAGAGGAATAGATATGGGCTGAGTATCTAGCAATACATCTATAGTGAACTCTATCTCCCACTCAGGAGGAAGACCTAGAAGTTCATTTGGGAATACATCTGGGAATTCATTAACTACCGGAACTGACTAAAAAGTCTATACCTCTGCTTCCAACTTATGCACATAAACCAAATGATAAATATAAACCTTTCTAACCATCTTTCTTACCTTGAGGTATGAAATAAACTTACCCCTTGGCGATGTTGTATTGACCACCCATTCTATGGTGGGTTCTCTTGGGAACTGAAATCGAACTACTTTTTTTCTACAATCAACATTAGCATAACAAGAAGCTAACCAATCTGTAACATCCCTCAAAAATGCCCACAAAATACCTTAAGAATGCCTTAGAAATAGGCCCTCATGTAACGTATTATCCCTAATCATTTTGGAAAGTTTGAGTTCAGAATATTGATCAGGGGGTCAAAACCTGCGGAAAAATGATCTCGGTGGATTTTTAGGACCCATAGATCAGGAAGAAGGATTTTTGAAGAATCCATAAAATAGTGTGGTCTACGACAGAATCGCATCGTGGACCTGGGAAGTAGTTCCGGCGGAGTTAGTCGTGAGGGAATGCATCGCGGACCTGGGGAGGTCTTCTGGCCGAATTTAGTTTTTTTTTAAAGGCGTTTTAGACTTTTTCCAAATTATTATTTAATGAACCTATACGTTTTAGGTCCTAATTCAACTCTATAAATTAACCTAAACCTCTAATTCAATTCATTCTTCTACAATTCATCTATCAAATATTTCTCTTTATACAAAAAGGCTCTCAAGGGTTTCCATTGAAGACTTCAAGAAAATTCACTCAATTTCTCCATCAAAACTCTCAAGTTCTTCCAAATTAATTTGTGTTCTCACTCAAGGTATGTGAGTATTGATTCATGGATCCTTTCATCCATGAAGCCCAATTAATTTCTCAAAGTTTTTTTATCAAATTAAAGTATGGTATTTTATGAGTCTTGTGATCTCTATTCCAATTGTATGAATTTTGATTTAAAGTATGATCATGAGTCTATTTTGGTATAATTTTTTGGTTATTGAATTAAATTGAAGAATTTTTCTATGAATTCTTCTACTTTGATTTCTAGGATTCATGGTGTGAAATATGAGTATTTTCAATTATACTTCTAAATGATATTATCTATATGAATTATGTATGGACTGATATAAAGTTTATGATTATGCATATTTTCTAGTTAATTCCATAATTTTTAAGTCAATTGATCATGCATTCATGTCATACCCTAATTCCAAGTTCAAGCTATGGTCATGAATTTTCAAAGTATGAATTATGACTATGTATTTCTATTATGATCATGAATTATAAATATGTTTCAAGGTATGAATTGCATGCACGTTATGAAGTAAGGTGACTTACGGCCCTATGTGGTGACCTAAGGCCTAACGATATGAATTATGCAAATATGATTGTAATAATGAAAGGACAATTCTCACATTACAAGTATGCTATGAAAATGAGCTATTCTATGATTTCAAGCCTATGATCATGACTATGATATATGAAATTATGATCTTATGTTATGTATGTATTCCGTGGGATTTGACTTAGCACCGAGTAGACTTAAGGTGGGGGCCCTACCAAAAGCCTTAGTGGTAGCCTCATGTCCCATAAACTACGTGCCACCGTAGGTTGCCTTTATGGCCTAGCTAGTAGATCCACAAATAGCACATGGTCATGATTAGGAGTCTACCTTGGCAAAATAGCCTCCTCCTTCTCGATGTGGGTATCATCGGATTTCATGTTATAGCTCGCATGGTCTTATTTTCGGTTATGGTTCCTATCCCACATATGTATGATTTCTTAAGTATGTTATGATTTTGAACTTATGCTTTTAAATGCTTTGGTCAATATGATTTTCTCATGACTTTACGTATTCCATCTTATCATGTGATTTACTTGACCATTGCATTCCATGATTTACATTACATGTCACGCCCCCATACTTAGTACATTCTAACATACTAATGCATACTTTTTGCCTATATTATCTCATAATGTAGGGGTTGAGGTTGAAGATCCTTATCATGTACGTAACTAGTAGGCTATTGGATATTATAGCTCTGTACCTCCCATATGCAGCACAGCAGCAGCAGTATGCAACATATGCAGCACACAATGAGCATCTACAAGTCACTAGCCAGATTTGTTTGCTTGTGTGTTTTTCTGGTGTTGTTTGCCTGTGCAGGTACCAAAAGAGGGATCTACTACTGAACCTAACCTGCAACAACAAACAAGCTATCACTGCAGCTAGAGAGGCAGCAAGGAACTGGGTACAGGACTGCAACAACCATGGCCTCTCCAGCACAACCCAACATCCCTCAATACCTGCAGCAACCATATACTTGGACCACCATGCAGGTGTTCGAATGCAGCTACACTTGTTCTGATATTCAGGCTCTCAATTTTCTCCACAACAACTCCAAGGCTGTTGGATATTATAGCTCCATATACTTCCTCTCCTTTCAGCCTCCTTAGCTGGTAATCATGATACTGATACAAAGGCACACTTCACCTGGATTTACCTGGTACGACAAGACTAAAAAGAGCAAAGATGAAAAGAGTTTTCCCATCCCATGCGAGATAGAAGTTTCGTATACTTGTTCTTCTTCAATGTAGCTATGTTTGGTACGTAGCATAGTTGAATAGGACTAGTGTAGGTTACTTTCCTTTTTCTCATGGAAGGGGAGAGTCTCCCT
The DNA here is from genome assembly GCF_947179165.1 of Solanum dulcamara. Taxonomy (NCBI): domain Eukaryota; kingdom Viridiplantae; phylum Streptophyta; class Magnoliopsida; order Solanales; family Solanaceae; genus Solanum; species Solanum dulcamara. Next base: position 15,290,057 of record NC_077242.1, read on the forward strand.
CATTTATGCTTTCATAGTTGAATTGTACCGGGAGGAGTCCTCTCACAGGTTTACTGCTTTCTAGTTATAGTTAGTCTCTTTTTGTATTGGGGATGAGTTAGCCGACCTTAATAGGTTAGCCGACTTATGAACCACCATAGGATCGGAGGTAAGGTTTATGTCCCCCTCCTTGTATTTTTATTTTAATTATTTATGTTAAGGCTTGGGGGTGTTGCTTAACCCCTTACTGTGCACGAGAGGTGGGAGCCTCGTGTAGGGTCTGTTCCCATAAAAAAAAAAAAAAAAACTAGTAGGCATTCCTATTCGAAGGTGTTGTAGTGAGTCCTTATTGATCGGGGAGTAGTTTCAAGTTGGTTACTGTATTCTTTTTAAAAGACTTTTGTTTATGTCATAAATTTGTGGGTGAGCTAGGGATATGTCTTAGACCCTGCCCATACTCATGTTTAGAGGCATCTAGTTGGACTTATTTTTGAGTCTATGTTGTCATAAAACATTTTCAAATTTCTATTCATGGTTTAGACTCTCTTATGATGTTTCCGCTTTTATATTTTACCTTATGTAAGCTTATGATATGTACTAGAGGCTTGGTTGGAGCCGTTAAGGTTTCGATTGCCGTGTTATGACTAGGCCCTAGTTCGAGTCATGACAAACTTGGTATCAAAGCACAATGTTTTCCAAGTGTCCTAGGGTGTTCAACATGCCACGTCAAGTAGAGTCTTATTCATGGGTGTGAAGTGCGCCACACTTATGAGTAGGAGGCTATGAGACGTTCATCAATTCTCACTTCTTTCATGATCCATGTTGTGCTATAGAGTTTACGTTAAGACTTCCTCTCTCTTATAGTCTTTTTTTGTGATTTTCAGTAAAATGGCTCCAAGAAGATCTCTATTTCCAAGGGGAGAAAATGTTAATGAAGCCCAAGCTCCCCCGACTCCTTAAGACAATGGTCCTCTACCAGATCAAGTGACTAATATGGAGTTCCAAACTGCTATCACTATGCTAGCAAGAGTAGTGACCAACCAAGGTGTCGTGGCTCCTCCTAATGTTCCTACTCCAGCCTCAAGAGTTAGGGACTTTGCACGAATGAATCCTCTGGAATTTTATGGCTCAAGGGTCGATGAGGATCCTCAAGAGTTCATTGATAAGGTCTACAAAATAGTGAGTATTATAGGGGTGACTTCAGAAGAAGAAGCGAAGTTGGTGGCTTACCAACTCAAAGGTGTTTCTCAACTATAGTACACTCAATGGAAGTTGGAGAGAGTGGATGAAGGTCCTATCGAATGGGAAGCTTTCAAACTTGCTTTCCTTGATCACTTTTTCCTTCTTGAGTTAAGAGAGTCTAAAGTGTTGGAGTTTATAAATCTTCGACAAGAAAACATGGGGATGAGGGACTATGCCCTCAAGTTTACTAAGCTATCCAAGTATGCTTCTTCAGTGGTTGTCGATCACGTGCTTGAATGAGTAAATTCATATTGGGGGCGTCTGACTTGGTTGCTAAGGAATGTCGCACCGCTATGCTTATTAAGGAGATGGACATATCTCAACGCATGACTTTTGCCGAACAAATTAAAGGGGAAAAGCTCAAAAAAATAAAGATGAGGGATTCTAAGAGGGCCCGGTATGAAGGTGGGTTCTCTAATGCTAGTACCATTAGCAGCAGTGGATGCTCTCATCAAGGCCAAAGGTCGTGGAAGAAGTTTGCTAAGGATAGGGTGCCATACCATAAAGCTCAAGGTGAAGGAGGTGCAAATGCTAGTAACCCTTCTCTTCCAAAATGTATAAAGTGTGGAAGGAATCACGGAGGAAAGTGCTTGATCGGAATAAGTGCTTGCTATAGATGTGGAAAGATGGGCCATAAGTGATCCGAGTGCCCTCTTATAGCCAACAAGGGTGGAGATAGTCGTCCTATAGGAGGCCAAGTACAACAAGGCGCCCAAGCTCAACCTAAGGGTGGCCAATGCAATAATTGATTCTATGCTCTTCATGCTAGGCAAGAGGTTGATGAGGCTCTTGATGTGGTCACGGGTATATTATGGGTCTTTAACTTTGATGTATATACATTGCTTGATCCGGGTGCCAACTTGTCTTTTGTTACTCCTTACATTTCTATGAGGTTTGATGTGTGCCCCAAAGTGTTAATAGAACCTTTCTTGGTTTATACTCCCGTTAGTGGTTCGGTATTAGCCAAGAGAGCTTATAGAAATTATCCCGTATGGGTCTTGCACAAAGTCATTCCATGTGACCTTGTTGAACTTGATATGAATGACTTTGAAATCATTCTTGGTATGGATTGGTTACATACCACTTATGCATATATATGTTGTAGAACTCGTGTGGTTAAGTTTCACTTCCCTAATTAGCCTATTCTTGAATGGAAAGGTAATAATTCAGTGGTTAAGGGTCGATTTATCTCATGTATTAAGGCTCGAAGAATGATTTCCAAAGGGTGCATTTATCATATTGTGTGAGTTAGGGACATTGACTCCAAAACTCCTACTCTTGAGTAGGTTTCTATAGTTAATAAGTTCTTCAATGTGTTTCCTGATGATTTGCCCGGTGTTCCTCCCGAAAAGGAGATTGAATTTGGCATAGATCTCCTTTTCGATACCCAACCTATCTCTATTCCCCTTTACCGTATGGCTCCGACAAAACTTAAGGAGTTGAAATAACAATTGAAGGATTTGTTGGATAAGGGTTTTATAAGACCAAGTATTTCACCATGGGGTGCTCCCATATTATTTGTTAGGAAGAAAGATGGGTCGCTCCGAATGTGTGTAGACTACCGGTAATTAAATAAGGTCACCATAAAGAACAAATATCCAATCCCAAGGATAGATGACTTGTTTGATCAATTACAAGGAGCAAGCTATTTTTCTAAGATTGACCTCCGTTTTGGTTATCATCAATTGAGGGTATGAGAGGGTGATATTCCCAAGACGGCCTTTCGGACAAGGTATGGTCATTTTAATTTTGTAGTAATGTTATTTGGGTTGACAAATGCTCCCTCTATATTCATGGATTTGATGAATTGCATTTTCAAGTCATATTTGGATATGTTTGTAGTGGTGTTTATTGATGATATCTTGATTTACTCTCGGAATGAGGAAGATCATATGGGTCACTTGAGGATTGTGTTGCAAACATTCAGGGAAAAGAAACCATTCGCTAAATTTAGTAAGTGCAAATTTTGGCTAAAAGAGGTTGCATTTGTTGGCTATGTGGTGTCCAGTAATGGGATTAAAGTAGATCCAAAGAAAACGGAGGCGGTTAAAAATTGGCCTAGACCATTATCTCCTTTGGACATTAGAAGCTTTTTGGACTTACCCGGATACTACACAAGGTTTGTTGAAGGTTTCTCATCTATTGCTTCGCCTTTACCTAAGTTGACACAAAAGAAGGCAAAATTTCAATGGTCGGCTCCTATTTTGACATTTCTTGAAGGTTTAGATGGGTTTGTTATTTATTGTGATGCTTCACGTGTTGGTTTGGGTTGTATCTTGATGCAACATGGTAAGGTTATAGCCTAAGCCTCTAGGCAACTTAAAGTATATGAAAGATACTACCCAACCCATGATCTTGAACTTGCAGCGGTTGTGTTTGCATTGAAAATTTGGCGCCACTATCTTTATGGGGTGCATGTTGATGTTTACCAACAACAAAAGCTTGCAATATAGTTTTAGTTAAAAGGACTTAAACCGTAGGCAAAAGAGGTGGCTTGAACTCCTAAAAGACTATGACATGAGCGTATTCTACCATCCGGGTAAGAAAAATGTTGTAGCCGATGCTCTTAGTCGGTTATCTATGGGTATTGTCGCACATGTTGAGGAAGGTAAAAGGGAATTGGTCAAAGAGGTCCATAGATTGGCACGTTTAGGTGTGCTTTTGGTTGATTCCAATGATGCAAGCATTCTTATACATAATGTTTCAGAATCATCTCCTACGGCAGAAGTCAAGGCCAAGCAAGGCAATGATCCAACTTTGGTCGAATTGAAGAAGTCGGTTGCCAAAAAATCTGTTGAGACTTTCTCCCTAGGAGAAGATGGGGTACTACGTTACCAAGGTCAGTTGTGTATTCCAAATGTTGATAGAATAAGAGAGTTGATATTGAATGAGGCCCATAGTTCTCGGCATTCAATTTCTCTGGGATCCACCAAGATGTATCGTGACTTGAGGGAAGTTGAGCCCTAGATATATAGGACCTTATAGGATATTGAAGCGCATTGGCAAGATAGCATATGAGTTAGACTTTCCACTTGAGTTGGCTTTGGTTCATCCGGTATTTCATGTGTTGATGTTGAGGAAGTTTGTGGGTGATCCAAATTCAATTGTACCAAGGGAAAATATGAGTATTGAAGAGAATTTGACTTATGAGGAGGTCCCGATTGAGATTTTAGACTGGCAAGTGAAGAGGTTGAGAAATAAAGACGTTGTATCTGTTAAGGTGTTATGGAGGAATCAACAAGTAGAGAGTGCTACGTGGGAAGAGGAATCAGACATGATGAAGCGATATCCTTATCTATTTCCTTTCACTCAAGCCTAAAGGTACTAAGTTGCTCATGATCAAATCGATTAAACTTCTATGCTTTAGTTCCATATGTCATTTATATGCATGCATGATTCATGAAAATGATTTCTATCAAGGACTGTGTTTTATTTTAAGTATGAAGTTTACACGTTATATGTATTTTTCAAAGTGTCCTCATATCCATGTTGGGTTTCTAAATCCTTTTTTCTATGTCTTTTTTGTATTAGTTAAATCTCATTCGAGGACGAATGTTCCCAAGGGGGAGATATTGTAACATCGCTCAAAAATGCCCATAAAATACCTTAAGAATGCCTTAGAAATAGGCCGCTCATGTAACACATTATCCTTAATCTTTTTAGAAAATCCGAGTTCAGAATATTGATTAGGGGGTCAAAACATGCGGAAAAATGATCTCGGTGGATTTTTAAGACCCATAGTTCAAGAAGAAGGATTTTCGAAGAATCCATAAAACAGCATGGTCCGCGATAGAATCGCATCATGGACTTGGGAAGCAGTTCCGGCCGAGTTAGTCACGAAGGAACCCGTCGCGGACCTAGGGAGGTCTTCTGGCCGAATTTAGTTTTTTTTAAAGGCGTTTTAGACTTTTTCCAAATTATTATTTAATAAACCTATACATTTTAGGGCCTAATTCAACTCTAAAAATTAACCAAAACCTCTAATTCAATTCATTCTTCTACAATTCATCTATCAAATAATTCTCTCTCTACAAAAAGGCTCTTAAGGGTTTTCATTGAAGACTTCAAGAAAATTCACTTAATTTCTCCATCAAAACTCTCAAGTTCTACCAAATTAATTTGTGTTCTCACTCAAGGTATGTGGGTATTGATTAATGGATCCTTTCATCCATGAAACCCAATCAATTTCTTAAGGTTTTCTATCAAATTAAAGTATGATATTTTATGGGTCTTGTGATCTCTATTCCAATTGTATGAATTTTGATTTAAAGTATGATCATGAGTCTATTTTGGTATAAATTTTTGGTTATTGAATTAAAGTGAAGAGTTTTTCCATGAATTCTCCTACTTTGATTTCTAGGGTTCATGGTGTGAAATATGAGTATTTTCAATTATACTTCTAAATGATATTATCTATATGAATTATGTATGGGATGATATAAAGTTTATGATCATGCATGTTTTCAAGTTAATTCCATGATGTTTAAGTCAATTGATCATGCATTTATGTCATACCCTAATTCCAAGTTCAAGCTATGGTCATGAATTTTCAAAGTATGAATTATGACTATGTATTTCTATTATGATCATGAATTATAAATATGTTTCAAGGTATGAATTGCATGCAAGTTATGAAGTAAGGTGACTTAGGGACCTATGTGGTGACCTAAGGCCTAAAGATATGAATTATGCAAATATGATTGTAATGATGAAAGGATAATTCTCACATTACAAGTATGTTATGAAAATGAGCTATTCTATGATTTCAAGCCTATGATCATGACTATGATATATGAAATTATAATCTTATGTTATGTATGTATTCCGTGGGATTTGACTTAGCACCGAGTGGACTTGAGGTGGGGGCCCTACCAAAAGCCTTAGTAGCAGCCTCATGTCCCATAAACTACGTGCCACCGTAGGTTGTCTTTATATCCTAGCTAGTGGATCCACAAATAGCACATGTTCATGATTAGGAGTCTACCTTGGCAAAGTAGCCTCCTCCTTCTCGATGTGGGTATCATCGGATTCTATGTTATAGCTCGCATGGTCTTATTGTCGGTTATGGTTCCTATCCCACATATGTATGATTTCTTAAGTATGTTATGATTTTGAACTTATGCTTTTAAATGCTTTGGTCAATATGATTTTCTCATGACTTTACGTATTCCATCTTATCATGTGATTTACTTGACCTTTGCATTCCATGATTTACATTGTATGTCATGCCCCCATACTTAGTACATTCCAATGTACTTATGCATACTTTTTGCCTATATTGTCTCATAATGTAGGGGTTGAGGTTGAAGATCCTTATCGTGCATGTAACTAGTAGGCATTCCTATTCGAAGGTGTTGTAGTGAGTCCTCATTGACCGGGGACTAGTTTCAAGTTGGTTACTGTATTATTTTTAAAAGACTTTTGTTTACATCGTAAATTTGAGGGTGATCTAGGGACATGTCTTAGCCCCCGCCAATACTCATGTTTAGAGGTATCTAGTTGGACTTATGTTTGAGTCTATGTTGTCATAAAATATTTTCATATTTCTATTCATGGTTTATACTCTTTTATGATGTTTCTGCTTTTAAATTTTACCTTATGTAAGCTTATGATATGTACTAGAGGCTTGGTTGGAGCCCTTCGGGGTTTCGATCGCCGTGTTACGACTAGGCCCTAGGTCAGTTCGTGACGCAATCCATGCCATAATAACATCAAATTCCATCATATCTAACTTTATGAATTCTGTCTTAGTGTGACTACTATATATAATTATCGAATAATCTCTATATACTTGCTTAGCTATAATAGAATATCCTACCGGTGTAGCTGCCTCAAATGGTTCTATCAATTCAGGTTTTATTCTGATTCTATTAGCAACAAAAGGAGATATATATAATAAGGTAGAGCCTGGATCTATCAATGTATATACGTCCCGAGAGAAAATCGATAATATACCTGTAACCACGTTTGGTGACGCCTCCTGGTCTTGTCTACTAGCCAAGGCATATATGCGGTTCGAAGGACCGCTAGAACTGGAAGCTCCACTACGGCCTGCTGATCTCTGAATACCCTGCCCCATAGGGTGCATAGACACAAAAGAAGATGAACCAGCAATTAACCCAGTAGGCTGAGCTGCACCACTTAGATTACCCTTGAATGGACACTCCCTCATGATATGGCCTTGACGGCCATAAGTAAAGAAAGCACCTATATCAAAAAGGCATTCCCTAAAATATGGCCTACCACAATGAGAACACCGAGGCAAAGGTGGCCTCGACTGGCACAAAACCCTATTCATCGGTGAACTTGAAACCCTAGAGCTCTAACCAACTCCTGAATACTCTGTGGTATCAAATATCCTACTTTTCAATGTGGGGGTACACTCTGGGCTTGCTAAGAAGGATATCTACTATACTGCTGAGGCTGCTTACCTTGAAATTCACCGGAATAACCAGCCGATCTAGCTCTCTTACATTGGCCTCTATCATGATCTCTATCGAACTGACGCCCTCTATTCCGATCCTCTACCCCCTGCACATATTCCTGTACCCGAGCAATATCCATACCTGACTGAGAAGCCATAGCCATATAGTTATCAATTAAATAACGATCCCGCCTCATAATAGAATGATGCACTCTATCAACCATATAAGCTACAATAGTAGGCGCATATTTCGCCAACGAATCAAACTCAAGACTATAATCTCGAATACTCTACCATCCTTCCTCAAGTATAAGAATCTATCGACTCTAGCTCATCTCATCTTTAGAGATAGAAAGTGGCCGAGGAAGGCCTCTACAAACTTATCCCATACCGCTAGAGGAGCACCCTTGCCCCTAGAGAACTCCCAGGATTCATACCAATTAACAGCTACATCACGCAGCCGATATGAATCCAACTCAACAGACTCAGTCTCAAAAGCCCTAATTATCCTCAACGTATGCTGCATCTGTTAGATAAACTCCTGTGGGTCATCCGCGAGCCTCGACCCATAGAACTCTAGGGGTTACAAGTCAAGAAGTCACAAACCCTTAAACTATCATGTCTATTAGATCAATCAACTCCTAGCCCACGCATGTGAGCCTGTCCTGCCATTAACCTGACCAGTAACTAAACTGCGTCTCTCATGGCCCTATTCTCCACCCCTGGCTGGGGAGCTGGAGGCTGAGGCACTGGAGCCTCTGAGTTGGCGATGGAATCGCCCCCTGATCTGAAGCTACCGCTACTCTAAGCTCCTCTGGAGGTGATGTAGCAGAGCTCGTTGTCTGAAGTATAATCTCGGGCATGTACTGGGAACGAGCCTTAATGACTCTCTGAGTATGACTAGTCTCTCTTGCTACTGATTTGCCCTTCTGGACAGTTGTCGCTTTCTTTGGAGGCATAGCTATAGACATAATAATCTGTTAGTGAGGGATTTTCCTAATAACATAGCTCTATCACACAATCTAGAGTAAGAGAGAAAGACAACATCCTAAATATCCTATAGCTTCCTGTTTATAGATGTGGTACAATACACACTGATAAACAAGACTCTACTAGACACAGCCTGTAGACACTCCAAAAATGAACTGTTCAGATACAATAACAATATGCACAATAGGGTATAATTAGCAACCATGTACAATTAAATCATCATCTAAGAATCAATAGAATAAGTAGACTAACTAACACTCGAATGCCTAAAGTATGGAATTTATTGGCCAAGATAGTGTAGTCCATGACAGGTCTGCATCGCAGACCTGGCTATGAAGAATAAACCAAAAGAAATTAAGAATTCAAGCGTGAGGTAGTATGGTCCGCGATAAGTCCGCGTCGCGGACCTTTGACATGTAGTGACCAAAATTAAAGGTTTAATTTAATCTACGAAGCAGTGTGGTCCGCGACAAGTCTGAATCGCGGACCTGGATGTGGGTAAGGAAACTAGATAATGCGAACAACTATTGTAAGTTAAGGACACTAATCATGATAAAGACTGTCAGAATATGGACTTTTATACACCAACAACTATCCAATATATAGAGGACTCGAGGGGCATTATGTAACACCCCAGAATTTGTTTCGCAAAGACTCGAATATTTCTTCACATATGTATAGATCGAACTGAAGGACTTATAATTTTATATATGAGTTAGTATTAATTCCTAAGTATTTTAAGTGTGTTAGATGTTTTTAGGGGTCATAAGGGATCTCTAACACCAAGTCGAGTCCAAAGAATTAGTCCCGACTAAGTTTCCGAATGAGTTCGTATAAGGGTAAATTTCCAACGAGCATATCTCCTAGAATATAATGAACTGGGTGGCCCATGACCTATCAAATTAAAGGTATTTGCGTCTTCTTTCCAACTCCACTAAGATTGCATTTTTTGGAGTTTGGAGTCAAAAGTTATGACTATTTTATGGTAGACTATCACTGCAGAAATTTCAGGCAACTAGCCTCAGTAGTTTGGGTACTGGCGCGACGCGCCAGCAGGGTTTTTAACCCGTTTTCCAGATTTTCTTTGATGAAGGGCATTCCATACTTTTCCCCACCCATCCCAAATATAACCCTAGCCATTTTGGGACAAAAATATCAGTTTTTCATCACACCAAGGAGGGTTTTCTCCTCATTTTAGGCATGGAAGACTTGGAGAGAAGAAATTAGAGAAGAAGAAGAGGAGTTAGATTTCAAGCCATTCCTTCAAGTCTTGATTTCCTTCAATTTCCAGGTATGTAAGGCTAACCTAAAATATGGATTGAGTTCTTCCATATGCCTATAGATGTGTTAGATAGAGGTTGTGAAAGATTTGAACCTCCTATGAAGGTTTTCTTGAAATTTCCTAAACTATAGAATATTACTAAAATATATTAATGATGTTCTTGAGTTGACTTTGTTGAGAGTAGGGATTCATGTATTCATTCACATGAACCCAAGATGAGATTTATTTTTGGTCATAAATTATCTTGAGGATGAGATTGATGATTTTTATGTATAATAAAAATAATATTATTTTCATAGTGAAATAAAGTATTCTTTTACATGAGTTTGATGAAATTGATTTTGAGTTATATGAGAATTGGGGTAGTTATGAATGTGAATGATGATATTGATAATGATGTGAATGATGATGTTTGATAATGATGTGAATGATGATGTTTTGATGATGGTGTGAGTGATGATGTGAATGGTGGTTATTTAACATATGTAGAATGATTGATGAAGAGATTATGTTGATGAGGAGGTTGTGTGATGAAGTAGATTGGAGTCTAATATGTTTATGTGATTTGCATAATTTGATTTGATTGGAGTCTTATGAACATTTTGAAAATAAATGATCTTTTGAGAAGGAGTTTTAAATAAATGATTTGTAAACATTTTTGCATAAACTATTTCTACACTATTTTGAGTTTAAAGGGTATTATTTTCATCTTTGATTTAGAAAGATTTTAAGCATAACTTGAGTTTGAAAAAGTCTCTTAAATTCTCCATTTTGAACATGAGTATTTTGAGTATAAATGAGTTGGCCATTTTCACTTTAAAAATATTGATTTTTGAGATTGAGTTGAGATTGTATCAATTTTAAAGAGAAGAGTTTAATGATTTGAGATGAGTCAATTTAAAAGAAGGTCCAATGAGGCCAGAGTTGATTGAGTTTTGAAAGAGTCCAATGAGACTAAACGAGTTGATTTGAAAGAGTCCGATGAGACTAAATGAGTATTTTGAGTATTTTACTCACCAGATAGAGATGAGCATATTGAGTCTTGGGAGGAGTATCGAGCACCGAATTGGGTAAGAGTATAGTCCATACTCGAACTAATAAACTACGTCGCCAAACATAGGAGAGGATTGAACCATTAAAGTCGGATGCTTCCTAAATTACTGTCCTGATATGATAGGACTTGGTTGGATTGGATCCATGATTGGTTGATTCGTTCATACCCTAGTAAAGTATGAATGGATGTGGCAACAACGTCGGCTTGTTGTACTATCACTCGCTCATATGGTGATAGTTATCGGTCAGAGAAACTCCTAATTGAATGGATTATGCTTGATATGATTGGTTTGATTGTGATTGTAGATGATTGAGTTGAATTATAAAATATTGCATAGTTTAATTTGCATATTTATTGAGCTGAGTCCTTTGAGTTGATTGTTGAGTTGATTGTATATAATCGGATTGGGTTAGATGAATTGTGATTGGATTGTACATGATTTGGTTGGATATGTGATTAGATTATATTAGATGATATGTGATTGACTTAGAGTTAATGGTATGTGATTGGATTGAATCGGATTGTATATGATTGAAATAGATCGGATTGTATATGATTGGATTGAGCCAATTGTATATGATTGGATTGGATCGGATGATAGATGATTGGATTGGATTGAATAATTTAATTGAATTGTATCGTACATGATTAGACTGGATTGAATGGTTTATGATTGGTCTCTGCCTAACTGTGTTCTTACTTTAGACTTATGACACTTTGATTGAGTCTCCCTTATCTTTTTGATTTGAGATATTTGAACCAACGTTATTCTTCCTTGAGGTATGTTTCATTCTTCCATATTACATACTTGTACATTCCATATACTGATGTCTATTTGGACCTGCGTCATCTCATGATGCAGAGACAGGTTTAAGAGATCGTCAATAGGAGCACCATTGAGGATCTATTCACACTCAGCGTATTGGTGAGTCCTCCCCTACATTCGGAGGACACCGCTTATGTTATTCTTTCGTCGAGTTAGCCCTTTTCATTTTGATTTGAGGTAGCCATGAACATGTCATTGGCACCAATTTGATAATGGTGATAGAGGTTTCATAGACTAGATAGTGATGGGTCGAGTGAGTACTTTCTTTCCTTGAAATATTCTTGTCAAACTATTTTTAACAACATAGATTGGAGTCAGATTTGTTGGTCCATGGCCTTTATTATATGAATTAGAGTATTGATTTGAGCTGCCCACTAAATTATTCTTTATTTTAAACTTTCTGCTGATTGTTTGATATTGAATGGAAGTGTGATTGGACCAAGTGGTTCGCTTGGGGACCAACAATGGTCTTCGAGTGCCGGCCACTTCTAGGGTACCCTCCCGGGGCGTGACAAAATGGTATCAGAGCACAAAGTTCAAGAGTCCTAGAGAGTCTATGAAGCCGTGTCTAGTAGCCTAACATCTGGAAATAAATAAGGATCGTGAATAATACTCAAAATTTATGAATAGAATTACCCCAAGCACATATCATTCATTAATTAAATCAAAGACATGCCAAAAGAAAGAAGGGACAGCTTTACATACCTTTAGCATTTATTCACACACAACACATATATGCTGGCTAATAGCGTCTCAAACTATATTAAGACATTAAGAACTACGGTTAAGCTATGGAAAGACATAAAACGTACTTTATCATTAGTAGGTTATTTCTAGAAAATTGGACAGCACCTCCCCTACATCGCTCACTTTTCTCATGCCCAAACCAGTCATACAACACAACATATAATCTTAACTATCCTTAATCTTCCAAGCTCAACAAAAACAACAACAACATCTCAAAACAACCCCTAACTAACAACATAAAGATGCTCGAAAACCTTGCGAATACTTGTGAACACACCAAGGAAACCACATACGATTTTTACACCTTATTTCTTACTACCTTTTCATCTAATTTCGTGAGACATAACAACAACCATAAGACAACTATATCACCTATTCATATGCAAGTAAACTATATTATTATCACTATAATCCTTACAACGGCCCATAAACCAATTTAACTTAAACTTTAACCATTAAATACCTTCATTCTCATCATAAAATCCATAACAATAACAATCAAAATACTAAGCAAAATCATTCCACCATCATCTATACCAAACAACCCCCAACGTCTTCCACCATGCTTCAACATAACACCCATAATTTCATACATTCATCACACATTTACCAACTTGTGCAAGTTCAAATTACCTCCAAGATGTGTAAAAGATTGAATCTTACCTTAAGCTATAATGATACAATTTGCTTGGAAACTTGAGAACTTTATCAACAATGTTTTTGCTGCCCTAATGACTCCATCCTTGATGTCATCACCTTGAAAAATCACCACACTTGACCCCTTAATTTTCTCTATATTTTTAGCATTATCCCTTAAGTCATAACCTTTATATGCTTTGTATGCAGCCCCCTATCTTCCACGTGCCCCTCCTATATGGAATCTATCAATCTTTTATTAGTTAACTAATTTGGGTGGGGACCACACAAGTACTTAGGTTAATTAATTTAATCAATCACTAATTCCTACTTAGTCATCTAATACCAATTAAATGAATTCATAATCTCCAAAATATATTCTAATTAGAATTGGGAATTAAATATTTCTACTTTGTGTCCGAAAATGATCCATCTTTAACTTGAGTCGATTATCTTGTGAATAACTCAATGTATGAAAATAAAGATATAACGATTCTCTTCATTTTTGGTATTTCATTTGTGTCACGATCCAAACTGGGGTCGTGAGTGGCACCCACATTAACCTCTCGGTGGGAGAACCAAAACTATACCCCAATAGACATCCAAACATAGAATAAGCATTTAAAATGTGAGAACATAGCTTTTATATAAGTTTTAGGCTGAGTTTCCATAAACTCAGCAATTAACAAATAATAAAAAAAATAGTCAAACATACGAAAGTCAACCCACATAGAACCTGAAAGTCATTGTACCAAAATTCTACCAAGTAAAAACTCTAAAAGTAAGGGGATGCAACCCTGAAAACCATAAAGTAAACTAAAGTTTAGAACAATCTCAGTCCGAAAGAAAGGGACTAAGGTTGGGAAGAATCAACGGTAGCCTGAAAGAACTGACTCACCCTTGAAATCTGTAGTCACTGATCTCCTAACTGAAGTCTGTCAGTAGCCGTTTAAAGGTGCCCTGTACTAAATAAATAAAGAGGAAGTGCAGTATCAATACACATAACAATGGTGTACTGGTAGGATCACGCGGCCATCCCAATAAGTGAAACATACACACGTAACTATAACATAATAAAAACAGACATATATCAGAACATATTAACAATTATCATTTCATAAGTAATGTACAGTTTTACATAATCAATCTCAAATAAAATACTTAATAATTATCTTCTCATGGAGCCTATACCCAAATTTTAATTTGTATCGGTGTGGTACTTGATCCAAATATGTATCAGCGTGACACTCGGTTTAATATTACCGGTGTGGTACCCTATCCAACAACGACAATCAAAATCACAGTCAACAATGAAATAGCTAACAAATTTACACAATCAAGTATCAGATTTATTGCATGCAATTGATCACAATAATTATTTTATTAAGTTCATTACCTTCTTCCCTAGTCACATACCTACACACAATACTATCAATTGCAGTTAACAGGCACATATAATGTAGTTAGGAAGTAAACTATCACCTACCTCGAAACTAAGCCTTGGGAATTGTAAAGAGCTAAAGCTTTTCCTTTTCGAAGTCTCCTGACTTGTTATTGGTCTAAAAACAACAAGAAATATAAGAAATCAATGAACAATGACCTACAATACCAGAATTATATCAAAATCTCAACCCTTGGCCACTTTCATGATCATTTCCTCCTAATTAGGGCTTTTTCCAGTATTAAATCCATGCCAGGACCCTCTCCTAATATATTCACCATGGATTCTTGCTTCTAAGAATAAAAATACAAGTTAGGAGAGTGATTAACATACCTTTAGCATGAAAATTGGTGGAAAACTGAGGAAATATTGCCCTAGGTCACTTCTGGTCTCTCAAGAATGAAGTAGGAGAAATAAAAATGGACTTGGGACTTTTCCGTATTTAAATTCGCGACTGTCCCACCATGGCGCCACTACCCACCATGATGGGAATAATTCCATCGTGGTGAGTTGCACGGAGATGGAAACTCTGGATTTGAGTCCCGAACCCCCATTTTCAACACATCCTCAAACCTTGATTTATAAAATCAACCTTTCACACCAAAATTAATTACGAGAATTCTACTCTCCCAAATTTGATTCCATAAAATCATAAAGCCGTAAAGGCTCCTTAATGTCTTAACTATCAACTCAAATGATCAAATTCATAATTAAATTATCCATTTATTACCGAATTACCCATACCTCACCTGATTCAGATTTCATCTAAGTATGGCCTAGGCTCGAAATTTCCAAGCTACTACTCAGAATTTTGGCCCAAACTCTTTCCCCTATTGGTTTATCTATACCAATGGAAATATATCATTACAATAGATACAAATTTATACATCAATCGTCCCCAAGTGATCAAAATAGGAAAGTTGGCTTAAACAAGAATATAGTAGTACCTGAATCATTGAACAACTGAGGATACTTGTCTCATATGTCCTTTTTGGTTTCCCAAGTAGCTTTCTTAACCGAATGATTCTTCCATTGAAACTTTACTGACTTATTCTCTTTGGTACTCAGCTTCCATACATTATGATTTGGAATTGCAATCAGTTCTTTTTAATATTGAAGATCTTTGTCTAATAAGAATGAGTCTCCATCCCTATGATACCTCTTCAACACGGACACATGGAACACTGGATGGACTCCAGATAATCTAGGTGGTATAGCTAACCTATAAGCCACTAACTATAAACAATCAAGAATCTCGAATGGGTTAATACAACAAGGACTAAGCTTGCCCTTTTAGCCGAATCTCATCACGGTGACACCTTCAAGAGAACCTATTCAGTTGCCTAAAATGTCATATCCCCTACCTTGTGATATGCATACTCTTTCTGTCGACTCTGGGTTGCCAGGATCTTAGCTTAGATGCTCCTTACCTTATTCTAAGCATCCCTTACCAGATCAACTCCTAAAAGTTTCATATCTCCAGCCTCAAACCACCCTATGGGAAATTTACATCCCCTTCCATAAAGTGCTTCAAATGGTGTCATATCAATGTTGCAGTGATAAATATTGCTATAGGAGAACTCACCCAAAGATAGGAATTTATCCTAGTATCCTCTAAAGTCAATTACACATGTCCTCAAAATGTCTTCCAACACTTGAATTATTCTCTCTGATTGCCTATTAGTCTTTGGATGGAAAATTATGTTGAAAGTGAGTTGATTGCCCAACTCCTCATGAAATTTCCCTAAAAACATTGATGTATACTACGTAGCATGGTTTGAGATGATAGAAAGGGGCACCCCATGCAACCTTACTATCTCTTTCACATAGGAACTGCTGAACATTTTAATCCACTCTAATCAGAATGAAGTAGGCTGACTTCATCAGTCTTTCAACCACAACCCAAATGAAGTCAAATTTTCCAAGGTCTTAGGGAGACCCACCATAAAATACATAGCTATCTGTTCCCACTTCCATTCAGAAGTGGGCATTTTGTGAAGTAAACTTGTTGGCATTGGATGCTCATACTTCACCTACTGACAACTTTGACACTTAACCATGAGCTCGGCTATGTCTTTCTTTATGCCAAACCACCAATAAAGCTACTTCAAATCCTGACACATCTTATCACAACCGGATGGATAGAGTACCGCGAACCATAAGACTCTATCAACACTTTCTGAATCAAGTCAACCACTTAGGGGACACAAATCCTTCCCCTAAAATTAAGCACCCCACCTGCATCAAGAGCTGCATCATATGCTTTGCCAGACACTGTCTTCTTTCTAAGTTAATTCAAACTCTCTTCCTCAAATTGTTTGGCCTTAATCTCTTTAATAAAAGTGAGTCTAACCTCAATACTGACCAGCACTCCACCTTTCTCTAAGATGACTAGCTTAATGTACTTGGTCTCCAAAGCCTGTACTACCTAGACAAGGGTCTTTTAGAAACATTAAAACAAGCTAGACTTCCCATACTCATCGATTTTTGATTTATGCGCCTGTCACCACATTAGCCTTACCTAGATGATACTGAATGGTGACATCATAATCTTTAAGTAGCTCCATCCACCTTTGCTATATAAGATTCAAGTATTTCTGAGTGAACACATATTATAATCTGCGATGATCAGTAAATACTTTGCACTTGACATGATACAGATAATGTCGCCAAATCTTGAGAGCAAATACTACTGCTACCAACTCCAAATCATGCGTCTGGTAGTTTCTCTAATGAACTTTCAACTGCTGTAAGGCATTATCTATGACATTATTATCCTGTATCAACATAGCACCCAAGCCCAAATGTGAAGCATTATAATAAATAATGAAATCCTTACATTCAACTGGTAATGTTAGAATAGGTGCCATGGTTAGAAGGGTCTTAAGATTTTGGAAGCTCTCTTCACATTTGTCAGTCCACTCAAATGATACTTCTTTTTAAGTCAGCCTAGTTAAGTGTGTTGCAATTGAAGCAAAGTTTTTCATGAATCACCTATAATAGCTCGCAAGCCCCACGAAACTCTTAATTTCAATCACAAAACTAGACTAGACCCAATTCTTGACTTCTTCAATCTTTTGGAGATACCATCACCCTTTCCTTTAAAACTAAATGCCCTAAGAAGTCCACATAATACATCCAGAATTCACACTTAGAAAATTTTGCATACAATTAATGTTTTCTCTGGACGCCCAGATCAATACGAAGATTATCTGCATGTTCTTCCTTACTCTTCGAATAGACCAAAATATCATCTATAACCACAATTACAAAAGAATCCAGGAATGATTTGAACACCCATTCATCAAACTCATATAAGGCTACAGGTGCATTGGTTAACCCAAATGACATTACCAAGAACTCATGTTATTTTAGGTACATTCTCATGCCTAATCTTTAGCTGATGATAACCAGACCTTAGATCAAATTTTAAAAATACTGGTGCACCCTGCAATTGGTCAGAGAGATCATTTATACGAGGAAATGGATACTTATTTTAGATGGTGACCCTATTCAATTGTCAATAGTCTATGCACTTCCTCATGCTACCATTTTTTTCCTAACAAACAAGACTGGAGCACCCCATAGGGAAGTACTAGGATGGATGAAACCTTTATTAAGGAGTGCTTGGATTTGAGCCTTAATCTCTCTTAATTCTAGCGAATCCATGCGATAAGGAGGGATAGAGATTGGACGAGTGCCCGACTCCATGTCAATACAAAAATCTATATCTCTATCCATAGGCATACTAGGAAAATCAGTAGGAAACACCTCATTAAACTCAGACACTACAGGATTAGACTTAATAGAATGGGATTCGGCTTTGACATACCAAATATAATCCAAGTATGCCAAACAACCCTACCCCATAAGTTTTCTAGCCTGAATGAAAGAGACGATCTTAGCTAGCTTAGGCTTGTACACTCCTTCCCACTTTAATCTTTCCCTACCTGAGATCTCTAGAGTCACAGTCTTAGCATTACATTAAAGCACAACATTATAGAGCGATAACCATATCATGCCTAAGATCACATCAAAAATCAGTCATATCTAAGATCATCAAATCAACCCAAGTCTAAAAACCAATAAACGTAATAGAATAAGCACGATAGACATGGGGTGACTACTACAGACTCTCCAATTGGGGAAGAAACATGGATGGGGGAATCAAGCATATCACAAATAGAATCAAAGCCCAAGGCAAACTAAACTAATACATAAGAGTAAGTAGAACTCAGATCAAATAAGACAGTAGCTATATGATCACAAACAAGAATGGTATATGTGATCACTACATCAGATGCCTCAGCCTCTGTCCTGCCTGGAAAAGTATAAATTGTGCCCTATCATTATGATGGGCAACCTCTCTGCCTGGATGCACTGCTTCTTTACCTGCATTACCATTTCTATGGCCTCCACGGCCTCTCTAATTTCCTTCTCACCCATCTTATGGACGTCCTCTGCCATTACAACCTTCGCCTACTAATACCACTGCTCTTATCTGCTGATGCATGGGATCAACTATGCGAGAGTGGGCACAATTTCTCCTCATGTGCCCTAGTTCCCTATAATTATAACAACTGCGGTCAAGAGACAACCTGGTGCTTGATGCAAAGGGAGCTCCTTGACCATCCTGAGTAGGATTCTGCTGTAGAGTTCGTAAGTAACCACCGTAGAAGAATGCATGGCTAGATGAATTAGATGGGCTGCAAATTCTAGCCTACCTGAACCTCTGGAGCAAGAATCATTAAATTTACATGTATTCTTGAGCTTCTTATCCAAAGCCTTGGCCTGCCCATCCTATCAAACTCCTTCCAGTTTCTTTACAAAGTTTGTCACTTTATTAAAGCTTCCACCTCCATAGGTCATGTGAACAGACAATATCTATAACTTAGGATTTAATCCGTTGACAAACAAATGGATTCTCTCTTTCTTTGTAGTCACCAATTGTATAACATATCTGGACAAGGCATGGAACTTAGCTTCATAGAAGCTACAGTCATGCCACCCTGCTTAAGAGCCATAAATTCATCCTTCTTATGATCTTTTAGAGTCCCGGGCAAATACTTTTCCAAAAATAGGGCATGGAACTGAACCCAACAGTGTAGAGGAAAAACAGGTGATCGACATTCCACAAAGGCTCTCCACCACTGCTTAGCTTCAACCTGAACTTGGAAAGTCACGAACTCAACCCAATATTGGTATACTATGACCAACTTGTGAAGTCTCTTATAGAAATTCAGGATGAACTCGCGGGCATTCTCACTCTCAGAACCCTGGAATAATGGAGGCTTTAACTTCAAGAACTTAGTCAATATTTCATGCTCAGTGCCAGTCATCATTGGGCCCAGAAGTGAATGAAAGAAGGTATCAGTGTCCAATTCTCCATCCATCTGAGAGCAACGAAAACCGTGGGAATGAATCTAAAGCCGACCAACCCACTCAGAAAAGTCATGATTTTTGAGCTATAGCTGGGTCTAAAAGGGGAAGTCGTGCAGCCACAACTTCTGCATGCTTCTCCTACCCAACATCCTTTTCAACCTCTACCTCTATATTCTCTTGTACTTCAGCCTGGGGTGTAGGAGGGGCCTCTTCTCGCGGGATATTCTCACTTACAAACCTTCTTGGAAGATGCCAACAAGTGGCTTACACACCTGCTTGAAGTCACCTATAAGCTGCTCACTCATAAACTAGCACATTTCATCACATGCCAACAGTATGCTTTTGTTTTTCTATTTTGTTCTAGTAGGCTCCTTCTTATGTTAGGTGGGGCTCGATTTGAATAAAGTTTATTGTCTTTTATTATATTAGATAAATATGGTAAATCTAGATAACGATTTAATATTTTTAGATAGGATAGGGCTCATCCATTAGAGTGGAGTGCCGTGTAAGTTTTTTTTTAAAATTTTGTTTGTTTGTATTAGGCTACCTTCTCCTATAAAAATTAGCCTAGGTCTGAGGTAGAGGACATCTTAGGTTGGAATCGAAATTCCACCTCAGACATTCTCTTAGTCCTTTGGTTTTCTCTCTAGAAATTAGGATAGAATAGTAGTAACATCTAAGTCTTTTCCAATTCTTAGAAATATACTACTCTTTTGTACATATACTTTGGTTATGAATAATATGATTGTTGGATAAACCTCTCTCTAGTTGGGGATGGAAAGTTTGGTCATGTATTAAGAGTAATGTGGGTAAAGGAAACACCCGACAAGCTTTCTTGTTGGGACTTCAATGGCTTTCTAAGTTTACCACTATTAGCTTGATGCAACTACAAGTTTAAGTTTACCATCACACTGCCTGTTATAATTATAATACTCTTCAAAAGTATTAAGTACGTAAGTCGGTAATGATAGAGTAGGACTTTTTCCATTGACTCTTGAATAGAGCATAGGCTAGGAGAGCCACAAAAGCCCATGTTATGTCAGGAGAAGTTGTACCATCTATCATACAATTTATTGCCTAATAGTAAGAGAGTTATTGTGGTTGGAATATAGCAGAGTTTTGATAGCGCCGCCTACATGGACTTATTTATCACCTACCAACTTGTAGTTATAGTTGCATTCTTGTTGATTTTGTATGTCATATGGTTTCAAACCGCCTAGTCGAACTTGAAAGCTGTTGAGGTCTCCAATCTCGCATGGTTGTCCGACTGTCTTCCTATGCCCTTTCTATCTCCTTACCTGTGGGTGCTGCCCTTCCTCAGCCTCTGCCCAATCCTATTCTTCTACCCCTGCCTCGGCCACGCCATCTAACTGTTGGCTTCTCTTTTTTCTCATTGGTGTGAGCTATGGGTCGGACACCATTATATTACATGTTAAACATCTGCGAACAAGAGAGTGAAGAGGGATACCAATTTGGATGACCAGATACAAGTTGGAATTAAGTTATAGAACGAAGGAAGGAGAAAATAGAGAGATTTATTAAAGTCTTGTAGCCTCTCAAAGAAAAACGTACAAAAGTCTCCGTACCGTTCTGCAAGACTCTACTAGACTCATTTTGGTATAACGAGATTAACAAACCTGGGGCTCTTATACTAACTTTTTCATGACCCAAATCAGACCGTGAATGGCACCCACACTAGCTCTATGAAGAGAGAACCAAAACTATACCTCAACTGATATCCAAACACAGAATAAGCATTTAAAAAGTAAGAACATAGCTTTTATATAAATTTTAGGTTGAGTTCTCATAAACTCAGAAATTAACAAACAATCATAAAATAGTCAAACATGCGAAAGTCAACCCCCTAGAACCTGAAAGTCATTATACCAAAACTCTACTAAGTAACAATTCTAAAAGTAGGGGGATGCAACCCCAAAAACCATAAACTAAACTAAAGTTAGGAACAGTCTGAGTCCAAAAGAAAAGGACTAAGGCTAGGAAGAATCAACGGTAGCCTGAAAGAACTGGCTTACCCTTGAATCTTGTAGTCAGTGATCTCCTAACAAAAGTCTGTCAGCAGCCACCTGAAGGTGCCCTGTACTCAACAAAGAAAGGACAAGTGCAGTATCAATACATATAACAATGGTATGTTAGTAGTATCACGTGGCTAGCCTAGTCAGTGAAACATGCACAAGTAACTATAGCATTTTTATGCCTCGGGAGGTTACCTTAAATGTGGCCGGCACTCAGAAGCTATCATTGGCTCTTAAATGAACCACTTGTCCTAATAAATAAGTGAGAAAATCCAATTAATAGTTTAACTCAAGGAATAAAGGCCATAGGCCAAAAAATCCAACTCTAATCTACGATATGAGAATAGTTTGAGAAGAACAATTCAAAGAATAGAATTACTCAGTCAACCGATCTCTATCTAGTCTATGAAGCCTCTATCATTACTTTCTAAGTGTTGCCAATGAAAGGTTCATTGCTACCTTAAATCAAAATAAAAAGACAAAACTCAAAACAAGAATAACATAAGTGGTTTCCTCCGAATGTAGGAGAGGACTAACCAATCAGCTTAATGTGAACAGATCCTCAACAATACACCTGTTGATGATCTCAAGAACCTATCTCTGCATCATGCAATGATGTAGGTCCAAATGGATGTTAGTACATGAAATCTACGAGTATCTAATATGACAGAATAAAACATGCATCAAGGTATAATCATATTAGTTCAAATATCTCAAATAAAAAAGATGAGAGACTTAATCAAGATGTCGTAAGTCTAAAGTAAGAGTGAGGTTTAGACATAAACCAATCATAACCAATCCAATCTAAATCACTAGAGTACTATCAAGACCTATCTGAGAGTTTCTCTTATCCGACAACAATTACTTATGAGCAAGTAATCGTACAACAAGCTTATTATTATTGCCACAACCATCCAATAATTTGTCAGGGTAAAGGACGAATCAACCAATCATGGATCCAATAATTAATCAAGTCCTATAATGTCAGAACACTAAAATAGGGGAAATATCTGACTTAACAAATCAATCCTCTCCTACATTTGGCTAAGTAGTTATTGAGTTATAGTTGTTATTTTATCACGATCCAAGCCTAGGGCCTAGACATTACATAACGAATGAGAAACTCGAAAGTACCTCAAACAAGCCTCTTAGCATTTTTTTAGCCTTGCATAGATAATGAAAATATATAAACAAGTAGAAATCATAATAGTAAATCTCCAACTTACATATGTCCAACAATACCTCTAACTTTTAGATTTAACAGGGCTAAGAAAAGTCCCTAGCTCACCCTCAATCATAGTAGAAAGAAATGTCATAGTAAGTGTCTAAAGATCTCAACATATCATAATCTAGAAAGATAAAGGAGTATTGTTTTCGAAATATAGGAACTCACCAAAAGTAGTCTTCAAACAAAATTTCAACTAGCCACGTGGAGGAGAATAACGAGGAGCACTAGTCCCTACATGGTGATATCATGTAGGCAAAAAAGTATGCGTTAGTACTTTGAATGTACTAAGTATGTAAGCATGCATGAACATTGAGGAAACATTAAAACATTTATGCAATATGAAACATAATGCAATGCATGCATAATCAATCATATAGATATCTTTTAAAATATTCATTTTGTGGAAAAATGACCATAATCGATATTTAAGACCATGCGAGCTATTACATAGAATCCAACATAAACCCTTACATTGGCCGGGGAGACTACTTGCCTAGTAGAACTCCATCAACTTCATTCATTTATTTAACTTTATCTTTAAAGGCTATTAGTGGATCCATTAAACTAAGCCTACAAGGGCTCCTACGTTGGCACATAGTTAATGTGACAAAGAGTTGCTACTAGGATTCCCTTACCGAATGTCACCTAAATAACCCATTCGGTGCTAAATCAATCCCACATAATAGTTTAATACTTCAAAATAGTCATAGTATATAGCTTGAGAATTCAAAACATCATTTTCGGTAGAATAGCTCATTAAAACCTTTGGTAATTCAAATATGCAAGAATTGTCCTTATTGCATGAAAAATCCATCATTCATATTATTTCATCATTATTTTATTTCATAAGACTCCCTTTTGATCATATATATTGCCTTCATAAATATTCATTTGGAGTCAAAGCTTTCAAGTCAAACTTTATTGACAACATAGTAAAAGTAGGTGGATTTAAATCACTTTAACTTGGAAACATGTATGTAAATGGATATGCATAAATAATTTAAAATCAATTAATTAAAAATCATTCTTATAAATAGAGAAATTACTTGCAAACCATCAATTCATACACATGAAATCATGTTGCAGCAAAATAGACTGATAATCATTAGTTTAACTATGATTTATGCTATTAAGTAAAAATAAGAATAACCCATAAGAAAATATTACTTAAAATTAAGAGATTTAGTTGAAAGAGTTTTGGACTACATGGGTGGAAGAATTCATAGATGAACACCCACCTACCGTAGAGTAAAGCTTAAAGAAAATAAACATAATTTATCATATAGTCAAAATACTTTAGAAATGAGAGTGGAAGGAATACTCTCATTGAAGCCTTACATACATGGAATTCGAAGTGTTACTCAGAATCGAAGAACTTAATAAACACTCTTAAATCCTAGCATTTTCTCCTCGCCGGAGCATTTTGTGTACTATCCGGAGTATATGAATCAACGGAATAGTATTTCTACACTACTAAGAGCTAAAAATATATTTTGAGAATGAGTAAAGGAGTGTATAGAGAGAAGAGTTTCTTGAAAAAGCTTGATGAACAAAATGATGAAATAAGGTGGGTATTTATAGGTGTAAAGGAGGGACCTAACAATAATTAAAATAATTATAAAGAAAAATTTGAAAATTTAATGAAAGATTATGATGTCATGGGTGATTTCAAATGGAGGACTATTGATATCATGGGTGATGTCAAATAGATCTAGATCTTTCCATGATTAATGAGATGAACCTTCTTTTAATTGAATTCTCTTTTTCGGAGTTGCTTTTGAAAAAGATAACTTCCTCATTAGGATTTGGTGTATTCATATGAATTATTTCTATAGAATTCTAATTTCATGTTGTTCAAGAAACAACCAATTTGGAGTATCCTACAGTAAGATATGATTTTTCTTATTCAAATACTCTATTTCATCACAACACCATTTCTTGCAACAATTAATTTATTTGACCTACTTAACCTCTAAAATTTAAAATATGGTCTTCACAAAAGTTTTAGGTAATGATGTTTGGGTTATTCAGAAATTTGAATCACCTAATTTGGATAATTGTATTAAATATTATGCCAAAAATACAGAAGCGATATCATTCTCATCGAGAATTAGAACATCATATACAATGTTTTTAGGGAGTGTTACATATTTACTCTTACTCAATTAGATGCTTGATACTCTTTCAATACTTAATGCTCATAAGATGGTAAAATTCAAACTAATCAATCAACAAGTCTCATAAGGACTCTTATCATTTTCATTACAGTCAAACCTTTCAATCGATCAATCTATCCAATTATTCCCAATCATATTGCTCAAGAGTAGTTTAAATATGCACCTATGGCAACATGTAATTCTATTCCATCATTTGGGATTCAACTTGTCGAAACACAAAGGACCTACAAGTTTCATTAAAACTATCATCATATTCCTATCTCATTCACATTCAAACATTCACAATTCATGGCTCTAGACTTAATCATTAGCTATAGTCATTCAATCATAGTCAAAATATAAGTCGAGTTTTATGAACTAAAATATGTAACTTAGTTGTTCAAGAATTCAAGTCATGAAAATCATCAATCTATTAATAGTATGTAAAAATATTCTAGAGTTTAGAAAAAATTCAAGAAAAAATTCATGGAAGGTTCAAGACTTTCACAATTCCATAAAGCAAGTCTATGGGTACATGAAAGAACACAGTCCATGTTTTAGTTGACCTTACATACCTAGAAATCCAAGGAATTATCAAAACTTTTAAGGAATGACTTGATAACCTTAAACCTTAGCTTTTTGTTTTCTCTAATTCTCTTCTCTCAACGTTCTAAGTGTTAAATGAGAGAAAATACCCTTAGGGTATTGATAAGGGATGAATTTAGTCCCAAAATGGCTTGGGTTAAGTTTGGTAAAGGTGAAAAAAGTCCGAAATGCCCTTCATTAAGAAAAATCTAAAAAATAGGGTCAAGCGCACTCTTAGAAAGCAGCCCCAAGCCCCAAACTACTGCAACTTGTTTTGGGTGCACTAGTGGCACGCCACCCCAGGCCACAAAATACTGTAGTCAGTTTTGGGTGTACTGGTGGCCCGCTGCGGCATGCCATAAACTACTGCAACACTAGTCTCTGATGAAATGGTCATAAAAGCAACACTGGCTTTGTTGCGGGTTTAACTGGAATTGTAAGATTTTTACTCCGATCTCAGAATGAGGCGGGTTCAACTGGAATTGTAAGATTTTTACTCCGAACTCAGAATGAGGCAAACTTGGTGGCATTGGAAAGAGGGCTCAAGGAAATTTAATTTGATAGGTCAAGGGCTACCTAACACTTAATATTTTGAATGTTATGGTCGTTTGAAGTTGACCCTTATGTGATCTTATATGAAAACTCAATCAATAAAGGATATTTGAACTTAATTTAGTACTAGAGGTTCCTCACGACCCTAATTCACCTATAATACATTTCAAATACTTAGGAATTGATCATAATATATATATATAATTAGGAGTCATCAGGCTAGGGCCTATGCGCATAAGAAAAATGGCTCAAGTCTTAGCTTAAAAACATTTTTTGGGGTATAATAATATCTCCCCTTTGGGATCATTCATCTTCAAATGATGAGTAAATCAAGGATGGACTCGAGGAATGAATAAAAATCAAGACTCAATTATTCAACCGATCAAATGCTCTAAATAATCAACTATTCAAACTCAAGGATGGACATACCAATTCAAATCAAGAATAGGGACATTACCTTTAATATTCTCATCGATGGGCATGAATAGATGCAGATATTTTGCTTTCATATCTTCCTCACCTTCCCATGTGTCTTTCTCAATAAATTGATTCCTCCACAAGAATTTGACTGAGGCAATTTCTTTGGTCCTCAATTTACGAACTTGACGATCAAGAATTTGGATCGGATTTTCTTCATCGGATAAGCCATACTTAACTTAAATACTATCAATGGGAACTACCAATGAAGGATCTCCTAAGCACTTCTTCAAATCAAGACGTGAAATACCAGATGAATGGCAGCTAACTCTAAAGGTAACTTTAACTCATAAACGATACTCCCAATCCTCCTCACAATCTGGTAAGGACCATTGTATCGAGGACTAAGCTTTTTATTCTTCCCAAATCTCATGACACCCTTCAAGGGTGACACTTTCAAGTACACCCAATCATTCATCTCAAATTCTAAGTCTCTCCTTCTCACATCAGTATAAGATTTCTAGCGGCTTTGTGCTATCTTCAGACTCTCTCAAAGAACCTTCACCTTCTCCATAGATTGGTGAACAAAATTATGCCCAATTAACTCAACTTCATCAACTTCAAACCACCCAATTGGTGATCTATATCTCCTCCCATACAAAGCTTTATAGGGATCCATTTGAATACTTGCATGGTAGCTATTGTTGTATGCAAACTCAATGAGAAGTAAGTGATCATTCCAATTACCTTTGAAGTCAAGTACACATGCCCTCAACATATCTTCCAACGTCTGAATGGTGCTCTTTGCCTGGCCATTTGTTTGGGGATGAAAGGTTGTACTAAGATTCACCTTTGAACCCAGTCATTTATGAAAAGATCTCCAAAATTGGGAGGTGAATTGAGCTCCTTTGTCTGAGGTGATAGACGAGGGAACCCCATGCAATCTAAAAATCTCTCGAATTTACAATTTGGCATAATCCTCTATTGTATCTGATGTCTTAACTGTCAAGAAGTGGGTTGATTTGGTCATTCTATCCACAATAGCCCAAATCAAATTATACTACTTTCGCGATGTGGAAAAATATGTAATAAAGTCCATGTTGATCATCTCCCACTTTCATTTAGGGATCTTAAAGTTCTGAGCGAACTCATATGACCTTTGATGCTCAACTTTAACCTGTTGACAATTTGGGCACTTGGAAACAAATTCAGCAATATCTCTTTTTATTCCACTCAACCAATAGACTTCTCTCAAGTCATGGTAAATCTTTGTTGAACCAAGATGAATAGAGTATATGGAACTACGACCTTTAGCCTAATCCTCTCTCAGACATCATCAATGTTTGGGACGCATAATCTATTTTGGTACCTCAACACACCATCTCCCCCTTTTGGAGAAAATCATCACTTTTTGTTTGTGAACAACTTCCTTCAACTGAAGTAGGACAGAATCTTTCTCTTGCTTTTCTTTCACCTCTACCACCAGAGATGACGCAGACTTATTTTGAACATTAAGTCCACCTACACTAGACTCCTCAAATTGGACTCCCAATCGGGCTAATCTATGCACTTCTTTGGCTAATTCTGTCCTTTTTTCGTCAATATGAGCAGTGCTATCCATAGACAACTTGCAAAGAGCATCAACTGTAACACTCTAATTTTCTTTTTATAGTTTTTATAAAGGATTTCCAGGTAATCCACGTTATCTATGAAGTTCTACGTGAGTTATAAAAGTTGGAAATAGGTCTAGAGGGATTTAGAAGGGGTTGGAGGCGAAGTAATGAGTCGTGGTAATCAACTTACTTGCGTAGGCTATTAATTAGGATGCGTAAGCTATTGATTGGGATATCTTACATAACAAAGCTACTTGGGTATACATCGAGCTTAAGTAGCAAGGTTTACATAGGTTCTTAAAGTGAGACGAGATTACGAACCCACGAAAGAGGGAAAAAGAGGCGTAGCACCTACTTGGACTAAGTAGGTGATGCACCTACTTGGACCAAGTAGATGACAAACTTATTTAGGGTGGACCCACGCTGCCACATGGCAGCTTTGAATTAGGCACATAGATGAGGTGGTGCCCTAGGGGCTGGACACATATCACCCCTAGGGGCTGCCACATGTCACCCTCTAAGAAAGGCTATACACGCATATATTAATGACTAAGAAGTCATTAAGTCATCTTTCCTTGGAGAAACTTAGAAAGACTTGAGAGAAAAATCAAGAAAAAAGAGAAAGAGAGCTACGAGTTTGGCCAATTAAGGTAAGCCCTCCGATTTCGTTCCTTCAATTAATTATCTAAGGTATTCCTTGACTAAGTAGAGTTGTTTAAAAATGGAAAATTCATAATTGGGGCAGCGAGGAGGTTTTTGTTCTTGGTAGAAAACCCATTTTTGGATATGATTACCGTTAGTAATATTAGTATAACTTTTTTTGTAAAGCTTAGTTTCGAGTGATTCAAGATTTTTTGGGGAGGTGCTGCCCAAATTTTGTTTTGGAAATCCTACAAGGACAACTGTTGGTATTTTGGGCATATCTTTTTGTACAGAATTGTTGTAGGGGTGATTCAAAATTGTATACGATCCTAAGACACATGTATATAACTTTTCTTGAGTCTATAAAGCCTACTTCCTCCATTTACCCCTTCAAAACGGAGCAACAATACAGGACAGTAGGCTATCCAGAATTCCGGTTTGAATAGTTTGGGCTGATTTTTATTAATTTCATGTTTAGTTTCGATATGATGAGACTCTTAAACTTAAGTAGATATTTTATTGTGTATTTAAGGTGTATATGTGCTTATACAAGCTAAGAGGAACTGTTTGATGAAGTAGATTTTAGTTGGTCTATGGCGGAGAGAAATTGAGCTCCTCGAGTTGGGGTAGAACCTGTTGTATGCTAAAACGCCAAGGTTTGTGTATAAACTTGAACTTAAAATATTTTATTTTCTGAAATTTGAAGTATTTTGATGGGTTGTTTCCTTGCTCCTTGTTTTGTATTTTGGTATGATAATTATCTCAAGTATTGCAAAACTTTCGCTAAACCGCCCACTTGTACGAATTGCTTGATCATTTTGCATTCTTGATGGAACTTTGTCCTTCTTGTTACGGTGACCTGTCATCGATATTGGCATGTCTCTCGATTCGGATCTTGTCCATCTTGACTTTGGATTTATATTTTATCTTGACGATGGAGTTTCGCCCATTCTCGTGTACGAGTGGAAAGCCACTTTCAACATGGTTCTTGATTCTCTTGATATTGGGTGATGACCCTTCTTGATATGGACTTCGGTATTTCTTGATTTCGGGGCTTTGGTCCATCTTGATATTTATTGTGCTTAGTGTGAAGGCATGATGTACCTATTGTGCGAAATTGATTATTTGACAACTCTTTTAAATTGAATTATAAGTTCCTTGATACTTGAGCCTTCGAATGTTGATATTGATTTTGAAACTCTTCAAGGTTTGATATACTTGTTCACTTGGGCTTACTTTTACGTTATTGAGTCACCTACGAAGAATAAGGGAATTGAAGAATTTAATGGCTTCAAGCCCAACATTTATACAGCACTAAGTTTTATGCTTAGCGATAGTTATTTTTTATCATAGGTAATGTGCGGGATGAGGTAGGGAGATGTCTATTTGGAGTAGAATTTTTGGAGACCTTGTGCAGATCATATCTGCATATGTATCTAGTTTTTGTAAATATTTTGGGGAACTTGTACATGATACATGTGGCACTTATGTATGAAATTTTGAAGGCTTGTAAGAACAAAACTATATGCTTGTAACTTGAACAGGGTGACTAGTTTTGCTACTTTGGAGTGTGCTTTTAACTCAAGTCATGCTTGTACTGCATTTATATGTTGGCTTGTCATTTTGCACAAAGGAAGATAATAGTTTTGTAATAACTATTGGTTCAAGTTTTGTGTATTTTATGGACACGCAATGGTGTTGACTATTTATGATTTTAAAAAAAACTACCTTTTATTTCGTAAGTGGCATCCTCCCAAAGGGGGTGCTACAAGTTTTGGTATCAGAGCCTAGGTTTATGATTCTATGACTTTTGTGGTGACTTGTTGGTATACTGGTTGTTTTTGTTACATGATGTTTTGTAAATAGTGCATATGTATCATGTACATGTCTCTAATGCAATGTGATCTTCCCTTATGAAGGAATTAAGTCATGGAATCTTATACTTCCAATAGATTTATGGAAGCCGCTCGTGAGGATTTAAATACCTTTAATGCCCAACTTTACCTACAAGAAAGGGTTGGAGAACATTTTTCTGATTCTAATCCTCCTAGTACAAGGGGATCTAAAACGGGAAGTAATCAAGGTATGAGAGTTTGGGCCACACCCGCAAATGAGTCATAGTGCTCCTGCTGTTGATCCCCCTTTTCAATAAATGGCCGATTTCTTTCATCACATGACTAGAAGAATGCCTGCCCCTGATGAAATAAACTTTGAGAAAATGAGAAAAATGGGTGGAGTTGAGTTTGAAGGCACTGTTGACCCTACAGATGCCGAGCAGTGGTTGGAATGGATTGAAAGAGTGTTCGAGCAGTTAGAGTGTTCTGATGCTGCCAAATTTAAGTATGATGTCTCACTGTTACAAAAAAATGCCTATGATTGGTGGGTAAGTATACCGAATGCTAGGGCAAAACCTCTGGTTCTTATTTGGAATGATTTTATGAAAGAATTTCATAAAAAGTATGTCCCACCTTCCTATCATGATGCAAAGAAAAAAAGTTCTTAAATTTAGAGCAAGGGAGTATGTCTATCGCTGAATATCAGCAAAAATTTCTCAAGCTATCCCGCTATGCTGGGGGTATTATTAATAACAAAAAAGATAAGTGTAGGCGATTCAAAGATGGTTTGAATGATTCTATCAGAAAATCTGTAGCAGTCCTACAACATAAATTTTTTGTAAATTAGTTTCAGTTGCTCTTACTTGGGAAAGGATCGACAAGGAACAAGCTGGTAGAAATGAACATAAGTTCAGGAAAGCTTATTCAGATTTGGGAGGTCCATCAAAAAGGGGGAGGTTTGATAGTTCTAAATCTAATACTTTTTGCAAGTTAGCCCAACATAAGCAGAATAGATCAAGTTCCTTTACTGCCAGCACTCCAAGCTCTGGCCAAGGCAAGACTCGTATACCTACTTATGCACAATGTAGAATGAATCACTTTGGTACTTGTAGAAGAACTTCTGGCTCTTATTTTAATTGTGGGAGCTTCGATCATAAGGTGAGGAATTGTCCTAATACTAACCCTACTTCTTCTATGCATATGAAAGGCTTGGTTCAAAAACCTGTTACCACTCCCTTCAAGGGAATAGAGGTGCAAGATCTAGAAACACACAAGCAACAGGTGCAGGTGCAGCCAATCCAGCTGGTGGGTCAAGAGCTATAGCACGAGCTTATGTGATGAGATAGAGGGATGACCAGGATGGAGCAGATATGGTTGTTGGTAAATTTCACTTATTCGATTTATGTGTTGTTACATTATTTGATCCTGGTTTTACACATTCGTATGTTTGCTCATCATTGGCTTTTCTTAAAAATGTGAAATCTGTGAGACTCGATTATGGGGTGCTTGTCCAAAGTTCTTTAGGGCAACAAGTTGTTTGCAATCAAATCTATCGAGGTTGTCCCTTGGTGATTCAAAATCTAGTCTTCCCTGCTGATTTAATTAAAATGCCTTTCCAAGACTATGATGTCATTATCGGTATGGATTGGTTTTATAAATACCATGAGGTAGTTGATTATAGGTCAAAGCAGGTAACCTTTAGAGCTCCTTCACCTTCACACATCATTGTTCAAGGTGAAACATCATTGACATCTAATATTATCTCCGCGGTTGTGGCAAGGAAGATGGTTAGACAAGGTTGTAAAGCTTATCTTGCTCATATATTTGATACACGCCTAGAAAGTCCAAGCCTTGAGGAGATACCTGTGGTGTGTGAATTTCCTGATGTTTTCCTTGAAAATCTTTTTGGACTGCCCCCAAAAAGGGAGGTTGAATTTCCTATAGAGGTTTTCTTAGAACCACTCCTATATCTATGATGCCTTATCTAATGGCTCCAGCAGAACTAAAAAAGTTGAAAAATCAATTGCAAGAACTCCTTGAGAAAGGTTTTATTCGCCCGAGTATTTCTCCCTGGGGAGCTCCTGTGCTATTTGTGAAAAAGAAAGATGGGACTTTTAGGCTTTGTGTTGATTACTGGCAACTGAATAAGGTAACCATTAAGAATAAATACCCACTGCCTAGGATTGACGATTTATTTGACCAGTTAAAAGGTGCTAGTGTGTTCTCGAAAATTGACTTAAGGTCTGGGTATCACCAACTGAGGGTAAGGGAACATGATGTCCCTAAAACTGCCTTTCAGACTCGATATGGCTATTATGAATTTTTGGTGATGCCATTTGGGTTGACGAATGCCCCTGCGATATTTATGGATTTGATGAATCGCATGTTCAAGCCTTATCTTGATCAATTTGTAGTGGTTTTTATAGATGATATTTTAATATACTCCAAGAATAGTGAAGATCATGGAAAGCATCTTCGAATTGTTTTGCAAATTCTGCAAGAGAAGAAGCTTTATGCCAAGCTTTCTAAATGTGAATTTTGGCTCGGTGAAGTGGCCTTTCTGGACATATTGTGTCAGCGGCAGGTGTGAAAGTGGATCCTAGTAAAATTCACGCTATTGTTGAATGGAAACCACCTAAAAGTCCAACTGAAATAAGGAGTTTTTTGGGTTTAGCGGGATACTATAGAAGGTTTGTCAAAGGCTTCTCCATTATAGCCTCCCCTTTAACTAAACTCTTGAGGAAGGATGTCAAGTTTGTATGGGATGACAAATGCCAGGAGAGTTTTGAGAAGCTCAAATCCTTATTAATACAAGCTCCTATACTTACTCCACCAACAAAAGGGAAGGAATATGTGGTATATAGTGATTCCTCTCATCGTGGTTTGGGTTGTGTCTTTGATGCAAGAAGGGAAAATGGTTGCGTACGCCTCTCAAAAATTGAAACCACACGAGTTGAACTATCCTACTCATGACCTTGAGCTCGCTGCTATAGTGTTTGCCTTGAAAATTTGGAGGCATTACTTATATGGCGAAAAATGTCATATATTTACAGATCACAAGAGTTTGAAGTACTTGGGTACACAGAAAGAGTTGAATTTGAGGCAACGTAGATGGCTTGAACTCATTAAATATTATGACTGCATAATCGATTATCATCCGGGTAAAGCCAATGTGGTAGCAGATGCTCTAAGTCGTAAAGCCCTTGCTAGTTTATCGCTAAGCCACTTGCCTTTGTTTGTTAAATTGAGAACCATGAATGCATGTTTTGCATTTAACTCTGATGGCTCTATTGCTGCCGGTTTGCAAGTCAAACCAGTTCTACTTGAACAGGTGAAAAAAGCACAGAAGTTAGACGAGAAGCTGGTGAAATTGATCAAAGAAGCTCAAATTGGAGAAAAACTTGATTTTAAATTAAGGGAGGATGGTGTTCTACTTTATCAAAATAGGTTATGTGTCCCTAAAGATGACCATTTGAGAAAAGAAATTTTGAATGAAGCACATAATTCACCATATGCAATGCATCCTGGAGGTACTAAAATGTACCAAACCATTAAACAACACTACTGGTGAAATGGTATGAAGAAGTGCATTGCGGAGTTTACTTCTAGATGCTTAGTTTGTCAACAGATAAAGGCTGAGCATCAAGTCCCGGTTGGTTTGTTACAACCCTTGTCAATACCTAAGTGGAAATGAGAGAGAATAACTATGGACTTTATTTTTGGGCTTCCACGCACTTAAAGAAATCATGATGCAATTTGGGTTATAGTTGATAGGCTAACCAAAAGTTCTCATTTCTTGTCCATCGAGGTGGACTACCCACTTGAACGTCTAGCAGAATTGTATATTAAGGATATTGTGAGGTTAAATGGAGTTCCTATTTCTATTGTATCTGACCGAGATCCAAGGTTTACATCTAGATTCTAGACTAGATTGCAAGAAGCTTTGGACACTAGGTTGAACTTTAGTACATCTTTCCATCCTCAAATAGACAGTCAATCTGAGAAGGTGATTCAAATCTTGGAAGATATGCTTCGAGCTTGCATTATGGAATTTGAAGGTAGTTGGGACAGATACCTAGCCTTGATAGAATTTTCTTATAATAATAGCTACCAATCAAGTATAGGCATGCCTCCCTACGAAGACTTATATGGGAGAAAGTATAGAACTACTCTTTGCTGGAGTGAAGTTGGTGAACGAAAACTGGTTGGTCCTGAGATTGTGCAACAAACTGAAGATAAGGTAAATGTCATCAAGGATCGTCTAAAAATTGCTTCAGATAGACAAAAGTATTATGCTTATCTTAAGAGGCGTGAAATTGAGTATCAAGTAGGAGATAAGGTCTTTTTAAAGGTTTCTCCATGGAAAAAGATTATGAGATTTGGCCAAAAAGGAAAACTTAGTTCTCGATTTATTGGACCATATGAAGTACTTGAAAGAATTGGTCCAATTGCATATAAATTAGCTCTTCCACCGGAGTTAGATAGAATCCATAATATCTTCCATGTTTCTATGCTTAGAAGATATCGCTTTGATCAATCTCATGTTCTTCCTGTCGAATCCATTGAGATAAGTTCTGACCTGACATATAATGAGGAACCTATCTAAATCTTGGCCCGTGAGACAAAAGAGCTTAGAAATAAGAAAGTTCCTTTAGTAAAAGTCCTTTGGAGGAATCATTCTGGCAATGAAGCAACTTGGGAGCGAGAAGAGGATATGCGAATTCAGTATCCACATTTGTTTTGAGTATAAGATAAATTTTGAGATGAAATTTCTTAAGGGGGGGGGAGAGTTGTAACACCCCAATTTTCTTTTTATGGTTTTTCTAAAGGATTGCCAAGTGATCCACGTTATTTATGAAGTTCTACGTGAGTTGTGACAGTTGGAAATAGGTCTAGAGGGATTTGGAAAGGGTTGAAGGTCAAGTAATGAGTCGTGGTAATCAACCTACTTGCGTAAGCTATTGATTGGGATGTCTTACATAACAAATCTACTTCAGTACACGTCGAGCTTAAGTAGAAAGGATTACATAGGTTCTTAAAGTGAGATGAGATTACGAACCCACAGAAGAGGGAAAATGAGGCGTAGCACCTACTTGGACTAAGTAGGTGATGCACCTACTTGGACCAAGTAGGTGACACACCTACTTTGGGTGGACCCCATACTGCCACATGGCACCTTTGGATTGGGCACATGGATGAGGTGGCTCCCTAGAGGCTGGACACATGTCACCCCTAGGGGCTGCCACATGTCACCCTCTAAGAAAGGGTATACATGCATATATTAATAACTAAGAAGTCATTAAGTCATCTTTCCTCGAAGAAACTTAGAAAGACTTGAGATAAAAATCAAGAGAAAGGCGAAAGAGAGCTACGGGTTTGGCCAATTAAGGTAAGCCCTCCGATTTCATTCCGTCAATTAATTATATAAGGTATTCCTCGACTAAGTAGAGTTTTTTAACAACGTTAAATTCATAGTTGGGGCAGCGAGGAGGTTCTTGTTCTTGGTAGCAAACCCATTTTTGGATATGACCGTTGTTAGTAATATTAGTATAACTCCTTGTGTAAAGCTTCGTTTTGAGTTATTCAAGATGTTTTGGAAAGATATTTCATAGGTCTATAACTTTTATTTAGTCTAGAAAACCAGTTATTCTTTTAGGTGCTCAAAAAAGGGTGATGAAGTATAGGAGAGGTGCTGCCCAGAGTTTGTTTTGAAAATCCTACATGGACAGCTGTTGGTATTTTCGGCATATCATTTTGTACAGAATTGATGTAGGAGTGATTCAAAATTGTATTCGACCCTAAGATACATGTATATAAATTTTCTTGAGGCCATAAAGCCTACTTTTCCCCCATTTACCCCTTCGAAACGGAGCAACAATACAGGATAGTAGGCTATCCAGAATTCCGGTTTGAATAGTTTGGGCTGATTTTTATTAATTTCATGTTTAGTTTCGATATGATGAGACTCTTAAACTTAAGTATATATTTTATTGTATATTTAAGGTGTATATGTGCTTATACAAGCTAAGAGAAACTGTTTGACGAAGTAGATTTTAGTTGGTCTATGGCGGAGAGGAATTGAGCTCCTCGAGTTGGGGTAGAACCTATCGTATGCTAAAATGCCAAGGTTTGTGTATAAACTTGAACTTAAAATATTTTATTTTCTGAAATTTGAAGTATTTTGATGGGTTGTTTCCTTGCTCCTTATTTTGTATTTTGGTATGACAATTATCTCAAGTATTGCAAAACTTTCGCTAAACCGCCCACTTGTACAAATTGCTTGATCATTTTGCATTCTTGATGGAACTTTGTCCTTCTTGTTACGGTGACTTGTCATCGATATTGGCATGTCTCTCGATTCGGATCTTGTCCATCTTGACTTTGGATTTATATTTTATCTTGACGATGGAGTTTCACCCATTCTCGAGTACGAGTGGAAAGTTACTTTCAACATGGTTCTTGATTCTCTTGATATTGGGTGATGACCCTTCTTGATATGGACTTCGGTCTTTCTTGATTTCGGGGCTTTGGTCCGTCTTGATATTTATTGTGCTTAGTGTGAAGGCATGATGTACCTATTGTGCGAAATTGATTATTTGACAACTCTTTCAAATTGAATTATAAGTTTCTTGATATTTGAGCCTTCGAATGTTGATATTGATTTTGAAACTCTTCAAGGTTTGTATTCGATACTTTGATATACTTACTCACTTGGACTTACTTTTACCTTATTGAGTCACCTGCGAAGAACAAGGGAATTGAAGAATTTAATGGCTTCAAGCCCAACGTTTATACACCACTAAGCTTTATGCTTAGTGATAGTTATTTTCTATCGTAGGTAATTTGCAGGACGAGGTAGGAAGATGGCCATTTGGAGTATACTTTTTGGAGCCTTTGTGAAGATCACATCTACATATGCATTTAGTTTTTGTAAATATTTGGGAGACTTGTACATGATACATGTGGTATTTATGTATAAAATTTTGAAGGCTTGTGAGAACAAAACTATATGCTTGTAACTTGAACAGGGTGACTAGTTTTGCTACTTTGGAGTGTGCTTTTAACTCAAGTCATGCATGTACTGCGTTTATATATTGGCTTATCATTTTGCACAAAGGAAGATAATAGTTTTGTAATAACTACTGGTTTGAATTTTGTAAATTTTATAGACCCACAATGATGTTGACTATTTGTGATTTTAAAAAAAACTACCTTTTATTTCATAAGTGGCATCCTCCCAAAGGGGGTGCTACATCAACAACAACATTAGCTTTACCTAGGTGATAGAGAATGCTCATGTCATAATCCTTGAGCAACTCTAGCCATCTCATTTGCCTCAGGTTGAAATCTTTCTAACTGAAGACATATTACAAGCTCTTATGGTCAATGAACACATCAATATGCACTCCATACAAATAGTGACGCTAAATTTTACGAGTAAATACCACAGCTGCCAGCTTAAGGTCATGAGTTGAGGAATTTCTCTCATTAATCTTAAGTGTCTAGAAGAATAAGCTATCACTTTTCCCCTCTGTATCAACACACACCCCAAACCAATTATGGACGCATCATAATAGATTAAAAAATCCTCTATTCCATCGAGTAAAGTCAAAATAGGAGCAATGGTAAGTTTGGTCTTTATTTTCTGAAAACTCTCCTCACAAGCATCAGACCAATAAAACTTAGCTTTCTTTTGGGTAGCTTAGTCAATGGTGATGATATGGTTGCGAATCCCTCTACAAACCTTCGATAATAATAGCCAGCCAAACCCAAGAAGCTTTTTATATTATTTGGGGATGTGGGTCTGGGCCAATTCTTCACTGCCTCAATTTTCTGGGTATCAAACCGAATACCATCTCTAGATATAAAGTGGCCTAGGAAAGCCACTGATGCAAGACAGAATTCACATTTGGAGAACTTTGCATACAATTCCTTATCTTTTAGAGTTTGGAGGACAACTCTAAGGTGATAGGCAATGCTCTTCCTCATTTTTGGAGCAGACTAGAATTTCATCAATGAAGACAATCATGAACATATTAATATATGGCTTAAATACCCGATTCATGAGATCCATAGAGGCTATTGGTGCATTAGTCAACCTAAAGAACATGACAAAGAACTCAAAATGGCCATAACAGGTTCCAAAAGCTATCTTCGAGATATCATACTCCATCACCTTCAACTGATGGTAACCTAATCTTAGGTCTATCTTTAAGAAATAAGTGGCACCCTGAAGTAGGTCAAAACAAATGATCTATTATAGGGAAAGGATACTTGTTATTTATGGTGACCTTGTTCAATTGCTGGGAATCAATGCACATTCTAAGGGACTCATATTTTTTTCACATGAAAAGGAAAAGAGTGCCCCTAGGTGAGACACCCGACATAATGAAGCCCTTATCTAACAAATCTTTCAACTGTTCTTTCAATTCTTTCAACTCAATAGGGGCCATTCTAT
This sequence comes from Solanum dulcamara, assembly GCF_947179165.1. NCBI lineage: Eukaryota > Viridiplantae > Streptophyta > Magnoliopsida > Solanales > Solanaceae > Solanum > Solanum dulcamara. The sequence goes on from NC_077242.1 coordinate 15,329,579, forward strand.
AAGGTGGGATAGAGATAGGCAGAGTATTAGGAATAACATCAATTTCAAAGTCAATCTCCCTATCGGGAGGGACTCTAGGCAAATTTTCAGGAAATACTTCAGAAAACTCATTAACAATCAGGATAGACTCAAGAGATGGAGACTTTACACTATTATCTTTCACTCACACGATGTGATAAATACACCCTTTTAAGATTAACTTTCTAGATCTAAGGTAGGAAATAAATTTGCCCTTAGGCATAATAGGACTACCCTTCCATTCTAAGACTAGCTCATTTGGGAATTTGAACTTAACAACCTGGGTCCTACAATCAACAGAGGCATAATTGACGTAAAGTCAGTCAATGCCAAGAATTATATCAAAATCAACCATGTCCAACTAAACTACGTCAGCCATGGTATCTCTGTGATATATTGATACAATACAATCTTTTTAGACCCTCCCAACTAAGATAGACTCACCAACAAGAGTGGACAGACTAAAAGGTTCAAGGAGACACTCAGGGATTTTATCAAATCTATTAGCCATATAAGGATTTACAAATGACAAAGTGGCACCCGGATACATCAAAATATAGCAATCATAATAAGAGACTCGAATCATACCCATAACAACTTCTGGGGAGTTCTCCTGATCTTGGCGACTACACATGGCATATAAACGATTTGTACCCCTGCTCATACCAGAAGTAGCACCCCTCTGATTTCCTTGAACTGGTGGTGTTGGAGCAGAAGATTGGGTTTTGCTAGCCTACCTTGGATAGTATCTCTGAAAGTAACCCACTTGGCCACACTTGTAGCACCCATTACCTCCTCATGATATTCTCCCAAGTGAAGTTTTCCATACTTGCCATATGGTGGCTTACCTCTAGAACCTTGAGCCACACTATCTTATGACTGAGAACCCTGTGCCATGAAGTTTTGGGACCTCTATTCATTTATGATCCTGGGTGCAGGCGCACTAGCAGATGATGGAGCTAGCCTGGAAGGCTCTGTCCGAAAACGGCTTCCATTCCTATTTACTCTCTTACCAACCTCATGGCTGGATGCCTTAGCCCTCTTGCTCATAAACTCCTCCATGTCCTGCAACTTCTCCTCCTCTATATGTTGCACATAAGTCATCAACCTACCAATATACATATCTCCAACCAGCATTTCTCCCCTTCCCTTTTTCTTTGTCAAATGACCCAGTCCAACCATATACAAACTTATCCTACTCCTTATATCAGCAACCATCTCGGGAGCATAGCGGGACAATTATATGAACTTTAGACTGTAATCCTGCATAGTTATAAAGCCCTTTTTCAAATTCAAAATTTCTCTTACCTTTGCTTCTCTTAACTCTCTCGAGAAGAATCATTCAAAGAAAGCATCCTCAAATATTGCCTAACTCAGAACTGGTGCACCCTTTCCTCTAGCCTTTCTACATTGGTCAAACCACAGTCTGGCAACACCCTTGAGCTGGTAAGTAGCCAATTCAACCCTCTTAGCATCACTCACATACATAACCTGGAATACTTTCTAAAGGTCATTTATATAGTTCTCTAGATCTTCATTAGGTGTCGACCCTGTGAACTCAGGTAGGTTCATCCTCAAGAACTCATGGATCCTGGATGTGTCCAGACCATTCTATCTACCTGCTCCCTATTGGACCACTGTTGTCACTGCCTGAGCCAAAGTCTGAATGGCCTGGCGAAGCTCCATATTTGAGATGTCAACCTATGGTGGCTGATCTACAGGCACAGTTAGGTCTCCGTGCCCCTCAGTAACTTGTTGTTCAGGTTAGTTAACATTTTTCCCAACTGGGCATCTTCTTCCCCTAGCTCGTCCAACAGCTCTTCTCGGAGGGATGATCTGAAGTCAAAATGTGAATGCACAAATTAAAAGTGAACTTTTATAGAGTTAACCTCTATCACATGAACTCAAAATATGAAAGAAGTAAAACAATTCTTAATGTCCTATAGCCTCCTGGTTATAACTGTGGTGTACAACACACCTATAAGCAAGACTCTACTAGACATGGCTTCATAGACTCCCTAGGACTCTTGAACTCTGTGCTCTAATACTAAGTTTGTCATACCCCTAGAGGGCACCCTAAATGTGGCCAACACTTAGAAACCATCACTGGCTCCCCAGCAAACCACTTGGCCCGATCACATATCCGTTCATTTGTTCAATCAGCAGAAGACTTAAAATAAAGGGATCAATAATAGGGCAAATCCAATCAACAATCTAACTCAAGGAATAAAGGCCATAGACTAACAAATCCGACTCTAATCTATGTCATGAGAATAGTTTGAAAAGAACAATGCAAAGAATAGAATTACTCAATCAACGCATGTCTATCTAGTCTATGAAGCCTCTATCATCACTGTTTAAGTGGTGTCAGTGACAGATTTATGGCTCTCTTAAATCAAAATAAAAAGACTAAACTCAAAGCAAGAATAACATTAGTGGTATCCTATGAATGTAGAGGAGGACTCACTAATCAACTGAATATAAACAGATCCTCAACGGTGACTCTGTTGATGATATCTAAAACCTGTCTTTGCATCATGAAATAATGCAGGTCCAAATAGACGTTAGTACATAGTATGTACGAGTATGTAATATGTCAGAATGAAACATGCATCAAGGTATAATCATATCAGTTTAGATATCTCAAATCAAAGAGATGAGGAACTCAATCATGATGTCATAAGTCTAAAGTAAGAATAAGGTTTAGACATAAACCAATCATAGGCAATCCAATCCAATCACTAGAGTACTATCAAGACCTATCTGGATGTTCTCTTATCCGAAACAAGCTTGTTGATGTTTCCATAATCATCCAATACTTTGCCAAGGTAATGGACGAATCAACCAATCATGAATCCAACAATCAATTAAGTTTTACCATGTCAGGAGAATAAAATAAGGGAAATATCCAATTTAATGATTCAATCCTCTTCTACATTTGACTGCATAGTTATTGAGTTCGAGTTGTTACTTACTCTTACCCAATGTGGTGCTCGATACTCTTCCTAAGACTCAATGCTCATAAGATGGTCAAATTCAATCTAACCAATCAAAAAGTCTTACAAGGAATCTTATCAGTTTCATCACAATCAAACCTTTCAACTGATCAATCTATCTAATCATTCCCAATCATATTTCTAAAGAGTGGTTTAACTATGCACCTATGGAAATATTTAATTCTATTATATCATTTGGGATTCAACTTGTGGAAACACAAAGGACCTTCAAGTTTCATTAAGACTATCATTATGTTCCTATATCATTCACATTCAAGCATTCACAATTCATGGCTCTAGACTCAATCATTAGCTATAGACATTCAATCATAGTCAAAATATAAGTAGGGTTTTATGAACTAAAAATGTAACTTATTTATCCAAGAATTCAAGTCATGAAAATCATCAATCAATTAATAGTATGTAAAAATATTCTAGAGTTTAGGAAAAATTCAATAAAACATTCATGGAAGGTTCAATTCTTTCATAATTCCATCAAGCATATCTATAGGGCACACAGAAGAGCACAATCTATGTTTTAGTTGGCCTTACATATCTGAAAATCAAAGGAACGATCGAAACTTTGAAGGAATGGCTTGAAAACCTTGAACCCTAGCTTTATTTTTTCTTTCCAATTCTCTTCTCTCAACGTTCTAAGTGTTAAATGAGAGAAAATACCCTTAGGGTATTGATAAGGAAAGCAATTTTAGTTCCTAAATGGCTTTGGTTAAGTTTTGGAAAGGTGGGAAAAGTCCGGAATGCTCTTCATTAAGAAAAATCTGAAAAATGGGGTCGACACTGCACCAGGCCTCAAACTACTGCGGCTTGGTTCGAGCACACTAGTGGCGTGCCACCCAGGCCCCAAACTGTTGCAATCAGTTTCAGGCGCACTGGTGGCACGCTGCGCCAGGCCCTAAACTACTGCACCACTAGTCTCTGATAAAACAGTCATAACCTTTTACTCCAAACTCGAAATGAGGAAAACTTAGTGGAGTTAGAAAGAGGACTCAAAGACCTTTAGTTTGATAGGTGGTGTTTCATCTAACACTTGATATTCTGATAGTTATGTTCGTTCGAAGTTGACCCTTATATGATCTTATACGAAAACTCAATTGGTAAAGGATCTTTGAGCTCGACTTAGTACTAGAGGCTCCTCATGACCCTAATTCACCTATAATACACTTTAAATACTTAGTAATTGATACTATAACATATATATAATTCGGAATCATCAGGCTCGGGCCTATACACATACGAAGAATGGCTCAAGTCTTAGCTTAAAAAGTTATCGAGGTATAACAAACATAGTAAAGACGCATATATGGAAACAGATTACCAATTATCATTTCATAAAAAATATACAGTTTTACAGTGTCAATATCAAATACAATAGTCAATAATGGTCCAATCATGGAACCCATACCCAAACTGTTAGTTTGTACTAGCATGGTACCCGATCTAATATGTGTCGATGTGACACCTAATCCAATATGCACTAGCGTGGTACCCGATCTAATTATATTTCAGCATGACACCAGATCCAAAATGTACCGACATGGTACCCGATCCAACAACCACAATCACAATCATAGTCAACAATGAATAGCTCACAAATTTGCATAATCAAATATTCGGTATATTGCATGTAATTGATCACAATAGTTATTTCATTAAGTTCATTGACATGTTCCCTAGTCACATATATGCACACAATACTATCAATTATAGTTAACAGACACATATAACACAGACAAAATAAACATCACCTACCTCAAAGCCAAGCCTTGGGAACTCTAAAGAGTTGGAGTTTTCCTTTTCTGAAATCTCTCGACTTGTTCTTGGTTTAAAAACAATAAGAAATATAAGGAATTAATGAAGAATGGCCTACAATACCTGGATTATATCAAAATCCTAACCCTTGGCCGCTTTCATGATCATCTCCCCCCAACTGGGCCTTTTTCCACCATTAAATCCAAGCCAGGAACCCTCCCCCTAAGATATTTACCGTGGATTCTAGGTTCTAAGAATCAAATTGTAAGTTAGGGGAGTGATTAACTTACCTTTATCACAAAAATTGGTGGAAAAATGAAGGAATATCGCCATAAGTCGCTTCTGATCTCTCAAAAAAAATTGGGAGATATAAAAACGGACTTGGGACTTTTCCCCGTTTAAATTTGCGACTGTCCCAATATGGCGCCACTTACCCCACCATGGCAGGAATAATTCCGCCATGGCAGGTTGTGCAGAGATAGAAACTCGAGATTTGAGTCCCAAGCCCCCATTTTTCAGCACACCCTCAAACGTTGACGTCCTAAAATCAATCCTTCACGCCAAGATCAATTACGGGAGTTCTACTTGCCCGAATTCGATTCTGTAAAGCCGTACAGGCTCCTTAATGTCTTGTCTATCAACTTAAATGATCAAATTTATAATTAAATCAACCATTCATTACCGGATTATCCCAGACCTCACCTGACTCGGATTTTATCTAAGTTTGGCCTAGGCTCGAACTATTCAAGCTAGTACTCACAAGTTTTCTGGCCCAATTTTTTCTCCTATTACCGATGAGAACAGGTCATTATAATTTGCAGCATTTTTGCGATTATGTGGGACCAATTGTTTATTTCTTCATTTCAAGCTTGATTTTAATATTTAGCGGTGTAGTAAATCATTAATTATAATTTATTTAATTTCAAGTATTGCACTTATATACTCATAGAATAGAGAATTATGACATTTAAAAATTAATTCGATGTAGTTTGATATTTTCAAGTTTGATTTCAATATTTAGCAGTATGGTAAATCGATAATAGTTTATTCAATTTCAAATTTTCAACTTACGTATACTCATAGAATAGAGAGTTATGAATTTTAAAAATTAATTCGATATAGCTTGATACTTTTAAGTTTAATTTTAATATTTAGAGGTATGGTAAATCAATAATTATAGTTTATTCAATTTTGAGTTTTCAACTTAATATACTCATAAAATAGAGGATTATATCGTACATACTAACACCTTACATACAAAAATGTATATTCAAAAGAAAGCATAAGTAACACCCTTTGTTAATCAATTACACACAAAAAATATTTTAATCAAGATAAAGATACCTATAAATTGAGATAAAAATTTATTAATTATATTTAAAAAATACTATATAAATTGAGATAAAAATAAATATCAAATATAATTTACAATATTTTTCTTCATTATCTAACTATAACTTAAATATAGTCAAATATTGTCCTTTTTGAATTTTTAATTTAGAAGTATATATATACAACAAATTGAAAGTTAAAACATCTAAATTAATTTTCACAAAAAAAGAAGAATTACCCCATATATGTATTTAAGACCCTATATTACATCATATAAATTTACTAATTAGAAATTACTAATACAACAACTTAATTTCTAGTGATAACATATTTGAATTAATTTATTTAATTTAAATTTTATTTATTTAATTTATTTTTCGTATTTAATGTTGGAAAAAAAAAAGACATCCTTTTATTTTATGACATTTACTAAGGTAATTGTCTAACTACAATTTAAGAATTTTAATTTTACATGTCTCTCTAAAGGGCAATAATTAATACTCCCTCCGTCCCATACTAGTTGTCATGTATACTATAAATAGTTGTCCCAAAATAGTTGTCAATTTAACTAATCAAGAGAGAATTAATTATATTTTTCCAACTTTACCATTAGCATTAATTATTCTAGAATTAAGAGGCACATAAATAAATAAAGATCAAAGAATTAATAAGGGGTATATTAGTCAATAACACTCCTAATTAATGGTTTCTTAAGAGTTGTGCAAACCCTTATCATGACAACTAAAATGGGATGGAAGGAGTAATATGTAATAGTATTTGAAATCTCAAACTTTTCTCCATAATTTTTTCGAAAAAAATTCCAACCATGATGAAACCCCATTCTCAATTGTTTTTGTGGTTTTTAATGATCTGTCATTTAAATTGAAGTCAATCTGTCATAAAACAAATTGTTATTTCATGTAAATATATAATCTGGTTTCAACAGTATTAGTTATAGTTAATCCTAAAAAATAGATTATATACCTATTGCATACCCTAAATGGCATTTTTTGGAATATATCGTGTGAATTAATATTTAACAAAATATATGAAACTACCCAAACCGTCATTACTAAGGGACGTGGGAAATTATAAAATTTTGCCATTTGGACCCGCACCATCCCGCCAGAGCAGACATAATCCCGCTAGGGCGGCGTCGCTCCAACGGGATGTAAGCCACCAGAGCAAGATGGTCGGGGTAGAACTTAATATCGTGAATTCTAATTTTCTCCTCCTGTCCCTAAGTGCCAAAAAGAGGCGAGGGTTACCCCAGAAACCCTCTGAAGGCTTCTCTAGACTTGGGAAAGGAGGGAGAAGGAGATTTCAGCACAGGAAAGGCTCCAATCGGCAGAATTTAGGCCCACTTTCACCATCTCATTGTTTGGAAGCTAGGATTGAAGCCATAATGCCTCTCTACAGTTGCTTGGCGCCCAGGTAGGCTAGGTTTCTCTAATTGACTAGTTGTAAATCTGTTCCCACGCTATCTATATTGTAGTTGACAGGAGATTTTAGGCTTAGGCCTTTAGGCACAGAGTTTCGATGGTTGAATGAATGATATTGGTTGTTAGAGTAGGAATGTACAATGTGGGTATGATTATCCTGTGACTAGTGATGATAGTCTAGTCCATGGTTAATAACTATAATACTGCTGGTTGATATGATTGATGGTTTTGTAAAAAAATAAAGGATGAATGTGAATAACTTAATTGATAGTCTCTTATCGTGAACCTATTCGATTACCTGTGGCTGAAGGTTATGGTTTAGTCTATGTTATAAAGAGACTCCTAATAGTATTCGAGTAATGTTGTGATGTCTACCATAGCTTCAATGGTTGTGGTTGAGTGATCAATGTGTGATTGTGATCAGTCTACAAGTTCAAGACTGTAAAATCTATAATCTTGAACTTGCTCTACTAACAGTGATGCCTTGAATGAAGAAGAAATGATGAAGTGTTGTAGATGAAGGGAAAGATAGAACGAAACCAATGAAATAACTAATTGTGAACAACTGCATGCAATGAACCCATTTCTTGATTGTGCAAATATATGAATTATTCATTATGGGTTATAATTGTGGTTGTGATTGTGATGTTGGTTTGGGTGTCACGTTCCAACACATATGTTGGATCGGGTGTCACATTCCAATACATATGTTGAATTGGGTGTCACATTCTGATACTTATATTAGATTGAGTGTCATATTTCGACACGTGTTTGGATCGGGTGTGTCACATTTCGACACACATATATAGGATTGGGTATCATGTTCTGAAATATATATTGGATCAGATGTTACATTTTGACATATATATAGCTTGTGTATGGGTTCCATGAGAGAACCATTCTGTGGCTATCATTTATGAATTGATCTTGACTATGTGGGTGATGATAGAGTAACTGACCCAATTATAATTAAGCATGTCCATCTTGTTTAATAATTTATATGAAAGGAAAGAAGGTCCAAGTGTTGCCATGTTGACTGTTGTAACTGAGATTTACCTTGTGAAACTATTTATTGCTCTTGAAATGGTAAAATGCTAATGTGTTTATGTATATTCCTGTTCAAATTATGTTATGGGTGATAGATGCATCCGCATAGCAAGTATGAGGTTGTGGGTAAATAAGTGGGAAATAGTCAATGCCTCTATTAAGAGAGATTAATGACTTAAAGTCAGTTATTATTGATGTCCTGTAGGCACATGGGTTAAAAAGAGGATTGGAAGGTTTTCAGAGACTCTATCTTCGGGCAGGCCGCCTTGGCAAAAGGAATCCCGCTGTGGCTAGGCCGCCAGAGCGGGATAGGTCCCGCCATGGCGGGACAGTAGTAGTTAGGAGGTGTGCCTTAGTCCCTCTAATGTTTTTCTCTTCCAAGTGAGATTTTAATTATCCTAAGGCCATATGATGGTGTGAAACTAACTATAGTAGATGGGTTAGACGGAATTAGTACTAGCCCGTAGTTTAGAAATTTCTCTATGTGATAGAAGGGCTAGTCCTTGTTTTATAGTAGAGTTGGCAGCAGACCAACTAGAAGGGATGAGAGTTAGGCTTCAACGAATTTAGTGAGGTTATGAGAATGATATGAGTTTTGCATAAGGTTTGGAGGTGAATCTCTTAAGAGCATATTTTCTTCTTGTCGATTCCTTTATATTATGCGATGGGTATCAGGTTGATCGATGATGCCTACCTGTATATGTTATTTGTACTGATACTAATCTTGCTATGCCACTTGGCATAGTTTGGTTGCAGGGTCAGTGATGTTTCATAGGTGAAGACGAAGAAGAGTCTCCAACAACTTCTACTCTTTAATCCTTATGGTGGGACCTATGTCATATTTTTGTTTATACTCTGTATCTTTAGAAGCTCTTGTTCCTACTTAGACTAGTCTCTTTGAGGGTATTAATGTATTTTTTTATAATCAAACTTGGAGTCAAAATTTTATTTATGGTATTTTCACAACTCTTTTTGGCTTTTGTCAAACTTTCACATGTATTTTTGTAAGGGTTCTCCTATCTAGGTGTTAGATTAGGTGCCCACACAGCCTGATGGATTGGATCATGACAATTTGGTATCAGAGATACATTACCTGTCTCCCAGTAATAGACTCCTACATATTAGTGTGTTGATATCCACATCTAATCTTTAGGAAGCTACGAAGCATTTTAGAAAGTAGTTCCATTTCTTCTCTCCTTTCATGTGGTTTGTCACTTGTGGTATGGGTTGAATCCAATTGGTATCTTAATGAAGTAAACTTGATGCCATTTTCACGACTAAAAGGACACAACAAGAGGAATTGGAACCAAGAAGGTTCCAATTGGTATCTGGCCTTACAGGTTGTGTAAGTGCATGGATGATCAGTTGAATGTCATCTATAAAGAGAACTAATTGAATAAATTGACCTTCTTGTGTGTTGTAACCTTAAATTGTGATTATGTGTACAATATTGCCTGAAGTACCTGCAGTATGTGAAGTGTAGTTGTATGAATGGTTGAAATTATGTTAGATATGATTGCTTCGATTTCTATTAACTTGTTATCACAAAAGGAGTCATAACTTGGTTATGTGTAATGGTCTAATAATAAATCATAAGGTAATTAATGAACGAATTTATGACATGTGAAATGATATACTCATATGAGGGAATACAATCTTAATTGTACATGGACTTACCATTGGTAAAGGTGGTAAGGAAAAAGAATGATATATGACTGTAGAGAAACTCTAATTTTAGGACACTCGAAATTGGTTAGGAACCAAGTGAGAAAAAGGGTTATTATTGCATAATAACAGAATTTGTTGTTGTGAAAGATCTCCTTAACATGTTTCATAACTGGTTTTAAATAATGTGAAGCTGAATTGTGGTCTATGCATTGCTTGAGTTGATCTTGGAATTATGTTAAAAGCCTTAATGTGGTATCAGGTGCTTATTAAGTCAATACTTGAGATTGAGAGTTCGAGTTTTGTTGTACTGTGATCATGATTATTTTAACTATTGGATTGAGTTTATGGGGACTCAATACTTTAGTTGTTGCTTGATTGTATTTCTATCTGTGATAATTGTTTGAACTACTAGATTGAGTTTATGGGAACTAAATGCTTTAGTTATTTCTAAATTGTTCTCCTATTTATCATGAGGTTATTGGTCTAATGGAGGGTAATGAACGACTCCTTGTGGTGTGCATGGTTGTTATGCTAAGGTAACGGAGAGTGGTAATCTCCTACGTAGAGTGTTGGGTTCGAATCTAGGATAGTTCTTGTTATAATTCTCGTAAAAAAGGAGTCAAATAGGTTATGTTTAACTTTGAAAGTCCTAAGGGGGATTTGGGGAAGAAAAGTGCACCAGGGAAAGTTACTGAGGCTATTGTCTCAGCGATTTCTGCACCAGCGAAAATATCCTGCCAGTGCGGGACCGTTAGAGTGGGAGTTTTCCCGCCAAAGTGGGAGTTATCCCGCCAAAGCGGAATTCTGTGAGACAGAAACCTCAAAAGGAGGTCCCTTATTTTGCCTTGTCCCACCCTTCTACTCCAAAAATGATTAATTATTAATTCTCTTATTTGAGTAGTTAAATTTATACTCATTGTTTAGTATAGGAGGGAATTTAATGAGAATTCGTACAACTAAGCTATGGGTCACAGACAAAAAATCCATTGTCTTAGTTGTTTAATTTGAAGTGACCTGGGTAAGAGGGCAGTGTAATGATTGGGGAGACATTGATTGTGATATTGTTGCATACAGACGGGTGATTGTAATGGACATAGTAGCATGTATAGAGATATAAAATATGTGAATATTGGTGATAAACCTTAGGGGTTAGCAACGTAGGTGATGGTCTAGTTTTCCGTATGTGTCTCATATACTTGTTAAATTGCTTCATGATATGCATGTGTATATATGAATAGAAAACCTGCTTGAATATATATGAAATGATCACTTACTAGCCTGTTTTGTGATGAACATGTTCTTAGTAATATAATGTTGAGATACTGAATGTTAATATTGTTATCTGTATGTTGGGATTGGGTGTCACATTCTGACACATATTTGAATTGAGTGTCACGTTCCGACACAAACCTTGGATCAGATGTAATATTTCAACACAAATAGGTGGTTATAGGTCCTATGAAAGGACCTTTTATTGAAAATGCTTGCTATTGGCAAGGGTGGAAATCTTATGGTATGCCTTATGGTTACTACTCTTTGAGTGAGGATGATGTGCTAGTTATAACATTGGTTAGGGTGTAAGTACCCATGTAAAATTTTCCCTAATATGAGAGTTGACAAGGTTTCAGTTAGTATAGAATCCAATGAACCTTATTGGTTGGGTAGTTTAGAGATATTTGACAGGCTCAAGGTGTAACGTTTGAGAAAGATTTAAGATGGGATCATGATATGCAAGAGATGTAGTATCCCATAGAAACTTTTGAAATAGATTTCAGGTTGGTAAAACTCTAGGTATAGTGTTTGACGTAAAGGGGTTAGTCTGGGATATTATCCTTTCCCTAAGTTGTAGTGGTGTCTCACCATTTGTTTGAGAGGATTCTTGGGTCATCTCGTATCCTCTCCTCTACATTATCATTCGGGGATAAACGAGGGGTAAATTGGTATCTATTGTAATGATCCGAATTATCATTACTAAGAGATGTGGGAAACCATAAAATTTTACCATCTAGACCCGCACCATCCCACTAAAGTGGACATAATCTCGCTATGGCAGCGCTGCTCCAGCAGAATGTGAGCCGCCAGAGCGGGATGGTCGGGGCAGAACTTAATGTTGCAAATTCTTATTTTCTCCTCTTGTCCCTAAGTGCCAAAAGAGGTGAGGATTACCCCAGAAACCCTCTGAAAGCTGCTCTAGACACCCCAGAACCCTCTGAAGGTTTCAATCGGCGGAATTCAGGCCCACTTTCACCATCTCATTATCTGGAAGCTAGGATTGAAGCCACAATGCCTCTCTACAGTTGTTTGGTGCCCAGGTAGGCTAGGTTTCTCTAATGGACTAGTTGTAAATTTGTTTCCATGCATTCTATATTGTAGATGACAGGAGATTTCATGCCTAGGCCTTCGGACACTAAGTTTGGATAGCTGAATATATGTTATTGGTTTTAGAGTAGGAATGTACTATGTGGGTATAACTATCCTGTGACTAGTGATGATAGTCTAGTTCTTGGTTCATAAATATAATACTGATGGTTGATATAATTGATGGTCTTTGTAAAAATAAAGGATGGATGTGAATAACTTAATTAATAGTCTCTTACCGTGAAGCTAGTTGATTACATGTGGCTGAAGGTTATGGTTTAGTCTATGTTATAGAGAGACTCCTAATAGTATTCGAGTAATGTTGTGATGTCTACCAGGGTTTCAATGGTTGTGGTTGAGTGATCAATATGTGGTTGTGATCAGTCTATAAGTTTAAGATCTTAACATCTATAATCTTGAACTTGCTCTACTAACAGTGATGCCTTGAATGAAGAAGGCTTGATGAAGTGTTGTAGATGAAGGGAAAGATAGAACAAAACCAATGAAATGACTAATTGTGAACAACTGCATACAATGAACCTTTTTCTTGATTGTGCAAGTATGTGAATTATTCATAGTGGACAGTGATTGTGATTGTAATGTTGAATCAGGTGTCACTTTTTGACACATATATTGGATTGGGTGTCACATTTCGATATGTATATTGAATCGGGTATCACGTTCTAACATATATCTTGGATCGGGTGTCATGTTCTGACATGTATATTGGATAGGGTATCACATTCCGATACATATATATAGGATTGGGTGTCACATTTCGACACATATATTAGATCGGCTGTCACATTCTGATATATATATATAGCTTGGGTATGGGTTCATGAGATATCATTTATGAATTGATCTTGGCTATGTGGGTGATGATAGAGAAACTGACCCAGTTATAATTGAGCATGTCCATCTTGTTTAATAATTAATATGAAGGACCAAAGGTCCAAGTGTTGCCATGTTGACTGTTGTAACTGAGATTTACCTTGTGAAACTATTTATTGCTCTGAAAATGATAAAATAATAATGTGTTCATGTATATACCTGTTCAGATTATGTTATGGGTGCTAGATGCATCCGCATAACAGGTATGAGGTTGTGGGTAAACAAGTGGAAAACAGTTAATGTCTCTGTTAAGAGAGATTAATGACTTAAAGTTAGTTATTGTTTATGTCCTCTAGGCACATGTGTTAAAAAGAGGATTGGAAGGTTTTCGGAGATTCTGTCTCTAGGCAGGCCGCCCTAGCGGGAGGAATCCTGTTGTGGCGAGGCCGCCAGAGCGGGATAGGTCTCGCCATGACGAGACAGTAGCGGTTTGGAGGTGAGCTTTAGTCCCCCTTTATATTGTCCTCTTCCAAGTGAGATATTAATTATCCTTAGTCCATGTGATGGTGTGAAACAAGGTATAGTAGACGGGTTAGACGGAGTTAGTACTGGCCGGTAGTTTGAAAATTTCTCTATTTGATAGAAGGACTAGGCCTTGATTTGTATTAGAGTTGGCAGCAGACCAACTAGAAGGGATGGGAGTTAGGCTTGAAAGAATTTAATGAGGTTTTAGGAATGATAAGAATTTTGCATAAGGTTTGGCGGTGAATCTCTTAAGAGCATGTTTTCTTCTTGTCGATTCCTTTATATTATACGGTGGGTATCGGGTTGACCGATGATGCCTACCAGTACATGTTGTTTGTACTGATACTACTCTTTCTATACCACTTGGCATAGTCTGGTTGCAGAGTCAGTGGTGTTTCATAGGTGAAGACGAAGAAGAGTCTCCAACAGCTTCTACTCTTCAATACTTATGATGAGAGTTGTGTCATATTTTTGTTTATACTCTGTATCTTTAGAAGCTCTTGTACCTGCTTAGACTAGTATCCTTGGGGGTATTAAAGTGTTTTCTTGTAATCAAACTTGGAGTCAATTTTATTTATGGTATTTTCACTACTCTTTTTGGCTTTTGTCAAACTTCCGCATGTATTTTTGTAAGGGTTCTCCTATCTGGGTGTTAGAGTAGGTGTCCGCACGGCCCGGTGAATTGGGTCGTGACAATATACTCATTTAATTCGGTATAAGAATTATATACAAACTGGTAAACTTGATTTATTTTAACGATTTGTTTTAGATTTTTAATTTATAAAATTTGTATATAAGATGCTAATTATAAATTATGCAATATTTTCAAATAGAAATTTCTTGTCAATTTTATGCATATTCATAAAAAAAAAAATTATTTGTCTAAAAAAAAGATTACAAGAAAATACATATTTCAAAATAAAACAGATTTTAGAAATAAAAATAGTTATTTTTTTTAAAAAAATAATTTTCAAATTAAAAAAATTAGAAAAAGACATAAGTGTTTGAGCAGTAATTTTTTTTCCCGTAGAATCCCAACTACCTAATGATTATTTTTTAAAAAAATTTAACAAATAGAAGGATGAATGAAGAACCAAAATAGTAGATCGATACTATTAATTATGAAATTGATAACTACCAATATAATGACCAACTAATTAAGAGAAAAATTATGGGACTGACATATTTAAGGAAAAGATAATATTAATTAATTAATAAGAATTATTTTAATTCATTTTCTATTTTTTATTTTTAATTAATTTATTATTTGTTAGATATTGTTAGAAATCTAATGTTATCTATTTATACTATATTAAAAGCATGAACACCTTTAAAATATTGATTGAACTTTTTTCGCTTCATTAAAAGACTCTTCTTTAGATAAAATCATCTTTTCACATTTTTATTTAATTTTTTTTTTACTTTTTTGTATTCCAAAAAGGTATAAAAAAGATGGCGTTTCTTTTACTAAAAAAAAATATAGTAGCTTCTGTTTTGAAAAATTTTCAACTCCTTTTGTTTTGGTTTTATAACACTTTTTTAACTCATACTTTGGTTATAACACTTTTACTGCTTATTTTTGGGGATTCTCTAAGACAAACCTTCATAAAATAATAATTAAAATCTTTTTTGGTTTATGACTATTCCAATCCTATAAAGGACTTCTAATTACGATTTTTAATCATTGATAATTAACTTCATCAAACGCTTCGTCTTCTTCAACAATCTTGCAATTTTGTCGTAACTTTGATTAAATTTTCAGGTCTTTTTTATATTACAATCTGTCTTCCCTCTTTTTTTTCATATTCTTCACCATTTTTTATTTCAAGAATATATTCTTGATTTGAAGAACACAATATTAATTGTTATGCCAACTTAATTTAAATTCTTAAGCCAACTTAAGTTGCTTAATTTAAGTTAGATTGTGTCCTTAGTTGAGTTTTTTTTTTTGGTTTTCCACACGATGTTCGGAGCCCGTGGAGCTCCGACTAAATCTAGATTGCGCACTGCAGGATCCATTCGGTGGTGGCGCTCCCAATAAAAAAAAATTCATTCCCAGAGCTCGAACCCAAGACCTCTAATTAAGGGTGAAACACTCACCACTGTACCACAACTCAGTGGTATCCTTAGTTAATTAAGTTAATTGAGTCTAATAGTGATATATTTAAAAATTCTGTTATTTTATAACTAACATAATTATGTGTTCACGAGTTTCATCTATTAAAGTAAAGTTTTTTTACAAGTAAATTATGGGTAGATTTGCATTCCAAAGAGGAATAACTAATGTAGGAAAATTTACCAACCTTTTTCTAATTATAACATGAGATGAACTTTTTGCCCATCATTAAAAAGACTCTATAATGGACAAAATAGTCATCTACCATTTTTTAAAAAAAATTGTCATTTAATTATTATTTGAGATTTTGAATTAATTAAAGTCATACTTATTAAATATTTACTTATTTGTAAGTCTAAAAACTCCTAAATTTTAATACTTTAAAATTGATTAAAGTTTTACTTTTTACATTTTTCGTTATTTAAGCTATATTAAAGTCTTAATATTTAAGAATTTTAAAAAACACAATTACAATTTATTAACTTATGACAATTCTATCTTTATTAAACTAACTAATTATCTATCACAATTATTTTTGAACTTATAGAAAACTTACTGAAACTATGATTTTTTTCCCCCGCTTTGGCGTTGATTACCTTGGATGAATTCTTTTGATTTTGATTTTATATTTCTAATTTTAATAGGAATGCATATTTAAGTATTTGACTCTTCTTTTTTTTCACTTGGACGTTGCTTACATTGGATGGATTCTTTTAGTTTTGATTTAGATTTTAGAGTTCTAAATCTATTAAGAATGCATATTAAGTATTTAACTTCCAAAAATATATACGTATATATTTTTAATACCTCTGTATTTGTAGTGACAATAAATAAAAAATATGGTCACTTAATTCCTAATGTCAATTATTTTCGAGGTAAAATATTTTATAACATGAGATAGATAACTATATATCAAAAGTATCATTTTAAAAAGTATTATTGATACATGGACAAGATTATTTACTTATTTTTTAAAATTAAAAAATTATAAATCAACTAAACTTTTACTTAGGCCTCATTTATATTCATTAAGATTAAGACGTCTGAATCTGAATGTACATCTGAATATTAAGATGTACATTAAGATTTAGAAGTCTGAATCCGAATACTAATTTGAATAATAAGATGATGTTACATTAAGATCTGAATACTAAATAATTAAGATTGTTTGTTTTCTCAACATCTAGATATATAAAATTTGTCTTTGTTTGAATTGAAAAATAATAAATATAAATTCAAAGAAAATACTAAATTGATATAATGCAATATTAATCAAATATTTTAAATTTTTATATGGCAATTGGAGGTTGTTATTACTACGATGATGATTGTATGTATCGGTTTGGGATGGTATTGACTGATGATGGTGGTTGTGGATAGTATCTTATGGTATAGTGGTTGACAATAGTAACTAACCGTGGTTGTTCGCAGTGGTGGATGATAATTAGGAGTGAAATTGTATTGATAACTAATGGTGATGGCAAATGATGATGCGTTAGTCATATACAACGTTAATTAATGGTGTTAATTATCAATAGTGATTAGTGAATGCAATAATGTTAGATGGAGATGATTTCTACGAGGATAATGGTAATGATGATTGATTTTCGTGATTAGCAATAGTGGTAGTTGTGGTTGACATGAGGATGATAATTGTGGATGGTAGGTGGTAGTGGTAATTGTGGTTGAAGTGGTGATTATGGGTAGTGCGTGGGTGAAAGCTCATGGAATAGTTGTGAACTGTCATTTTGTAGAAAATCTTAAATAGACGTTTTAATAATATTAATGTTATAAATCTTAATCACTTAGACATATTCAGACACATTAAGTGGATGTAGAATAAGAAAAACAAACACATTTAATTATTAAAATTTAGACCTTCAAAACAAACATAGTTAATGATTGAGATGTGAATGATTGAGACTAAGATCTTCATAAGTGCAAACAAATGAGGCCGGCCTCAATTGTTTTTATTAAAATTAAGACGTCTAAATTTGAATGCACATATGAATATTAAGATATGCATTAAGATTTAAGATTTGAATCTGAAGACACATCTTAATATTAAGATGTTGCATTAAGATCCTAATATTAAATAGTTAAGACTGTTTATTTCCTCACCATCTGAATGTATAAAATTTGTGTTTGTTTAAAAAATAATAAATATAAATTCAAATAAAATACTAAATTAATCTAATATTATATCAATAAAATATTTTAATATATGGCAATTGGTGGTGGTTATGACTAACGATGGTGATTGTGTGTGTTAATTTTGGATGGTGTTGACTGATGATGGTGGTTTTATATAGTATTTTATAATATAGTGGTTGACAATAGTAATTTACCATGGTTGTTGGCGCCTTCGCGGTGACAGCTGACAAATAGTAGTGGAATTATATTAATAATTAGTGGTGGTAGTGAATGATGATGTGATTAGAAAAAATAATATTAACGAATGATGGCAATTATTGATGGTAATTAGTGAATACACTAATGGTGGATGATGATGATTTTTAATGATGGATAATGGTGATGAAGATTGAATTTGGTGATTGACTATAGTAGTGGTTGTGATTGAGATGAGCATAGTGATTGTGGATGGCATGTAGTGATGGTAATTGTAGTTAGGGTGGAGGATGAAAGTAGATGGAACAACGGTGAACAGTCATCTTTGTAAATTTTTTTAAATAGATGTCTTATTTTTATATATCTTAATCATTCAGACCCACTAAGTGGTTGCAAAATAAGAAAACAAACACGTTTAATCATTAAGATTCAAATCTTGAAAAAAAACATACTTAATGATTGAGATATAAATGATTAAGACTACGACATTCACTAAGTGCAAACAAATGAGACCTACTAAACCCTTTTCTTATTCGAATTATGTAGGAAAAATTATAGTTATTATTTTCTAATCTTTAAGACTTTCAAATCAAATAAATTTTATCGATAATCTTTTTTCTTGTTTGTAGAATTTCATATACATAATAAAATAGATATTTCATTTTCATCTAAATATTACTTTATTAAGGTACTAAATCGGATCAACATTGATTAGTTTAAATTTTTTCTTTGGTATTTATTTTGTAACTCAAATATGTATTTAGTAATAAGTACGTAATCTTTTAAAATTATGTACTCAATGATATGGGTTAAACACGTAATATTTTATTTAATTTATATATATATATATATATATATATATATATATTATTATTATTATTATTATTATTATTATTAATTAACATGATACACACGTGCAAAAAACGTACACTAAACTAGTACTATATTAAAGCATGAAGTCCTTAGATAATGTTGTTTGAATTTTTTACACTTCATTAAAAGATTCCGCTTTAGACAAAATCATCTTTTCACTATTTTTTAAAAATTATTATTTAATTATAAAATTACATTTATATATTAACCCTAGAATATATATAGAGTGAAAAAGGAAAACACCGTGCACAAAAATAGGAACTCCTACTTAGGTTAAGAAATCAAATATGCATTTTTTAGAAGAAATTACCAAACTACACATCTTTTATTATCATATTTGCTAAAAGTCCCAACCCTTTAAATTTTTTACCAAAATCCCTTATTTTCAGTTTTTCCCTTCATCTTCCGGATACATAACTCAAAAAACATTCTCTCTCCTCTAATTCCTTTTATCTCGTTCTCTCTCCATTTTCAAGATCCAAAAATTTAAGGAATTTGCTGAGTATATCCCTAATTTCTCGCCTAAAATCACTCACATGAATTAGAGGTTACAATATATCATCTCTTTTTGATTCTCAACTGCATTCTCTCTCTATTTTCATAGCTTTTAGTTATCTAAGAGTTCAAGTCTTGTTTTTAAGTTGTTATTTTCAATTTCAATTGTTTAATGTTCAAAATTTTTGATTCAAAATCTCTTAAGTTTACTGATAATTATGTAAAATGGTCCATCATTAGTATTGGACTTATCCAACTAATTTCTCAAAATAATCTAGCTATAATATCCTTTGTTTCTGATGTTGATGTTCATGGGTTTCAACAAAATAGGTCCATTCCGAGGAATAATTTATTAGGGACAACGAATCTGCAAATGGCAAAGGGAAAGAATGTTCAATCTTCAACTTCTGGGTCAGAAGTTGATGAATCTTCTGAAAAAGCTTTAAGAAAAGAGGGAAAAAGTTATTTTTGTAACTACACGCCCATAGTTTATGTATCAGGAATCTTAAATTATTTTTTTTTGAATTTTATAGTAGTAGAATGTACAATTTTATTTTTATACCAATAATAACTATTTTTTTTGGATATTCAACAATTTAGCAGACTATTATCAGATTCTCATGTATCAGATTCGAATTTAAGATAAAGGTTTATGTATCAAATTCTCATGTATCAATCTTTACTTCTTCTGATACATCTACAACCTATATCAATACAACATGTTATGTATCTGTCACGCCTCGAGAGGGTACCCTAGACATAACCGGCACACAAAGGCCATTTCTGATCTCCGAGCAAACCACCTGGTCCAGTCACACATTCATTCAATCACATTCTCTTAGCGGAAACTCAATTAATAAAATACTATTCACAATTTGGGGGCCGAAGGCCAAACATTCATCAACTCAACAAAACAAATATAATAAGACTCCTCAAAATAACCGTTCAACCTCCCCACACTCCAGTCTATGAAGCCTCTATCAAAGTCTAAAAGGTGCCAATGACAAGTCCATGGCTACCAACAATCAAAATAAGGGAAATGACAACAAAACTGTACAAGAAGGCTCAACATCCTCGAGAACTAGGAGGACTCACCAACTAGCGGGAAGTGTATGTGGATCTTCAACGGAGCGCCGGTTGATGATCTCTAGTACCTGTCTCTGCATCATGAAACGATGCAGGCCAAATGGCGTCAGTACATGGAATGTACGAGTATGTAAAATGGCCGAATACAACTAGCATCAAGGAAGAATCAAATCAACTCAGAATCTCAACTCAAGGGAAATAACAACTCAATCAAGTGTCCTAAGTATAAACAAGAATATGATTTAGATGGGACTAATCACATACCATTCAACTCACTCTGACTCAGAGTACTATCAAGACCTATTTGGGAGTTTTTCTTATCCGACAACCATCACTTATGAGCCAGTGACAGTACAACAAGCCGACGTTGTTGCCGCATCCGTTCATACTTTTCCAGGGCATGAACGAGTCAACCAATCATGGATCCAATCCAACCAAGTCCTATAATGTCAAGACAAACCTCTCGGGGAAGCATTCCACTTTAACGGTTCAATCCCCCCTATTTGGCAACATAGGTATTGGGTTCGAGTATGGACTATACTCTTACCCAATTCGGTGCTCGATACTCCTCTCAAGACTCAATGCTCATAAAACTCCATCCAATAAACTCAATCAACTCATATCGATAAGTCTCATTACAACCTTGTCAACTCATAAACTCTATCACAATCAAATCTCTTCCAATCGTACTATCTGATCAATCTCAACCATCTCTTTCAAAAGAAATTTAAAAGCACATTTATAGCAACATATAGACATAACCAATCATTTACTCTATCCATTTAAGAAATCCTTGAGACTCATCACAACTCAAGACTTTAAATCACACTTTAAAATAGGCAACACTTCGTAAGAAAATAACATCTTTTATCATAATCCACATAGTTAAGAAGGCCAATAAAACATATTTTAACAACTCATTTCCATCAACTCATACTCACATAAGGGCTCATTTTAGGAACTTCCTAGATCAACAACATCAACACATATAGAATCAAATAAATTAGGGACAAAACTCATTCAACCATAAACTATACCAAGAAACTCCATTTTCATGGACATCTAACCTCAAAGCAAGAGTAGGGCACATGGGTGGACTCAACCCATGTTTTGGATAGTCTTACATACCTTAGTGAAGACTTGAAGAAAACCTTGTGGTCCGATCTTCAATGGAAAACTCAAACCTTGAAGCTCTTGGAACTCTTCTTGTTAGAGAGGGATTTGGAAAGAAAGAAGAAGAGAGAGAAAGAGAGGTTTCTAGGGCTTTTAGAGAGAGAGTGGGGGCTGAAGAACTGGTCCAAAAATGTTCAAGGCTTGTGAATATATAATTTCAGACAATTCCCAAATTGCCCTTCCTCCAAAATTCTAAAAAAAAGGCCAAAAATGCCTTTGGCGCGATAGTGGCGCGTCGCGCCCTTACAGCGCCAAGGCCAATTATGCCTAAAAACCTGCACAACTTTTAGTGGCGCGCCGCCCCAAGGACCAAACTACTGAGGCATGTTTTTGGCGCGATAGTGGCGCATCGCGCCCTTATAGCGCCAAGGCCAAAGGTTTTTGGTTATGGAATTTTGGCTTGAAAAACCCTGCACACCTCGCAGTGGCGCACCACGCTAGGGACCAAACTACTGAGGCATGTTCCTGGCGCGATAGTGGCGCGATAGTGGCGCGTTGCGCCACTGCGGCGCCAAGCCCAGATTTCCAGTAGTTGAACCCCAGGACTGAAATTTTTGCTGTGCTAGTTCATCTTAGGATCGTCACATCTTTAGACTCCGAACTCCAAAAATTACATTCTTAGCGGCGTTGGAAAGAAGACTCAACGACCTTTAATTTGATAGGTCGTGGGCCACCCAAATTGTCGTCTTTCAAAAGATAGGGTCTTTAGAAGTTGATCCCTTTTACAAACTCATCCTAAAGCTTAGCCCCGACAGATCTTTTGAACTTAGCTTGGTCCTAGGGGTCCTTCATGACCCCACATCACCTCTAACGCTGCTCAATTTCTCAAAGACTCATATTACTCATGCAATTGCTTCACAATACTCGAGTTCGACCTTACACGTGTACAAGAAAGGTCCGAATCTTAGGGAAATTTTTTTAGGGGTGTTATATTATCTCCTCTTTGGGATTATTCGTCCTCGAATGACGAGTGACCAATAACGAACTCAGGGTACAAATCACAATCAGAATTCGGTCAATCAACAATCAATTTCTCAAACAAATTACCAATCAAACTCATAATGCACAAGTGAATTCAAGTTAAGGAAATGAATATTACCTTCAACATTCTTCTCGGTAGGCACGAATAGATGTGGATATTTAGATTTCATGGCTTCCTCCGCTTCCCATGTGGCTTCCTCAATAAATTGGTTCCTCTACAGGACCTTGACTGAGGCGACCTCTTTGTTCCTCAACTTGCGAATTTGGCGATAGACAATTTGAACTAAAACCTCTTCATAAGACAAGTTATCCTTAATTCCAACATTATCAATGGGGACTACCAATGAGGGATCACCCAAGCACTTCTTCAACATCGAAACGTGGAATACCGGATGAATAGAAGCTAACTCCGAGGGAAACTCCAACTCATAAGCAACACTTCCAATCCGCCTCAAAATTTGGTAAGGACCAATGTATCGAGGACTAAGTTTCCCCTTCCTTCCAAACCTTATGACACCCTTCATGGGTGACACTTTCAAATACACCCAATCATCCACCTCGAACTCTAAGTCTCTCCTCCTCACGTCGGTGTAAGATTTTTGGCGGCTTTGGGCTATCTTTAGCCTATCTTGAATAATTCTCACTTTCTCCGTGGCTTGGTGAACAATGTCAGGCCCAATCAACTCCGCTTCACCAAATTCAAACCACCCAATAGGAGATCTACACCTCCTCCCATACAAAGCTTCATAAGGAGCCATTTGAATGCTTGCATGATAGCTATTGTTATATGTAAATTCTATGAGAGGTAAGTGATCATCCCAATTTCCCTTGAAGTCAAGCACACATGCCCTCAACATATCTTCCAAGGTCTGGATGGTGCGCTCTCCTTGGCCATCTGTCTGGGGATGAAAGTCCGTACTCAAGTTCACCTTTGGACCTAATCCCTTCTGAAAGGATTTCCAAAATTGGGAAGTGAATTGAGCTCCTCTGTCTAAGATGATAGACAAAGGACCCCATGCAGTCTGATGATCTCTTGAATGTACAACTTTGCATAATCCTCTGCGGTGTCAGTAGTCTTCACCACCAAGAAGTGAGCTGATTTCGTCATCCTATCCACAATTATCCAAATCGAATCATATTGCCCTCGGGACCTCGGTAGACCTGTAATAAAGTCCATGTTGATCATTTCCCACTTCCATTCTGGAATTTCTATATTTTGAGCTAAACCACATGGCCTTTGATGCTCAACCTTCACCTGTTGATAATTCGGGCACTTAGAAACAAATTCTGTAATATCTCTCTTCATCCTACTCCACCAATAGATTTCCCTCAAGTCATGGTACATTTTTGTGGAGCCTGGATGAATAGAGTATCTGGAGCTATGCACTTCGGCCATAATCCTCTCTCGAACATCATCGACATTAGGTACACACAATCTACTTTGGTACCTCAACACACCATCTCCCCCTTTGGTGAAAACCGTCACCCCTTGTTTGTGAACAACTTCTTTCAACCGGAGGAGAATGGGATCCTGATCTTGTTTCTCCTTTACCTCTGCTACAAGTGAGGACATAGACCCATCTTGAATGTTTACTCCACCTTCATTGTTCTCTTTGAGTCGAACTCCCAATCGGGCTAATCGATGTACCTCCTTCGCCAATTCTCTCTTTCCATCCTCCACGTGGGCAGTGCAACCCATAGACAACCTACTAAGAGCATCAACAACAACATTAGCTTTACCTGGATGGTAGAGGATGCTCATATCATAGTCCTTGAGTAGGTCAAGCCATCTTCTTTGCCTCAGGTTGAGTTCCTTCTAGCTAAAGACGTATTGCAAGCTCTTGTGATCAGTGAACACATCAACATGCATTCTATACAAGTAGTGGCGCTAAATTTTAAGCGCAAACACCACCGCTTCCAGCTCAAGGTCATGAGTTGGGTAATTCCCCTCATGAACCTTAAGCTGTATTGAAGCATAGGCTATCACCTTCTCCCTTTGCATCAACACACAACCCAAACCAATTCTGGATACATCCTAATAGACCACAAAGCCCTCTGTTCCATCGGGCAAAGCTAGAACAAGAGCAATGGTTAGCTTGGTCTTCAATTTCTAGAAACTCTCCTCACAGGCATTGGACCATTAGAACTTAGCCTTCTTTTGAGTCAGATTAGTCAATGGTGATGATATGGATGAGAATCCCTCTACAAACCTTCGATAATAGCCAGCCAAACCCAAGAAGCTTCTTATCTCTGTCGGGGGTGTGGGTCTGGGCCAATTCTTCACCGCTTCAATCTTTTGAGCGTCAACCTGAATACCATCTCCAGATATAATGTGGCCTAGAAAGGCCACTGATGCAAGCTAAAATTCACATTTAGAGAACTTTGCATATAATACCTGGTCTCTCAAAGTTTGTAAAATGACTCTAAGATGATAGGCGTGCTCCTTTTCATTCTTGGAGTAGACCAGAATATCATCTATGAATACAATCACAAACATATCAAGATATGGTTTAAACACTCGGTTCATGAGATCCATAAAAGCTGCGGGGGCATTTGTCAACCCAAAGGACATGAACAAAAATTCAAAGTGGCCATATCGAGTCCGAAAAGCAGTTTTTGGAATATCACATTCTCTCACCTTCAACTGGTGGTAACCGAATCTCAAGTCTATCTTTGAGAAACACGTAGCACCCTAAAGTTGATCAAATAAATCATCTATTCTGGGGAGAGGGTACTTATTCTTTATGGTGTCCTTGTTCAGCTGCCTATAGTCAATACACATTCTAAGGGATCCATCTTTCTTTCGCACAAATAAGACCGGAGCTCCCCATGGTGAGACACTCGGCCTAATAAATCCCTTATCTAACAAGTCCTTCAATTGCTCCTTCAACTCCTTCAACTCGGTTGAGGCCATTCTATAAGGAGGAATTGAGATTGGCTGGGTATCAGGAAGAATATCAATCCCAAAGTCAATCTCCCTATCAGGAGGGACTCCAGGCAGATCTTCAGGAAAGACATCCGGAAACTCGTTGACAATCGGAATCGACTCAAAGGATGGAGACTCAATATTGTCATCTTTCACTCGGATAAGGTGATAAATGCACCCTTTTGAGATTAGCTTCCTGTCCCTAAGGTATGAAATAAACTTACCCTTAGGTGCAACAGGACTACCCTTCCACTCTATGACAGTCTCATTCGGGAATTTGAACGTGACCATCTGAGTTCTACAATCAATAGAGGCATAACATACATAGAGCCAGTCCATGCCAAGGATCACATTAAAATCAACCATGTCTAACTCAACCAAGTCAGCCAAGGTATCTCTGTGATGAATTGACACAGTGCAATCTCTATAGACTTTCTCATCTATGATAGAATCACCGACAGGGGTAGCTACGTAGAAAGGCTCACTAAGACATTCAGGGATTTTATTGAACTTACTAGCCACGTAAGGAGTTACAAAAGATAGGGTGGCACCCGGATCCATCAAAACATAACAATCAAGAAAAGAGACTCGAATCATATCCGTCACGATGTTTGGAGAGTTCTCCTGATCTTGACGACTACCCATGACATATAGGCTGTTTGTACCTCCACTCGTACCTGAAGTAGTGCCCCTTTGATTACCCCTAGCTGGCGGTGCGGTGGTAGAGAACTGGGCTCTGTTCCCCCATGATAGACACTCCTTCTGAAAATGGTCTATTTGGCTGCATTTATAACAACCAACTCTTCCCGCTCTGCATTCTCCTAAGTAGAGCCTACCACACTTGCCGCATGGTGGTTTCCCTTGCAAACCTTGACCCACGCTAGCTTGTGATTGAGAACCCTGGAGTCTGAAATTCTGGTGACTCTGACCCTGCCGATCGTACCTGTTCTGCTGCATAGGTGCACTGGCGGTGGATGAGGCATAGTTGGAAGGCCTCTTCTGGAAGAAGGACCTGTTGCCCTTGTTTTGCCTCTGTTCACTCTCATGGCCCGCTGATTTTACCTTCTTTCTCAGGTGATCTTCTCTGTCTCTTCTTTTCTCATCCTCTACCTGTTGAGCATACACCATTAATATGCAAATATCCATATCCGAGATCAACAATGCTGCTTTGCACTCCTTCTTCACATGCCTCCCTAATCCGGAGACGAACTTCCTCATCTTTGACCTCATATCTGGGATTATTTCTGGAGCATACCTGGACAGCTGGATGAACTTCAGGCCATACTCCTTAACTTTCATACCTTCTTGTTTCAGATTTACAAACTCCTCCACCTTTGCTTCCCTCAATTCTCGGGGAAAGAAGTGGTCAAGAAAGGCTCCCTCAAATTCATACCACCTAGCAAGTTCAGCATCCTCACCCCTACCTTGCTCCCATTGGTTATACCAGATGTTTGCCACATCCTTGAGTTGATAAGACACCAACTCAACCCTCTAAATTTCCGTAGCATGCATAGCTTTCAGAATTTTCCACATCTCATCAATAAAGTTTTGGGGGTCTTCATCAACCTTAGAACCTGTGAATGCAGGCGGATTCATCCTCAGAAAGTCTCTAATTCTAGTAGCAGCAGATGGCTCTTGGAAACTAGAGCTAAGAGTGGGCAAGCTCTGATTACCGTTTCGGGCAACCACTAGTTGAGTGAGCATTGCAATTGCCCCTCGAAGTTCTGCCTCTGATGTGGGTATAGGTGGAGTAGCAGGAACTTGAGGTGCCTCCGCATATCTCGCGGGTCGGCCTCTAGCTCTTGCTGGGCGTACCTCAGACTGAGGCATCTCTGCATTATGGGCATTCCTTTAGCTAGCAGTACGTTTAGGAGACATTATCTGTAACATATAAACACACAAATTAGAAAGGAAGTTTTATAGAGTTTAACTCTATCGCACGAAGTCAGAGTATGAAAGAAGTGAAACAATTCCTAATATCCTATAGCCTCCTACTTATAAGTGTGGTGCACAACACGCCCATAAGCAAGACTCTACTAGACACGGCTTCATAGACTCCATAGGACTCTTGAACTCTGAGCTCTAATACCATGTTTGTCACGCCCCAGGAGGGTACCCTAGATGTAACCGGCACCCGAAGGCCATTTCTGACCTCCAAGCGAACCACTTGGTCCAGTCACACATTCATTCAATCACATTCTCTTAGCGGAAACTTAATTAAGGAAATACTATTCACAATATGGGGGCCGAAGGCCAAACATTCATCAACTCAACAAAATAAATATAATAAGACTCCTCAAAATAACCGTTCAACCTCTCCACACTCCAATCTATGAAGCCTCTATCAAAGTATAAAAGGTGCCAATGACAAGTCCATGGCTACCAACAATCAAAATAAGGGAAATGACAACAAAACTGTATAAGAAGGCTCAACATCCTCCGGGAACTAGGAGGACTCACCAACTAGCGGGAAGTGTATGTGGATCTTCAACGGGCACCGGTTGATGATCTCCAGTACCTGTCTCTGCATTATGAAACGATAAAGGCCAAATGGCATCAGTACACGAAATGTACGAGCATGTAAAATGGCCGAATACAACGAACATCAAGGAAGAATCAAATCAACTCGGAATCTCAACTCAAGGGAAATAACAACTCAATCAAGTGTCCTAAGTCTAAATAAGAATATGATTTAGACGGGACCAATCACATACCATTCAACTCACTCTGACTCAGAGTACTATCAAGACCTATTTGGGAGTTTTTCTTATCCGACAACCATCACTTATGAGCCAGTGACAGTACAACAAGCCGATGTTATTGTCGCGTCCGTTCATACTTTCCCAGGGCATGAATAAGTCAACCAATCATGGATCCAATCCAACCAAGTCCTATAATGTCAGGACAAACCTCTCGGGGAAGCATTCGACTTTAACGGTTCAATCCCCCCTATGTTTGGCAACACAGGTATTGGGTTCGAGTATGGACTATACTCTTGCCCAATTCGGTGCTCGATACTCCTCCCAAGACTCAATGCTCATAAAACTCCATCCAATAAACTCAATCAACTCATATCGACAAGTCTCATTACAACCTTTTCAACTCATAAACTCTATAACAATCAAATCTCTTCCAATCATACTATCCGATCAATCTCAACCATCTCTTTCAAAAGAAATTTAAAAGCACATTTATAGCAACATATAGACATAACCAATTATTTACTCTATCTATTTGAGAAATCCTTGAGACTTATCACAACTCAAGACTTTAAATCACACTTTAAAATAGGCAACACTTCGTAAGAAAATAACATCTTTTATCATAATCCACATAGTTAAGAAGGTCAATAAAATATATTTTAACAACTCATTTCCATCAACTCATACTCAAATAAGGGCTCATTTTAGGAACTTCCTAGCTCAATAACATCAACACATATAAAATCAAATAAATTAGGGACAAAACTCATTCAACCATAAACTATACCAAGAAACTCCATTTTCATGGACATCTAACCTCAAAGCAAGAGTAGGGCACATGGGTGGACTCAGCCCATGTTTTGGATAGCCTTACATACCTTAGTGAAGACTTGAAGAAAACCTTGTGGTTGGGTCTTCAATGGAAACCTCAAACCTTGAAGCTCTTGGAACTCTTCTTGTTAGAGAGGGATTTGGAGAGGAAGAAGAAGAGAGAGAGAGAGAGAGGTTTCTAGGGCTTTTAGAGAGAGAGTGGGGGCTGAAGAACTGGTCCAAAAATGTTCAAGGCTTGTGAATATATAGTTTCAGACAATTTCCAAATTACCCTTTCTCCAAAATTCTGAAAAATAGGCCAAAAATGCCTTTGGCGTGATAGTGGTGCTTCGCTCCCTTACAGCACCAAGGCCAATTATGCCTAAAAACCTACACAACTTTTAGTGGCGCACCGCGCCAAGGACCAAACTACTGAGGCATGTTTCTGGCGCGACTAGCGCCAAGGCCAAAGGTTTTGGGTTCTAAAATTTTGGCTTGAAAAAACCTACACACCTCGCAGTGGCGCACCGTGCCAGGGACCAAACTACTGAGGCATGTTCCTGGCGCGATAGTGGTGTGTCGCGCCACTGCGGCGCCAAGCCCAGATTTCCAGTAGTTGAACCCCAGGCTTGAAATTTCTGCTGTGCTAGTTCATCTTAGGATCGTCATATTTTTCAACTCCGAACTCCAAAAATTAAATTCTTGGCGGCGTTGGAAAGAAGACTCGACGACCTTTAATTTGATAGGTCATGGGACACTCAAATTGTCGTCTTTTAAAAGATAGGGTCGTTAGAAGTCGATCCCTTTTACAAACTCATCCTAAAGCTTAGCCCCGACGGATCTTTTGGACTTAGCTTGGTCCTAGGGTCCTTCATGACCCCACATCACCTCTAACGCTGCTTAATTTCTCAAAGACTCATCTTACTCATGCAATTGCTTCACAATACTCGAGTTCGACCTTACACGTGTACAAGAAAGGTTCGAATCTTAGGGAAAATTTATGAGGGGTGTTACAGTATCAACCACAATTCAGTTGAAAACTAATACAACAATCTTCAATGTATCAACCCTTAATCTATCGAATATGTCTGAATAGTTATGTATCAGATTCTCATGGTTCAGATTCAAATTTAAGATGAAAGTTTACGTATCAAATTCTCATGTATCAAGCTTTACTACTTCTGATACATCTACAACCTATATCAATACAACATGTTATGTATCAACCACAATTCAGTTGAAAACTAATACAACAATCTTTAATGTATCAACCCTTAATCTGTTGAATATGTCAAATGATTATGTATCAGCTATTCTCATGTATTAGATTCGAATTTAAGATGAAAGTTTATGTATCAGATTCTCATGTATCAAGCTTTACTTCTTCTGATACATCTACAACCTATATCAGTACAAGATGTTATGTATCAACCATAATTCAGTTGAAAACTAATACAACAATCTTCAATGTATCAACCCTTAATCTGTCGAATATGTCGAATAATTATGTATCAACTATTCTCATGTATCAAATTCGAATTTACTATATCAATACCAAGTAACTTACAATTAAAATAATTACCAACCATCCATGTATCAATTATTGATATTCAATTACAATTTTGATTCATAGAAATATGTATTAAATACAACCCATAAACTGTTAAAAATTGTGTAGATGTAAGTTTATCAATACATTGGTTTTTTATTTAAGGAAAATAAGGAATGGATATCTCAATTTTGCAAAATCAGATGCTTTAATCATCTTACTCCTACCAGATAATTCAACCAAAGTCGAAGGTAGCATGGGCAGAACACAACCCATAAACTGTTAAAAAACTGTGTAGCATTATCAATTCAGTAGCAATTGCTACTTTTAGATTCAAGTAACATATATTGTCGCTCACTACGATTCCATCACTTTTTTATCATTCATAACTCACCTCGGATTGCCAAACTCCTGAATGTCTCAGTAGTATCGGGATATTCATCTCGATTTGCTTGATGAAATTTGAATTTTGGATTGAAGTTTATGTTCGATGTTATGCTCTATTTTTTGAGTTTTTCACGTCACTCATAACTGTTACGATTTATTTGATTATTTCCCTTATTTAGCAAAGTAATTGATTGAAATAAGGAATCATAACTGAAAGTACGTTACTATCCATAAATACCTCAACAACATTAATTATTCTACACCCAAAATATGATGTATCAGAAGAACCCGTAATGTATCAAAAATCTGAGAAAAATCTGGGAAATCGGATAATTTAAGAAAAATGAGGGATAAGTTGTAATTGGGCTTTTTCACTATGGGATTTAGGTAAAGTTTAAAAAAACTAATGTTGGATCCTAATTAATGTGAGAAGGGGGGGGGGGGAAATATACTAGGAATCCTAACTAATTTTGAATTCTAATTAACGTGAGTAGAAGAAAAAATATATTACTTTAAATAGTTTTATTCCTTCTTAAAAATTAAAATTGAATACAATATTTAAAAATTCCAAGTTAGAATCTACCTCCCATATTTAGAATATTCATAGAATTATTTAACTTCAATTTACAAAACACAATTTTTCATGTACCCTTCTAATTGTTTTTATATATGTCAATTATTGTCAATATCTTTTCATGTACTTTCATCTAAGTTTTTTGAAAATTTTATACTAATTGTGATTTAGTCTATTTTTATTAATTGACATTGTTGTTCGTAATTAAATTTAATTTTTCTCTGTAATATTTGCTATCAAATAAGGTATGCGCTTTGATCACGCACAAAGCGCGTACACCAAGACTAATATGTTGAAAACTAGAAAGTCCTATTAGGACTAGTAATATTCACTCTTAAATACAATCATTTATTAAATTTTCTCAATAAGAATATGCTTTACAAAAAAATCGTATTTGATCCAACATGAGTGGAATTAAAATTGTAATGACCTGAAGGTCATTTTTGGCATTTTCAATAAAGTTATCATTTTACCCCTCTCGCTAGTTTACTCAAGTCATTTTTGGTTGGGTCTAAAAGTTAGTTTTTGTAAATATTGTGAAAAGTTGAGGTTTTACTTGAGAAATGAGTTTTAAAGGCTTAAATTGTAAAAAAATTGAGTTTTGGAGTCATTTAGAGTTTCGAGTCTCAGAATGAAATTCCATCGATTCCATCAACTCTGGAATATAGAAATTGGTCTAGGAGAGTTGTCGGAATAAGATTTGGAGTCAAAACGTGGAATTTAGGTCTGAAGTTGGAAATTGAGTTAAAGTTTGATCCAAGTTTGACTTTGATCAACATTTGAGGTTTGGATGCTCGGATTAAATTTCTGATAGTTACAATGATTTCGAGAGGTGATTCTAACGCTAAAAATGACTTTGTTATAATTTTTAAAGGTCCCAAGGGTATTTTGGGTATTTCAAGTGCTGAAACTAGTTTAGTTGCGACTTATCAGATTATGGATCAAGGAAGCCTCAAATTTGAATTCTGATAATTCCATTGAGTCTGGAACGTCGAATTTAGTAGGGTTGCATATATGGGTTGTGTATACAGGGTTCTGAATGAATCCCGAGGGTCAATTCCGTGACCTTGAGACTTGCCAAAATCTACTATCTGGTGCATGATAATTCCTTCTCCGAATTCACAAAACTTACTGAGTTTCTTCTCCACATTCGTGGAGGACAGGCCACATTCGCGGAGTGTACCAAATTCCTTCTCCGCGTTCGCGAGGGTGATCGTCATTCGCGGAGAGATATATCTACTGTCTCGGCGTTCGCGAAGAACAAATGTGGCCTCAACAATGTTTAGTCGGGGTTTAAGCAATTTTCCACAATTTTTGAGTTTCCAAGCTTTGGATAGGCGATTTGGAAGGGGTTTCTTGCGGGAAAAACATTGGGTAAGCTATTCTAACCTATTTTCTTGATACCCATGACTTATTTGGATTTTTAGACATGAAATTAGTGATTTTGCATTGGAGGAATTGAGGTTTTTCAAGAACAATGTAAATTTAGTTTTCTTATGATTTTCAACTCATTTTAACTCCATTTTTGAAACAGATTTCACCATTAGACTCCTAATTACTTGAGAAATATTTTCATCCAAAAATAATTAGATTTTGAATTCAATTTTTGATATGAGATTTTTGACCATTTTACCTTTTTCACCTGAATTTTTTGATTTTAGTGTCAATAGATTCAAAATATAATTGTGAGTCCATATTTGATTAGATTATGGTGATTTAGGTATCTTCATAAAGGAAAAGTGGTGATTTCGGATTGTTCGTAATTTTTAGCTAAGGTAAGTTGAATTCTAACCTTTGTTAAGTATGTTGAACTTTGTATTTTCCTATATGAGGGGATTAGGATGTGTTGGGACATTAAATTGCATTGAATTATATGACTTGAAGTGTGGTAATGGATTTTGAATAAGGATTAACTGTTTAAGTGTTGTGGATTTTGGGACATTGATCTATTGTGTGATTGTAGTTTATATGACATCATTATGAATATTTATCTTGCTTCACTCATTACTTTTGCATATATTATATCTTTTATGGTTGATAAATGATATGAGTGAGGTACTAGTTATTGGGACTGAGGTTTTTACAAGTCGAAGTGATTTGCCGAGGTTTCTTTCGGTGGACGAGGTCTTTTTTGGCAAATATTGGCCAAGGTCTTTTCCGGCGGTACATGGTCTATGTGAGGCCCCCATGGGTTTCGATTTGAGGTAACAGTATATGTGTATCATAGGAAAGACATGTATCATGATATATAAACTGTATAGATTGGGCTGTCTGAGTGCAGGTGTGTAGTTGTGGAGGTTTGTGGTTGGGATGTCAGGAGTACTCATATTCCATATTGTTTTTCTTAGGGTTTTGTTTCCATTTTGTTGAGTACCGTGTTATTAGTGCTCGCCCCTTATTTCTACACATGTATAGGATCTGAGCCCTGTGCCTCCTGTTCATAGCTTCCCTATTGATTGGGCCGAGCTTCTGGCGTGTGAGAGGTAGCAACTTGTCTTCTTCGGCAGACTCTTGCCGTTATTTGCCTTATGCCTTATTCTATTTGAGGATCGAGACATATATTATTATACTTTTTTATTTTGGTTAAAGTACTGGCTTGTACATGTGACACAAAATCTTGGGTAGCTTAGAATCTATTTTCTACTAAGCCTTATCAATATCATATTAGACTTTACATTTCTTCTTTTATTTCTGCTTACTTTAAATTGTTCAGACTCTTAGGCTTACTCTTCTTGGTGGATTAAGCGACTGCCATCACACCCTATTTTGGGTCATGGCAAATTAGTATTAGAGCTCAGGTTTATAGGTCTCGCATGTGTTCTAGCGCAGTCTAGTAAATCCATGAGGATCGGTGCAGAGACATCCATTATTTATCTTTGAGGGGCTATGAAGACTGTTAAAAAGTTCTCTTTTTACTTCTTTCAATTCTGTCGTGCATGGATTCTTGTATGAGTAATGAGTTATCGCGTGTTCTTTCGGCAGATGGCTAGGACTCTAGCATCAGCTTCTACTGGATGAGGGGAGCCAGCCCCCATGGTTGCTACTGAGACCTCAGCTCAAGGTAGAGGTAAAGGCAGGGCTAGAGGCCGACTTAGGGGCCGGGGCCGAGGAGCAGCACCAACCAGGGATCAGAGAGGGGCATCTCTCCTGAGCTGGTGACATAGAGGAGAGAAGGTTCCTCCTGAGTATGCGGCATCACCATTACTATATGACACTTTATTGAGGGTGTTGGGCGTGCTTGAGACTATGGCATAGACTGGCAGTGCAGTGAGCACACTCGATACATCACAAACCTGAGTGAGGATCCAGGTTCCAGACCAGCAGCAGGCTCCTAAAGCACAGGGACAGGCGGGATAGATGCTAATAGTCCCTATAGATGAGGTTCCTCCATCCCCAGTAGTCAAGGTTAAGGACGCACCAGTAGCTGCGTTGACTAAGGATAAGAAGCGTCGTTATGAGAAGTTTAGGAAGATGGAACACCTAAGTTCCAGGGTGGGAAGATGATGCATATAAATTCTTGACCACTTGTAGAGAGTTGCTTGAGGTGTTCGATATGTTACTCTTCAGCTTCGTGGGCCGGCTAAAGAGTGGTGGAGGACATATTCTGGCTCTTTACCTGTTGGATCCCCTCTAGTGACTTGGGAGTCGTTCACCAGTGTTTTTTATGATCCTTTCATCCCTTGGAGTATGAGGAAAGAGAATCGCCTCAGATTTGAGAGGCTTAGGCAGGATGAGATGTCCGTTTTTGAGAATGCGGTTCATTTTTGTCAGCTAGCCATACTTGCCATCGTTATCATCCTTGTTGACACTGATAGGGTTCTCTATTTTTTGAGAGGTTTAACTTATTCTATCAGGCAGTCGATATTCTTGGTATCTAGAGATAACGCCTCCTTTCAATCGGTGGTTAGTGCCGCCAATGAGGCAGAGTTGATAGAGAAGGAGGAGTTCGGGGACCTTAAGAGGCCCTGTGCTTTTGGACAATTTTAGGGTGCCTTAT
The DNA here is from genome assembly GCF_947179165.1 of Solanum dulcamara. Taxonomy (NCBI): domain Eukaryota; kingdom Viridiplantae; phylum Streptophyta; class Magnoliopsida; order Solanales; family Solanaceae; genus Solanum; species Solanum dulcamara. The sequence continues at coordinate 15,365,587 of NC_077242.1, forward strand.
TTAGAGGTAGAGGTTCTTACAGAAGACATGGTTTCTTTCAGTGCAAAGGGCTGTTTCATGCCTCTATGCTAGCATCTAAGGGAGGACAGGGTTATCATAGTTCATATAGTTTGGGTCAGAGTTCATCCGATTTACAGCATAGGCCTGCAGGTCGGGATGGTTATAGTAACCCTCATATTTCTCCACATCATCCATCTGTTTTGAGATTGTATTTTGGGTGAGGATCCCCAGACCATATAGTTCTATAGTGTCCCATGCAGACTTATTTAGGTCCACACTGTACTTACGCAGCAGCTCTAGTCAAAGATCCGGTGCCACTAGTAAGAGGTTCAGCCCTACTGACCCGGGGTCGTGGTAGGGGTCAGTCTGATAGAGGTGGTCGTACCAGAGGTAGGGAAGCGGGTGATGCCCTATCCTAGTAGGTTTATTTCTTGAATTGGTCCCAACGATTGATCGATAGGGGTTATTTGGCATATTTGACATTTATTCATGATATTGATGTTGAGCCGCCTTCTATGGAGTCTATTCCTGTAGTTCGAGAGTTTATGGATGTATTTCCTACTGATCTTCCAAGGGTTCCACCTGACAGAGATATTGATTTTGCTATTGACCTCGAGCCGGGCACCAAGCCCATTTTTATTTCTCTTTATCGTATGACTCCAGCTGAGTTGAAGGAGCATCTTTAGGATCTATTGAGTAAGGGGTTTATTCGCCCTAGTTTTTCTCCTTGGGGTGGCCCGGTGTTATTTGTGAAGAAGAATGATAGGTCTATGAGGATGTGTATCGACTATAGACAGTTGAACAAGGTGACTGTCAAGAACAAGTACCCTCTTCCCTATATTAATGATTTATTTGATCAGCTCCTAGGAGCGTCCTTATTCTCTAAGATCGATTTGAGATTCGAGTTTCATCAGTTGAGGATTCGGCCTTCAGATATTCCTAAGACAGCCTTCAGGACAAGATAAGGCCACTATAAGTTTTTTGTTATGTCTCTTGGGCTGACTAATGCCCTAGCAATATTTATGGAGTTGATGAATGAGGTGTTTCATCCGTATCTGAACTTATTTGTGATTGTCTTTATTGATGATGTCTTGGTTTACTCCCAAGATTGAGGTAGATCACGTGCACCACTTGAGGATTATGCTCCAGAGGCTTAGAAAGGAGAAACTTTATGCCAAGTTCTCTAAGTATGAGTTTTGGTTGAGTTTAGTAGAGTTCCTAGGGAATGTGGTTTCCAAGTAGGGCATTAGAGTTGATCCGGCCAAGATCGAGGCGGTTTGAGGGTGGACTAGACCCACCTCAGCTACATAGATTTGCAGCTTTGTGGGTTTGGCAGGGTGTAATTGTCGTTTTGTTTAGGGCTTCTGTACGATAGCAGCTCTATTAACCAGGCTCACTCAGAAGAATGTGGTATTTCATTGGTCGGATGAGTATGAGGAGAGCTTCCAAAAGCTCAAGGTATTATTGACTACTGCGCTAGTATTGACCTTACCTGAGGAGGGTGTTGACTTTACTGTGTATTGTGACACATCGGGAGTGGGCTTAAGTGGAGTGTTGATGCAAAGGGGAAGGTAATTGCCTATGCTTCGAGGCAATTAAATACTCATGAAAAGAACTATCCCACCCATGATTTAAAGTTGGCGGCGGTTATATTTGTTTTGAAGTTATGGAGACATTATTTATATGGAGTTCATTGTGAGATATTCATCGATCACCAGAGTCTACAATACATTTTCAGCTAGTGGGACTTCATGAGGCAAAGGAGGTGGGTTAAGCTTTTGAAGAATTATGATTTGACTATTCTATATTACCCCAGGAAGGCCAATGTGGTGGTCGATGCATTGAGTAAGAAGACTTCTAGTATGGGAAGTCTTGCAGCTATTCGAGATGCGGAGCAACCCTTGGCTAGATATGTTCAGAGATTGGCCAATGGGTTGGTGAGATTGCAGCTTTTAGATGACGACCGAGTGGTTGCTTTTATAGAGGCCAGTTCTTCTTTGATGGATCAGATCCGAGAGAGACGATTTGAGGATGAGAAGTTGTGCCTCATTCACGACAAGTTGGCGAGAGGCTAAGCTAAGGAAGTAGTGCTTGATTCTGAGGGTGTTTTGAAGATTGGGAGTCGCATTTGTGTGCCTAAAGTGGGTTAGTTGGTCAAATTGATACTTGAGGAGGCTCATTGTACTTGATATTTTATTCATCCTGGGATAGCCAAGATGTACCCTGACTTGAGTCAACACTATTGGTGGTGTGGTATGAAGAATGACATCGACGAGTTTGTGTCCAAGTGTTTGACATGTCAACAGGTTAAGTGTGAGCACCAGAGGCCTGAGGTGAGTTTTAGAGGATGCCCATTCCCACTTGGAAGTGGGAGAGGATCACGATGGATTTTGTGGCAGGTTTGCCCACTACCGTGGGAGGTTTTGATTTTATTTGGGCTGTGGTTGACCGATTAACCAAATTGGCTTATTTCATTCCAGTTAAGGTTAATTTCACGGCAGATAGGTTAGCTCATCTCTATATTAGTCAGATTGTTAGGCTCCATGGGGTTCCGGTTTCTATAATATCGAATCGGGGCTCATTTCACATCTCACCTCTAGGAGGCCGTGCAGCATGGATTGGATACCCGATTGGATCTGAGTACCTCATTCCACCCTCAGACTGTCCGTCAGTATGAGAGGACTATTTAGGTACTTGAGGATATGCTAAGGGCATGTGTGATTGATTTTGGTGCTCAGTAGGATCAACGCTTACCCTTGGCAAAGTTCGCTTACAATAACAATTACCATTCTAGCATCCATATGGCTCCTTTTAAGGCCTTGTATGGACGGAGATGTAGATCGCCCATTGAATGGTTTGATTCTGTGGTGGTGGACACCGATTTGATTCGAGATGCCATGGAGTGGGTTCGACTGATTCAGGGTAGGTTGTTGACAGCTCAGAGTCGCCATAAGAGCTATGCGGACATGTGGGTTCAACCCTTGGTATTCATGGTCGGGGATCAGGTATGATTGAGGGTCTCACCCTTGAAGGGTGTCATGAGGTTCGGGGAGAATGGCAAGTTTAGCCCTAGGTTTATTATCCCTTTTGAGATCTTAGAGCGAGTGGGAGAGGTGGCATACAGACTTGCCTTGCCACCTAGTCTATCCTCTGTGCATCTAGTATTTTATGTCTCGATGCTACGATGCTGCATTCCATATGAGTCTTATGTGATCTCCCATGATTCGGTGGAGTTGGGCCCAGATTTGACATATGAGGAGGAGCTTGTGGCTATTTTGGACAGGCAGGTCCGAAAGTTGAGAACTAAGGAAATAACTTCGGTGAGGTCCAGTGGCGGTATCAGTCCGTGGGGGAGGCTACTTGGGAGTTAAAGTCATACATGCGGGCCTGTTACCCCCATCTTTTTGAGACTCCAGGTATGTTCCTTGCTTTATATTCGAGGATGAACATAGGTTTTAGTAGTGGATGATGTAATGACCCTAAAGGTCATTTTTGGTATTTTTGATAAAATTATCATTTTACCCCTCCCGCTAGTTTCCCCGAGTCACTTTTGATTGGGTCTGAAAGTTAATTTTTGCAAATCTAGTAAAAAGTTGAGGTTTTACTTGAGAAATGAGCTTTAAAGGCTTAAGTTGTCAAAAATTTGAGTTTCAGAGTCATTTGGAGTTTTGAGTTTTGAATTGGAATTCCTTCGATTCCATCAGCTCTGGATTGTGGAAATTGATCTAGGAGAATTATTGGAATCAGATTTGGAGTCATAACATGGAATTTAGGTCCGAAGATGGAAATTGAATTAAAGTTTGATCCAAGTTTGACTTTGGTCAATATTTGAGGTCTGGATGCTCGGATTGGATTTCTGATGGTTCAAATGGTTTTGGGGAGGTGATTCTAACACTAGAAATGGCTTCGTTATAGTTTTTAGAGGTCCCGAGTGTATTTTGGGTATTTTAAGTGCTGAAAGTAGTTTAGTTGCGACTTATTGGATTTCGGGTCAAGGAAGCCTCGAATTTGAATTCTGATGATTCCATTGATTTCGGAATGTCGAATTTAGTAGGGTTGCATATATGATTTGCGTATATGGGCTTCCAAATGAATCTCGAGGGTCTATTCCATGACTTTGAGACTTGCCAAAATCTGCTATCTGGTGCCTCATAATTCCTTCTCCGCGTTCGCGGAGGGAATTCCACGGTTGCGGAGCTAGCTGAGTTCCTTCTCTGAGTTCGTGGAGAATAGGACACGTTCGCGGAGTGTACCGAATTCCTTCTTCGCATTCGCAGAGGGTGATCCGTGTTCGCGAAGAGATGTCTCCACGTTCGCAGAGTAAGTTGTCCACGTTCGCAAAGAACAAATGTGGTCTGAATAGTGTTTAGTCGAGGTTTAAGTCATTTTCCACCATTTTTGAGTTTCCAAGCTTTGGATAGGCAATTTGGAAGGGGTTTCTTACAAGGAAAACATTGGGTAAGCTATTCTAACCTATTTTCTTGATTATCCATGACTTATTTGGATTTTTAGACATGAAATTAGTGATTTTGAGTTGGAGGAATAATGTAAATTTGGTTTTTTAATTATTTTCAACTCATTTTAACTCCATTTTTGAAACGGATTTCACCATTAGACTCCTGATTACTTGAGGAACATTTTCATCTAAACATAATCAGATTTTGAGTTCAATTTTCGATATAAAATTTTTGATCATTTTATCCTTTTCACCCGAATTTCTTGATTTTAGCATCAATAGATTCGAAATGTGATTGTGAGTGTATATTTGATTAAATTGTGGTGATTTGAAGTATCGTCAGAGAGTAAAAGCGGTGATTTCAAATTATTCATGACTTTTTGGCTAAGGCAAGTGGAATTCTAACATTTGTTAAGTATGTTGAATTTTGTATTTTCCTATGTGAGGGGATTAGGGTGTGTTGGGTCATTAGATTGAATTGAATTATATGACTTGAAGTGTGATAGTAGATTTTGAATGGGGATTAATCGTCTAAGTGTTGTGGATTTCGGAAAATTGATCTATTGTGTGATTGTGGTTTATATGGCATCCTTGTGAATATTTATCTTGCTTCACTCATTACTTGTGCATATATTATATATGTGATGACTGAGAAATGATATGAATGAGGTACTGGATATTGGGACCAAAGTTGTAATTTGCCAAGGTTTCTTCCAGCGGCCGAGGTCTCTTTCGACAGATATTATTGTTGAGGTCTCTTCCGGTAGATATTGGATGAGGTCTTTTCCGGCGAATACATGATCTATGTGAAGCCCCCATGGGATCCGATTTGAGGTGATTAGCGGATGTGTATCATAGGACAGACATGCATCACAATATTTGACATTGCATTTGTATCTATTTCGTCCTGTGATTGATCATGATTTGAGACTTCACGTACTTGCCTGAGTATTGTGGTGAGAATGTATTTGTAGTTTCTATTTGTGGACTGTCTAGAATTCTGGTATAATTATGATATAAACTGTATAGATTGGATTGTCTGAGTGCAGGTGTGTAGTTGTGGAGGATTGTGGTTGAGATGTCAGGAGTACTCGTGTTCCGCATTGCTTTACTTAGGGTTAAGTTTTCATTTTGTCGAGTACCGTATTATTGGTGCTCACCCCTTGTTTCTACACATGTGTAGGATCTGAGCCTGGTGCCTCCTGTTCATAGCTTCCCTGTTGATTGGACCGAGCTTCTGGTGTGTGAGAGATAGCAACTCGTCTTCTTCGGCAGACTCTCGCCGTCATTTACCTTATGCCTTGTTCTGTTTGAGGATTGAGACATACAAACTTATACTCTTTTCATTTCTGTTAAAATAGTGGCTTGTACATGTGACACCAAATCTTGGGTAATTTAGAATCTATTCTTCACTTATCCTTATTTATATCATATTAGACTTTACATTTCTGATTACTTTAAATTGTTCAAATTCTTAGGCTGACTGGTCTTGATGGATTAGGTAAGTGTCATCACACCTGATTCTAGATAGTGATAAAAATCTATTTGCTTCAATAATGAAATAAAAGCATGAATATGAAATTTCCACTTCTAGTAACTTTCTCATTATAGAATAAACTATTGGTGACTAAATGGGACAAATAGTCACGGACGGAGCCACAATGCACACACAAATTGAATAGAATTAAATAATTTAGGCCCATATTTTTATATTACTGTTAAAAGATCTACATGTATAAATAATTTATTTAGAATCTAATAAAACTATTCTTTCATTCTACAAACTGAGCAGTATAAATACAGTAATATTATACATAGGATTTTGTTATGTGCATGCCATGCTCTGTAGACTCTGTAGAGTTATCAATATACAGTATGCAGTATTTTTGCTGGTGAATGAGCTTAGAAAAAAAGCCAGTGCTTCTTTCTGGGAACTCTAGCTGGAGCTTCTGAAAGAAAAACAAATGTGTTCTCAGTATAGCTGAACCAAATTTCTCAATTACTGCACAACAGCGAAAACAATAACATACTTACCTCCAATTTCGTATAACGAATTGTAGTGCACCTCACTCCAGAAACTCAGCCACAGTTCTGAAAATTGACAACAAGAAGTCAAAAAGTTTTTTACCTTCAAGAGATTCATCAGCACAACATGATACATCTACTAACAAGTGATTTGGAATTTACTGACTCATCAAAAAGGTTTTTTTTTTTATAACCATGGTGTCCGGACTAGCTTGCGTGTATCTTGACTAATTTCATTAGATACATGTTACCTCCCACTAGCACATGTATCTGAGATTTGAACCTGAGACTGTATGGTTCTCAAATTCACTTAATTGACCACCAGGCTACAGTTACTACACCTTTGGGTGCCAGACAAGGTTAATCTTATCAGGTTTAATTGTCTTTCCTAAGATAACCGTGAACATATGTGTTTATCTATATAAATAGAATCAGTAGAGAACATCAGCAAAAATGATTCAATATCTTGGGAAAACAATTTCAACATATCATCAAAACGAGAACAATAAAACAGGAGCACCCACTGATTGTTACTTTTTTTTGGCATGGATCAAGTTTACAGTTCGTAACAAATAAAGCTTAACAAGAATTGTGTGGCTCATGTGACAGTGAATTCTCGACGTTTGGAATCAACCTGGTTAAATGATGTAACAATGCCGTCACAAATTAAAAGTGCATTAATTTAGTACTTAAACAATTACTTAGTACCATTTCACTTTGGGACGATACTTTCACTCACTTTGGGACGATACTTGTCCCAAACAAAAAACAGCAAGTACTACTTTATTTAAATTCTGGATTTTATATCACAACTCATTATTTTATTGTTATTTAGCAATTTTCAGATATATTTTTTGTATTTTTGATTTTTAATCATTCAAGCAGGAAATTTAAGAATTAATAATCATAAATGAAATAATTGTCATAAGTATTGATTGTGCCATGATCATTAGGTAACAGAAAAGATGTATGTACCCCTAGAAGGTAGTATGTCCTTGGGAAGGATATCAATGTAGCCATTGTCCCGGAAAGAGGTGACCAAACATATTTTTACCCCAAACTGCAAATAAAATCCAAGCAATTACATAGTGTTAGAAGACAGCAACATCAAGCACCCAACAACAGAAAAAAAATGCAGATAAAATGTATGAACAAGAGGCTTATAACTTGCTTTCATGCCTGTTGCTATATTGAACTTCAATCGGTAACAATGAACTGATTATTTAAATTCTATCCCTTCACTGGTAGGAGAAAAGAGGCAGAAGATATCGTTTCTTAAAACAGTTTCTCTTCTTTATGTTTGTCGCTAACTATTAACAAGTAATAATTCTTGTCTTCTTTAGTTTCATTGACACAGTAACACGATAAATGAGCCAGCACTGCTGGTTTTTGTACCCATTTTCTGATTTCCATAAATGCTTTTGACTTTTGGGATAATATGTCTTTCCTTCTTGAAGTTGATAAAACAGAAACAAAACACAAGGGTATTCCAATCCTGACTCACTTCACTTTGTTATACAGATTATTTTTTCAAAGACATATTTGATGTCTCAGACAAATGTATGCCTTCTAAAGCCTAATGTAAATTGACAAGATGCCACAGGCCAAATTTAACTCTTTCTCATTTCTGCTCTAAAATCTATAGTTACTTTTCAGTAACCTACATGCAACGCAGGTATAGCACATAAAAAGATCGGGTTAAACAGATGAGATGATGTCCATGTTGCAAGGAAGTGAGAGGGACTATTCGAAATGTTCGTATTGAGATGATCAGGTTATTTACAGTGACAGCTTGGGTCAAGAATAAAGCTCTACACGTCATAGTCAAAGAGTTCTAAGTAGGAACCATCATAATTCACTGAAGAGTTTTACGTCTTAACAGAAAGAACTTTCATGAAAACCAAATGATAAAAGTCTAACAGCTCAACCATGGTGAAACCAGGAAGCTGAGCAGAATTGCTCCACACTCATAACTTTTAATTCTACCATATTATATACCAACACCAACTCAAAAATTCACTTCCTAAATTTGTTCAACTTTTTCACAGGAAACTTTGCCACTATGTATATTATGCAATGATAGGATGCTACTAACAAGGTTGCTTCATTGCTTTTTTCTCATTTAACAAGCTCAGATTTGCAAACTGCAATGCATCAATTTTTCTGCACAGGCAATACATCAATTGTTGGCTTTTTCTCGTATGCAATGTTCCGAATCACAATGTGTCATAATATTGCACAAGTATATCATCATATTTTTTCTATGCTATCTCAACAGTGCCATTAACTCTTAGTTCAAAATGCTGTATACATACAAGCATACCACATATATACCTCCAACAGTCCAATGCTTGTTGAGGAACAAAAGAGAAACTTTCAACTTACTCTATCAGAAGCTGCTTGTAGAGTGACATGATCTCCCCATTCTCCCAACCTGGTTAGAACGAGAATATGTAGGTAAAGTACTGAGATTTCCCGCTATAAGCACTGAAAATTGACCAGACAGCTTACCTCTTCATCTTCTTCAAGTAGCTTTTGTACTTCATGGGTACATAACCTTCATATAACTTTCTAAAGTGCTTTAGCTGAAATGAATTTCCAACTAGGATAAGAAACATGTAGGAAAAAAACTAGATTATAGAGATAACGTCAAACTCAAGCAAGTAGAGGATTGTGTTAATATTTACTAGATCCAGAAACTAGGTCAAGCAGTTGAGCTGATGAGTCTCAGATAAAACCCGGGAAAGTTCTTCTTTGTTACTCTATTATTATGCACAAGTCACCCAGGAGGAGCAAAATGAAAATTTGACCAGAAATGTTGCACTCCGATAATACAATAATTGTTCTAAGCCTACTCTTTTCCCATTTCTTAGCCTACTTTAGCTAACAGTCTGTAAGTCCTCGGGCAATTATTCAAAGCATAGTTCTTTAGATTTAATAGCAACAGGTACTGAGAATGTTGCATTAGAGATGAACCCTTCTTTTTCTTAACAAAAAAATGAATTCTAATGTGCTAAAACCTAATGGAGAACCAAACGTTTCACAAAGAAAAGAAATAGTACCATGATGTGTACAATAGGAATACAATCAGACTTGTGAGAAGAAATCAAAAAACAAACAAAAGTAGGATAGGGTTGGTGACAAGCATCTACAGTTCTAAAACTTGTAAAGATCTAAACAATGATAATTCAAGCAAACTAGCAGTCAATCAAGTTTGAAAGTCCAACTGTTTCAACTGAAGTCCGCAGGTGAACACAATCTTGCAACCACAGGATGTTACTTTTAAGGACAAAGAAGTTTTAGGTTCAACTAGAATTTTTGATCTACAATTACAAATTTGATTCCAGATTTATCAATCACAGAATTGATTTAACAAATTCCTTTGACCCTTAAACTCTTAATCTAAAACTTTCGCACTTCAGTATATTCCCCATCCTTCGGACAAAAAGTCGGGCATTGTCTTTCTATTTTTCTATGGTAAAGTTGTTCCATACTTGTCCTTGTGCCAATGATTATTTACTTACTTTAATGATCTACTTGGTTTAGTGCCACCTCCTAGTCACCAAATGACCAACTTGACCGCTATATTTGGGCAGGTTTGACAACTAACTGAGAAGTAGGTGAATTGTAAGTCATTCAGATTAGAAGGCTTGCTATTACTTTTAATCATGGCTTATATGTGCCACATGTTAGGCTCACTAATTTAGTTTAGGGGTCATGACTTTGCCCCAGAAGAAGTAAACTGCTGCTACAGATTTTCCTTGGAGTTCTGTTCTGCTTGATCAGTTTTCACTTTTATTCTAGTCCCTAAACATTGGCTTGATTGCTGTTTTCTGTAGCTTCTCGGTTTCCTTCTACAGTGAAACAATTTCAGGTCTATACTCTACTATAACTTCATTTTCCTTCTCTGAAACACAGATTAAAGCACCTCCTTTGGTATACATCGACGAAGTTAACCGGATCTTTTTTGTGAGCAACTTTATCTGAAGGCTGTTGTATAATAGCTTTAAGATGGACTGAGATATGGTTAAGACGTACTTATACCAAAACCATGTTCTTTAAAATGAGCAAACCTCATTTTTACCTGTCGGTGGCATCACTTGTGTGACAACTGCTGATGTTTTCCATTTTGGCTACTACTGCTATCATACATACAGTTCATAAAGGTCCTATGTATGGCTCCTCACTTTATACTATAACTCACAAAAAAAATAATCTAAGCTACAGAATGTGGCAATCTTAGATGAACACAATCCTCAAACATAATCATTATGTAATTCTCAACTTTTAGTTTTCACACATCCTGTTTCCCAACAATGAAAAGCAAATATTTAAAACATGCAACTGTACCTGTTTAACGACCTCCTTCCTTACATGCTTATGATACTCTGGATTATGATACAACTGATCTGAAAGGGCTCGAAACTACAATAAGCCAAGTATACAGTCACAAAGCAGGTTCAAATCGCCTGTGAATTAATAAGTAGCATGTAGGTCTCAAGTGCAACAAAAGCTTGTCGACAAGTCAAAAAGACCAACCTGGCAATTCCCATCCCCTTCAATTTGCATTTCAGCGAGACCATACGTTGACAACCTGAATCAAAGATAAACAAAGGATCAGAGTTGTCAAAGGGAAAGCCATAGAAAGCATCAACAAGTTGGTCACCTTTTAAGTGCAAAGTGCAATTTAAGTGTGGCTTCGGCTATGATTAAAGGTACTAATGAAGGGGTAAATATAATATATATAAAGAGAGAGACAGAGAGAGCGAGAGACAGACACACACACATATCTGTAAAGTTTATGAGCACAAAAGATAATAATTTTGACAAATAATTGAAATAGTATAATTGCTTGAAATATATGAAGTAAAAAATCATATCAATGAAGTTCACAAACTAATTTATCGTGATTTTGATAGAAAGATGCAGTTATAAGATTTTAGCGACTAGTTTTCTTATAGCATATATCTAATTTCTTTTTTTCTTTTGATGGGAAATCACAAAAGAAAAAGCCTTTTCAACTAGAGTCTCTGAAGTCATTTATCTGGGCTCTTCTACACAACGTAGGCTCCATCCTTGCTTTGCTCTTACAGATTTTTTAAAAAGGCTTTACGGATGAGTCAATGGAATTGTAATGTGAACCAACTCCCTTATCAACCCTGAAAGGTAGTCACATCTATCTTTGTTACAAGTGCTTGCTCTAACATTAGAAATAAAATAAGAAAAAATTTGATCATGAGGAAAATATTGTTAGAGCAGGATATTAAGTAACCCAGCAATTTATATCAATGTATAGAGGAAATAAATAGGGTTAAGGATTGAAATTGATATATGCTAAATTCACAAAAGTAAGTCAACCAAAGGCTGAACAATTGTGCACTATAGTGATGGATAACCTGCAAGAGAGCCTCCCATGGTCTAGCGTGGCATCATTTGGGTCAGGTATCTCGCCAATTACCCGTGGAGTGTGCTGGCAGGAAAGTAAGACTGTAAATAGAATGCAGATATAGGTTTCCATGGGATAAAGCTCATGAAGTAGTATACAGAAATGCAAACTATGGACACAAACACATCTTCATTCAGATATACTTTTGCTAGAGTTTGCAGAAAATAAAAAACAAATATATAAATTTAGATGCTTGTTCATAAAAAAGTCAAAAAGTTCCCTGGATTTGTAATCTTCTATGGATCTTAGAAGACACTAGAAGTTATGAGGGGCGAATTTATAGCTAAATATGAGGCACGTGGTCTATCCATAAAACAAAAATGTAATCATATCATACCGGTATTGAATCCAAATGAGAAAGTCTCTTCCCAAGCTTGCCATCATACTTTCGAGCATTTTCTTCTTCTTCAGCTAAAATTGTTGCAATGGCATGATCATCCTCAGTACCCTGCTGAGAATTGCTATTCAAACTAGATGCAGAACTCGAGCTTCCTCTTGAATTCCCATAGTATTCATTCATATTATGTCAAACAACTTCTAACCATACATACATACAAAAAAATCCTAGTATTAAACATCATCCAATAAATTAAATAAAGTAAACCCCTAAAAATAGAATCTTTAAAAGTTTGTATCAGAATATATACGCAAACCCATTGCTTTACCCAAATAATAAAAATCAAGACAGCGACCATAAAATCCAAAATCAAGAAAAGAAAGAGAGATACCTGTGAATGGAAGATAAAGATAGCGGAAAAGGGAAAGAGTTGCTTGGGGGAAAAAAGTAGTTGTTGAAATATCATTCTTTATTGCAAATCAAAAAGAAGAGATTGAATGTTTCGGTAAACAAACAACAGCCTACGGCAAACGAAAGCGTGTGTTGGTTGGAAGCTTCTTTCTTTGTCAAACTCTTTGACTTTTACTTGCACAAACTCGGCTACAAAATTAACCAGTATTTGAAAATTACAAAATCGATTTCGATTTGATAAGACTGGCTCACTAACAGCCTGATATCGGTAAGGTCGGACCAGTTTTTTGGTTCGATGCTGCGAATTGATCCAACTTTTGCCTACTAGTGAAAAAGGGAAGCAAATGAAAGTGCCTTTATTGAGATACATTGCCAGTGATACACAAGAAGTAAAAATAGTTGGCAAACACATAAGAAAGGGAGTGAAAATAACAAGACAAGAGACACACAAATATGAAGTCTTCGTCATTTGTTCATTAAGGCAGCATTCTTCTCGTCGCGCAGCAGTTGTATAACCTCAACAACTCCATCCATCTCTTCCTCTCTTCGCGATCTCACATTCTCACCAAGATTACACATATTCTTTCTCAAATTCTCGTCACTAATGACACGTTTAATATTCTCAGTTATATTAACTCTATCAAGATTCCCATTCCCATCTCTTGGGACCTCAATAGCTACTCCAATTTCCACCAGCAATCTAGCATTAAGAGGCTGATCATAAAGCATAGGGATACCTATGATTGGAACACCAAACTCTATGCTCTCTAGTGAAGAATTCCAACCACAATGAGTTACAAATCCGCCAATACTTGGATGGTTCAAAATTCTCTGTTGTGGAGCCCATCCTTCAACTATCCTTCCTCTGTCTCCAATTCTTTCTACAAAACCTTGAGGAAGTGCCACTTGTTCTCCTTTTTGAAACCTAACAACCCATATGAAATCAACATTGCTAAGCTCTAGTCCATAAGCTATCTCTTCCATTTCTTCTTTGGTTAAGAAATACTCACTCCCAAAAGAGACATAAACAGTTGAATGCTCTGTTTTCATGTCAAGCCATTTGATGAGATCCATATCATCTCCATTATTATCAAGGTTACCAACATGATCTTGATGAAATCGTGTTCCAATAGGTACAACTTTTGCTTGTCCTGTTTCCCAAAGATAATCTGTGTACTTCCCATCTATTGATCTAGAACTATCAACAAGCACAAACATGTCGAATTCAGTGAGATTGTCCTTGTCAATTTCTACCTCCGCGTCATCTGCAACATCATGTGTCATTTGTTCGTTCTCATAATCCCTCATATACAGAGCTGGGAAAGGAAATTCCTCTCCTGGTTTGCGATAAAAATGGGAAAAATAACAAAAAATAGCTGCATTTACAGTGTAGAATTTTAATGATGGAATGTTGAGAGTAGATGCAACTCTAGCTGACCATAGTAACATAATGTCATATATCAAAAAATCAGGTTTTTTATCACTCAAGATTTGGTGAAATTGTGGTTTGGTCATTTTAAGTGCTTTAAAGAGAGTTTGTTTAAGATGTTTTGGAAGGCCATTGGTTGTGTGGTGATGAGGAGGAAGTTCAGGTAAGTTTGGTAAGTGAAGTTCCACAAGATGAATTGAGGAAGAGTATTTCTCTGAGATTTTTTCCTTGATGAAGCTAAGATTAATGGGAGTGGAACATATATCAATGGAGAACCCTCTATCTGAGAGTTTCTTGGCTAGTTCAAAAAAAGGAGTGATGTGACCATAAGCTAAGTATGGCAACATAACAATTCTCAAGTTTCCCATGACTTGTGTGTGTGTATTTTTTTTTTGTGTGCCTAAAAGAAGCTCTTTATAGATCAAATTAGAGGAGGAAAGAGAGAATCTGTAAAGGGTTGTTTGGTTGGTTACAACTTATTTTGGAATTAATTATTTTGAAATAAGTTATTTCATCATGTTTATTAGATAATTTATCTCATTATTATGATATAAATTATAGGATAAATATTATAAGGTTGAACTCATCTGCAATCTCTTTAATGTTGCTACTAATTTTCACTTAGACAACTCAAATAAGTTTTATTCATTTTAATCCTTTTATATTACACTCGCAAGTAAGGTGTAAAATTTTCAATAAAATGAGGACATTTGTCATTTATCCTTAAAATAATTCTTAAATAATGAATTTTGAGTAAAATTCATGTAATTATATATCAAATTAAAATTCAAATCATATAGTGCCGTACAATTATTATATTCATAATAACACGTGTTCTAGTATCGACGTATATAAGTTAATTCCAAAATAATTTTTAAATGTTCGGTTAATTCCTCATTTGGTTGCATAGAATGTGTGATTATTTATCCCAAATTTAACAATTAATATTGAGATAAGTAATTCCTTCAATAGTAATTTCAGAATGACTTATTCTGAGATAAAGTATATTAAATAACAAAAATACTCCCCTTAAACTATTAATCACTGTTTTTATGATAAAATATTTTTTTATTTAGAAATTACATTTTTAAATATAATTTCTATTTATGAATATATAATAAATTGAATTTATTTATTTAATTCTTATGTTTATTTATATTTTGATTTCTCTTAAAATGTTCACTTCACTATTAAATTACATATTTTATTTAAATAGTTTATTACTCACTTAAAAAATTTATATTTTATATATTAAATAAAATGTAAATAACTTTAAAATATAGATAATTTTAAAAATAAAATTTATTTTACTTTAAACTTAAATGAAAGTTTCATTTTTAAGCCAAATAAGATGAAAATTTAATTTAAAGCTAAATAAGATGGAAGTGTTATTTTAAGTTACATAAGATGAAAGTTTAATTTTAAAAAACATACTGCACAAACATGGAAATGCATACACAAAAATATTTTAGTTAAATAAGATGAAAATTTTATTTTTAAGAATGAATAACTAAAGCTTGCTTAATAAAATGTAAAAAAAAATATAAAATATGGTGGAGGGTATTTTTGTAAATAAACAACTTATTCTTAGATTTATGCAATGAATATAATTTTGAATATGACAAACCGAATAAACAATAAAAACTACTCTCAATATAACTAATCCTAACATAATGTATCCCATCATAACTAATTTTATCATAACTTATATCCAAACGAAACAACCTTGCTCTGTAACGCGTTTCTATGTATAGTAAGAAAGAAAAAGATTTCATTCCCAATTATGATCATATGAAAATGGATAAATGAGTTCTAGCAGGTGTAATACAAGTCTACTCTATCCAAACACAATTTATCTGGACAAGTTTATTTATAGTTACAAGGCCATACTTATAAAAATCATGGCTTTAAGAATAAATCCAATGAAAAAAGAAAATTAAAAAATATATAAGCTAATGTAAAGATATATTCATGAAAAACACTCTGGCGAACTATTTTTAATCTATTATATTAAATTATTTATCTCCTTTTCCATTTATGCTTACAATAATTTAGTGATAGTATAAAAAAAAAAAAAAATCAAAAACACAGCAAGCTGTCCCTAGTTACTCTCACATCCAAAGCCAGGATTTCCTCTACAGATTACTCCTATAACTTTACACACAAATAATTCCTTGCGATATCTCTATCTGTTTCGTTTTGTTTTTACACCAATTTTGTTAAATATTTATGGAAATTTCTTGGTTGTCATTTTGTTATGACCAAACAAAATGAAGAAATCTATCTTCAATACCATCACTGGGAACTTAAATGACTGGTGTCGGTTCACATGAAGACTGATTAGAGCAACAAATAGAGAATGGAACCTAAGAAAAAGATAAAAAGGAATTTGAGGGAGTTATGATCTAAAAGTGTAACCTCAGGTATTTATAATTGTCCTGCATCTCGTATCAAAGACTTACGAACATAAATTTGAGATTTTTTTGGTAATACCGCTCAAATTTGGAGACATCGATTTTAAATGATTTTTTAAAAAAAAATAATATTTTTTTAGTCTATCCCTAAAATGTCTTAAATATTTATGGAAATACCATAAAGAAAGACTTTCCTAGACCATTTTGGATAACTACGCGCAGCCTAGTCATCCGGCTCCCAACAAATGAGACCGCCCTTCTAGTTCATCCAAAAGCTATTCCGATGGATTGGAGAGGAGAGGTGGAAGAAAGGGTTCGAGATGAATTTTGGCGTCTTTGTGCGAGCTGTATGTGGTGAGAGTCACACATATGACATCGTGTAGTGTGGTTCTTAGGCCTATCCAGTACCCTATTTGTTCTATGATCTATGGGTCTACTAGAGCTACCCACTTCGATTAATTAGACAAAATTTCGACTAGATATGAAATCACTGATGCTCGATCGATCTAGTGGTAATTTTATGGAAAATATTTTTGTAAGCAAACAACTTATTCTTAGAAATTATGCAATGCATATTATTTTTAATATAACAAACCAAATATTTACTAAGAAATAATACCAGAATAGCTAATATCAGAATCACCAATCCCAACATACCTAACATCTTTGCATAACTAATATCACCATAACTTGTATTCAAACCAAACGACCCCTAAGTATTGAAAGAAAACAAAGAAGACAGAAAGTCAAAAAAAGGAGGAAGAAAAAGAAGAAAAGAAAAAGTCAAAAAGAAAAGTTGAAAATGCAAAAAGGGAACAACACGTTTTGTTGAAAAACAGAAAACGTGTACTGCCCAACTTTTCTTTTAATTAACGCGTTTACGCGTTTCATCCTTCTATAAATGGAGGGCCTCTTGCCCTCATTTAGATCATCCAAAAATCCCAGAAAGAGAGAGTAAGAATACAAAAAGAGTTATACACCAAGATAAATATTGTAGTCTTGAGTGTCCTCTTTAGTAGTTGTTCCTTTTACAAGAGAAAAGTGTTAATTGTTGTTTTCTCCTTGTATTTGAGAACAGTGTACTCCATATTTTATAGTGAGATCCTTCTACCCCGTGGTTTTTCCCTTCTATCAATTAGAGGGGTTTCCACGTAAAATTCTCGTGTCCAATTTATTTTCAATATTTTCATCATATCAAACTTTAGTTGTGATGCTTCCCCCCCAACAAGTATCTTCCCTATTTTGATATTTGGCCTGCTAGTGAAAAAGGGAAGCAAATGAAAGTATCTTTATTGACATACATTACCATCACAGTCGAACGATAGAAGTAATACACAACAACTAAAAATAGTTGGCAAACACATAAGAAAGGTACAGAAATTTTGAAGACACACACAAATTGACAAAGAGAGAGAGAGATATGAAGTCATCTTGTGGAGGTATTTTTCAGGTGCAACTGGTCTTTTGGGACCATGGGTTCAGGTAAAACAAGTTGTACACATCGAAATTTTATGAGACTCTACAAGATGTGTTCAATTTCAGTTAGGGTTCTTGAAGGCTACTCTATCCTAAACCCTAGTTGATACCTATATAAAGGATATTATATTCCCTTGAAAAGACATCTTGAAAATTTCACAACTTCATAGAATATTCATAAAGAGATCAAAATATGTCAAACTCTTCTCGATAATCAAATATTTCAAGAGGATCCACAAATTCTTTCATGGTGATCAAGTTCAAATTACCCTAGTTCGAGAAATACGCTACTAACAACCCTCAAATCAAGGAGAAAATCCAGAGAAAAGAATTAAGGGAGGAACAGAATTGAACCGCATTATTTATCAATAAAATATTCTTGTTTCTTCATATTTTTTGTAATTGCAATTGTTCATCACTTTAAAATTTGTTGCAAACACAAGTATTAATGAAATGGTAGAATGTTAAAGGCAATCCTAGAAAGAAGATGGATTTTAATGCACTGCCTAATGTCATCTTGTGGTTTCTTTGGACAAGGAGAAATACCATTCTACATGGTGGTTCTTTCTCTACTAATAGAGAAATTTGGGATATCTCCTGGACTATTAAAAATTTCATTAAATTGAAATTTAAATATTTCATATCTCGGATAATTGGCCTCAAATGGTAGCTTTTTGATAACATTTAAACTACACTTCTAACAAGTCAAAGTGTAGACAGTTGCTAACAAGTATAAATCTGAGTTGGGACTGACCCACGAGGAACGATATTGAAGAGAATTCAATCACGAAGTATGCAAGCATTCTAACTTTTTGTAGAGTAAAAATAAATAAATTGAGACATGATATAAATCAATAAATTTTAGTTATCACTTTTAAAAGAGTTTTAGTAGTCTAATGTTAACTAAAGCAATGGATGCGAGATTACAACAAATAGAGAGGAAACCTTACGAGTGTGTAACTGAATACTAATTTCGCTTAGTGGGTATTAACAAATTGCTTTAACTTATTGAGTCTTAATGGGCAAGATGGATTATGATTATAACAACCATTTTTCAATCAACTATTATATTTCAAGCGAGTTCTTTCGAACCTCAGCAAGTCTAACGATACAAAGCAATCCAAATCCTTAGTTTATCCCACTTTATCAAGTTTGGTTGTAAAGACAAGAATCAATACAACTATCAATTATTTATTCTACTCTAAGCTTCTTTCAAAAGTAAACATAGAGATCTAAGGCTAGAATCGAATTTGCAACTTCAATTCATAAATGAAAACATGAATAAATAACCGAACCCATTTCAAAACAACATTAAATCAAGAAACTACTAATACCCACATCTAATTTGTGTATTCAATTATATAATCACACCCCTAAGGTATGAGTTTTTAGCCAAGCATAATGAAAAGTAAATAAGAATCACCAAAAAGATTATCCATCACAATTGACAAATTTTCAATACTCCAAATCAAAAACTAGAACAAAACCCTTAAACCTCAAGATTGTAGCTCAAAATATTATTCAGAGAATACAAGTTTCTTTTAATAGAAAATTCAGGTGTCCAAAAGTGCCTTTTTCTCACTTCAAAAATTAATTTATAAGTTCTCCAAAAAAAGTCAAAAATTCACGCCAGGACCACTTCGGCGACATAAGTCGTGCCCGCCGAAGTGATCAGTGCATTGCCAAATGAGACGGCGTCTTTCATATTAGCTCATAAGTCCTTTAGTCTTCATTATGAGTGGTTGGCTAGCACGATCCATATCGCGGACCTGTTCGGTGAGTCATCAATCAGATATAGAATTCGTCTTTTCATTGCTCAATTTTTTTAGATGTTGCAGAGCTTTTGGGCGAGTTCAGTCGAGCTCGCCTTTCATGTTGGAAAGTCTCCTTCCTCTCGTAGGCTCGCCATTTAGTTCCTTCACTTAGGCAAAAGTTTCAGCTTCTTTCTGCGAGCATATTTTAGCTCTCCTTCCACCTTTGGTGAATTGCCATTTAGCTTCATAGCTCACCGACTTGTCTTGACACTTAGCCTTGCCTTTCCTTTAGGTGATCATAGAGTCCACTTGGCGAGTCGCCAAGGGACTCTTTGCGAGTTCCAGCACAAATTTTCAGCATTTTCCCCTTTTTTAGCTCTTTTCTTCAAAATAATGCCCATGCCTTGTCCCACTGTACATCTGCAAATCAACACTTTAGCGTCAATGTTGGACATAATATAGACAAATAGGACACTATTTCATTGGATTTTAAGCCCTAAATGAGTCGAAATTTCCGACTCATCAACACCCTCAACTTAAATTTTTGTTTGTCCTCAAGTAAATCAAGAAACCAGTCAGTTCAAAACCAATGTCTACAAGTAGTGTTCATTCAGAACCAACACGAAAGTGCAAACAAGGTTCAATCTCAACATGCAATATTCAATTATGCATTCAAGGTTTCAAATCATGACTATCCAATCTTAATTAGCGTTCATGCTCACTTCAAATGCAAATTCATGCTCAATAAACGTATTAGAATTCCCTCACATAAAAAAATGATTCTGTGCTCTCTCGAGGCCATTCAAAGACTATAGTAAAGGAATCAAAAATAACTCTCACACTCACAAAGATAAAAACATGCATAACTTCACTCATAGGCTTGCCCGTATTTTCCAACTAGCATATCAATTGGATCATGCAAGATCAAAAAGGTCTTTTAAGGCTTGTAATGTCATAACCCAAATCCGGGTGTGATGACACCTATCCTTTCCCACTGGACAAGTCAGTCTAAACCTAAAATTTATGGAAATTAAAGCAAAAGTAGTCTAAATAAGTAAGTAATAAACAAAAGCGGAAGTCTTTCAACTTAAATACTCCTAAAGATTGGTTGTCACATGTACAAGCCGCTAAAGAAAACAAAACTTAAATGAAATACAAGTCTCAAAATGTCTTCAACTCTCAAGTAGAGTAAAGTATAAATACAAAAAATCTAAGAGTATGCTGAATGCCAATAACTATCTCTCCTATAAATCCTGGAAGCCTCGAATGATCAGAAAGAGACGGTGGTCAAAGTCCAGGCTCAGATCCTACACAAGTATAGAATCAAGGGTGAGTACCAAACAACGCGGTACCCAGCAAGCTAACTAGAAAAATTAAGTAAATATAATAGAATAGACGAACTCTTTTTTCCAACCCAACCGAACCTTCAGACTACAACCTGCACAGAAATCAGCCCAATCTAACAGTTCATAAAATATAGTTCAATAAAGTTCAGATCACAACTCAATATCACAAGATATATCGTACAAATACTTACAAGTCACAAATAGACATCAAACTATCAACACAGATATGCAAAATATGTATATGCACACTCAATGATCATGTATGTGTGCAATTGCCGGCAAAGACTTCGGCATAATACACTTTGACTGGAAATGATCCGGTCTCAAAATCCCTGACCAGAAATGACCTCGATCTCATAACCTCACCGAAAATGGCCTCGGCCATATAATCTTGCTGGAAATGACCTCGACAATATAATCCCGCTGGAAATGACCTCAGCAATATAATCCCTCCAAAAATGACCTTGGCCTATCAATCTCTCGCCAAAAATGACCTCGACAATACCATATCTCTAAGCAAAAATTACCTCAGCCCCACAATCATATACCTCTCATCATAGCATTTCAGAACCAATGCAAACGACATGCCCACACAATGAGGAATAATCAATTCAAACAAACAACAATCACAATTAGACTATCTAGTATTTTACCAAATACAACTAGATTTTTAGATTACGATATGTATAATTCAATACTTAACAATATCACACATCATCTTTTATTAACCCCATCAATTCATTTTAGATTAGTTCATATCACAATTAAACCCGTAACCTTATCCCCATTACGCCCCAACACATATACAATGGGATATTTGGGAATTTTAAGAGATTCACCGAGTTTTAAGAGTCTACTTGCCTTAGACAAGACGTGATCAATCAATCCACGTGTGCCTTACCCTTCCGATTATATTCCAAATCTCCACAATCTATTCAAGTATTGTTTCAAAATCAGAAATCAAATCCAACGATAATAAGAATGTGAAATTCGGTGAAAATGGGGTCAAAGGCTCAAAATCCGACTTCGCAAAATAGGGTTAAATCTGGAAATTTTTGGATGAAATTGTTCCTCTTAGTCTTAGGAGCTCAACAGTCAAAACTGTTTCAAAAACCAGCCCAAATCAAGTCACAATCACTATTTAAAGAAATTTTCAAAGTTCTTAAAAAATGGTCATTTTCACCCATTATAATCCCCAATTTCATGTTAAAATCATCAATTAATCATTGAAAAATGAAAAGTAGAGTCAAAGTAACTTACCCAATAAAATTCCACGAGAAAATCCTTCTCCAAATCGTTCTTACTGATATCCAAAGTTGAAAAATGGAGAGAATAGCATAAACCCTTGCCAACCCCCCCTAGATGTCGCTTAAGAGACTAGGGTTTGCTTAAGTGACATTTGCTTTTGCAGATATTTGGTCGCTTTGGCAACTTCCGCCTAAGTGACCCCTGTTGCTAAAGCAGATGTTGCTTTAGCGACACCCCCTGGATTTCGCTAAAGCGAGGCCTGCACCAAACACAACTGAAGTTCCAATTTTAACAAGTTTCAAAGTTTCGAATTGACCCTTGGGATTCGTTCGAAATATCGTATAGACAAACCATATATGCAATCCTACTAAACTCAATGTTTCGAACTCAACGAAACCATCGTAATTCGATTGTGAGGCCTCTTTGATCAAAAAATTAAAAAGTCACAACTAAACCAATATTATGCCTCAAATGACCAAAATGCCCTCGAAGCTTCCAAAAAATACACAAGAACTCTCCCTAGGCCTAAAATCACCCTCCAAATCTAACAGAGTCGTCAGAATTTAATTCCGAGTATTCGATCCTCAAATGTTGACCAAATTCAAACCTATGGCCAAAAACTCAAGCATTTCCAATTCAACCCCTCAAATCCATGATATGACCCCGAATATGATTCTGTCGACCATCCTAGACCAATTTCTATATTCCAAAACTATTGGAATCGACAAAATTCTGTTCTGAGACTCGAAACTCCGAATAACCTCAAATACTACTTTTGAGTCATTTCTAAACCTCTAAACTCAAAATTTACCAAAAAATCTCAACTTTCAAGAAAATTACAGAATCCAAATCAAATATAATTCGAAAAAACTATCGAGAGGGGTAAAGTGGTCTTTTTATGCAAAATTTCCAAAAATAACCTTTAGGGTCGTTATATCATCCACCACTAAAAACCATGTTCATGCTCAAACATAAAGTAAAAAAAAGTACCTGAAGCCTCGAAAAGTTATGGATATCAGGCCCACATGTCTTCCTCTGACGCCTGAGTCGCCTCTTCGGCTGAGCTGTGCCTCTACTGTATATTCACTAAAGCTATTTCCTTGGTCCTAAGCATACAAACCTGTCTATAAAGAATGTCTATGGGATCCTCATCAAAAGTCAAAGCTTGACCCAACTCTACCGTGTCAAGAGATAGGATATGAGACTCATTCGGAATATACTTTCGAAGCACGAAAACATGAAACACAGGATTTACCGCTGATAATCTAGGTGGCAAGGCCAATCTATAAGCCACCTCCCCTACTCGCCCAAAATCTCAAATAGGCTAATAAACCGAGGGCTAAGCTTGCCCTTCTTTTTGAACTGCATCACGCCCTTCATGGGTGACACTCGAAGCCAAATATGGTCACCCTCCAAGAACTTCAATGGTCAAAACCTCTTATCTATATAACTCTTTTGCCTACTTTGGGCTGTCAAGAGCCTACCCTAGATAATCCGAACCTGCTCAATAGAATATCTAAACAAGTCCGTATCCAAAAAGTCTATCTCAGCTGAATCAAACCACCCTATAGGAGATCAACACTGCCTACCATACAATGCCTCGAATGGGACCATGTGAATGTTGGAATGATAACTATTGTTGTAGGCAAACTCTTTTAAGGGAAAATACTGATCCCACCTAGCACAAAAATCAATAACATAAGCTCGGAGCATATCCTCCAACAGTTGAATCATCCGCTCAGATTGGCCATTAATCTGTGGGTGAAAAGTTGTACTCATATCAAGTATAGTACCCAGGCCTTTCTGTAAAGCCTGCCAAAAGTGCAAAGTAAACATTGAACCCCGATCCGAAACAATGGATACTGGGACTCCATGAAGCTGAACGATCTGACTAATATACAATTGAGCCAGCCTGTCAGCCATGTACTTCTCCTTAATTGGAATGAAATGGGCATACTTGGTTAATTTGTCAACAACCACCTATATAGAATCATAACCACCCACGATGGGAGGCAAAACCACAATGAGGTCCATGGTGATCCACTCCCACTTCCAAGTAAGAATGGGCATCCTTTGACTCACACTTCCAGGCCGCTAGTTCTCACATTTGACCTGTTGACTGGTCAAACACTTACACATGAACTCTGCGATGTCCCTCTTCATCCTACACCACCAATAATGCTAACTAAGGTCATAATACATCTTTGCAGAGTCTGGGTGAATAGAATATCAAGAGCAATAAGCCTCTTTTAGTAACAATCGGATCAAATCACCCACCTTGGGCTCACAAATCCGGCCCCTTATCCTCAAGACACCCTCTGAATCAAGTGTAGCCTCTTTGAATTAACCCCTCAACACCTTGTCTGGAATGAGACATAACTTTTCATCATCAAACTGCCTCTCCCGAGTCTACTCAACTAAGAAAGAGCGGGCTTCAATAGAAGCAATAAATCCTCTACTCTCCTCGAAAACTCGCAATCAGATAAGGTTTTTGGCTAACCTCTTAAAATCTCTACACAATGGTCTCCTATCAACACTAATCGCCGCAAGACTTTCCATACTAGGAGCCTTCCTACTCAAAGCATCGACCACCACATTAGCCTTCCTCGGGTGATACAAGATAGTCATGTCATAGTCATTCAGTAGCTTAAGCCATCTACGCTATCTCAAATTCAGATCCCTTTGACTGAATATGTACTAAAGACTTCGATGATCAGTGAATATCTCACAATGCACACCGTATAAGTAATGACATCATAGATTCAACACAAATACCACCGCTACTAACTTTAGATCATGGGTAGGGTAGTTCTTCTCATGAGCCTTCAACTATATAGATGCATAGGGAACCACCTTTTATTTTTGTATCAGAACTCCACCCAAACCAACACCAGAATCATCACAAAATATGGTGAAGTCTACACCCTTCTCGGTTAAGGTCAAAATAAGAGCTGAAGTCAATAAGGTCTTGACCTTTTGGAAGCTCACCTCATACTCATCGAACCAATAAAAGTCTACTGCCTTCTAAGTCAGTCTAGTCAGTGGGGCTGCAATAGTAGAGAATTCTTGCAAGAAACGTTGGTAATATCCAGCCAAACCGATAAAACTCTGAATCTCGATAGGGGAAGTAGGCCTGGTCCATCCTCTAACTCCCTCAATCTTGGCCTGATCCACCCTAATACCCTCCTTGGACACTACTTGCCCTAGAAATGTCATGGAATCAAGCCAAAACTCACATTTGGAGAACTTGGTATACAACTTCTGCTCCCTCAACTTCTGAAGCACCAACCTCAAATGACTAGAATGATCCTCCTTTTTCTTAGAGTACACTAAGATATCATCAATGAAAACAATCACAAACAAGTCTAGATACGGCCTAAATATCCCGTTCATCAACTCTATGAATGCCGTTGGGGCATTGGTCACCCAAAATGACATAACCAAAAATTCATAATGGCCGTAATGAGTTTAGAAAGTGGTCTTAGGAATATCTGATGGTCTAATCCTCAATTGATGATACCCGGATCTCAAATTTATCTTGGAGAACAAGGACTCTCAATGAAGCTGATCAAATAAATTATCAATACGAGGAAGAAGATATTTGTTCATGACCATCACCTTATTCAATTATGTATAGTCAATGCACATTCTCATAGATCCATCATTCTTCTCCACAAACAAAACTAGTGCACCCCAAGGTGACATACTAAGGTGAATAAATCCCTTACTCAACAAATCCTGTAACTGGTCATTCAATTCCTTCAACTCTGCCGGATCCATGCGATAAGGTAGAATAGAAATGAGCTTAGTGCCCGACTCTAAATCAATAGAAGAATCAATATCCCTATCCGGAGGATTTCCTAGAAGATTAGTAGAAAATACATCGGCGAACTCCTTAACTATGGGGAATATACTTCATGGGAGGTGACTCAGCACTGATATCCCGAATTAAAGCCAAATAGGACATACACCCTCTATCAATTAGTCTCTAAGCACTCATATATGAGATAACCTTACTAGGGTAGAATACTAGTGCCCTTCTACTCGATCCTCAGAACACCCAATATCACTAAGGTCAAGTTCTTAGCATAGTAATAAAGAATAACACTATAAGGAGAAAGTCAATCCATACCTAATATCACATTAAAGTCTACATCCTCAGTATAATCATGTCTACCTAAGTATCATACCTGGCTAAAGAAACAAGGTAGGATCGATATGCTTGATCCACTACTAAGGTCTCACCCACGAGTGTAGATACATGAATAGACATGAGCATGCGATCACAATTCAAATCAAATCCAGATACAAAATTGGTAGACACATAGGAGAATGTAGATCCAGGATCAAATAACACAACTGTGGGTCGATGGCAAGCTGGAACGATACCTGTAATGACTGCATCAAAAGCCTCAGGCTCAGGTCTCCCCCAAAAAGCATAGCACTGAGCTCCTCTACCACCAACTGCCTGAACTGTACCCCTACCTTATGAAACCACACCACCACCACCAGAGGCTCTATCACCTCTACTTGTCTGAGCTCTACCCGACTCTAGCTAGAGGCATTAAATCTCTCTCTGGAACCACTGAATAAGTGCGCTGAGGCCCTGAACGAGTATGTAGTAGGCATTGGTGTATCTAATTACCCAGATCTCTATAACTGAAACACGACCTCGAGACCGAAGACTACAACGACTACCCTAATGGAATACTATAACTACCTCGTCTGAACTCTACGATCCTCAAACTAATTGACCACTATCAACTGCTGGCATAGAAGTATTAACATGTCTCTGGTGCTGAAACTGACTGCCGCCCTAATGTGAACTCCTACCTATAGATGAGATACCCAAAAACTGACCACTAGCACGGGCCATCTTGGGGTCCCCAAACTCCTCTCTGACCATCAATTCTGCCTCATTGGAGGTACTCATAATAGATTGGGAGGAAGCTCCCTCATGGGCTGACCTAAACACATAGGATCGAATAGAGAAGGTCCAACCCTTAACAAACCTACAGTGTCATGCTCTGAAAGGGTACCCTAAGCGTGCCCGGCACTCAGAAATCATCTCTGGTCTCCGGGAGAACCACTTGGTCTCATCACTCATTCGTTCATCAGCGGAAGACTTTAGTGAAAATAAGAATACTTATGTGGGCGAACCATCATCAACATCAAATGAAAGAAATAATCCTTAGAAGAAGTAGTTTCAAAGGAGAACTACTCTAATTACATCATCAAACTCTGTCTATGAAGCCTCTAATACTATCAGACGGTGCCAATGGCATGTCCATGGCTACCTCAGAAGAAACATAATACTCAACAATAATAAAAGTATAAAGAGTTCCTCCGAATACAAGAAGGACTCACCAAATAACTAGAAAGTAATGATCTTTAATAATGCGCCTATTGAGGATATCTAACACCTGTATCTGCATCATAAAATAATGCAGGTCGAATGACCTCAGTACATGGAATGTATGAGTATGTAAAATAACAGGAAAGTAAGGATAGATATCAAGAAACTCCTCTCAGGAAGACTCGGCTCAGAACTCAACACTATCTCAACATTAATATGTAATGCAAGTTTAATAATAATAATAATAATAATAATAATAATAATAATAATAATAATAAGCAATGCTTACTCAGTTGTGAGTTTCTCTAACCGACAACCATCACTTATGAGCTAGTGATGATATAACGAAGTAATATCGTTGTCATATCCATCCAATACCTTGCTAGGGTAAATGACATCACCATCTTGGATTCAATCATCGAAGTACTCTTTTTGGAACTTAAGAGGCATAGCCTCCATCCTACGCTGGCTACGTAGTTCTGGGATTTGAGTCAATTAAATTCTTACCCAACTTGGTTCTCATTACTACTCCCAAAATATGTGCTCATATTAACATCATCATCTAGCTTTATTGGAAAATATCAAACTCATCTTATTACCTCTTCATCAATCATTACACTTCAAAAAATAATTTACATCTCATCAGAACATCTTGCTCAAAACATCATTTACTCAAATTCATTTAAACTTAATTCTTTTGCTCTTTCAAAACTCAATACATATATAGTATTAATTCAAATCACTCGTTTTGTCAATAAATGTTAAAAGCCAATATCTCTAATCAAAACAAGCGTAAAAATATTCATGAACATCAAATCAATTATGGTTAATGGGAAAGTAGCCATGAATAATAATTCAATTAATATGTGAGATAAAATAATAATAATCTTAATGCATAAATATATCTATCTCAATAAAAGAAGAGTTAATTCATTTAGAATTCAAGATTTGGGTAAAACTCAACTATAACTCAATTACGATGAATTTAAATATTGAGCGCATGGACGAACTCAATCCAATGCTATGAATAGCCTTACATACCTGAAATTTGAAGCTTTACTCCGAATTGAAGAACTCAATGACCACTCTTGAACCCCTAGCTTTTTCTCCTTGCTGAAGTATTTTGTGTACTACCCACATTATAAGAATTACTGGAATAGTATTTCTACACTACTAAAAACTAAAACTATATTTAATAATGAGTAAAGAAGTGTATAGAGAGAAGAGTTGCTTAAGAAAGTTTGATGAATAAAATGAGGAAATAGAGTGGATATTTATAAGTGTGGAGGAGGAACCTAACAATAAATAAAAAATAATTACAAAGGATGATCTTGAAAATTTAATGGAGGATTGTGATATCATGGATAATGTCAAATGGAGGACTATTGATGTCATGGGTGACGTCAAATGGATCTAGATCTTTTCATGATTGGTGAAATAACTCTTTTTTAATGGAATACCTTTTTTTGGAGGTGCGTTTGAATAAGATAACTTCTTAATTAGGATTTGGTGTCTTATATGAATTGTAGATCTAGAAGTATACTTTCAGGTCATTCAAGAATCAACCAATTTGGAGCACTTTCAGATCGTTCAAAAATCAATCGATTTGGAGCATCCTACCATGAGATATGAATTCGCTTCTACAAATACTTTATTTCGTCACAACACCATTTCTTATAAAAATTAATTTATTTGACCTACGTATCCTTCGATATGAAGATTTGGTCTCATAAAGGTTGTAGGTAATGCCGTTGGGGTTATTCAAAAATTTGAATAACCTAATATGGACTATTCTATAAAAATTTATGCTCAAAATATAGAAGCAATATCATTTTCATCGAAAATTGAAACACCACATACAACGTTTTAGGGGATGTTATAATATCTCCCTCTTAGGATCATTCGTCCTCAAATAAAGATGAAACTAGGGGACATGAATAACGAATATCATCAAGACATCAATTTCTCAAAAACTCCAATACTCAAATATTCAAAGAACACATACTGAAATAGTTAATGACTCAAACACAAGAATACACATCGAATCAAAGGTAGAAGTAAGGAATATTACCTTGAACATCATCCTCGTAAGGCATGAATATAAGTGGATATTTAGCCTTCATATCTTCTTCAGCTTCCCATGTTGCATCTTCAACAAATAGATTTAACTATAGGACTTTGACATATGCCACTTCCATAGTTCTTAATTTACAAACTTGACGATCAAGAATCTGGACTGGAATCTCTTCATAACTCAAACTCTCTTTCACCCCAATTCTCTCAGTCAGGATAACAAGTGAAGGATCTTCCAAACACTTCTTAAGCATAGAGATGTGAAACACGGGATGAATAACTACTAATTCTAGGGGCAACTCCCATTCATAGGCTACGTTACCAACCCTCTTCACAATCTGATAAGGACCAATGTAGCGGAGACTAAGCTTTCCTTTCTTTCAAATATCATCACACCCTTCATGGGTGAAACTTTCAAGTATACCCAATAATATACTTCGAACTCTAAATTTCTCCTTCTAACATCAGTGTAGGATTTCTAGCGACTCTAAAAAGTCCTCAACCTCTCTTGGATAATTTTCACCTTTGCCATAGCTTGGTGAACCAAGTCTAGTCCAATCAACTCAGCTTTACCAACTTCGAACCAACCAATTGGTGATCTACATCTCCTCTCACACAGAGCTTCATAAGGAGCTATTTGAATACTCAAATGGAAGCTATTATTGTATGCAAACTCAATAAGAGGTAAATGATTATTCCAATTACCTCTAAAGTCGATGACATAGGCTCTCAACATATCCTCCAAAGTATGTATCGTATGCTCTGCCTGGCTGTCTGTCTGCGGATGAAAAGTAGTACTAAGGTTCACTCTTGAACCCAAACCCTTCTGAAATGACTTCTAAAACTCAGCAGTGAATTAAGCTCCCTTATCTGAGATGATAGATAAAGGAACTCTATACAGTCTAACAATCTCTCTAAGATACAGTTTGGCATAATCCTTTGCGGTGTCCGTAGTCTTAATCGGCAAAAAATGAGCCAATTTGGTCATCCTATCCACAATCACCCAAATAGATTCATGTTGTTTACTAGTTCGCGTTAAACCGGTAATGAAGTCCATGTTGATCATCTCCCACTTCCATTCTAAGATCTCTATATTTTGAGCCACTCCACAAGGCCTTTGGTGTTCAACTTTAACTTATTGGCAGTTCAGGCATTTGGACATAAACTCTGCTATATCTCTCTTCATTTTACTCTATCAGAATACTTCTCTCAAGTCATGGTACATCTTTGTCTAACCTGGATGGATGGAATACCTGGAATTATAGGATTCTGCCATGATTCTCTCTTAAATACCATCAATACTTGGAACACATAATCTCCCTTGATATCTCAACACTCTATCTCCCCCTTTGGAAAAAGCCATTACCATCTGCTTGTAAACCTCATCTTTCAATTGAAGGAGAATATAGTCCTGATCTTACTTTCCTTTTACCTCTGCAGCTAGAGATATTCAGCTCCATTCCAGACTATTGTACCGCCCTCACTAGAGTCAATAAGTTGAACTCCCAAATGCGCAAGTCTATGCACTTCCTTTGCCAACTCCTTGTTTTCCTCTTACATATGGGTCGTACTCTCCATGGATAACTTGTTTAGAGCATCGACAACTACATTTTGTTTACCTGGGTGATAGAAAATGCCCATATCATAATCCTTGAGCAACTCTAGCCATCTCCTCTGCCTCAAGTTCAACTCCTTTTGATTGAATACATACTGGAAGATCTTCTGGTTCGTGAATACATCCACATGTACACCATAAAGATAGTGACGCCAGATCTTAAGAGAAAATACCATAACTGCCAATGTAAAGTCATGAGTGGGGTAGTTTCTCTCATGAGTCTTAAGCTATCTGGAGACATAGATAATGACCTTACCTTTCTACATCAAAACACATCCCAACTCAACTCTAGAAGCATCAAAATTGATTACAAAACCACCCGTTCCCTCGAGTAGGGATAGTACTGGAGTAGTAGTCAATCTAGCTTTCAACTCTTGAAAGCTTTTCTCACAAGCATCAAACCATTGAAACTTAGCCTTTTTCTGAGTCAGCTTAGTCAATGGTGAGGATATGGATGAGAATCTCTCAACAAACCTCCTATAGTAACCAACCAAACTAAAGAAACTCCTTATGTCAGTTAGAGAAGTGGGTCTAGGCAGTTCTTAACTGCCTTAATCTTTTGAGTATCAACTAAAATTCCAACACCAGATATAATATAACCTAGGAACGCTACACATGCAAGATAAAACTCACACTTCAAAAAATTAGCATATAACTCCCTTTCCTTAAGAGTTTGAAGGATATTACTAAGGCTGTTAGCATGCTCACTCTTACTTCTAGAGTAGACCAAAATATCATCGATGAAGATAATCACAAATGTATCAAGGTATAGCTTGAATACCCAGTTCTTGAGGTCCATAAAAGGTGTAAGAGAGTTTGTCAATCCAAAGGACATAACAAGAAACTCAAAATGACCATAGCGGGTTTGGAAAGCTGTCTTCGGGATGTCAATTATCTCACTTTCAACTGATGATAGCCTGATCTGAGGTCTATCTTAGAGAAGCATGTGGCATCCTGAAGTTGGTCAAATAAATCATCTATTCTGGGGAGAGGATACTTGTTCTTTATGGTGACCTTGTTCAGATGCTGGTAAATAATGCACATTCTAAGGGACCCATCTTTCTTTCGCATGAATAGGACAGGAGCGCCCCAAGGTGAGACACTTGACCTAATAAATCCCTTATCTAGGAGGTCTTTCATCTATTCTTTCAACTCTTTCAACTCAACGGGATCCATCCTATAAGGAGGAATGTAGATAGGTTGTGTATTAAGATGGACATCAATACCAAAGTCTATCTTTCTATCAAGAGGGATTTCGGGTAGATCCTCAGGAAAGACTTTCGGAAACTCTCATAACGGGAACTGACTCAAGAGATAGAGCCTGATTATTAATATTTTTGACTCAGACTATATGATATATGCATCCTTTAGAGATACTTTTTGACCTTAAGGTAGAAAATAAATTTACCCCTAGGCACTACAGAACTCCCCTTCAACTCTAAGATAGACTTATTTATAAATTGAAACTTGACAATTCGGGTCCTACAATCAACTAAGGCATAACAAGCATAAAGCCAGTCTATACCAAGAATCACATCAAAATCAACCATGTCCAACTTAACTAAGTCAGCCATGGTATTCCTGTGATAGATTGATACAGTACAATCTCTATAGACCCTCTCAGCTAAGATAGAGTCACCAACAGGAATAGATATGATAAAAGGCTTAAGAAAACACTTAGGAAGGATCTCAAAATTACTAGTCAAGTAAGGAGTCACAAAAGATAATGTAGCACCCGGATCAAGTAATGCATACACATCAAAAGAAAGGACTTGGAGCATACCAGTAACAATATCGGGTGCATACTCTTGGTCTTGACGACTACCCATAGCATACAAACAGTTTGTTCCCCCGCTTGTACTTAAAACTGCACCTCTTTAATTACCTCTATTCTGCGGAGTTGCAGAAGAAAACTTAGATCTACTACTTCTATCTCCCTATCTCTTTGAAGGACATTCATTCTGGAAGTGACCTATCTTTCCACATCCGTAGCAAGCATTGGTGCCCATACGACACTCTCCCAAATAGAGCTTCCCACATCTAGCACATGGTGTCTTTCCTCTAAAACCTTGATCTATACTTAATTGGGACTGAGAACCCTAAGATCAGAAGTTTTGGTGAGTCAGCAACCTCTGATTAGGTGTAAAAGCACTTAAAAAAGGTGCATAATTAAAAGACCCCTTCTGAAAGAAGGACTTGTTACCCTTCTTGCTTAAGTGTTCCTCTTGATCCTTTTTCTTGTCATCCTCAACCTTCTGAGCATACACCATCAATCTAAAAAAATCCATATAAAAAATCATTAGCATTACTTATATTCTCTCTTTACATGTTTTACTAGGCTAGAGTCAAACTTCCTCATCTTGGATCTTATATAAGGAATCATTTCTGGGGAATATTTGGACGACTGAATAAATTTCAAGCTATACTTCTTTACAATCATGCTCTCCTACTTGAGGTTCACAAACTCCTTAACTTTTGCTTCCCGTAGCTCTTGGGGAAAGAAGTGGTCAAGAAAAGTTCTTTCAAACTTATCCCAAACTGCAGGTCCAGCATCCTCACTGCGAATCTGCTCCCATTGGTCATACCACACGTTCGCCATATCCCTGAGCTGGTAGGAAACCAACTCAACACCCTCGACCTTGGTAGTATGTATCGCTTTCAAGATCTTCCACATATCATCAATGAAATTTTTGAGGATCTTCCTCAACCTTAGACCCTGTGAAGACTAGCGGGTTCATCCTCAAAAATCCTCTTAATCCTTATGGTGGAAGACGACTCTTGAGAGCTAGAGCGAGGAGTTGGTGAACTATGGTTACCCATCTGGGCAGCTACTAGTTGAGTAAGCATGGCAATAACTACTCTGAATTCTACCTCCGAAGTAGGAGTGGTATGAACTGTAGGTATTTGGGGTACCTCATTAGACTTTGCAGGTCGGCCCCTAGTTTTTAATGGAGGCATCTCTGACTGTGAAACCTCAGTGCTGTTAGCGTTTCTCTGATTGGCTGTACATTTAGGAGTCATAGCCTACAACGTATAAATGAACGAATTAGAAAGAAAGTTTTATAGAGTTAAACTCCATTGCACGAACTCAGATTATAAAATAAGTGAAACAATTCCTAATGTTCTATAGCGTCCTGATTATAAGTATGGTGCACGATACACCCATAAGCAAGACTCTACTAGACACGACTTCATAGACACCTTATGACTCTTGAACTCTGTACTCTAATACCAAGTTTGTCTCTTCCCAAGAGGGTACCCTAGGCCAGACCAACACTCAAAGACCATTACTGGTCTTCAATCAAATTACTTGGTTTGATCACCCTTCCAATCACTTAGCGGAAGACTCAACATGAGTTTAAAAGAAATTCAAGTGGGCTAACCAAATCTATATTTCGAGAAGAGTAATATATTAAAAATAACCCTCAAATCAACTCCATATAATAAGGATAATTTTGAAAACTAAAATATCTACTCAACACTATCACTATCAAGAAGATGCCAATGACAAGCCAATGGCTACCCAAAGAAACTACTCAAAATAAGAGATAATAACTCAAGAGTGTCTCCGGATGCAAAGAGGACTCACTAAAAGCTGAGAGTAGAAATGATCTTCAATGATGCGCCTGTTGAGGATCTCTAATATGTATATTTGCATCATGAAATAATGTAGGCCAAATAGATTAAGTATATGGATGGACGAGTATGTAATATAGCTGAAAGGAAACTTACTCAAAGATATTCAACTCAAACAAGGGACTCAACTCGGAAAATAACTCAACTGAATATAGATGCAAGTTTAAAAATAATCAAATACTTTGAAAATAGATTCAATGATATGCAACTCAACCAAATCAAACCATTCATTTTATGAGAGAGTTTCTCGTAGAGATAACCATCACCATATGAGCGAGTGATGTACAATGATCCAATGTTGTTGCCACATCCGTTCGAAACTTTGCCAAAGTAAGGGACAAATCAACTAATCTTGGATCCACAATCAATCAAATCAAGTCCTCTTTAGGACTAAATAGGAAACATCCAACTCTAATGGTTTAATCCTCTCCTCTCCTACACTGGCTACATAGTTAATGGGATTCAAGTTATGTATACTCTTACCCAAATCAGTGTTTAATACTACTACCAAAATCTATGATGCTCATATCTATCAGGTAAAATATTCAAATTATCTCATCTGGTCCCATTAGACCATTTTCAAAACTCAGTGTCATCTCAAATCATCATGCTTTTCCAAAAACAAAACATGATATCAAGCTCAATAAAATCTCCTCAAAACTCTATCTCAAATAATTATTTATACTCAAAATACTCATATTCAAAATAATAGAAGTTTAAGAACCTTTGAAACTCAACTCATGCTCGACTCATGCTTATTTATGATGTTGAAAAATCATGCTTTAAGACTCTATAAAATTATGAATGACTCAAGAACTCAATTCATATGAAAACTAAAACTCATTTAAAATCAATGCTCATGCTCAAATCATCAAGTTCTTTTAGTAAAATATGCTTTCAAAATCATTCATATCTTATCAAAATGCTTTTTTGATTTCAATCAATCATGTTCGACCCTCATATGCATTAAGACTCTATAATATATATATAATATTAGTTCAAATCACTTTTTCATCAATGCATAAAAACCATCATCTTTACTCAAAAATATGTATGTAAATGTCATGATTATCAAATCAATTAGGGTTTATGGGAAAGTAGCCATGAACATCAATTCCAAACAATTGAGAGATAGAAAACTACAATAATTTCAATACATAATTATATAAAACTCATTAGAAGAAGAATTAACTCATTCAAAATTCAAGAAACTAGGTTAGACTCAACACATTTTCAACAATTGATAAAATTAGATGTAAGACATGTGGATAAACTCAATCTAATATTGTGATTAGCCTTACATAACTGAAAATCAAAGGGACGATCGAGACTTTAAGGAATGACTTAAAAATCTTGAACCCTAACTTTCTTTCTTCTCTCCAATTCTCTTCTCTCAATGTTCTAAAGGTTAAATGATAGAAAATACCCTTAGGGTACTAATAAGAGATGAAATTTAGTCCCAAAATGGCTTGGGTTTAAGGCTGAAAGTTGAAAAGTCAAAACAAAACAATATTCTAAGAAACAGGACCATCCTAGAGTTTACGACTTGACCTATGAGTCATCGGGATTCCTATGAATCTTAGAAGTGGCTCGTAGGAAGGATATTAGGGTTGAAAAATCGACCAAGTTTGGAACTGAGTTTATAAGTCAAGTTGAAGATTCATAGAAATGGTAAAAACTAGTAGAGTGAGTCATATAGTTGATCTTTGATTTTGTGAAATTGACAAGCTTCAGTACTTTTAAAATGACTCGACAGGACAAGTAGTAGGATGAGTCACGAGTTGTAGAATAGACTCATAGAAATGGGTCCAAAGTTCTGAATTTTGACTGAGTGAAGGGGAAAATTGATGAGTTGTGTGTACGACTTGTAAGAGAGTCGAAGACTCGTAAGGATGATTCCTAGGGACCAAGTTTCATTCCAATAGCCTATGATTTTTGAGTACTACTTTGATGACTCGTAGAATAATCGACCAATCGTAGAAGCCATTCGTAGTGTTGTAAAGGATGATTCTTAATTGTGCATAGGTTTTTAGTCTAATTATTAAGTGTGGGAATAGATCTGGAGATATTTTAATTTCACAAGAATCCTTTAGCACAAAGTTGAGATGAAAGCTTCCTTATCGATTGAGTTTTGGTGAAAGATTTTACTTGGTTTAACTTCAAACGATCATATCTCCTAGAATATAGGGAATTAGGTACACCATTACCTACTAAAATAAAGGTCTTTAAGTCCTCTTTTCAACTACACTAAGTTTACCTCATTTGAAGTTCATACAAAAACGTTATGATCATTTTACTAAATACTGTCAAGTTACAACCTGTAGGAAATACTACAACCTAGGGTTACGACCCGTAGGAACAAGTTACAAACCGTGTAAATGTTTATGGGTCGTCAACATTGTTCATAAACAAAGATTAAAGGCTCATTATTTTAGTTTTTTCCAAGGTTTGATAGGACGAATTGGGTGTAGACCCGTAAAGAGTGATCCGTAGGGTCAACATTTAGATTTTAATGAAGGGAAATTGTGTCTTTTTCCAATTTTGGTTAAATGATCCTTGACACTTTTATGTCCAAGTTCAAAGTCTACAAATATTCAATTCTTCAAATTCTCCTCTTATTCAATTCATTCTCGTAAAATTTGCTAAGGCAAGGAACTGAAAGTCTCTCAAGGTTTCTCTCCAAATTCAAGCTAGGGTATCCAGATTTCTTCAAGGTTCTTCTTCAATTCTTAGTAAATTCAGCCAAGGTATGTGGAGATTGATTCATGAGTCCTTTTCACCCATGAAGTCCCAAATATTTCTCAATTTTTCATTCAATTTACATTTGATTATAAACTATAGTTTTGATGAATTGCATTGGGCTGATTTAACTCCATTTTTAGATGTTATCAATGATCATTATATGAATGTTTTTTATATAAACTGCATTATTTTAAGTTAAATTATGAATGACCATGCATGATGCTATTTCCAAGTTAAGATTATAAAGTTAAAGATGATTTTTATGAATTGATTATGAGTTCAATAATCTTCAAGTAAAGTTTTCATAGTTTAAAGTTGAGATTAAGATTTCATGATAAAAGTTATAATGATGATCAAAGTTAAGGATGAGTTTATGAGTTAAACTATTTTCAATAAAAGTCTTATATGAGTTAAAGTTGAGATTTCGATTCTAAAATTAAAGCTATGATGATGATCAGAGTTAAGATTATTAGATATTTTGAGATGGTGATAAGGACAATTCTTATCAAAGTAATAGATTCTTATGAATCACTAAGTAGATAATCTATTCCTAATATATTTTTAAGATGAATTGATAGGCAGTTACTATCCTTTCTTATTATGTTATGATTATGTTTATGAGATTCCGTTGAGCGTTTACCTAGCACTCAGTGGACCTTGGGCTGGGCATTCTCTCCCATAGCAAAGGCAAGAGACCAGTAGAAAGATCTTATTTTCCCATAACTATGTGTCATAGTAGGATAAAGGATCACCCGTAGAAGAGGCTTGATTCCTTAAAGGATCACCCATAGAAGAGGTTTGATTCCTTAAAGGATCATATGTAGAAGAGGCTTGATTCCTTTGAGGCTCACCCGTAGTTGAGGCTTGATCGTTAGTATAGCTTAGTAGATCTACTTAGGCATATAGGAGTCTACCTTGGCAAGTAGTCTCCCTCTTTCCTCCGATGTATGGGTAAACAATGAGACTCTATGTTATAGCTCACGTGGTTTATGTCAGTTAACAGTTGCTCTCAATAAATTACAAGGTCCTTCTCTTAATGTTTAAAGTATTTCTTACTATGACTACTAACATCATTCACATGTCTATGATCTCTCATAAGGTTGAAGGTCCTATCTCACAAGTCATATGACATGAAGTAAGTTTTACTATGATGATTATGATGCATTGACCACAAGTTTTTAATATGATTTCAAATGATTTTCAAGTCTTATTCATGCTTTTCATTACATTGATGATGCATTCTATGTTCATATTGTTTATGCCTTATTTCATTGTTCATGCATATCTCACATACTTAGTACATTCAAAGTACTAATGCATATTTTGCCTACATTGTCTCATAATGTAGGGACAGACGACGCTCACGATTATCCTACTCATGGCTAGGGATTTATTTAGATTTCAAAGAAGTTGGCGAGTCCTTATTCTATTGAGGACAAGACTTTTATTCATGTTATTATTGTTTTCACTTTCTTCTATTGTTAGGGTGAGATAGGAGCTTGTCTTAAGCCCCCGTTCAAGATTAGACTAGTGGCATGTTTAGACGATATTCATTGGTGTAGTCCGGATTGGGCATTTATAAAGTTGATTTCCCTTAGTCCTATTCCCCACTTAATGATTACTTCTGCTCATCTTTATATTATTCTTTACCTTATGTATGCGATGTATGCTAAGATGACTTATGGTTGGGGTCCCTCACATCCTAATTGTTGTGTTATGACTAGGCCCTAGGTCAGGTCAGGATAAACTTGGTATCAAAGCATAAGGTTCAATTGTCCTAGGGTGTCTAACATTCCACATCGAGTAGATTCTTGCTCATCGATGTGACGTATGCCAAATCTATGAATAGGAGGCTATGAGACATTTTAGAAAATCTTTACTTCTTTCATGGTCTTGTTATCCAATAAAGTTAAACTCTATAGGAATTCTTTATAACACGTGTTTGACGCATTTCAGAGTATGTCTCATCAAGAAGAAAACAACCAGGAAGTTGGTCAAGATGGTAGCCCTTAAGTTTTGATTGATCCATCCTCAAGCATCGATATCTCTAATGTGGATCTCCGATATGTCCTCATGTTATTGTCTTGAGCTGTGACCCTTCAACTGAATCAACAAAAAGTAACTCCTATAAGTATGAATGTCAAAAGAAGGAAAAAGTTTAGCAAAAGGGATGTTAAGAGAGGAAATGACTTTAATCTTCAGAAGATGTCAAAAGAGGAAACATCTGGTTCAAATACGAGGAAGAGTGATGGAAAGAAAAATTCCTACTCCTCATGCTACTGGTGTGGTAAGAATCATCGAGGGACGTCTTTGTCCGATAGAAGAAGTTGATATAGTTATGGAAAAAGTGGACATAAGAAGAGGGATTGTCCGGTAACTTCTAGGAAAGGGAGGGATTTCAAGAGGGCTCGATATGAAGGTGGGACTTCTTAATCCAAAACTAGTGGTGGTTTTAGTGGATCTACTATTCCCAAGTGTTCTAAGTGTGGGAAAAACCATAGGAGAGAGTGCTTAGGGGGATTGGATGTTTGCTATAGGTGTGGAAAGACAGGTCACCATGCAAGAGAGTGTAGGATAGGTACTAAACCCTAGGCTCAGACCCAGACTATAGGTCTTCTAGATCAAAGTGCTACTTCTTCCGGTGGCGGTCAGCGCCAAGATAGATTTTATGCCCTTCAGACTCGTCAGGAGTTAGAGGATTCACCCGATGGTGTGACTGGTATGTTGAAAGTCTTCGACTTTGATATTTATACATAGTTAGATCCGGGTGCTACCTTATCTCGTTAACTTGCTATAAGATTTGATTATTCCTGCAAGGGGGAGATGGAGTACTTAGTTATCAAGGTCGGTTATGTGTTTGAATGTTAATAATTGTAGATGAGTCATGATCAATAAAAAGAGAGTGGTTGTTCAGTATTGTGATAAAGTGTAGTATACTTACCCCATTTAAGGTTATAGAAATAGAAGAAGAGCTAGATGGATCTTGTTGTGCAATAGATAGGTAGGAGTATATTGGTGTGCCTTTGGTAGGAGTTAATGCAAATGTTGATGTAGAGATGCTAGGGTAGAATTGATAATTCTTAAGAGATGTTTACTTCAAGGGAGACATAAAGTGGTTAGAATGGTAGGCTTGAATGTGTGGTTGTAGATATGTGAGTGATTGTAGTAAGCTATTAATGACTTTTTGTTAAGGGTTTCAAGTGAGTGTATTAGAATACTTATGGAACTAGGCTTGAATGCGGTGTTGATAGCATGTGGGTGAATGTGTGGTGCACTAGGTGCTTGTTGATTAGGTCTCGAGGTTGATTGAATGTGGTGGAGAGGATTGGCATAGGATCTTAAGGCGTATTGGTAAGGTAGCCCATGAACTTTAATTACCATTGGAGTTAGCCTCGATTCATTCAATACTCCATGTACCAATATTGAGGAAATGTGTTGGTGATCCTAATGTCGTATACCTTTGGGTAATGTGAGTGTTGAAAAAAACTTGACTTATGAGGAATTATCCATTGGCTACTAGAAGAGGAAGGGAGATGGCTTGGGCTGCTTCATCCGGTATGTTACAAGTTTTCTTTGGTCATGATAATGGTGGGTATGGCTTGGTTTCATATTCATTGTATCATGATTGACTTGATAACCCGAGTGTTTGAGTTTCCATGCTAGTTGAAGTGTTGGCTTCTCATGTCTATTCTTGCAAATTCCCGAGTTCTAGTTAATCTCATATCTTTTCATATACATGCATGTTCATGAAGTTGATTTTAAAAGTCATGTTTGAAAATTCCATGTTCTATGCATGTTAATGTTTTATTGCATTCATGTTGGGTTGCTGGTCCTCTTTTCGTATCTGTTCTATGCTAGTCGAATCTTATTCGAAGACGAATGTTCCCAATGGGAAGATATTGTAAGGCCCCGAAAGTTGAAAAGTAGAAATAAAGAAAATTCTAAGAAAAAGGACTATCCCAGAGTTTACGACTTGACCTACTAGTCATCGGGACTCCTACGGGTCTTAGAATAAGCTTGTAGGAATGATTATGGGGTTGGAAAATTGACTTAGTTTGGAATATAGTTTAAGAGTCAAGTTGATGACTTATAGAAATGGTGACGACTCGTAGAGTGAGTCGTAAAGTTGATCTTTGATTTTGTGAAATTGACAAGCCTTAGTAATTTCTAAATTACTCAACAGGATGAGTCGTAGGACGAGTTACGAGTTGTAGAATGAACTCAATGAATTGGGTCCTGAGTTCTAAATTTTGACTAAGTGAAGGGGGAATTGATGAGTCATTTGTATAACTCGTAAGAGAGTCGACGACACATAAGTATAAGTCGTAGGGACCAAGTTTCATTCCAATAGCCTGATTTTGGAGCACAACTTTGATGACTCATATTGACGACCCATAGAATAATTAACCAATTGTAGAAGATCCGTAGTGTTGTAAAGGGTGATTATTAATTTTTCATAGGTGTTTAGTCCAATTATTAAGTATGGGAATAGATTTGTAGATGTTTTAAGGTCACAAGAATCCTCTAACACAAAGTCGAGTTGAACGCTTCCTTACTGATTGAGTTTTGGTGAAAGATTTTACTTGGGTCAACTTCAAACAATCATATCTCCTATAATATAAGAAATTAGGTGGCCCATTACCTATCACATTAAATTTTTTTGAAACGCCACCAAGTTTGCCTCATTTGGAGTTCGGAGTAAAAGTTATGACCGTTTTACTAAAGACTATCAAGTTACGACCCATAGAAAATATTACGACCTGGAGTTACGACCCATAGGAACAAGTTATGAATCATATAAATATTTACTGGTCATAAAAAAAATCAGAGGCTCATTTGTTTTTAGCTTTTTCCAAGGTTTGACAGGATGAATTGGGTCTACGACCCATAGACATTTTGACGATCCGTAAGGAGTGATCCGTAGGGTCAACTTTTAGATTTTAATGAATGGAAAATGTGTCTTTCCCCAAGTTCAGTTCAATGAACCTAGACACTTTTATGGCCAAGTTCAAAGTCTATAAATATTCAATTCTTCAAATTCCCCTCCTATTCAATTCATTCTTCTAAAATTTTCTAAGGCAAGGAACTCAAAGTATCTCAAGGTTTCTCTCCAAATTCAAGCTAGGGTTTTTAGATTTCTTTAAATTTCTTCTTCAATTCTTAGTAAATCAATTAAGGTATGTGGGGATTGATTCATGGGCCCTTTTCACCCATTAATTTCCAAAGATTTCTGAAGTTTTCATTCAATTTATTATTGATTATGAACACTAGTTTTGATGAATTGTATTGGAATGATTTAATTCCATTTTTAGATGTTATAAATGATCATTAAATGCATGTTTTCATATGAATTACATGATTTTAAGTTGAATTATAAATGCCTATGCATGGAGCTATTTCCAAGTTAAGATTATGAAGTTAAAGATGATTTTCATGATAGATTATGAGTTCAACAATCTTCAAGTAAAGTTTTCATGGTTTAAAGTTGAGATTATGATTTTATGATGAAGTTATAATAATGATCAAAGTTAAGGATAAGTTTTTGAGTTAAATTATTTTCAATAAAAGTCTTATATGAGTTAAAGTTAAGATTTATGATTTTAAAGTTAAAGCTATGATGATGATCAGAGTTAAAATCATTAGATATTTTGAGATGGTGATAAGGAGAATTCTTACCAAAGTTATAGATTCTTATGAATCACTAAGTAGATAAGCTATTCGTAATATGTTTTTAAGATGGATTGATAGGCAGTTACTATCCTTCCTTATTATGTTATGATTATGTTTATGAGATTCCGTTGAGTGTTTACCTAATACCGAGTGGACCTTGGGCTAGGCATTCTCTCTCGTAGCAAAGACAAGAGACCCGTAGAGAGATCCCATTGTCCCATAGCTACGTGCTATCGTAGGATAAATTATCACCCATAGAAGAGGCTTGATTCTTGAAAGGATCACCAGTCGAAGAGGCTTGATTCCTTAAAGGATCACCTGTAGAAGAGGCTTGATTCCTTTGTAGGTCACCCGTAGTTGAGGCTCGATCCTTTGTGTAGATTAGTGGATCCACTTAGACATATAGGAGTATACCTTGGAAAGTAGTCTCCCCCTTTCCTCCGATGTATGGATAAACATTGGGACTCCATGTTATAGCTCACATGGCTTATGTCAGTTAACGGTCGCTCTCAATAAGTTACAAGGTCCTTCTCTCAATGTTTAAGGTATATTTTACTATGACTGCTAACATCTTTCACATGTACATGATCTCTTATAAGGTTAAATGTCCTATCTCACAAGTTATATGACATGAAGTAAGTTTTACTATGATGATTATGATGCATTGACCACAAGTTTTAAATATGATTTCAAATGCTTTTGAAGCCTTATTCATGCTTTTCATTACATTGGTCATGCATCCTATGTTCATATTGTTTATGCCTTATTTCATTGTTCATGCATATCTCACATACTTATTACATTCAAAGTACTAACACATATTTTGCCTACATTATCTCATATTGTAGGGACGGACGACGCTCACGATCATCCTACTCGTGGCTAGAGATTTATTTAGATTTCAAAGAAGTTGGTGAGTCCTCACTCTACCAAGGACAAGACTTTTATTCATGTTACTATTGTTTTCACT
Organism: Solanum dulcamara; assembly: GCF_947179165.1. Classification (NCBI taxonomy): domain Eukaryota; kingdom Viridiplantae; phylum Streptophyta; class Magnoliopsida; order Solanales; family Solanaceae; genus Solanum; species Solanum dulcamara. The sequence continues at coordinate 15,409,991 of NC_077242.1, forward strand.
TTCTTCTATTGTTAGGGTGAGCTAGGAGCTTGTCCTAAGACCCCATCAAAGATTAGACTAGTGGCATGTTTAGACGATATTCATTGGTGTAGTCCGGATTGGGAAGTTATAGAGTTGATTTACCTTAGTCCCAATCCCCATTTAATGATTACTTCCTCTCATCTTTATATTGTTCTTTACCTTATGTATGCGATATATGCTAAGATGTCTTATGGTTGGAGTCCCTCGCATCCGGATCGCCGTGTTATGACTAGGCCTTAGGTCAGATCGTGACATTAGATTATGTTTGGGATAGTTGAGAAAAAGTCTGGAATGCCCTTTATTAAAAAAAATCTAAAAAATGAGTTCGGGCGCACTGCTGGCGCGCTACGCTAGGGCCCCAACTACTGAAGGCAGTTTCTGGCTCACCGCTGGCACGCCGCCTCAGGCCCCAAACTGGTAAAATGGTTATAACATTTTGGTCTGAACTCGAAATGAGGCAAACTTGATTATTTTGGAAAGAGCGCTCAAAGATCTTTAATTTAATATTTCATGGGCCACCTAATTATTTATATTCTAGAAGATATGATCGCTTGAAGTTGACCCTTATATGATCTTATACGAAAGTTCAATCTGTAAAGAATCTTTGAACTCGATTTAGTACTAGAGGTTCCATATGACCCTAATTCACCTCTAATACATCTCGAATACTTAGAAATTTGTCCTAAAATAGATATACAATTAGAAGTCATCGGGCTCGGGCCTATACGCATAAGAAGAAGGGAAAATTACTTATGGCAAATTGATGTATTTAATGTTTTATAATAGTATTATTTAAATATGTATTTAAATGGTTTGCCATAAATTACAGATATACTTCAACTTTTAAAAGTACATAGCTTTTGTCATTTAGAATTGATATACCCCGTTATGCAAGTGGTTCATATATACTCCTATCATTATATAAATGGCTCACATATATCCCCACCATGACAAAAATGGCTCACATACACTCCAGCCGTTATAAAAATGGCTAACATATACCCTTTTTATCTAAAGAAAGTGAAAAAATTCCTTTTTTTTAATTTTTAATTTTAAAAAAAACTATGTTGATTTGTTAAGTATAAAAATGAAGTACCTTTAATCTAGTTACGTTGTTAGTGCTATGGGCGTTGTACATCTTTACATGTATTTATGTTGTCAATGATATGGGCGTTGCACATAATAAAGTTAAAAGTGAGACCCCAAAACTCGAATTTGAATTAATTAGCAGAAAAAAATGGAGAGAAAGATAGAAAATGGCATAATACGTCTTCCTTTTGTTGGTTAAGGAGTCAATGATTTTATATAAATAAAAGAAAATTGTTTAAATGCCTATTCATATTATAAACACGTTTTATTTTTGTTCGACATGTAATATTATAAAAATAAAGCTCCATTGTTTTCCTGAGGACCCAAAAAGACTGATAGAACAACTATCCTTCCCACAATGACTTTGGCCATAGTTGTTTAAATGCCTGTTCATATTACTCTCGTGATAGTACGGACTTAATATATGTTATTTTTTATATTGTAATTTATGTGACACGTGAAATTTTAAGAAAAAATCAAAATTTTTTTTGATCAAATCTTTTTAAAAGTATTTTAAATTATTAATTATTATTATAAATATATAAATTATTGAAAATTTCTTTACCCTCCCCCTCTCCCCCCACCCCCACCCCAATTTTATGTAGTAAAGATGAATTTGACAAAATTTTTTTATTAATTATTGTGATTTATATTATTTTTTATATAATTTTTAAATATTTAAATTATTAAAAATTCCTCTTTTAATAATTTGATATTTCTCTTAGTTTCTTTTTAAAGTATCAAACGTTATAGTAAAAATCAGAGCAATTTATTTCATTACAAAATTATAATTAGTCACGTTAATTAGTTATACTTATTTCTTAACCCGTGTTTCTCTATCTATTCATTACTCTATCCAACAATTTATTTTTCTTATTTTTTAATCTGCATTTAAAAAAATATTTATTTTTATTTTTTGACAACTTTTTACTTTTAGTTTTTCACATGACATATTTAGGACCAAAAAAATTAAAAGCGATTTGGTATATAATATATAAAATATATTTCTTTTTGTTATTTTTATCTTTTTCAAGGAAATGGGAGTTGTCCAGTTGGTACGAATGGACCTACGAGTCGTAAGAACTCCTACGGATCATAGAAGGGACTCATAGGGTTGACAATGAGGGTTGAAATTTTGGCTAAGTTGGGATGAGAGGTTACGAATTGACTTATGACCTGTAAAGGTCGTCACGACTTGTAGAAGTGAGTCGTAGGGTCAGTAGTCTGATGTTGGAAAATACAAGCCTCAGTACTTTCGAAATGACTAAACAGGTTGAGTCATAGAATATTTGACGAGTCATAGTGTCACAACTCCGATCCACCGTGACTTACACCCACACTAACCCTTCGGTGGGAGAACCATTTTTACAGCCCAAAATAACAACATTCACAGGAAATTTAGAGATGCGGAAGCAACTTAATTAAAGAAATAAGCCCGAGTCCCCATAAGCTCAGCAAAAATCTAGTCAACAACTCAAACCATGCGGAAGTTTAACACCTATGACCTGAAAGTCGGAGTACCAAAACTGTAAATAAACAACAAATCTTGGAAATGGGATGAAACCCCAACAAGTCATAAATTAACATTGTTTAAAGTCTGAGTCCTAGAAGAAGGAATAGAACAAGGAGAGTCCATGGCAGCATGAAAGAAATGGCTTACCCTTGAACTCAAGCAGCTAACGATCCTCTATTCTAGGTCTCTCCGTAGCCAACTGAATATGCCTTGTACTCAACAAAGACAGAGCAAGTGTAGTATCAGTATATAAAATCAATAGTGTACTGGTAGGATCACGCGGCTAGATAGTAAGCGAGTCATGGACAAGTAAACAACACATAGTAAGCACATATACATAATAAAATTAACCATTTACATCTCAAAATTTGTATTTAACAGGATAACAGTTCATTAGCCTAAATATCATACAATTTCATATAAGAGTCTTCTCATGGGACTTGCAAACACTTATTTATGTTCGAAAAGTGACATCCGGTTCAAGGTTTGTGTTGGAACGTGACACCCGATCCAAAAGTATATCGGAGCGTCACACCCGATTCAAACATACAATTCAGCCACAATTATAATCAACAATCAACTATCATATTACCCAAGAACCTGATTATCATAAGTCATTGCCAGTAAGTGATCCTTTCACATAACTCATAGCATTCTTCCTTATTCATATACACAATAATTGAGTAATTTAGAAAGATCATGAATTACATACGAAAAATAAAACCATCACCTACCTCGAAATCAAGCATTGATAACTCTAAAGCGCACAAGCTTTCCCTTTTCGAGCTCGTTCAACATGTTATTGGTCTAAAAAAGTAAATACATGCAAAGGATCAAAAAAATGTCCTAATTAACATGAATTATAAAATAATTCCCCTCCTAGGACAAATTCATGATCTTAACCCCCATTCTAAAGTTTACTTTCCACCATTTATTCCAGGCCAAAACCCTCCCCAACGATCACCCACCAATAACTATGGGTTTTAGGAAATCAAATTACAAGTTTAGGGAGTAATTTACTTACCTTTGACATAAATTGTGGTGGAAAATAGTATAAAATTGCCCTACGTCACTTTTGATCTTTTAAAAATGATGTGGGAATGACTAAAACCATTTTGGACTTTTTCCCGACTTTAAATCGTATTTGTCCTGCCATAACGGGACCATCCCGCTCTGGAGGGATATGAAGAGACATTTAGCTCGTAAAAAGTCTCCAAGTCTCCTATATCACAACATACCGTCACTCGAAGACACCTTAAAATAAACTTTCTACACCAAATCCAATTTCGGGAGTTTTACTCGCACGAATGCGATTTTGTAAAGCAGTAAAGGCTCCATATCATCTTGGCTATCAAATAATCCAATCAAATTAAGGATTTAATCTCCTATCCACATCCATATCATCCTAGACTTTCCCTGACTCAAAATTCATCCAAGTATGGCTTAGGCTCAACATTTTTAATATCACTACCCAAGCTGTTCTAGCCCGATTTCCTTCTTTATTGACTTACCTATAATGTCGGACACATGTATTACAATAGATACGAATTTACTCATCACTCGTCCCTGAGTGATCAACTAGGAAAAATAGGCTAATACAGATATAGAGTAGTACCTGATTCGATAAACACCTGAGATACTTGTCTCGCATGTCCTTTTTGGTCTATCAAGTAATATCCTCTATTGGAAGATGCTTCCATTGAACTTTTACGGACTTAATTTCTTTGGTCCTCAACTTCCGGACATCACGATTAAAGATTTCCACTGGCTCTTCTTCGTATTGAAGATCATTGTCTAACAAGACTGAGTCCTATTTAATGATGTAATCCTTATTCCTATATTATATCTTAAGTATTGACACATGGAACACCAGATGTACCCCCAATAAGCTAGGCAATAAAGCCAATTTGTAAGACACTAGCCCTACACGGTCAAGGATCTCAAAAGGACCAATATAACGAGGACTGAGCTTGCCCTCCTTACCAAATATCATCACCCCCTTAATGGGTGACACTTTTAGTATAACTTGCTCACCAGCCTAGAAGGCCATATCCCACCTTACGGTCAACATATTCTTTCTGGCGACTTTAGGTAGCTATAAGGTTAGCTTTGATGTTCCTTACCTTTTCCTGAGCATCCTTTACTAAGTCCACCCCCAAGGGCTCCATTTCTCCAGGTTTAAACCATCCTATAGGAGACCTGCACCCCTTTCCATAAAAGGCTTCGAACAGTGATATCTCAATACTAGAGTGGTAACTATTATTGTAGGAGAACTCACACAAGGGAAATAACATATCCTAATGTCCCCCAAAATCCATCACAAATGCTCTCAACATGTCTTCTAGTGCTTGATGTACTCTCTGGCTGTTTATATGCCCGGGGATGAAAGGTTGTGCTCAAAGTGAGTTGAGTGCCCAACTTTTCTTGTAAATTTCCCCAAAATTTAGAGGTGAACTGCGTACCACGGTATGAGATGATAGAAAGGGGCACCCAGAGCAACCTCACTATCACCTTCACATAAATCTTTGCCAACTGTTGTAAATTGTAATCCACTCTAGCCTGAATTGGGATGACTTTATTTATCTATCAACTACCACCCAAATGAAATTATACATCTCTAAAGTCTTGGAGAGTCCCACCACAAAGTCCATAGCTATCATTTCCCACTTTAATTCAGGAATGGGCACTCTTTGAAGCAAACCTACAAGTCTTTAGTGCTCATATTCGGGTATGTCAGTCTTCTTACCTGGCCACCAATATAGATGTTTTAAGTCTCGATACATCTTGGTTATCCTAGGATGAATAGAGTACCGCAAACCAAGAGATTTAGACAGATCCTTTTGAATTATACCATTTACCCTAGGAACACAAATCCTTCCCCTAAAGCTGAGCACCCCACCTGCATCAAGGACTGCATCTTGGGCCTTGTCCATAAACACTTTCTCCCTTATCTTATTCAAGTTTTCATCCTCAATTTTGGCTTTAATATCTTCAATGAAGGTGGGTCTTAGATCAACACTGGCCATCACCCTTTTCTGAGATGCCTAGTATCATAAATTTGGCCTCCAAGGCCTGAATCTCTCTAGCTAGGGGCAACTTGCAGACTCCTAAATAGGATAGACTATCCATGCTAACTGGTTTTCGGATTAATGCACCTGCCATCACATTTGCCTTATCTGAATTATACTGGATGGTAACATCATAGTCTTTCAGCAACTCCATCCATCTCCGTTTCCTTAAGTTCAAATATTTTAAGGTGAAATGTTGCAAACTGCGATTGTCAGTATACACCTCGCACTTGAGACCATAAAGATAATGTATCCAAATTTTCAGAGCAAACACTACCACTATCAACTCTAAGTCATGAATTGGGTAGTTCCTCTCATTCATCTTCAACTGCTGCGAAGCATAGGCTATATCATTCTTGTCCTGGATCAATATAGCACCCAAACCTCAATGGAAAGCATCACAACAAACAATAAAGTCTTTACCTTCAACCAGTAGTGTCAAGATAGGTACTGTGGTCAGAAGAGTCTTGAGCTTTTGGAAGCTATATTTGCATTTATCAATTCACTCAAAGAGTACCTCCTTTTGAGTCAGCCGTGTTAAATAGGTAGTATAGAAGAAAAAGTTCTTCATGAAGTGGTGATAATAACTGGCAAGTCCTACAAAACTCCTCACCTCAGCCTCAGAGCTAGGCCGAACCCAGTTTTAAATCTCTTCAATCTTTTATGGGTCTGGCATTACCCTTTCCTTAGAAACAACATAATCCAAGAAGGAAACTAAAGGCAACTAGAATTCACATTTAGAAACTTTTTGCATACAGTTTCTACTTCCCTAGAACACCTAAAACAATGCGAAGATGGTCTGCATGCTTGCTTACTCTTTAAATATACCGAAATATCATCTATAAACACAATTACAAAGGAATCTAGGAATGACTTGAAAACTCCATTCATCAAACTCATGAGGGTTGCAGGGTTCTTAATCCCAATTTACAAAATGGACTACATCAATTTTTCAACGTTTAAACATGCCTCTATACTAGACTTTGATGGGGTCTTAACATAAGCTGCTAGCTCACCCAAATCACAAAACAAAGTCAAAGAAAGATATGAAACAAAGTCCCATCCTTGATGAATGATGTTATACCCCGTATGTTTATACGTCAAATTATTTGTAAGCAAGTGGACTTAAGTTAAAGGCGGTGTTATATTGTGTACTTTTGCACATTGGACTATTTGCGAGCTAATCGACATAAATTCAAAGACTCTTAATTTTGAATTTTAAAATGGCTTAACTTATTTGTAAATTTCAATCAGTGTAGAAATATTAATTAAGATTAGGGATTAATTAATCATGATTGGATTATTAAGTGGGGATTTGGGATTAATTAAGATGAATTAAGTTAATAGTGGGCTGAAAAGTAGCCCCCACGACCACATGGCCAATTCGGATTGGCCCATATTTTAGTAGGGGACAAATAGGCTTCTTGTGAAGCACACTTGGTCTCCTTGTTGACCCAAAATTTTCAGCCTAATCATTTCCAACTCTAGACAATTTCATTAGAGAAAGAAGTTAGAGGTGTAGAGAGAGAGAGCGAGGGGTTCGGCCAAGCTAGAGAGTGAGGGAGAAATTAAGAGGTCAAGTGTGGCATTTTTTTCAAGGTGATGGCAGTAAGGATTGGGTCATTAGGGCAGCAAAAATGTGGTTGAATTAACTCCCCAACTTTCCAAGCAAATTGTGTCATTATAGCTTAAGGTAAGATTCAATCTTTTTACACATCTCTGAGGTAATTTGAACTTGTATTAGTTGGTAAATATGTGATGAATGTATGAAATTATGGGTGTTGATGTTAAAGTATGATGGGAGACATTGGGGGCTGTTTGGTGTAGATGATGGTGGACTGATTTTGCGTAGTATATTTATTTTTATTATTATGGATTTTATGATAAGAATGAAGGTATTTAATGATTAAAATTGAAGTTAAATTGGTTTATGGGATGTTGTAAGGATTATAGTGATAATAATGTAGTTTACTTGCATAGAAATAGATGATATAGTGTTCTTGTGGCTGTTGTTATGTCTCAAAAAATTAGATGAAAAGATAGTACGAAATAAGGTGTAAAAATCGTATGTGATTTCCTTGGTGTGTTCACAAGTATTCGCAAGGTTTTCAGCATCTTTATGTTAATAGTTAGGGACTATTTTGATATGTTGTTGTTGTTCTTGTTGAGCTTGAAAGATTAATGATAGTTAAAATTATATGTTGTGTTGTATGTTGGTTGGGCAGTTGTAGGGTTATTTCGATGAAAACATTAAAACTATGGATCATTAAAGATAACTTGAAGATGTAGTAGTTGTATGTGGATTTGGATTATTGTTGGATGTTATGAATGTAGGCTGCCTTAATCTAGAAATGATGTTATAATAAAGAGATTAACTTGTATTAAATAGAATTGGAAGTAAGATAACTCCATGATTAGCGTTGGTGTTGAAATAGACAGAATTGGAGTTGCTTGATTAGATTGGATTCATTGTTGTTCTTGCTAATATTGTTATGGATTATGTGTTAAAAGTGAAGGGATTGTATTTATTAATGTTAAATCTTTATTTGGGCCGTGTTGGGGCTACTTTAATCTAAAAATTGTGGATTAATTTTGATTAATGTTGTGGTTGTTATTATGGCTGATTATATAATGAAAATGAAAAAATTTGATATGTCAAGTTGGAGTTGTAATTGCTCTAAGGGCTGGTTGTAACGTGTGGCTGTTTGTGTTGAATTGAAGGATTAAGCGTAGTTACGATTATGCATTGTATGGTTGTAATTGTTGGGCTGTTATAAATTATTTTGGTAGGGTGTGGTGACTGCGACCTATTAGGATAATTCGATAGCATCGTAGTCGTCATGTTGATAATTAATGGAAGTATAAGGATATGTGGGTTGTTCGGAGTATTCTTGAATCTCTTCCTAGATAGTCTTAACATGGCATTTGAACGTGTGATTGTTAATGCTGCTTGGTGATTATATGGCTGGTTTGGGCGTGAGAAAAGTGAGTGATGTAGGGGAGGTGCTGTCCATTTTTTTAGAAATAACCTACTAATGATAAAGTACATTTTATGCCTTTTCATAGCTTAACTGTAGTGCTTAACGTCTTAAAATAGGTTGAGATGCTATTGGACAGCATATATGTGTTGTGTGCGAATAAATGCTAAAGGTATGTAAAGCTAACCTTTCTTTCTTTTAGCATGATCCATGTGAAACAAACGGACGACGAATTTATAAATTCCAAAAAAGCTCTTATTCTTAGATACACTAGGATGCCTATGTTCTTGATTTCCAAAAATTATATTATTATGTCTTGATACATGTGTATGATTCCAGCCATCCTAGTTTGGTATAATTCCTAGTTTGGTGCAATTCATATTTTGATATAATTCATATTTTGGTATAATTCATATTTCGGCATACTTTATATTTGGTATAATTCATAATGATAATCGAAGGGTACTTGTAATGACTATTGTCTTGATTTTCAAATGATGGCTCATTTTAATTATTCTATTAAATCTCAAATGATGATCTAATTGTACATGGTTGCTAATAATACCCTATTTGTGCATATTGTTATTGTATTATCCACTGAGTCCTACGATAGGCCGGGTATGTTATCATGTATGGATTCTACTACATTATTCACTAAGTCCCATACTAGAGGGTCGAGTACATGAGACGTTGTTATGAGGATAGGATTATGGCATCGAGTCCCTTGACAGACTGGGTACGGTATATGTGTACACGACTTTATTCACTGAGTCCCATGATGGGTCGAGTACGGTATATGTATACACGACTTTATTCACCCAATCCCATAATGGGTCGGGTATGACAATGAAAACAACATGTATGATTCCATTTATAAAATATAGGTACAATGATTTCTTGATTATTATACTTGTCTCCTGAATCTCTACTTTAGATGTGATCTCCTTTGTGTTATTTTATGCTTTATATACTCATTACATATGTCGTACTGACCCCCTCTCTTTGGAGGCTGTGTTTCATGTTCGTAGGTGCAGATACTCATTTCTGGGATCCGCCAGCTTAGGATTTCCACTCAGTTTTTTTGGAGTGCTCCATTGTCCCGGAGCCCAGATTTTTTGTACCAATCCTTTTGATGTATATATTTGTTTATCCAGGGGTACGACGGGGCCCTGCCCCATCATATGCTACTGTTAATACTCTTAGAGGCCTGTAGACATGTGTGGGTTGCATATAGATGTTATCCAACTGTACTAGTATGACTTATGTTTGGGATATTCCCAGTCGTAGTGGAAACTTTGTCGGCCTACATATGTACATGTATATTTTTGAATGTTGTGCATAGTGGAAACCTTGTCGGTTTACATACTATGTTATCTTTTAATGAATGTGACTCCTCAGGAGACATGTGGTTTTGGTATGTATGTATATACATATGGCACTTTTGAGACTACGTTCTGCCCTTATAAGTCATATATCGTTTTTAGTTGCTGATTGATTATAGATAACATATCTGTATAAGATTATCTAGTTCGGGCGCTAGTCACGGCCCACGAGGTTGGGTCATGAAAAAAGTAGTATCAGAGCAGTTCATCCTCGAAGTGTCTACAGACCGTGTCTAATAGAGTCTTATTTATCAGTGTATTGTGCACCACATCTATAAACAGGAAGCTACAAGACATTTAGGATATTGCCTTTCTTTTATATCTAAGATCGTGCGATAGTGCCCAGCAATAGGAAATGAAATTCCTTTTTTCTAACTTTTGATTTCATCTGAAGAATGACATCGACAGAAGGAAGCGACTGATGATATTAGAAGCTACACATTACACAAGTAAGTAATGGTTCGAAAGAGGCATGTTGGATAAGGTAAGAATATTGAAATATGATTAAAATATAAAGTTGGAGGATGAAAGAGAAGTTGGATAGGAAAGTATAAAAGAACAGATCGTTAAAGGATCAGGTATGTCTCAAGGTGCGATATGTGAGGTAAGTCTCGACACCTTTATACGTTTTATTGGAAATTGGGAGCCCTGTATGGCTATGATACGATATGATATATGCGAATATATGTTGGATGTTATTGTTGGTATTTCCTGCGTACATGTTTTTATATAGCAAGAAGTACAAAGGAAACTCTACCAAAATTTTCCCAGAATTAGGAAAAAAAAGACAGAGAATGAGATATAAGTTCATAATATGTCTTAGAAGTTGATACCGATAGGGTAAATTTATTATGTTGGATTAAAGCTTTAATATATACCCTTCATGTCATCCGTAAGGGGCACCATTCTTACTTGGAAAATTTATTTCAAAAAAGCCTATATGAGCAGTAAAGTTTGGAATTCATTTGGACATACCAAGATACTTTCCAGCTGCATTTTTGCCTTAGAAGAAGCTTATGTTGAAGGGAAAAAACATCCGGTAATTAAGTTTCACTTCTATTGAAAAGTACAAAGCACTCAATAATTAGTTTGTGAATTAGATAATTCGTTCACGACTCAAGAATAAACCTGGGATAAACCATGTGAATCAAGCACTAAGAAGTCATGTGGTGCTTATCGGATTTTAGTTTCCTTCTGGTGGTGGTTGGAGAATGCTTCATGGTAACATTTTATTAGTTCTTAACCAACTTATTGGAGATGAAATTTATGGAAGAAAAATATAAACTTGTGGTCTATTTAGGATTATGTATTTCATATGTTGTTGATGAAATGCTAGGATGATTCGAAAGGGCTTTTGATACTAAGGGATGATTTAGAAAAAGGTGGCAACTCTTAACGAAACATTTTATTAAGGTATTGAGTGAACCGATAAGTAGGGATAATTTACGACGAGATTACAGTTTAAGGGGGTAATAATATGATTGAGATAAAAGTATGGAGGAGGAGTAAATATGACAAATTATGAAGGTATTAATAAGACAGCTTGTGAGCTATTAAGGATAAGATTGATCAGAAGGGGGTGAAGGGTTAAGTAAGCCTAGTCCAGAGAGTGTAATTAAAACATAGTAAGAATCGTGAATAAGGTTAAGAAGTATTACGTTATAGGATAGATTATGAATAGGATGTAATGTTAATACCATAAGGATTGCTATAGAAATGAGTAAAGCCTAGGAAGGAAGTAACTAAAGGATATGATGTGATTTGTGGGAAACGGGAAAGGAAATAGAGAACGAATAAGAAAGACTTCAAAAATTATATAGGTAAAGTTCAGAATAAAAAGTAAAGTGGTAACGAAAGTGAAAGCGGGCATAGAAAGAGGAAGATAAGAAGAAAACGAGTGGGATTATAGTGTAGCGATGTGTTATGGCATGTATAGTTTGGAAAATGAGTAATACATGCGACAGAATTGGGAAAGACCTACCTCAAGGAAGCACTCAAGATAGACATAATTAATTAAGTATGAGTATAGGACAAAAAGGAAGATAGATAACTATGAACTGAAGGTGTAGTACGATGAAAAGGTGATAAGACAAGACCACTATTAAAATGAATTTGATATAATTTTGAGCAAGATTAGAAGATAGCGTTGGGTACACAATAAGGGTGAAAGAGCATGAGGCATAAATGCGTATTGTGTATATGTGACTTCACCTTGGAAAATAGTGAGATTCTTAAATGATAGGGAATGTAGATTTGTGAAACAACGGATGTAGTGTGAGTTTATTAGAGGAACAAGTGATATCTATTGGGATAAAGATAGTGTCATAAGAAAGCTTGCAATACTTATCATCAGAATATAAGTGGTACCGAATGGAGAATTTGAAACAATTATAAGCGTTAACTAATTACTGATTAGAATGAATGGAATGTTGCTTTGGATAAATTGCTACATTAATTATATTACTCGAGCACCAATCATCAGATGAGATTTTATACTCTATATCGGGAGTTCTCATCACCTCGTGATTGTATTAAGGTTTCGTATATGGGTAATCTAAGTTATATATGATATAAAGGAAGACATGAATATGGTGTAGTATACCAAATGTATTGGAAAAGAATCATATGAATTTGACAATTGGAAATGGGGGCATAGAGTAGAATATAAATAGATAATGATGTGGGTACACCCTAAAGGAGGGAAGCGGATGAGAGAAATACAAGTGTAAGATGAAATCAACTTACACTGCAACACTATGTGAACACTTAAACTTCAAGTGAGATCCCATGCTGGAACAAGTTAGTAAGATTTGAAAGCCAGTAATAAACAGATAGAAGCCAAAATGATATTTGAGATAGTGTTGAGAATTATTGGTAAAGATCTTGGATAGTATGACATCAAAAGGTGGATGCTTATAAAAAGGATGAATATGACAAGAGAATCATAATGAGTAACTTAAAAGATATTATAAAGGATAGTAAGGCTATACTGGATTAGAGGATAAAGATATTAGAAACGGAGTTATTGGCTAATGATATTGTGACATACAAGTAGCAAAGGAGAAAGGATAGGACATCTCTCCTATGGTAGAATATGAGAAAATTGAATGGTAAGTAAAGGAAGGGAAACAAGTATGACAAAATAGATAACAAGTGAGTGTTAGTACAATAAGATATGTAGAGCAGAATAAGCCAAGAGAAGGAAAGACTATGATTAGAATTGAACGCACTTTGTAAAAATTATACAAGAATAGTTATGCAACCTACGAGTATTGGTATGCTAAGGGTGAGATCAAGTGATTACTTGATAAAAAGAATAAGAATTCAGTAACAACAATGTGATTGCAATATTTCAGATACATCAAAGAAAAGTATAAGATGGTTTGAGGCAAACCTACAGAGATATAATTAGTATTGAGGGCAAAAGCCATAGTTGAGCTCTGATATCAACTGAAAGAGGTAAGAGAAAATATAGGGTTTGCATAAAGACTAGTGTGGCGATGTTAGGGTATTTTCTGGGCTGATTTAAGCACCTACACATATTCGTGTAAAGATTGCAGTTGGATGCATGGTAGGAGAACTCAGAGCAAATTTCAATAAAGGGGAAATAGAAGAGTTTGAGTCAAAAATAGAGAAATAACTCAAGATAAAATAGCTAAAGTATTGCCAGTTAGGGTAAAGGAATTACGAAATGACTTAACCCAGACAATCAGAACAAGCGGGTTACTGGTTACTAGATGATGGTAAGGTCATAATATGAGGGAACTCTAGCACTAATTGATAGCCAACCCTAAAAAAAGATCGAGATCAAGAAGTAAAAGAAAATGACAGTTAAAGACCTTCAAGAGAAAGTCAAAAAGTAACACATGATGCCGAGGATTCCAGGATACGGACTATCATAGCGGAGTAAAACAAGAATATTGGAGTACAAAAATATTACCTCCGTGATATTGTTTTTACACATAGAACCTATAAAGGGTCCAAAGGTTACTAGAGGCATGCGATACTCCAGGGATGTTAAAGTCTAAATCGATAAGGGACATCTACACATTATAAAAAGCTTATTTAAAGATTGAGAGGTAAGATAAAAGAAATGATACCTTGAGGGGATAACAATAAGAGAAGCACAAGAAGAAAATACTATTTCAGTGGAAGAGCAATACAACTGATAATAGACTACGAAGTAAAGAGGAGAGTAAAGACAATGACGTGAGTTATTACCTCGGGAAGCAATTAAAAGAGGAAGTATTATAAGAATGACTATGTAAAGACCTAGAATGTGTTATAATGAACTAAAGTGAGTCGACAAACAAAGGAGGTATGTGAAGGGCATAATTAACTAATAGAACATTTGAGAAAATATTGGGAATTCAAAATCAATTCAACATTCGAGGATGAATGTTCTAAAGGAGGGAAGGATGTTATACCCCGTATGTTTATACATCAAATTATTTGCAAGCAAGTCAACTCAAGTTAAAGAAGGTGTTATATTCCATATTTTTTTCACATTGGACTATTCATGAGCTAATGGACATAAATTTCAAGGCTCTTAATTTTGAATTTTAAAATGGTTCGACTTGTTTGTAAATTTCAATCAGTGTAGAAATATTAATTAAGATTAAGGATTAATTAACCATGATTAGATTATTAAGTGAGTATTTGGGATTAATTAAGATGAATTAAGTTAATAATAGGCTAAAAAGTGGCCCTCACTACCACATGGCCAATTCGGATTGGCCCATGTTTTAGTAGGGGACAAATAGGCTTCTTAGGCAGCACATTTGGTCTCCTTGTTGACCCAAAATTTTCAGCCTAATCACTTCCAACTCTAAAAAATTCCATTAGAGAAAGAAGTTAGAGGTGTAGAGAGAAAGAGAGAGGTTCGGCCAAGCTAGAGAGTAAGGGAGAAATTAAGGGGTCAAGTGTGGAATTTTTTTCAAGGTGATGGCAGCAAGGATTGGGTCACTAGGGCAGCAAAAATGTGGTTGAATTAACTCCCCAACTTTCCTAGCAAATTGTGTCATTATATATTAAGGTAAGATTCAATCCTTTTACACATCTTGGAGGTAATTTGAACTTGTATAAGTTGGTAAATGTGTGATGAATGTATGAAATTATGGGTGTTGATGTTGAAGCATGATGGGAGACATTGGGGGCTGTTTGGTGTAGATGATGGTGGACTAATTTTGCGTAGTATATTGATTGTTATTGTTATGGATTTTGTGATGAGAATGAAGTTATTTAATGGTTAAAATTAAAGTTAAATTGGTTTGTGGGATGTTGTAAGGATTATAGTGATAATAATGTAATTTACTTGCATATGAATAGGTGAGATAGTGTTCTTGTGGCTGCTTTTATGTCTCAAAAAATTAGATGAAAAGATAGTACGAAATAAGGTGTAAAAATTATATGTGATTTCCTAGTGTGTTCACAAGTATTCACAAGGTTTTTAGTATCTTTATGTTGATAGTTAGGGTTATTTTAATATGTTGTTGTTGTTCTTGTTGAGCTTGGAAGATTAATGATAGTTAAGATTAGATGTTGTGTTGTATGTTGGTTGGGCTATTGTAGGGTTAATTTAAGGAAAATGTTAAGACTATGGATCATTAAAGATAACATGAAGATGTAGTAGTTGTATGTGGATTTGGATTGTTGTCGGAAGTTATGAATGTGGGCTGCCTTAACTTAGAAATGATGTTATAATGAAGAGATTAACTTGTATTAAATGGAATTGGAAGTAAGAAAACTCCATGATTAGTGTTGGTGTTGAAATAGACAGAATTGGAGTTGCTTGATTAGATTGGATTGATTGTTGTTGTTGCTAATATTGTTATGGATTATGTGTTAAAAGTGAAGGGATTGTATATGTTAATGTTAAATATTCATTTGGGCCGTGTTGGGGCTATTCTAATCTAAAAATTCTGGATTAATTTTGATTAATGTTGTGGTTGTTATTGTGGATGATTATATAATGAAAATGAAAGAATTTGATATGTCAAGTTGGAGTTGTAATTGTTCTAAGGGCTGGTTGTAACGTGTGGCTATTTGTGTTGAATTGAAGGATTAAGCATAGTTACGAATATGCATTGTATGGTTATAATTGTTGGGATGTTATAAATCATTTCGATAGGGTGTGGTGGCTGCGACCTATTAGGAGTAATTCGATAGCATCGTAGTAATCATGTTTATAATTAATGGAAGTCAAAAGGGTATGTGGGTTGTTCGGAGTATTCTTGAATCTCGTCCTAGCTAGTCTTAACATGATATTTGAATGTGTGATCGTTGATGCTGCTTGGTGATTGTATGACTGGTTTAGGCGTAAGGAAAGTGAGCGATGTAGGGGAGGTGCTGTCCAATTTTTTAGAAATAACCTACTAATGATAAAGTACGTTTTATGCCTTTTTATAGCTTAAGTGTTGTGCTTAATATTTTAATATAGGTTTAGACGCTATTGGGCAGCATATACGTGTTATGTCGAATAAACACTAAAGGTATATAAAGCTAACTTTTCTTTCTTTTGGCATGATCTATATGAAATAAACGGACGACGAATTTATAAATTCCAAAAAAGCTCTTATTCTTACATACACTAGGATGACTAATGTTCTTGATTTTCGAAAATTATATTATTATGTCTTGATACATGTGTATGATTCGAGCCGTTCTAGTTTGGTATAATTCATAGTTTGGTGCAATTCATATTTTGGTATAATTCATATTTTGGTATACTTCATATTTGGTAGAATTCATATTTTGGTATATTTCATATTTGGTATAATTCATAATGATAATGAAGGGTACTTGTAATGACTACTTTCTTGATTTTCAAATGATTGTTCATTTTGATTATTCTATTGAATCTCAGATGATGATCTAATTGTATATGGTTGCTAATGATACCCTATTCGTGCATATTATTATTGTATTATCCACCGAGTCCTACGATAGGCTAGGTATGTTATTATGTGTGGATTCCACTACATTATTCACCGAGTCCCTTATTAGAGGGTCGGGTACGTGAGACGATGTTATAATGATATGATTATAGCACCAAGTCCCATGATAGGACGAGTACGGTATATGTGTACATAGCTTTATTCATCGAGTCCCGTGACGGGTCGGGTATGGTATATGTGTACACGACTTTATTCACTGAGTCCCATAATGGGCGGGGTATGGCATATGACATGATATGTTTGACTCCATTTATAAAATATAGGTACAGTAATGTTTTTATTATTATACTTGTCTTCTGAATCTCTACTTCAGATGTGATCTCCGTTATGATATTTTATGCTTTATATACTTAGTACATATGTCGTACTGACCCCCTCTCTTTGAGGGGCTGTGTTTCATGCCCGTATGTACAAATACTCGTATCAGGGATCCGCCAGCTTAAGATTTCCATTCAGCTGTTTTGGAGTGCTGTATTTTCTTAGAGCCTAGATTTTTGGTACCAATCCTTTTGATATATATATTTGTTTATCCAGGGGTACGGTGGTTGTCTCGTCATATGCTACTGTTAATACTCTTAAAGGTCTGTAGACATGTGTGGGTTTCATATAGATGTTATCCAGCTGTACTGGTATGACTTATGTTTGGGAAGTTTCCATTCGTAGTGACAGACTTGTCGGCTTACGTATGTACATATATATTTTGGAATGTTGTGCATAGTGGCAGCCTTGTCAGTTTATGTACTATGTTATCTTTTAATGAATATGACTCCTCAATAAATAGGTGGTTTTGGTATATATATATATATATAGCAGTTTTGAGATGATGTTCTGCCCGTATAAGTCCCATATCATGTTTAGTTGATGATTGATTATATATAATTGGTGTGTGTATGAGTGTCTAGTTTGGGCGCTAGTCACGGCCCATGGAGTTGGGTCGTAATAAATGAGGACTCACCAATAACAACTAAAGAGTGATAAGTGAACTCTAGCCACGAATATGAGGAGCGTGAGTATCATCCATCTCTATATTATGAGAAAATGTAGTGAAAATATGCGCTAGTACATAGAACGTAATAAATATATGAGATATGCATGAAGAAGTAATAGATCATGAGTAATATGACATAAGATACATGACCAATCGTAAATGGATATGAATAAAGTTTGAAAGCATTTGGGAAGCATATGAAAACTTATGGTAAATGCATCATAAAGTTTCATAGTAAAACTTACATCCTTGCATATAACTTGTGTAGGATAAGACCTTTAACTGACATCTAAGAGAATATAAGCTATAAGATGGATCCGATGTAACTCCCACATCAATAAGAGAGAGGCTACTTACCAAGGTAGACTCCGTGAGAACAACTTTAACTTTGTGAGCTATATGTGGATCCACTAGCTAAGCCATAAAGGCAACCTACGATGGCGATGTAGCTTGGGACTTTAGGTTGCCTCAAGAATTTCCTTGGTGAACTAACTATGTTACCAGACCGAACCCTACCTACAAGTCCTCTCGATGCTTAGTCAATATGCCATCTTAATTCATTAAAAACATAGAAGCATCATCATTATCTTCATCATGAAAATAGTCATTAGAGTAGTTCATTAACTTGGTGATTCGTAAGATTCCATAAACTTTGGTGAGAATTGTACTTATCACTATCTTAAATCATAATTTGTTTGAGAATTGTCCTTATCACACCACAATAACTTTCTTGGATCATCATTATAAATTCCATCATTCAATCATAAATCTACTCTTTCATAAAAGCTTTCTTTTGAAAAGGAACTCATAAATCACTCCCCGCATACCATGGTGAATTAACTCAGAAATTAAAGAAGAAACTGATTGCTCTTGAAACCCTGGCTTGAACTTTGGAGAAGAACCATGAGAGACTTCCTTTTTCTTGCCTTAGTGAATTTAGGAGAATGATTTAGAATAGAAGGGGAATTTGAAGGAATGGGTGTTTATAGGCTTTGAATTTGTCCATAAAAGTGTCTTGATTTATTGAATCGAACTTGGGGAAATGACCCTTATACCCTTCTTTAATTTTGAAACTTGACCCTATGAGTTGGGCTCTACGATTTATAGGTATTTCTATGACTCATCAACGCGAGTCGTCCTACAAGGTCCAAAAATCACTGAAGTTGCATCTATGAGTTGCTCTTACGACTCGTCAGTGGGTTTATAGGTCGTACACCCTCGCATCTTGCAGGCCTATAAACTTGCAAATTCTGAGCCTTTGAAGTTTTGGTACGAGTAAAAATTATGACTCGTCAATAGAACTATGACTCATCTTGTGTTATAGGACCCCTCTGAAATATTATCTTCAACAAACACAAGGGATCACTCTACGACTCGCCCCTACTAGTCGTAGGAATAGCTACAAGTCATAGAGGGACTCATAAAGTTGAGGTCAGTCAATATTTTCTTGAGTTTTCCTTTTGATCCAACTTTTTGACTTCCGAGGTCTTACACTAGAACGAGAGATTTTCAAACTTAAAAAAAAAATAGGACTTAAAAATCAATCTTCATGAACATGCATACATATGAATGACATAGGAGGGACTGAATACGTAGGACTTCAATTGAGTTGAATAAGAACAACTTACTACTTTAGGCTTCAGTAGAGGAAAATAGATGTGGGTATCGTTTCATCATATCCGCCTCTGCTTACCAAGTAGCACTGTTACATCTGGTAAGATTACAAAAATACCCCTAGACTAAATAATACTCGTACAACATATCTACATTAAATTTTTGGTCAATATAAGGCCGAGATATTAATCAGGATAAAACATTGTGTGGAAAAATGGTCTTAGTTGAATTTTTGGCCAATCGAATCTAAAGATGAATTTTTGGAGTGAAGTGACGAAAATAGAGAAGTGGGCAATAGGTCTGCGTCGCAGACATGCCGCGGACTTAGACTTAGGTTTATCCTAGTTAATTTCTACAGGGTTAAAATTTGATCGAAAAAATTTTCAAAAAAAATGAACTATGTTGGAACAAGTGCGCGATTTTATTTCTAAGGAGGGGCATTCTGGTCTTTTCTCCATCCCTCCTATACTTAATCCACGACTGATATAGGCCATTTTCGACCTTAAAAGAGTTCCTAAACTTATTCCTAAGTATTTTACGCTAAATTAACTTAAAAGCTAGGGCTAAGGAGTGGAGAAGAGGTTAGGGTTCAAAAGATTCAAGCAATATCTTGCAAGATTGATTATTCAGTCTTCATTCCAGGTATGTAAGGCTAACACAACATTGGACTAAGTTCGTCCATGTTCCCCTTTATATTTACTGATTTGAGTTGCGTTGTGTTGAAATTTTTGAGTTCCTTGAATTGAATTCTTGAGTTATCTATTGTCTTTTTTTGGGTTCCTTGTACTTATTTAAAATACATATTTCTGTTGTTCATGGGTTAAGTATTTGATTTGGATGCGTTTTCATGTCTTCATTCACATGAACCCTAATTGAGGATTATATTTGATTTTAATCATAGATTGTAGAAGAGTTTGAGTTTTCACATAAGTTAGTTTTTTATTATTTCGAACATGAATAGCTTGAGTATAAATGATGATTTTGAGACAGACTTTTAATGATTTGGGATTTATTTCAAAAATATTTTTTTTTAAAAGAACTTGATGATTTGTGTATGAATCAAGCCTGAGTTGAATTGAAAGAGTCTTTAAATTTTTTAATGATTTTGATCCTGATTTCACTATGCATTATTTTTTAGTCGATATTGCATGTTTTCAAACAGATTTAAAAGAGTTGAGTAATTAATCTAAATGAGTGGATTTGATTGAATTGATTTAAAAAGGTCTAATGAGACCAGATGAGATTGAGTTTTGAAAAGGGTTAAATGAGATGATTTGAATATTTTTCCTGATTGATTATCTTATGAGCATTGAGTCATGGGAGGAGTATGTAGAAGAGGATTGAACTGTGAAAGTCAAATGTTTCTTAAATTATTGTTCTGATATGATAAGAGTTGATTGGTTACGGATCCATGATTGTTGATTCATTTTTACCCTGGCAAGGTAATGGAAGGAGTGGTAACAACTCAACTTGTTGTACTTTCACTGCTCATAAGTGATGGTTGTCGGATAAGAGAAACTCCCATTTAGGTCTTGATAGTACTCTAATTTGGATTGGATCAGATTGGAATGGATTGGATTAGATTGTGTATGATTGGTCTTTGTCTAAATCTCGTTCTTACTTTAGACTCTGAATATCTTGATTGAGTTGTTCACCTTTCCGATTTGAAATCTCTGAGTTGATTTGATTCTACCTTGATGCATGTTTCATTCTTCTATTTTACATATTCGAACATTCTATGTATTGGCATCCATTTAGGCCTGCATTATTTTATAATGCAGAGATAGGTACTAGAGATCATCAACAGGTGTATCGTGAGTCCTCTCTGCTTTCAGAGGATACCATATTTATTTTTCAAGCTTTGAGTTTAGTTTTCTTCATTTGATTTGAGGTAGCCATAAACCTTTCATTGGTACCACTAAGATTGTTGATAGAAGCTTCATATACTAGATTGATGATGATGTTGATTAGTTTCGTTTTAACTAGTTTCACTCTCACTAGTTATTGATTGGATAGATGGTTGGCCTCTGGCCTTATTTATGAATAGAACTCTTAATGAATTGAGTCTTCCGCTGATAGAATGCGATTGAATGAATGTGTGATTGGACTAAGTGGTTCGCTTGAGGATCATCAATGGTCTTCGAGTGTCGGCCCTGTCTAGGGTACCCTCCTTGGGCGTGAAAAACTTAGTATTAGAGCAAAGAGTTCAAGAGTCCTAGGGAGTCTATGATGTTGTGTCTAGTAGAGTCTTGCTTATGGGTGTGTTGTGCACCATACTTATAATCAGGAGGCTATAGGATATTACAAATTGTTCCACTTCTTTCATACTCTGAGTTTGTGCTAAAGAGTTTAACTCTAAAAGTTCCTTCTTAATTCATGCGTTACATGTTCGTAGATAATGCCTTTTAAATGCACTGCCAGCCATAGAAATGCTGCCAGTACTGATTTTCCACAATTTGAGATGCCCCCACCATCTAGAGTAAGCACTAAGAGTCGTCCTGCATGGTCTACTAAGGCAACGTAAGAGCTTACTACTCAGCTAGCTTCTACTTTAGAAGTTGAATTTAGAGGTGCCATCACTATGCTGTCCCAACTGATAGCTGGCTAAAGGGGTAACCAGATTTCATCAACTCCCAACTCTAGCTCTTAAGAGCCATCAACTTTGGTGAGAATTCAAGACTTTCTGAGGATTAACCCACCTATCTTCACGGGTTCTAAGGTTGAGGAGGACCCCTAAATTTTTATTGATAAGATGTGGAAGATACTGAAAGCTATGCATGCTACTGAGATTGAAGGGGTTGAGTCGGTTTCCTATTAGCTCAAAGATGTTTCTATTGTTTGGTATAACCAGTGGGAAGAAGGTGGGGGTGAGGAGGCTGAGCCTGCCATGTGGGATGAGTTCGAGGGAGCTTTTCTTGATCATTTCTTTCCTAGAGAATTGAGGGAAGCGAAAGTGAAAGAGTTTGTGAATTTGAAATAAGAGGCTTTGATGGTGAAAGAGTATAGTCTGAAGTTCATCCAACTGTCTTGATATGCTCTAGAGATGATCCCCAATATGAGATTAAAGATGAGAAAGTTTATCTCCGGCTTGGGCAAACATTTGAAGAAGGAGTGCAAAGCGTCACTATTGATTTCTGACATAGATATTTCCAGGTTGATGGTGTGTGCTCAGCAAGTAGAGAATGAGAAGAGGATAGACAAGAAAGAGCACTTGAGTAACAAGACAAAGTTAGCTGGGCATAAGAATGAACTGAGGTAGAGTAAGGGAAATAGTTCTTTCTTTCAGAAGAGGTCTTCCAACTATGCTCCATTAGCGACAAGTGCACCTATGTGTATAGAAGGTATGATCAGCAGGTACAAAGTCACCAGAATTTCAGCACCCTCAGCTAGAGGTAATCAAAGGGGCACTACTTCAGGTATGGGCGAAGGTACAAACTGTCTATATTCCATGGGTAGTAGCCAAGATCAGGAGAACTCCCTAGATATTGTGGTGGGTATGATTTCAGTTTTTATTCTTAATTGTTATGTTTTAATGGATCCGAGGGCCACCTTATCCTTCGTATCTCCTTAGGTGGCTAGCAGATTTGATAGAATTCCTAAGTGTCTTCTTGAGCCATTCAATATATCTATTCTTGTTCGTGAGTCTATCTTAACTAAGAAGGTCTATAAAGATTGTACTATGTCAATCTATCACAGGGATACCATGGCTGACTTAGTTGAGTTGGACATGGTTGATATTAATGTGATTCTTGGCATAGACTAACTTTAAGTCTGTTATGCCTCTGTTGATTGTAGGACTTATATTGTTAACTTCAAATTCCTGAATTAGCCTTTCTTAGGGTGGAAAGGTAGTCCTATTGTGCCTAAAGGTAAATTTATTTCCTACCTTAAAGCCAAAAAGTTAATCTCAAAAGGGTGTATTTATCACATTATTAGTGTCAAAGATTATACTATTGAGTCCCTTACCCTCGAGTCAGTCTCGATTGTAAATGAGTTTCCTGAAGATCTACCCAGAGTCCCTCCTTATAGGGAGCTTGACTTTGGGATTGATGTCCTTCTTGATACACAACCTATCTCTATTCTTCTTTATAGAATGACTTTTGTTGAGTTGAAATAATTAAAGGAGAAATTGAAAGATTTGTTAGATAAGGCCTTCATTAGGCCGAGTGTCTCACCTTGGGGCGCTCCTATCCTATTCGTATAAACGAAATATGGATCCCTTAGAATGTGCATTGACTATAGGCAACTGAATAAGGTCATAGTAAAGAACAAGTATCCTCTCCCTAGAATAGATGATTTGTTTGACCAACTTTAAAGTGCCTCCTATTTCTCAAAGATAGACATTAGATCAGGTTACCATCATGTGAGAGTGAGAGAATATGATATTCCAAAACATCCTTTTGGACCCATTATGGACATTTTGAATTCTTGGTTATGTACTTTGGGTTGACTAATAAACCTGCCGCCTTTATGGATCTCATGAATTGGATGTTCAAGCCATATCTTGCTACATTCATGATTGTCTTTATTGATGATATTTTGGTCTACTCAAAGAATGAGGAAAAGTATGCCTATCACCTTAGAGTTGTCTATGACTTTCACCTTAGAGTTGTCTTCCAGACTTTGAAAGACAAGGATTTGTATGTAAAGTTCTCCAAATGTGAATTCTGGCTTGCATCAGTGGCTTTTCTAGGCCACATTATATCCAAAGATGGTATTCGGGTTGATACCCAGAAAGAGGCAGTAAAGAACTGGCCCAGACCCACATCCCCAACTGATATAAGCAGATTTATGGGTTTTGCTGGCTATTACTGAAGGTTTGTAGAGGGATTTTCATCCATATCATCCCCATTAACTACGATGAATCAAAAGAAGTCAAAGTTCCAATTGTCTGATGCTAGTGAGGAGAGTTTTCAGAAGATGAAGACCAAACTAATTACCGCTTTTGGTTTGACCTTGCCTGATAGAATAGATGGTTTTGTAATATATTGTTATGCATCTAGGGTTGGTTTGGACTATGTGTTGATACAAAGGGGAAAGGTGGTAGCTTATTCTTCTAGATAGCTTAGGAAACATGAGAGTAATTACCCAACTCATGACCTGGAACTAGCAGCTATGGTGTTTGCTCTTAAACGTAGCTCAATTATTTGTATAGAGTGCATGTTGATATATTCACCGATCATAAGAGCCTACAATATGTCTTTAGTTAGAAAGAGCTTAACCTAAGGCAGAGAAGATGGCTAGAGTTGCTCAAGGATTATGACATGAGCATTCCTACCACCTAGGTAATGCTAATATTGTTACGAATGCTCTTATCAGGTTGTCTATAGGTAGCACTGCACATATAAAGGAGGGAAAGAAAGAATTGGTTAAATAAGGCATATATTAGCTCGATTGAGAGTTCAGCTTGAGGAGAATAATGAAGGTGGGGTTAATGTTTAGAATGGGTCTACATCATCCCTTGTGGCAGAAGTGAAAAAGAGGCAAGACCAAGATCTTGTCCTTTTTCATTTTAAGGAAGCTATTCATAAACAAAAGGTTATGGTTTTCTCCAAAGGGGAAGATGGTATATTAAGATACTAGAATAGATTGTGCATCCGAATGTTGATTATGTACGAGAAAGGATTATGGCCAAAACTCATAGTTCTAGATACTCTTTCATCCTGGTTCTACAAAGATGTACCATGTTTTGAGAGAATTCTATTGGTGGAGTGGAATAAAGGAATGAAGAGAGATATTGCTGAATTTGTTTCCAAGTGTTGGAATTGTCAATAGGTTAAAGTTGAGCATCAAAGGCCATGTGGGTTAGCTCGGAATATAGAGATTCTAGAGTGGAAGTAGGAGATGATCAATATGGACTTCATTACTGGTTTGCCGAGATCCCGTAAGTAGCATGATTCGATTTGGATGATTGTGGATAGAATGTCTAAATTAGCCTACTTCTTGGCAGTTAAGACTACAGACACTACCGAGAACTGTGCAAGATTATATATCCGAGAGATTATCGAATTACATGGGGTTCCCTTGTCTGTCAGCTCAGACTAAGGAGCTAAATTCACTTCTCAATTTTGGAGATCCTTTCAGAAAGGACTTGGTTCAATGGTGAATCTTAGTATAACCTTTCATCCCAAACATATGGCTAGGTAGAGCGCACTATTCAGACATTAGAGGATATGTTGAGGGAATGTCTACTTGACTTTAAAATTAATTGAGATGGCCATTTACCTCTCATTGAGTTTGCATACAACAATAGCGATCAAGCAAGTATTCATATGGCTCCCTATAAAGCTTTGTATGGGAGAAGGGTGTAGATCTCCAATTGGGTCTAATTTTGTTCACCAAGCTATAGAAAAGGTGAGGGTTATTCAATAAAGGCTGAAGACAGCCCAAAGCCACCAAAAATCATATACTGATATGAGAAGGAGAGACTTAGAGTTTGAGGTGAATGATTGGGTATACCTGAAAGTCTCACCCATAAAGAGTGTCATGAGATTTGGGAAGAAGGGAAAGCTTAGTCCCCGATACATTGGTCCTTACAAGATTGTGAGGAGGATTATAAGTGTCACTTATGAGTTGGTGTTACCTTCTGAGTTAGCCGCAATTCCTCTGGTATTTCACATCTCGATGTTGAAGAAGTGTTTGGGAGACCCTTTATTGGTAGTCACCATTGATAGTATTGGAGTTAAAGATAGCCTATCCTATGAAGAAATTCTGATTCAAATTTTTGATTGTCAGGTTCGCAAATTGAGAACCAAAGAGATTGTCTCAGTCAAAGTCCTGTGGAGAAATCAATTTATTGAGGAAGCCACTTGGGAAGATGAGGATGATATGAAAGCTAAATACTCGCACTTATTCATTCCCAATGATGAGAATATTAAAGGTAATGTCCCTACTCTTGACTTGTACTAATTTTTCTATTCTTGAGTTTGAATAGTTGATTATGTAGATTGTCTGATATGATTAATAGTTTGATTCTATTGAGTCTCGATTATTATTCATTCCTTGAGTCCATTTCTAATGACTCTTTATTCGAGGACAAATGGTTCCAAAGGGGAGATAATATTACAGTTGGTAATTTTACTAAAATACCCCTAGATTAAAGAATGCTCGCGCAACACATCTACCTTAATTTTTTCAATCAATTCGAGGTCGGAATATTGATCAAGATGAAATATAGTGTGGAAAAATGATCTTGATTGAATTTTAGGCCAACCGGATCGAAAGATAAATTTTCGGAGTGAAGAGATGAAAATAGAGAAGCGGGTGACAGGTCCGCGTGGCGGACCTGGACTTAATTTTATCCTAGTTATTTTCTACAGGGTTAAAATTTGATCAAAAAAAATTCAGAAAAAAATGAACTATGAGGGAACAAGTCCGCGTCGCGCACTTGTTCCCCCGCAGGCTAAATTTTCTGCCTATTTATTTCTAAGAAGGGGCATTACGGTCTTTTCTCCATCCCTCTTATACTTAACCCACGACTGATATAGGCCATTTTCAACCTTAAAAGAGTTCCTAAACTCATTCCTAAGTATTTTACGCTAAATTAACTTAAAAGCTAGGGCTAAGGAGTGGAGAAGAGGCTAGGGTTCAAAAGATTCAAGCAATATCTTGCAAGATTGATTGTTCAGTCTTCATTCCAGGTATGTAAGGCTAACACAACATTGGACTAAGTTCGTCCACGTTCCCCTTTATATTTACTGATTTGAGTTGCGTTGTGTTAAAATTTTTGAGTTCCTTGAATTGAATTCTTGAGTTATCTATTGTCTTTTTTTGGATTCCTTGTACTTATTTAAAATACATATTTCTGTTGTTCATGGGTTAAGTATTTGATTTGGATGCGTTTTCATGTCTTCATTCACATGAACCCTAATTGAGTATTATATTTTATTTTGAGCATTGATTGTACTAGAGTTTGAGGTTTCACATAAGTTGATTTTCATTATTTCGAACATGAATAGCCTAAGCATAAATGATGGTTTTGACACCGAGTTTAAATGAGTTGTGATTGATTTCAAAAATAGATTTTTTCTAGAAAGAACTTGATGATTTGTGCATGAATCGAGCTCAAGTTGAATTGAAAGAGTATTGAAGAAATTTAACCGTTTTGATCCTGACTTCACTATGCATTATTTTGAGTCAATATTACATGTTTTTAAAGAGATTTAAAAGAGTTGAGTATTTAAGCTAAATGAGTGGGTTAGATTGAATTGTTTTTATGAATGGTCCAATGAGACCAGATGAGATTGAGTTTTGAAAAGGGTCCAATGAGACCAGATGAGATGATTTGAATATTTTATCTGATTAATTATCTTATGAGCGTTGAGTCATGGGTGGAGTATCGAGCATCGAATTGGGTAAAAGTAAGTAATAACTCGAACCCAATAACTACGTCACCAAACACAAAAGAGGATTGAACCATTAAAGTTGGATGTTTCCTAAATTATTGTCCTGACATGATAGAACTTGATTGGTTACGAATCCATGATTGTTGATTCGTTCTTATCCTAAAAGGTAATGGAATGACGGGCCAATAATGTTGGTTTGTTATACTGTCACTGGCTCATAAGTGATGGTTATCGGATAAGAGAAACTCCCATATAGATCTTGATAGTAATCTGATTTGGATTGCATCGGATTGGAATAGATTGGATGAGATTGTGAATGATTGAGTTGTTCACCTTCCCGATTTGAAATCTCTGAGTTGATTTGATTCTTCCTTGATGCATGTTTTATTTTGCTATTTTATATACTCGTACATTTCATGTACTGACTTCTATTTGGGCCTACATCGTTTCATGATATAGAGACAGGTACTAGAGATCATCAACAGGCGCATCATTTAGGAGCTAATTGCATTCAGTTATTGGTGAGTGTTTCCTACTTCGGGAGGATACCACATTCATCTTTCAAGCTTTTATTTTTGTTTCCTAAATTTGATTTGAGGTAGCCGTGAACCTTTTATTGGTATTACTAAGATTGTTGATAGAGGCTTTATAGACTAGATTGATGATGATATTGATTCGTTTCATTTTTACTAGTTTCACTCTCACTAGTTATTGATTGGATAGATGGTTGGCTTTTGGCCTTATTCATGAGTAGTATTCTTAATGAGTTGAGTCTTCCACTGATAGAATCTGATTGAATGAGGGTGTGATTGGACTAAGTGGTTCACTTGAGGACCATCAATAGTCTTTGAGTGTCAGCCACATTAGTGTACCCTCCTAGGGTGTGACAAGCACTCTCTACTTGTTGATTTCTCCACAATACTTTTACAGACGCAACGTCTTTGTTTCTTAGATTCTTCACTTGCCGGTCTAAGATTTCGAATGGAACCTCCTCATAAGTCAAAATCTCTTCAACACTCACATCTTCCAATGGTATAGTGGAATTAGGATCACCCACAAACTTTCTCAACATAAATACTTGAAACACTGGATAAACCACAACCATCTCAAATGGAAAATCTAACTCATAAGCCACCTTGCCAATACAACTCAATATCTTATAAGGTCTAACATATCTAGGACTCAATTTTCCTTTCTTACCAAAATGCATTACACCCTTCATGGGTGAAATCTTCAAATAGACCTAATCGTCCACCTCAAATTCAAGCTCTTTTTTCCTAACATCCTAATAGGACTTTTGACGACCTTGAGCAGTCTTCAACCTCTGCCCTTATGAGTCTTACCTTCTCTATGGAATCCAACACTAAATTGGTCTCAATCAAGGCTATCTCACCTACTTCAAACCATCCCACCGGGGACCTACAACTTCTCTCATACAAAGCTTCAAAGAGAGACATATAAATGCTAAAGTGATAACTATTGTTGTAGGCAAACTCAATCAACGGTATGTGCTGATCCCAACTTCATTTAAAATCAAGAGCACATGCCCTTAATATATCCTCTAAAGTTTGAATTGTTCTTTTGTCTTGGCCATTGGTTTGAGAATGGAAAGTACTACTTAGCTTAACTTTTGTAGCAAGACCTGTTTGGAATGACTTCCAAAAATGCAAAGTGAATTGAGTACCTCAATCTAATATAATAGACAAGGTAACCCCAAATAGTCTTACCAACTTACAAACATATAATTTACCATAGTCTTCGACACTATAAGAAGTCCTAACCGGTACAAAATGATCCGACTTAGTCATTCGATCCACAACAACCCAAATGGAATCATATTATTTCTTAGTACGGGGGAAAACCTATCACAAAGTCCATGTTCACATTTTCTCACTTCTAAGTAGGAATTTCAATGTCTTGAGCTAAACCTCCTAATTTTTGATGCACAACCTTCACTTGTTGACAATTAGGACACTTAGCTACGAATTCCGCTATGTCCTTCTTCATGTCATTCCACCAATACACTTCCTCAAATCATGATACATCTTAGAGGATTTCGGATGAATTGAATAATGTGAACTATGGGCCTCATCTAATATCAACTCTCTCAAACCATCAACATTAGGCACACACAACTAGTCTTGATAACGAAGCACATCATCTCCCCTTTGAGAGAATGCCTCAATGGCTTTTTCGATAGTGGACTTATTTAATTCAACTAAAACTGAGTCATTATCTTGCTTTCGCTTAACATCTGCTACAAGAGATTATTCCGAACTATTACAAAAAATAATACCTCTATAATTGAAATCAACCAACTGTACACCTAAACCAACCAATCTATGTATATCCTTAACCAATTCCTTCTGGCCTTCCTTAACTGTGCAACACTATTCATCAAAGATCTACTTAATGCATCGACAACCACATTATCTTTACCCCAATGGTACAACACGCTCATATCATAGCCTTTCAATAATTCAAGCCATCTCCTTTGCTGAAGGTTCAAGTCCTTTTGCTTAAACACATATTGTAAACTCTTGTGATCAGTGAACACATACACATGGACACAATAAAGATAGTGTCTCCAAATCTTCAAGGCAAACACAACCGCAACTAATTCCAAGTCATGAGTTGGATAATTCCTTTCATGACCAAGAAAAGCAACCTCCCTTAGCCAAAACTCACATTTATTAAACTTGAAAAATAATTACTTGTCCTTTAGAGTTTGCAATACAATTCTCAAATGATTGGCATGCTCCTCCTCATTTTGAGAGTAAACCAAATGACATAACCAAGAACTCATAATGACCATACCTTTGAATAATTCAAGCCATCTCCTTTGCTGAAGGTTCAAGTCCTTTTGCTTAAACACATATTGTAAACTCTTGTGATCAGTGAACACATACACATGGACACAATAAACATAGTGTCTCCAAATCTTCAAGGCAAACACAACCGCAACTAATTCCAAGTCATGAGTTGGATAATTCCTTTCATGACCAAGAAAAGCAACCTCCCTTAGCCAAAACTCACATTTATTAAACTTGAAAAATAATTACTTGTCCCTTAGAGTTTGCAATACAATTCTCAAATGATTGGCATGCTCCTCCTCATTTTGAGAGTAAACCAAATGACATAACCAAGAACTCATAATGGCCATACCTTGTTTGAAATACCATCTTGGGAATATCTCACTCCCTCACCCTTAGTTGATGATAATCGGAACGGAGGTCAATGTTGGATAAAAAAACTTGCCCCTTGCAATTGGTCAAACAAATCATATATCTCGGAATTGGATATTTATTCTTTATGGTTACTTTGTTCAATTACCGGTAGTCAATACACATACAAAGCGAATAATCATTCTTTCGAACAAACAAAATGGGAGCACCCTTTGGGATATACTTGGTCAACTAAAACCTTTATCTAACAAGTCTTTCAATTGATCCTTTAACTCCTTTAGTTCCACCGGAGTCATTCAGTAAGGAGGAATAGAAATGGGTTGAGTAAGAGGAAGAAGGTTTATACCAAAGTCAATTTCCCTTTCAAGAGGAACACCGAGTAGATCATCAGAAAACACATCTGGAAAATCACTAACAATGGGGACTGACTCTAGAGTAGGGGCTTCGAAATTTATATCCCTAACCCTCACAAGATGGTATATACAATGTTTGAAAATCATTTTTTGAGATTCAAGGCACGAAATGAATTAACTTTTAAATATAGAATTACTACCCTTCCATTCTAGGACCAGTTTATTTGAAAATTAAAACTTAACCATTTGGGTTCTACAATCAGTAGAAGCATAGCATGCATATAGCCAATTCATATTGAGGATAACATCAAAATAGATCATATCAAGATCAACTAGATCACATAGAGTAACTTTATGGAAAATCAAAATCAGACAACTTCTATAGACTCTTTTAGACATAATCGACTAACCTACGAGAGTATAAATGGAAAAAGGATCTAACAATTTTTCGAAACTAACATCAAATCTCATAGACATATAAGGAGTAACAAAGGATAAATTTGCACCCGTATCAAGTAAGGCATAGATATCATAGTGAAAAACCCGTATCATACTGGTAACAACATTGGGGTCTCCTCCACCTCTTGCCTACCATGAAAAGCATAAAACTGATTATTACGTTGACCACCCTTTGGTTGAGCTTAGGCACCTTTTTGCCTTGGCCTCTAAGAGTAACTTAGCCTTGAGGAAGACCATCCTTAACCCTACACTCCTTAGCATGGTGACCCATTTTTTCACATCGATAACTCATATTCAAACCCTCTAGACAATCTTTCTTATAGTTATTCCTATACTTCTTGCATGCGGGGGAGTGGGTTAACTTGGCTAATTGGTGTCACAATCTAACCCCGTAGGCCATGATGGGTACTCGAACTGGACACTCGCATATACCCTCACTATATATAAGCAAACCTGTCCCCTGTTTAAGTCACAGTATATAACACGCAAGAAAACATATAAGCCGACAAGGCCATCACGATGGGGGATACGTCCCCAAAACATAACCCATATTCGCACGACTATACATATATACCTATGTAACCCATATATAATCCACACACATATCTATAGACCTCTAAGAGTATAATAATAACATAAGGAGGGACAGATCCCCCTGTTGTACCCCTAAATAAACAAAATGAGTGTACAAATTAAGAGACCAGTACCATAACTAGGCTCCGATATAATGGAGCTTCTCCCGAACTTGCTGGTATGAGTCCTAAACTGGTGTGTCTCCAAAATAAGCGTCTGTACCTGTGGGCATGAACGCAGACCCCAAAAGAAAAGGGGGTCAGTACGACATATGTACTGAGTATATAAAGCATAACTGAAGTAGAGAGAGTCAGGGAAATAAATGTGATACTTAAGAAGGCACTTCACCTGTACTTATAAATCATAAGCAAATTGCATGCTCACATATATAATATAGCCGGCCCTTTCAGGGGCTCGGTGAATCATAACTGTAGGACCATCATAGGCCCGGTGCCATTTCCACTTTATTATATCACATCATCACATATATATACATACGTACCTAGCCCTTTAGTGAGGGACTCGATGAGTGGATCATGTTATTGCATTACCATGTATTTAAATAACGTACCCGACCCTTTAATGAGGGACTCGATGCATAATGCAGTAAACTATGCATGATTTCGTACCCGGCCTGGGACTCGGTGATAGAAGGGTTACGGTATACACGAGTAGAGTAGTGAGTAACCATATGCAATTTAAGCCATCATTAGAGACTGTTGAAATAATCAAAATGAACTACCATTCAAAAATTAGGACAATACCCATAACAAGTACCTTTGGAGTATCATTATGGTTCGCATCAAAGTAGCACTTTTGAAATCATCTACTCGTATCAAGGCGTAATAAAATATCTTTTGGAAGTCAAGAAAATGGCGATCTTACTATCTTTGAGAATGGGGACTTCCTTGGGATCACATATACTTCGTCTATTCGTTTCATAAAGTTCATGCCAAAAAAAAGAAGATTAACTGTACCTACTTATTACTTCCCAAGGTATAGAAAAACTTGAGAAGACATAGTTCAATTATTGGAAGAGTTCTAGCTTAAAAGAGTGAATAAGAGTCATGCTTTATACCACAACATAAATTATACCAACTTAGGATGGTTGGACACTTTCACATGAAGCAAAAGGACATAAGTTCTAGGAAATTAAAAACATTAGCCATCCTAGTGTACTTAAGAATAAGAGCTTCTTGTAGACTTTGTGCATTCTTCGTCTGTTGGCTTTCTATGGTTCATGCCAAAACAAGGAAGAGAATAATCTTTGCATACCCTCTACTTTCCCTCATAGAGTCATTATATACATATATCGTACCCGGTCCATCATGAGCTCGGTATCATAACTTTCTCATTGCTTTACCATACCATCATATAACGTACCCGTCCATGATGGAACTCGGTAGGTAATCATAGCATTATAACATCGTACTTATGTCAAAGACATATCAAGAGGGAAGACGGGTAGCTTTACATACTTGTGCCAAAACATGCCAAGAGAAAGATTCGCATACCTTTTTAGGGATTAATTGAAATCCATCTTGTCTTGATACCTCCTTAACATGTTTGACATGAAAGTAATACTAAGGTTAATAGCCTTTCACTTTCCAATATCTCACTCTACAACCAAGTACTAATAGGAGTCATTTCCTTATCCATTACCCTCGACTAGTTTGTTACTAGTTCAGATGCTAACGAAAATCGGGCAGCATTTCCCCTATAACTTCCACATCCTCGAGATTTTGACTCAGCCAAAATATCAACAATCATACCAAAAAAACAAATAGAAGCATTTTTACAAGTAAATCACTTCAACATTACACAATACAAGCTCCAAACTATGATACCAAAATAGAGTTTTTAATCTTTATTTTGCAAAATCTTTAACCATACCAAATGGGGGATCATGTGGCTGAAACCAGCATCACCCGCACCCTTTTTAGAACCTTTTACATCCCTGCAACACACAACCACACCAGCTACAACCGCATCCCACAATCACACTACGCGACTTTGATTTAACTATAACGATTTCAATTTAATTTGTTTCTTACATCAAGCATCCTTATGCAATTTTTCCACTTCCAACCTCATTTAAGACATGTATTACACCTCACGACAACATCATAAACTCCAGTTCAAAAGAGAAAACCTTACCTTGCCCGACTCTCGTTAAACTCGCCAAAACTTGCCTCGAAAGTTCCTTTAGCGCGACTAAAACTTTGTGGCTGCTTGCTAACGTTTTGGTGCTGATCCAAACCATAAATTTACATTAATAACATCTTCATAACATCATGGTATACCCTAGATAATTAATTCACAGAACAAAATTGGAGACTTACCTTTCTTTCTCTAGAAGTCTCTTGAACAAGGAAGATAAATGACTTTCTTGTAGATAAGAATGATTCATAACATATATATATATATATAGTCTACTTTAGGGGGCGACATGTGTCAACACCTAAGTGGTGACACATGTCAAGCCCTAAGTGGTGACACTTGTCAAGCCCTTATTGGTCCAACATATCACCCCCTCCAACCTTGGGCTACCAGGTGGCATGTGGGTCCCACCACCCTTTCTCCACCTACTTCCACGTGTCACTCTCTCATGCTACCATGTGGCACTTTCTCATGCTGCCACGTGGCACTCTCTTTTCCCCCTCATGGGTTCATAATTTTGTCTTACTTTATGAACCTATGTAATCCTTGATATGTAAGCTTGGTATATATTCAAGTATCTAAAGTATGTAAGATTTCCAAGGTTGTAGCTTACATAAATAATTCGAGTCCTACGACTCATTATTTGGCCTCCAACTTATTCCGGATTCTTATAGCTCTATTTCCAATCTTCTCTACTATGGGGTATCGCATTCTCCTTTTCTTAGAGTTGTTTGATAGCGTTATAGATTATCTAGATCACATGGTAACCCTTAAGAAGCTTAAGAGTTCTTAAGAAGTCTTAAGAAGCTTTAAGAAACTTAAGAGGCTTACGATTCTTACAAGAAACTTAAGAGCCTTTTAAGAGACTTAAGAACGCGTTCCAAGGCACAAAAGTATGGGGTGTAACAATTGGGGCACCTCCTTAAGGCTTAAGGTTGGTCACCCTATCTTTTTTCAAAACTTGGAGTAGTAGCATTTGAAGAACCTTGATCAGAATACCTTTGGAAAAAATGAGGACGTCTACCACTTTCGGACCTAGCATGAGAGGAATCACCACCATCGATCCTTGATCTCTTTCACTCCCTAGTTTTCTCCCTTAGCTTCTCACCCTGTTTTTGCTCTGCATGGTTCATAAGTCTAGAGATGTCCATTTCCCGAATCAACATGGCCATCTTAAATTCCTTAAACACCAAATCTAATACACCCAAATTGAACTTGCTCATACGAGCTCGTGGGTCAACAACCATGAATGGAGCATACTTTGACAATTGGGTGAACTTGAGGGCATACTCCCTCATACTCATACCTTATTTAAGATTGATGAACTCTTGTATTTTGTCCTCCCTCAACTCCAATGGAAAAAAGCGATCAAGAAACACTCCTTTGAATTCTTCCCAAGTCATCGGATCCGCCTCTCTAGGCCTCTCACTCTTCCATTGATCAAACCAAATCCAAGCTGCACCCTTTAATTGATAAGTAGCCAACTCCACCCTCTCTACCAGGATATTCCCTATAATCTCCATAATCTTATGAATTCAACAAACTTTTATGGATCTTCTTCGACCACAGAATGCCAAAACACCAAAGGATTCATCCTCATGAAGTCATGAACCCATATTACCATTGTACCCATACTTAGGTTACAGGAGCAATAGCCTCACGGTTGTCTTGTGCCATTACGACTTGAGAAAGTACTTAGAAGGCCACTCGAAACTCGCCATTGGTCACTTGGTCATTCAAGTGGTCATTCGGGGCTTGTAGCTTCTCTTCAACCATATTTCTTTGAGCGGGGTATCTTCGTAGAGGCATTTTTTGAAACTCACAAAAACAAGTGTTAGAGGGAAAGACTTAGAGTACCACTCTACCGCACAATATAGATCATGAAAGAAATGTGATTTTCCTAGGATGCCTCATAACTCCCTTTTCATAGATGTGGTGCACTTCACTCCGATGAACAATACTCTACTTGACATGGCGTGTTAGACTCCATAGGATACTCCTAAAACTTATGTTGTGATACCATATTTGTCATGACCTGAGCCTAGGACCTAGACGTGACACGATGACTAGAAACCCAAAGGATCCCAACCAAGTCATATTAGCATACATTGCATACATAAGATAAATGAAAATAATGAAATAAGAGGAAGAATCAACTCAACATAAAAGTCAAAGGAAAGTAACTCAATTCTAATGTCTGAAATGGACTACATCAATTTTTCAACGTCTAAACATGCTTCTATACTAGAGTTTGATGGAGGCTTAGGAAAATCTCATATCTCATACGAATCATAAAAGAAAGTCAAAGAAACATATGAAAGAAAGTCTCATCCTTGATGAATGAAGACTCACCAACAACAACTCAAGCATACTAAATCAATTCTAGCCACGAATATGAGGAGCGTGAGTATCATCTGTCTCTACATTATGAGATAATGTAGGCAATATATATGTTATTACAAAGAAGGTAATAAGTTTATGAGATATATATGAATATATGAACAAGTAATAGAGCATAAGCACTATGACATAGGATGTATGACCAATCATAAATAGATATGAATAAAGCTTGAAAGCATTTAGGAAGCATATGAAAACTTATGGTCAATACATCATAAAGTTTCATAGTAAAACATACATCCTTCCAATTAACTTGTGAGTGGGATAAGATCTTCAACCGACATCTAAGAGCATGTGAGCTATAACAGAATCCGATGTAACTCCTACGTCGAGAAAAAAGAGGCTACATGCCAAGGTAGACTCCGTGAGAACAACTTTAACTTTGTGAGATATATGTGGATCCACTAGCTAAGCCGTAAAGGCAACCTATGGTGGCGACGTAGTTTGGAACTTTTAGTTGCTACTAGGATTTTCTTGAGTAACTAACTATGTTACCAGACCGAACTCCACCTACAAGTCTTCTGGGTGCTTACTCAATATCCAAACGGAATTCATTAAAAACATAGAAGCATCATCATTAACTTCTTCATGAAAATAATCATTAGAGTAGTTCATTAACTTGGTGATTTGTAAGAATCCATAAACTTTGGTGAGAATTTTCCTTATCACCATGTTAAATCATAATTTGTGTGAGAATATCCTTATCACACCATAATAACTCTCTTGCACCATCATTTATCATCATTATAAATTCCATCATTCAATCATAAATCTCAAGTCTTTCATAAAAGCTTTCTTTTGAAAATCAGTGAACTTTATAGTCATAATTCATATAAATCATCATTGAAAATAGCTTCATGCATGGGCATTCATAATGAAACTTGAAATTATGAAAATTAATTTAGAATCATGCTTATAATGATCATTGATAATAATTAAAAATGTATTTTAAACAAGCCAATGCAAGTCATCAAAACTAGGGTTATTAGACCAATAAAATTTAAAGAGATATTTGCGGAAAACCTTGGGACTCCATGGAGAAAGTTACCCATGGATCAATCCCTATATACCTTGGTGAATTAACTTAGAAATTGAAGAAGAAACTGATTGCTCTTTAAACCTTAGCCTGAAATTTAGAGAAAAACCTTGAGAGAATTCCTTTGTCTTGCCTTAGAGAGTTTAGGAGAATGATTAGAATAGGAGGAGAATTTGAAGGAAAAGGGGTTTATAGGCTTTGAATTTGGCCATAATAGTGTCTGGATTCATTGAACCAATCTTGGGGAAAATACCCTTATACCCTTCATTAATTCTGAAACTTGACCTTACGAGTCGGGTTCTATGATTCGTAGGTACTTCTACGACTCATCAACTCGAGTAGTCCTGCAGTTTCTGAATATCATTGAAGTCTTGAGTCTCTGAAGCTGCATTTATGAGTCATTCTTATGACTCATCAATGGGTTTACGATTCATAGATCCTAGTCGTCCTACAGGCCTAAAAACCTACAAATTATAAGCCTATGAAGTTTTGATACGAGTCAATAATACTACTTGTTAATAGGACTACGACTCGTCTTGTTGAGTCGTAAGACCCCTCTAAAAAACTTTCCTGAACAAACACAAGGGATCACTCTATGACTCTCCCTTACTAGTCGTACAAATAGATACGAGTCGTAAAGGGACTCATAAACTTGAGATCAATCAACATTTTCTTGAGTTTACTTTTTGATCTAACTTTTTAACTTTTAGGGTCCTTAAGCTCTCTTAACTCTGCTGGAACCATGCAGAAGGAATGAATAGAAATTAGGCAAGTGCCAGACTCCATGTCAATGCAGAAATCTGAATCTCTATTAGGAGTCATACCAGGCAAGTCTATAAGGAACACATATGGAAATTCACACAAAATAGCAATAGACTCTATAGAGGGAAACTATAATCAACATTCTGAATATGGGCCAAATAGGACAAACAACCTTACCCTACAATTTTTCTAGCATGGAGAAAGGATATGACCTTAGCTGGTTTAGACTTGTAAACCCCTTCCCACTCTAACTTTTCCCTCTCTAGGATGTCTAGAGTCACAGTCTTAGCATTATAGTTAAGCACATCATAATAGGGGGACAACCAAGTCATGCCTAAGATCACATCAAAATTAGTCATGTCTAAAATAACTAAGTCAGCCCAAGTCTAGAATCCCATAAACATAATAGAGCAAGCACGATAAACATGGGTGACTATGAAAGACTCTCTAACAAGGGTAGAAACATGATTAGGGGCATAAAATGCATCACAAAATACATAAAACCCAAGGCATATCTCACTGATACATATGTATAAGTGGAACCCGAATCAAACAGCACAGTAGTCATCCAGTCACAAACAAGAATAGTACCTCTGATCACTGCACCAGATGCCTCAGCTCGCTCTTGCTTGAAAAAGCATAAAATTGAGCCCCGTCATCCTGACTGGCCACCTCCCTACCTGGCTACATTAATCCTTGACCTTTATTACTATTACCTCGGCCTCTCAAGTTTCCTCTTTGCCCACCTTGTGAACGTCCTCTACCATTTCTAACTCCACCCATGGGTATTACTACTCTGTCCTACTGGGTGCTAAATTTTTACCGTGAGGGTGGGGACACTTCCTTCAAATATACCCCAACTCTTCATAATTAAAACAACCGCACTCAAAGGATGGCCTGTTATCTAGAAAACAAGCTCCTTAGACCTCCTCGGCCGGAGGATGTTATGGAGTACCTAAAAAATTGCTAGTAGAAGTGGGCACTACTGACTGAATCGGTCAAGCTGTAATTGTTGGCCTACCTGACCCTCTCTAATAGGGTCCCTGGAAGTTACCTGTGCTCTTGGGCCTCTTAGCGAAAGCTTTGTCCTTTCTATCTCGTCTCACACCCTCTACTTTCTTCAAAAAGTCGGTGAATTCATTGAAACTACTGCCTGACAAAGTTATGTGCACTGATAATACCTACAATTCGGAGTTCAACCCCTTCACAAATAACCTAATTCTTTCATCCTCTGTAGTTACCAGCTGAGTAGCATACCTCGACTATGCATGAAATTTGGCCTCATAAGTGGCCACTAATAGACCACCCTACCCCAATGCCATGAACACATCTTTTTTGAGGTCTCTCAGAGTACGTGGAACATATTTCTCTAGAAATAATGCATGAAACTGGAGCCAAGTAAGTGGGGGAAACACTAGAGAAAGCCATTCCACATAAGCCCTCCACCACTTCTTGGCCTCACCCTACAGCTGGAAGGTCACAAATTCTACCCCATGCTCATTCACTATCCCTAGATTATGCAACCTCTCATAATAGTCGAGAATGAAAGCATATTCATCCTCGTTCTCAGAACCATAGAAGATTGGAGGCTTATGCTTTAGGAACTTCGTTAGTATCTCAAGCTCAGTACCAGTCATCACAAGGCTCGATAAATGAAAAAAGAGTGAAGAAAGTTAGATACCAATTTGGATCACTAGATACCAATCAGAATCAAGTTATAACAAAAAAGAAGAAGAATAAATAAAGATTTCCTAAAGACCTGTAGCTTCTCGAAGAAAAGTACAAACCTCTCTATACCGTTCTGCAAGACTATACTAGACTTATTTTGGTATAATGAGATCAATGAACCTAGGGCTCTAATACCAACTTTGTCATGACCCTGAACCATCGTGACT
The DNA here is from genome assembly GCF_947179165.1 of Solanum dulcamara. Taxonomy (NCBI): domain Eukaryota; kingdom Viridiplantae; phylum Streptophyta; class Magnoliopsida; order Solanales; family Solanaceae; genus Solanum; species Solanum dulcamara. The sequence goes on from NC_077242.1 coordinate 15,450,768, forward strand.
AGCACCCACACTAACCATCCGATGGGAGAACTATTTTTATAGCCTAAAATAACAACATTTACAAGAGATAAGCAATGTACAGATACAAAAGTAGCTTAGTTAAAGAATAAGGCTCAGTCCCCATAAACTCAGTAAAAAATCTTATCAACTACTCAAACAATACGAAAGTTTAACATTTAGGACCTGAAAGTCTGAGTACCAAAACTCTAAATAAAAAACAAGTCTAGAAAAGGGGATACAACCCCAACAAATCATAAATTAATAGTGTTTAAGGTGTCAGCCTGGAAGAAGAACTAGAACAAGGAGAGTCTACAACAGCCTGAAAGAAATGTCTCACCTTTGAACTTAAGAAGATAACGATCCTATATTTTAGGTCTCTCCACAGCTGACTGAATATGCCCTATACTCAACAACGATAGAGCAAATATAATATCAGTACACAAAATCAACAGTGTACTGGTAGGATCACGCGGCTAACAGTAAAGAGTCATGGACAAGTAAACATCACATGGTAAGCACATATATATAGAATAAACTTAGCCATTTACATCTCAAAATAAGCAGTCAATAGGATAACAATTCATTAGTCCCAATATCATACAATTTCATACAAGAGTCCTCACATGGGACTTTCAAACACTTATTTATGTGTTGGAACGTGAAATCCAATCCAAGGTTTGTGTACGAATGTGGCATCCAATCCATATGTGTTGAAATGTGATACCCATTTCAAAAGTGTGACAGAGCAGGACACCCAATCGAAACATACAATTCAGCCACAATCACAATCAATAGTCAACTATCGTATTACCCAAGAATCGATTATCATAATTCATTCCAGTAAGTGATCAATGCACATAATCCATAGCATTCTTCCCAATTTATATACACATATGCATATAATAGAGTAACTTATCAAGTACATAAATTATATAAGGGAAATAAAAATAATCAAATACCTCGAAATTAAGCTTTGACAACTCTAAATCACTGGAGTTTTCCTCTTCTGGGCTGTTCAGTGTGTTCTTGGTCTAGAAACAGTAAATATATGCAAAGGATCAACAAAATGGCCTAATTAACATGAATTATAATATAATTTCCCTCCTAGGACAAACCCATAATCTTAACCCCTATTTTAAGTCTATTTCCCACCCATCATTCAGTCCAGGACAAAACTCTCCCCCAACGATCTCCCACCAATAATTCTGGGTTTTAGGAAATCAAATTCAAAGTTTAAGGAGTAATTTACTTACTTTTGATACAAATTGTGGTGTAAAACAGTATAAAATCACCCTAGTTATCTTCTTGTCTTTTAAGAACAAATTGGGAATGACTATAGCTATTTTTAGACTTTTTCCCAACTTTAAGTCTCGTCTGTCCTGCGATAGTGGGACAATCCTGCTCTGGCGGCCCTGCTCCTGGCGAGATTATTTTTTCTCTTTAGGGATATATTGAGACAAGAGCTCATAAAAAGTCTCCAATTCTCCCATATCATAACATACCCTCACCTCAAGACACCTTAAAATATACCTTCCACACAAGTCCAATTCTGAGAGTTTTACTCACCCGAATGCAATGCCGTAAAGCCTTACAAGCTCCGTATCATCTTGGATATAGATAATCCAATAAAATTAAGGATTCAATCCCCCATCCATATCTATATCTCCATAGACTCAAAATTCATCCAAGTCTGGCTTAGGCTCAATTTTTATGAAATCACTACCCAAACTTTTCTGGCCCGAATTCCTTCCCTATTGGCTTACCCGTAACAACAGAGATAGGTCATTACACATAGATGGATTCGTAGGAGGAGGATCCTAAGATATGGAAATTTTCTAAGTGTTGGAGTCACTTACGAGTCGTTCCTACTACCCATAGGAACTTTGACGACTCGTAAGGATAAGTCATAGGAACCAAGTCTCAATTTTGATAGCCATTGCTTTATGAAAGTGGTGTTTATGAGTAAGTTCTATGACCCGTAGACCAAATGATGAATCATCAAAGGCCATCCGTAGGGTCTTCTGGGTACATTTAATGAAGGGTATTTTCGTCCTTCCTTATTTTATGTTCAATGAACCTAGACACTTTTGGGGAAAGATTCAAAACCTATAAATACCCAATTTTTCAAATTTCCCCCTTACTCCTACTCATTCTCTCAAAATTCTCTAAGGCAAGGAAGAAAAAGGCTCTCCCAAGAATTTCATCTTCTCCAACTAGGGTTCCAAGGGCTTCATCACTCAAACTCCATTTTTGAGGTCTTGATAGCTAAGTTATGTGGGATTTCATCCATGGAGTTCCAATGTTTTCCTCAAAATATTCCTTAATTCAAGTTACTTTCTAACCCTAGATTGATGAGATTGTATTGGACTATTTCAATTATATTTTTACTTGACTTGAACAATTATATTATGCATGATTCTATTTTAATTGCATGATTTTAAGGTGTTTTACTAGTGCCCATGCATAATGCTAATTTCAATGAACTATGACCGTGAATTTCAATGGTTTTCAATGAAGGATTTTATAAATGGTGTTTGAGACTCATAAATAATTGATGAAGATTATAAATGATGTTTCAATGATGTTCAAATAATTTCTTATGGTGTAATAAGGACAATTCTCACACAATCATAATTAAAGAGGTGATAAGAATAATTTTCACCAAGTTTATGGATTTGTATGAATCAACCATGTTAATGAGCTACTCTTATGACTATTTTTATGATGATGTTATTGATGATTTTTAAATAATTTTCTTTAGGATATTGACTAAGCACCGAGAGGAATTTTAGGTGGGGTTTGATCCGGTAACCAATGGTTTTTTACCCAAGGAAATCCTAGTAGAAACCTAAAGTCCCAAACTAAGTTGCCCCTGTAGGTTACTTTTATGCCATAGCTAGTAGATCAACGTATAGCTCATTATCTTAAATATGTTCTCATGGAGCCTATCTTGGAAAGTATCATCTCTCTTCTTGATGTGGTAGTTACATAAGATTCCATGTTATAGCTTGCATGGTCTTAGATGTCGGTTAAAGGTTCTATCCCACACAAGTTATATGAACTGAAGTAAGTTTTACTATGATGTTTATGATGCATTATCAATAAGTTTTTAATATGAATTCAAATTCTTTTCAATCCTTATTCATGCTTTTCATTACATTGGTCATGCATCATATGTTTATACTGATTATGTTTGTATTCTTATTATTCATGCATATCTCACATACTTAGTACTTTCTATGTACTAATGCATACTTTTGCCAATATTTTATCATAATGTAGGGATGGATGACCACACAATGCATCCATTCGTGGCTAGCGTTTTGCTACTATTTCTAAAGAAGTGGTAAGCCCTCATTCATCGAGGATAAGACATTTATTGATATTGCTACTTTTGATCCTTTTTATATTAGGATGAGCTAGAAACTTGTCCTAAGCCCCTGTCTAATATGTAGAGGCATGTTTAGACATAGAGTAAATATAGTCCAATTGAACATATGACTTGAGTTTTCTTCGCTCATATCTAGACTTCTATTTTTGAGACAATTCTTCCGCTTGATTCATTTTACTTTTTGACCTTTTAAGTGCAATGTATGTTAAGATGACTTGGTCGAGATCCATCAAGTTTTTGATAATCGTGTTGCTCCTAGGGTAGCTTGGGGTATAAAAGACCTAGGTAAGGAAGTTATATAATGGGTTTGGAGAAATTAGTAGTGGTATTCTCATATTTAGACTTGTGTGTTCGTAACTACCTTAATTGTATGAATATTAGTGGGAAATATGAGAAGGATTCGGATAAACCCTAGGGGTTAGCAACTTATCTTAATTGAGTGCAATAGCCTGAGTAATTGTATATACATTGATTATGTTTGTTTATTATAACTGTAAATGTGGATTGTTGTGGTTTTGAGGATCGGGTGTCATGTTTCGACATGTTCTTGGATTGAGTGTCACATTCTAACACATTTTTAAATTGGTTGGCACATTTCGACACTTTTTTGGATTAGGTGTCACATTTTGACACATATATGATTTAGTCTGGGTCCCATGAGAGTGCCAAGTATATATGCATGGTCCTATAAGAGGGCCAAGTATGTGTGGATGGTACCATGATAGGACTCGATGGTATCTTTCATTTTGTAGAATAGTCAGTGTAACTATTAATGGACTAAAGAATAATACTCTTATAAAATAATCACGTCGAGTTTGTGATTGTTATTAGTGAAGGACTCAGAGTAAGCATAGGCTCATTTGTAGGTAAGACTATGGAACCATGTGACGCCATGATATGATATTTGTGATAGTCTATACCTTTGGGTTTAAGAGCGGAACCTTGTGAGGTAATTAGGGGGTAGTGGTCATTGTACTTGATACGTGAGGACAAGAGCTAATTAAGGGGTATGTTTGTTGAATTATTAGGTCATGTCTGGTAAGGTAAATGGGTTAAGGCTAGTGGTAGTTGTGTTTCCTTTTGAGTGGGTGAGGTAGCCAGCTGGCTTGATGTTAGGGTATTTTTTAAGGACATTAAGGAGTATAAACCACAAGTCTTAATCTCAGAAATTAGAGTTTGTAGTGAACTAGTGGTTAGTAGGTGGGTGAAGCCCTATAAAGGTAAGAGTAAGGATTTACTTGTATGTTATGGTGGGCCGAGATATAAACTTTTATTGCTTATAATATGCTCTTATTTTCCTATATATATTATGTAGTGGGTATCAGATTGACCGATGATGCCTACCAGTACGTGTTATTTGCAGGGTCAATGGAATTTCATAAGTGAAGGTAAAGACGATCCTTCGGCAGTACAAGAGCGGGTGTGGAATAGAGTCTTAGTGTGTTGATGTCTACACATATTCTCCTGGAAGCTAGGACCCATTTTAAGAAGATTTTCAATTTCTTCTCTCCTTTCATATGATGTGTCACTAGTGGTATAGGCTGGGTCAAATTGGTATCTCAACAAAGTAAACATAATGCTGTTGTCATTGCGAAAGAGACACAAGCAAAAGAAGTTTGAACCAAGAAGGTTCCAATTGGTATCTGGCCTTACAGGCTAAGTAAATGAAAAGATGACTAACTATTGGTCATCTATGAGACGAACTTACTTAATTACTTGAGCTTGCTTGTGTGAAATAACTCAAATTTGTGGTTAAATGCTTAGAGTACTTCCTTGAGTTATATGTTGTGAAGAACTACATATAGTACTTATTTGAATATATGATGTGATTAAATGCATGGTGTATTGGCCTGAGTTATATAATCAAAGCATGTGCATAATGTTGCCAGAATTGCTTAGAGGACTATAGATCTTACTAGTCAAACGCTTGAAATTATGTGAGACATAATTGTGTAGGCATCTGTAAATTGTAGTCAGGAAGGGGAATTATGATTGGGGTATATTTAATAGACTAATGATAAAACTGTCATATGATTAATGGTGTAAATTCCTGACATATTGAATGGTGCATAGAGTGGAAGGAATGGTATCCCTATTATTACAGAATACCTATCATGGGTATGGTAACCGGACAGAAATAATGAGTAACTGTAGAGGAATTCTAGATTCAGGATAGTCACGATCGGCTGGGAGATCATGAGAAGTGGGGTGAAGTTGTACCTACTAGACTGTGGTTATAAATAGGTTCTTTAAAAATTAAATTATGACATATTCATCCCTAATAATCATAGGTATCTGTGTGTGAGATGCATGTCGATTGTTATGTCAGTATAATGGGGGAAGGGATATCCAAATAGTTTGTACTGGTTTCAATTCTGGGAGAGACCATGATAAGCTTCATCTGGAATGATTCTAGTGGGCTAATACATAGCCCAGCAACTCGTAAGGGGATATGGAATAGGAAATACTCCAGGTGAGTTTTCCTAGATTCTTCCTTGGCAAATCTAGCCATAGGGGGAATGTTCTGCCAGAGTCGAAATCCTCCCGCCAGGGCGAGATAGGGAGAGACAGAACCCCAATTGAAGATCCTCTGTTTTCCCCCTATTTTTCAATGATCTCCAAGGCACAAGTTGACTAATCTCCATAGTCAATATAGTACCCAACTAGCAGGAATAGTTATAAACAGAGCTATATATATACATACGGACTGCGATATTATGCTTACAAAAATATAAAAAGCAATAAGGAAAGAAATAAAGTATATGTTACATACCCAAATGGGGCAAACCAAAAAATAACAAGTCCTAACTGGGGCGAGGGGGAGTGTCAGCATCCAAGTTGAGGTCCTCTGGTGGGTGCTCTCCTCTCCATACCTAGTTCAAGAAGGGAAACTTGGTAAAATTCATTGGATCAAGCCTGGGGAACTCTCTCTGGGAAGTGACACAGGAAAAGATCACCTTAATGGTCTTCCACATTTGGTCCATCAGGCAATCTCTCTCCGTGTTCTTTCTCTTCTCCCATCATAGTAGGCAGCGGAGTAGATCAACCTCCAAAGGGATGGAAGGTGTAACTAGTGTTATGGGTCTGACAAACAAGCTCCTAGACGACTTCGTACTGCCAGTTAGTCCTCCTCCAAATGGAAAGTTGAAAAGGGTGGCTACGACTGAGTGGAAGGACCCCTTTCTCCTTCTCTGATTCTTTGTCTGCTCCTGCCACTGCCCCTTAATCTCGGCACCATCAGTCCTTCTCTTTTCTACCCTCAGAAAGAAGCCCGTCTAATCAGTAAGTGGTGAAAAAGGGGATCCTTGGGGAGTATATTATTAGAGTCCATAAGCAGCACCTCTGCCATGTAGCACATGGCGGTGATCAGTTTCGAAAGGAAGAATGCTTTCTAGTTGCCCTAGTAGAACATCTTCCATTCGGATATGATTTGTGCCCCCACATTCAGGCCTATCCCCCTGTATGGCACAAACTACTACTAAAGTTCACAGAAAGGTCACGTCGATGTAGTTGTCGGAAGGGAGGATCCTCCTAGCCACTAAGTGTAGCCATCTCTTGGCATCATCTGACTAGTTAATGCGGGTGATGCCCTCTGTGCTGGACTAATAGATCCTATCCTGGTGCTCCAGAGCTACTAGGGTGTCCCATAACTACTTCAAGTCCATCTCTCTCAGCTTGGCCTTATAGTCAGCATTGTAGAGGTCGGGTACCTCGAGCATAACAAATGGTGATAGTGTTGAGTTATTGTTTTGGTTTTCAATACTATTCTTTCACATGGAGTTGAGGTTAAATTTGGTTTAAATACATTATTCTTTCTTGAGTTGCTAATTTTGTTAACCCACATGATTGTCTTCTTTTCTATTGTTTTACGTCTTCCTCTAAACAAATAAATATGTGATTAGACCAAGTGGTTCACTTGGGGACTAACAATGGTCTTCAAGTGTCGGCCACACCTAAGGTACCCTCTCAAGGCATGATAGAAGCATCACTGACCCTACAACCAGACTATGCCAAGTGGCATATCAAGAGAGGCATCATTGATCAACTCGAGTACCTCTGCATAATATAAAGTAATCAACTAGAAGAAGTGTACAACTAAGAAAATACACCAACACAATTACCCTAGTTACCATCGACACTCTTGAACATAGTCCTTGCCTTATTCCGTTGCGCACTTTGATATTTATCATACCACTACCATAACCTTCCAATGCTTTTCAAACCTACTATATATCTGCTCATAGCCTAACCCTTCTATCCCATAGAAGAGTTTCATAAGTACAGGCCACTCCTAACTCTGTCTAACCACCATTTTTACAAGCAACCATAGGACCACCAGATAGTCATCCTCAAAGTCACCTATAGTCCAAGCTAAAAAAATGTCAAATGCCCTCCACTTTATCACATATGACATCATACCCAAATATGTGAAATATGACATATAGCCATGACATAGCAAGGAAATAATATATATAATCACAGGGGATTCAGTGGAATGTCCACTCCAAGGATATAGATGGTGGGGTGACAGTCATCTAATACACCATAGGAAGTAGGGCGTACAACTCTTTCACCCAGCCTAAGTGTGCGACAAAGGGAGTTTCAGTCAATGGACCCCATCTGAACACCTCCTATCAGGAATGTAAGGTGGGTGCCTTGTCCACCACACCCAGAATGGAGAAGGTTCTATCAACAAGGAACTTGGTGTTCCGATAGTCATGGTGTCTCTTCCGGCTAGTAGCATTGGGAAAACATATGAATGAGTGGTTGGAGTCATCGTTGTAAACCATAGTTTTATAACTTAAAAATTTCCATGAAGATACAGTTAGAACTTAGAGGTGTAAGTATAAAAATAGGGTTAGAAGAAGAGGAGGTGGAAAAGAACCCCAGCAAGTGAGGTCACTACCCGGTGAATTCCCACTAGAATAGTAGGACCCTACTAGAGCGACCCCACCAAGGTAGGATGGCCGTTAGAGCGGCCTTCATCAGGGTTGATTATCCAGGATTGTTTTTGGCACCTCACCACCCCCAATCCATTGTTATCCTTGAAAGTGTTTTAGATCAGTGTTTCTAAAGTACCCTAGTACCTAATATACAAAGGATTTTACTTTTAAACTCCAAAAAGGTAGTCTAATCGAGGTTTTAGCCAAGAAAACCTTTCAACTTCCATAATCCTTTTCAGAATGGCTGCGCGTGAAAATCATTATCAACCATATGCCCATGATATTGTGAATGTATGGGGAGGGTCGATGCTACGTTAATCTACCAATGCAAGCAAGTTATTTCAAAAAGTTGAAAGAGACTACCCATGACCCTTTCTACTCAATCGATTCTTAACATGATATCATTGGTATATAAATAATAACATAATCTAAAGATTATGTTAGATTCTTATTATAAATTAGACGTTCAGAGCGAGGAGTTTGAGAGACTTTTGGGAGTTAGAGGGAGTATGTTAGAAGAATGGGGAGAAATCATTTTTGTCCCTACTTTTACTATCTGCGACATCCCGCCAGAGCAGTAAGTATCCCACCCATGCAGCGCTACTCTAGTGGGAAGGATCCCTCTAGAGCTATATGGTATGGGAAGTAACACTTTTTGGTCCAGTGAATTATGTCTAATAAAAGATCAGGGTAATAAAAGGACTATGTGTGCTATGATTAAATCCTTGACTTGAACTTGGCATGAACTTGATAAAATAGATGAATTTGTCATTTGTTCATTATTGACTATGGAAATTGACCTGGATATATTTGCTCGTTGATTACTTCTAATTGTGATAAAAGGGGTAATGAAATAGAGATTTGATCACTTATAATGATGTGAATGATGTAATTATTGAGGATGATATATTATTGACAGTGTGAAATAGAGATGTGATGACTTATATTGAAGTGAGTGATGTACTTGTTGATGTTGATATACTATTGATACTGTGATCGTGAATGTACTATTCTTCTTATTACATTCTTCTCATTGTATTTCTCTCATTGTGTTCCTCTTACTGAGTAATTGTACATGTTTGCTTGCACAAAGGTTATGCTTATGCTGTGATGATGAATTGTGAGGATAAGAGGAAATAGGGATCGGGCCACACGTCTGTGGCAGAATTATCTATTAAGAGGAAGAAGTGATTGGGCCATAAATCTGTGATGGAACTATCCTCAAAGGAAATAGAGATCGGGACACACGTGCATAAAGGATACACGGTCCTTGTGAAGCCCTTATGGGTACCAGTCTATTATATAGCATATGTGTATCATTAGAACATGTATGCATCATTCTACGTAATATCACATTGCACTGCATCTTATCTGTCATTCTGAACTAGTATATATGCCTTCATTATGTCTATGTAACTGATATATTTGATACTAATGTGACTTATTCATGATGCTAATGAGCTATTGTTGACCTACTTGATATATATATAAACTGTGTAGACTAGATTGGGCTGATTTCTGTGCAAATTTATAGTTGAGGAGGTTTGGTTGGTATGAAAGGAGTTCTAGTGTCTATTAGATTTGCCTGATTTTATTAGTTGACTTGCTGAGTACCGGGTTGTTTGGTACTCACTTATTGCTTCTAAACTTGTGTAGGTCTTGAGTCCAGACTGTTTGTGAGTTGTATTCTATCCTTCGAAGGTTCAAGGTGAATTGAGAGGTAGCTATTGACGCCCGACGATCTCCCTTATCCCTTTTACTTATGCTTTGTTCTATTTGAGAAATAATTGCATCGAGACTTGTACTTATTTTCTAGTTCTATTTGACTAGAGACTTGTACATGTGACAATCAGGTTTTGGGAGTTATTTTAGATGGAAAGTCTTTCGCTTTATTTTCTTTCTACAAAATATTGGTTTTAGGCTGACTTGTCTGGTGGGAAAAGACAAGTTCCATCACACCCGAATTTAGGTTGTGACAAAATAGTATCAGAACCCCAAGTTCATAGGTCTCACATGTACAAGCTAAGTCTAAGTAGAGTCTCAAGGATCGATATAGAGACTTTTGTACTTATCATATAGACGCTATGAAGACTATTAGAAAAGATCTTCACTTCTTGATTCTCTATCATGCATCCTTGGTCTGATCTAATTCTTAGCGCTACACTATTTTCTCTCACTTATATTGATTACTCGTGCTAGGTCCTACATGCATGCAGTTGTGGTGTCATCTCTTGGTTTCACTGTCAGATCTGATATTAATTCTGAAGTGATATACTTATGGAAAGGATATATGGTCAAACTTGGAATGCTCTGCTATTCGAAAGGAGTGATTAAAGTTGTGGTTTAATGTTATGTTTCGAGGATATGATATTGAAATATGAACAATGATTGGGGAGGCTTCAAGAACATCTCATCCTCTCTAGTTAGTTACAGCAACAAAAAATGTCACTTGAGTGGTTTATACGATACCTAAAGTGGTTCAACAAATAAGATTAAAAAAATAACTATGTTATGAGCACTATCACCTTGGAGAATATTGCTCATGAATTACGTCATAAGAATAATGGGTTCCATAAGAAATAATGAGGGTTATATGGTGTCAATCGAGATTATAACTTCTATTGTGGTTTCAGAGATTAAGTGTATATCAGAAATGTTCACAATACGACTGATACGATGGTACTTGTTTTCTCTTGGTTAGGGTTATGGATTATATTGCTTCTACTAGTAATCTGACTTAGAAAATGGGGCATACCACTTTCGGCTGGAGACTGAAATGTTTGGTAATGTTTTGCAGCTACTTAATGAGTATAAATGTGTGGGCTATTTTAGTATGATCTTCTCGATGGATATGATGTGATAAAGTGGTGGATCTAACGGATGTTCACAGTGTGGTACTAGTGATATATGAAAGCGAAGACATCTAAGGAGTATTCAATGGTTCCAACTACTTAGGTAATGAGGTTTCATGTTGCATTCTCTGTTGAGAAATCAAGTAGTCGTTACTGTAAACGTTTGAGTTAAGCATTACCTATAAGAAAAGTTATAGTTGTGGATCGAGTGAATCGATCCTATCTTATCTCTTTGGCAAGGTAAGACACTAGGGTTGGCATAATTATATTAGGAATGGATGACTTCATGATAAGCCAAAAGGAGTAGATTGATATTAAAATAATAAGTTATGGGTAAGGAAAGTTCCAAAAATTATACTAGTGCGAAGGTAGCTAGGGATGTTAGAGAGAAACTATGGTTAAAATTGGGTTGGTCCCTTGGAACGATGCGAGGGAAAAGATATTCATTTGGATTATAGAGGACAATGATTTACCTTTCAAGTGTTGATGATTTAAATACAAAAACATGTGGCTTCGTCCATTTTGTTTTGGTTATGGGAATAGTATCCAGTGTTCATCAGTCGAGTTGAGCATGCTTTGAGAGTGGAATCCACAGACATTCGACTCTAGTGTTGTGATTAGTTCTATAGTGGTTTTGAGTTTAATGATCGGAACGATTTGGGTTCCTAATGATGGACATGGTAAGATTGATGGATAGGTGCTTGATGATAAGCTAAGGTATGTGAGTTCATAAAATCTTTGAGGTATGGACTAATGTTGATTGATAAATGGGATTGGTTTGCCTGGTTTGAAATGAATTCAGGTGTTGCATTGTAAGTCTATATTCATGCAGTTGGTTTTTTTCAAGGTATAGATCAGCAAGGTAAGAGACGATTGATTATGTTGATCATCAAGCATTTGGAAGGACTTGTGCATGGTTTGAGATATAGAGTTAATTACTTTTGATTGTAAAAGAGTTCGATGAAGTTTTCATTTGAGAATTGTGATTTAAGGCAAAAGATAATAAGTCGTGGATGTTTGGCGAAGAAATAATAATGATAAATGAGATGCAGAAAGAAACAGTCTTGCACAATGGATACAAGTTAAGAAATGTGAAGGATAAATACATCATGCGTAGATCCTTAGACATCATAGATCTTCCCTCAAGTTTTTCTCTTTATATCACACTAATTTCCCTTATTGTTTATAATATTACAGATGCCTCTCTTATTTTGAGTTTTTTAATCACAATTCTATGAATCTGTTTACTTTTAATATAAATAATTAAATTTAGACTAATTTGACCTTTACTAATATGATAAATTCTCTAATTAACTAACTTTATCAATATCTTCTTTAAAGATTCTTCAAAAGTTTGATAAAATTGATTTTCTTCCATCATTCCTCAACTCCCACACCTTTCTCGTTCTCATCACTGGATTAGGAAATAATAATATCAGAAATCTTTTCCCTATATCCAAAAGAAAATCCACCCAATTTGGTTGGAAGAGATATAGTGCATTTAAAATTGTACCCTTTACAAGATTATCATAACTCTTTTGACAAAATGTGCAATATGGAGCCTCCATTTTTTTTTACTGACTATATAGTTTGATATGGAGTTAAGTTGTAATTTAATGATACGGAGCTAAGTTGTACTTTATGAAATTAGTCATAGTTTATTAGTTGATTCTAACAAATCTCTATGAAATTTGTAAGATTCATAATTTTTTTCCTCTGTTCGGAAGAACAGCCACCCAATTTGGTTGGTAAATGAATTTAGAGTCTTATATTGGATGATGTTTTATACAACATGTGCATAAACTACTGACGAATTAAATAAAGGCCTTAATTTTATTCCTAATTTGTGCATAAGCAGTTGAGGAATTTCTTTTGCCATTCTTTTATAATTAAGGGGAATCACATTTTTTTTAAAATAATTTATTGAAAAGAATATTAATAAAACTTTAATATTAGAGAAGGAAAAATTAGTCAAAATTTAATATTAGAAAAGGAATATATAGTCGTCCATATAGATTTCTTTTTGGAAATATAAATGAGATGATAGAGATGAATAAAATAGCCAAGTCTAAACCCACGCCTTTGAATCGGGACTTCACACCTCTCACTTAATCCATTGTTCTATGAACTCGCCACCACTTACAATAACTACTCTTACTAATTTTCATCATTTTGTGAGAAGTAGAGGGATTTTGCTAAGATCTAATTATTGGGTTTAAGAAAGGTATGAATTAGGAAATGTGAGGAATCAAGTGAAGGAAAAATAAAAAGTCATTTCTTCCTCATATGTAGAAGAAATGGAAAGTTTTGTCCTTATATTAGGAAACACCTATCATGACCCTGACCCGCTATGACTGACACACATACTAACCCTCCGGTGGGAGAACCACTAGTACTGCCTAAACTCACAACATTCACGAGATATAAGCAGTTTAAAGATGCGAAAGCAGATTTAACTAATATATAATATAATGTTCCCATAAAATCAGAAATGTCCAATTAACAACCCCAAAATATACAGAATTTAACTCCAAGGAACTTAAAGTCGAAGGTATCAAAAATCTAGCAAAACATTAACTCTAGGAAAAAGGGAATCCAATCCCAAAGAGTCATAAAGTAAAACAGTGTTTAAGATTCTAAGTCCAGAATGAAGGACAAAAATATGGAAGAGCTCATGGTAGCCTGAAAGAACTGAATCACCCTCAAACTCTGACAACTAATGATTTTCTGTGTGAGGTCTCTCCATAGCCGGCTGAATATAGCTTGTACTTAACAAAGACAGAGCAAGTGTAGTATCGGTGCACAAAATAATAATGTATTAGTAGAATCACGCGGCTAGCCAGTAAACGAGACATAAACAAGTAAATATAGAACCATAAGCACATATATACATAACAGACTAAACTAATATCATCTCCTAACTAGAACTCAACATTATCACAGTTCAATAGTCTTGATATCATACAATTTCACATAAAGGTCCTCTCATGGGATCTGCAACCACCTATTTATGTGTCGAAATGTGACACCCGATCCAAATATGTGTTGGAATGTGACACCTGATCCAAATGTGTGTCAAAATGTGACACCCGATCCAAGCATATAAGCCAAACACAATCATAGTAAATAGTCAAATTATCATGTCTACAAAGAACAGGTTCATTACAAGTCATTTCCAGTAGATAATCATGTCACATAAATCGTTATATTCTTCCCTATTTATATACACATATGCATATAGTAGAGTAATTTAGCAAGTACATGAATCACATACAGGAAATAAACTATCACCTACCTCAAAATCAAGCTTTGACAACTCTAAGGTATACGAGTTTTCCCTTTCTAGGTTTGTTCAGCTTGTTCTTGTTCTAAAGACAATAAATACATACAAACAATCAATATAAGGGTCTAATTTATACTAATTACAACATAATTCCTCCACTTAGACCAACCCCCGATCCTAAACCCCATTCTAGGGATATTTTACACAATTAGTTTTAGTCCAAAATCCTCCTCCAATGATCACCCACCATAGATTATGGATTCTAGAAATCAATTTACAAGTTTAGGGAGTAAATTACTTACCTTTGACACAAACTATTGTCGAAACCAGCAAGAATTTTCCCTAGGTCACTTCTCGTCTCTTATGAATGAAGTGGAAATGACTAAAACCTTTTTTGGAATTTTTCCCAACTTTAATTCGCATCTGCCCCGACACAATAGGATCATCCCACTCTTGCGATCCCAACCCAGTGGTAGTAATCCCGCTCTGGCAGGATAGGCAGAGAAAGAGAGCTCGTAAAGAGTCTCGGGTCTCTTATTTCACAACATACCCTTATCCTAAAATGTCTTAATTTATACTTTTCATTCCAAGTCTAATTTTGGGAGTTTTACTCTCCCAAATATGATTCTGTAAAGACTTACAGGCTCTATATCATCTTAGATATCAGCTAACTCAATCAAATTAAAGATTCAATCCCCCATCTAATTTTGAATCATCCTAGACTTTTTCTAACTTAGAATTCATCCAAGTTTGACCTAAGCTCTTTTTTGAAATTACTACCAAAGCTTTTTTGGATCAAATTCCTTTCCTATTAGCTTATTCGTAATAATGGGATAAAGTCATTATAAAAGATACCAATTTACCCATCAGTCGTCCTCGAGTGACCAACTAGAAAAAATAGGGCTAAGAAAGAGATAGAGTAGTACCTGAATCATCGAACAACTGGGGATACGTATCTTGCATGCCCTTCTAAGTATCCCAGTTAGCTTCTTCTACCGGAAAATTCTTCCATTGGACCTTCACATATTTTATTTCCTTGGTCCTCAGTTTTTGGACATCACGATCTAGGATTGCTATTGGCTCTTCCTCGTATTGAAGGTCCTTTTTTAACAAAACAGAGTCCTACTTAATTATATAATTTCCATCTCCATGGTACTTCTTCAACATGGATACATGGAACATCGAATGTACCCCAGACAGGCTAGGTGGCAAGGCCGATATGTAAGCCACTGGCCCTACATGGTAAAGAATCTCAAAAGGGCAAATACAGCAAGGACTAAGCTTGACCTTCTTACCAAATCTCATTACCCCCTTAATGGGAAATACCTTTAGAAGCACTTGCTCACCAGCCTGGAATGCCATATCCCTTACCTTTTGGTCAGCATACTCTTTTTGATGACTCTGAGCTACTAGAAGCTTAGCTTGGATGCTCCTTACCTTATCCTAGGCATCCCTTACCAAGTCAACACCCAAGGGCTCCACTTCTCCAACCTCAAACCACTCTATAGAAGACCAGTATCCCCTTCAAAAAAATGGCCTCGAATGGTGCCATCTCAATATTGGAGTGATAACTATTGTTATAGGAGAATTAGTACAAGGGCAAGAACTTGTCCCAATGACCCACAAAATACATCACACATGCCCTCAACACATCTTCCAGCACTTGGATGGTCCTTTCTGACTGTCCATCTATTTGTGGATGAAAGGTTATGCTAAAGGTGAGTTGAGTGCCGAACTCCTCAAGTAGTTTTCCCCTAAAATTTAGAGGTGAATTTCACATCATAGTCTGAAATGATAGAAAGGGGCACCTTGTGCACCCTCACTATCTCCGTTAAATAAATTTTTGCCAATTATTATATATTCTAATCCACTCTAACTGGAATGAAGTGGGCTGACCTTTTCAATTTTTCAACCACAACCCAAATATAATCATACTTCCTTAAGGTTTTGGGGAGTCCCACCACGAAGTCTATAGGTGTAACGATCTTGAGGGTCATTTTTTTTAATATTGCATGAAATTATTATTTTACCCCTATCATTAGTGCTCTTGAGTATTATTTGATCAGTTTGTATAGTTAAAAGTTTTAAAATCTTAATGGTTTGTAAATTGTGCAAATTCTTGAGTTTAATAGAGTTAAGAGGTGAAAAGTGATTTTCAGTACCAACCAGAGCTACGAGTCTCAGAACAGAATTTTTTCAATTGCAGCAACTCTGAAATATAGTAATTGGTCTAGGAGAGTTTACGAAATTAGTTTTGGAGTTGTAACAAAGATTTGAGGTCTTGAGTTCGGAATTAAAGGAATTTTATGCCAAGATTTGACTTTGGTCAACTTTCGGAATTTCGATACTCAAAATGGAATTCTGATGAATGCGTTGGATTCGGGGAATGTTTTCTGGTTTAGAAGAAGTGTTGACTGAATTTTAGAGGTACCGAGCACATTTTGGTATTTTGAAGGCCTAAGTTGGTTTAGTTGCGACTTTTTGAATTTCGGGTCAAGGAAAACTCAAATTTGAATTCTAATGGTTCTATCAGCTATGGAAAAATTAATCTAATAGTATTGTTGGCATGAATATCGAGGTAATCGATACGAGTTTAGGGCTATTTGGCGCTTTTGACTTTGAAAGTTAGCCCATGGTTGACTTTGGTCAACATTCTTGGAAAATGTACTTGGATGAAAATTTTGATAGCGTGGTTAGTTTCGTAATATCGATTTTAGTCTCGAACGATCCTTCATTTACTTTCTGAAGTTTTTGGTCTAATCTCGAGGCCTGTTGTGGAATTTGTCTTAAAATAACACTTTGATGTGAGATCTACTTTTATTAAAATAATCTCAGATGATAATTTCGAATGCGTCATTGAGTCTGGAATGTCGAATTTAGTAGGGTAGCAAATCCAATTTATTTTTATCGGATTCCAAATGAATTTCGAAGGTCCGTTCGGAGATTTTAAATAATGCAAAAATCAGAAAAAATCTAGTGCAATAGTGCATATTTTTTAGATTTTCTCTCAACTTTGAACCCTTATTTCTGGAGCTTTTCAAGTCTAAATCTGGTGATTCAAGAGCCTATATTTAAGATAATTTCATGGGGAGTCCATTGGTGACCTTGGAATCTTGATTAGAATCTTCGTTTGAGGTAAGATTTGATGTTTTTGATGCTGCCTCGAGCACTTTCAGATTCAGATTTTTATAAACTTTGGAAGATGATTTCTTGATCATCTTAGATCCGAATTCAGTGATTCAAAGCTTTAAATTCTGTAGTTTTTCTATAGAAATCCAGTGGTGCTCTCAGAAACCTTATTAGGAGCTTCATCTGAGGTAAATTTTCTAATCAAGCTGCTGTCTTTATCATTTTCGAGTTGGAATATTAATGGATTTTGGAGGATTGTTTCTTGGTCATCTTAGCTCCATTTTTAATGATTCTTGGGTCTAAATTGAGAGTTTTTCCACAAGAAATATCGTGGTGAGATTATCCTTTATCATTTTCTGCAATTATTATCTTCCAAAATATCTTTAAATCAAAATTTCAAAGGTGGGTTATGGGATTTTCTTTCAAGTTAAAAAAATATATTTTTATGATTTGGAACTCGATTCTTGCTCGATTTTGATGGGTTTTTCATCCATAAAATCTACTCGATATGTAGAAGATAATTTTCAAATAAAATTCTAGATTTGACCCTTTTTTAAAATAATAAATTTTTAGACCATTTTACCCTAATTCCGAAACCTATCAATATGGGTGTCATTGGACTCCTTGTGATATGTTTGTTCTATTGTTGATAGTGGATTGTTATTTCGGGTGTTGAATTCGAGAGATTCTTATTCGGTGGAGGTGTTTGAGTGCGGTTTTGACAATTGAGGTAGGTTTGGCTATCCTTCTTTGATACTGAGATGGGGTAATTAGTCATTCATATGTTATAAACTTTGGGATGGGGTTGTAGTATGAGTTTACAATGCTATATATATTGTGATGCCCGTGTGGGGGCTTATTTGAACTAGGGTCTACTTACTATTATGTGTCAACTTTTTTCGATGTGGGTATTGATTATATGAGTGAGTCCCTTGTTGAGCCTATTTCTATATCTACCTCAATAGGTGAACTTTTAGTAGTGGATCGAGTATACAAGGGATGTTTGGTGATATCTTTAGGTAGAGAGACCCGTGCAAACTTGATTTTATTAGACATACTTGATTTTGTGGTAATACAGGATTGGAATGATTATCTCCTTATCATGCTATATTAGATTGTTATGCAAAGATCGTGACCTTAGCTTATCCTGGTTTACCTAGATTGGTATGGAAGGGTAATCTAAGTTCGTATTCTAAGGGGGTGATATTTTATATTCATGTTCGTCGTTTGATGGATAAGGGTTGTTTATCTTATTTGGCTCATGTACGTGATCTCACTACGGAGTCATCTCCTATAAAGACTACAAGGATGGTGAGAAAGTTTATGGATGTATTTTCTATAGACTTTCCAGGAGTTCCTCCTAATCGAGATATCAATTTTGTGATTGATTTGGATCCTGACACTAAACTCATCTCTAATTCTCCTTATTAGATGGCTCCAACAGAATTGAAGGAGTTGAAAGAAAAATTGGAAGATTTATTGAAGAAGGGGTTTATTAGACCTAGTTTATCACTATGTGGTGCACCAGTTTTATTTGTAAAGAAGAAAGATGGTACTATGAGGATGTGTATTGACTATCGACAGTTAAACAAAGTCACCATCAAGAATAAGTATCCTCTCCCTCGCATTAATGATTTATTTTACCAGCTTTAGGGTACATCGGTGTTCTCAAAGATTGATTTGAGGTCGGGTTACCATCAGTTGAGAGTTTGGGAATCTGATATCCTGAAGACTACATTCAGGACTCGCTATGGGAATTATGAGTTTGTGGTTATGTCCTTCGTGTTGACTAATGTCCTTGTTTCTTTTATAGAGTTGATGAACAGGGTATTTCAACCTTCTTTAGACTCGTTTGTGATCGTGTTTATTGATGACATCTTGGTTTATTCAAAGAATGAGGTAGATCATGTTAGGCACCTAAGGACAGTCCTTCAGAGATTGAGAGAGGAGAAGTTGTATGCAAAATTATCCAAATATGACTTTTGGCTTGAGTTTATGATATTCTTGGGTCATAAAGTGACCAAGGATGGTATTATGGTTGATCCATCCAAAGTTTGAGAGGTTCATGATTGGGTTAGGCCTACTTTGATCGAGATTCAGAGTTTTATTAGGTTGGCAGGCTATTATCATCGGTTTATTCAAGGATTCTCTTCTGTTGTAGCCCTATTAACCAAGCTAACTCAAACGACCATGGCATTTTAGTGGATTGATGAGTGTGAGGCGAGCTTTCAAAAGCTCAAGGCACTATTGACTTCAACACCTATTCTAGCCTTACCCGAGGAGGGCGTGGCCTTTATTATGTTTTGTGATGCTTTGGGAGTCATCTTGAGTGGTGTATTGATGCAAAAAAGTAGAATTATAGCTTATGCTTCTCGACAATTGAAAGTACATGAGAAGAACTATCCTATCCACGACTTAGAGTTGGCAGCGGTGGTGTTTGTTCTGAATTTATGTGGGCATTATCTCTATGGTGCATTGTGAGGTCTATACTAACCACCATAGCCTTAAGTATATTTTTTCTCAGGTGAATCTAAACATGTGGCAGCGTAGGTGGTTAGATTTATTGAAAGACTATGACATCATCATACTTTATCATCCGAGCAAAGCTAATATGGTAGCGGATGCCCTGAGTCGCAAAGCATCTAGTATGGGTAATTTGGCCTTTCTTAATGCTGTTGAGACGTCTTTGGCATTGGAGGTTCAGTCATTGGCTAGATAGTTGGTTTGACTTGATATTTCTACACATCTGGGATTTTTCCCTTTGTGGATGCTAGGTCTACTTTGATGGACCAGATTCATAACACTAGTTTGAAAATGACAAATTGAGGGTCATTCTAGACAAAGTGTTGAGAGGTGAAGCAAAATCAACCTCTCTAGATCCGTAGGTAGTTTTGAGGATTATTAGTCGCATTTGTGTGCCCTAGGTTATTGAATGGGTACGTATGATATTAGAGGAGGCTCATTGTTTCAAGTATTCAATTCACCCGAGTGTGGCAAAGATGTTTCATGAATTGAAACAACACTATTAGTGGTGTGTCATGAAGAGAGACATTATTGATTTTGTGGCTAAGTGTCTAAATTGCCAATAAGTGAAGTATGAGCATCAGAAACCAGGTGGTCCTATGTGAAGGATGCCCATTCCCAAATAGAAATGGGAGCGTATCACTATGGGCTTTGTGTCTGGATTACCCATGGCATTGGGTAAGTATGACTCTATTTGGGTGATTATGGATTGAGTGTCCAAATCAGACCATTTCCTCTCGGTATAGACTAGATATAATGCGGATCAGTTATTTAGGATCTATGTTCATGAGATTGTTAGGCCGAATGGGGTATCTATCTCTATTGTGTTGGATCGGGGTTCAGTGTTCACCTATCATTTTTCAGGGGCATTGCAGCGTGGTTTGAGTATGCGACTAAAAATAAGTTCAGTATTTCATCCCTAAATCAATGGTCGGTTTGAGCGGACTATTCAGGTGTTAGAGGATATGCTTAGGGCCTGTGTGATTGATTTTGGTGCCCGATGGGACCAACACTTGTCATTAGCGGAGTTTGCCTATAATGACAGTTATCATTCCAATATTCAGATAGAACCATTTAAGGCATTGTATGGTCGTAGGTGTCGATCACCCATTAGGTGGTTTGATTTTGTTTCGGTCAATGCACTGGATACTAACTTACTCAGAAATGCAATGAAGCGGGTGTGCTTGATTTAGGGTTGACTACTGGCAGCACAGAGTCGTTAGAAGAGTTATACTGACAGGAGGGTTCGTTTCTTAGAGTTTATGGTGGGTGATTGTGTGTGGCTTAAAATATCACCCATGAAGGGTGTGATGAGATTCGGTGAGAAGTTCAAGCTTAGCCCAAGGTTTGTTGGCCCATTTGAGATTCTGAGGAGAGTAGGCGAGTGGATTATGAGTTGGCCTTACCCCTTAGATAGTCAGCTGTCCATCCAGTATTTCATATTTCCATGCTTTACAAGTACATACCGGGTGAGTCTCATGCAATTTCTTATGATGCGGTAGAGTTGGGTCCGGATTTGACTTATGAGGAAGAGCCGCCAGCTATCCTAGATAGGTAGCTTCATAGACTCAGGACCAAGGAGATTGCTTCACTCAAGTTGCAGTGGCGGCATCAACTTGTTTAGGAGACGACTTGGGAGTTAGAGTATGATATGCGAGCCCGGTGCCCTCAACTTTTTGAGACCCCAGATACTTTCTTTTATCTTATGTTCGAGGACGAATATTCTTTTTAGTGGTGGATGTTGTAATGGCTTTAAGGGTCATTTTTTTAAAATTTGTATGAAATACCATTTTACCCCTATCATTAATGCCCCCGAATATTAATTGATCGATTTGTGTAGTTGAAAGTGTCAAAATCTTAATGGTTTGTAAATTGTGCAAATTCTTGAGTTTTATAGAGTTAAGAGGTGGAAAATTAATTTTTGATACCAACCTGATCTATGGGTCTCGGAATGGAATATTGTCAATTGCAGCAGCTCTGGAATGTGTAAATTGATTTAGGAGAGTTTACGAAATTAGTTTTGGAGTTGTAACGAAGATTTGAAGTCTTGAGTTGCGAATTTAAGGAATTTTAGGCCAAGGTTTGACTTTGGTCAACTTTTAAAGTTTCGATACTCAAAATGGAATTTTGACGACTCCGTTAGATTCGGGGGATAGTTTTTGGTCTAGAAAAGTGTTGGCTGAATTTTTAGAGGTCCCGAGCCCATTTTGGTATTTTAAAGGCCTAAATTAGTTTAGTTGTGACTTTTTGAGTTTCAGATCAAGAAGACCTCGAATTTAAATTCTAATGGTTCTATCAGCTCTGAAATGGAAAAATTAGGCTAATAGCATTGTCAGCATGACTATCGAGGCAATCGATATGAGTTTGGAGCTATTTGGCGCTTTTGACTTTAAAAGTTAGCTTATGATTGACTTTGGTCAACATTCTTGGAAATTGCACTTGGATGAAAATTCTGATAGCGCAATTAGTTCCAAAATGTTGATTTCTGTCTATAATGACCCTTCGTTTGCTTTCTGAAGTTTTTAGTCTAATTTCAAGATCCGTGATGGAATTTGGCTTAAAATAACACTTTGATGTGGGATCTACTTTTTATTAAAATTATCTCATATGATAATTTCGAATGCGCCATTAAGTCTGGAATATCAAATTTAGTGGGTAACATATCTGGTTTATTTTTATCGGGTTCTGAACGAATTTCGAAGGTCCGTTCGGAGACTTTGAATAATGCAAAAATCAAAACATAATCTAGTGCAAAATTACAGATTTTTCAGATTTTCTCTCAACTTTGAACCTTCATTTCTTGAGCTTTTCAAGTCCAAATTTAGAGATTCAAAAGTCTGTATTCAAGATAATTTTATGGGGAGTCCATTGGTGAACTTAGAATCTTGATTAGAATATTCGTTGGAGGTAAGATTTGATGTTTTACATGTTGTCTTGAGCATTTTCGGATTCAGATTTTTATAAATTTTGGAAGATGATTTCTTGATCATCTTAGATCCGAATTCAGTGATTCAAAGCTCTAAATTCTGTAATTTTTCTGTAGGAATCCAGTGGTGAACTCAGAAACCTTATTAGGAGCTTCGTCTGATGTAAATTTGCTAATCAAGCTTCTACCTTTATCATTTTCGAGTTGGAATATTAATGGATTTTGGAGGATTGTTTCTTGGTCATCTTAGCTTCATTTTTAATGATTCTTGGGTCTAAATTGAGAGTTTTTCCGCAAGGAAAATCATGGTGAGATTATCCTTTACCAGTTTCTATAATTATTATCTTCCAAAATATCTTTAAATCAAAATTTCAAAGGTGGATTATGGGATTTTCTTCCCGGTTAGAAAATTATATTTTTATGATTTGGAACTCGATTCTTGCTCGATTTTAATGGATTTTTCATCCAAAAAATCTACTCGATGTGTAGAAGATAATTTTCAAATAAAATTCCAGATTTGACCCTTTTTGAAAATAATAAATTTTTGGACTATTTTACCCCCAATTTCGAAACCTATTAATATGGGTGTCATTGGACTCCTTGTGATATGTATGTTCCATTGTTGATAGTGGGTTGTCATTCTAGGTGTTGAATTCGAAAGTTTCTTATTCAGTGGAGGTGTTTGAGTGCGGTTTCGACAATTGAGGTAGGTTTGGCTATCCTTCTTTGATACTGAGATGGGGTAATTAGTCATTCATATGTTATAGACTTTGGGATGGGGTTGTAGTATGAGTTGAGAATGATATATATATTGTGATACCCATGTGGGAGCTTATTTGTATTACATAGCCCGTTTAGGGGCCTTATTTGCTATCTTATTTGCTTTGAGAGCATATAATTCATGATTTTCCTGGGAGAGAGGCTTGAGGGTATTATTTGACTTGTGATGCCCTCCTGAGGGGTTGAATTGGGGGGTTTTGAGCATGCCTGAATATTGAAATATTATTGAGAAAGTGGTGAGCACTTAAATTGAAATATTTCCTTCTCATTTCTATTTATTGAGGGTGAGTATCATGTGTAAGTTAAGTTTTAAGAACTTTGAACCTTGTACTATATGTTGAGTTGAATATTGCTTTCATGCCATATGTGTTTTGATGCATTCATCCTCATTCATCATATCAAGAAACATAGGAAGTTGAGAAATATGAAAATTCTTTTTGAGAAAGAAAATAAAGCACCTTTAAACCTTTGTATCTTGAGTCCCTAACCGAGGCAGGGTAATGGATGCATTGTGATCCCTTGACCACGAAGAGGTGGAAAGGATAATGATATTTTGTAATGTGATTGAGGTATATGGTCTGCGAGACCCCATGGGTTATGTTTGGTGTATACGACAGGCTGTGCGACAGTCTTGATTCCACCATACCACCACATCATTGCATCATCATATTGCATTACATTGCATTGATATCTGTACTGCTTGAATTATCTGGTTAATTGTGATTATAAGTTGTTATTATGGATTTACTTTACTTGCGCCATTATATATATAAACTGGCGGCACCAATCTCGAAGTGGGATTTTTCTATATACAGGTGGAAGAGTTCCTTAGTTTATTTCATAGGTTTGATTAATTCCATATATTCAGTCGGCTAAGACCTACTAAGTACATGTAAATTGTACTCACCCCTACTTCTGTGTCCCTTTTTTATGCAGATACTAGTCAGGGTATCTCACGTAGCAGCTGTTATTCTAGCGGATTGTCTATTCTCAGATTAGTGTAAGGTCCCAGAATTCGGATCGTCACTAGTCTATCTTTATTTCTCAGTCTTTTGTATCATTTAGAGATTTATATTGTATCTTCAGACTTAAACCTTGTATTAGATGCTCTTTATACTTATGACACCAGGTTTTGGGATAATTTCTTCATTGTCTTTCTTTTCATTTAAATCGTGGCATGACTTTCCCTTTGGGAGTCTCGTATAAGTTTTACTTTTAGGCTTACACATCAGGTTGGGTTTTGGGATATGTGTCATCATGACAATAGGTATTCTTTCCCACTTTCATTCAGGAATTAGCATCCTTTAGAGCAAACCTGCTGATCTTTGGTGCTCATATTTCACCTGTTGTCAATTTTGGCACTTAGATACTTGTTCGGTTATGTCTTTTTTCATACCGGCCACCAATATAAATGCTTCAAATCATGATACATCTTGGTCATTTCGAGATGAATAGAGTACCGCGAATCATGAGATTAGAACAAAACTTTCTGTATTTCTCCATCTATTTGGGGAACACAAATCCTTCCCCTAAAGTTGAGCACCCCTCCTGCATCAAGGACTGTATCTTGGGCCTTGCATATCAAGATGTTTCCTCTAATCTCATTCAAGTTCACATCCTCAAACTGTTTGGCCTTAATTTATTTAATATAAGTGGGCCTTAGATCAGCACAGGCCATCACTCCACCCTTCTCTGAGATGCCTAGTGTTTTGAATTTGGCCTCCAAGGCTTGATTACTCTAACCAAGGGTTGCTTGCTAGCTCCCAAATAGGCTAGACTACCCATGTTAATTGATTTCCGGCTCAATGTATTTGCTACCATATTAGCCTTACCTAGATGATACTGATGGTGATATCATAGTCTTTGAGAAACTCCATCCATCTTCGCTGTCTCAAGTTCAAATCTTTTTGGGTGAACACATGTTGCAAACTACGGTGGCTAGTAAACACATCGCACTTTACACCATAAAGATAATGCCTCCACATTTTTAGAGCAAATATTATTGCTGCCAACTCCAAGTCATGAGTCGGGTAGTTTCTCTTATGCACCTTCAACTGCCGTGAAGCATAGGCTATAACATTCTTATCCGGCATCAACAAAGCACCCAAACCTGAATGTGAAGCATCACAATAAATAATAAAGTCTTTACCTTCAACCTGTAAGGTCAAAATAGGCATCGTGGTTAGAAGAGTCTTGAGCTTTTGAAAGCTCTCTTTGAATTTGTCAGTCCACTTAGTCAACCTTGTTAAATGGGTAGAGATATAAGCAAAGTTCCTCGTGAACCGGCGATAATAATTAGTAAGTCCCACAAAACTCCTAAGTTCAGTCACAGAGCTAGGCCGAACATAGTTCTTAACCACTTCAATCTTTTGTGGGTCTATCATTACCCTTCCTTTAAAATAATATGACCTAAGAAGGCAACTTAAGGCAACCAAAATTCACACTTAGAAAAATTCGCATATATATTCTGCTTGCCCAGAACACCTAGAACAATATGAAGATGGTTTACATGCTCTTGCTCACTCCTCGAATATACCATAATATCATCTATAAACACAATTATGAAGATTCAAGGAATGTCTTAAAAACCTCATTCATTAAACTCTTGAAGGCTGTAGGTGCATTAGTCAGCCCAAAAGGCATCACTAAAAAATCATAGTTCCCATATCTTATTCTAAAAGTTGTTTTGGGCACATCCTCAGGCTTAATCTTCAATTGATGGTATCCAGACCTAAGATCAATATTTGAAAAGACTATCGCACCTTGACTCGGATCAAAAAGGTCATCAATACACGGTAATGGGTACTTATTTTGAATAGTGATCTTATTTAGTTACCAGTAATATAAGAACATTCTCATACTACCATCCTTTTTCTTTAAAAACAACATCGGAGCACCCTAGAGAGAATTACTAGGCTAGATAAATCTCTTATCTAAAAGTTCTTGGATTTGAGTCTTAAGCTCTATCAACTCCTCTAGAGCGATGTGGTAGGGAGGGATAGAAATTTGGTGAGTTCCCGACTCCAAGTCAATGTAGAAATATATATCTCTATCAGGAGGCATACCAGAAAAGTCAGTAGGATACTCTTCTGGAAATTCACATACCACAGAAATCGCCTCAATGGAGGGAGACTCCACATCAATATTTCGAACATGAGCCAAATAGGCCAAACAACCCTGCCCAACCATTTTTCTAGCTTGGAGAAAAGATATGACCTGAGCTGGCTTAGGCTTGTTCACCTCTTCCCACTCTAACCTTTTCCTCCTCAAGATCTCTAAAGTCACAGTCTTAGCATTATAGTTAAGCATAACATAATAGGGGGACAACCAAGTTATGCCTAAGATCACATCAAAATCAGTCATATCTAAAATCACAAACTCAACCCATGTTTGGAATCCCATAACCAAAATAGAACAAGCACGATAAACATGGGTGACTATGATAGATTCTCTAATAGGAGTAGAAACATGGATGGAGGCATCAAGTACATCACAAGGTCCGTCAAACCCCAAGGCATATCTCACTAAGACATATGAATAAGTGGAACCCAAATCAATTAAAATTGTACCTATTTGGTCACAGACAAGAATAGTACCTATGATTACTACATCAGACGCCTCAGCCTAGGTCTTACCCCAAAAGGCATAAAACTGAGCCCTGTCATCCTAATAGGCCACCTTCCTTCCTGGGTGCGCTTTTCCTTGACCTTTATTACCCTTACCTCGGCCTCCATGGCCTTTCAGGTTTTCTCCTTGCCCACCTTGTACACGTCCTCTACCATGTCCATCTCTTCCCATGGGTACCACTTCCTTGGCTTGCTGGGTGCTGAATCTGTCTTGTGAGGGTAGGGACACTCTCTCTTGATGTGCCTCGGCTCTCTATAATTAAAACAGTTGCACTTAAAAGATGGCCTGCTACCCCGAAAAGAAGCTCATTGGCCCTCTTAGGCCCGATGCTTCTTTGGAGTACTTGAAAAATTACAGGTAGAAATGGGCAGTGCTGATTGAATTAGCCGGACTACAATTACCAACCTATCTGATCTTATAGAATAGGATTCCTAGAAGTTACATGTACTCTTGGGCTTCTTAGCTAAAGCTTTGGTCTGCCCATCTTATCTCACTCCCTCTAGTTTCTTCATAAAATCATTGACCTCATTGAAACTCTTGCCTGATGAAGTCATGTGAATCGGCAAAAACTTGCAACTAGGGGTCCAACCCCTTCAAAAATAACCAGATTATCACCTCCTCTATAGTTACCAACTGAGTAGCATACCTAGAAAATGCATGAAATTTGGCCTCATAAGTGGCCACTGACCTACCACCCTGCTCCAATGCCATGAACTTCTCTTTCTTGCGATCCCTCAAGGTATGTGGCACATATTTCTCTAGAAATAGGCCATGAAATTGGACCCAAGTAAGTGCGGGAAACATCGATGATCGATACTCCACATATGCCCTCCACCACTTCTTGGTCTCACCCTGCAGCTGGAAGGTCACAAATTCCACTCCATGCTGATGTACTATCCCCAGTTTGTGCAACCTCTCAAATCAATCGAGAAAAAAATCATACGCATTCTCACTTTCAGAATGGTGGAAGACTGGTGGTTTAAGTTTCAAAAATTTTGTAAGCATGTCATGTTCAGTGTTGGTCATAACTAGGACCATAAGTGGCATAAAGAAGGCATTAATGCCTACCACCTCGTCTACTTGAGGAGCTGCAGCAGCAAATGGACAAGACACCTGAGCTGGTGCTGCAGGCATGGTGGGGATGGCTCCAGTACCAGCCAACCCTCTCAAACAATTCATGATCTGTTGCACTAGTATGGGATCCAGAGGGGGAAGACTGACAGACCCAGCTTGGGCGTCCTCTACATGTTCAACAGTCTCCTGTTCCTTAACCTCTAAGTTCTCCTCTAACATATCTAGGGGTGAGGGAGGGGCATCCTCTCCTGATACTTTATTAACCAGAGCCTCACCCCTAACGGGCACTACTCCTTCCTGGTATCTGCAGCGTCTTCCTCTCCTGCTCCTGCCTCAATTGCATCCTCTCACAGCTAGCTCCTCTTCTAGTTCAATAGGAACTACAGGACAGACACCATTATAGCTATTGTTCACCATCTTCGGACAAGAGAGTGAAAGAGGTTATATACCAATTCATATCGCTAGATACCAATTGGAATCAAGTTATAGCATGAGAAAAAGAAAAGACGGAGAAACCTTTCCTAAAATCTTATAGCCCTTTGAAAAAAAGTACAGACATCTCCGTACATTTTCGCAAGGCTCTACTAGACTCATTTTGTTATGAACAAGATCAAAGAACATAGGGCTTTGATATCAACTTTTTCATGACTACAACTAGTACAATCCAAACTCACAACATTCACGAAATATAAGCAGTTTAAAGATATAAAAAGCAGGTTTAACCAATAAATAATACTAAGTTCTCATAAATTCAGAAATGTGCAATTATCAACCCCAATATATACAGAATTGAACTCCTAGGAAATAAAATTCCAAGGTACCAAAACTCTAGCAAAACATCAAATATAGGAAAAAAGTAATGTAATCCCAAAGATTCAAAAAGTAAAACATTGTTTAAGGTTCTAAGTCCTGAATGAAGGACTAAGATATGAAAGAGTTCATGGTAGACTAAAAGAACTGGCTAACCCTCAATCTCTAACAACTAACGATCTTCTATATAAAGTTTCTCTGCAACCGGCTGAATATGTCCTATACTCAACAAAGACAGAGCAAATGTAGTATTAGTATACAAAATAATAGTGTACTGGTAGGATCACGTGTCTAGACAGTAAGTGAGACATGAACAAGTAAATACACCACCATAAGCACATATATACAAATCAAACTTAACCAATATCATTTCCCAACTAGTACTCAATATTATCACAGTTCATCAGTCTCAATATCATGCAAGTTCACATAAGGGTCCTCTCATGGTACCTACAACCACCTATTTATGTGTAGGAACATGACATCTGATCCAAGGTTGTGTCAGAATATCACACCTGATCCAAATATGTGTCGAAATATGATATCCGATTCAAGCATACAAGTCAGCCACAATCACAGTGAATAGTTAAATTATCATATCTACCAAGAACATGTTCATGTCATGGCCAATAAGTAATTATTTCACGTAGATCATTACATTCTTCCTTATTTATAGACACATATGTATACAGTGGAGTAATTTAGCAAGTACATGAATCACATACAGGAAACAAACCACCACCTACCTCGAAATCAAGCTTTGACTACTCTGAAGCGCAGGAACGTTCCCTTTTGGTGTTCGTTCAGCTTGTTCTTGGTCTAAAGAAAGCAAATACATGAAAAGGATCAATATAATTGTCTAATTTACATGTATTACAACATAATTACCTCTTTTAGACCAACCCCTGATCCTAACCCCTATTCCAGTGCTATTTTCCACCATTAGTTTCAGTCCAAAACCCTCCCCCAATGATCATCTACCATAGATTATGGGTTTTAGAATCAATTTACAAGTTTAGTGAGTAAATTACTTACCTTTAGCACAAAATATGTTGAAACCAGTAAGAATTCTCCCTAGGTTGCTTCTTGTCTCTTAAGAACAAAGTGGAAAGGACTAAAATCATTTTTGGACTTTTTCCCCATGTTAAGTCGCTCTACACAACCACAATGAGGCAGTAATCCTAGTCTAGCGAGATAGGCAGAGATAGAGAGCTCATAAAGAGTCTCAGGTTTCCCATTTCACAACATACCCTCATCCTAAAATATCTTAATTTATACCTTTTATGCAAAGTTCAATTTCGAGAGTTTTACTCGCCCGAATGTGATTCCGTAAAGTCTTACAAGCTTCATATCGTCTTGGCTATCAGCTAACCCAATCAAATTAAAGATTAGATCCCCCATCCAATTTCGGATCACCCTAGAATTCCCCTAACTCAGAATTCATCCAAGTCTGATCTAGGTTCATGTTTTTTGAAATCACTACCCAAGCTTTTCTGGCCCGAATTCCTTCCCTATTGGCTTATTCTTAACAACGAGAGCAGGTTGTTACAACACGTCATTTAAATCTTAAATGGTTAAGTAGAGGGTGCCCCTCGCACCATCGTCGTCGTCGCTCAATCGGCTTTATTAATTAATAGTTAATTAATTCATATAATTAATTTGAGTTAATTAAATCACAAAATATATGTTGATTGGTTTGGGTACCACGATTGGTACATATTATAGATTGACTTGACTACCATGCCTGGTATGGAATATCTATTGGTTGGCTCGGATACCATGTTTGTACATATAACAAATGTTTCTCCTCAATTATATAGAACTAGTGTAGACTAGTTCTTGCAAGTTCTTTGTGTTTGCAGTTTGTTGTTATTATTTTATTTTTGTAGCTAAGTTTACTTCGGTAATTCTCATGGCTACAACCTGATAATAAAACAATTCTAATGCTATGAAGAGTTGAAAATCAAATTGATACAACTGGAAGAATGGGAACAAAGAGTAATTTAATAGCAACAATGGAGTATACAATTTTATAGTTTTCCTTACAACATAGTTTTGTTCTTGCAGCAAGACTCATTTGCTGTTGGATTATGATTTCAAAGACAAAAGCATATAATATTTATTGGTGCAAGAGTTTTCATCGAAGGTAGAAAAAGTGGCCCTTCTTCTTATCATATAAGATCTGGTTATGGCCGAGAGGTTTCACTCTCATTTTTTTTTGATGTTTTTAACCAACTCACGTGAGTTGCTTATTAAACTAAACTGTTTTATTTTACTTGCACGGTTACTTTCAAGGTTTAGGATTATTTTGATTACATGGTATATATGGACTAAAAGGATCATTGTTCTGTACAGAGGACTATTTCGATTACGTGGTATATATGAAGTATTAAAATAATCACTTTTTCTGTACATTACTATTTTTTTCTCATCAACTTAATTAAAATATATGTAAAATAGCCACTGAATATTTTTTAGTAGAAAATTTCAATTAAAAAATAGTGATTTTTAGTAGTGTAAAAAAATACATATTTAGTAATCAATATTAAAATGAAGAAAAATAATTTATTCAAAATCTCAATATATTTCTTAATATTCTCCATTATTCATCACAGTGTCTCCCTTATTTTGAGTTATTTTTAATGTAAATAATTAAATTTTGACTAATTTGCCCTTTACTAATATAATAAATTCCTCTAATTAACTAACTTTATCAGTATCTTCTTTAAAGATTGTTCAAAAGTTTGATAAAATTGATTCTCTTCCCTGGAAGCAAATCCACCCAATTTGGTTGGATGATACAGAATGCATTTAAAATTGTGCCCTTTATAAGATTATCATAACTACAACAACAATAATTCAGTGAAATCCCACAACGTGGGGTCTGGAGAGGGTAAAGTGTACGCAAACCTTACTCCTACCCAGGTAGGACGGCTGTTTCCGAGAGACCCTCAGCTCAAAAGAAGCATAAAAAGAGGTCAGATAAGGCTAAGAAGTTCAAAGCGTTATGGGAAAGCAAATAACGAATAACGCAAATAACGAAAGCGACATAGATAAAATAGAGTAATCAAAGTACAGAAAGTAATAGAAAGATAATAACAAAAGTCAGAGCACAAGAAATTATAGTGCGCTAATGCACCTACTAATACGGAAGAATAACGAGACTATGTACTAGCCTTCTACCCTAATATGGGTCCTCCACACCCTCCTATCTAAGGTCATGTCCTCGATAAGCTATAACTATGCCATGTCCTGTCTAATTACCTCTCCCCAATATTTCTTCGGCCTACCCCTACCTCTTCTGAAACCATCCATGGCCAATCTCTCACACCTCTGCACTGGGGCATCTGTGTCTCTCATCTTCACATGTCCAAACCATCTTAGTCGCATTTTCCGCATCTTGTCTTCCACCGAGGCCACTCCTGCCTTGTCCCGAATAGCCTTATTTCTAATTTTGTCGCTTCTGATATGCCCACACATCCATCTCAACATTCTCATCTCAGCTACTTTTATCTTTTGAACGTGAGAGACCTTAACTGGCCAACACTCCGCCCCATATAACATAGCCGGTCTAACTACCACTTTGTAGAACTTGCCCTTACGTTATGGTGGCACCTTCTTGTTATATAGCACACTGGAAGGGAGCCTCAATTTCATCCACCCTGTCCCCAATACGATGTGTGAAATCATCGTCAATCTCCCCGCTGTCTTGCATGATAGACCCAAGGTACTTGAAACTACTTTTCTTTTGGATGGCCTGGTCACCAAGCCTAACTTCTGTGCCAACCTCCTAAGGTGTTTCACTGAACTTGCACTTTAAGTACTCTATCTTGGTCCTACTTAGCTTAAAACCTTTAGACTCCAAGGTATGTCTCCAATCCTCCAGTTTAGCATTAACTCCGCTATGAGTCTCATCGATCAGGACTATGTCATCCGCAAAAAGCATACACCATGGAACCTCACCTTGAATTTATTGCGTCAATCCATCCATCACCAAGGCAAATAAAAATGGACTAAGGGTTGATCCTTGATGCAATCCTATCACAACTGTGAAGTGCTCTGAGTCCCCTCTTACTGTCCTTATCCTAGTTTTGGCACCCTCATACATGTCCTTGATCACCCTAATGTACGCCACAGGTATACCTTTAGCCTCCAAACATCTCTATAGTATCTCTCGTGGAACTTTATCGTAAGTCTTTTCTAGATCGATGAATACCATATGCAAGTCCCTCTTCCTCTCCCTATACTTCTTCATCAGTCTCCTCATAAGATGGATGGCTTCTGTAGTTGAGCGTCCCGACATAAATCTGAACTAGTTTTCTGAAATAAACACGCCTCTCCTAACCCTCATCTCTACCACTCTTTCTCACACTTTCATAGTATGGCTTAGAAGCTTGATACCTCTATAGTTATTGCAGCTCTGGATATCCCCCTTGTTTTTATATAGAGGGATCATTACGCTCGGCCTTCATTCTTCGGGCATCTTTGTTGTCTTAAAAATGACATTAAATAACCTAGTCAGCCACTACAAACCTATCGAGCTCGCTCTCTTCCAAAATTCCCCAGGAATCTCGTCAGGTCCGGTCGCTCTTCTCCAGCGCATCCTACGCACAACACCCTTAACCTCTTCGACCGTAATACTCCTGCAATACCCAAAATCGGGAAGCCTCCCTTTATGTTCTAAATCTCCCGACACAATCTCTCTGTCCCCTTCTTCATTCAAGAGTTTATGGACGTACGACTGTCATCTTTGTTTAATGAGAGTCTCCTCTACCGATACTTTTCCATGCTCGTCCTTAATGCACTTCACTTGATCCACATCGCGTGCCCTTCGCTCTCGCACCCTGGATAGCTTGAACAATTTCCTATCCCTGTCTTTCGCTTCTAGTTCAGTATGAAGGCGTTCAAAAGCTGTCGTTTTTGCCATTGGAACTGCCGACTCTGCCTCTTTCCTCGGTATCTTATAAAGTTCCCTACTCGTCCACTTCTTCACCTCATCCTTGCTTTCTATTAGCTTCGCATACGCTATCTTCTTTGCTTCCACCTTCCCTTGCACTTCTCCATTCTACCACCAGTCCCCTCAATGCCGGCCACGGCTACCTATCGAGACTCCCAACACTTCCCTTGCTACAACCCTAATACAATTAGCCATCCTATCCCACATAGTGTTCGCATCCCCACTACTATTCCAAACCCCCATATCCTTCAATTTCTCTCCCATCTCTAGGGCCCTAGCCGTGGTCAAACTCCCCCATCTGATCCTAGGTCGGTTATCCCCGACCCTCTTCTTCTTCATCATCTTGATTCCTAAATCCATCACCAAGAACTTATGTCGAGTCATAAGAATATCATAACTCTTTTGACTAAATGTGCAACATGTAGCTTCCATTTTTTCTTATTGTCCAATGATAATCTGATATGTAGTTAAGTTGTACTTTATGAAATCAGATATAGTTTATTGATTAATTCTTACAAATTTCTATGGAATTTGTAAGATTCACATTTTTTTTCCTGTTTGGAAGAGAAGCCACCTAATTTGGTTGGTAAATGAATAGAGAGTCTTGTATTGGATAATGTTTTATGCAATTTGTGCATAAACTGCTGAAGAATTCAAGAAGGACCTTAATTTTATTCCTAATTTGTGCATAAGAAGCTGAGGAATTTTTTTCGCCTTTCTTTTATAATTAAAGGGGGTCACATTTTTTAAAAAAGAATTTATTAAAAAGGATATTAATAAAAGTTTAATATTAGAGAAGGGCAAATTAATCAAAATTTAAGATTAGAGAAGGAATATATGGCCGTCCATATAGATTTCCTTTTGGAAATCTAAAAGAGATGGTAGAGCTGAATAAAATAGCCAAGTCTAAACTCATGCCTTTGAACCAGGATTTCACACCTCGACTTAATCAATTTTTCTATGAGCTCGCCACCACTTACAGTAACTACTCTTACTAATTTTCATCATTTTGTAACAAACACAGGGATTTTGCTAATATACTAATTGTTGGGTTTAAGAAAGGTGTAAATTAAAAAATGAGAATTGAAAAATGTGGTAGAACCAAGTGAAGAAAAAATAAAAATTCATTTCTCCCTCATTGGTAGAAGAAAGGGAAAATTATGTCCTTATATTAGAAAACACTTCATTTAGCTCTTAAAGGGTTAAATAAAGGGTGTCCCCTTGTGCCATCATCGTCATCGCTCACTCGGTTAATTAATTTGTAGAATCAATTACGAATTAATTTGAATTAATTACATAACAAAATATTTGCTTATTGTTTTGGGTACCACGATTGGTACATATTATCGATTAGCTCAGGTACCACGCCTGGTATTAAATATCTATTGATTGGCTCGGATACCATGCCTGGGACAAGTTACTATATGATTGGCAAGGGTACCACGCCTGGTACATATTTTATGATTCTCATGTGTATTAGTTCCTTGAGTAAACCGGATTAGTCCTTGTGATGTGTGATCATGTTGGCCATGAGAGACCAAGTTATTGTGTTAAAAAATTAGGATGGTTCTTATGTTGAACGAGACTGCATGTTAAATACTGTAGACTATGTCTGAGGAATCATGGATGGTCCAAATTACATAAAAAAAAGGTGTTTGAACTAGGTATGAATTGTCATTATAATTTGGACATATTATATATAGTGGTCGTCAAGGTGGCTAAGTATGAAATTGTTTGTGGTTCACCAAGTTAGCTAAGAAATAGGTGTCATGGCACTTGACAGGGATCTTAAGTAAGGTTGTCATAGGCCTAGGCTTAGGAAGCCTTGGGGTGTTATAAGGGACATGTTTGGGAAGGACTTAGTATAAAACAGGATCAGGTTGTGACCGAATATGAAGGGTAAGTTGGCTGCAAGTACGTACTATTTATACTATACTGATACTACTCTTGATATGCCACTTGACATAGTCTAGTTGTAGGGTCAGTAATATTTCATAGGTGAAGACGATGGTAAACTCTGGCACTTCTACTCCTCTTTTCCTCGTGATGGGAGTTGTGTCCTATTTGTTTATATTATACTCTCTTATTAGTTATTGTACCTGTTTAGACTAGTTCTTTGGGAGAGTTTTTTTCGTTAATTCTAAAAATGGTTCTTATACTTAAGTTTTCATGACTGTTTCAAATTATTAAAGAGAATTCTTATGTTTTATTAATTTTTGCATTGCCCGTTTATAAATAGGATTGTAAGAATTTTTCTATTTAGGTGTTAAAGTAGGTGTCCTGTAACGACCCTTCTAGTCGTCTTGCGAATTCTATTGATTTTCCTATTTTAACTATTAACTTTTACAAATAATTTATGATTTATGGGAATGAGTGATATTATCTTCAGATTAAGTAAAAAATTATTTTATTGCCAATAATAGTGGGGGAAAAAGGAGGGGAGAAATTAAGTTTTTTTTAAAATAGAAAAGGAAAAAAAAGGAATCAAAGTGGGTAAGGGCCAAAAAAAAAAATTTAAAAAGATCGCTATAACCATATGCTGCAAAACGCAGCAGCAGAAAGAAAGGAAAAAAAAGAGAGCACCACGCACGCAGACAAAGAAAAGAAAAGAAAGGGAAAAAAAGGGGGGAAAAAGAGAAAAATTGAAATTTTTGTTTCAAATTAAAGACTAAAGAAATAAAATTTAAATACTTTTCTCACCTACTCCACCACCTCCCCTCCAACTCCCGACAATCCCCGTCCTTTATTTTTTAAAATTTTTTTTTATAAAAAATACTTTTAAAAAAAAGATAAATATCAAAAATATACCTAAATTAACCAAACATCGAATCGAAGAATCAAACTTTTGAAAAAAATAACACTGACACTGAACCGAAGAACCAAGAACCGAGACCGAAGAACTGTTTAGTTCAGTTCGATCATTTTTTTATTTTTGGTATTTATGCCTGCCCGTGCTTGACTTATTACTTAAATTTAGAGAAAGAAAAATATTCATTCCTTAAATAAAGGGTAACTTTTGTTAGTTGGTTATTTAGTGGTTGTCTGGATTGATTTATTTTAGGTAATTTTTAGTTTTTAAATTTTTTTTTTAACTTTGAAAGTGTTTGGATAACACAAAAACTGTTTTTAAACACTTTTATAGGATGAAAAGTTAAATAAAATAATAATAAATAATTTTTTTAAAAAAAAGAGTCAAAAGTTGAGCGTCCCACTTTTAGCTTTTAGCTTATATAAGCCTGTTTTGATTGGTTTATTTTAAATGTTTTTAAGTCAAAATAATTTTTAAATATTTTTAAAATATTTGAATAAATTTTAAAAATGCTTATAAACACTTACTTTTAAGCTAACATTGTAAAAATAAATCAAAAACCTATAAATTAAAATTTCTAACTTATAATTTTTGACTTATAAATAAAAAAACTAAAAGTCAATACAAAAAGGCTCTAAGTTACTTTTAAAAGGCCCAATCTAAACACCCCCTTAGTGCCAATTAATTAAGGAAAAACTAAGTTCATGCTCCATAAAAGTAAGATAATTATAAAAAAAATACTCTTTTATAATTTATACCCCCCAAAGCATGCAACTTGCGATCATGATACATTCGCAGTATCAATATGCTGACATGGTATCATTGAGGTATGCTTCAGTCCGCAATGATACCACTACAGTATATTTATATAATGTCATGGTATCATTGATATCTACTCCAATCCTTCAGCGACATCTCCATGATACCATCCTATACTGACATGGTATAATTAAGGATTGTTTCATATATATAGTAACACTCTTCAAATCATGTATGATAACATCGCAGTATGTTAATATACTGTTACGGTAACACTAAGGTTTCCTTTATTCATTCATTCACAAAACTACTCATTCATTAATGATACCATAACAATATATTCATATACTACTATGGTATTATTAAGATTTTCTACATTCATTCATGCACAACTAAGTCAATTCTCAATAATACAAACACATTATATATATAATAGGATGATATCATTGACTAATAAGCAGTCTTTCGAGTGAGAATTTCATAATTTCTTAATGATGTCATCACATAATATCTTATATAATAACATGGTTTCATTCACCAATGAGAAGCCCTTTAAGTATATATCATATACTGACATGATACCATCATTAGGGGTGGGCGTTCGGTATTCGGTTCGGTATTTTCAAAGTTTGGGTTCGATAATTCGGTAATCGGTAATTTAAAGTATATACCAAATACCGAACTTTCAAACTTCGGTTCGGTAATTCGGTAATCGGTAAATAAAACTTCGGTTCGGTACGGTATTCGGTAATACCATATTTTTTTAATAGTTAATATACAATAAAAATTTATCCGCATTTAATATTTACATTAACCTAAAGAATACATATCTTAACTTACATTTTTATTACTACACCATAATTAAGTAATATATGCATTTTAACTTGCCGAATATTGAAATCGAAATTGCTCGTAAGCCACATTCTACGGAGGAGAAATGATACATCGTAAACAAAGAGAAAATAATTTATGAATCGATACAGAATAAAAAAAATATTACCATGTAATAAAAATAATGAAAAAGAGTGAAAACAAAAATCTCTAATATATCATACATAATTTTTATACATATGTTTTTCTTTGAATTATCCAAAAACTCTACATCACTGCACTAATTATTAATTAGTTCCTGCAAAGATATGAAAGAGTTGGAATCTTTCGTTTTCAATGTAACTACCAAACAATTTATGTAGATAACTAACGTGGGAATCATGCAAAGTGAAATTAGAATTCTTAATCAATTGCATAAATTTGAAATTAGAATTTATAATTTTTACATGTACATGAATTAAATTTTAACAGTTATCCATAATGTACGTGTAAGTGTGCATATAATGATATAATATACGGTAAACGTGGGAAAGTTGAAATGAAAATGGTAAGAAAAATGAAAAAATGAGATAGTTTCCTCTTACTATACTCTTATTTTTTGGTAATTATTTTTCCAGTTTTTTTGTAAAAAAATAAATAAATAAAAAAAATTAAAAAGTTCGGTATTCGGGAAATCCCGAATACCGAAACCGAAATCCCGAATACCAAAACTGAAATATCGAAATATCAATTTCGGCACCGAATACCGAACCGAAATACCGAATTACCGAATACCGAAATACCGAAATAGCCGGTTCGGTTCGGTAATTCGGTTTTCGGTATTTTATGCCCACCCCTAACCATCATAAATGTTGAATGATACCATCATACTATATATATATACTATGATGGTATCAAAAATATTTTTTTAAGACATTCGATATTACATGAATGATATTGCCACGGTATATTCGTATATTATTATGATATTGAAAATCTTTAATGAGACACTTTTAAATCTTCAATGATACAATAACAATATATTGCATCTGTTTTAGTATCATTAAGGATTCAAACATTTAAGGAAAATTGTACAAATACTTAATGATACCATCACAGTATATATAATGTGATGGTATCATTAACGCGAATTGAACCTAGACTAAAAGAGGTACAAGGGGTAATTAGTTTGAACCAAACGGGAATAGAAAAAATTAATTAGATGTGGAATATGAAGTGATAAATAATTTGTTTAAGGAGTTAATTTTTGTATTTATCCCATTAATTAAGCCTTTTCGGGGTTATCAGGGCAATATTTTATGGGTATTGTATTTATATGTCATTTCCTCAAATGAATAACATATTCATCCTTTAGCAAACGTACAAAAATGATTTTCTGGTCCACTCCTTGAAATTAAACACGTCCAAAACCATCTATAGCACCTCACAACAATTTCAACCATTCAAATTTTGAAAACGTTTTTATTCATGTTTGACGGGATTTTTTAAAAATAATTTATCTTTTTCTATTTTTTTGAGGATCCAAAAACATTGATACTCGTATTTACTTATTCACTGTATTATTTTATAATATTTAATAATATTATTTAATTTTTAAAATTGATGAATAGTTTATCAGATTGTCTCCTTATTATTAAATAATAATTATTTTTCAAGGTTTAGATGATTTATATTTAATAAGAATGATTTGATACAATTACCTCTATTATTTACTATTTTTAAAATTTTATTCTATGTTAATAGTGGACAATTATTTTTGAGACTGAGGAAATATTTACATTAAAGCAGAGGATAAAAAATTGATTGGTACATTAGAGGCTTAAAGAAGAAACAAAGTAGTTTGTTTAAAGAAGACAATTATTTTTATTTGTTTAAAATGATAAACAAATAAAAATAAATAATGAAAGTAGTTTAATTAGCAAACGTCCAAATTTTATTTTTGCTCCACTCCTTGAAGAATATAATATAGGGTTATATTTGAAATTAGAGTTTACTAAAGTTTGCAATAATGGTTGATACAAACGAAGCAC
This sequence comes from Solanum dulcamara, assembly GCF_947179165.1. Lineage (NCBI taxonomy): Eukaryota > Viridiplantae > Streptophyta > Magnoliopsida > Solanales > Solanaceae > Solanum > Solanum dulcamara. The sequence goes on from NC_077242.1 coordinate 15,491,492, forward strand.
TACTCAAGGGAATCTTTCAATACTTTAATATGGACCAGATCTTCTCCATTTGCATGGCACTTCTTCAGAGTCACTACAATAAATTTTGATTACCGATGATGAATTATTTTATCACTTAAAAGATCATATTTTACCACATAAAAAAAATCTCATCAATATTTCATTTTTAAATATGGGTAACTAAAAGTATATAAAAATAATTTAGTGTTTCGTCGCTAAAAATATTCTATTAACTATAAAAAAAAAAAAGTTGTCTCCAAATGCATAGTGTTTATGACGAGCTTGTTTGTCTTAAAAAATATAAATATTTTCTAGCTAAAAAAATCATATCATCACTAAAATTATGTTTAATATTCGTATTTATTTATCCACTATACTATTTTGGAATGTCCAATAATACTTGTACAGTTTTTAAATATGGGTCACTAAAAGTATATAAAAATAATTTAGTGTTTCGTCGCTAAAAATATTCTATTAACTATAAAAAAAAATTATGTCCAAATGCATAGTGTTTACGACGAGCTTATTTGTCTTAAAAAACGTAAATATTTTCTAGCTAAAAAATCATATCGTCACTAAAAATATGTTTAATATTCTTATTTATTTATCCACTATACTATTTTGGAATGTCCAATAATACTTTTCCAGATTTTAAAATCAATAAACAGTTTATCACATTGTGTCCTTAATATTAAATACTATTTATTTTTTAAGATTTAGATAACTTATATTTAATAAGAATGATTTGATAAAATTACCTCTATTATTTACTAGATTTTTATTATAAATCAATAATGGACAATTATTTTTGACACAGAGGGAATGGTACATTAAAGCAGAGGACAAAAAATTGATTTGTCACTCTATGTTGTCTTAATTAGATACATTTAAGTTAATTCGTTTGCTAAAAATACAATTATGCTATCAATATGAAGGTTATTTTGGAATAAATTATTTTTATCACAAAATAAAATTAATTTGTGAAACTGTGGTAGTATGACATATTTTTTGTAGAAAAAGAAGACTATTTTGGGACCAAAATATGATTTCTTAAAATATATAAATATTCAAGGATCAAATTACTTATGACAAATTGTATGTACTTGATGTTTTATAACAATATTATTTAACTATGTACTTAAACGCTTTTCCATAAATTACAGGTATACTTCAACTTTTAACAATACATAGCTTTTGTCATTTAGAATTGATATACATTTATTATAAAAGTGACTCATATATATCCCTATTATTACACAAATGACTCACATATACCCCCACCGTTACAAAAGTGGCTCACATATACCCCCACTGTTACAAAAATGGCTAACATAGACCCTTTTTTTCTAAAGAAAGTGAAAAAATTTGCTATTTTTGATTTTTAATTTTAAAAAAAAATTCATGTATGGGTGTATTTTTTTTTTGAGATAGTAAAAAAATAAAATAAAAAATATATATCTATACAGGAATTTTTTATAGAAAAGTTTAGGGGTATATTTAATCTTTTTCACATATGAATAACTTTTTGATTTCTTTAATTATCATTATTTGAGTTTTTGATTCTTATTTTATTTTTTCTTTCATTCTTTGGTGTAAAAATAAGAGAAATAAAAAAAATGAAGTGTGAATGCAAAAAAAGAGAAAAAGTAAGAAATTATAATTTAAAACTATTTTTTTTACTGCTATATTGTAATTTAGTTTTTTATCTATAAAAAAGGGATAAATACACAAAATGAACTCTTTAAACAAACTATTTACCACCTCATATCCCACCACTAAATAATTTCTTTCTGTACCCGTTTGGCCAAAACTAATTACCCCTTGTACCCACTTTTCCTAAATGTTTGTTCCTTAATGATACCATAGCATATGCAATATATTGTTATGGTATTATTGAGGATTTTAAAAGTGTCTCATCAAGGATTTGCACTATCATAATAATATATGAATATACAGTGGTAGTATCATTTATATAATATCGAATGACTTAGGAAGACATTAATGATACCATCACAGTGTATGTATACTATGATGATATCATTTATATTTGTGATGGTATCATGTCAGTATATGATATATACGTAAATGACTGCTCATTGGTGAATGATACAATGCTATTATATATGATATTATGTGATGGCATCATTGAGAAATTATGAATATCTCACTTGAAAGACCGCTCATTAGTCAATGATACCATGCTATTATATATTTAATGTGTTTGTATTATTGAGGATTGACTTATTCGTACATGAATGAATGTAGAAAATCTTAATAATACCATAACAATATATTGTTGTTGTATCATTAATGAATGAGTAGTTTTGTAAATGAATAAATAAAGGAAACCTTAATGCTACCACAATAGTATATTCACATACTATGATGGTATCATACATGATTTGAGGAGTGTTACTAATTATATGAATTAATTCTTAATGATACCATGCCAATATATGATGGTTCATGGAGATGTCGCTAAAGGATTGAAGTACACATCAATAATATCATGACAGTATATACATCTACTGTAGTGGTATCTGTAATGACCCTGAAGGTCATTTTTGGTAATTTTTTCAAAATGATAATTTACACCTCCCGGTAGTTGCCTTGAGTCAAGTTTGATCAGTATTCGATGTTGATCTTGTGAAATTCTTTGATAAGTTGAGGTTTTTGGAAGGATTTAAGTTTTGAAAGCTTAAGTTGTGAAAAAAGTGGTATTTAGGATCATTTGAAGTTTTGAGTCTCGAAATGGAATTGCGTCGATTCCATCAGCTCCTAAATATGGAATATGGTCTAGGAGAGTTGACAAAATCAGATTTGGAGCTATATCAAGGATTCGAGGCCTTGAGTTGAGAATTCTTAAGATTTTGATCATAGAGTTGACTTTGTCCTACATTCGAATTTTGGATGCTCGAAATTAAATTTCAACGACTTCATTGGATTTGGGGGATGATTTTAGGCCTAGGGAGAGTTTCTGTGTATTTTTTGGAATCCCGAGGGCATTTTTGTCTTTTTGAGTCTTTGAGTTGGTTTGGTTGTGACTTGTTGAATTTTGGTTCAAGGAGACCTCGAATTCGAATTTTGACGATTTCAATGAGTCTAAAACGTCAAAATTAGTATGGTAGTATATCTGGATTATGTGTATGAGATTCCGAATGAATCTTGAGGTTCAATTCAGAGACTTCATGATTTTGTGGAATTTTTTAGCTGTTGAGTTCTGGTGCGATCCGATCGCGAAGGGTCTGTTGCTTTCACGATATCCACTTTAGCAAAGGCCCTTCATTTTCGCAAAGGAATTTATATGATGATAGATGGTCAGACCTAAAGAAATCTATAATAGATTTAACAGAAGTAGATATGACTAATAATGGAAGAATATTTTATATTAGCTCAGATTTCATAATAAATCTAAATGAATTTGGACAACACATTAAAATAGGAATTTCTTTCTTTTTGACTGACAGAAGTCAAATGCGTGCTTGAACAATTTTTTCCTTTTGGAGGTAGTGATAAAACAAGCACACTTACACGACAAATATGGGCATACCCACATGACATACACTATTTACACCATTATTGATATAAAACTTGGTAGTTCTGCTACCACGTAGTCTTATCTTTATCTTATCACCATTATTGATATAAAACTTGGTAGTTCTGCTGCCACGTAGTCTTATCTTTATCTTATCCGATCATCTTGCTTCCGAGAACCAGGTTTAGATATCTAAATTGTGTAAAGCTATAGAGTTAAAAATCATCCCTAAGTCATTGTCTTCATATGGATCTTGAGCGTCTTGATAATAAGTATGGTCTCCATAGGGCTCATCCTCTTCTGAACTTGGAGTTCTGTTTGGGCTATTAACTTCGTTTGTGTTTGGCACTAGTCTATCTGCATTGAGACTTGGGCTGTCTTTACTAATAACGTGCTTATCTTGTCCTTGATTCTGAAAAAATTATTCTAAATTTTGTTTAATTATGGATTCTATTTTTTCATATTTTTTTTCGTTTTTGAAATTATACTTTTCCTAGAAATGTCTTTTTGAAAAGATATGGGTATTCTTCTTCGTGAAGAAAAACAACCTTCATCCTTACTTTTTGGCAAAGTGACAGCCATTAACGGATTTATAAGTCTTTTCCAGCTACCATTTGAGCTGGACTAGATGTATCTATGTTACACCTTGAAAATCTCTATGCTAAGATTCAGATCGTTCTTCGTAGGCATATAGGATTGAACTCGAAGACTTCAAAGTGTATATATGATATAGGATCAATTCCTAAGTATTTAAGGTGTATTAGATGTGGTTTATGGTCATAAGGGATCTCTAACACCAAGCCAAGTCCAAAGATTTTCCATCGGCTAAGTTTTCGGATGAGTCCATATAAGAGTCAATTTCAAATGACCATAACTTTCATAATATTAAGATTTAGGTGATGACCTATCAAATTAAAGGTATTTGCGTCCTCTTTCTAACGCTACTGAGTTTGCCTCATTTCGAGTTTCGAGTCAAAAGTTATGACCATTTTACCAAAGTCTATCGCTATAGTGGGTCTTGGCGCGGCGCGCTAGCAGAGCGCCCGAAACTAGCTACAGTAGTTTGGGTGGTGGCGCGGTGCGCCACTATCGCACCTGTAGGGTCCTGGACTTGTTTTTTAGATTTTGCTTGAGGAAAGGACATTGTGGACCTTTCCCACCCATCCTATATCAAACCTACTACATTAGGGATCACCATTTCCGCCCCATATCAGTTTTCTAAGGAGTTTTTCTCTCCAAAAATGCCCAAGAACCTTGAGAGAAAGAATTGGAGAAGAGAAGGAGGGATAGAGTTCAAGTTCTTCAAGTAAGATCATCAATTCCTTGATTTTTTCTTCAAGTCAGGTATGTAAGGCTAACTAAAACATGGATTTGTGTTCTTCCATGTTCCCCATAGACGTGTTTGATAGAATTGTGAAAGACTTGAACCTTCCATGAACGTTTTCTTAAAATTTTCATAAACCCTAGAATATTTTTACATAATATTCATTGGTTGATGATCTTCATGACCTGAATTCTTGAATAATTACTTTTCATATTCTATTTCATGAACTATAACTACGTATACTGACTATAAACGATTATGCATATGATAGGATTGTGAAATATTTGAACCTTCTATGAACGTTTTCTCAGAATTTTCTTAAACCCTAGAATATTTTTACATACTATTAATTGGTTGATGATCTTCATGACTTGAATTCTTAAATAATTACTTTTCATATTCTATTTCATGAACTATAACTACATATATTGACTGTAAACTATTATGCATATGTATTTATTGGAACGAAATGCATAAATTGGGATAGCTATGAATGTAAATGGCATAAAATAGGAACATAACTTACTGTTTTCATAAAAGTATATCTAACTACTCTTGAAAGATGTGATTGGGATTGATTGGATAGTATGATTGGTTGAGAGGTTTGATTGTGATAAAATTGATAAATTGATAAGGGTCCACATGAGACTTGTCGATATGACTAGATTCTTGGGAGGAGTATCGAATACTGAATTGGGTAAGAATAAGTAATAACTCAAACCCAATAACTATGTCGCCAAACATAGGAGAGGATTGGACCATTAAAGTCGGATGTTTCTCAAATTACTGTCCTAACATGATAGGACTTGATTGATTGTCGATCCATGATTGTTGATTCGTTCCTACTCTAGCAAGGTATGAACAAACGTGGCAACAATGTCGGCTTTTTGTACTATCATTGGCTCATAAGTGATAGTTATCGGATAAGAGAAACTCCCATATAGGTCTTGATAGTACTCCGAGTTGGATTGGAATAGATTGGATTGGATTGTACATGATTAGTCTTGTCTAAATCATATTCTTGTTTACACTTAGGATATCTTGATTGAATTATTTCTTCTTCTGAGTTGGGATTCTGAGTTGTTTTGATTCTACCCTGATGCATGTTTCACTCTGCCATTTTACATACTCGTACATTCCACATACTAACATCATTTTGCCTGCAGCGTTTCATGATACAGAGACAGGTACTAGAGATCCACAACAGGCGCATCGTTGAATCACTTCTACTCTCAAATTTGGTGAGCCCTCCTTGAATCCGGAGGCACTCTAGATTTGTCATCTTTCTTTCGAATATTCCTTTTTGGGTAGCCTTGGACTTGTCATTGGCACCATCTAGAGAGTAGAGATAGAGGCTTCATAGACTAGACAGTGATGGATTTGTTTTGATGTCTTTAACTCATGATTGGTTTCCTTTCAAACTATGTGTTTGATTTGAATAATTGAAATTGTTGATTGCGTTAGCCCACTAAGAATTATTTTTCTCTTAAACTATGTCTTCCGCTGAATGAGTAAATGTGTGATCAGGACAAGTGATTCTCTTGGGAGCCAGCGATGGATTCTGAGTGCCGTCCACTCCTAAGGTACCCTCTCGAGGCGTGATAATCTACATCCGATACGATGGATTTCTTAGCATTCAGTGGGGAATGCATACCCTTCTCATCCATTTTGTCTTGAGATGGAAAATTCGAGTCTGGAGTCTGAGTGCTGGCATTGGTCTGAGAGACAAACTTTCTTTTGAGTGTCTTTACTTGTTGTATTAGTTTGGCGTTCTCCTGAAGGAAGGCTTCATTTCAAACATTAAGTCTTGTGAAGGCCTCAGTCATGGACGAACGGTGATCACAGAAAATTATTTTTTCTGTATCTTTCTGGATGTTATATTAGGGGACATGGTTTGGGCTTTGCCTGAGGGTTAGAGATATATAATAATTTGGCCCAAGAGCTACCCTGGCGTAATCTAGAGCTTCATTAAAATTATTAAAACCTATTAAAAAGTGGATTTTAAAACCCATTTATAGAGTCTACTATTTCAATTCAAGTCTGAAAAATACCGTTAATCTTTCCATGTATGACCACATAATATTTAAATTTATTTTCTCGACTTTTTCTGAAAAATAATTGCATAATGCATTTGTTACGATAATAAAATATTTAGCATTTTTTTATTGTATGTTATCCATAAATTGTCTACTAAACATTTCTGAGTTTTATCTAGGATACAGTCTGGTAGTATTCTAAACAACAAGTTACATTGTGGATAAGAAATTAGATTGAACTTACCAAAATAAATTCTTTCCATCATTTCTACCGAATTTTGGGGTCTTAAATTTATATTACCTAACAATGTCTGAGTGTATGAGTCTGGAGCTGGGACTATGCCCTTTTCTTTGTTTGCTGGCTGTTGGCCAGTTGGTTTCATGCCAAAATAGATGTTATATTTGTTAGTTTTAAGTTGTAATCTTCTTAATTTATCTGCTAAATCATTATCTTTGCCTTTAACATATTCAAAAATAATATTATTATATATAGATATAATATCCATGAAGTTAAGCCATCGTCTCATACTGCTAGCTTTACTGTTTATTGTCCGGTTGAATTTAAATATGGCTTCGCAGTTTGTTTGTACTAATACTTCATTTTTATTTAAAATATATAGTTTAAAACTATTTAGTCCGTACATTTTTGCTAATACTTCTACGTCTATACTACTCATATTTCCCTTTTCTTTATATTGTCTACTTTGATATGCACAAATATTTTCTTTATTTTTGGGATTGTATTTATTAGGTCTAGATTTTAAAATCGCTCCCCATCCTAACTTACTCCCATCTGTTTGGATAATTAAATAATCTGATTCTAATGGTATTTTTAAATCTGGTATATTCTTAAATTTTTTCTTTAATTTGTTGGACCAATTTGATATATTCCATATTAAAATATTTTTATCCTTTATTTCCTATTTTTGCATATAAAGGTCCCGCTTTCTTTCCTAGATCTTTAATAAAACTTCTTGCATAATTTACAAGTCCCAAGAATTTTTGTAACTCTTTACATTATCTAATTTATCTGGCATATCTAACTCTTTTTTTTTTATGTGTGGTTGGTGTTTTATCTTTCTTTCTCCTAAGGTTACTCCTAAGAAATTTATATGTCTTTTACACAGCTCCATCTTCTTTTTAATAATTATTATTCCATATTTAACAAACAGTCTAAAAATTGTTTGTAAATATCCTAAATGTTCGTGAATGTCTTGACTATATACCAAGATATCATCTACATAAACTAATACAAAGTTTTTATAGTCTCCAAACATATCATCCATTTTTCTTTGAAATGTAGTCGACGTTGTCTTTAAACCAAAAGACATAGCTAACTATTCAAAAAGTCCTTCAGGACAAGTGAAAGCAGTTCATTCTATACTTTTTGGATGCATTTTAACATGCCAATATCCTGATTTACAATCGAATTTGTAAATTACTTTTTACCTTGTATTCGATTGATTAATTCATTTTTTGTCTGGTAACTTGTATGCACCAGTTATAGTATTATCATTTAATCTTTTATAATTTATTACCATACGAGCTTTACCTTTTACATGTTCTCTATGATTTCTTACCATGAATGCTGCAGGCCTATGTTTAGAGGTGGATCTTCTTATTACTTCTAATTTTAGAAATTCTTTAATTTGTCTACTAAATTCTTCTGTATCTTCATTATTTGCTTCTATGGGTGCGGTTTTTATTGTAAATTTAGGGTTAATGATATCTAATTTGCACATAATTTTGTTAGAACCCCAATGTACTAATGGTTTCTCCCCAATTATTTCTATTTCATCTAGTATTGCTACTATATTGTCTAAGTCTTTTGGATTTCTTATCATACCTATCTTATTTATTCCTTTTTAAAAATTATAAAATTTTCTTTCAATATTTATTAATGTGTAATCTTTTTCTATGTTTTCTAGGTATGCTTCTAAATAATCATCCTTTTGTTTGTCTTCATACAGGTTCTTTAAAAAACATTTATCATTGTTGCCGCAATTGTCACAACATGGCATCAAATTTTTGGTTGATATTGTAGTTTCTATGTTTTTTATTTGAGATTTTCCTTTTGTTTGGCATTGTATAGTTTGTTCTGGAGTATAAGTTTTTTTCTTAAATAACATTATCCCATCTCTGGAAAATAAGCAACTTCCATTGTTTTGTAGAAGAAACTGTAGTCCTATTACTAAGTCAGTTTTTATATCTAGGTCTCTTGCTTGTATTTTATACATATTATAGGTTGGTTTGTAAAATTCATTGCATGTATTTATAAACTTATTTGTCCTTTTTCTATGTAATGATCATAAATATTATAAGTGTAATGACCCTGAAGATCATTTCTGAAATTTTAAAAAATGACCATTTTACCCCTCCTTTGAGTTGCTCCAAGTCGTTTCTGATTGGTACCGGGTGTTGATTTTTAGAAAATCCTATGAAAAATTAAGTCTTTAAAAATTTTGAGCTTTCATAAGCTTTAAGTGTTCAAAAATGGTATTTGGGGCTAAGGGTCTCGAAAAGGAATTTCATCGATTCCAACAGCTCCAAAATGTCAAAATTGTCCTAGGAGAGTTTACGGAATCAGTTTTGGAGTTGTAGCCAAGATTTGAGGTCTTGAGTTGAGAATTTGAGGAAGTTTAGGACAAGGTTTTACTTTGGTCAATTTTTGTAGTTTCCATGCTCGAAATGGAATTTTGACGACTCTATTGGATTCGGGGAATGGTTTTTGGTCTAGAAGAAGTGTTGGTTGAATTTTTCGAGGTCCCGAGCCTGTTTTGGTATTTTGAAGGCCTAAGTTGGTTTAGTTGCGACTTTTTCAAGTTTTGAGTCAACGAGACCTTGAATTCAAATTCGGATGGTTCCATCAGCTCTGAAAAACCAAATTACGCTGGAAGCATCGTCGATACAAGTATCGAGGCAATCGATAGAGTTTGGGTCCATTTGGCTCTTTTAACTTTTTGAAAGTTAGACTATGATTAACTTTAATCAATATTCTTGGAAAATACGCTCGGATGAAAATTCTGCCAGCACGGTTAGTTCTAGAATGTCGAGTTTGGTCAACAACGACCCTTCACTCGCTTTCCGAGCTTCCGGTCTAATCTCGAGATCTATTGTGGAATGTGGCTTAAAATGACACTTGGTTGTGAGACTCACTTTTTATTAAAATGACCTCATATGGGAATTTTGAATGCGCCATTGAGTTTGAAATAGAGCTCCAACTTCAGTGTTTCAAAAGGCAAACTTGTGAGATTTTGTGAGGAGAACGGATTGGGAGCTCAGAAACTGATTTGGGGTATTCGATTGAGGTAAAATCTTGATTCTAATTGCTGCAATATCCATTTTCGGAATTAATTTTTGAAGAATTTTAAGAATTTATTTTTTTGTCTATTTAAACACGATTTTGACGATTCAAGGGTCTAAGTTCAAGAGAATTTCATGAGGAATCTACTGGTACATCAGAATCTTGTGGGGAATCTTCGTGTGAGGTAAATTTATGAATCTGTCTTGGATCCAATCATCAAAGTCCTCTTTTTGGGACTGAAGAGGTATAACCTCCATCCTATGTTGACTACGTAATTTTGGGTTTGAGTAAATTAAATTCTTATCCAACTCGGTGCTCAAAACTACTCCCAAAATATGTGCCCATATTAACATCATCATCTAGTCTTATTGGAAGAACATCAAAATCATCTTGTTACCTTTTTATCAATCATTACACTTCAAAACATTATTTACATATCATCAAACATCTTGGTCAAAACATCATTTACTCAAATTCATTTAAACTCAATTCTTTTGCTTTTTTAAAACTCAATAAAATACATATATAGTATTAATTCAAATCACTCTTCTTGTCAATAAATATTAAAAGCCAACATCTTTACTCAAAATACATGTAAAAATATTCATGAACATCAAATCAATTAGGGTTCATGGAAAAGTAAACATGAATAATAATTTTAATAATATGAGAGATAAAAATAATAATAGTCTCAAAGCATAAATATATCTAATTCAATAGAAGAAGAATTAATTCATTTAAAATTCAAGATTTAGGTAAAACTCAACTATAACTCAATTATGATGAATTTAAATATTGGACACATGGATGAACTCAATCCAATACTATGAATAACCTTACATACCTAGAATTCGAAGCTTTACTTTGAATTGAAGAACTCAATGAACACTCTTGAATCCCTAGCCTTTTTTCCTCACCGGAATATTTTCTGTACTATCCGGAGTATAAGAATCATCGGAATAGTATTTCTACACTACTAAAAGATAAAACTATATTTGAGAATGAGTAAAGAAGTGTATAGAGAGAAGAGTTTCTTGAGAAAGTTTGATGAATAAAATGAAGGTAGGTATTCATAGGTGTAACACCCCCCAAAATATTTCCCTAAGATTCATACCTTTCTTGTATTCGTGTAGGGTCGAACTCAATTATTGTGAAGTGTGTGCATGAGTTAGGATGAGTTCCTTGTTAGAGGTGATGTGGGGTCATAAGGGATCCTTAGAACCAAGCTAAGTCCAAAAGAATTCATCTTGGGTAAGTTGTCGAAAGAATTTGTATAAGGGTCGACTTCTAATGACCATATCGTTTGAAATATGACGATCTGGGTGGCCCATGACCTATTAAATTAAAGGTCTTCAAGTCTTCTTTCTAACGCCGCCAAAATTGTAAATTTTGGAGTTTGGAGTCAAAAGTTATGACTATCCTAAGACGGACTAGTACTGCAGCAATTTCAGGCCTGGGTGACAACTGCTTGAAACCTGGGCTTGGCGCCGCAGTTGCGCGACGTGCCACTATCGCGCCAGGAACAAGCCTCAGTAGTTTGGTCCCTGGTGCGGTGCGCCACTACGAGATGTGCAGGGTTTTCAAGCCTATTTTCCAGAACCCAGAAAACTTGGGCTTGGCGCTGTAAGGGCGCGACGCACCACTATCGCAACACAAAATAGCCTCAGTAGTTTGGACCCTGGTGCGATGCGCCACTATTGGGTTGCAGGGTTTTTAAGCCTATTTGACTTAGCGCTGCAGTGGCGCGATGCGCCACTATCGCGCCAAGAGCGTTTTAGCCTGTTTTCCAGATTTTTGAGAAAGGGCAATTTGGGTATTTCTCCAAATTATATATACACCATCCTTGGACGTTTTGGGACCATTTTTCAGTCCTTCTCTCTCTCTCTAAAAGCCCTAATATTTTCCCTCTCTTCTTCTTCTTCTTCTTCTTCTCCAAATCCTTCTCCAACAAAGGGTGCCTCCAAGAGTTTCAAGGATTCAAGCCTTTCATTGAAGACCTAACATCAAGGTTTCTTCAAAGTCTTCAAGCAAGGTATGTAAGGCTAACCTAAAATATGGATTGAGTTCTTCCATATGCCCCGTGTAGTGTTGGATAGGAGTTGTGAAAGATTTAAACCTCCTAGGATAGTTTTCTTGAAAATTTTCCTAAACCCTAGAATATTTTTATATACTAGAAATTGATGGATGATTTCATGACTTGATTCTTAAATAGTCAACTTTCATATTATCGACTACAAATGTATCTTTGTATATAGATTTATAGGTATTGACAATATTCTTGAGTTGAGCTTTGTTGAGAGTATGGATTCATGTTTCATTCACATGAACCCAAAATGAGATTTCTTTGTCATAAATGTCTTGAGGTTGAGATGGATGGTTTTGTGTATATGTATATTGATTGGAATGAAAAGAATGAATTTGATAGTTGAGAACGTCTTTTTGCTTCTATAAAATGAACATAGGACTAAAATAAGGATTTTGGAGTAGATGTTTGACGATTGATATGATGATAATATTTGACAATGATGTGATAATAATGTTTGATAATAATATGATGATGGTGTTTGATGACGATGTGAATGATGATATATGATGATGATGTGATGATGATGATGTTTGATAACGATGTGAATGATGATATTTGATGATGATGTGAATGAAGAGGTTATGTTGATGAGGATGTTGTGTGATGAAGTGAATTGGAGTCTAATGTGATTATGTGGTATGTGATTTACCTAATTTGATGTGGTTGGAGTCTTATGAACATTTTGAAAATAAATGATTTTGGAAACATTTTTGCATAAACTATTTATACACTATTTTGAGTTTAAAGAGTAATTATTTCATCTATGATTTAAAAAGAGTTTAAGCATGAGTTGAGTTTGAGAAGTCTTTTAATTATTTTTGAACACGAGTATTTTGAGTATAAGTGAGTTTAGTATTTTTATTTTAAAATGTCGATTTTTGAGATTGAGTTGAGATTGTAGAAATTTTAAAGAGAAGAGTTTCATGATTTGAGATGAGTCGATTTGAAAGAAGGCCCAATGAGGCCAGATTTGAGTTGAGTTTTGAAAAGAGTCCAATGAGACTAAATGAGTTGAGTTTTGAAAAGAGTCCAATGAGACTAAATGAGTATTTTGAGTATCTTACTCACTTGATAGATATGAGCATATTGAGTCTTGGGAGGAGTATCGAGCACCGAATTGGGTAAGAGTATAGTCCATACTCGAACCAATAAACTACGTCGCCAAACGTAGGAGGGGATGAAACCGTTAAAGTCGGATGCTTCCCATGGGATCGAACCGTTAAAGTCGGATGTTTCCCATTTTAGTGTCCTGATATTATAGGACTTGGTTGGATTGAATCCATGATTGGTTGAGCGTTCATACCCTGACAAGGTATGGACAGACGTGGCAACAATGTCAAATTGTTGTACTATCACTCGCTCATATGGTGATAGTTGTCGGTTAGAGAAACTCCCAACTGAATGTATTGTGCTTGATATGGTTGGCTTGATTGTGACTATAGATGTTTGAGTTGAATTGTAAAACATTGCATAGTTTAATTTGCATATTTATTGAGTTGAGTCCTTTGAGTTGATTGTTGAGTTGACTATTGAGTTGATGGTATATGATCGGATTGGGTTAGATGAATTGTGATTGGATTGTACATGATTTGGTTGGATATGTGATTGAATTAGATTAGATGATAGGTGATGGACTTCGAGTTAACGGTGTATGATTGAATGGGATTGAATAATTTAATTGAATTGTATCGTACATGATTAGACTGGATTGGATGGTTTATGATTGGTCTTTGTCTAAAATGTATTCTTACTTTAGACTTATGACACTTTGATTGAGTCTCTCTTACCTTTGTGAGTTGAGATATTTGAACCAACGTTACTCTTCCTTGAGGTATGTTTCATTCTTCCATATTACATACTCGTACATTCCACGTACTGATGTCCCTTTGGACCTGCATCATTTCATGATGCAGAGATAGGTTTAAGAGATCGTCAATAGGAGCACCATTGAAGATCTATACACACTCAGCGTATTGGTGAGTCCTTCCCTACATTCGGAGGACACCGCTTATATCATTCTTGCATCGAGTTAGCCCTTTTCATTAGATTTGAGGTAGCCATGAACATGTCATTGGTACCAATTAGATAGTAGTGATAGAGGCTTCATAGACTAGATAGTGATGGGTCGATTGAGTATTTCGTTTCTTGAATTATTCTTGTCAAACTATTTTTAAATGACAAATATCAGAGTTGATTTGTTGGCCCATGGCCTTTATTCTTTGAGTTAGACTGACGATTTGAGTTGCCCGCCAAATATTCTCTTTATTTTAAGTCTTTTGCTGATTGAATGGATGTCTGATCAGGCTATGTGGTTCGCTTGGGAGCCAGAAATAGTTTCTGAGTGCCGGTTACGTCTAGGGTACCCTCTCGGGGCGTGATAATAGTTGTGGAGGAGGGACCTACCAATAAATAAAAATAATTATAAAGGATGATCTTAAAAATTCAATGGAGGATTGTGATGTCATGGATGATGTCGAATGGAGGACTATTGATGTCATGGGTGATGTCAAATAGATCTAAATCTTTCCATGGTTGGTGAGATGAACTTTTTCTTAACAAAATGTCCTTTTTCGGAGCTGTATTTGAACAAGATAAATTCGTAATTAGGATTTAGTGTCTTATATGAATTGTATATATAGAAGTATACCTTCATGTCGTTCAAGAATCAACCTATTTGGAGTATCCTACTGTGAGATATGAATTTTCTTCTACAAATACTCTATTTTGTTACAACACTATGTCTTGCAAAAATTAATTTATTTGACCTACGTATCATTCGAATCTTAAGATATAGAATGAAAGTTGTAGGGAATGCCGTTGGAGTTATTCAAAAATTTGAATCACCTAATTTGGATAAATCTATGAAAAGTTATTCCCAAAATACAGAAGTAGTATCATTTTTGTCGAGAATTGAAATACCACATACAACATTTTAGGGGGTGTTACAATATCTCCCCCTTGGGATTATTCTTCCTCGAATGAAGATGAAACTAGGGGACATAAATAACAAATATCATTAAGGCATCAATTTCTCAAAATTTTTGATACTCAAATGTTCAAACAACACATACTGAAATAGTCAATGACTCAAACTCAAGAATACACATCGACTCAAAGGTAGAAGCAAGGAATATTACCTTGAACATCATCCTTGGAAGGCATGAATAGATGAAGATATTTAGCCTTAATATCTTCTTCAGCTTCCTATGTTGCCTCTTCAACAAATTAATTTTGCCATAGGACTTTGACAGATGCCACTTCCTTAGTTCTTAATTTGCGAACTTGGCGATCAAGAATCTGGACTAGAATCTCTTCATAACTCAAACTCTCTTTCACCCCAATGCGATCAGTCGAGACAACAAGTAAAAGATATCCAAAACATTTCTTAAGCATAGAAATGTGAAACACGGGATGAATAACTGCTAATTCTGGGGGCAACTCCAATTCATATGCTACGTTACCAACCCTCTTCACTATTTGATAAGGACCAATGTAGCAGGGACTAAGCTTCCCTTTCTTTCCAAATCTCATCACACCCTTCATTGGTGAAACTTTCAAGTATACCCAATCATACACTTCGAACTCCAAATATCTCCTCCTAACATCAGTGTAGGATTTCTAGCTACTCTGAGCAGTCCTCAACCTCTCTTGGATGGTTTTCACCTTCTCCATAGCTTGGTGAAATAAGTTTGGTCCAATCAACTCAGCTTCACCCACTTCGAACCAACCAATTGGTGATATATCTCCTCCCATACAGAGCTTCATAAAGAGCCATTTGAATACTCGAATAGAAGCTATTATTTTATGCAAACTCAATAAGAGGTAAATAATTATCCCAATTACCTTTGAAGTGATGACATAGGCTCTCAACATATCCTCCAAAGTCTGTATCATACGCTCTGCCTGGTCGTGTGTCTGCGGTTAAAAATCAGTACTAAGGTTCACTCTTGAACCCAAACCCTTCTGAAACGACTTCCAAAATTGAGCAGTGAATTTAGCTCCCCTATCTGAGATGATAGACAAAAGAACTCCATACAGTCTAACAATCTCTCTAAGATACAGTTTGGCATAATCCTCTACGGTGTCCATAGTTTTAACCGGCAAAAAATGAGTTGATTTATTCATCCTATCCACAATCACCCAAATAGAGTCATGTTGTTTGTGGGTTCGCGGTAAACCGATAATGAAGTCCATGTTGATCATCTCCCACTTCCATTCTGGGATCTCTATATTTTGAGCTACTCCACAAGGCCTTTGGTGCTCAACTTTAACTTGTTGGCTATTCGGGCATTTGGACACAAACTATGCTATCTCTCTTCATTATACTCCACCAGAATACTTCTCTTAAGTCGTGGTACATCTTTTTCAAACCTGGATGGATGGAATACCTGAAATTATGGGCTTCTTCCATGATTCTCTCTCAAATACCATCAACATTTGGAGCACATAATCTCTCTTTATATCTCAACATCCATCTCCCCCTTTGGCAAAAGCCATTACCTTCTGCTTGTGAACCTCGTCTTTCAGTTGAAGGAGAATGAGGTCCTGATCTTACTTTACTTTCACCTCTGCAACTAGAGATGATTTAGCCCCATTCCAAACTATTGTACCATCCTCTCTAAAGTCAATTAATAGAACTTCCGAATGCGCAAGTCTATGCACTTCCTTTGCCAACTCCTTCTTTTCCTCTTCCACATAAGTTGTACTCCTTATGGATAACCTTTTTATAGCATCGACAACTACGTTTTCTTTACCTGGGTGGTAGAGAATGCTCATGTCATAATGCTTGAGCAACTCTAGCCATCTCCTCTGCCTCAAGTTCAACTCTTTTTGATTGAATACATACTGCAAGTTCTTGTGGTCCGTGAATACATCCACATGTACACCATAAAGATAGTGACGCTAGATCTTAAGAGTAAATACCACAGCTACCAACTCAAGGTCATGAGTGGGGTAGTTCCTCTCATGAGTCTTAAGTTGTCTGGAGGCATAGGCCATGAACTTATCTTTTTTGCATCAACACAGATCCCAACCCAACTCTGAAAGCATCATAATAGATTACAAAACCATCTGTTCCCTCGGGTAGGGACAATACTAGAGCAGTAGTCAATCTAACATTCAACTCTTGAAAGCTTTTCTTACCAGCATTAGACCATTGAAACTTAGCCTTTTTAAGTCAGCTTAGTTAATGGTGAGGATATGGATGAGAATACCTTAACAAACTTTCTGTAGTAACCAGCCAAACCTAAGTAACTCCTTATGTTAGTCGGAGAGGTGGGTCTGGGCCAGTTCTTAACTTTCTCAATCTTTTGAGTATCAACTCGAATTCCATCACCGGATATAATATGGCCTAGGAATGCTATAGACGCAAGCCAAAACCCACACTTCAAAAACTTATCAAACAACTCCCTTTCCTTAAGAGTTTGAAGGAAAATCCTAAGGTGGTTAGCATGATCACTTTTACTTCTAGAGTAGACCAAAATATCATCGAAGAAGACAACACAAACGTATCTAGATATGGATTGAATACCCGGTTCATGAGGTCAATAAAAGCTATAGGAGCGTTTGTCAATCCAAAGGACATAACAAGAAACTCAAAATAACCATAGTTGGTTCGGAAAGCCATCTTCGGAATGTCACATTCTCTCACTTTCAATTGATGATAGCCTAATCTGAGGTCTATCTTAGAGAAGCATGTGGCACCCTGGAGTTGGTCAAATAAATCATCTATCTTGGGGAAAGGATACCTGTTGTTTATGGTGACCTTGTTCAGTTACCGGTAATCAATGTACATTCTAAGGGACCTGTCTTTTTTTTGCACGAATAGGACAGGAGCGCCCCAAGGTAAGACACTTGGCCTAATAAATCCCTTATCTAAGAGGTCTTTTAGCTGTTCTTTCAACTCTTTTAACTCAGCGAGAGCCATCCTATAAGGAGGAATGAAGATAGGTTATGTATCAGGAAGGATATCAATATAGATAGGTTATGTATCAGGAAGGATATCAATACCAAAGTCTATCTCTCTATCAGGAGGGATTCTAGGTAGATCCTCAGCAAAGACTTTAGGAAACTCTCTCACAACAGGAACTGACTCAAGAGATATTGCCTGATCATTAATATTTTTGACTCTATATGATATATGCATCTCTTAGAGATTAACTTTCTGCCTTTAAGGTAGGAAATAAATTTACCCCTAGGCACTATAGAACTCCCCTTCTACTCTAATATAGGCTCATTTGGAAATTGAAACTTTATAATTCAGGTCCTACAATCAACAGAGGCATAACAAGCATAAAACCAGTCTATGCCAAAAATCACATCAAAATCAACCATGTCCAACTCAACTAAGTCAGCCATGGTATCCTTGTGATAGATTGACACAGTATAATCTCTATAGATCCTCTCAGCTAAGATAGACTCACCAACAGGAGTAGACACACTAAAAGGCTCAAAAAGACACTCAGGAAGGATCTTAAATTTACCAGCCAAGTAAGGAGTCACAAAAGATAATGTAGCACCCGGATCAAGTAATGCACATAAATCAAAAGAAAGGACTCGGAGCATACCAGTAATAATATCGGGTGCATTCTCTTGGTCTTAGTGACTACCCATAGCATACAAATGGTTTGTTCCCCCGCCTGCACTTGAAGCTGCATCTCTCTAATTACCTCTATTCTGCAGAGCTGCACAAGAAAACTGAGCTCTACTACTTCCATCTCCCTGTCTTTTTGAAGGACACTCATTCTAGAAGTGACCTGTCTTTCCACATGCGTAGCAAGCATTGGTTCCCATATGACACTCTCCCAAATAGAGCTTCCCACATCTAGCATACAATGGCTTTCCTCTAAAACCTTGAGCCACACTTAATTAGTACTGAGAACCTTGAGTTTGGAATTTATGGAGACTCAACAACCTCTGATTAAGTGTAAAATCACTTGTTGAAGAAGCTATATAATTAGAAGACCCATTCTAAAAGAAGGACTTGTTACCCTTCCCTTGCTTCTGCTCGTTCTCATGTCCAACAAACTTAGCCTTCTTTCTTAAGTGTTCCTCTTGGTCCTTTTTCTTGTCATTCTCAACCTGCTGAGCATACACCATCTGTCTAGAAAAATCTATGTCAAAAATCATTAGCATTGCCTTATATTCTCTCTTTATATGTTTGCCTAGGCCAGAGACAAACTTTATCGTATTGGACCTCATATGAGGAATCATTTCTGGGGCATATTTGGAAACCTGAATAAACTTCAAACTATACTCATTTATTGTCATGCTCTCCTGCTTGAGATTCACAAAATCCTCAACTTTTGCTTCCCGTAGCTTTTGGGGAAAGAAGTGGTCAAGGAAAGCGCTTTCAAACTCATCTCAAACTGCAGGTCTAGCATCCTCACCGCGACTCTACTCCCACTGGTCATACCACATGTTCTCCACATCCTTGACCTGGTAGGAAACCAACTCAACACCCTTAACCTAGGTAGTATGCATCTCTTTTAAGATCTTCCACATCTCATCAATGAAATTTTGAGGATCCTCCTCAATATTAGACCTTGTGAAGACTAGCGAGTTCATCCTCAGAAAATCTCTAATCCTTGTAGTGGAAGACGACTCTTGAGAGCTAGATCTAGGAGTTGGTGAACTATGGTTACCCATGTGGGCAGCTATCAGTTGAGTGAGCATGGCAATAGCTCCAATGAATTCTACCTACAAAGTAGGAGTGGAATCAGTTGGTATTTGGGTACCTTAGTAGACCTTACAGGTCGACCCTAGTTTTCGATGGAGGCATCTTTGACTGTAGAACCTCAGTTCTAGCAACGTTCCTCTGACTGGATGTACATTTAGAAGGCATGTTCTACAATGTATAAACATACAAATTAGAAAGGAAGTTTTATAAAGTTAAACTCTATCACATGAACTCAAATTATGAAAGAAGTGAAACAATTTCTAATGTCCTATAGCCTCCTGATTATAAGTGTGGTGCACGACACACACATAAGCAAGACTCTACTAGACATGGCTTCATAGACACCCTAGGACTTTTGAACTCTATGCTCTGATACTAAGTTTGTCAGGCCCCGAGAGGGTATCCTAGGCATGGCCGACACTTAGAAACCATCTTTGGCCTCCGAGAGAACCACTTAGTCTCATCACTCATTCGTTCATCAGCAAAAGACTTAAGTGAAAATAAGAATACTTATGTGGGCTCACCATCATCAACATCAAATGAAAAATATAATCCTTAATAGAAATAGTTTCAAAGGAGAAATACTTCAATTACATCATCAAACTTTGTCTATGAAGCCTCTAACACTATCAGACGGTGCCAATGACATGTCCATGACTACCTCAAAAGAAACTTAATACTCAACAATAATAAAGGATAAAGAATTCCTCCAAATACAAGGACTCACCAAATAGATGAAAAGTAATGATCTTTAAAGATGTGCCTGTTGAGGATATCTAACACCTGTATCTGCATCATAAAACGATACAAGTTGAATGATGTTAGTACATGGAATGTATGAGTATGTAAAATGGCAAGAAAGTAAGGACAGATATTAAGAAACTCCTTTCAAGAAGACTAGGCTTAGAACTCAACATCATCTCAACATCAATATGTAATGCAAGTTTAAAAATAATAATAATAACCAATGCTTACTCAATTGGGAGTTTCTCTAACCCACAACCATCACTTATGAGCTAGTGATGATACAACAAAGCGATGTCGTTGCCACATCCATCCAATACCTTGAAAGGGTAAAGGACATCACCATCTTGGATCCAATCATCAAAGTCCTATTTTTGGGATTTAAGAGGTATAGCCTCCATCCTACGCTGGCTACGTAATTTTGGGGTTTGAGTCAATTAAACTCTTACCTAACTTGGTGCTCAATGCTACTACCAAAATATGTGCTCATATTAACATCATCATCTAGTCTTACTGAAAAAACATCAAACTCATCTTATTACCTCTTTATCAATCATTACAGTTCAAAATATTATTTACATCTCATCAAAATATCTTGCTCAAAACATCATTTACTCAAAATTTATTTAAGATCAATTCTTTTGCTCTTTTAAAACTCAATAAAATACATATACAGTATAAATTCAAATAACTCTTCTTGTCAATAAATATTAAAAACCAACATCTTTACTCAAAATACTTATAAAAATATTCATGATTATCAAATCAATTAGGGGTCATGAGAAAGTAGCCATGAACAATAATTTTAATAATATGAGAGATAAAAATAATAATAATCTCAATGCATAAATATATCTAATTCAATAGAAGAAGAATTAATTCATTTAGAATTCAAGATTTGGGTAAAACTCAACTATAACTTAATTATGATGAATTTAAATATTGGGCGCATGGAAGAACTCAATCCAATGCTATGAATAGCATTAGTAATATGGAATTCGAAGCTTTACTCCGAATCAAAAAACTCAATAACCACTCTTGAACCCCTAACTTTTTCTCCTCGTTGGAGCGTTTTGTGTACTATCCGGAGTATAAGAATCACCGGAATAGTATTTCTACACTACTAAAAACTAAAACTATATTTGAGAATGAGTAAAAAAGTGTATAGAGAGAAGAGTTGCTTGAAAAAGCTTGATGAATAAAATAAAGAAATAAGGTGGGTATTTATAGGTGTGGAGGAGGGACCTAACAATAAATAAAAATAATTACAAAGGATGATCTTGAAAATTCAATGGAGGATTGTGATCTCATGGATGATGTCAAATGGAGGACTAGTGATCTCATGAGTGATGTCAAATGGATCTAGATCTTTTCATGGTTGGTGAGATGAACCTTTTTTTAATGGAATGCCCTTTTTGGAACTGCATTTGAACAAGATAAATTCCTAATTAGGATTTGGTGTCTACATATGAATTGTATATCTAGAAATATACTTTTATTTTATTCAAGAATCAACTGATTCGGAGTATCCTACCATGAGATATGATTTTCTTCTACAAATACTCTATTTTGTCACAATCATTTGACCTATGTATCCTCCGAATATTAAGATATGGTATTCATGAAAGTTATAGGTAATGCCGTTGGGTTATTCATAAATTTGAATCACCTAATTTGGACAATTCTATGAAGTGTTATGCCCAAAATACAGAAGCAGTATCATTTTTATCAAGAATTGAAATACCACATACAATATTTTAGGGGATGTTACAATTTGGAAGGGAAAAACTTAGGCACAGTAAGTTGGAGCTTGCGGTTTAGCCTTCAAGTATGCTACGACTTTCTTTCTTTAGATTGAGCCAAAATATGTGAAATTTTGTCGAGATTGATGGAATTTGGGTTGAGTAGCTTATCTATATATCTTAGGTGTTAGAAATCGTTCTTAGGGATTTTCATCGATTTTCTCAGGTATTTAGAAGCATGTGTATATTGTAAGGAGAGTTGAATGAGCATATTATTGATATTATGAAGTATGTTGACCTTAGTATAGGTTGTAGACCTGCTTTAGTTGCCCTGGCGTCTCTTCAACGGACAAGACTTAGATCCTTGTAGAATGGAGTAATGGGCTAGTGCCTGGTAGTTAGACTTAGATAGGCGACGACACCCTTTCTCTTAATAACACCCTCATCTATAACTCAGTATGATCATGACTTTGGGATGCGACGACAATACTAGATGTTGTGACCATTTGGCTTTAGCTCCAATTCAAGTTTTGGCAGCATATGAGTTGGCACATTAGGGAGGAGATTCTCAATAGTGTTATTATCTAGTTGGAAAGGAGAATATTAGGCACCATGGGATAAGTCATTTGCGAGCATCCGGGTGCCTAGTCTCGACCTCCATTTTGAATTATCGGGGAGCATCCAGGTACCCAGCCCTGGCCTCTGTCGGCTTGCAAGTATGATGAGCATTCGAGTACCCATTCCTGTCCTCAATCATATCGATTTGTTATGGCGAGCATTTGAGTTCCCAGTCTCGGCCTCGACCGCACCAATGTATAATGGCAAACATCTAGGTACCCAGTCCCGGCCTTAGCCACGTTGGACATTCAGGTAAGCATCTGGATCCCAGTCCCGATCTCGACACCTAAGGAACCCCTAGTTTGTTGATTCTTAGAGATTCTGGGTTTGGAAATGATGCAGTTCTTCGGTTCCTGACAGCGAAGACTCTTGATTCCCAATCTTGATAGTTATAGCTATTCTGTGTACTCGACGGGCTTATGGTATAGGGTTCCAGTTGGGTATAGTTAGTTGTAGTTCTCGTAGATAGTACTCTTTTCACTTTAGATGATTATGTTGATTCCTATTTAGGCTTATTCCTCTCTTTTATATTATTTTCACCTTTTCTACTCAGTCGGCCTATGATGCCTACTGGATACCAGTTGTCTTAGTACTCATACTGTACTCCATATCTACTTTCATGATGAAGGACCGAGCACTAGCTACCGCCGTGGATAGATCGATCCTGTTGTAGTCAGCTTCGAAGATTAGGGTGAGCACTCGGCGTTTTGGATCACTTTTGTCTCCTTCAGTATGGATGACCCATTTTTTGCCTTTTTGAGACTAGTACTTGGTGTTTTGGATTACTTCTATCTCCCTCAGTACTTTGTAGCAGCTCTGTACTTGTGTCTTTTAGGTTTTGGAAGGGATCTTTAGTTGTTTATATCATGTTTTAGGTTACTTCCTCTTATTCATTCTGCTTACTTTTATAATTCGCCACTCTTATTTAGTTTCTGCCCTCAAACCCATTACTTGGAGTTTCGATTTTACGGGTTGGCTTACCTACTAATGGGTTATAGTAAGTGTCATCATGACCTGAGGAATTGGGTCGTGAAAATAAGTTTCATCCATTTGTATTGCTGAGATAGGTTCTTTTAAAACTTTTAACAAATCTTGTGGTACTATTTTCTTATTTATGAGGCAACTTGTGCATCCTGTATCTTCTAGGTTAAAGTTTCTATTTATATATCTTTTATCCTAACTCGGGCTAGTACATTTATTGTTCCAAATTTTTTATCTTCATTACATATAAAACCTGTGTTATTTTCTTCAATATTTATAAGTTTAGTTTCTAATTGTTCTAGATGTATTGTTCCTTGTGTGGATATACTATCTATTTCTATTTTTTCTTTTCTTTTTTCTAGCAAGACTAGTCTTTGTTCTAATTCATTTATCCTTGTTTCTAATGTTATTAGTCTTAGATTAGCAGCCTGGTCTCTTATTTGTGTATGTTCTTGTTGTTTATTTATTTTTATTTTTAACTTATCTTCTATACAACTAATGCAGGTTTCCATATAACATTTTTGACATTTCGTACTATTTGTTTTGCTAGGGTACCGTTTACATATACTACATTTTTCTTTTTATTTTTCAAAGTCATGATTACATTCTTGGATAATATTCATCATAGTCTTACTTGTCTATTGTCTAGATTTAATTCTTTTATTTCTAATTCTATTTGATTTATTAAGTTATCTTCTTCTTAATCAGATGACTCCGATTGGGTCTTTTCTTCTACTTCAATACTCATAATAGGGTATATACATTCAGTGTCTGACATATATTCATCTATATTTAATAGGGTTTCTTGAAAATCTTCTATCAATTGAGAATTTCTAGTTCTACTGTTATTTCTTTTGGACATATATTTGCTAAGTGTTATATACTTCCACAAGTATAACATTCTAATTTATTCTTATAATTTTTATCATTTCTATATTTTCTAACATGTTTGTCTTTTTTTAAGTATGGCTTTTTAGCTGAAGATTTACATAAGAAGTATTTTTTACGGTTGTATTTTTTTTTTTTTTTTTTTTTTTTTGGGAACAGACCCTACACGAGGCTCCCACCTCTCGTGCACAGTCAGGGGTTAAGCAACACCCCCAAGCCTTAACATAAATAATCAAAATAAAAATACAAGGAGGGGGACATAAACCTTACCTCCGATCCTATGGTGGTTCATAAGTCGGCTAACCTATTAAGGTCGGCTAACTCATCCCCGATACAAAAAGAGACTAACTATAACTAGAAAGCAGTAAACCTGTGAGAGGACTCCTCCCGGTACAATTCAACTATGAAAGCATAAATGAGGGAGACTCTCCCCTTCCATGAGAAAACGGAAAGTAACCTACACTAGTCCTATTCCAACTATGCTACATACCAGACATAGCTTCATTGAAGAAGAACAAGTATACGAAACTTCTATCTCGCATGGGCTGGGAAATTCTTTTCATCTTTGCTCTTTTTAGTCTTGTCGTACCAAGTAGGTCCAGGTGAAGTGTGCCTTTGTATCATGATTACCAGCTAAGGAGGCTGAAAGGAGAGGAAGTATATGGAACTATAGTAGCCAACAGCCTTGGAGTTTTTGTGGAGAATCTGTTGTTGCTGATGCTGTTGAACTTCATCTTTCAAGTCTGCACCTTCAGCTTCAGCTCTGTGGTTGAATTGTTGTTTGGTGTGTGGTTGACCAGTTGTTTGGTGTTGTGTTCCCACAGTATGTATATGAAGTTGATGGAGATGTAACATGTTACAGCTACTCATGATAGTGTTGTTGGTTCTTGGATGTTGTCTCTGAGGTTGTTGGAGTTCCATCTTAGTTCCACTGTTGCCTATATCTCCAACAACCTGCACAAACAAACAAGCAAACAAACAAGCAAACACACAATTCCAAGAGCAGGTCCAACAGTTCTGACTGTGGTGCCAATCCTCTGTTGCAGCTGGCTTCCTTAAATTCTGTATTTGCAATATTGAGAGTCTCCCATATGTTGTTTGATGTTGTTGGTTGTTGCAGTATGTTAGTTCAGCAGCTTCCATGTGTAGGAGTTCTTTAGTATACCTGCACAAGCAACTAAAATGAAAGCAGACAAACCTGCCAATCTGCAGGTTGCTGGAGCTTGCATTTTGGACTTGTAAGTGCTCCTTATGTACTGCAGATTGTTGGAGCTCATTTGGTGTACCAAAGCTCATCATTAATCCTATACTTAATGAACTTAAAGTTGCCACCTGTAGGCAGCTTCTTGTTGCCTTCAATGGAGAGATGAGCAGCTCCTTTGAAGGTATTTTATGTGCCTGCACATAACAAATGCAATGGGGCTGCTGCAGCTTAGTTACAGATGTTACAGGGAGGGTGTTGGCATGAATGAGAGTCTGACTATTTGGTGAAGTCCTAGCATGCCAGGTTGTTGTTTCTCTTTTGTTGAAGTAAGTTGAACCTGTAAAGACAAGTGACAAGAAGACAAACAAGGAGGATAGATGCACAGGCTCCTGCAGGTTCTTTTGGATGGTGGTCAATTCCTTGGGATACCTACACAGGTAAACAAAACCAAAAAAATTCACAAGCAGACACTTCTGGATGCTGCTGTACTAGGTACTAGTGACTTGTAGATGCTCATTATGTGCTGCATATGCTGCATACTGCTGCTGCTGTGCTGCATTAGTAACTAACAAGAAGGCAAGCAATTGTGGTAGTTGAATAGGCTGGTGCAGGTTTGTGTGCAGCTCCTGCACAGACAAACAAAACCAACAAACCACACAGCCAAAGAAATCTGCAAGCTGCTGTAACCATGTTTCTTGTGTGCTGCAGGTTGGTGGAGTTGTTGCTGGGGTGTGATGATAATAGAGAGTGTGGTTGGCAAGCTGAGTGTGCTTCTCCATAGAAGCCTCAGGTTACTGCAGCCCTCATAGCAATGCCAATGAGGTTCTAAACAAAAACTGTCAACTAAAGACAAGCAACAAAGCAAGCAGGTGTTGAGTTGCTGCAGGTGTTACAGGTGTTGAGTTGCTGCAGGTGTTGAGCTGCTGCAGGTGTTGTCCTCTATATATTTGTTGTTAAAGCATGTTGGTGTATATCTCCAACAACCTGCAAATACACAGCAAATAACCAAGGACAAGCAAAGACCTGTACAGGTTAATATAAAAGAATGGATCTCAAAGAGAAATTTGGAGCCTGTTAGCATTTTCCATGTCGCTCGACTAACGTCTCCACTTATCCGTTTGAGCTGAAACTTTCTGGAGTTTGCATATATATCCTTTCCTTTAGCCATGCAAAGTTTGAAGGCTTGTTTCCCAAGTTGGAGCTTCCATTTAGCAAAATTCTTCCTTTTTAAGGTTAAGACAGCTGATTGTTTCAAGCTCGCTCGCCTAACGTTTCCAATTATCCGTTTGGGCTGAAACTTCTTGGGCCTTATCAAATTAATATATGTTGCATTCCTGCAAAGTTTGGGAGCCTTTTGACAGGTCCACAAGTTACTCCTTACCCTGCACCTGCTGCCCTGCTGAGGCTTAGAGGTTGCAGGGTGTTTGGAAGTTGTTTTTGTGCTCTTGTCTATGTATTTGTTGTTGAAGGATGCTGATATATTACTCCAGACACCTGCAATAATACAGCAAACCAACCAAGGCAAAACATAATATACACATACTAGCAATAAATAGTGGACCTCAGTAATAGCTTTGGAAGCTACTATCTTTTTCCAAGTCGCTCGACTAACGTTTCCACTTATCCGTTTGACCTGAAACTTTATGAGGTTTGCATATATGGCCTTTTCTTTATCCCTGCAAATTTTGAAGGCCTGACTCCCAAGCTGGAGATTCCAACTAGCAAGTTTCTCTCTCTTTAGGCTTAAGACAGCTGGTTGTTTCAAGGTCGCTCGCCTAGTGTCTCCAATTATCCTTTTGAGCTGAAACTTCTTGGGCCTTGTCAAAATAGTAGTTTCTACAATCTTGCAAAGTTTGGAGGTGTTTGGACATGTCCACTTGGTACAAATCACCCTGCACCAACAAACAGAAAAACACACAGGCAAGTAATTCTGCAGGTTATAATAGCTACTACTATTGTCTTGTATGTGTTCCCTGAGAGTTGCAGGTATGTGAATTTGTTGCTGGAGGATGTTGTTGTTGAGAAAGGTAAGAGTCAAGCTGAAGTTGCAGTACAAAGGGCTCCCAATGCATGATCCTGTGTTATTGCATCCTTTAGCAGCCATCCCCAGAGGAGTTGCAACAGTTGGTTTAGGTAAACTTCCACTTGTAGTTTGTTGCATCCTGCTACTGCTGCTCACCTTGAAATTTTCCAGACCTGCAACTACCTGCATATGCAAGTGGAAAAGAAAGGAGGAGATAGGTACTCTAAATCCTAAATCTAATGGTAAGGAGATTATCCTATAAAAGCAGTAAATTAGGGAGACTCTCCCTTTTTCAATGGTCCTGATTATCATTATTAAAATCAGCCAAAATTTCAAGGTATGAAGAAGTTCCTTCAATGTAGTTGATTGATCTTCTTCATCTTAGTTCTCCTGAAGCTAGCCATGCCAGCTTTGTCCATTTTGTAGTGTCCCTTGGTCTCTCTTGGAAGCTGCTGAAAGCTGTAGTAGTGTTGTGTATAGCTTTTCATGTGGCTTTCCTTTGAGAGTGAATCTGCAGTGTAATTAGCTTCCCTAAAGATATGCCTGAACTGGAAATTCTCCAGTTTGCTAACCAATACCTGCAGTTCAGTAGTATAAGCAATAATGTTCCATGGAGGTTTAGCCTCTTGTTTGAGCCACTTGATTAGAAGTTCAGAATCAACTTCAAGGGCTACCCTGCTGTATCCATGTTGTAGGCACCACTGAATACCAATAATTGCTGCCTGCACTTCATCTTGGTTATTAGAACCACAGCCTAGTGGAGATGCAAAAGCATATATTAACACTCCATTATGGTCCCTTAGAATGCCCCCTGCCCCTATCTTCCCTGGATTGTTAAGGGCACTCCCATCTGTGTTGAGCTTGATCATTGTAGGCTGTGGTTTAGTCCAGCATACTTTGGTTATTCTCAACTCATGTTGGCTTTTTTCAACCATGGTAACCAAATCTGCCCAATTACTTGGCAAATCAATATATGGATACACAGTGGAGATAAGCATATATAGATCTTTGGATATTGAGAATATTACTCTAGTTGCATTAGACTTCTTGCCTCCATACTTGCATGCACATCTATTCTTCCATAGATTCCAACACACAAAAATGGGGGTGGCCTGCATTACTAACTTATGTAGCTCATTGTTAGTTTTGATTAGCCACCACCTCATCAATAGGTTTTTTAGAGGAATGTTGCTGTGTTGCAGACCCCAGTACCCTGAGAAGTGCTTCCATATGTGTTGTGCAAAGTAACCTGATACAAAGATATGCTTTATATCATCAAGACCTGCTCTATAACAACAGGAGCATGCTGTAGGATCCTGTCCAAATGCTACTATTCTGTCATTTGTGGGGAGTTTAAGTCTGAAAGCTCTCCAAAGCAGAAAAGAGGCCTTGAAAGGAATACTATTGTGCCATATGTTGCTGTTAGTGGTTGATCTTGTCTTTTTCTTCCTTACCAACTCCCAGGCTGATGAACAAGTGAAATTACCATGAGAGTTAGGCTTCCAGTAAGCTTGATCCTGCATATTTGGATTGTAGCTGATGGGAGTGCTGAGAATTCTGTGCACCAGCTGAGGGGGTGCATGTTTTCTTACTTTCTCTTCATTCCATCCTCCATTTTCCATGAATTCTGATACAATAGAGTTATTCAATCTGGGGAGACTTTCATTGTGGTAAGCTAAGGGACCTACCCCTAGCCAATCATCCCACCAAAAGCTGCTTGTTCCAGACTTAATCCACCACTGTATATGAGGTTCTATATCCTTTTTGTTGCTCATCATATGCTTCCACATTAGGGACTGTCCTGTGTTCCACTTTTTAATGACTGGATGAGCCCTTTGGCAGTATTTTGCTTTAAGGAATTCCCTCCATAGTGTCTTCTTTGATCTGAAAGTCCACCACTGTTTGTATTGGAAGGATAAGCACACATCCTCTAATTTTTTAACTCCTATACCACCATCCTCATAAGGATAACTGAGAGTATCCCAAGAGGCCCAGTGATATTTTCTTCTTTCAGTATCCCATCCCCAAAAGAAGTCAGCAATTAGTCTTCTGATCTGATTCATGGTGGTCTTGGTAGGACTGATAGCTGACAGCAGGTGTATAGGAATGGATTGCAGCACTGATTTCACCAAGGTGACTCTACCTCCATAGCTTAACATTTTAGTCTGCCATCCCCTAATCCTGCTTAGAACCTTAGAAACCATACTAGAGAAGTATATGATCCTTTGTCTTCCTATATATAGGGGGCAGCCTAGGTAAGTGATTGGGCCATGAGTGCATTTGTATCCTGTGATCATGCTGACCCTATCCACCACACCAGAGGGAGTATTCAGTGGCATCATGGTTTGACTCTTATCTTTATTGATAAGTTGTCCTGAAATAGCTTCATATAGTTTAAGAGTTTTGGTAATCAGTGTAAGTGAGAAGTTGCTGGTAGATGTGAAAATGATCACATCATCTGCAAAGCTCAAGTGATTTACTTGAGGACCTCTTTTTTCCATCTGGAATCCTGTGTATAAATGATGGTGATGAAGATTGTTGAGAAGCCTAGACAGAACTTCAGCTCCAATGATGAATAAGGTAGGGGATAGGGGGTCTCCTTGCTTGAGTCCTCTTGTAGAGTGGAAGAAGCCATGCCTTGCACCATTAATGATGACTGAGTACCAATTGTTTGACATAATCCTCCAAACCATATCAATCAACACTTCTCCAAACCCCATTTTCCTCATGACCATACAAATGAATGACCAAGAGACCCTATCATAGGCCTTGGCCATATCCAGCTTTATCACCACATTATCCCCAGCCTTTGGTCTCTTAATATTGTGGATGATTTCTTGAGCTAACATTATGTTCTCAGCAATACTCCTACCTTTAACAAATCCAGATTGGTTATCTGAGATTAGCTGAGGCAATATAGGAGCAATTCTGATGCTTATCAACTTAGAAATGATCTTGTTAGTGAAGTTGCTGAGAGAAATAGGCATGTATTCTGATAGGCTGTTGGGATGCTCATTCTTAGGAAGTAGAGCTAAGCATGCATGAGAAATAAACTTGGGAATACCATGTCCATTGAAGAAATACTGGACTAATCTCAGTAGGTCTTCACAGATGATATCCCAGCATGAATGAAAGAATTTCCCATTCATTCCATCTGGTCCAGCAGCTGATGTAGGGCTCATAGAAAATACAACTTTCTTCAGCTCATCCATAGTAGGTAAGGCTTGCAGGCTCTTATTCTGCTCCTCTGTAACCATCCTTGGAATGCACTTAAGAACATCTTCCCTGATCAGTCTCTCTTCTCCAGTGAATATTTTTTCAAAGTGTGCTGTGGCAGCTCTTGCAATATTGTCTTCACCTTGAATAGTATTGCCTTGTTCATCACTAATCTGATGGATGAATAACCTTCTTCTTCTTCCTCTGATAATAGCATGAAAATAGCTGGTATTGGCATCTCCATCTTTGAACCAATGAAGTTGACTTTTCTGCTTTAAGATAGCCTTCTCCATCTTCAGATATCTGATGTACTGAGCATTGATCTGATGTAGCTTGGACCTGTTCTCTTCAGTATTGTCACTGATTATTTTCTCTTCAGCTTGTCTCACCTGCTCTTCATATTCTTTTACTGAAGCAAAGATGTCCCCAAACTCATTTCTTGACCACTTACTAAGAGTATTAGAAACTCTTTTCAGCTTTTGTTGGAAGGTTCTCATTGGATTTCCTTCCACAAGATTATCCCAACATGCTTTTACAGTGCTAAGGAAATTGTCATTGTCTGTCCAGCAGTTTAGAAATTTGAAATACTTGATAACATTACCTTGTTTTGCCCTGCTTTCCATCAATAGAGGGCAATGGTCAGATCCTGTGGAGGCTAAGTGACTGACAGTTGTTACAGGCATGACTTCTAACCAAGAGTCATTAACCATGGCCCTGTCAAGTCTTTTCCAAATTCTAGCATCTTTGTCCCTATTGTTGCACCAGGTGAACTTCTGCCCACAGAACCCCAGATCAGTGAGTCCACATGCTTCTATCACACTAATAAACTCAAAGCTCTTGTTCATATTATATGGCTGGCCCCCCATCTTTTCTTCAACATCTGTAATAACATTGAAGTCTCCAATGGTGCACCAAGGCTTCTCCTTACTGGAGAACTGCAACATCTTGTCCCATAAGTCTCTTCTCATGTAATCCTTGCACTTTGTATAGACAAAGGTAATGAGGTAGCTATTAGGACAAGCCACATGATTGATCTCACAAGTGATCTGCTGCTTATCCTTGTCCAAAATGTTGCAGGCAATGTCTTTGTTCCAGAATAACCAGATTTTGCTATTGGAGTTGGACATAACATTATCCATACCTAGCTGAATTCTGTGGAACTGAATTTGAGATTTGTTGGAAAAAGGTTCCAGCACTGCTATGATAGACAGCTTATGAAAGTCTTTCAACCTTTGTAACTTATCAAGGGTCCCCTGAGTATTAATACTCCTTGCATTCCAGCAGATTGTACTAATCATCAGGGTTTTTGAGTTTTGGACCTAGTGTTGATGTTGCTGTTGACAACAACATTAGCAAAACTGCTGATGATACTTTGTTTAGTCTTCTTCTTTGTCTGCTTACTTTTAGAGGGTGGCTCCTTCTTTTCCTTGTCTTGCTAACTTTCCTTCTGCAATACAGCTGTCATTGTATATCTGAATGCCTCCAGGTGATCTTCTTTTTGTGCCTCTTCCCCATGGTCATGGTCTTCCACATCTTCAGAATGAGTGACCCTATGTTCATCAGATGATCCCTGGGACTTAGCAACCAGTTGGACCTCATCCTCATACACCTTGTCCCTGGATGGGCTGAAAGCCTTAATCAATTGTTCACTAACAGCATCCTCAGAGTCAGAGTCAGTCATTGGTTGATAGTCACTGTCCTCTTCATTCTCAGATACACACACTGCATATTCATCAACCTCAGTGTTGAAGTTGGGCTGAAGATGTTCAGTAGTTGTCTCAGGAATAGGCCTTACTGAATGGGGGGTAGTTGTGAGGATACAATGGGATATTTGTTCCTTGACAGAAGAGTCTTTTTCAACAGTTCTTTTTTTAATTGCATCCCTTCTCTTCTTGCTCATGTTATGCTTTTTTCCATCAAAACCTGTGATACTTGTACTTGCTACTGCCCCCATATCTTTGGCCATAGAGCCTTTGAGTGTTGGCAATTGGATTGCATCAGTACCAATGTGATCCTTGTTAGCATTCTGATCATCTGTTTGAGTGTTTGTGAGAGGAGGACTGCTGTGCTGAGATTGTTGTACTGGGGTAGCAGGAGCTCTATAGTCACACCTAGGGTCAGTGCTTGGGTTCTCATGCAAAACATGAGACAGTCTCCCACCCCCTTTGGTTGCCCCTTCCTGCAAGTTAGTGAGGTTCTCCTGTACTCCTCCAGCCATTCCTCCAGCAACTATTATGTCAGCAGCAGTAGTATTATTATATTTTGGGGGATTCTGGGGTATTGGGAGTATCAAGTCAATACCTGCACTTCTTGCTTGTGTGTTTACATAATTATCACCTGGTGAGGCAGTACCTGTGCAGTCTACATGAGGAATTGGGGTCTGTGGGGACACTGAGGTAATCTCATGTCTTTGTTCTTTGGTTTTTTCTTGCCATGTTGGTAAACTCCTTTTCTTGGAGTTCCTTGTGTTTACTGGTTCCCCTGCATCTTGGTTAGTGGTGTGATCTTGTGTAACAAGATCAACATAAATATTGGAATTGGAAATAGGATTAGGAGACTTACCTGCACTTGTGTTTTTCTGCTGTAATTGATCTTTGTTGCTGTAGTTCTGTGGTGGAATAGGCCTATTCACATTGTTTTGTTGATGATGGCTTTGTCCCTTGTGTTGTTTCTTCTTCTGAATTTGCCATTCATTCTCATTTGTATTATCATTCATGGTCTGTGTTTGGGTTGGAACTTCAGTTGGTGAGGTGTAGTTCCTTTTCTGCACACCAGAAGTTTGTGGGTCCTCTTGGTCATTTCCATTTCTGTTCTCCCTGGTCTTGCTCTTTTTAGCAGCTTCTTCATCCTTTCTTCTCTGTTGTTCATCATCCCTCCTCTTAATATTACAAGCATGCTGCCTATGTCCCTGGTGTTTACAGTACATACAGTATTCTGGGACATTCTCATATTGGAGAATTTGCCATCTTCCTATGTTGGGATCCTTTTTATCATGGTCAAGCCACACATGAGAGGGTCTCTCCTTAGTGAGGTCAACCTGAACTCTCACCTTGGCAGTGCTCCCTCTAGTCTTCTGAATGGATGCTGCATCCATGAATAATACTTTGCCAACAGGAGCAAGCAAAGTAGTCACAAACTCCTTAGTGTAGCAATGCCAGGGGAGCTCAGGAAGGGCCACCCAAATTGGCACAATAGGAGTCTCTTCCTCAGGCCTGAATGTTGGTGTCCAGGTCTGTATTCTCATACTTTGTCCCTCAATTAGCATTCTCTGTTTGGTCCACACTGTGGTGTAGTCCATTTCATTATCCAGGTCTATGTACACATGCCTAGCATTAAAGTGGGCAATCTTAACTCCTCCTACAAGTTGAGTTTGGAGGATGAAGCTTTTCCTGATAAGCTCTATTTTAGGCATAGTATTGGAGAATTTACCCACTAGAGTAAATTTACATTTTTCAGCTAATTTGACCATAAAATCATTGTTGTCATATAGCACTGCAGGAAGACCTTGTCTAGTGGTGTATATAGGTGTAGATAATTCTACAGGGGTCTCAGTTCTTGCTTGATTGATTCTCAATTTAGCAGCAAAGGTTTGAGTTACAGTATAAGGGGCAGGCTGA
Source organism: Solanum dulcamara (assembly GCF_947179165.1). Classification (NCBI taxonomy): domain Eukaryota; kingdom Viridiplantae; phylum Streptophyta; class Magnoliopsida; order Solanales; family Solanaceae; genus Solanum; species Solanum dulcamara. Next base: position 15,526,488 of record NC_077242.1, read on the forward strand.
GGTACCTGTTCTTTTCTGCTAGGGAACTGAGGCTTCTGAGCATTTTGGTTGGTGTGACCACCTGTTTGTTGATGGTTGGCAGCTAGGTTGTGTTCCTTTGGTTGGGGTTGGTTGTACACTAACTTAGGAGCTTGGTGATTTTGATTAGTCCTATCAAAATTACTAGATATTTTGGGGAAATTTTGCTGGTTTAGAGAGTTCCTTGTAGGGGCTGTTGTCAGGTTGGTATTTGTTTTGGGAATGTTGGTACCTTTGTTCTGCATAACATTAGCTACAACAGGTTCTTTTTGCTTAGTTGCATTAAGGATATTGCCAGCACCATTTCCAGGATGACATTCCATCCCCTGCATTGAAGGTTTTATCACAGCACCATGGTTCTCATTTGCATTGGATTGCAAGTGAGTTCCAATAGATTTCAGCATGCCATGGACATTACCAGTTTCAACATTTTTACCATTAGGATTAACAAGAAGTGATTCAGCAGTCTTAGCATGTATTTGATCATCAAGGTTAGCATAATTAGTATGAGGTAATGAAGATTGGTTTAAGGGTTCAGAAAACTTACCTTGTGGTTCTGCAGGATTCATACTGTTACATTGTTGTGGAGCTCCTGAAGTATTTCTATCAATCTTGGAACATTGATTCATCAACTTTGCATTATCAATTAGGTGCATATCATCATTTGGTTGATTGATTTGCTCAGGTTGCAAACATCGATTAAGAGACAGTGTATTCATTTCAGCTTGAATTGCAGCAGAACTGGGCACATCACCTTGAGGAGCGTCTTGACGACTTTTTGAATTTTGACTTGTAGGTGATGATTCGAAGTATGTACCTTTACTGGATGTCTGCACAACACTCTTGGGAAGATTTTGGCGTTGGTTTTGCACTGATTGGGTCGCCGGAGCTCCGGCGAGCCCACTTGGATAGTAGCTCTGCTGCCTATGCATATTTGTGCTAATCGAAGGGCATTGAATTTCTTCTATAGTGTTTGGGGGATGAGGAATCATATTTTGCATATCAAATAAACCAAAACTGATTGAATTACCTGAATTGGAAGCTCGAATTTGGTTTTCCAATTGTTCTTCATTTTTTGAACCAGTAGCAGCTTTTTGGAAATTCGAATTGGTGTGTGAAGATTCGAGAGTTCTTACCTGGTGAGGATTGATCAGTGCATTGGAGCGCCCATGTTGGCATTGGTTTTCGACTGAAAAAGTTGCCGGAGCTCCGGCAGCTTCTCCGGCGACTTGCTCCTTCACTATTTCTCCGGCCATTTGGTCTGATACTTGGTGAGGAGAGGCTCTTGGATGTGGGGAACAAACCCCTGGGTTGAGCGCCCTTCGAATGTCGCCGGAACTTGCTCGCACTGGCGGCGGACCAGTCGCGACTCCTCCATCAGCCGCCAGTGAATATCTCGACATTGGATGGTTCAAATGATCTGATTTTTGCATATTGTGTAGTTCTTGCAATGCTGATGATTCCCCAATTTTTTGTTCGATTCGAATCAGCCCAGCTTTCTCCAAATCATTGATGCGATGAACCCAGGCAATTTGCTCCTCCGACAGTGCTACAGTGATCGCCGACTGATTTTGCACTTTGGAGGGGCTACGGGTGGAATTTTCCGATGCTACGACTTGCGTTGCATTCGTGTCGTCGTTATCTTCGTTTCTATCTTTTGAACGAAATTTTTTGAGATCCGGAGGTGGGTCCCACCCCATATTCGTCTTGATGACAATAGTGCCTTAGTAGAGAGCTTTGTTCTTTAGAGAGATGTTAGAGAGGGTTGCGATCTCTTTTTTTTTACGGTTGTATGGTCTCTGGTTATAAGTGGATCGTCTTATATATTTCTTTTGTTTACGTGGTTCTTTATCATAGCTTTGAGTTGTATATATCATGGTTTTATAGAAATTTATTTCATTTTGTTTTAGCTGTTTTTGTATCTGTATGTTGGTACATTTTTCTTGTAATACTTCCATTACATGTTGTATTTTCTGTCCTATAGACCATAGGGCTGTGGGGTTTTGAACTACCCCTTCTCTTTTATACCATCTATCTTATATTTCTCTCCCTAAAGTTCCTTGTAATTTATTAAATAACTTTTTTCCTAATTCTTCATCAAAAGTGTTCCCACTAATGGCGCAATAGTAAAAATAGTATTTAAGGAAGTTCTTTATATGTAGTCCGTTTGAAATACTTAGCTGTTCTAATTTTATTACCTCGTTTCTTTATAATGCTACTAAACCACTATTTTGATCTTCTCTTGTTAATAAAACATGTATTTTGTTTGTAAAATTGTAAGAGTTTGGTCCTACGTTTATTAATTTTCCCCAAGAATTTCAAGGCTTAATAAACTTAGGACCTAACCCTTATAATTTTACAAATAAAATATATGTTTTCTTAACAAGAGAAGAGGACACACATATGCGATATTTATATGAACATAGAAATAATACAATTAGGCTATGAAGTATATAATGCAACAGAAGAAGCAAAAAGACTATACGAAGAAAATAATTATATAGTCTTTAGATGCAAAGGATGTAAAAGAGGCAAAATGAATATAACAGAAACCATAAAATATTTTCAAGTATGTAAAGATAGAAATGATAATTTAGCATATAGAACTGGAGGTTCAGAATCTGAATCTCTATATACAATTTCTGATAATGAAGAGAACGAAGACATTTTATCTATAACTAGTCATAAAGAATTAATGGAAGCAACTAGCTCTACTAGTGCTAGCCCTTTCCAAAAAGTGACTCCGGCACAAATAATTAGTTATAATACTGTAAATTTACCATAAAAAAGGTCTATAGATCTAATCTAGACATAGAAATAAAAGACGATATAAAACCAACAGGTAGAAAAATACCAATAGAAGAGCCCATTAAGTTTCAAAAAGGAGGAAATAAAGGAAAAATACTAAATATAGTTGCCCATGATGTACAAATGTGAAATACATTTATTGATTTATGGAAAGGAATAGTAGTAGCAGACTTTATAAAAAATTATAGTGAAACGAATGCAAAGACAATGTATAAATACTTTGAAACATTTCTAGGAGAATCATCTAAGGCAGTGTGGGAAACATTCAAATATAATTTTCCCCAAGAATTTTAAGGCTTAATCAACTTAGGACCAAACCATTACAATTTTACAAACAAAATACATGTTTAATTAACATGAGATAAACCAAATAGTGGTTTAGTAGCATTACAAAGAAATACGGTAATAAAGTTAGAACAACTAAATATTTCAAACTAGCTACATATAAAGAACTTTCTTAAAGACTATTTTTACTATTGGACCATTAGTGGGAACACTTTTGATGAAAAATTAGGAAAAAAGTTATTTAATAAATTACCAGATGATGTAGGGAGATAAATAGAAGATAGATGGTATAAAAGAGAAGGGGTAGTTCAAAACCCCACAGTCCTTGGTCTATAGGACAAAAAATACAACATGTAATGGAAGTATTACAAGAAAAATGTATCAACATACAGAAACAAAAATAAAATGAAATGAATTTCTGTAAAACCATGATATATAGAACTCAAAGCTATGATAAAGAACCACGTAAACAAAAGAAATATAGAAGATGATCCACTCACAACCAGAGACCATACAACCTTAAAAAATACTACTTACGTAAAGCTTCAGCTAAAATTCCATACTAATATAAAGACAGATGTAACACCCAAATTATTTTCACCAAGACTAGAACCATTCTTCATATGTGCGTAGACTCGAACTGAATGATTTGTAATTTTATATATGAGTTAGGATAAATTCCTATGTATTTGAAGGGTATTAGATATGATTTAGGTTCATAAGAGATCCCTAAAACCAAGTCAAGTCCAAAGAATTTATATCGGTTAAGTTTCTGATTGAGTTTGTATAAGGATCAACTTCAAATGACCATATCTCCTAGAATATAATGAATTGAGTGGCGTATGACCTATCAAATTAAAGGTCTTTGAGTCTTATTTCCAATTCCACCAAGATTGTATTTTTTGGAGTCCGCAGTAAAATGTTATGATCATTTTACGGAAGCATATCTGTATAAGATAATTCGGCGAGCTCACCAGCCAATTTGGTGACGCGCCGAATAGTTCGGTGAACCACAACCTAGCTCGCCGAATAGTTCCTAAAATCCTTCAGAAACAATTGGATTGGGCGATATAAAGAACCATTTGGCAACTTACCGAATGGTTCGTTGAGGAGACCTCCAGCTCGCCGGAAGGTTCGGCAAGAAGACCTTCATTTCGCCGAAATTGCCTACGGGATTTATTAAAAGGTGATTTTTCTCAATATTTCAACCTAATAATATTATTATACGTAGAGATACCCAAAATACTAAATTCTCCTTTTCCCAAAGATTAAGAACTTCAAGATAGGGATTTCTCCAATATTGGGAGATCTACAGACTCCAAGTTCAAGATCTCCTTCACAAATCCATAAATTGGTTTCTCAACTTCAAGCTACAAGGTTCCAAACCCAACACTTTTATCCAATAACTCGTAAGATTCAGGTATGTAAGGCTAACAAAATGTTGGACCGCGTTCATCCACGTGCCCCTTCACCTTTATTGATTCAAGTAGAGTTGAGTTGGAGTTTTCGAGTTTCTTGAATTGAATTCTTGAGTTATATATTGTCTTTTGGGTTCCTTGTACATATTTAAAATGCGTATTGATGTTGCTCATGGGTTGAGTATTTGGTTTGGATGCATGTTCATGTCTTCATTCACATGAACCATAATTGAAGATTATATTTGATTTTGAGCATTGATTGTACAAGAGTTTGATGTTTTTACATAAATTGATTTTTTTTCATTATTTTGAACATGGATATCTTGGGCATAAATGATGGTTTTGAAACAAACTTTTAATGAGTTGTGATTGATTTTCAAAAATATATTTCTAAAAGAGCTTGATGAGTTGAGCATGAGTCGAGCTTGAGTTGAATTGAAAGATTCTTTAAGATTTTTAACCGTTTGATCTTGATTTTACTATGCATTATTTTGAGTCAAAATTGCATGTTTTAAAGAGATTTAAAGAGTTGAGCATTTAATCTCAATGAGTGGATTGAATTGAGTTGATTTGAAAAATTATAATGATTGAGATGAGATTGAGTTTTGATGAGAGTCCAATGAGACTAGTCAAAAGTTTTGATTGAACTGAATTTTTTAAGTTGCATGAGCATATAGAGTTTTGGGAGTAGTATCAAGCACCGAATTAAATGAAAGTAAAACTCAATAACTATGTAGCCAGCATAGGAGAGGATTGAACCATTAAAATCGAATGTTTTCCTATTTTATTGTCCTGAAAAGATAGGACTTGATTGATTGGTGGATCCAGATTGGTAGATTTGTCCTTTACCTTGGCAAGTATTGGATGGACGTGGCAATGATGTCGGTTCTTTGTACATCACCTACTTATAGGTGGTGGGATTATTTTTAGTTAAAAGAGACTCCCAGATTGTGCATGAAAGTGTATGACATATTTTGAACAAGTTGCATATTATTGAGTCCTTCTTAAAGCATTGCTATATTTTATACTTGCATATCATACTGAGTTGGGTGAGTTTCATTCTATATTAAGTACCTTTAATGTATTGTTATTTCATTCTGCCATATTACATACTCATACATTTCATCTACTGACGTCCATTTGGGCCTGCATTATTTTATGATGCAGGGACAGGTGTTAGAGATCATCAACAGGCTCTTCGTCGAAGATCTATTTCTTTCCTGATAGTAATGAGACCTCCTTGCCTTCGGAGGGATCATATTCATTTTTTCCATTACTTATGAGTAGTTTTTTGAGGTAGCCATGAACTTTTCATTGGTACCATTTAGGTAGTAGAGATAGAGGCTTCGTAGACTAGATAGTGATGGAGTTATTTTAATGTCTTTAACTCTTGATTAGTTTTCGTTCAAACAATGTTTTTGATTTGACTGATGGAGATTAATGATTTAGTTAGCCCACTAAGAATTGTTTTTCTCTTAAACTAAGTCTTCCGCTGAATCAATGAATGTTTGATCAGGCCAAGTGGTTCTCTTGGGAGCCAGCAATGGCTTCTGAGTGCCGGCCATGCCTAGGGTACCCTCTCGAGGCGTGACAATAGACATGTTAAAAAATATAGAAATGATAAAAATTATAGAAATGATAAAAATTATAAGAATAAATTAGAATGTTATACTTGTGGAAGTATAGAAGACTTAGCAAATATATGTCCCAAAAGAAATAACAGTAGAATTAGAAATTCTCAATTGATAGAAGATTTTCAAGAAATCCTATTAAATATAGATGAATAGTCAGACACTGAAAGTATATACTCTATTATGAGTATTGAAGTAGAAGAAAAGACCCAATCGGAGTCATCTGATTCAGAAGAAGATAACTTAATAAATGAAATAGGATTAGAAATAAATGAATTAAATCTAGACAATATACAAGTAAGTACTATGATGAATATTATCCAAGAATGTAATCATGACTTTGAAAGATAAAAGAGAATAGATAGTAATGAATGTAGTATATGTAAATGGTACCCTAGCAAAAAAATAGAGCTAAATGTCAAAAATGTTATATGGAAGCTTGTATTAGTTGTTTAGAAGATAAGTTAAAAATAAAAATAAATAAACAACAAGAACATACACAAATAAGAGACCAGGCTACTAATCTAAGATTAATAACATTAGAAACAAGGATAAACGAATTAGAACAAAGGCTAGTCTTGCTAGAAAAAGGAAAAGAAAAAATAGAAACAAATAGTATATCCACATAAGGAACAACATATCTAGAACAATTAGAAACTGAACTTATGAATATTGAAAAAAATAACACAGGTTTTATATGTAATGAAGATAAAAAATTTGGAACAATAAAGGTACTAGCCCGAATTAGGATAAAAGATATAGAAATAGAAAATTTTACCCTAGTAGATACAGGATGCATAAGCTGCCTCATAAATAAGAAAATAGTACCACAAGATTTGTTAAAAGTTTTAAAAGAACCTATATAAACAATACAAATGGATGGAACTTATAATATTTATGATCATTACATAAAAAATGCACAAATAAATTTTATAAATACATGCATTGAATTTTACAAACCAACCTATAATATGTATAAAATACTAGCAAGAGACCTATATATAAAGACTGACTTATTAATAGGACTACAGTTTCTTCTACAAAACAATAGAAGTTGCTTATTTTCTAGAGATGGGATAATGTTATTTAAGAAAACAACCTATACTCCAGTACAAACTATACAATTTCAAACAAAAGAAAGATCTCAAATAAAAAAATATAGAAATTCCAATATCAACCAAATATTCGATGCCATGTTGTGACGACTGCGACAACAATGGTAAATGTTCTTTAAAGAAGCTGTATGAAGAAAAATAAAAAGATGGTCATTTAGAAGCATATGTAGAAGACATAGAAAAAGATTACACATTAATAAATATTGAAACAAAATTTTATAATTTTCAAAAAGGAATAAATAAGATAGGTATGATAAGAAATCCAAAAGACTTAGACAATATAGTAGCAATACTAGATGAAATAGAAATAATTGGAGAGAAACCTTTAGTACATTGGGGTTCAAACAAAATCACGTAGAAATTAGATATCATTAACCTTGAATATACGATAAAAACCACAACCATAGAAGAAAATAATGAATATACAGAAGAACTTAGTTGACAAATTAAACAATTACTAAAATTAGAAGTAACAAGAAGATCCACCTCTAAACATAGGTCTGTAGAATTCATGTTAAGAAATCATTGAGAACAAGTAAGAGGTAAAGCTCGTATGGTAATAAATATAAAAGATTAAATGATAATACTAGAACAGATGCATACAAGTTGTCAGATAAAAATGAATTAATCAATAGAATACAAGGTAAAAAGTAAGAGGTTAGTTGTGCCTTTTGGTTTAAAGACAGCGCCTCTTATATTTCAAAGAAAAATGGATGATATGTTTGGAGACTATAAAGTTTTTTTATTAGTTTATGTAGAAGATATCTTGGTATTTAGTCAAGACATTCAAGAATATTTAGGACATTTACAAATAGTTTTTAGACTATTTGTTAAATATGGAATAATAATTAGTAAAAAGAAGATGAACTATGTAAAACTCATATAAATTTCTTAGGAGTAACCTTAGGAGAAGAAAAGATAAAACTCCAACCACACATAGCAAAAAAGGTGTTAGATATGATAGATAAATTAGATAATATAAAAGAGTTACAAAAATTCTTGGGCCTTGTTAATTATGGAAGAAGTTTTATTAAAGATCTAGGAAAGATAACAAGACCTTTTGTCACGCCCTGGGAGAGTACCCTAGATGTGGCCGACACTTAGAAACCATTGCTTCCTCCCAAGCGAACCACTTGACCTGATCACACATCCATTCATTCATTCAATCAGCAGAATGCTTAAAATAAAGGGGTAATTAAGTGGGTAACTCAAATCAATAATCTAGCTCAAGGAATAAAGGACATGAGCCAACAAATCAAGCTCAAATCTATGTCATTAATTAGTCTAACAAGAACAACATAAGTGGTGTCCTCCGAATATAGGGAAGGACTCACCAATAAGCTGAGTATGAATAGATCCTCAATGGTGCACCTATTGATGATCTCTTAAGCCTATCTCTGTATCATAAAATGATGCAGGTCCAAATGGACGTCAGTACATGGAATGTACGAGTATGTAATATGGCAAAATGAAACATATGTCTAGATAGAACAATACCAGTTCAAATATCTCAAGTCATAAAGATAAGAGACACTCAATCAAGGTGTCATAAGTCTAAAGTAAGAACAGAGTTTAAACAGAGACCAATCATATACAATCTAATCCAATCATATACAATCCAATTCAATCCAATCATATACAATCCAATTCAATCCAATCATATACAATTTGATCCAATCTAATCATATACGATCCGATCCAATCCAATCATATATAATTCGATCCAATCCAATCATATACAATCCGATTCAATCCAATAATATACAATTCGATCCAATCCAATCCAATCGTATACAATCCAATTACATACTATCCAATCCAATCCAATCATATGCCATCCAATCAAATCCAATCATATACCATCCAATCCAATCCAATCATGTAAAATCCAATTTAATTTAATCACGTACTATACAAACCAATCCAATCATATACAATCCAATCACATACTATCCAATCCAATCCAATCATATACAATCCAGTCACAATAAAGTCAAAGGATTCAACTCAATAGATACGTAAATTAGAATTTAGCAACGTTTTACAATTTGACTCAATCATCTACAATCACAATCAAACCAATCATATCATGCACAATCCACTCAACTTGGGAGTTTCTCTAACCGACAAATATTACCTATGAGTCAGTGATGTACAACAAACCGACGTTGTTTCCATGTCCATCCATACTTTCCCAGGGTATCAACAAATCAACCAATCATGTATCCATCAATCAATCAAGTCCTATCATTTCAGGACAATGAAATGGGAAACATCCGACTTTAACGGTCCAATCCCTTCCTACGTTGGCTATGTAGTTAATGGAATTTGAGTATGGACTATACACTTACCCAATTCGGTGCTCAATACTCCTCCCAAGACTCAATATGCTCATATCTATCAGGTGAGTAAAATACTCAAAATACTTATTTAGTCTCTTTGGACTTAGTTTCAAATCAACTAATTTAGTCTCATTGGACTCTTTTCAAAACTCAATCAATCTGGTCTCATTGGACCTTGTTTCAAAACTCAATCAACTCATCTCAATCATCAAACTCTTCTTTTTTAAAATTTGATACAATCTCAACTCAATGAATGTAGTAAATATTAAATGCATTTAAAACATAATTTTAACTCCTCAATTGAATCTCAAAATAGACTTTTTAATATAAAAATACTAACTCATTTATATTCAAAATACTCATGTTCAAAATAATAATTAAAAAGACTTCTCAAACGCAGCTCATGCTTAATCTCTTTCTAAATCAAAGATGAAAATAATTATTCTTTAAACTCAAAATTGTGCATAAATAATTTATGCAAAAACATTCACAAATCATTTTTAAAACTCCTTCTCAAACAATCATTTATACTCATATGACTTCAATCAAATCAAATTAAGCAAATCACATATCATGTAGTCACATTAGACTCCAATCCATTTCATCTCAAACATCATCATCAACATAACTCTTCATCATTCATTCTACCTATTTTAAAGATAACCATCATTCGCATCATCATCAAAGATCTTGCTCCAAAATCCTCATTTATCTCTATATTCAATTTCATTCACACTCATTAACAAAAATACATCATCGCCCTTTGAAAGCAATATTTACATAAAAACTATCAATCTCAACCTCAAGGCAAATTATAACAAAAAAATCTCATCTTGCGTTCATGTGAATGAATACATGAATCCATACTCTCAACAAAACTCAACTTGAGAACACCATCAATACATGTAAATTTATATAAAAAAATTCATTGTAGTCAATATGTAACTACGATTAGTGAAATAATTATGAAAGATAATTATTCAAGAATTCAAGTCATGAAAATCATCAATCAATTAATAGTATATAAAAATATTTTAGAGTTTAGAAAAATTTAAAGAAAATCTTTATAGAAGGTTCAAGCCTTTCACAATCTTCATCCAACACATCTATGGGGCATATGGAAGAACTCAATCCATATTTTAAGTTAGCCTTACATACCTTAGAGTAGATTTTAATTTTTTTTTGATGTTAGGTCTTCAATGGGAAGTTTGAATACTTGAGTTTTGAGGGCAAATCTTGTTGGAGATGATTTGAAAGAGAAGAGGATGAAGATTAGGGTTCTTTGGAGGTGAAAGACTGCAAAATTTTACCCCAAAACGTTCCAAGTTCATATATAGAGATATTAGGTAATTTTCCCAAAATATTCCTACAAAATATGGAAAACTGGACAAGTCTGTGACAAGTCCGCGATGCGGACTTGTCGCGCACCTTTCTGGTTGACAAAAAAACAAAATTTGGAAAAACTGGAAAAGTCCTCGACAGGTCCGCATCGTAGACTTGTTGTGCACCTCTATGTTCGACTGGGCATAACCTTTTACTCTGAACTCCAAAAATTGCAATCATTATGGCATTGGAAAGAAGACTCAAAGACCTTTAATTTGATAGGTTATGGTCCACCCAATACGTTATAATCTAGGAGATATGATCGTTTGAAGTTGACCCTTATACGTGCTCATTCAAAAACTTAGCCGACAAAAATTCTTTGGACTCGGCTTGGTGTTAAAGATCCCTTATGACCCTAAAAAATATCTAATACACTTCAAATACTTAGAAATTGATCGTAACTCATATATACAACTAGAAGTCATCGAGTTCGATCCTACACGCACATGAAGAATGGCTTGAGTCTTGGCAAATTTTTTTAGGGGGTGTTACACCTTTATATACAAAAACAGGAAGTAAAGGACAGAAACATTTTAATATGGAAGATATCAAATTGGTCCAAGAAATTAAAAAAAGTTAAGAATATACCAAATTAAAAAATATCATTAGAATCAGATTATTTAATTGTCCAAACAGATGGGAGTAAGCTAGGATGGGAGTGGTTTTAAAATCTAGACCGAATAAATAGAGTCCCAAAAATGAAAAAAAAAATTATGCATATCAAAGTGGACAATATAAAAGAAAGGAAAATATGATTAGTATAGATGCAGAAGGACTAACAATAATATACGGACTAAATAGTTTTGAACTAAATATTTTAAATAAAGATGAAGTATTAGTACGAACAGACTGCAAAACTATAGTTAAATTCCACCAGACAATAAACAGTAAAGCTAGCAGTAAGAGGCGATGGCTTAACTTCATGGATATTATATCTATATATAATAATATTACTTTTGAATATGTTAAAGGCAGAGATAATGATTTAGCAGATAAATTAAGTAAATTACAACGTAAAACTAACTAATATAACATCTATTTCAGCATGAGACCAACTGGCCAACAACCAACAGACAAAGGAAAGGGCATAGTCCCAACTCCAGACTCATATGCTCATACATTGTTAGGTAATATATATTTTAGACCCCAAATTTCGATAGAAATGATGGAAAGAATTTATTTTGGTAAGTTCAATTTAATTTCTTATCTACAATGTAACTTGTCGTTTAGAATACTATCAGACTGTACCCTAGATAAAACTCAGAAATGTTTAGTAGACAGTTTATAGATAGCATACAATAAAAAAGATACTAAATATTTTATTGCCGTAACAAATGCATTATGCCAATATTTTTCAGAGAAAAGTCAAAAAAATAAATTTAAATATTATGTGGTCATACATGAAAAGACTAGTATGTTACACCCCACCCTTTTTAAACTCGGAATGTCTCATAAGTTCCTTGGACATTATCATGTGAGCCAGATACGCTACGACACTATCAAACGGCTCTAAGGAAGGGAGAATGGGACACCCCGTGGTAGGGAAGATTGGAAATAGGGTCAAGAGAAGTCGGAAGGAGTTGGAGGCCAAGTAACGAGTCGTAGGACTCGACTTATCTACGTAAACAACTAAGTTAGAAGTTGTACATACGTGAGTTACTTGATTACATACCAAGCTTGCATAGCAAGGATTTCATAGGCTCTTAAAGTGAGACGAGATTACGAACGAGATTACGAACCCACGAGGAAAAGAAAAAATTTCGCGGGGCAGCCAATGGGAGGGTGACACATGGAAGCACCTAAGCAGGAAGGTGACCCACCTGCTTGGGGTCAAGTAGGTGACCCACCTTCTTGGGGGAGGTGGGCCCCACTGCCACATGGCAGCCCCTCCTTGAACATGTAGGTGCGGTGGCCAAATAGGGGCTGGACACGTATCACCTCTTGGGGCTGACACGTGTCACACCCTAAAGCCACATATACATGTTGATATATATCATATACTTCAGTTTTTCATCAAAAGAACATCAGCCAATATAGAGAGAAAAAAACGTGAGAAAGAGAGATAGGGAGGCAGCCATGGCGTTCGAAGTTTAAAGGTAAGTTTCTCAATTTTCTCTCCGTGAATTAATTATATACGATGTTCCTAAAATACGTGGAGGTGTATATATGTATATTACGATGCTTACGGAACTATATTTTCAGTTCTACACTTGGAAAACTAAGAGAAACTTAAAGAGAAAACGCTAGTTAACAAACCCATTTTTGGAAGGGACAGTGATTAGTAATATTGGTATAACAACTTGTGTATAACTTCGTTTTGGGTGATTAAATATGTTTTGCAAATGTATTTCATTGTTCTATAACTTTCATTTAGACTCCAAAATCCAGTTTTACTTTTATCAGCTCGAAAAAGGATGATGAAGTGTAGAGGAGGTACTGCCCAGATTTTGGTTTTGGAAATCTTACACGGACTGCTGTTGGTGTTTCGGTTATATATTTTTGTACAAAATTGCTGTAGGGGTAATTAAAAATTGTTTGCGACCTTGATACACATGTCTATAACTTTCATTGAGGGCACAAATCCTATTTTCCTCAATTACCCCTCCGAAACTAAGCGACAATATAAGACAGTGGGCTGTCCAGATTTCACATTTTGGATAGTTTTGGCGAGTTTGACAATTTTAACGTAAGGTAAGACCATTACTTTTTAAATTGGAGTTTATGGTATTGTTATATGGTGTATTATACCCCTTGTATGCTGGTGGAAGTTTAAGAATGTCATAGAAATGCTCGACGTTCAAAATAAACTAAATTGGAATCGCTATAGTTAAATTGTCGTCGAAGGACAGTGTTGTTCGTATGAGGTGCTGCTGCAGGGGTTTGATGTGTTTTTGCAGGGCCTAAATAGGTTCTAATATGGGTTAGGGTGCTCTAGTTGAATCCACATGACCCCTCATTGCGTATAATGAAAGGCATTACAAAATAAAGGCTAGACGCCCTATTGTACTACCGTATCTTTGAATAAGTCGTTTGGAGTTTATGTTGTATATTGTTGGTCCAAATTGATGCAGGTTGTTGTTGTTGGTTGGCTGTAGGTCTTAGGGACCTAATTGGAAATTTGGATAGGGCATATTATAGGGGAGGTGCTGCCCAATATTCGTCGACGCCTTAGCGAATAACAGAACTAGTCGGGGAAGCGACTAAGGAAATAGATTCCATTAAAACTAAGATGTAACCTAGGGTGATGGAAAGTAAAAGGCATTGATATTCATACTACTTTCATATTGAATAGGTTCAAAGGGCGGCGAGGCAAGCAGGATAAGGAATAATTCAGACAAGGTATGTAAAGCTTTCTCTTGGCATGTTTTGGTATAAGTTCGTACAGCTCTCTTTCTTTCCTTTTGGCAATGTTTAGCCTTAAGTGAATTGTATATGAAGTGCGGGGATAATTCCATTCCCAGAATTCCGAGTATGCCTCATAACCCCTATCCACTGTTCAGTATTAGAGTTCTTGTGAAGATTAAGTATTGCCTAGTAGGGCTTCTATGTATCAGAATGTAATGTATGGGAAGCTATCTCTCATTTTCATTATGATGTATTTGATACGAAAATGAGGTTACAATGCCATAGTGGTTCACCGAGCCCCGTGAAGGGTCGGGTACGAAATATGTATATGAAGATCACCTGAAGGAAAGTACAGACTATATAGAGCTTATTCTCTTTCTTCTTGTGGGGCATGTCCTTGTCTTAGTTGTAAGTTGAATCTGATCTGAAATCCGAGGTAACTCCACTCTTAAACATGTCTTAATTACTTCTAAATATTAAACTCCTATAGTAGTTGAACTACTTTCCCTGGAAACGTTTATACGTTAAAGAGGTAACAAATATACAGGCTCTACATCCTAAGGACTATAAGGTAATAAGTGTTTCTGATTCTATAAATGATTTGGCCCTATGTTAATACATGTCCAGGGCCTCCGAGATTACTTTTGAGACAACCCATAATGGCATTTAAGGGACACTCGAGATGACTACCCCATTACTCGGGTCCTCAAATAAAAGCTTAACTTTCTTATTCTGTCGAGTCTCTGGTAATGATTTAAATTGCATATAGTTACTCACTACTCTACTCGTGTATATTGTAACACTTCTTTCCCTGAGTCCCGGGCCAGGATATGTTCTCGTGCACAGTTCACTGCATTATTCCCTGAGTCCCTCAATAGAGGTCTAGGATACGTGTATAGATATATGATGATGTGTTGTAATAAGGTGGTGATGGCACTGGGGCCATGATGGTTTTACAGAGGTGATTCACCGGACCCCCGAAAGGGCCAGCTATATGATATGACTCGAACATGCATGTTTTTGTGATTCACAAAGTACAAGTACAGGTTTCTGAATTGATATCTTATCCCCTGTTTCTCTATCTCAGATATGCTTCCAGTTGTATTATATTATGTTTTACATACTCAGTACATATATCATACTGATCCCCTTTCTCTAGGGGCTGCGTTCATGCCCGCAGGTACAGATACAGGTTTTAGGAGTCCGTCAGCTTAGGATTCTATGCAGATCAGTTGGAAGAGGCTCCATTGTATCGGGGCCTAGTTTTTGATACTGTCCACGGATGTATAAAAATTGTTTTATCCATTCAGGGGTACGGCGGGGGCCTTGTCCCACCATATGTTGTCATTTATATTCTTAGAGGTCTGCAGACACGTATATGTGGGTTGTATATGTCAGTTTGGTTCAGCTGGATCTATATGATATATTGTATATGTTGTTATGTTATGGCAGCCTTGTCGGCTTGCATGCCCTGTCATGTTGTGATACAAACAAAAGGGCTACAGGTATATGTAAATGTTATCGCCAGTGGGGCTCTGTTACATGATATTGTTTTATTTACAATTCAATGTGACCACATCTGATAGATATGTGTACGGGGGGTCCAGGTCGGACCCCAGTCGCGACCTACGGGGTGGGTCGTGACAGAAGTGGTATCAGAGTAGTTCATCCTCGGAGTGTCTGCAGGCCGTGTCTAATAGAGTCTTGGTTATCAATGTGTTGCACGCCACATCTATAAACAGGAAGCTATAGGACATTTAGGATGTTACTTTTCTTTTACATCTGAGATCGTGCTTTAGATCCGAGTCATAGGAAAATTCCTTATACTAACATTGGATCTTAACAAAAGGACGACACCAACAAAAGGAAGTAATTGACGACATGGAAAGTTACGAAGCATGCAGGTAAGTGAAGTAAAGCCACGGAAGATATCCGTCGGGTAAGGTATTGAAATATAAAGTCGAAACCTGAAAGAAAAGTAGACAGAGAGTGCAACAGATGCAGTTTGAAGTTGGACATATAAGGTAAGTCCAGTATTTTTATATTATTGTTGACGTTGAAAGCCTTGTGTGGCTGCGATATGAGATGACATTGAAAGCCCTGTGCAGCTGTGATATGAATATATATATATATATATATGTGTGTGTGTGTTGTCCCTGTGAGGCAGTGTTGGTATTTTCTGCGTGCAGGTTGTGTGATAGTAAGAAGTGTAGAGGAAACTCTGCCGAAATTTTCCCAGAACAAGGAAAAGGGAATAAAATGTAGTTTTATAACATGTCTGAGAAGTTGATACCAAGTACCCCTAGTGTGTTCAACTAAAGATGTAAGAGGTATTCTTCATGTCGTCAATAAAGGGCACCCTTTTTACTTGGGGAAGGTTATTTCGAAGAAACAAAAGTCTGTCTGAGCAGTACAGTTCAGACCGCAGTATCTCCAACCGTAATTGTGTTGTAGAACAACAAAAGAGAAGCTCAGGTTGAAGGGTAAGATGTCCAGTAATTGAGATTCACTCTTTTTGAAGGTACCAAGCCCCCAACTCCTATTGTAAATTAGATGAGTTATTCATAACTCGAGGGTAAACGCGGAAGGGGACTAGGTAGGTCAAGTATTAACAGAAGTACTGTGATGTTTAAGAAATTTTGGTTTCTTCCAACAATGGTTGGAAAATGATTTATGGTAACAGTTTATAGTTTTCCACCAACTAATTGGGAAAAGAACTCCTAACGGAAGCATCTCAGGGAGATGTCAGGGACGAATACGAATTAAAAAGGGGATATGTAAGTATGAATTGAACAGTGTGATACGAGTATGCAGGGACAAAGTGGAACCACTAGTAAGATGCATTTAGTACGTGTTGACTATGTTAAAGGCCTGCGTTGAGAATGCAGTAAGAGCATGGGGCTTAAGATAAAAAAAATGAAATGAAAAATAATGCGTGTACACAACGTCGCCCCGAAAATGGTGGAACCCTTAAAGGACGAGGATGACAAACTTAAGGAATAAATGGCGCAACTCCTATTCACCCCATGAAGCAAAGGATATAGGTTGGGACAAAACCACTACTTCGAGAAAACCTAGAATAGTTATCATCAGAATAGTAGTACTGCCTAATTTAAATTGGAACGACTACAAGTACAAACAGAGGAAAATACGAGTACCCTCTAAAAGGGGGGAAGTTAATGAGAAAATGGAAAAAGTAAGGTAAAGGCAATCGATATGGGAATACATTTAAGATGGGTGTCTAAACTTTAATAAGATACCTTGCCAAACCAAGTTAGAAAGGTCCGGAAGCTACCAATAATTGGAGGGATGCCAGAATGCTACATAAGGCAGCGTTAAGAAGTTTGCAATGAGACCCGGAATAACATAACACTAGAAGGCGGCGTATAAAAATAGAAGAATGTACTAATGAAAGGATATCGACGCTGGATGCAAGATAACAGACGAGAGGACAGGCAAAAACATAAAGACTCGCGAGACAATGCTGAGGTAAATCTGGAGCTAAGTTGAGTGCCCGCACCTCGTGGAAAAGGTTACAATGAAACGCGACACGAATACTTCCCATGGAGGTCACCCATCCCAATATTACTCTCGCCCCAGCATGCTTAACTTCAAAATTCTGATGGAACTTAATACGTTAGTGCTGGTGTGATCGCGCGAGATGGAGGAATCTAAACTAGTGACAGAGAAATGATATGAGATTATGTACCTAGAGTATTATAAGATACGTTAAGGAAATTGTAATAAGGTCTTAAGCAAAACAAGAAGGATTAGCTAATTGCTAATTGACGACGCACTCGAATGCCACAACTCTTCAACATAGAACTAGTTAATGAGAGGAAAACCGCAAAATGGCTATATGGGCCAGTGGGCGAGGGAATTTTGACACCACTTGGTAGCCAACTCTGAGGGCGAAAAATCAGAACCCAAAAAGGTAAGGGTAGCAGCTGATGTAATCTACGAATGACAGGAAGTAGTGCCCAAGGTCGAAAATCCCACAATATGACCAGGACTACAAAACTCATTTTGCACTCCAGCGCCAGATGACTCTGGAGGGAAGGTTACTTATGGATTAATGATATTAGTCCCTGCTCCTTCGATCAAAGGTTACCTACTCCGCCGAGAAGGTGTAAAATTATAGAGTAAAAGAGTGGTAGGACCTTACGGAGTCCCCACAGCTATTGTCCTAGGCAAGGGAGCCCAAGTTGTAATTGACTATCGAGAGACACAAAGATAGGTTAAGACAAATTACCGAGATGGAATTAGTGCTACTGGTAAAGTAAGGCGTGTAAGTCCCCTAGTGGATGGGTCGATGTTAGAAAGACTAAGCTAAAAAGGCCTTGACATGATTAAGCAACCTGTTGACTAAAAGCCCAGAGTCGGCAGGAATGATATACAGATAATCGACATCGACATACAGAGTTCAAGTTGATGATTGGATGTTCATCATAGGGTCACCTAGAAAAGGAACTTAGCCCAAATTATATTAGATGGTATCAAGTTGCTCGTAAGGTGGGCAAAGTAGCCAGTAAGTTGAACTTACCACCTTATTTGAAAACTATACGCCCAGTCCCTCAAATAGAAATGCTTCGCAAGGATACTAACGAACCACCCAGGGTATATTCCATAAATGAGGTCCAGGAGATGGAATCCTGTGAGGAAAAAAAAACTACCGCCATCTTAGATTGGCGAACTGGAAGATTGTAGACTAAAGACATGCCTCCCCGCAAGGGATGTTGGAAAAACCGAAACCAGAAAGAGGATGATCGGAGAACTAAAGAGAACATGAAATACAAGTATTTGCACCTGTAACCAATATTTACAGGTAACACCAATTCCTAAAACACGTATATGAAGTATTGGTATGGAAGTACGTGTTAAGAAAATAGCAAAGAATCTCCCTACGATTTGTATAAGGTACTAAGAGAAGTTTTATCTAACATTCGGGGACGAATGTTCTAAAGGGGGAAGGATGTTACACCCCAACCTTTTTAAACTCGGAATGTCTCATAAGTTCCTTGGACATTATCATGTGAGCCGGATACGCTACGACACTATCAAACAGCTCTAAGGAAGGGAGAATGGGACACCCCGTGGTAGGGAAGATTGGAAATAGGGTCAAGAGAAGTCAGAAGGAGTTGGAGGCCAAGTAACGAGTCGTAGGACTCGACTTATCTATGTAAACTACTAAGTTAGAAGTCGTACATATGTGATTTACTTGATTACATACCAAGCTTGCATAGCAAGGATTTCATAGGCTCTTAAAGTGAGACGAGATTACGAACGAGATTACGAACCCACGAGGAAAAGAAAAAAATTTCGCGGGGCAGCCAATGGGAGGGTGACACATGGCAGCACCTAAGCAGGCAGGTGACCCACCGTCTTGGGGTCAAGTAGGTGACCCACCTGCTTGGGGGAGGTGGGCCCCACTGCCACATGGCAGCCCCTCCTTGAACATGTAGGTGTGGTGGCCCAATAGGGGCTGGACATGTGTCACCTCTTGGGGCTGACACGTGTCACACCCTAAAGCCACATATACATGTTGATATATATCATATACTTCAGTTTTTCATCAAAAGAACATCAGCCAACATAGAGAAAAAAAATGTGAGAAAGAGAGATAGGGAGGCAGCCATGGCGTTTGAAGTTTAAAGGTAAGTTTCTCAATTTTCTCTGCGTGAATTAATTATATATGACGTTCCTAAAATACGTGGAGGTGTATATATGTATATTACGATGCTTACGGAACTATATTTTCAGTTCTACACTTGGAAAACTAAGAGAAACTTAAAGAGAAAACGCTAGTTAACATACCCGTTTTTGGAAGGGACAGTGATTAGTAATATTAGTATAACTACTTGTGTATAGCTTAGTTTCGGGTTATTAAATATGTTTTGGAAAGGTATTTCATGGTTCTATAACTTTCATTTAGACTCCAAAATCCAGTTTTACTTTTATCAGCTCGAAAAAGGATGATGAAGTGTAGAGGAGGTACTACCCAGATTTTGGTTTTGGAAATCTTACACGGACTGCTGTTGGTGTTTCGGTTATATATTTTCGTACAAAATTGATGTAGGGGTAATTAAAAATTGTTTGCGACCGAGATACACATGTCTATAACTTTCATTGAGTATACAAATCCTATTTTCCTCAATTACCCCTCCGAAACTAAGCGACAATATAAGACAGTGGGGTGTCCAGATTTCACATTTTGGATAGTTTTGGCGAGTTTGACAAGTTTAACGTAAGGTAAGACCTTTCCTTTTTAAATTGGAGTTTATGGTATTTTTATATGGTGTATTACACCCCTTGTATGCTGATGGAAGTTTAAGAATGTCATAGAAATGCTCGACATTCGAAATAAACTAAATTGGAATCGCTATAGTTAAATTGTCGTCGAAGGATAGTGTTGTTCGTATGAGGTGCTGCTGCAGGGGTTTGATGTGTTTTTTCAGGGCCTAAATAGGTTCTAATGTGGGTTAGGGTGCTTCTAGTTGAATCCACACGACCCCTCGTTGCGTATAATGAAAGGCATTACAAAATAAAGGCTAGACGCCCTATTGTGCTACCGTATCTTTGAATAAGTCGTTTGGAGTTTATGTTGTATATTGTTGGTCCAAATTGATGCAGGTTGTTGTTGTTGGTTGGCTGTAGGTCTTAGAGACCTAATTGGAAATTTGGATAGGGCATATTATAGGGGAGGTGCTGCCCAATTTTCGTCGACGCCTTAGCAAATAACAGAACTAGTTGGGGAAGCGACTAAGGAAATAGATTCCATTAATACTAAGATGTAACCTAGGGTGCTGGAAAGTAAAAGGCGTTGATATTCATACTACTTTCATATTGAATAGGTTCAAAGGGCGGCGAGGCAAGCAAGATAAGGAATAATTCAGATAAGATATGTAAAGCTTTCTCTTGGCATGTTTTGGTATAAGTTCGTACAACTCTCTTTCTTTCCTTTTGGCAATGTTTAGCCTTAAGTGAATTGTATATGAAGTGCGGGGATAATTCCATTCCCAGAATTCCGAGTACGCCTCATAACCCCTATCCACTGTTCAGTATTAGAGTTCCTGTGAAGATTAAGTATTGCCTAGTAGGGCTTCTATGTATCAGAATGTAATGTATGGAAAGCTATCTCTCATTTTCATTATGATGTATTTGATACAAAAATGAGGTTACAATGCCATAGTGGTTCACCGAGCCCCGTAAAGGGCCGGGTACGAAATATGTATATGAAGATCACCTGAAGGAAAGTACAGACTATATAGAGCTTATTCTCTTTCTTCTTGTGGGGCATGTCCTTGTCTTAGTTGTAAGTTGAATCTGATCTGAACTCCGAGGTAACTCCACTCTTAAACATCTCTTAATTACTTCTAAATATTAAACTCCTATAGTAGTTGAACTACTTTCCCTGGAAACGTTTATACGTTAAAGAGGTAACAAATATACAGGCTCTACATCCTAAGGACTATAAGGTAATAAGTGTTTCTGATTCTATAAATGATTTGGCCCTATGTTAATACATGTCCAGGGCCTCTGAGATTACTTTTGAGACAACCCATAATGGCATTTAAGGGACACTCGAGATGACTACCCCATTACTCGGGTCCTCAAATAAAAGCTTAACTTTCTTATTCTGTCGAGTCTCTGGTAATGATATAAATTGCATATAGTTACTCACTACTCTACTCGTGTATATTGTAACACTTCTTTCCCTGAGTCCTGGGCCAGGATATGTTCTCGTGCACAGTTTACTGCATTATTCCCTGAGTCCCTCAATAGAGGGCCAGGATACGTGTATAGATATATGATGATGTGTTGTAATAAGGTGGTGATGGCACTGGGGCCATGATGGTTTTATAGAGGTGATTCACCGGACCCCCAAAAGGGCCAGCTATATGATATGACTCGAACATGCATGTTTTTGTGATTCACAAAGTACAGGTACAGGTTTCTGAATTGATATCTTATCCCCTATTTCTCTATCTCAGATATGCTTCCAGTTGTATTATATTATGTTTTACATACTCAGTATATATATCGTACTGACCCCCTTTCTCGGGGGGCTGCGTTCATGCCCGCAGGTACAGATATAGGTTTTGGGAGTCCGTCAGCTTAGGATTCTATGCAGATCAGTTGGAAGAGGCTCCATTGTATCGGGGCCTAGTTTTTGATACTGTCCACGGATGTATAAAAATTGTTTTATCCATTCAGGGGTACGGCGGGGGCCTTGTCCCACCATATGTTGTCATTTATATTCTTAGAGGTCTGCAGACACGTATATGTGGGTTGTATATGTCAGTTTGGTTCAGCTGGGTCTATATGATATATTGTACATGTTGTTATGTTATGGCAGCCTTGTCGGCTTGCGTGCCCTGTCATGTTGTGATACAAACAAAAGGGCTATAGGTATATGTAAATGTTATCACCCAGTGGGGCTCTGTTACATGATATTGTTTTATTTACAGTTCAATGTGACCAGTCGCGACCTACGGGGTGGGTCGTGACATAATAGTATTTTTCAACCTTGGATTGATGTAGTAGACTTTATAAATAGGGGTTTTAAACTCACTTTTTAAAGGTTTTAATAATTTTAACAAAGCTCTAGATTACGATAGGGGAGTTCTTGGGCCAAATTATTATATCTCTCCAACCCTCAGACAAAGCCCAAACCAAGTCCTCCAATATAACATCCAGAAAGATACAGACAAAATAGTTTTCTATGATCACTGTTCATCCATGACTGAAGCAAAGACTTAATGTTAGAAATCAAGCCCTCCTTTAGGAGAACGCCAAACTAATAGAATATGTAAAGACACTTAAAATCAAGTTTGTCTCTCAGACCAATGCCAGCACTCAGACTCCAGACTAGAATTTTCCATCTCAAGACAAAATGGATGAGAAGTGTGTGCATTCCCCACTGAATTCTAAGAAATCCACTGTATCGGATGTAGATACAATTAGTCCACCTCAAACATTAGCTAGTAAAGACTTATCAAATCTATTAATGGTTGTCACTTTGCCAAAAAGTGAGGATGAAGGGTGTTCTCATTCGCAAAGAACATTACCCATATATTTTCAAAAAGACATTTCTAGGAAAAGTATAATTTCAAAAAAGAAAAAAATTAAAAAATAGAATCCATAATTAAACAGACTTTAGAATAATTTTTTCAGAATCAAGGACGAGATAAGCACTTTATTAGTAAAGATAGTCCAAGTCTTAATACAGATAGACTAGTGCCAAGCACAGACGAAGTTAATAGGTTCAACACCCCCTAAAACGTTGTATGTGGTGTTTCAATTCTCGACGAAAATAATGTTGCCTCTGTATTTTGGGCATAACTTTTCATGAAATAGTCCAAATTAGTTGATTCAAATTTCTTAATAACTCCAACAGCATTACCTACAACTTTCCTGAAGACCATATATTAAGATTCAGAGGATACGTAGATCAAATAAATTAATTTTTGTAAGATATGATACTGTGATGAAATGGAGTGTTTGTAGAAGAAAATTCATATCTCATGGTAGGATGCTCTAAATTAGTTGATTCTTAAACGATATGAAAGAATACTTCTAGATATACAATTCATATGTAGACACCAAATCCTAATTAGGAAGTTATCTCATTCAAACGTAGCTCCAAAAAAGGGTATTTCGTTAAAAGAAGTTCATCTCACCAACCATAGAAAGATCTAGATCCATTTGACATCACCCGTGACATCAACAGTCCTCCATTTAACATCATCTATGATATCACAATCCTCCATTAAATTTTTAAGATCATCCTTTGTAATTATTTTTATTTATTGTTAGGTCTCTCCTCCACACCTATAAATACCCATCTTATTTTCTCATTTTATTCATCAAGCTTTCTCAAGCAACTCTTCTATCTATATACTTCTTTACTCATTCTCAAATATAATTTTAGTTTTAGTAGTATAAAATGCTCTGGCGAGGTCAAAAGGTTAGGGGTTCAAGAGTGGTCATTGAGTTCTTCAACCTAGAGTAAAGCTTCGAATTCTAGGTTTATAAGGCTATTCATAGCATTGGATTGAGTTCGACCATTCATCTAATATTTAAATTCATCGTAATTGAGTTATAGTTGAGTTTTACCCAAATCTTGAATTCTAAATGAATTAATTATTCTTCTATTGAGTTAGATATATTTATGCATTGAGATTATTATTATTTTTATCTCTAATATTATTGAAATTATTATTCATGGCTACTTTTCCATGAATCCTAATTGATTTGATATTTATAAATATTTTTACACGTGTTTTGAGTAAAGATGTTGACTTTTAATACTTATTGATAAAAAGAGTAATTTGAATTTATACTATATATGCATTTTATTAAGTTTTGAAAGAGCAAAAGAATTGAGTTTAAATGAATTTGAGTAAATGATGTTTTAAGCAAGATGTTTTGATAAGATATAAATAATGTTTTGAAGTGTAATGATTGATGAAGAGGTAAAAAGATGAGTTTGATGTTTTTCTAATAAGACTAGATGATGATGTTAATATGAGCACATATTTTGGGAGTAGTATTGAGGACCAAGTTGGGTAAGAGTTTAATTGACTCATGCTCTAGAACTACGTAGCCAGTATAGGATGGAGGCTATACCTCTTAAGTCCCCAAAAGAGGACTTTGATGATTGGATCCAAGATAGTGATGTCCTTTACCCTGGCAAAGTATTGGATGGATGTGACAACGACATCTCTTCGTTGTATTATCACTAGCTCATAAGTGATGTTGTCGGTTAGAGAAACTCCCAACTGAGTAAGCATTTCTTATTATTATTATTCATAAACTTGCATTATATATTGATGATGAGATGATGTTGAGTTCTGAGATGAGTCTTCCTGAGAGGAGTTTCTTGATAGCTGTCCTTACTTTTCTACCATTTTACATACTTCATTCGACTTGCATCATTTTATGATGCAGATACAGGTGTTAGAGATCCTTAACAGGCGCATCGTTGAAGATCATTACTTTCCAATTATTTGGTGAGTCCTTATATTCAGAGGAAATTTCTATCCTATTATTATTGTTGAGTATTATGTTTCTTTTGAGGTAGCCATGGATATGTCATTGGCACCATCTGATAGTGTTAGAGGCTTCATAGGCAGAGTTTGATGATATAATTGGAGTAGTTATCCTTCGAAACTACTTCTTCTAAGGATTATTTCTTTCATTTGATGTTGATGGTGGCGAGCCCACATAAGTATTTTTATTTTTACTTAAGTCTTCTGCTGATAAACGAATGAGTGATGAGACCAAGTAGTTCTCTCAAAGGACAAGGGTGGTTTCTAAGTGCCGGCCATGCCTAAGGTACCCTCTCAGGGCGTGACAAACTTGGTACTAGAGCACAAAGTTCAAGACTCCTAAGGTGTCGATGAAGCCGTATCTAGTAGAGTCTTTCTTATGGGTGTGTCGTGCACCACACTTATAATCAGGAGGCTAGAGGACATTAGGAATTGTTTCACTTCATTCTTAATCTGAGTTCGTGCGATAGAGTTTAACTCTATAAAACTTCATTTCTAATTCGTGCATTTATATGTTATAGACCATGCCTCCTAAACGTACAGCCAGTCAGAGAAACATTGCCAGCACTAAGGTTCCACAGTCAGAAATGCCTCTAACCAAGAACTAGGGGCCGACCCGCAAGGTCTACTGAGGTACCCCATATACCTACTGTTCATACCACTCCTACTTCAGAGGTAAAATTCAGAGGAACTATTGTCATGCTCACTCAATTGGTAGTTTCCTAGATGGGTAACTATAGTTCACCAATTCCTAGCTTTATCTCTCAAGAGTCGTCTTCCTTCACAAGGATTAGAGATTTTCTGAGGATGAACCCGCCAGTGTTTAAAAGGTCTAAGGTTAAGGAGGATCCTCAAAATTTTATTGATAAGATGCGAAAGATCTTGAAAGCGATGCATACTACCAAGGTTGAGGGTGTTGATTTAGTTTCCTACCACCTTAAGGATGTGGAAAACATGTGGTATGACCAGTAGGAGTAGAGTCATGGTAAGGAAGCTGGACCTGCAGTTTGGGATGAGTTTGAAAGCACTTTCCTTGACCACTTCTTTCTCTAAGAGCTGTGAGAAGAAAAAGTTGAGGAGTTTGTGAACCTCAAGCAGGAGAGCATGACTGTAAAGAAATATAGTTTGAAGTTTAATCAGTTGTCCAAATATGCCCTTGAAATGATTCCTCATATGAGGTCCAAGATGAGGAAGTTTGTCTTTGGCCTAGGCAAACTTGTAAAGAGAGAATATAAGGCAATGCTACTGATTTATGACATGGATTTTTCTAGATTGATGGTGTATGCTCAGCGGGTTGAGGATGACAATAAAAAGGACCGAGAGGAACATCTAAGCAAGAAGGCTAAGTCTGTTTGGCATGAGAATGAGCAGAAGTTAGGACAGGGTAATAAGTCCTTCTTTCAGAAGGGGTCTTCTAATTATGCACCTTCTTTAACAAGTATTTTTACACCTAATCAAAGGTTGTAGAGTCACTAGAACTTTCGAGCTCAGGGTTCTCAGTCCCAATTAAGTGTGGCTCAAGGTTCTATAGGAAAGCCACCGTGTGCTAGATATAGGAAGCTCCATTTGGGAGAGTGTCGTGTGGATACCAATGCTTTCTATGGATGTGGAATGATAGGTCACTTCCAAAATGAGTGTCCTTCAAAGATATAGGGAGATAGAAGTAGTAGAGCTTAGTTTTATTCTACAGCTCCACCGAATAGAGGTAATTAGAGAGGTGCAACTTAAAGTATAGGTTAGAGAACAAACCATTTGTATGTTATGGGTAGTCTCCAAGACTAAGAGAATGCACCTGATGTTGTTACTGGTATGTTCTGAGTCCTTTCTTTGGATGTGTATGCATTACTTGATCTGGGTGCTATATTATATTTTTTGACTCCTTACTTAGCTAGTAAATTTAAGATCTTTCCTGAGTGTCTTCTTGAGCCTTTTAGCATGTATACTCTTGTTGGTGAGTCTATCTTAGCTGAGAGGGTCTATAGAGATTGTATTGTGTCAATCTATCACAAGGATACCATGGCTGACTTAGTTAAGTTAGACATTTTTTATTTTGATGTGATTCCTGGCATGGACTTGCTTTATGCTTGTTATGCCTTAGTTGATTGTAGGACCCAAATTGTAAAGTTTCAATTTCCAAATAAGAATATCTTAAAGAGGAAGGGGAGTTCTATAGTGCCTAGCGGTAAACTTATTTCCTACCTTAAGGCCAGAAAGTTAATCTCTAAGGGATGCATATATCATACAGTCTGAGTCAAAAATATTAATGATCAGGCTCCATCTCTCGAGTCAGTTCCCGTTGTGAGTGAGTTTCTTGAAGAATTTCTTGAGGATCTACCTGGAATCCATCCCGATAGAGAGATAGACTTTGGTATTGATGTCCTTCCTGATACACAATCTATCTCCATTGCTCCTTATAGGATAGCTCCCGCTGAGTTAAAAGATTTGAAAGAACAACTAAAAGACCTCTTAGATAAGGGATTTATTAGGCCAAGTGTCTCACCTTGGGGCGCTCCTATCCTATTCATGCGAAAAAAAAGACGGGTCCCTTAGAATGTGTATTGATTACTGGTAACTGAACAAGGTCACCATAAAGAACAAGTAGCCTCTCCCCAGGATAGATAATTTATTTGACCAACTTCAGGGTGCCACATGCTTCTCTAAGAATAGACCTTAGATCAGGCTATTATCAGTATCCCGAAGATGGCTTTCTGAACCTTTTATGGTCATTTTGATTTTCTTATTATCTTCTTTGGATTGACAAACACACCTGCAGCTTTTATTGACCTCATGAATTGGGTATTCAAGCCATACCTAGATACATTTGTGATTGTCTTTATTGATGATAGTTTGATCTACACTAGAAGTAAGAGCGAGCATGCTAACGACCTTAGGATTGTCCTTCAAACTCTTAAGGAGAGGGAGTTGTATGCTAAGTTTTTGAAGTGTGAGTTTTGGCTTGCGTCTGTAGTATTCCTAGTCCATATTATATCTGGTGATGGAATTCGAGTTGATACTCAAAAGATTGAGGCTATTAAGAATTGGCCCAGACCCACCTCTCCTACCGACATAAGGAGTTTCTTAGGCTTGGCTGGTTACTACAGGAGGTTTGTTGAGTGATTCTCATCCATATACTCATAATTGACTAAGATGACCAAGAAAAAGGCTAAGTTTCAATGGTCTGATGCTTGTGAGAAAAGTTTTCAAGAGTTGAAAGCTCGATTGCCTACTGCTCCAGTACTATCCCTACCCGAGGGAACAAATGGTTTTGTAATCTATTATGATGCTTCCAAAGTTGGGTTTGGATGCGTGTTGATGCATAAAGGTAAGGTCATTACCTATGCCTCCAGACAGCTTAAGACTCATGAGAGGAACTACCCCACTCATGACCTTGAGTTGGCAGTTGTGGTATTTTTTCTTAAGATTTGGCGTCACTATATTTATGGTGTACATATGGATATATTCACAGACCACAAAAGCTTGCAGTATGCATTCAGTCAGAAGGAGCTGAACTTGAGTCAGAGGAGATGGCTAGAGTTGCTCAAGGATTATGACATGAGCATTCTCTACCACCCAGGTAAAGCGACCATAGTTGTCGATGCTCTAAGAAGGTTATACATGGGGAGTACGGCCCATATAGAAGAGGAAAAGAAAGAGTTGGCAAAGGAAGTTCATAGACTTGCGCATTTGGGAGTTCAACTTATTAACTCTACGGAGGGCGATATAATAGTTTGGAATAGAGCTGAATCATCTCTAGGTGCAGAGGTGAAAGGAAAGCGAGATCAGGACCCTATTATTCTTCAATTGAAAGACGAGGTTCATAAGCAGAAGGTAATGGGTTTTGCCAAAGGGGGAGATGGAGTGTTGAGATATTAAGGGAGATTATGTGTTCCAAATGCTGATGGCATTCAAGAGAGAATCATGGAAGAAGCCCATAAGGTATTCCATCCATCCAGGTTTGACAAAAATGTACCACGACTTAAGAGAAGTATTTTGGTAAAGTGGATTGAAGAGAGATATAGCATAGTTTGTGTCTAAATACCCGAAATTCCAACAAGTTAAAGTTGAGCACCAAAGGCCTTGTGGAGTGGCTCAAAATATATAGATCCCATAATAGAAGTGGAAGATGATTAACATGGACTTCATTATCGGTTTACCACAAACCTACAAACAACATGACTCTATTTGGGTGATTGTCGATAGGATGACCAAGTTGACTCATTTCTTGTCGGTTAAGACTACGGACACCGCAGAGGATTAGCCAAACTGTATCTTAGAGAAATTGTTAGACTGCATAGAGTTCCTTTGTCTATTATCTCAGATAGGGGAGCTAAATTCACTACTCTGTTTTAGAAGTTCATTCAAAAGGGTTTGGGTTCAAGAGTGAACCTTAGTACTTATTTTCATCTGCAGACAGATGGCCAGGCAGAGCGTACGATACAGACTTTGAAGGATATGTTGAGAGCCTGTGTCATCGACTTCAAAGGTAATTGGGATGCTCATTTACCATTTATTGAGTTTGCATATAATAATAGCTTTCATTCGAGTATTCAAATGGCTTCTGATGAAGCTCTATGTGGGAGGAGATGTATTATCAATTGATTGGTTCGAAGTTGGTGAAGCTGAGTTGATTAGACCAGACTTGGTTCACCAAGCTATGGAGAAGGTGATCCAAAAGAGGTTGAGGACTGCTCAGAGTCACCAAAAATCCTATACTGATGTTAGTAGGAGAGATTTGGAGTTCAAGTGTATGATTGGGTATACTTGAAAGTTTCACCCATGAAGGGTGTGATGAGATTTGGAAATATAGGGAAGCTTAGTACTTGCTACATTGGTCCTTATCAGATTGGTAAGAGAGTTTGTAACGTAGCCTATGAATTAGAGTTGCCCCCAGAATTAGCAACTATTCATCTCGTGTTTCACATTTCTATGATCAAGAAGTGTTTGGGAGATCCTTCATTTGTTGTCCCAACTGAGAGCATTAGGGTGAAAGAGTGTTTAAGTTATGAAGATTTTTAAGTCTAGATTCTGGATCATCAAGTTCACAAATTAAGAACTAAGGAAGTGGCTTCTGTCAAATTCCTATGGCAAAATCTATTTGTTGAAGAGGCAACATGGGAAGCTGAAGAAGATATGAAGGCTAAATATCCTCATCTATTTATGCCTTCCGAGGATGATGTTCAAGGTAATATTCCTTACTTCTACCTTTGAGTCGATGTGTATTCTTATATTTGAGTCATTGACTATTTCAATATGTGTTGTTTGAACATTTGAGTATCGGAATTTTTGAGAAATTGATGTCTTGATGATATTTATTATACATTTTCCATAGTTTCATCTTCATTCGAGGACGAATGATCCCAAGGGGGAGATATTGTAACACCCCCTAAAACTGTATGTGGTGTTTCAATTTTCCACGAAAATGATACTGCTTCTATATTTTGCACATAACTTTTCATAAACTAGACCAAATTACCTACAACTTTCATGAGACCATATCTTACGATTCGGAGGATACGTAGGTCAAATAAATTAATTTTTGCAAGACATGGTGCCGTGATAAAATGGAGTATTTGTAGAAGAAAATTCATATCTCAAGGTAGGATGCTCCAAATCAGTTGATTCTTGAATGACATGAAATTACACTTCTAGATATAGAATTCATACGAAGATACCAAATCCTAATTAGGAAGTTATCTTGTTCAAATGCAGCTTCGAAAAAGGGTATTCCATTAAAAGAAGGTTCGTCTCACCAATAATGGAAAGATCTAGATCCATTTGACATCACCCGTGACATCAATAGTCCTCCATTTGACATCATCTATGATATCACAATCCTCCATTGAATTTTTAAGATCATCCTTTGTAATTATTTTTATTTATTGTTAGGTTTCTCCTCCACACCTATAAATACCCACCTTATTTTCTCATTTTATTCATCAAGCTTTCTCAAGCAACTCTTCTATCTATACACTTATTTACTCATTCTCAAATATAGTTTTAGTTTTAGTAGTATAGAAATATTATTCCGGTGATTCTTATACTTTGGATAGTACATAAAATGCTCTGGCGAGGTCAAAAGGCTAGGGGTTCAAGAGTGGTCATTGAGTTCTTCAACCTAGAGTAAAGCTTCGAATTCCAGATTTGTAAGGCTATTCATAGAATTGGATTGAGTTCGTCCATGCATCCAATATTTAAATTCATTGTAATTGAATTATAATTGAGTTTTACCCAAATCTTGAATTCTAAATGAATTAATTCTTCTTCTATTGAGTTAGATATATTTATGCATTGAGATTATTATTATTTTTATCTCTAATATTATTGAAATTATTGTTCATGGCTACTTTTTCATGAACCCTAATTGATTAGATGTTCATGAATATTTTTACATGTGTTTTGAGTAAAGATGTTGGATTTTAATATTTATTGACAAAAAGAGTAATTTCAATTTATACTATATATGTATTTTATTAAGTTTTGAAAGAGAAAAAGAATTGAGTTCTAATGAATTTGACTAAATAATGTTTTGAGCAAGATGTTTTGATAAGATGTAAATAATGTTTTGAAGTGTAATGATTGATGAAGAGTTAATAAGATGCGTTTGATGTTTTTTCAATAAGACTAGATGATAATGTTAATATGAGCACATAGTTTGGGAGTAGTATTGAGCACCAATTTGGGTAAGATTTCAATTGACTCATGCCCCAGAACTACGTAGCCAGCATAGGATGGAGGCTATACCTCTTAAGTTCCAAAAAGAGGACTTTGATGATTGGATCTAAGATGGTGATGTCCTTTACCTTGGCAAGGTATTGGATGGATGTGGTAATGACATTGCTTCGTTGTATCATCACTAGCTCATAAGTGATGGTTGTCGGTTAGAGAAACTCCCAACTGAGTAAGTATTGCTTATTATTATTATTATTAAACTTGCATTAAATATTAATGTTGAGATGACATTGAGTTTTGAGCCGAGTCTTACTGAGAGGAGTTTCTTGATATCTATCCTTACTTTCCTTCCATTTTACATACTCGTACATTTTATAGACTGAAGTCATTTCACTTGCATCATTTTATGATGCAAATACAGGTGTTAGAGATCCTCAACAGACGCATCATTGAAGATCATTACTTTTCAGTTATTTGGTGAGTCCTTCTTGTATTTGGAGGAACTCTTTATCCTTTTATTATAGTTGAGTATTATGTTTTTTTTTAGGGATCCATGGACATGTCATTGGCACCGTCTAATAGTATTAGAGGTTTTATGGACAGAGTTTGATGATGTAATTGGAGTAGTTCTCCTTTGAAACTACTTCTGCTAAGGATTATTTCTTTCATTTGATGTTGATGATGGCAAGCCCACATAAGTATTCTTATTTTTACTTAAGTCTTGCGCTGATGAACGAATGAGTGATGAGACCCAGTGGTTCTCTCGGAGGCCAAAGATGGTTTCTTAGTACTGGCAACGCCTAGCGTACCATCTCAGGATGTGATAATAGCCCAAACAAAACTCCAAGTTCAGAAGAGGATGAGTCCTATGGAGACCATACTTATTATCAAGACGCTCAAGATCCATATGAAGACGATGACTCAGGGATGAGTTTTGATGCTATAGCTTTACAAAATTTAGATACCTAGACCTGGTTCTCGGAAGCAAGATGATCGAATAAGATAAATATAAGACTGTGTGGCAGCAAAACTACGAAATTTTATATCAATAATGGTGATAAGATAAAGATAAGACTACGTGGCATCAGAACTACCAAGTTTTATATCAATAATGGTGTAAATAGTGTATCCCATGTGGGTATGCCAACATTTGTCATGTAAGTGTGCTTTCTTTATCACTACCCTCCAAAAGGGAAAAACTGTTCAAGCATACGTCTGTCGTCTGTCAGTCAAAAAGAAAGATATTATTAATGCGTGTGATGATAAAGCCCACTGCGCACCCAACTTGCATTATTGAGAATTTTATCTTAATATGTCAGCCTCTCATCTAAAGGCCACAATGCTTGTTTAAAACCGTTAGATCTATTCCCTTCTGCTTATAAAAGAAAAGGTTGTATGTATAAGAAAGATAGAACTTAGAGAGAAAAAACAAACTAATCATTCCCAACACACAACATATTCCACTTCCTTAATGTTTAATATTCCCTTCCTTCGGTGTGTAATCAAGCTTGAATAATAATAAGTGTGTGTTTGTTTATAATCTTTAAGGTTTTTGCAAGTTCGTTGGGGTTCCCGAGAGGGAAACATCTCTTAGTTAAATCATATATTTTTTTATGATGCTTTATACCCAAATTTCCTCAAAAATATATTTTATTTCTTTCCTATGTGTAAATTACTATTTTTTCATATATAAATTTTCTATGTGATTTTAATCCTTACCCTTAGTATATGGTTAACCTCTTAACATCTTAATAAAAATAATGGATTAACCTATAAAGTCCCAGGAATCCTGTCCTTGAAAGTCCTCCTAAACAAAAGGACGTATTTGTTGCCAGACACATATCCGGGGTGTGGTTAAAGAAGAAGTTGTTAAGAACATAGGTTAGGAGAGAGAGATGAACACGGTAAGATTAAAAAAAAAATGGGGAAATTTAGGATTTACATCACAAACGAATATGATAAAATTAAACGAGAGAGGGAGTACTGAGTAGGATTTACAACATAATTGATTAAACAAACTTATTTTCAACAAAACTCACATCTTTATTATCTAAATCATTTTATTTTGGTATCAGAGCGCGAAGTTTTTGGGAAACCTTAAAAGTAATAAACTCATGAAAAGACACCCTACATATCACGATATAAGATCTTGTAACATCCCCTAAAAACATTGTATACGATGTTTTAATTCTCGCCTAAAAATGATACAGCCTCTGTATTATGGACATAACTTTTTATAGGTTTGTCCAAATTGGGTGATTCAAATTTTTGAGTAACCATTAGATCATTACCTACAACTTTTGTGAGACCATATTTTAATTTTCAGAGGCTAAGTAGGTCAAATAAATTAATTGTTGTAAGATAGAATGTTGTGACAAAAAGGAGTGTTTATAGAAGAAAACTCATATCTTACTGTAAAATTATCCAAATTGGTCGATTCTTAAACAAAATGAAACTAGACTTCTATATCTACAATTCTTATGAAGATACCAAATCCTAATAAGGAATTTATCCTATTCAAATATAGCTCCGAAAAGGAGTATTCTGTCAAAGATAACTCATTTCACCTACCATGGAAAGATCTAGATACATTTGACATCACTCATGACATAAATTGTCCTCCATTTAAAATCATCCATGACATCAATATATTCTATTAAATTTTCAGATTTTTCTTTATAATTATTTTACTTATTGCTAGGTCCCTCTTTCCCACCTATAAATACCCACCTTATTTCCTCATTTTATTCATCAAACTTTCTCAAGCAAATCTTCTCTCTATACACTTTTTTACACATTCTCAAATATAGTTTTAGTTCTTAGTAGTGAAAAAATACTATTCCGGTGATTCATATACTCCGGGTAGTACACAAAACGTTCCGGCGAGGAGAGAAGCTAGGACTCAAGAGTGTTCATTAAGTCTTTCAGGCCCGACTAAAGCTTCGAATTCCAGGTATGTAAGGTTTCAATGAGAGTATTCCTTCCACTCTCATGTCTAAATTATTTTGATTATATGATAAATTAAATTTATTTTCTTTAAGCTTTACTCTAAGTTATGTGGTTGTTTATCCATGAATTCTTTCACTCATGTAGTCCAAAAACTCTTTCAATTAAATCTCTTGATTTTAATTAATATTTTCTTATGGTAATTCTTATTTTTAATCAATAGTATGAATCATGGTTAAACTAATGATTATTGATCTATTTTGATGCAACATAATTTCATATGTATGAATTGATGGTTTGCAAGTAATTCCTCTATTTATCTATTTAAAGGTTCTTAAAATTCATGGTGGGTTGTTTAAAGCATAATTTTTAATTAATGAATTTTAAAGTATTTATGTATATTTATTTACATACATATTTGCAAGTTGAAGTGATTTGATCCCACCTAGTTTTACTATGTTTTTAATAAAGTTTGACTTGAAAGCTTTGACTCCAAATGAATGTTTATGAAAGCATTATCTATGATCAAAAGGGAGTCTTATGAAATGATATGAATGATTGATTATTTATGCAATAAGGACAATTCTTGCATATTTGAATTATCAAATGTTTTAATGACCTATTCTACCGAATATGATATTTGAATTCTCAAGTTATATGCTATGAATATTTTGAAGTATTAAACTATTCCGTGGGATTGACTAAGCACCGAATGAGGCATTGAGATGGGATTCGGTAAGGAAATCATAGTAGCAACCCCTTGTCTCATTAACTATGTGCCAACATAGGAGCTCTTGTAGGCTTAGGCTAATGGATCCATAAATAGCCCTTAAAGTTAAAGTTAAAGAAATGAATGAAGTTGACAGAGTTCTACCTGGCAAGTAGTCTCCCCGGCCAACGTAGGGGGTTATGTTGGATTCCATATAATAGCTCGCATGGTCTTAAATGTCGGTTATGGTTAATTTCCCACAAAATGAATGTTTTAAAGGATATCTATATGATTTATTATGCATACATTAAATTATGTTCCATATTACATAAATGTTTTAATGTTTCCTCCATGTTCATGCATCCTTACATACTTAGTACATTCAAAGTACTAACGCATACTCTTTTGCCTACATGATATCACCATGTAGGGATCAGTGCTCCTCCTCGTTCTCCTCCACGGGGCTAGTTGATATTCCAGTGAAGACTACTTTTGGTGAGTTCCCATGTTCCGGGAATAATACTCCTTTATCTTTCTAGCTTATGATATGTTAAGATATTTTACTATGGCATTTCTTCTATTATGATTGAGGGTGAGCTAGGAACTTGTCTTAGCCCTATTAAATCTAATAGTTAGAGGTATTGTTGAACATATGTAAGTTGAAGATTTACTATTATGATTTCCGCTTGTTTATTTATCATCATTACCTATGAAAGGCTAAAAGAATGCTAAGAGGCTTGATTGAGGTACTTTCGGGTTCCTCATTCGCCATGTCACGTCTAGGCCCTAGGCTTGGGTCGTGACAAACTTGGTATCAGAGCCCAAGGTTTTGAATGGTCCTTGGATTCCAATATACCGCGTCGAATAGGGTCTTATTCATGGTTGTGAAGCGCGCCACAATTATGAATAGGAGACTTATGAGGCGTTTAGGAAAAAAATTCACTTCTTTCAAATTCATGTCGTGCCTTAGAGCATCCTAAGCTTTCCTTTAACTAACGACCCATTTTGTGTTCTCTAGATAATGACTCGTGGAAGACCACCTCGAAGAGCAAGGGTTGACGATGAGGACCAAACTCCTCCGATTCCTAATGCCCCACATCATGAGAACGGGGTAACCCATGCCGAGTTTCGCAGTGTCATTACTTTCTTAGCTCAAGTCGTAGCCAACCAAGGGCATCTAAGTGTTCCTCCTCCCCAAATGCAAAATCCAGCCTCTAGGATTCGAGATTTCCAAAGGATGAATCCACCCGAGTTTGATGGTTCTAAACTAGATGAGGACCCTATAGAGTTCATTAATGAGGTGTATTGGATTGTGGCTATCATGGGCATGCCACCAAATGAGAAGGCCAAGCTAGTGGCCTCTCAACTCAAAGGTGTATCTCGAGTGTGGTATGAACAATGGGTTGTTGAGAGGGATGAACAAATAGGGCCGATAGGATGGGAAGAGTTTAAAGGTACCTTCTTAGATCGCTTCTTCCCATTGGAGCTAAGGGAGGCCAAAATCATAGAGTTTATCAACCTCTGTCAAGGGAGTATGAGCGTGAGGGAGTATGCTCTAAAATTCACTAGTTTTCAAAGTATACTCCCTTCATGGTCTTTGACCCAAGAGCTAGGATGAGTAAGTTTATTTCCGATGTCTCAAGCTTGGTGTCCAAGGAGTGCAAAACGGCCATGTTGGTCAAAGAGATGGACATATCTCGGTTAATGAATTACGTAGAACAAATTGAAGAAGAGAAGCTTAGAGAGAGATCAAAGGGGTTCAAAAAAGCTAGAGTGGATGGTGGAGGGTTTAACCCTAAAAAGTCCGATTATGGCAACAATGGCAAAGGCCAAGGTGGGCAACGATTTGTGGGACAAGGTTCCACCAATACTCCTCCTCCAAGGTTCAATAAGGACAAGAGTGGTAAACCAATGGTTCCAAGAGAGAATGTTGCTACTCAAACTTTCTCCGCTTGCAAGAAGTGTGGAAGGACTCACAAAGGGGAATGCTTAGCCGGCTCCAATGCATGCTTTAAGTGTGGCAAGCTGGGCCACCATGCTAAGGATTGTAGAGATGGTGTTGGTAGGACTCAAGGCCAAATTGCATAAGGTCAACAAGTCCAAGGAGGTGTCCAACGCACCAAACGCTTTTATGCCTTGCATGGGAGACAAGAGGTTGAGGATGCACCCAATGTCATTACCGGTATGTTAAAGGTCTTTACTTTTGATGTGTATGCACTATTAGATCCGGGTGCAAATTTATCTTTTGTTACTCCATTCCTTGCTAATAGATTTGATGTTTTACCTGAAATGTTATTAGAGCCTTATTTGGTGTCTACCCCTGTTGGTGAGTCAGTTATTGCTAGAAAGGTCTATAGGGGTTGCCTTGTGTCTATCTTGCACAAAGTTATTCCTTGTGATCTCGTTGAACTTGACATGACAGATTTTAATGTCATTCTTGGGATGGATTGGTTACATGCATCTTATGCTTCCATAGATTGTAGGACTCATCGAGTCAAGTTCCAATTTCCAAATGAGCCTGTTATTGAATGGGAGGGTCATGATTCGGTGGTGAAGGGTAAGTTTATTTCGTTTCTTAAGGCCCATAAAATGATTTCCAAGGATTGTATTTACCATATTGTGAGGGTTAGGGATGTCAACTCCAAAATTCCTTCTCTTGAGTCAGTTCCCATAGTCAATGAATTTCCCGATGTCTTTCTCGATGACCTTCTCGGTGTCCCTCCTGAAAAGGAAGTTGATTTTGGTATCGATCTCCTCCCCGATACCCAACCTATCTCTATTCCGCCTTACCATATGGCCCCGGCAAAATTGAAAGAGTTGAAGGAACAATTAAAGGACTTATTAGAGAAGGAGTTCATAAGACCAAGTATTTCGCCATGGGGTGCTCCTGTTCTATTTGTGAGAAAGAAGGATGGGTCACTTCGAATGTGCATAGACTATCGGCAATTAAATAAGATGACCATTAAGAACAAGTACCCACTCCCTAGAATAGATGACTTGTTTGATCAATTGCAAGGGGCAAGTCACTTCTCCAAGATCAAACTTCGGTCCGTCTATCACCAACTATGGGTGAGGGAGTGTGACATTCCCAAAACGGCCTTCCGAACAAGGTATGGTCACTATGAGTTTGTGGTGATGAGTTTTTAATTGACGAATGCACCGGCGGTGTTCATGGACTTGATGAATAGGGTGTTTAAACCTTACCTTGATACTTTTGTGGTGGTTTTCATTGATAATATTTTGATTTACTCTCGGGGTGAGGAAGAACATAAAAATCACTTAAGAGTTGTGCTTCAAATGTTGAGGGATAGATAATTATTTTCAAAATTTAGTAAGTGTGAATTTTGGTTAAAGGAGGTAGCATTTCTTGGTCACGTAGTGTCCGGTGATGGGATCAAGGTTGATCCTAAGAAAATAGAGACAGTCAAAAATTGGCCTAGACCATTATCTCCTTCAGACATTAGGAGCTTCTTAGGTCTAGCCGGGTACTATAGAAGGTTTGTCAAAGGCTTTTCTTCCATCTCATCTCCTATGACAAAATTGACCCAAAAGAAATCCAAATTCATATGGACAGATGAGTGTGAGAAGAGTTTCCAGACCTTAAAAGATCGACTTACCTCTGCTCCTATTTTGACTCTCCCAGAAGGATTAGAAGGGTTTGTAGTTTATTGTGATGCTTCAAAGATTGGTTTAGGATGTGTCTTAATGCAAAACGGCAAGGTCATAGCCTATGCTTCTAGGCAATTAAAGGTGCATGAGCGTAACTACCCTACCCATGACCTTGAATTGGCGGCCGTTGTTTTTGCTCTGAAGATTTGGAGGCATTACCTCTATGGGGTGCATGTGGATGTTTATACTGATCATAAGAGTCTTCAATATATGTTCACCCAAAAGGACCTTAATCTAAGGCAAATGAGGTGGCTAGAACTCCTTAAGGACTATGACATGAGTGTGCACTATCATCCGGGTAAAGCCAATGTGGTTGCTGATGCACTTAGTAGAGTATCTATGGGGAGTGTGGCCCATGTGGATGAAAGGAAGAGGGAGTTGGTGAAATATGTTCACCGATTGGCTAGATTAGGAGTGAAGTTGTGTGGTACTAATGATGGGGGTATGGTTGTTCAAAATAGGTCTGAATCCTCTTTGGTGGTGGATGTTAAATCCAAGCAAGATCTTGACCCAAAGTTTATCGAGTTAAAGAAGTTGGTAAAGGAAAAGAAGATAGAGGTCTTTTCCCAAGGGGGAGATGGGGTACTATACTATCAAGGTCGGATATGTGTTCCAAACGTTGATGGCCTAAGGAGTTTGATCATGATGGAGGCTCATAATTCTACATACTCCATTCATCCTGATTCAACGAAAATGTATCGAGACTTAAAGGAGTTGTATTGGTGGGGTGGCATGAAGAAGGACATAGCAAGGTTTGTTTCCGAATGTACGAATTGCCAACAAGTGAAGGCCGAACATCAAAGGCCGGATGGACTAGCCCAAGACATTGAAATCCCTACTTACAAGTGGGAAGATGTGAATATGGATTTTATAGTGGGTTTGCCTCATACCCGGAAGCGTCATGACTCGATTTGGGTAATTGTTGATAGAATGACTAAGTCAGCTCACTTCCTACCGGTTAAAACTACTTATAGTGCTGAAGACTATGCCAAGTTGTATATTCGGGAGTTGGTGAGGTTGCATGGTATGCCGTTATCCATTATTTCGGATCGTGGTACCCAATTCACTTCTCACTTCTGGAGATCATTTCA
This sequence comes from Solanum dulcamara, assembly GCF_947179165.1. Taxonomy (NCBI): domain Eukaryota; kingdom Viridiplantae; phylum Streptophyta; class Magnoliopsida; order Solanales; family Solanaceae; genus Solanum; species Solanum dulcamara. The sequence continues at coordinate 15,566,968 of NC_077242.1, forward strand.
AAAAGTCCTCGGTACTAAGGTAAAGTTGAGCACAACATTCCATCCTCAAATGGATGGGCAAGCCGAACGGACGATTCAAACACTAGAGGATATGTTAAGGGCTTGTGTGTTGGAGTTTAAAGGAAATTAGGATGATCATCTACCGCTCATCGAGTTTGCCTATAATAATAATTACCACTCAAGTATTGAGATGGCACCGTTTGAGGCTTTGTATGGGAGACGATGTAGATCACCGGTTGGTTGGTTTGAAGTAGGTGAGATGACCTTGTTGGGCCCCAATTTGGTACTTGATGCTTTAGAAAAGGTGAAGATCATTAGAGAAAGGTTGAAGACGGCTCAAAGTCGTCAAAAGTCCTATTCTGACACTAGAAAAAGGGATCTTGAGTTTAATGTGGATGATTGGGTGTATCTAAAGGTTTAACCCATGAAAGGTGTGGTTCGATTTGATGAAAAAGGGAAATTGAGCCCTAGGTATGTAGGGCCTTATAGAATCGTGAGACGTGTTGGTAAGGTTGCATATGAGTTGGGATTACCATTGGAAATGGCCATGGTTCATCCGGTGTTTCACGTGTCTATGTTAAAAAAAGTGTGGGTGATCCTAGTTCCATTGTACCTATTGGAGTAGTGAATATTGAAGAAAACTTGACCTATGAAGAAGTTCCTGTGGAAATTTTGGATCGACAAGTTAAGAGATTGAGGAACAAAGAAGTTGCATCTGTTAAAGTCCTTTGGAGGAATCAAAAAATAGAAAGTGCAACATAGGAAGCGGAAGCGGATATGATTAAGAGATACCCTCATCTTTTCCCCTTTACCCAAACCTAAGGTATTAAGTTGTCCTTGCTCAATTACTTGAAATCTTTGCATCTCAACGTTTCTTGTCATATGCTTGCAAAATTATAAAATATATTTTAAATGATGCTTTAAATTATACTATTGTATTAATGATGGGTTGTTGTTTTAAACTCTACTCTACTCAAGCTAAGTCTTTCCTCATTCGAGGAAGAATGTTCCCAAGGGGGAGATAATGTAACATCCCCTAAAAACGTTGTATACGATGTTTTAATTCTCGCCTAAAAATGATACAGCCTCTGTATTATGGACATAACTTTTTATAGGTTTGTCCAAATTGGGTGATTCAAATTTTTGAGTAACCATTAGATCATTACCTACAACTTTTGTGAGACCATATTTTAATTTTCAGAGGCTAAGTAGGTCAAATAAATTAATTGTTGTAAGATAGAATGTTGTGACAAAAAGGAGTGTTTATAGAAGAAAACTCATATCTTACTGTAAAATTATCCAAATTGGTCGATTCTTAAACAAAATGAAACTAGACTTCTATATCTACAATTCTTATGAAGATACCAAATCCTAATAAGGAATTTATCCTATTCAAATATAGCTCCGAAAAGGAGTATTCTGTCAAAGATAACTCATTTCACCTACCATGGAAAGATCTAGATACATTTGACATCACTCATGACATAAATTGTCCTCCATTTAAAATCATCCATGACATCAATATATTCTATTAAATTTTCAGATTTTTCTTTATAATTATTTTACTTATTGCTAGGTCCCTCTTTCCCACCTATAAATACCCACCTTATTTCCTCATTTTATTCATCAAACTTTCTCAAGCAAATCTTCTCTCTATACACTTTTTTACACATTCTCAAATATAGTTTTAGTTCTTAGTAGTGAAAAAATACTATTCCGGTGATTCATATACTCCGGGTAGTACACAAAACGTTCCGGCGAGGAGAGAAGCTAGGACTCAAGAGTGTTCATTAAGTCTTTCAGGCCCGACTAAAGCTTCGAATTCCAGGTATGTAAGGTTTCAATGAGAGTATTCCTTCCACTCTCATGTCTAAATTATTTTGATTATATGATAAATTAAATTTATTTTCTTTAAGCTTTACTCTAAGTTATGTGGTTGTTTATCCATGAATTCTTTCACTCATGTAGTCCAAAAACTCTTTCAATTAAATCTCTTGATTTTAATTAATATTTTCTTATGGTAATTCTTATTTTTAATCAATAGTATGAATCATGGTTAAACTAATGATTATTGATCTATTTTGATGCAACATAATTTCATATGTATGAATTGATGGTTTGCAAGTAATTCCTCTATTTATCTATTTAAAGGTTCTTAAAATTCATGGTGGGTTGTTTAAAGCATAATTTTTAATTAATGAATTTTAAAGTATTTATGTATATTTATTTACATACATATTTGCAAGTTGAAGTGATTTGATCCCACCTAGTTTTACTATGTTTTTAATAAAGTTTGACTTGAAAGCTTTGACTCCAAATGAATGTTTATGAAAGCATTATCTATGATCAAAAGGGAGTCTTATGAAATGATATGAATGATTGATTATTTATGCAATAAGGACAATTCTTGCATATTTGAATTATCAAATGTTTTAATGACCTATTCTACCGAATATGATATTTGAATTCTCAAGTTATATGCTATGAATATTTTGAAGTATTAAACTATTCCGTGGGATTGACTTAGCACCGAATGAGGCATTGAGGTGGGATTCGGTAAGAGAATCCTAGTAGCAACCCCTTGTCTCATTAACTATGTGCCAACATAGGAGCCCTTGTAGGCTTAGGCTAATGGATCCATAAATAGCCCTTAAAGTTAAAGTTAAAGAAATGAATGAAGTTGACGGAGTTCTACCTGGCAAGTAGTCTCCCCGGCCAACGTAGGGGTTATGTTGGATTCCATATAATAGCTCGCATGGTCTTAAATATCGGTTATGATTAATTTCCCACAAAATGAATATTTTAAAGGATATCTATATGATTTATTATGCATACATTAAATTATGTTCCATATTACATAAATGTTTTAATGTTTCCTCCATGTTCATGCATCCTTACATACTTAGTACATTAAAAGTACTAACGCATACTCTTTTGCCTACATGATATCACTACGTAGGGATCAGTGCTCCTCCTCGTTCTCCTCCACGTGGCTAGTTGATATTCCAGTGAAGACTACTTTTGGTGAGTTCCCATGTTTCGGGAATAATACTCCTTTATCTTTATAGCTTATGATATGTTAAGATATTTTTCTATGGCATTTCTTCTATTATGATTGAGGGTGAGCTAGGGACTTGTCTTAGCCCCGTTAAATCTAATAGTTAGAGGTATTGTTGGACATATGTAAGTTGAAGATTTACTATTATGATTTCCGCTTGTTTATTTATCATTATTACCTATGAAAGGCTAAAAGAATGCTAAGAGGCTTGATTGAGGTACTTTTGGGTTCCTGATTCGTCATGTCACGTCTAGGTCCTAGGCTTGGGTCGTGACAGATCTAGATATTGGCTATTATACAGAGAATATTATATAAAATAAACTGTTGTAAAATTACAGACTAAGTCAGAAGAATATTCAAAAATAGTAGAGACAGTAGATAACCGAGATAAAAAATATAATCACTTTAGAAAAGAAAGAGCGGTTAACTCAAAACTTATTAGTGCTTTAAAGTGGGTCAAAGTGACATAGAATACTCTAATAGACGAATAAATTGGATAAGAGAACGAATTAGACAAAAAGCTTGCCAGTTGGGATAAATTAATGCACTTTATTTCAAAGTATAAGACAAGTACATCAGTGACTTCAACAAAAATTACACCACAAATCAGAATTAATAAAAACAGAGTGTAAAGTAAGACAACTTTTATCCTCTCTAGAAGAAGACACATATACACGATATTTATATAGAGAATTAGATAATATTAAATGAACCATAGAATATTCAAATATTAGAATAAGACGTTATAAAAACATACTTCAGTTGGTCCCGTTATGATAATATTATTTATGCCGCTTGAATACATAAATAGAATAAGAATAAAATATAGTTGGCTTTACGATGAAATACAATATAGATTTGAGCTTAGACAATCTCTAAAACGATTAAAAGAACACTTGAACTGGATAGAAGAACAATTGGCTAAAGAAGTATTCACAACTTCCTTAACAAAATCTCTTATAAGACATCAGGCTAACTTGCTTAAAGAAATTAATAACATAGAATTAGATATAGGATACAGTACTAATAGAATAAAATATTATCAACAAACCTGTCTGATTACAAGTTCTTTAGGATAATATATCACAAAATAGATTTTCTAAAACACTTTGAGTATTTAGATCTAAGAATTCACCATAAAAAGAAATATCGATCATTACATGAAAATAATATCATAAAGTGTAACTTTGCAAGGGGAGACCATATATTACACTCTGAAGACAAACAATATAATACTCTAGTAGATTTAATAATAAATTTTAGTGATAAAGTTCAACAACAAGATAGAACTATAGTAAGACTTTTAGAAGCAATAGAAGATACTCTAAATAAGCATAAAAGGGTATTCGATAGACTAGAACAAAATTTTGATTTCTTAAAATCACAAGAAATTGAAATAGATAAAAAGATTCACTATCTAAACACAAAGTTTAATTTCGAGAAAATTCCTACAAAAATCAAAATAGAAAAGTTAATTAAAACAATAATTGAAAAAACCAAGGAATATGAAATTAAAAATACTCAAGTAGTAACAAAAATCATAGAACAAGTAAAAGAAATAACTCTGACATAAGCGATTTAAAAGGAATAGTTAAACGACTAGAACAAATTTCACTTTCATGAATGAAGAAGACGTAAATTACAAAAATGCATTGGAATATACAACAAAATATCACACCGAGCTAGTAGGATTTTTGACACATATACCGTCAAGTCAAACAGATAAGGTTATAGTAAAATAGAATTATACAATAATAGCCTCATTAATAGAATTAAACATAAAAATAGATAAATTAGTAAAAGAAAACCAACCTGAAAACCAAACTCCAATGAATACAGAAATAGACGAACTAATTACCCAATTAAAGAAACTTGACATAACCTCACAGAAAGATAAACAAAAACTAACTAGAAAACCACAAAAATAGACTTTCTTTCAAATAGATCAAGAAGAACCATCAAAGAAGACAGGCCAAGAGTAAGTTTCTCAGACAAGAGAATTGGTAATAATATTATTTCTCAAATATTAGCAAGAAAACACTCTAACGAAGAACAAAATCAAGAACTAAATGAAATAACAGATGTAGACATAGATTTATAATTTTTCCAAAAAAATCAATTAAAATTATTAAATCCAAAAACATTATACAACGTAAAATATTTCTCTAGAGATAATAAATTATACAGAAATTATAGAGAAGAGCAGATATCGGGCAATAGGAGAAAACTTTTCAACACTAAATTTAGTAAATCCTGCATTCTTAAAGACAATTAAAAATCCAAGAATGATGTTAATGCATATGGGACTAATAGTCATAGGAATAAAAGGACTAACTAGAAAGAATTTAGGGTCTAAAGTTTAACTAGTTTTATATGATGATAGGTGGTCAGACTTAAAGAAATTTATACTAGGTTTAACAGAAGTAGATAAAACTAATAATGGAGGAATAATTTATATTAGCCCAGATTTCTTAATAAATCTAAACAAATTTGGAAAACACATTAAAATAGGAATTCAGACTAAGGGATACGAAGAAATGAATAATGAAAATAATTTATTGATGTACGTAGGTTTTATAGGAAAAATGACTGTAAGTAGTAATACAAAATTTTAAACTTCAAGTAAACGATGTAGTTGAAGTAATGGAAAACAAAGGAATCAAATTAATAAAGTCAATAAAAATAAATCTAGAAGAATATGCAGGACTAGAATGGAGTCTAGACAATCTTAGCAAACCAAAGGTATTTGCACCTGAAGTTCATTTAACGTATACTAGTTCTAGAGGAGAAACTTCAATTAGATTCACTGATTATACTTATACAAGTCAAAAAGAACTAGATGCTTGTCACGCCCCGAGAGGGTACCCTAGGCGTGGCCGGCACTCAGAAACCATCTCTGGCCTCTGAGAGAACCACTTGATCTCGTCACTTATTCGTTCATTAGCGGAAGACTTAATAAGAATACTTATGTGGGCTCTCCGTTAATAACATCCAATGAAAGAAGAAAATTATTTTAGAAGAAGTAGTTTCAAAGGAGAACTACTCCAATTACATCATTAAACTCTGTCTATGAAGCCTCTAATACTCTTATGGTGCCAATGACATGTCCATGGCTACCTTAAAACAAACATAATACTCAACAATAATTAAAGGATAAAGAGTTCCTCCGAATACAAGAAGGACTCACCAAATAGCTAAAAAATAATGATCTTCAACGATGCGCCTGTTGAGGATCTCTAACACCTGTATCTGCATCATAAAACGATGCAGGTCGAATGATGTCAGTACGTGGAATGTACGCGTATGTAAAATGGAAGGAAGGTGTGGACAGATATCAAGAAACTCCTCTCAAGAAAACTCAGCTCAGAACTCAACATCATCTCAACATCAATATGTAATGCAAGTTTAATAATAACAATAAGAAATGCTTACTCAGTTGGGAGTTTCTCTAACCGACAACCATCACTTATGAGCTAGCGATGATACAACGAAGCGATGTCGTTGCCACATCCATCCAATACCTTGCCAGGGTAAAGGACATCACCATCTTGGATCCACTCATCAAAGTCCTCTTTTTGGGACTTAAGAGGCATAGCCTCCATCCTACGCTGGCTACGTAGTTCTGGAGTTTGAGTTAATTAAACTCTTACCCAAATCGGTGCTCAATACTACTCCCAAAATATGTGCTCATATTAATCTCATCATCTACTTCAAAAAAACATCATTTACATCTCATCAAAACATCTTGCTCAAAACATCATTTACTCAAATTCATTTAAACTCAACTCTTTTGCTCTTTCAAAACTCAATAAAATACATATATAGTATTAATTCATATCACTCTTTTTATCAATGAAAATATTAAAAAGCCAACATCTTTACTCAAAACATGTGTAAAAATATTTATGAACAATCAATTAGGATTCATGGAAAAGTAGCCATGAACAATAATTCCAATAATATGAGAGATAACAATAATAATAATATTAATGCATAAATACATCTAACTCAATATAAGAAGAATTAATTCATTTAGAATTCAAGATTTGGATACAAATCAACTATAACTCAATTATAATGAATTTAAATATGGGGCGCATGGACGAACTCAATCCGATCCTATGAAAGCCTTACATGCCTTAAATTCAAAGCTTTACTCCGAATTAAAACACTCTTGGACCCCTAGCCTTTTCTTCTCGCCGGAGCGTTTTGTGTACTATCCGGAGTATAAGAATCACTGGAGTAGTATTTTTATACTACTAAAACTAAAACTATATTTGAGAATGAGTAAAGAAGTATATAGAGAGAAGAGTTGCTTAAGAAAGCTTGATGGATAAAATGAGGAAATAAGGTGGGTATTTATAGGTGGGAAAGAGGGACCAAACAATAAATAAAATAATTATAAACAAAAATCTGAAAATTTAATGGAATATATTGATGTCATGGATGATGTCAAATAGAGGGCAATTGATGTCATTAGTGATGTCAAATGTATCTAGATCTTTCTATGGTAGGTGAGATAAACTCTCATTTAACGGAATATCCGTTTTCGAAGCTGCATTTGAACAAGATACATTCCTTATTAGGATTTGGTGTCTCATAAGAATTATAGATATAGAAGTCTAGTTTCATGTCGTTAAAGAATAATCCAATTTGGATCAACTTACAGTGAGATATGAATTTTCTTCTACAAACACTCCATTATATCACAGCACTATGTCTTGCAAAGATTAATTTATTTGATCTATTTACACTCCGAATCTTAAGTTATGGTCTTCATGGAAGTTGTAGGTAATGACGTTTTGGTTACTCAGAAATTTGAATCACCTAATTTGGACAATCTTATGAAAAGTTATGCCCGAAATACAGAGATTGTATCATTTTCATCGAGAATTGAAATACCTACATACAACGTTTTAGGGGGTGTTACAATGCTAGTGAAACAAAAAGCACCATCGAGAAGGAACAAGAAGAACTTCTGAACATAGAAATAATATAAGAAGGCTATGAAGTAGATAACACCATAGAAGAGGGAAAAAGGCTACACGAAGAAAATAATTATATGGTCTTTTGATGCAAAGGATGTAAAAGAGGCAAAATGTATATAACAGAAACCATAAAACATTTTGGAGTATGTAAAGATAAAAATGATAATTTAGCATATAGAACAGGAGGTTCATAATCTGAATCTCTATATACAATTTCTGATAATGAAGAGAACGAAGACATTTTATCTATAACTATTCATAAAGAATTAATGGAAGAAACTAACTCTACTAGTGCTAGCCCTTTCGAGAAAACGACTCCAGCACAAATAATTAGTTATAATACGGGAAATTTACAACGAAAAAGGGTATATAGATCTAATTGAGACATAGAAATAAAAGACAATATAAATCTAGCAGGTAGAAGAATGACAATAGAAGAGCCCATTAGGTTACAAGAGGGAGGAAATAAAGAAAAAATACTAAATATAGTTGCCCATGATCTACATAAGTTAGTAATGCAGGCCACCCCCATTTTTGTGTGTTGGAATCTATGGAAGAATAGATGTGCATGCAAGTATGGAGGCAAGAAGTCTAATGCTAATAGAGTAATATTCTCTATATCCAAAGATCTGTACATGCTTATCTCCACTGTGTATCCATATATTGATTTGCCAAGTAATTGGGCAGATTTGGTTACCATGGTTGAAAAAAGCCAACATGAAGTGAGAATAACCAAAGTATGCTGGACTAAACCACAGCCTACAATGATCAAGCTCAACACAGATGGGAGTGCCCTTAACAATCCAGGGAAGATAGGGGCAGGGGGCATTCTAAGGGACCATAATGGAATGTTAATATATGCTTTTGCATCCCCACTAGGCTGTGGTTCTAATAACCAAGCTGAAGTGCAGGCAGCAATTATTGGTATTCAGTGGTGCCTACAACATGGATACAGCAGGGTAGCCCTGGAAGTTGATTCTGAACTTCTAATCAAGTGGCTCAAACAAGAGGCTAAACCTCCATGGAACATTGTTGCTTATACTACTGAACTGCAGGTATTGGTTAGCAAACTGGAGACTTTCCAGTTCAGGCATATCTTTAGGGAAGCTAATTACACTGCAGATTCACTCTCAAAGGAAAGCCACATGAAAAGCTATACACAACACTACTACAGCTTTCAGCAGCTTCCAAGAGAAACCAAGGGACACTACAAAATGGACAAAGCTGGCATGGCTAGCTTCAGGAGAACCAAGATGAAGAAGATCAATCAACCACATTGAAGGAACTTCTTCATACCTTGAAATATTTACTGATTTTAATAATGATAATCAGGTCCATTGAAAAAGGGAGAGTCTCCCTAATTTACTACTTTAATAGGATAATCTCCTTACCAATAGATTTAGGATTTAGAGTACCTCTCTCCTCCTTTCTTTTCCACTTGCATATGCAGGTAGTTGCAGGTCTGGAAAATTTCAAGGTGAGCAGCAGCATGTGGATCCTTGGAGAAACAAACTTAGCCCCATGGTGCAGCAGTAGCAGGATGAAACAAACTACAAGTGGAAGTTTGCCTAATCCAACTGCTGCAACTCATCTTTGGAAGGCTGTTAGAGGATGCAATACCACAGGATCATGCATAAGGAGCCCTTTGTACTGCAACTTCAGCCTGCATCTTACCTTCCTCAGCAACAACATCCTTCAGCAACAAAGTCACAAAACTGCAACTTTCAGGGAACACATACAAGACAATAGTAGTAGCTATTATAACTTGCAGAATTACTTGCCTTTGTGTTTTTCTGTTTGTTGGTGCAGGGTGATTTGTACCAAGTGGACATGTCCAAACACCTCCAAACTTTGCAGGATTGCATCTTATACTAATTTGGACAAGCTCAACAAGTTTCAGCTCAAAAGGATAATTGGAGACGTTAGGCGAGCGACGTTGAAAAAATCAGCAGTCTTAAGCCTAAAGAGAGAGAAACTTGGTAATTGGAAGCTCCAGCCTGGGAGTCAAACCTTCAAAATTTGCAGGGATAAAGAAAAGGCCATATATGCAAACATCATGAAGTTTCAGGTCAAACGGATAATTGGAGACGTTAGTCGAGCGACTTGGAAAAAGTTAATAGTTTCCAAAGCTCTTACTGAGGTCCCCTCCTGTTTGTTAGTTTGTGCAAGCCTTGTTTTGTTTGTTTTTGGTTGTTGTATTATTTCAGGTTCCTAGAGTGATGTATCAACATTCATTAACCACAAATACATAGAGAAAAGCACCAACACAAATTCCAACCACCCTGCAGCACTTAATCTTCAGCAGGATAGCATGTGCAGGGTGAGGTGCAGCTTGTGGACTTATCCAAAGGCCCCCAAACTTTGCAGGATTGCAGATCATATTATTTTGACAAGGCTCAAGAAATTTCAGCCCAAACGGACAATTGGAAGCGTTAGGCGAGCGACATTGAAAATTTCAGCTGTCTTAAGCCTAAAGAGAAAGCATTTTGCTTTTTGGAACTTCCAACTTGGGCAAAAAGCCTTCAAAATTTGCAGGGATAAAGAAAAGACCACACATGCAAACATCATGAAGTTTCAGGTCAAAAGGATAATTGGAGACGTTAGTCGAACGACTTGGAAAAAGATAAGAGTCTCCAAAGATCTTATTGAGCCCCCTTCCTTTTTGCTAGTTTGTGCAAGCCTTGTTTTGTTTGTTTTTGGTTGTTGTATTATTTCAGGTTCCTGGAGTGATGTATCAACATCCTTTAACAACAAATACATAGAGAAAAGCACAAATACAACTTCCAACCACCCTGCAACATCTAAGCCTCAGCAGGGCAGCATGAGCAGGGTGAGATGCAGCATGTGGACCTGTCCAAATGGCTCCAATCTTTGCAGGGTTTCAGAACATAATATATTGACAAGGCCCAAGAAGTTTCAGCCGAAACGGACAATTGGAGGCGTTAGGCGAGCGACATTGACAATTTCAGCTGCCTTAAGCCTAAAGAGAGGTCCTTTTTTCCAACTTGGGCAAAAAATCTCCAAAACTTGCAGAACTAAAGAAAGGGCTGGTTGGATATATCTCAAGAAGTTTCAACTCAATCGGATAATTGGAAACGTTAGTCGAGCGTCGTTGAAAATTCTGACAGAATTCAAAGCACTCCTGGAAGAACTTTCTTTTTTGCTAGCTGGTGCAAATTCTTTGTTGCTTTTGGTTGTTTGTTGTATTGTTGCAGGTTGCTGGATTGATTCATCAACATATAATCCCACCAACTTATTCCCCATTTCACATACTGAACTGAGGAGACAACAACCTGGCAGCTTGGGAATTCCCCAACACACCAACACTACTCTCATGCCAAATTCCATGATGCAGCACCTGCAACACTGGATCCTTCCAAAGTGCAAGCCACCTTCAGTCAAACTTTTAAGCCAGGGATGCATCACCAGCATTGTGATTCAGTCCTTCTTCTTCCACAACAACAGTCCCAGCAGCAGCATTAAACAACTTCAACAACTTCACTCCCATACTTGTGTGGCTTTTTGGTTAATTGTTTTGCTAGCTGCTGCAAATTCTTCTTGGCTTTTGGTTGTTTGTTGTATTGTTGCAGGTTGCTGGATTGATTCATTAACATGCACTGGCAACAACTACATAGAAGACATCACAGATACAACCATCAAATCAAATAGAATATCCAAGACCACTGCACAAGGACCATCCTACTGGCTGTTTGGCTATTTCCTACCTAGGATTAGAGTAGTCTCTTTCTCCTTCCTTCCTTTCCTTCTACTTTTTGAATGTGCAGGAATTTGTACACATGCAACATATCAATCCACAGTTGAAGGGCCAGCCATGTGTGCTGCATACTACAGCAGTGTCAAGATGGAACAATCCACCATTTGGAGCTTGCAGCTTGTGGAACTCCCCAATGGAACCAGAACTTACATCAAAGGGATGGTGCTAGAGTGTCAGCAACTTAGCTTGGAACAACATGCAGACCCTCTTCTTGCAGATTTCTTTGGTTGTTGTATTTGTGCTTGTGCAGCACAGCAGCAGCAGTATACAGCACAGCAGCAGCATTATGTAGTAGCCTATTGCTTGCAGACTTCTTTGGTTGCGTGGTTTGTTGGTTTTGTTTGGCTGTGCAGGTACTCTAAGAAGTTGAACCACTTCCAAACAAAGACCAACAAACAGCCTAATAACAATGGCAACAACAAGGAGCTGCACACAAACCTGCACCAGCCCTTTCACTTCCCACAAGTGCTTCCCCTTTTGTTGGTTGTTAATGCAGGTTCACAGAACCAATTGCACACCTACTACAACTTCAAAGTTGAGAATGCTTGGCTTCTCAGGGAACCTGCAACCATCACCACCCACCTTCTGTACCTCCCATATGCAGCACAGCAGCAGCAGTATGCAGCATATGCAACACACAATGAGCATCTACAAGTCACTAGTACCTGGTACAGCAGCATCCAGATGTGTTTGCTTGTGTATTGTTCTGGTTTTGGATGCCTGTGCAGGTACCCCAAGGACTTGATCACCATCCAAAAGAGGAATCTACTACTGAACCTAAACTGCAACAACAAGCATAGTATCAATGAAGCTAGAGAGGCAGCAAGGAGCTGGTCACAGGAAGGCAACAACCATGTTAGGAATATGCATCAGCTTTCATTCCAGGCCAAGTTTTCTTATGAAATACCTGCAGCAACATTTCAGCAGCACAAGAATTTTAAAGCTCTTTGCCTTTGGTCTTTGGAAGCAACAAGGAGTTGCATACAGATGCACTCCTCACATTCATCCGGATGGCAGACCCTCTCTGAAACTGCTATAGGGGCTGCAGCACACACACAACCTTGGCTAATTCAGGCTCTCAATTTCCTCCACAACAACTCCAAAGCTGTTGGATACTATAGCTCCATATATTTCCTCTCATTTCAGCCCCCATAGCTGATAATCATGATTCTGATGCAATGGCATATTTCACCTGGATTTACTTGGTACGACAAGACTAAAATGAGTAAAGATGAAAAGAATTTTCCCATCCCATGCGAAATAGAAGTTTCGTATACTTGTTCTTCTTCAATGCAGCTATGTCTGGTACGTAGCATAGTTGGAATAGGACTAGTGTAGGTTACTTTTCTTTTTTCTCATGGAAGGGGAGAGTCTCCCTCATTTATGCTTTCATAGTTGAATTGTACCGGGAGGAGTCCTCTCACAGGTTTACTGCTTTCTAGTTATAGTTAGTCTCTTTTTTGTATCGGGGATGAGTTAGCCGACCTTAATAGGTTAGCCGACTTATGAACCACCATAGGATCGGAGGTAAGGTTTATGTCCCCCTCCTTGTATTTTTATTTTTGATTATTTATGTTAAGGCTTGGGGGTGCTGCTTAACCTCTGACTGTGCACGAGAGGTGGGAGCCTCGTGTAGGGTCTGTTCCCGTAAAAAAAAAAAAAAAACAAATGTGAAATTCAGTTATTGATTTAGGAAAAAAAATAGTAGTAGCAGACTTTATAAAATATTATTTCATTTTATTGATTCTTTGTACGTATTTACTATTTTTAGACCAAGAACAAAATGATCGAGCCCGAAAAGGGAAAGCTCCTCTGCTTTAGAGTTGTCAAAGCTTGATTTCAAGATAGGTGATGGTTTTGTTTCCCATATGTAATTCATGTACTCTCTAAATTACTTCATTGTATGCATATGTGTACATGAATAGTGAAAAATGCTATGAATTATGTGAAATGATCACTTATTGATAATGACTTGTGATAATCCTATTCTTGGGTGATATAATAGTTGACTACTGATTGTGATTGTGGCTAAATTGTATGTTTGGATCGGGTGTCACATTCCGACACACTTGTGGATCAGTGTCACATTATGATACACATTTGGATTGAGTGTCACGTTCTGACACAAACCTTGCACCAAGTGTCACATTCCGACACATAAATAAGTATTTGCAAGTCCCATGAGAGGACTCTTATGTGAAATTGTATGATATTGAGAGTAATGAATTGTTATCCTGTTGAGTACTGATTTTGAGATGTTAATGGTTAAGTTTATTCTATATATACGTGCTTATCGTGTGATGTTTACTTGTCCATGACTCTTTTACTGGTTAACCACGTGATCCTACCAGCGCATTGTTGATTTTGTATAGTGATACTACACTTGCTCTGTCTTTTTTGAGTATAGGGCATATTCAACCGACTACGGAGAGACCTAGAATAGAGGATTGTTAGCTGCTTGAGTCCAAGGATGAGCCATTTCTTTCAGGCTGCCGTGGACTCTCCTTGTTCTAGTCCTTCTTCCAGGACTCAGACTTTAAACACTATTAATTTATGACTTATTGGGGTTGCATCCCTTTTCCTAGATTTGTTGTTTATTTAAAGTTTTGGTACTCCGACTTTCATGTCCTAGGTATTAAACTTCGTATGGTTTGAGTTGTTGACTAGATTTTTGCTGAGTTTATGGGGACTCAACCTTATTTCTTTAATTAAGCTGCTTCTGCATCTCTAAATTGCTTATCTCTTGTGAATGTTGTTATTTTGGGCTATAAAAATGGTTTTCCCACCAGAGGGTTAGTGTGGGTGTCAGTCATGACCGGTCGGGGTTGTGACACTACGACTCATCAAACATTCTACGACTCATCATGTTGAATCGTTTCAAAAGTACTATGGCTTGTATTTTGCAACATCAGACTACTGACCCTACGACTCACCTCTACGAGTTGTGACAACCTTTACGGATCGTAGGTCAATTCGTAACATCTCATCCCAACTTAGCCAAATTTCCAATCCTCAATGTCAATCCTACGAGTCCCTACTACAATCTGTAGGAGTTCGTATGTCCATTCGCACCATCTGGACAACTCCCATTTCCTTGAAAAAGATAAAAATAACAAAAAAAAACATATTTTATATATTATATTATATTATACAATAGTAGAAAAGTCTTGAAGCACACCTGTCTTGATCGACATATGTGCTGAAGGGCATTTTTATCGTACTTTGGACTTTTCAAATTTGATAAAAAAGGTGTCCCATTATAAAAGGCTTAACAGGCGTACCATCACCGCAACTCTTCTTCATCTATTCTCTCCCATTATATGTGAATACACCATAAAGCTCCGGTTATAATAAATAATAAAATATGAAATAATTTATGTGCCATGTGTTGTGTTGGTTCCCTATGTATTAATTTATTTCTCTAATTTTAGTTTAACATATACTTTAAGAAAGTATTATAATTTCTTAATCAACTTATTTTCTTAAATTGTTGAATATATCAAAAAAATTTAATTTTTGTGGTCCTAAATATGTCATGCGAAAAAATAGAAGTAAAAAATTATCAAAAATAAATAAATAAAAATTCTTTTAAAAGCAGATTAAAAAATAAGATAAATAAATTATTGGATAGTGTAATAAATAGATAGAGAAACACGGGTTAAGATGATAGGCATTTAAACAAGGAAATTCTTTTATTTATATAAATGAAATCATTGACTCTTTAACCAACAAAAAGAAGACATATTATGAGCCCGTTTGGATGAGCTTAAAAAAAGTAATTTTTATGTATGAAGTGCTTTTAGAACTTTGAACTGCTGAAAGTTATTTTTATAAATAAGCAGTTGAGTGTTTGGATAAAAGTGCTTATGATGTGAATTTTAGGGTTAAAAGAATAAAAAAAGATAGTTTGGGAATTTAGTTAAAATATAAGGGATATAAAAGTAATTTCCATGGTCAAAGAAAATGACTTTAAGCACTTTGGAAAAAAAAGTTAGAAATCCTAACTTTTCATTTTTGACTGACTTTAAGAACTTTATGGCTTAAAGTCAGCATTAGGCAAACACGTCCAAAAGCTAAAAAGGGGCTTTAAGTTGGTTTTGACCAACTTAAAGCCAATCCAAACGGGCTATATGTCATTTCTTTCTCTCCATTTTTTTTCCTGCTGATTAATTAAAATTCGAGTTGGTAGGTTTCACTTTTAACTTTATTGCAACGCCCATATAATTGACAACATAAATATATGTAAAGATGTACAATGCCCATTAGCACTGACAACATGACTAGATTAAAGTTACGTCATTTTTATACCTAACAAATCAACATAATTTTTTAAAAATTTAAAATCAAAAAATGTAATTTTTTCACTTTCATCAGATAAACAGGATATATATTATCCATTTTTGTAATGACGAAAGTATGTTTGAGCCAATTTTGTAATGATAGCGATATGTGCGAGTTATTTGTGTAATGATAGGACTATATATGAGTCACTTTTAAAAATTGAAGTATACCTGAAATTTATGACAAACCGTTTACCTACATATTTAAATAATACTATTATAAAACATTAAATACATACAATTTGCCATAAGTAATTTGATCCTTGAATATTTATATATTTTAAGAAATCATATTTTGGTCATAAAATGGTCTTCTTTTTCTACAAAAAAATATATCATACTACCACAGTTTCACAAATTAATTTGTGATAAAAATGATTTATTCCAAAATAACCTTCATACTGATAGCATAATTGTATTTTTAGCGAACGAATTAACTTAAATGTATCTAATTAAGATAACAAGAGCGACAAATCAATTTTTTATCCTTTGCTTTAATGTACTATTCCCTCACTCCGTAACCAGTCATCCATAATATCAAATAAATTATTTTCGTCTATCTCTGGACTATAGTCATAGTGATCCGTCTCAAAAATAATTGTCTATTATTGATTTAGAATAAATATTAAGTAGTAGTAAATAATGGAGGTAATTTTACTAAATTACTCTTATTAAATATAAGTTATCTAAACTTTGAAAAATAAATAGTATTTAATATTAAGGACACAATGTGATAAACTGTTTATTGATTTTAAAATCTGGACAAGTATTATTGGACATTTCAAAATATTATAGTAGATAAATAAATACGAATATTAAACATATTTTTAGTGACGATGTGATTTTTTAGCTAGAAAATATTTACGTTTTTTAAGACAAATAAGCTCGTCGTAAACACTATGCATTTGAAGACAACCTTTTTTTTTTATTATTGTTAATAGAATATTTTTAGCGAGGAAACACTAAATTATTTTTATATACTTTTAGTGACCCATAATTAAAAACGAAATATTGATGAGATTTTTTATGTGGTAAAATATGATCTTTTAAGTGATAAAATAATTCATCATCCGTAATCAAAATTTATTGTCGTGACTCTGAAGAAGTGCCATGCAAATGGAGAAGATCTGGTCCATATTAAAGTATTGAAAGATTCCCTTGAGTAGTGCTTCGTTTGTATCAACCATTATTGCAAACTTTAGTAAACTCTAATTTCAAATATAACCCTATATTATATTCTTCAAGGAGTGGAGCAAAAATAAAATTTGGACGTTTGCTAATTAAACTACTTTCATTATTTATTTTTATTTGTTTATCATTTTAAACAAATAAAAATAATTGTCTTCTTTAAACAAACTACTTTGTTTCTTCTTTAAGCCTCTAATGTACCAATCAATTTTTTATCCTCTGCTTTAATGTACTACTCCCTCGGTTTCAAAAATAATTGTCCACTATTGACACAGAATAAAAATTAAAAATTAATAAATAATAGGGGTAATTTTATCAAATCATTCTTATTAAATATAAATCATCTAAATCTTAAAAAATAATTATTATTTAATAATAAGGAGACAATCTGATAAACTATTCATCAATTTTACAAATTAAATAATATTATTAAATATTCTAAAATAATACAGTGAATAAGTAAAAACGAGTATCAATGCTTTTGGATCCTCAAAAGAATAGAAAAAGATACTATTTTTGTACGTTTGCTAAAGGATGAATATGTTATTCATTTGAGGATTTGACATATAAATACAATACCCATAAAATAAATAGTATTTAATATTAAGGACACAATGTGATAAACTGTTTATTGATTTTAAAATCTGGACAAGTATTATTGGACATTTCAAAATATTATAGTAGATAAATAAATACGAATATTAAACATATTTTTTAGTGACGATGTGATTTTTTAGCTAGAAAATATTTACGTTTTTTAAGACAAATAAGCTCGTCGTAAACACTATGCATTTGAAGACAACCTTTTTTTTTTTTTTTATTGTTAATAGAATATTTTTAGCGAGGAAACACTAAATTATTTTTATATACTTTTAGTGACCCATAATTAAAAACGAAATATTGATGAGATTTTTTATGTGGTAAAATATGATCTTTTAAGTGATAAAATAATTCATCATCCGTAATCAAAATTTATTGTCGTGACTCTGAAGAAGTGCCATGCAAATGGAGAAGATCTGGTCCATATTAAAGTATTGAAAGATTCCCTTGAGTAGTGCTTCGTTTGTATCAACCATTATTGCAAACTTTAGTAAACTCTAATTTCAAATATAACCCTATATTATATTCTTCAAGGAGTGGAGCAAAAATAAAATTTGGAAGTTTGCTAATTAAACTACTTTCATTATTTATTTTTATTTGTTTATCATTTTAAACAAATAAAAATAATTGTCTTCTTTAAACAAACTACTTTGTTTCTTCTTTAAGCCTCTAATGTACCAATCAATTTTTTATCCTCTGCTTTAATGTACTACTCCCTCGGTTTCAAAAATAATTGTCCACTATTGACACAGAATAAAAATTAAAAATTAATAAATAATAGGGGTAATTTTATCAAATCATTCTTATTAAATATAAATCATCTAAACCTTAAAAAATAATTATTATTTAATAATAAGGAGACAATCTGATAAACTATTCATCAATTTTACAAATTAAATAATATTATTAAATATTCTAAAATAATACAGTGAATAAGTAAAAACGAGTATCAATGTTTTTGGATCCTCAAAAGAATAGAAAAAGATACTATTTTTGTACGTTTGCTAAAGGATGAATATGTTATTCATTTGAGGAATTGACATATAAATACAATACCCATAAAATAAATAGTATTTAATATTAAGGACACAATGTGATAAACTATTTATTGATTTTAAAATCTGGATAAGTATTATTGGACATTTCAAAATAATATAGTGAATAAATAAATACAAATATTAAACATATTTTTAGTGACGATATGATTTTTTAGCTAGAAAATATTTACGTTTTTTAAGAAAAATAAGCTCGTCGTAAACACTATGCATTTGGAGACAACCTTTTTTTTTTATTATTATTAATAGAATATTTTTAGCGACGAAAGACTAAATTATTTTTATATACTTTTAGTGACCCATAATTAAAAACGAAATATTGATGAGATTTTTTATGTGGTAAAATATGATCTTTTAAGTGATAAAATAATTCATCATCGGTAATCAAAATTTATTGTAGTGACTCTGAAGAAGTGCCATGCAAATGGAGAAGATCTGGTCCATATTAAAGTATTGAAAGATTCCCTTGAGTAGTGCTTCGTTTGTATCAACCATTATTGCAAACTTTAGTAAACTCTAATTTCAAATATAACCCTATATTATATTCTTCAAGGAGTGGAGCAAAAATAAAATTTGGACGTTTGCTAATTAAACTACTTTCATTATTTATTTTTATTTGTTTATCATTTTAAACAAATAAAAATAATTGTCTTCTTTAAACAAACTACTTTGTTTCTTCTTTAACCCTCTAATGTACCAATCAATTTTTTATCCTCTGCTTTAATGTACTACTCCCTCGGTTTCAAAAATAATTGTCCACTATTGACACAGAATAAAAATTAAAAATTAATAAATAATAAGGGTAATTTTATCAAATCATTCTTATTAAATATAAATCATCTAAACCTTGAAAAATAATAATTATTTAATAATAAGGAGACAATCTGATAAACTATTCATCAATTTTAAAAATTAAATAATATTATTAAATATTCTAAAATAATACAGTGAATAAGTAAAAACGAGTATCAATGTTTTTGGATCCTCAAAAGAATAGAAAAAGATACTATTTTTGTACGTTTGCTAAAGGATGAATATGTTATTCATTTGAGGAATTGACATATAAATACAATACCCATAAAATAAATAGTATTTAATATTAAGGACACAATGTGATAAACTGTTTATTGATTTTAAAATTTGGACAAGTATTATTTGACATTTCAAAATAGTATAGTGGATAAATAAATACGAATAATAAACATATTTTTAGTGACGATATGATTTTTTAGCTAGAAAATATTTACGTTTTTTAAGACAAATAAGCTCATCGTAAACACTATGCATTTGGAGACAACCTTTTTTTTTTTATTGTTAATAGAATATTTTTAGCGACGAAACACTAAATTATTTTTATATACTTTTAGTGACCCATAATTAAAAACGAAATATTGATGAGATTTTTTATGTGGTAAAATATGATGTTTTAAGTGATAAAATAATTCATCATCGGTAATCAAAATTTATTGTAGTGACTCTGAAGAAGTGCCATGCAAATGGAGAAGATCTGGTCCATATTAAAGTATTGAAAGATTCCCTTGAGTAGTGCTTCGTTTGTATCAACCATTATTGTGTTATAAATTAACTTACTTGACAATTTTGTAAAGGAAGAAAAACAAGAGAGTAATATAGAAAGTATTAATAGAGAGAGTCGTAATATAGAGAGAGTAATAGTAATTCTCTTCTTTTATATGTTTTGTGTATTTTTACATTGAAGTTTAAGGCTATATTTATAGCCATATTTACAAGTGGAGGAAAATATTAGTGGCAATTTACCCATTTAAAAAGTAAATGGACTATCCACCATTTTAAGTGGACAACCATTTTACTTGGTTGATAATATTCCCCCTTGGATGTCCACGAGAAATGTGCCTCGTTAAAACCTTATTAGGAAAAACCAAGTGGGAAAAAGCCTAATGAAGGAAAAAGAGTACACATATCTGATAATACGCCTTGAGTGCTGCCTCATTAAAAACCTTATCAGGAAAACCTAGTGGGACAAAACCTTGACTAAGGGAAAAAGAATACAGCGCGTATTTTGCTCCCCCTGATGAAAATATCACTTAATATCTCGAAGACGACGCATTCCAATTTTGTATCTCATTTTCTCAAAGGTTGAAGTTGGCAATGCTTTGGTGAACATATCCGCCAAATTGTCACTTGAACGAATTTGTTGGACATCTATTTCACCCTTCTTTTGAAGATCATGAGTGAAAAAGAATTTTGGTGAAATATGTTTTGTTCTGTCTCCTTTGATGTATCCTCCCTTCAGTTGAGCTATACATGCAACATTGTCTTCATACAATATTGTTGGAGCGTCTTTTGTCAAAGAAAGACCACATGTTTCTTGAATGTGTTCAGTTATTGATCTTAACCAAACACATTCTCGACTTGCTTCATGAATGGCTATTATCTCTGCATGATTTGAGGAAGTGGCAACCATAGTTTGCTTTGTTAAACGCCATGATATAGCTGTACCACCACATGTAAATAAATAGCCTGTTTGCGATCGACCTTTATGGGGATCAGATAAATATCCCGCATCTGCATAACCGATCAATTGTGACATGGAATCATTTGAGTAAAACAATCCCATATCAATGGTACCTCGAAGGTATCTGAATATATGCTTAATTCCATTCCAGTGTCTGCGTGTTGGTGAAGAACTAAATCTTGCTAACAAGTTTACTGAGAAAGCTATATCTGGTCTAGAATTGTTGGCAAGATACATTAATGCACCAATTGCACTAAGGTATGGTATTTCAGCACCAATAAGTTCTTCATCATTTTCATAAGGCCGAAATGGATCTGTATTAATATCAAGAGATCTCACAACCATTGGAGTACTCAATGGGTGTGCTTTATCCATATAAAATCTCTTTAAAATATTTTCAGTATATGTTGACTGATGGACAAATATCCCATTTGTAAAATGTTCAATTTGTAGACCAAGACAAAATTTTGTCTTTCCAAGGTCTTTCATTTCAAACTCCTTTTTCAGGCATTTTACTGCCTTTGAAAGTTCTTCCGGAGTTCCAATAATATTCAAATCATCAACATATACTGCTATTATGACAAATTCAGATTTAGACCTTCTCATAAAGACACAAGGGCAAATTGGATCATTTTTATATCCTTCTTTTAGCAAATATTCGCTAAGACGATTGTACCACATTCGCCCTGATTGTTTCAACCCGTACAAGGATTTCTGAAGCTTTATTGAACAATTTTCTCGAGAATCCTTGTATGCTTCAGGCACTTTGAACCCTTCGGGAATTTTCATAAAAATGTCGTGGTCCAATGAGCCATATAAATAGGCAGTGACCACGTCCATTAAGTGCATTTCAAGCTTTTCATGAACTGCCAAATTCATTAGATACCTGAAAGTAATTGCATCCACCACAGGAGAATATGTTTCCATATAGTCAATGCCAGGTCTTTGAGAAAAACCTTGGGCTACAAGTCGTGCTTTATATCTTACGACTTCACCCTTTTCATTTCGTTTACGCACAAAAACCCATTTGTGCCCTACTGGCTTGACACCTTCAGGTGTTCGAACTATTGATCTGAAAACTTCACGTTTTTCAAGTGAAGTTAACTCTGCTTGAATTGCATCCTTCCATCTTGGCCAATCATTTCTCTGTCTGCATTCATCGACAGATTTTGGTTCAAGATCCTTATCTTGTTGCATTATTTCAATGGCAACATTATATGCAAAAATATTATCGACCACAATATCATTTCGGTTCCACCGTTTTCCTGTCGAGACATAACTTATTGAGATTTCTTCATTCTCATTATTTTCAGGTACTTGGACCTCCTCGGTGGTATCACCATTTGTTGTGTCTCTGGGCTCTTCTTGAGCACTCGCCTCCAAATTATGATCATCTTGATCATTTATTCCTTTCCTTTTTCGAGGATTTTTATCTTTGGAATCAAATGGTCTTCCACGTTTTAAGCGTGGTCTAGACTCATTTGCCTGAATAAGTTGTCCTACCGGGACATCAACTCGAACTTGAGCATTAGCAGCTGGGATATGCGATTTAGTAACCCGTGGAAGGTTAGTAAATGCATCCGGCAGTTGATTTGCAATATTCTGCAAATAAATCATCTTTTGAACTTCTTGCTCACAATTATTTGTTCGAGGATCTAAATGAGATAGTGGCAATGAATTCCAATCTATCTCATTTTTCAACTGCTTATGTTCTCCCCCTAATGTTGGGTATACTGATTCATCAAAATGACAATTAGCGAATCTTGCCGTAAATAAATCTCCAGTCATAGGTTCCAGATATTTTATAATAGAAAGAGATTCATACCCAACATATATTCCCAACCTTCTTTGGGGACCCATCTTTGTGCGGTGCGGTGGAGCAATTGGGACATATACCGCACATCCAAATATTCTAAGATGGGATATATTTGGCTCCCTTCCAAATGCCAACTGTAATGGAGAAAATTCATGATAATTTGTTGGCCTTACGCGCACAAGTGCTGCTGCATGCAAAATAGCATGCCCCCATACTGAAGTAGGAAGTTTTGTCCTCATTAGCAATGGTCTAGCTATCCATTGGAGGCGTTTAATCAATGATTCTGCTAGACCATTTTGAGTATGTACATGAGCGACCGGATGCTCAACTTTTATTCCAATCGACATACAATAATCATTAAATGATTGAGATGTGAATTCACCAGCATTATCAAGACGAATTGTCTTTATTGCATAATCTGGAAATTGTGCTCTTAACCTTATAATTTGAGCTAACAATCTCGCAAAAGCCATGTTGCGAGTTGATAATAAGCACACATGTGACCATCTTGTAGATGCATCTATCAAGACCATATAATATTTAAATGGTCCACATGAAGGGTGAATTGGCCCACATATATCACCCTGTATACGTTCCAGAAACGCAGGGGATTCAATCCCAACCTTAGTTGCTGATGGTTTGATAATCAGTTTTCCTTGGGAACAAGCAACACAAGAGAATTCCTTAGATTGAAGAATTTTCTGATTCTTCAAAGTGTGTCCATGTGAATTCTCAATAATTCTGCGCATCATATTATAACCGGGATGGCCCAACCGGTCATGCCAAATGATAAAATCATTAGAATCAGTAAACCTTTTGTTTACAATGGCATGTGATTCAACAGTACCAATATTTGTATGGTACAACCCAGAAGAAAGTGCAGGTAATTTTTCGTGCATAATTTTCTTCTCCATATTTATTGTAGTAATATAAAGGTATTCAACATTTCCTTCATTTGCAGTCTCAATATGATAGCCATTTTGGCGAATAACCTTGAAACTTAACAAGTTTCTTTGAGACTTACTACAATATAATGCATTATCAATTACCAATATCGTTCCTCCAGGTAGTAATAAGGCTGCTTTTCCAGAGCCTTCAATTAATTTTGTACTACCAGATATTGTATTGACATAGGCCTTTTTCATAATCAAATGACAAAAATATTTCTTTTCTTTTAATATCGTATGAGTTGTGGCACTATCCAAAATACACATATCTCCATTATTCATCTTGAATCCAATTGAAGACTGATAAATTTATTTATCTTCATAAAATAAAAATGCATTGTAAGAAATAAAATAAGTAACAATTTTGCTAGAAAAACATAAGTCCCTTTTTTTTTTTAAAGTTAAATTATGGTAATTTAGAATTTAAAAAATTATATGATTCAATTATGATGAATGTTACAATAATTTAGTTTATGGAATTATATACTTATTAACCTTAAATAAATATTATACACAAGTATTAAAAACAAATATATTATAAAATATTAATATAATATTATTCATCATGTATAGATAATTTGTTTATTGACAAAAATAATACAATCATTATATATTATTAATGTCTAAAACATTAACAAGAATAAACAGTTAGTATAATGACATTAAATAAGGCGAATATTATTTTTAGTAACAATATGATATTAAGATTAAATAATAGCACACTAATAGTAATTAATTACAACATTGTAAAATAGCACAATTTAATAAACAATATACAATTATCATAAAAATGTGACCTTGATTATTTATTTTTTTTTCTTCAAATACATAAACGTAAAAACACAATAATTCGAAGTACATGATAACATATTGAAAAACATGAAATTAAACATCAATTAAGATCCTTAAAAAAATCTTCAACCTCCAAATGAGTAATATCATTGAGGTCATTAAAATCATCATCCCTTAAGGCCAGATTTGTTTCAATATTATCATTATTCAAAGGCCTTGCCTTAACATTATTTTCGAACGCCAAGTGTGACTCTATCCGAGCATTAGAAGAAGAGGCACCACCTCTATTTGCCTTTTTTTTAAAAGAATTTTGATAAAGTCTTACAAAATGCTCAGGCGTCCGACATTCATTTTTCCAGTGGCCTTTCATGCCACAACGATGACAGTTACTTTTTGAAGGGCCATTTTGAGAACTGATATTGTTCTCCCTTTTATGTTGACCACCACAACGACGATTATTATATCGTCCTCTGCCATTGCCACGCCCACGCACATTATTGTGACCTTGATATTTATTATGTCTTCTTTCAGACTGGCCATGTGCTTTTACCATATTTGCCTCCGGTAACGGAGCAGTTCCAGTGGGACGGGCTTCATGATTTTTCATTAAAAGGGCATTATGTTGTTCAGCCACCAGAAGGCATGATATCAATTCAGAGTATTTTTTAAAACCCTTTTCACGGTATTGCTGCTGTAATATTACATTAGAGGCATGAAAAGTAGTTAGTGTCTTTTCTAACATGTCCTCATCATTTATATTTTCCCCACATAATTTTAATTGGGAAGTTATTCTAAATACAGCAGAATTATACTCAATTACGGTTTTAAAATCTTGAAACCGTAAGTGCATCCACTCATAACGAGCCCTTGGCAATACCGTTGCCCTGAGGTGGTCATACCTCCCTTTTAAGTCTTTCCACAATTCAAGTGGATCTTTCACTGTCAAGTATTCCATTTTTAGGCTTTCATCTAGATGATGACGAAGGAAAATCATAGCCTTTGCTTTATCCTGACTTGATGCTGTATTTCCTTCAATTATAGCATCACCAAGACCCTTAGCGGTAAGGTGAATTTCAGCATCAAGTACCCATGACAAATAATTTTTACCAGAAATATCAAGTGCCACAAATTCCAATTTTGACAAGTTTGACATGATGAAAATTAATTTGAAAGTAACAAAGATAACTTAAAAATTAAATTTCTTTAGTAGATATACCTGATATAGAAGTTAATTTTCTGAAAAATTAGAGCTTCGTGCTGATAACGTGTTGTAAATTAACTTACTTGACAATTTTGTAAAGGAAGAAGAACAAGAGAGTAATATAGAAAGTATTAATAGAGAGAGTAGTAATATGAGAGAGTAATAGTAATTCTCTTCTTTTATATGTTTTGTGTATTTTTACATTGAAGTTTAAGGCTATATTTATAGTCATATTTACAAGTGGAGGAAAAATATTAGTGGCAATTTACCCACTTAAAAAGTAAATGGACTATCCACAATTTTAAGTGGACAACCATTTTACTTGGTTGATAATATATTGCAAACTTTAGTAAACTCTAATTTCAAATATAACCCTATATTATATTCTTCAAGGAGTGGAGCAAAAATAAAATTTGGACGTTTGCTAATTAAACTACTTTCATTATTTATTTTTATTTGTTTATCATTTTAAACAAATAAAAACAATTGTCTTCTTTAAACAAACTACTTTGTTTCTTCTTTAAGCCTCTAATGTACCAATCAATTTTTTATCCTCTGCTTTAATGTACTACTCCCTCGGTTTCAAAAATAATTGTCCATTATTGACACAGAATAAAAATTAAAAATTAATAAATAATAAAGGTAATTTTATCAAATCATTCTTATTAAATATAAATCATCTAAACCTTGAAAAATAATTATTATTTAATAATAAGGAGACAATCTGATAAACTATTTATTGATTTTAAAAATTGAATAAGTACTATTAAATATTCTAAAATAATACAGTGAATAAGTAAATACGAGTATCAATGTTTTTGGATCCTCAAAAAAATAGAAAAGATAAATTAGTTTTAAAAATTCCGTCAAACATGAATAAAAACGTTTTCAAAATTTGAATGATTGAAATTGTTGTGAAAGTGCTATAGATGGTTTTGGATGTGTTTAATTTCAAGGAGTGGACCAGAAAATCATTTTTGGACGTTTACTAATTAAACTCTTTTTCCCAGTGGCCCGACAAACCAAATGCTTTTGAAAGCAATCTATGAGTTCTAGCTAAAAAGAATGAATATCATTTATTTGAGGAATTGACATATAAATAAAATATAATATATAAATCAACTAACAATTAAATCATTCATAAATAAATTAAAGTAGGAATAGATTTATAATTAGATAGTCAACTTTAAATATTAATTTTCAAAAAGAATTCAAACGTATTTGTACATTACGTAAAAGAACAATTTTTTGTTCTTATTTTTCTCGATCAGTAATTAGAGGTGCAATATTTTTTACAAAGATAAATATGATCTTTTAAGCACAATAAGTCACATAATTACTTAAAATATTTTAAAATTTTAAATATCTTATACTTTAATTTTATCTTTATTTTATTTTTCATTCGCACCAAAAAATTATTTTAAAATTATCAAGTCAAATCAAATTGAAGTTGAATAAATTGAACGGAACCAAATTAGTTTAATTTGATATTTGATGCACACTTTTTTAAAATTGAAAACCAAAGAATCAAATCAAAATTTAATAAAACCAAATTATAGAATCGAATGCCCACCCTATATGAATTAAAGGTGGTAAATTTAATAAGAAAAGGACGTTTATGTCCCACAATGATGTACATAAGAGATGCAATTTTCTTGGAACAGAGTAAGTAGAAAAATTTGGCTTAACTACCTTGCGTATTATATATATATATATATAAAGAGAACCTTTAAACGACAAATATGAATCAAGGGTGGTAAATTTAATAAGAAAAGGACTTTTACGTCCCAAAATGCTGTACATAAGAGAGGCAATTTTCTTGGAACTCCAATAAGCAGAAAAATTGTACGACTATGTTTTCCATAATGACTTTGTTTTGTCCCATATTATCTTCGTCAAAATGGAAATTATTAATTAACGTATATAATTTAAAAATTAGAGTTAACCTTTTCCTTTTTAGCTTTTGAACGTGTTTGTCTAATGCTAACTTTAAGCCATAAAGTTTTTAAAGTCAGTCAAAAATGAAAAGTTAAGATTCTTAACTTTTTTTTTTAAGTGCTTAAAGTCATTTTCTTTGACCATGAAAATTACTTTTATATCCCTTATATTTTAACTAAATTCTCAAACTACCCTTTTTATTCTTCTAATCCTAAAATTCGCATCATTTTCTTCAGCACTTTTATCCAAACACTCAACTGCTTATTTATAAAAATAACTTTCAGCACCTCAAAGTTCTAAAAGCACTTCATACATAAAAGTTACTTTTTTTTAACTCCATCGAAATAGATTCTAAATTTCAAAATGGATCATCATCTTAAGACAATGGCTTTATTGAAATTTTATACCGAAAGAGTGGCATTTTCATCGCAACATGTTTCGAGGCTTCTGGTGGTAGCTGTTGTCGCTTTATCTTTTTTGCTTTATTGGTCTACTTTTATTTTTGTTTGTTTTTTTCAAAATATTTTTGTTTTCTTTTGAGTAAGCTATGATAATGTTCCTATCATTTTTTTACTACGTAATTTCATATTATTGGAGATAATTTTGGATGAAACAAACCTATTACAATTGTTAAATATTAAGTTGATTTACGTAAAAGGAAAAGGTTAACTCTCTTATTTTATTTACTTAAATTCAATTAAGGATCGACCCATACATGATATTTTAATTTTATTTAAGATGTTAAACACGAAGCATTATTTTTTAAATATGTTTAGTGAGTTGAAAGACCACACATTTATATTAAAATTATATGCTGATCTTTTTTTTAATCTCAAGTACTAGCTAATTGAGTTGTTATTTCTCAGCTCTTTCGCCACTCAATCATTATAATAAGATATAATACATTACTTATTATTACAATGTAAATTTGTGTTGAAAATTGTACTATTGATTTCCAACTTTTACTTCTACTAAATTTTATCTCCAAAATTGGAGTGTGTAAAAAAAAGTATAGGTTCCCAAATCTCTATGCAGATTGCTTCGTTGAGTGGCACATGCAAATATGCAATAGGTTCCCAAATCTCTATAAATTCTTGCTAAGAGTAACACTGTCGATGCAAAAATTTCCAAGTCTTAAAGAAACAAAACAATACCTAGTCCTAAAAATTTCCTCCTATGGATAACATAGTGAAACAAGATGATGTAGCTGTAGTGATAGCCCCATTACATCTTCAAAGCCATCTCCGACAACTTCTCCATTTTGCCTGCCGAATTTCCTCCTACGGTCTACCAGTTTACTATCTTGGCTCAGCCTCCTCCAATTGTCAAGTTAGGCAACACTCCACTACCTTAAATCCTTCTGACATAGCCAAGATCCACTTCCATGACCTCCAAATTACTACTCAAGATCCTCCTCTAGATATCCCCATGCATATTTGGTATGCTTCTATGCGTTCACGTGAACCTATTGCTTCTTTTCTTAGAGATATCTCCTCTAAGGCAAGACGAGTTGTCGTTATACATGATCTTTTAATGTCCTATAATGTTCAGGATATTTCTTCCATCCCCAATGGAGAATCATATGTATTTCACTGCCTTCCCATTTTTGATATGTATTGTAGTCACTATGCTGCAGTAGCGGGGTTGCCTATTCCACTTGAAGAAGAAATTTTAAAGAAGTTACCCTCCAATGATGGATGTTACAACCCTGAGGACGTCATGCACCATTCAAAGTATCTGTCACAATGCATGGGAATGAACGCTGGTGATATCTTTAATACAAGTCAAGTAATTGAAGGTACCGCTTTTATTGATTCGATGGCACATATTGCGTGCATGCAAAACAAGAAGCTATGGGCACTCGGGCCGATTTTCCATACACAAGAAGATCATAAGATCGAAAACAAACACCCATGTTTGGATTGGCTAAATAAACAACCTCCAAAATCAGTTCTGTACGTATCTTTTGGAACATCCACTTCATTTTCAGCTGAACAAATCAAGGAGATTGCAATTGGTTTAGAGCTAAGTAAACATAAGTTCATATGGGTATTTAGACATGCTGATAAAGGAGATCCCGTTACCAATAAATGCGAACAGAATAGAACAGGAGTACTTGAATTGCCTGAAGGATTTGAAGAAAGGGTAAAAGGTGTGGGCTTAGTCGTGAGAGAATGGGCACCCCAACAAGAAATCTTGGCTCATTCGTCTACCGGTGGGTTCATGAGCCATTGTGGATGGACTTCCTGCTTAGAAAGTATAATTGCAAGCGTTCCAATAGCTGCTTGGCCTATCCAATTTGACCAACCAAAAAATGGTTTTTTGGTTACAGAAATATTGAAAATAGGCCTGCATGTTAGATTGTGGGAGAAACGGGATGAGCTAGTGACTGCATCCACCATTCAAAATATAGTGAGAAAATTAATGTCATCGAAAGAAGGTGATATGATGAGAAAAATAGCGCAAGAACTAAGCAAGGCCGTAAGGCGGTCTACGGAGAAAGGTGGTGTTTCTCGAATGGAATTGGAGTCTTTTGTGGCGCATATCACAAGATAAAATGTTACTTGTTTCGTGTTCTGAATGTTATTGCTATTAAGTATTTTGGTTGCATTCTTAGTAATTTGTTTAACGGGGTTGATTGCTCTTTCTTGAATACTATATTGAGATTAAGGAGCTTATGAACAATTAATAAAAAGAGTCCCTTTTTTGTTCTTTTCTGTTTTCTTTTTTTGTGTGTATTTTCTGTCTCTTGAATTTGGGTAATAGGCTCAAATGAGTTATTTGTAATTTGTTGGAATTTATCAATAAAAGATTGAAATTTGACCAAAATACAGAACGATTAATCAAAGTCTCCTATCTTTTGTCTATTGTTGCGTTCAAATACACATGCAAATGTATGTAATCGTCAAATAATACAGAATTTTAAGTCTAAATATTGTACCCACATTAAACTAATGTTTATTGTTTATTCAAGTAATAAAATTCAAAGGTTGTCGTACTAATACTAAAAGTAAAAAGAAGCAAACTAATGAACAACTAACACATAAAGAACATATTTTTACATAATCAATGAATAAATTTGATCTAGGGTTATGAATTTGCTAGCAATCATGTTAAGTGATTTGAATCAACTTTTCGGGTTACTAGTTGCAAGTTAGTTTAACGGGTATATTCTTATCCGTGTTATTGAGTAATTCCCCTTTCCCTATAAGCTCGCAATCAAGCTCTAATTCTTCATTTCCTTTCTCAAGTTCAATTTACGAATAACAAATAGCATTTGAAAGATGATCAAGCAATCAAATAATTAAAGCTTAATCAATTCAAGCTCATACCACAACAATCATGAAGCTATCATAATCTTAGAACGAAAAATTTAACTTCACATAGACAATAAATGGTGCAGATTTATTTAGTTAGTCACAATCTTTTAATCATAGTAGAACCTTCTCTCTAGTTAAAAAAATAAATTGATTGGTGAAATTAATTCAAAGCAAATAATTGATTGAGATGTAACATCTCTTCTGTCTTTTTCTTCCGTTTCAATCTGCATAATTTCTGAGTGCATGTGCTGTGAGGTCAATTTACGTTGTCTGAGAAAGGAAATGAGTTTTCAAAATGTAATGACATGAAGGTCATTTTTGAAATTTTTCATAAAATGACCGTCTTATCCTTATTTTAGTTCTCCCGAGTCGTTTTTGAATTGATATTGGGTGTTAGTTTTTAAAAAATCCTATGAAAAGTTGAGTCTTTGAAAATTTTGAGTTTTCATAAGCTTTAAGTGTTCAAAACTAGTATTTGGGGTCAACCGGAGCTACGGGTATCGGAATGGAATTCCGTCGATTCCAGTAGCTCCGCAATGTGGAAATTTCTCTAGGAAAGTTTACGAAATCAGTTTTGAAGTTGCAACGAAGATTTGAGGTCTTGAGTTGGGAATTTGAGAAATTTTAGGCTAAGGTTTGAGTTTGTTCAATTTTTAGAGTTTCGATACTCAGAATGGAATTCCGATTATTCCGTTGAATTCGGAGGATGGTTTTTGGTTTACAAGAAGTGTTGGTTGAATTTTTAGAGGTCTCGAGTCCATTTTGGTATTTTGAAGGCCTAAATTGGTTTAGTTGCGACTTTTCGAGTTTCAGGTTAAGGAGACCTCAAATTCAAATTTTCATAATTTCATCAGCTCCGGAATGACCAAATTAAGTTGGTAGCATTATCTACACGTGTATCAAGGCAATTGATATGAGTTTGAGGCCATTTGACGTTTTTGACTTTGAAAGTTAGCTTACGGTTGACTTTGGTCAACATTCTTGGAAAATGCGCTTGGATGAAAATTCTGACAACGCGGTTAGTTTCAGAATATTGAGTTTGGTCTAGAACGACCCTTCATTAGCTTTTCGAGGCTCCCGATCTAATCTCGAGGCCCGTTGTGGAATGTGGCTTAAAATGGTACTTGGGTGTGGGATCCACTTTTTATTAAAATGACCTCGTATGGGAATTTTGAATGCTCCATTGAGTTTGGAACATCAAATTTAGTGGGGGTAAAATATCTAGTTTAGTTTTATCGGGTTCTGAACGAATTCCGAGGGTCCGTTCAAAGACTTTAAATATAGCAAAAAATAGAAAATCTAGTGCATAGTGCAGATATTTTTTCAGCTTTTCTCTAAACTTTGAACCTCGATTTCTTGAGTTTTTCAAGTTCAAATCTGAAGATTCAAGAGTCTATCTTTAAGAGATTTTCACGAGGAATCCGTTGGTGTGCTCGGAATCTTGAGGGGATGGATTCGTGTGAGGTAAAATCTTAAATTTATCCGCTGTTTTTCTCATTTTTGAGCAAGATTTCCTATGAAAATTTGAAATTCGATTTTGTGGTCGTTTTAACTTCATTTTCAGTGATTCTTTGTCACGCCCCGAGAGGGAACCCTAGGCGTGGCCGGCACTCAGAAATCATATCTGGCCTCCGAGAGAACCACTTGGTCTCATCACTCATTCGTTTATCAACAGAAGAGTTAAGTGAAAATAAGAATACTTATTTAGGCTCGCCATCATCAACATCAAATGAAAGAAATAATCCTTAGAAGAAGTAGTTTCAAAGGAGAACTACTCCAATTACATCATCAAACTATGCCTATGAAGCCTCTAACACTATCAGACGATGCCAATGACATGTCCATGGCTACCTTAAAAGAAACATAATACTCAACAATAATAAAAAGATAAAGAGTTCCTCCGAATACAAAAAGAACTCACCAAATAATTGGCAAGTAATGATCTTCGACGATGCGCCTGTTGAGGATCTCTAACACCTGTATATGCATCATAAAATGGTGCAGGCGAATGACGTTAGTACATGGAATGTACGAGTATGTAAAATAGCAGGAAAGTAAGGACAGATATCAAGAAACTCCTTTCAGGAAGATTCAGCTAAGAACTCAACATCATCTCAACATCAATATGTAATGCAAGTTTAAAAATAATAATAATAAACAATGCTTACTCAGTTGGTAGTTTTTCTAACCGACAACCACCACTTATGAGCAAGTGATGATACAACGAAGCGATGTCGTTGCCACATTCATCCAATACCTTTCCAGGGTAAAGGACATCACCATCTTGGATCCAATCATCAAATTCCTCTTTTTGGGACTTAAGAGGCATAGCCTCCATCCTACGTTGGCTACGTAGTTCTGGGGTTTGAGTCAATTAAACTCTTATCCAACTCGGTGCTAAATACTACTACTCCCAAAATATGTGCTCATATTAACCTCATCGTCTAGTCTTATTGGATTTTTATTTAAAACATCAAACTCATCTCATTACCTTTTCATCATTCATTACACTTCAAAACATCATTTACATCTCATCAAAATATCTTGCTCAAAACATCATTTAATCCAAAGAATCAAATTTATTTAAACTCAATTTGTTTGCTCTTTCAAAACTCAAAAAAATACATATATAGTATTAATTCAAATAACTCTTTTTGACAATGAATATTAAAAGCCAATATTTTTATTCAAAACACGCGTAAAAATATTAATGAACATCAAATTAATTAGGATTAATGGGAAAGTAGCCACGAACAATAATTCCAATAATATGAGAGATAAAAATAATAATAATCTCAATGCATAAATATATCTAACTCAATAGAAGAAGAATTAACTCATTTAGAATTCAAGAATTATGGTAAAACTCAACTATAACTCAATTACGATGAATTTAAATATTGGGCGCATGAACGAACTAAATCCAATTCTATGAATAACCTTACATACCTAGAATCCGAAGCTTTACTCCAAATTGAAGAACTAAATGAACACTCTTGAACTCCTAACCTTTTGTCCTTACCGGTGCATTTTGTGTACTACTCGGAGTATAAGAATCATCGAAATAATATTTCTACACTACTAAAAACTAAAACTATATTTGAGAATGAGTAAAAAAGTGTATAGAGAGAAGAGTTGTTTGAGAAATTTTGATGAATAAAATGAGAAAATAAGGTGGATATTTATAGGTGTGAATGAATGATCTAACAATAAACAAAAATAATTACAAAGGGTGATCTTGAAAATTCAATGGAGGATTGTGATATCATGTGTGATGTCAAATGGAGGACTATTGATGTCATGGGTGATATCAAATGGATCTAGATCTTTCCATGATTGGTGAGATGAACCTTCTTTTCACGAAATACTCTTTTTCGGAGCTGCATTTGAATAAGATAACTTCTTCATTAGGATTTGGTGTCTTCATATGAATTGTAGAGCTAGAAGTCTACTTTCATATCTACCAATTTGGATCATTTTACAATGAGATATGATTTTTATTCTACAAATACTCTATTTTATCGGAGCACCATATCTTTTAAAAATTAATTTAGTTGACCTACATAGCCTCAGAATCATAAGAAATAGTCTTCACAAAAGTTATAGGTAATGATGTTAGAGTTATTTAGAAATTTGAATCACCTAATTTGGACCATCCTATGAAAAGTTATGCCAAAAATATAAATACAGCTTTTCGTCGAGAATTGAAACACCATATACAACATTTTAAGGGGTGTTACAATATTTCCGCCTTGGGATTATTTATCCTCGAATGAAGATGAAACTAGGAGACATCAAGAACGAATATTATCAAGACATCAATTTCTCAAAAAACTTCGATACTCAAATGCTCAAACAATATATACTCAAATAGTCAATGACTCAAACTCAAGAATACACATCGACTCAAAGGTAGAAGTAAGGAATATTACCTTGAATATCATCATCGGAAGGAACAAATAGATGAGGATATTTAGCCTTCATATATTCTTTATCTTCCCATTTAGCCTCTTCAACAAATTGATTTCGCCATAGGACTTTAACAGATGCCACTTCTTTAGTTCTTAATTTGCGAACCTGGCGATCAAGAATCTGAACTGGAATCTCTTCATAACTCAAACTCTCTTTCACCCCAATGCTATTAGTCTGGAAACAAGTGAAGAATCTCTTAAATACTTTTTAAGCATAGAGATGTGAAACACGGGATGAATAACTGTTAACTTTGGGGGGCAACTCCAATTCATAGGCTACATTACCAACCCTCTTCACAATCTGATAAGGACTAGTATTGCGGAGACTAAGATTTCCTTTCTTTCCAAATCCCATCACACCCTTCATAAGTGAAACTTTCAAGTATACCCAATCATACACTTCGAACTCTAAATCTCTCCTCCTAACATCAGTGTAGGATTTCTGGCAACTCTGAGCAGTCCTTAACCTCTCTTGAATGGTTTTCACCTTCTCCATAACTTGGTGAGCCAAGTCTGGTCCAATCAACTCAGCTTCACCAACTTCAAACCAACCAATAGGTGATCTGCATCTCCTCCTATACAGAGCTTCATAAGAAGCCATTTGAATACTCGAATAGAAGCTATTATTGTATGCAAACTCAATAAGAGGTAAATGATCATCCCAATTACCTTTGAAGTCGATGACACATGATCTCAATATATCCTCTAAAGTCTGTATCATACGCTCTGCCTGGCCGTCTATCTGCGGATGAAAAGCAGTACTAAGGTTCACACTTGAACCTAAACCCTTCTGAAATGACTTCCAAAATTGAGCAGTGAATTGAGCTCCCCTATCTGAGATGATAGAAAAAGGAACTCGATGCAGTCTAACAATCTCTCTAAGATATAGTCTGGCATAATCCTCTGCGGTGTCCGTAGTCTTAACCGGCAAGAAATGGGCCGATTTGGTCATCCTATCCACAATCACCCAAATAGAGTCATACTATTTGTGAGTTCGCAGTAAACCGATAATGAAGTCCATGTTGATCATCTCCCACTTCCATTCTGGGATTTCTATATTTTGAGCCACTCCACAAGGCCTTTGGTGCTCAACTTTAACTTGTTGGCAGTTCGGGCACTTAGATACAAACTCTGCTATATCTCTCTTCTTTCCACTCCACCAGTATACTTCTCTCAAGTCATGGTACATCTTTATCGAACCTGGATGGATGGAATACCTGGAATTATGAGATTTTACCATGATTCTCTCTCGAATGCCATCAACACTTGGAATACATAATCTCTTTTGATATATAAACACTCCATGTACCCCTTGGGCAAAAGCCATTACCTTCTATTTGTGAACCTCGTCTTTCAGTTGAAGGAGAATGGGGTCCTAATGTTGCTTTCTTTTCACCTCTGCAACTAGAGATGATTCAGCTCCATTCCGGACTATTGTACAACCCTCACTAGAGTTAATAAGTTGAACTCCCAAATGCGCAAGTCTATTTACTTCCTTTGCCAACTCCTTCTTTTCCTCTTCCACATGGGTCGTACTCCCCATGAATAACCTGCTAAGAGAATCGGCAACTAAGTTTGCTTTACCTGGGTGGTAGAGAATGCTCATGTCATAATCCTTAAGCAACTCTAGCCATCTCCTCTGCCTCAAGTTTAGTTCCTTCTGACTGAATACATACTGCAAGCTCTTGTGGTTCATTAATATATCCACATGTACACCATAAAGATAGTGATGCCATATCTTAAGAGCAAATACCACAGCTGCCAACTTAAGGTCATGAGTGGGGTAGTTCCTCTCATGGGTCTTAAGCTGTCTGGAGGCATAGAAAATGAACTTACCTTTCTGCATCAACACATATCCCAACCCAACTCTGGAAGCATCATAATAGATTACAAAATCATCCATTCCCTCATGTAGGGACAACACTGGAGCAGTATTCAATCTACTTTTCAACTCTTGAAAGCTTTTCTCACAAGCATAAAACCATTGAAACTTAGCCTTTTTATGAGTAACTTTAGTCAATGGTGAGGATATGGTTGAAAATCCCTCAACAAACCTCCTGTAGTAACCAGCCAAACCCAAGAAACTCCTTATGTTAGTTGGAGAGGTGGGTCTGGGCCAATTCTTAACTGCCTCAATCTTTTGACTATCAACTCGAATTCCATCACCAGATATAATATGGCCAAGGAACGCTACAGACACAAGCCAAAACTCACACTTCAAAAACTTAGTATACAACTCCCTCTCTTTGAGAGTTTGAAGGACAATCCTAAGGTGGTTAGCATGCTCACTCTTACTTCTAGAGTAGACCAAAATATCATTGATGAAGACAATCACAAACGTATCCAGGTATGGCTTGAATACCCGATTCATGAGGTCCATAAAAGCTACATGAGTGTTTATTAATCCAAAGGACATAACAAGAAACTCAAAATGACCATAGCGGGTTTGGAAAGCCGTCTTCAGGATGTCACATTCTCTCACTTTCAACTGATGATAGCCTGATCTGAGGTCTATCTTAGAAAAGCATGTGGCACCCTAGAGTTGGTCAAATAAATCATATATCCTAGGGAGAGGATACTTGTTCTTTATGGTGAACTTGTTCAGTTGCCGGTAATCAATGCACATTCTAAGAGACCCATCTTTATTTCGTACGAATAGGACAAGAGCACACCAAAGTGAGACACTTGGCTTAATAAATCCCTTATCTAGGAGATCTTTCAGCTATTCTTTCAACTCTTTCAACTCAACGAAGCCATCCTATAAGGAGGAATGGAAATAGGTTGTGTATCAGGAATGACATCAATACAAAATTCTATCTCTCTATCAAGAGGGATTCCGGGTAGATTCTCAAAAAAGACTTCAGGAATATCATTCACAACAGGAACTGACTCAAGAGATAGAGCCTAATAATTAATATTTTTGACTCGGACTATATGATATATACATACCTTAGAGATTAAATTTCTAGCTATAAGGTAGGAAATAAATTTAACCCTAGGCACTACAGAACTCCCCTTCCACTCTAAGATAGGCTCATTCAGAAATTGAAACTTGATAATTCGAGTTCTACAATCAACTGAGGTATAACAAATATAAAGCCAGTCCATGCCAAGAATCACATCAAAATCAACCATGTCTAACTCAACTAAGTCAGCCATGGTATCCCTGTGATAGATTCACACAATACAATCTCTATAGACCCTCTCAGCTATATACTCACCAATAGGAGTTGACCGCTGAAAGGCTCAAGAAGACACTCAAGAAGGATCTCAAATTTACAAGCCAAGTAAGGAGTCACAAAAAATAACGTAGCACACGGATCAAGTAATGGATACACATCAAAAGAAAGGACTTAGAGAATACCAGTAACAACATCGGGTGTATTCTCTTGGTATTGGCGACTACCCATAACATACAGACAGTTTGTTCCCCCGCCTGCACCTGAAGCTGCACCTCACTAATTACCTCTATTTTGCGGTGCAGCAAAAGAAAACTGAGCTCTACTACCTTCATCTCCCTATCTCTTTGAAGGACACTCATTCTGGAAGTGACATATCTTTCCACACCCGTAGAAAGCATTAGTTACCTCACGACACTCCCCAAAATAGAGCTTCCCACATCTAGCACACGGTGGCTTTCCTTTAGAACCCTAGCCACACTCACTTGGGACTGAGAACCTTGAGCTCGAAAGTTTTGGTGACTCAGCAACCTCTAGTCATACTTAGTATTAGGTGTAAAAGCACTTGTTGAGGAAGGTGTATAATTAGAAGACCTCTTCTGAAAGAAGGACTTATTACCCTTTCCTTGCTTCTGCTCGTTCTCATGCCCAACAGACTTAGTGTTCTTGCTTAATTGTTCCTCTCGGTCCTTTTTTTTGTCATCCTTAACCTTCTGAGCATACACCATCAATCTAGAAAAATCCATGTCAGATATCATTAACATTGCCTTACATTCTTTCTTTACATGTTTGCATGGGCTAAAGAAAAACTTCCTTATCTTGGCCCTCATATATGGAATCATTTCTAGGGAATATTTGGATAACTGAATAAACTTCAGACTATACTCCTTCACAGTCATGCTCTCCTGCTTGAGGTTCACAAACTACTCAACTTTTGCTTTACGTAGCTTTTGGGGAAAGAAGTTGTCAAGAAAGGCACTTTCAAACTCATCCCAAACTATAGGCCCAATATCCTCTCCGCGACTCTACTCCAACTGGCCATACCACACGTTTTCCACATCTTTGAGCTGGTAGGAAACCAACTCAACACACTCAACCTCGGTATTATACATCACTTTCAAGATCTTCCATATCTCATTAATGAAATTTTGACGATCCTCCTCAACCTTAGACCTTGTGAAAACTGGCGGGTTCATCCTTAGAAAATCTCTAATCCTTGTGGTGGAAGATGACTCTTGAGATCTAGAGATAGGAGTTGGTGAACTATGGTTACCCATATGTAAAGCTACCAGTTGAGTGAGCATGGCAATAACTCTTTTGAATTCCACCTCCGAAGTAGGAGTGGTCTGAACAGTAGATATTTTGTGTACCACAGTAGACCTTGCAGGTCGGCCCCTAGTTCTCGGTGGAGGCATCTCTGATTGTGGAACCTCAGTGCTGGCAGTGGTCCTCTAACTGGTTGTATGTTTAGGAGGCATGGTCTACAACGTATAAACACACAAATTAGAAGGAATTTTTATAGAGATAAACTTTATCGCACGAACTTAGATTATGAAATAGGTGAAATAATACCTAATGTCATATAGCCTCCTGATTATAAGTGTGGTGCACGACACACCCATAAGCAAGACTCTACTAGACACGGCTTCATAGACACCCTAGAACTCTTGAACTATGTGCTCTGATACCAAGTTTGGCCGGCACTCAGAAATCATATCTGGCCTCCGAGAGAACCACTTGGTCTCATCACTCATTCGTTTATCAACAGAAGAGTTAAGTGAAAATAAGAATACTTATTTAGGCTCGCCATCATCAACATCAAATGAAAGAAATAATCCTTAGAAGAAGTAGTTTCAAAGGAGAACTACTCCAATTACATCATCAAACTATGCCTATGAAGCCTCTAACACTATCAGACGATGCCAATGACATGTCCATAGCTACCTTAAAAGAAACATAATACTCAACAATAATAAAAAGATAAAGAGTTCCTCCGAATACAAAAAGAACTCACC
This sequence comes from Solanum dulcamara, assembly GCF_947179165.1. Lineage (NCBI taxonomy): Eukaryota > Viridiplantae > Streptophyta > Magnoliopsida > Solanales > Solanaceae > Solanum > Solanum dulcamara. The sequence continues at coordinate 15,607,645 of NC_077242.1, forward strand.
AAATAATTGGCAAGTAATGATCTTCGACGATGCGCCTGTTGAGGATCTCTAACACCTGTATATGCATCATAAAATGGTGCAGGCGAATGACGTTAGTACATGGAATGTACGAGTATGTAAAATAGCAGGAAAGTAAGGACAGATATCAAGAAACTCCTTTCAGGAAGATTCAGCTAAGAACTCAACATCATCACAACATCAATATGTAATGCAAGTTTAAAAATAATAATAATAAACAATGCTTACTCAGTTGGTAGTTTTTCTAACCGACAACCACCACTTATGAGCAAGTGATGATACAACGAAGCGATGTCGTTGCCACATCCATCCAATACCTTTCCAGGGTAAAGGACATCACCATCTTGGATCCAATCATCAAATTCCTCTTTTTGGGACTTAAGAGGCATAGCCTCCATCCTACGTTGGCTACGTAGTTCTGGGGTTTGAGTCAATTAAACTCTTATCCAACTCGGTGCTAAATACTACTACTCCCAAAATATGTGCTCATATTAACCTCATCGTCTAGTCTTATTGGACTTTTATTTAAAACATCAAACTCATCTCATTACCTTTTCATCATTCATTACACTTCAAAACATCATTTACATCTCATCAAAATATCTTGCTCAAAACATCATTTAATCCAAAGAATCAAATTTATTTAAACTCAATTTGTTTGCTCTTTCAAAACTCAAAAAAATACATATATAGTATTAATTCAAATAACTCTTTTTGACAATGAATATTAAAAGCCAATATTTTTATTCAAAACACGCGTAAAAATATTAATGAACATCAAGTCAATTAGGATTAATGAGAAAGTAGCCACGAATAATTATTCTAATAATATGAGAGATAAAAATAATAATAATTTCAATGCATAAATATATCTAACTCAATAGAAGAAGAATTAACTCATTTAGAATTCAAGAATTAGGGTAAAACTCAACTATAACTCAATTACGATGAATTTAAATATTGGGCGCATGAACGAACTAAATCCAATTCTATGAATAACCTTACATACCTAGAATCCGAAGCTTTACTCCAAATTGAAGAACTAAATGAACACTCTTGAACTCCTAACCTTTTGTCCTTACCGGTGCATTTTGTGTACTACTCGGAGTATAAGAATCATCGAAATAATATTTCTACACTACTAAAAACTAAAACTATATTTGAGAATGAGTAAAAAAGTGTATAGAGAGAAGAGTTGTTTGAGAAATTTTGATGAATAAAATGAGAAAATAAGGTGGATATTTATAGGTGTGAATGAATGATCTAACAATAAACAAAAATAATTACAAAGGGTGATCTTGAAAATTCAATGGAGGATTGTGATATCATGTGTGATGTCAAATGGAGGACTATTGATGTCATGGGTGATATCAAATGGATCTAGATCTTTCCATGATTGGTGAGATGAACCTTCTTTTCACGAAATACTCTTTTTCGGAGCTGCATTTGAATAAGATAACTTCTTCATTAGGATTTGGTGTCTTCATATGAATTGTAGAGCTAGAAGTCTACTTTCATATCTACCAATTTGGATCATTTTACAGTGAGATATGATTTTTATTCTACAAATACTCTATTTTATCGGAGCACCATATCTTTTAAAAATTAATTTAGTTGACCTACATAGCCTCAGAATCATAAGAAATAGTCTTCACAAAAGTTATAGGTAATGATGTTAGAGTTATTTAGAAATTTGAATCACCTAATTTGGACCATCCTATGAAAAGTTATGCCAAAAATATAAATACAGCTTTTCGTCGAGAATTGAAACACCATATACAACATTTTAAGGGGTGTTACAATATTTCCGCCTTGGGATTATTTATCCTCGAATGAAGATGAAACTAGGAGACATCAAGAACGAATATTATCAAGACATCAATTTCTCAAAAAACTTCGATACTCAAATGCTCAAACAATATATACTCAAATAGTCAATGACTCAAACTCAAGAATACACATCGACTCAAAGGTAGAAGTAAGGAATATTACCCTGAACATCATCAAACTATGCCTATGAAGCCTATAACACTATCAGATGGTGCCAATGATATGTCCATGGCTACCTCAAAAGAAACATAATACTCAATAATAATAAAAGGATAAAGAGTTCCTCCGAATACAAGAAGAACTCACCAAATAATTGGAAAGTAATGATCTTCAACGATGCACCTGTTGAGGATCTCTAACACCTATATCTGCATCATAAAACGGTGCAGGTCGAATGACGTCAGTATATGGAATGTACGAGTATGTAAAATAGCAGGAAAATAAGGACATATATCAAGAAACTCCTTTCAGGAAGACTCAGCTCAGAACTCAACATCATCTTAACATCAATATGTAATGCAAGTTTAAAAATAATAATAATAAACAATGCTTACTCAGTTGGTAGTTTTTCTAACCGACAACCACCACTTATGAGCAAGTGATGATACAACGAAGCGATGTCGTTGCCACATCCATCCAATACCTTTCCGGGGTAAAGGATATCACCATCTTGGATCCAATCATCAAATTCCTCTTTTTGGGACTTAAGAGGCATAGCCTCCATCCTACGCTGGCTACGTAGTTCTGGGGTTTGAGTCAATTAAACTCTTATCCAAATCGGTGTTGAATACTATTACTTCTAAAATATGTTCTCATATTAACCTCATCGTCTAGTCTTATTGGAATTTTATTTAAAATATCAAACTCATCTCATTAACTCTTTTTCAATCATTACACTTCAAAACATCATTTACATCTCATCAAAACTTCTTGCTCAAAACATCATTTAATCCAAAAAATCAAATTCATTTAAACTCAATTCTTTTGCTCTTTCAAAACTCAATAAAATACATATATAGTATTAATTCAAATAACTCTTTTTGACAATGAATATTAAAAGCCAATATCTTTACTCAAAACACGCGTAAAAATATTCATGAACATCAAATCAATTAGAGTTCATGAGAAAGTAGCCACGAACAATTATTCCAATAATATAAGAGATAAAAATAATAATAATTTCAATGCATAAATATATCTAACTCAATAGAAGAAGAATTAACTCATTTAGAATTCAAGAATTAGGGTAAAACTCAACTATAACTCAATTACGATGAATTTAAATATTGGGCGCATGGACAAAATAAATCCAATTCTATGAATAATCTTACATACCTAGAATACGAAGCGTTACTCCAAATTGAAGAATTAAATGAACACTCTTGAACTCTAGGGCCTTTTGTCCTCACCGGTGCATTTTGTGTACTATCCGGAGTATAAGAATCATCAAAATAATATTTCTATACTACTAAAAACTAAAACTATATTTGAGAATGAGTAAAAAAGTGTATAGAGAGTAGAGTTGCTTGAGAAATTTTGATGAATAAAATTAGAAAATAAGGTGGATATTTATAGGTGTGGAGGAATGATCTAACAATAAATAAAAATAATTACAAAGGGTGATCTTGAAAATTTAATGGAGGATTGTGATATCATGGGTGATGTCAAATGGAGGACTATTGATGTCATGGGTGATATCAAATGAATCTAGATCTTTCCATGGTTGGTGAGATGAACCTTCTTTTCACGAAATACTCTTTTTTGGAGCTGCATTTGAATAAGATAACTTCCTCATTAGGATTTGGTGTCTTCATATGAATTGTAGAGCTAGAAGTCTACTTTCATATCTACCAATTTGGACCATTTTACAGTGAGATATGATTTTTATTCTACAAATACTCTATTTTATCGGAGCACCATATCTTTTAAAAATTAATTTAGTTGACCTACATAGACTCAGAATAAAAGAAATAGTCTTCACAAAAGTTATAGGTAATGATGTTAGAGTTATTTAGAAATTTGAATCACCTAATTTGGAATATCCTATGAAAAGTTATGCCAAAAATAAAGAAATGGTATTATTTTCGTCGAGAATTGAAACACACCACATACAACATTTTAGGGGGTATTACATTCTTGGGGATAAGTTGTAAGATTTTTTGTAAGGAACATCGTGTTATGATTAGTTTCACCCGTTGATGTGTTGTTTGAGATAAATTTCGTCCCTACGGGACTGCCCTTTTTCTTGAATTCTCTATTAACGGTGAAAATTATGTATGGGCTATTTTCCTTGATTTTGAGCATCAGAATGCGTTGTAATTTGGAATACAAGTTCATTAAGCTCAAATACACCTTTTCACAGAGTCGTTTTTGAGATTTTCATCGCGGGTCCCACAATTTCATATTAGACCTAATTGTGGGCCCATCTCCAAAAAATGTAGTTTTAGTGTCAAAATATTCATATTGATGAGGTGATCAACATTTTTATAGTGTGGAGGCATTTGGAGTTATTTTCGGAGCGAAAATCTATGAGAAAGTTAACTTGGAGCGCGCATGTTCATCTTCGAGGTGGGCTACGGTCTCCTTCTTTTGACTGAACTCTGTTAGATATCGTAGAGTATATTTGTCATGTAAATTAGGTGACTATTTACCGAGATTAGCTTTCTCCTCATCCGATTTCATTTTCTTGTTCCCGAGTGAGCTTTAGGCTTGAATAGTCCCGTAATATCCTTAGATTAGGTTGTGGGCCTTGGTTGTGGTGTTGACTTAGCATTGTTATCTTGTTTAGGGATGATATTGACGGTCTTAGGCTAGGTTTGAACCTTAGGTGATTTATCAGGTGTTTATTATCCTCGTATCTAGGTGTAGCTTTCGATAGGGCTTATTATGGATAGGATACCCTTTATGCTAGTTCCTGAGACCTCTAGGGCTCGTCGTAGCCATAGGTTTGGCTTAGTTGTGCTCATTGGGAGCTGAGGTAGCATAGTTTAGGGTAAGACGTCGATCATAGAGATATTTCTCCCCTTGCTGATTTTGAGTCATGTCTCGATTGTTCACTTTTGTTTAGCTGTGGCTTAGGATGCCTTTTTCTATTACTTTTTGATTGGGACCAAAGCCATGCTCGAGAAGCGACTGGATCCCAGGTGAATCCCTTTTTTCCCTGACAGTGTGGTTTAGCTCCATGTTACTGTATGTATTGTGTGTTTCATGTTTGGATGCTGGTGATGACATGCTTGCATTGATTGAGCATATTCACTAGTTTTGTGGTAGGATATCGGTATTTCATTGTTTTTTAACTACTATTTTTGAGAAGGATTTCTCACATGTTTACTACTTTTAAACTGGTTTTAAAGGGAGTCGTACCACCTGGATATTGGATACTAGTTTTGAGATCTATGAGGCATCGATGACGTACTCCTTTATACTACAATTTTAGAGGCATCGAGGATGCTTTCAGTTTTATAGATTTTCCTGCACGGCGTTGCCCTTTTATAAGTTGGCTATATCCAGGATGCCTTAGCCAGTACTTAATTATCTGGCACAACGTCACCTTTTCTACATCTGCTTGGCTGCTCGCTCTTTGGTACCATTACGAAGATTCTATATGTCTCTGTAAGACTTGGTTCGGGCCCAAGCAGTGTATACGGACTTTTTGCGTCCCCTATGGCCCCCTATAGCCAGTACACCACTGAACTGGATGAGGGAGTCGCATGGGTCCCATCTGGCAGGCCGGGGCCGGGGTCGGTCTATACACTTGTTGTTGTTGAACTCTTAAAGCCATCGATGATGTCACTGGTTTTTACTACAGACTTGCATTAATTAGCATTACCTATCACCAACATACTTGTATAGTGTGGTCCCTCGGTTTTTAGGGGGCCGGAGGTATGTTTGTTATTGTTTGTACCTTTCGAGGATATGGGCGTCCAGTTTGTTATTTTCTGATTTTACCTGTTCTTACCTCTTGTTGTACTTGTAGTTGGGTTGTAGGGTATCTTAGTTTGGGTTGTTGTTGTTGGGGTTTTTCTGTTAGAGTCAATTGGTTTGGTTCTTAGTTGATATGTGATTAACTATGATAGACAATGTTTTTGTCCTTGTTTAGTTGGCTTCTTTAGTGCTCCTTGCTGCAAATAGGTTGTGTCTTGCGCGTGTAGGTGCGTTCTTTGGCTCTGTCTTCTATAGTTATATATATCCTACCTCTTTACTCTCATTTCCTGTTTCACTTTGTGTTAGATCTTAATTGTTTACTTGTGTTGTATTTGCCTGATTACTTGTGAATTATACTTGGTTTATCCGTGGAGCTCAGTCGGCCTATGCCTACTGAGTGCCATTTGTTTGGTACGCATACTAAACTTCTGCCCCTGCAGATCATAGTAAGAGTTCTCACCATTGATATAGACTGGTGCGGAACACCTTCTGATTCTGAGATTTGGTGAGCTCTTTGCATTCGGAGTTGCCGATTTCCATCAATGCTAAATTAGGACTAGTCTTTACTTGCTTTTGAAGACTGTCTGTACTCTTAATGTACTCCTATTTTAATGTAGAAGCCTTGAACTCCTGTTTTGATTTAGATGCTCGATTACTGACGGATGCTAGGTCTTTGGGTGGTTTCTTGTGTTGTTTCAGTTGTTCTCTTTCTTCTCATTATTACTTACTTTCCGCTTTATTTGTTGATCTTCCTCTTGATAGTCCGGTCCCTCTAGTTCTAAGCTAAGGATTAAGGGTTAGGCTTACCTGCTAGTGGGTGTTTGCAGGTGCTATCACGACCTGAGAAATTGGATCGTGACATTAAATTAGTCTGTTTCAGATTATGGCAATATTTGTTTAATGAATTGACAGTTTTCTAAATTATTAAATAATTGCAATGAAATGTTTATGACCATTAATTTAAGATGTTCATGTAGATCTAAACATGAAGAGAAAAGGAATAAAAGCTTCTTATTCATGAAGTACGCAACAAAGCTAGGATGTAAACTACTGAGACTTTGTAAATTAAAGCTCTTGTTCTGAGTGAGCAATACTAGTTAGCTTCCCATTGCTAATAAACCAGAATTGACAACCAAATACTAGGTATTTTATTGGGACAACCAAATACTAGGTAAGAAAACAAATTGAAGAAATGTTAAATTTATACCTGTAAATGTTAAAAATAGCTAAAAGTCAAGTTAGGTGTCACGCCCCGGGAGGGTACGCTAAGCGTGACCGGCACTCAGAGACTATTGCTAGTCCCCAAGCGAACCACTTGGCCTGTTCACACAATCATTCAATCAACTCTCTATCAATGGAAGACTTAACTCATCAAGATGATCAAATAACTACTTATAGAATAAGGCCAAAGTCCAACAATGTATCTAATCCAATCAACAAGACTAGTACGAATAAAATTAGTCAAAAGACAATCTTGAATCAACAAGTCAATAATCTAGTCTATGAAGCCTTTATCACTACTATCTAAATGGTGTCAATGACAGGTTCATGGCTACCTCAATTCAAATAAAGAAAACTAAACTCAAAAGCTAGAAAGACAGATGTAGCATCCTCCTGAAGTAGGGAGGACTCACCAATCAGCTGAATATGAATAGATCCTTAACGATGCGCCTATTGATGACCTCTAGTACCTGTCTCTACATCATAAAATGATATAGACCCAAATGGACATCAGTACGTGGAATATATGAGTATGTAATATGGCAGAATGAAACATGCATAAGGTAGAACACTATCAACTCAGATAACTCAAATTAAGAAGTAAGAAGCTCGATAAAGATGTCATAAGTCTAAAGCAAGAGTAAGGTTTAGGCAGAGACCAATCATACAGAATCCAATCCAATCCAATCAAATCAGAGTACTATCAAGTCCTATATGGTACTTTCTCTTATCTGACAATAATCACTTATGAGCTAGTGATCGTACAACAAGCTCATTACTGTTGCCACAATCGTCCAATACCTTGCCAGAGTAAGGGACAAATCTACCAATCTGGATCTAATAATCAATCGAGTTCTATCTTTTCAGGGAAATAGAATAGGGAAATATCCGACTTTAATGGTTCAATCCCCTTATACGTTTGGCGACGTAATTATTGATTTCGAGTTATTACTTACTCTTACCCAATTTGGTGCTCGATACTCCTCCCAAGATTCAATGATCATAAGATAATCAATCCTAATCAACCAATGAACAAGCCTCATATGGACCTTTATCAGTTCATCTGTTCTATCCAATCAATTCTTTCAAACAATCAATCTACCAATCATTCCCAAATCATTCATTTATGAGTAGTTGGGATAATCATTTATGACAACATTTAGTTGAATCCATTCAATTTAGTTCAATAATGAATATGCAAAGACTATCAAGTTTCATCAAGACTATCATCATGCTCACATCCCAATTACAATCATACATTCACAAGTTCAAGGCTCTAGACTCAATCCTTAATTGTATTCATCCAATATTAGTCAAAATATCATGAGAGTTTATGAAGTAAATAGTGAAAAATCATTTGTTCAAGACTAAGTTCATAGAAATCATCAATTATGCAGTATTATGTAAAAATATGTTAAGTTTAAAGAAGATCCTCAAGAACACAATCATAGGGACTCAATTCATTCACAAATCAACCTATCACAATCTAGGGAACTCAATTCATTCACAAATCAACCTATCACAATCTTGGGCACATGGAATAACAAAGTCCATGCTTTAGTTTAGCCTTACATACCTGGGATAAATACAGGACAATAAATCTTGCAAGATATTGCTTGAATCTTTTGAACCCTAGCCTCTTCTCCACTCCTTAGCCCTAGCTCTTAAGTTAAATTAGCGTAAAAGACTTAGGAATGAGTTTAGGAACTCTTTTAAGGTAAAAAATGACCAATATCAGTCGTGAGGCAAGTATAGAAGGGATGGGTAAAAGACCAAAATGCCCCTCCTTAAGGAAAAAATAGCAAAAACATTGACCTGTGGGGGACTAGGTCCACGACGCGGACTGGTTCCCTCATAGTGCAATCTTTTTTCGAAATTTTTCTAATCGAATTCTTACCCCATAGAAAATATCTAGGATAGAATTAAGTCCAATCTGCGGCAGGTCCGCGACGCGGACCTATCGCCCACTTCTCTATTTTCGTCGCTTCACTCCAAAAAATTATCTTTTAATCCGGCTGGACTAAAATTCAACCAAGACCATTTTCCCACATAATTTTTCACCCTTATCAATATTTCGGCCTCAGATTGAACGAAAAAGTTAAGGAAAATGTGTTAAACGAGCAATATCTCATCTAGGGGTATTTTGGTAATTTTACTGAGTGTAATATTAGAATTTCTAACATATGTTTGTATGGATTATAAGAGCTTGTTTGGATTTACTTTTCAGTTTTAACTTATAAGTCAAAAGCCATAAGTTAGAAATTTTAACTTATGATTTTTGACTTATTTTTGTCCTTTTTACTTTAAACTAGGTGCTTATAGATTCTTCTTTTGATCAATCAAAATTTATTTTCAAACTATACACATGGAGTACCACATGGGTGGATATATACATATATACATTCCTAATCTTCCGAATCACTCATGTTATGATATTCTACATCATGGGTCTTTTTGTTGTGTCATATGTCTTATGTTCTACATATAACATTCAGACTGAATGACTCTATAAAATTACGTTGCTATAAAACTGTATAAAAGTTATTTTAGCTTAAAAACACTTAATATAATCCAATCCAAATAGACTTTAAGTCAAAAGATAAATGTTAATCCAAACAGACTCCACCATAAAAATGAAATGATAAGACAAAGAAAAAAGTTGGTTACCTATATCTTGGAGGGTTATTAGTACAAGTTTTCTTGGTTTCCCCATCAAGATTGCAGCTATGTTCCATGACCTCCCTCCAGTATTGATGCGTCTCTAAATCACAATGCTTGGCACTACTACTGTATAGTGTCGTTGCACCTCTTACTATATTATTTGCAGCATCCTTTGCATAATTTGCTTTCTCTTCCACTGGCAGGCTGAAAAATTCTTTGTATACTTTCATTTCCTCTTCCATTAGATTTTTGGGTACTCCATGATTGAAAAAAAAGAAGATAGAGTTGTATTATTGCATGCATAATAAACCTGAAAACCCAATATTCTTCAAAAGCTTTCATAAGTTGTTGAACAATAACATATCGTTCTTCCCCCTTAGCTTTTCCCAAATTAATGTGTAACGGCCTATTTTGTCATTACTAAAAATATATGCGGTAGAGGTATACGAATATCATTCGTTATAGGGTTAAGATCGGTTCCTTAGTATGCAAGTGTGTTAATTATTAATTAAGGTCATACAATGTCCCTATCACAAAGTTAAGTTGAAAGTGCCTTACTGATTTAGTTTCAAATTTAAGTTTAATCTAAGGTCATTTCAAAATGATAATATCTCTTAGCTTATAATGAATTAGATGGATCATGACCTATCAAATTAAATGTCTAAGAGTCTTCTTTCCAACGTCACCAAGTTCGCGTCATTTAGAGTTCAAAGTAAAAGTTATGACCATTTTATCAAAGATTGTCTGAGCTGAGGCCGCTATAGCGGGAGTTAGGCCTCTATAGCAGGCCGCCACATCGGGCTACTCACAGTTAAATATGTTTTTCAAACCTAGAATGCTATTTTACCCTCAAAATTCATCCAAGGTTAGGCTAGGGCAAGGTAGGGGCGATTTCTTTAGTTTTCCATTAATTTCTTCTTTCAAGGTAAGTCCTTCTATCAATCTAATACTCGATTGATTTCTTAATCCTTAGAATAATATTATATTGATCATGGTGGGAGTAGAAAGTTAATCTTGGTGGGATTTTCTGGTGTAAAGGGAATTAATAGGTTGAAATCTCTTGAATTTGAGTTTGTGTTGATAAATTATGTCTTGGGGGATAGAAATTGATCTAACTATTCCTAAATATAGAGTTTTTGAGTAGATTGGAGGGTAGAACTAGTGGGTTTGAATCCCAAAGTATTTGTTGGAAGAGTATTATTAGATGATTTAGCCTTTGGAAACGTGAAGAAGAGGGAAGATCATCAGTGACACAACTTACTTACTGCATCAACTTGACACCAGGTAGACTAGGTTTTCTAACCGAGTAGTTATATATATATTCTCATTGAATAATATATTATAGATTGACAGTAGATTTCATGTCTAGGCCTTTGGGAATAGAGAATGGGTGGCTAAATATGTTGTTATTGTTGTTTAGGGTAGGAATGTATTACATGGGTTATAATTATTCTGTGACTAGTGATGATAGTCTAGTTTTTCATTGTTAACCTTAATACTTCATGTTGAGATGATTGATGGTTCTTGTAATATTTATGTGTAAAGAAATTGATGGGTTATAGTGAGATTCAGAGACTTGTGATAATCAACGGTATCCAATATTGGGCTGTTAATATATAGGTATATATATATGTGTGTGTGTGTTCATGTTGACTATTCCATATGAAATACTTGTGTAAGGCATACTTAGAAAATAAAAGGTGAATATGAATGACTTCATGTTGATAATCTCACGCAATGCACCTGTTTGATTTACTTGTAGCTTCAAGTGTGGTTGTTGCATTGTGGTTGTGATTGTATTGTGTGTTGAATTATGTGATTAGGTACTACACCAATGCACTAACTTGGATCGAGTGTCACATCGATATAATTAAATTGGGTACCACACCAGTAAAATTGAATCGGGTACCACGCCAGTACACTACCTTAGATCAGGTACCATATCGGCACTATTGGATCAAGTACCATGTTGGTACAATTAGAACGCGTTCCACAGCAAAACAATTAGATCGAATACCACACTGGTACACTAACTATATTTGGGATTGGGTATCACACTAATACACTAATAGTTTAGGTGTGGATTCAATGAGAGAACCAAATTGATTGCGGCAATTATGATTAATCATGTTTATTGTTTAAATTGATTCAAGTTAAGGACTAAAAGTATGAGTTATGCCATATTTATGATGTGATTGTGTATCAGTTGTTTTACTATGTTGTGGCTATCTATTTGTACTTTAAATAATAAGGAACAGAATTATGTGCGATCACGTGGAAAGTAGTTGATTGTGTTGCTAAGTTGGAATTAGGTGACTTAGAGTCTAATTATGTTATGGTCCTATTGTTCAGTGTGATAATGGGGGTTTGAGGGATAATTATCGAGTTTCTGACTCCATGCGAGCCGCTATAACGGGTTAGCGATCGCTATAGCTGGCCAATGTAGATGCAGTATAATAAAGTCCCAAGCCATTTTTATTTTTGTAGTCTTGCAATTAGTTTACTATATAGTCAAGGGTCAGGGTGTTGGAGCGAGAGCCTGAGGAAAAAGTGGTAGATTGGTTAGACAGAGTTAGTGGTGGTGTCGGGAACTCTCCTATATGATACAAGGGTTAAGTTATGATATGATAAAGTGTTAGGCGTGGAAAACCTTAGCAAGATAAGGGAATGGAATGATCAATGGTAGAGTTGGCATCAGAATAGGGTAGGAGGTTGGAATCAAGTGTACTAGTTACGGTTAGCGTAGCTAAAATGGTAAGAGTATGTGGATAAAGATTTGGGTGGTAGGAGTTGTTTCTTATTTCTTGTTTAGCATTGGAATAGGGTAGGAGATTGGAATCAAGTGTACTAGTTACGGTTAGCGTAGCTAAAATGGTAAGAGTATGTGGATAAAAATTTGGGTGGTAGGAGTTGTTTCTTATTTCTTCTATAAATTGTATGCTTAGAAGCTCTTGTACCTCTTTAGACTAGTTCCTTAGGGGTGTTAGTATGTTTTCTTATAATTGAACTCTAGAGATTTTGAATCAACACACAATAATATCATAATTATTTAGGCTGTTATTTTATGATTCATTTATTTTTCACATGTTATCACCTGTTAGGGGTTAAGAGTTTTCCTATCTAGGTATTAGAGTAAGTACCCTCATGAACCAATTGGTTGGATCGTGCCAAATTGGTATCAGAGCCCAGGTTACCGGTCTCTCAGTAGAAGAGAAAATATGGAATAGGCTTTTGTGGATTGGTGTGTTGAAGTCCACATCTAATCTTCGTGAAGCTATGAAGTATTCTAGGAAGTCGTTCAATTTCTTCTCTCTCTTTTTGTGCGGTCTGTCGATTGTGGTATGAGTTGAGTGTAATTGATATCTATAGATTCTAATTGGTATATCAATGAAGTAAACCAGATGCCGTTGTCGTGGCTGAAGGAACACAAGCAAGGGAAATTGGAACCAGGAAGGTTCCAATTGATATATGACCGTAAAGATTGTGTAAATGCATAGGTGATCGGCTAATGATCATCCATGAGGCTAATTAAGTTTATAATTTTGATTTGCTTGTGTGATGTTGCTTAAAATTGTGATTATCTGCATATTATTTTCTGAATAACTGCAGTGTGTGAAGTGTACTTGCTTGAATGACATGATGTGATTATGTGCATAGTGTTGCCTGAATAACTGCCAATGTGTAAAGTGTACTTTCCTTAATGACATGATGTGATTATGTGCATAGTATTGTCTGAATAACTGTCAATATGTGAATTATACTTGTCTAAATGCTTGAAATTATGTGAGATATGATTGCTTTGGTTTCTATGAACTTCCGGTTAGAAAAAGAGTTATAACTTGGTTGCGTGCAATGGTTTAGTGATAAACTACAATGGAATTATTGAAGGATTTTTGACGTGTCATATGAGATACTTATGTGTGGGAATGCAAATCTTAATTGTGCGTGGACTTACCATTGATAAAGATGGTAAGGAAAAATAATTATTTGTGATTGTAGAAAAACTCCAATTTCAGGACAGTCGGAATTGGTTGGGAACCATATGAGAAAAGGATTATTATTGCATAATAACGGGATTGTTTGTTATGAAATATTTTTAGCGTGTTTACTAAATGGTTTTAAATAATGTGATGTCGAGTTCTTGTCTATGCATTATTTTCTTTGGTCTTAAAATTATATTAAAGGCCATAATGCGATTTCATGTGTTTATTAAGTGAAAACTTGAGACTAAGAGCCTATTTAAATTGTTGACTTGTTGATATGTTAGCCAATTGTCCATTATTGGCCGAATTATGTGTTTAAATACTGGGATGGTCCTTATATAGACCTGAGTTGCATAGTAATACCATAATGATTTTTTTGCTATCTGTGGAGGTCTGAGTTTTGTGAGTAAGGTGAGGTCTAGAAAAATTCTAGAAAGGATTGACGTTAATATGTGAGTGTGGATTGAATTTTCTAGTAGCAAAGACGTTGATAAGCCCGTAGGACCTTTTGGAAGTGAATTTGGGAGAGTAGAACTCTCGATGTCAAATTTGACATGAAGGGGTTAATTTGAAACGACAAGGCTCGAGGGTGTATTGAAAAATAGGAGCTTTTGGGAAGATTTCTGAGTTTTTATCTCCAATATGCAAGATTTATGAGTTTTTGTCTCAAAAGAGATTTCCAAGTTTTTCTTTTTTGAAGTTTTGAAAACTTCTTCAGCCTTTCATTTCTTACTTTTAGAAGCAACAACAGTACACCGTTTGGTGCTGCCACCTCTGGTTTTAACCATACTTTACTAATCTACAAGCAAAAATATATTTATCGACCACTAGTCTAAAAATACAATCAGAATAATGCTCAAATAAAACATACAAAATAAGTAACAGTTCCAACATAAATCAACAATGTAGAAACAAGAAATGTAGACACGTAATTTTTGACGGAACTTGATATTTTACATCATTTTTAGTGCTTAAATATTTCTTTTAAACCTAATTTAAATTATTTTAGTTTTATCTTAATTTTTAATAAGTATATTTTAAATAATTTGAAAACTGCAAAAATAGAGTCACATTTTTGGATGAGTTTTGTTTTCATTTTAACAATGAAAAGAAAATTTATATAAAAAAAATGTTTTCTTTTGTCTTTGGTTATTTTTTCATTTTGTTTCCCTGTTCCATTTAGTTTACGGGTCTGGTCCACTTTTGGGCCTAGACTCATGTGCTGATCTTTTATCAATAAAAGTCCCATTTAATTTGTTTTTTTTAAAAAGTATATCTATAAGTTACATTTTTATTTTGGGTTAGGCATTTAACTTTTCTATACTTTATTAATATAAAGATAATTAAGTACTACTAGTATACGTATCTACACGTTGCGCGGATATTTAAAAATGTAATGATTTTTTTGTTTTAAAATAGCTAATATGAATTATTATTGGGTAACATAAGTGCTTGTGTAATCATACATAATAATTTAATTTTATATAAACACTTGATGCTAATAAAATTTCATCATAATTTATGTGCAGTGAGGATAGGTTCTTCAAGGACACCATACATTATTCTAACAATTTCTCCTTCTCTTAGTATAATGAAGATTAATAGCATATGTGGTGTGTGCTGAATTGTTGTGCTAATCAATTAAATTTTAAATTCATGAATCAATCTAAAACCTAGTATTAAAAACAATGACTCTACTTTATCTAACATCTAAATATAAAATTTTGCAAAGTATCTTGCAACCTCTTTAGCACACTCCTCTCTAGTTCAATCCTGCAAATAAGACGATTTTTATTTATTATATATCAAATATAATTCACAAAAACTGAATTTCAGTGACCAATAAAAAAAACATTATAACAAAAAATAATATGTTTTACCCTTTATTAAAAATATTTGCATGAAAATGAAATACTATAAAAAGAAGAGTGAGAAACACAGAAAATAAGAACTTTTACCTTTACAAAATTCTAAGAACTTTTTCCTTTATTAATCTTCTCAATATGTTAGGTTGCTAAAGAAATAATAACTACACCGCATATTGGTTTTGACTATATGAATTCTCACTAATCTAAAGTCTAAATTTTAGCAACTTGAAACTTATTTATTTATTTTATTCCATCTTCAATTGTGAACTCTAGTATAGTAAGATAAATCATATACATTTGTGCAATTGTTCAAATACCTTTTATTTGTATGTATAATTCATCGTTGGCTTTAAGTTTTTTTTTCATTTATGAGGGCAAAAATCTCTAATACTATAGTTTTGTATTATGACAAAATTAAGTTTATATGATTACTAACAAAAAATAGAGGATGCTTCTTATCATAAATATGCATACATATTAAAATATTGTCACTATCCGAATTCGGGAGTGATAGCACTCGCCTAACCCTCCAAGGCGAGTCAGTCTCAGAGTCTTGAAAAATTAGAAATAAGCAAAAATAAAAGCGGAAACATAAAGTCTAACAAGCGCATATACATAATGATAAGCCGAAGATAAGTCTAAAATCACCCAAGGCTTGGTGTTACATGTACAAACCACTAGTTTTTGACAAAGTAAGAAAATACAAGTTCAAATGTCTCAGTCCTCAAATAGAACTAAACATAAGATAAATGGGCGCTGAGAGTCTGCCGAAGAAGACAAGCTGCTACCTCTCACACGTCCGGAAGCTCGGTCCAATCCATAGAAATGCTAAGAGCAGGAGGTACCAGGCTCAAATCCTACCTAGGTGTAGAAGCAAGGGGTGAGCACTAACAACACGATACTCAGCAAAATAGAAACTAAACCCCAAGTAAAGCAATGCGGAACACAGATACTCTTGACAACCCAACAACAATCCTCCTCAACTACACATCTGCACTCAGAAAATCCAATCTATATAATTTATACAATAATTATCTCAGAATACTAGACAGTCCACAAGTAGAAAGTACATGTATGTTCTAATGACCATACTCTGGCATACACAAAAAATCTCAATCATAAACAGTTACAGGATGAAATAGATGCAAATGAAATGTCAAATAATCATGATGCATGTCTATCGTACGATACACATCCGCTGATCACCTCAGACTAGAACCCATGGGGACCTCACATGGACCATATATTAATCATCATTGTTCGAAGAAACCTCGGCCAATATTCACCGAAAAAGACCTCGTCCATAATATCCTCCGAAAAAGACCTCGGGCGCCGGAAGAGGCCTTGGAAAATCACCTTTACCAGTAGAAAACTCGGTCCCAATATCCATTATCTCACTCATATCATTTCTCAACCAATCATAGATAAGTATATGCACAAGAAATGAGTGAAACAGGATAAATATTCACATATGATGTCATATAGTCCACAATCACATAATAATTTAATATCTCATAATTCATAATATTTAAACAATTATCCATATCTGAATTCCACGATCACACTTTAAATCATATAGTTCAACTCAATCCAATAACCCAATACACCCTAATTCACTCACATAGGAAAATACAAGGTTCAACTACGTAACAAGGGTTAGAATGCTACTTGACTTAGTCAAAAGTCACGAACAATACAAAATCATAGCTTTTCGTCTCCAACGATACTCTAAATTACCACAATCTAATCAAATATACACTCACAATCACATTTTGAAACTATTGACACTAAAATCAAGCAATTCGAGTGAAAAAGGTAAATGATCAAAAATCCCATGTCGGAAAACGAAATCAAAATCTGGATATTTTTAGATGAAAATGTTTTTCAAATAATCAGAAATCTAATGGTGAAAACCATTTCAAAACCGAGGTTAAAATGAATTCAAAATCCCTATTTTTCTTTAAAAATTTTATGTTCATGAACACCTCAAAATCCCTAATTTGAAATCCACATTTTGAAGTTAGAATCCATAAATAATCAATGAAAATTTAAGTTCATAGTTAGAAATACATTACCCAAGAGTTTTGTCATGAAAAACCTCAAAGAAATCGCCTAAACCGAGCTTGAATTATCCAAAACTGGTGAAAACACCTTAAACCTCATCTAAACCCCTCTCAGATGTCGCTAAAGCGACATGGGGTCGCTAAGACGGACCATCGCTTTTGCCATCCGAGCGAACCCCACTTAAGTGGTCCGCATCACTAAAGCAATGAGGGCATCACTTATACGGATGCCGTTAAAGCGATGGTATCTTACTTGAGCGATCATCGCTAAAGCGACCCTCCCTCACTAAAGCGAGCGCACCAGAGATCAGTAACTCCAAACTTTACGAAGTCTCAAAAGCTTCCAAAGCACCTCAGGATTTGTTCAGAATCTCATATACTCAAACCATATATGCTACCCTACTAAATTTGATATTTCAGGCTCAACGGAAGTATCGAAATTCAAATTTGAGATCTCCACTAAACTAGTTTCGGCACTTGAAATACCCAAATTACCCTCGGGACCTCTAAAAATTATAACCAAGCCATTTCTAGTGTTAACATCACCTCCCAAAAACATTGGAACTATCATAAATGCAATCCGAGCACCCAAACCTCAAACGTTGACCAAAGTTAAACTTGGATCAAAGTTTTACTCAATTTTCAACTACGAACCTAAAATCTACGTTTCAACTCCAAATTTGATTCCGGCAACTCTCCTAGACCAATTTGCTTATTCCAGAACTGATGGAATTGATGGAATTCTATTCTGAGACTCAAAACTCCAAATGACTCCGAAACTCAAAATTTGACAACTTAAGCCTTTAAAACCCATTTCTTGGTAAAACTTCAACTTTTCACAAGGTTTCCAAAAACTAACTTTCAAACCCAATCTAACAAGATTCGGAAAAACTAACGGGAGGTGTAAAATAGTTATTTTATCAAAAATATCAAAAATGACCTTCAGGTTCATTACAAATATATAAGTTGATATCTACTCATATGTTATACCCCAAAAATTACCAAAATACCCCAAGAGGATAGCGCGCTCGCATAACGTATCCTCCCTAACCTTTTTGGCCAATCCAAGGCAGGTATATCGATCAGTGGAAAAATTATGTGAAAAAGTGGTCTCGATTGAATTTTAGGTCAATTGGATCAAAAGATAATTTTTCGGGGAAAAATTGCAATTCCTACGATGTACGCGACCAGCCCGCATTGCGGACTTGCTCGCCTATAGTGCAATTTTTCCTGAAATTTGGCCAGAAACCATTTTTACAAAAATAATCCATAAAAAACATACGTCAAATGTGATTTATGCTTTGTACATAAAATGTATTCCACGAATGTGATTTATGTGTTAAGGAAGTATAGTGACTTGGTTTGTAGTAAGGGGCATTCCGATCCTTTATCCACCCATCCTATACTTAACCCACATTATTTTGAGGCCGTTTTTGACCCCATATCAATTCCTAAGCATGATGTTTCTATCAAATGTGCTCTTAAACTTTGAGAACTAGAGCTATGGAGAAAAGAGAAGGCTAGGGTTTAGAAAAATCAAATCGAATCTTCAACGTTTGATTGTCCAATCTTCATCACAGGTATGTAAGGCTAACCACAATGTTGGATTAAGTTCTTCCATATTTCCTACATCTAATTCTATCAATTGTTGAGAATGAGTTGAGTCTAACCCAATTTCTTGAATTCCGAATGAGTTAATTCTTCTTTATTGAGTTCCGTATAATTAGGTATTGAGATTATTGTTGTTTTTTATATTTTTCTTGATTGGAATTGTTGTTCATGGCTACTTTTCCGTGAACCCTAATTTATATGATAATCATGATTTTTACATACATATTTTTGAATAAAGATAAAACCTTTTATGCATTTATGATGAGAGTGATTTGAACTAATATATATATATATATATATATATATATATATATATATTATGGAGTCTAAATGAGTTTGAGTTTGAGTTTTCATATGAATTGAGTTCTTGAGAATTTCCTTAAATTTAACATATTTTACATAATACTGCGTAATGGATGTTTTCTACGAACTCGCTTCTTGAAAAAATGATTTGAACTACTTATTTCATAAACCACAATAGTATTTTAACTAATATTGGATGTATATGCCTACTGATTGAGTCTAGAGCCTTGAAATTGTGAGTGCATGATTGTGATTGGGATGTGAGCATGACGATAGTCTTGATGAAGCTTGATAGTCCTTTGTATCTTCATAATTGAATCCAATTGAATGGTCTCAACTGAATGTTATCATAAATAATTATCCCAACTACTCTTAAATAAATGATTGGGAATGATTAAAATATTGATTAGTTGAAAGGATTGATTAGATAAAACTGATGAACTGATAAGAGTCCATATGAGACTTATTGAATGGTTTGATTGGAATTGATTGTCTTATGAGAATCGAGTCTTGGGAGGAGTATCGAGCATCGAATTGGATAACAGTAAGTAACAAATCAAACTCAACAACTACGTAGCCAGCGTATGAAAGGATTGAACCGTTAAGTTAGATGTTTCCCTATTTTATTGTCCTAACATGATAGGACTTGATTGATTATTGGATCCATGATTTGTTGATTCATTCTTTACCCTAAAAAAGTATTGAAAGGACGTGGCAATAACGTGAGCTTGTTGTACGATCACTAGCTCATATATGATAGTTGTCGGATAAGAGAAATTCCCATATAGGTCTTGATAGTACTCTGATTGGATTGGACTAGATTGTATATGATAGTTCTATGTCTAAACCTTACTCTTGCTTTAGACTTATAACATCCTGATTGAGTTCCTTACTCTTGATTGAGTTACTTGAGTTGATGTTATTCTATCTTACGCAAGTTTCACTCTGCTATATTACATACTCGTACATTCGACGTACTGACGTCCATTTGGTCCTGCTTTCTTTAATGATACAAGGACAAGTATTACTGATCATCAACATACGTTATGTTGAAGATCATTTCCATATTCCAGCTAATTGGTGAGTCCTCCCTGCTTTCGGAGGATACCACTCTTTTATCATCTAGCTTTAGAGTTTTGACTTTTACTTTTATTTTGATTAAGGTAGCCATGAACCTGTCATTGGCACCACTTAGACAGTTGATAGAGGCTTCATAGACTAGATTGTTGATTGGATATTGTCTTTTGGTTAGTTTCATTCATACTAGTCTTGTTGATTGGATTAGATAGATTGTTGGCCTTTGGCCTTATTATATAAGTTATCTGTTTGATTATTATGTTGAGTTATTTTCTTGATGAGTTAACTCTTCTACTGATAGAGTGTTGATTGAATGAATGTGTGAATAGGCCAAGTAGTTCTCTTGGGGACTAGCAATAGTCTTTGAGTCCCGGCTACGTCTAGGGTACCCTCCTGAAGCGTGACATCATAAAACATGTTTTTAATTTGACTTTCAGTCGGTGTTTAAAATATTTAATTTAAATTAAAATTTGAAAGAATTCTTAAATATCAAATTAATCAAGATAGATCAAAAATTTCGTACGAATAAAATATTACTACTAGACAAATATGAATTAGAACATATAATATAAATTTTTCTAATGATTTTTAAGAATTTCAATAAGATTAAACCAATCTAGTGATGACAATCTATTATATAATATTGCTTAAAAAAGGTAAACTTAGAAAAGTAAGGCATGAACGTGTATACTATAAAAAAGAAGGCATGGATTATATTTTAAGAATTAACTTGAAAAATCATGATAATTATGCAAAGAAAAAATGGACGAGCAAATATTTAGGAGTCTTCACAACAAACCCACTAATTTTCTTCAAAGTAGTAGTAGGAGTTGTTGTTGTTAGCCAAAACATTATTATTCTTTTCGATATGATGTAATTTTTCAAAACAAATTTGTAACTAAAATTTACTTCATATAACATTGCCAGGGAATTGAAAGATTTTTGGAAAAATAAAAAAACAACAGTCTTAAATATCAAAAAGATAAGGGTCAAAAGTACACATAACCTATTCTTTTCTTTTTGAGTTTCATACCTAAACTATTGAAAATGTGAGTTTCATACCTAAATTATCATTAGTTTGAGAAACACTCTCTACTTTTTGAATAAACCTTGCCATATGGATAAAATATTCCACCTTGACAAAAAATAAATAAACTATTAATATTAGTTAAAAGTTAAAGACTAAAGTATTTCTGTCCCCAAAAAATGAAATTATTTTTTTAAAAAAGAAATTATTTTTTTTAAAGTTAGGTGGGGTGGAGTAGAATTTTTTTAATAAAAATAAAAATAAAATCTAAATTATTATTTGAAGAGGTGAGGAGGGGGGAGGGAGATGAAATAAGCATTTTTCAAAAAACAACTATTATAAAAGAAATTTAAAAATAAAAATAAAACTAAAAAGTTGGGAGGGAGGTATAGTGAGAGAAAGTGGTGGAATTGGGGTAAGAAAAATATTTTATATTTTATTTTACATTTTTTTGATGGGGGGGGGGGGGGGCGATAGTATTATTTTAATCTCTAATTTCAACTAATTCTAATAATTTATTTAATTTTTGGAATGTTTTGTCCATGTGGAGTATGATATGACGAATATTTTTAAATGAAAGAGAGAGTATAGTACACAAAAAGATGAGAGTGGAATAAAAGAGAGAGATACATGTTTCTCAAACTAATAAGTGATAGTTTAGATATGAAATTCAAATTCTCAATAGTTTAAGTATGAAAATTAATTTGAGATGCAATATTATATTAACAGATAACTCATAGAAGCAATCGTTGAACAACTATAAGCTTAGGAGGAAGAAAAACTCCTGACAGAGCTATATATAAATAAGAAATGCCAACAACTTCGAATATTTTTTCATGCAAATAACTGATCAATAAAATTAATACCATGCTTGAATTTATTTTTTCATTGTTCAACTTCATCTATATATCTACCAATATTGTTGAGCAAAACCAACTTCTACATTGATTTCACCCATCTAAAATGTTCATTTGAGTTCATTGTCAATCTACTCTAGTGTATGATGAAGAAATGAATATGACTGTTATCAAAGTGACTTGATCTACCCATGAGTCAGAGTAAGAGGGGCGTCCTGATTGATGTAGGAAATACTAAAATTTAAAAATTCATAATACGTAAAAATAGCATAAGAGGATAGAACAATTATATGGATCCTTATGAATCAACATAAAACGTATCAGATCTATCACATAAATCAGTACAGACTCATTTTAATAATTGAAACCCCTATTAAATATCTCAATCAGATATTACAAATACCTTCTCAGACGTATGATCTCTGTACCCTTTCACATTGCACCGTTGCATATTGCAGAGCCAACAAAGTCGCTGCCTCCGATCTTATGACTACAATATGTCGAAAAAAAGAAAAATAAATATAGATAAAAAGCAATCAAACATGAAACAAATAAATAAAATTAAAAAAAAACACGAAAGAGATATACAAAATAGAAAGCAATCACGAAAGAGAACAAAATAATCTTAAAATAAAGAAAAACGAATCTACTAGAAGGAACAAAGATATTGTAACACCCCGTGTTATCCTAGCCTAAAACTAAACTCGAGACCATGAGAAATATTAATGAAATGGACTAACCAATGCACCATGAGGCTATCTATGATTCGTAGACTTTTCTACCAGTCTTAGGAACGACTCGTAGACCTCCCCAACACTTAGAAAAAAAATTGGATTCTGAGAAGCCTTCCTCGACTGACATTATGATTCGTAACGATTTTACGATTCGTAGAAGGACTCGTAGAAACCCTTGTCACTTAACAAAAACGCAGAAACTTGAAGTCATTTCTACGAGTGGAGTCGACGACTCGTTAAGAAGTCTATGAGAAGTTGCCAGGACGAGAAAGGTCTACGAACCATGATACTTTCTACGAGTCACATACTCGACTTGTATAATAGTGTATTGATTACATTCCAAGTCTACGAGTGGGTTTCAACGACCTGTAGAAGTTTCTACGAGTCATAGAA
The DNA here is from genome assembly GCF_947179165.1 of Solanum dulcamara. Lineage (NCBI taxonomy): Eukaryota > Viridiplantae > Streptophyta > Magnoliopsida > Solanales > Solanaceae > Solanum > Solanum dulcamara. The sequence continues at coordinate 15,631,215 of NC_077242.1, forward strand.
TGGCCCATAGATGGCCAGACTCAGTTTTTAGTGAGTGTAGTTTAGTCTTTTTCCACCCTTTCCATACTAAAACCCCGATATTTTGAATCCCTTATCAGTACCCTATACGCTTATGCCCTCATAAACAATTAGAATATTTGATAATAAGGATTGGAGAGAAGAAAGAGCTAGGGTTCTAGGTTTCAAACGAAGTCTTCATTTTTCAATCGTTTCTTCGATTTCCAGGTATGTAAGGATACCCATAATATGGATTGAGTTCATCCACGTGCCCTACATCTTTCGTTTCTTGAGTTTAGATGAGTTTTGAAATTCCATGAATTGAGTTCTCGAATTATTTATTATTCCTATTGAGTTTGTATATGAATTTCATTGTGTTATTGTATTTGTATTATAATATTCCTTGATGAGTTTTTTGAGTTGAGTCTTGTTAAGAGTGTGGATTCGTGTTTGTATTCATATGAACCCTAAGTGAGATTTCAATTGTACTTTACGCATTGATGGAGTTTAAAGAATGATTTGTGAATGTTTTTGCATGTATTATTTTATGTATTATTATGACTATAAAGAATGACTATTTTCATGTTTGATTGAGAGAGAGTTTGAGCCTGAGTTGAGAAATCTCTTGAATTTTATCTTGAGCATGAGTACTTTAAATATAAACAAGTGGAGCATTATTACACTAAAACATCTATTTTGAGATTGAGTTGAGAGGTTGAATTATATTTTTTTTAAAGTGCATTCTTTGAGTAGAGACGAGTTGAGTTTTGAGCTAAAGTCCAAAAGAGACTAAATGAGTTAATTGAGTAATTTTTTTGCTTAATGTACATGAGCATAATAGAGTATTTTGGAAGTAGTATTGAGCACCGATATGGGATAATAGAGTATTTTGAGAGTAGTATTGAGCACCGATATAGGATAAGAGTAGAGAAAACTCCAACTCCATAAACTACGTAGCCAGTGTAAGATAGAGGCCAAGCCTTTCTTTTCCCAAAATAGGACTTTTATATTGGATCCATGAGAGGTTGAGCTTCCTTTTCCCTGGCAAGGTATTGGACGGCTGTGGAAACAACAGTTTTAAGCATTGTATCATCACTAGCTCATAAGTGATAGTTGTCGGTTAGAGAAACTCCCAAGAGTAAAATATTATACTTTTATATATCGAGTTGCATTTATTATTGCATACCATTTAAAAGCACTGTGTTATTCTACCTCATGCTTTATTGAGTCGAGTCATTTTAGAGTAAGTCCCTTGAGTTGAGTTGCATGAAATTGAGCATTTTGATTTCGTCCCTTCCAGCCATTTTACATACTCATACATTTCATGTACTGACACCATTTGTCCTGTATTGTATTATGATACAAATATAGGTAATAGAAGTCCTTAACAAATGCATCATTGAAGACTAGATCCAGTTCAGCTTTTGGTGAGACCTCCCTGCATTAGGAGGACTTCATTTTATTTCCTTCATTTGTCATTCTTTTGTTAGTCAATTGAGGTGGCCTTGGACTTGTCTTGATACCTTTCTAGTATTGGGTTAGAGGCTTCATTGACAGAGTATGAGTCAATATAGATGTTTTCTTTAGAGTCTGTTTTAAAACCATAATTTCATTATTTAGTTTATGACACTGAGTTACATTATACTTTGAGTATTTTTAATCTATCATTTATTAATTGCTGATGATGTTTCTAAATGCCCACTTGAGTTAATTGTCTAATGAGTCAAGTCCTTCACTGAGTGATTGAATGAGTGATCAGACCAAGTGGTTCATTTAGGGCCATCGATGGTCTCTGAGTGCCGACCAAACATAGAGTACCCTCTCGAGGCGTGACAGCTATGCATTTACATATGCACAAAAAAATGGAGAAGAAAATATTATGATATAGTTAAAATGAACAACTAAGATGTAACGACCTATCCCAGTCGTTATGGATAGGCCAATGGGGAAGGAGTTTAAGCCAAAAACCTTAGGGTAGTAACTTCGGAAAAATGTAGCCTAGGACAAATTTGGACGAATTCTAAATTAGGTGAGATATAGAGTGACCTTATGAGTGGAGGGGGTTCAAACCTCTAATTTGATTGGGTAAGCTGATAGCCGAGACAATACAAAACATTTACGGCTCTGCGAAATCGCATTCGAGTGAGTAGAACTCTTGGAAATGGATTTGCCTGAGGGATACAAGTTAATACGTCTTGGAAAGAGGGTATGCTGTAAAAAAGGAGAATTTGAGACTCTTTATGAGCTATCTGTCTCATACTATACTGCTAGAGGGGGTTAGTGCCGCCAAAGCGAGATGGTCCCACTGTGGTGAGACAGTCGCAAAACTTAAGTTGAGAAAAACCCCATAATGGTTTATATTATTCCCACTTCATTCTTGAAGCACCAAAAATGGACTAGGGCAATTTTCAACTATTTTCCACTCCAAATTGTGCCAAAGTTAAGTATTTTACTCCCTAAACTTATGAATTGATTCCTAGAAACAATAATCTATGGTGGGTGATCTTGACAAAGGGTTTTGGCTTGAAAACTAATATCAAAAGTAGCCTTAGAAGGGGGTTAGGATCATGGGGTTGGCCTAGGATGAGAATTGTGCTATAATTTATATTAGTTAGGCCATTTTGTTGTATGTATTTACTATTTTCATACCAAGAACAAGCGGAACGAACCCGAAAAGGGAAATCTCTTGCACCTTAGAGTTGTTGAAGCTTGAATTTGAGGTAGGTAATGGTTTTGTTTCCCATATGTGTTTTTTGTACTTGCTAAATTGCTTCATGGTATGCATATGTACATATGAATAGGGAAACATGTTAGATTTTATGTGAAATTATCACATACTAGCCTGTTTTATGATAAACTTGTTCTTGGTAACTTGAAGTTAAATACTGAATATAATTATGGCTGTTTTGTATGTTGGGATCAGGTGTCACGTTCTGACACAAGTCTTGAACTAGGTGTCACATCCCAACACAAGTTGAGTGTTTGTAGGTCCTATGAGAGGACTCTTATGTGAAGTTATATCATTTGGAGGTTGTTGACCTATAATCTTGCTGAATATTGTTTAAGATAACACTGGTTAACTTATTCTGTATAAATATATGCTATTATGTTGAGTTTACTTGTCCATTATTCTTTTAATGGCTAACCACGTGATCCTACCAGTACATTGTTGAATTTGTGTACTGATACTACACTTGTTCTGTCTTTTGTTGAGTACAGGGAATAGTCAGCCAACTGTGGAGAGAGCTCGCCTAGAGTAGTAGCGCTGTTTGAGTTCAAGGGTGAGTTGCTCTTTTAGGCTGCCATGGACTCTATTTTTAAATCTAGTTCTTTTTTTCGGGACTTCAATGTTCAGACAATTGTTAATTCATAATAATTTCCTTTTTGGGAATTGCATTCCATTTTCTAGAATTTTTTAGTTTTAGAGTTTTAGTACGATGACTTTCACTTCTTAGGGTGTTTTTCGCATATTAAGTTGTTTTCTAGATTTGTTTTCTGAGTTTATGGGGACTCAGTATCAGTTCTTAATTTAATCCTGCTTCCATAAATCTTTAACTGTTATATGTAAAAAGTGTGTTAGCTTGGGTTATAAAAATAGTTCTCCCATTGGAGGATTAGTGTGGGTGCTAGTCACAGTGGGTCGGAGTCGTGACAAAGTAGGTAGGAGAGCCTATGTTTGTTGATCTCATCGTTCAAAAATGAGTCTAGTAGAGTCTTGCAGAACGGTACGGAGACACCTATACTTTTTTTCGAGAGTCTATGAGATTTTAGGAAAAAAATTATTTTCCTTTTTCCTTTGTGCTATAACTTGATTCCAATGGTATCTGGTGATCCAAATTGGTATCTAACCTCTTTCACTCTCTTGTCCGCAGATGGTTAACATATGTTATAATGGTGTACGACCCGTAGCTCCAGTGGAACCAGAGGAAGAGTCTGCTGTTCGAGAGGCCGAGGTAAAGGCAGAAGAGGGAGACACGCCTGTTAGAGTGGAGGTTCCAATTGAGGAGGTGATAGTAGGTGAGGCCCCTCTTTCTCCCCTGAATAAGTTAGAGGGAGATGTAGAGGTTGGAGAGGAAGAAGATGATCCTGAACAGGAGGAAGACACCCAGACTGGGGCTGCTTGTATTCCCTCTTTAGACCCCATACTAGCTCAACATCATGGCCTTTTTGAGTGGGTTGGTTGGCACTGGAGCATTCCCACTATGCCCAAAGCACCAGCTCCTGTAGCTCATCCTTTTGTTACTGCAGCTCTGCTAGAAGATGAGGTGGTAGGCATGACATACTTACTAAGTTCTTAAAGCTCAAGCCTCCGATCTTATATGGTATTGAGAATGAGGATGCCTATGAGTTCATCCTTGACTGCTATGAGTGGCTGCACAAGCTCGGTATAGTGCACCAACATGGAGTAGAGTTTGTGATATTTCAGATGTAAGGTGAAGCCAAGTGATGGTGGAGGGCTTATGTGGAGTGCCGTTCCTAAAAAAGTTTGTACGTCGTACTTTGAGGGACATAAAAAGGATGGGTTTATGGAACTGGAGTAGAGAGGGTTATCAGTGGCTGCTTACAAGGCCAAGTTTCATGCTTGTCTAGGTATGCTACTCAGCCGGTCTCTCTAGAGGAGGAGAGGATCAGGTTGTTTGTGAAGGGGTTGAACCCTGAGTTGCAGGTGTTGTCCATTCATATGACTTCGTCAAGCAGGAGTTTCAACGAAGTCACGGACTTTGTGAAAATGGTGGGATTTTTTATTAAGTACTTGAAGAATAGTTTCATTTATTAATAATCCAATTTTGAGTTCATTTTCTGACATGGGATTTTTTATTAGATTTTCAATAGCTTCAAAATGTGATTGTGATTCTATAATTGATTAGATTGTGTAATTTTGGAGTGTCATCGGAGAGAAAAAGCTTTGATTTTAGATTGTTCGTGACTTTTGACTAAGGCAAGTAGAATTCTAACCTTTGTTAAGTATGTTGAACTTTGTATTTTTCTATGTGAGTTGTTTAGGGTGTATTTGGTTATTGGATTGAGTTGTATTATATGATCTTAAAGTGTGATCATGGAATTTAGATATGGATAATTGTCTAAATGTTGTGAATTATGAGATATTGATTGATTGTGTGATTGTGGATTATATGACATCGTATGTGTATATTCATCTTGTTTCTCTCATTACTTGTGCATATAATTATCTGTGATGGCTGATAATGATATGAGTGAGGTACTAGATATAGGCACTGAGGTTTCTACCGGTTGAGATAATTTGCCGAGGTCTCTTTTGACGGTCAAGGTCTTTTCTGATGGATATTATGGCTGAGGTCTTTTTTGGCGGATATTGGCCAAGGTTTCTCTAGGCAATAATGATTGATACATGGTCAATGTGAGGCCCCCATGGGTTCCGGTCTGAGGTGATCAACGAATGTTTATCGTAAGACAGACATGCATCATAATTATTTGATATTGTATTTGCATCTATTCCATCCTGTGGTTATATATAATAGAGATTACTTGTGTATACCTGAGTATGGTGATGAGAGAATATATGTTCTTTCTACTTGTGAACTGTCTGGTATTTCTAAGATAATTGCTGTATAAATTATATTGATTGAGTTATCTAAGTGCATGTGTGTAGTTGTGGAGGATTGTGGTTGGGATGTTAGAAGTACATGTGTTCCCCATTACTTTAATTAGGGTTTAGTTTCCATATTTCTGAGTACCATTTTGTTGATGCTCACCTCTTGCTTCTACACCTATGTAGGATCTGAGCCCAATACCTCCTGCTCTTAGCATTTGTGTGGATTGGATCGAGCTTTCGGACGTATGAGAGGCATCAACTTGTCTTCTCCAATAGACTCTTGCCACCCCTTTATCTTATGTTTTGTTTTGTTTTAGGAATGAGACATTTGGATCTGTACTTTCTTATTTCTGTCAAAACCTAGTGGCTTGTACATGTGACACCAAATCTTGGGTAGTTTTAGACTTATCATTCGCTTATCCTTGTGTATATATATATATATATATATATATACCTGGTTAGACTTTACTCTTTTACTTTTATTTCTTGTTTATTGACTAGTGTAGACTCTAGGCTGACTTGCCTTCGGTGGGTTAGGCAATTTCAGGTCATGACAATTGGTATCAGAGCCCAAGCTCATAGGTATCACAAGTGTACAAGCCCAGTCTAGTAGAGTCTTAAGGATCGGTGTGGAGACGTCCATTACTTATCTTTGAGGGCTATGAAGACTATTAGGAAATTGTCTTTTAACTTCTTTCAATTCTATCGTGCGTGAATTCTTGTATAAGTGCTGAGTTATCACTTGTTATTTCGGCAAATGTCTAGATATAGAGCATCAAATTCTAGTGGATGAGGGGATCCATCCCCTGAGATCGCTACTAATACCCCATCTTAGAGGTAGAAGTAAAGGAAGAGCCAGAGGTCGAGATAGCATCCGGGGTCGGGGAGCGGCACCAGCTAGAGATCATGAGAGGGGTATTTCCCCTAAGCCTGCGACAGAGGCCAGAAGAGAGCAGGTTCCTCTTGAGTATGCGGCAACGCCATTACTACAGGATACTCTAATGAGGGTTTTGGGTGTGATCAAGACTATGGCATAGATCGGCAGCCCAATAGGCACACCAGGTACATCACAGACCCGAGTGAGGGTCCAAGTTCCATACTAGCAGTAGGCTTTAGATGCTCAGAGACAAGCGGGACAGCCACTGATAGTCCCTATAGTTGAGATTCCTCTAACACCAGTAGTTGAGGGTCAGGATGCACCAGTAGCTGCATTGACTGAGGATGAGCAGTGTCGATATGAGAAGTTTAGTAAGATAGACCCACCTCAATTTCAAGGTGGGAAGATCAAGGATGCATATGGGTTTTTGAATACTTGCAGGGAGTTGTTGGAGACAGTTGAGTTGGTTGAGTCCCATCTTGTTCGTTATGTTATCTTTAGCTTCGTGGATTGACTAGAGAGTGGTAGAGGACATATTTTGGGTCTCTAGAAGTGGGGTATCCTCAAGTGACTCAGGAGGTGTTCACCAGTTCCCTTTATGATTGTTTCATTCCTTGGAGTGTGAGGGAGAAGAGTCGCATTAGGTTTGAAAGCGTGGGGAAGGATGGGATACTCATTTCTGACTATAAGGTTCGCTTTTGTTAGCTAGCCAGACATGCCAGCGCAATTAACCCCGATGAGACCAAGAGGGATCACAATTTTGTAAGAGGTTTGACTTATTCTATAAGGCAGTCTATATTTTGGTATCTAAAGATGGAGCCTCCTTTCAGTTGGGTGTTAGTACCACCAAGGAGGTTGACTTGATTGAGATAGAGGAGTTCGGGGACCCCAAGAGGGTCGGTGCTTCTGTTCAATTTTCAAGTACCTCATCTGGAGGTAGAGGTTCTTATAGAGGAAGTGGTTTCTTTCTAGGCATAGGGTCGGTTCATGCTGCTTTGCCAGTATTTGAGGGTGGATAGGGCCATCGTGGTTCATACAGTTAGGGTCATAGTTCGTTCGGGTCACAACAGAGGCTTGTAGGCTGGGGTGGTTACAGTATTCCTCCTGTTTCTTTGCAGAAGCCATCCACTCTAAGATTGGGTTTTGGGTGTGGATCCTCGGACCATTTGGTCCGATAGTGCCCCATGTAGACTTATTCTTGTTTGAACCGTTCTTACATAACAATACTAATCAGGGGTTTGGCACCACTAACCAGGGTTTCTGTCATACCCTAAGAGGGTACCCTAGACGTAGCCGACACTTGAAAACCATTGCTGGCCTTCTAACGAACCACTTAGTCTAATAACACTTTCATTCAGTCACATTCTATTAGCGAAAGACTTAACTCATAAGAATATTATTCATAAATAAGGCCAAAGGCCAACGACATATCTAATAACCAACTAGTAAGAATAAAACTAGTTAAAATGAAACAATCAACATCATCCACACTCTAGTCTATGAAGCCTCTATCAATAATCCAAGAGGTGCCAATGACAAGTTCATGATTACCACAAATCAAAATAAAGAAAAATAAACTCAAATTTGAAAAGATAACTGCGGTATCCTCTAGAAACAGGGAGGACTCACCAACTAGTTGAAAGTGAATAGATCTTCAACGATGCACATGTTGATGATCTCTAATACCTGTTTCTGCATCATGAAATGATGCTGGCCAAATGGTGTCAGTACATAAAATGTACGAGTATATAAAATGGCAGAATGAAACAGACCTCAAGGTAGAATCAAATCGACTCGGAATCTCAACTCAGAAGAAGGAATAAGTCTATCAAGATATCCTGAGTCTAAAAAAATATGATTTAGACAAGACCAATCACATACAATCCAACCCAATCCATCCTAATCTGACTCAGAGTATTATTAAGACCTATATAGGAGTTTCTCTTATTCGACAACTATCACTTATAAGCTAGTGATAGTACAACTAGCCAAAGTTATTTCTACGTCTGTTCATACCTTGCTAGGGTAAGAACGAATCAACAATCATGGATCCATAACCAATCAAGTCATATCATATCAGGATAGTAATTTGGGAAACATCTGACTTTAATGGTCCAATCCCCTCCTACATTTGGCGACATAGTTATTGGATTTGAGTTATTAATTACTTTTACCAAATATAGTACTCGATACTTCTCCCAAGACTCAATGCTCATAAAACTCTATCCAATCAGTTTAATCTAATCATTTCAACAAGTCTTATTTGGACTCTCATCAATTCATCGATTCTATCATAATCAAACCTCTCGACTGATCGTATTATCCAATCAACTCCAATCATATTTTTCAACAGTAGTTTAGATATGCATCTATGACAATATTTAATCTTATCCAATCATTTCTCCATTCATTTAGACAATCTTTTGGGGCTAAATCATGACTCACCAAGACTCCAAATCACTAATTAAGGATACTCAAAATATTTAAGTTTATATCAAAATATGTATAACAACTCATATCAATCAACTCTTAGACCTAACAAAATATGTATAACAACTCATATCAATCAACTCATATCAAACATGAAGCATTTATCTATTTCTCAACTTATCAATATCAACATAAAAAATTCAAGTTAATAGATGTAAAAACTCATTAGGACATAAATCTATCAAGAAAACTCAATTCCTATGAACATTCAATCTCAAAGAGAATATAGGGCACATGGGTGAATTCAATCCATGTTTTGAGTAGCCTTACATATCTTAGAGTAGATTTCAAATAAATCTTGATGTTAGTTCCTAATTTGATAGTTTGAATCCTTGAGTTTTGAGAACAAATCTTGTTGGAGATGATTTGAGAGAGAGGAGGATGAAGATTACGATTCTTTGGAGGTGAAAGTCTGCAAAATTTGACCCCAAAACGTTCCAAGTTCCTATATATAGATATTAGGTAATTTTCCCAAAATGCCCATACAAAATTGGGAAAACTGGATAAGTCCACGACAGGTCCGCGACATGGACTTGTCACGCACCTTTCTGGACAAAATAATTTGGAAACACTGGTCAAGTCCACGATGCGGACTTGTCGCGCACCTCTCTGGTTGACAGGTCATAACATTTTACTCCGAACTCTAAAAAATACAATATTGGTGGCATTGGAAAGAAGACTCAAAGATAGTTAATTTGATAGGTCATGGGCCACCAATTCATTATATTCTAGGAGATATAGTTATTTGAAGTTGACCCTTATACGAACTCATACGAAAACTTAGCCGATAGAAATTCTTTGGAATTGCTTGGTGTTAGGGATTTCTTATGACCCTAAAACACATCTAATACACTTTAATTACTTAGGAATTGAGCCTAACTCATATACACAACTCGAAGTTATTGAGTTCAATCCTATATGCATATGAAGAATGGTTCGGGTCTTGGTATAGAAATATTTGAGGTGTTATAATTTCATCCCCACAGACCCAGGGTCGTAGAAAGGGTCAGTTTGATATAGGTGGTTATAATAGAGGTAGGGGAGTGGGTGATTCCCTAGCACAATTGAGTGGTAGAGGATTTGCCTAGACAGGTAGTGGACAAAAAGCTCATTGTTATGCTTTTCTAGGTAGACCAAGGCCTCGGCCTCAGATGCAGTCATCACAAGTGTTATTCCAGTTTGCCATTACTTCGTATCTATGTCATTTGATCCTGGATCCACTTATTCATATATATCTGTATATCTCTCTTCTGGATTTGACTTGCTATGTAATCATATGCCTGTGCTCGTACATATTTCTACCCTAGTAGAAGAGCCCTTAGTAGTGGATCGGGTGTACCGATCTTGTCTTGTGTTTTTTCCGGGTTATGAGACATGGGTGGACATGATTATCCTTGATATAGTGGACTTCAACGTCATTTTGGGTATGGATTGATTATCTCCACATAGTGCTATTCTTGATTGTTATGCCAAAACTGTGACCTTAGTTATGCCTAGTAGGCCGGGGATAGAGTGGAAGGGTTTGTGTGGTTCCTATCCTAGTAAGGTTATTTCTTATATTCGGGCCCAACGATTGATTGATAGGGGTTGTTTGGCATATTAGGAATTTATTCGTGATACTGTTGTTGAGCCGCCTTCTATGGAGTCTATTCCTGTAGTTTGAGAGTTTATGGATGTAGTTCCTACCGAGCTTCCAGGGGTTCCACCTAATAGGGATATTGACTTTGCTATTTACCTCAAACCGAGCACCAAGCCCATTTCTATTTCTCCTTATCGTATAACTCCAACTGAGTTGAAAGAGCTTAAGGACCAATTTCAACATCTGTTGAGTATGGAGTTTATTCACCCTAGTGTTTCTCCTTGGGGTTCCCTAGTATTATTTATGAAGAAGAAGGATGGGTCCATGAGGATGTGCATCGACTATAGATATTTGAACAAGGTAACTTTCAAGAACAAGTACCCTCTTCCCCGTATCAATGATTAGTTTGATCATCTCCAAGGAGAGGACCTATTCTCTAAGATCTACTAGAGATACGGGTATCATTAATTAAGGATTCAGCCTTTAGATATTTCTAAGACAGCCTTCCAGACCAAATATGACCACTATAAGTTTCTTGTTATATGTTTTGGGCTGACTAACGTCGCAACAACATTTATGGAGTTGATGAATAGGGTGTTTTGTCTGTTTCTGGATTCATTTGTGATTGTCTTTATTGATGATATCTTGGCTTTCTCCAAGACTGTAGCAGATCGTGTCCAGCACTTGAGGATTATGCTCTAAAGGCTTATGGAGAAGAAGCTTTATGCCAAGTTTTCCAAAGTATGAGTTTTGGTCGAGTTCAGTGGCATTCTTCGAGCATGTAGTGTCCATAGAGGACATTATAATCGATCCGTCTAAGATTGAGGCAGTTCGAGGGTGAATTAGACCCACCTCAGCGATAGAGATTCACAGTTTTGAGGGCTTGGATGGATATTATTGTCATTTTGGTTAGGAATTCTCTATAATAATAGCCCTATTGACCATGCTCACTTAGAAGAATGTGGTATTTTATTGGTCAGATGAGTGTGAGGATAACTTCCGAAAGTGTAAGGTATTATTGACTACCACACCTGTATTGACCTTGCCTGAGGAGGGTGTTGACTTCACCGTGTATTGTGATGCATCGGGAGTGGGTTTAGGTGGAGTGTTAATGAAAAAGGGGAAGGTGCTTACCTATGCTTCGAGGCAATTGAAGACTCATGAAAAGAATTATCCCACCCATGACTTAGAGTTGGTAGTAGTTATCTTTATTTTGATGTTATGGCGGCATTATTTGTATGGAGTTCATTGTGAGATATTCAGCGATCACCGGAGTTTACAATATATCTTCCGCCAGCGGGACTTGAATTTGAGATAAAGAAGGTGGATAGAGATTCTAAAATATTATGACTTGACTATTCTATATCACCCCGGGAAGGCAAATGTTATAGCTGATGCATTGAGTAGGAAGACTTTTGCATAGGAAGTCTTGCAACTATTTGAGCTGAGGAGCGACCCTTGGCTAGAGATGTTCAAATATTGGCCAATGGGTTGGTGAGATTGCAACTTTCTGATGAGGGCTGAGTGCTTTCTTTCATATAGGCCCGCTTTTCCTTGATGGATCAAATCCGTGAGAGGCAGTTCGAGGATGAGAAGTTGTGCTTCATTCCAGTCAAGGTGACAAGAGGTAAAGCTAAGGAAGCAGTTCTTAATTATGAGGGTGTTTTGAGGATTGTGAGTCACATTTGTGTGCCTAAGGTGGGCGATTTGATTAAATCGATACATGAGAAGGCCCATTGCACTCGATATTCTCTTTATCCGGGGATAAAAAAGATGTATCACGACTTGAGTAACACTATTGGTGGTGTGGTAAGAAGAAGGACATCGCTGTGTTTGACATGCCAAAAGGTTAAGTGTGAGCACTAGAGGCTCGAGGGTGAGTTTTAGAGGATGCCCATTCCCACTTGAATGTGGGAGAGGATCACTATAGATTTTGTGGTAGGTTTGCCCACTACCATGGGAGGATTTGATTCTAGTTAGGTTGTGGTCGATCACCAAATCTACTTACTTCATTTTGGTTAAGGTTAAGTTCACGACGGAGAGGTTAGCTTAGCTATATATTAGTCAGATTGTTAGACTTCATGGAGTTCCTATAACATAGGTTGGGTATCCGATTGGATTTGAGTAGTGCATTCCACCTCAGACGAACAGATAGTCGGAGAGGACTATTCAGGTGCTTTAGGATATGCTATGGATATGTGTGATCTATTTTTGTGCTCTGTGGGATTAGTACTTGCCTTTAAAGGAGTTCGCTTACAACAACAATTACCATTCTAACATCCAGATGGCTTCTTTTGAGGCCTTAAATGGCCGGAGAAGTAGACCTCCCATTAGATGGTTTGATTTTGTGGCGATGGCTAGCCTAGACACTAATCTTCTAGAGATGCCATGGAGCGGGTTTGATTGATTTTGGGTAGGTTGTTGATAGGTCAGAGTCACCAGAAGAGCTATGCTAACAGGCGGGTTTGGCCTTTTTTTTTTTTTTTTTTTTTTTTTATGGGAACAGACCCTACACGAGGCTCCCACCTCTCGTGCACAGTTAGGGGTTGAGCATCACCCCCAAGCCTTAACATAAAATAAAACAGAAAAATACAAGGAGGGGGACATAAACCTTACCTCCGATCCTATGTTGGTTTATAAGTCGGCTAACCTATTAAGGTCGGCTAACTCATCCCCGTAGCAAAAGGAACTATCTATAACTAGAAAGCAGTAAACCTATGAGAGGACTCCTCCCGATACAAGTCGACTAAGAAAGCATAAATGAGGGAGACTCTCCCCTTCCATGAAAAGACAAGAAAGTAACCTACACTAGTCCTATTCAACTATTCTACGTACCATACATAGCTAAATTGAAGAAGAACAAGTATATGAACCTTCTATCTCGCATGGGGTGAAGAAGCTCTTTTCATCTTTGCTCTTTTTCGTCTTGTCGTACCAAGTAAGTCCAAGGGAAGTATGCAACAGATTGAGTGGGTCTTGCCCTTGAAGGGTGTCATGAGGTTTGGGAAGAAGGGCAAGCTGAGTCCCTAGGTTTATTGATCCTTTTGATATCGCAGATTGAGTGGGAGAGGTGGCTTACAGACTTACATTTCCACCTAGTCTATCTTCTGTACATCCAGTATTTTATGTCTCAATGCTGCGACACTTCATTCCAGATGAGTCTCATATGATTTTCCTTGATTTGGTTGAGTTGAGCCCAGATTTGACCTATGAGGAGGAGCCTATGGCTATATTGGACAGGTAGGTTAAGAAGTTAAGGACTAAGAAGATAGGTTCGGTGAAGGTTTAGTAGCGGCATCAGCCCAATGGAGAGGCTACTTAGGAGATAGAGTCAGATATGTGGGCCCGTTACCCCCATCTTTTTGATACTCAAGGTATGTCCCTTGCTTTATATTCGAAAACGGACATGATTTTTAGTAGTGGATGATGTAATGACCCTAAAGGTCATTTTCGACATTTTTGATAAAATTACCATTTTACCCCTCCTATTATTTCTCCGAGTCACTTTTGGTTGGGTCTGGAAGTTGGTTGTTAAAAAACTTGTGAAAAGTTGAGGTTTTTCTAGAGAAATGAGTTTTAAAGGCTTAAATTGTTAAATTTTGAGTTTAGGAGTCATTTGGAGTTTCGAGTCTCGAAATTGAATTTTGTCGATTCCATCAGTTTCACAATGTGGAAATTGGTTTAGAAAAGTTGTCAAAATCAGATTTGGAGTTGAAATCTGGATTTTAGATCCGAAGTTTGAAATTGAGTTAAGGTTTGATCAAGTTTAACTTTGGTCAACATTTGGGGTTCGAGTGCTCGGATTGAATTTATGATGGTTCCAATGGTTTCGAGGGGTGATTCTAACGCTAGAAATGACTTCGTTGTAATATTTAGAGGTTCTGAGGGTATCTTGGATATTTTAAGTGTCGAAACTAGTTGAGTTACGACTTATCAGATTCTAGGTTAAGGAGGCCACAAATTCAAATTCTGATGATTTCATTGAGTCCAAAACGTCGAATTTAGTAGGGTTGCATACACAGTTTGTGTTCACGGGATTCTGACTAAATCCCGAGGGTTGTTTTGGAGACTTTGTGGCTTAGTGATTTCCTTGGATATCTGATATCTGGTTCCATCGCTTTAGCGCGGTGAGTGTCGCTTTAGCGATGTCGCTTAAGCGAGATTCCATCACTTTAGCGACATTCGCTTAAGCGATGCTAGCGTCGCTTTAGCGAGACTGACCACTTAATCGGGGCTCTCTTAAGCGAACCCCTGGTCTCAAAAGAGATGGTCCACTTTAGCGACCCTGTGTCGCTTTTGCAACACCTGAGAGGGGTTTTGGTCCGGGTTTAAGGTGTTTTCACCATTTTTGACATTCCAAGCTCGGTTTAGGCAATTTCTTCGGGGTTTCTTGCGACAAAACTCTTGGGTAATATATTTCTAACACTTTCCTTCTATTTCCATTGGATATTTTCGGATTTTAACTTCAAAATATGGATTTCAAATTGGAGATTTTGGATTTTCTTGAACATGAACTTTTGAAAGAAAAATTGGGTTTGTGAACTCATTTCAACCTCATTTTTGAAATGGTTGTCACCATTAGAATCTTGACTACTTGAAAAATATTTTGATCTAATAATAATTAGAATTTGAGTTTATTTTCTAACAAGGGATTTTTTTACCCTTTTCACCCGAATTGCTTGATTCTAGTGTTAATACCTTCAAAATATGATTGTGAGTCAATATTTGATTATATTTTGGTGATTTGGAGTATCATCGGAGAGGAAAAGCTTTAATTATGGATTTTTCGTGACTTTTGACTAAGGCAAGTGGAATTCTAACCTTTGTTAAGAATGTTGAACTTTGTATTTTCCTATGTGAGTGGTTTAGGGTGTATTGGGTTATTTGATAGAGTTGAATTATATGATCTTGAAGTGTGATCATGGAATTCGAATATGGGTAATTGTCTAAATATTGTGAATTGCGAGATATTGACTGATTGTTTAATTGTGGATTATATGACATCATATTTGTATATTCATCCTGTTTCACTCATTACTTGTGCATATACTTATCTGTGATGGCTGATAAATGATATGAGTGAGATACTGGATATTGAGACCGAGGTTTCTACCGGTTGAGGTGATTTACCAAGGTCTCTTTCGATGGCCAAGGTCTTTTTCGACGGATATTATGGCCGAGGTCTTTTCCGGTGGATATTGGCCGAGGTTTCTTTCGGTAATGATGATGGATACATGGTCCATGTGAGGCCCCATGGGTTTCTGTCACAATCCGATTCCTCAGGTCATGATAGCACCTACAATAACACATCGGTAGGTAAGCCAATCCGTCAACCTGGAACTTCAAGTAATGGGTTTGAGGGCAGAAACTAAATAAGAACGGTGAATTATAAAGATACGTAGAAAGAATAAGCGTAAGTAAACCAAAACATGATATAAACAACTAAAGATCCCTCCCAGAACCTGGAGGTCACAAGTACAGAGCTGCTACAAAACAAAAGACGAGTACAAGTCCTGAAAATGGACCAAAAATAAATAAAACGACTGGCTAGTCTCAAAAGGCAAAAGATGGGTCATCCATACTGAAGGAGTCAGAAATGATCCAAAAAGCCAAGTGCTCACCATAGTCTCCGAAGTTGGATGCAGCAGGCTTGATCTATCCACGGCGGTAGCTGGTGCTCTGTCCTGCATCACAAAAGTAGATGCATAGTGTAGTATGAGTATCAAGAAAATAGGTACCCAGTAGGTATCATAGGCCGACTGATAAGAAAAGGTAAAAACAATATGAAAATGAGGAATAAGCCTAAATAGGAATCAACATAAGCATCTACAGTGAAAAGAGTACTATCTACGAGAACTACAACTAACTATACCCTACTGAGCCCCCATAAGCCCAGTAGGGACACTCGTGCACAAGTTAAATAAAAACCCGGACGAACCCCAATAAGTCCGTCGAGTACATAGAATAGCTACAACTACCAAGGCTGGGAACCAAGAATCTATGAGGTGAGGAACCAAAGAACTGCATCATTTCCAACCCAGAATCTCCAAATTCCACTAAAAATCCATTCCAAAATCACTAAAATCAGTCGATAAAATTGATACCTTACCTCACAAGATTTCTTGCCTTGCATTTCCGATTTCACCACAAGATTCCTCACGAAACACTCTTGAATTTAGACCTTTGAATTGCTGAATTTTCCCTTAAGATGGTGGAGATATCGATGTTCAAAGTTGTAGGAGTGAGCTGAATTTCATCCTTGAACTTCATTAAAAGACCAAGTCAATGGCCTTTGCGAATGCGGATACAGTGCTTCGCGAATGTGGAGGCCAAGAGATTTACCTTCATGAACACAACACTAGGCCCGCGATCGCGGAGACTTAAGACTCAAGCCTCTGTGAACGCGGCTAGGGCTCGGCTATCGCAGAGACCAAAATCATGGACTTTTGTTAATGCGGTTTGGGGCCTGCGATTGCGGAGAGTAAATGATGCTGCACCAGATAGCAGCAAAAGCAGAGTTTCTCTCTAAGTTTAAATACTTTGACAGAGTGCTCGAAATTCGTTCGTAATCCCGTACGCGCAAACGAGATATGCTACCCTACCAAATTCTATGTTCTGGACTCAATGGCATAGTTGATATTTCCATACGAGGTAGTTACGACCAAAAGTGGATCCCACACCCAAGGGCCATTTTGAGCTAAATTCCACAATGAACCTTGTAATTAGACTGAAAGCATCGAGAAGCAAACGAAGGGTCATTCTAGACCAAACTCGATATTTTAGATCTAACCGCATTGTCAAAATTTTCATCCGAGTGCAGTTTCCAGGAAAGCTGACCAACGTCAACAATAGGCCAAATTTCAAAGGCAAAAGTGCCAAATGGCCTCAAACTCATACCAATTATCTCTGTACTCGTACCAACCATGCTACTAGCTTAATTTGGCCATTCTGAAGATAATGAAACCATCAAAATTCCATTCTGAGGTAATTTTCCTTAAGTTATGACCGAAGTCAACTTTTCAAGTTATAACAACTCCAAAACATGGAAACGGGTCTAAACCCCAAAGAAAAGACCAGGCGGCCATGCTACTGGTGCTAGCAGGTAATAAATAACTTGGGGTCGCTATAGGAATACTCTAAATAATGAAACAGAAGTAGTATTAGGAAAATGACCTATAGGCTCATTACAGTTCCTATCTGAGGTGATCACCGGATGTGTATCATAGGACAGATATGCATCACGATTATTTGATATTGCATTTGCATCTATTCCATCTTGTGGTTGTATATAATTGAAATTACTTATTTATGCCTGAGTATGGTGATATGAGCGTATATGTACTTTTTACTTGTAAATTGTCTTGTATTTCTAAGATAATTATTGTATAAATTATATAGACTGGGCTGTCTGAGTGCAGGTGTGTAGTTGCGGAGGATTGTGGTTGGGATGTCAGGAGTACTTGTGTTCCGCTTTGCTCTACTTAGGGTTTAGTTTTCATTTTGCTGAGTACCATATTGTTGGTCCTCACCTCTTGCTTCTACACCTATGTAGGATCTGAGCCTATTACCTCATAGACTTGCTTCTCCCACGGTCTCTCGCCGCCCATTTATCTTATGTTTTGTTTGAGGACTGAGACATTTGGACTTGTACTTTCTTATTTCTATCAAAAACTAGTTGCTTGTACATGTGACACCAAGTCTTGAGGTGTTTTTAGACTTATTTTTCGCTTATCCTTCTGTATATATATACATATGTATACCTTATTATACTTTACTCTTTCGCTTTTATTCCTGCTTATTGACTATTGTAGACTCTAGGCTGACTTGCCTTCAGTGGGTTAGGCAAGTGTCATCGCACTATTTCGGGTCGTGACAATTACTTACTTAAATTTCTCGTTTGCAGATCAATAAAAAATAAAGAGTCAACTTCCTTTTGATTAGGGATTTAAATAAGGTGACTTGAACACCAAAACTCAATTTCAAGTGGCGACTTTGAATAAATTATAAAATTATCACTTTTCAAAATAGTCACTCAAATTAGAAAAACCCATACGAAAAAGGGGTCTGACATCTCTGCTGACTTCACTGGACACTAACCAAAATTTGAGCTTTGTTATATTGACTTTTACTTACTTTTATTAGTATTTTTTGATATATTGTGTATGATAGCCTAATGTGCTACTTTCTACTCATTAATCACTTTGATATTATTGAATTGTACTAAATTGTCTTCTCTCACGCATCTCATGTGAGTCTCTAAAAAATAGAATAGCAAAAATGCAGTCATGCATCCTACTTTTTGTTAAGATAAAGCTAGAGTTTCTTGACACCCACTGAAGGATTTTTTTAGTTACACATGTTACGCGGGATTGGACCAACAATGAAGTCGGAATAGTGCTGCTACCGACAAGTTGCCCCTACCTGGCTCTAGTGCCCACTCGAGTAAGCCAATTTAGATACCCATCTCCTTCAGGTTTAAATCTAGTAAAACTGAAACACAGACATGATTATCTCTAGTAGGCTCCATTATTTGCATAATTTACAATTGACTTAGTAGAACTCGATACAGGAGTCTAGTCCGTCTAGAATATGGGTGCCTCTTTTTATCTGATCAACATGTGTATTCTATATGCTATTTGTAATATTATTTGCAAGGTCTTTACATTTGAATTTTTTTTGAGGTGATGAGTGAAATGAAAGAAAGGCTGACCTTCAATTTTCACGTAAAAAGAAAGGGGGAAAGAAGGAGAAACACACACAATAAAATTTTTCTTATTTTAGAAGCTCTTATGCATTTCTTAAAAATGGAAATTTCAAAAACAAAAAAATCACTACTTAATAAAAATCACAAAAAATATTTGCCTATTAGTTTCTTTTATATAGTTCGTAAAATGAAAATTAAAATATTTTGCTTTCATAATACTTTGAAAAATATTGACTTTGTCAAGTCAAGTTTCAATATTAAAAGTTTCTTAACTATCCAATCTGAACGAACTACGTACACAAGATTCTTACCTCGATGAGATACGTAGGCAACTCTTCCTGAGTTCGGTGATATTTATTCAACAAATGCATTGATTGAACTTGTTTGGGATTGCTTATGTATTCATTCTTAAGAACATGAATAAGATCTTTGCATAATTCGATAATTTCAAAATAAAGTAAACAAGACAACTCTTTTTTTTCTGATATCTTCATTTTAAACTTTGAAAGAAAAGTAATTATGAAAGACTATAAAAATAATATTTTTTTATTTCTTAATAATATGTAAGATTTTTTTTATTTTTGAGTTTGACTTACAAGAAAAAGCCTACAAATAGCAACTCAATTTTTTTGTTTCAAGTGCGCTTTCTTTAAAAAAAGTGTTGGCTAGAAAAGATTATTTTTTTCATTTTTTTGAAAATTTGAAAAGTGAAGAACAAAAATCTTTGTCTTTTTTTGAAAATTTGAAAAATGAAAAAAAACAAAAATCTTTGTTTTTTTTTGAAATTTTGGAATAATGAATAATTTCTTTTATGAATTTTCAAATAAGGATGATAACTAAAATTTTAAATGGGGATCAACAAACTTGAGGCGGATTGCCTACGTATCTCATATAGGTGAGAATTAGGTGTGTGTAGTTCGTTAATGTCTGATATGTGCAGTAAGAAAACTAGTTTTATTTTTATTTTTAAATGAGGATAATTTGTTTTTGAAATTTTGAATAAAAATCACCGAACCCGAGGAGGGATACCTACATATCTCATCAAGGTGAGAAACAAGTGTGCGTAGTTCACAAGATCATAAGCAAAGTTTTTGTTTCTTTTTTTAAAATATAAGAAATAGACATTTCCTTTTATTTTTATGAACAAGGAGTAATTTTTTTATTATACTTTTAATAAAGAATATTTTTTAAAACTATTTCCTGTCACGAACCGAAATTCAGGCGTGATTGACACTTATCCTTTTCCACCGGACAAGTTAACCTAAACCCAAATAAATGTGGAAGGCAGTTTAGATAGATAAATATAGATAAATCGGAAGCTTAGTCAACTACAAAAAATCCCACAGACTGGTTGTCACATGTGCAAGCATTCTAATTATTAAATACGAAATAAATACAAGTCTCAATCTTTGTTTCTCGAATAAAACAAAATAATAAGTAAAGAGGAATAGGAAAGATGATCGGCATCAACAACTATCTGTCGAATCACCTCAGAAGCCTCTGCTCAAAATAAGAAAAGCTGGGTCACTGTCCGGGCTCAGAACCTACACAAGTGTAGTTAAAAAGGAGTGAGTACCAAAAACACGGTACCCAGTGTTATGCCCTATTTTTTACCTAGATTAGATAAAGCACAACTTATAGACTCTAAAAGAATTAATTATTGTATATAGTCGCCACCTAATTTATTAAGGAAACCTATTTGATGTATGGCATGTATGACTCACGTTTCAATCTGTGAAAAATCAATTTAGATTCTAGGTAAGGGTTTACACTATTCCAAAGAGAAGGTGTTAGGCACCTTTCAAAATTCACAAAATATGGTACCCCGCTAGACTTCATTTATCAAAGAGGGAGGGGATAAAATTATTATTTGCAAGTATAACACATATATATGTAAAGAAATATCTACTAGAACTGTATAAAAATATATGTATAAAAAGGGTATATAGCAAGTAAATAATGTATATTATTGTCAACTAGGTGTATGAAAATATGAGAAAGACGATATAAATGTATATATAAAAAAGTAGCTTTTATGCAACATTAAAGAATTTCCCTTTATTAATATGAAAAAAGAAAATTCTTTTACCATATGAAAATAAGAACACCTTTTGTAATGTGTGAAAAGAAAAATACTTCTTTTATAAGAAAAAAAAAGTATTCTCAAATAACATTTTAAACTTACAATATATATGTGAGAATAAATTATGAAAAATATTTTAAAGAAATAGATTATTTAATATTGTCTAAAAATGTGAATTAGCTGATTAAATAGTTAAATCAATTAAATTTTCTTTATGTAAATATTTACGGCCTAAGTTTTGCCTAAGTGTATAGGCCGAGGAAGACGCACAAAGGGGTGTATGTATGTGGGTGTAGTTGGGAATGCTGTTGAAGCTGTGGGAATTAAGGACGGTGAATTGAAATGAAAATGGTAGTTAGAATTGGGTTTTGTTGCAGAAGAAAATTGATATTGTTGTGTAATATAGGGAATGGGTTAGTGGAAATTAGATACGTAGGAATTGAGGTGTAGGTTAGTTTGAAAAATAATAATGTATAGGTGTTGAAAAATAATAGTGCATAGGTGTTGAAAAATTGGTAGGCTAGTTGTTGAAATATAATAATATATAGGTGTATATGTGTTGAAAAATAATAATGTAGCTAGTTGAAAGTTGGTAGGCTAGTTGCCATGTGTTGTTGTCTGCAATGGTTGTTATTGTTATTGGGTAGTGGACGTGCAGATTGTAGGAGATGGAAAAGGTGGGGTCGGTTGGATTGGGAATTGTTAAGTGTAGGAAATTATGAAATTGGGTAGGAAAATCGGCTAGGATTGCAAACAGATGATACTTTCTCCCGACGCCCTAAAAGTAAACTTTCACTATACTTTATTTTGCTTACAATTGTAAGAATAAGATATAAATATGGAATTCAAACTCCTTTTGAATATCATTTTCGGAAGATCTCTCCACAACACAAGTGATTAAAAATGGATCAAGAAGTCTTAGGGGAATGAAAATGAAGGAGGATGTAGCTATTGTTGTGTCAGAAACACAAAAAAATATAAGGGTTCACTTTATCAATATGTACCGTCTCAATCCCATCACTATCTCACCATGAAAGATTCTTAATACTATGTTGTTCCACACTAATATGTGGTTTATAGTGCCCAATCATATGCCCATCCACTAAAATATCCACAATGGCGAACGACAACCTATCAAACTCATCCTTCTCCTCAGAATTTTTGAGTACCCTTTAATCCTTGTCCAAGGCAAGAATTTGATAGAAATAGGAGATGAAAGGATGTATTCACTCCACTTGGAGAGTCGTACATAAGTTTATTTCATAAACTAATGCATGTGACATGATCACGCCAATTATTTCAAATAGTATTAATCCAAATTCAAGGGATTTTGTTCCCACCACCCGATATAAATATCATTCTAATGTTCAGGAACACGGCAACAAAATATTGTTGGAAACTAAAGAAGGCAATAGAAGATATGATCTAGGAAAAAAAAATTATGGTGCAGGATGGTGGTGATCCAAACATTGTTAACAATCCATTGCCAACTCATGACCCTGTGGATGCGAAACTCAGAGGCTAGCCTGTCAAGCTTATACATTGAAAAGATATCTCTATACTTACAATGAAGAAGTCTTGGTAGTATGGTTCATCATCATTTCTGTTATTTGGGTTATTTAAGGATTGTAAGCTAGATTTTATTCTGTTTGTTTTGATAAGTCAAATTCTTTTATCCTTTTATTTTGTTCTAGTCTGGTTAGTTTGTTTTATAGTAATTTTTGTTATTTGGATTTTTGTGGAATTATAACCTTTAGTTAGGTTGACTTGTCGTCAAATTATTCTTTTAATTAATAAAATACATTTTTTTATTTTTACGTCAATTTTATTTGTTGAGTTTAGTTTTTCTTGTATTAATTCTTTCCATGGTAGCTTTAGTAATATGATATGCATGCAGAATATTTGATTGGATGTTAAAAGTTTACCAAGTTCATGGATCGGATGCACCAATCAAAATGAGTATGGAAGAAAAATATTAGAGAAAATAGGTGAGGGATCAATTGAAGTTTAGCTAGAATGAAGCTAAAATCCTCATGAGCACCATAAGACATCATTTGAGTTGAGAGAAAGAGAAAAATGAGAGAGTCTTATTGGTCAAAAGTCTCATCAGCACCGTAAGACAATGGTGAGTGAGAGACGCACAAAATGAGAGAGCCTTATTGGTGAAAATACTCGAGGACACCATAAGACGTTAGAAAGTTAAAAAAATGGAAGAGACTTGTTGATGAAAACCCTCTAGGACATCATTATCGAAAGTGAGTCGTGAATTTTACTATGGAAGTTAAAACATAGAAGTAAGACTTCAAAATCTGAAAGTTTGACAATAATGAAGTGATAGAAAAGCTCAAACCATTTAGTCCAAAATTTATATCATGATCATTGAAGTTGGCTACAATAATCAAATGAGCCCCTTATTTCCTTTCCTTTTCAAAAGGGATCTCTCTTGTTAAAAAAATATTTTTTTCAGCTGATATTCTTTGTTTCTTTTAAGTTATTTATTTAAGACAGTTTTTATTAAAAAAAATAAGAAATGATTTCAAAAGCTTCTATCATATTTTCAATTGTACAAAGCAAATTCTAGCCAGCACATCATAGATAGCGTAAATCAAGCAACAACAAGCATAAAAAATTCTCGCAGTTGGCTGGATATGAACTAGTCTTGAAATTATGGGTAATTGTACCTCTGAAATAAAATAGAATGAATATAAAATAAATAAGTTGATTCTAAGAGGCGAGGTTCACCTAAAGTCAAAGACTAGAATCTTTGAGTATCTTGATCAACCACCAAATGAGTTACTTTTTTCGTTGAACGTGATGGAAGCAAAAACAAGTCACCAGAAGGTCAAGGCCACGAACCAACCATCACTGTTAAAACTAACACATTTTTCTTTGCTGAATAGGAACAAAGAAATACAAGAAGTTGTTCGCAAAAGAAGAACACCATGAAAGGGAAGTTTCTCAATTCTTCACTTCTCCATTTCATTTTGACATACAATTATGTTATAGCCTTTGTATCTTTTCCAGGACGGAAAAAAAAATACCCTAATTATATTTTGACCTTAGGGAACAAACACCCTAGTGTTATTTTAGGGAACAAACACTCTATTCTTATTTTTTTTCAGCACAGGGAATAAACACCCTAGTTGCATTTTGACTTTAGGGAAAAAATACCCAATTATCTTTCATTTCTAGGGAACAAACACCCTAGTGGTATTTTAGGAAACAAACTTCATATTATCCTTCATTTCTAGGGAAAAAATACCCTATATGCATTTTGACCTTAGGGAACAAACACCCTAGTGTTATTTCAAGGAACAACCACCCTTTTACTTTCATTTTTAGGGAACAAACACCCTAGTGACATTTTGATCTTAGGAAACAAACACTCTAGTGGTATTTGAGGGAACAAACACCCCTTTATCTTTCATATCTAGGGAACAAACACCCTGTTTTCATTTGACCTTAGGGAGTAAACACCCTATCATCTTCAATTTCTAGGGAAAAAATACACTAGTTGCATTTTGACCTTAGAGAACAAACACACTAGTGGCATTCCGGGGAACAAACACCCTATCATATTTCAAATCAGGGGAACAAACACCTTACTTGTATTTTTGACAGTAGGGAACGAACACCCTAGTAGTATTTTAGGGAACAAACACCCTATCATCTTTAATTTCTATGGAACAAACACCTTAGTTGCTGATATGTCTTGCATTTTTCTTTCGCTACAAGTATTTTTCATTTATGCTATCAATATTTCTAGTTCAAACTGGGGCAAAACTTTTGTTCGTATTTTTGGTCTATAAAATTTAGTTTATCAGGATCCTTCTACATAATGTTATTAGTAGGGGCCTCCTGAACAATGAGACTAGAAGGACCCTCCTACATAATGGGACTAGCAGGACCCTCCTGAATTATGAGATTTAGTATAGCAGAGCCCTTCTACATAATGGGACTAGCAGGACCCTCCTACATAATGGAACTAGGAGGACCCTCAGGAATAATGAAATTTAGTTTAGTAGGACCCTCTTATATAACGGGACTAGCGAGACCCTCCTGGATAATAGAACTAGTAAGATTCAATTTAAGTGAATTTTCACGATCGATGGAGCTACTTTAAACAAGTCGAAAGTCATATGAAGAATTTATCGTAACAAAGATTGAGTCATTTAGAGTCTCAATTCAAAATAAGCATTATTTTTATTCATACTCATAAAATTCTCTGTATTGTAAATTGGGGTGAAAAATCTTGTTCTATTGCTTTTGTTTGTTTTGATTTCAGGAATCTGCTTGTAGAATAAGGTCAATCCACATTTCAAGCTTAGGATCTTATCTAGAAGAGTCAACTTTCAAGCTCATTTTCAATTGAAGTAGCGGAAGCTCACCTTAAGAACAAGGTCAATTTTCAAGCCTGAGTAGAAGGAGCCTACCAGGAGAACAAGTTCACCTTCAAGCTCACACGAGATAAAAATGAATATCTTTCAACTTGAGAGGCATGAAGACCCAAGTCAAGATTCAAGAGAAGCTACATAGATAGGATCTTGTACTTGTATTTTTGATTATTCTTTTCTTTCATCTTTATGTATAAATAGGAGCTACAAACTGGAGCCTCGATGGGACCTCACCCGACCTTCAACTCATCATTTCATATTTTTGAACTAAATGTGACCTAATTTTCTTATAAACCGAGATATGTACGTTGTTCAAAATCAGGACTCGATCACATCTTTTTTTTTCAAATAAGCGTTCGGTCAAAACTTGTCACACTGTCTACTTCTTTGTTAGCAAACTCTTTGTGTCTTCAGTCAAAGAAGGATAAACTGTAGACATGCAATTTTTGACCGAACCTAAAATTTACACCATTTTTAGTGCTTAAATATTTTTTTTAAAATCTAAATTAAATATTTTGGTTTTATCTTAATTTTTAGAAAGTATATTTTAAATGATTTGAAAACTTGAAAACTAGAGTCACATTTAGGATAAGTTTTGTTTTCATTTTAACAAGGAAAAGAAAATTTACAAAAATAATATGTTTTCTTTTAATCTAGATTTTAATAAATAAACTAATGATTTTAGTATATCTATAAGTTGCATTTTTATTTTGGGTTAGCCATTAAACGTTTCTATATTTTATTAATATAAAGATAATTAATTACTATAATTATCATTATTTTTCGAAAACAAAAACCAAAAAATAAAATAATGATATTTTTCTTTAAAAAAAGAATTAAACTTACGTGCACCTAAACTACCCATAAACCCATTACCTCTCACCGCACTTCACCATAACATTACCATCCCACTTACAACCCACAACCGATCACCCATGACACTACATCTACCCAGCCATCTTCCCAATACAAACATACACCCATCCTACATCTACCCAGCCATCTTCCCAATACAAACATACACCCATCCTACATCTACCCACATGAACAGCAACACCAAAAAAATAACTACACACACAAAAGATACGCACAACCACTAAATTACATATCTCATACCCCCTGCTATACTACCAAACTCACGCACAACAAACCAAAAAGAGAAAAAGACGGAAAACCACCTACACATTGTGCTGGAATTTGAGGTTTGCTTTCGCGGTTTTGAGTTCATGATTTCAGATTGTGGTATTTTCTTTTCGTGAATTAATTTTCACAAAAAATAACACTTGATCTTCATTGTATGGTTGGATTTCATAATTATATAAGATGTGATTCTAATGTTATGAAATTATTCAAATTCCTTTGTGTGTTTAAGTTTTGCACTATAATATTAAAATATATTTGAACATTTGTATGTTAAATTTAGAGAAAAGGGGGTATAACGTATAGTTGTTTCTTGCTTGCTTAGGACCCAATAGTTTTCTTTATTCGTTCTACTCTGTCAAGCCGAGACATGACTCATGAATTAAATTGCTCAATTCACATAGGTTTGAGCTAATCGTTGTGAGCATAGTTTTAAAATAGATTAAGTAAATCATCATTCATTAGCCAAATGCATTTCTTGTTACAATGTATTTTCTTTCATCTAAAATATTTAAGGTTCTTGATATACTATATGACATGATCTAATTCTAGTTTTAAATTTGGTGTAAATACTAAAGATTGTATTTTTTAAATTGTTTTTTCTTAAAAAAAGGGGCCTTAGCTTTTATGAGTTCATTAACTATGACATTAGATTTTGGTTTAATAACTTGTAAATAATAAAAATCATTCTTTATTTAAGCAAAGTCTTTATTAAATAAAATACATGTGTCATTAATTATTAGTTGAAGTGTACTCTTAATTTACTTATTTATTTTTTGTTATGATTCATTGATAATTAATGTTTAGAGTTAGAATACTAAAAAAATAATGAATTAATCAGGCCATGTTTTGTTAATATTTGGAAGCTAAAGTGATAATATTTAATTAATTGAATTTAATAGGTCGTGTGATGGTAATTCAAATACAGAAAAAGGCTTTTGCCTGTTGTAGTATTTTGGTGTTTATATTTATTTTTAGACTATTTTAATATAATTGTAGGCAAATATTAAGATTCATTAACTATTAAATGAGTATAAATATAATAATTTTTTGTCTCAATTAAAAATGTGGTTACACATCTTTTTTTAGAAGCTTAAAAGAAATTAAAGGATGCGATGACCCACCATGTCCAACAGTTGACTTTTCTTAATTACTCTAGTGATTTAATTTTCATTAATTTAATAAAAATGGGTAGACAAAAATTATTAGGTGCGATGCAAAGAAGGTGATTTAATTTTCATTAATTTAATCAAAACGGGTAGACAAAAATTATTAGGTGCGATGCAAAGAAGGCAGTTATGCCTCTAAATGTCAGAACCAAGAATGCAGTTACACATCTAGGTTGAGACCAATAAAAGTTCAGTAATAATAAAAATACGATCAAATTGTAGCATGTAACCATATATCCAAAATAGTTTAAGATAAGTATAAGTCGTAAAAGCGACCGTGCTAAAATTACAGGATTCAAGAGATGCATAATACCTTCCCCTCAGGCAATAAAATTCTTTACCTAAATTTTTAGTTCGCAAACCAAGAAAAATAAAGAGTCAACTTCCTTTTGATTATGGATTTAAATAAGATGACTTGGAACACCAAAACTAAATTTTAAGTGGTGACTCTGAAAAAACAATAAAATAGTCTCTTTAAAAACTAGTCACTTAAATTGGAAAAATATGTACGAAAATATCACGACCCAAAAATCGATATCATGGTGGAATGCATCCCAAAAACCCAACCTGATGTGTAATCCTAATAATAAAATTCATACGAGACTCCTAAAGGGGAAATCAGGTCACCAAAGAAACGAAAAGAAGGACAACGAAAAAATATCCCAAAATCTAGTGTCATAAGTGTAAAGAACATCTAATACAACACACAAATCCGATATACATCATAAGTCTTTCAATAAATGAAAGACTGAAAGTAAAAGCTAGAACTAGTGGCGATCCTGATCACAGGATCTCACCACTAATTTGATAATACGCTATCCACTAGAGAGATTAACTATCGCACGGGATACCCTGACTAGGATTTGCATCAAATATAAATAAAAGTAGGGGTGAATACAATCCACATATACTCAATTGGTTTGACCGATAAGGAATTATTCAAGCTTATGCAATAAACTAAGAAACACTTCCCCCTGCATATAGAAAAGTCCTATTCTGGTATTGGTATCGCCAATTTATGTAGAATGGCGCGAGTAAAGTAAACACATAAGGACAGTTCAATATGATATATAATCAAATAAGTCAAACAATCCAAAGAGCAATGCAATGATGCGGTGGTACAATGGAATCAAGGCTATCGCACAACCTGTCGTATATACCTGTCGAGCTAAGGCTTCCAAATAAGGACCCATGGGGGACTCGCAGTTCATATACCAAATCAGAATCTTAATATCTCATCAACTTTCCACCTAACTCATAGTCAAGGATATAAAAAGGTGTCACATTTTCTTTCTTAAAAAGAATTTTCACATTTCTCAACTTCCTAAGATCAATGATATTTTGAATGAGGATGAATCCATCACAACACATATGGCATGGAAGCAATATTTAATTCAACATGTAACATAAAGTTCAAAGTTCTCAAAACTCAAGCTAAACATGATATACGCCCTCAAATAGATGATAATAGGAAGGAGATACATTAAAATATAAGTTCACCCTTTTTGAAAGCGTTTCAGTTCTCAAATATAATCAAAACCCCTAACTCAAACCCTCATGCGGGCATTACAAGTCAAATAGTATTACAAGCCTCTCTCATAGAATAATCATGACTCACATGCTCTCAAAGAAAATAGAATAGCAAATAAGCCCCTCACACAGACTAAACAACACAAATAAACCCCCACAAGGGCAACATAGTATAATCAAGCCCCCACACGGGCATCACAATAAAATTAACAGACCCAAATCACATTACGACCACATCCTTAAGTTTATAAAATATGAATGACTAATCACTCAATCTTAGTCTCAAAGCAAATAGGATAGTCAAACCTACCCGTAGGTCAAAATATTTTCTCAAACACTCTAACCAGGGCTCTACTCATAAACTCCGACTCTGAAATGATCACCAACTATCAAGAATGAAAATAATTCATCAAAAGAAGTCTAATGATATCCATATTGCAAGGTTTTAGAACCAGGGTCAAAATCATCCAAAAACCACTTTGAAAATGAAAATGGCAAATATGGAATTTTATTTGAAATTATGTTCTACACATCGAGGGGAGTTCGTGGTTGAAAAAATCATTAAAATTGATTAAGCAACAGACTAGAAATCATCAAATCTTTTATTTTGAAATTGGGAAAAAAACCCTCCAAAACCCTTTTGAAATCTTGATTTTGGAATAATTTTTGAATGTAAAATTGTTAGAATTTGATAAGGATGGATTAAGTACACTTACCTAAATAATTTCCTCTAAAAATTCCTCTTCCAAATTATCATGCCCCGGGAAGGTACCCTAGATATGGCCATCACTCAGAAATCGTTATTGTCTCCACAGCAAACCACTTGGATTGATCACACATCCGTTCATTCATTCAATCAGTGGAAGACTTAAAATAAAGAGATGATTAGGTGGGCAATTCCAATCAACAATCTAGCTCAAGAAAGAAAGGACATGGGCCAACAAATTGAACTCCAATCTATGTCATTTAAAATAATCTGCCAAGAACAACTCAAGAAAATAAAATACTCAATCAACCCATAATTATCTAGTCTATGAAACCTCTATCACTACTATCTAATTGGTGTCAATGACAGGTTCATAGCTACCTCAAATCAGAAAATAAAAGACCGAACTTGACGCAATAATAATATAAGTGGTATCCTCCGAATATATGGGAGGACTCACCAATAAGCTGAGTGTGAACATATCCTTAATGGTGCGCCTATTGATGATCTCTTAAACTTGTCTCTGCATCATAAAATGATACAGGTCTAAATGGACACCAGTACATGAAATGTACGAGTATGTAATATGGTAGAATAAAACATACATCAAGGTAGAATAATATCAGTCCATGCGCTTATTGATGATCTCTTAAATTTGTCTCTGCATCATAAAATGATGCAGGTCCAAATGGACACCAGTACGTTAAATGTACGAGTATGTAATATGGCAGAATAAAACATACATCAAGGTAGAATAATATCAGTCCAGATAAGTCAAATCAAAAGATAAGAGAGACTTAATCAAGGTGTCATAAGTCTAAGTAAGAATATGATTTAGATAGAGACCAATCATATACAATCCAATCCAATCATATACAATCCGATCCAATCCAATCATATACAATCCGATTCAATCCAATGACATACCATCCAATCCAATCCAATCATATACCATCAACTCCAATCCAATCATATATCATCAACTCAACAAATAAAGTCAAATGACTCAACTCAATAGACATGTGAATTAGAATTTCGAAATATTTTACAAATCGACTCAATCATCTACAATACCAATCAAACCAATCACATCATACTCAATCAACTCAATAATAAACTCAAAGGACTCGACTCAACAGGTATGCAAATAAGAATTTAGAAATATCTTTCAAATCGACTCAGTCATCTACAATCTCAATCAAATAAATCATATCAAGCACAATCCACTCAATTTGGGAGTTTTTCTAATCGACAATCATCATCTATGAGCTAGTGATGTATAACAAGCCGACGTTATTGTCACATTCATTCAATACTTTGCTAGGGTATGAATGACTCAACCAATCATGGATCCAACAATCAATCAAGTCCTATCATGTCAGGATAATGAAATAGGAAAACATCCGACTTTAACGGTCTAATCCTCTCCTATGGGATTCGAGTAGGGATTATACTCTTACCCAATTCGGTGCTCGATACTCCTTCCAAGACTCAATATGCTCATATCTATCAGGTGAGTAAAATACTTAAAATACTCATTTAGTCTCTTCTGGACTTAGTTCAAAATAAACACATTTAGTCTCATTGAACTCTTTTCAAAACTCAATCAATCTGGTCTCATTGGACCTTCTTTCAAAATCAACTCATCTCAATCATCAAACTCTTCTCTTTAAATTTGATACAATCTCAACTCAATGAATGCATTTAAAACATAGTTTTTAACTCCTCAACTCAATCTCAAAATAAATGTTTTAATGTAATAATGCTGAACTCGTTTATACTCAAAATACTCATGCTCAAAATAGTACTTATAGACTTCTTAAACTCAACTCATTCCTAAACTCTTCCTAAATTAAAGATGAAGATAATCATTCTTTAAATTCAAAATAGTTCATAAATAATTTATACATAAACGTTCACAAATCGTTTTTAAAACTCCTTCTCAACATTCATTTATACTCAAAATGCTCATAAGACTCCAATCAAATCGAATTATGCAAATCATATCATGTAGTCACATCAGACTCCAATCCACTCCATCTCAAGACATCATCATCAACATAACCTCTCCATCAATCACTTTACCCTTTTTAAAAATAAACATCATTTACATCATCATTAAATATTTTGCTCTAAAATCCTCATTTAACTCTATGTTCAGTTTCATCAAACTCATTAAAATATGCATCATCTCCCTTTGAAAGCAATATTTTATTTATACATGAAAACCATCAATCTCAACCTCAAAGCAAATTATGAAAAAATTAAAATCTCATCTTGGGTTCATGTGAATGAATACATGAGTGTATACCTCAAATAATAACCTCAAAGACATCATAAATACATATGAATTTATATACAAAATCCTAATAGAATTTATAGATAACTCAAGAAGTCAACTCATGGAACCTCAAAACTCAACTCAACTCGAATCAATGAAGATGTAGGACTAGTGGATGAAATCAATCCAACATTATGAGTAGACTTACATACCTGGAATGAAGATTATCTCATCAAGAATCAAAGACATGGCTTGAATATCTTGAATTTTAGCTCTTTTTCTACTTTCTAGTCTCTTCTCTCAAATCTCCTAAGGTAAAGGAGAGGAAAACGTCCTTGGATATTATGAGGGAACTAATTTTTAGTCCCAAAACGGCTAGGGTTATACTTGGAATAGGTGGAGAAAAGTCTGAAATTCCCTTCCTCACAAAAAGTATGGAAACAAATGATTCCAGGACCCTTCAAGCGCTATAGTAGCGCCCGACACCAAAGCTAAAAATATTGCAGCTGATTTTGGGCGCTATAGTGGCGCCCGACGCCTAGCCTGAAATCTCTGTAGTAATAGTCTATTGTAAAATGGTTATAATGTTTTACTCCAAACTCAGAATTAGACAAACACAGTAGAGTTGGAAAGAAGACTCAAATATCTTTAATTGGATAGGTCATGGGTCACCTAACCTTTAATATTGTGAAAGTTATGGTCATTTGAAGTTGACCCTTATAAGGACTTATCCGAAAACTTATCCGGTAGAAATCCTTTGGACTTGGCTTGGTGTTAGAGATAACTCATGAACCTAAACCACATATAATACCCTTCAAATACTTAGAAATTGATCATAACTCATATATACAATTACAAGTCATTCAGTCTGAGTCTATATGCATATGAAGAATGGTTCGAGTCTTGGCAAAAAAAATTGGGGTGTTACATTATCTCCCTCTTGGGATAATTCATCCTCAAATGAAGATCAACCAGAGATGGAATTGAAGCATGAATAGCAAGCAACACTCAATTAAATCAACCAATCAACCAAACAAGCAATCTATATAATCAACTATTCAGACTCAAGAATAGGAAAATCAGTTCAAGTCAAGAGTAGGGACATTACCTTCAACATTCTCATCATTAGGCACGAATAGAAGTGGATATTTGGTCTTTATGTCATCCTCATAGGACCGACTATCCTTGATTTCAACATTTTCAATAGAAATTACCAATAAAGTATCTCCCAAGCACTCCTTTGATCACGGAGACATGAAGCACCGGATGAAAGACGGCTAACTCAGAAGGTAACTCCAATTCATGAGTGACATCCCCAATCTTCTTCACAATTTCGTAAGGCCAATATATCGGTGCCCAAACTTCCCCCTCTTTACAAGCCTCATAAAACCCTTCACGTACATCTAATCATTCCCCCAAAAGTCATCAACAGCCTACTACCATCACTCTCACAGTGACAACCACACACTCAAGCCTATCACTCTAACCACCTCAACCACATCTAAGAATTGTCAAGCCTACTTTAACACTTCTACCTTTATCATTGCATGAACTCTTACCCAGAGACACATTAACATACTCTTACATATATATATTTCACATTATAGGGTCTCATCTCACTCCTTTACCACACCTCTATCCTTAACAAGACAAGTACAACACAACTATCACAATCAAGAAACACTCACTCTTCCTATCTTCTCTCACTCAACTCAGTCTACTATTATCAATATGTAGGGAGCATGGGTCTAGGCCATGGGCATGGTGATCATATATACGAAAGGAATAGAGTATCACCTTGACTGAAGTGTTAGGAAAATGCGAGATGGAAAAACATCGATGTCTCATCCTGAACAACTCATCACTATTGAAAACTCAAGACTTACTTTGGCTTATTACCTTATCATCTCCCCCCCCCTTAGCTCAAAGGTCACCCCCTTATGTATGTGAATTGATTCTCTACATTTAGTTCTAAGCACATTGCTCTGCACGACAGAGTATCACTATTCACAAGAACACTTAAACTCTCCTATTATACTATACTCGAAGATACAAAATCGCTATTAGGGCCTCATTCAACTCTATACTATCTCATATACACATCTTAATCCTCTTTTTACCATATGAATTAACCTCAATTAACTATTTACATCTGAGGGTTACATACCCCTACATTCATAACATATTCTCCTCGCAAGTTAACATCTTAGTCTCTCGCATATGTCATGTCAAGCCTACTAAATCAAATCTTAAAACTAGCACTATCACAATCATTCATTGCACCTCATTACTCACCTTGTAGACACTTCACTCTAGTTACAGGCCTCAATCAACCACCATTCTCACTATTTGAGTTCTACTCCTCTAATTCCTTCTTTCTAACTCTAGGATCATTCTAGGAATCATAGCTCACCATGCCTCAAATCACATTCTATCAGATGGTGACACTAATCATTTAAAGACATAACTTCCCTCTCGAAGATAACATTCGAATTAAGATTTAGAGATGACATTTTGGGATACATCTTGCTCTGGCTCAAATGCATGATTCATTTGAATTTGGGTGCATTCTTTCGAATCAATAGACTTAAGCACACTAATCGGCTCCCCTCAAGCCTTGTGCAGTCTCTTTACATTACCAAGACTTTATCTGATAGTAACTCATCAACAAAAATCTGAGATTTTCTGTTTTAACCACTTTGAATATGAGGGGTAGTCGAATGGATTTGAGTAATGCATGAATTAGAAGGGAACTTTCATAGAGTTAAACTCTATCGCACGAACTCAGAATATGAAAGAACATTTCCTAATATCCTATAGCCTCTTGATTATAAGTTTGATGCACAACAAACTCATAAGCAAGACTCTACTAGACACGACCTTATAGACTCTCTAGGACTCTTAAATTTTGTGCTCTAATACCAATTTTGTCACACTCCGGGAGGGTACCCTTGATGTGGCCATCACTCAAAAACTATTATGGCTCCCAAGCGAACCACTTGGCCTGATCACACAGTCGTTTATTCATTCAATCAGCGGAAGACTTAAAATAAAGAGATGATTAGGTGGGTAATTCCAATCAACAATATAGCTCAAGCAATAAAGGCCATAGGCCAACAAATCAAACCCCAATCTATGTCATTTAAAATAATCTATCAAGAACAACTCAAGGAAATAAAATGCTCAATCGACCCATGACTATCTAGTCTATGAAGACTCTATCACTACTATTTAATTGGTGCCAATGACAATTTCATGGCTACCTCAAATCAGAATAAAAAGATGAAACTTGACGTAAGAATAACATAAGTGGTATCCTCCAAATGTAGGGGAGTACTCACCAATAAGTTGAGTGTGAACAGATCCTTAACGGTGCACATATTGATGATCTCTTAAACCTATCTCTACATCATAAAATAATGCAGGTCCAAATAGACGTCAGTACATGGAATGTACGAGTATGTAATATGGCAGAATAAAATATACATCATGGTAGAATAATATCAGTCCAGATATCTCAAATTAAAAGATAAGAGAGACTCAATCAAGGTGTCATAAGTCTAAGTAAGAATACGATTTAGACAGAGACTAATCATATACAATCCTATTGGAAGTATTGATAGTTTTGACAAGCTCATTTCTCAATATGATAAATAACATATAGCCCAACGCAAAAATACTAGTCGTTACACTATAGCCGTTACACTGTAGCTCTGTCGGAATGTCGTCGTCATTGCCGGTGGAACTCTTCAAGCCACCTGATTAGTCTCAAAAGTTGTATAATCCTTAATTGACCAAAACCCATCAAGTATTATCCCCTAATTCAAATCATAATTCTTCGAATCTGCAGGAAAAGAATGATATAACAATTTTGAATAAAGATTTGAACTGTGCACAAAGATGCATTTCTTTTAAAGAATACGGATTAAATTAAGTCAAGGTAACTCTGGGAGATGACTATCCAACACAAGAGCTTTATATGGCCAGAGAATCGGACAACACCACTAGAGAGATTCTAGTTAACTCTATCGGAGGAATCATTGGTGGTGAAGAAGCCAATGACGATGCCAGAGCTCCGTCGACTCAAATTTAGTTATGCCAAAATGTTTGTCACATAGATGTGGTTCCCCCAAGACCTGAGCGTCATTTAGAATCACTCCCAATGGTTTCAAATTTCCTTTGGACCTTTGACAATAGCAAATGCCAAGAACATGCAGGTTTAGCAGTCCAATCTTCGAAGAAATTAAATTTGCAAGGCCAAGTACAGCACCAAAGGCATGGAATACAAGTATATTATCAACAAGATCATAATCCACTTCAAATTCAAAGCATACAGGGTACTAACAAATAATATAACACTAAGTCATCAACGGAAACTCGAGGTAAGCTTTCTAAGTCTACTAACTCTATTCAAGTTGAATACCTTCATCATAGTAGCAATAATGTTGATGTTCAATTGACGGATAAGGCAAGTGAACAAAATATTTTTAGTACAACTTCTATTATGCAACATTAGGGAAGTGGCTCTACTGACAGACATGAGGTTATACAAGTAAACTTGAGCACTCATAATCTGCATCATGAAGCTACCACTATGAAATATGGAAACAAATCCAAAGAGGCTAATTTGAACCAACTCCTCATTCATAAGACTTATATTCCTAATAACAACCCTTTGAAAATCTCCAATAACTTTGAGCCCTTCAATCCCAACAATCATAAAAAGGCTACCACTAGCTATCATGAAAATATAAGCAATCCAGGTTCCAAAAATCCTAACCAAACCAAATTTACTAATCAAAATATCCCTAATCCTCCAAATCCTTTAGTCTCTCATGCTCTAGTGACCAAATTAAGAGTTCAAGAGGCTGTCCAACATGTTTCTATACATATAAGTCCATCCAAGATCACTACCAAGCAAGGTTACCCTGTTGTAGTTTTTAGAAAAGAGGATTTTATGGTAAAACTGGCTGCAAGGTGTAAATTTACTCTTATTGGGAAGTTTACCAATACTATGCCTAAAATGGAGGTCATCACGAAGGAATTCATCCTTCAAACTGAACTGAAAAGAGGGGTGAAGCTCACTCATTTCAATTCTAGACACTTATATATTGATCTTGACAATGAATTTGATCACTCAAAAAGTGTGGTCAAAAGGGAAAATGTTCATAGCAGATCAACTTATGAGACTACAAATTTGGACTCCCATATTCAAACCTAAAGTGGAAACTCCTTTGGTCCCTATATGGGTCATCTTACCTGAACTCCCTTGGCATTGTTATTGTTTGGAAGTAGTAACCCCCTTACTATCTTCTATTGGTAAAGTTTTATTCTTGGATTTAGCTACTTATAAGAAAACAAGGGGTAGTATAGCTAAAGTCAAGATTCAAATTAATCTCACCAAGTAAATACCTTAGCATGTTTGGATGGGATTTGATAAAGATGAGAATTGTAAAGGCAGGTGGCAATCCATTCAGTATAAAAGAGTGCCAGAGTATTGTGAATACTGTAAACATCAGGGCCATATCACTAGTGTCTATACTGTGAAGAGAAGAGATGAGGAAAACAAAAGAAGAAAAGAACAAGAGGAGGCTGAGAAGATCAAAAATAAAGCAAACAATGGAAAGACAAAAGAGTTACAGAATCAGGAATTTGTAGGTAACACAGATCAACCAACTATGCTCCATATTGAAGGTAAGAAGAAGAATCAAGACCAAGAGGAATGGCAAGTTCAAAAAAAGAAAGAAAAGAAGACCACTCAAAAAGCCATTGCACAAAATAAACAACCACAACACATATAACAAGGAAAAGGCCAAAGCTCCAGTCTACCTGTAATAAGGTACCATTCAGGGCAACAACTTCAACAAATGGGTATATATGCTAACTTTTAGGAAAATGTTCCCCAAGAATGTAATGTTGATTCTGGAGTCCAGAATCAACCCTCCTATCCCAAGTT
Organism: Solanum dulcamara; assembly: GCF_947179165.1. Lineage (NCBI taxonomy): Eukaryota > Viridiplantae > Streptophyta > Magnoliopsida > Solanales > Solanaceae > Solanum > Solanum dulcamara. Next base: position 15,669,693 of record NC_077242.1, read on the forward strand.
GAATGTCAATCCTAATCCCTCTACTCCCTCAAAACAGGTGGTCCAAGATAATGGAACACAATAAAGTCAAGAAAATGATAATCTGCCAAAAGAGAGACAACAACAAATGAATATTGACCCTGGAAATGAAAAGTTTGATTAGAATTTAATACTCTTAATATGACTACCTCAACTATTGACTCAATACTCCCACACCCCATGGCTCCCCAGTAACTCTAATTTTCTTAACAATGATGCTGTTATTGCTGAAGTAGTTGATGGAGGTGAGGTGGAAGAAATACAGGAGACACACACTAATTTGCAGAAAGGGGATACCAAGGAGAGGGAAGTTTCTTTGATTGACCATAGCAAAGACTATAGAGCCCCTACTACCACTTTTCAAACTACTACGAGACATAATATTCAGCTTCAACATGCTGATGTCTAAGCACATGATAATGACAGAGGAAAGGGTTCTAAAGTCAGACTTTAGGGTAATGAGACTGATATGGGAGGTGTTAAATCTCCAAATATCAGCAAAATAAATCAGGGCGCAAATTCTCAGATTCTGAATAATAAATCTACTCTATCACTGAGTAAGAAAAATAGGGAGGCATTGTAGGAAAAATAGGTTAAGGCAGGAAAAACACATTCTGAAAATTATCAGCAAAAGAAAAATTATGTTTTGGCTGAAGAACAGGCAGGGATTCATGTGACACCCCTACAGATTCAGGATAACACTACTGAGATGTTGGTCCTTAATAGGAGAGCCATATCAAATGATCTTAATAATGAATACAGAGTTACTCACTCTGAAGAATAAGAGGATCCTGATCAGAGGGAACAAACTCATGATGAGGATGATGAAACAAGTAGCCATCTTTTGAAGGTATTTGGTTCTGCCATAGATACTTCATTTTAGGATGAAGTGCAGTAAGTTTCTAAGAAGAATGGCCTATCACCTAGGGGTAAGAAGGAAAAGGAGAAAAATAAGAAACAAGAGATCACCACAAGCTCAAACAATGTTAGTTGTAAGAGTAGCATCAACACAAGGTCTAAAACTCAGAAATCTTGATGATTAGTATAATATGCTGGAATGCAGGGAGTATTGATACTTAGGGTGCCCTGGATAGACTCCAAAAACTCAAGGATTACCACAATCTCTCTATGATTGCAATTCTGGAACCTTTTTATAATCAATCTCAGCTCAACTATTACAAAACTCAGCTAAGAATGGACACTGCCAGTTATAATTCTAATAACAAAATTTGGATTTTCTAGAATCAATATGTGGATTGCTCTATTATAGATCAAGATGAACAACAAATTACTTGTAAAATCAAACATGTGTCTGTTTCTATCTCTCACATTATCACATTTGTTTATGCCAAGTGTAAGGACTACATGAGAAGAAGTCTTTGGGAGAAGATGCTGAAGTTTGCTGATATAGGCAAACCTTGGTGCACTATTGGAGACTTTAATGTAATTACTGATGTTGAGGAAAAGCTAGGAGGACAACCTTACAATATGAACAAAAGCTTTGAGTTCATAAGTATAATTGAACTTTACATGGTGTAATAATAGGGACAAGGATGCTAGAATATGGAAGAGGTTGGATAGGGCCATGGTAAATGATAGATGGTTAGAACTTATGCCTGTGACTACAATGACTCATCTGGCTTCTACAGGGTCTGATCACTGCCCCATTTTACTTGAATACAAGGATAATCACAACAACCCCATCAAATATTTCAAGTTCCTTCAATGCTGGGTGGAGAATAAAACATTCATGGACACTGTTAGAACTTGTTGGGAAAGGCCTATTAAAGAAAACCCTATGAGAATATTCCACCTGAAGCTTAAGAGGGTAGCTAATACTCTTAGCAATTGGTCAAGACAACAATATGGGGATATATATAAAGCAGTCAAAGATTTTGAAGAAAAAGTAAAGGAAGCAGAAGATGATCTCATTCACGACAATTCTGAGGGTAACAGAACCAAGCTCAACCATGTGAATGCATAATACATCAGATATCTGAAGATAGAGCAATCCATCCTTAAAAAAAAAACTAAACTTCAGTGGTTTAAGGATGGAGATGCCAATTCCAGTTATTTCCATGCTATCATCTGAGGAAGGTGAAGGAGATTATTTATCCATAAAATCAATGATAACCAGGGCAATGCCATTCAGCGTGATCAGAATATTGCTACTGCTACTTGTGCTCACTTTGAGAGTATTTTCATTGGGTAAGAGGAGATGATTCAGGAAGAATTCCTTAATTGTATCCCCAAGAGCATCACAGAGCAACAAAACCAAATCCTCAATGCTATGCCTACTAAAGAGGAACTGAAAAGAGTTATTTTTGCTATGAGTCCTGATTCTGTTGCAGGTCTAGATGGCATGAATGGGAAGTTCTTCCATACATGTAGGGACATTATTAGTGAAGACCTGCTAAATTTGGTTCTGTACTTCTTCTGTGGCCATTCTATTCCTAAGTATATATCTCATGCATGTTTGGTTCTACTACCAAAAGTAGACCATCCTAATATGTTGACAAATTTTAGACCTATATCTCTAAGTAACTTTACCAACAAAGTCATTTCCAAAGTGTTGTGTCTCAGACTTGCCCCCATTCTTCCACATCTTATTTCTGAAAACCAATTTGGTTTTGTTCAAGGAAGGAGCATATCTAAAAATATAATGCTTGCACAAGAAATCATCCATAACATCAAACAACCAAATCTTAGGGATAATGTAGTTATTAAGCTGGACATGGCCAAAGCCTATGACAGGGTCTCTTGGTCATTTATATGTCTAGTTATGAGAAGAATGGGATTTGGGGAGTTATAGATTGATATGGTTTGGAGGATAATGTCTAACAATTGGTATTTTGTTATTATGAATGGAATTAGACACGACTTCTTTAACTCTTCTAGAGGCCTCAAACAGGGAGATCCATTATCTCTAGCTCTCTTTATAATAGGTACTGAGGTTCTTACCAGATTTCTCAACAACCTTTATCAACACTACTTGTATAGAGGCTTTCACATGAAGAAAAATGGCCCATTGATTAATCATTTAAGTTTTGCTGATATATAATCATATTCATTTCAACATATAGATATTCTCTCAAGATGATCATGAAGACATTGCAGGTGTATGAACAAATCTCAGGCCAGCTCATTAACAAAGAAAAAAGTCAGTGCTTGATCCCTCTGAATAATAACCCAGAGATTATTGCAAGGGTCACTAATATCACTGACTTCAAGGTATCTTATGGTCCTATCACTTATCTGGGATGTCCCTTTTACATAGTGTCATGACCCAACTCCATAGGCCACGACTGGAGTCTAACCTGGACCCCCTTATGCGTATCTATCAGCTATACTCAAGTTGAACTGTATGTGATGTGGTACTATACACAAAGTCCCAATTTGTCAAAAACGTTTTCATATACCTGTCGCCTCTTTCACCTGTATTACGACATGAAAAGGCATGCAAGCCAACAAGGCTGCCATAACACATTAACATGTATAACATGACATACTCACAAATAACCCACATACACATGTCTACAGACCTCTAAAAGAATTAACTGTATCATATAGAGGGATAGGCCCCCCCGTACCCCTGAATAAACTAATATATACATCAAATGACTAGCCTCAAAAGTTAGGCTCTAGAACAGTGGAGCACTTCCAATATTGTTGAGTGAAGATCCAAAGCTGACGGATCTCCAGAATGAACATCTGTACCTGGATCATGGAATGCAGCCCCCCGGAGAATGGGGGGTCAGTACGATATATGTATTGAGTATATAAACCATAACATAACATAACTGAGATAACGACTGAAATAGGGATGCAGGAAACAAGTATGACACTTAACAATTCACTATACCTGCATCTTATGAAAAGAGGACATGTATATCATCCTCATGTATCACTCCCAGCCCGCTGTGGGACTCGGTATTACCATATCATCGTAAATCATACCCTCGTATATGGCATCATTTCATACATTACAAGTGCATTACTATGTCTTCATATGTATGCCTACCTATCATATCCGACCCTTTAGTGAGTGCCCGCTGTCGTACTGCACCTGACCCGCTATGGAACTCGGTGCCATTATCATATAGTAAAATATACTGAGCAATGTTCGGCCTTATCCATACTCTAAAATAATGTCGAAGAACGCATGGCTCAATCCATATTTTAAAACAATGCCGAGAAATATACAACCTAATCCACATTTTCCATCATATCATCATATACATGCCCGGCCCGGGATGCGGTGATGAGTATCATCACATACGGCATCATTATATGCTTCACCTCATCATATATGATATTTCATCATCGTATACTTATACATATATATATAACCAGCCCAAGACTTGGTGAGCAAAGAGTAAAGCTAGGTACGACCGCATTTCTGGTCCCCTTATGGGACTCGGAGGAAGTTGGGTTACAGTATGCCCGAGTAGAGTAGTGAGAAACCATATGCAATTTACATCATCATCAGAGACTCGATGAAACAGTCAAGTGAACTGTCACCTGAAGACCAGAGTAGTAATCGTCTTAAGTACCTACTAAACACCATTCAGGATCATATTAGCTGGAGTTTCAGGGATCATAGACGTGTATCGAGACAGGGTTAAACAGCTTATGGAAGTAGAGACGTTTGTCGTCGCAGAGACCTTAGGAATAGGAGCTGATGCATTCAATTATTATTCATCAGATAGGAGACTCGAGGGTAGTAGTTCAACCACTTAAAGCATTCTAATATCAAGTAATGAATAAAAGTCACAAGTTATACCTGGAGCTTATAACTGGAAATACCTCCACCTCATATTATATGCCATTGCATTTATATTTAAGACACTTCAAAAGGAAGAAGAGACAGGCCTTACATATACTACTGTTCATGATCTAGCAGCCCTAAAAGGCAATAACTCAATTATTATAGGAGTCGTAATATCACAAAGTGAGTAAAGTCTATGAATTACATTTAGAGTTTTATGAGTGAAATTATCCCTATATTTCATATACAAACCATTCATAACTTATACCTAAGATATGCCAAAAGAAAAGAAGAGTATCTCTACATACCTGTTACGGGTTAATCGCATCCAGACTCACTTCAATACTCCTTTGACCTATTTAACACGAAAGAAATACGAAGATAAACAACCCTTGACTTTTCAGCATCTCAAGGTGCACCCAAGTATTCGTAGAACTCATTTTCTCGCTCATCTTCTCGACTAGTTCTTTAGTTAGTTAAGGAGTTAACGAAAATTGGGTAGCACCTTCCCTATACTATGCCCTATCCGAATTTCCAATTACACTCCTATTCACTACATCCAACCAACAACAACACCCTACAACATATATACAATAAATTCATATCAATATTACATAATACAAACTTCCAACGACTCGCCCAAAATTACGTTATCCAAAATAGGGTTTCTCATCTCTATGTTATAACACCTTTAATCATACGTAGTGGAGGGTTGTGTGGATGAAACCATAAGCTCCCACACCTATTTTAGGATACTTTTAAGCACTGCAACACATCACCACACCACCTACAGCTGCAGAACCACAAGTACAATACCCAACTCGACCTCAATTTAACCATAACGACTTCAATTTAGTTTGTTTCTAACGTTGAGCATTTCTACGACATTATTACACTTACAGCAGAATAAAAGGTGTATAATACACCCAATAACAACATCATAAACTTCAAATTAGAAGGAAAGACCTTACCTTACCCGAAATTGGCCAAAGCTTGCCAAAATTTGCCTTGGAAGTTCTCTAGTTGCGGCTGAAATGTCGTGGCTGTTTGCTATCCATTTGGTGATGCTCCAAACCATAAATTTACATAATTAATACCCTCATTATATTTCCAAAACGTTACCAAAACTTGGGAGAATATAACCAAGCCATACCTTCCTAGAACTTGCTAAAACTTATCTCGAAAGTTCCCTTAACATGCTGAAAATTAGCGGACTGTTTATATCTCTTCCTTGCTTCCCCAAAATGCAATTTTACATTATTAAACACATATATATCACCGTATTATACCTTAAATAATTAATTCACAAAACAAAATCGGGCCTTACCTTGGTAGCCCCTCAAACCCGTAGGTCTCTCTCTCTAATCTCTAAGTTCCCTTTCTTTTTTTTTTCTTGTTTTGGCTGAAGAATGATTCTAAGAGTCACATAACACACATATATATATGTTGACTTAGGAGGTGACACGTGTCATCCCCTCATTAGGCTACCTCAATCATGCAATCAATTAGGGACTGCCACGTGGGGCCCACCCCCCAAGTAGGTGGGTCACCTACTTGACCCCAAGCAGGTGGGTCACCTTCTGCCACATGGCACTTTCCTATGCTGCCATGTGGTTCCTTTTCTTGCTGCCACGTATCATTCTCTCCTCCTCTTCGTGGGTTCGTAATCTCATCTTACTTTAAGAACCCGTGTACTCCTTGCTACGTAAGCTTGGTATGAAATCAAGTAGCTTAAGAAGGTAAGATTTTCAATTTGGTAGCTTTCGTAATTAAGTCGAATCCTACGACTCATCACTTGGCCTCCAACGCCTTCTGACTTCTCATGACCCTATTTCTAGCCTTCTCCACTATGGGGTATCACATTCTCCCTTTCTTAGAGTTGCTTGATAGTGTCATAGATTATCCATATCACATGATAATTTCTAAGAAACTGAAGAGACATGCCGAGCTCAAGAGTGTGGGGTGTAACACATAGAGAGGCAGAGGATTATATATTACACTAGTATGGTGGCCAAAGTTATCTCCAAAATCAAAGGATGGCAGACTAAGATACTCAGCTATGGGGGGAGAGCTGCTCTTGTAAAATCTGTATTGCAGTCAATCCCAATTCATCTTTTGTCTGCTATTACTCTTATTGCCACTACCCTCAAATAAATTAAGTCTCTTATAACAGAATTCTTTTGGGGATGGGACAAAGAGAAGAAAAAATAACATTGGGCATCATGGGAGACTCTAAGCTATCCTACTAAAGAAGGAGGTACAGGTATGAAAAATCTGAAAGATGTGTGTAAGGCCTTGCAGTATAAATAATGATGGATTTGTAGGTCTAAGAAGAATCTGTGGGGGGACTTTATGAGAGCCAAGTACCGCCAAAGAGCAAATCCAATAATCAAGAAATGGCACACTGGTCAATCACTTATGTAGAAGCACATGATGTCTAACAAATCTGATATTGAGCATCATATACAGTGGAACATTAATTTAGCCTCATGCAGCTTCTGGTGGGATGATTGGTTAGGAATAGGCCTTCTATCTAATCACACTAACTATATTCTAAGACTTAACAATATCACAGTCTCTAAGTTCTTGAGTAATGGGGTGTGGAATGAAGAAAAGGTGACACAACATGCCCTACAACACCTGATACAGAAGATCCTCAGTATCTCCTTCAAATATCAACCTGACATTCCAGATACAAATGTTGGAAACTAAATCAACATGGGAGATTCACTTGTGCATCATCTTGGAACTTGGTTAGGAAAAAAAGGAGTAAAACCATGACTGACAACACTATATGGAACAAGAATATACCCTACAAGGTATCCTTCTTGATCTGGAGGTCCCTCAGAAATAAACTACTTACAAATGAGAGTATTAGCTCATTTGGTCATGACCTTGTCCAGTGTTCTTGTTGTTACATGCTAGGGTGGGACAATATAGATCACATATTTAACTCAGGCCATTTTGCTAGACATATTTGGAGGTAATTTTCTTACTATTGGGGTATACAACATAACAGCAGCCCCATGAGGGGTATTTTGATGAAATGGTGGTTGTCTAAACCAAATAATGAGCTTTATAAAATCCTACTGCAAGCTACACCTATATTTATTTGTTGGAACCTATGGAAGAATAGATGCGCTAGCAAATATGGAGAAATATGATCTACTAGTACTAGAGTTAAATTTTTAATTATCAAAGATCTTTATATATTGATTTTTAAAGCCTTCCCTTACATTAATTGGCCAAGTAACTGGAAGGAGTTACTAACTATGGTGGAAAGATGCAGTCATGATATGAAAATTATCGAAGTTGCTTGGCACAAGCCTCCTTATAATTTGGCTAAACTAAATACTGATAGGAGTGCATTAGACAATCTTGGAAGAATTGGAGTTGGGGGTATCTTAAGAGATCACAAAGGAAAGCTCATCTATGCCTTTGCTGTACCAGTAGGCTTAGGTTCTAACAACCAAGCTGAGGTGCTGGCAGCTTTATTGGGCATCACTTGGTGCATTCAACATGGATATAGCAGGGTTCTCTTGCAGGTGGATTCAGACCTTCTTATGAAGTGGCTAAAATAAGAGACCAAACCAACTTGGAACATCAGGAACTACATCACTGAGCTGTAAGATCTAATCACCATGCTGGATCAATTTCAATGGAAAAATATTTTTAGGGAAGCTAACTTTGCTACAGATACTCTTTCCAAGCATATCCATATGGTTGACATGTTGTGTTAATTCTACAACTTTCAACAACTTCCTAAGGAGACAAGAGGGTACTACACATTATACAAACTGGAATGTCAAGTTTCAGAAGGCAAAAGTTGAAGAGGATTAAAGAACCACCTTAAGTGTGCTACTGACGATTGGCTCAAGAAAATCAAGAAACCACCATGAGTTCTTATAATTTAATTTCTATGATACAACACCCAAGAACCATGGAATTCTCTAACAGCGAACAACCATCAACAATCTGCATAGCAGCAGTAGTTGCTCAACCACCTCCAAGTTTCCAAATGCAATCATATCTTTAGAGAAGCCAACTCGACAGCTGAGGTACTGTCCAAACACAGGCAACAACTTGCAGAAATGCAGCAAGCTGCAGCAGCAGCTGATCCAATTCATGAAGGTATATACTTGAGCACACACAACCAAAGTTGTATCAAGTTATGCTTTGGACTTCTCCTTAAAGTTGCAATGGTCATATTGTAGGTCTATATGTAATTTTAGTTTTCCTTATATATTTTCATAGATTAGTACTTATATTCATGTAAGGGGAGAGTCTCTCCTATTTTCTCTTTCCTAGAACTATTGTATGGAGAGGAGTCCTCTCTTAGGTACATAGTCTAAGTTTGCTCCACCTTGTAAATGGGTATAAGTTATATGGCCTTAGTAGGTTACTCGACTTATAAACTTAATTTCAGACATAAAGTTTATGTCCCCCTCCTTGTACTTTTGTTTTCTTATATTATGTTAAGGCCTGGGGTGTTCGGCTAAACCCTTGACCACCACGAGGGATGAGATCCTTGGGTAAGGTCCATTAATAAAAAATCATATATAATCAGATCCAATACAATTATATACAATCCAATTCAATCCAATCACATACCAATCAATCCAATCCAATCATATACAATTCGATCCAATCCAATCATATGCAATATGATTCAATCCAATCACATACCATCCAATCCAATACAATCATATACCATCAACTCCAATCCAATCATATATCATCAACTCAATGAATAAAGTCAAAGGATTCAACTCAATAGATATGTGAATTAGAATTTAGAAATATTGTACAAATCGACTCAATCATCTACACTACCAATCAAACCAATCACATCATACTCAATCAACTCAATAATAAAATCAAAGAACTTGACTCAACAAATATGCAAATTATAATTTAGAAGTGTCTTTCAAATCGACCCAATCATCTACAATCTCAATCAAACCAATCATATCAAGCACAATCCACTTAATTTGGGAGTTTCTCTAATCGACAACCATTACCTATGAGCCAGTAATGTATAACAAGCTGATGTTGTTATCACATTTGTTTAATACTTTGCCAGGGTACGAACAACTCAACCAATCATGGATCCAAGAATCAATCAAGTTCTATCATGTCAGGACAATGAAATAGGGAAACATTCGACTTTAGCGGTCCAATCCTCTCCTACTCTGGCTACGTAGTTCATGAGATTTGAGTAGGGACTCTACTCTTACCCGATTTGGTGATCGATACTCCTCCCAGGACTCAATATGCTCATATCTATCATGTGAGTAAAACTCAAAATACTCATTTAGTCTCTTTTGGACTTAGTTCAAAATCAACTCATTTAGTCTCATTGGACTCTTTTCAAAACTCAATCAATCTGGTTTCATTAGACCTTCTTTCAAAATTAACTCTTCTCATTCATCAAAATCTTCTCTTTAAATTTGATACAATCTTAACTCAATGAATACATTTAAAACATAGTTTTTAGCTCGTCAACTCAATCTCAAAATAGATGTTTTAATGTAATAATGGTCAACTCATTTATACTCAAAATACTCAAGCTCAAAATTATAATTAAGAGACTTCTTAAACTCAACTCATGCTTTACTCTTTCTACATCAAAGATAAAGATAATCATTCTTTAAATTCAAAATAGTGCATAAATAATTTATACAATAACATTCACAAATCATTTTTAAAAATACTTCTCAACAATCATTTATACTCAAAATGCTCATAAGACTCCAATCAAATCAAATATGTAAATTATATCATGTAGTCACATTAGACTCCAATCCACTCCATCTCAAGACATCATCATCAACATAACCTCTTCATCAATCATTTTACCCTTTTTAAAAAGAAACATCATTTACATCATCATTAAACATCTTGCTCCAAAATCCTCATTTAACTCTATGTTCAGTTTTATCAAACTCATTAAAATATGCATCATCTCACTTTGAAAGCAATATTTTATTTATACATAAAAACCATCAATCTCAACCTCAAGGCAAATTATCACAAAAATAAAATCTCATCTTAGGTTCATGTGAATGAATAATTGAATGTATACCTCAAATACTCCACTCAAATACATCATCAATACATATAAATTTATACACAAAAACTCAATAGAATTTATAGATAACTCAAGAAGTCAACTCGTGGAACCTCAAGGCTCAACTCAACTCGAATCAATGAAGATGTAGGGCATGTGAATGAAATCAATCCAACATTGTGAGTAGTCTTAAATGACTGGAATGAAGATTATATCACCAAGAATCAAAGACATGGTTTGAAGATCTTGAATCTTTGCTTTTCTCCTCCTTTCTAGTCTCTTCTCTCAAATCTCCTAAGGTGAAGGAGAGGAAACCTTCCTTGGATATTATGAGGAAACTGATTTTTAGTTCCAAAATAGCTAGGGTTATACTTGGGATAGGTGGGGAAAAGTTCGGAAAGCCCTTGCTCAAGAAGAATCTGAAAAAAATGATTTCAGGACCGTGCAGGGACTATAGTGGCGCTCGACGACAGAACCAAAATAACTGCAGCTGATTTTGGGCACTATAGTGGCGCCCGACTTGAAATCATTGCAGTGATAGTCTATAGTAAAAATGTCATAACACTTTACTTCAAACTCAGAATGAGACAAACTCAGTGGCATTGCAAAAGTACTCAAAGACCTTTAATTGGATATTCATGGGAACCTAACTCTTAATATTGTGAAAGTTATGGTCGTTTGAAGTTGACCCTTACATGGACTCATCCAAAAACTTAGATGGTAGAAATCCTTTGGACTTATCTTGGGGTTAGAGATACCTCATAAACCTAAACCACATATAATACCCTTCAAATACTTAGGAATTGATCCTAACTCATATATACAATTACAATTCATTCAGTTTGAGTCTATATGCATACAAAGAATAGATTGAAACTAGGCAAAAAAAAATTAGGGTGTTACACAAATCGTCTCCTTAAGATTTAAATCGAGCAAAAATGAAAGAAATGAGAAATGAGAAAATGAGGTGATTTCTCGAAGTTGGCACCGCTCAGGTGAAAAATGATCTTCACAATCGTAGTCCCTTAACTCCGCGACCGCGGACCATAAGGAAAGTGTCCATCGCAAACGCATGGCAGCCACCGCAAATGTGAAGCACAAGAGTGAGACATATTCCGATCGCGGGAGGGCCCATCGTTGTAATGACCCTCCAGGTCATTTTTGAAATAAATCATACATTTCATCATTTAGAGCATTCCTATAGAAATCCTAAGCTATTTATGACTTGCTGGTATTGACTGTTTGGTCACCTTATCATTCGTTCAGGTTTCAGACCAGTTCCCTGTTTTATAGCTTTTATAATTTGAAAAGGTAATTTCAGTCATTATTTCAGGTAAATGACCTTAGAATAGAATTTTGATAGTTTCATCAGCTCTGAAATGACCAAATTAGTCTAGTAGCATGCCCGACATGAGTATCGAGGTGATCAATATGAGTTTGGCGCCATTTGGCGCTTTACCCCTTGAAATTTTCCCTATTGTTAACTCTGGTCAACATTCTTGAAAAAGGCGCTCGGATTGAAATTCCATCAACGTGGTAAGCTCCAAAATATTAAGTTTGGTCTAGAACAGCCTTTTGTTCTATTTTTTCGAGGCTTCCAATCTCATTCCGAGCCTCCTTGTGGATTTTGACTTAAAACAATGCTTGGGTGTGAGACTCACTTTTTGTCAAGATGATCTCATATAGAAATTCTGAGTGCGTCGTTGAGTCCAAAAGGTCAAATTTGGTGGGGTAGCATAGTTTGCTCGCACGCATGGGGTTCTGAATGAATCCCGAGCACCATGTCAGAGATTTTTAAAATGAGAATAATTTGCTTGTGCACGTATCTGTTGCACCCTCTCCGTATAAGATAGCCTTTCTGATAAGTTTTTTTTTTCTAATTTCAAAGTTGTATTTCTTAAGCAATTTAAGCTCGGATTTAATGATTAAAAGGTCTATCTTATATGATTTTTCGTGGAGATCATCTGATGTAGTCAGAATTGGTTGATGACTAATCATTTGAGGTAAATTCAACTGTTTTTTGCTGCTGCAACTATTGAGTTTTGAGCTAAGGTTTTTGGAGATGTTTTGAGACTTGATTTCCTGGGCATTTTAGGTCAGAATCTAGCAGTTCAAGAGGATAATAAGTGTGGTTTTTTGGAGAGAATGCGTCGGCATGGTTGGAATTCATATTTGAAGCTTTGTTGGAGGCAAGAATCGTGATTTAGGTGCTGCCATAGCTCATTTTCGAGCTCTATTTTTGGGGAACTTTGAAGGATGATTTTTTGCTCATTTTAGGTCTGAATTTGGTGATTCAAGAGTGTAGATTGCGGGGTTTTTCATGAGAATAGTTGTAGTGTGGTTGGTTTCAGCTGTTGGGCCTTCGTTTCTGGTAATTTCTTGAATATAGTTTTTGCCTTTGTTGTTCCTTTTAGCTTTAATGGTGATTTTATGCATGTTGGTTGTTCGGGGTGATTTGAGCCTTGAATTGTGTTCCTTTTTGGAATACAAGTTCGGGGTAGCATTTAAGACCTTTTTACGAAATCAATTTTGTAATTTACGGAGTGGGTCCCACTTTCCCATTTTGGTTCCGACATGTGGCCATCTCCGAATTTAGTAATTTTGGTGTTAAAATGGTTGTATTGAAATTGTGATTCTGTTTTTGATAGTGTGGCAACATTCTGAGGCCGTTCGAAAGGGAAAAGCTCTGGTTTCTTGAGTTGGAGCACGCGTGGTCGGCCTACAGGTAGGTGATGTTTGGCAAAAACTACATATTTTTAATTATTAGTTATCTAACATTTAGTTTTTTTATTTGTTTTTTTTAGTATAAATTTTATGAATTGTGATAAATAGTGTAATTTATTTGTAGTATTAATCTGATGCAAAAATGAAGAAATTTGGAGCCAAAACGAATTAAAGAAGAAGGATTAAAGAAGGAAATCAAGCAGACAACTTAATGGATTAAATTGAATATTTTATTGATATTTCTATATAAGCAGCAAGAACCGAAATTGAAAATCCTCTCATTGCCACATGTCATGCACTAAATGCAACAACAAAAATTTAAGGCATGTAGAAGCCCAATTCTTTTGGCTTTTGGTTTCCCACATAGTTTTGGACTTATTTATTTTAGTTGGAGTTTTCTACATCTATAAATAGTCCATAAAAATAATTCTTAGGAACTAACACAGAACTCACAATTAACTATTAACCTAGGACTTAGATTTTTATAGCTTGAGAATTTTGGAAGAGCCGTCGTAAATACTGGAGAAAATTGGTTTATTCTTTTCTTCATCATTTTTTATTATATCTTCAAGGATTCAAGATTGTGAATTTATTCTATTCAATTTTTCAAGTTCATAATTAAGATTTTGTCTATAATTTCTAAATTGTGATTTTCAAATTATGACTAGATAAATTGCATAATTGGGTTTGTGGGAACCATAATGAATTATCGAGGTAAGTTAATGTAAAAAGTGATTCTTGAATGGTTTTTATGCATGTGTTGTTTTTCCCTTCGCTTTGACTGCTTTTTAGCGGTTGCAAACATTTGAACTCGTCTTATTCTTACTTGCCGGATAAAGGAGGTAACGAATGGGAAAAAGGATTAAACAACGAGATTTGGGGCTAATCATCCTCATATAATAGCTTGAACGGACCAGGGGATAGCTAAATCTGTGATCATTGGTAAGGTTTAGTAAAGCATACACTCGTAAATGGATCAAGTTGCATAGTAAAATTCACTTATTTGTCGGATCAAAGACTTAGGTGAAATTAACTTACCGATCTTGCATGCTAAGAATTAAAATCAATCACTAATACAATATTCTTTCTGAGTTATGAAATCATGGGGAACACATTCCTAGTAATTTCTAATAATCTAAATACAAATAATTATTTACTCCAAGCTATTGTTGTTCTTTTTTATTTTTATTTCAATTTAAATCCTCCCTTTTTAAATAACGACTATCAAGTTAAAATTTACTATTGACAATATTCTTCCATATTCTCTGTGGGATCTACCTCGGCTCATAGTTGGGTAAATATATTGCAAACGACTGTTTATATTTCGTCTCGAGAAGTATATTTGGACATTCCAAAAAGTGGTGCCATTGTCGGGGAGTCTGATTACCCAAATTTGAAGCTAAGGAACACATGTTGGGCTTAATTGTGGGGTGCGCACGACCCTTGATTAAAATTGGAGAAACATGTTGCTAGGTAGACCCTAAAGTGTCTCAAAGAGTATTTCTTACCCTTCTGCTTCATCTCTTTTCCATAAATTGCTTTGGGGACAAACCATGATTTTTAGTGTGGAGTGGAATATCTCTCAATTTTTAAAGGTGAAGTATGCTATAATATTTTATTTATTTATTTATTTCTTTTTAATTTGATTTTTTTAAAAAGACCAAAAATACAAAAAAGAATTTTCTTTTATTATTAAAATAGTCTTTTTTATTGTTCTTAGATTAATTTTTTTGAGCATATTTTATTATTAAAATAGTATTTTTATGGTTCTTAGATTATATTTTAGAGCATACTTCATCCACCCCTTGGTTTTTCTTTTCGATTCTTTTCCGAGGGGGGGTGGGTCCCTTTGAACCGAGTATCTTTTATTTTTTATAGATTAGATTTTTATTTTTTATTTTTTTGGAATAGAAAAGAAAAGACCTTTTTGATTTGATACTTGCTATTTATGCCTAATTTTGAGTGTACCTTCTTGTGAATACTTGAGTACTCATTAAATTACTGGCTATTTGACACTTAAACTCATTCTTGTTACTCTGTATATAATTTATTTTATTGTTTGTAATGGCCCCATCTATCTTAGATGTAAAATTGATCTATCTTGATTGAGACTTGTGCCATCTGTGGTGAGGTTGTTTGCATATATTTCATGTTTTGCATCTTAGTCTAGAACTTGTCTATCATGTTATTGAAGCAAAATAAAAAGTATTGTTCTGTTTAGAAGATTATATTAGGCTTTCTTTGATTCTTCCTATAAATTTTAGCCTTGTATAGATATTATATCACTAGTTAGCCCTTTTGAGCGTGAAGCCTTTTATTGGTAGCCATATTTATGCTTTGACTCTTTTGTTGAATTCCTAATTTTTGCATCTTTCTTCCTTGAGCACTGTAGCATAGACTTATTATAATTGTTAAATTTGAAGAAAAGGGATGGTTGAGTGCAAAAAGGTAATCGATGATAGCTGCAAAGTGATGAAAAAGCTGTTATACCCCGCACCTTGGTACATTCGAGTATTTTTTTCTTTCTAAAAGAGTGCCATGTAATCCATGTTATCTATGAAATTCTACGTGAGTAGTGATGATTTAAAATAGATTTAGAAGGATGTGAAAGGAGTTGGAGACTAAGTAAAAAATCGTGGAACCCGACTTACTCGCGTAAGCTACCAACTTGGACGTTTTACAAAATTAAGCTACTTGATTATACATTGAGCTTAAGTAGCAAAGATTATATAGATTCTTAAAGTGAGATGAGATTACGAACCTATGAAAAGGAGTAAAAACTAGATTTCGAACTTACAAAATGAAGCAAGTAGGTGGCAAGTAGGTGATGCACCTACTTGGGGTAAGTAGGTGACACACCTACTCAAGGTGGGCCCCTACGCTGCCATGTGGCAGCATATGAGTGGCCGCTTGGATGAGGTGGCACCCTAGGGGGCTGCCACATGTCACCCCTAGTGTATGCCAGGTGTCACCTCCTAAGGATGTCAATATATATGTGTTACATGCTGTATACACTTTGTTCTTCAATATTTTGAAGATAAAAAAAAGAGAGAAACCCTAAGAGACTAAGGGAGAGGGGCGAAGGCTTTGGCCACTTTAAGGTAAGCCTCCGACTTTTGTTCCGTGAATTAATTATCTAGGGTATACCACGATGAAATAAAGGTGTTAGTAATGTAAATTTATGGTTTGGAGCAGCACCAAAGAGATACAAATAGTCTGCTAAAATTTCAGCACGTCAAGGAACTTCCGAGGCTAGTTTTGGCATGTTTTGGACAAGGTAAGGTCTTCCCTTTCAATGTGGAGTTAATAATGTTATTATGGAGTGTATCACATGTTTAAATGTGGATGGAAGTATAAAAATTGCATAAGTATGCTTGGCGTTAGAAACAAATGAAATTGAAGTCGTTCTAGTCGAGTTAAAGTTGTTAAGGTTGTATAGTGTTGTTGTGATGGTGGTTCTGCGGTTGGAGATGGTTTTATTATGTGTTTCAGGGCTGAAACACGTTCCAAAAGTGGTGTGTAGCTTCTGGTTGCATCCACATAGCCTTCCGGTTCGTGTAGTTAAAGGTTTTATGGAATAGAGATTAAAAACCGTATTTTGGAGTCATAGTTTTGAGCGGGCTGTTTGGGACTTATTTTGAATAATGTCAAATTAGTTTTATTATATATGGTTTCTGTGTGTGGTTGTGAATATGGATGCTAAGGTTAGAGATTAAAATTGGAAGTTTGGATAGGGCAAGTTATAGGGGAGATGCTGCCCGATTTCCACTAACTTCGGAACTAGTAATAAACTAGTCGGGAGAAATGGATAAGGAAATGAGTCCTATGGATACTTGAATATGAATTTGGGATGTGGAAAGTTGAGGTTCATTAATCGTAGTGTTACTCTGGTGTTAAATAGGTTGAAGGAGTACAAGGCAAGCTGGGTTACAAGTGAACTACTACATGTATGTAAAGCTTATCGCTTTCTTTCTTTTGGCATGTCTTAACTATAAGTGGAATGTAATATGTGCTCTGAGGATAATTCCATTCATAAAGTTTTGAGAATGATTCATGCCTATGACCTATTTTCTGATGTTAGAACTCCTACAATAAGTGATATATTGCCTCTCAAGTCTTCTGTATGAAGGAAAGTAGTAAGTATGTAAGGCCTATCTCTCCCTTGGTTTGGCATGTTTCAAACGATGTAAAGACCGTCCCTTTTCTTTTTGGCATGTCTTAGATATAGGTTACAAATGATATGTATATGAAGCTTGGGGTAACTCTATTCATAAGCTTTGAGCACGACTCATGACTCTTATCCACGTCTGAATGCTAAAACTCTAAAGGCGGTCGAGCCACTACTCTCGAGTCTTTTATATGTTGAATAGTAGGTGGAGATATAAGCTCTTATTCCTAAGGACCCTACAATAACAAATGTCCTCGATTCCATAGGCATTTCCTTGATACATGGTTCTGGTTCACTTATAGCTGTTAAGACTCTTAAAGGAGTTAAGCTCATATTCCTCAAGTCTTCTATACGATTGAATAGGGATTCGTTAACTGTTACATTTATGTTATGCTATGCTTTATATACTCAGTACATATATCATACTGACCCCCCTTTCTTTGGGGGGCTGCGTTTCATGCCCGCAAGTATAGACGCACATCTTGGGGATCGGCCAACTTAGAGTTCCACTCACAAGTTTGGGAGAAGCTCCATTGAATTAGAGCCAAGCTTTTGGGTACTAGACCTTATATGTATATATTTGTCTATTCATGGGTACGGTGGGGGCCTTGTCCCGCCATATGATATGGTTGCTATTCTTAGAGGTCTGTAGACATATGTATATGGGTCATTTGTAAGTTATTCCAGTTGTGCTTATATGGTGTGTTGTAACGTTATTACGCTATGGCAGCCTTGTCGGATGGCACTCCCTTTCATAATTCGAGTAATGTAACTCCCCAGGAGACAAACGGAAGCGGCTACGCGTATGTGAAAATGTATGACCCATTGGGGTCCCCATGTATGAGTCTTATATTTGTTGTTACAGTTGATAGTTATGTACACGGGGTCCCGACGGGACCTCAGTCGCGGCTTATGGGGATGGATCGTGACAAAAGCCCTCTTGGAAAAAATGTGACATGAAAAAAAAAAAGAGAGAAAAAAATTGCTTGAAAAAAATTTAATAATAATAATGATTGAAACATTATTAATGAGATAAAATTACTAGTGAAATAATTATTGATGAGAGGGCTGGAAATAAAAATATAAAATAATTGGTGATTAAGTCTTAAAGTGCAAAGTGCTTAGGAAAGTGCAAGACACTATTATATAGTTTTTATACCCGTCCCCTAGCCTACATAAGAACTAGTTAAAGTCTTATTTGATTCTAGTTGTGCATGCTAAATTAGTGGAAATGTACATAATGGGCAAGCCTATGGTTCTTTGTGCATACATGTGAATTATTTTGTAAGTATGGGAATTTCTATTTGATGTTAAGTCCTTAATTTATATTCCATTATTAAATTGAATGTGTGGACTATTTCATCTTGTGGGAGCACTTGTTTCATGATAGATATGTGATTTTATTAGCTTTCTTTGATGGAGTAGGTGAGTAAACTTAAATTTGATGAGTTAGAGTCCTTCTTTGAGGTTAGGAGGTTAGAGGTTTGTTGCTTTATTGTATATCTTGCATAATGATCGAAAATTGTACTTGATATTTTGAAATTTGTGTATGGACTAATTTTTGTATCAACCAAAGTGATGGTGTTCCAAATTTAATATTTTCTAGATGAGATTTAACACTTGCTCGAGGACGAGCAAAAGTTTAAGTGTGGGTGTTGATGTTGGACCAAAAATACATATTTTTAATCATTAATTATCTCACATTTAGTCTTTTTATTTATTCTTTTTGAGCATAAATTTTATGTATTATGCTAAATAGCGTATTTTATTTGTATAATTAATCTGACGCAAAAATTAGGAAATTTAGAGCCAAAACGAATTAAAGAAGAATGATTAAACAAGAAAATCAAGTAGGCAGCTTAATGAATTAAATTAAATATTATATTAATATTTCTATATAAGCAGCAGCAAAAAGTGAAATTGAAAATCTTCTCATTGCCATGTGTCATGCACTGAAGGCAACAACAAAAATTGAAGGCGCGCACGCAGAAGCCCAATTCTTTAGGCTTTTGGTTTCCCACTTTGTTTTGGACTTGTTTATTTTATTTGGGGTTTTCTACATCTATAAATATAATTAATAGGAACTAACATAGAACTCACAATTAACTTTTAACTTAGGACTTAGATTTTTATAGCTTGGAAAATTTCGAAGAGCCATCGTGAAGACCAGAGAAAAATTTGGGGCTAATCATCCTCATCTAATTAGCTTGAACGGATCAAGGCATAGCTAAATCTCTGATCATTGGTAAAGGTTAGTAAAGCATACACTCATAGACCGTTCTTGCATGATAAGAACTAAAATCAATCACTAATACAATATTCTTTCTGAGTTATGAAATCATGGAGAACACATTCCTAGTAACTTCTAATAATCTAAATACAAACAAATATTTAGTCCAAGCTATTGTTTTTTTTTTGTTTCAATATAAATCCCCTCTTTTTAAATAACGACTATGAAGTTAAAATATTCTAGTGACAATATTCTTCCAAATTCTCTGTGGGATCGACCCTGGCTCATAGTTGGGTAAATATATTGCAAACGACCGTTTATATTTCTTGTCGAGAAGTATATTTGGACGTTACTAAATGTGGCGCCGTTGTCGGGGAGTCTGAGTACCCAAATTTGGATCTAAGGAACACGTGTTGAGCTTAAGTGAGGAGGTGCGCGCGACCCTTGATTAAAATTGAAGAAACATGTTGCTAGCTAGACCCTAAAGGGTCTCAGCGAGTATTTCTTACCCTTCTGCTTCCTCTCTTTTCTATATATTGCTTTGGAAACAAAGCATGATTTTAAGTGTGGGATGGAATATCTCCTAAATATTTTAAGGGTGAAGTATGCTATAATATTTTATTTATCTATTTCTTTTATTATTAAAATAGTCTTTTTATGGTTCTTAGATTGTTTTTTAAGAGCATACTTCATCCACCCCTTGGTTTTTCTTTCCGGTTCTTTTTCGAGGGGGGAGGGTCCCTTTGAACCGAGTATATTTTATTTTTTTACATTAGATTTTTATTTTTTAATTTTTTTTGGAATAGAAAAGAAAAGACCTTTTTGATTTGATACTTGCTATTTAGGCCTAATTTTGGGTGTACCTTCTTGTGAATACATGAGTACTCATTAAATTACAGGCTATTTGACATCTAAACTCGTTCTTGTGACTCTGTATATAATTTATTTTATTGTTTGTAATGACCCCATCTATCTTAGATGTAAAATTAATCTATCTGGATTGAGACTTGTGCCGTCTTTGGTGAGGTTGTTTGCATATATTTCATGTTTACCATCTTAGTCTAGAACTTGTCTATCGTGTTATTTAAGCAAAATAAAAAGTAATGCTCTGTTTAGAAGATGATATTAGGTTTTCTTTGGTTCATCCCGTAAATTTTAGCCTTGTATAGATATTATATCACTAGTTAGCCCTTTTGAGCCTGAAGCCTCTTATTGGAAACCATATTTATGCTTTGACTCTTTTGTTGAATCCCTAATTTTTGCATCTTTCTTCCTTGAGCATTGTAGCATAGACTTATTATAATTATTAAATTTGAAGAAAATGGATGGTTGAGTGCAACAAGATAATCAATGATAGCTGCAAAGTAATGACAAAGCCCTCTTGGAAAGAATATGACATGAGAAAAAAAGGGAGCGAAAAAAATTACGTGAATTAAGATTAATAATAATAATGATTGAAACATTCTTGATAAGATGAAATTAATAGTGAAATAATTATTGATGAGAGAGCTGAAAATAAAAAAATAAAATAATGGGTGATTAAGTCTTAAAGTGCAAAATGCTTAGGAGTGCAAGTCACTATTATATAGTTTTCCTACCCGTCCCCTAGCCTACATTAGAACCTGTTCAAGTTCTATTTTATTCTATTCGTGCATGATTAATTAGTGGAAATGTACATGATGGGCAAGCCTATGGTTCTTTGTGCATACATGTGAATTGTTTTGTAAGTGTGAGAATTATTATTTGATGCAAAGTCCTTAATTTATATTCAATTATTAAATTGAATGTGTGGACTATTTCATCTTGTGAGGGCACTTGTTTCATGATAGATATGTGATTTTATTAGCTTTTTTTGATGGAGTAGATGAGCAAACTTAAATTTAATGTGTTAGAGTCCTTCTTTGAGGTTAGGAGGTTAGAGGTTTGTAGTTGTATTGTATATCTTCCATAATGATCGAAAATTGTACTTGATATTTTAAAATTTGTGTATGGCCTAATTGTTTGTATCAACCAAAGTGATGGCATTCCAAATTTGATATTTTCTATATGAGATTTAACGCTTGCTCGAGGACGAACAAAAGTTTAAGTATAGGGTGTTGATGTTAGGCCAAAAATACATATTTTTAATCATTAATTATCTCACATTTAGTCTTTTTATTTATTCTTTTTGAGTATAAATTTTATGGATTGTGCTAAATAATGTATTTTATTTGTAGGATTAATCTGATGCAAAAATAAAGAAATTTGGAGCCAAAACTAATTAAAGAAGAAAGATTAAACAAGAAAATCAAGTAGGTAGCTTAATGAATTAAATTGAATATTATATTGATATTTCTATATAAGCAGCAACAAGAAGCAAAAAGCAAAATTGATAATCCTCTCATTGCCATGTGTCATGCATTGAAGGCAACAACAAAAATTGAAGGCACGCAAGCAGAAGCCCAATTCTTTAGGCTTTTGGTTTCCCACTGAGTTTTGGACTAGGTTATTTTATTTGGGGTTTTCTACATCTATAAATAGTCCATAAAAATAATTCTTAGGAACTAACATAGAACTCACAATTAACTTTAAACCTAGGACTTACTTTTTTATAGCTTGGGAAATTTGGAAGAGTCATCGTGAAGATCGGAGAAAAATTGTTTTACTCTTTTGTTCTCTATTTTTTTATTATATCTTCAAGAATTCAAGATTGTGAATTTATTCTATTCAATTTTGCAAGTTCATAATTAAGATTTTGTCTATAATTTCTAAATTATGATTTTCAAATTATGAGTAGCTAAATTGCATAATTGGGTTTGTGGGAACAATGATGAATTATCAAAGTAAGTTAATGTAAAAAGTGATTCTTGAATGTGTTTTGTGCATGTATTATTTTTTCCTTCGCTTTGATTGCTTTTTAGTGGTTGCAAACGTAAGAACTCGCCTTATTCTTATTTGCCAAATCAAGGAGGTAACGAATGGGAAAATGGATTAAACAACAAGATTTGGGGCTAATCATCCTCATCTTATTAGCTTGAATGGATCAGGGGATAGCTAAATCTGTGATCATTGGTAAGTGTTTATTTTTTTCTTCTCTATTTGTTTATTATATCTTCAAAAATTCAAGATTGTGAATTTATTCTATTCAATTTTGCAAGTTCATAATTAAGATTTTGTCTATAATTTCTAAATTGTGATTTTCAAATTATGGGTAGCTAAATTGCATAATTGGGTTTGTGGAAACCATGATGCATTATCAAGGTAAGTTAATGTAAAAAGTGATTCTTGAATATTTTTTATGCATGCATTATTTTTTCCTTCGCTTTGATTGCTTTTTAGTAGTTGCAAACGTTAGAACTCGCCTTATTCTTACTTGCCAAATCAAGGAGGTAACGAATAGGAAAATGGATTAAACAATGATATTTGGGGCTAATCATCCTCATCTAATTAGCTTAAATGGATCAAGGCATAGCTAAATCTGTGATCATTGGTAAGGGTTAGTAAAGCATACACTCTTCGACGGATCAAGTTGCGTAATGAAATTCACTTATTTGCCGTATAAATGACTTAGGTTAAATTAACTTACCGATCTTGCATGGTTTTTATTATTATTATTAACGGACCTTACCCAAGGATCTCACCCTCGTGGCGGTCAGGGGTTTAGCTGAGCACCTCCAAGCCTTAACATAATATAAGAAAATAAAAGTACAAGGAGGGGGACATAAACCTTACCTCCGAAATTAAGATTGTTCGTAAGTTAAATAACCTACTAAGGCCATATGAATTAACCCCATTTACAAGGTGGAGCAAACTTAGACTGTGTACCTAAGAGAGGACTCCTATCCATACAATAGTTCTAGGAAAGCGTAAATAAGGGAGACTCTCCCCTTACATGAATATAGGTACAACTCTATGCAATTATAGAAGATACTAAAATTACATATAGACCTACAATATGACCATTGCAACTTTAAGGAGAAGTCCAAAGCATAACTTGATACCACTTTGGTTGTGTGTAAGTATAGACAACCTTGAATTGGACCAGCTGCTGCTGCAGTTTGCTACATCTAGACAGTGCCTCAGCTGTGGAGTTGGCTTCTCTAAGATGTGATTACATTTAGAAACTTGGAGGTGGTTGAGCAACTGCTGCTGCTATGCAGATTGTTTCTGGTTGTTGGCTGTTGGAGAATTCCAAGGTTGTTGGGTGCTGCATCATAGAAATTAGATTATAAGAACTCATGGTGGTTTCTTGATTCTCTTGAGCCAATCGATCTTGCATGCTAAGAACTAAAATCAATCACTAATACAATATTCTTGCTGAGTTATGAAATCATGGGGAACACATTCCTAGTAACTTCTAATAATCTAAATACAAATAAATATTTAGTTCAAGCTAGTGTTGTTCTTTTTTATTTTTGTTTCAATTTAAATCCCCCCTTTTTAAATAACGACTATCAAGTTAAAATTTTCTATTGACAATATTCTTTCATATTCTTTGTGGGATCGACCCCGGCTCATAGTTGGGTAAATATATTGCAAATGACCATTTATATTTCTTCTCGAGAAGTATATTTGGACGTTACCAAATGTGGCGCCGTTGTCGGGGAGTCTGAGTACCCAAATTTGGATCTAAGGAATACGTGTTGAGCTTAAGTGTGGGGGTGCGCGCGACCCTTGATTAAAATTGAAGAAACATGTTGCTAGCTAGACCCTAAAGGGTCTCAGTGAGTATTTCTTACCCTTCTGCTTCATCTGTTTTCTATAAATTGCTTTGGGGACAAAGCATGTTTTTAAGGGTGAGTGGAATATCTCCCAATATTTTGAAAGGTGAAGTATGCTATAATATTTTATTTATTTCTTTTTAGTTTGATTTTTTTAAAAAAGACCAAAAATACAAAAAGATTTTTCTTTTATTATTAAAATAGTCTTTTTTATGGTTCTTAGATTATTTTTTTAGAGAATATTTTATTCTTAAAATAGTGTTTTTATGGTTCTAAGATTATATTTTTAGAGCATACTTCATCCACCCCTTGGTTTTTCTTTTCTGTTCTTTTCCGAGGGGGGGTCCCTTTGAACCGAGTATCTTTTATTTTTTTAGATTAGATTTTTCTTTTTCATTTTTTTTTGGATGAGAAAAGAAAAGACCTTTTTGATTTGATAATTGCTATTTAGGCCTAATTATGAGTGTACCTTCTTGTGAATGCTTGAGTACTAATTAAATTACATGCTATTTGACATCTAAACTCATTCTTGTAACTCTGTATATAATTTATTTTATTATTTGTAATGACCCTATCTATCTTAAACGTAAAATTGATCTATCTTGATTGAGACTTGTGCCATCTGTAATGAGGTTGTTCGCATATATTCCATGTTTTGCATCTTAGTCTAGAACTTTCCTTGCATATTATTGAAGCGAAATAAAAAGTATTCTTCTATTTAGAACATGCTATTAGGGTTTCTTTGATTTGTCTTGTAAATTTAGCCTTGTTCAGATATTAAATCACTGGTTCGCCCTTTTGAGCTTGTAGCCTTTTATTGGTAGCCATATTTATGCTTTGACTCTTTTGTTGAATCCCTAATTTTTGCATATTTCTTCCTTGAGACTGTAACATAGACTTATTATAATTGTTAAATTTGAACAAAAGGGAGACGAAAAGATTACTTGAAATAAAATTAATAATAATAATGATTGAAACATTCGTGATAAGATGAAATTAATAGTGAAATAATTATTGATGAGAGAGATGAAAATAAAAAAATAAAATAATGGGTGATTAAGTCTTAAAGTGCAAAGTGCTTAGGGAGTGCAAGTCACTATTATATAGTTTTCCTACCCATCCCCTAGCCTACATTAGAACCTGTTAAAGTCCTATTTGATTCTGTTCGTGCATGCTAAATTAGTGGAAATGTACATGATGGGCAAGCCTATGGTTCTTTGTGCATACAAGTGAATTATTTAGTAAGTGTGAGAATTATTATTTGATGCTAAGTCCTTAATTTATATTCAATAATTAAATTGAATGTGTGGACTATTTCATCTTGTGGGAGCACTTGTTTCATTATAGATATGTGATTTTATTAGCTTTCTTTGATGGAGTAGGTGATCAAACTTAAATTTGATGAGTTGGAGTCCCTCTTTGAGGTTAGGAGGTTAGAAGTTTGTTGTTGTATTGTATATCTTGCATAATGATCTAAAATTGTACTTGATATTTTGAAATTTATGTATGGCCTAATTATTTGTATCAACCAAAGTGATGGCATTCCAAATTTGATATTTTCTAGATGAGATTTAACGCTTGCTCGAGGACGAGCAAAAGTTTAAGTATAGGGTGTTGATGTTAGGTCAAAAATACATACTTTTAATCATTAATTATCTCACATTTAGTCTTTTTATTTATTCTTTTTTAGCATAAATTTTATGGATTATGCTAAATAGCATATTTTATTTGTAGGATTAATCTGACACAAAAATGAAGAAATTTGGAGCCAAAACTAATTAAAGAAGAAGGATTAAACAAGAAAATCAAGTAGGCAGCTTAATGAATTAAATTGAATATTATATTAATATTTTTATACAAGAAGCAACAAGCAGCAAAAAGCAAAATTGAAAACCCTCTCATTGCCATGTGTCATGCACTGAAGGCAACAACAAAAATTGAAGATGCGCAAGCAGAAGCCCAATTCTTTAGGCCTTTTGTTTCCCACTTAGTTTTGGACTTGGTTATTTTATTTGGGGTTTTCTACATCTATAAATAGTCCATAAAAATAATTCTTAGGAACTAACATAGAACTCACAATTAAATTTTAACCTAGGACTTAGATTTTTATAGCTTGGGAAATTTGAAAGAGCCATCGTGAAGACCGGAGAAAAATTAGTGTATTCTTTTCTTCTCTATTTTTTTAATTATATCTTCAAGAATTCAAGATTGTGAATTTATTTTATTCAATTTTGCAAGTTCATAATTAAGATTTTGTCTATAATTTCTAAATTGTGATTTTCAAATTATGAGTAGCTAAATTGCATAATTGGGTTTGTGGAAACAATGATGAATTATCAAGGTAAGTTAATGTAAAAAGTGATTCTTGAATGTTTTTTATGCATGCATTGTTTTTTTCTTCGCTTTGATTATTTTTTAGTGGTTGCAAACGTTAGAACTCACCTTATTCTTATTTGCCAAATCAGGGAGGTAACGAATGAGAAAATGAATTAAACAACGAGATTTGGGGTCAATCATCCTCATCTAATTATCTTGAACGATCAAGGCATAGCTAAATCTGTGATCATTGGTAAGGGTTAGTAAAGCATACACTCTTAGATGGATCAAGTTGCGTAGTGAAATTCACTTATTTGCCGTATAAATGACTTAAGTGAAATTAAATTGTCGATCTTGCATGCTAATAAATAAAATCAATCACTAATGAATTATGAAATCATGGGGAACACATTTCTAGTAACTTCTAATAATCTAAACACAAATAAATATTTAGTCCAAGCTATTGTTCTTTTTTATTTTTGTTTCAATTTAAATCTCCCCTTTTAAATAATGACTATCAAGTTAAATTTTTTTATTCACAGCATTCTTCCATATTTTCCGTTAGATCGACCCCGACTCATAGTAGGGTAAGTATATGGCAACATATCATTTATATTTCTTCTCGAGAAGTATATTTGGACGTTACCAGTAGGCTACGGTTTATCCATCTTTTGACTGAGCATGTTTAGGCATTTGTATACTAATTTCTATGTGTTTGGGGATGTTTGGGTGTTGAGCATGCTAAATTCCTAGAATTCATGTCGGAGGCTCTATTTTGGGGGAATTCGGGCTAGTTGAGCATGTCTCTTATCAAGTGTTGATCATCTATTCCTTGTGGCGTGTATTGTGTGTTTGGTTTATGTCCTTGGTAGCATGTTTGGCCTTAGTCTAGGCTTAACTAGTGTTGCCTTAGACTTGCGTAATTTTGGTGCGGCGGGCCTTGGAACTTCTCCGACGTCATTTTGGATAACTTAGCTCCCTATAGATTGATATAGCAGACTTGAGTCTGATAGTCTGAGCCTTCTCTAGGCAGTAACACCTCTTTGGAACCTTATCTGCATAATATCCCACTATTCTATCGATTCCATATCACCTAGTTTGTAACACCCCAGAATTCTTTTCACAAAGACTCGAACATTTCTTCACGTGTATGTAGACTCGAACCGAAGGACTTGTAATTTTATATATGAGTTAGGATAAATTCCTAAGTATTTGAAGTGTGTTAGATGTGCTTAGGGGTCGTAAGGGATCTCTAACACCAAGCCGAGTCCAAAGAACTCCAATCGATTAAGTTTTCGGATGATTTAGTATAAGGGCCAACTTCAAACGACCATATCTCTTTGAATATAACGAACTGGGTGGACCATGACCTATCAAATTAAAGGTTTTTGAGTCTTCTTTCCAATGCCGCCAAGATTGTATTTGTTTGAGTTCGAAATCAAAGGTTATGACCATTTTACTTTAGACTATCACTGCAGGGATTTTGCCCGTTTTTCAGATTTTAGATGAAGGGCAATTTGGGCATTTCCCAAATTATATATACATTAGCCTTGGGACGTTTTGGACCATTATTTTCAGTCCCTTCCTCTCTCTAAAAGCCCTAGAAAATCCACTCTCTTCTCCTTCAAATCCATCTCCAACAAGGATTGCCTTCAAGGACTTCAAGAATTCAAGCCTTCCATTGAAGACCTAACATCAAGGTTTCTTCAAAGTCTTTACCAAGGTATGTAAGGCTACTCAAAGCATGTGTTAATTCCACCCATGTGCCCTACATCCTCCTTGAGATTGATTGTTCATAGGAATTGAGTTTTCGTGATAGATTTATGTCCTAATGGGTTTATACATCTATTAACTTGATTTTGTTATGTTGATATTGATAAGTTGAGAAATTGATAAATGCTTCATGTTTGATATGAGTTGATTGATATGAGTTGTTATACATATTTTGTTATGTCTAAGAGTTGATTGATATGGGTTGTTATACATATTTTGAATTTTCATAGGAATAGAGTTTTCTTGATAGATTTATGTCCTAATGGGTTTATACATCTATTAACTTGATTTTGTTATGTTGATATTGATAAGTTGAGAAATTGATAAATGCTTCATGTTTGATATGAGTTGATTGATATAAGTTGTTATATATACTTTGTTATGTTTAAGAGTTGATTGATATGCGTTGTTAAACATATTTTTGTTATAAACTTAAATATTTGAGTATCCTAAATTGTTGAGTTAAAGTCTTGGTGAGTCATGATTTAGCCCCAAAAGATTGGCTAAATAAATGGAGAAATGATTGGATAGAATTAAATGTTATCATAAATTGTCTTGAGTTTGAAATTGTTGGTTTTTATGTATAATAAAAACAATATTGCTTTCAAAAAAAAAAGAGGTATTCTTCTTATATGAGTATAAATGATTGTTTGAGAAGGAGTTTTAAATAAATGATTTGTGAACATTTTTGCATAAATTATTTATACACTATTTTGAGTTTAAAGAATGATTATTTTCATCTTTAATTTAAAAAGAGTTTAAGCATGAGTTGAGTTTGAGAAGTCTTTTAATTTTCATTTTGAACATGAGTATTTTGAGTATAAATGAGTTGAATATTTTTACATAAAAATGCCTATTTTGAGTTTGAGTTGAGGAGTTGAAATTATGTTTTAAATGCATCTAATATTTTTTTTTGCATTCATTGAGTTGAGATGACATCAAATTCAAAAAGAAGAGTTTGATGATTGAGATGAGTTGATTAGGAATGAAGGTCCAATGAGACCAGATTGATTGAGTTGATTTGAAAGAGTCCAATGAGACTAAATGAGTTGATTTGAAAATAAGTCCTAAGAGACTAAATGAGTATTTTGAGTATTTTACTCACTTGATAGATATGAGCATATTGAGTCTTGGGAGGAGTATCGAGCACCGAATTGGGTAAGAGTATAGTCCATACTCGAACGAATAACTACGTCGCCAAACGTAGGAGAGGATTGGACCATTAAAGTCGGATGTTTCCTAAATTACTATCCTGATATGATAGGACTTGATTTGTTATGGATCCATGATTGTTGATTCGTTCATACCCTGGCAAGGTATGAACAGAAGCGGCAACAACGTCGGCTTGTTGTACTATTACTCGCTCATATGGTGATAGTTGTCGGTTAGAGAAACTCCTAATTGAATGGATTGTGCTTGATATGATTGGTTTGATTATGATTGTAGATGATTGAGTTGAATTGTAAAGCATTGCATAATTTAATTTGCATATTTATTTGAATTGAGTCCTTTGAGTTGATTGTTAAGTTGATTATATATATGATTGGATCGAATTCGGTGATGTGCGATGGGTTGGATTAGACGATACGTGATTGGATTGGATTGAGTTGGATTAGACGATATGTGATTGGATGGGATTAAATGATTTGTGATTGGATTGAATAGAATTGTAAATGATTTGATTGAACTGTGTTGTGTATGATTGGATTGTATGGTATATGATTGGCCTTTGTCTAAAATGTATTCTTACTTTAGACTTATGACACTTTGATTGAGTCTCTCTTATCTTTCTGGTTTTGAGATATTCGAACCAACGTTATTCTTCCTTGAGGTATGTTTTATTCTGCCATATTACATACTCATACATTCCATGTACTGACGTCCATTTGGACCGGCATCGTTTCATGATGCAGAAAAAGGTTTAAGAGATCGCCAATAGAAGCACCATTGAGGATCTATACACACTCAGCGTATTGGTGAGTCCTTCCCTACATTCGGAGGACACCGCTTATGTTATTCTTGCATAAAGTTAGCCCTTTCCATTTTGATTTGAGGTAGCCATGAACTTGTCATTGGCACTAATTAGATAGTAGTGATAGAGGCTTCACAGACTAGATAGTGATGGGTCGATTGAGTATTTTATTTCCTTGAATTATTCTTATCAAACTATTTTAATGACAAAGATTGGAGTTGATTTGTTGGCCCATGGCCTTTCTTTCTTGAGTTAGATTGTTGATTTGGGATTGTCCACCAAGTATTCTCTTTATTTTAAGTCTTATGCTGTTTGAATGAATGAACGGATGTGTGATCAAGCTATGTGGTTCGCTTGGGAGCTAGAAATGGTTTCTGAGTGCTGGCCACGTCTAGGGTACCCTCCCGGGGCGTGACATAGTTCTTGGTTCCGAAAGTCTATTCATCGATCCTAGGTGGATGTGGATCGGGCAGGAGTGATCTATTAATGGCACTAGGATTGGGGGTACTCCCCTAACACTCGATTGGCCGTTGATCCTAATTCTGACTAATTCACCTCTATTCGTGATTCAAGTCCCCAATTTAGTCCACCAGGTACTGTTCAAGTCCTTTCCTTGGTATTATTGCCTTGGTTCGAGTCCCTGGCTTTACTTAGCCGTGGTTCAAGTCCACTGCCTCTATTAACCTTGGTTCAAGTCCACAGCTACTTACTAGCCCTGGTTCAAGTCTATAGCTACTATTATCTTAGTTCAAGTCCTTGGTCTTCTTTGCATGTGGTTTAAGTACACGCTTATCCAATCCTAGGTTCACGTCCTTGGTTACTTTCAAATCTAGGTGTGAGTCCCTGATCCTCTTATATTTCTCCAGTTCAATTCCTTGACTTTTTCATATTTCGGGTTCAAGCTTCAGGTCCTTGGAATGGCTCGGTTCAAGTCTATGGGATTTTGTGACGCTGTTGGTACTTCATCAGATTCTCTCATTTCTATTTCAACTATTTTTTGTCCTATCCGACTTATGGGTGTCCATTCAGGTTGTTACTTTCATAATTATATATGAGCATTCCCATTGGTTAATCGGAGCCTGACAGATTTAGCTAGTTTTTCTCTTTCTCTTTGTGTGTTGAGCAAGATTATGTACATACCTACTTTGATTTCTTGTTCTATCTTTAGTTGTGATTGGTTTCTCGCACTTTAGTTTACTTTTTCTTATATTGTTCAGTTGGCCTATGATCCTTACTGGGTAGCTGTTGTTTTGATACTCATAATACACTCTATATATATTTTAATGATGTAGGTCCGAGTACTAGCTATCAACATTGATTTCGAGCAAACATCAGTCATTACCGGAGATGAGGGTGAGCACACAATATTCTAGATTTACATGTCTCCTTTTGTATATATATTTTGACTTTCTTTTGCTCCTTGAGACAGTTTTGTCTCTGTGGTCCACTTTTGGGGCTTGTACTCTTTTGGTAGTAGCTCTGTATATTTGACTTCTAGGTTTTACGACAGATCTTTTGGTTTGTATACATTTTGATTTTCTTCCGCCATTCATTTGTGTTCCTATTATTTCATTACTGTTTATAGTTTAAAGTCTTGGTCTTCTATCTTGACATCCTATTACTGACAGTTCTGGGATATGGGTCGGCTTGCCTATTGAGGGGTCATAGTAGGCGCCATCATGACCTAAGAAATTGGGTCATAACAAGATGATATCCGAGCCCCAGGTTCATTGGTCTTACTTGTACAGAGCTAATGTCTAGTAGAGTCCTACGGATTGATGTGGAGACATCCATGACTTATCTTCGAGAGGCTACATGATATCTTTAGGAACTTGTCTCTATTGTATCACTGTCATGCAGTATGTGTCTTATCTGTTTCTGAGTATCTGACTTATTCCACTCTTTTACAAGATGGCTCGCATGCATGATAGGGCCCCGGCTAGGGGAAGAGGCCTACCCCGAGGTCGTGCTAGGGCTGGAGCTTTATCCTAGGATAGAGAGTACACTAAGAAGATGGAGGTGGAGCCACCACCAGCTCTAGTAAATCAGCAGTTGGTGGGCTTGGGACCAGCCCAGCCACTGCCCAAGCAAATTGTAGCTCCGAACCTTCAGGCGATGTTCGCCTACATATTATCCTTGATTGAGGGTATACAACAACTACTACCAATGTTTTCTGGGGCTGTGGGTGAGGATGCCCACAAATTTTGACTTACTTGCCGTGAGCAGCTACAAATTTTGGGTTTAGTGGAGTCGAGAGAAGATGACTTCATTGCTTATCAGCTAGACGATCTTGCCTGGTAGTGGTGGCATTCATATTTAGAGACTAGGCTAGTTGGGTCTCCACTGGTGTCGTGGGCTGAGTTTTTAGAGGCCTTCTAGAATGGTTTATCCCCAGGAGCGTCAGAGATCATCTTTGAGATTAGGTTTTACGATTAGAGCAGGCTCTATGATCATATCGGAGTACGAGGCCCAATTCCACAAGCTCTCTAGACATGCTACCATGATCTTACCTACTGAGTAAGAGAGAGTTAGGTGCTTCATCAGAGTATTGAGACTCCAATTACCGATTGAGACTCAGTCCTTAGTCTCAGCGGACTGCTCATTTATGGATGTAGTGGACTATGCCCGCACCCTTGAGAAGCTCTTTCACATCGACCAAGGGGGGCAGCGACAAGTGATCTACCAGGAGGATATCCAGGGTGGGCACCGCTTTTGGCCTAGGAAGTCATATGACCGATCTCGCCAAAGATTTCAGTCAGTCACCCGTTCCTGGCCTCACTTCATACATCAGAGGGTGATAAGCACCGTCAGGGTAGAACTAGTGCCGATCTAATTTAGGCCAGAGGTGGTTTTCATAAGGGTTTTCTAGCTGAGGTGGCGGATCTCCAGCTCCAAGACGATAGACATAGGGTTTCTATGACTATAGGGAGCTCGATCATTGGTCTCGCAAGTGCCCTCTCTATAGGTCAGCCGCACCAGCTCCACAACAGCTAGACTTGCACCAACAATAGCACCTCCAGTTAGAGGCGGAGGCCTGGCCCAGGATCGCAGAAGTGGTCATCAAGGTGCATGGGTTTGTCCTCGGGGAGGCAAAAAAAGTAGTCTGAGTTGATGCATGGGGTAGAGGAGCCCATGCCCACTATAATGCAAATCCAGCTAGAGTGGAGGCTGAGGCCTTAGATGATGTGATCACAGGTATGGTTCTATTATGTCATCAGCCCACATTCACTTTATTTGATCCAGGCTCCACCCATTCCTATATATCTGTATATATTTTAGCCCTCGACTAAGTATGAGTTTAGAGGCCTTATTTGAGCCGTTGCATGTCTCGACCATGGTAGGTTATTCTTTTATAGTGGATCAAGTTTTTCGAGCTTGTGTGGTGACTATTCAAGGGTGGGACATTAGGCCTGACCTTAGTTTGCTTGATATGGTGGATTTTGATTTGATTCTGGGAATGGACCGGTCATCCTCTTTCCATGCCATTTTGGATTGCTATGCCAATACTGTTACCTTAGCCATGCTTAGTATTTCACTAGTGGTATGGTAGGGCTCTTATTATCACATGTCGGTTGGGGTGATCTTTTTTATTCGAGCTTGGAGGTTAGTGGCTAGCGGATGTTTGGCATATTTGTCTTATGTTATAGATGTTAGTAGGTAGGGCCCTCCGATTGACTCAGTGCCTATAGTCTTAGAGTTTGCAGATGTATTTTTGACCGACCTACCTAGTCTTCCTCCGAATTGTGATATTGACTTCGCCATTGATTTAGGGCTAGGTACTCATCTTATTTCCCTCACACTGGATCGTATAGCCCCCACAAAGCTCATAGAACTCAGTGTTCAGCTTTAGGATCTCTTGTGTAAGGGATTCTTTCGGTCTAGCGTATTGGTTGGGGTGCCCCAGTCTTGTTCGTTAAGAAGAAGTATGGTACTATGCGGATGTGTATTGATTACAGGAAGTTGAAAAAGGTGACGGTGAAGAACCATTACCCCATGCTTAGTATTGATGACCTATTTTACCAACTTCAAAGTCCCGTGGTATTTTCTAAGATTGATTTGAGATACGGCTACCACCAGTTAAGGATCAGGGCATCAGACATCCCTAAGACCGCATTTAGGACTCATTATAACCACTATGAGTTCCTAGTGATATCTTTTGGGTTGAATAATGCCCCTATCGCATTCATGGACTTGATGACTCGTGTATTCAAGCCATATTTTTACTCTTTTATTATTGTCTTTATCGATGATATTTTGGTATCTTGTGGAGCCAGGAAGTGTATGAGTAGCATTTGAGGGTAGTGCTCCAGACTTTGAGAGATCAGCGGCTTTATGCCAAGTTCTCAAATAGAGAGTTTTGACTTGAGTTTGTAGCATTCTTGGGGCACGTTGTGACCAAGGATGGCATTATGGTAGATCCAGCGAAGGTTGAGGTTATTTGTAATTGGGCTAGGCCCAGTTATGTGATGGAGATTTGTAGCTTCGTCAGATTGGCAAGGTACTACAGGAGCTTTGTTAAGGGATTTTCTACTATAGCAGCCACTCTGATTCGTTTGACTAGCCAGGATGTTATGTTTGTGTGGTCGGAGGACCTTTCAAAGGCTCAAGGAGTTGCTTACCACCACTTCTATATTGACTCTTCCAATTGAGGGCGAGGGATTCACTATTTATTGTGACGGATCCATTCTTGGTTTGGGTTGTGTGCTGATGCAGCAGGGCTGGGTTATTTCTTATTCATCTTGGCAACTTAAGCTGCATGAGTGCAACTACCCACTCATGACTTGGAGTTAGCGGCGTTAGTTTTTGTGCTTATGATTTTGACGCACAACCTATATGGAGTTCGATGCGAGATCTACACTGATCACAGGAGCCTTCAGTATATTATGACTTAGAGGGATATAACCTCGAGGTAGCGCCGTTGGGTTGAATTCCTGAAGGATTATGAGCTCTCTATACTCTACCATCCGGCCAAAGCGAACATAGTAGCAGACGCCTTGACTCGAAAAATCCATAATTCCTCATATACCCTAACCCTAGAAAATAAATGGAAAAAAATTAAATGGATATGCACTACATTAAGTTTTCCCAGTGGCTAGTTATCCAAATATTCTCAAGTATCTTCCCTATTTTGATATTTGGCCTGCTAGTGAAAAAAGGAAACAAATGAAAGTATCTTTATTGAGATGCATTGATGCTGCAGTCGAATGACAGAAGTAGTACACAACAACTAAAAATAGTTAGAAACCATTAAGGTAACATTCTTCTCATCACGCAGTAGTTGTATAACCTCAAAAACTCCACCCATCTCTTCCTCTCTTCGCGATCTCACATTCTCACCAAGATTATGTAACACCCTGTGTTATTCTAGCCTAGACAGAGTCCGAGAACCCTAAGAATACTTGATGAAATAGATTGACCGAGTGGGCCACGAGTGTCCTCTATGATTTGTATAGGTTCTGCGATTTGTAAAGACGATTCTTAGGTCCCTCCTGCACTTAGTAAAACATTCAGTCCTGCAAACCCTTCTTATGATCGACCTTTACAATCCATAAGGGTTTCTACGAGTCATAGAAGGGACTCATACAACTCCCCGACACTAGGCCAAAATGCATAACTTGAAGAAATCCTATGAGTGGAGTTTATGAGTCATCAACTAGACCATGATTTGTAGAAATAACTCGTAGAAGAGATTCAAAGACTTAGTTTTCTCAGAGTTTCCATAACCTACAAGATGAGTCATGTCAATGACCCATCAAGTGGTTTACGACTCATATAACTAAGTCGTAGACCATAAACTTTTCCAACCCAGTTCTATAAAGGACTTGACAATCCGTCAAAGTTCTTATGAGTTGAAATTACGACTTGTAGATGGCCTGAGATGGTTTTTATGAAGGGTATTCTCATCTTTTCCACCCTCCTAGATCAAAACCACAATGTTTTGGGATGATTTTGAGTCCCTTAACAGTACCTATACGCGAAAACCTCTCATTAAGACTTAAACTAATTGAGAGCGAGGATGTGAGAAGAGGAGAGAGGCTAGGGTTCAAGGTCTCCAAGTAAGGTCTTCTATATTCAATTATTCTTTGAGTTCCAGGTATGTAAATCTGAACTAAAATATGAACTTTGTTCCTCCATGTGCCCATGATTGTGAATAGATTGAGTACCCCGTGATTGTATTTCTTGAGAATTTCTTTCTTAAAATTAACATGTTTTTACTGATTATTGAGAATTTAGTGCTTTTCTATGAAATAATTTCTTGAACAAATGATTTGATCTACTTGTTTCATAATCCCTAATAGTATATTGATGAATATTGAATGTATATATTTAAGGATTGAGTCCATAGCCTTGTATTTGTAAATGCATGATTGTGATTGGAATGTGAGCATGATGATAGTGTTGATAAACTTGATAGTCCTTTATATGTTCATACATGAACCCAAGTGAATCATCTCAATTAAATGTTGTCATAAATCATTGTTCAAACTTCTCTTAAATAAATGGTTGGGAAGTTGATTGGTTCAAATAATTGATTTGATAGAACTGATGAATTGGTAAGAGTCCATTTGAGACTTGTTGAGTTTGTTTAATTTGAATTGATTGTCTTATGAGCTTTGAGTATTTGGAGGATTGTATTGCTCTAAATTGGGTAAGAGTAAATAATAACTCAAACCCAATAACTATGTCGCCAAATATAGGAGAGGATTGAACCGTTAAGTCGGATGTTTCCTATTTTATTGTCTTGACATGATAGGACTTGATTGGTTAATTTATTCCTACCCTAGCATGGTATTGAACGGACGTGGCAACAACGTTTACTTGTTGTACTATCACTGTCTCATAAGTGATGGCTTTTGGATAAGAGAAACTCCCAAATAGGTCTTGACAGTACTCTTATTGGATTGGATTGGATTGTATTTGATTGGTCTCTATCTAAATCTTATTCTTATTTAGACTTAGAACATCTTGATTGAGTTTTTCACCATCTCGACTTGAGATTCCTGAGCTGATTTGATTCTACCTTGATGTATATATTACATATTCGTACATTCCATGTAGTGACGTCCATTTAGGTCTGTATCATTTTATAATGCAAAGACAGGTACTAGGAATCATCAACAGGCGCATTGTTGAGGATTTATTCATATTCAACTCATTGGTGAATCCTCACTTCTTATGGAGGATACCATATTTATCTTTCTAGCTTTTGAGTTCAGTTTTCTTCATGTGATATGAGGTAGCCATGAACCTTTCACCTGCACCACTTAGACAGGGGATAGAGGCTTCATAGACTAGACTGTTGATGATGTTGATTTATATTGTCTTTGACTAGTTTCATTCATACTAGTTTTGTTGATTGGATTTGATAGATGGTTGGCCTTTGCCCTTCCCTTATGAGTTATTTTTCTGGATGATTTCAGTATTCCATTGATAGAATGTGATTGAATGAATGTGTGAATGACCCAAGTGGTTCGCTTGAGGATTAGCAATAGTCTCTAAGTGTCGGCCACACCTAGGGTACCCTCCTTGGGAATGAAAAACTTGGTAACAGAGCACAGAGTTCAAGAGTACTAGGGAGTCTATGAAATCGTGTCTAGTAGAGTCTTGCTTATGGGTATGTCGTGCACCACACTTATAATTAGGAGGCTATAGGACAAAAAAAATTATTTCATTTTTTCACACTTTGAGTTCATGCTAAAGAGTTTAACTCTAAAAGTTCCTTCCTAATTCATGCGTTACACATTTGAAGATAATGCCTCCTAAGCACACTGCTCGCCAACGGAACAACGACAATACTGAGGTTTCATAATCTAAGATATCCCTATTGTCAGGAGTGAGGACTAGAGGCCAACCCGCAAGGTCCACTGAGGCACCCCAGGAGCCTACTACTGAGCCTGTACCAACTTTAGAGGCCTATTTTTGAGGAGCGATTGCTATGCTCACTTAATTGGTAGCTTCCTGAAATAGTAGCCAGTGTTCACCAGCTCTTAACTTTAGTTATCAAGAGACGGCTACTACCATGAGGATTAGAGAATTCTTGAGAATGAATCCACCAGTTTTCATGGGTTCTAAGTCTGAGGAGGACCCCATAACTTTATCGATGAGATATGGAAAATACTAAAAGTGATGCATGCTACTGATATTGAAGGGGTTGTGTTGTTTTCCTATCGCCTCAAGTATGTTTCTAATGTCTAGTATAATCAGTGGGAAGAAGGTAGAGGTGACGATACAGAGCCTGCTATTTGGGACGAGTTCGAGGGAGCATTCCTTGATCACTTATTTCTTAGGGAGTTGAGGAAAGCAAAGGTTATAGAATTTGTAAATCTGAACTAAGAAGGGCTGACTGTAAAGGAGTACAGCCTTAAGTTTATCCAGCTCTCTAGATTTTCTCTAGAGAGAGCCCCAAATATGTGGTCTAAATGAGGAAGTTTGTCTTCGAATTGGGAAGACATGTGAAGAAGAAGTGCAAAGAATCACTGTTGATTTCTGACATGGATATTTCCAGGTTGATCGTGTATGCTCAGCAGGTAGAGGATTATAAGAGTAAAGACAAGGAAAAGCACTTGAGCTAGAAGGCAAAATCACCTGGGCATGAGAATTAGCCAAGGCAGAGTAAGGACAACATGTCTTTCTTTCGGAAAAGGTCTTCCAACTATGCTCCATCAGCGACAAATGCACCTTTACCGCATAATAGGTATGATTAGCAGGTACAGAGTCACCAAAATTCCAATGCCCAAGGTTCTCAATGCCAGGCTAGAGTATCTCAAGGTTTGCAGGGAAATCCACCTTGTGGAAAGTGCGGTAAACTCTGCCTAGGAGAGTGCAGAGAAGGAAGGAATGGATGTTACAAATGTGGACAAGTGGGCTATTTTCAAAGGGAG
This sequence comes from Solanum dulcamara, assembly GCF_947179165.1. Lineage (NCBI taxonomy): Eukaryota > Viridiplantae > Streptophyta > Magnoliopsida > Solanales > Solanaceae > Solanum > Solanum dulcamara. The sequence goes on from NC_077242.1 coordinate 15,709,314, forward strand.
TATATGACATGGGGCAACAAAACCCAGTCCTCTACCACGACACCGCCAGCTAGAGCTAATCAGAGGGGTACCACTTTAGGTACGGGCAAAGGTTCAAACCATCTATATGCCATGGATAGCTGCCAAGATCAGGAGAACTCCCCTGATGTTAGGTATCATTCGATTCTTTACTCTTGATTATTATTCTCTGATGGACCTAGGGGCCACATTATCATTTTTTCTCCTTATATGGCTATAAGATTTGATAGAACTTCTGACTATCTTCTTGAACCTACCAGTGTATCTACTCCTAGTTATGAATCTATCTTAGCTGAGAGGGTCTGTAGAGATTGTAATGTGTCTATCTATCATAATGATACCATGGCTGACTTAGTTAAGTTGGACATGGTTGATTTTGATGTGATTCATGACAGGACTGCACTTATGCTTGTTATGCCTCTGTTAATTATAGTGCTTAGATTGTTAAGTTTAGTTTCCCGAATTAGCATGTCTTAGAATGAAATGGTAGTCTTATTGTGTCTAAGGGTAAATTTATCTCCTACCTTAGGTCCAGAAAGTTGATCTCTAAAGGGTGTATCTATCTTATTGTTAGAGTCAAGGATGATAGTGTTGAGTCCCCTACTCTTGAGTCAGTCCTGAATGTAAGTGTCTTGAAGATCTGCCTAGAGTCCCTCCTAATAAAGAGATAGACTTTGGAATTGATGTCCTTCCTGATTCCTCAATATAGAATGGCTCCTACCGAGTTGAATGAGAAACTGAAAGATCTCTTATATAAGGTATTTATTAGGCCGAGTGTCTCACCTTAGGGCACTCCTGTCCTATTCATGTGAAAGAAAGATGGATAGTTGAAAATTTGCAATGACTATCGTCTATTGAATAAGGTCACCATAAAGAACAAGTATCCCTTCCCCAGAATAGATGATCTATTTGATCATCTTTAGGTTTTGACTTGCGTCTCAAAGATAGACCTTAAATCAGGCTACCACCAACTTAAAGTGAGTGAATATGACATCCTAAAGACTACTTTTCAGACCCGATATGGTCACTTTGAGTTTTTTATCATGTCTTTTAGTTTGACCAACGCTCTAGCCGAAGTTATGGACTTAATGAACATAGTATTCAAACAGTATTTGGACATTTGTGATTGTATTTATAGATGATATATTGATCTATTCGAGGAGTGAGGAGGAGCATGCTAATCATCTTAGAATTTTTCTTCAGACTCTCAAGGATAGGGAGTTATATGCTACTTTTTCAAAGTGTGAATTTTGGCTTACTTTTGTGGAATTCTTAGGCCATGTTGTATCAGGCGAGGGTATATGATTTGATTCGCAAAAGATTGAAGCAGCTAAGAACTGGTCAAGGCCCACTTCCCCGAGTGACATAGAAAGTTTCTTTGGTTTGGCCTGTTACTATCATAGATTTATTGAAGGGTTCTCATCCGTATCTCACCATTGAATAAGCTAACTCAAATGAAGGCTAAGTTTCAATGGTCAGATGTTTGCGAGAAGAATTTTCAAAAGTTGAAAACAAGATTGACTACTGCTACAGTGTTATCCCTACTCGAGGGAATGTGTGGTTTTTTTATCTATTGAGATGTGTCTAGAGTTGGATTGGGTTGTGTTAATGCAAAAGTGAATGGTGATAGCTTATGCTTCTAGATAGCTTAAGATTCTTTAGAGGAACTACCCCACTCACGACCTCAAGTTGGCAGTCGTAGTAATTACTATCAAGATTTAGTGTCACCATCTTTATGGTGTGCATGGTGAAGTGTTCACAGATCGCAAGAGCCTACATTATGTTTTACTCTGAAGAAGCTAAACTTGAGACAAAGGACATGGCTTGAGTTGCTCAAAGATTATGATATAAACAAATATTTTTGTAGATGCTCTTAGCAGGTTATCTATGGGTAACACTTCCCATGTAAAAGAGGGGAATAAAGTATTATCCAAAGAGGTGCATAGGCTTGCACGTTTGGGAGTTCAACTTATTGACTCTAGTGAGGGTGGTACTATCCTTTAGAATGAGGCTGAATCATCTCTAGTTGTGTAGGTAAAAGAAAAGCAAGATCAAGATCCTATTCTCCTCAAACTAAAAAGACGATGTTCACAAGCAGAAGATAATGGCTTTTACCAAAGGGAAGGATGGAGTGTTGAGGTATCAAGGGATAATGTGCATACGAAGTGTTGATGGTATTAGAGAGATGATCATGGCAGAGGCCCATTACTACAAATACTCTATCCATCTAGGTTCTACAAAGATGTACTATGACTTGAGAGGAGTATATTTATGGATTGGAATGAAGAAGAATATTGCAAAAGTTTTATCCAAGTGCCCGAACTACCAACAAGTTAAAGTTGAGCACCAAAGGCCTTGTGGAGTGGCTCAGAATATAGAAATTTCAGAATGGAAGTAGGAAATGATCAACATGGACTTCATAACAGGTTTACCGCAATCCCGCAGACAATATGACTTCATTTGGGTGATTGTGAATAGGATGACAAATTAAGACCATTTCTTGCCGATTAAGACTACAAACACCGCAGAGGACTATGCCAGATTGTGCCTTTGAGATATTGTCAGACTTCATGGAGCCCCCTTGTCCATCATCTCAAATAGGGGAGCTTAGTTCACTGCCCATTGGGAAGTTTTTCTAGAAATGTTTGGGTTCAAGAGTGAACCTTAGCACCGTTTTTATCCATAGACAAACGACCAGGCAGAGTGTACCATTCAAAATTTGGAGGATATGTTGAGAGCCTGATTCATCTACTTTAAAGGTAGTTAGGATGAACATCTACCTCTTATTGAGTTTGCATACAATAATAGCTTCTATTCGAGCATCCAAATGGCTCCTTATAAAGCTATGTATGGGAGGAGATGTAGATCACCAATTGGGTAGTTTAAAGTAGGTAAAATTGAGTAGATTGGACCAGACTTGGTTTAGCATATTAGGAAAAAGTGAAGATTATCCAAGAGAGGTTGAGAACTCCTCAGTATCGCTAGAAATTCTACACTGATGTTAGGAATAGAGATTTGGAGTTCAAAGTACATGATTGGGTATACTTGAAGGTTTCACCTATGAAGGGTGTAATGAGATTTGAAAAAAAGAAAAGCTCAATCCCTGCTAAATTGGTCCTTATCAGATTATGAAGAGGGTTGGTCATGTGGCTTATGAATTGGGGTTGCTAGCAAGTTTAGCAGCTATTCATCCTGTATTTCACATCTCTATGCTTAAGAAGTGTTTGGGAGATCCTTCGCTTGTTGCCCTGACTGAGAGAATTAAGGTGAAAGAGAGTTTGAGTTATGAAGAGATTTTGGTTCAGATTCTTGATCGACAAGTTCAAAAATTGAGAACTAATGAGGTAGCATCCATTAAACTTATATGACGAAATCAGTTTGTTGAAGAGGCTACATGGGAAGATGAAAAGGATATGAAATCTAGATACCCCCATCTATTCATACCTTATCATGATGAAGTCGATGATAATATTCCTTTTTCCTATCTTTGATTTGAAGTTCATTCCAAGTTTGAGTATTTGATTTGTATTCTTGAATCCAAGTAGTGATTGTTTCATTGATTAAGTATTTGAGTCTTGATTGTATTTGTGCCTTGAGTAAACCCTTAGCTTGACCTTCAATCGAGGACGAATGATCCCAAAAGGGAGATATTATAACTCCCTCTGTTATTCTAACCTAGACAGAGTCTGAGGACATTAAGAAAATTTAATGAAATGGACTTACCTAGTGAGCCAATAGTGTCCTCTATGATTCGTATAGAGTTCTATGAGTCATAGGGATGACTCATAAGTCCCTCCTACAGTTAGTGAAAAATTCAGTCCTGCAGACCCTCCCTACGATCAACCTTTACAATTGGTAAGAGTTTCTACGAGTTGTAGAAGGGACTCGTAGAACTCCTTGACACTTAGCCAAAATCCAAAACTTGAAGTCACTCCCATGAGTGGAGTTGGTGAGTCATCAAATAGACTACGATTCATAGAAATGAATCATAGAAGAGATTCAGAGACTCAGTTTTCTTAGAGTTTCCATGACCTGCATGACAAGTCGTGTCTACGACTCATCGAGTGGTTTATGAATAATAGAACTGTCATAGACCGCAAGCCTTTCTAGCCCAGTTCCATGAATAGACTTGATGATCCATCAAATTTCATACGAGTCATAATTATGACTTACAGGCGGCCTAAGACGGTTTTTATGAAGGGTATTCTTATCTTTTCCCACCTTCCTAGATCAAAACCGTGATTTGTTGGGACTATTTTGAGTCCCTTAACAGTACCCTTTATGCCAAAAGCTCTCACTAACACTTAAACTAATTGAGTGGGAAAACTAATTGAGAGGGAGGATTGGAGAAAATGAGAAAGGCTAAGGTTTACGGTCTTCGAGTGAGGTCTTTTATATTTGATTGTTCTTCGAGTTCCAAGTATGTAAGGCTAAACTAAAACATGGAATTTGTTCCTCTACGTGCCCATGATTGTGAGATTTATTGTGAATGGATTGAGTCCCCCATGATTGTATTTCTTGAGAATTTCTTTTTTATATTTAACATGTTTTACTGATTATTGAGAAATTAGTGCCTTTTTATGAAATAGTTTCTTGAAAAAATGATTTGAACTACTTGTTTGATAAACCCTAGTAGCATATTAATGAATATTGAATGTATATGTTTAAGGATTGCATCTAGAGCCTTGAATTTGTAAATGCATGATTGTGATTGGGATGCGAGCATGATGGTAGTGTTGATGAACTTGATAGTCCTTTAAATGTTCATACTTGAACCCAAGTGAATGGTATCAATTGAATGTTCTCATAAATAATTGTTCAAACTCCTCTTAAATGAATGATTGAGAAATTGATTGGTTGAAAGACTTGATTTGATAGAACTGATGAATTGGTAAAAGTCCATTTGAGACTTGTTGAGTTAGTTTGATTTGGATTGATTATCTTATGAGCTTTGAGTCTTGGCAGCAGTATCGAGCACCAAATTGAGTAAGAGTAAGTAATAACTCGAACCCAATAACTATGTCGCTAAACGTAAGAAAGGATTGAGTCGTTAAGTCAGATGTTTGCTAGTTTATTGTCCTAACATGATAGGACAGTTTTGGATCTATGATTGGTTGATTCGTTACTACCCTATCAAGGTATTGAACGAATGTGAAAACAACGTTGGCTTGTTGTACTATCACTAGCTCATAAGTGATGGTTGTCGAATAAGAAAAAATCATATATAGGTATTGACAGTACTCTGATTGGATTTGATTGGATTTGATTGTATTTGATTAGTCTCTATCTAAATCTTATTCTTGTTTAGACTTTGTACATCTTGATTGCTACATTATATACTCATATATTCTATGTACTGACATCCATTTGGGTCTGCATCATTTTATGATGCAGAGACAGGTAGTAGGGATCATCAACAGGTGCATCATTAAGGATCTATTCGTATTCAGCTGATTGGTGAATCCTCCCTACTTCCGGAGGATACCACATTTATTTTTCTAGATTTTGAGTTCAGTTTTCTTCTTCTGATTTGAGATATCCATGAACCTGTAACTTGCACCACTTAGACAGGTGATAAAGGTTTCATAGACTAGATTTTTGATGATGTTGATTTGTATTTTCTTTGACTAGTTTCATTCATGCTAGTTTTGTTGATTGGATTTGATAGATGGTTTGCCTTTGGCATTCCCTTATGAGTCATTTTTATTGATGAGTTAAGTCTTTCGCTGATAGAATATGATTGAATAAATATGTGAATGGGCCAAGTGGTTCGCTTGGGGAATAGAAATAGTCTCTGAGTGTCGGCCACGCCTAGGGTATCCTCTTAGGGCATGACAAATTATTCACATTCTTTCTCAAATTCACCTCTATTTTGTTACAAATGACATGTTTAATATTCTAAGCTATATAAATTCTATCAAGATTCCCATTTCTATCTCTTAGGACCTCAATAATTATTTCAATTTCCACGATCAATCTAGCATTAAGAGGCCGATCATAAAGCATAGGCATAGCTATGATGGGAACACCAAACTCTATGCTTTCTAGTGAGGAATTCCAACCACAATGAGTTACATATGTGCCAATACTTGGATGGTTCAAAATTCTCTGTTGTGGAGCCCATCCTTCAACTATCCTTCCTATGTCTCCAATTCTTTCTACAAAACCTTTAGGAAGAGACACTTGTTCTCCTTTTTGAAACCTAACAGCCCATATGAAATCAATATTGTTAATCTCTAATCTATAAGCTATCTCTTCCATTTCTTCTTTGGTTAAGAAATACTCACTCCCAAAAAAGACATAAATAGTTGAATGGTCTGTTTTCTTCTCAAGCCATTTGATGAGATCCCTATTATTATCAAAGTTACCAACATCATCTTGATGAAATCGTGTTCCAATAGGTACAACTTTTGCTTGTCATGTTTCACAAAGATAATCTAATTACTTCCCATCTATTGATCTAGAACTATCAACAAGCACAAACATGTTGGATTCAGTAATATTGTCTCTATCAACTTGTACCTCTAGATCATCCGCAACTTCATGTGTCATGTTTTCTTTCTCGTAATTCCACATATACACAGCCAGGAAAGGGAATTTCTCTCTTGATTTGTGATAAAAATAGAAAAAATAACTAAAAAAAGTTGCATTTACAATGTAGAATTTTAATGATGGGATGTTGAAACAACATGCTACTACAGCTGACCATAGTAACATGATATCATATATCAAAAAATTGGGTTTTTTATCTCTCAAGATTTGGTGAAATTGTGGTTTGATCATTTTAAGTGCTATAAAGAGAATTTGTTTAGGATGTTTTGGAAGACCCTTTTTTGTGTGGTGATGAGGAGGAAGTTTAGGTAAGTTTGGTAAGTGAAGCTCCCATAAGATGAATTGAGGAAGAGTATTTCTCTAAGATTTTTTCCTTCATGAAGCTAAGATGAATGGGAGTGGAACATATGCCAATGGAGAACCCTCTGTCTAAGATTTTCTTGGCTAGTTCAAGGAAAAGTGTGATGTGACAATAAGCTAAGTATGGCAACATAACAATTCTGAAGTTTTCCATGACTTGTGTATACGCACATTATTTGTCTGTGTAAAAAAAGCTCTTTATAGATCAAATTAGAGAAGAGAGAAACTGTAAAGGGTTGTGTTTGGTTGGGTACAAGTTATTTTGTGATTAATTATTTCGGAATAAGTTATTTTACCATATTTATTGGATAACTTATCCCATCATTATGATATAAATTGTGAGATAAATATTCTAAGGCTGAACTCATTAGCAACCCCTTAAAGCTGGCACCAACTTTTTCTTAGATACCTCAAGTAAGCCTTCTTCATTTTAAACACCTCAACTAGGGTTTTGTTGTGTCATTTTGACAATTCGTTTTAATTAGAAAAAATATGTAGTGTGTGTGTATTACACTGATGAGTGATGTGTAAAATATCTAATAAAATGAGGAAATTTGTCATTTGTCCCCAAAATAATTCTTAAACAATGAATTTTTCATAAAAATAAAAATGACCAATGAATTGATGACTCATGGAATTTTTCCCAAAAAAATACAAAAAGGAAATTTTATCACTTTTTAAAAAATGTATTTTTGCAGAACACCACCGATTTGAACCCCCACCCCCCAAAACTATCATGACCCAAACTATGTTGTAGGTGTGACACGAGGATTATAGTCCCAAAGAACCCCAATCAATACTCTTAGCATATCATACATGAGCATACATAAGTTAATTAAATCAATAAGACTAAATGATGAACGTGAAAATAAAGTCTCAACTCAAATGGAAAGACAACATAGACTCCATGAATATCTAACATGCCTCTACTTGTCTAGACGTGGACATAAGATAAGCTCCTAGCTCACCCAAATAAGAAAGTAAAGTCATAAAAACATAAGAAAGATATAAACTGTCACATCCATGTAACACGAGGATTCACCAATAATAGAAATAGTAATCAGCTCTAGCCACAAGTAGGATGTGCGTGATGCTCGTCAAATCCTACATTATGATCTAATGTAGGCAAAAAGTATATGTTAGTACATAGAATGCACTAAGTATGTGAGAAGTATGCATCAACAATAATAATAGGACATAAACAATATAAATAAGAGATGCATGACCAATATCTTGAAAACATAAGTAAAACTTGAAAAGCATTTTAAAATCATAATCATAATCATAATCATGTGGTCAATACATCATGAGAAATTATACCATTACATATACCTTTGTGTGATATAGGAACTTTAACAGACATATAAGACCATCTGAGCTATAACATGGAATCTGATGTAACTCCCACATCAAGAAGAGAGAGGCTACTTCCCAAGTTAGACTCCATGAGAACTTTCTTTAACATTGAGCTATTTGTGGATCTACTAGGTAGGCCATTTTGGAAAACCTATGTGGGCAACATTGTTAGGAACTAGAAGTTGCTACTAGAATTCCCTTGGGTCTCTCTTTGAGCTTTAGAATCGAACCCCATCTCAAAGTACTCTCTACTTAGTCATTATCCCTATGGAAATTCATAAATCATAGTCATTAACATCATTAAGAAAGGCTTTAATAAATACCAATCCTCATCATAACATAATCATAAGAGTAGCACATTGACATGATTGATTCATACAAGAAAACCTTTCGTCTATATGAAATTGTGAGTCGGTGAGAGAAGCATTCACCAAGTTTAATGAGTGTGTGAGGAAAACCCATAAAAACTTTATAGTTTACTTGAACCATCATTGAAATCATAATTCTTAATCATACATTACTTTCATGAGACATTCATAAGTTCTTAATAACATTCATGAATTATTCATAGAAATCCCTTAGCAATCATGATCATAATCCATAAATTTATACTTGAAAATAACATAATACATGGATCCATAAATATCAACTTAAAATCATGCAATTTAATTTGAATTATGCATAGTTTAATCAATGATAATGAAGTAAACCATAATTTAATTGACCCAATAATTTATCATAAGTATTAGGGCTTTAGAAGATAATCCGTAGAAGAATTAAAGAGAAACCTTGGGACTCCATTGATGGAAGGATCTATGGATGAATTTCCACATACTTTAGACAATTGGAGTCCTAAATGTACTTGAATTGGTGACTTGGACTTGAATTTCCTTGAGACCTTGCTTGACGAAGAAGAAGACCTTGGGAGAACTTCTAGAGAGAAGATTTGTAATTTGGGTGCTAGGGTGTGAATGAAGAAGTTAGGAGGGTTTAGGGTGGTTAATAGAATATGATTTGTACCAAAAACCATCCAAGTACATTAATGAATTAATAGGTAAATACTAAAAACCCTTAAAATTCCCTAAATGGGCCTGGATGGAACATTTTCACGGTCCGTGAAAAGCACCACAGGCTATGGAGTGGTCCATAGAAGCTGCCTTGTTCCAGGATGGGCATAGGAAACTTTGAAGGATGAGACTACGGTCCGTGGAGATCGTGTTTGGCCATGAAGTCCCTCATAAAGTTGAATCATTTCCTTGGATCTGAGGGTTGAGTTCCACAGAGGCCATTTCGGTCTGTGAAAGCTACTACAGGTTGTGAACCCTATCGTGAACTTTACTTAATTTTCCTATGTTTCCCACCTTCATGGGTCGTGGTTCCTTTTACAGTCTGTGGAAGGGTACATGAACCTTCCCTATTATTTCCACATCTCCCAATACTCCACCATGGTGCCATTCCACGGCCCGTGGTCCTTTATACAACCCATGATGGGCTCCATGAAGGGACAAAAAAGTTGCAATTTTTTAAGGTCCTCTTTTAAACTCCATTTTCCGACTTTATAACTTTTGGGGTCTTACAATATCTCCCTTTTGGGGGCATTGTAACACCTCCTAAAAAAACGTTATATATGGTATTTCAATTCTCAATAAAAATAATATTGCTTCTATATTTTGGGCATAACACTTCACAGGTTGGTCTAAATTAGGTGATTTAAATTTATAAATAACCCCAACATCATTACCTACAACTTTTGTTAGCCATAACTTAAGCTTCAGAGGCTAAGTAGGTCAAATAAATTAATCTTTCCAAGACCTGGTGCTGTGACAAAATGGAGTATTTGTAGAAGAAAATTCATATCTCACCGTAGGATGCTCCAAGCCAGATAATTCTTGAATGAAATGAAAGAACGCTTCTAGAGATACAATTCATATGAGATATCAAATCCTAATTAAGAAGTTATCATGTTCAAACATAGTTTTGAAAATGGGTATTCCATAAAAAGAAGATTCATCTCACCAAACATAGAAGATCTGGATCCATTTGACATCATTCATGACATCAATAGTCCTCCATTTGGAATAACCCATGACATCAAAATCCTCCATTAAATTTTCAAATTTTTCTTTATGATTATTTTTATTATTGTTAGGTCGCTCCTTCACACCTATAAATACCCACCTTATTTCATCATTTTGTTCATCAAGCTTTCTCAAGCAACTCTTTTCTTTATACACTTCTTTACTCATTCTCAAAATATAGTTTTAGTTCTTAGTAGTGTATACATACTATTTCGGCGATTCATATACTTCGGGTAGTATACAAAATTCTCCAGCGAGGAGAAAAGGCTAGGATTTAAGAGTGTTCATTAAGTCCTTCGATTTTGAGTAAAGCTGTAGAATCCAGTTCTGCCCTAGGCAAGTAGACTCCCCAGCCAACGTAAAGTGTTGTGTTGGATTTTATGTAATAGCTCACATGGTCTTAATGTCGGTTATAGTCAACTTTCCACAAATGAATGTTTTGAATTCTATTTACATGATTATCGATGCATGTATATATCCACATATGTATGATTTAAATGATATCTACTTGATTACTCATGCATGCACTCATTTATATACTTTACCTTATAAATATCTTAAATGTTATACTTTGTAATGCATGCATACATACTTAGTACATTCAAAGTACTAACATATACTCTTTTGCCTACGTGATATAATCATGTAGGGACCAGTTCTCCTCCTCGTTCGCCTCCACATGGCTAGTTGAGATTTAGTTTGAAGGCTACTTTTGGTGAGTTCCCATGTTTTGAGAGCAATACTCCTTTATATTTCTAGCTTATGATATTTTGAGATCTTTAGACACTTACTATGATATTTCTTTCTATTATGATTGAGGGTGAGCTAGCGACTTGTCTTAGCCCCGTTAAATCTAAAAGTTAGAGGTATTGTTGGACATATGTAAGTTGAAGATTTACTATTATAATTTCTACTTGTTTATTTATTGTCATTACCTATGAAAGGCTAAAATAATGCTAAGAGTCTTGTTTGAGGTACTTTTGGGTTTCTCATTTGCCATGCCACGTCTAGTCCCAAGGCTTGGGTCGTGAAAAACTTGGAATCAGAGCCTGAGGTTTTGAATGGTCCTTGGAGACAACATACTGCATCGAATAGGGTCTTATTCATGGTTGTGAAGCATGCCAATATTATGAATAGGAGACTATGAGGCATTTAGGAAAGTGTCCTTCTTTCTTGATTCATGTCGTGCGATAGAGCATACTGTAGGTCTTTTCCCCCTAACAATTGTAAGTTGAAGATTTACTATTATAATTTCTTATTATCATTGCCTATGAAAGGCTAAAATAATGCTAAGAGGCTTTTTTGAGGTACTTTTGGGTTTTTTAGTCTCCATTTCATGTCTAGGCCCTAGGCTTGGGTCGTGACAAATATTCATCCTCGAATCAGACTCAAACTAGCATGAATGGAATAGGAAAGAGATGTATCAACCCAACATGGATGCAAAACACAATGAAAGGCATAAAAGCACGAAATATTCAATCACAAGCTAAAACATGATTTTAAACCTTATTTCATGAACATACATGCATATGAAAACATGAGAATGAATTAGACATATGGATTCCATAGAGTGAATCATGATGGAACTCAATACCTCAACTAAGAATAGAAGGAAAGAGATAAGGATATCGTGACATTATATCAGCTTCAACCTCCCGTGTAGCACCTTCAACCTCTTGGTTCCTCCATAACACCTTCACTGAAGCTACTTGCTTGTTCCTCAACCTTCTAAATTACCGGTCTAGAATCTTAACTAGAACCTCCTCATAGGATAAACTCTCTTTCACACCAATACTGTCTAAAGGAACAATGGATCTAGGATCACAAACACATTTTCTTAATAAGGACACATGAAACACTAGATTCACCGATGATAACTCAAAAGGCAAATCCAACTCATATGCCACCTTGCCAATCCACCTCAAAATCTAATTTGGTCTAAATAGTGAGGACTAAGCTTCCCTTTCTTGACATCCGTTCTTGCCAAAACGCATCACACCTTTCATGGGTGAGATTTTCAAGTAAACCCAATCATCAACCTCAAATTTAAGATCCCTTCTCCTCACATCTAAATATGACTTTTGTCTATTTTGGGAAGTTTTCAATCTTTCTCTAATCAGTCTAACCTTTTCCATAGCCTCATGCCCCAACTCGGGTCCTATCAAGGAAACTTCACCAACTTCAAACCAACCAATAAGAGATCTACAAATCCTACTATATAAGGCCTCAAATTGAGCCATCTGAGTGTTGGAGTGGTAGCTTTATTATACACAAACTCAAATAATGGAAAATGATCATTACAATTTACCTTGAAGTCAATAACACATGCTCTCAACATATCCTTTAGTGTCCTAATGGTGCGCTTGGCCTGATCATCTATCTGAGGGTGAAATGTTATGCTAAGCTTAACTTGAGTACCAAGACCCTTTTGGAAAGACCTCCAAAATTGAGATGTAAATTGAGTACCACATTCTGAAATGATAGATAATGGAACACCATAAAACTTAACCAACTCACAAATAGAAAGCCTAGCATAGTAATTGATTGAATAGTAAGTCTTAACAGAAAGAAAATGCACCAACTTAGTCATTCAATCAACAACACCCAAATCGAATCATGTTGCCTACGGGTACAAGGCAAACTTGTAATGAAGTCCATATTCAAGGCTTCCAACTTCTAAGTAAGAATCTTAATATCTTGAGCTAAACGTCTCAATTTCTTATGCTCTATCTTCAATTGTTGACAATTAGGACATTTTCACATAAACTCTACAGTATCCTTCTTTATGTCAATCTACCATTACACTTCTCTCAAATCTCGATACATCTTTGTGGAACCCAGAACAATAGATTACCATGAACTACGAGCTTCAAAAAATATCATTTCCCTCAAGCCATTAATAATTGGGACACACAAATGACATTTCTAGCATAGCACACCACCTCCCTTTGGGAGAAAGTCTCAAGTGAGGCCCTAGGTGTGACACGACGACCAGAGTCCCAAAAGACCCCAACTAAGCCTCTTAGCATATCATACATGAGCATACTTAAGATAATTAAACCAATAAGACTAAATCATGATAGTGAAAATAAAGTCTCAACTCAAATGGAAAGACAACATAGACTCCATGAACATCTAGCATGCCTCTACTAGCCTAGATGAGGGCATAAGACAAACTCCTAGCGCACCCAAAATTCAAAACTAAAGTCATATGATCATAAGGAAGATACAAATTGTCACATCCTCGAAAGATGAGGATTCAACAATAATGGAAAGAGTAATCAACTCTAGGTAGGAGTAGGATGTGCATAATGCTCGTTGGATCCTACATTATGATATAATATAGGAACAAAATATGTGTTAGTACATGGAATGAACTAAGTATGTAAGCATGCATGAATAATAATAATAATACATAAATAATATAAACATGGGATGCATGACCAATATCTTGAAAACATGAGTAAAACTTGGAAAGTATTTAAAAATTATAATCATGTGGTCAATGCATCATAAACATCATGAGAAGTTATACCATTACATATACCTTTGTGTGGGATAGAACCTTTACCTAACATATAAGACCATGCAAGCTATAACATGGAATCTGATGTAACTCCCACATCGAGAAGAGAGAGGCTACTTGCTATGTTAAACTCCGTGAGATTCTTCTTCAACATTGATCTATTTGTGGATCTACTAGGTAGGACATATTGGAAACTCTATGTGAGAAACATAGTTAGGAACTAGAGTTTGCTACTAGGATTCCCTTGGGTCTCTCTTTGAGCTTCAGTATCGAACCCACCTCAAAGTCCTCTTGGTGCTAAATCATTATCCCAACAAAATTTCATAAATCATAGTCATTAACATCATTAGGAAAGGCTATAATAAATATCAATCCTCACATAACATAATCATAAGAGTAGCTTATTAATATGATTGATTCATATAAAAAAAATCGTCTTTATGAATCTGTGAGTCGGTGTGATAATTATTCACCATCTTTTATTAGTGTGAGAGGAAAACCTATCATAATCTTTATAATTTGCTTGAAACATCATTGAAATCATAATTCATCATCATCCATTACTTTCATGAAACATTCATAAGTCCTTAATAACATTCATAAATCATTCATAGAAATCCCTTAGAAATCATGATCATAATTCATAAATTTATACTTGAAAATAGCATAATACACGGGTCCATAAAAATTAACTTGAAGTTATGCAATTTAATTTAAATTATGCATAGTTTAATCAATAATAATGAAGCAAACCATAATTAAATTGACCTAATGATTTATCATAAGAATTAGGGCTTTAGAAGATAATTAAGACAAGAAAGATAGAAGAGAAACCTTGGAATTCATGAATGAATTCCCACATATCTTAGACAATTAGAGCCCTAAATTCACTTGAATTGAATACTTGGGTTTGAATTTCCTTGAGACCTTGTTTGAGGAAGAAGAAGACATGGGGAGAACTTTTAGAGAGAAGATTTGTAATTTGGGTGCTAGGATGTCAATGAGGGAGTTAGGAGGGTTTTGGATAGTTAATAGAATATGATTTGTACCCAAATATTGTCTAAGTACATGTAAAGCCCCGAGAGGGTACCCTAGGCGTGGTCGGAACTCAAAGAAGCCCCCAGGAGAACCCCCTGGACCGATCACTCATTAAACCACACCAGAGGAAAACTTAAAATAAATCAAATAATGGCATTCGAGTGGGCTAAAATCTCAACAACTCAAATAAGAAATAATTTTAAAAGCCAAATCAATCTTATAAATAATAGTCTCAAAATACTCAAGGTATAAAGTAGATCATCCTCATAACTCAATAATAAAAGTATGATTTAAACAGACTCTGAAACATTCTAACTCAACTCTGACTCTGTTTATAAATCCTTTAACATCAGTACTACAAGGGTGCCAAGATAAGTCCAAGGCTACCTCAAATGACTATTGAAAAGAAGAATGAAAGAATTAACATGAAATCCTCTTAATGCAAGGAGATCTCAAAGTCCTCCAAATATAAGGAGATCTAACAAAAAAGTGGACTAAAATTGATTTTTAATGATGTATCTGCTGAGGACCTCTATCACATGTATCTATATCATGAAATGATGCAGGCCAAATGGTGCCAGTATATGGAATATACGAGTATGTAAAATAACTGGAAGAGAATTACGATCAACAATACTCATTCTCATGGAAATCGACTCATGGGACTTAACTCTGAAAATGCTCAACTCAACTCGAAGGACTCAAATCAAAAAATACTCAACTCAACTCTGAAAATACTCAACCCAACTCAAAGGACTCGACTCTGAAATCAGCTCAACTCAATAAGCATGCAAGTGTAAAAATAAATTGTCCTTAGAAATTAGACTCTATGATATGCAACTCAACCAAATCAAACCATTATTTTTTAGGTAGTTTCTCTAATAGACAACCATCACTTATGAGCTAGTGATGATACAATGTTGTTCATTGTTGTTGTCGCAACTGTCTAATACCTTGCCAAGATAAGGGATGATCAACCTCAAGACTCTATCTCAAATCAATAATGTAACTCAATGCTCAACTCATTTAGACTAAATTCTCATGCTTTTTCAAACCTCAATAAAATATGCATAGACTCAGTTTAAAAGTCATAAAATGATCAATGCATGAAGATCATTCTCCTCACCTCAAAATAAATGCATATACTGTAAAAATCATAAACTAAGCAGAGGTTCATGGGAATGAAATCATGAACAGTCATTATAGAAGCCCAATCATAAGAATCAACATGATATATATATATATATATACATAGAAATCGATAAGTAATTACATAAATAACTCAAAAAACTCAATCAAATGGGATTTGAACTCAAACTCTGTCTCTATTTTGACGAAACGAAAATGTAGGGCACGAGGAAGGACTCAGTCCAATTTTATGATTAGACTTACATACCTAGAAATTGAAGGAATGATTGAGACTTGAAGGAATTGCTTCAAAACCTTAAACCCTAGCCTTTTGACTTTCTCTCCAATCGCTTCTCCTAAAAGTTATAAGTTTGAATGAGAGGAGAAACTCTTTGGGGTATGTTAAGGGACTGATTTTTGGTCCCTAAACATGATGGGTTCAGTTGGAAATAGGTGGGAAAATACCAGAATTCCCTTTATTAAAATTAGGTCGGGTACCATTCACGGAAGGCAACCGCGGCCAGTGATTCTCACCGTGGTCCGTGGTGCATGGCCAATGTTCTGAGGGTAACTCAAGTTGGGGGGATCGTCTTCATGAAGACTACCATGGTCCATGATTATCACTACGGGCCATGAAATCCCTCTTGATGTTGACCCATCTTAAGGATCCAAGGGTTGGGCTTCACAGATCTATTCATGATCCGTAAAGACCACTACGGGTCATGAACTTCACTCATGATCATCTGCATACTTCAGAGTATGGGGTTCAGCTCCACGGAAGGGAGTGCAGTCTGTGATGCTCACCACGATCTGTGGTCTCCTTCGTAAAATTTTCCCCTAACTCATATCGCATGCACAGGACCTCTCCATGGACTATGAAGTGCAAAACGGGTCATGGTTAGTCTCGTGGTCCTTTCTTGGTAGATTTTCATACTGTTTTAGCATTAGATTAGGCTAGGGACTTCAGGGGTATTACTATCTCCCCTCTTTGGTATCATTAGTCTTAGAATGATGGCCAAGGTAGGAGCTCACTCAAGGTACAAATGCAAATCAAGAAATCAGATACTCAAGCTCAAGAATAACTCACTCAATTACTCAAACTTAAGAAGATACTACCTCATAGATAGGAATAGGAACATTACCTTCAACATCGCCACTTGGAGGAATGAATAGTTACTGAATTTGAAATGATAGGAGGCTATAATCTAAAATACTTTCATCAAGATTATCCATAATTGTAAGACCCCAGAAGTTGGAAATGTGGAACCGAAGAGAAACTTCCCAAGATTTAGATATGAACCATGTTTATGAGTCCCTCTATGACTCAAAGGGACTTTTACGACTCGTAAGAGTGAGTCATAGAGTGAATCCCAAGGTTCCATCTAGAACCAACCTCAGGTGGCACCTTATGACTTAATAGGAGGAGTCATAGGCATGTCCCAAAAGAGGCAAGGTTTCAGAGGTCCCTAAAGTTAAAATCTAAGACTTGATAGGACTGTTCATAGAAGTTATTACTAATCGTATGAATGACTCATAAAAAACTTTAGAGACCTATATATTTGTGGGATTTGGGACTTGCAAGATGAATGTCTTTGATGGGTCGTAGAATGACCCATTTGCAAACTTCAGAGACCTGTTTTTTTAGGCCTTTTCCAAAGCCTACAGGATGGGTCATTTTGATGACTCGTCATTTCATTTACGACCCATAGAAAGAGTGTCGTAGGTTTAAGTTTCAGATTTAATAAGGGGTAGTTATATCATTTTCCAAATTTGGTTCAATGAACCCATACACAATTAGGGCCAAGTTCAACCCTATAGATACCCAATACTTTTAAATTCCCTCATTCCCAAGTCATTCTCCCAAAAATTCTATAAGGAAAGAACTCCAAATTTCTCTCAAGGTTTCTCTTCAAATTCAAGCTAGAGTTCCAGACTTCTACAAGGTTTCTTCTTACATTCATAGTGAATTCGATCAAGGTATGTGGGATTGATCCATGAGCCCTTTTCATCCATGGAGTGCCAACGTTTCTCCAAGTGTTTCTTCAATTTACATGTGATTATAAATCCTAATTTTGATGAATTACATTTGGCTGATTAAATTTAATTTTTAGATGTTATTAATGATCATTATATGCATGTTTTCATATGAATTGCATAATTTTAAGTTGAATTAGGAATGCCCATGCATGAAGCTATTTTCAAGCTATAATTATGAAGTTAAAAATGATTTTTATGAGTCGATCATGAGTTCGATGATTTTTAATAAAATTTTCTATGATTTAAAGTTGGGATTATGATTTCATGATGTAGTTATTTTGTTGATCAAACTTATGAGCAAAGAAGTTATTATGGTATGATAAGACCAATTCTCACATAATCATGTTAAAGATGGTGATAAGTACAATTCTCACCGATCAAGAAATACCCTTTTGAACTCATCCCAAGTCACGGGATCCGCCTCTCACTTTTCCATTAGGCATACCAAATACAAGCAACACCCTACAATTGATACATGGAAATCATATGAGAGTAATGCACTTACCAATTGAAGGGTGTTGCTTGTATTTTATATGACCAATAGAAAAGTGAGAGGCAGATCCCGTGACTTAGGATGAGTTCAAAGGGGTGTTTCTTGATTGCTTTTTTCCATTAGAGTTAAGGGAGGCCAAAGTACAAGATTTTATCAACCTTAAGTAAGGTGGCATGAGTGTAAGGGATATGCCCTCAAGTTAACTCAATTGTCGAAATATGCTCCATTTATGGTTGCCGAGTCAAGAGCTTGTATGAATACATTTATGTCGGGTGTGTCGGATATGATCTCAAAGGAGTGCAAAATGGCTATGTTGATTTGGGAGATGGACATATCTAGACTCATGACCTAGGTGGAGCAAATAGAGAGTGAGAAGCTAAAGGAGAAGAATAGAGAGTCTCGAGGCCAAGGACCGACGGTGCTGATTTCTATCATGGTAAGTTCGAAGGTGGTGGATGTCCACATTTTCGTCAAAATTTCTCCGTCCAGTGGTCTTCTAATTCCACTACTCTAAGGTTCGGCAAGGATAGGGTGACCAACCCTAAGTCTCAAGGAGGTGCTCTTATTGGCCAATTTACTCCCGTATACAAGAAGTATGGTAGGAACCACAAGGGTGAATATCTAGTCAGTTTGAATGTGTGCTACGGATGTGGAAAGCCAGGCCATCATGCTAAGGAATTCAAGGTCAAGGATGTTCGTCCTCAAGGCCAAGTATCTCAAGGTGCCCAAGTACAACCAAAGGGTGGTCAATGCAACAATAAGTTTTATACTCTCCATGGTCGGTAAGAGGTAGAGGAGACTCCTGATGTGGTTACCGATATGTTACGGGTCTTTCACTATGACGTTTATGCCTTACTTGATCCGGTTGCAAATTTGTCTTTTGTTTCCCCTTATATGGCCATGAGATTTGATTTTAGCCTCGAAACATTATTAGAGCCTTTCTCTATTTATACTCCCGTAGGTGAGTCGGTTGTGTCTAAAAGAGTCTATCGAAGTTGTTCGGTTTTGGTGTTCCATAAAGTTACTCTATGTGACCTAGTTAAACTTGAGATGAACTATTTTAATGTTATCCTTGGTATGGATTGGCTATATGCATGTTGTGCTTTTATTGATTGTAGAACCACAAGTGGTTAAGTTCCAATTCCCAAATGAGCTAGCCCTAAAGTGGAAGGTTAGTAATTCCATATTCAAAGGTCAATTCATTAGTGCCTTAAAGCTCGAAAAATGATTTCTAAGGGTTGTATCTACCATCTTGTGAGGGTTAGGGATGAAAATTCTAAAGCCCCTATTCTAGAGTCGATCCCCATTATCAATGAGTTTTTGGATGTGTTTTCCAATGATCTACATGGTGTCCCTCCCGAAATAGAGATTGATTTTGGTATAGACCTTCTTCCGGATACTCAACCTATTTCTATTCCTCCTTAACGAATGGCCCCAATATAATTAAAGGAGTTGAAGGATCAATTGAAAGACTTGTTAGACAAGGGTTTCATTATACTAAGTATATCCCCATGGGGTGCTCCCGTGTTGTTTGTTAGAAAGAAGGATGGTTCACTACATATTTGCATTTACTGTTGGCAATTGAACAAAGTAACCATCAAGAATAAATACCAATTTCGAGGATAGATGACTTGTTTGATCAATTACAAGGGGCAAGTTACTTCTCTAAAATTGATCTTCATTTTAGTTATCATCAATTAAGGGTGAGGGAGTGTGACATCCCTAAAATGGCATTTCGGACAAGGTATGGCCATTATGAGTTCCTACTTATATCTTTTGGTTTGACCAATGCCCTCGCGGCTTTCATGGACTTAATGAATAGGGTGTTCAAGCAATATTTTAACATATTTGTGATTTTATTCATTGATGATATTTTGGTTTACTCTCGAAATGAGGAGGACCATATTAGTCACTTGAGGATTGTGTTGCAAACTATAGGGAACAAGCAATTACTTGCCAAGTTCAAAAAAGTGAGTTTTGGTTAAAGGAGGTGGATTTTGGTGGGCACATTGTGTCCGGTGAAGGGATTATGGTTGATCCTAAAAAAATTGAGGCAATTAAAAATTGGCCAAGACCATTATCTCCTTCGGATATTAGAAGTTTTTTAGGCATAGCCAGATACTATAAGAGATCTGTGGAAGGATTTATATGTATCTCGTCACCTTTGACCAAGTTGACTCAAAATAAGTTGAAGTTTCAATGGTCAGAAGTATGCAAAAAGAGTTTTCAAGAGTTGAAAGATCGACTCACCACTGCTCCTATTTTGACCTTACTTGAAGGGTCCGATGGTTTTATTGTATATTTTGATGCTTAAAGGGTTGGTCTTGGTTGTGTTCTGATGCAACATGGTAAGGTGATAGCCTATGCTTCTTGGTAACCTAAGGTGCATGAACGGAACTATCTAACCCATGACTTTGAACTAGCGGCGGTTTTGTTTGCTTTGAAGATTTAGAAACACTATCTTTATGGTGTCCATGTGGATGTGTTCACCAACCATAAGAGTTTACAATATGTGTTTAAGCAAAAAGACTTGAACCTTCGGCAAAGAAGATTGCTTGAATTATTGAAAGACTATGACATGAGTGTGTTGTTTCATCCGGGCAAAGCTAATGCAGTTGTCTATGCACTAAGTAGATTGTCCATCAGTAGTGTTGCACATGTTAAATAAGGTAAGAGACAATTGGTTAATTATGTTAATATGTTGGCATGTTTCGGTATATGGTTGGTTGACTTCGGTGATGGAGGTGTTCTTGTGCATTATGGTTCAGAATCGTCGCTTGTGGCGGATGTAAAGGCCAAATAAGACTGTGATCCGATATTAGTTGAGTTAATGAAGTTGGTTGCCGAAAATGCCATTGAGGCTTTCTCCCAAGGGGGAGATGGTGTGCTACGTTACTAAGGTCAGTTGTCCTTACCTAATGTCAATGCATTAAGAGAATTGATATTGATTGAGGACCATAGTTCCCAATATTTGATTCATCCGGTTTCCACCAAGATGTATCGTGATTTGAGGGAGGTGTATTGGTGAAATGGCATAAAGAAGTACATAGCTAAATTTGTGGCTAAGTGTCCAAATTACCAACAAGTTAAAGTTGAGCATCAAAGACTGGGAGGTTTAGCCCAATACATCGAAATTCCTAATTGGAAATGGGAAGATGTTAATATGGACTTTGTAATATGTTTGCCTCGAACTAAGAAGCAACATGAGTCCATTTGGGTTGTTGTTGATCGGATGATCAATTCGACTCATTTTCTATCGGTTAAGACTTCCTACAGTACTGAAGATTATGCTAAGTTATATAATTGCGAGTTAGTAAGACTTTATGGAGTGCCCTTGTCCATCATATCGTATCGAGGTACACAGTTCACTTCACACTTTTGGAAGTCATTTCAAAAGGGTCTCGGTATAAAGGTTAAGTTCAGTACCACTTTCTATCCTCAAACTGGCGGTCAAGATGAAAGAACGATCCAAACTTTAGAGGATATGTTGAGGGCATCTGTTATCGATTTTAAAGTGAGTTGGGATGAAAATTTTCATTTGATTGATTTTACCTATAATACTAGTTATCACTCTAGCATCCAAATGGCTCCTTTCGAAGCATTGTATGTGAGAAGATATAAATCCTCGATTGGATGGTTTGAAGTAGGTGAGATGGCCTTGATTGGTATAAATTTAGTGATGGCTGATATGAAGAAAGTAAGACTCATAAGGGAGAGGTTGAAGACGGCCCAAAGTTGTCAAAAGTCCTATTCCGATGATACGAAAAAAGACCTTGAATTTGAGGTCGATGATTGGGTCTATTTGAATGTTTCACCCATAAAGGGTGTAATGCATTTTGATAAGAAAGGAAAACTGAGTCCTAGGAACGCTGGACATTATAAGATATTGAGACGTGTTGGTAAGGTGGCTTATGAGTTAGATTTTTCATTTGAGTTAGCTATGGTTCACCCGGTGTTTCATGTGACTATGTAGTAAGTTGTTCTTATCAAAGTTAATTGAACTGTTACGTATTCAGTTCCTTCTATGTCATTCATATGCATGCATGTTCATCAAAGTTGATTTTTAAAGCCATGATTTTATATTAAGTTGAAGTTTTCATGTTCCATGTAATTTAATTTTCGTTATTATCATGTTAGATTGCCAGTCCTCTTCCCCGTGTCTTTCCTATGATATGTTAATCTCATTTAGAGATGAATTTCCTCAAGGGGGAGATATTGTAAAACCCCAAAAGTCAAAAAGGTGGAACCAAGGAGAAAATTCCCAAGATTTCAAGATGACCCATGTTTAAGAGTCCCTTTTCGACTCACAGGGACTTCTACGACTCGTAAGAGTGAGTCGTAGAGGGAGTCCCAAGGGTCCGTCCAGAACCAACCTCAGATGGCACCTTACCACTCAATAGGATGAGTCTTAGGCGTGTCTACAAATCGTAATAACCAATCATAAACCAACTTCAGAGGCAAGGTTTTAGTGGACCCTCAAGGTCAAGTCTACGACTTGAGATGACGGTTCGTAAAAGTTATTACGAGTCGTAGGAATGATTCATAATAAAACTTCAGAGACCTATATATTTGTAGGATTTGGGACCTACAGGAGGAACGACTTTGACGGGTCATAATGAAGTTTACGGGTCATAGACACGACCCGTTTGCAAACTTTAGACACCTAATTTTTTCAGGCCTTTTCCAAAGCCTGTAGGATAAGTCATTTTGACGACTCATCATTTTATTTACGACTCGTAGAAAGAGTCTCGTTGGGTTAAGTTCTTATTCTAATATCAACTTTACATCTTTCTTCATGATAAACTAAATAATCTCTACCATGACTACTCCAAACAATGCTCGTGTTGTGCGCCGAAGACGGTTCAACACCATCTGGAAGATCGAGCTATTGAAGGATGAAATAAAGGACCTTAGTGGTACTATTGTAGATATGAAGCGTGAGCTATGTATCCTAAAGCATTGTTGTCTTGCCTTACTTTAGGAGGTTAAGACTTACACCAAAGACAAAGGTCTGGCTGGTGCCGGTGGTGTAGATTGTTAGTGAAATCGTTCTTATTTATGTTTTTGGTATTTTTATTTTGCTTTTTAGAAAAAATTTCAGTATTGTTTTTAATGTTTTTATTACCATGATTTATGAATGAATGTTTTGTATTATATTTTTTTGTGTTGTTTAATTTATTTATTATATAATTCACATACTTAAAACAAAGATATTAAAAATAATTATAAATGTATATAGAAAAATAAAAAATATGTTTCCACGATTTTTCAATCCTAACCGTTTTTAGTTATTTTGACATAAAAGATTTTTGCTACGAAAATAAAGTATTTGAATTTAAGCATTCATTCCGTCGTTTAGAGATTTTCTGTAGTGACCCCAAGTCATTTGTGACTTACTGAGACTGACTGTTCGGTCGCCTGGTCGTTCATTTAGGTTTTAGGCCCATTTTCCGATTTTGAAGTTTTTATGACTTGAAAAGTTGACTTCGGTTATAACTTCAGGAAAACAACCTCAAAATAAAATTTTGACGGTTCCATCAGGTCCAAAATAGCCAAATTAGGCCAGTAGCAAGGTCAGCATGAGTACCGAGGCAATAGATATGAGTTTAGGACCATTTGGCTATTTTCCCTTTGAAATTAGGCCTATAGTTGACTTTGGTCAATATTTTGAAAAACACTCTTGGATGAAAATTATGACAGCGCCGTTAACTTTGAAATATTGAATTTGGTCTAGAATGACCCTTCGTTTGCTTTCTGAGGCTTTCGGTCTAATTTTGAGGCCCGTTGTGGAAATGGGCACAAAAGGGCACTTACGTGTGAGACCCACTTTTCATTAAAATGTCCTTATATGGGAATTTTAAATGCACCATTGAGTCTGTAACATCGAATTTGGTGGGGTAGCATAAATCGTTTATGCATATGGGGTTTCAAATGAATCTAGAGCACCCCGTTGAAGGATTTGCCATGCTAAGCTCATTCTTGGACCAACTGTGTCTGGTGCCGTCGCTAAAGAGAGTGCTGCTAAAGCAGACAGGAGCTCGCTAAAGCGACCAGACCTCTTGGGCGGGTGTCGCTTAAGCGACCAGATGTCACTAAAGCAAAGCTCGCCTTTTTGATGGGTGTCTCTTAAGATATCACCCGGGGGGTCTCTAAAGCGACATCAGAGAGTCGTTCTTAAGACCTAATTTCTAGATTTCTCTCCAATTTCAATCTTTGTTTTCTCCTTCAATTCTTGGGAAAATTGGGCTATTCAAAAGGCTAAATTGTGTAGATTATTGATGGGGAACCCAGAGGTGTGTTTAGAATTAGGAGTTGAGGCTTACTTTGAGGTAAAATTCCCTTTTTCGCTTGTGTTTCTAAGTTCTTACACCTTGAAGTTTATCATATATGCATGTTAGGTTTAGATCTATTTGTGTGTGTGAATTGTGTTCCCTTGAGGAACATGAGATGGGGGAGTAGTTGGAGCCTATTCTTGAAGTCAATTCCGTGAATTATGAAGCGGGACACACAATTCCCAATTTTTGACTTCGAAATTGGCCTGTGTACGAATTCAATAATTTTAGTGCCATAATGACTATAATAACCTTGTGATTCTATTTTTCATAGTGTGGCAGAATTCAGAGGTTGCTCGAAAGGGAAAAGCTCTGGTTTCGTAAGTTGGAGCATGCCCGGTCGGCCTATAGGTAGGCTATGATTTTTCCCTCGTGAGACTATCCATGTTTAGGAAATTGTATCTTAAATTGTATGAGTTGGAGGGTTGGAGGTGTTGGGCATGCTAAATTCTTAGAATTCATGTTCTAGGCGCTATTTTGGGAAATTGTTGGACTGTTTAAGCATGATTCCTACTATTTTGGTTCATCCACGCCTTGTGTTGTATGTTTTACCTGTGGTTATATGTTTTGAAGAATGTTGGACCTTAAATTAGGCTTAGAATAGTGATTGCTTTAGACTTGTGTGGTTTTGGTGCCATTGGGCCTTAGAACTTCTCCGACGTCATTTCGAACGGTTAGCTCCCTGTAGACTGATATAGCAGACTTAAGTCAGATAGTCTGAGCTTTAGCTAGGTAGTAACATAACTTGTGACCATAACTCCATATTGCCCTATTCTTCTATCAGTCCTGCATCGTTTGGTTCTTGATTCTCGGAGTATTCGTGATATTTCTGGTTGTATTTAGTTCGGGCTGGAGTGATATATTAATGGCACTCAGTTTGGGGGTACTCCCCGTGATGCTCAGTTGATCACTTATTCTAGTTCGGTTTGATCCCTTAGCTATAGTTACCCGGTTTAAGCCCATGATCTAGCTTACTTGTGTTCAAGATCCTTAGCTACAGTTACCCGGTTGAAGTCTGTGGTCTAGCTTACTTTTTTTTAAAGGGAACAGACCCTACACGAGGCTCCCACCTCTCATGCGCGGCCAGAGGTTGAGCTGCTCACCCCCAAGCTGTATTATACATAAAAATAGAAAAATACACGGAGGGGGACATAAACCTAACCTCCAATCCTATGGTGGTTCATAAGCCAACCATCCTACTAAGGGCAGACAACTCATCCCCGATACAAGCACATGAAAAGAAAACCTAGAAACTATGCACCTAAAGGAAATGACTCCTCTCGATACAAAGAAACTAGGAAAGCATAAATAAGGGAGACTCTCCCTTTACATAAAATAAAGGAAAAATCTAAATAAAACTGGGGATGAATCCTCATAAATGCTATATATACAACAAAATTAGCGTAGACGAGGAACATCAAATAACATGGCTAAGATATAACATGGAAAATCACATGGCTAAGATATATCATCAAAATAGTAGATCATGGAGGATTTTTAATCCGTTTGGTCTTCCTCCATCTGAAGCTGGGCAGGCCAACTCTATCTAGCATGTAGTAACCTCGAGTACCACGAGGTAGCTGCTGGAGGGTGGTGTAGAGGCTTGGAGTGGTAAGAGTGTGACTGTGCTTGGAGAGAGCATCTGTAGTGAAGTTTGCCTCCCTATATACATGCCTACAAGAAAAGCGAACAATTAATTTGGAAATACCAACAAGGTCCTGAGTTACCTAGTGAAGGCTCCACGGAGGTTTAGTCTGATGATTAATCCATTTAGTGAGCAACTCCGAGTCAACTTCTAGGATAACATGTTGAAAACCCTGTTGAATGCACCATTTAAGCCCATAAACTGCCGCCTCTAGTTCAACTTGATTGTTGGTTCCCTCCCCTAACGGTATGGCGTAGGCGAAGATGAATTTACCCATATGATCTCTTAAGATACCACCCCCTCAATTGCCCCCGGATTACCCAACGCGCTGCCGTCAGTGTTCAGCTTGATGAAACCGAGTTGTGGCTTAATCCACGAGACTTGGGTGATCTTCATCTCATGAGTACACTTATCTATACAGGAGATAGTGTGGATCCATTTCGAGGGCCAATGGATATAGGGGTACGCGACTCTAAGAAGATTTGAGATGTCCTTGAAAACTGCAAATTTCACTCTCGCCAAGCTAGAACTCTTCCCCCCGTATTTGCTCGTGCACCTATTCTTCCACAAATTCCAACATATAAATATTGGGGTGGAATGGAGGATAAGTTTGTGAGCTTCTGTGCGGTACTTGCGAAGCCACCAGCTCATAACAAGAGGTTTGAGGGGTGTGGCTTCATGCCTTATGCCTAGGGAATCTGAGAAGTAGTGCCAAATATTCCTAGCGAAATAGCCAGTGCTGAAAATGTGCTCTATGGTGTCTGGACCTGGACTGTGGTAGCAATAGCATGGTGTGGAAACATAGCCAAATGCAGTGATCTTTTCCTCCGTTGGCAACTTGCCTCTAAAATCCCTCCACAACAAAAAGGAGCATTTAAAGGGGATGTTTTTGTGCCAAGTGTAATGGTCGGAAAGTGTCTTGGTCCGCTGTTCCCTCACAAGCTGCCATGCCGAGGAACATGTGAAGTTCCCATTGGTATTCAGCTTCCAAATAGCCTGATCCGGTGTGTTTCCTTGCAGCTGAAGTGTGGAAGAAGTAATGAGAGGAATGAGCTGCGCTAGTGCGAACTAATTTAGCATATCGATGTTCCATTGGCCATCTATACGAAAATCAGCCACCCTCGCATTGTTTCCTCTTCCCAACTCCTGTCTATAGTTGGCTAAGTGTCCGATACCTAGCCAATCGTCCCACCAAAAACAGCACGAACCCGAGTGAAGCCTCCATTGAATGTGAGGTTCGGCAATGTGTTTGTTGTGCATCATGTGTTTCCACACAAGCGACTGGCCAGTATGGAATTTTTTGATGATGGGATTCGCTCTCTGACAGTATTTAGCTCTAAGGAAATCACCCCACAATGTTGGTTTAGCTCTAAAGATCCACCATTGCTTTAACCGGAGAGATTTGCACATATCTGTAGTTCTCCTCAACCCAATACCTCCTTCGTCATAAGGGTAACAAATTTTCTTCCATGAAGCCCAATGGTATTTTTTCTTGTTATCCTTCCACCCCCAGAAAAAATCAGCAATGACTCTCTCAATTTGTTTGAGAGTAGTACGGGGGACAGTAATGGCCGAAAGAAGGTGAATGGGAAGAGACTGAAGTACATATTTCACGAGTGTATCTCTACCGTCGTAGCTGAGGATTTTGGAGTGCCACCCTCTAATTTTGTTGACAACCTTAGAGACCATGTCCGTATAGTACATGACTCTCTGCCTGCCAATGTACAGCGGGCATCCTAAGTAGGTGATGGGACTATGCTTCTGAGTGAAACCCGTAACCTATTTCACCATTTCCACATTGTCTTGGAGTGCATTGGGATGCATCATGAAGTGGCTCTTATTCTTGTTTATAAGCTGCCCCGATGTCTTTTCATACAGAGTCAAGGTCTTCATGATAATTTGGAGAATTTCCTTCTTTCCGGAGGAAAAGATGATAACATCATCCGCAAAACTCAAATGATTAATCTGTGGGCCTCTTTTCTCCATATGAAAACCACGGTAGAAGTGGTAATTATGAAGACTATTCAACATTCTGGACAGCACCTCCGCTCCCAAAATGAATAAGGCGGGAGAAAGAGGATCACCCTGTTTGAGCCCTCTGGTGGAGTGGAAAAAACCATGTCTATACCCATTAACGATAACGGAGTACCAATTGTTAGACATAATTCACCAAATCATATCAATAAAGGTCTCACCGAAGCCCATCCTTCTCAGTACTAGACAAGTATAGGACCAGGAGACTCTATCACATACCTTGGCCATGTCTAACTTGATAACCACGTTGTCACCAATAATAGGCTTTCGGATATCGTGGATAATCTCTTGTGCTAGCATGATATTTTTGGAGATGCTTCTTCCTTTTACAAACCCGGACTGATTGAGAGAAATATGACCGGGGAGAATCGGAGCAAGCCTGAGGCAAATGAGTTTTGATATGATCTTATTGGTGAAGTTACTGAGACTAATGGGTCTATAGTCAGAGTGTGTGTTGGGGTGATCTACCTTTGGGAGCAAGACCAAACAAGCATGAGAAAAGAACTTAGGAATAGCATACCCTCCGAAGAAAAAAGTAACCACTGCTAGTAGGTCCTCCGAAATAATCTCCCAGCAAGCTTTAAAGAATTTTCCATTCATACCATCCGGACCAGCTGCAGATTTAGGATTCATGGAGAAGACTGCTTGTTTCAACTCTTCAATGGTAGGTGTGACTTGAAGGCTTTCATTCTGAGCATCTGTGATCATTCTAGGAACGTAATTCAAGATGTTCTCTGAAATCCAAGATTCATCACTTGTGAATATTTTCTCAAAATGATCGCATGTTGCTCTAGCAATGTGTTCGTCGCCTTGAATCCAATCCCCTTCTTCGTTGGTAACTTTGTGAATGAACAATCTCCTTCTCCTACAATGGATTAAAGCATGGAAATACTTGGTGTTAGCATCTCCATCCTTGAACCAATGTATTGAGTTTTTTGTTTGAGAATGTTCTCTTCAATTTTAAGAAATCTGATGTATTCGGCGTTGAGAGCATGCAATTACATCATGTTCTCTTCATTATTGGACACTATCAGATTTTCTTTGGCACTTTTCACCAATTCTTCATATTCCTTAACCTTGGCAAAAATGTCGCCAAATTCCACTCGCGACCATTTGCTAAGGGTGGAGGAAAGCCTTTTCATTTTTTGGTGGAAGGACCACATTGGATTCCCAGTCAGGGGTCTGTCCCAACAGGACTCTACAGTTTCGAGAAAAGTAGGGTTATCCACCCAACAATTCAAGAATTTAAAATATTTAATATTGGAATCCTACCTAGCATTTATCTCTATTAGTAAAGGGTTATGGTCAGAACCAGTAGAGGGAAGATGGGTGACTGAAGTGTTAGGCATAGCGGCTAACCAATTATCGGACACCATAGCTCTATCGAGTCGCTTCCATATTCTTTTATGCATATCTCGTTGATTACACCAAGTGTAGTTTGAGCCATGATACCCCAAATCTGTTAGGCCACATGCTTCAATAACGCTTATAAACTCGAAGATTTTTTGCATGTTGTAAGGGATTCCACCTAGTTTCTCAGTAATGGAGGTGATGTCATTGAAGTCCCCAACTGTGCACCAAGGAAGATTAGTGGAAGCGTGGTGCAGGAGCCTATCCCAAAGCGGTCTTCTAAGAGTATCTTTGCATTTTCCATAAACAAAAGTCGTGAGAAATGTATTTTGATGCTCTACATGTTTTATCTCGCAAGTGATCTGTTGGTCGTCAAAATCAATAACTGTACAATCGACATCTTGAGTCCAGAAGATCCAAATCTTGCCATTAGGATTGCAAACAGACTTATCCATACCAAGGTTGATTCTAAAGGTTTGGAGATGAGCATTATTGGAAAAAGGTTCTAGGATGGAAATGATGGACGTTTGATGGATATGTTTGAGAGACTTTAGTCTGTCTATGACTCCTTTGGTATTGATACCTCTAGCATTCCAAGCAATTGTGTTAATCATTAATGGGATCTAAGGTTGTGGAGCCTAGTGTTTGGTCTGCTAATAGGAGCATGAATAGTTGTAAATTTTGAATTGTGATGAATGCCTCTAGGTGATAGGCCTTGCTCATTAGCTAGCTGGTTCATCTCATCATTCGTGACCTTAGTAGTGGTCTTGGATGGTGCAGCTATACTATTGGACTATTCAACAGTCTCTTCTTCATTCTCAAGTTCAACCTCACCTTGAAAGTCTTGGTCATATTCATCCTCCGAATGAATAACCCCATATTCATCATCACTATCGGGAGTTGAAGTTTGAGCCTCATTGTTAGTGCATAGGA
Organism: Solanum dulcamara; assembly: GCF_947179165.1. Classification (NCBI taxonomy): domain Eukaryota; kingdom Viridiplantae; phylum Streptophyta; class Magnoliopsida; order Solanales; family Solanaceae; genus Solanum; species Solanum dulcamara. Next base: position 15,740,194 of record NC_077242.1, read on the forward strand.
TGTTGGTGGTATTTTCAGGTTGCATAAAAGGAGCTGGCTGAATATTCAAAGGGGTAAGAGTAAGAGGGTCTTCACAACTAAAATCAGGGCTCCTTATTGGTGTGGTTTGATCTTAGAGTACATACTGTGAGCAAAAGTTTGAAAATACCTCACCATTTTTATCTTTTCCACCTGTATCAGCAGTGGTTGGAGGGGTAGGGGTTGCAGCTTCTTGCTTCTTTTCTTGTTTCTTTTTTCTAGCTCTCTTTTTCCGTAGTGTTTTAGAGGTAACTTGCTGGTTAGAGGTACTAGGACTAGCTGAGAATTCTATACCACTAATGGTTGCATTGTCTTTTTGTTTGGAGTTAGAATGTTGCACTTGGTGGGAACTAAGACTAGAGGTTTGATCACTTGAAGTAATGCTGAAACTGCAACCATAATGTTGGTTATTTTCAACACTTTCAGTATGATCTACACCTTGACTGTGGTGCTGAATTGATATTAGTTTAGGGGCCACAACTTGCACACTCTTTTCCTTTAGAGTAGAAGCTGAAATAGGGCCGAAATCATGCAAATTTTGCTCCAAACCTACAGCTGCAGGTCTTGATCCCTACATCTGGGTAGCCTTATTGTGCACCCTATTTTCCTAGAAGTTTTGAGGCTGATAGGGGGCTGCAGTATTGGTCATTTTCTTGGTGGGAATAGGAGCATCTGCAGGTCTTTGTTTCTGCATCTGAGTGGCCCTATTGTGCACCCTATTTTCTTCCATAGTAGCAGCTGAAGTAGCACCCAGGATATGTATAGCTTCCCTCAAGCCAATAGTTGCAGAACCTCCCAAGACTTGCAGGTTCTGAGCAACCTGTTGAGTCATTTTTTGGCTCTGGTTTGCCCCTACATCTACACTCCTGAACTTCTGCTGCTCAGTTCTCAAAGAAGGACTTGAAAGCCTTCTAGAATCAACTGCAGTCTTACATCCAATGGTCACAACAGGGGTCAGTTTGGAGGCCATTTTTTGAGCATCAACAGAATCTCTTTTATTAACATGCTGGGAAGAAGAATGCTGAATATGTGAAGTGGTAGCAGGAGCTCTAAATTCATTCCTAGGGTCAACCATAAGGTTCTCATGCAAAACATGAGATAAAAACCCCCCTCTAGATACCCCTTCCTGCAGGTTAGTTGGCTTCGCCTGAATCCCACCATCCTCACCTCCGTTAACTACTTCAGTAGCAGCAGTTAAAATATTCAATACATTAAAACTACTAGGGGAGCCATGGGGGATTGGGAGCATTGATTCAATACCTGGTTGATGCTCGTCCTGTCCATTTTGGATTGCCCCAGTCATAGCAACAATATTACAATCAATACCTTTGAAGTTTCTTCGTTTTTGGGTTTCCCATTGGTTGTTTGAGATTTGAATCCTGTTTTGGTTGGTTGAGTGCTCCTGTGCTTTGCGACTTCCTTCCTGAGTTATGGTGGTGGTTTCTTCTAGTGGTACCTGTTGCCTGAAACTTATAGCATTAGTTAAGATAATAGGAGTAGAGATCATACCTGTGTGTTTTAGCGATGCATCTTTCTTTGGATCTTCTTCCTTGTCTTTGGCCTTGTTGCATTCTGTATCTCTTCTGCTGACGGGGCAAGCAAGAGGAGTATGACCTTGGTGTTTGCAGTAAGTACAGTAAAGGGGGACATCTTCATATTCGATGTCCTGCCATCTTCCTTCTCTATTTAGATCATCATTTTCATCGAATCCAATCCATACACTTTGGATTCTAGGCTTGGTGATGTCCATTTGGACTTTTGCTTTTGCCACGCTCCCCCTCGTCTTTTGCATGAAGGCCATGTCCAAGTGCAGCACTTGTCCCATATCCGCAAGTAGGAGCGTAACAAATTCTTTATGGAAACAATGCCATGGGAGCTCCGGGAGTATGACCCACACAGGGAGAATGGGGGTTTCATAGTTTGGATCGAAAGTAGGGGTCCAAACTTGAAATCTCATAAAGACACCATTAATATACATTCGCTTTCTATCTAGTACAGTAGTTCTATCGTGTTCATTATCAAGGTCAATATATATATGTCTAGAATTAAAATGGGTAATCTTGACCTTGCCTCGAAGTTCAGTTTGACTAATGAACTTCTTTCGAATTACCTCCATCTTAGGCATTGGACTGTAGAACTTGCCTATGAGAGTATACTTACATAATTCAGCCATCTTAACCATGTAGTCTTCTCTCTTAAACATGATAGCCGGACAACCTTGTTTTGTCACCCTTTTTAGAGGTGTTAGGTCAATTATGGTTGTATGCTCGACTTGTTTAGCTCTTAGTCTTGTGGCCATGGATAGCTTACTTGCATTTGGGCTCCTTAACTACAGTTACCCGGTTGAAGTCTGTGATCTAGGTTGCCCATGTTCGACCCTTTGTCTATAGTTACCCGATTGAAGTCCATGGTCTAGCTTACTCGTGTCGTTTTATTAGCTATAGTTACCTAGTTGGAGTTCATGGTCCGGCTTACACGTGGTCCAATTCCTGATTCCTTGATGAATCTTCGATTCAAGTCGTCATCTACTCTCAGCTTTGGGTTGAGGTATTAGAGTGTGGGAATGGTTTGATTCAAGTCTGGGAACTAGTGATATTATTGGAATCCTTTTGGCTCCGTTCATTTTACTTCAACTATTCTAGCACATGTTGGGCTTATGGGAGTGTATGCAGGTGGTTACTTTATACTTGTACATGAGCGTACTCGTCGGGTTTATGGAAGCCCGATGGATTTAGTTAGATTCTTCTTCTTTGATTGTTAAGTACGCTAGTGTACATACCTACATTTACTTCTTGCCCTGTTTTTAGTTGTGATCATTTACTCGCACTTCAGTTTACTTTTTCTTATCTTGCTCAGTCAGCCTATGATGCCTACTGGGTACCTGTTATTTTTATACTCATACTACACTCTATATATATTTTGTGATGCGGGTCTGAGTACTAGTTATCAGTGTTGATTCGAGCCAGTTGCATAGGCGAGGGTGAGCACAATGCGTCCTAGATTTACCCATCTCCCTCTATATATACATTTTGCCTATCTTTTGCTTTTTGAGACATCCTTATTTTCGTGGTCCACTTTTGATACTTGTACTCTTTTTACTAGTAGCTCTCTACATGTGACTTATAGGTTCTGGGAGGGATCTTTTTATGTGTATATACATCTAGTTTCTTCCGCCCATTCATTATGCTCCTATTATTTCTTTACTATTTTAAATTGAATTTTTGATCTTTTAGCCTGACATTCCATTACTCGCAATTTCGGGATATAGGTTATCTTGCCTACTGGTGGATCGTAGTAGGCGTCATCATGACCTGAGAAATCAAATCGGCAGATGGATGCAGAAAACAAATAACAAAACAAGGGGGAGTAAGTGGAACAGAATAGTGAATATTTCATGTTCCCAAAACATATGTTTGGTAATGGGGTAGGGAATAGTGGGTATCATCTCACATTAATTACACTGTATTAAAAGAAGGGAATGTCAGATATTAAATTCAACAAACTTTGTGACATTAGTCAATATTTACCCTTGTGTTGTATTCCTACCAACAAATTACGACCAAAAGAATTAAAAAAAGAAAAGTCAATATTTCTCTTCTCAAGCCGCCTCGAGCCCATAACCAGAAAAAATCAACATCAAATCCGTGAGATATGTTCACAGTTTATCATCCCAAAATATATATGTTGAGTGCATGGATATTTTGAGCCAGTTTTGGCTCTTTTGGTTCATTAGTCGTATATATATATATGCTTAGTTCATTATTTTTTTAACAAATGTTTCGTAGCAATTAATTTTGTAAATAAAATATCGGATAATTAACGTTAATTATAATAAAGTAAATAATTAACGTTCATTATAATATTAAAATGAGGGAAACAAAACTCCAACAGTATATATACATCACCACCACATTAATTACAAGACAAGTATAAGAAGGAAACAAATTTTAATAGGTCTTTTCAATATCTTCCAGGAAAGATAGGGTAAGTAGATTTATTCATGAACAATTAGTTTAGTTAAACATAAACCAAACGAAATATAATCCGATTTCATCATTTTGCTTCATTTTTTCAGGTAACATGTTTTAAGAATTTAATTTTGTTTTACAAAACGTCAATAATTAACGTTGAGTTAGAATTAATAAACTTCTCGTTTGTTTTAAAAATAATATAAATTCAAATTTAACACATCAACTCACAATACTTACAAGATAAGTATTAAAAAGAGGGAAACAAATCTTAATAGGTCTTTTCAATACCTTCTAGGAAAGGTAGGGTAAGTAGGTGTACAACAATTAGTGTAGTTACAAAAGAACCAAACAAAATCTAATTCGGTTCTGTCATTTTGCTTCTCTTATATTGGATAACATGTTTTAACCATATAACTTTATTTTACATACGTCAATTAATTTACGTTGAGTTAAAATTATACACTTTTCCTTTGTTTTAATTAACTAAAAAATATACAATAAACACATTAATTAACTAAAAAAATATATAATAAACACATCCCCTCCACATTAATTACAAGATATGTATTGAATAGATGGGGAAAAAATCTTAATAGATCTTTTCAATATTTTCTAAGAAGGGTAGGGTAATGACCCTCCAAGTAATTTATTGTCTTTTCCAATCTTTTCAGCGTTTAGAGCTTCCCTGTAGCGACCTCAAGTCATTTATACCTTGTTGGCACTAACAGTTAGGTCGCCTGGTCGTTTGTTTGGTTTTTATGCCCATTTTTCTATTTTAGAGCTCTTGGGTTTGAATGGTTGACTTCGGTAAAATTTCAGGAATACGACCTCAGAATGGAATTCGAATAGTTCCATCAGCTCCAAAATGGTCATTTTAGGCTAGAAGCATGCTTGGCTCGAGTCCCGAGCCTTTTCGTGCGAGTTTGAGCCATGAGGCATTTTAGCCTTTAAGCTTTAGCCTAAGGTTGACTTTGGTCAATATTCTAAGTAAAAGTGCTCTAATTGAAATTCCGTCAGTGTGGTTAGGTCCAAAATATCGAGTTTGATTTAAAACGATGCTTCGTGCGATTTCTGAGGCTTTCGAGAATATTTCGAACCTACTTATAGAATTGGCAAAAATGGTGCACGGGTGTGTGATCCACTTTTTATCGATATAAGCTCGGATGGAAATTTTGACTTCACCGTTGAGTCTTAAATGGTGATTTTGGTGGGGTAGCATAGTCCATTTGAGCACACGGGATTTCAAATGAATCCCCGAGCATCCTGTCGGAGACTTTGGACTTTATCAAATTTGATATTGCAGCAAAATCTGGTGCAGACCCATTTTACCCTTCGCGTTAGCACCATAGGGTCCATGTCCGCGGAAGCCATGGGCCTTGGACTCTACATTCGCAGACATGGGGTCGCGCTCGCGAAGGCCTAAGGAATTGGCATCCGCATTCGCGAGGTACCTACCTCGCTCGTGGAGCCTGATAGCTTTTCCCTCCGTGTTCCTGGTGGCCTTGCCGCATTCGTGGAGCTTTGAGGGTTTTGCTTTCATGTTCTCATATCTCTTACTCCGCGTTCACGGAGAGAAATTATCTTATCTTTTAATCTAAGACCAGACACGAATAGCTCCGACCCCCATTTCCTTTTATTTGATTTTAGGAGCTAGGAAGCTATGAATTAAGCAATTCCAAGTTATACGTGTTCGTATTGATCGGGTCAACGTGTTGATGTGTTTAGGAAAGCATGCAAGTCGACGGTTTGAGGTAAATTCTTCCCTAAAGGGGTTTCCCTATCTTAGCTTTAAAACTTTAATTTTGCTATAAATAGCATCAATTTGTGCCCTATTTTGGGGTACAATCTCAATAATGCATTTAGAACCTATTTACGGACTAGATTTCCATCGCGGGTCCTTAATCTCCATTTTGACTCAATTTTGGGTCTGTCTCCAAAAAATACAATTCTGGTGTCAAAACATACCTATTGATGAGGTGATGAATATTTTGATAACGTGGAGGCAATTGGAGTTGTTTTTGGAGTGAAAAACTACTAGAAAGTGGACATGGAGCGTGTGTGTTTGGCTTCAAGATGGCTACAGTCTCCTTTCTGTTGATTGAGCTTTTTCAAGTATTGTATAGTATAATTTGCTTGTGGTTTGGATTGTATGTGATAGGTTAGGCTCAATTCCTAGTTTCTTATTTATTTTTTCCGGTATGAGCCTTAGGCTAGGTTGACTTTATCACACTTCAAGTGTAGTTGGTAAGATTATGGATTATGCCTTAGTTTGGCCTTGATTAGCCTATTTTAGGTGGCTTGTGCGATATTTATGGTGGTTGGAGGAATTATGACTTAGAATTAAGTTAGGATTGATCATGTAGCTGTTGTTGGCGGGAATTTTTGAGACTTAGTGTCCTTCGCTATTGTAGCACTTACTTTGGAGACTTGGTGTAGTGGTTCTCACCTGGTTAGGCTTGTGAATTACTCTTGGGCCCCATTTACGGATTTATAGTTAGAATCCTCTATGCTTTCTTGCTTTCGTTTGGTGGGGCTAGTTGTGTTACTCTCGAGGTTGTACTTTGGTTGGATATGGAACTATTGATTGACTAGCTGAACACCTTTTTTCTCATATCTTCTTCCTTATTACCCAGTAGGGTTAAGCTCCCTTTTGGGCCTCATTATCGAGTTAGAACAGTAGATTTGAGCCCTAGGCTTTGGTCAGAGGTTGGTTGCATGTATTAGTCATGGTTCTGTGCTCTAAAGGGTAATGCGCTTATGGCATCATTATTGCATTTGATTGTGTGTGTTGTTTAGGTGTTGGTGATGGCATATATTGTATTGGATCCTTCTTTTCTCATGGGTGTAGTCGACCTAGGTGCATACATTAGTTTTTGGCATTGATTTGAGGAAGTTGGGTTGTAACCCAGACTATTTTATACGGATTTTCTAAATGGGTTTCGCACTACCTTTATTGCTACTATTTATATTAGACTGGAGGCATCAAGGATGCACTAATTTTCTTATACTTGTTCAGTCGGAGAGAGTACCCGACCCTTTCTATACTGATTTGACTATTTATCTCTAGTAACCGCGATGGAGCAAATGTTTGATGATCGTATATTTAGATTGATATCTATATTTATATAAGACTTGGATCTGGACCAGACAGGTTTATAGGGGCAATCCTGAGTCCCCTATGACGATCTTAGAGAGGTGCATAGGTCCTACATCCTTGCTGGGACTGGAAGTAGGTGTATATATCTTGGTATGAGGCACTTGGTACTGATGGTACTACTGCTTTCATTGCATAACTATCATTCATATATGCATTGCCTATCACTAGCATAGTTGTTTGTACCTGTCGGTATTATTGGATGCCCTACGAATTTACCTATTTATGAGTGAACCTCTAGGGTACACAAGGGCTCTTGAGGTATTGTCTGACAATTTGTGAACTTGTGGAGATATAAAGGCTGGTGTCTTGTTTGAAAGTAGTTACTGCCATTATTCTTATTTATCTAACCTTTTTGTGTAGGGATTTAGTTAATACGGTCCTCTAGACATTTATGTGATATCTGTGTTTACTTCTGTTAGTAGGTTATCACTTAGTTGTTCTCCTTTATACTTGCTTTTTCTTTGGAGCTTAGTCGGTTGATGCCTACTGAGTGCTATTTGTTGGTACTCATACTATACTTCTGCACCCTGCAGATCATAGTACTTGTTTTCTTTGTTGATTTGGATATCGTGCGGAGCATCTCTTGGATTTGGAGACTTGGGTGAAATCTTGGTGTTCAGAGTTGCCTATCTCCCTCTATTCTTACTTGAACTAGTCTTTATTTTGTATTCGAGGACAGTTTCACTATTAGTGTATTTGTATAAATCATATAATTCCTTTTTTGTTTTAGTAGATCGACTACCAACTAATATTAGGTCTTGGGGTTATCTTTTCATATTGTACTTATTATTATTATTATTATTACTTTATTATTATTATTATTATTATTCATTTTTTTCTTCTGCTTGTGATAGTCCGTTGCCTATGGTTCTGGACTGTAGGGTTAGACTTACCCACTAGTGGGTTGATAATAGGGGTCATTATGGCCTAAAAAATTGGGTTGTGACAGAGTGGTATCAGAGCTTAGGTTCTCCAATATCGTTGGTATAAGAACAAGTGCGTAGTCGAGTCCTGCAGATCGGGGTGGAGACATCCATATCCTTTATTTGGGAGGCTATAAGGCGTTTTAGGAAAACTCCATTCTTGATTTCTTATTGTGTGACATTTTTTTGATCAAACTCTAAATACTTTCTTGGAATTCATTACTACTTAGATGGATAGTATGAGCTTTCTGATGGGTGCGGCTAGAGCATCAACACATACTACCCAAGCTTCGGCAATATTTATGACCACCTCGGCTCCTTTGGATCCAGCATTGGAGATCTCACATGACAAACTCCACATACAAGTGTAGTTTTGGGTACATCGAGTGGTTCTCATCATAGAGTTAGGTCTGTTGGTCCTCAGCAGGCTTTTTCTTGGTTTTTGAGTATATGATTGAGTTTCTTGAGAGAGCCGGACATACCCCTTGTTTCCTACCGAGTGAGAGTGTATTTAGTAGTTTATTAATGGATTAAGCTTGCCTCTCCATTTAGAATCACAATACTTGATAGCAGTTAGATCTACATTTCCCTAGATGGTCAGTTATGTGAGGCCGATGAAGCATGTATGTATGGAGACATACAGAGGCGGAGGTAGGAGATACCATCATCAGCGTAGTAGATGTAGCATCTCGCCTCGAGATAGGGATCATGCTAGTGAGGGTTGGCCTTACTCTAGACCTACCAGACCTATGGCAAGAGCACTTAAAGTTCCAGGAGGTCCCATGATAGGTTATGGTACCCACAGTGTACTGATTTCACAACAAACTTCTCAGGGTATTCCTTCTGAGAATTCAGATTATGGGGTTCATTCTATGCCAGCTAGGCTATCTCATCGAGTTGTAGTTAGTAGGAGGTTTATACATGCAATGAGTCAGGATATTTGGCTAGGGATTGTCCTACAATCACACATCACAGGCGACAGGCTCGACAAAACTGAGCTCGTAGGGCCCAAGGACAGTCAGTTAGAGGTGGTGCCCCAAGTGGTGTAGTTAGTGGTATAGGTGTTCAGTTTGAGGCCAAGCACATTCCATCCCATGCTTCTGCAGGTCAGATGGAGGGCAAGCCTCCAGGTATTAGTTGGTTAAATACTTAGACCTGATTACTTGCCTTTTGTTTGCTATGATAGCTTTACTTGAAACTATGTGTATGTGTTTATCTTTTGTAAGTGATTTCTTTGAGTAGTGGATTATATTGATTTTGTTTTTATGTTGCGTTAGTTGTAGAATTATACCTTATGGATGTTGAGCTTAGTTGATTAATCTGGTAGATATTCATTTATCTATTCTAGAGTTTTCTTGGTTTAGTCCTCTCCCTTCCTAGTTCCCCCCCCCCTCCACCGTGCTTAGCTGGTGTGAGATTACTGCCGAGAGAAGGGTGTGTCAGTATTTGTGTCCCTTATAGTCTATTGTAGATCTCGTTCATTTATTCTTTCTTTGTTTGACCTCATGTTCTTAGTTCCTAGGGTAGCGAAGTTAAGGTCTATTCCTTCTGATTGACTAGGTTGTCTCTTCATGGTATATTTGATAGTTTAAGTTATTGGTTCAACTGGTTGTGTGATGTGGTGTTAGATGTTTATGTTTGAGTTGGGAAGGCTGGAACTGGAATTGTGTTTGTTTATTCTAAGTATGGTGATGTTTTATCTTGAAGCATCATGTAACGAGGGTTCTAATGGGTTCATAAAAATGGTGGTCTTCTTATGCTTGTGATTGACCACCATTTAGCAAGAAGGGGTGATTATGGGGCGAGAGCATTCATATTGATGAGTCATGATTTATCAGAATTGCCTTGGTGGATCTTGTGATTATTGGACTTTTAGGTGGTCAGTCAATACATTTTGGAAATTTCATTCAAAGGCTTATTTTACCTTACAACTAGAACTACTTTCAATCTCAGTGATTCTGTATTGTGTCTTGGTCCTATCCGTTCAGACTGTTGATTTGGGTCTTCTGTTGTGGTATGCTTTGACTAATTCATATTTTGGCTTCCATGGGCAAATGGAATTTCTCTTAGAAGGCTCAACCTCACGATGGGGTCAAACTAATTCATGTAACCATCCCCTGATTTCTTGTTTAGAGTGCGAGGTTCGTATGTGTCATTGTAGTTAGCTGGCAGTATTTCTTGTGGTATACCTTGCGGTGGTTCAACTTCTTTTGGGTTGCTTTTGATAGGTCGAGATGTTTAATCACTACCCACCGGCTCAGTTTTGTTGGATTATGGTGGTTTACTAAAGTTTGCACTCGGGGAGTGGCACATGGACTCATGGCATCCATTTTTATTGCTTTTAGGTAAGATTTATATTGGTTCAGCTTTCTAGAAGTTCTGTTGGCAGCAAAGTGTCATTAGAGTTGGTCTTAGTGCAGTTTCTCTTTCCACCTATGGGTTTGTTGTCCCTTTGAGTAGCCTTTTCAATCATGAAAGATAGGTTTTATACTCAAGTTATTGGTTTTGGGATAGTTTTATACTCAAGTTATTGGTTTTGGGAGTCATTGGGTTAGAATTTTGGGCATGTGCCCTAGTCTGAGTTGCTTATTTTGAGTACTTGCCGCTCCTCGATGTTAAGGTGATGCTTGCATTTCCTTTATGGTTATTTGGGCAATGTTCAGATTGTGCTAGGAGCAGTTCATATGGTTTAGGAGGGGTAGGATACCCACGATGCCTAAATATGTCTTGAGTTTGAAGTAGAGTGAGGAATTCGACTTGGGAGTTTTTTTTTAGCATCTCCTCTTAATTGTTGGTCACTTAATTTTGAGGTATCTGTGTGATTTTGGTTTATCTCGGGTTAGTCTATTATGCTCAGTTGAGTTTTTTCTTATTAGATGGACGTCAGAATCGAAAGAGAGGAATTTGAAGTTGGGTTGAGCTATGAAGAAGAAAAGTGAATTTGGGAGTTTTCCCTTAGCTTGAGTTCTGGGTTGGCGTTTCCCGACCCGATAAGGTACTTGAGTTCTGGTGGAGCTTGTGGACCAAGCTATCTAATATTTTCGTCCCTTTGGATTATTTTCTATCTCTTGACTTTCGAGGACGAAAGTCTTTTTAGTAGTGGATGTTGTAATGACCCTCCAGGTCATTTTTGTCTTTTCCAATATTTTTTCGCATTTAGAGCTTCCTTATAGTGATCCCAACTCATTTATGAGTTGTTGGCACTGACAGTTCGAATGACTTATCGTGCGTTTGGGTTTTATGCTTGTTTCCCTGTTTTGAAGCTCTTGGAGTTTGAATGGTTGACGTCAGTCAAAATTCCAGGAATACAACCTCAGAATGGAATTTTGATGGTCCCATCTGCATCGAAATGGACATTTTAGGCTAGTAGAATGCTCGGTTTGAGTCTCAAGCCTTTCATTGAAAGTATGAGCCATTAGGCGTTTTAGCCTTTAAGCTTTACCTAAGGTTGACTTTGGTCAACATTATTGGTAAACACGCTCGGATTGAAATTTTGTCAGCGTGGTTAGCTCCAGAATGTTGAGTTTCTTCTAGAACAACCCTTCATGTGGTTCCCGAGCCTTCTGAGCTTATTTCAAGTCTCCTTATGGAATTGGCAAAAATGGTGCATGGGTGTGGGATCCACTTTTTGTCGAGATGACCTCAAATTAAAATTTTAATTGCGCTGTAGAGTTCGAAACGCCAAATTTGGTGGGGTAGGATAGTCAATATGCGTGCAGAGATTATGAACGAATCCCGAGCACCCCGTTGGAGACTTTGGATGTTGCCAAATCTAATATTGCAGCAAAATTTGGTGCAAGCCCATTATAACCTTCGCGTTCGCGCCAAAGAGTCCATGTTCACGGAATCCATGGGCCTTGGTCTCCACTTTCGCAGACATGGGGCCGCGTTCATAAAGGCCTAATGAATTGGCCTCCACGTTCGCGACATACCTACTGCATTTGTGAAGCCTGATGGCTTTTCCCTCGGTATTTGTGTTAGTCCTGCCATGTTGGCAGAGCTTTGAGGTCTTAGTCTCCACGTTCGCATACCTTTTCCTCTGCATTCGTGGAGAGCATTTTATGGTCTTTTAATTTAAGACCATATGCGAACAGCCTTGAGCCCCATTTCGTTTTCTTTAATTTTGGGAGCTAGAAAGCTCCAAATTGAGTGATTCCAACTACTATGTGTTTGTATTGATCGTGGATACGTTTTGGTGTGTTCGGGAGAGCGTCCAATGTAACGGTTTGAGGTAAATCTTCCCAAAGGGGTTTCCCTAGCTTAGCTTTAAAGCTTTAATGGTGATTTAAATTATTGGGCTGATTTCTCTCGCTTTGAGCATCAATTTGTGCACTATTTTAGAGTACAATCTCAATAATGCCTTAAGAACCTTTTTACGGAGTCGATTTAAGGATTCCCATTGCGGGTCCCACAATCTCATTTTTGACCCAATTTTGGGTTTGTCTCCAAAAAATATGATTTTGGTGTTAAAACATCCGTATTGATGAGATGATCAATACTTAGATATCGTGGAGGCAATTAGAGTTTTTTTGGAGTAAAAAAACTATTGAAAAGTGGACTTGGAATGCGCGTGTTTGACTTCGAGAAGGCTACGGTCTCCTCTCTTTAGAATGAGCTTGTGGTTTGGATTATATGTGAACGGTTAGGCTCAATTCCTAATTTCTTGTTTCTTTGTCCCGGTATGACCCTTAGGCTAGGTTGCCTTTATGGATTATGCCTTAGTTGGTGTTGATTAGCTCATTTTAGGTGGCTTATGCTATTTTTATGGTGGTTGGCGGAATTATGCCTTAGAATTGAGTATGGGTTGATCCTTCGTTGATGTAGCCCTTTTGGTAGGAATTTCAGAGACTTAATGTCCTTCCCTATTGTAGCACCTAGTTTGGAGCCTTAGTTAGTGGTTCTCACCCGATTAGATTGTAAATTACTATTGAGTACCATTTCTGGATTTAGAGTTAGTATCCTCTATGATTTCTTATTGCCATTTATGGGGCTAGTTGTGTTTGTACTCTCGAGGTTGTACTTTGGGTGGATCTGGATCTATTGATTGACTAGCTGAGCACCTGTTTCCTTATATCCTCCTCCTTGTTACCCTGTTAGGGTTGAGATCCCTTTTGGGACTCGTTGTTGAGTTAGAGGAGTAGATTTGATCCCTAGGCCTTGGTCAGAGGTCAGTTTCATATGTTAGTCCTGGTTCTATGCTCTAGAGGGTAAGGTGTTTGTGTTGTTGTTATTGTATGTGATTGTGCGTGTTGTTTGGATGATAATGATGGTATGCATTGCATTGGATCCTTGTTTTCTCACGGATATAGTAGACCCCAGTGCATGCATTGGATTTTGGCATTGATTTGAGGAAGTTGGGTTGTAACCAACTCTATTTTATACAGATTTTTTAAATGGGGGTTGTACTACCTTTATTGCTACTATTTATAGTGAACGGGAGGCATCGAGGATGCTCTCTTTTTCTTATACTGGTTCGGTCGGAGAGAATTCACGACTCTTTTTATACTGATTTGACTATTTATCTTCAGTCATCGCGACAGAGTAGATTTTTGATGATCAGATATATAGATTGATAACTATATTGGTATAAGACCAGGATCGAGACCAAGTAGGTATATAGGGGTGTTCCCGAGCCTCCCATGATGATCCTAGAGAGGAGCATGGGTCCTACTTTCTGGCTAGAACTGGAAGAAGGTATATATATCTTGGTATGAGGTACTTGGCACTGATGGTACTACTGGTTTTATTGCATAACTCTCAATCATTTATGCATTACCTATCACCAACATAGTTGTTTGTACCTGTCGGTAGTATAAGATGTCATACGGGTTTTCCTGTGTATTAGTGAACCTCCTGGGCACATAGGGGCTCGAGAGGTACTATTTGACTATTTGTGAACATGTGGCTATATAAAGGGTGGTCTCTTGTTTGAAGGTAGTTACTGCCCTTGTTCTTATTTAACTAACCTTTTTGTGCAGGGATTTAGTTGATACGGCCCTTTGGGCTTTTATGTGAATTCTATGTTTACTTCTATTAGTAGGTTGTCACTTAGTTGTCCTATTTCATAGAGTGTTTTCATGTTTAGGTTATGGGCTGGTACCACCAGGTATGTCCTTTGGTTCCTCGTTTGTTTCCTATTTTCTCCCTTCTTTATATCAGATGTTCCTTATTACAGGCTTCCATATTATTCTTGTTAGTTACATATGATATATACTCCTTACTTATATGTTCTTTATATTTTCTTTTTCTTTGGAGCTCAGTCGGCCAATGCCTGTTGATTGCCACATTTAGGTAATCATACTACACTTCTGCACCCTGCAGTTCATAGTAGGGGTTTTCTTTGTTCATTTGGATATCGTGCAGAGCATCTCTTGGATTTAGAGACTTATGTGAGCTCTTGGTGTTCAAAGTTGCCTATCTCCATTTGTTCTAGCTTTGACTAGTCTTTATTTTTATTCGGAGAAAGTTGCACTATTATTATATTTGTATAAATCTTGTACTTCCTTATTTGTTTTAGTAGCTCGGCTACCGATTGATACTAGGTCTTGGGGGTTATCTTGTTGTATTGTTCTTATTCTTCTTTGTTTCTTCTTATTATTATTATTCACTTCTTTCCTTCCACTTTTGATGGTTCATTGCCTATTTATTTTTTTTATTTTTTTTTTAAAATTTTATGGGAACAGACCCTACACGAGGCTCCCACCTCTCGTGCACAGTCAGGGGTTGAGCATCACCCCCAAGCCTTAACATAAATAAACAAAGTAAAATATACAAGGAGGGGGACATAAACCTTACCTCCGATCCTATGGTGGTTCATAAGTCGGCTAACCTATTAAGGTCAGCTAACTCATCCCCGATACAAAAAGGAGACTAACTATAACTAGAAAGCAGTAAACCTATGAGAGGACTCCTTCCGGTACAAATCGACTAAGAAAGCATAAATGAGGGAGACTCTCCCCGTCCATGAGAAAAAAGGAAAGTAACCTACACTAGTCCTATTTAACTTGCTACGTACCAGACATAGCTCCATTGAAATAGAAAAAGTATACGAAACTTCTATCTCGCATGGGATGGGAAACTTCTTTTCATCTTTGCTCTTTTTAGTCTTGTCGTACCAAGTAAATCCAGGTGAAGTGTGTCATTGTATCAGTATCATGATTATCAGCTAAGGAGGCTGCATGGGGGTCCTAGTATATGGTTGCTGCAGGTATGGTTCATTGCCTATGGTTCCGAATTGTGGGGTTAGGCTTACATACTAGTGGGTTGATAGTAGGTGCCATCATGTCTTGAGAAATTGGGCCATGACAGGATAACATGTTCCTGAATATTTTTACGTGTATTTTGAGTAAAGATGTTGGCTTTTAATATTCATTGACAAAAAGAGTGATCTAAATTAATACTATATATGTATTTTATTGAGTTTTGAAAAAGCAAAAAATTGAGTTTAAATGAATTTTATTCTTTGGATTAATGATGTTTTGAGCAAGATGTTTTGATGAGATGTAAATGATGTTTTGAAGTGTAATGATTGATGAAGAGGTAATGAGATGAGTTTGATATTTTAAATAAAAGTCCAATGAGACTAGATGATGAGGTTAATATGAGCACATATTTTGGGAGTAGTATTGAGGACAGAGTTGGGTAAGAGTTTAATTGATTCAAACCCCAGAACTACGTAGTCAGCGTAGGATGGAGGCTATGCCTCTTAAGTCCCAAAAAGAGGACTTTGATGATTGGATCCAATATGGTGATATCCTTTACCCTGGCAAGGTATTGGATGGATGTGGCAACGACATCGCTTCGTTGTATCATCACTAGCTCATAAGTGATGGTTGTCGGTTAGAAAAACTCTCAATCGAGTAAACATTGCTTATTATTATTTTTAAATTTGCATTACATATTAATGTTGATATGATGTTGACTTCTAAGCTGAGTCTTCCTGAGAGGAGTTTCTTCATATCTATCGTTACTTTCCTGACATTTTACATACTCGTACATTCTACGTACTGACATCATTTGACCTGCATCATTTTATGATGCTGATACAGGTGTTAGAGATCCTCAACAGGCGCATCATTGAAGATCATTATTTTTCAGCTATTTAGTGAGTCCTTCTTATATTTGGAGGAACTCTTTATCCTTTTATTATTGAGTATTATGTTTTTTATGTAGCCATGGACATGTCATTGGCACCGTCTAATAGTATTAGAGGCTTCGTAGACAGAGTTTGATGATGTAATCAGAATAGTTCTCCTTTGAAACTACTTCTTCTAATGATTATTTTTTCTTCTTCTTTGATGTTGATGATGGCACGCCCATATTAGTATTTTTAAGTCTTCCGCTGATGAACAAATGAGTGATGAGACCAAGTTGTTCTCTCAGAGGCCAGAGATAGTTTCTGAGTGCCAGCCACGCCTAGGGTACCCTCTCGGAGCGTGACAGAAGGTCAAGCTAAATTTACCTTGATCAAGTCACCAAACAAATGCACAAAACTTCTTATTAAATTTTATTTGATATTGAACTAAATGGAGGAAAATAAATTACACAAATTCACAATATATGTTATAAGAAAAATATAATAGGTGAACTGTTCCTTTTTCGTGATTGGCCATGACTGCTTATTTATTAATGTAATATCTCATATGTTGTCACATAAGACTCATATGTTTCCACATAAAACTCACATGTTGCGACGTAAGACTCGTATGTTGCAACATAAGACTCATATGTTCCAACATAATCTCATATGTAAGAACATATGTCTCATATGGTGCGCCTCGTGATTATTATGTCATAACATAAGACCCACGAGGCGCAACATATGAGACTTTTGCTGCAACATTAACTTATGAGTAATATATTGCAACTTGTGAGTAATATGTCGCAACATAAAACTCATATTGCAACTCCTGACAAATAAACATAATTCTGATGACTAATAAAGATAAAACTATACATGAAGTTGACAAAATAAAAGAAAACTAGTAAATATAAAAAAAATTCATTAATTACAAATATTATATCACTTTACACATCAAGGCTCCAAGATACCAGATATCACTTTACAATCCAAGGTCAATAAATGCAAGCGAGTATGATCCTATCCGTAGTATAAGTTATCAACAAAAATAATATTAAATTTATGGTATTTCATCTTGTGATAAACAATTAATTTCCTATTCGTAATTTGGTTCAAACGCTTCAATGATAATAAAATGAAGAAAATGAGATTTCCGAAATAGGAATGAATAAGACATTATTTCTTCCTATAAAAAGAAGACGGCACACCTAAATTTTCTTATATTCAAAGGGGAAGCAGCAATTTAACCAAGTCACTCAACTTCCTAAAGTGGGCAATCAAATAGTACATGTGGATAGCAAGATATATCAACACTTAAATTAGACCAACAAGATTAACAACAATGGAGCCACTGAGTCTCATAGCAATTTTATTTACAATAGCTCTCATTATGATATACTTTGCGCATGCACACAGTGGACAGCAAGTATAGCAACTGCAATGAGAAAACTAAGTAGCCTAATACCCCCAAAACAGATATTGTCACCACAAAAAAAGAGCAAAAGAGTCAGATATGAAGTCTTGTGCATGCATTCAGCAAAGAGATCTAGAAAAAGGAGTTTGTGAGCAACTTGTTTTTCTCCACTTTCACTTCAACTAAGGAAAAAAAAAAGTCAGTACTGGTAAATAATGTTTAAAAGAAGAATGAAAACTTACCTAGTTCTTTAAAGTAGGAATACAGGACTCGTGCTCTCAATTACACCTTCATAAACATTTTTGCATGTAGGGTTAACAATATTGATCACCCATAGGAGCATGAGAATAATACCAGAGTTTGGGGAGATAAAACAAAAGAAAAAATAAAACATTCTCGGCTAAGGCAAAATGAAGTTTGAGAAGAAGAGCTTAGTGAGAAATTACTTAGGAGAAGACTATTTTTTATGGTTAAGTTTGGGATTTTGAGATGGTTTTTAAATCAAAATCTTTTTTTTTGGGACTTGCCAGCTCAAAGACAGGTGTCTGTAATTTAACTAAACATGTTCATAGTTCATATATCAGTTGATACTATGAGATTTACTATCAGTTTATTTTCAATATGTTTATAAATATTTTCATATATTATTGATATTAAAATAACAAATATAGTATTATAGGGTGGACTCTAAATTAATTATAATGAATTTGTTCACAATTCTTACTTGTCTTACTAACAATAAGAACAATCTTTACGCCTTGTCTTCGTTGTAATTATTCGCCCCCTACATCTACAAAAACCATTGAAGTGACACACATAGATGATTGTTTTGCTCGTCTAGCATATATTTGAAAGATAAATATTATGGTCATGCTGATTGTAGCGGTTTGCTTAAATTAATTTTTTGACCATTGTATAATTCCTTCACCTCTAAAATATTAATCGTTCTTGATCAAAAACAAATCAATATCTAATGAAAATGGGCATGATTTAACTACTCAAATATAGTATTACTTGCTACCTCAAAACTTTCTACATCACCTCTACCACCTCTATTACCACCACCTCTACTGCCTCTGCCAACTCTTCTATATCCCACCCGTCTCCCAATACCCCTCCGACCTTGACTAGTCTCACACTCTTGGGTTGCATCATAATAAGATGTATTCCATCGAACACCACCTCTCCTGAATATGTTATCTCGAGCAGATCTATTTCTGCTCATATGAGGCCTTCCACGGGAGTGGAATTTCCTTAGATTTCTAATGAATGTAACATTATCGTCCGAGTCTAGATCAGCAACTCTTCAGACAGCCATGTCATCATTTTAATCCGAATATGCATTGAAATGACATGTCAAAATATTTTTTAAGTCAACATATTTAGCATTGTTGTACAATACAAGATCACAATTCCTATCAAACCATTTCTTCAAGGAATTGTACTTCTTGTACTTATCTCTAATTGTTGGATAGCCTCCTGGAAAAATATTTACACAAGTGAGGCCGACTGATGCAAAATATACCTCTCATGAAAATTAAAATCCGGTTGAAAGACACAGTCCTCAAAATATGGCAGCAAATGATACCTTTGCTTTTAAAATTCTTGCAGTTACATCCTAGATATTCGTTGATTGATCGCTACTCCACAGCGTAAGCAAAATGACTACCATGAAAATCACTCCTGATTGAATAATATGTTACAATGTACTTCTTGACTCCCTTCACTACATTGAAATCATCATGCTTTTCTATTTTGCAGTTGTACAACCACTTCAAATGCTCATTGATGATGATATCATAAACATTTCGGGTGTAATGGATTTGAACCTGTATCTCCCAATAAAATCCACTAAATGGTAGTGAATGCTTCTTTCTTGTATCAACTTCTACATGTAGTTCCTTCTCGTATTTGTATCTCAAGGTTATCTCATATTGCTCAACAAACTGCTCTAGAGAGCTTCGTTTGTTAATATAGACATCAAAAAATGCATGCATTGACTCACATCATTTGGTGGACATCATGCCAGCCCAAAAGTAGTGCTTGAGAAATATGGGAACCCAGTTTTGCCTTTCAGAATGTAAATTATGGAATCACATTCTTCCTTCAAGTTCATATTTTTGGATGAATGCACCCTATTTTTCCTCGAATTCATTTACGATGATTGTAACGACCCATTAGGTCATTTTTTGTACTAGATCTTTTTATGTGATAAAAAACTCATCCCATAAATTTATAATGGGTATTTTCGACTAATCAATAACTATGATTAATTAATTGAGGGATGATTTTAGATAATTAATTTAGTTGGTGGGAAAATTATTAATCTATTTAATATCCTATATAATTTTATTTATTAAAATAAGTACAATGGGGTTTGATATTTGTGAGCCACCAGAAATTGTTTGCGGTGTCTTACGAATTAAGAAGACTTGAGCACCTATCGTTGGGGGAAAATTGCTTCAGGTAGAAATTTAACCACTCCTAAATCTCTATATTAATGAATATAGATACGTTCAAATCATCATTAGTACTTTTCTTGGATTGTGAAAGAAAATGAATAATAGAGGTGAATTGATTTTAGATTTGTGTCTTTAGACCAAATTTTAGTGGGTAATTATATCACAATGATTATCTAGTGATTATGTCATGATGAGAAAATAAGTGAGAAAGATATGACTGAATTGTTGGAATTAGTAAGATTCTCCAAACTGTGTTCACAATACGACGTTAGTTTTATAGCAGTTAGTTCCGATTTTAAATTTTTATTTAGTTATCTCATCATAATTCAAATTTTAATATGTTGAGATAGGTAATTAAAGATTAGGTGTATTATGTTATATGAATATCATTAGAGTTATGATATTGAAGGAATTAAGTCTTAACCCTAGGCTTGAGTTTTAGGGAATTGATTATAGAGTTGGGTGAGTTGTTGGGTCTAGGTTAAACATATATATAATATTAGTGTCTACAGATTCGTTTAATTATGAATATCGTATACTTGATATATTGGAAATGCGAGACTTTGAAGAAAGGAAAAGCATTGGTGAATTAGCTTGATTGACTTTGGTTCTTCGGTTGAGGTAAGTTATGTTTATTCTATATCATAGATACACTCTTAATAGTGATAGTCATTGAGTAATGTGTGAAGTTTAGTATGCATTTAGTTGTTGTGATTTGCATAATTGATATATTGTGATGATTGGTCTATAATTCCAAGACCGTAAAATCCATAATCTTGAACTTGCCTTATCAAAAGTTATGTCTTGGATAAAGAAGGCTTAATGAAATATTGCTAATAAAGTTAAATATGATAATAAAGAATGATGAATTAATTATATTATGGGATCGGGTGCCACGAGCTGGCATGATATATTTTGATCGGGTGTCACGAGCCAACATGATATATTTGGATCGAGTGTCATGAGCCAACACGATATTATTGGATCGAGTGTCATATTTTGGCATGGTAATATTAAAGAAAAAAATTAAATCACTTAATACTACCCAATTTCAAATAACTCATTTCCCAAAAGAGCGTGGTGTGGAGGTCTGAGTCCTCATGTATACTCTTGATATTGTTGACTGATTACGTAATTGTTTCACTATGTTGTCACTTGATCTTGATCTTGTTGTTTTTCACCTGTTAAGTCCTTTTGTTGATTTCCTAGTATTACTTTATGCATATAAGTTTCTATATTGACTCGGCCGATGATACCTACTCAGTACACATTGCCCTGTGCTGACCCCTACTTGTATATTTTTCCTTTCATTTTTTTTGTGTAGTGAAGCGAGTATATCAATGACTTCAACTCGGCCTCAGCTCTAGCTAATATTCAGCACATTGAGTTTTAGGGTGATCTATTCCTTCTAGCTCATGTTAGATTCTCTCAGTCATGACATGATGTCCTTAGTTTTCGGACACAAATTATGTTATTTACTTTATTCTAGTGTTTGATATTTTCAGACTTAGTATTTAGGGATTAGATGTCCTTAATGTGATGATTTTCAGTTTTTGAGAAATGATATGCAATAGAATCTAGTGGATTTTTTATTTGTTACTTTAATAAGATTTAAGCTTCCGTATTATTATCGTATTTTATAAGTTTAGCAACATACTAATATAAGTTGGGATTTGTATCGTTGATTTGCCCTCCTATTAAGTATGTGTGTCACTCATGGCCCATTTCAAGTCATGACAATGATGCTGTTGAAATTTATTGATTTGAATTCCGATATTGCAGACCTGTAATCCGACACACCCTTTAGCCTTGTAGGTAGCTTTTTCATGATGTGCCAAATGAAATATCTATGTATTCTGTCTGGCAGCACCTCTCTAATTGTTGACTTAATACTCTCACATTAATCTGTGAAGATAGCTTTTGGATGTGCATTGCCCATTGCTGCGAGCCAAGTCGAGAATACAAATTTATATGTCTCGATATCCTTTCTTGTGATCAAATCACAACCCAAAAGAATGTACTGTTTATGCTATTTCACACTAATGAATGAAGCAAATGGCATGTGCCATTGATTTACAATGTAGGTTGTATCAAAACTAATAACATCACCAAACTCGCGATATGCATACTTGCAATGTGTGTGAACCCATACCACATTGCAAAGTCTTGTACTATTATCCGTATCGATTACATAAAAAAATTATCATCCTTCAGATGCATACTTGAGAAGAACTTATGTATTGTTGCGGCATTGCTGGACAATATCCCCATCCTTTGTTGTTGAAGAATGTAATTTCGGCAGTCTTTAGAAGTGCACCCCATTCTATCAAGACCACCGACTTCGACTTCCAACAGTCTTATGCTCTCTGAAGGTCTTATTTCTGCAATGTCATGACTTTCAAGGCTTCTCTTCAATGTCTTGCTTATCTTCCTGTGGCAGCTAAAAGAATGCGACAAATAAGGTTTCAATTGGCGATTGTGCTCTGTCACAAATTTTGCAACCTGACATGAACCATCAGATTCCACTATGCAATTAACTCTTTCTCTGCAATCAACCATTTTAGTTGTTGTCCTAGCTGTTGATTTTCTACCCTTGTCACAAACAAAAGACACATACCTAGAATATTTACAATCTTCTTTGTTTGTACTATTCTTAACATTACCAAAACCAGTCAGATGACTATGTTCTTTGTAAAATGAGAAAAAAGCTTCAACACTATCAAAAATCATACCTTTAACAAGGCCATCAATATATTGTTGATTGGAAAACTTGTCATCATTTTTTGGATATTCTTCATCTTTTTCAGCCCATATATCCTAAAAGTCACATTATTCGCTGTCCGAAACACTTAGAGATGAGTCTTGCTCTGCTTGATTAGACATATTGAACTCTTCATGAACCAAGTTTGAAAGATTTTTATCCGAACTGTCCAAATAAGCATCAGGGCCATCATTATAGCCACCGTCTGAAGCTTTATTGTGTTCATTATTTGTGAAAATCAAACTATCACTTTCAGCTAACCCCAAAATATCATTCAATATTTGATTTATTTCACTATTACCAATACTAGAATTCATTTTGATAAAATTATATGACTTATCTAGAAATGGTCGAAGATTAATCAAAGAGCTAAAATTGTATGATTAGAATTTAGAAAGAGAAGTGTGAAGTTGGTATGGATAAAAGATGTAAAACTAATGCCAAATAAAAGAAAAAAAAATAAAAAATCAAGATGGTATTCATTCTCGAGGGAAATGTTAATGGTTTTGGAGTCAAAAGGGCATAAATGTCAATTGGTATTTCGTGTCAATTTATGACAAATTTTTTCGTGTCATCTATATTTATTGTAATTTTAATTCACATATTTGTATTGCATGTGAGATTATTTTTGATGGAATCAATTTGTTAGAGTGAAAAATACAATAATTTATTTATAAGAAAACAAAAAATAACTTCTTCATATAAAGTTAAGCGTCTTACTATTTTTTTTAAAATAATTATAATTATTTTTTAAGACAACCAAAAATATTACATTTCTCCGCCATTCATTTTTATTTGTCTGACTCCTGCACTTTCAAAAATGAGGAAATGTTATTTTTGTATTACGTGCACATGGTTTGTCCAATATGAGGTAACTCCTTGTCACAATACTGAAAAAAAAGCTTAAGTTTTTGTAGCAAACGTCCGAATTTTATATTTTTGGTCCTCTCTTGAAATTAGAGTTTACGTAAGTGTAGCACTGTAATGACCCTCCAGGTCATCGTCATTTAGAGAATTCCTATAGCGACCTAAGGTCATTTATGACCTGCTGACACCGATGGCTCGGTCGTCCGGTCGTTCGTTTGGGTTTTAGACCCGTTTTCCTATTTTGAAGCTTTTAAACCTAAAAAGTTGACTTCGGTCAAAACTTCAGGTAAATGATCTCAAAATAAAATTATGATGGTTCCATCAGCTCCGGCATGGACAAATTAGGCTAGTACCATGGTCGGCACGAGTATCGAGGCAATCAATATGAGTTTGGGTCCATTTGGTGCTTTTGCCTTCGAATTTTGGCCCATGGTTGACTTGGATCAACATTCGTGGAAAACGCGCTCAGATGAAAATTTAGACAGTGCGTTTAGCTTCGGATTGTCAAGTTTGGTCTAGAACGACCCTTCATTCACTTTCCGAGGCTTCCGGTCTAACCCTGAGGTCCATTGTGAAATTAGGCTCAAAATGGTACTTGGATATGGGACCCACTTTTAGTAGTAATGAGATCGTATTAAACTTTTGACTGCTTCATTGAGTCTGGAACGTCGAATTTGATAGGGTAGCATATCTCCTTTGCACGCACGAAATTCCGAATGAATTTTGAGCACCCCATAGGAGTATTTGAACTTGTTGAAAATCAGCATTTCAGCTGATATTTGGTGTAGGCAAGTTTGTTCTACGCGATCGCGCGCCCTTGCCTGCGTTCGTCGAGGCCAAAGTATTTGTTCTCCACGTTCGCGGGGTGTTAGCCTTGTTTGCGGAGGTATGTTTCTTCTGCCTCCGCATTCACGGGCGTCTGATCGCGTTTGCGAAGGCCAATCTTCCTTACCTCCACGTTCGCAAGCCATTAGACCACGTTCACGAAGTTTAAAACCTTGATATTTTAATAAAAGACCAAGGACGAACTCAACATTATTTTATATCTTCAAACACCAATTTCTTCTCCATTTCTTGATCATAATTTGTGATTCAAGGTTCTAAATTAAAGAAAATTACGTGCGGATTCCATTGGTGAGCTCAGAAACTTAATTAGGAGCTTTGTGTGAGGTAAATTTGTTATTTTAGCTGTGGTCATTATCATCTTCGGGTTGGAAATTTAGTGAAATTCGGAGGATGGTTTCTTTATCATTTTAACTCTGTTTTCAGTGATTCTTGAGGCTAAATTATGAGTTTTTTCGTAAGGAAAATCATAGTATGCTTGGTTTGGGTCATGGGGGTTTCTTTTTTGATAAATTACTACTTATAGATGTTGCCATAGTTGTACCTTTTAGCTTGAATTATGGGAATTTTGTTGCATGATCAATTTGTGTTGTTTTCTAACCCCGGACTGTGTTTCAGTTTGATCTTTGAGCTTGGGGTGCTGTTTTGGACTAGTTGTTTTTGGGGTTAATTATGAAATTCTGGACGCGGGTCCCACATTTTCCATTTTAGACCCCAAAATTGGTTTGTCTCCGAAAATTGTAAACTTAGTGTCTAGACGACCGTAACAACGTTGTGATTCCATTTTTGATAGCATGGCAGCTAGGGGTGTCAAAAATGAGCCCAAACTTAAATAACCCGCCCATAATTTTATGGGTTGGGTACAACATACTTTAGAATTGGGTCAGTTTTCAGCCCAATCAAATCTAACCCGTTTTAAAATAATTCTGAGTTGAGCTCAATACATTCTCTGCTTCAACCCGCTTTTCTATACCTATATTCTAAAGTAACCCGCTCCTCTTCACAAAATATCGCATCTTAAATTGAACTACCAGATTTCATGGCGTTCTCAAATTTTGCTTAAATTTCAGGTTGTTCATTACAACAATCTGCAATTCGCCTCAAAAGGAGAACCTCCTCCCATAATTAGCTCTTCCCAGGTTCTAACAGTCTCTCTCCCTGACAAGATTGTTTTTCCTTCTAGGCTTCAATTTCTTTTCAGATTCACGTTTTAATCAATTTTATTCCTCACTCACCTTGATTTTTATCACTTCTATGCTAATTAGAGGTTTGTTTACTACTGTACTTTTTGTTGATTTCAATTGGGTTTTGGTTATTTTTTTAATGGGTATAAAGTTTAGTATTGGGTTGAAAAGGTATTGATTTTGTGTCTTTTGTAGGCTTTAGCACTTGTTATGGATCATAATATTGAAGCATCTGTTGAAGAGGTTAAAGAGAGTTTTACAAGTTCATCAAATCGAAAACAAAAAATATGTGAAGCATGGGATTTTTGTGAGAAGTTGCCAAGGGATATAAATGAAGATAACATATTACGATCAAACTGTAAAACATGTGGATTTGTGTTGCTAACTGACTCGACTTTGGAAACTTCAAATTTAACTCGACATCACTCGAAACACCAAAAAAAGGCAACCAGTCAAGGTAAGCCAGTAGATCATGAACAATATCATGAAAAGATAGCCAGGGCTATAGTTAGACATAACTATCCATTTAACTTTGTGGAGCATCAAGGGATTAGAAATATTCATGTCTTTTTGAATCCTAGTGTTAAAACCCTTTCAAGAAATACCACAAAAGATGACGTTATTAAGTTGTATGAGAATCATAAAGAAACAGTAAAGGATGAACTTGCAAGTATTCCTTGTAGAATATGTTTGACATCTGATTTATGGACTTCAATCACCTCTGATGGTTATATGTGTGTCACTGCTCATTATGTTGATACAAATTGGGTTTTGTTTTGCAAAAAAGAATTTTGATATTTTGTCATGTGCCTCCTCCCATAGTGGTCCCATTCTAGGTCCAAAATTGATGAATATGTTTACAGAATGGGAAAATGAGAAAAAGATATTTTTGATAACCTTAGACAATGCACGCTATAATGAAGGCATTGTAGATAGATTGATCGAACATTTTAAGTTGATCGATTCTCTACTTTCTGATGGAAAGTTTGTGCATATTCGATGTGCAAACCACATTTTAAATTTTTTTGTTAAGGAAGGTTTGAAGACAATTGAGACTTCAATATGTAACATTAGGGAAAGCATAAAGTATGTTAAAGGTTCTGAGGCAAGAAAAATAAAGTTTGTAGAGTGTAGTAAGAACCTTGGTTTGAAGTTGAATGGGAAGGTACGTCAAGATGTATTGACGAGATGGAATTCCACATTCTTGATGCTTAATAGTGCTATTCCCTATCGTCAAGCATTTTTTGATTTTAAGGTACTTGATGTTGAATTTAGATGTTGTCCTTCAGAAGAGGACTGGGCTAAAGCTAAAAGGATTGCTATGTTTCTGAAGCCTTTCTAGTAAGTCACTACTTTGTTTTTAGGAAATTACTATCCTACAACCAATGTATATTTTCATAAAATTTGGAAAATCCATATGACGATAATCGAAGAGAAGCATATCCAGGATCTTAATATCAAGGCAATGTCAATGGAAATGGAAACTAAGTTTCAAAATTATTGGCAAGAAGACTACAGTTCGATTGCTTCAATGGCGGTAGTCCTTGATCCTCGGTACAAGTTAAAACTTATGATTCTTGCTTCACCAAACTTGATCCACTCACTTGCAATGAAAAGGTAAAAGTTGTTGAGGATAATATGCATGCATTATTCAAGAGTTTGAAAAATTCAATTATTGATGTTGATATGATGGAAAGTAGTCGTGGTAGAGGTGAAGTTGAAATGGTGGCTGAAATGGTGGATGATATGGAAGAATATGATATTTTTGAAAGCCAATCGGAACTTGATTTAGAAAAGACACAGCTAGATTCCTACTTGCAAGAGCCCGTGTTGGTTCGCAAAGGAAATGAAGATTTGGACGTACTTAAATTTTGGAGAGATAATAGAATTAAATATTCAGAACTTTCATTGATGGCACATGATTTGTTAAGTATTTCTATCACCACTATTGCATCTGAGTCTGCTTTTAGCATTGGAGGTCGTGTTATTGGTAAATATCGAAGTTCAATTTTACCTGAGAATGCAGAAGCAAAGTTATGTTCGCGAGATTGGCTTTATGGTCATCAAGGTAAAATCTTGTCAATTATTTAGTAAAACAGTTCTTATGTCTTGATAATTTGTATCTAATATATATGTTTTTAGCTTCTACTGACTCTGAAGAGGAAGATGACATTGCAATAGATGTGGATAAAATTGTGACTGAAATATTTAATTAGCTTGGTGATGTGAGTAGCCTGCAGTGTAGGTATACGCTTAGCTTATTCCTTCTTGTAATCTTCATCTGCTTCTCTAGCTATGTCTATGAGAAGTATGCCATTTGTTGTTTCATTTCATAGGAATTAATAACAGTTTCTTGAACATTGGGTGCAGTTTTTGCTATTTTGTGTTCTTGTGGTGAAGTTTTGGTCATTTGAAGTGAAGCCATGTAACATTTATGTAACTTAATTGGCTATTAAAGTAGTTGAGAGAAGCTTAGATGAAGATGTTTGTGGCATGTTTGGGTTGTATAGGAAATTGGTTCTAGATCTTGGACCACACATAAACCTTGCTGCTTCATCATATGCTCTTGCTGCATCTTCTGCTGTCTCAAATGTGCCTAACCAAATTCTTGTCTTCCTGCAAGCAAAACAGAGACCATTTAGTACTTATGTTATCTAAATTCAGTAACTTTGAGATAGAACTAAGGAGAATCTGACTTACAGTAAAGGATGGCGAATTCCGAAGACCCAAGAACCCCAATATTTCTGTGGAACTCTTCTATATCTCTTTTGTGCACTAGCCAAAGTATTGACAATGTCACAATGTAGTTAATTGAAGCTTTTTTCTGTTTGCAAAAGTTGTTGTCAATATGTGTTAAGTCCTACCCTTGAATAAACATCACAATTACTAATGTTTTTACTTCATGTGTTTCAATTTGTGTGTCTATTTGATTGGGCACGTAAAACTTAATTGTTGAATGGTATTGATTTGTGAGAGCATGTCGAGGGATAGTAGTTGCAGAAGCTACTTTTGTTTTGATGTCTAGAGTTCTATGTTAATGCTAGCAGTTGTAGATTTTGGAAATCCTTTCTATCAGAAAGTTAAATTTCTGTGCTAACATACACACCACCCTCTCTAAATCCCACTTCTAGAATTCTAGGATTACACCGATTATGCTGTTGTTCTAACAGACTAAAAGGGAAATAGTGTTATATTGGAGTAGAGTAACTAAGTTGTTGAAATGTTTGGTTTAAGGTATTTGAGGATGTTATTGAGTGATGTTGAATAATGAAACAGGGTGGTGCAACAATAACATGGGACATAGTAGTAGGAGGATGGGAATTAGAGTACAGTGCAGAATTTGTACCAAATGGTGCATAATTGTTTTGTTTACTACAAGTTATTGTTGGAAAATATTGTGGTGATGTCTTTCTTTCTCCTTATTGATTTTTTTTGTGGCTATATCTAACTTAACGCGATGCACGTCTGTGCTGCCTAAATCACTCAATTATCGAGGTGTTATGTTATGTTAAAATTAGTTCTTGGATATTTCCATGTTCTCCTTGATCTTTACTTGACCTTTTGCCAAGTTCAAAATATATTGTCATTGAAGCGCAGGCTATGATTTTGACTTATATATTTGTGTTGATTACTTAACCTTTTCCCTCTTCTATCTTAATTTTTTTTTCTGTGTTTTCTTCTTTCAGATGACCTCAACAGATGCGGCAATAGACAAAAGAATATCAGAAAGAAGGCTTTCATTTTACATTTACGTATATAGGAATATGAAAAATGAAGCAGATTTGTTTTCCTACTGAATTATTAAGAATACAATAGCTTTTTGTCCTCATAATTTGCGTGTATCCATAAAGATGTTCTAAAATAATTTAAAATTTCCAAGGATTTTCTTGTCCTGTTAGAATTGCTTATATTTAGCGGGTCAAATTGGATGGGTCATGACCCAACCTGATGTTTAGCCCATTTGAGCCCAAAGTAACTTTGGGCAAGTCATGACCCAATCGAATTTATATTTCAGCCTATTTTAATATCTCCAATTCCAACCCAACCCACCCATTTGACACCCCTAATGGCAGCATTCTGAGGCCGTTCGGAAAGGAAAAGCTCCAGCAAAGTAATTTGAAGCATGCATGTTCGGCCTACAGGTAGGCTACGACTTTTCTTTCTTTAATTTGAGCTGGAATGGGTGAAGACATGTTGAGATTGATGGAATTTGGGTTGGGCAGCTTATTTTTATATCTTGGGTGTTAGAAATTATGTTTTAGGCTTTTATTGGATTTTTCGATTGATTGGAAGGATGTGATCTTTTTCATTAATTTGTAGTATTGTAAGAGGAGTGAATGCATATGATGTTGGTATTGTGGAGTATGTTAGCCTTAGTATAGGTTGTAAACTTGCTTTAGATGCCCCGGCGTCGCTCCAACTGACTTAGATCCTTGTAGAATGGTGTAGTGGGCTAGTGCCTGGTAGTTTGGCCTTAGCTAGGTGGTAACTTTGCTCTTATGAATATCCTTATCTATAACTCTCTATGATTAAGACTTTCGAGATGCATAGGTGATACCAGACTTTGTGATCATTTTGTTTCGGCTCTGGTTTAAACTTTGGCGGTATATCAGTTAATTCATTGGAAAGGAGATTCTTGATATGTATTAGCATCTAGTTGGAAAGGAGAATGATCAGCACCTTGGGATAAATTATCAGTGAGCATCCGGGTCCCTAGTCCCGGTCTCTGTTCTGAGATTCCATCGGGGAGCATCTAAGTAGCAGTCCTAGCCTTTGCCGACCTGCTAGTATGGCGAGCATCCGACTTCCAGGCCCAGCCTTGACCATATCGATAACTCAGGCAAGCATCAAGGTTTCAGGCCCGGCTTTGACCACAGTGAGATGTCGGGCAAGCATCTGGTAGTCAGTCCCTGCCTCGGTCCCTGGAGCATTCTTGATTCATTGATTCTTGGAGACTCTTGGTTCGGAAATGACATGGTTCGTCAGTTCTTGGCATCGCAGATTCTTAGTTCCTAACCTAGCTTGTTGTAGCTATTCTGTGTATCCGATGGGCTTATAGGATTTCATCTGGGTTTTTACTTAAACTTGCGCACGAGTGTCTCGACTGGGCTTATGTGGGCACAATTAGGTATATTTAGATATAGTTCTCGTAGATGGTACCTCTTTTACCTTAGATGCTTATTATGGTCCATATTTAGGCTTATTCTTCTTTTTAATTGTGTTTTAACCTTTCCCTGCTCAGTCGGCCTATGATACCTACTGGGTACCTGTTGTCTTGGTACTCATACTACACTTTGCATCTACTTTCGTGATACAAGACTGAGCATCAGCTACCGTCGCAGATAGATTGAGCCTGTTCCAGTCAGCTTCGGAGACTAGGATGAGCACTTAATGTTTTGGGATCATTTCTGTCTCTTTTAGCATGGATGCCCGCCTTTTGCCTTTTTAGACTAGCCAGTTGTTAAATATATATTTTTGGTCCACTTTTAGGACTTCTACTCGTCTTTTATTTTATAGTAGCTCTGTACTTGTGACCTCTAGGTTTTGGGAGGGATATTTAGTTGTATATATCATGTTTATGTTTGCTTCCACTTATCTATTCAATTATTTTTAGAATTTTCTATTTTTATTTAGTTTCTGCCCTCAAACCCATTACTTGTCGTTTCAGGTTTATGGGTTGGATTAACTTCTGGGGGTTATAGTACGTTCCATCATGACTTAAGAAATTTGATCGTGATAACTTGGTATCAAATCCCAGGTTCGTTGGTCTCACTTGTACAGGGCTAACATCTAGTAGAGTCCTGCGGATGGGTGCGTACACATCCGTAACTTATCTTCGGAAAGCTACAGGATGTCATTAGGAACGTTCTCTATATTGTATCATTTTGTGCAGTTTTATATCTTATTGGTTTACTTAAATTGTATTTATTCCACTCTTTCATAAGGATGGTTCGTACATGCGGTACCACCGGTGGCGATAATCCACTAGGAATGAGTAGGCCTAGAGGCTGGCCCCATGGCACAGGCAGAGGGGCAGTACCATCTCCCGATCCAGATATAGCTCGTGAGCATGTAGAGGAGCATCAAGACGCCCCTATTTCTAATCAGTCGGAGGGGCCACCGCCAACAGCATAACCTCCAGTCACACCAGTTATGACCCCAGCGTTACAGCCAGCGATTGTTCATCTCCTCACAGCTATCAGGATTATACTGTAGGCCCTATCCCCAGTAGTGGACATACGAGCACCGCAGGATTAGCCTGCGTCGCCAGAACCTGAGATTAGCCTGCGTCGCCAGCTATTGCACCCCCGCCAGAAATCCAAAAGGCATTATGTCCTTATAGGAGTAGAAGATGTTGGGGGTCTTTCAGAGGCTGTCACCCCTGATATTTTTTGGAGCCATTGGCGAGGATGCCATGGAATTGCTGACCACCTGCTAGGAGCAGCTCCACTTTTTGGGTATTGTGGAGTCTAGAGGGGCTGACTTCACCGCTCACCAGTTCCGTGGGCCGGCTAGGCAGTGGTGGTGCTCTTACTTACAGAACAGGCCATCTGGGTCACTACCGTTGTCATGGCCTCAGTTTTCAGAGGCTCTCTTGGATAGGTACATCCCTAGGATTGTCAGTGACTGGCTCCGAGATTAGTTTACTCAGTTGGAGTAGGGTCAGATGACAGTCGCCGGGTATGAGGCCAGATTCCACTAGCTATCCCGACATGCTACTTTTCTTCTACCCTCTGAAGAGAAGCGGGTACAATTTTTTGTGCGTTGATTGAGGCTCTACTTAAGGTTGGGGACCGAGCACTTGGTTTCTGTCGGCCGTTCTTTTTTTGATGTGGTGGATCATGCCTGCACTATAGAGAACATTCATCGCTAGCCCAAGGGGCAGCAATAAGAGGTCCAGGCATCAGGATAGCTACAGTGGGTCCAGTCTAGGGGCCATGACAGTTATGATAGGCCCCGCAAGTAGTTCCAGCATGCTAGGTACTAGTAGGGTCAGTCCAGTTGGCCGGTTTAGGCCGCCCTGCCAACAGATGTGGGTAGTCAGCCCCATTTCGGGGGTTCCATCGCAAAGCAAAACTCAAGGGGACTAAGTTCGCTTCTTTCTTATCGTGGACGGGTTATCAAAGGTCGCTCAGCTTCAAGGTATTTTGATTGTATCTCATTGGAGCACTGGTCTAGAGAGTACCCCAGTAGGGCTAGACCATTGGTAGTAGTACCACCCCCAATTAGAAGCAGAGATCAGGGTCAGGGTCGCGACAATGGCTAGTAGGGTGTTCGAAGAGGTCCTCGGTGAGGCAGGTCAGGTGGCAGGTCAAATGGACGTCGGGGAGGCGAACAGGGCCATTTCTATTCTTCTCTAGTGAAAGCAGAGACCAAGGCATCAAATGATGTCATCACAGGTACTATCCTTATGTGTAAGTAGACTGCTTCCGCTTTATTATATCGAGGTTCCATCTATTCTATGTATTTTGCTCCCAGTCTTGGTATTATTTATGAGTCACTTGAGGTGTCGTTGCATGTTTCGACCCCGGTAGGGAATTCTTTAGTAGTGGGTTAGGTTTGTAGATCCTATGTTGTGACTACTCAGGGGCATGAGACCTGGGCAAATCTTATTTTACTTGATATGCTACACTTTGATGTTATTCTGTGCATGGATTGTCTATCCCCTCACCATGCGATTTTGGATTATTATGCCAAGATTGTTACCTTAGCCATGCCTGGCATTCCCTTAGTCTTATGGCAGGGTGCTTATAGTCTCTCACTGACAGGGATCATATCATTTATACCAGCGCGGCGGCTAGTTGCTTCCGGGTGCTTGGCGTACTTAGCATATGTCCATGATGTGTCCAGCGAGGCTCCTTCTGTCGATTTAGTTGTTGTGGTTCGGGAGTTCATTGATGTCTTCCCTACTGACCTACTTCCCTTAGCACAATATATTAATTATACGGGTTAAATATTCTCTTGTGAATGAAAAATCCACATATGTGTTGTGACTAAACTATTTTATGTATATGAGAACAACATTAGATACAATAAAACACACATAGAAAATATTTAAAAAATAAAAAATGGTGTAAATAGGGAAAAAGTAGTGTATAAGTGTATATATAGGGAAACAAAATGACAAATGTTTAAACTAATTTGCGTAAGTCATGTCTAATACTTATCTTTCTCCTTTTAATTAAAACACCAAAGTATTAATACTATAAAATAATAATGTCTAATTAAAAAGATTTTAAATTTAGTGGATCACAATGAAATAAACTTTTTCGTCGGTCCTTTCTCATCAAAAATGATCCAACATAATAATAAATAAGGTAAAAATTCTTTTTTCAAGCAATTCCAATAAGCAAATCTGTTCTCATCTCATTAAATCTATCATTGAGTTCTTGAAATTGCCAATTAATAATCTTAAAAAAAACTTCAACGCGATAGTGATGTGAGATAATATACTCGGCAACTTTATGTCGAGATCTTCCAAAATTAGCATAGAACTCATCAAAATTAGGTATCAAAATATCATACTTAACTCAAAATATAGACACATTCTCGACAAGTGAATCTCATTCTTCATTCCTTAGATTTTGCAATCGTCTCTTCACCACTTTAACAAGTAGAATGGCATTTGCAATATCTTGTTCTTTCTTCTGTAAGGACTCATTAAGCTCATTTGTGAACGCTAAAATATCTCTCATTAAGTGCAATATGAAAGCAATCTCAAATGTTTGACAAACCTTAAGATATCTTGTTGCCTTAGCTTTTTCTTCAATGGATTCAGAATCAACAATAATAGTATCAAGAACATTTGTAATAGAGCCAAACATACTAATAAACTTCTTAAAAGATTTATAGTGTGAACCCCAGTGAGTATCAGCAGCTCTAGCAATACCACTTTCTTGATAGAAGCCTTTACCAGTTTCAACCTCACCCATATCTAGTGCCTCTTGAACTTTTTCTGCTTGAGATTCTCGAAGTTCATCCATCCGTTTAAAGGAACCTCCCACTACATTTAAGACAATAGAAATCAACAATACAAGTTCTCCAACTTGAAGACATTTTTTAGATACCCGACAAGCGTCAACTGAAGCTGATGAGCAAAACAATGGATTGCATGAGCTAATCTACTTTCTTGTTGAATCAAAATTATAAGGCCCATTAGAAGTCTTTACATATTGCTTGCTCCATCATAACATTGCCCACGTATATGAGACAAACTCAAAAAATGTTGAGCAAGATAGTTAACAATTGCTTCTTTTAAACATAAAGCATTAGTATTACGAACATGAACAATCCCAATAAACCTTTCAACCACAAATCCCAATCTATCAATATATCGCAAAACAATTGTCATTTGCTCCTTACGTGACACATCACAAGATTCATCGACTAGCAATGAGAAATAATCACCATTTAGATCCTCCATAATAGATTTAATTGTTTCAAGCTTACATGCAGTGACAATATCTTTTTGAATTTTATGAGAAGTCAACTGATCATTTTTTGGAGCTTTTTTCAACACAAGATCTCTAATTTTATCACACCGCCTCGCATACCATGAAAAAATTTCCAAAAATTTACCTTTTTTTAATGATGATTCATCGTCACGATGTCCATGAAATGCCAATCCTTGATTCAAAAGGAGTCTCACCACCTCAACTGAAGCTTTTAAATGAATTATGTGCTCTAGCTTAGTTTGATTGGATAGCTTAAAAAATGCAGCTTGAATTGATTGATCTTATCGCATTAGATCTTCAGACTTCTTCTTTGCCTGGTTATGAGCACTATTTGGTCCACCAACGTGTATATCTAATCTTTTCTTTTTGTGCCGACTCTTGAATTCTATACTTGAAAATGCTTCGCCCCGACCTTAATGAATGCTTTTATCTTGAAATAAAT
Source organism: Solanum dulcamara (assembly GCF_947179165.1). Lineage (NCBI taxonomy): Eukaryota > Viridiplantae > Streptophyta > Magnoliopsida > Solanales > Solanaceae > Solanum > Solanum dulcamara. The sequence goes on from NC_077242.1 coordinate 15,775,771, forward strand.
AACAACACAAACAATAAGCTGCATCTTCAATCACACTATACTCTAACCAATCATGATATTTTTTGAACCATTACGGTTAAAACGACGTTTTAATCCTTAAATATCTCTTTGAGGAAATTTAGGAAGTCAAGGTTGATGAGGTCCTCTTTGAATATATACTCGTCTAATCTCATCACGTTCATCTGAATGATAATTCAAAATGGATATTTTTTTTTTGGATCTGTCGGTAAAGAATCCACATTTACTCCTTGCTTTTGTTTTTTAGTAGAATGTTGATTCTCTTCTAATTGATTCAAGTTTTCTTCTACGTGAGGAGCATTTTGAGAAGATGAACTTGATTGTGGTACCTTGGACGATATTGGAGAGAAAAATCTCTTCATTGGATTTTGAAACTGGATTAACAAACAAAAATTCTAATTAAAACAATAATATGAAAGATAAAAATTGGTTTCATAAGAATACAGTACAAAACTTGTAAGTATTTCTAATTCCAAAATTAACATAGCCACTAACAGTTGACACAAACAATCAAGAAAGAAAGCCAAAACAATTACTACAGTACCATTAAAAATATAACATAAGAATGTGTAACAGAAATAGCCAGTGAAGCACTATAAAAATTAATAAACATATTGTAGACATAAAAATTATATTAATAGTTGAACTATAAGTTCGATTTTGACACACTGACTGATTCTTCGAACTTCAAAATCTAAAATTATATTCATATATAATTATATAAAGAGTAAATCGTAGAAATACAACAAACTAGAGACGAGAGTAAAAAGCAAAGAACAAACCTTGATCGATGATTTGATGTTCTTAAAATTGAGTTTTTTTTTACTATTTTTGATCTTTGCGTTGATGCGTTTGAGAGAGATGATAGGGTTTGGGTTTTGAGAATTGTCAAATTGAGAAGTGAACAGAGAATTGGTAATTGGTATGTCCTTTTTGGATTAGGATTGAGACTTTTTTATTTTTAAATTTTATTATATTAGATAATTAAAAAAGTTGAGGCTATTATGTATGGATGTCCCCTTCCATGTGGGACCCACCCATTTGGAAGATAAGTGGACAAACCACTTGAGGAGAAAAATATTACATACTCTCCCTTATTCCTTCATTTCTTAGGCTATAAATAGCCTTTATTTTCATAAACGAAAATACAACAACAAGCATATATTCTTCAGTTCTGTCTTTTCTCTTACTCTATTTTCTTACATAAATTGTTAAGTTAATCTCATTTCATAACACGTTATTAGCACGAGGCTCCGGCTAATTTTCAAGGTAACAAAAGTGGTAAGAATTTTATTTAATTTTATTTTTATAAAATGACAAATATTTCCAAAATTGAATTTACTGCTCTTGATATTTCTGGAAAAGACTACTCCTCATGGGCACTAGATGCCGAAATTCATCTTGAATCGATGGGTCTGGCAGACACCATCAAAGATGATAACCAGGCATCTAATCAAGACCGTGCAAAAGCTATGATTTTCCTCCGTCACCATCTTGACGAGGGTCTTAAATTACAATATCTTACATTAAAAGATCCCTTGAAATTGTGGAAAAATTTAAAAGAAAGGTATGACCACCTGAAGTTGGTCATGCTTCCACAAGCACGTCATGACTGGTTAAATCTGAGACTAATGGACTTTAAAAATATAACTGAATACAATTCTGCTTTATTTCGAATTATAGCTCAGTTAACTTTATGCTGAGATGAAATCACGGAACAAGATAAACTTGAAAAAACATACTCCACATTTCCACCCGCGAATATGCTCCTGCAGCGGCAATATCGCGAAAAAGGCTTTACAAAATATTCTGAATTATTATCTCACTTACTTATTGCTGAACGCCATAATGAATTATTAATGAAAAATCATGATAGTCGGCCCGTTGGTTCTTTGCCATTCCCTGAAGTGAATCAGGCAAATTCTAGCCAACGAGAAAGAGACCATGGCCCCAGTCGTGGTCGTGGTCGTGATCGTAGTCAAAGAAGAAATTTTAATCATGATGCTCGGCTGACACCGAGAAATAACCAGCAATATAAAAGACAGGGTAAAAAGCCAGAAGCTTTACCGAAGAATAATTCAGAAACAATCTGTCATAGATGTGGAGGTGTGGGGCACTGGTCGCGGATTTCCCGATCGTCAAAACGTCTGGTTCAGCTATATCAGGCATCGTTAAAGAGGGCAGAAAATAATCTAGAGACAAATTTTATCTCTGAGGACAATATTGAGCCCATGCATCTGGATGTAGCTGATTTCTTTAATTTTCTAGAAGTAAATATGAATGTTGATAAGCCCGATAATATTTAAACAATTCTCTTTGTTGTTGTATGTATTAAATATTATGTTTGTATTTTTCTAGATCCATGTAATAAAATAAAATTTTGTATAATAAATTATGTATTAATTATAATATTTACTTTCTTTCTTTGTGAAGAAAATATGGAAATGCCTCAAATCTTGTTTGGATCAATGATAAATCACGAGGATATTTGTGTAATTGATAGTGGAACAACCCATGCTATATTTAAAGACGAGAAATATTTTTCCAATTTACTTAGAAGAAAAGCCAATGTTACTACAATTTCTGGTAATTCAAAAATGATAGAAGGCTCCGGAAGAGCTACTATAATTCTGCCTAAGGGAACAAAAATTGTTATAGAAGATGCACTATTTTCTTCTAAATCCCTAAGAAACTTGTTAAGTTTTAAAGATACCCGCAGAAATGGATATCATGTTGAGACACTAAATGAAATAAATATTGAATATCTTGGTATAACCAAGAGTGTCTCAGGCCAGAAATATATTTTGGAAAAATTATCAACTTTGTCATCTGGCCTATATTATGCAAAAATTAGTGCAATTGAAGCACATATGATCGTAAACCAGAAGTTTACTGATCCAAATACATTTGTGCTATGGCATGATCGAATAGGTCATCCTAGATCAATAATGATGAGACGAATTCTTGATAATTCAACTGGACATCCATTAAAGAACCAGAAGATTCTTACAAATGATGAATTTTCATGTGCTGCTTGTTATCAAGGCAAATTAATTGCCAGACCATCGACCCTGAAAGTTGGCATCGAATCTCCTGGCTTTTTAGAGCGTATACATGGAGATATATGTGGACATATTCATCCACCTAGTGGATTGTTTAGATATTTTATGGTCCTAATAGATGCATCATCTAGATGGTCTCATGTGTGCTTATTATCATCTCGCAACCTGGCGTTTGCAAAGTTGTTAGCACAAATAATAAGATTAAGGGCGCAATTCCCAGATTATCCAATTAAGGCCATTCGCCTTGATAATGCTGGAGAATTTACATCCCAAGCTTTTAATGATTATTGCTTATCAATTGGGATAAAAATTGAACATCTTGTTGCTCATGTTCATACTCAAAATGGCCTTGCAGAGTCATTTATAAAGCGCCTACAATTGATAGCAAGACCTTTACTAATGAAAACAAAATTGCCAATTACTGTTTGGGGTCATGCTATCTTACATGCAGCAGCACTTGTACGTCTCAGACCGACACATTATAATAAATATTCTCCGTCACAATTAGTATTTTGTCATGAACCAAATATAGCCCATTTAAGAATTTTTGGTTGTGCGGTATACGTGCCTGTAGCACCACCACAACGTACAAAAATGGGCCCTCAACGAAGGTTGGGCATATATGTTGGGTTTGACTCACCCTCCATAATTCGATACCTTGAACCGTTGACTGGAGATTTATTCACTGCTCGATTTGCAGATTGTCGATTTGATGAAACAATTTTCCCGCCATTAGGGGGAGAGAAAAAGGAACCCGAAAAAGAAAAAGAAATTGCGTGGAAAGTTTCATCACTATCACATTTTGATCCACGCACCCGCACATGTGAGCAGGAGGTCCAGAAGATCATCCACTTACAGAAAATAGCAAATCAAATGCCAGATGCATTTACTGATTTGAAACGGATAACTAAGTCACATATCCCTGCAGTGAATGTACCTATCCGAATTGATGTCCCAAAAGGACCATCTACAAGTATCATAGCTTCTGAATCCCAAACACGCCAGAAGCGTGGTAGACCGTTGGGTTCAAAGGATAAAAATCCTAGAAAAAGAAGCGTAAGAAATAATAAAGATGATACTACACACGAACTTCCTGAAGAAGGTCAAGGTTTGAGTAATCCTGATATTCCTGAAGAAATCAGTGAACCCGAGACTCAAGTGAATGAAGAACTTTCAATAAGTTCTACCGGTGATGAGATAAATTTAGATCGATCAAAAATTACAGTGGATAATGTTTTTGCATATAATGTTGCAATTAACCTCATGCAAGATAGTGAAAGTCTTGAACCTAAATCCGTCGAAGATTGTCGACGTAGATGTGATTGTCCAGAATGGCAAAAGGCAATTCAATCAGAATTAGACTCACTTGCTAAACGTGAGGTTTTTGGACTTGTAGTCCAAACCCCTGAAGGTGTAAAACCAGTTGGTTATAAATGAGTTTTTGTTAGAAAACGAAATGAGAGAAATGAAATTGTAAGATATAAGGCACGCCTTGTTGCACAAGGATTCTCTCAAAGACCCGGAGTCAACTATGAAGAAACATATTCACCGGTTATGGATGGAATAACATTTCGATATCTCATCAGTTTAGCTGTACATAAAAATCTTGAAATACACCTAATGGATGTGGTTACAGCTTACCTTTATGGTTCACTTGATAATGAAATTTACATGAAAATCCCAGAAGGATTAAAATTGCCTGAAGCATGTAAAGAGTATCGGGAAGTATACTCAATAAAACTCCAAAGATCATTATATGGTCTGAAACAATCAGGGCGTATGTGGTATAATCGCCTAAGTGAGTACTTAATAAATAAAGGTTATATTAATGATGTTATTTGTCCATGTGTTTTTATTAAGAAAACGGAATCAGAGTTTGTTATACTCGCCGTTTATGTTGATGACATAAATCTCATTGGAACCCCTGAAGAGGTCCAAAAGGCAATTGAATATCTAAAGAAAGAATTTGAAATGAAAGACCTTGGAAAGACAAAACTTTGTCTAGGTCTGCAAATTGAACATTTAGCAGAAGGAGTTTTTGTCCATCAATCTGCCTACACTGAGAAAATCTTAAAAAGATTTTACATGGACAAAGCACATCCATTAAGTACTCCAATGGTTGTTCGATCACTTGAAGTGGAAAAAGATCAATTTCGACCTCCAGAAGAGGATGAAGAAATTCTTGGTCCTGAAGTACCATATATCAGTGCTATTGGTGCACTTATGTATCTTGCTAACGCAACTAGACCTGACATAACATTTTCTGTTAATTTGCTAGCAAGGTATAGTTCATCCCCAACGCGAAGGCATTGGAACGGTATCAAACATATTTTGCGATACCTGAAGGGTACTATTGATATGGGTTTGTTTTATACTAGCAAAGGTTACGCAGACCTTATTGGTTATGCAGATGCAGGTTATTTATCAGACCCACATAAAGCCCGATCTCAGACAGGCTATCTGTTTACACACGGAGGAACTGCTATATCATGGCGATCTACAAAGCAGTCTATAGTTGCTACTTCTTCAAATCATGCTGAAATAATAGCAATTCATGAAGCAAGTAGAGAATGTGTGTGGTTGAGATCGATGATACAGTTCATCAAAGAAAGATGTGGTCTGGAAAATGATGTTAAAGTACCCACAGTTATATTCGAAGATAATACCGCGTGCATAGCTCAATTGAAAGGTAGCTTCATAAAAGGAGACAGAACGAAACATATTTCACCAAAATTATTTTTCACACACGATCTTCAGAAGAATGGTGAAATTGATGTACAACAAGTTCGTTCAAGTGATAATCTTGCAGATTTATTCACAAAGGCATTACCAACATCAACTTTTGAGAAATTAAGATATAAAATTGGAATGCGCCGTCTCCAAAATATCAAATGAAGCTTTCATCAGGGGGAGTAAAATACGCGCTGCACTCTTTTTTCCTTAACCAAGGTTTTGTCCCACTGGGTTTTCCTGGTAAGGTTTTTAATGAGGCAGCAATCAAGGCGTATTATCAGATATGTAGACACAACATCTATGGATATTGAAAATATTACATACTCTCCCTTATCCCTTCATTTCTTAGGCTATAAATAGCCTTTATTTTCATAAACGAAAAAACAACAACAAGCATATATTCTTCAGTTCTGTCTTTTCTCTTACTCTATTTTCTTACATAAATTGTTAAGTTAATCTTATTTCATAACAGAGGCAAACTAAAATTATTGAATGACAGCAAAAAGTGGGCCAAATTATTTGACTTACGTCCATGCTTTAAATATTTAAAAGAAAAAAAAGAAGCAATGCAGCCTTTAAGCCACTTTTTAACTTTTTTTTAAAAAAAAATTCATTTGGGGTTTGGAACTTGGGATCAATCACAAAAATTGAACCAACTTTACCATTAGACTATAGACTTCATTTGGTTCAAGTGGGTCAAATTATTTACATATATACGTATTGTTTCAAAGACAATAAGTATATATAGTGTATTTTTTTATATGAACCCAAACTTACAAGCATGTAGGTCCCTGCCCATATATTTATATATAAAAGTTCATTGTCTTTTTGAAAAATTATAAATCAACTTTATAGTATATCCTGTGTCATTTAGGAATTAACCCTATTTGATTCAAGAATCCCGTGTTTCACAGCAACATCTGATTCCTCCAAAATCCAAATAGACTATTATTATCTTATTTTTCTACATATTGAAAATTCAACAATCTTTAATTACAATTAATCTTCTAATGGGATATTCTATATTTTGTTTTGAAGTCTTTAATTTGTCAAAGTATAAATTGATCAAGGGTTTTTAGAATCACACAATAAGAACAAAAAGTAATTATAAAAAGATAAAAACAATGCAAAACATCTTTCATAACCAAGAAATTTAAAGAAAAGTAAGTAATAAAACATGAAACCATGCAGTAACGTTTTGTGCAATTTTCTCACCATGGAAGACCTGTTCAGACTGTTTTTGGACGTTGACACTCAGAACATGGCTATTTGGAGACCATCAGCACACATAATGAAAGGATATATAATTGTTTTTATACATTTAAAGCAATGTGACTCTTTATTATTCGTCATAAAATTTTACTAGCTCATATAATTTTTCACTGCGTCGTTTTCTAATAAGTTAGAAAGACACATCTATTTAAATGGTTGATTAAAATTAGTTTCCTTCTTCTTTTAATTTGAGGAATATAAATAAATAGGGAAAAAAAGAAAAATATGCATACTGATAATAAAGAGCGTCACATCATCAAATCTAAGATTTCCTTTTATATACGTATAAGATGAGTGACTTGGAATTTTTTTGTCTTCCATGTATTTTTGGTCCACTCCTTCAAATATGAGTGTACTATAAGTGTACAATAATTGTAGATACAAATGAAGCACAATTCAAGAGAATTGTTCAGTACTTAAACGTTTAACTAGAATTTTTGTTCCCTATTCTATACTACCAAGTAGTACCAACTATTTAATTAAGAAAAAAATTATTCATCAAAGTTGAATTTTCCGGCTATGTAATTTGTGTTAGAAAACATAGTTAGTTGACGTTAGTGAATTTTTTTAATAGTTATGTGACAATCTATGAAGTTCACTCTCATAACAAGACCCATTTTCAAAATATTAATACAACCTCAAATCTAATGTGCATTCAAGCAAAACTATAATGGATTAAGAATATAAAAGATAAATCATATTAATTGGCATATTGGAAATATTTGGAATCACTAATTGAACTTTATAGAAATTTATGTCGGGTACTTGATTATAATTTATTTTTAAAAAAATCACATCCTTAATTTAAGTTTTCAAAACTAGTTTTTGTTTGGGTCTTAATTAATTAAATTTCATGTCAAATCAAACTACATCATATAAAATAAGATGGAAAGAGTATTTTTATATTGATTCAAGAGATACTTGTTTGATTATAATTCTCCACCAGTTCATTTTTATTTGTCTTACTATTAAAAAGGAGTTTATTTTATTTTTGACCACTCCTTGAAATTAGAGGTTACTTAAGTGTGCAATAATTGTAGACAACTCCAGAGAATTCTTTAATACTTTAATATGCATCAGATCTTCTCCATTTGCGTGGAACGTCTTCAGAGCAGTGGCTTTATTTTTCACGTTAAGACATTTGACTTTAACACATATTTTTTAAGAAAATAATAATTGAACAGAAATCATCTCATAAAGAGAAAAAAAATGTAAAATTAAGTTATTACAAATATTGAAAGTACGAAGCTCCATAGCAAAATGTTGCTCATCTTTTTATAACTTTAAAATAAAATTCATGATTGATAAAATAATTATTTAATTATTTTTCAAAAATTATGTTGATTTACTATGTATAAAAGTGAAGTAACTTTAATCCTAGTTATTTTTAATATCATCACGTCATCTCTACATGTATTTATGTTGCCAGTGCTATGGGCGATTGTAATGATTCTGAAGGTTATTTTTGGAATTTTTTATAAAATAACCATTTTATCCCTTTCGAAAGTTGTCCCGAGTCATTTCTAATATGTGTTGGGGATTGGTTTTGAGAAATTCTTTGAAAAGATGAAGTTTTGAAAGTTTTTGAGTTTTAAAGGCTTAAAGTGTTCAAAAGTGGTATTTGGGACCAACCGAAGTTACGAGTCTCAGAATGAAATTCTGTCAATTCCAGCAGGTCCGAAATGTGGAATTTGGTCTAGAAGAATTGACAAAATCATATGTGGAGTTGTAACGAAGATTTGAGCTCTTGAGTTGGTAATTCTTGAAAGTTTGATCATAGGGTTGACTTTGATCAACATTTAGAGATCTTTCACGACCTGAAATTCAAGTGTGATGGAACTTATCCTTTTTCACCGGACAAGTCAGCATAACCCACTAAATGCGGAAATAAAAGTGGAAACGGTTTAAAAATAAGCAATTTAAATGTCAAAAGCGGAAAATCTTAACCATTACAAAATTTCCCACGGACTGGTTGTCACATGTACAAGCCTTCTAAATACACCATACTGAAATAAATACATGTCTCAACCTTTGTATCTCGAATAGAACAAAGTAAAGGATAAAGAGAAAAAAGAAAGATTGTCAGCATCAACAACTACCTCTCGAATAACCTCAGAAAACCTCGGATGGACGATGAGAGTACTGGGTCACTATCCGGGCTAAGAACCTACACAAGTATAGAAAGCAAGGGTGAGTACCACCGACATGGTACCTAGCAAGTGAAAGACTAAGACTAAACTAAGCTTATAAGACACACGTACTATTGTCATTCCATCCAACTCCCAGACTACACCCTGCACAGAAATCAACCCAATCTAACAGTTCTAACTGTACAGTACAAGTATACATATAAGTCTCCACAACAGTGCAACTCAAGTTTCAATAGGACCTCATCAGTCAATAATACATATCAAGGGTAAAACAGTCCAAAATGGCCAAAGATGTATGATGCAATGTAATGCAATGCAATGTCACATATATTGATGCATGTATGTCCTAAATGATACACATCCGCTAATTAGAAGGTCGAAACCCATGGGGGCCACACATAGACCATGTATCTACAGGAACCATTTTCCTTCGGCATAAATCATCTCTCGCCGGAACCATTTCCCTTCAACATAATCCTCAAATCAAATTCCATCTCAAAGTATCGGAACCAATGCAAATAGGCAATGTCCATGTAAAATACCATGATGGAGTGATAATATCAACAAGTCACAACTCAGATCAAAACAACATATTCAAGTATTCACAATAAGTCAAGTATCAATTCATATCTAACACAACATGCTAAATCATCTCATTTGCCATCTGTTATCCCTTAATTCATTATCAAGTCCGTTTGAACATCAAATAACCCCAAAAATCACTTCACATTACTTCCAAACACGTAAAAACATGAATACAAGATTCTACATGCTTAAACATAGGTTTAGAAATTTACTTGCCTCGATTTTAATCCCGAACTACTCTAGAATCTGAGCTTTACCCTTACGCCGACGTTTTGAATCTAGATAATCTATTCAGATATGTAATCTCAATAAGAACACGAGTCTAACGATACCCAAGTCGATATTTTTAAAAATCCAAAATATCAAAAGACCCAATTTCAAAAATGAATAGCAAATCTAAATTTTTTTACATAAAAACGATCTTTGAAGTATTTAAAATATAGTAGTGAAAACGGAATTGAATTTGGATTTAAAACAACTTTAAAATCATCAAAACATTAAAATCTTGCTTTCTTGAAAACCCCAAGTTTTCTCAATTTAAAATCCGCAATAAGAACTAAGAAATCAGAAATTATCAATGTTTTAAGGACGAATTCATCATAAAGAAACTTACCCTGATGATTTCTCTCAAAAATCTCTCAAAAATTGGCCCCCCTAAGCTTTCCAAGCTCCAAAAATGGTGAAATGGGGTTTAATTCACGAAGTGGGGTTAAACACAATTCATGGATAATTTTCCCTCCACGAACATGGAGAACTAACTCTGCGAACTGTAGGCTAAACAAAAGACCCTCCGCGAATGCGGCCAAGTCTCCACGAACGCGACCAAGTCTCCGCAAATGCGGAGAAGGAACTCCATACCCTCCGTGAACGCGAAGAATGGAATCCATACCCTCCGCAAATGTGGAGAAGGGACTCCATACCCTCCGCAAACGTGGACAAGGCTCCGCGAACACGAAGAAGGAACCTTTAGGCACCAGATGACAACATTTCTTTCAACTGCCGCCTAATCCCCCAACATGCTCAAGAACCGAGAGCCATCCAGGGACTGCCGGAAAACATCAAAATCTCGGAATCAACCCTTGAGATTCATTCGGAATCCCGAGAAAACAAACTCTATATGATACCATACTAAAATTGACGTTCTAGACTCAATGGAGCCATCGAAATTCTAATTCAAGGCCTCCTTGATGCAGAACTCAAAAAGTCACAACTAAACTAACTTTGGCCTCCAAAATATCCAAAATGAGCTTGGGACTTCTAAAAATTGAACCAACACTTCCTCTAGACCAAAAACTATCCCCCGAATCCAACGGAATCATCGAAATTTCATTTCGAGCATCGAAACTCCGAAAGTTGACCAAAGTCAAACCTTGACCTAAAATTCATCAAATTTCCAACTCAAGACCTCAAATCTTTGTTACCACTCTAATTCTAATTCCGCAAACTCTCTTAGATCAAATTCTACATTCCGGAGCTGTAGGAATTGACAGAATTCTGTTCCAAGACTCGTAGCTCCAGTTGACCCCAAATACCACTTTTGAGCACTTAAAGTTTATGAAAACTCAAAACTTCCAAACCCAACTTTTTTATAGAAATTTCTAAAAACCAACACTCGATACTAATTAGAAACGACTCGGGCAACTAAAAGGAGGGGTAAAATAGTCATTCCACAAAAAATTACCAAAATGACCTTCAGGGTCATTACATCATCCATCACTAAAACTAATGTTCGTCTTTGAACATACAGTAAAGGAAAGTACCGAAGTCTCAAAAAACTTTGGATATCGGGCACGCATATTGGACTCCAACTCCCAAGTAGACTCTCCAACTGCATGATGCTTCCACAGGACCTTCACTGAAGCTATCTCCTTGGTCCTAAGCTTACAAATCTGTCTATCAAAAATGTCTATGGGCTCCTCCTCAAACGTTAAATCTGGGCCCAATTCCATCGAATCAAGGGAGATCACATGAGACTCATTCGGGACATATTTTCCGGAGCATAGAAACATGGAATACCAGATGCACAACTAACAAACTAGGTGGCAAGGACAATCTGTAAGCCACCTCTCTCACTCACCCCAAAATCTCATATGGGACAATGAACTGAGGGCTAAGCTTGCCCTTCTTCCCGAACCGCATCATGCCCTTCGAGGGTGACACTCGAAGTCAAACATGGTCACCCTCCATAAACTCCAAAGGTCGAACTCTCCTGTATACATAGCTCTTCTACCTACTCTGGGTGGTCAAGAGCCTACCTTGCATCATACAAATCTACTCCATAGCATCTCTAGACAAATCTGTGTCTAGAGAATCCATCTCAGTTGAATTAAACTACTCTATAGGAGGTATCCATACAATGCCTCGAATATGGCCATCTGACTACTAGAGTAATAATTGTTGTTGTAGGTGAACTCTGCTAAGGAAAAATGTTGATCCCATTGAGCACCAAAAATCAATAACACAGGCCCGAAACATATCTTCTCACACCTGCATCATTCACTCGAACTGTTCGTCAGTCTGTGGTTGAAAGGTTGTACACATATCAAGCCTAGTACCCAACCCATATTGTAATGCCTGTAAAAAGTGTGAAGTAAATACTAAACCCCGATCTAAAACAATGGATACTAGGACACTATAAAGACGAACGATCTGGCTGATATATAACCAGGCTAGCTTATATGTTGTGTACCTCACCTTAACTAGAATGAAATGGGAGGATTTGGTCAGTCTTTCTACAACCACCCATATAGAATTATAACCACCCACGGTGGGAGGTAAACACACAACGAAGTCTATGGTGATCATTTTCCACTTCCAAGTGGGAATAGGCATCCTCTGACTCACCCCCCAGATTGCTGGTGCTCACACTTTACCTGCTGGCAAGTCAAACACGTGGACACGAACTCTACAATATCCCTCTTTATCCCACACCACCAATAGTGCTACCTAAGATCATGATACATCTTCGCAGCATCTAGGTGAATAGAATATTTAGAACAATGAGCCTCCTCTAGAATCAATCTGATCAAATCACCCACCTTGGGCACACAAATCCCACCTTCAATCCTCAAAACCCCATATATATCGAGTTTAGCCACCTTGGCCTCTTCCCTTATCACCTTATCTCGAATGAGACACAACTTCTCATCATCCTACTCTCTCTCCCGAATCTGCTCAACTAGTGAAGATCAAACCTCAATGAAAGCAATAAAGCCTCCACTCTCCTCAAATACCCGTAATTAGACAAAACTGTTGGCTAACCTCTGAGCATTCATAGCCAAGGGTCTCCTATCAACACTAATCGCTGCAAGACTCCCAATACTAGGAGCATTCCTACTCAAAGCATTGGCCATCACATTGGCCTTCTCCAGATGGTATAAGATAGTCATATCATAGTCCTTTAGTAGATCAAGCCATCTGCGCTTTCTCAAGTTCAGATCCCTTTGAATGAAGATGTACTAAAGACTTCGATGATCGGTAAACACCTCACAATGCACCCCATATAGATAATGACACATAATTTCAACAAAACACCACCGACGCCAACTCTAAGTTATATGTAGAGTAGTTCTTCTCATGAGCCTTCAATTGTCTAGATACATAGGCAACTACCTTTCCCTTCAGTATCAGGACCTCACCTAAACTAACACCAGAAGCATCATAATACATGGTGAATTCCACACCCTCCTCGGGTAAGGTCAATACATGAGATGAAGTGAACAAGGTCTCGAGCTTTTGAAAGCTTGCCTCACACTTATTGGACAAATGGAAATCCATAACCTTCTGAGTCAGTCTAGTCAAAGGAGACATAATGGTGGAGAAACCCTGCATAAAACGCCGATAATATTCGGCCAATCCCACAAAACTCCAGATCTCGGTGGGGGAAGTAGGTCTAGTCCAGCCTCTATCTGCCTCAATTTTGACCGTATCCACCCTAATACCTCTTTGGATACCACGTGCCCTAAAAATTCCATAGAATTATGCCAAACTCTTTTTAGGGAACTTTGCATATACCTTCTGATCTCTCAACTTCTGAAGCACAGATCTCAAATGACAAACATGATCCTCCTCTAATTTGGAATATACCAAGATATCATCAGTGAACACAATCACAAAAGAGTCTAGATATGGCTAAAACACCTTATTCATCAACTCCATGAATGTCTTCGGGGCATTAGTCATCCCAAAAGACATAAACAAAAACTTATAATGGCCATAATGGGTTTGGAAATATGTCTTAGGAATATCCGATGGCCTAATCCTTAACTGATGGTACCCAGATCTCAAGTCAATATTAGAGAACAAGGCCGCTCCCTGAAGCTGATCAAACAAATCATCTATGCAAGGAAGAGGATACTTGTTCTTGACATTCACTTTGTTCAACTCTTTATAGTCAATACATATCCTCATAGACCCATCCTTCTTTTTTACAAATAGAACTGGTGCACCCTAAGGTGACACATTAGGGAAAATAAACCCCTTACTCAATAAATCCTATAACTGGTGCTTCAAATCTTTCAACTCTGCCGGAGCCATGTGATAAGGAGCAATAGATATGGGTTTAGTGCCAGGCACCAAGTCAATGGCAAAGTCAATATCCCTATCCAAAGGAAATCCTCAAAAGATCAGTAAGGAACACATCGGTAAACTCCTTAACCATGGGAATAGACTTCATGGGAGGTGACTCAATGCTAGTATCCTAAATAAAGGCAAATTAATACATACACCACGATCAATCAATCTTTGAGCACAAAGATAAGAGATGACCTTACTAGGATAGGAACCACTAGTACCCTTCTACTCAACTCTAGGGGCACCAGGTATCGCTAAAGTCACAGTCTCAGCATAGAAATCAAGAATAAAACGATAAGGAGAAAGCCAATTCATACCCAATATAACATCAAAGTCTATCATCCCCAAAATAATCATGTCTATCCAAGTATCATACCCAGCTAAAAAAACAAGACAGGATTGATACACTCGATCTACCACTAAGGGCTCACCTACGGGTGTAGAAACATAGATAAGCTATCATAATCCAACCTAGGGCCTAGTCATAACACGGAGATGAAAATCCCGAAGAACTCCAACCAAGCCTCTTGACATACCATAGAGCATACATAAGGTAAAGTAATTGAGAAAATAACATAATGAGTCTAACTCATGAATTCATCAAAGAATAACGTAACTTGATAAGATAGACTCTATAATATTTGTCCAACGAATGCCTCTACTACCTTAATACATGCGGGAGCTAAGACATGTCCCAATCTCACCCTCAATATGAATATAACAAAGTCTTTGGAATAAAACAAGCAACTCATATTTAGTCCCCGATAGATGAGGACTCACTAAACGCTTCAGCTATTAGGAAACTCTACTAGAAACGTGTGATAGGAGCGTAATCCTCAGCCACTACATTATGAGACAATGTAGGAAATAATATGTGTTAATACGTTGAATGTACTAAGTATGTAGGTATGATATGTAATAAAAATCATAAGATGAAATGGTCGAATAACATACATAATAAAAAGGATAAGTGAAGTCATGAGAAAATCATAACGATCAAACCATTTAAGGGACATAGTTAAAAATCATAAAATAACATAATGGTCTTATACATATGTGGGATAGGAACCATAACCGATAATAAGACCATGTGAGAAATAACATGGAATCCCGATGTCTCCCCATACCACGGAAGAAAGGGGAATCTACTTACCAAGGTAGACCCTACCCCGCTAGGCGGGTCATATACATAAGTTATTTGTAGATCCATTAGCTAAGCCATGAAGGCAAACGTATGGTGGCACGTAGTTTAAGGGACTAGAGGTCGCTACTAAGTATTTTGGTAGGGCCTCTACATCAAGTCCACTTGGTGCTAAGTCAAATACCATGGAATACATGCATAGCATGGAAATCATAATGAACATATATCGTAGTCATGGTCATAGGTTTGAAATTCATAGAATAGTTCATTTCATAACATAATTTCAATGTGAGTATTGTTCTTTTATAATTACAAATCATACTTGCATAATTCATATCATGAGGTTCTTAGATCACCACATATGGTCCTAAGTCACCTTTATTCATAACTTGCATGAGTATCATAATTTGATCATAATTGAAATCCATAATCATGATTCATACTTGAATTTAGAGTAAAACTTGAATACATAATCAATTTGATTTAAAACCATAGAATACCTTGAAATCATTGAACTTCATAATCATACTTCATGTAATTCATCATAGAAAATAGTTCCATGCATAAGGATTCATAATTCAACTTGAAATCATGTAATTTACATAGAAATATACTTTTAATGACCATTAGTAATGATTAAAATTGTAATTGAAACATGCCAACACAATAAATAAAAATCGGAGTTTAAAAGTAATGAGATTTCATGAGATTTTTGAAGTAAACCTTGGACTCCATGAGTAGAAGGGTCCATGGATGAATCCATACATACCTTGATTGAATTAGAACTTGAAATTGAGAAAGAAGACTTTATATTGAAGAAACCCTAACCCAAAGCTTGATAAAGATGATGAACTCTTGAGAAACCTTGGGAGAGAAGTTTTAGACTTGTTTGGAAAATAATGAGGGAATAAAAGAGTTTAGGAGTATTTAGGATGAATTACTTAATGAATCTAGTGCTTAAAAATGTCCACATACATTAGTAGAATATAGGAAAATGACTAAACTACCCCTCATTAAAACTTGAATCAAACAACCCATCAAGGGTACTCTATGATTCATAGGAATGATTCGTCCTGCAGGCCCTGAAAAAAACTTGAAAAACAATTCTACGAAGTTATGTTACGAGTCATGTTTACGACTCGTCTTAGAGTCTACGATTCGTAAGGTCACTCATCTTCCAGGTCTGAAAACTTGCCCATTTATTGATCTTCTGAAGTTTTTGTACGACTCGTTAACTTTCCTACGACTCATCCTGCTAAGTCGTAGAGTGGGTTCTGAGGGTGGGCACCTACATGTCATCAGACATTGCATCGATGACTCATTTCTATAAGTCATCATTTGTTTTACGATTCATCATTTGACTTATTACGTTCCTTTTTGCCCTGGGACAATTTTCCACCTTAACCTAGCTTCTACGAGTTTTCTTTACGACTTATAATAGTCTATAGAGTCATAGACTGACTCGTAGTCCTGAGGTCAATCCAATTTTCCTAAAATCTTCCTTTTGTTAGACTTTGTATCTTGAGGGTCTTACACAAGCACGGACATGTGATGACAAGACAAATCAAAACCAGATGAAAACTAGGCAGACATATAGGAGAACATGGATCCGGGATCAAATAACACAAATGCAGATTAATGGCAAACTGGAACGATACCTGTAATAACTGCATCGTAAGCCTCGGCCTTGGGTCTCCCAGAAAATCATAGCACTGAGCTCTCTTACCCTCGCCAGTCTACACGGTGACTCTACCTCCACCTTATGGTGCTATAGCCCCACCAGCACCCCAGGCCGGAGGTACTGGTACTCTCGCTGGAATAAAATAAGTGCACTGCTGATCGGTATGAACCTGTAGTGGGCAATAACAAATCAGATGACTAGGATCCCTACAACCATAGCAAGATCTCAAAACTAAATACTATTGTGCTGAATCAGATGAACTCCTCAGACTACACTGGCCCACCGACCTCTATTGTGATCCTTGATGACCCTGACCCTCACTATATGACCCATGTGGTGCCTGACCACCCTTAGAAGCTGGCATATAAGCATGAATCAACCCTCTATATTGAAAGGAACCACCTCATCTATAAGAACCTCTACCTCCAGATGAGGTACCCAAAAACTGACGAGAAGCATGTGACCTCTTGGGGTCCCCGAACTCCTCTCTCTCCATCAACTCAACCTTCTTAGTAGCACCCATGATGGACTAGAAGGAAGTCCCCCTCTCAAGCAACTAAAAACACCGATGTACAGAAAGAATAAGCCACTCCTCGTACAAATCTACAAACCCGCTCTATCTCATCCAAAAGGACGGCCATAGCATGTATCGACAACTGGTAGAAATGGGTCTCATACTCAACAACTGTGAGGCTATCCTACCACAAATTCTTAAACCATAACCGACTCTCCTCCTTCACACTCCAAGGAACTAAACGATCATAAAAGGAAGTAGCAAACTCATCCCAAGTAACTTGCTGTGATTCCATTTGTCTGCCACTCAAATACACCCTCCACCATTCTTGAGCTAGCCCATGCAACTGAAGTGTAACATAGTAAACCCCATGTTTCTCAGCTAACCCCACTGTCTCTAATAACTCCCTGCACATAGTCAGAAACTCGTGTGCATTCTCAGTCTTCCCACCCTGAAACTGTAGTGGATCCATCTTTCAGAACCTCTCATATCGACGCTGCTCATCATCTGTCATTATAACTGTATATGCATCCTGAGTTCTCTCTCGTTGCACTTCACCCTCATCAACCAAAGGACCCGCGGGTGGCTGACCCACCGAACCTTAAACCATAGGAGCCTGATGTTGCTCTAGAGTCTATGCTCCAACTCTGGTCTGTGAACCCTATGGCATGCCTGCAGCACCCTGAGTAAGGACCTCTAGTACTCCCAACATCCTCAACAAAGTATCTTGAAATAATGGCGCTGCAACCTTGGGAAGGATCTGGTCCCTAGCAATCTCAACAAGTGGCTCTAGAGAAGACTCTCTAGCTTGACCTCGGGCTAGTGCTGCTTCTCGGGTATGACTTCTACATGTGACCTGTCCACGCCCACGGCCCCTAGCTTGGCCTTTACGTCTACCCCTAGCTGGGGTCCCGATGTCAACCTCAGGAACTACCTACCCTCTACCAACAGTTGTAGATGTAGTCCTTGACATCTGCCATAACAATACATAATACTTAGTACTATGATAACAACCTCGCACAATAAGAAGTATGAATAATAGAAGTTTCCTAACAGTCTTTATAGCCTCCCAAAGATAAGTACGTATGTCTCCATACTGATCCTTGGGAGACTACTTAGACTTGGCTTGTACATGTGAGACCAATGAACCTGGGGCTCTGATACCATTTGTCATGACCTAAAATTTGAGTGTGATGACACTTATCTTTTCCACCAGACAAGTTAGCCTAACCCACAAAATGCAGAAATAAAAGTGAAAAATGTTTAAAAATAAGCAATTTAAATGTCAAAAGCATAAAATCTTAACCATTACAAAATCCCCACGGACTGGTTGTCACATATACAAGCCTTCTAAATATACGATACTAAAATAAATATAAGTCTCAACCTTTGTATCTAGAATAGAACAAAATAAAAGATAAAGAGGAATAAGAAAGATGGCCAACATCAATAACTACCTCTCGAATCACCTATCTCGGATAGATGATGAGAGTACTATATCACTGTCCGAGCTCAGAACCTACACAAGTGTAGACAGCAAGGGTGAGTACCACCGATATGGTATCCAGCAAGCGAACGATTAAGACTAAAGTAAGCTAATAAGACATACATACTCCTGTCATACTATCTAACCCCCAGACTATAACTTGTACAAAAATCTACATAGTCTAACAGTTCTAACAACACAGTACAAGTATACATATGTAAGACCAGGAAATGTGAAAGGTCCTAAATCAAGGAACTAAGAAAATATTATCAAAATCATAGAAAGGTGGCATCATGAGTCGACCACGGAAGCCATCATGGGCCGTGGTAAGCACTACAAACCATGGTGGTAATTTAGGGAGTTGGACTTGCAGGGAAGGCTCCACGAAGGAGGACCACGAACCATGGTGAGCACCATGATCCATGAAGCCCTCCGTGGCGATCCCTCCCCAAGACCCTCAGTAGTTTTCCCAAGGCAGGGTCTACGGACGATCACCACGGATCTTGGAACCCTCTACGGACCATGGTGTGTCCTCGTGGTGGACACCCTGCAAGTGTACCTGCAGGACCTACACCATGGCCACCTTTAACGGCCCGTCGTGCACTTCATGGACTTTGAAAAGGTCCCGTGGTAAAACTTTAGAGACTACTCCTGCATGACCTTTTCCAAATTCTTTTAAGTTCCTTATTACGGGACCCTATCACGGACTTTGGTGAGCTTCATGGGCTATGAAGGGTCCCCGTGAAGTCCCTTCCGGCCAATTTTTAAAGGGGGTATTTTAGTTTTTTCTTATGTTTTAATGCTAAATGGTGTCGTTTTGAAGGCTTAATCCTTTTATCTAAAGACCCTTAAACCTCTAAAACCCTCATTCTCTATACTTAGACTCCAAATACTCAATTTCTTTCTTCTCAAGCTCTCCCAAGAACCTCAAGGCAAGGCTAGGGTTTTGAATTCAAGGCATTCAAGTCTCTTTTCTCAATCAAGTTTTCTTTGGGATTTTGTTTCCCTTAAGGTATGCGAGCTTTTCATCCATGGGTTCTTCCACCCATGGAGCCCAAATAAATTTCCAATTTTGATATTTCGATTCCAATGATGAATTTTATTAGGCTTTTGTATAATGAGTTTAAATGCATAGATTATGGTGTATTTTGAGTTTATTTACCTATATTGATGTATTTTGACTCTCAATTGCATGAATAGAATGATTTGCTAAAGTGCCTATATGAAGGCTTGAAAGAGGTTATAGTTTTGAATGATGGGTTATTTTGAATATTCTAAATTGATGTATTCCATTATTCTCATGCATGCAAGAACTTTATAAAATGCATTTGAAGGTTTTATGAACAGAACCCACCTAGTTTTCCTCATGAATAAAGTAAAGTTGAAATGAAGTTTGACTCCAAATGAATGTTATGAAGTAAATGTATATGAAAGGGAGTCGTAATGAAATGATTGATTTATGAAAAGGCTTCTTAGCCAAAGTAATGTTTCAATGTGAAAGGATAATTCTCGCATTGAATCAAATGAAAGGTTTTTAACGAGTTATTCCTCCGATTGATGATTTAAATGTTAAAGATATATTATGCTTATGCTATTATGATGTTTAAATGTATTCTATGGGATTGAACTAGAACCGAATATAGCATGTTGATGGGGACTCGACCGAAGAGGTCCTTAAGTAAAGTATCATGTTACATTAATTATGCGCCAACATAGGGACCCTAGTCGGCTATTCTAGGCTAGTGGATCCACGATTAGCCGTTAAAGTTAAAGAATGTTTAAACTTAATGAAGTTCTACCAGGCAAGTAGTCTCCATGCCAATGTAGAGAGTTATGTTGAATTCCATGTAATAGCTCGCATGGTCTTAAATGTCGGTTAAGGTCATTTTCCCACAAAATGAATGTTTTAAGGTTTCATATGATGTCTCTCATGCATGCATTCACTTATGCATAATGCTTATATCTATATATGACTTGTTTTTATTCATTTTAGCATACTCTCATACTTAGTACATTCAAAGTACTAACACATACTTTTGCCTATATGATATTACCATATAGGAACCGGTGTTGCTCTATACTCTCCTCCTCATGGCAAAGTGTGATCGTCGAAGGCTACCATTATTGGTGAGTTCCTATATTCCTGGAACTACACTCCTTCCCTTTCCTAGCTTATGTTATGTTTAAACATTGAGTTCATTTTTGTATCTGGACTAAATCTTGAGGGTGAACTAGGGACATGTCTTAGCCCACGCAAAGTCTATATGTATAAGGTATCGTTCGACATAGTAAATGATTCATGTTAAGCTTGACTCTTATTTAATGTGAAGTCCCTTAGTCCCAATTATTCATTAGGTTTCTGCTTGTTATTTATCATTACCGATGAATTGATCAATGAATGCTAAGAGGCTTGGATGAGGTGCTTTCGGGTTCTTTATTCACTGTGTCACGTCTAGGTCATAGACTTGGGTAGTGACAACATATAAGTTTCCATAACAGTGCAACTCAAGTTTCAATAGGATCTCATCAGTCAATAATATAGATCAAGGGGATATCAAGGGTAAAACAATCCAAAATGGTCAATTATGTATGATGCAATGTAATGCAATGCAATGTCACATATAATGATGCATGTTTGTCCTAAATGATACACATCCGCTGACTAGTAGGCCGGAACCCATGGAGGCCACACATGGACCATGTATCCACCGAAACCATTTCCCTTCGGCATAAATCATCTCTCATTGGAACCATTTCCCTTTGGCATTTCTGGAACAATTTCCTTTTAGTATAAATCATCTCTCACCGGAATCATTTTCCTTTGGTATAATCCTCGAATCAAATTCCATCTCAAAGTATCGTAACCAATACAAATAGGCAGTGTCCACGTAAAATACAATGATGGAATGCTAATATCAACAAGTCACAACTCAGATCACAACAAAATATTCAAGTATTCACAATAAGTCAAGTATCAATTCATATCTAACACAACATGCTAAATCATCTCATTTGTCATCTGTTACTCCCTTGTTCATTATCAAGTCCGTTTGAACATCAAATCTCAAAATTACTTCACATTACTTCTAAACACGTAAAACACGAATACATAATCCTACAAGCTTAATCATAGGTTTAGAAATTCAATTGCCTCGATTTCAATCTTGAACTACTCTAGAATATGAGTTTTACCCTTACGCGGATGTTCCAAATCAAGATAATCTATTCAAATATGCAATCTTAATAAGTTCATGAGTCTAACAATACCCAAATTGACATTTTTGAAAACAGGGCCGAAACTGACCCAAAATACCCGTAAGACCTAATTTCAAAAATAAATAGAAAATCTGAAAATGTTTAAATGAAAATGATCTTTGAAGTATCTGGAATCTATTAGTGAAAATGGAATTGAATGTGGACTTTAAACCACTTCAAAATCATCAAAACATTAAAATCTTACTTTCTTGAAAATCCCAAGTTTTTCCAATTTAAAATCCTCAATTAGAGCTAAGAAATAAGAAATTATCAATGTTTAAAGATGAATTCGTGATAAATAAACTTACCCCGGTGAATTTGTGATAAATAAACTTACTCCGATGATTTCTCCCAAAAATCCCTCAAAAATTCACCTCCCCCAAGCTTCTTAAGCTCCGAAAATAGTGAAATAGGGTTTAATTCACGAAGTGGGGGTTAAACATTGTTCAGGGGTAATTTGCCCTTTTTGAACACGGACAACTAACTCGCAAACGTGGAGGCTAACCAAAAGTCCCTTCGCAAACGCAGCCAAGTCTCCGCGAATGTGGAGAAGGAACTCCATACCCTCCGCAAACGCAGCCAAGGCTCTGCGAATATGGAGAAGGGAGTCCATACCCTCCGTAAATGCGGCCAAGTCTCCACGAATGTGGAGAAGGGACTCCATACCCTCTGTGAATGCGTCCAATGCTCCGCGAATGTAGAGAAGGAACTTTCAGGCACCATTCCTAAGACATCAAAATTTCACAATCAACCCATAAGATTCGTTTGGAATCCCAAGCACACAAACTTTATATGCTACCATTCTAAAATCGACGTTTCATACTCAATGAAACCATTAAGACCTCAAATATTCGTTACCACTTTAATTCTAATTCTGCAAACTATCCTAGACCAAATTCTATATTCTAGAGCTGTTGGAATTGATGGAATCCGTTCTAAGACTCGTAGCTTTGATTGACCCTAAATACCAATTTTCAACACTTAAAGCTTAGGAAAACTCAAAACTTCCAGAAACAACTTTTTCATAGAATTTTCTCGAAACCAACACTTGATACTAATAAAAAATGACTCGAGTAACTAAAGGAAAGGGTAAAATGGTTATTTCAAGAAAAATTTTAAAAATGACATTCAGGGTCATTACAAGATACGAGGCTTGGAATTGAATTCCAATGGCTCTATCGAATTCAGAGGATTATTTTCGGTCTGGGGTGTTATTTGTTGAATTTTTGGAGGTCCCGAGTTTGTTGTCGTGTTTTGAGGTTCAAAGTTAGTTTTGTTGTGATTTATCAGATTCTGGGTTAAGGAGACCTCGAATTTAAATTTCAATGATTCCACTGAGACTGAAACGTCGAAATTAGTAGGGTAGCATATAAGATTTGTGTGCACAGGGTTCTGAACAAACCGCGAAGGTCAATTTCATGACTTTGAGGCTTGTTAGATTTTTCTGTCAGCTGTGCCACTTTTGTGATTCGCGTTCGCCGAAGGTATTGGGCTTATGTAATGACCTTGAGGGTCATTTTTTAGAAATTGTTGAGAAATTATCATTTTACCCCTTTCGTTAGTGTCTCCGAGTGTTATTTACCCAGTTTGTGTCGTTTGTTTAGTTAAGTTCTTAAAAGGTTGTGATTTGAGTGAGTTTTTGAGTTTTAGAAGTTTAAGTGGCTCAAAAGTGGTTTTCGGTGTCAATCGAAGCTATGGGTCTCGGAATGAGATTCTGTTAGTGCCATTAGCTCCGAAATATGGAAATTATTCTAGAAGAGTTGTCAGAATTAGTTTTGGGGTTGATATGGGGATTTAAGGCCTTAAGTTAGAAAGTTCATTTTAAATGAGACAAGTTTGACTTTGGTCAACAATTCGGATTTCGAGACTCGAATTGGATTTTTGATAATTCTGTTGGTTTTGATGGTTGATTTTAGGCCTAAGAGAGGATTCGCTATATTTTTCGAAAGCTCCGAGGGTATTTTGGTCTTTTTGAAGTTTAAGTTAGTTTAGTAGCGACTTATCGAATTTTGGGTCAAAGAGATCACGAATTCGAATTTTGATGGTTCCATTAAGTCGAGAACGTCGAATTTAGTAGGAGTGCATATATGATTTGTGTGTATGGGATTTTGAACAAATCCCTAGGGTCTGATAGGAGAATTAAGTTTGGGGAAATTGTTGGTTCTGGTGCAGGTCTGGTTCTTCTTCACGATCGCGGTGGTCAGGCTCGCGTTTGAAAAAGGGTTATCTCCTTGAGCTTCAGAATCGCGACTATGAGGCCCGCATTCGCGATGAGTCTATCTCGGTTACTTCACGTTCATGACAAGTAGATCGTGTTCACGATATAGAACTTCCGTGTACTCCGAGATCGCGGAGGTAGGTAAATGCGATCGCGATGATTAATTAGTGCCTGAACAGTGTTAATTAGGAGAAAACCCCATTTTCTTCATTTTTGAGTTCTTGGAGCTTGGAGAGGCTATTTAAGAAGACATTTTCAAGGAAAAATGTCGGGTAAGTAAATTTTGACCTAAAACCTTCCATTTTCATTAATTATATGGTGACCCAAATTTCTTGGTTTCTTCCCTAGCCCTAATTTTAAGGAAAATGGTGATTTCTAATTTGATTTCTACTATATTTTTATGGATTTTCAACCACGAGTTCCTTATTACTAGTAGAACATGATTTTGCAATAAAACTCCAAATTTGACCCTTTTCAAAATTAATCAATTTTTTGGACTATTTTACCTCTGATTCCGAAACTTATCACTATGGGTGTCATTGGACTCCTTGTGATATGTATGTTTCATTCTTGATAATGGATTGTCAATTTGGATGTTGAATTCAAGGGTCATTCATCTGATAGAAGTGTTCGAGTGCAGTTTTGACAATTGAGGTAGGTTTGGCTATCCTTTTTGGGACTGAGTTAGGGTAATTAGTTAATCCTATGTTATAGAATTTGGGGTGAGGGTTGTGGTATAAATTGGGACAGTTAATTTACTTTGAGATGCCCATGTGGGGGCTTATTTATATTATGATGCTCGTGGGGGGCTTATTTGTGTTGTGTAGCTCGTGTGGGGGCCTTATTTGCTATTTTATCTATTTTGAGAATATGTGCTTCATGATTTTCCTATGAGAGAGGAGTGAGGAGACTATTTGACTTGTAATTCCCTCATGAGGGGTTGAGTTGGGGTGTTGATCATACCTGAGTACTGAAATATTTTTGAAAAAAGGGTAAACATTTAATTTGAGGTATTTCCTTCCATTACTGTCTATTGAGGGTGAATATCATGTTTAGGTTATATTTTGAGAACTTTGAACCGGTATTACATGTCGAGTTAAATATTGCCTCCATGCCTTATGTGTTGTGAATGTCTTCATCCTCATTCATCATATCATTGATTAGTGAAAAGTGAGAACTGTGGAAATTTTTTTTGAGAAAGAAAATGTGATACCTTTTTTAAACATGACCACGAGTTAGGTGGCAAGCGCATGAGATATTAGTATCATGAGTCTTTGGCCACATATCGACAGGTGTATGCGACAGGTTGTGCTACAGTCTTGATTCAACCGTACCACTACATCATTGCAGCATCTCATTACATCTCATTACATTGCATATTTGATTATTTCCCTTATCTAATATTATGTGATATTGAACTATCCTTATGTGTTTAATTTACTCGCGTCGTTTTATATAAATTGGTGGCACCGTAGCCAGAGTGGGACTTTTCTGTATGCAGGTGGAAGCGTTCCTTAGTTTATTTTATATGCTTTATTAATTACTCATACTTAGTCGGCTTAACCTACTAAGTACATATGGATTGTACTCACCCCTTACTTTTGTCCCTTTTTGATGCTAATCCTAGTCAGGGTATTCCATGCGATAGCTAATCTCCCTCTCTTGCGAATATCTTACTATTTAGATTAGTGGCGAGGTCTTGGCATTCGTACTTCCATTAGATCTATCTTTTATTTCCAGTCTTTACTATTATTCGAAGACTTATGATGTATGTTAGATGCTCTTTACACTTATCATACCAGGTTTTGGGATGTTTTATTTGTGTCCAACGTTTTCTTTATTTTGTGGCCTAACTTCTCCTTTGAGTATCTCGTATAAGTTTTACTTTTAGGCTTACACATAAGATTGGGTGTTGGGATGTATGTCATCATGACCTCGATTTTTTTATCATGACAAATTGGTACATAGACGTCCATACTTACCTTCGAGAGGCTACAAGATACCTAATAGGAGAAATTCCTTCCATTGATTTCTTTCGTACGAGTTATTCATATCAAGTGTTGTAAACCTCTATTATATTCTTTCCATGTTAAAGGTAATGGCCAGGCTTGAGAGGGCAGCTCCTACTTAAGGATGATCTAGTGAGGCCCCACCCGATACCATTTATGAGTATAAGAATATGAAGCATCAGACTAAAGAAGTGGAGAAGTGATTAGTTAGACCTTGATTGTTTGGATTTTAGATTTTTGGTATCCATTCAGCCCCACTTTTCATCCCTCTAAGATCTACGGTTTCACCTATTTTTCTGCTGGTGTTGCTATGTCTGCATCAGAGTAGAAGAGTTTTGAGAGATTCATTAGATCTTTGCCTTCCAAGTTTGATAGTATAACTGGTGATGAGGCTTTTGACTTTTTGATCGAGTGCCAAGGCAGGTTGTTCAATTTGGATGGAGTGTGTTGCACCTCTTACTGAAGTGTCATCGAGAGGTTTGTGGCATATAGTCTTCATGATCAGTGTGGAGATAAGTTCAAAAGATTAGAGCAGGGCTCTCTATTAGTATCAAAGTACAAGGCTCGCTTCCATGAGTTGCCTCATTATGCTATGTCGAGCATACCTATTGAGTTCGACCCGATTTGTAAGTTAGTGAAGGGTTTTGCTGGTTATCTTCAAGAAACTACATCATATCTTGTGTTATCGGGTGGTTTCAAAGTATTATTGATCATGTCAGGATGATCGAAGTATCAGACATGCTAAATAGGGTGGCGTCAAGAGGTTTTGTCGCCAAGGTCAGTTCAATAGTCATTCGTCCAGAGGTAGAGATTATTTAGGTCTAGGTACCAAGGATATCAAAGAAGGCCAGTGCATGCAATGATTTGGGGTACAGATAATGTTGGTGGATCTTCTGTTATCCTCAACCAGGTTGTGGTCCTCGGGGATATTTTGTTGTGATGAGTTTGAACATGAGGTAAAGAATTTCCCCAAGTGTGATTCCTCTTCTATCCAGCCAGGGTCACAGTCTGTCCATGATATACTAGTTTCAACTGTTTAGATAATTCATAGGGTACCAAAGGTGGAGCTTATGGAGCTCGAGATAGAGTCGTGGTGGTTCTCAGAGTAGTAGTGGTGATTGGAGACTATGTTATGCTATACTGGGTGGATCTGGGCAGAGGCTTCCGATGTGGTGATCACATATATCATCTCTGTTTTCCATCCCTCTATTTTACTATTATTAGATCTCAGGTCTACCTATTCTTATGTGTCAACTTATTTTTCCAGTAAGCCCCTTGCAATACTTATTATGTCTCTACCCCAGTAGATGAGTCTTTAGTAGTGGATTAGGGTGTATCAGGGATGAGTAGCGACATTTACGAGTAGAGAGACTCGAGTAGACTTGATCTTACTAGATATGCTTGATTTTGATGTGATATTGGATATGAATTGGTTGTCTCCCTATCATGCTATTCTAGATTGGTATTCCAAGATTGTGACCTTAGCTCATCCTAGTTTGCCTTGGTTAGTACAGATTGGTAATATGAGTTTTATCCAACAGGGGTGATATATTATATTCGTGCTCATTGTATGTTGGAGAAAGGTTGCTTGTCTTATTTGGCCGATGTTCGTGATATTACAAAGAAGTCATCTCCTTTGGAGATCAGAAGAGTGGTGAGAAAGTTCATGAGTGTAATTCCTACAATCTTGCCGGGTGTTCCTCTAGACCGTGATACTGACTTTGTGTTTGAGTTGGAGCCAAGCACCAAGCCCATTTCTATTTCTCTTTATCGGATGGCTCCGGCTGAGTTGAAGGAATTGAAGGAACAATTGAAAGATTTATTGAACAAAAAGTTTATTCGGCCTAGTGTTTTATCATAGGGTGCACCAGTATTGTTTTTTGCAAAAACGAGGTCGTACTATGAGGATGTGTAGTGACTATCGGCAATTGAATAAAGTTACAATCAAGAGAAAGTATCTTCTTTCTCGGATGGATAATCTATTTCACCAACTCCAGAATGCGTCGGTGTTTTCTAAGATTGACTTAAGGGTCATGTTTCAGAGATTGAGAGAGTAGAAGTTATATGCAAAGTTCTCTCGGTGTGAGTTTTGTCTTGAGTCCGTGGCTTTCTTAGATTAGGTGGTGACCAAAGATGATATTATGGTCGATTCAGCCAAGGTTGCAGCGGTTCGTAGTTGGGTCAGGCCTACTTCAGTGACCATGATTGAGAGTTTTATTAGGTTAGCGGACTACTATCATTGATTTATTCAAAATTCTCTATACTACAGCTCCATTGACTAAGTTGACTAAGAAGACCGTAGTGTTTTAGTGGGACAATGAGTATAACGTGAACTTTTAAAAGCTCAAGGAGTTATTGAATTCAACACCTATTCTAGCATTACCCAAGGAGGGTGTGACACTCGTAGTACTCTGTGATGCATCGGGCATTGTTTTGGGTGGTGTGTTGATGCAAAAGGGGAGAATTATTGCATATGCTTCTCGAAAGTTGAAGGTACATGAGAAGAAATACCTTACTCACGATTTGGAGTTAGCGATGGTGGTTTTTGTTTTGAAGTTTTGAGGCACTATTTTTATGGAGTGAAATATGAAGTATTTATTGACCATCGTAGCCTCAAGTATGTTTTTTCTCAGCTGAATCTGAACATGAGGCAGCATAGGTGGTTGGAGCTATTAAAAGACTATTACTTCATCATTTTTCATCATCCGGGTATGGTTAATATGGTAGCGGATGCTTTGAGTCGAAAAGCACCTAGTATGGGTAGCTTAGCCTTCTTAAGGTGGAGGAGAAACCTTTGGTATTAGAGGTTTAGTCACAGGCTAGGCAGTTGGTTCAATTTGATATTTTGACACATCATAGTGTTTTGGCCTTCATTGAGGCTAGATCTACTTTGATAGATCAGATTTGTGCCCACTAATTAGATGATGATAAGTTGAGAATGATTCGAGACAGTGTTGAAAGGTAAGGCTAAGTCGGTTTCTCTTGATCCTAGAGAGTTTTGAGGATTAGTAGTCATATTTGTGTGCCTGTGGGTGATTAGGTGCGTGAGATATTAGAGAAGGTTAATTGTTTGAAGTATTCTATCCATCTGAGAGCGGCGAAGATATTTCATGACTTGAAACAACACCATTGGTGGTGTGGTATGAAGAGGGATATTGTGGAGTCTGTGGCTGTGTTTGAATTACCAATATATGAAGTATGCGCATCAAAAATCGGGTGGTCCTAGGCAAAGGATGCCCATTCCCAAGTGGAAGTGGAAGCGCATTACTATGGACTTTGTGAAGGGGTTACCCTTGATTTTTGGGTAAGCATGATTTAGTATGGGTGATCGTGGATCGATTGACCAAATCACATCATGCCATTTCGGTGAAGACTATCTATAATGCGGAGCAGTTGATTAGGATCTACATCCATAAGATAGTTCAGTTGCATGGTGTGCCCATTTCTATTGTGCCTAAGAGTGGTATGCAGATTACCTTTTATTTCTAGAGTCCTATGCAGGAGAAGATGGGTACCAAACTTGAGTTAAGCATAACTTTTCATTTTCAAACCGATGGTCAGTCGGAGCAGACTATTCAGGTGCTTGCGAAAATGCTCCGAGTTTGTGTCATAGACTTTGGTGTCATTGGGATCAATCTCCTCCTCTTGCGGTGTTCACTTATAACCACAATTACCATTCTAGCATTCAGATAGCGACATATGAGGATGGTGTGGATCTCCTATGGGCTATGTGGATTCTTTTAGGACTTGGCCTTGTGGTACAGATTTGTTGAGAGATGCCATAAATAGGGTGGAGTTGATTCAACAGCGCCTTATGACTTCCTAAAATAGGCAGGAGAGTTATGCGGATAGGTGTGTTCATGATGCGTCATTTGCTATTTGTAAGCGAGTGGTTCTCAAAGTGTCACCCACTAAGGGTGTGATGAGGTTTGGGAAGAAAGGAAAGCTCAGTACGAGGTTTATTGACCCTTTTGAGGTTTTGGAGAAGTATGGAGAGGTGGCCTATAGATTGGCTTTGGCTCCAAATCCTGCAGTTGTTCATCCTGTGTTCTATGTATCAATGCCTAAGCAGTAGCGTCATGATGATTCTCATGTGATTCAATGAGATTTTGTTGTTTTGGATCAGGACTTGTCATTTGAGGAGGATCTTGTTACTATCTTAGATAGACACACTAGACAGTAAAGATCAAAGCATATTGATTCAGATAAGGTGAAGTGGAGGCACCGACCTGTTGAGGAGGCCACATGGGAGTGGAGTTCGACATGCGTCGTAGATACCCTCAACTTTTCTCCCCTACAAGTACTTTACTTTACATTTTGTTCGAGGTCGAACGTGTGTTTTAGTGGTGGATAATATAATGACCTTTAGGGTAATTTTCAAAAATTCTTAAGAAATTATTATTTTACCCTCTCGTTAGTGTCCCCGAGTGTTATTTCACCAGTTTGTGTAGTTGATTTAGTTAATTTCTTAAAAGATTTTGAGTTTTAGAGGTTTAAGTGACTCAAAAGTGATTTTTGGTACCAATTGGAGCTATAGGTCTCAAAATGGAATTTCGTCAGTTCCATTAGCTTCGGAATATGGAAATTTGTCTAGGAGAGTTCTCGAAATTAAATTTGGGGTTGATATGTGGATTTGAGGTCTTATGTTGGAAAGTTTGGTTTAAATGAGTTAAGTTTGACTTTGGTCAACACTTCGGGTTCGGAGACTCGTATTGGATGTTTGATAATTCTGTTGGTTTCATTGGGTAATTTTAGGCCTAAGAGAGGCTTCGCCATATTTTTCGAAAGCTCCAAGAGCATTTTGGTCTTTTTGAGGTTCAAATTAGTTTAATTACGACTTATAGAGTTTCAGATCAAGAAGATCTCGAATTTAAATTATGATTATTTCATTGAGTCCGAAATATCGAATTTAGTAGAAGTGCATATTGGTTTGTGTATATGGGATTTCAAACCAATCCCGAGGGTTCGATCGGAGAATTTGAGTTTGGGAAAATTGTTGATTCTGGTTCTTCTTCGTGATCACGGTGGTCAGGCCCGCATTCGCGAAGGGTCATCTCCTTGTGCTTCACGATCGCGGCCATGAGGCCCACGTTCGCGATGAGTCTGTCTTAGGTACTTTGCATTCCCGACAAGTAGATTGTGTTCGTGATATAGAACTTTCATGTACTCCGCGATTGCGGAGGTAAATAGACGCGATCGCGATGAGTAATTAGTGTCTGAACAGTGTTAATTCGGAGAAAACCCCATTTCCTCCATTTTTGAGTTCTTGGAGCTTGGGGAGGCGATTTGAGAAGAGATTTTTGAGGAAAAATGTTGGGTAAGTAAATTTTGACCTAAAACCTTCCATTTTCATTAATTATATGGTGATTTCAACTTCTAATCTTTAGTTTTAAACCCCAAATTTCTTGGTTTCTTCCCCAGCCCTAATTTTAAGGAAAATGGTGATTTCTAATTCAATTTCTACTCTATTTTTATGGATTTTCAACCACGAGTTCCTTATTACTAGTAAAACCTGATTCTGCAATAAAACTCCAGATTTGACCCTTTTCAAAATTAATCAATTTTTTGGACTATTTTACCTCCGATTTTGAAACCTATCACTATGGGTGTCATTGGATTCCTTTTGACATGTATATTTCATTCTTGATAATGGATTGTAAATTTGGATCTTGAATTCGAGGGTCATTCATCCGATAGAAGTGTTCGAGTGCAGTTTTGGCAATTGAGGTAGGCTTGGCTATCTTTTTTGGGACTGAGTTGGGTAATTAGTTAATCCTATGTTATAGACTTTGGGGTGAGAGTTGTGGTATAAATTAAGACTGTTAATTTACTTTGAGATGTCTATGTGGGTGCTTATTATATTACGATGCTCGTGTGGGGGCTTATTTGTATTGTGTAGCCCGTGTAGGGGCCTTATTTGCTATTTTATCTATGAAAGAGGCGTGAGGAGACTATTTGACTTGTAATACCCGCCAAAGGGGTTGAGCTGGGGTTTTTTAGCATACCTGAGTACTGAAGCATTTTCGAAAAAGGATGAACATTTAATTTGAGGTATTTCCTTCCCATTACTGTCTATTAAGGGTGAATATCATGTTTAGGTTAAGTTTTGAGAACTTTGAACCTTGCATTACATGTCGAGTTGAATATTGCCTCCATGCCTTATGTGTTGTGAATGCCTTCATCCTCATTCATCATATCATTGATTATTGAAAAGTTGAGAACTGCGGAAATTCTTTTTCAGAAAAAAAATATGACACCTTTTGTATCCTTGACTAAGAATTAGGTGGCAAGCGAATGAGACATTAGTATCATTAGTCCTTGGCTATAAGCTGGGTGGTGAGGTAGTTGATACATTGAGATTATGACAAGGTATATGGTCTATGAGACCCCATGGGTCCTGCTTGGTAGAACAGCTCGGCAGGTGTATACGATAGGCTATGCTACAGTTTTTGTTCCACCGTACCACCACATTATTGCAGCATCTCATTACATCTCATGACATTGCATCTTTGATTATTTGCCTTATCTGATATTATGTGATATTGAACTATCCTTATGTATTTACTTTACTCACATCGCTCTATATAAATTGGCGGCACCGTAGCCAGAGTGGAACTTTTTTGTATGCATGTGGAAGCGTTCCTTAGTTTATTTCTTAGGCTTGACTAATTCCTTATACTCAGTCGGCTTAACCTACTTAGTACATGTAGATTCTACTCACCCCCTACTTTTGTGTCCCTTTTTGATGCAGATCCTAGTCAGGGTATTCTGTGCGGCAACTAATCTCCCTCTCTTACGGATATATTACTATTTAGATTAGTAGTGAGGTCTTGGGATTCGTACCGTCATTAGTTCAGCTTTTATTTCCAGTCTTTACTATTATTCGAAGACTTATGATGTATATCAGATTCGATCATTGTGTTAGATGCTTTTTACACTTATGACACCAGGTTTTGAGATATTTTATTTGTGTCTAGCTTTTGTTTATTTTGTGGTCTGACTTCTCCTTTGGGAGTCTCATATGAGTTTTACTTTTAGGCTTACACATCAGGTTGGGTATTGGGATGTTTGTCATCATGACCTCGATTTTTGGATCGTGACAGCTTAGCCTTTCCATTCGCAGGATCTCCACCACATTCGCAGAAGCCTGGCTCCTTTGGCCATCGCATTCGTGGAGCTCGAACACCTTTGCGATGAATATTAGCCTTGACCTCTGCATTCGCAGAGGGGAAATTTTGCCTAAACAGTGTTCTTCTAAAATCGGAAAAAGGGTCATTTTTACTCTATTTTTGAAGTCTTGAGCTCGGTAGGGCCGATTTGAAGAGGAATGTGTCTTGGAAATTCATTGGGTAAGTGTTTTTGACTTTAATCCTTCAATACCCATTTATTATTTGGTTATTTTAACCTTGAATTCATGGTTTTGGGACTTCAATGTTGGAGGTTTTTACTTGAACCAAAGATTTTTACAAAATTTGAGTTTGTGAACTGATTTCAACCCCATTTTCGACAATAGATTCCTAATACTTCAAGGAATATTTTTATGTAAAAATTTTCAGATTTGACCTTCTTTTTCAGAATCAAAGTTTTGGGTCGATTTCGGCCCGAATTTCAAAAACTATGATTGTGGTGTCATTAGCTTCGTAATTTGATTGAGAATTCATATTTGATTAGATTCTTATGATTCGGAGCATCGAAAGAAGGGAAAGATTCAAGTTCTGGAGTAGTTGGGTGCGATATCGAGGCAAGTGAAACTCTAAACCCTCATAAACTTTGTAGAACTTGTATTCTTGTTACATGCTATGTGAATTGATTAAATTTGGTATTGGGTTGATCATAAATCATGAAATTATTGAAGATTGACTATTCTGAATTATAAAAAGGGAATTAACCTAAAGAATCGAGTTGTTTGAACTATTTGACTTTGTTGACTCGTTGTGAAGTTTACATTGTGATAAATGTGACATGGATTGCATATGACATTGGACTTCATTTTCTTTCCATCGATTGCATGATTATTCTCATATGCATTTGGGTTGAAGTATATCATTGAGTTCCCAATTGATGAATTCGTCGACGTGAAATGATTCTGGCTAAGTGATAATGAAAGAGGGGAAAACAAAGAGGACTCAAGGTATGTGCCACGCGTCGTGGTTGTTATATTATTGCATTGAGGGACGTGTCATGCATTGTGGTTGTTATATTATTGTATCGAGGGACATGCCACACACTGTGGTTATTGTATTTTTGCATATGTGGGACGTTCCATGCGTCGTGGTTGTTATTTTAGCATCATATTGGACATTTATCGCATTGCATTGTATTGTATTGATTTGACTATCTGAGTGTCTGCCCTTACTATATGTGCAATTAAGACTGAAATACATGCGACAATGATACTATCTATTAGAGCTGTGGAAACATACCTGACTTACATATTGCATGAGTAATATCTGCATATAGACGGTTAGATTAGGTTGTTCAGCTTGAAGGTTGTAATTATGGATGTTCGGATGGTGTGTCAGGAGTACTTGTTGTATTTAGCTTTGCATGCGTTTATTGTATTACTTGCTGAATACCGTGTTGTTTGGTACTCACCCCTTGCTATCTACACTTGTGTAGGTTCTGCGCCCTAACAGTGATTCAGCTTCTCCTTTCTTTATCCGCGACTTTTGGAGTTACTTGAGAGGTAGTTGTTGACGCCGGCCATCTCTCTCGCTCCTTCTTCATGCTTTGTTCCATTTGAGAGGCAAATGCATTTTTGAGACTTGTATTTATTTCGATTCTACTGTTGTAGAGGCTTGTATATGTGACAACCAGTCGTTTGAGATGTTATAGATGATTATTAACTCTTCCGCATTTTTGTATTTATTTATCTATTTCTACTATTTTCGCTTCATTTTCGCTTTATTTGGGTTTTGGGTTGACTTGTCTCAGGGGGTTGAGACGAGTGCCATCACATTCGGATTCGGGTCGTGAAAGTGATGTACATAAAGTTAAACTGAAACCTAACAACGTCGAAGTTTAAATAATCAAAAGAGAATTAATTATTTTTCCAATTTTACCCTTAGTATTAATTATTCTACAATTAAGAGACACATATATAGATAAAAATTAAATAATTAATGAGGATATATTAAGTCAAACAAGATTTCTAATTATTTTTTTCTTAAGGATTGTATTAAACCTTATTATGACAACTAAAAAGGGACGAAGGAAATGTATTTTACTCTTAATAAGATGATTTATAATCACACAAATATTTATAATTTATGTTAAACTATAAAATTTTAAATATTATTTTAATTTCTTAAATTTCATATGAAGTCAAATAACAATACATAAATTGCAATGGATGCGGTATGAACTTTCATAATGTACTAAAATTCCCCCCCCCCTCTCCCCCCAAAGTTTGCTTTAAAAATCAAACTCTCCCGCCCCCAACTTTCAACAATAATCATCTCCCCCCCCCCTTTTATCCCATGAAATATCTATTTTGCCCTTGATTTTCTATCTTCCATTACCTATTTATACAAATCAAATAAAAATAATAGGTAATATAATAGCTTTTAAATATATTTCAAAAATAATACATAAATTTTAATAAAAATAAAGGTATATCTTATAAAAAGAAAATTAAAATATTATCTATTTGTATTGTAAGTAATTTTTTATTTTTTAAATTTAAAAAATACTTCATTATTGACAAACAAAAATCGTTTATCTATTCAGACATTTAAGAACAAGAGAGAATTGAAACATGCATTTATATACATATACATATTAAATGCATGTACTATTAAATAATAATCATAAATAATAACATAAATTTTAATGACAAATTGATAAAAAAAAATTATTCTACTTATTATTTTAATGTGCTTAAATAAAAATCTATAAATACTTAGATTAAGAAATATAAATAGTATACATTAGAGTTTTGATTATTATTAAAATATTCACTTTTTACTCTACTCATTTATTTATTATGGAACGTCAATATTTTATATATTCAATTAGGATTTTTAATTTTACTTTAGTTTTTTTGAATAGAAAAAAATATTTTTTTATTTTTTAATAGAAAATTTGTTACTTAGAATAAAAAATAAAAATTCATGATTTTAAAGAAGTAAAAAAAAAAAAGACAAAGGTTGATAATACAAAGAGTAAAATAGGTATTTTAAAAAATTAATTAGGATAAAAGAGAGATGTTGAAAATTGAGGGGAAAGGGAGGGAGCTTGATTTTTAAAGCAAATTTGGGGGTGATTTTGACCCTAATATCCTTTTACAAGGCATAAAAAAGTAAAGAAAATGCTAAACTTATCAAATATAGAAGTAAGATACGTACTCACTAGCATCAACTCATCATTCTGGTCCACTTGTTGAAAAATCAAATATGGGGTCTATTATCATTAACTCCTTGTCAGACTACTGAAAAAATAGTTTAATTACTTTATATTTTTTAGTAAAAAAATTAATAATAATTAAAAATATAATAATGAAAAATAACTTTTAAATTATGTTCTTAATTATTTTATTTTTTTATAAAGAGAGTGTATTAAATATCAGTAATTCATTTAATATGAATTAGAAAAGGATAAGTGAATTTTGAAATTAGAGTTGACTAAAGTGTTAAATCATTTTAGAGACAAAAGAAGCACAACTCAAGGGAATCCTTCGATATTTTAATCTGCACGAGATATTCTCCATCTGCATGCATAAAACTTCTACAAGGCATAAAAAAGTAAAGAAAATGCTAAACTTATCAAATATAGAAGTAAGATACGGACACACTAGCATCAACTCATCATTCTGGTCCACTTGTTGAAAAATCAAATATGGGGTCTATTATCATTAACTCCTTGTCAGACTACTGAAAAAATAGTTTAATTAATTTATATTTTTTAGTAAAAAAATTAATAATAATTAAAAATATAATAATGAAAAATAACTTTTAAATTATGTTCTTAATTTTTATTTTATTTTTATAAAGAGAGTGTATTAAATATCAGTAATTCATTTAATATGAATCAGAAAAGGATAAGTGAATTTTGAAATTAGAGTTGACTAAAGTGTGAAATCATTTTAGAGACAAAAGAAGCACAACTCAAGGGAATCCCTTCGATATTTTAATCTGCACGAGATATTCTCCATCTGCATGCATAAAACTTCTTTATAGCTATGACATTTTTCTTTTTCTTTTTAAGGAATCTAATCAGATTTGGATCTTCATTTCAGAAATCTTTTCTGAATAAAACATTAATTTTAAGGGTTAATTTCATATATGTACCAAAATTATTAGTTTATTAAAAATATAGTTATTTTTCATTTACATAAAAAATAAGGAAAAATTACCTAATTATATTGTTTTATTTACCATATTTTCCATTACTCTCATCCATTTATAAAAAAAAAATTCTTTCTTTCCATCCAGATACATTAATTCAGCAATCCGGATATATTAATTCTGATTTATAAATTATATCTATGTTCAATGTATCATGCTTCAAGTGTTACCTACTGATACATAAAAGCCTAATAAATATTTCCGAATTATTGAATTAATGTATCCGGATTACTATGTTTGTAAGGATTTCTGTAAATTGAAAAATAGTAGGAAAAAAATGGTAATTAGCCATTTATACTATGTGATTTATGTAAGTTTCTCAAATAAAAACCAAAAAGAGGTCATGGACTAAACACTACAGGGCTCAATTCGGCCCAAGGCCTTTAGGCTTTTTTTGTTGAACACTACAGGGCTCAATTCGACTCAAGGCCATTAGACTTTTTTTATTTTTTCTTTGCGGTGTTGATTTTTTAAAAAAATTGCTGTTTTTTTTGGCTGCATTTTTAAAATAAAAAATATCCTTTTTTTTTTCAAAACTTTTTTCATGAAATTCTTTTTCTTCTATCAATATTGTATAAA
Organism: Solanum dulcamara; assembly: GCF_947179165.1. Taxonomy (NCBI): domain Eukaryota; kingdom Viridiplantae; phylum Streptophyta; class Magnoliopsida; order Solanales; family Solanaceae; genus Solanum; species Solanum dulcamara. The sequence goes on from NC_077242.1 coordinate 15,814,391, forward strand.
TGGAGTAAAAATATGTGTGTGTGTATATATATACATACAAACAATTATGTAGTGTATATATAATGTATTGATATTGTATAAATAGTTATGTAGTGTATGTATAAATAGTTATGTAGTGTATATATAATATATTGATATTGTATAAATGTGTATAATCATGTATCGATATTATATAAATAATTATGTAATGTATCGATATTTATTTGATTATCATGCATTCTCACCTTAATAAATAAAAGAATAAACAAAAAAATAAAACAACATAAATATTAATTTTTTCCACAAAAGAAGTGAAACAATTATAAAAGAAAAAAATAAAAAAGGAGCAAATAAATAAATAAATTAAAGCAACGATTTTGTTTTTTAAAATAGCACAACAAATTTATTTTTAGAAAAATAAGAAAGAAAATGGCTCACAGCCGAGTATTGACCATTTTTTAGATAAGACAAAAAGACATGACTATTTTTTTTTTGAAAACAAAAGAACCGAATAGCCACTGGGTGTAATTTTCCCTAATTTTAATTCACATATTTGTATTGCCTGTGAGATTATCTTTGATAGAGTCAATTTGTCAGAGTGAAAATTAGAATAATTTATTTATAGGGTGAGAGTCATTTTCACCTCCTAACTTTGCTTTTAAAATCAAACTCCTCCCTCAATTTTGAACAATAATCAAACCCCCCATCCCTTATCCTAATTAAAATTTTGAAATGCCTACTATACCCTTTCATTATTATTTTTTTTTACTTCTTTAGAAATCATGATATTTTCTTTTTTTATTATTTAATGTAAAAAAATTATAAAAGCATAAACATTATTTTTGGACAAAAAGGTAAAAAATACTAATTAAGTAAGTTAATGATGTTCTATAATAAAGTAAATTACCATAATGAGAAAATTAATTTTATTAATAATAATCAAAACTCTAATATTTATTTATACAAGTGAAAATAGTAGAGAATAATAACTATACAAATATATTTCAATGTAGGAAATACAAATAATTAATTTAATTAAGGACAAATTTTTAAAGATTGTATTATTTAGATTTTAAATTATTTTAAATTATAATTTATGTAATACTCCATCAATGTCAATCAAAGCTTGTTTATTTACATAGAAGAAAATATTCACCGCCATTTATATTAGTTGACTCTCATTCTAAAAATAATTATTTTAATTTACTTGTTCAATTTATCAAATTTAAAAAAAATTTAATATCTTTTTTTTCTACCCTTAATATTAAATAACTGCATAAAGTAGTAATAGTCAAATTTAAACTTTTATTTCTACCCTTAAGTATTAAATAACTGCATAAAGTAATAATAGTCAAATTTAAGCTTTTAAAATATTATTATTAATGCTAGTTTAGTAAAATACACCTCTAATTAAATTTTTAAGAGGTGTCATATATATCAAGAAGAGTCAAGTAATATGAAACACATGAAGTAAAATAGTGGAGAAAAGAAAAAATATATGTATACATACATATACACACAATGCATATTATATTGAAATAATGGTCATAAGAATAATATTAAATTTTGTGATAAATTCTTAAAAATATTAATCTATTTATAATGCTAAAGAACTTAAAGAAAAAGTTATAAATATCTATGTTAAAAGATAAATTATATATGTTGACACCCAATTTTGACCCTCCACAACGCAAATTAGCTATCGAGTTTCTTTAAATTTTGAACATTTTAAAAATAATTACCTTTTATAAAAACAAAGATATTTTCATGTTATTCTTAACTATTTTTATCTTTTTATAAATTTTAGTGTAATATACATATTTCTATATAACTATATCTTTTATTACTATTTATGTGGTTATTCGAAAATTAACTCAAAATATTTTATTTTTTTACTAATACAATGTTAGTTAGGTTAGTTTAATTATAGTTTGTATTTTTGAAATTTTTAGTTTTATTCTAAAAAACAATTAAAAAAATTCATTCTCCATATCAAAAATTTATGAAGAATTTGGGGTTTTTGAAGCCTATATAAAGGCTCATATTCTCATGAAGAGAAAGGAAAAAGTGGAGGTTTTTTAGCCACCTCAAAGTTAGAAATTTTTCTTACTTGGCTAGGATATAAGACTCTTGTCTCTAGCCTAAAAGTTGTGAAATTTTTTAGCTTTCAATCTATATTTTTCTTCGAGGAAAATAGGAGATTGAAGTAGAAATTTAGGCTAAGAACAGAGTTCTTATAATGTCGAACCCACGAAGGTTCGAGTCTAAATTTTTAATTTTTTTTTTGTTGATTGAAGTTCCGTCAAGCTCTTGGGTGGTGGTGAAGTCGTCTTTCGCTCGTCGTCTTCAGTCTCGCTGCCCGGAAAGAGGTAAAATCTTATCTCAGCTTCATTTTATTTAATTATTTCAGATTTTATATTTAGTTGATTCGTAATCTTATTTTTTTTTGTTAGCATGTATTAAGAATAATTAGATTAATGATATAATTTTTTTATAGTTAGCATGTGTTAGGATTAATTAGCTAGCATGTGTTAAGATTATTTCATGAAAGCTTTTAGTTTTGTTCATTATTTTTTCAAGTAGTTTCCTTTAACAATATAGATTTTCATGTTTTCAATTTTTTCTTTTAACATGATTTAGATAACAAAAACATGCGTAAGTTATTATTTAATTAGAACTTTTATGACCTAATTGATTTAATTTTCTCTTTAATTTGAGTTAGTATAGCGTACATATTAATTCTGTGTCCTTTAGTTACTTGAATATATTTCTTCTTTCCTTTCCTTTTCTTTGTCTACATATATATATGTTGTTAGTTATCTCTAGGATGCCCATTAATTTGATACCTTAAAATATCATGATATATTCATTGGTTTAACTTAAAATGAGTAGATGCTTATGTAATTTTATTTTAGTGCATGTGATATCAATTCGAGTCCATCTTTGGACTCTATCCTTGCATATTGTTGAGTTTTGAGTCTCCCATCATCTTGCTCAAATTGGTGAAAAGTTGATACATGGAAGGGGAGCTAATATTCATCATTTGAATATTGATATTGGATTGTATACACGGAATACAGGTGAAAAATAGTGTCGAATACACTGATATACAGTATCTATACAGTCAGATATGCAAGAAAACAATGTTGTATACTGATATACAATATATATATACAGTACGATATACAATAGATACAAGGAACAAACATGTGGTATATAGTGTGTATACAGTTTGATATACATAAATAATATTGTATATACTGTATACATTGTATATACAGTTCGATATACAGTGTATATACATCTGTGATATATGGTGAAATTATGCTTAAGGCCCAAAACGCAGATGGCCCAACAGCCTAGTCTAGGCGTACATAAACTAAGTGTCGGGTCATATTTTCATGTGCTATTCATTGTTTATTTATATTGATTCGAGTCGCTTTGAACTTCTTAGCCTTATCTGACCTCTTTTTATGCTTCTTTTGAGCCGAGGGTTCTCGAAAACAGCCGTCCTACTTTGGTAGAAGTAAGGTCTGCATAAACTTTACCCTCCCATGACCCCACATTGTGGGATTTCACTGGGTTGTTGTTGTTGTTGTTATAATTTATTTACTTATGTTATTTATGTTTGCTTTTTTTATTATTTATTTATTTATTTTTTATTTTTTTATTTTTTTTATGTTTGCTTAAGATATTAATTTTAATTTGTTTTAACTTAATTAGATTCCCCTAAAGATAAATCAATTCATGTTAATTTACTTTTTAAATGATTTTCTACCTTTACTTAGTCATTTGGTAAACTTTTACTTTTTTTATATACATGTCTATTATTTTCAATGTTTAAGTTTGATCATTTTTTCTAATTTTTTTTAAAAGTCTTCGTTTTCTTTTTAAATTAATATTTTCAAAAGTTAATCAAATAATTTTTCAAATCGTCGGATAACTACGCTTTAGCGGCCACTTTGAATGCTTAACACCTTTTCAAAGTAGAAATAAGAACCCCGTACCTTTTTCTCTGAATTTGTAAAACTTAAATCTGTTAGGGTCTTTTAAATTAAGTTTTCTTAATTTTTTTAAAAAATTAAGTGATGACTCTTTTTTTCTAAAATTGATTTTTTCTTTATAAAGTTAAAATTAATTTTAAACCATATTTTTCCAACATAACAGAAATGACGACTCTGCTGAAGATTTAATTAGGTTCTTACCATTAGATTTGTTTGACTTATTTGACTAACTATTTGGGAATGTAGTAATTAGTAATTTGTTTTTCTTTATTTGCATTTATGTGTTTAAATTTCGAATATTAAATTATCATTGCATGCATAACATGTTTTCCGCCACATGACATTTTATTTTATTACTTAAATGACAGTTATGCGGGTCGCAGCCGTTGAATTCAAAATGTTCCTAGGGATGGTCAACGGTCGCTAACTTCCCCCAGCCTGAGTTTTTCGTTTGGGTCACCGGTACACTTTAAAATATAGCCCACTCTTAGTCAACCTAGCATATAGCAAAGCCAAATCCATGATTTAGCGCATTGGTCTAAGACGACCCAATACCCAAGGCGTATTGGGCCCATTATAAAGACCACCTTGAGTCCAAAATGGCCTTCGACCTAAATGGATGATCATACCTATGTGTTTAAATTTGAAGGTTGTACACGTCATTTGACAAACTATTGTCCCTCGGGGTTGAGAGTTTATTTAGTAGCTTAGTCTAGTCAAAGAAGGATCTTCACTAGCTGCTACTTCATCCAAAAGGTGTTGGAGTTAGAAGATGTCAAGAAGTCAAGAATTAAAGATTTTCCACGAAGCCTTAGCTTAGGATTGTACCCTTGCGTGGAATCGATTATTTGTATCCCATTTTCCTATTATGTATCCCTATTCAGTTTATTCATAAAGCTTGTATAAATATAATTTTTGGGGGCAATGAAATGTTTCAAATGACGTTATACATCATTCAAATTGTTAGGCCTATTCTTGGCACAAAAAGGTCACATATATGTTTAGGATGCGCAATATTTGTTTATGTGTTATATACCATTACTGTTTGTGTGAATATGTTGCTTTGTTTGGAGACATTCTATCCCACCTTTTTCCAAAATATTTTTTTTAGAATCCTCTAAACATACAAATATCAAGTCACTATCAAAGTCCGTCCAAACAATCTTTGAGTCTTGAATTTTCCAACAAAATTCTAAAATCTCACTCTCTCATCTGAGAAGAGGTTGAGATTTGTTTTTTTTTTGGTAAGTGATTCGAGCTAGTCGAATTACGTAGAACCTAAGTTCTCCTTTGTGATATACGTAGGCAACCTTTCAAGGTTCGGTCCCAATCTTTGAAGTTTTTAGTTTTTCCTCATTCTTATAAAGAAATTGAAAGTTTCGTTTGCATGAAGTGCAAGAAATCTATGATTCAACGCAAGTCAACCTTTCTCACACATGAATCCCAAAATTAAGTGGGCCAATTTCTGTCTATTTAGTCATTCTTCACCCATGGATTAGTTTGTTTTCAAACAAAGCAACATTTATATGTTTAGTTCTTTGTATGATATTTTGCATTAATTATTACAAACACTTACTAATACTTTAGTTTTTGAGTTATTCTTCTTTTTCAGACTGATTTGTGTCGAAAATCAAACTTGCTTACTTCTCAAAGATCGAGGGTTCAACAAAGTTGATTCATTTTTTATTTTGTAGAGGCTGTTATCAAATGACATCATGCGATAAATGATTGAATCTCAATTTTGAGAGGTCAACACCCTCTCCCTAACTAAGAAGTTTTCTTCGTACACAGGAGAGAAAACATTATTTCAAGAGAGGGAATCACGGCAATCCCAAATTGGCGGCAACATTCAAACACAAACTTTAACCCTAATCTCTTTCAATTCTTTAATCTAAGAAAAATCATAACCCTTTCTCTTATGGATCTTGCAGGGACAAAGAGTTAATGGGAAATAATGATGACCTTAAATTTCACAAGACACCAATAGACAGCCTGAAAAATAAATTGGGGAATTTTAGACTATGAAGTCTTACTCCTATATTTTGTTACTTTTTTATAATGGCCCTGCTTTAACATTTTTCTCATATCTTTGCAGGAAAATCATCCCCGACAATAATCGGACCGACAATAGTCGGGGATGGTTATAACAATATATGATTCTCATAAATAGTTGGAAGAATTCAAGTCATAAGAGACAATCCCCAAAAAGAACACAATAACAAGTGATTCCTGTATGAAATTGGAAGAACACACCAATGTATAATCTCTGAGGAATATTTGAAAAATAATACAAAGATAGGTGTCCTCACCGATGGTTGAGAAGACATGAAACGTATTGGTGCAAATAGGCAAAAGACACTCCCCAATTGAAGATGTCAACGAGCACTAGAATTACGAGACATCATTTTGATTTTTTCTAAATCTTTAAATTATTTTATATATCATATTTGTAAGAACTACGCACACCTGATTCTCATCTCGGTGAGATACGTAGGCAGCCCTTCTTGGGTTCGATATTTCCTGTTTCAACAAAAGAATAAATAAAAATTATGTACATATTTTAAAAGTCATATCTTCTTGATTGAGACAAATACAGTTGGGCGCATGCAAAATATTCGGTATGATGAACATGATTGACTTTGTGATAAACCATAGCTTCTGTTAGTATCTTTCATTTTTACTTTTGTGATGCTCAAAAATTCTCTTTCATGCATTCAAGGTAAGAATAAAATCAACCTCATGGCTTCATGTGCATTGTGTGGTGAGCTTTAGATTAAAATTCAATTGCATCGCACTGTTGATCTAGAACTTGGCTTGAATATTTGTTGAGGAAAAATTCTGAGTAATGTTTGGTTTGAGAAAGAATTGCAGGCCATTTTTGATCCGATTATGCCTTTCAAAGCCTACCAAATAACATTAATCCTTAGTTTTCTAAACTTTGAGTCTAAAGCTTTTTTTTGGACAACCACATCTTAGCCCTTTCCCTTTTGAGTGTTTAGATGTACTATCCCTCTTTGACGCAACCTTCTTGAGCGCACTGAAGACATGCAAATTATAGAAGAAGATCCAACTTTGAATTTTCAAAGACAAAAGATGTAAAGTCTCCAAAGTCAAGAAAGCAAAGACAACTTTAAAAAAAAGGGTTGAAAGAGATAAAAAAAATACTCCTACAAGGTCGATGTAAGATAAAAAGTAAAATACTCCAACAAAAGAGGAGAAACCTCAAAACAAAGGGGTGAAAAGAGAAAAATCTCCAAAAATAAAGACTAAAAAAAAAGTCAAAATATAAGAAGGAGCTAACAAAAAGGATTGGGCGTCAAAAGGCGTATCAATCATAAAAAGCACAAATTCAGTGTAACGCTCAAGGAGAGATTAAGTCACTTTTATCCCAAATAAATATCCTACCCGTCTTTAAGCCTATATTACAAGTCAATAACAAACCCTACATGATCTCATTCCAAATATTCTCACATTAGTGGAGACTTACATGCAGGCCAAGCATATGGTATCACATTTGCATGTGTTGAACATTCTTGAGAGTGTGAGTGCACTTTGAAAAATGTCCTCAAATCAAACACTTCAGATATGTGCGAAATAGAACTTTCTTTATTATGAGAGCACTTGAAACATGTGGATTTGTATAATTCTAAACATTTGTTTGACGCAAGATGAAAACATCTTGTCGACACTAAAGTATGTTTGAGGTACTACTTGATGCTTTAGGAATTACCTCTAAGTCAATCTCATTTATGAGAAAGAAAATGAGAAATATTTCTATGCAATCCTAACTGTTGGTATCAATTGTAGTCAAAATTTGACTATCTCTTTATATTCTTAAAAAAATTGCATTTGTCCTTTGAAATTGGATGGTTTGCTCTAAATAATGTGACCTTAGGCTAATCTCATCGGTGTGAGATACCTATTTTACTTCATTGGATTGTCCATCTCAAATGGGCGGCATATCTCTTGTTTATAAGCTGTAAATATTGCAAGGAATACAGTTTTCCATATCATTATGCTCATATTACACATGTGTCTACTGATTATCTTGTCTCAGATTTTGCAGTACTTACCATCCACAGGATTGGAACTACATCTGAGCTGATTCCTGCACCAACAGGATATATAGGCGCCACAATGGCTCGGTCATGGTCTCCGTGACATTTTTTGTTTCTCCCTTACAATGAAAACTAGGACAAAATTTTTGAGAAAATTTCAAAAATTCACAAGAAGATACTATCTTCAGCAAGTCAAGATTGGAGATCATGTTAGTTTATGCAACTGGGACAGAATTTTTGAGAAGATCTCAAAAATTCCACAAGAATATCAAAATTCTTTTTTCAGCAGCTCGAGATTTGTCAAGAGATCTAACTGGGACAGAATTTTTGAGGAAGATCTCAAAAATTCCGTCAAAAATTGTCAGAAGTTCGAAGTCAACTTCAAATGATCTCCGATATTGCTAGAATGGAGCAAAGACAAATTCAAGATGCGAGCCACTGATGCCTCGTATAAACTTCCATCAAAGACATGAGTCCCAACGAACACAAATTGTTCAAGAGAAAAAATAAAGAACATATGAAAGCATCGAGAGGATGAAATTCACATATTTATTTGCCGAGAGGACCATTTCATTACATTGCATTGCCAAGAGGGTCGTACATCATTCAAATAATCTAAGAGGATGACATTGCATATTCATTGCCAAGAGGGCCATTTCATTTTCATTGCATTACCAAGAGGGTCATGCATCATTTAAATAATCCAAGAGGATGACATTGCATATTCATTACCAAGAGAGACATTTCATTACAATGCATTACCAAGAGGGTCATGCATCATTCAAATCAACCAAGAGGATGACATTGCATATTCATTGTCAAGAGGGCCATTCATATTATATTATCGGAAGTGGTAATATTATTGCTAAGAGGGCCATTCATATTATATTACTGGAAGTGGTAATATTATTGCCAAGAGGTCATTCATGTTATATTACCGGAAGTGATAATATCATTTCCAAAAGGGTCACTATCATATCATTGCCAAGAGGGTCATTCATGTTATATCACCGAAAGTGGTAATATCATTGCCAAGAAGGACATTATCATATCATTGCCAAGAGGGCCATCATCATTATCATTCATATTATATTATTAGAAGTGGTAATATTATTGTCAAGAGGGCCATTATCATATCATTGCCGAGAGGGACATCATCATATCATTATCGAGAGGGCCATTTCATTACATTGCATTGCGGAGAGGGCCATTTCATTATATTGCATTGCCAAGAGGATCGTACATCATTTAAAGTATCTAAGAGGATGACATTTGCATATTTATTTACCGAGAGAGCCATTTCATTATATTGCATTGCCAAAAAGGTCGTGCACCATTCAAATCATCCAAGAGGATGACATTTGCATATTTATTTGCCTACAGGGCCATTTCATTACATTACATTGCTAAGAGGATCGTGCATCATTCAAATCATCCAAGAAGATGACATTTGCATAATTATTTGCCAAGAGGGACATTGTATATCTATCTCATCGAAGAGAAACATCAGCATTTTCATGCGTTATAAATGCCTGAAAGGGCATATGTAAGACGCATCAAATATCAGAGAAGATTTAAAGTACAACTTGCCAATGGATCACTATCCTACCGATGGAGAAACATATATCCTACCGATGGATCACCTTTATTCATCTTATCAATGGATATGCAATATCATCCTACCAATGGATCATCATTCGTCCTATCGATGGACTAATCTATCCTACCAATGGATCTTCATTGATATTATCAATGGACACATATTTATATCCTACCAATGGATCTTCATTCGTCCTACCAATGGACAGACAATTATTTTATCGAAATATCCTACCGATAGATCACATTCATTCGTCCTACCGATGAACATGCAATATCATCCTACCAATGGATCATCATTCGTCCTATCGATGGACTAACATATCCTACCAATGGATCTTTATTCGTCCTATCGATGGACTAACATATCCTACCAATGGATCTTCATTCGTCCTATCGATGGACACGCATTTATATCCTACCAATGGATCTTCATTCGTCCTGTCGATAGACATATAATTATCTTACCAAGTATCCTATTAATGGATCATCCTCCTACCGATGGAGCAACATTATCCTACCGATAGAGTATCTTTATTCGTCCTATCGATAGACATTTGTCCTATTGATGTACATGCATTTATTTTACTAAGTATCCTATCAATGGATCACCATCCTACCGATAGAGCAACATTATCCTACTAATGTATAAATGGAGATTTTCAACAAGCAAAGAGGATGAAAGAAAGTGTGTACGACATAAAAGAGGATGCAACACAATGTGGAACCTTTTCTTAGCAGCGAACTGGGACACAGTCCGAAGAGGAATATCAAACTCATTGGACACGAGCTGAGGAACGACTTCCATCACAGTAAACCACATTTCTATCGGAAGACGTGTGGTTATTTTGGGGTCCAGCCATAATTCCAAAATTCGTACCAACCCCTTTTCAAAAAAATGTAAATGGAGTCGGTCAAAATTGGATTTGTTAATTTTCTTTGTTCAGGATCTCTATTATCGATCCTATCAAAAGAAAGGGACAGTTGTTGACACACAATTTTGACCCTCCACAATGCAAATTAGGTATCGAGTTTCTTTAAATTTCGAACATTTTTAAAATAAATAACTTTTTAAAAAAACAAAGATATTTTTATGTTATTCTTAACTATTTTTATCTTTTTATAAATTTTAGTATAATATACATATTTTTATATAACTATATCTTTGATTACTATTTATGTGGAGTTTCGAAAATTGTCTCAAAAGATTTTATTTTTTTACTAAATACAATGTTAGTTAAGTTAGTTTAATTATAGTTTGTATTTTAATTTTTTTTTAATTTTTTCTAAAAAAAATATTCCATTCTCCCACATCAAAAATTTATGAAGAATTTGGGGTTTTTGCAGCCTATATAAATGCTTATATTCTCACGAAGAGAAATAAAAAGTGGGAGGTTTTTTAGCCACCTCAAAGTTAGAAAGTTTTTTCCTTACTTGCCTAGGATTTTGGACTCTTGTCCCTAACCTAAAAGTTGTAAAAATTTCTAGCTTTCAATCTATATTTTTCTTCGAGGAAAATAGGAGATTGAAGTCGAAATTTAGGCTAAGAATAGAGTTCTTATAAAGTCGAACCCACGAAGGTTGAGTCTAAATTTTTAATTATTTTTTTTGTTGATTAGAGTTCCGTCAAACTCTTGGGTGGTGGTGAAGTCATCTTTCACTCGTCGTCTTCAGTCTCGTTGCCCGGAAAGAGGTAAACTCTTTTCTCAGCTTCATTTTATTTAATTATTTCAGGTTTTATATTTAGTTGATTCGTAATCTTATTTTTTTTAGTTAGCATGTATTAAGAATAATTAGATTAATGATAGAATTTTTTTATAGTTAGCATGTGTTAGGATTAATTATCTAGCATGTGTTAGGATTATTTAATGAAAGCTTTTAGTTTTGTTCATTATTTTTTCAAGTAGTTTTCTTTAACAATATAGATTTTCATGTTTTCAATTTCTTCTTTTAACATGATTTAGATAATAAAAACATGCGTAAGTTATTATTTAATTAGAACTTTTATGACCTAATTGATTTAATTTTCTCTTTAAAATTTGAGTTAGTATAGCGTATATATTAACTCCGTGCCCTTTAGTTATTTGAATATATTTCTTCTTTCCTTTCCTTTTCTTTGTCTACATATATATATATGTTGTTAGTCACCTCTACGATGCCCATTAATTTGATACCTTAAAATATCATGATATATTCATTGGTTTAACTTAAAGGGAGTAGATGCTTATGTAATTTTATTTTGGTGCATGTGATATCAATTCGAGTCCATCTTTGGACTCCATCCTTGCATATTGTTGAGTTTTGAGTCTCCCATCATCTTTCTCAATTTGCTGTAAAGTTGATACATGGAAAGAAAGCTAATATTAATGGTTTGAATGTTGATATTGGGCTGTATAAATGGAATACAGATAGAAAATAGTATCGTATACACTGATATACAGTATCTATACAGTCTGATATGCAAGAAAATAATATTGTATACACTGATATATAATATATATACAGTGATATACAATAGATACAAAGAACAAACAGGCGGTATATAGTGTGTATACAGTTCACTATACAAAAATAATATTGTATACACTGTATAAAGTATATATATATGAAATTGTGCTTAAGGCCCAAAACGCAGATGACCCAACAATTTAGTCCAGGCGTACATAAACTAAGTGTCGGACCATATTTTTATTTGTTATTTATTGTTTATTTATATTGATTCGGGTTGTAATACTTTATTTGCTTATGTTATTTATGCTTACTTAAGATATTAATTTTAATTTGTTTTAACTTAATTGGATTCCCCTAAAGATAAACCAATTGATGTTAATTTACTCTTTAAATGATTTTCTACCTTTACTTAGTCATTTATAAACTTTTTTTTATATACATGTATATTATTTTCAATGTTTAAGTTTGATCATTTTTTCCAATTTTTTTAAAAGTCTTCGTTTCCTTTTAAATTAATATTTTCAAAAGTTAGTCAAATAATTTTTCAAATCGTCGCATAATCGCGCATTAGCGGCCACTTTGAATGCTTAACACCTTCTCAAACTGGAAATACGAACCTCGTATCTTTTTATCTAAATTTTTAAGACTTAAATTTGTTAGGGTCTTTTAAATTAAGTTTTCTTAATTTCTTTAAAAAATTAAGTGGCGACTCTTCTTTTTCTAAAATTGATTTTTTCTTTATAAAGTTGAAATTAATTTTAAACCATCTTTTTCCGATCTAACAATATATAATATAACTTCTTCATATTAAGTTAAGTGTCTTACTTTTTTTTTTAAAAAATAATTATAATTATTTTCTAAGAAAACCAAAAATATTATAGTTGCCAGCTATCTGTCTTACTCCTGCACTTTGAAAAACGAGGAAATAATATTTTTGTAGCACATGATTTGTCCAATATGAGGTCTACTAGCATTAACTCCTTGTCACAATAATATTTTTTTTATATATTTTTGGTCCACTCCTTGAAATTAGAGTTTACTCAAGTGTGCAATAATAGTAGATACAAACGGAGCACAACTCAAGAAATTCTTTAATATGTACTGAATCTTCTCCATATGCATGGAACTTTCTTGCAGAGCAGTGACTTTTTTTCTTTTTCTTTTTTTCACGCATTCGTGTTTGACTAAATACATATATTAAGAAAACAAAATTGAGCCAAAATAATCTTATAAATAAAATATTCATATTTACTCAAATAGACTCCTTTTCAACAATATTTAGTCGAGTGCTTCCATCCTCTCCTTTTAGGTGTCTTCTACTAGCATTAAATCCTTGTCAGACTACTGAAAAAGAGTTTAATATTTATTTCTAGTGTACTCTTTGAAATTAAAGTTTACTAAAGTGCGCGATAATTCAAGGAAATCTTCAACACTTTAAAAGGTGTCTACTAGCATTAAATCCTTGTCAGACTACTGAAAAAGAGTTTAGTATTTATTTCAAGTCTACTTTTTGAAATTAGAGTTTACTAAAGGGTGCATAATTCAAGGAAGTCTTCAACACTTTAATCTTCACTAAAATCATCTCCATTTGCATGGCACATCTTCAGAACAATGCCTTCTTTTAATTCATTTTCACGGTTGAATTATTAATAAAAGACAATTGGAGTATTGTACATTTTGTAGAACTTGAGAAGAATTTCAATCATTAAAATTTAAATATGTTTATTCTTCTGAGGACCAAAAAGATTGATAGTACAATAAAGCAGGAAGAAAATATATCTATTAAAGGAAAAACGTCCTGATATATCCTTCAACTTTGTCATTTAGAGTTGATATGCCCTCATTATGAAAGTGGGTTATATATACCCCTACCGTTACATAAATGACTCACTTATACCCCATCGTTAAAAAAATTGCTCACATATTATAATGATCCTAAAGGTCATTTTTGGAAATTTTTGCAAAATGACCATTTTACCCCTTTCGATAGTTGCCCCGAGTCATTTCTGATCAGTGTTTAGTGGTGGTTTTGGGAAGTTGTTTGAAAATTTGAGTTTTTGAAAGTTTGTGAGTTTTAAAAGACTTAAAGTGTTCAAAAGTGGTATTCGGGACCAACCAGAGCTATGAATATCGAAATAGAATTCTGTCAATTTCATCAGTTCTGAAAGTGGAATTTTATCTAGGAGAGTTGATGGAATTAGATTTCGAGTAATAACGACTATTTGAGGTCCTAAGTTGAAAATTCTTAAAATTTTGGTCATAGGGTTGACTTTGGTCAACATATGGAGATCTGATACTCGAAATTGAATTTCGACGACTCCGTTGGATTCGGGGGATATTTTTGATCTATGGGTGGTCTTGGTTGAATTTGTGGAGGTCCCGAGCTCATTTTGGTATTTGGAGGTTCAAAGTTAGTTTAGTTGCGACTTATCGGGTTCCGGGTTAAGAAGACGTTGAATTCGAATTTCAATGGTTCCATTGAGTCCAAAACGTCGAAATTAGTATGATAGCATATATGGTTTGTCTGCATGGGATTCTGAACAAATCCCGAGGATCCGATCGGGGTCTTTATAACTTGAGTGATTGCTATCAACTGGTGCCAGTCCTTTATTCGCGTTTGTAGAGCCCCCGAACCGTGTTTGCGATGTTGATCATTAAGGACCTCTACATTTGTGAGTCACTGTCCGCGTTCACCGAGGGTCCTGTTGTTTAGTATCTGGGATCGTTGTTGCTACACAAGTAGTAAAGTGACTCATTTCAAAGCTAGATTGTCGAACCCCGAGGACTTTAATTTGGCTACTTATTATTTTTCAATAAACTAAACTAATTGCGTGTGTTGTAAGAAGCTGAGGTATTTCTAATACTAAATTCAACTAAAAAGAAATGACCATTGTTAACAATGATTCAATGATTATGGGGATTAATCAGATATGAGAGATTTCAGGGCTGTAGCATAAAAAGAAGTTAAGCATAATATTATCCATTTTTACTATTTGATGGGTTATTTAATTACTGATTCATAGGGTTGATATTACAATAATGGTCTTCCGACCTCTAATTGTCTATCTTTATCGACAACCTAACTACATCGTTGAGCAGGGATAAACATGTATCAATAAAAACACATTAATCTATATTCCTATTTCTTAACCAAATGTGGTATATAGGTATGTGTCACTAGCATCCTATATACAAATCACCCTAAGTTACCCTACCATGAACACGTTCCCTACATTCTTTGATCTATTTCCTCGTCTTCTTCTGAATTCAAGGTAGGCAACGCATGTATTCTAATGCTGGCCAAACATTAAAAATAATAAAAAACAAAAATGTAGGAGTAATTAGAAGCACTAACCCATCTTCGACCAAACTCAGATAATATTAAGTCATAACTTCGTAGCAACAACCCTAGAACTTGGGCACTTAGCTACTCATGTTCAACAAAAGCACCAAGTAAACTGTTTCATACAATTTAATGTTCAAAATAAAGAAGAAGAAAAGAAACCTAAGGTGTGTATCCCCTTCTCTCTATTTTCTTTCCAAAAGCATGCGTCCCCCCGTCCAGAAAGCACAAAGGATTTATTTATAGGGTTTTAGAAATAACCTGTTTTTCCTTGTTGGACCCAGACTAATTAGAAAATTAGAAATTCTTCGGGAATTTTGTGGCGCGGCGTGCCAGGAATGCCCTTCAGTAGTTTCAGCATTGGCGAGGCACGCCAGCAGTGTGCCCGTCTTGGCCTTCAGTTGTTCAGTCTCTGGCGTGCCTACAGTTCTCCCGTATTTGAATTCAGTAGTTTAAACGCTGGGGTGGCGCTCCTGCAGTGCGCCCTAGCCCAGATTCTCCTTTTGATCTTCCTTTTTTCTCCCGTTCAACTTGTAACACTGGAAATTTTGCTTTCAAGCACTTGCTTTTCTCCAAAATTCCTATATTCACTATACACACACCTTGGTGCACACTTATTCTTCATTCAATCCAAAATACAATAATTTAGATATAAAATATTCTCAAAATAACTATTAATATGGGCAAAGCAAGGCTCACGAGTACATAAATGCGTCCAAGATCATCACCCCACACTTAAACTTTTATTTGTCCTCGAATAAACACCCGATTCATGCATGGGACACTCACACTCAAAATACATAAGGCCGTCTAACTTGGCTACACAATTTGCATTTAAATACTCACCATCGCACAAGCATGTTCGCATTTCTACATACTTATGACTAGTCTAACACCTCCTAACCTCAAGAACTGACTCTATGACGCAGCAAACTCATATGCATCATTCGATTAGAAATCATGTAAGTTACCAATCTTTTCAATTAAACATGTGCCCTCACTACAAGGATATTGACCATATTCACTCGAACTTAAGTACCTTTAACAATAATGGGCATCAATATCAAAGTTCACTCACACTCCCAAACATAATCACATGTGCCCAAGACGTACCAAAAGCTTACCCTTAGTGTAATGTGACACTAATTCAAGATGCAAAAGTTCAAGATCAATTAGGGTTTTTATAGGTTGTAATGCAGGCTAGGGAACGAGTAGGACTGTCTTTGGCTATGACTAGTGACTACATTCCCAAGCACCTTAATACATCACATCTATAAATTTTTTTAAATATTTTTTTCAACCACTTTCTCTATAACTTTATTCTTTCCCCTCACGACATGACCTTCCCTTTTTCCATTAAGCCACCCAACCACTGCTTGTAGGGAGATTTGAAATTTTATGTACTTCTTATTTCCTTATTATTTTATCTTTTTTTACAAGCACCCGTGCTGACTATTTCGGTGCCTCGCACCTACCTCATCTTATTCCCTCACTTTTTGTTCACCTAAAGCCTTAGGAGTTTTGGTTCAAATTCACGGTCTAAAGAAGGAATGAGATATGGCTTATATGAGGTTACCAAAAAAAGAACAATTCACAGGGTCAAAGGGGCAAACTAGGGAAAAACATTCAAGGTGGGTATCAACAAAGGGGGACATCCAAACACGGCTATCAAAGAATTGGCTATATCACTTCTTAAGCTATGAGTTCTTCATTTCATTTGACAAACACACTAGGCAAGTTTTGACTATCAAAAGTAACATGGACTAACTCAAAACCTAACACACACAACACATATCCAATTTAAGAATATGAACTATCGATTACCAACCTCATAGTCATATGAATTCAACATTAAGCATGCATCATTTGAGTCGAATACAAGAGCTTAAGTGTCTTAGAACTAGTCATTTCATTATATACCATGTTTTTCATAATTCTAGTGATTAATACACAATCATGCAACTTAGTCAGACACCTTATATATATGCAAACATAATGACGATGAATATCCTTAAGACGGTTGTCATCCATCCATCATAGGGAAACATCACTCAACTAAGACTAACTTACGCCTACGACTAACTTTTTTTTTGTTCGGATCAAAGGGACTATGCTTTGATAAAAAAATGAAAACACCTACCAAGGAACCCAAAAAAAACAAATCCAAAAACTCTATACAAAAATACAATTTGAGAATTCCATCTCCCACCCCACACTTAAACCAAGCACTGTCCCCAATGCACAATTAAATCAAAATGTACAAGAGTAGAAGAAGGAACCCCCTAGGCCTCTCAGTCATCGTCCTCGCCCTCATTGGTGGTAGTATCATCCACCGCTATGAGTGTAGTGGAAGCATCATCCTCCAGTTCATCATATTCCTTATCTTCGCCCATCTCATCAACAATGGGCTCATCGTCATCCAAAGGCTCTTAAAATGTTGGGCCCATTGGGTACATATACATGGAAGTATCCGTCAGAGGGTAGCGGTCAGCCAATGCAGTCATCTCCTCATCAGTCACTAGAAAGCCACCAATCCACAACTGTAGCTCTGCCATACCAAACATTCTACCCATTCAACTATTGTGTCGGGCTTGTCGGTCAACGGCAGAAAACACCGACCCATGGGATGTATCCTGTGCCTTCGTCTTAGTCACATCTACAAAGCTACAAACCAAGTAAGGGACTCCTGGCATGCATAAGTCATGGACCTCTTATTCAACCCCCTTTTTCCCACAAATAACAGCCACCTTTTGTTGTTCCTGAACTTCATCATATTATGGTTTAGCACAGACCCAACATTTACCTGCAGCTCTTTCATTAACTGGTATACTAAAACAATCATATGCCGAGTGATATTAGACGCGTGTTTACAAGGAAGCAACACACTATACATAATTTTTAACCACACCCTAGCCTCGCTGTTGAGATGTGCATAGTGAAGCATAGAACGCCTCCTCGTATCCTTGGCCCTATCCCAAAGTGCAGCCGAATTAACACCGCACATGGTGTGAAAAATGTCTCTATAAGGAGGCTATTCTTTTATTTCCAAATTTGGATTAATCACAATGGGGGTCCCCATAAATTCATTCAATGACTAAGTAGTAAACTGGATTACTTTACCTCTCACCTTCACCTTACTACTACTAGACCGCTCAGTATTCCAATTAGTAAAAAAATTCACTAACAAGAGTAAGATTACACTCACCTTGGTCCTCGAAGATGTAGTGAAGACCCAAGTTATACACCATTTCGTGAATTTGGGGAAATTTGGCCTGTAGTCTGTCCTCATTGACGTATTCATCACCTATGTACTTTATTTACTTTTGGGACTCGAACCAATCCAATCCATAACTCTAAACCTCCTACTTTCTAAAGTGATATGGTGGAAGCCTTGTGCTTGTTGGTTCTGCAAAAGTGGATGCCCCACCCTTTCGAAGCCTTTTGCTACTCGTTTCCGTCTATACTTGCTTACCCTTGGGTGCTTTTAGAAGAAACAAAGAGGAATTTTTATAGGTGGGATCGATTTAGAGGCATATAGTGGTGGTGGGAGGTTATAAGAGAAAGGAAAGTGGTGTTTTGGAGTTTGGGGGTGGAGTTCAACAATGGAGGTGGTGGTTTGAAGGGTTGTAAATGAGGAAATATTAAGAAGAAGAAGAAGAGGTTTTGGTGTGTGGGAGATAAAAAATCGGTTGTGAGAGAAAGAGTGGAGTGAATGGGTTAGGTTTTAGGGAAAGGGGTCTTTTAACCTGGGGATTTTTGGAGTTGGGGCCCCGAACCCGTACTTGGGGCGATGGGGGCGTGACACTCCTCTATGGCACCCACCTGGAATTTCCCAAAACAAGGCTCAACATGGTGGGACAGGAATGTGCCCATCCAAGACTTCAGTAGTTTTAAGGCTAGCATGGCGCGCCTGCAGTGCGCCCAGCCAGGCCCTCAATAGTTTGGGTCATCGCGCCAACAGTGCCCCAGCCTTCCCATTCTCTAATTTTTTGCATTTCTCGCTCTGTGTGTCCGCTTTCTCAAGTTCTGAATTATCTTCTGTCACTCTGCGCATTAACCATACGAAGTTAGAAAAAAACATGGTGGGTTGCCTCCCTCCCAGTACCTTATATTTTTTATTGTGGCACTACTTGTTTTTCACAACTACAAATCATCGTTCACCTAAGATTACAAGAAAATAATATTAAAAAAATCTACCCTAAAAATAAAAATTACAAAAAGTTGAGTCCTATGTAGTTCTACAACTCACCAGCTGCATCCAGTATAGCGCCTGAGTTAACATTACGACATGACTCAACTCCTTCATCACTCATCTTCAAGCTCTACAACTTCCTCCCCACGGTCAATATCATTTCCAAATAAGTGCTTGACTCTCTTTCCATTCACAAAAAATGTAGATGTTTTCATTGCATTCCACAGTTCCATAGCTCCATAAGGTATCATACGCACCACATCAAAAGGACCACTCCACTTGGACCTTAACTTTCCTGGAAAAAGTTTAAGTCTATAGTTAAAGAGGAGTGCCTTTTGCTCTGATTCGAAGGTGCGAGTGATGATGTGATTTTCATGCCATCACTTTGTTTTTTCCTGGTAGAGCTTGGAATTTTCATAGGTGTGGAACCTAAACTCTTTTAACTCATGCAATGGTCCAACCGCTTTCTTTCTGCTAGTTCTAGGTCAAGATTCAACTTCTTGATTGCCCAATAGGCATGATTCTTTAACTCAACCGACAGATGACACGATTTACCAAATACCATATGATATGGGAAGGTCTTAATGAGTGTTTTGGATGCAGTTCTGTATGCCCAAAGTGCCTCATCCAACTTCGCTGACCAATCTTTCCTTTGGGCATTTACAGTCTTTTGCAAGATCTTCTTCACCTCTCTATTGGATACCTCGATCTACTTACTAGTTTGAGTATGATAAGCCATAGCTACCTTATGTCACACCCCATACTTTGCCAAAAGATTCTTTATTGTTTGGTTTATGAAGTGCTTTCCTCCATTACTGATAATGGCTCTAGGGGTACCAAAACGGGTGAAGATGTGCTTTTTCAAGAACATGCTCAGCACTTTTAAATCATTAGTAGGAAGAGACACATCCTTAACCCATTTGGACACATAGTCTACTACCACTAAGATATACTGGTTCCCTTGAGATGATGGGAATGGACCCATAAAGCCAATACCCCATACATCAAAGATTTCGACCTCTAGGATGTTGTGCAATGTCATTTCTTGTCTCCCTGATATGGTTCCCATCCTTTGACATTGATCAAAGTTCTTCACATACTCCACAACATCTTTAAATAATGTAGGCCAAAAGAAACTGATTTGTAGTACCTTATGGGCAGTGCGCTCCCCTACATGATGACCACCATATTGTGAAAAGTGGCAACTATCTAGTACTTAGCGCACTTCAGTTTCAGGATCACACCTTCTTATCATTCCGTCAGCACCCCGCTTGAATAAGTATGGCTTATCCCATATATAGAACTGGCCTCGTACATCAACCTTTTCTTCTATTAAAATGTCACATCTTGTAGGAACACTCCATTTATCAAGTAATTGATGACATCAGCATACCACAACAATTCCATCACCTCCAACCCTAACAACTGCTCCTCTAGAAATTCCTTTTTGATATGCATTTGTTCCCAAATATGAGTTGAACTCTCCAACTTGGAGAGATGGTTGGTCACCTGATTCTCATAGCCCTTGCGATCCTTGATCTCAATATCGAACTCTTGCAGCAACAAGATCTATCTAATGAGTTGTGACTTTGCATTAGTTTTGTTAAACAGGTACCTAAGAGATGCATGATCAGTATAAACAACAAATTTCATACCTACTAGATAGGATCTAAATTTTTCAAATGCATAAACTAGTGCCAGCATCTCCTTCTCCGTGATAGTGTAGTTAGGTTAGGCTAAGTCAAGAGTCTTGCTTGCATAGTAAATGGAATATAAGATCTTCTCCTTTTTCGGCCCCAAAACTGCCCCTACTGCTGTGTCGCTAACATCACACATGAGCTCAAAAGGTAACTCACAGTTGGGAGCTATCAAGATTGAGGCTTTAGTCATCCTCTTCTTCAATAACTCGAATGCCTGCATGCACTTATCATCGAATGTGAGCTTTACTTCCTTTTCTTGCAGACTGCACATGGTCCTAGCACTTTTGGAAAAATTCTAAATGAATCTTCTATTAAACCCAGCATGTTCTAAGAAGTTGCGGACACCTTTCACTGAAATTGGAGGAGGTAATTTCTCTATCACCTTTATCTTAGATCTGTCTACCTCCAGTCCCAGTTTTGACACTTTGGGACCCAACACAGTCCCCTCCTTCAATAGGAAATGACATTTTCCCAGTTTAGGCCAAGATTGGTCTCTTTACACCATGCTAAGACCCTATCCAAGTTCTGCAAACACAAGTCAAAAGAATCCCTAAAGACTGAAAATTCATCCATAATAATCTCTACAAAATCCTCGATCATGTCATAAAAGATCACCATCATACACCGTTAGAAGTGGGCGGAGCATTGCGCAAGATGAATGGCATGCACTTGAATGCATATGTTCCATAGGGACACATGAATGTAGTCTTTTCATGGTCTTCAGGTGCAATTGAAATCTAATTATACCTTTAGTACCTATCCAGGAAGCAATAGTATTCCTCCCCAGCTAGTCTGTCTAACATCTGATCAATGAAAGAAATTGGGTAGTGATCCTTCCTTTTCGCTTCATTCAGTCTACGGTAGTCCATGTAAATTCTCCATCCAGTGATTGTTCTGGTGCGGATTAACTCATTATTCTCATTTGTGATCATAGTCATCCCCCCATTTTTGGGTGCACACTAGACTAGACTCACCCATTTACTGTCTAAGATAGGGTATATGATGTCTGCATCCAACTACTTAATAAACTCTTTCTTACCATATCCTTCATCATATAATTTAGTCTACATTGAGGTTGTGCAACTGGTTTATGCCATTCCTTCATGAAAATCTTTTGCATGCACAAAGCTGGGTAGATCAGCCATTTCCCAGCCCCTAGCTTTCTTTCTTCATCTAAGCACCTCCATACCTACTGTAACCTACACTTCAGACAAAGAAGATGAAAGTATTACTAGTAAAGTAACATTGGCACTAAAAAATACATACCTGAGATAAGATAAAAGTGGTTTCAACTCCAATTTAGGAGCTTCTTTAGTTGAAGGCTTGGGTGAAGGACCCAACACTCTATTCAATAGCTCCACGTGTTTTTTCCACATGCTCATATTGGGAGTATCTAACATGCCAGCAATTTCTTGTGCTACAACATCACCCTCTATATCTTGACCCATTAACACTTTCTCCATAGGGTCTCTTGATTCCACACATTTTATAACACTGCCTCATCAATCATAATTATCACAAACAGCTTCACATGTATAACAACAACTTCAATGCATTATACACATCAAATACCTCTACCTTGTCATGAGCTCTTATTGTGAGCCTTCCAGCCGCTACATCTATCAATGCCCATCCTGTTGCTAAGAATGGGCATCCCAAAATGAAAGGGACCTCCGAGTCTGGCCTAAAGTCTAAGATGACAAAGTCTATAGGGAAAATGAAAGATCCTACATGGACTACGACATCTTTAATGATTCCATCCGACCTAGCCACTGAGAGATCTGCCAGTTGCAACAAGATGGTGGTAGGCTTTGGATCCCCCAAGCCTAGTTTCTTGAACATAGAGGTAGGCATCAAGTTGATACTTGCAACCAAATCACAGATTCCTCTTGCATTAACATACCTGCCAGTGGTAACCTATACAGTGAAGCTCCCCAGATCTTTCTGCTTGGATGGGAGCTTAACTTTATTTGGAATTCTGGAACTACACTCCTTAGTGAGTGCCACTATTTTATACTCAGCCAACTTTCTCTTGTTGGACACAATGTCATTGACATACTTGGCATACTTTGGGATAACCTGCAAAACATCAATCAAAGGTAAATTAATTTGTACCTATTTTAGCAAGTCGATGAACTTCTCAAAGCACTCCTCCTCCTTCTTCCTCTTGAACTTTTAAAGGAATAGTGGAGGAGGTTTTTCTTTTGGTGCTTCATCTACTTTCGACCTTCTAGATTTACCTTCTTCCCCAACTTTTCCTTTACCTCTCACCTCAGCCGATTCAGTTTGAGTAACCAATTCCACAAGTCAGCAACCACTATGGGTGCTCATGGCATTCACCTGTTTGGGGTTTGGGTTAGTGTTACATGGAAAACCTCCTTGTTGGCGAGAGTTCTGTGCACTTTCCACTTGCCCTAACTATTTTTCTAAGTTCTGAGTTGCTAGCTGGTTTTCATGTACATCTACAACCAACTTGGCTTGGTCAGCCATGATCTGTTTCAACATGTCTTCAACACTCTTGTTTCCTTATTTTCCCATTTGTTGGTTCCCATGATTATAGTGTTATGCACCTCCTTGTAGCCTGAATTGAGTTTTCCCTTCATGTTGAATTTGCTGATTTGCACCCCAAGAGAAATTTGGGTGGTTCCTCCAATTTGGGTTGTAAGTATTACCATAGTTTTGTTCACCTCCACCCTTTGGTGCATTACCCATGAAGTTCACAGACTCAAGATTAGCTCCACAGTACTCGGCTACATATTCACTACTTCCACATACCTCGCACCACATTGGTTGCTGCTGAACTATATTTACCGGAGCCTACTACTGTTCCAATGTCAAATTGTTTTAATATATGTCATCATATTCTGCATTGTTGTAATTTGTGCAGTTAAGGCTGTCATAGCATCAACTTCTAACATGCCTGCTTGTTTCTGCAACACAGGCCTGGAGTTCCCTCAATTCCACTCAGGATTTCCCTAAGATATGTGATCAAGAAATGTGTAGAGCTCATCATAGGTCTTCTCCAGCGCCTGTCCACCCACATCAAAATCAAGAAGAATTTTGGTATTGGGTTCCAACCCCTCAATGAAGGTTTGGATCAACACCTTATTCACTTGACGATGGTGATGACAACTAATGAGTAAGGATTTAAATCTATCCCAGGCTTGGTATAAATTCTCTCCATATTTTTATTTAAAACTTAAGATTTCACTTCTCAGCTTGGCTGTCTTCCCTGAACAAAAGAACCTAATTAGAAACTTGCGAGCCAAATCATTCCATGAAGTGATTGAGTTTTATAGTTCCGAATTCAACCACCATTTTGATTCCCCCAACAGAGAAAAGGGAAATAATGTGAGCCTCACCTAATCAGGAGATATCCCAATTGACATGTAAGTATACTGATTTCCAGAAAGTTCTGGATGTGTACTTGGGGATCTTCATGAGGCAAACCAGTAAACTGCCCATTAGTGTGCAAAAGTTGCACTGTATTCTACTTCAGCTACAATCTACCTCTAGCTAGCAGTTTCTGAATATTGCAGGTGACATTCGCTGTGAGTGGGACTGCCACATTACGCACTGTCCTCGCTGCCATCTCTACAGGTACCACCTCTGGCATATCTTGATTATCCTCTAGATTGAGTTGTTGTACTGGATATTGAGAAGCCGCTCTTAACCTTTGTTGATGTAAGAATCTTTCAGGCTCAGTTAGTGGCTTCACAATCTCCCCACTTCTGTCCAGTGTACCATCCGAGTTACTTACAAGAATTCAAAATTAACTTTTTTTGATGGGTTATTTAATTACTGATTCATAGGGTTGATATTACAATCATGGTCTTTCGACCTCTAATTGCCTATCTTTATCGGCAGCCTAACTACATCGTTGAGCGGGGATAGACATATATCAATAAAAACTAATTAATCTATCTTTCTATTTCTTAACCAAACGCGGTATATATGTATGTGTCAGTAGCATCATATACACAAATCATCCTAAGTTAACCTAGAATGAACACGTTCTCTATATTCTTTGTTTTATCTCCTCATCTTCTTCCGAATTCAAGGTAGACAACACATGTATTCTAATGCTGGCCAAACATTAAAATAATAAAAATGAAAATGCAGGAGTGATTAGAAGCAGTAACCCATTATCGACCAAACTCAGATAATATTAAGTCATAACTTCATAGCTACAGCCCTAGAACTAGGGCTTTAGCTATTCATGCTTACCAAAACTACCAAAAGAAAGAAGAAGAAAAGAAACGTAAGTTGTGTATACCCTTCTCTCTATTTTCCTTCCAAAAGCATACGTCCCCCGTCCAAAAAGCCCTAAGGGTCTATTTATAGGGTTTGGGAAACAACTCTTTTTTCCTTGTTGGACCTAGATCAATTAAAACATTAGATATTCTTCGAGAATTTTATGGTGCAGTGCACCAAGATAGTGCCAGGAATGCCTTTTAGTAGTTTCAGCTCTGGCTTGGCATGCAAGTTGTGTTCTCGACTAGGCCTTCAGTTGTTCAGGCGCTGGCGCGGCGCGCCTACAGTGCACCCATGTCTGGCTTCAGTAGCTTAAGTGCTGGGGTGGCACACCTATAGTGCGGCCCAACCCAGATTCTCTTTTTGATCTTCCTTCTTGCTACCGTTTAGCTTGTACCACTGCAAATTATGCTTTCGAGCGCTCGCTTTTCTCCAAAATTCCTGCATTCACTAAACACACACCTTAGTGCACACTTATTCTTCATTCAATCCAAAACATAACAATTTAGATATAAAATGTTCTTAAAACAATTATTAAATATGGGCAAAGCGGTGCATGGCCACATAAATGTGCCCAAGATCAATCGTGATGGTCGTGTCTGCGATCGCAATGAAATAATTATGCGTTGACTCTGCCTTCGCAGAGGATTAAGCACCAAACTAATAAGTTAATTTCTAGAATTAGGGAATAACACTCAAACCTCCATTTCAAACCTTAGAAGCTCGGTGGAGATGATTTTAAGGAGAATTTTCGAGGGTTTTCAGTTGGGTAAGTCATTTTATCATAGATTCTTCATTTCACACAAAGTTAATTCCGAATTTAGCCCTACAACAGTGTTTTAAATTCCAAAATTTGTGGGGTTTTGTTCAAGAACTTGATTTTAGATATTTGATGATTTTGAGTTGTATACAACTCCATTTTCGAAATGGTTTTCACCAATGAACCCCAAATAATTCAATGAACGTTTCATGTCAAAATTTCCTAATTTTACCGTCATTCGGAATTGGGTTTTTGGATTTATTTCGGCCTGAATTTTAAAATTATGATTTTGGTGTCGTTACTTCAGTCATTTGATTAGAAATTCATATTTGATTAGATTCTTATGATTCAGAGTGTCGACGAAAGAAAAAAGCTCAGATTTTAGAGTAGTTCAAGGTAAATTCGAGGCAAGTAAAACTCTAAACCTTCGTAAGCTTTGTAGAACTTGTATTCTTGCTACGTGTTAGGTGATTTTATTGAATTTGGTATTGGGTTGATTATGAATTATGAAAACACTTAAGATTGATTATTCGGAGATATAAAGAGGAATTTTTATCTAATGAATCGGGGTATTTGAACTATTTGACATTGTTGACTCGTTGTGGAGATTACATTGTGATATTAGTGACATGAATTACATATGGTATTAGAATTTATTTCATTCCCATTGATTGCATGAGAATTTTACTATGCATTTAGGTAGAAACTTATCATTGAGGTCCAAATAGATGATTACGCTGATGTGAAATGGTTCCATCTAAGTGATGATAAAAGAGAAAAACAAAAAGGATTCGAGGGACGTACCACGCACCCTGGTTGTTACTTTATTGCACCGAAGAATGTGCCACATGTGATTGTTACTTTATTACATCTAGGAACGTGCCACGCGTCGTGGTTGTTATATTATTATATTTGAGGAATGTGTCACGCACCGTGATTGTTATGTTTAGCATCTCATTGAGCACCCATTGCATTGCATTGGTTTGATTTATCTGAGTAATTGCCCTTACTATGTGTAATTATGACTAGGATACATGTGATATTGATGATCTCTATCTGGACTATGGAAACATACTTGATCTACGTGTAGCTACATGAGTTATATCTACATATAGATTGTTAGATTGGGATGCTCTGCTTGCAGGTTGTAGTTATGGAGGTTCGAATGGTGTGTCAGGAGTACTTGTTCTATCTAGCTTTACCTACATTTATTATATTACTTGCTGAGTACCATGTTTTTTGGTACTCACCCCTTTCTAGCTACAACTGTGTAGGTTTCGAGCCCAGACAGTGGTACTAATTTTTCTCTTCTTCGTCCGCGACTTTTGAGGATACTTGGGAGGTAGCTATCATCGCTAGCGATCTCTCTTGTTTATTTTACATGCTTTGTTCTGTTTGAGAGAAAAATACATTAAAACTTGTATTTATCTTTCCTTTCTATGGTTTTAGAGGCTTGTACACGTGACAACCAATCCTTTGGGGTATTGTAGATGACTAAGAATTCAGTTTTTACATATTACCTATCTATTTAGATTGTTTCTGCTTTGTTTCTGCTTTTGTTTGGATTTGAGCTGACTTCTCTCGGTGGGTTGAGACGAGTGCCATCACACTCGTATTCGGGTCATGACATATATACCCCCCATCGATACAAAAATACCTCACATATACCCTTTTTATATTAAGAAAGTGAATAAATTAATTTTTTGATTTTTAATATTTTTTAAAATTCATGTATAGGGATATATTTTTTTGAGAAAGTAAAAAATGATATATATATATATATATATATATATATATATATATATATATATATATATATATATATATATATAGATATAGATATATACACACACATACCCATACATGTGATTTTATTTAGCAAAGTTTAGGGGTATATACAATCTTTTAACACATGAAATATTTTTTGACTTCGTTGATTATTATTATTTGAGTTTCTAATTCTTATTTTTTCATTCTTTGGTGTAAATATAAGAGAAATAAAAAAAGTATTGATGGAAAAAAGAGAAAAAAATTTAAAACTATTTTTTTGCAGTTATATTATAATTTAAAACTAATTTTTTTCCAACTATACTGTAATTTTGTTTTGGTATCTATAAAAAAAATTAGGGTATGTATAATAAATTTTTACAATAAAATAAATTTGACAATCTAAAAATAAATTCAAATTAGCCGTTGAATTAAAAAGTCCAAAAAATAAATTATGTGTGAGAAGGATCAAATATACCCCTATATGTATTATCTTTTTCAATAAAAAACTTTAAAAAATCAATTGAAAAATATTTTTTTTCACTTTCGTTAGAAGAAAAGGGTATAAGTTAGCTATTTGTGTAACAGTAGGGATATGTATGAGTCACTTTCATAATGAGGTGTATATCAACTCTAAATAAGAAAGTTGAAGGGTATATCAGACTGTCATGACCCAACCCACCGAGCTGTGCAGACACCTACTCTATGACCAAAGTAGGAGAACCCTTAACCCCTTATATAAAAACCTAACGAAAATTAAATCAACAACTTGAGTAATTAAGCCAAAAATTTAAAAATCTGAAGTAATACACTTGTATAAGAATAACACATAACAAAACCCCATGGATACTAGTCTAAAATGGGCATAAAAGCTGCTAAGAGTAGAAATAAACTAAAAGACCAATGACCCAACTTCCACCAAGAGGAAGGAAAAATAGAAGCTACTGGAAGGTCGCCTTCATCTTCACCTAAGAGACATAACTGACCCTGCAACCAGACTATGCCAAGTGGCATAGCAAGAATAATATCAGTACAAACAACACGTACTGGTAGGCATCATTGTTCAATATGATACTCACCGCATAATATATGAATAGAAAAATAAGAGATATCATAATAATTAGATTTATCACTTATCCAACCCAACCAAATAAGTAAACTCCTTACTCCCACCTAAGGTGTTCACCACTCCAAACTTCAGAGCTCCACTACCACCCTTGTTGCGACTTAAGACCTGTGGGTTATGATCCCTACCTTACAATTGGTCAATCAACTAAAGTATTCACCTAGCAACCTTACCATTCAATGGTTCCACCCAAACATCACTGGTCTTAGACCAATTGTCTTACGACACCTACTTAGCCCTCCTACACACATACTTTCTACTCAAACCGGTTTTAGGTAACCACTACTACTGCCTCAGCTACTTGTTGAAGTCTCAATGATAAGACTCCCGGTCAACAAGAACCTCAACCTGTAATACTATAAGTATAGAATGCGTTTATAATAAATATGTCACATCAAGACACAGTACAACCCATAATCTTACCCACTAATAAGTATTTCAGGATCACACTTTTTTATAACCAACACCTCAACTCAAGAGTTCGTTTAATGGTCCTTAATCCATGGCACACTTTCCACTAACCTTATATTACATGGAATTAAAGATAACATCAGGTACTCTCATGGGACCATTTACACACACACACTTGGCCCTCTCAGGGGACCCAATCCAGTGATATTTATGTCGGAATATGACATCTTATCCAAGAATAATGTCGGAACAAGTTACCTGATTCATATATATGTCAAAATGTGACACCCAATAGAGTTATACAAACCAACCATAAAACACCAATAATAGATCACATTATATCAATAGAACATGTTCATCACAAACAAGCCAGCAAATAATCATTTATATAAGAACTAACTTATTTTCCCTATCGGTACACATTTAGGCATATCATAAGCAACACAATTACACACATTAAGAAAACTCCGGGAACCCAACCAACACCCACACTACCAAACCCTTAGGATTTATTATTAATCCCTACTTAGTTTTATATCTCTATACACAATACTATGCCCATTATAAAATAAGCGTCTGTATGCAACAATATCACACCCAACACACTTACCAAATCATTACAACTCCTTTTTACCCGGTCACATTTAAATTATACCCTAACACAATCAAATTTCTTCTTGTGACCCATGACCCCAGCTTAATTCTACGATTTCTCATTAAGTTTTCTTCTGTACTACACAATAGGTATAGATTTACTACTCAGAAAAGAGAAGCCTAACCTACCTAGGAGCCAAGCAACCTTGGGGAAATAATACTGCTAAATTCATTGGTTCCATATTTTCAACAAGTAAAATTGGATTGAATTTCCCTGGTTGAAGCCTTTCAAATGATGAGATTCCCTTCCCTCTTCTCTACAGGTCTAGAGCAGCCTTTTTGGAGGGTTTTGTAGAAGCCCTCACCTCTAACTTTCACTTGGAAGAAGTGGGGAAAATAAAAATTTTGTGACTTAAGTTCTTCCCACGATCTCTAACTCTGGCGGCCATATTCCTATTCTGGCGGCGCCGTTGAGGCTGAACTATCCCGCTCTGGCGGGATGGTGGACCTAGTCAAACAAAATTCTTACTTTTTCTTCTAATATTAACTAACGACTATTGAGGTCATTACAATAGAAACCAATTTACCCCACGTTCATCCCCGAATGACACATGAAGAAAGAAACGAGCCGATTTAGAGCTCATTTGAGAAAATGACCATTGTCTATAATCTAAGGAAAATTCCCGTACTCCAAATCACGATGCAGAAGTAATTGCTACAAAAACATGTCCGATAAGGATTACTTAAAGAAATTGGACTCACTTTTCAAAACAAACTGACCCACTTCATCCCGCTCTAGAAGGAATATTCCCGCTGGAGCAACGCCACTGGAGCGGGACTCTACCGCTATAGCAGGATGAGGGAGATCAGTAAAGGATAGAAGAAGTATGGTTTCTCCCATTCTTCACATTCTCTCACTCATAAAGTTCCCAAAACTCTCTCAAACTCTCCACTCTGATCGTCTGGTTACGATAAGAAACTTTTCCTTAACTTTAGATTACTTCTTATACTTATATTTTATTGCTTATCATGCTAAGAATCCATAGAATCAAAAGCCCATAGGGTATTTTTCAACTCTTTTTGAAATATTTGCTTGCATTGCTAGATTAACATAGCATGGACCTTTTCCTTACGCCACAATGTCTCCCTAACGTCTTGGGCATAAGGTTA
This sequence comes from Solanum dulcamara, assembly GCF_947179165.1. Classification (NCBI taxonomy): domain Eukaryota; kingdom Viridiplantae; phylum Streptophyta; class Magnoliopsida; order Solanales; family Solanaceae; genus Solanum; species Solanum dulcamara. The sequence goes on from NC_077242.1 coordinate 15,845,799, forward strand.
ACAATAAATTTCACCCAAATCGGACTAGAACATGGGGGTTGAAGTTGAAAGGTTTTTCTTGGCCAAAACCTCAATTACGATAGATATTTTGAGCTTTTGAACCAAATTCCTTTGTAAATAATGTTGCTAGGACAGAAAATTTGTGAATTGGGGTGAGGAGGCACCATGGATCACGCCTGGTGTTCATGGTAGCCTTCATCCCGCTCTGGCAGCCTTCATCCTGCTCTAAGGAGCCACTCTGGAGGGATCCTATCGCTCTGGTGGGATTTTTTTAGGCAGTGGCCTCGCTTTAGAGGACTTTTCCCCCTTAACCTCTGATTTCATACACATACTATTTTGTTCTAACTGGAATTTTTTTGGAACTTATAGGTACCTTACTATGGCTCACCACGACGATGCCAATCTCCTATTTGTTTGATTCCCTGATGCCGCTACCCAGGAGCGACATCAGAATACCAAAATAATAAGTTCCTTCCTGATAGGGGCTTCTATATGCTAGGGGTGGCGGACAAGCTACCCACTTTTCATGCTAGGCTAGAGGAGTTTGGGTGGGGCCCCTTAACTGAATTCCCTCCCTCCAGATGCACTGGTTGGGTGAGGGAGTTCTAGGCTATACTCCCCACCATATATTGGGACGACCCTGACCCCTCCATTCATATCCAAGGAGTGGACATCCTTCTGAGTCCCGCTTATATCAATGCTGTACTAGAGGTACCTGAGGCCTCCAATGTTAACTACGAGGCCAAGCTGAAAGAAATGGACCTAGAATGGTTACGGGATACTCTGGTGGCTTTAGAGCACAGAAATAAAGTCTACTGGCTTAGCGCAGAGGGTATCACTAGCACGGACTGGTTAGACAAGGCCAAGAGGTGGCTACACTTGGTGGCCAGGAGGATCAGCCCGTCAGGCAACTGCACCCATATGACTTTCGCGCGAGCTCTTATGGTGGCTTATGTTATTCAGGGGATAGGCCTGAATGTAGGGGCTCAGATTGTGTTAGAGTGGAAGATGTTCTACTGTGGTAACAAGAAGGCATTCTTCCTGCCAGGCCTGATCTCTACTATGTAAAAGGTAGGCGGGGTATCGCTTTTGGACTCTGACGAGGTACTCCCATGGATCCCCCTTTCCATCCACTTCTTATGAGGCAGACCTTTTCCTATGGATAGAAGAAATGGAAGACCGACGGGGCCGAGAGCAGCCAGAAAGCAGCAACAGAGGGTGAGGACGAGGACGAAGATGTTGCTTCTCCCTCTCAGTCACAACCACCAGTTGACCCTCTCTTAGAGGAGGACTTAGCCGCAGTTCAGAGGCAACTAGGAGGCCACTTTTCCCAGACCCCTGCTCCTGTGTCACCAGCTACCGCTATAGAGGTAGAGATGCTTTGTCATCAGCTACGGTGGGAAAGGAGGAAGAGCATAGAGAGGGATCGCCTCATGATGAGGAATGTGAAAGAATGTCAAGACCATCTTCTCTTGTGTCTCTCCCAAAGGGAATTTCCCAAGTTGGAACTCGATAATTTTCGTGAGTTCCCCTTCCTAAATGAGGCTTGGGAAGGTGAGTACCCCCCGAAGGACCTGGATTCAGATGTCAACACTCCCCCTCGCCCCTGTTAGGATTTGTTATTTGATTGGTTTGCCCCATTTGGGCAAGGAACAAACAATTTACTGCTTTCTTTAGTATTTTCCTCTATTTTTTAAGCATTAGATGCTTTTTAAATCATTCACATTGCCGTATATATTAATACCATAGTTTTTATGGCTATTCGTTCTTTTTTGGGCACTACATTACCCTTACAGTTATCCATTGGCACCTAAAAGATCATTGCCAAAACTAGGGAAAAACAAGGGACCTTTTTGCTGAGGTCTCTATTCTGCGAGATCCCGCCCTGGTGGGATAATTCTCGTTGGTGCGGGATTCGCTGAAAACGTAGCCTCAAAAAATTTTCCTTGGGTTTTTGTTTTGCCTCATATTCCCCTTAGACTCTTAAAGCTAAGCTTAACCCATTTGACTATTTTTCCATGAGAATTTTGACATGGACTGTCCCAGAGTCGAACCCAGCACAACATATAGGAGATTATCGCTCCCCATTAGACCAACGACATTGAGATAAACAAGTCATCATTTAAACCAACTTGCATCATCAAGTTCTTATAAACTCAAACTAATGGCTCAGCCCATTATTTTAGATAGACACAATTTAGTAACACCATGTTTTAGCTTAATTATAAAATATGCTAAAGAACTTTCATAATAACCATTAGGAAAATGCACAACACTAGATCATTTCCTATCCTAATATCCAACCAATTTTGAACCAGAGTTTCTACATAGTCCCCATTTGTTAACTTTTCTTACCAATTAACACAAATGGTAAGTCCATACATCATTTACAGGCCGCATTCCCTCACATGAGTATATCATTTAACATCTCAGAACTCATCCCTTAATAGTCTTGGGTCTTACACAAGTTCAATGCACATAATTCACTTATGACTCTTTTCGAGCATCAAGCCCTCAAAATTACAATCAAACATATACCACACAATTTCAGCACGCATGCAAGGTGTTTCACCCTTTAAATTAGGACTCAATATGCATATAATCAAATATTCGGCTACATAACTCAAGAAAGTAAAGTAATTTAGTTCGCTCCATGGATGACCATTAGTTGATCATCCATGCATTTTCACTACTTCTAAGGCAAGATACCAATTGGAACCTTCTTGGTTCCAATTTTCTTACTTATGTTCCTTCAGCCATGACAACGACATCCAGTTTACCTCGTTGAGATAAAAATTTGATTCAACCCATAGCATAAGCGATAGACCGCACGAATAAGAGATAAGGAATGGAACTACTTCCTAAAATGCTTCACAGCTTCCTGAAGATTAGACGTGGACGTCAACACACCAATCCATTGGAGTTTATTCCACACTCGTTCTTATACTGGGAGACCGGTAACCTAGGTTCTGATATCAAATTATTACAACCCAACCCACTGGACCGTGCGGACACCTACTTTATGACCTAAGTAGGAGAACACTTAACCCTTTATATAAAAACATTGTGGAATTTAAATCAACAACCTGAGTAATTAAGCCAAAAAGTTATAAAAATATGAAGTAATATACTTATATAAGAATAACACATAAAAACCCTATGGATACTAGTCTAAAATAGGTATAAGAGTTGCTAAGAGTAGAAATAAACTAAAAGTTCAATGACCTAACTTCTACCGAGAGGAGGGAAAATAGAAGCTGCTGGAGGATCATCTTCTTCTTAACCTAAGAGACATAACTAATCCTATAACTAGACTATGCCAAGTGGCATAGCAAGAGTAGTATCATTATAAAAAATACGTACTGGTAGGCATCATTATTCAATATGATACCCACCGCATAATATATGAACAAAAAACTAAAAGATATCATAATAATTAACTTTATCACTTATCCACTCCAACCAAATAAGTACACTCCTTACTCCCACCTAAGGTGTTCACCACTTCAAACTTCAGAGCTTCACTACCGCTCTAGTTACAACTTAAGATCTGTGGGTTATGATCCCTACCTTATAATTGCTCAATCAACTAACAGTCTAAAGCAACCTTAGCCACTAAATGATTCCACCTAACCATCACTGGTCTTAGACCAACTGTGTCACGACATAGGGCCTAGCCCTCCCACACCCACACTTTCTACTCAACTCGGTTTTAGGTAACCACTACTACTGCCTCAGCTACTTGTTGAAGTCTCAATGATAAGACTCTCGGTCAACAAGAACCTCAACCTCTAAGCCTATAAGTATAGAATGTGTTTATAACACATATGTCACATCAAGACCCAGTACAACCCATACTCTTATCCACCAATAAGTTGTTCAAGCTCATACTTCTTTATAACCAACACCTCCACTCAAGAGTTCATTTATAGTTCCTTAATCCATGGCACACTTGCCACTAAGCTTATATTACATAGAATTACAGAGGCCATTTGGAAGCTGAATACCAATGGGAACTTCACATGCTCCTCGGCATGGCAGCTTGTGAGAGAACATAGGACCAAGACACTTTCTGACCATTACACTTGGCACAAAAACATCCCCTTTAAATGCTCTTTTTTGCTGTGGAGGGCTTTTAGAGGCAAGCTGCCAACGGAGGAAAAGATCATTGCATTCGGTCAGGTTTTCCACTCCATGCTATTGCTGCCACAGTCCAGGTCCAGACACCATAGAGAACATTTTCAACACGGGCCACTTCGCTAGGAATATTTGGCGCTACTTCTCTGACTCCCTAGGGATAAAGCATGAAGCCACACCCCTCAAACCTCTTGTTATGAGCTGGTGGCTTCACAAGTACCACACAGAAGCTCACAAACTTATCTTTCACTCCACCCCAATATTTATATGTTGGAATTTGTGGAAGAATAGGTGCGCGAGCAAATACGGGGGAAAGAATTCTAGCCTGGCGAGAGTGAAATTTGCCGTTTTCAAAGACATCTCTATTCTACTTAGAATCGCGTACCCCTATATCCATTGGCCTTCGAACTGGATCCACACTATTTCCTACATAGATAAGTGTGCTCATGAAATGAAGATCACCCAAGTCTCGTGGACTAAACCACAACTCGGTTTCGTTAAGCTGAACACTGACGGAAGCGCGTTGGGTAATCCAGGGGCAATTGGGGGGGGTGGCATCTTAAGAGATCATATGGGTAGATTTATCTTCGCCTACGCCATACCGTTAGGGGAGGGAACCAACAATCAAGCCGAACTAGAGGCGGCAGTTTATGGGCTTAAATGGTGCATTCAACAGGGCTTTCAGCACGTTATCCTAGAAGTCGACTCGGAGTTGATCACTAAATGGATCAATCATCAGACGAAACCTCCGTGGAGCCTTCACCGGATAACTCATGACCTTGTTGATATTTCCGAATTATTTGTTTTCTTTTCTTGCAAGCATATATACAGGGAGGCAAACTTCACTGCAGATGCTCTCTCCAAGCACAGTCACACTCTTACCACTCCAGGCCACTACACCACCCTACAGCAGCTACCTCGGGGTACACGAGGATACTACATGCTAGATAGAGCCGGCCTACCTAGCTTTAGACGGAGGAAGACCAAAAGGATTAAGAAGCCTCCATGATCTACTACTAGTGTTGCAGCATTGCATTGAGCGCCCAATTGCAGTGTTTGTCTCCATGCTATATTTTTAGCCATGTTATTTGATGATCCTCGTTGACGCTAAAATTTTGTTGTATATAGCTTTTATGAGGATTCATCCCCAGTTTTATTTAGATTTTTCCTTTATTTTATGTAAAGGGCGAGTCTCCCTTATTTATGCTTTCCTAGTTTCTGTGTATCGAGAGGAGTCCTCTTCTTTAGGTGCATAGTTTCTAGGTTTCCTTTTCGTGTGTTTGTATCGGAGATGAGTTGGCTGACCTTAGTAGGATGACCGACTTATGAACCACCATAGGATTGGAGGTTAGGTTTATGTCCCCCTCCGTGTATTTTTCTGTTTTATGTATAATAAGGCTTGGGGGTGTGCGGCTCAACCCCTGGCTGTGCACGAGAGGTGGGAGCCTCGTGTAGGGTCTGTTCCCGTAAAAAAAAAAAAAAATCAGGTCCTTTCATAGGACCATTTAAACATACACATACTTGGCCCTCTCAAGGGACCTAATCAAGTGATATTTGTGTCGGAATATAACACCGATCCAAGAATTATGTCAGAATATGACAATAATCCAAATATGTATTGGAATGTGATATCCAATCTATATATGTGTCAAAACATGACACCCAATCTAGTTATACAAACCAACCATAAAATACCAATAATAGATCACATTATATCAATAGAAAAGGTTCATCACAAACAAGCCAACAAATAATCATTTATATAAGAACTAACTTGTTTCTCCTATCGGTACACATTTAGGCATGTCATAATGTCACTATCCAATCCTAGGGCCTAGACGTAACATGGCAAATGAGACACTCGGAGGTACCTCACCCAAGCCTCTTAGTAATCATTAAGCATTTCATTGGTAACGATAAACAATAATAAGCAGAAATAAAAAAAAATTTCCATTTGTGTCCAAACATACTTCTACTAATAGACTTGGCGGGGGATAAGACATATCCCTAGCTCACCCTCAAAATAAGTGTCAAAAATGCCTTAATAAAAGTCTTACTATTCTACATAATATAAGCTTAGAATAAAAAGGATGTTGTTCCCGAAATATGGGAACTCACCACAAGAAATCTTCAAACTAACTTGAGCTAGCCACGTAGAGGGGGTCGAGGAGTGACGTCGATTCCTACATGGTGATATCATATAGGCAAAATTATGCATTAGTACTTTGAATGTACTAAGTATGTGAGTATATAATGCAATATATCATTATACAATAAGGTGATGCAATGGACCATGCTAAAACCTTGCGATCATTTGAAATATCCTTTAGAGTTATAAAGCTTAGTCAATAAAATATAGAAAATTATCATGAATCATAAAATAAACTTAAACATTGGAAGAGGGACCTTGTACCATTGTGAGAGCGACCATTAACCGACATAAACTATGTGAGCCATAACATGGAGTCCCAATGTTTACCCACACATCGGAGGAAAGGGGGAGACTACTTGCCAAGGTAGACTCCTATATGCCTAAGTGGATCCACTAAGCTACTTAAGGGATCAAGCCTCTACTAACGGGTGACCCTTTCTAAGGAACCAAGCCTCTACTAATGGGTGATCCTTCTTCCTATGGTGGCACGTAGTTATGGGATAATGGGATCTTTCTATGGATCTCTTGCCTTTGCTACGGGAGAGAATGCCTATCCCAAGGTCCACTCGGTGCTAGGTAAACTCTCAATGGAATAGACAAACCATAAAACATAAACTCAATATCATTTGGGAGGGGCCATATCTACTACCCGTCCACTCTTCATAAGAACAAAATCATAGAATAACTCCTTAACTTTGTCTAATGTGATGTGAGTGTAGACCTTTCATCATCACATATCTTTATTCATAAAATATCTTTAGGGCCTTAACTCACCCTATCATCAACTTACTTGAACATTTAGAATCATTGTTCACAAAACTTATTTGCAAAGAGCACCTTTAAATTCATCTATAGACATTGTCAAACATTTATTTTAACTTTACTTTATCATAAGAAACTAGGTGGGTCCAAATAAATCAACCTTTAAGTCATTTAAATCAATGCTAGCATGCATGAGAGTGAAATAATTTATCATTTAAAATATTTTAAAACAACCCACTGATATATTTTAAAACTACTTTCAAGCCTTCATAGAGGGACCTTGATAAATCATCCATTTCATGTAAATAAGAATCACCATAAGTCAACATAAACAAACAAACTTCAAATCTTCAAGAATCTATACATTTGAAATCGTAGTATGAAAATCCAGAAAAACTCATCACTTGAAATTGAGAGCCAATATATATATCAATATAAGTAAATAAACTTCAAATATAACATAATCTATGAATTTGGAACCATCATATAAAAACCCATAAGATTTCATCATTTAAAATTAATATACAAAGTTGAAAAAATATTTAGGCTCCATGGGTGGAAGAACCCATGGATGAAAACCCACATACCTTGAGGAGTCAACTCTTGAATGGAAAAACTTGAAAAGAAATGGAGGCTTGATCTTCTTGGAGATGGAGGAAGAAGGAGCCTTTGAGAGCACTTGGGAGGTTAGGGCTTTTTTATTCTTAGAGTGTGAGTGAGACTGAATGAGTGTAGAAGACTTAGGGGCCTCTTAATAGGTGAAATACACCTACAAAACGACCTCACTTTTGGTTATAACACAAGAAAAGACTAAAATGCCCCTAAAATCTGGAAAATGGGCTAAAAACCCTGTTGGCACTATAGTGGCGCATCGTGCCAGGGGCCAAACTACTAAGGCTAGTTTCTGGCGCTCCGTTGGCGCGCCGCGCCAAGCCCTACTACAGTGATAGTAGGTGGTAAAAAGGTCATAACATTTTACTCCAAACTCGAAATGAGGCAAACTCGGTGGAGTTGGAAAGAGGACTCACACATCTTTAATTTGATAGGTTATGGGCCACCCAATTTGTTATATACTAAGAGATATGGTTGTTTGAAGTTGACCCTTATACGAACTCATTCGGAAACTTAGCCGATTGAAATTCTTTGGACTCGGCTTGGTGTTAGAGATCCCTTATGACCCCTAAACACATCAAACACACCTCAAATACTTTATGTCTTGGTGTAGAAATTTTTGGGGTGTTACACATAAACAACACAATTAATCACATTAAGACAACTTCGGGAACCCAACCAACACCCACACTACCAAAACCTTAGGGTTTATCATCAATTCCTACTTAGTTTTATATGCTTGTACACATTATTATGCCCATTATAAAATAACCATCTCTATGCAACAATATCATACCCAACATACTTCCCAAATCATTACAACTCCTTTTTACCAGGTCACATTTAAATTATACCCTAACGCAATTGAATTTCTGTCAGTGACCCACGACCCCAGCTTAATCTTATGATTTCTCATTAAGTTTTCTTTTATACTATACAATAGGTATAGATTTACTACCTAAAAAAGAAAAACCAAGCCTACCTGGGCGTCAAGAAACCATGAGGAGATAATGTTACTGAGTTCACTAGTTCTAGCTATTCTACGGGCGAGACTGGATTGACGGATTGAATTCCACCGGTTGAAGCCTTCCGAATGTTGAGATTTCCTCCCCTCTTCAACACAGGTCAAGAGCAACCTTTTTGGAGGGTTTTGCAGAAACTCTCGCCTATAACTTTCACTGGGAAGAAGTGGGGAAAATAAGAATTTTGCGACTTAAGTTCTGTCCCATGACCTTCTACTCTGGTGACCATATTCTCGCTGTAGCGGCGCCGCTGAGGCGGGACTATCTCGCTTGGGCGGGATGGTGTGACAAAGTTGAATAAAATTCTTTCTTTTTCTTCTAATCATAACTAACGACTATTCGGGTCGTTACACAGGCCCTTTTCCCTCTATTAAATAGAGACAAAGTAGGATTACAAAATCTTGATTTCATTTTGCTTGTCATCATTTTGAACAAACAATAATGATTGACATTGATAAGAGAATCATTTACTCTTCAAATGCCACAATAATTTTGGCCATAATTGTTCAATTGCCTATTCAAACTATATTGTTTTTTATACTCTCTCTTTTTACTTTTATTATTTGTCAACTAGTCTAAAAATAGATTTTCATTTTTACTTGTTATTTTTAACCTATTAAAAAAATATATATTTTTCTATTTTTATCCTTATGTCACGATCCCACTATTGACACCCAATTTTGATCGACCTATAACCCAGTTTTAAATTACTATTTGATTGAGTGAGTGTTTTTAAAACTTATCTCTTTTATTATATGTTTTAAGTTTATCCAATTAATTATATACTTTGGTATTCATAATTTACAAATAATAATAATAATAATGACGGAATTCCATTTCGAGACCCGAAGCTCCAGTTGGTACCAAAAACCACTTTTGAGCAATTTTATTCTTTAAAACTCAAAAACTCGCACAATTCACATTCTTTTAAGAATTTGCCAAAACCAACCACAGAAACTGATCAATTAACACCCAGAGAACTAACGAGAGGGGTAAAACGATAATTTTTCAACAATTTTTGAAAATAACTTTCAAGGTGATTACATCATCCTCCACTAAAAAAATCTTCATACTCAAACATAAGATAAAAGAAAGTACTTGGAGTCTGAAAAAGCTAAATGTATCGACGATGCATGTAGGACTCCACCTCCTAAGTAGCCTCCACAATAGGCCGATGCCTCCACTGCACCTTCACTGAATCGATGTGCTTTGATCTCAACTGTCTAGTGTGTCTATCCAAGATAGTAACAGGCTCCTTCTCAAATGACAAGTCCTGATCCAAAGCAATAGAATCCTACTGAATCACATGAGAGTCATTGTATCGGTACCGCTTAAGCATCGATATATGGAATAGATGATGAACAGTTTAAAGGCTTGGGGGTAATGCCAATATGTGGGTCACCTCCCCATACTTGTCTAACACCTCAACAAATCAATACCCCAAAGTCATACCCCAATAGAATCAAACCAACCCATGGGAGGTCTACACCTCCTTCCACACCAGGCCTCAAATGTTGATATCTGAATGCTGAAATTGTAACTATTGTTATATGCAAACTTTATAAGAGGAAGAGACTGATCTTAATGACCACCATAGTCCATAATATAAGCTCGGAGCATGTCCTCCAGCACCTGAATAGTCCTCTCTGACTGACAATCGATCTGTGAATGAAAAGTTGTGTTCAACTCAAGCTTGGTACCCATATGCTGCTGCATAGAACTTTAGAAATGAGAGGTAAACTGCATACCTCTATCAGACACAATATAAATGGGTATTCCATACAACCAAACTATCTCACGGATGTAGATCCTGGCCAACTACTCCTCATTATAGCTACTCTTCACTGGAATGAAATGAGCTAATTTGGTTAACAGATCCACAATCACCCAAACTGAGTCATGCTTACCCAAAGTCAAAGGAAATCCCTCCACGAAGTCTATGGGAATGTGCTCCCACTTCCACTCGGGAATGGGCATCCTTTGCATAAGACTACCCTGTTTCTGATACTCATACTTCACTTATTGGCTATTTAGACATTTAGCCACCAAATCAACAATGTACCCTTATGACACACCACCAATAGTGTCATTTCATGTTATGGAATATCTTTACCACTCCCAGTGAATGGAATACTTGGAAAAATGAGTCTCCTTAATCATCATACGTACCTAATTATCAAATTTGGGCACATAAATGCGACCGCTAATCCTCAAAACTCCCTCATGATTAAGAGAGGATGATTTAGCTTCACCTCTCAACACTTTGTCTCAAATATTCCTTAACTTGTTAAAATCAAATTGGTGTGTGCGCGAATTTGATCCATCAAAGTAGATCTAACCTCCACAAGGACAAAATACTAAGATGTGTAGAAATATCAAGTCGGACCAACTATCTATCCAATGATTGAACCTCCAAAGCCAAAGGTCTCTCATCCTCCTTAAGAAAGGCCAAACTACCCATGATATGTGCTTTCCAACTCAAGGCATCCGCTACCATATTAGTCTGGCCTGGATGATAAAGAATGGTGATGTCATAATCCTTCAATAGCTCCAACTACCTATGTGGCCTCATGTTTATGTTTGGCTGAGAAACGATATACTTGAGTCTAGATGGTCAATAAAAACTTCACAATGCACTCCATAAAGATCGTGTCTCCACAAATTTAAAACAAACACCACCTCTGCTAACTCCAATTCATGAGTAGGGTAGTTCTTCTCAGGTACTTTTAGCTATCGAGAAGCATAAACTATAAATCTCCATTTTGCATCAATACATCGCCCAAACCAACTCTCGGGGCATCACAAAATACTAAAGGCCACCCCCTTCTTGGGTAACATTAGAATAGGTGCTGAAGTTAATAACTACTTGAGCTTTTAGAAGCTCGCCTCACACTTATCAGTCAACTAAAATGTTATGGTCTTTTGAATTAGCCTAGTCAATGGTCTGCAATAGAAGAAAAACTCTAAACAAAACAATGATAATGGCCTGCTAACCCAATAAAGCTTCGAATCTCGATAACCAAAGTAGGACTAACCCAATCATGAACTACTGCAACCTTGGGCAGATGAACCATAATGCCATCTTTGATCACTATATCACCCAAGAGTACCACGGACCCGAGCCAAAACTCACATTTGGAGAATTTTGCATACAACTCCTCATCCCTCAATCTTTGAAGCACAACCCTCAAATACCTAACATAGTCAGCGTCATTCTTGGAGTAAATCAAGATATCATCGATGAATTCAAACACAAAAGAGTCTAGATAAGGACAAAATATCAGGTTCATCAATTCTATAAAATCATCTAGGGCATTAGTCAACCCAAGGACACGACCACAAGTGCCCATAACAAGTCCTAAAGAAGGTTTTCGAGATATCAGATTCTCGAACTCTCAACTGGTGGTAACTCAACCTAAAGTCAATCTTAGAAAATATTGATGCACCCTAAAGTTGATCAAATAAATTATCAATGCGAAGACGAGGATACTTGTTCTTGATGGTGACTTTATTCACCTGTCAATAGTCAATACACATCCTCATAGTACCATCCTTGTTCTTCATAAACAATATTGGCGCACTCTTCGATAAAATAGTAGGTCAAATAAACCTTTTGTTTAACAAATCTTCCAATTGTTCCTTCAACTCCTTTAGCTCAGCCGTAGCCATTTGATAGGGAGAAACAGAAATGGGATTAGGGCTCCACTCTAAATCAATCACAAAGTCAATATCACGGTCCTGAAGAACACCCAGCAAGTCTGTAAGAAATATATCGATGAACATTCTTGCCACTTGCGTGATCTCCAAAGGAGATGATTCTTAGTAGTATCATGAACATGGGATAAATAAGACAAGCAAACTTTCTCCAACATATGACGAACACGAAATATAAGATATCACTCCCTTTAGATAAGAACTCAGATTACCTGTCCATACTAATCGAGGCAAACCAGGATAGGTTAAGGTCACGGTCTTGGCATAAATATCTAGGATTGCATGATAGGGAGATAACAAATCCATACCCAATATCACATCAAAGTCAAGCATATATAATAAGATCAAGTCAGCATGAGTCTCTATTCCCATAGATGTCACTATACATCCCCGATACACCCGATCCACCACTAAAGATTTGCCTATGGGGGTAGAGACATAATAGGTACTACAAGGAGCTCACATATATAAACAATATTTGCAGCAACTAAGTTGACACATAAGAGCCGGTAGACTCAGGATCCAATTTTATTGAAGCAAAGGGATGGGACGCTACGTGTTATCACTGCGTTGGAGGCCTTTGCCTAGATCCACCCAATATAGCATAGCATAGCCTCCTACCTCTATTAGTCTGAGAACCACCACTACCCTGCCTCGAGCCCCCTAAGATCCACCCTCAGTACCCTTAGCACTATCTCCAGTACCCTATGAAGTACCTCAAATAACTGAAACTGGTATATCACAGATGGACTGTGACCCAGGCTAAATAGAAGAAGAATCACATTCGGTGCAATTCTTTACCTCATGCTCAAACACATCACAGAAAAACCACTTTGAGGATTAGAACCTTACTGAGGATTGCCACATGCATTGGCTTACTTTGATAACCTTGGGTGCCGAACTTGAATACACTCTAAATCTGGATGAATGGCCTCTAAACTAACCCTAATGTCTTGGTGCTACCCTATTTAATATGTCAAATACTTTTGATCATCCTGATATGGTTGGTAATACTCTAAAATGTACCACTCGATAAAATAAGAGAGGTTGTGGTCTTCGAAAGATAGCTGACAAATCCGTTCACCAACTTGCGTATATGCTCAAACTCTGAAGGATACTCAACATAGCATGATGAGACAACTCATAAAAATGAGCCTCGTACTCAAATACTGATAAAGAACCCTTCTCTAATCTATCAAACTCATCTTCACACTAATCATGAAGACAATATGGCACAAACCTCTCGAGGACACTTTTTAAAGAGGTGTAACAAACTCGATGTGCCTCCAAAATACCCAGATAGAACAACTTGTCCTGGAATTAGATTAAAAGTCAAAAGCCTCCTAACTAGTCATACCATCAAACTTGGGAGGCAAAGATCTGATGAATCTCTCAAAACTCTTCTACTTTGATATAGACATAACAACACTAGCAGAAACATAGGTGAATCCACAAATCTTAGATGAATGAAAAGCGGGGCTGAATGGATACCCAAAATATGAAATTTAAACACTCAAGGTCTAACCGATCACTTCCCCACTTCTTTAGTCTGATGCTCCATATTCTAAGACTCATAAATAGGCTCGAGTGGGGCCTCGATAGATCATCCTTTAGTAGGAGCTGCCCTTTTAAACCCTCATATCACCTTTAATATGAAAAGAATATATTAGAGGTTTACAACACTTGATATGAACAACTCGCACGATAGGGATCAATGAAAGGAATTTATCCTATTAAGTATATTGTAGCTTTTCAAAGATAAATACAAACGTCTACGTATCGATCCATAAGACTCTACTAGACACTCTGCTCTTTAACTTATAAGTCCGGTGAACCTAGCGTTCTGATATCAATTTTTCACGACCCAAAAACCAAAGTCATGAAGGCACACATCCCTAAACCAACCTGATGTGTAAGTCAAAAGAAAACCATATACGAGACTTCCAAAAAGGGAAGTCTGGCCATAAAATAAACGAAAACACTAGGCACAAAGAAAATATCCCAAAATGTGGTGTCATAAGTGTAAAGAGAATCTAGCACAATGATCGAATCTGATATATATCATGTCTTTAATAAGAGTAAAGACTGGAAATAAAAGATAGAACTAATGGCAGTCTGAATACCAAACCTCACCACTAATCTGAATAGTAAAATATCCGCTAGAGAGAAAGATCAGCTGTCGCACAGAATTTCCTGACTAGGATCTGTATAAAAAGGGACACAGAAGTAGGGGTGAGTACAATCCACATATACTCAGTAGGGTGGAACGACTGAGTATAAGGAATTATTCTAACCTATGCAATAAACTAATGAACGTTTCACCACCTACACGTAGAAAAGTCCAACTCTGGCATCGGTGCCGCCAATTTATATAGATCAACGTAAGTAATGTAACCATATAAGGACAATTCAAAATCACATACTATTAGATAAGGAAAATAATCCAAGATGAAATGCAATAAGATGATGCCATGATGTGGTGGTATGGTGGAATCAAGACTATCGCACAGCCTATCATCCTTGCCATCTCATCGTGGTCAAGGGACCACAATATTAATATCTCATCCTCCTTGCCACCTCATCGTGGTCAAGGGTTTTGTGAAAGTGTTTCATTTTCTTTTTCAAAAAGAATTTCCATATTACTCAACTTCCCATATTTAATGATACGATGAATGAGGATGAATGCATCAAAATATGTATGGCATGGAGGAAATATTCAACTTAACATGTAATATGAGGTTTCAAGTTCTCAAAACTTAACCTAAGCATGATTTACACCCTCAATATATAAGCATGGGAAAGTAATGTAGTTGTATTAAATGTTCACCCCTTTTAGAATCAATTGGATACTCAAGTGTGCTCAAAACCCCCAACTCGACCCCTCAGGTGGGCATCACAGTCAAATAATATCCTCAAGCCTATCTCACAGGAAAATCATGAATCACATGCTCTCAAAGCAAATCATATAGCAAATAAGGCCCCCACACTGGGTATGTAATACAAATAAGTCCCCACACGGGCAACACAATAATAATCAATAATTCTCAGTCGCATTACAACCCTATCCCAAAGTCTAAAACTTAAGAATGACTAATTACCGCACGCAATCTCAAAAAAAGATGCCTAACCTACCTCGATTATCGAAACCGCACACGAATGCTTCTACCGGATGAGCAATCTTTAAATTCAACGTCCGAAATGACAACTCACTGTCAAGAATAAAATATACACATCAAAAGGAGTCGTATGACACCCATATTGCAAGGATTCAGAATCAAATGTAGAATAGTCTAAAAATCGATAAATCTCGGAGAAGGGTAAAACTGTCAATTGACCGTAGAATTAGGTTCTATGTGTTAAATTGTAGCTCATGGCTGAAAAAAACACAAAATTTGACCAATAATCAAGTTCAAAATCACAACTTCGGGTTTAGGGAAAATCAAGGAATTTGGGGTTCAAAAACACGAAATTTGAAGTTAAAATCATAATATATTAAATGGAAATCATGGATTTTAGTAAGAAAATGACTTACCGAATGTTGTTCCTCAAAAACCTCTCTCAAAATTCACCTCATCGAGTTCAAGAACTCCAAAAATAGTGCAAATGGGGTTTCACATGACATTTTATTGTACAGGATGAAATTGTGCATCGCGATTGCGAGTCACTTACTCTCGCGATCGCGAAGCACTAAAAAGCTATGCATCGCAATCATGGACCCTCCCTCGCGATTACGAAGCACAATGACCCAACACATTGCGATCGCATGACCTTTATTGTGATTGCAAAGAGCATTACAAGCTGCACGAGAACTTAGAAACAACAGTTGAGACCTAATTCAAAATGACTTTGATTGGACCCTTGGGATTCATTCGGAATCCTGTACACAAAACATATATGCACTCCCACTAAATTCGATAATTAAGACTCAATGGAATTATCGAAATTTAAATTTGAAGTCTAGTTGACCCAAAACTTGATAGGTCACAATGAAAGTAACTTTGAACCTTAAAAGACCAAAACGAGCTTGGGAACTCCAAAAATTATAGCAAAGCCACTTCTAGGCCTAAAATCACCCATTGAAACCAAAAGAATCATTAGAAATCCAATTTGAGTCTCTGAATTCGAATTGTTGACCAAAGTCAAATTTAACTCATTTAAAACTAAATTTTTCAACTTAGTACCTCAATTTCACGAAATAACTACGAATTTGAGAACGATGACACTCTTAGACCAATTTCCTCATTTTGGAGATAATGGAACTGACAGAATTTTGTGTCGAGACCCTAAGCTTCAGTTGGCACCCTAAACCACTTCTGAGCAATTTAAACTTCTAAAACTAAAATCCTCACACAATTCACAATCTTTTAAGAATTTACCAAAACCATTAACACAATCTGATCAATTAACACCCAAAAAAACTAACGAGAGAGGTAAAATGATATATTTTTTATGAATTTCTAAAAAGGACTTTCAAGGTGATTACATCAACCACCAGTAAAAATAATGTTCATCGTCGAACATAAGATAAAGGAAAGTACTTGGAGTCTGAAAAAGCTAAGGGTATCTACGATGCATGTCGGACGGACTTCCCAAGTAGCCTTCTCAATAGGTCGTGCCTCCATTATACCTTTACTAAATCGATATACTTTGATCTCAACTATCTAGTATGTCTATCCAAGATAGCAACAGACACGTCCTCAAATGACAAGTCGTGATCCAAAGGAATGAAGTCCCATTGAATCACATAAGAGTCATCGTGTCGGTACCGCTTAAGTATCGATACATGGAGCACAGGATTAACAGTTCTTCAGGGTAAGGCCAGTATGTGGGCCACCTCCCCATACTTCTCTAATGCCTCAAAAATTCGGTACCCCAAGGTCGTACCCTAAAAGAATCAAACCATCCCATGGGAGATCTACACCTCCTCCCACACCAGGCCTCAAATAACGCCAATTAAATGCTGGAATGGTAACTATTGTTATATGCAAACTCCACAAGAGAAAGAGACTGATCCAACTGACCACCATAGTCTATAATATAAGCACGGAGAATGTCCTCTAGCACCTGAATAGTCCTCTCTGACTGACCATCGGCCTGAGGATGAAATGTTGTGCTCAACTCAATCTTGGTACCCATCTGCTCCTGAATAAAACTTCAAAAATTAGAGGTAAACTACATACCTCTATTAGACACAATAGAAATAGGTACTCTATGCAACCAAACTATCTCGCGGATGTCGATACTGGCTAACTATTCCTCATTGTAGCTACTCTTTATTAGAATGAAATAAGCTAATTTGGTCAACCGATCCACAATCACCCAAACTTAATCAAGCTTACCCAAAGTCAAGGGCAATCCCGTCATGAAGTCCACGGTAATGCGCTCCCATTTCCACTTGAGAATGGGCATCCTTTGCATAAGACCACCCGATTTTGGATGCTTATCCTTCAATTATTGGCTTTTTAGACACTTAGCCATCATATCAACAATGTCCCCTTATGCCACACCACCAATAGTGTCATTTCAAGTCATGAAACATCTTTGCCCCTCCCAGTGAATAGAATACTTAGAACAATGAGTGTCCTCCAATATCATATGTAGCCTATTATGGACTTTGGGCACACAAGTGAGACCGCTAATCCTCACAAATCCCTCAGGATCAAGAGGATGATTTTGCCTCACCTCTCGACACTTTTTCCCGAATAGTCCTCAACTTGTCATCATTAAACTAGTGTGTACCAATCTGATCCACCAAAATAGACCTAGCCTCCACAAGGCCAAAATAGTATGATGTGTAGAATATCAAGTCGGACCAACTGTCTAACCAATGACTCAACTACCCATGCTCGGTGCTTTCTAACTCAAGGCATCCTCTACCACATTAGCCTGGCCCGGATGATAACAAATGGCGATGTCATAGTCCTTCAATAGCTCCAACCACCTATGCTGCCTAATGTTCAGGTTTGGCTGAAAAAAGATATACTTGAGGCTACGATGGTTAGTAAAGACTTCATAATGCACTCCATAGAGATAGTGCCTCCACAACTTCAAAACAAACACCACCACTGCCGACTCTATATCGTGTGTAGGCTAGTTATTCTTATGTACTTTTAGCTGTCGAAAAGCATAAACTATAACTCTCCCTTTTGTATCAATATATCGCCCAAACCAACTCTCGAAGAATCACAAAACACTATTAAGGACACCCATCCTCGGGTAATACTAGAATATGTGTGCTAAAGTTAATAACTCCTTGAGTTTTTGGAAGTTTGCCTCACACTCATGAGTCCACTAAAATGCTACGGTTGTGAGTTAGCTTAGTTAATGGAGCTGTAATAGAAGAGAAACTCTGAATAAAATGACGATAATAGCCTACCAACCTAATAAAGCTCTGAGTCTCAATAATCAAAGTAGGCCTAACCCAATCACAAACCGCTGCAACCTTGGTTGGATATACCATAATACCATCTTTGGTCACTATATGACCCAAGAGTGCCACAAACTCGAGGCAAAACTCACATTTGGAGAATTTTCATATAACTCCTCCTTTCTCAATCTCTGAAGCATAGCCGAGAAATGCTTAACATGGTTAGCTTCATTTTTGGAGTAAATTAAGATATCATCGATGAATTCAATCACAAAAGATCTAGATAAAGATGAAATACCCGGTTCATCAATTTCATAAAAGTAGCTAAAACATTAGTCAACCCAAAAGATAAGACTACAAATTCATAGTGCCCATAATGAGTCCTGAAGGCGGTCTTCGGGATATCACATTCCCAAACTCTCAACTGGTGGTAACCCGACCTCAAGTCAATCTTAAAATACATCAATACACCCTGAAGTTAATCAAATAAATCATCAATGCGAGGACTAGGATACTTGTTATTGATGGTAATTTTGTTCAACTGTCAATAGTCAATACACATCCTCATAGTACCATCCTTTTTCTTTACAAACAATACTGGTGCACCCCCCGGTGAAACACTAGGCTGAATAAACCTTTTCTTCAATAAATCTTCAAATTATTCCTTCAACTCCTTTAGCTCGACTGGATCCATTTGATAGGGAGAAGCAGATATGGACTTGGTGCCCGCTCCAAATAAATCACAAAGTCGATATCACAATCTGGAGGAACACCCAACAAGTTTGTAAGAAATAGATCCATGAACTTTCTCGCCACTCACGTGATCTCTAAAGGAGATGATTCCTTAGTAGTATCATGAATGTGGCCCAAATAAGACAATAAACCTTTCTCCAACATACAACGTACATAAAATATAAGATATCACTCCCTTTGGATAAAAACCCAGATTACCTGTCCATACTAATCGAGGCAAACCAGGATAGGTTAAGGTCACAGTCTTGGCATAAATATCTAGGATCGCATGATAGGGAGATAACAAATCCATACCCAATATCATATCAAAGTCAAGAATATCTAATAAGATCAAGTCAGCATGAGTCTCTATTCCCGTAGATGTCACTACACATCCCTGGTACACCCGATCCACCACTAAAGACTTGTGTACTAGGGTAAAGACACAATAGGTACTGCAAGGAGCTCACACACATTATCAATATCCACGACAAAATAAGTCGACATATAAGAGCTAGTAGACTTGGGATCCATTAACACTGTGATTACTGCATCAAAGGCATTTACTTAGATCCATCCGGTATAGCGTAGCATCGCCTCCAACCCCCACTATTCTGAGAACCACCACTACTCTACCTCGAGCCCCCTTAGCTCCACCATTGGAACCCTTAGCACCACCTTCAGTACCCTATGAAGTAAATCAAACAACTAAAACTAGTATGTCATGGATGGATTGTGACCCCGACTAAATAGAAGAAGAATCACATCTGGGGAAACTCTTTGCCTTATGCTCAAACTCTTCATAGCAAAATCACCTAGAGGATCGAAACCACACTGAGGATAACCAGAAATCCACCAACATTATCTGTAATCTAAATCGCCGCATGCACTAGCTTAATTTGATAACCTTGGGTGCCTAAACCCAAATATTCTAAAATATATCGCTTGATAACACAAAAGAGGCTATGGACTCATGAAGATAGTCGGTGAATCACTTTACCAACTTGCGTATATGCTCAAACTCTGAAGGATACTCAACATAGCATGATGATACAACTCATAAAAATGAGCCTCATACTCAAATACTGATAAAGAACCCTTCTCCAATCTATCAAACTCATCTTCACACTGATCATGAAGACAATATGGCACAAACCTCTCGAGGACACTTTTTAAAGAGGTGTAACAAACTCGATGTGCCTCCAAAATACCCAGATAGAACAACTTGTCCTGGAATTAGATTAAAAGTCAAAATCCTCCTCACTAGTCATACCATCAAACTTGGGAGGCAAAGATCTGATGAATCTCTCAAAACTCTTCTACTTTGATATAGACATAACAACACTAGCAGAAACATAGGTGAAGCCACAGATCTTAGATGAATGAAAAGCGGGGCTGAATGGATACCCAAAATATGAAATTTAAACACTCAAGGTCTAACCGATCACTTCCCCACTTCTTTAGTCTGATGCTCTATATTCTAAGACTCATAAATAGGCTCGAGTGGGGCCTCGATAGATCATCCTTTAGTAGGAGCTGCCTTTTCAAACCCGGTAATCACCTCTAATATGGATAAAATAGATGAGATGTTTACAACACTTGATATGAACAACTCTCATTATAGGGATCAATGAAAGGAATTTATCCTATTAACTATCTTATAGCTTCTCGAAGATAAGTATAGACGTCTATGTACTGATCTGCAAGACTCTACTAGACACCCTACTCTTTGTCATAACCTAAAAACCATGGTCATGAAGGCACATACCCCTAAACCACCTTGATGTGTAAGCCGAAAGTAAAACACATAGAGACTTCCAAATAGGGATATCTGGCCATAAAAAAAAAGGTTGGGCTCAAATAAAATATCTCAAAACCTTATGTCATAAGTGTAAAGAGCATTTAACACAAGTCTATGAATAATAGTAAAAATTGGAAATAAATGATAGAACTAATAGCGGTCTAAATACCAAGACCTCACCACTAATATAAATAGTAAAATATCTACTAGAGAGAGAGAGAGAGAGAGATCAGCTGCTGTGCAAAATACACTAACTAGGATCTACATCAAAAAGGGACACAGAAGTATGGGTGAGTACAATCCATATGTACTAAGTATGTTGCACTAAGTGAGTATAAGAAATTATTCAAACCTATGCAATAAACTAAGGAACTCTTCACCAGCTACACGCAGAAAACTCTACTCTAGCATCGGTGCCTCTATTTTATATAGAACAATGCGAGTAAAGTAACCACATAAGATAATACCACCATGTGGTGCTATAGTGGAATCAAGACTGTTGCACAGCCTTTCATATATACCTACCGAGCTGTGCTGCCGAGCAGAACCCATGGGGACCTCATAAACCATATACCTCAATCAAAATATCTCATCATCCCTACCACCTCATCATGGTCAATGGACCACAATATCAATATCTCATCATCCTTGCCACCTCATCGTGGTTAAGGGTTTTGTGAAAGTGTTTCATTTTCTTTCTCAAGAAGAATTTCCAAATTCTCAACTTCCCATGTTTCATGTTATGATGAATAAGGATGAATGCATTAAAACGCGTATGGCATGGTGGAAATATTCTACTCAATATGTAATATAAGGTTTCAAGTTCTCAAAACTTAACCTAAGCTTGATTTACACCCTCAATAGATAAGCATGGGAAAGAAATGTATTTGAAGTAAATATTCACCCCTTTTAGAATCATTTTGGTACACAATTGTTCTCAAAAACCCCTAACTGAACCCCTCAGGTGGGCATCACAAGTCAAATAATATCCCCAAGCCTCTCTCATAGGCAAATTATGAATAACATGGTCTCAAAGCAAATAAGATAGAAAATAAGGCCCTACACAGGTTATGTAATACAAATAAGCCCCCACACGGGAAACACAACAATAATCAATAATCCCCAGTTGTATTACAACCCAATCTGAAAGTCTAATTCATAAAAATATCTAATTACCCCATCCTAGTCTCAAAGAAGGATGTCCAAACCTACATCGATTGCCGAAATTGCACACGAACGCTCCTACCAGACTAGCAACCCTCGAATTCAACACCAAAAATAAAAAACCACTACCAAGAATGAAACATACACATCACAAGGAGTCCAATGACACCCATATTGCATGGATTCAGAATTGGGGGTAAAATAGTTTAAAAATTGATTAATTCCGAAGAAGGGTAAAACTGGAAATTGACTTTAGAATCAGGTTCGATGTGTAAAATGGTACTCATGGATGAAAAAACCAAAATATTTGACCAAAAATTGAGTTCAAAATCATCACTTCGGGTTTAGGAAAAATCAAGGAATTTAGGGTTCAAAAATAAGAAATTAGAAGTTAAAATCATAAAACATTTAATTGAAATCATGAGTTTAGTTAGAAAATCACTTACCCAATGTTGTTCCTTGAAAATACCTCTCAAAAATTGCCCCACCGAGCTCAAGAACTCCGAAATTATGAAAATGGGATTTCCCCAGACATATTACTATTCGGGATGACTTTGTGCAACGGGATCTCTAGCCACTAACTCTCGCAATCACGAAGAACTGGGAAGCTATGCATCACTATCCCGGACCCTCTCTCGCAATCGCGAAGCACAAATAACCAACACATTACTATCGAGTGACCTTTGTTCGCGATCGCAAAGAGCATTTCAGGCTGTACTAGAACTCAGAAATAACAGCTGAGACCTAATTCAAAATGACTCCTATTAGATCTTCGAGATTCGTTTGGAATCCTGTACACACAAAACATATATGAACTCCTACTAAATTTGATATTTCGGACTCAATGGAATAATCATAATTCGAATTCGGGGTCTTCTTGACCCTGGAACTCAATATGTTACAATGAAACTAACTTTGAACCTTAAAAGACCAAAACGAGCTCGAGAACTCCAAAAATTATAACAAAGCCTCTTCTAGGCCTAAAATCAGCCACTAAAACCAACGGAATTATCAAAAATCCAATTTGAGTCTCCGAAGTCGAATTATTGACCAAAGTCAAACTTAACTCATTTAAAACTAAACTTTCCAACTTAGGACCTCAATATCATGAAATAACTCTGAATTCAAGAATGATGACACTCATAGGCCAATTTCCACATTTCAGAGTTGATAGAACTGATGAATTTACATTTTGAGACCTAAAGCTCCAGTTGGTATCGAAAACCACTTTTGAGCAACTTAAGCCTCTAAAACTCAAAAGCTCGCACAATTCACAATCTTTTACGAACTTACCAAAACCAACTACACAAACTATCAACTAACACCCGGAGGAACTAATATGAGGGGTAAAATAGTAATTTCTCAAGAATATCTAAAAATGACTTTCAAGGTCATTACACAATAGCATTGGGGATCCCAAGGCTCATCTACACATTTATAGCGATAAAATCATAGGAGTTGGAAGGGATGAAAAGATTAGAATGAAAATGTTCATCAGAAGCCTCATGGGAAAGGCCCTATCTTGGTATATTGAACAAGATTATCGAAAGTGGTCCAAATAGGTGGATATGGCTTCTAACTTTATGGATAGATTTAGATTCAACACTAAGAATGCACCAGATTGATTTTATATTCAGAATCTAAAGAAGAATCCAAATGAGACTTTTTGAGATTATGCTATAAGGTGGACGTTCGAAGCTGCTAGGCGAGACCTCCTATGTAAGAATCTCAAATCAAAGATTATTTTATTTGTGCCCAAGAGACTCAATATTATGGTAGGATGATGCTATTCATAGAAAAGAGTTTCGCCGACATCATCAAGTTAGGCAAAATAATTGAAGAAGGTATCAAGAATGGTACCATTATTAATTTAGAGGCTTTATAAGCTACCAACAAAGCCCTACAATCTGAGAAAATTTCTGAAAATTGAAAGAATAAGGAAGTGGGTTCTGTGATGATGGCACATGGAATCAAAACCCCTCTCTCCTACCAATACCCCATACCACCTCCTCTATATCCTCAATCACCATATATTGCACCTTCTCAATACCAAATGCTTCCGCTTTACCCATCACTCTATCCCTACCAAGCACCATTATATCAAATATCTCCACATCAAGTACCTTCATAATATCCCGCCTACCCTATTTACCATGTCCAACCGACATATTTTCAAACACCTCCACTTACTCAACCACCAAACTACATAAACAAATCCAATTTTGAAAAGAAGCCCATCAAGAACTATACTCCTCTAGCTGAACCCATAGACCAACTCTATGAGAGACTCAAGATAGTTGGCTACATCACACCTATTCCTGCTAAGACCTAGAAACTAAATCCAAATGGTATGACCCTAATAAGATTTGTGTATATCATTCAGGGGGATGAAGGGGCACATAACTGAAATGCCACTATTTGAAAGACGAAATTCAAGATCTGATTGTTACCAAAGCCATATAATTAAAGGATCCTTGCCAAATATATCCAATAATCCACTTCCAAATAATTAGTAAATATGCTGATAATTGTTTAAGCGGTTTTTGATAAAAGCTTATGTTGTTAAGTTATTATATTCATACTAGCAAATGGATGACAAAGTTTGGCCTAAGATGATCATTTCAAATATTGTTAAGAAGTATTTAATTTAATGCTTTGGTTTGTGCGTTTTTGCTTTGTATTTGTAATTATCCTGAAGTCATTTTTGGTTTTTGTGTTTTTGCAAAATGACCATATTCTCCCTCTTTATAGTCTCCCTATGTCATTTTTGATTGATATCAAGTGTTGGTTTTGGAAAATTATCAGAAAAAATGAGTTTTTGGGAGTTTTTAGGCTTTAAAGGTGGTATTTGGGACCAATCGGATCTATGAGTCTCATAAATGCATTTTGTCAATTTCATCATCTCTTAAAATTTGAAATTGATCTAGGAGAGTTGATGGAATCAAATTCAGGATTATATCGTGGATTTGAGGTATTGAGTTGAAAATCTTTGAGTTTTTGGCCATAGGGTTGACTTTGGTCAAAATTCAAGGATCGAATGTCAGAATAGAATTTCAAAGACTCTGTTGGATTTGGAGGTTATTTAGGCCTAGGGAGAGTTCCTGTGTATTTTTCGAAAGCTCCGAGAGAATTTTGGTCATTTAAGGCATAAAGTTGGTTTAGTTGTAACTTTTTAAATTTTGGGTCAAGAAGACCTCGAATCCAAATTCCTATGGTTTCATTGAGTCTGGAACATCGAAATTAATAAGGTACCATATAAGGTTTGTGTGCTCTGAATTTCAGACGAATCCTTAGGTTTGATTTCGAGACTTTGAGACTTTAGTTGCTGGTTTGCTATGTTCTGGTGACTTACATACACTCTTTCGCGATCGCGAAGGGTGTTGGTTGCAATAGCGGATGATCCATCTTGTGCGTCGCGATCGCGAGGGTCACTTTAGTGAGTTGACCCATTGACTCTTCATGATCATGAACTTTGTTCATCGCGCTCGCGATGGGTTAATGTTCCTTGAACAATAACTTTTCCTAAAAGACAAGAATTGGGTCTTTTTAACAATTTTTAGGATTTTTGAAACTCGGGGAGACAATTTTGAGCGAGGGCTTTGTGGAAAACTACTGGGTAAGTGATTTCATGCCTAATCTTGATTACCCATTGACTATATCCCCTTTTTAACATAAAAAATCAGTGTTTTCAATTCCAAAAATTGGGGGTTTTGTTCAAGAGTTTGAGATTATGTAAAATGATGATTCCAAATTAGTTTTAACTTCATTTTTGGTTTGGTTTTCACCAATAAGTTCCTAATTCTTAGAGGAATGTTTCCATGAAAAAACAAATTATATTTAGTCCCTGTTTCTGAAATAGGATTTTTGAGCTGTTTTGACTCTTTTTCCTAAATTCCGCATTCTTGGTGTCGTTGGACTTGGTTTCTGATTGTGAAACACTATTTGACTAGATTGTTGCAATTTAAAGTATATTCGAAAGTGAAAAGCTCATGTTGATTGATTGACTGCAATTTTGGCTAAGCCAAGTGGATTCTTAAAATTTGATGAATCTGTTAGAATCCAGAATTTCCCTTTTGTATATGTGTTGGTGGGTAATGGGGATGATGTTATGAGGTGAATTATGATATGATTTAATTTAAATTGAACGGCGGGGTTAATTAAAGGTAACTTGTGCTATTTTGAGATTTGAATATGAATTACCGTGATCTTGATATCTATGTGATTATGATGAAATACTTGATATTTTGATTATGATTGTGGACTGTCAGATTTGATATATTTCTTAATACTTGTGTGAGCATGCTGATTGCATTGGTTCTGAAATTGCTTGTGAAAAAGTAACTCGACCACTAGGGACTTGAGTTCTTCTTGTAATGAGAGGAACATGATATTGAGGTTGATGTTATTTCACGCGAGATATTTAATACCGAGGTCATTTATGATGAGATATTGTGATGCCAAGGTCATTTTCAGCGAGAGATTGTGAAACCGAGGTCATTTCTGACGAGAGTATATAATGCTGAAGTCATTTCCTACAAGAGACTATGATGTCGAGGTTTTTACCGGCGATTGCACACATGCATGATCATTAAGTGTGCATTCATATTTTTTCCTACCCTGTGTGATGGACATGATACTTGCACTAAACTTGTGATTACTTGTACTCTATGACTTGTGATATTTTACATTATTTAACTATTTAGCATGAACTGTTATGCTGGGCTGGTTTTCTGTGCAAGTTGTAGTTATAGAGGTTCAGTTGGGTTGGAAAGGAGTTTGTGAATTTTAGTAGATTTACTTAGTTTTATTAGTTAGCTTGCAGGGTATCGTATTTTTTGGTACTTACCCCTTATTTCTACACTTGTGTAGGTTTTGAGCCCAGACTGTGATTATTCTCCTTCTAATTATCCGAGGCTTTTCAGGGATTTCAAGAGGTAGATGTTGACATCCATCGGACTCTTATTCTTTACTCTATATGAGAGTTGAAGATATATTGAGACTTGTATTTTATTTTAGTCTTGTTTCTTTAGCGGTATGTATATGTGACAACCAATCTTGGGGGTAATTTTAGCTGAAAGACTTCTGCTTATATTTAATACTTGTCTAATTAAATCTATTTTTGCTTTATTTTCCTTCAATGTTGGGTTTTAGGCTAATTTGTTCGGTGAAAAAGGACAGGTGCCATCATACCTGAATTTGGGTCGTGAAAAACTGGTGTCAGACCCCAGGTTCATAGGTCTCACATGTACAAGACCAGTCTAAGTAGAATATCAAGGATCGATATGGATACATTTGTATTTATCTTCAAGAGGCTATGAAGACTATTAGGAAACTTTCTTTATTCATTCTATATAATCATGTCAAGTTGTTATTGCTAGTGTTGAGTATCACATATTGTTTTGGCAGATGTCGAGGACTAGAGTTTCATCCATTAGTAAAGAGAAGACAGTCCCCGAGGTGGTTATTGAGACTTCGGCTAGGGGTAGAGGTAGGGGTCGAGCTAGAGGCTAAGGTCGTGGAGTGGTTGCTAGTAGAGGTCATGCCCGAGGAGGGGCACCTTCCCGAGGTAGTGCTAAAAAGGCCTCCATAGAGCCACATGTTAAGATTTTGATGACCATATTCCTCTAGATCCCGTGCCACCATTGCTTCAGAAGACCTTATTAAGGATGTTGGGTATGTTGATGAGCTTCACTCAGGGTGTTGTAGGCACGCCACAGGGTTCACAAACTCTAGAGCAGCGTTCTAGTGGTTCAAGATCAAGTGGCCTAGCCACCATTGGGTCTCATACCAATTGTCGATGTGCAGATTGCTCTAGATATGGTTATGACTATAGTAGATTAGTAGTCTAATTAAAGGTTTTAGAAGATGAAACCACCCCAGTTCTATAGTGGTAAGAGCGAGGATGCATATGAGATTTTAACATTGTATCATGAGATGATGGAGGCAGTGAGTATGGCTGATGCCCGGGGTGTTCTATTTGTTGCACTCTAACTATATGGGTCGTCCAGAGAGTGGTGGAGGACATTCATGAGATCCAGACCAGTTGGGTCCCCTCTAGTTGAATGGAGAGCTTTTGCTAGTGCTTTTGAGGATCACTTCATCCTATGGAGCATACGGGAGGAGATCAGACTAAGATTCGAGAGTTTGAATTAGGGTGGTATGTTAGTTGTTGAGTATAAGGCATTTTTTGTCAGTTATCGAGGCATGCTACAATATTGATCCTACACGAGGCAGAGAGAGTCCGCAGGTTTGTAAAGGGTTTGACTTTCTCTATTTAGTCTGATGTGTTCTGATCGTCTCGTGAGGGGTTTTGCTTCTAGTCCATTTTGAGCACCTCCACAGAGGCAAAATTGATGGTCAGAGAGGATTTTAGGGATCCCAAGAGAGCCTGTGCTAGTGGGTAATTTTCAGGTACCTCATCTAGAGGTAGGGGTTCATACAAAGGTGATAGTTTATTTCAGCACTACAGACCTATTCATGCTTTTATGTCGGCAACTGAGAGTGGGCAGGTGGTTCAAGTATCTCAAGGTTTGAGCTGAGGTGGTTATGGCACTACATCACGTTCTTCGTAATAGTTATTTTTCTTGAGGTCATTTTTTAGTTGTGTAGATTTGGGTCACCTGATATGCTAGTTCCCTCTACAGACTTATTCAAGGCCCCAGTGCACTTATTCTATGGCTCCATAAAGATAGTTGGCACCTCCAGCTAGAGGGCGGGGCAGAGCTCAGATAGGTAAAGGCGGTAGGGCTTCTGGTAGTTGTGATGTGGTTCCATGTGAAAGAGTTATAGTTCAGGTGGGTGGTGGTAGAGGAGCTTAGTGTTATACTTTTTTGGAAAGACCCAATGCTGAGGCTTCTGATGCGGTCATCATAGGTAGCGTCTCGATTTTCCATCGACCTGCATTTGTGTTATTTGATCTTGGATCTACTTTCTCCTATGTTTCTACCTATTTTGCATCTGGTTTTGATTTGACTTTTGATCACATGCTTGTGCCTATATGTGTTTCCACAGTTATGGGTGAGCCTTTAGTGGTGGATCGAGTGTATCAATCATGACTTGCTTCTTTAGCTGAGTATGATACTTGGATAGACATGATTATATTGGGGATGGTAGACTTTGATATGATAATTGGTATGGATTGTCTTTCTCCTTATCGTGCTATTCCTATCTATTAATCTAAGACTATGACTTTAGTGATACCTGGTGTTACAAGGATCGAGTAGAAAGGCACTAATGGTTCTTATCCTAGTAAGGTCATCTCATAAATGTGTGCTTAGAGATTGATCAATAGAGAGTGCATGTCCTATTTGGATTTTATTCTGGATACTAGCACTGGGTCACCTACTATAGAGTCTATTCCCATGGTTAAGGATTTTGCAGATATGCTCCCTACTGATTTTTTGGAAGTTCTTCCGGATAGGGATGTTGTCTTTGCTATTGACTTAGAGTCGGGCACTAAGCCCATTTCTATTGCACCTTATCACATAGCTCCGACAGAGTTGAAGGATTTGAAGAACCAGTTGCAGGATTTATTGAGTAAGGGTTTATTCATCCTAGTGTGCCACCTTTGGGTGCACCGGTTCTGTTTGTGAACAAGAAGGATGGGTCTACAAGAATGTGCATCGATTATAGAAAGTTGGACAAGTTAAGAGTAAAGAAAAAATAGGGAGCGTCTTTGTTCTCTAAGATTGACTTGAGATCCGGGTACTATCAGCTGAGGATTAGGCCACTGGATATTCCTAAGACTGCTTTTCAGGCCCGTTATGGCTACTATGAATTTCTAGTTATGTCCTTTGGCCTAACTAATGCCCCAATAACATTCATAGAGTTGATGAATGGGGTGTTTAGGTTGTATTTAGACTTTTATGATTGTTTTCATTAATGATATCTTGGTGTATTTCAAGACAGAGGAGAATCATTCTAGTCATTTGAGATTGGTGCTTCAAAAAATAAGAGAACAAAAGTTCGATGCAAAGTTCTCCAAATGCGAGTTTTGGCTTAATTCTATGACATTTCTAAGACACGTGGTATCCAAGGATGGTATTATGGTAGATTTGGCCAAGATGGAGGCATTTAGAGGCTGGACTAGGCCTACTTCCCCTACCGAGATTCGAATTTTTATGGATTTGGCTAGGTATTATCTATGCTTCAGGCAAGGATTCTCTACTATTGCGTCTCCATTTAGTATACTAACTCAGAAGGTAGTAGCTTTTTATTGGTCCGATGAGTGTGAGGCAAGCTTTCAAAAGCTCAAGACTTTGTTGACTTCAGCTCTTATTTTGACCTTACCCAAAGAGGGTGTGGTCTTCACCGTGTATTGTGATGCTTTTTCTGTTGGTTTGGGTAGAGTTTTGATGCAGAAAGGGAAGGTAATTGCCTATACATCTAGATAGTTTAAGGCTCATAAGAAGAACCACCCTACTCATGACTTAGAGTTAGCATCAGTGGTATTTGTGTTGAAGCTATGGTGTCATTACTTGTATGGTGTGCATTATGAGGTATTCACTGGCCATTGGAGTCTTCAGCATATCTTCATTCAGAGGGATCTGAACTTGAGACAGTGCAAATGACTTGAGCTACTGAAGGAATATGACATGACTATCTTATTTCACTCGAGAAAGGCCAATGTGTTGGCCGATGCTTGAGTAGAAGGGCTCCTAGTATGGGGATTCTTGCAGTGATTAATGTCAATAGGAGGCCCTTGGCTAGATATGTTTAGAGGTTAGCCAACAGCTTCATCCAATTGTGGGTTACTTAGGAGAGTGAAGGATTTATGGCTTTTATTGAGGCTCGCTCTTCCTTAGTTGAGCAAATTCGGGAGCGATAGTTTGATGATGAGAAGTTATGTCTTATTCGAGACAAGGTGTTGAGGGGTGAAGCTAAGGAGGTTAGACTAGATTTAGAGGGTGTTTTAAGGATTGAGGGCAGGATTTGTGTGCCCAAGGTGGGCGATTTGATTAGATTGATACTAGAGGAGGCTCATTTTTCTGGATATTCTATTTATCCGAATGTGGAAAATATGTATCAAGACCTTAGTTAATATTACTACAGTTGTGGGATAAAGGGGGACATCACAGAGTTTGTGTCCAAGTGTTTGACTTGCCAACAGGTCAAGTGTGAGCATCAATGACCTAGAGGTGTGTCTCAGAGGATGCCCATTCCTACTTGGATATAGGAGAAAATCACCATGGACTTTTCTAATGGGTTTTCCTCCTACCGTGGGTGGCTATGATTCGATATGGGTGGTTGTTGACAAACTTACCAAGTCTGCCCATTTTATTCTAGTTTGGGAAAGTACACAAAGGAGAAGCTAGCTCAGTTGTATATCAGTTAGATCGTTCAGCTTGAAGGTGTACCTATGTCCATTATTTCAAATCAAGGTTCGTTGTTTACCTCACACTTTTGGTAGGAATTATAGCATGACTTGGGTAATAGGTTTTATATAAGTATGACTTTTTATCCATAGATTGATGGACAGTCTGAGCCGACGATTTAGGTGTTGGAGTATATGCTTCGAGCTTATGTTATTGATTTTGGTGCTAGGTGGGATCAGCATCTGCTCTTAGCAGAGTTTACCTACGACAACAGTTATCACTCTAGCATTTAGATGGACCCATTCGAGGCATTGTATGGTAGGCGGTGTCTATCT
Organism: Solanum dulcamara; assembly: GCF_947179165.1. Classification (NCBI taxonomy): domain Eukaryota; kingdom Viridiplantae; phylum Streptophyta; class Magnoliopsida; order Solanales; family Solanaceae; genus Solanum; species Solanum dulcamara. The sequence continues at coordinate 15,877,911 of NC_077242.1, forward strand.
CCTATTGGGTGGTTCGATTCAACTAAGATGGACTCTTTGGACACAGATTTTCTTAGAGATGACATAGAAAAGGTTCAGATGATTCAGGGTAGGCTCTTGACAGCCTAGAGTAGGCAAAAGAGCTATGTAGATAAGAGAGTTTAACCATTGGAGTTCATGGATGGCGATTATTTTTGGCTCTGAGTATTACCTATGAAGCGCATGATGCGGTTTGGGAAGAATTGCAAGCTTATCCCTTGGTTTATTGGCTAATTTAAGATTTTAAGGTGAGTGGGAGAGGTATATTATAGATTGTTCTTGCTACTTAGCTTATCAGCGGTGCATCCTGTATTATATGTTTCCATGCTCCAGAAGTATATAACGAATGAGTCTCATGTGATCTCCCTTGATTCAGTAGAGTTGGGTCTAGATTTGACTTTTGAGGAGAAGCCCATAGCCATTCTTCATAGGCAAGTACGTAAGCTTAGGACCAAGGAGATTACTTTAGTAAAGGTACAATGGAGGAATCGTTTAGTCGGAGAGGCAAATTGGAAGTAGGAGGATGATATGCGTTCTCGATATCCCCAGCCTTTTTAGGATTTAAGTACTTTCTTTTACTTTATATTCTAGGACGAACATGGTTTTTAGTGGCGGATGATCATTTTACCTCTTCTTATAGTTGCCCTGCGTCGTTTTGTGAAATGTCCAATTTACCTCTTCTTATAGTTTCCCCGTGTCATTTCTGATTGATATCAATTGGTTTAGAGAAATTATTGAAAAGATGAGTTTTGGGAGTTTTTAAGTTTTAAAGGCTTAAAAGTATTCAAAAGTGGTATTTGAGACCAATAAGAGCTATGAGTCTCAGAATGAAATTTAGCTGAAGAGTTATCACAGGCCGCTCAGCTTCAGGATGCTTTGATTGTGGATTACTAGAGCACTGGGCTTGAGAGTGTCAAGGGCAGGCTGGACCATTGGCAGTAGCGCCGCCTCTACTAGGAGATATAAATCGGGGTAAGAGCCACGGTGATGGTCAGTAGAGTGTTCGGGGAGGTCCCTGGAGAGGCAGGTCAGGTGGTAGGGAAGATAGTCGTAGGGGAGGCCGTCAGGGCCATTTCTATGCTTCTCCAGTGAGGGCAGAGGTTGAGTCATCAGATAATATTATCACATGTACTATTCTTATTTGTCAGCAGACTGCTTCAACTTTATTTTATCCATGTTCCACATATTCCTATGTGTCTATATATTTTGCTCCACGTCTGGGTATTGTTTATGAGTCACTTGAGGTGTCGTCGCATGTTTTGACCCTAGTAGGGGATTCTTTAGTAGTGGATCAGGTTTATAGATCCTGTGCGGTGACTATTCAGGGGCATAAGACTCGGGCATATCTTATTTTACTTGATATCCTGGACTTCGATGTTATTCTAGGCATGGATTGGCTATTCTCTCATCATGCAGTTTCGACTGTTATGCCAAGACCATTTCAATAGCCATGTCTGGCATTCCCCGGTCTTGTGGCTGGGTGCTTATAGTCGCTCGATGACTCAGATCATATCCTTTATACAGTCTCGACGACTAGTTGCATCCGGGTGCTTAGCGTACTTAGCATATGTCCATGATGTGTCCAGCGAGGCCCCCTTACTGTTTATTCAGTCCCTGTGGTTAGGAAGTTAACTGATGTCTTCCCTACTGACCTACCTGGCCTACCCCAGAGAGATATTGACTTTGCCATAGATTTATAGCCAGACACTAAGCCTATTTCTATACCACCTTACCGTATGGCCCCCGTAGATCTCATGTTGCTTAGTGTGCATCTTAAGGATCTTCTAGGTAAGGGCTTTATTTGCTCGAGTGTGTCGCTGTGGGGTGCACCTGTCCTGTTTGTTAAGAAGAAGAATGAGACTATGCGGATGTGTGTTGATTACAAGCAGCTGAATAAGGTAACGGTGAAAAACCGTTACCCTAAGCCTAGTATTGATGATCTATTCGACCAGCTTCATGGTGCCTTAATATTTTCTAAGATTAATTTGAGATTCGGCTACCACCAGTTGAGGATTAGGGAAGCGGATGTCCATAAGACCACATTTAGGACTTGTTACGGCCACTATGAGTTCGCAGTGATGTCTTTTGGGTTGACTAACACCCCTACTGCATTCATGGACTTGATGAATCAAGTGTTTAGGCCGTACTTGGACTTATTTATGATAGACTTCATAGATGTCATTCTTGTATACTCACAGAGCCGGGATGAGCATAAGCGACATTTAAGAGTAGTGCTCCAGACTTTGAAAGATCAATGGCTTTACGCCAAGTTCTCTAAGTGCGAGTTTTGGCTAGATTCTGTAGCATTCTTGGGGAACGTGGTGTCCAAGGATGGAATTATGGTAGATCCGGCGAAGATTTAGGCTATTCGTGATTGGTCCAGGCCCACATCTATGACTAAGATTCGTAGCTTCGTCAGATTGGCAGGGTACTACAGGCACTTTATTGAGAGATTTTCTACCGTAGTAGCACCTTTGACTCGGTTGATTCTCTAGGATGTTCCATTTGTGTGGTTAGAAGAGTGTGGGAGGAGCTTTTTGAGACTCAAGGAGTTGCTTACCACCTCTCTTATATTCACTCTTCTAGTTGAGGGCGAGAGATTCACCGTTTATTGTGATGCATCTGGCATTGGTTTGAGTTTGAATGGGGTTAGTGTTTGAATGGTTCTTCTTACAATTGTGCTTAACTAGCTTGATTTGATTAGTAACCCCCCTCTGCCACTCTAGTTTTCTCGGCTTAGACGATTGTCCTCATTAATTTGCCTCGATTGGTTAGTAGTTGAAAGGTTGGCTATCAAGGTAGTATGTGATGGAGGTGTAGCATCTTTGGAGATATGGTAGATTCTGCTTATTGATTCCTATTTATGCATTATTGGTATTTCCATACCTAGACTGCAAAGTTGAGGTTTACTCCATTTTACCTACCTGGTGGGGAAGTTTGTTGGAAATCTCATACACAAGATGGGGACAAGGTAATTCGTGGAGTGTGAGATTTTGAATTTGTTCAAGATGGAAAGCTTGATTTCGGTTTGGTAGATTGCGGTGTTTGTGAGTGGGAGTAGATGCCATTGGACTATTACTGATCGGTTGTCCATGCTTGTGCACCGCCTATGTCACGACCCACACATAATTTTAAACTTAAGGAAACAGAATGTTGTCTCATAACTGTCACATATTTATATATCAATACAATCTGTCTCCTGAGGGGTCACAACTTATCAATAAGTAATACAGTACATAAGCCGACGAGGTTGTCATAGCACATGGGGTTGTCCTATTATATACATATACGCGAGCCGACAAGGCTGCCACTACGAAAGGGAATGACCCAAAACATAAGTCATACTAGTACAGCTGAACATTATCTATATATAACCCATGCATATGTCTACATACCTCTAAGAGTACCAAAAGTATCATATGGCAGGACAAGGCCCCATCGTACCCCTGAATAAACATATGTATACTCAAAAAGGAGTTTATACAATAAGTCCAGGCTCAGATAGAAAGGAGCACCCTATGATAGCTGAGTAGGAATCCTAGGCTGGCAGATCACCGAAGCTAGTACCTATACCTGTGGGCATGAAATGCAGCCCCTCCCATTTCCCCCTCAAGGAAGGGGGTTAGTACACGATATGTACTGAGTATGTAAAGCATGAATTACAATAGGAGAAATCATAGCTGAAGTAGAGAGTCCAGGAGACATGTATAATAATCAAGAACTCAATGTACTTATGCCTTACGAAACAAATCGTGCATATCATTATCATATACCATACCCGACCCATTATAGGACTCGGTACCATAATCTTATCATTATATTATCATATCATCATATACATATACCATACCCGACCCTCTAGTAAGGGACTCGGTGAATGAAGTCGTGTACACGTATACTGTACCCGACCCATTATGGGACTCGGTGCCATAACCATATCATTGCATCATCATATCATCATATAGCGTATCCGGCCCTCTAGTGAGGGACTCAGTGGATAAAGTAATAAAATACGCATGATAACATACCCGGCCTGGGACTCGGTGAAAGATGTATTAACAGTATGCATGAGTAGAATATCATGAGCAACCATATACAATTAGATCATCATCTGAGACTCAATAGAACAATAATAATGAACTATCATTTGAAGATCAAGATAGTAATCGTCTAAAGTACCCTCTGAATGTCATTAGGGACCATATCACATGGAGCCTCAGAAAACATAGACATGTATCAAGATAATTCTAATCAGCTTATGGAATCAAAGACATTTGTCATCGTAGAGTCCTTAGGAACAAGAGCTTATACATCCAATTACTATTCAACATATGGAAGGCTTGAGGGCAATAGCTCAATTACTTTAAGAGTTTTACCGTCAAGAAGTGAATAAGAGACATGAATCATATTCGGAGCTTATGAATGGAATTATCCCCAAAGCTCATATCATATATCACTTATATCTAAGACACGCCAAAAGAAAGAAGGGATAGCTTTACATACCTTTAGCATTTATTCGCAACACAACACGTATAGGCTGCCCGAAGTATCTCAACTTATATTAAGACGTCAAGAACTATGATTAAGTTACGTGAAGGTCCAAAACATATTCGAACGTTAGTAACTCCTTTCTAAAAAATTAGGCAACATTTCTCTCATGTCCAAACTAGCCATACAATGACTACGCCAACATTAACAACCACACATTCAAGTACTAATCCGAGACTTTTCAAGACAAGCCTCAAAAATACTCCGAACAGTTGCACCACCTTTTAAACAGCCCCATATTTACAATGTTTGATAATTGTCCACATACGACTACCACATATTCAAGTTATCTTTAATGATCCATAATCATAAAATTTTCATCTAAACAACCCTATAACATCCCAACCAACATACAACACACTTATAGTCTTAATTATCATTAATTTTCCAAGCTCAATAAGAACAACAACAACATATCAAAACAGCCCCTAACCACAACATAGAGAGATGCCTGATAATCTTATGAAGACCTATGAATACACCAAGAAAAACACATATTCTTCTCATATGTTATCTCATAAAATATTTTGATCCAAATTTGTGACTTATACCAGCCCACACGCGATCACAACATTATTCAATCACGTGCAAGGAAACCATGTTAATATCACCACAAGTTCCGCAACATCCCCCAAATGGAAAGTTAACATTAACATATATAATTACCTTTACTTTTAACACATAATCCATAACCATAATAAAAAAACAACAATCAACCCAATTTAATTTATGCAATTCTGATTCTTCTTGTTTCAACACCAACACTTAATTATGGGATTTTCTCACTTTTAATTTTATTTAATTCCTTCATCCTCATATCACAGCAACAACGAAGATGTTAATTAAAATTAATTCACTCTTTTTACTTCAAAACAGACCCTACACGGCTTTAACACCCTTCAACAGTAACGTGTATAATTTTATATTTCTAGTCCACATTTACACATCTATAATATGTTTAAATCCTTATTAAAATGTGTGAAAAGGGGATCAAACCTTACCTTAACAAGTGGGATTCTTGAACATGCTGAAATTCGTAGGTTCATATTGAACCTCCTTTCTACCCTAACGATGAATCCCACATTGCTAATCACCTCCCAATGGATTGAAATTACCTTAGAAAATTAATTTAGGGACCAAGATTTGAGAGCTCACTTTGCTGCAGCCATTATCGTGAGTTGCCATGGCTTGGGCTCTTCTTCTTTCTCTCTAGGTTCCTTAAGTTAAAGATGAGAAAAATAGAGTTCTTAGTCATCAAATAACTTATATATATACATCCCCTAAGAGTGACACATGTCCAACCTTGACATGTGTCCCATGGTCATCTATGGCAGCCCCTAAGAGTGACATGTTTCCAGCCCCTACACGTGTCCAATCCCTAGTGTGACATGTGTCCATCTCCTACACGTGTCCATCCCCTAGGGTGATACGTGTTGTTATACCCCACACTTTTGATACATGGAAACATCTATTTAGCTTCTCTAAAGCTACTATGTGATATGTGTTACCCACGATATTGTTAAATAAGTCTAAGGAAGGGAGGATGAGGCCATCCCAAATTTAGCATAAGCTAGCCCTACGTTAGTAGTGATAGTTGAAATAAGTGTGGAAGGATTTAAAAGGAATTAGAGGCCAAGTAATGAGTCTTAGGACTCGACTTACTTGAGTAGGCTATCGACCTGGATGTCTTACATACTTAAGCTACTTGAGTACATAACGAACCTACGTAGCAAGGATTATATAGGTTCTTAAAGTGAGATGGGATTAAAAACCCATGAAAAAGAAGTGAGCAGGTGATGCACCTACTTGGACACATGGAAGAACGCGGTGAAGACACATGGCAGCAGGTGATGCACCTACTTAGGGTCAAGTAGGTGATGCAACAGCTTGGGGTGGACCCCACCTGCCACATGGCAGTCTAGGAAAGGATGCATTGGTGCGGTGGCCCAATGAGGGCTGAAAATATGTCACCCTTAGGGTATGACACATATAACCTCCTAAGGAGGTGTATATATGTACTACATGATGAACATATCCTATTCTTCAGCACTTAGAACAAAAATAAAGAGAGAAACCCTAGAGACTAAGAGAGAGTAGCGACGGCTAAGGGCAAAATAAGGTAAGCCCTCCAATTCCTCTCCGTGAGTTAATTATATAAGTTATCCATTGGTTAAATTAAGGTGTTTAACAATTTAAATTAATTATTTGGGATAGTAAGATAGGGCTGCAAATGGCCACCAAAGTTTAGCCGCAACAAGGAGCTTCCAAAGTCAATTTTCAGCAAGGTATGGCTTGATTCTCTTCTCCTACATTTTGGTAAAGGTTTAAGCATGTTGGATGTGTAAAAATGAGTTGGAGATGTGAAAATATGTATGTTATGGCTGAAGGATGTTGCAGGCCGTACTGGGGCTATTTTGACGACATTCTAACGGGTTAAAGTTTGGCTAGTGTCGTTGTTGTTGTGGGGTTGTATTGGGAGTTGTTTTGTAGTGTTACAGGGATGTAAACATGTCTAAATATGGGTATAAGTACTGCTGGTTTCAGCCACATCACGTCCTATTTCATGTGGTTAAAGGTTTTATGAAATAGAGATAGAAAACCTTATTTTGATATCATGGTTTTGGGCGAATTGTTTGGAACTTGTATTGCATCGTATTATAGTAATTCAATGTTGTATAGTTGCTGGTTGTTTTTGTTAATATGGATGATAAGTTTTGGAGGTTAAAACGGAAGTTTGGATAGGGCAAGTTATAGGGGAGGTACTGCCCGATTTCCGTTAACTTCTTAACTAACTTATAAACTAGTCGAGAAAGGCAAACAAGGAAATGGTTCCTATGGATACTTAATTACAAATATAGGAACTGGAGAGTCGAAGGTTATTAATATAAGTATTATTTTTGTGTTAAATAGGTTCAGAGGAAGACGACGCGAACATGGTTACGAGTAACCCATAAGAGGTATGTAAAGCTTATCTCTTCCTTTCTTTTGGCATGTCTTAAAGTTAAGTAATGAATGATATGAGATTGAGGGTAAATCTACTCATAAATTCCAAGTGTAATTCACGGTCCTTATTTACTTCTTGATGAAATCACTCTTACAGTAATTGAACTAGGGCTTCTCAAGCCTTCCATACGTTAGGAAGTGATGAGTATATGAAGCTATCCTTCTTTTCTCTTGGAATGTCTTAGCCATAAGTTGTTTGTATATGAAATGTGGGGCTAATTCCATTCATAAAACTCCAGGCATGACTCATAATTCTTACCCACTTCGTGGTATTAGAACTCCTATAATAGTTGAGTTATTGCCTTATAAGGCTTCTATATGATGAAGGGTAGTATACATATAGCCTATCTCTCCTTTCTTTTGGAATGTCTTAAATGTAAGTGAATTGAGATATGATATGAGTTTGTAGGGAGTTCCATTCATAAGTTTTGGACATAACTCATGACTCATGTTCACTCTTGAATGCTAGAAGTCCTAAAGTAGTTGAACTACTACCCTCGAGCCTTCTATATGTTGAGTAGTGACTGAGTACGTAAGCTCCTATTTCTTAAGACTCTGTGATGATAAATGTCTCTGATTGCATAAACTGTGTAGCATTATCTTGATACACTCTATGTTGCATGAGGCTCCACTTAATATAATCCCTAATGACCTTTAAAGGGTACTTAAGACAAGTACTACCCTGATCTTCAAGTGACGGTTCATTTGACTATTTCCATGAATCTTAGAAGGTGATTTACTTGCATATGGTTACTCGCTACTCTGCTTGTGTATGCTATTAAATGATTATTCACCACATTCTATAAGGACTGTGCATGATAAATGATTATTCACCACGTCCTATGAAGGGCTGGGCATGATAAATGATGAAATGATTATTCACCGCATCCCATGAAGGGTCAGGCATGATAAATGATGAAATGATTATTCAACGCGTCCCATGAAGGGCTGGGCATGATAAATGATGAAATGATTATTCATCGCGTCCCATGAAGGGGGCATGATAAATGATGAAATGATTATTTACCGCATCCCATAAAGGGCCAGGCATGATAAACGATGAAATGATTATTCACTGCGTTCCATGAAAGGTCGGGCCTGATAAATGATGAGATGATTACTCACCGAGTCCCTTACCAAAGGGGCGGATACAGTATATAGACATGCATATGAAATATAGTGATACACTTGTAGCAAAGAGTCCCACAGCGGGCCAGGTATGGTATGTGAAGAAGATATACATGCCCTCATTTCATAAGTGCAGGTATAGTGATTTGTTAACTGTTACACTTGTTGCCTACATCCTTATTTCAGCTGTTGTCTCAGTTATATCATGTTATACTTTATATACTTAGTACATATATCATACTAACCCCCGTTCTCTAGGGGGCTACGTTTCATGCCCGCAGATACAGACGCACGTTTTGGGGATCCGCCAGCTTAGGATTCCACACAGCGGTTTGGGAAAAGCTCCATTGTATCAGAGCCTAGCTTTTGGTATTGGCCTTCTAATGTGTATATTGTTCATTCAAGGGTACGGTAGGGGCCCTTTCCTGCCATAGGTTATCGTTAATACTCTTAGAGATCTGTAGACAAGTGTGTGGGTTGTGTATATATGTGTGTTCGATTATGTCCATACGACTCATATTTTGGGACGTTCCCTTCGTCATGGCAGCCTTTTCAGCTCGCGTATACGTATATAGTGGGATAACCCTACATGCTATGATAGCCTCATCGTCTTATGTGTTATGTTTCCTAAATGATAAGTTGTGACCCCTCAGGAGATAGGTTGTACCAATGCGTAATCATGCGACAGGTTTACTTATAGTTAACAAGGGGTATACATGAGTGTCCAGCTTGAACACCCATCACGACCTACGGGGTTGGGTCATGACACATGTATAGCCCATCTATACACCAACCAACTGCTGCCATGTATCTTAGAGGGCCCACTTAATTCATACCACAAGTTATAAGTAGTTTCATCACCTACTTGCCCTTTTCATAAAATGCAGCCCATATATTCTAAGTAGGTGCATCACCTACTTGAAGTAGGTGCATCACCTACTTACTTATTTTAGTAGGTTCGTAATCTAGTCTTACCTTAAGAACCTATGTGATCCTTGCTACTTAAGCTCGACATGTACTCAAGTAGCTTAATTATGTAAGACATCCAAATCAGTAGCTTAAGTAAGTAGGTCGATTACGATGACACATTATTTGGCCTCAAATTCCTTTTAAATCCTTTCAAACCTATTTCCAACCATCACTACTCACATAGAACTAGTCTATACAAAATATGGGGCATTACATCCTCCCTTCCTTCGGATCTTTTGATAACGTCATGGATAACATGGATCACATGGCAACTTTAGAGAAGCTTAAAAAAACTATTCCGATGTACAAAAGTATGGGGTATAACATCCTTCCCCTCTTTAGAATATTCTTCCTCGAATGTTAAACAAACCCCAAGATCTTATACAGATTTTGGGGAAATCTCTTTTATTGCTATAACATATAGTTTCACCTATTAATTAATGTAATAATTTTAGGAGTTTAGATTACATATAGACATAGGAAACAAGTACGGATATTTATTTTTCATCTCTTTTTTGGCTTCCCAAGTCATCTCTTCCTAATTATTATTTCTCCACAATACCTTGACGGAAGCCATGTCCTTAGTTCAAAACCTTCTAATCTGCTGATCCAGAATGGCAATAGGTTGCTCCTCGTAGAATAACTCCTCTGTTACTTGGACATCATCTATGGGAAATTTTCTAGATGGGTCGCCTATACATTTGTGGGGCATTGACACGTGAAAAAAAAATGGATGTACTGCTTCCAAATCAGAAGGTAGGTCCAACGCATAGGCAACCTTGCCTACCCTACGAATGATCTGATAAGGTCCAATGTACCTCGGACTAAGTTTCCCTTTCTTGCCGCATCTCATTACACCTTTCATCGGTGACATTGGATGTAAAGTTGTCCCCAGCTTGCTTCGATCGTCTCGCTTGAACTATTCCACAGTTTCCCTTAATCCAATTTGTAATACTTTAGGCATATTACCTCGCGTCGTTTCTTTACTTTTAATTACATTTATTCTATTTTCTCTTTACTCAAATTTGTTCTTAGTTCTCCTATCACGCATCATATTGCAATCCTTATAAGAATCTATGTAGGTACTCAAATTCGCGTAAGAAATACCTTAGCACCATTTCACTAGCCTTTATGCTTTATCTTGCCTTCTCTTCTCTCATCTTATAATTGGTATTGGAATAAATCTTCGGCTCAACCATGGCCACGTCTTATTTTCTATTTGTATTAATCCTATCTCAATACTTTGGTTCAAACCATCTTATACTTTTCATTAATGTATCTGAAGTATCGCAACCACATTGTTATTACTGAGTCCTTACTCTTTATGTCAAGTATTCCCTTGGTTTCATTCTTGGCGTACAAATATTCTCAGGTTGCATGTCTTATATAAAACATATTTAATCCTAGTCACAGCCTTTCCTTCTACTGGTTCATTATGCTTTAGATAATTTATCCGTACTAAACGCGTTCGTAGTCTATCTTGTCATACTCCTTTCCCTTGATTCTTCTCATATCCCCTTATAGGATATTTCCTATCCCCCTCTCCTTTGCTACTTATAAGTTGCTGTATTATTGGAAATCAACCCCATTGCCAATGTCTTAATCTTTAATCCAGTATAGCATTGCTATCCTCCATAATATCACTTAAATTTACTCGTTGCCATTCTCTTATCGCACTCTTTCTTTTCGTAAGCACACACCCTTTTAACGTCATATCATTCAAGATCTTTATAAATAATTCTCGGCATTGTCTCAAATACCATCTTGACTACTATCCGTTTATCACTGGCTTTCAAATCTTACCAACTTGTTTCAGCATGGGATCTCACTTGAAGCTTGAGTATCTATATGAATTATATTGTAGCGTCAAATTTTTTTCCATATATATTTGATTTGATTTCACCTGCTTCCTCCTTTTGGGGTCGTACTTATATCATTATCTGTATATATTCTGCTGTATATCCCTACTTCCAATCTCATATTCACCCAATCCTTCTTCCAATTCACTCAGTATATTGTACCATACTCATGTCCTTATTTATAATGTATAACTTTGATTACCTACATACGAAATCTTTAAAAAAATGATGAGGCGATGAAAACCTTTCCATATATAGTATAAAATCTTATTTGATAATTCATACTCAAGCAATGCAATCAATGTAGCAACTCATCCAAGGCTACATTCCACTTACTCTAATCAATAATTAATTAGAGCCTATAGTCCTTCCAAATTCTCAATTAGGTAGCACCTATATTTCGATGATAAGTATCCAAAGTTCTCTTGAAAATTATCTTTACCCCAACTTGTATTATCTGTCTCCTCTAATGAATTTACAATACCTCATTTGTTCCTCAACCTACAATCCTTGTTCTTTAAGGATTTCTCAAGTGAAGTCGTATGCACGCAGTACTCCTTTACGTCTTATGCTCTTCTACCCTTGTTGTGTGCTTGACATTGACTTCTAACTTTCTTAAAAGCATATAAAGTTCATCTTAATGATACTCTTATCTTATCACCTTGTCGTTATTTCACACCTTTAAGTTCGTAGCTACGTATTTCCCTTTTTATCCTATACCCATACTCACGTAATTACATTTGTCTTGGATGCTTCCTGTAGTATTCCTTTACCATTCCTCCAGTCTATGTCTTTCCTTTATTTTGTACACGAGGAATCTTATGCTACCTCTATATTCTTTGGAAAACACTACTTCTGCATAATCCCTTTCTCATTCTCAAAATATATTCCCCCTATTTGTTCTTATCATACCAGTCATTTTTGGCACCCATTCTGTCTCATTGCTCATCTTCCTTCAATTTGGTTTTTCACAATTATGTTGCTTATATTACTCATTTTCTTAGATATACACGTCATAATACATCGCTATATTATAATTCCACTCGCTTTCTTCTTATCTTCTTCTTTTTATTAACTCTTTTTCTTCCTGTGCTCGTTTTCACTTTCATTATTACGTACTCTTTATTCTGAATTTTTCCTTGTAGAAGAACTCTGTAAGTCTTTCTTATTTACTCTATAGCTTGCCTTAATACTTTAATCACATAAATCACGTCATATCTTTTAGTCACTTCCTCGCTAGGCTTTACTCATTTCTATAACCATCCTTATGGTATTTGCATTACATCCTGTTTGTAATCCATCCTATAATGTAACACTTCTTAACCTTATTCGTGATTCTTACTGTGTTTTAATTACCCTCTATGGAGTAGGCATACTTAACCTTTTACCCCTTCTGACCAATTTATCCTTACTATCTCATAATCTGTCTTATCAATACCCTCATATTTATCACCTTTTTCTAAATCATTCCTTAGTGTCACGAGCACTTCCCAGTTATCCTAGCATTTCATCAACAACACGTGAAACACATGGCCCATAACAGCTCACAAGTTTAAGTCTTCTTTCCATAAATTATATCTCCAATTAGTTGATTAAAACTAATAAACTCAACGACATGATGAAATGTTACCTCAAGTATATAAGAACACTCCCCCTCCAAGGTTACAACACCATGAAGCATCCTCCGAAACCACACAAGAAGAACTGGAGTCCTACAAGCACCACGAGCCTTCTAGTGCTTAGTTCACATAGTTACCCTCAGATTATTTTTTGGATCATGAACGAACTATTTAGTTCGCAAACTACTTGCTATATATTTAGTATTATTCAACAAAAGTAAAACTTAATTGTTGGATGTTCTTGCCCTTCAACATGAGCTATTCTAAGGTAAAAAAATGTGGTTGGGAAGTATTATGGTCCGTTTAAATGAATTCCAAACCTTACTCATAAATATTTTTTTGAAATAAAATTTTTCAAAATAGAATGGTGCCTCTTACGGATGACATGGAGGGTATCTCGTAAAGCTTTAATCCAACATAGTAAATTTACCCTGTCGGTATCGACTTTCAAGACATATTATGAACTTATATATCACTCTTTTTTTTCTGTTTCTGGGAAAATTTGGGTAGAGTTTGCTCTATACTTCTTACTATCCTAAAACCTGCATGCAAGAAATACCAACAATGCCTCACAGGGCCAGCATATATACGTATATATCATATTGTATCATAGCCGCACAAGGCTCTCAATTTTGAGTAAAAAGTACAAAGGTGTTGGAACTTACCTCACATATCGCACCTTGAGACGTACATGATCCCTTAACGATCTATCCTGTTATACCCCCTATCTACTTCTCCTTTAATTCTTCAACTTTACATGTCAATCATACCTCAATATTCGTACCTCATCCGACGTGTCTCTTTCACACCGTTGCTTACCTGTGTACTTGTAACTTCCAATATCATTAATCGCTTTCTTCTATTAATGTCGTTCTTCAGCTGAAATCAAAGGTTAGTATAAGAAATTTTATTTCCTATGGCTGGGCTCTATTGCACATTCATAGATATGAAAGGAAAGTAATATCCTAAATGTTTATAGCTTCCTGTTTATAGATGTGGTGCACAACACACCGATAAACAAGACTCTACTAGACGGTCTGTAGACACGCCAAGAATAAATTGCTCTGATACCACTTTTGTCACGATTCAACCCCGTAGGCCGTGATTGGTGCCCAAAATGGACACTCGTGTACACATTTGTTAACTATAATCGAACCACGCATAATTTAAAACTTAAGGAAACAGAATGTTGTCTCATAATTGTCACATATTTATATATCAATACAACCTGTCTCCTGAGGGGTCACAACTTATCAATAAGTAATATAGTACATAAGCTGACGAGGTTATCATAGCACATGGGGTCGTCCCTTTATATACATACACGCGAGTCGAAAAAGCTGCCACTACAAAAGGGAACATCCCAAAACATAAGTCATACTTGCACAACTGAAGATCATCTATATACAACCCACACATATGTCTACATACCTCTAAGAGTACCAAAAGTATCATATGGAGGGATAGGGGCCCGTCGTATCCCTGAATAAACATATGTATACATGAAAAAGGGGTTTATACAACAAGTATAGGCTCCGACACAAAAGAGCACCCAAAGATAGCTGAGTAGGAATCCTAGATTGGCAGATCACCGAAGCTAGTACCTATACCTGCGGGCATGAAATGTAGCCCCTCCCCGAGGAAGGGGTCAGTACACGATATGTACTGAGTATGTAAAGCATGAATTACAATAGGGGAGATCATAACTGAAGTAGAAAGTCCAGGAGACAAGTATAATAATCAAGAACTCACTGTATCAATGCCTTATGTAACAAATCATGCATTTCATTATCATATACCGTACCCAGCCCATTATGGGACTCGGTACCACAATCGTATCATTATATTATCATATCATCATATACATATAACATACCCGACCCTCTAGTAAGGGACTCGGTTAATGAATTCGTGTACACATATATCATACCCAGCCCATTATGGGACTCAGTGCTATAACCATATCATTGCTTCATCATATTATCATATAGCATACCCGACCCTCTAGTGAGGGACTTGGTGGATAATGTAATAAATTACGCGTGATAACATACTCGGCATATAACTCAGTGAAAGATGTATAAACAGTATGCACAAGTGGAATATCATGAGCAACCATATATAATTAGATCATCATCTGAGACTCGATAGAATAATTGTAATGAACTATCATTTGAAGATTAGGATAGTAATCATCTCAAGTACCCTCTGAATGTCATTAGGGACCATATAAAATGGAGCCTCATGAAATATAGACATGTATCAAGATAATGCTAAACAACTTATGGAATCAGAGACATTTGTCATCGTAGATTCCTTAGGAATAAGAGCTTATATATCCAATTACAACTCAACATATAAAAGGCTCGAGGGAAATAACTCAATTACTTTAAGAGTTTTACCATCAAGAAGTGAATAAGAGTCATGAATCATATTCAGAGCTTATGAATGGCATTACCCCCAAAGCTCATATCATATATCACTTATATCTAAGATATGCCAAAAGAAAGAAGGAATAACTTTACATACCTTTAGCGTTTATTCGCAACACAACACGTATACGCTGCCCGAAGTATCTCAACCTATATTAAAACGTCAAGAACTATGATTAAGTTACGTGAAGGTCCAAAACATATTCGAACGTTAGTAACTCTTTTCTAGAAAACTAGGCGACGTTTCTCTCATGTCCAAACCATCCATACAATGACTATGCCAATATCAACAACCACACATTCAAGTACTAATCCGAGACTATTCAAGACACGACTCGAAAATACTTTGAAAAATTGCACCACCTTTTAAATAGCCCCATATTTACAACGTTCGATAATTGTCCACATACGACTACCACATATTCAAGTTATCTTTGATCCATAATCATAAAATTTTCATCTAAACAACCCTATAAGATCCCAACCAACATACAACACAACTTATAGTCTTAATTATCATTAATTTTCCAAGCTCAACAAGAACAAGAATAACATATCAAAATAGCCCCTAACCACAACATAGAGAGATGCCCGATAATCTTATGAAGACCTACGAATACACCAAGAAAACCAAATATGCTTCTCATATGTTATCTCATATAATATTTTGATCCAAATTTGTGACTTATACCAGCCCACACACAACCACAATATCATTCATTCACGTGCAAGAAAACCATGTTAATATCACCACAAGTTCTGCAACAGCCCCCAAATGGAAAGTTAATATTAACATATATAATTTCCTTTAATTTTAACACATAATTCATAACCATAATAGCTAAACAATAATCAACCGAATTTAATTTATGCAATTCTGATTCTTCTTGTTTCAACACCAACACTTAATTATGGGAATTTCTCACTGTCAACTTCATTTAATTCCTTCATCCTCATATCACAGCAACAACCAAGACGTTAATTAAAATTGATTCACCTTTTTTACTTCAAAACAACCCTACACGGCTTCAACACTCTTCAACAGTAATGTGTATAATTTCATATTTTCAGTCCATATTTACATATCCACAACATGTTTACATCTTTACTAAAATATGTGAAAAGGGGATCAAACCTTACCTTAACAAGTGGACTTCTTGAACTTGATAAAATTTGTAGGTTCACGTTAAACCTCCTTGATTCCCTAATGATGAATACCACATTGCTAATCACCTCCCAATGGATTGAAATTACCTTAGAGAATTAATTTAGGGACCAATATTTGAGAGCTCACTTTGCTGCAGCCATAGCCGTGAGTTACCATAGTTTGAGATCTCCTTCTTTCTCTATAGGTTCCTTAAGTTAAAGATGAGAAAAATGGAGTTCTTAGTCATTAAATGACTTCTATATATATAGCCCCTAAGAGTGACACATGTCCATCCTTGACATGTTTCCCATGGTCATCCATGGCAGCCCCTAAGAGTGACATATTTCCAGCCCCTACATGTGTCCAACCCCTAGGGTGACACATGTCTAGCTCCTACACATGTACAGTCCCTAGGGTGACACATGTCCAGCCCATCCATGCACCAACAAGCTGCTGCCACATGTCTTGGGGGCCCACTTAATTCATGCCATAAATTGTAAGTAGTTTCATCACCTACTTGCCCTTTTCATAAAATGCAGCCCATATATTCTAAGTAGGTGCATCATGTACTTACTCTTTTTAGTAGGTTCGTAATCTAGTCTTACCTTAAGAACCCATGTGATCCTTGCTACTTAAGCTCGACATTTTCTCAAGTAGCTTAATTATGTAAGACATCCAAACCGGTAGCTTAAGCAAGTATGTTGATTACCATGACACATTATTTGGCTTCAAACTCCTTTTAAATCCTTCCAAACCTATTTCCAACCATCACTACTCACATAGAACTAGTCTATGCAAAATATGGCGCATATCATCCTCCTCTCCTTCGGATCATTTGGTAACGTCATGGATAATATGGATCATATGGCAACTTTAAAGAAGCTTAAAAAATGTTTTGATGTACAAAAGTATGGGGTATAACATCCTACTGGCTTGGTTTCCCTTGGAGTATTTTGTGGGCACACGATGCTAGTTTTTTAGAAGTTTTGATGGTAGAAGTGAGTCACTAGGGTTAAACTCAGTGCGGTCTTGTCATTCACATCATCCTTTCAAGCGGAGTGTTCGGTTCCAGAAGGTGAGTTTTAGTTTGGGTTTTTGGTTTTTCAAGTTAAGATTAGGATTTGGGGCTTTTCCCAGGGTGTCTCCTTGTTTTCGTTATTTTCATCCTCCAATGATCAGATAGAGTGTGTAACTCCTTCAAGGTTGGTATTGTATAGTTCGGTAGGCAATTTTCGAATTGCGTTGAAGGCTTTCAGGATAGCTAAGGACTGGTAGAACGCATAGTGGCATGGAGAAAAGGATTTGGAAACATAAGACAAGTATTTGGAATTTTGAGTGAGTTGTATTTTCCATGGTCCTATATTACTCATTTCAGTGGTTTTGGTTTAGTTTGGTCATCCTTAGTTGAAATCTGATATTTTTGGTCAAGTTCGGGCTAAGCGAGCCAGAGTTAGAGCCCAAGAAAGGATTGGAGGAATTTTTGGAGTTGGAAGTGAATTTGAGTATTTTCCTCTCAGCTTGAGTTCTATGATGGCGTTTTTTGACCCGAGAGGGTGTTCGAGGTTTAGGCAAAGCATGCACATCCGAAACCCTCATCCTTTCGTGCCTCCAGGAAGTGATTATACTTTTACTTTCGCGGATGAAAGTTCTTTTAGTAGTGGATGTTGTAATGATCCTGAAGGTCATTTTTGAAATTTTAGTAAAATGACCATTTTACCCCTCCCTTTAGTTTTCTCGATTTGTTTCTGATTGGTACCGGGTATTGGTTTTAGAAAATCCTATGAAAAGTTAAGTCTTTAAAAATTTTGAGTTTTCATAAGATTTTTTTTTTTATGGGAACAGACCCTACACGAGGCTCCCACCTCTCGTGCACAGTCAGGGGTTGAGCATCACCCCCAAGCCTTAACATAAATAAACAAGGTAAAAAATACAAGGAGGGGGACATAAACCTTACCTCCGATCCTATGGTGGTTCATAAGTCGGCTAACCTATTAAGGTCGGCTAACTCATCCCCGATACAAAAAAAAAGACTAACTATAACTAGAAAGCAGTAAACCTATGAGAGGACTCCTCCCGGTACAAATCGACTAAGAAAGTATAAATGAGGGAGACTCTCCCCTTCCATGAGAAAACAGGAAAGTAACCTACACTAGTCCTATTCAACTATGCTACGTACCAGACATAGCTACATTGAAGTTTTTCATAAGATTTAAGTGTTCAAAAGTGGTATTTGGGGTCAACTAGAGCTACGGGTCTCGAAATGGAATTTCATTAATTCCAGCAACTCTGGAATGTCAAAATTGTTCTAGGAGAGTTTACAGAATTAGTTTTGGAGTTGTAACCAAGATTTGAGGTCTTGAGTTGAGAATTTGAGGAATTTTAGGCCAAAGTTTGACTTTGGTCAAATTTTAGAGTTTTGATGCTCGGAATGGAATTCTGACGACTTCGTTGGATTCAGGGGATGGATTTGATCTAGAATAAGTGTTGGCTAAATTTTTAGAGGTCCCAAGCCCATTTTGGTATTTTGAAGGCCTAAGTTTGTTTAGTTACGACTTTTCAAATTTCAGGTTAAGAAGACCTCGAATTTGAATTCTGATGGTTTTATCAGCTCCAAAATGGCTAAATTAGGCTGGTAGCATTATTTGTATGACTATCAAGGCAATCGATATGCGTTTGGGGCCATTTAACGCTTTTGACTTTGAAAGTTAGCTTGTGGTTGACTTTGGTCAACATTCTTGGAAAACACGCTCTAATTAAAATTCTAACAACGCAGTTAGTTCCAAAATGTTGATTTTTTTTGGAACAACCTTTCGTTCGCTTTCCGAGGCTTTCGGTCTAATCTCAAGGCCCATTGTGTAATGTGACTTAAAATGACACTTGAATGTGGGATTCACCTTTTTATTAAAATAACCTCATATGATAATTTTGAATGCTCCATTGAGTCCGAAACTTCGAATTTAGTGGGGTAGCATATCTGGTTTATTTTTATTGGGTTTCAAATAACTTCCGAGTGTTTGTTCGAAGATTTTAAATAATGCATAAATCAGAAAAACCTAGTGTAACAGTGCAAATCTTTTTTCAAATTTTTCTCTCAACTTTGAACCCTCAATTTTTGAGCTTTTCAAGTCCAAATATAATGATTCAAGAGTCTGTCTTCAGGATACTTTTGCGAGGAATCCATTGGTCAGCGAGTAATCTTGAGTAGAGGGTTTCGATTGAGGTAAAATCATGATTCTAGTTGCTGCAATGTCCATTTTTGGAATTAATATTTGAAGAATTTTGAGAATTTATTTCTTGGTCTATATAAACCCAATTCTGACGATTCAGGGGTCTAATTCAAGTGCATTTCGTGGGTAATCCGCTGGTAAACTCAGAATCTTGTGGGAAAGGCTTCATGTGAGGTAAATTTACGAGTCTAGCTACTGTTTTGGCCATTTTCGGATTGAAATTGTGTGGAATTTTAGAAAATCGTATCTTGATCATTTAAATTCCATTTTTAGTGATTTTTGAGGCTAGATTATGGGATTATTTACAAGGAACGTCATGGTGTAATGTTTGGATTGGGAAGGTCTAGTTTTTTTAGAATTCACTGATCAATAAGCTTTTATTTTCATCTTTTAATTTAAATTTTGTGAATTTTAGCTACATGCTTGTCCCGTATAGTTTTCCAACTCAAATTGTGTTATATTGCTAATTTCTGAGCTTGGGATGATGTTTAGAACCTATTTTTGGGCTCAAACCCAAAATTCTGAATGTGGGTTCCATATTCTCCGTTTTAGACCTCAAAGTTGGTCTGTCTCTAAAAATTATGAAATTAGTGTCTAAACGACTGCATCGATGTTGTGCTTATAATTTTGACAGCTTGGCAGCATTCCGAGATTGCTCGGAAGGGAAAGTCTCTTCCACTGTGCCTTGGAGTTTGCGTGTTCAGCCTACAGGTAGGCTACGACTTTTATTTTTTTTTGATTGATCTAAAATGTATGAAAGCATGTTGAAATAGTTGTAATTTGGGTTTGGTACCTTAATGGTATATCTTAGGTGTTAGAAATCATGTTGTAGACTTGTTATCGGATTTTTCAAGTATTTGGAAGCATGCGTGTCTTACCGTTATTTGTTATATTGTAAGAAGAGTTCAATGAGAATGTTACTGATATTGTAGAGTATGTTGGCATTAGTATAGGTTGTAAACCTGCTTTAGTTGCCCCGGCGTCACTTCGAGGAATATAGATCCTTATAAAATAGAGTAGCGGGCTAGTGCCTGGTAGTTGGCTTTAGCTAGGAGATACCCTTTCTCTTAATAACACCTGCATCCATAACTCAATATAATCATGAGTTCGAGATGCGTCGACAATACTGGACTTCGTGATCGTTTGACTTTGGCTATGGTTCAAGTTCTAGCGGCATATCAGTTGACACATTAGGGAGGACATTCTCGATACTGTTGTTGTCTAGTTGGAAAGGAGAATATTCGACAACATGAGATAAATTATCTGCGAGCATCCGGATACCTTATCCCGGCCTCCATTATAAATTATCTAGGAGCATCCGAGTATCCAGCCCCGACATCTGTCGGCTTGCTAATATGACGAGCATTCGGGTACCCAACCTTGGCCTCGATCGCACCGATGTATTATGGCGAGTATCCGGGTATGTAGTCCCGGCCTTAGCCATGTTGGACATTTGAGCGAGCATCTGGGTCCCAGTCCTGGCCTCGACCCCTAAGGTACCCCTAGTTCATTGACTCTTGGAGATTCTGGGGTTGGAAATTATGCAGTTCTTTGGTTCGTGACATCACAGAGTCTTGATTCCCAACCTTGGTAGTTGTAGCTATTCTGTGTACTCGGAGGGCTTATGGGGTTCATCCGAATTTTTATTTAACTTGCGCATGAGTGTCCCTGCTGGGCTTATGGGACCCCAGTTGGGTATAGTTAGCTATAGTTCTCGTAGATAGTATTCTTTTTACTTTAGATGGTTATGTTGATTCCTATTTAGGCTTATTCCTCTTTTTTATATTATTTCCATCTTTTCTGTTCAGTCATCCTATGATGCCTAATGGGTACCTGTTGTCTTGGTACTCATACTGAACTCTACATTTACTTTCATGATATAGGACCGAGCACCAGCTACCGTCGTGGATAGATCGAGCCTGTTCCATTCAGCTTTGGAGACTAGGGTGAGCAATTGACATTTTGATCATTTCTATCTCTTTCAATATGGATGGCCCCATCTTTTGCCTTTAGAGACTAGCCAGTTGTTGTATATATATTCCTGGTCCACTTTCAAGACTTGTACTCATCTTTTATTTTATAGCAGCTCTGTACTAGTGACTTCCAGGTTCTGGGAGGGATCTTTAGTTGTTTATATCATATTTTGGTTTACTTTCGCTTATTCTTTCTGCTTATCTTTATAATTCGCCACTCTTGTTTAGTTTCTGCCCTCAAACCCATTACTTAAAGTTTCGGATTGACGGGTTGGCTTACCTACTAGTGGGTTGTAGTAGGTGCTATCATGACTTGAGAAATCGGATCGTGACATTAACTAAAACAACTTATAAGCCAAAAAAAATAAGTTAGGGTAGCCCAACTTATTTTTTTATTTATAAGTTGTTTTAGATAACCTAAGTCAAACAAACTCAATTATTTTTTTGAACTTATTTTAAGCACAAAATGGGTTTAAATTGGCCAGCCAAACATTAAAAAAATTGAAAGCTATTTTTAGCAACTTATAAGCCAATTCAAACATGCTCTAATAATACACCAAATGGATATAACTCATATTTTTTCAAAATACACTCTGCCAAACAACAAACTTATTGATTTACATGCACAATGGTAATAATCATTAAGGTTTATTTGATTAAATTAAGATCCATCCATCCATCTATCCCTTTAGTAAGTGAAACAAACAAAAACACGAAGTTACACATTCGAGGAGAACCATCCTTCTTTCTGACAAAGAGAACCGGAGCACCCCATGAAGAGATACCCGGTCTAATGAAAACCTTATCTAGCAAATCTTCCAACTTTTCCTTTAACACTTTCAATTCTATCTGGCCATTCGGCAAGGAGAAATAGAGATAGGCTGAGTATCAGAGCGAAGATCGATATTAAAGTCTATTTCCCTTTCGAGAGGAATACCTGGGAGATCATTGGGGAAAACTTCTGAAAACTCATTAATACTGAAACTCAAGAGTAGGAGTTTCGGAGTTATCAATTCTAACCCGAACTAGATGATAAATACAACCTTTGAAAATTATTTTTCGAGCTTTAAGGCATGAGATAAATTGACCCTTAACCACGGAATTAGTACCTTTCCATTTTAGGATTGGCTCATTTGGAAACAAAACTTAACCATACTGTTTCTACAACATATAGAGGCATAACATGCATGAAGCCAATCCATACCAAGAATAACATCAAAATCGATCATATTGAGCTCTATTAAGTCAACGAAGGTGACCTTATGAAAAACTAATACTGGGAAATTTCTATAAACTCTTTTAGCTACAACTGAATCACCAACCAAAGTATAGACCGAAAAGGCTCTAGATAAATCTCGGGGCTAACAATGAATCTCATAGCAAGATAAGGAGTAACGAATAATAGAGTAGCACCCGGATCTAATAATCCATAAACATCAAGGTCAAAAACTTTCAACATACCAGTTAATACATCGGGGGAATCCTTTAACTCTTGACGAGTGTGAAGGGCCTAAAATCTATTTTGGCGTTAACCGCCACCCAAAGTAGTAGCACACTGATCTAGATGACTGGTAGCCTGAGTCTGACCTTGGGGCTTAGCCCCACCTCTGCACCTCCTAGCATGATTACCAGGATTTCCACACTTGAATCAAACATCCAAACCCGCTAAGCACTCTCCCTTATGGTTTTTCCCACACTTCTTGCATTGAGGGATAACTTGACCGCTTAAAGCTCCACCTTGTGCCATAGGATTGGGCACCTTGTCTTTATCAAATTTTGGAGTTGGAGTGTTTCAAGAACCTTGGCCTTGAAACTTTTGGCCTTGTTGGAAACAACCATTTCCACCATCGGATTTGTTGTGAGAAAACCCACATTGATGCCGAGCCATCTTAGACTCCCTTGCATTCTTCTCTTTCAGCTCTTCCCCTTCAATTGGCTCAGCATAGTTCATGAGCCTAGAGATGTCCATCTCCTTAATGAACATAGTGGTTCGGCACTTTTTCATAACCAAGTCCGACACTCCCAAAATAAACTTGCTCATTCGAGCACGAAAGTTGGCTAAGAAGGATGGAGCATATTTGGACAACTTTATGAATTTGAGGGTATACTCTCTCACACTTATGATCCCTTGCTTGAGGTTAATAAATTCCAACACCTTCGCCTCCCTTACCTCAAGTGGGAAAAAGTGATCAAGAAAGGCAACTTTGAACTCTTCCCAGCCTATGGGACCCTCTTCAACCCTTTCCTCTCTCGGTTGATTATACCAAACTTTAGCAACCCCTTTGAGTTGATAGGCCGCCAATTCCTCCTTCTCTTATGAAGACACTTCCATGATATTCACTATCTTGTACAACTCATCCACAAAGCCTTGTGGATCCTTATCAACCTTGGATCCATGAAACTCGAGAGGGTTCATCCTCGTGAAGTCTCTTACCCTTGATGTCGGAGTAGTCACATTTTGAGGAGCTATCACCCCTTTATTCACTTGAGTAGTCACAACTTAGGATAATATCTGAAAATCCACTTGGAAACTCCGTATTCGATACTTGATCATTCACGAGTTCATTTGGAGCATGTTACTCCTCATCAACAACATTCCTTTGAACGTAGTATCATCGAGGAGGCATGATTCTGAAATTGCAATGAGAAAGTGTTAGAGGAGGAAACCTTGGAGCTCAACTTTATAGCATGATAAGATCATAAAAGTAGTGAAGTTTTTCCAAAGATGCCTTATAGCTTCCTACTCATAGATATGGCGCACTTCACACCGATGAACATGACTCTACTTGACGCGGCATGTTAGACTCCCTAAGAGACTTGAACCTTGTGTTCTGATACCAAGTTTTTTATGACCCGACCTAGGGTCCAGTAGTAACACGTTGATTAGAATTCTGAAGGACTCCAACCAAGCCTCTTAGCATATCATTCATGAGCATAGATAAATAATTTAAGAAATAAAGTTAAATCAAGATACGGAAGCAAAATCTCATATAGAACATAAGTCTCAAAATGGAAAAGTGACAACATATACTCGTACTATCTAACATATCTCTAATACTAGACGGGGGCATGAGACAATCCCCCAGCTCACCCAATAGACAACATAGAGTAATAAAGTATAATTGTCAAAGGTAAAATAAATGTCATGTCCTCGAACTATGAGGACTCACCAACAAGAAGCTAATAGTAGACTCTAGCTACGAGTGGGAGGAGGATGAATATAATTGCTGACACCTACATTATGATACAATGTAAGAAAAAAGTATGTGTTAGTACATGGAATGCACTAAGTATGTGACAATATGCATGAACAATAAACATAGAACATAATCAATATGAATTACGGGATGCAAGACCAATATCCTTAAAATATGTGTAAAGTCATGAAAATATTAAAACATTTATCTCATTGATCAATGCATCAAAAAAATCTCATAATCATCATAACAACTCATAACTCAACTGAAACTGTGTGGGATAGGAACTTTAACCAAAATATAAGACCATGCGAGCTAATAAATGGAATCTGATGGCTCCTGCATTGAGACAGATGATGCTACCTTGCCAGGGCATATTCCATTAAGTAACTCTTTAACTGGGGTATGTGGATCCACTAACTTCACCATATTGGCATATGTAAACCTACGCGGATAATGTAGTTTAGGACTAAAGGTTGCTACTAGGATTCTTTTGTGTAACTAACTTTGTTACCAGACCAAATCCTACCTAAAGGTCTTCTCAGTGCTTAGTCAATATCCCAATGAAACTCATAACACATGATCATAGACATCATAAGGAAAGATAGTAACTGCCTATCAATCCATATTTATAAACATAACAAGAATAGCTCATCTAACATCATCAAAA
Organism: Solanum dulcamara; assembly: GCF_947179165.1. Classification (NCBI taxonomy): domain Eukaryota; kingdom Viridiplantae; phylum Streptophyta; class Magnoliopsida; order Solanales; family Solanaceae; genus Solanum; species Solanum dulcamara. The sequence continues at coordinate 15,903,701 of NC_077242.1, forward strand.
TAAAACATAGGATTAGCTCATCTTTCATATAACTCATGTAATATGGGTGTAAGCCTTCCATCATTTCATATATTTGATCAGAAACATATTTAGGGACTTAACTTGCCCTATCTTTAACTTTTCTTGAAACATCATAGGATCATCATTCATAAATTTCTTTGCATAAAGCATCTTTAATTCATAATATAATGCTTTCATAGAACTTAACTTTGAAAATCATGATCATATATCAAAAATCATACTTGAAACTAGCATATATCATGGGTCATTGAAATTCAACTTGAAATCATGCAATATGAAGTGAATTATACATAATTAGACTAATAACATTGAAGAATATCATAATTGAGAAGACCCAATAAAAATCATGAAATTAGGGCTTTTAATTGAAGAAATCATAAGAGAATTTGAGAAGAGATATTTGGGATTCCATGGGTGAAAGGTACCCATGGATGAAGTTCCATATACCTTGAATAAATTTGAACTTGTAATTGAGAAAGGAGACTTGTTCTTGAAGAAACCCTAGCTAAAAACCTTGACGAAGAAGATAAACTCTTGAAGGAACCTTGAGAGAGAAGTCTTAAAGTTGATTGGGAGTTAATGAGGGAAAAGAATAGACTTAGGAGTATTTAGGACAATTACATAATGAATTTAGTCCAAAAAACATCCACATACATTTATGAGGTATAGGGAAAAGACTAAAATAACCCTTATTAAAACTAAATTAGGGACTCATAACGGGCCATAACCATGGACCTTGAAGGGCACTACGGTCCTTGGTCCCCTCCATGGTGAGGGACTTAGAAGTTCTAAAAAAGAATATTTGAGAAGGATACCCACTACGAGACCCATCAATGCCTGTGAGGGGCACCACGGTCTGTGGTGGTCTTCCATGGTATATACCTTGGACCTACATTACTAGGTGTGTTGGGATTGTTGAAGGACCTCTTCCATGGAGACCTTCACGGTCCATGGAGGTCATTACGACCAATGAACTTGAGGCCTGGTGCAGGACCTGCTGGAGGGTTTGCAGGGGTGCCGACCACAGGACCCGCCATGGTTCATGAAAGGGTATAAAGTCCATGGTGGTGAGGCATGGTCCTAGACTTTGGAAACTTTTCTTAGGGCCTTAGGGGAGGGGTCACCACGGAGGGAACTATGATCTGTGGTTCTCACCACTGCCCGTGGTCCCTTTTTGTGGTCCCTTACCTGCAGGATTGAGTTGCAGAACCACCACCATGGTGGCTCACCAGGAGGCGTGGTGCGGACCACGGCCCGTGATGGCCTTCATGGTCATCACCTGGTGCCAAAATCTACATTTTTCTGGAATTTTATCTTTTGATCCTCGTTTTCCGACTTTTAAACTTTCGGGGTCTTACAATCAATCTTTGAAAAGTAACTTGCTCCTTAAAGTTGGTCGAACAAGCATCAATCCTTGTATTGGAATATTTATTCTTAATTGTTTCCTTGTTTAATTGTCGATAATCAATACACATACGAAGAGAACCATTCTTCTTTCTGACAAAGAGAATCGGAGCACCCCATAGAGATATACTTGATCTAATGAAACCCTTATCTAGCAAATCCTTAAACTGGTCCTTTAATTCTTTCAGTTCTGTCGGGGTCATTCGATAAGGAGGAATAGAGATAGGCTGAGTATCAGGGAGGATATCGATACCAAAGTCTATTTCCCTGTCGGGAAGGAATGTCTTGTAGGTCATCGGACAAAACTTCTGAAAACTCATTAACAACTAGAACTGCTCAAGAGTAGAATTTTTGGAATTCGTATCTCTAACTCGGACTAGATGATAGATGCAACCTTTGGAAATTATTTTTTGAGCTATAAGGCATGAAATGAATTTACCTTTAAACACAGAATTACTACGCTTCCACACTAGGACTTGCTCATTAGGAAACTGATCATAACATGTACGAAGTCAATCCATATCGAGAATAACATCAAAATTAGTCATATCAAGCTCTACAAGATCAATTGAGGTGATTTTATAAAAAACTAAAACTGGACAATTTCTACAGACTCTTTTTGCCACAACTGAATCACCAATAAAAGTACAGACCAAAAAGGCTTTAGCAAGATCTTGAGACTAATAATGAATCTCATAGCAAGATAAGGAGTAACAAATGATAGAGTAGCACCCGAATCTAACAATGCATATACATCAAAGTTGAATACTTTCAACATACTTGTGACCACATCAGGAGATTCCTCTACCTATTGCCTAACTTGGAGGGTATAGTACCTATTTTGGCATAGGCCACCATCTTGTGGAGCTTTTCCACCTTGAGTAGTTTGACCTTGAGGATGCCTTTTTTCCCTTTGTTATGACACTCGGAGATCTTGTGCCCTATCTTACCACATCCAAAATATGCACCCCTTCCAACCAAATATTTATCTCCGATTTTTCCCACACTCGATACCTTTAGGAAGAGTAGGTCCTCTAGCATTACCACCTTGGGACTTAGGGTTGGAGGCCCTATCTTTATCAAATATTTGACCCGGAGCTTGTGAAGAAACTTAGCCTTAAAACTTTTGGCCTTGTTGGAAATGGCCATTACCACCACTGGATTTTAATTGAGAAAACCTACCTTCATATCGAGCCCTCTTGGACTCTCTTACTTTCCTCTCCTTAAGCTTCTTCCCTTTAATTTGCTCGGCGTAAGTCATGAGTCTGTAAATATCCATATCTTTGTTGAGTATAGTGGTTTGGCATTCTTTCATCACCAAATTCAATACACTCATAATAAACTTACTCATTCAGGCACGAGATCGGCTACCAAAGAAGAAGCATATTAGGACAACTTTGTGAACTTGAGGGCACATTCTCTCATACTCATGTTTCCTTGCTTGAGGTTGATAAATTCCAACACATTCTCCTCCCTCAACTAAAGTGGGAAGAAGTGGTCAAGAAATGTAACTTTGAAATTCTCCTAACTGATGGGATCCTCTTCAACCGTGTCAGCTTTCCATTAATTATACCACACTTCAGCGATACCTTTCAGTTGGTAGGCTATAATTTCACCTTCTCCTCTAAAGATACTCTGATAATATCAACAATCTTGTATAATTCATCAACAAAGTCTTGGGGATCCGCATCAACCTAGGATCCATAAAACTCGGGAGGGTTTATCCTCGTGAAGTCTCTAACCATTGATGCCAGTGTAGACACATTTAGAGGAGCAACTACTCCTCGATTTTCTTGAATAGTCATGACTTGAGATAGCATCTGAAAAGTGGCTCGAAACTCCGCATTGGTCACTTATTCATTCAAAGGGTCATTCAGAGCTTGTTGCTCCTCTTCGGCATTTCTTCGGACAAGAGCTCTTCATGGAGGCATGATTTTGTAATTGCAAAGAAAAAGTGTTAAAAGAGGAAACCTTATAGTTCAACCCTATAGCACGATGAGATCATGAAAGAAGTAAAGTTTTTCCTAAGACGCCTGATAGACTCCTATTCATAGATACAGCGCACTTCACATCGATGAACAAGACTCTACTCGATGCAGCATGTTAGACTCCCTAGGATACTTTAAACTTTATGCTTTGATATCAAATTTATCACTATTCGAACTAGGTCCTAACTATGACACGGTGATTAGAATCCCGAAGGACCTCAACTAAGCCTCTTAGCATATAATTCATGAGCATACATAAGGTAAATAAAGTAAATAAGCAATATCAAATATACGGAAGCAATATTCAATAAAGCATAAGTCTTAAAATGAGAAAGCGACAACATACACATCATGAATATCGAACATGCCTCTGCTAACTCGACGGGGGCATAAGACAAGTTCCTAGCTCACCCATGACAATATAAAAGTAATGAAGAGTTCAAATGTCAACATGAAAGTAAAATGTTACGTCCTCAAAATATGAGGATTCACCACCAAAGTACAACTATAATAAGTTCTAGCCACAAATGGGAGGATGAGTATGATCGTCGAACCCTATATTATGATACAATGTAGGAAAAAGTATGTGTTAGTACATGAAAAGCACTAAGTATGTGAGAAGTATGCATGATCAATAAATATAGCACATAATCAATATGAATCATGGGATGCAAAACCAATATCATAAAACATGAGTAAAATCATGAAAAGGTTACAACATTTATCTGATTGGTCAATGCATCAAAACATCATAGTCAAAAGAACTTACATATGTGGGAGATAACTCTATCTGATAATAAGACCATGCGAGCTATTATATAGAATCTGATGATTCCCACACTGAGAAGGGGGAGGCTACTTGCCAAGGTAGACCCCGTATATCATAAACATGTATCATATGTGGATCCACTAGCTAGGTCGCATTGGCAAACCTACAGTTACAACATAGTTAAGGGTCTAGATATTGCTACTAAGAACTCCTTAGGTCGAGTCCCCACCTCAGAGACCTCTCGGTGCTAAGTCAACATCCCACGAAATGCATATCATATCATAAATCATACTTGACATAAATCATAAGTTTTTCATAATCATAATTCATAAAACATGTTCATAAGATTAACTCATTGTCATGTGATTCATGTAATGTAACGACCGTGAAGGTCATTTTGGAAAAATTTCATAAAAAGACTATTTTACCTCTTTTTGTAGTCTCCTCAAGTCATATTTGATTGATATCTGATGTCAAATTCGTGATTTTTTAAAATAATTGAGATTTTTGGTAAATATTAAGTTTTAGAGGTTTAGAATGACTCAAAAGTGGTACTTGAGTAAGTTGTCAAGTGTCGCACGGAAGTCTTAGTGTGAAGTCTAAGTCCGTGACAACGTGGTATGAGAGCGAGGTTCTACTAAGGGATATGGCAAGTGAGGGAGACATCAACGCCACTACCGCCACCAACGTCAAGCAAGATGTTGGAAGGAAGCACCGCAAGGGAAAGAAGAACCCTAAGAGAAGTGAGGAGGTGCCATTTGAGCCTACACCAAGCGAGGCCCTAACATCCTACTCACCCTCGACTATTGAGGTTAGTGACGATGAGCGAGGTGAGGAGACCGTGGACGTCACGTCCGGTATGGAGTGGATTGCAAGGGTGGATGCTGCCCGGCAGACCGTAGAGATATTGGGCAAGCGCTTGAACAAGTTCTAGGCAAGTTTAAGTCTCTAGAGGAATTCACCCTTGAGGAGAACGACAACATCTAAAAGGAGTTGGAGGTGCGCAAGGCTGCCGAGTACGAGATGAAGGAGGTGATCACTTTCTTGGAGTGTCAGCTCATGGACACGCTAAGCACGATGGAGACCATGAAGGCCGAGATGGCAGCACTCAAAGGAGACATAGATGCTGGGAGATGCATGACGTCCAGTATGGACTGGGAGGCCAAGATTGAGGCTCCTAAGCCACCAATGTTCAAAGGTGACCGTGATGCACAAGAGGTGGAGAACTTCCTTTGGCACTTGGAGAATTACTTCAAGTGTAACAAAGTGAAGAATGATGAGATGAGGATCAACAAGGTCGTGCTATACCTTTCGGAGATGGCCATATTGTGGTGGAAGCGCAAGGAGTTCGAGATTGGTAAGGGTCTATGCACCATCAACACCTGGGAGCAGTTCCGGGATGAGTTCAAGAAGGCCTTCCTCCCCAATAATGTCATCTATGAGGCCAAACGCAAGTTCCGAGAGCTGAAGCAAATGGGTAGCATACGGGCTTATGTGAAGGAGTTCACTACCCTTACGCTTCAAATTCCCAACCTTACAGATGAAGATATGCTCTTCCACTTCATGGTTGGGCTGCAGAGTTGGGCTAAGATAGAGTTGAAGCGTCGCCAAGTCAGCACTATCGATGAGGCCATCACACAAGCCGAAGCTTTGACAGACTTCAGACATGACAAGCATGACCTAGAAAGAGGAGATAAGACGAGAGGTGGTTATGACCAAGGTGGGGGATATTGTGAAGAAAAACAACCTCATCCCAAAAACCATGACAACCTTAAGTCCAATGGTAAGAAGGCTGGACGATAAAGCGATGCCGACAGAAAAGCACAGAATACGAAGGGGAATGGATGCTACATATGCGGAGGGATGCATGGTTATGCAAGGTGTCCTGAACTGAAGAATCTTGGTGCCATCCTGCGGGAATGGAAGGGGAAAGAGGCACAAGGGAAAGATCAAGGTTCAGACACAATGCAATTGGGCCTGATTGTACTATGCGGAGCTATCGCAAAGCAATCAGGAAAGCCAAAGGAGTACGGCGCACAATATGTAGACATCATGATCAATGGACAACCTGCTCGTGCAATGGTTGACACAGGTGCAGAGACCAACATAATGACCAAGTCAGCAGCTATGAAGTTGGGGCTAAGTTACAGTCCAAGTGATGCCCGCCTCAAGATGGATAATGCACCCCTGACACTGGTGTGCGAAAACTCTCAAGAAATAGATATCACATTGGACAAGTGGCGAGGTAAGACCAACTTTACCGTCGCTTCCTTAGATATCTTTGATATCATCCTTGGGCAGGAGTTCTTCCAGCGATGCCACATGGTGATCGACCCCTACCTCCAACAACTCATGGTTATGGAGCAAGAGGGATCGTGTATAGTACCCCTAGTCAAGATGCCGAAGACGGAAGGACCAACCCAACTTTCGGCCCTGCAACTTGAGAAAGGCCTAGAGGTGGGAGTGCTGACGTTCATAGACACCATTGCGAGTTTGAGTGAAGACAATGGTGCTAGAGAGGCATTGCCACCTTGAATGAAAAAGGGCGTGATGCCGAAGAAGTTACCAAGACACTTGCCTCTAAAGTGCCAAGAAGAACGGAGGCCAGTGTTGACTGAACCAAGAAGGAATAGGGACAATAGGCCACTGCCACTTTCCTCATCCACTAGAAGGGACAATCTCTGGAAGAGGCCACATAAGAATGCCATGAAGACTTGTGGCAGTTTCAAGACTAAGTCTGAAGGCTTTTGTAGCAGTAGTGCGTCGAGGTAGTCGCCACATCAGGTGGGGGAGAGTGTCATGACCTGCCACTTGATCATGAAGACGGGAGAAAGATCTAGAATCTTGCAGAGGTTAATAGAAGGCTCTAGAATGTCCAAGAAATTTTTTGAAGAAGGTAGAAGAACCTAGAGTCTTGGAGAGCTTAGTGGAAGACTCTAGATTCTTGTAGAAGCTTGTAGAGAAGTCTTGAAAGACTTGAAATTCTCTAGAATGTGTAGAGAGTTCTAGAGTAGGGACTTTTTTGTAAATATGGAGGGACTTGTATAGTAAATTTTATTTACACTTAGACCCCTTAAGAGTAGTATAAATAGAGGGGACATTCATTTGTAGAAAACCATCTAGAAATCAAGCAATCAAGCATTCTTCCAAAGTAATACAAAAGTCTTCTTCATAAAAGTTCTCTTGTCTTTCTTACTATATAGCGTTCCCTTAGCGATCTAGTCTTAAAGGCTTACTTGAGCTTGCAAGATCATGAAAGATTAATGAGTAAGTTATCAAGTGCCGCACGGAAGTCTTAGTGTGAAGTCTAAGTCCGTGACATAGTGCCCAAAAAAATCACTATGAGTCTATACTAAAGAAGTTATATGTTCACAAACTCATAAAAATGCTATTTACTTTTAATTTATGATCCTTGTCGATTTATAACTATTTTACATACTTTGAATAAAATTACTTTATAAAATTTCAAATTACTGCAGGTATCTCTTTAATTTACTATCGATTAATTCTTCGATCAAATTTCCTTCCTACTAATAATATTTTCTTTAAAATTATCTAATCATGTGACTATTTGTTTTAAGAAATAGTTGTGAACCTGTGAACAAGACATGTCTAGTATATCACTACATTATATCAATTATATAGTTAAAAAAAATATAATATAAATTATACTGTATTTCTAAAATTAAAATGTCTACTTTGTATCTTGATTTTGACATAACATGCAAGAGCTTTGGAACCAGTGCTTTCTATAAATCTTGCCCCCACCATTGAGAAATGTTGTAATTTGAGTCTATTTTCTGTGTAATTTGACATGACACGTACGAATATCGTGAAATGTGTATTTAAGTCTATTTTCTGCCACAAGTTTTGATGGGGACGGACGAAAGAGTTGGGATTGTCAGTTCCTCATCTACATTTTTGTACGTTTCACCATTATTTTCGATGAATACTAGCCATGGATATATATTTACTATATTCAAAAATAATTTTTAATAATAATAGTTTAATTATTATTAAAATATATTTTTTTAGAGATAATTAATATTTTTTATAAATGTCTCTAAAATTTATAACGATATTAGATTCAATGACAATTAATTAATGTGTGTAAAAAATTTATATTTTTTATTAATATACATTTATTATCACTAAATTAAAGATGTTTTTGTTATTGTGATTCTTGATAGTAGGTGACTATGTTCCCCTAAATTATTTATTTGTTTAATCACAGACATAGTAGGTCAGTTTTTATACTTTTCCATTGACCACTTATATGGACTTTTTCAGTTGTATTTTTTTAATATATACACTAACGAGTAAAGATTATGAAATATGTGCTTTATATCATTAAAATGCTTTAAAATCTTTAAATATAATATATTAATAATGTTTGTATTAATAATTTTGATATTAGGTATTATAGGCATTGTTTTTTATACAATTTTTTATTTGATGCATTAGAAATGACAAGTGACATAATTTTTGTAAAACCTTCGCACTCTTTAGCTTTGGAAATTGACAACTATCTTTAGAGGGGTTTGAGTTACGGGATAGTTATGTCAATGAACAATTTAATGCATGAATTCATAATATTAATAATACACAATAGAATATACAAAATAAGATATTAATAATACACAAAATTAGTCATTTTTTCAAACCACACACTGCCAAACCACAAGCTTATTGATTTGCACATCGGCAATAATCATTAAAGTTGATTTGATCAAATTAAGATCCATCCATCCCTTTAGTAAGTGAAATAAACAAAAACATGAAGTTACAATGCAAGGGCTTATTTCTTCCAACAAACTAGAAGGATCAAAAAGACTAATTAGAAAAAGAAAAGGTTATTAATTCATAGTGGATGAAAGGTTAAAATTCTTGATATGCTGAATGAGTGCAGTAAGATTGTTCCATGAAGATCCACCTTCATTTGTTGCATTCTTAGCCATTTTGCCCATAGCCATTACTCTATCCCTAATTTTCATAATTTCCTCAGAATCAGTAGTGATCAATCGCTCAATTGCTTCTCTAATCTTTGCGCTTCCTATTACTGGGCCCGTGATCTCAATACCACTATTCCATATATCTATCCCGACCTTGACTCCCAATCCTAGAACCTCCACTACCTTCTCGTTGTAGAATTGATCAGCATAAAGTGGCCATGTTATCATCGGCACACCACAAGTGATGGCTTCAAGAACCGAATTGGTGCCACAATGAGTCATGAACCCACCTGTTGCTGAATGTTCCAAGATCGTCAGCTGTGGGACCCACCCTCTAATAAACAAACCTTTTTTGGCCTTGCCCTCTAAATTACCAACTGGCAACCATGTAGCGGTTTCTTCATTAGGCCTTAACGCAAATATGAAAGGAACATTTGAAGCATCCAAAGCTTGGGCGATTTCATTGAGTTGGCTCTCAGGAAATCTAGCCATACTCCCGAAAGATACGTAGAGAACTGATTTTGATTTCTGACTATTCAACCAATCTACAACAACGCCGTTGTTATGGTCAGCAATTAGTTCCTTGCTACGGATTTTGGATGCAAAATGGGAGATAGGACCAAAATGCCAACATTTTGGTTTCTTTAATTTCTGATAATAGTCAACGTATGCAGGTTCTAGCTCGTAAAAGGTATCATGAACAATGCCATAACTTCGATCCTCCGAATCTCGTACTTGGTCAAGTATTTCGTCAAAATCATTCCTTTTGTCAGCAGGCTTTCTCAGATCCTCTGTAAGTTGGGATAACTTGAACTTTATCTCATCAGGTAAACCAGGAACCGCGAAACTTTGAGATTCGTCTAGTTGAGGCTGCTTGTGAGGTTTGTAAAGATTAAGGTTGTGCACAATGCTGTAGCACATGTAGGAAGACAAGTTGTACAAGATACGAGGAATGTTAAGCTCCTCAGCAATATCAACGGTCCAAGGGTAGTACATATCAGAAAAAATGCAACCAGGACGGAGTTCACGAATTTTATCTTCCATTGGCTTCTGTAGAAGAGATAAAGCATAAAATATTTTTGGGGGCATTTCAGGTGAAGTGGCAGTGTTGAAGCTTTCAATTCCTTCAGGCAGGCCAACTTCAGCGGAGGGAAATTTAATAGTTATGATAGAGATGGAATGTCCGGAAATTTGGACATCATCATCAATGGTAGATTGGAAAAGTAAGGCATTATGTGGGGTTGTGAGGATGGTCACTTTAACACCCCGGGAGGCGAATAGCCTTGCGGTGTTAACTAATGGGATGAAATGACCAGCGGACAAGTAGGGAAGGAAAAGAACATGGAGGAGTCCGCCATTATCTCTAGTTGCCATTTTTACTACCCTAGTAGAAAGAACAGTTGCAGTTCCCAACTCTAATAGCTTGGTCTGTTGCCTTGAACATCATGTTTGTATTTATAGACTATTGAGTGGTTAGCTTAGTGACACTTGGAATTTTATTTTTACAGTTTTTTTTTTATATATATATATATATATATATAAATGTGATTCAATACATATTTGACCGTTTTGCAGAATTTTAAAAGAAATTGGAATAAGCATGTATTTATGAAATTATAGAAATTTGGGAATTAGTTCATTTCCCATGTATGGAGAAGGTTGCTCATATATTGAACACTGTAAATAATAAATAAATTGATAAAAAAAAATCAATTTTCAAGAAAAGGATAAAAATGTCCAAAATAAAACCTGTTTATTGTGTGAATGAACATTTGGGTCATTGCAGCTAAAATTGTTGTGGCCAAAAGGATTTTCCCAATTACATATCTTACACTTATTTTTTAAGATGTAATATTAAACATCAATTAATAGGAATAGAGTGATAATAGTCAAATCAATTACTCTCTTCATTTCATATTAAGTGAATTTTTGAGGAATTTTTCATTGTTCAAAATAATTGAATTGTTCAAAATTCAAGATAGATGTTTAAAGTTTTTTCATATTTGTCCTTTCATTTATTGAAGTTTTATATTTTTTAGGAGATAAATCACACTACTTGTAAAGTTATATTTATGATTTTACCAAGGGCAATAGTGGAAATTATGATTCAAATTATGTTCTTGAATGTTTTTCTTAATATATGTGTATTGCATCACAAATTCACTTAATATGAAATAGAGGGAGTATTATTTTATTAATGAATGTTTCAAGTCCAATTATGATAAGTAAAAGTGAAAGAAGTGAGTATTTTATGGGATTAACTAAAAAGAAAAATATGTCACATAAATGGAAGTAATTAATACATTTTGTTTGTCCCATTAGAAACAATGATTGAAAATAATATTTTATCATAACATTCATATTAATTGATATTACTATTAAATCTTTAAAAAATAATTAGAAAAAATAAGTAACTAATGTCAAGCGTAAAATATAAAAAAATACTCAATATTTTTTTTTAATATTAAAATTAATAATAAAAGTGAAAATTTGTTTTTAAAATAATAAAAAAAAATAAAAGTGAATAAGAAGAGTAATAGTTCGATTATAAGTGTTTGTTTGATTTAATTTATTTTAAGCTTATAAATTGCTTTAGATAAGTTAAGTCAAATAAATCAAATTATTTATTGAACTTATTTTAAATATAAAACAACAATTAATCAATTAAATACTCAAAATAAAAATAAAAATAACTTATAAGTAAACCAAAATCAACTCTAATACCAGTGAACGAGGAAATAATATTGTTGTAGCATGTGGTTTGTTGAATATTGGGAGTGGCCGAGTAGGGAATGGGATCCATTAACTTTATTTCTGCGGCAATGCAGATTTACTAGCATTAACTTTATTTCGTACCAAAGTAATTTGTTAATATTATTTTTTAATTCAATTTTTTTTTTAATTGAAGACAGTCACTAAATATTTGGATAATTTTGAAAAAAAGTTATTTAATATATCTTTAAACTTCAAAAAGCTCATTTGTTTTGGATCCTTAAAAACAAAAAAGTCAAACATATTTTTAAATTATGTAAAATTGAACAAAACTATTTTCAGTTAATAATTTGTTCTAAAAAATTAGTTGTCGTGTTTGGTCCAAAATGACATTTTCTAAATAAATATATATATTTTTTCGTTGCTTCTTAAATACATTCTTTTTCTAGTAATGATATTTTAAGTTAAAAATATTTTTCTTACTTCAATTTAGAAAAGATTAAGAAATAAAAATAATTTTATTTAATTAGAAACTTTTTTATGATTATCTAAATGAAAAGTAATGATTGAGTCAATATGATGTTATATATATAATCAATATTATTAGCTAAAAAAGGAAAATTGAGTTATTTTATTTTATTTGGGAAAAAATTATTCTTTTTATTTATTAGTTAAAGTGATTTTAAAATAAAAGAAACAAGAACTGAGTTATTTAATAGTAATATTTTTATTAGGAATAGAATATATATTCAAAAAGAAACTCCATAATATATTTATTGGAAATAAGGGTATTTTTTTTGTCAAACTATTAGCAGTAGAAATATTTTTAGATCAAATTATTGACGATAGAGATTTTTTTGGAACAAATTATTTTTGTAATGCTAAAGGTATATATGAACCATTTATGTAATGATTGTTATGTTGAAAAACGGATGAGAGTTTAAAATTAATTTCATCTTTTTAGAAAAATTAACTTTTAGTAAAAGAGGAGTCGCCACTTAATTTTTAAAAAAAAATTAAGAAAACTTAATTTAAAAGACCTTAACAGATTTAAGTCTTAAAAATTAGAGAAAAAAGGGCACAAGGTTCATATTACTATTTTAAGAAGGTTTTAGCACTTAAAATAGCCGCTAACATGCGGTTGTCCGATGATTTAAAAATTATCTAACTAATTTTGAAAAAATGCGTTTTAACAATTATCGAAGTATTAAACAATTTAAAAGAAATATAAATTTTAAAACATTTAGGAAAGTTTATAAGAGAAATAGATTTGGTATAAAGATAATTTAATGAAGGAGGAATAATTTAAATAAATCATTTAAATGAGACGAAAACGATCATAAATATTATACCCTAGATAATGTTAGCTATTACATAAATGAGAACATATTTAAATCATATAAGCAAGTTTAATATGTAATAGTAATAATAGTAGTATTAGTAGTAGTAGTAGTAATAATAATAATAACAACAATAACAATAATAACGATAAAAATAATAATGACAACTATAACACCAACAACAATAATAATAATAACAATAGCAATAACGATAATAATAAAAACAGTAAAATGAAATATAGATACTAATAATAATAATAACGAAAATAATAATAACAATAATAATAATAATAATAATAATAATAATAAGCAGTAAATAAAATATACTAATAATAATGATAATAATAACAATGAAAATAATAATAATAATAATAACACTAACAGTAAATAAACATACTACTACTTCTATTAATAATATTAATAACGAAAATAATACGAATAATAATAATAATAATAATAAAGACAATGATAATAATATTATTAATAATAACAGTAAAAGTAAATAAGAATACTACAACTACTACTAATAATAATAACGAAAATAATAATAATAATAATAATAATAATAATAATAATGATAATAATAATAATAACAAAGAAAATAACAATAATAATAATAAATAATTAATAATAATGACGAAGATAATAATAATAAGAAGAAGAATAATAAAAATGATAATAATAATAAATAAAATAATAATAGCACTAATAATAATAATAATAATGATAGCGAAAATAATAATAATAATAATAATAATACTAACAGTAAATAAAAATACTATTAATACTAATACAATAATAATAATTTTTTAAAAAAAAATGATAACAATAATATTAATAATGATGATAATAATGATAAATAAAATATACTAATAATAATGATAATAACAACGAAAATAATAATAACAACAACAACAACAACAACAACAATAATAATAATAATAATAATAATAATAATAATAATAATAATAATAATAATAAATAATTAATAATAATGACGAAGATAATAATAATAAGAAGAATAATAATAAAAATGATAATAATAATAATAATAAATAAAATAATAATAGCTAATAATAATAATAATAATAATAATAATAGCAAAAATAATAATAATAATAATAATAATAATAACAGTAAATAAAAATACTATTAATACTAATACAATAATAATAATTTTTTTTAAAAAAATGATAACAATAATATTAATAATGATGATAATAATGATAAATAAAATATACTAATAATAATGATAATAACAACGAAAATAATAACAATAATAATAATAATAATAATAATAATAATAATAATAATAATACTAACAGTAAAATAAACGTACTACTACTTCTATTAGTAATATTAATAAAAACAATTAGTGATAATAATAATAATAAAAATAATAGTAATAACAGTAAATAAAATATACTACTACTATCACTACTATTACTACTACTACTACTAATAATAATAATAAACGGTAAAAACAATAATGATATTAATAATAACAGCAATAATAACGATAATAATAATAATAGACAATAAAATGCTAAAAATATAAGTAAGCGAAATTGAGTCCGAGTGAGCTCATCTTTTTTTGTTTGCTATTCAGTAGGTCTAAGATAACGGTTCCATGTGAGGGGATGATGATTTCATCGAGTCTTAAAAAAAACTCGAATTTCTTAAAGTCCCAAATCAAGACTCCATTTTTGCTCCCAAAGTGTTCATGCAAATAAAAAAAATGATGAAATTTGCAAGATAATATTTTAGGACAACATTTTTATCATAATGAAAACGGAAAATAAAAAAAAATGGAGTAAATATTACATGTTGCTGGGCAGTGAACGGAGATGGCTTGGTCACGAATCTATCTTTGCTCTTTAAGTAAAATCGGATATAGCAGAGAGAAAAACTTAAAAAAAAAAATCTTAAAAAAAATATGCAACTTTGTCTTTAAAAAAAATTTGTTTGCCTCCTCCGTTTCTGTCTATGCCCGCCCTCTTCTTAGAATGAGTACTCGGATATATATATATAGGAAAATAATAGGGAATAATAGATGATTAAAATAATACGGAGTGGGTAAATTTATAAAATAATGCGGAACGGACAAAAATATAAAATAATATGGAATGGCGAAAAATATAAAATAATGCGGAATGGGCAAATAAATAAAATAATGCAGAACGGACAGAAATATAAAATAATATGGAATATACGGATAAATAAAATAATACGGAATAAATAGAAAAGAAAAAAATGCGGAAATATGTACATATATATATATATATATATATAGTACAAAGACAAAGGATTATTTATTATTTTATATTTTTTTATCTTATTATTATTATTAAAAAAATTCGGATGAATATATATTTTAAGAGGGGACAAGAGGGTATGGGCGGGGCACGTGGATATTAATATATATATTTCATTTGTTTTTTAATTATTCTGATAAAAAGAAAAAATAAAAGAAAATAAAAATAAATATATATATATTTTATATTATTATTTATTTTTTAAACAGAGGACAATGAGTGATGGGTATTATTAATATAGGTATGGGCGGGGGCACGCGTGGATTTAATTAATCATTTAATTTAATTTATTTTTTAAAAAAGAAATAAAAAAATAAAAATATCGGATGAATAGTATATATATTTATTTTATTTTTTATTATTCATTTATTATATTTTTTTAATTAATTGTTTTGTTATTATTATTATTTTTTATTATTTTTTAAATCGGATTAATGATTTTTATTTGTATTTCTTATACAATTATTTATTTATTTATGATTATTATTACATATTTTCGAAAAGAGGATAATATATATTATTTGCATAATGTAGTATTAATGTTGGAATTAAAATGTTGTTAATATAATATTAATTATGTGTTATTTAGGGGAAGAAATAAAAACGTAAAATTAATCAATTAATTTATGAAATAATTATTAGAAATAAATAAAATCTTTTTATGAGTCAATATTAAATATTACTAAAAAAGGTAATAATTATACAAACTATATACATTATCTTAAGACAATAAAGATGAAAAAATTATTTCAAAATAACTTGAAAAATATTTCGAGTTTTATAAAAATCTAATTATTTCAATTTATTTGAAGAGGCTAGAATAAGATGGGTAAATGTCAATTAATTAACAAGTTTCTTAATTTTGACAAAGTAGAATAATTAATTCAAATTTAAACTAATTAACTTGAAATGTGAGTCTATTAATTAGGTCAAACTAATTAACAAAATATTTATAAAAAAAAATCTTTCTAAGACAATTTTCGAATAAATGATAAATATGTATATACTAATGGTCAAGAATTATTTAATATATATATGCCAAAATTATTTTAAAATAATAATATATACATATTTCGTTATTATATATATATTCTTTTAATTTTTAATTTTTAATTTATTTATTTTTATTTTTTAAATTATTATGTTTGTGGAGGATCAAAATTGGGTGTCAACAATAATAAGATAATTTGTTAGTCACTTTTATAATAAGACGCATATCAGATTTAAATTACAAAAATTAAATAATATATCAAACCCTTTTCCCTTTTAAAAATAAAACTTAGTTATCTTTTTCTATATTTTGGAGGACCAAAGATTGATAATACATTAAAGCAGAGAAGAAAAGAATATCTATTAGTAGATTAAGAGATTTATTTTTTAAACTAAAATATCTCATATAGAATAAAATAAAAGGTTTAAAATTAAGTTATTATTAAGTATCTAAAATGCAAAATATCATAGCAAAGTATCACTCACCTTTTAAAATAGAGTTTACGTTTCATAAAATAATTCTTTAATTATTTTTGTAATATTTAAAATTATATTGTCTATGTACAAATAAAAGTGAAGCAACTTAAGGAGTTAGCGGCTTAGCAGAAACCCTAGTTCCAAAGGTAAGGTAAGGTAGAACAACAACAATGGCCGTGCCTCTGCTTAACAAGAAGGTTGTGAAGAAGAGAGTGAAGAGGTTTATTAGACCTCAGAGTGACCGAAGAATCACTGTCAAGGAAAGCTGGCGCAGACCCAAGGGTATTGATTCTAGAGTGAGGAGAAAGTTCAAGGGATGTGTCTTGATGCCCAATATTGGATACGGGTCAGACAAGAAGACTCGCCACTATCTTCCCAATGGCTTCAAGAAGTTTGTTGTGCATAATGCTAGTGAACTTGAGATCCTAATGATGCACAACAGAACTTACTGTGCAGAAATTGCACACAATGTTTCCACTAGGAAGAGGAAAGAGATTGTCGAGCGTGCTGCCCAACTTGATGTTGTCATAACAAACAAGCTTGCTAGGTTGCACAGCCAGGAGGATGAATGAGCATTTTCGCTTTAGATGAGATCTCTATATTGTTTTAGTGTTTGAACTTGTTCCTTGTGTTTGCTTAATTAATACTCTGTTTTCCCCGAAGTGGATTTTGACTCATCCTATTGGTATTAAATGCTTAAATTTTCAGATTTTAGTACACCTTTGTGGTGACAAAAAAAAAAAAAAAAAAAAAAAAGTGAAGCAACTTTAATTTAATTTTTTTAATATCATCATGCCATCTTGACCTGTAACTACCAACTAGAAACAAACAAAAACAGGAAGAAAGTAAATGGCATATACATCTTTTTGTTGGTTATGGGTCCATTAATCAGAGACAAATGGATTATTGTATACATCCGCTCCGCTATAGCACCTCAAAAATTTCAAACACGTTCGAAATTATGTTTGACGGGAATATTTTAAAAATAAATCTCCATTATTTTCTTTTTCTATTTTCTTGAGGATCAAAAGACTTATTTTTATTAAAGAGAACCCAAAAAGATTGATATATAGAATATTAAAACAGAGAAGAAAAGATTGCTGGTACCTTTATTAATTTGATATTCTTAGGCGACCGAAAAAGATAGGTTAGATGCTTAAAGTTGAGACAGAGTTTGATAGTGCCATTATTAATATTATTTTCTGAGGATCTAGAAAGATTGGTGGTAAGTTAGAGGCTTCAAGCCGAGACAAAGTAGTTGAAAAATATCACACATAGGAATCATTATACAATTCTACTGCTTGCTTGATTTATGGACAACAATTACAAACATATAATACAAAGTAAAAAGGATATGATATACTACTTGTTTTGAAATTGACTCATATATATCTCTACTGTTATATAAATGACTCACAAATATCCTTTTCTTCTAACGGAAGTGAAAAAGTTAATTTTAAATTAATTTTTAATATTTTTTTGTTAAAAAATAATACATACAGGGGTATATTTGATCCTTCTCATACATAATTTATGTTTTTGACTATTTTTATTCAACGACTAATTTGTATTTATTATTTTGATGGTCAAATTTATTTTTCTCACTACTTTTATCGTAAGATATATTATACATGCCCCAATTTTGTTTTATAGATACAAAAACTAAATTAAAATATAGCAGCAAAAAAATTAGTTTTAAATTACAATATAGCTGCAAAAAAATAGTTTTAATTTTTTTTCTCTTTTATCTATTCACTCTTTTTTTATTTCTCTTATATTTACACCAATGAATAAAAAAATAATAAAAAAATAAGAATTAGAAACTCAAATAATGATAATCAAACAAGTCAAAAATAATTCATGCGTGAAAAAGATTATATATACCCCTAAACTTTGATTTAAAAAAAAATCACATTTTTGGGTGTATATATTAAAAAAAAAATGCATTTATGGGTGTAATTCACTTTGATTAAAAATAATTCATGCATGAAAAAGATTATATATACCCCTAAACTTTGATTAAAAAAGATTCACATTTATGGGTGTAAATATTTTTTTTTACTTTCTCAAAAAATATATATACCCATACATAATTTTTTTAAAAAAATTAAAAATCAAAAAAATATTTTTTCACTTTCTTAAGATGAAAAAGGTATATGAGAGCTACTTTTGTAATGGTGGGGGTATATATGAGCAATTTTTGTAACAGTGAGGTTATATGTGAGCCATTTGTGTAACAGTAGGGTATATATAAGCCATTTTCATAACAGATTGTATATCAATTCTAAATGACAAAGTTGATGTCTATATCAAGACCTTTTCCCTAATACATATAAAGTGTTATGCCCCGTACGTTTGTACTTCGGAAAGCCTTCTTAAACTTCTTAAAAGTTGCCACGTGACCCAGATTAGCTACAACGCTATCAAATAACTCTAAGGAAAGGAGAATGAGTAATGGGTCGTAGGACTTGATCTACTTGCGAAAGCTACCAACTTGGATGTCCTACGTAATTAAGCTACTTGAGTACACGTCGAGCCTAAGTAGCAAAGCATACATAGGTTCTTAAAGTAAGACAAGATTACAAACCCACGGAAGAGGCGGAAGGAGGCGTAGCACCTACTCGGAAACAAGTAGGTGATGCACCTACTTGGGCTAAGTAGGTGATGTACCTACTTGGACTAAGTAGGTGACACACCTACTTGGGGTGGACCCCACGCTGTCACATGACAGCTTTGGATTGGCCTCATGGTTGAGGTGGAGCCCTAGGGGGCTGCCACATGTCACCCCTAGGGGGATGCCATATGTCACACCCAAAGAAAGGATATATATGCTTAGTCTTATGACTAAGCTTTCATTTTCAGCACTTTGGACTTGGAAAAGTTGAGACAAAACTTGAGGGAGAGAAAAGAGAGTCACGGCAGCCACAAGAACAAGGTAAGCCCTCCAATTTTATTCCGTGATTTAATTATTTAAGGTATCCTACGGTTACATAACGGTGTTTAATCGCGTAAATTGAATTTTTGGGGCAGCAAGATAGGGCGACGAACAACCCATCAGTTTTCAGCGTGTTAAAGAGCTTTTAAGGGAAGTTTTCAGCAAGGTAAGGTTTGATTCTCTCCTCCCACATTTGGGCAAGTGATTAAGCATGTTATGGGTGTGTAAACATGAGTTGGAGACGTAAAATATGGACGTTACGGCTGAAGGAAGTTGCAGGTTGTGAAGGGACTGTTTTGACGTATTCTAGTGGCTTAATAAGGAATTGATTTCTATGGGTTCTTAGTTGTGGATTTAGAAGCTGGAAAGTTCAAGGTTATTAATATTAGTATTACCTTCATGTTAAATAGGTCCAGAGGACGACGAGACAAGTCGGGTTAAAAGCAATTGATAAAAGGTATGTAAGGCTATCCCTTCTTTTCTTTGGCATGTCTTAGATGTAAGTTACGATTGATATGTATATGAAATGTGAGGATAATTCAACTAATAAAACTCCAAGTATGATTCATAAGTCTTGTCCACTTCTTGATGTTAGAACTCCTGCAATAGCTGAGTTGTTGCCTTTAAGTCTTCTATGTGATGAAAAGTAGTACATGTAAAACCTATTTCTTCTTTCCTTTGGAATGACTTAATTGTAAGTGAAATGATATATGATACCGGTTTAGAGGTAATTCCAATTATGAGCTCCGAGTATAACTCGTGACTTGTAGTCACTTCTGAACATTAAAAATCTGAAAGTAGTTAAACTACTATTCTCGAGCCTTCTATATAGTGAATAGTAAGTGGAGGTATCAACTCCTCTTTCTAAAGGCTCTACAGTGATAATGGTTTCTGATTGCATAAGTGGTGTCTTTGTTTGCATGAGCTATGTGGTATTGTCTTGATGCATGTCTGTGATTCCTGAGGCCCCAATTGATGTAATCCCTAATGACATCTAAAGGGCACTTCGGATAATTACTTTCCTGGTCTTCAGGTGATGGTTCACTTGACTGTTTCATTGAGTCTCAAAGGGTGACTTAGTTGCATATGGTTTCTCACTACTCTACTTGTGCATGTTGTAACCCTTCTTTCTCCGCATCCCATGATGGGCCGGATATTATATCGGGCGCAACTTTACTACTTTTTTCACCGAGTTCCGGGCCGAGTACGTATAATTCCATGTACGAGGAAATAATTCCGTACGTAAAGCACGGTAATTTTTTATGACAATACGATTATTCATTGAGTCCCAGGCCTGCTGTAATATGATGGTATGTGTTGTAATATGATGGTATGTGTGTTATGGTATGTGTGGCGAAATAAGGAAGGAATACCAAGTCCCTCCCTAGAGGGCCGGGTATGGTATGTATATATGATGATGGTACGCTATAACGTACACCACTCCCTTCACCGAGTCCCTCACTAAAGGGACGGATACCTTATGTAGGCATGCATATGAAAATACAGTGATACATTTGTGACCTCGAGCCCCATAATGAACTGGAGGTAATATGATTATATATACGCTAAGATTATACCGTATATGATGAAATGATGCCGTATACGATGATATGATGAAGTAATATATATGATGATATGATGACATGTTAAGATGATGAAACTATTATGACATCGAGTTCACCAGATGGCCGGGTACAGTGTATGAGAATGTATATGACTACATGTCCTAAGATGCAGGTATAGTGAGTTGTTAAATGTTATATTTATTTTCTGCATCCCTGTTTTAGTTGTTATCTCAGTTATGTTATGTTATGCTTTATATACTCAGTACATATATCGTACTGACCCTCCGTTCTCCGGGGGGTTGCATTTTATGTCCACAAGTACAAATGTTCATTTCGGAGATCCTCCAGCTTAGGATTTCCTCTCAGTTATGTTGGAAGTGCTCCACTATTCCGGAGCCTAGCTTTTGGGTACTGGTCCTCCTATGTATATATTTGTTTGTCCAGGGGTACGACAAGGGCCTTGTCCCGCCATATGTTGTTGTTACTATTCTTAGAAGTCTGTAGACATATGTATGTAGGTTGTTTATAAGTTATTTCAGTTATGCCTATGCGGCATGATGTAAACGTTATTATGTTGTGGCAGCCTTATCGGCTTGCGTGCCCTTCCATGAGATGATGTACATGAAAGAGGCTACACGTATATGAAACTGTTATCAACCACTAGGGGTTATTATATATGCTCTTATAACTGATAGTGAGGTATACGGGGGCCCAGGTCAGACTCTAGTCGTGGCCTATGGGGTTGGGTCGTGACATAAAGTATGCTGAAAATTTAACTCAAGAATTACCTCTTAATGCGTGAGCTATCTTGAAGCAAGTCACACTCCAATTATGTGGTCTTTTATAGTGATTCCAAATTTTCACAACTACGTGATCACGAAAGTCAACTATCCAGACCTCTGCAAATGCAGTCTAGGATCCGCAAACACGGAGAACAAAAGTGGGATGCACCAACAGGTGCAGTTTCAACTCACTTTCAAGTAAAGAAAACTCCCAACAGAGGTTTGGAATTCATTCGAAACTCCATGAGCGCAAATAAACTATATTATCCAACCAAAATTGACATTCGAGACTTAACAAAATTGACAAAAACACCAACCGAGTTCGTCTCATTAGAATATTGACTCGAGTCACTACTTCCAAAGGCAACCACAAAACAAAAATGCCAAACACCACAAAATTCATCTAATTACCTTGGGATCCGAACCAAAGGTCATTCTAGACCAAACTTGACATTTTGGAGCTAATCGTCGTATCAAAATTTTTATCCTAGCATGTTTACCAATAATATTGACTGAAGTCAACCCTTTCCCAAACTTTCAAAAGTAAAACACCTAACAAGTCAAACTCACGCGTAAACCTCGACACCCAAACCAACCATGACCGTAGCCCAAAATGGGCCTTCAAAGCTGATAAAACTGACAGAATCTTCATCTAACATCAAATTCTTCAAATGTTGACCAAAATCAACTCTTCCAACTCAAAAGCTCCCAAAAAGAGAAAAAATCGCACAACTCACTCCCGACCACCTTGAGAAGCATGCCACCCACCCCAACACTTCACAAACACTATACGAGAGCTATGAGGAGGGGAAAATAGAAATTTAACACAAAAGTATGGAAATAGCCACGAGGGTCATTACAATATCTCTCCACGGTATTTGAATTAACGGATATGTCTATCACTTGTCTCACATACCTGTCACATATAAAGCTTCATTTCAAAAATGTTTTCTCTATAAAGGATGCACCCTTCTTGTTATATGTTCTAGACATTCTCACGATTTTCAAAGGGATTGCATCAATTTCATTAAAGCGAGACTTCAACTGATTGCCAAAAGGTGTCAATTTCTCACCTATTTTATCAAATAGTTTTCTTCTATATTTATTTTAATTGGTGCATTTGATCAATAAACTTGGTAAGATTTTAAGAACCATCCAAAATTTGGCATGCATGTCATGTTACTAAAGCTAGCATGAAAAGAACTATATACAAGAAGAATTAAACTTAGCAAATAAAAATGATGTAAAAATTAAAAATTGCATTTTATTAATTAAGGATGGAAGGATTTGATGACAAGACAAACTAACTAAAGGATACAACTAAAAAATACGACAAACAAGCTAACCAGATTAGTAAGAAATTAAAGGATAAAAGGATTTTACTTTATAGCACCCTAAAACTTTTTAAGCTAAGACCCAATGTAACGACTTGTTTCCATCATTATAGGAAATCCAATGAGAGAGCATTTTGGGCCAGAAAATTTCGTGGTAGTGATTTGAAAAATTTAAGAAAAAAACTCCAGAAACGTTATTTTCTGCAAAAACTCGTTCTTAAGAGCTAGGAGGCGACCTAGGGCAAACTTTCGTCAATTTTGCCTCTAAATATTGTGCCAAAAGTAAATAAATTACTCCCCTAGTCTTTATTTTGATTCTTATTACATAAAATCTATAATAGAAATCATTGGGAGAGGGTTTTGGCTTAGCTGCAATGGTAGAAAAATCCCTAGTTGAACATTAGGATTATGCGTTTGGCTTTAGGTTGGTATTTTGCTATAATACCGGGTAAATTAGGCTATTTTATTGATCCTTTATATATGTATGATAGTTTTTAGACCAAGGAAAAGCCAAAAGACTTTAGAAAGGAAAAACTCCAGTCCTGTAGAGTTTTCACGGCTTGATTTCGAGGTAGGTGATGGATTGACATCTATTTTTGGTATATATGCTTTTCAACTTCTTCATTATGTGCATACATGTAAGTGTATAGGAAAATATGAACCAAACCTAATGCAATGACTAATGTGATCAATTACATGAAATGAACCTATTCTTGATTACATAACTCTGTGGTTATTTATTATCTTGGTAATTGTAATTGTGATTGTGGATGTGGTTGATTGGATCGAGTATCACGTTCTAACAAATATATTAGATTGAGTGTCATGTTTCGACATATATATTAGATTGAGTGTCACATTCCGATACATATATTGGATCGGGTGTCACGTTCCAACATATATATTAGACTGGTGTCACATTCCGACATATATATTGGATCAAGTGTCACGTTTTGACACACTAACAATTTGGGTATGGATTTCATGAGAGGTCCATTTTGTGACTGTTATATTTGCTGCATTGGGACATGATTATTATGTGACTGAAATAAAATGATAGCTAGAATATATTTTTTATATGTGTGTTTACTGTGTTGTAGTTGTTTGTTAATATTTTACTTACTAGAGTAGCCACGTGATCTTACCAGTACACTATTGTTATGTATATTGATACTGCACTTACTCTTTTCTTGTTGAGTACAGGGCATCTTCAGGCGGCTACTGACAGACCTCGCATAGGTGATTGTTGATCACAACCGGATTCAAGGGTGAGCAAACTCTTCTAGGCTACCATGGGTACATCCTAGTTCTTAGTCCATTTTTTTGGATTTAGACTATTTTTTAGACTATTTTCATGTTTTGGTAATGGGGTTGCATCCCCTAATCTTAGACTTATTGGTTGGTTAAAAGTTTTGGTATGATGACTTTCATGTCCAAGGAGTATTTTCTGCATTTGTTTTAATGCATTTCTCTGAGTTTATGAGAACTCAATCTTATATTTCATTCATTTAATCCTGCTTCCAAATTTTTTAAATGCTTAGTTGGGTTGTAGTAATGGAATTTCCACCGAAGGATTAGTATGTGTGCTAATCACGGTGGGTTAGGGTCATGAAAAAGTTGATATTAGGGCCCTAGGTTCGTTGATATTGTTGTACCAAAATGAGTCTAGTAGAATCTTATGAAATGGTATAGAGACGTCTGTACTTTTCTTCGAGAGGCTACAGGAATTTATGAAAAATATCTCTATTTTCTTTTATTTCGTGCTATGACTTGATTCCAATTAGTATCTGCTGACCCAAATTTGTATCCAATATCTTTCATTCTTCTGTCCACAGATGGTTGACACTCTCTTCAATGGTGTTTGACACGTATCTCCTGTCGATCTAGAGGAGGAGCCAGTTGTGAGGAGACCCGATCGAGGTAGGGGCAGAGGAAGAAGAAGTGCTAGAGGCTGAGGGAGAGCAGCACCCGCCAGGGGCGAGGCCCAGACTAATAATGTACTTAGAAAAGAGGACCCACCCGCACCCTATGTTGAAGTAGGAGAGAATGAGGAAGTTGAGGTTGAGGAGGATGCTGAGCTGCAGGAGAATGTACAACTTAAGACTGAAGGTCTTCCCTTTATGGACCCAACAATAGCTCAGCAGGTCTTGACTTTTCTAAGTGGATTGGCCGTCTTTGGAACCATTCCCACAATACAGTTGCTCAGGCCCTAGTCACTCATCCCGTTACTGCCACATTCCCTAAGGAAGATGGATCATTAAGAATTGATGCCTTCTTCCACCCACTTTTAGGCCCTATGATGACTGGTACTAAGTATGAGATGCTGACTATGTTTTTAAAGTTGAAGCCTCTAGTGTTCCATAGCCTAGAGAGTGAGGATGCCTATGAGTTCATCCGGGATTGTTATGAGAGGCTTCACAAGCTAGGAATTGTGCATCAACATGGAGTTGAGTTTGTTATTTTTCATCTTCAAGATGAGGCTAAGCAATAGTAAAGGGCCTTTGTAGAATATAGATTGCTAGTTCTGCCTCACTCACTTGGATGCAGTTTCATGCTTTATTTCTAGAGAAATATGTGCTTCGGACTTTGAGAGATCGTAAGAATGATAAGTTTATGGCCTTGGAGCAAGGTGGTAGGACTGTAACTGCTTATAAGGTGAAGTTTCATGCCTTCTCCAGATATGCTACACAGTTGGTGACTACAGAGAAAGAAAGGGTTCGTCTGTTCGTCAAGAGTTTGAATCCCAAGTTGCAGGTATTGTCAGTTCACATGACCTCTACAGGTAAAAGATTTAATGAGGTGATGGACTTTGTGAAGAAAGTGGAAGGATTTTGGCGCAATGGGCATGTCAAGGCTTTGGCCAAGAAGCCTAAGAGTGTAGGTAATTTTCATGGTTCCTACAGTAGAGGTTTAGGTAGGCCGACAATTGCAGCCCAGCCAATTCAATCAGCCATGCCCGCTTCTACGGGTAGTTATTTAGGGACTCCACAATAAAGTCCTACCCAAGATAGCCAGGAAGCTGCCTCTACGTTCGGCAACAGGCCTTCTTTTAACCAAAATTGTTATAATTGTGGGGAGCCAAGACATATGAGAAGGGAATATCCCTACCCTCCTGTGACTGGCCCCGCACAGCAGTAGACCAAAGTAATGGTACTTGTGGACGGTAGTGGTAATGGCAGAGGATGTCCATAAGGTGGGTGAGGAGGAAATCAAAGAGGCCGTAAAGACCGAGGAAATGGTAATACAGGTAGAGGAATAGTGCAGCCAAGCAGGGAATTTTCCCTTCAGGATGACAGAGCTCAGTTTTATGCCTTTCCGGGCAAGAACAAGGCTTAAGCGTCTGATGCAGTAATCACACATACTATTTTTGCCTATAATTGGATGGCTACTGCTTTGTTTGATCCGGTTTCCACTTATTCATATATGTTAGTGAGATATGCCTTAGGTTTTGATGCACTTTGTGATGTACTTGATTACTCCTTCTATATTTCTATCTCTGTTGGAGAGTCTGTTATAATCACCCATGTTTATCGTGCTTGTTCGGTTATGTTTATGGGATTCCAAACTTGGGATGACTTAGTGATTTTAGACATGACTGATTTTGATGTGATCTTAGGCATGACTTGGTTCTTCCCTTATTATACTGTGCTTAACAATAATGCTAAGACTGTGACTCGAGAGATTTTGGGGAGGGAAAGGTTAGAGTGAGAAGGGGTGTACAAGCCTAAGCTTACTAAGGTCATATCCTTTCTCCAGGCTAGAAAAATGGTGGGGTATGGTTGTTTGGCCTATTTGGCCCATATTCGGAATGTTGATGTAGAGACTTCCTCTATCAAATCTATTCCGGTGGTGTGTGAATTTCCAGATGTGTTCCCTACAGACTTGTCTAGTATGCCTCCTGATAAAGACATAGATTTTTATATTGATTTGGAGCTGAGCACTCTTCCAACTTTTATTCCTCTCTACCATATGGACCCAACAGAATTGAGAGAGCTTAGGCTCAAATCCAAGAACTCTTAGATAAGGGATTTATCCATCCTAGATTTTCTCCCTAGGGTGCTCTAGTGTTGTTTGTTAAGAAGAATGATGGTAGCATGAGAATGTACATAGATTATCGGCAACTGAATAAGGTCACCATTCAAAATAACTACCCTTTTTCGCGCATCAATGAACTTTTTGATCAGTCGCAAGGTGCATCAGTCTTTTCAAAAATTGATCTCAGGTTTGGGTACCATCAATTGAAGATTAGGCCTGATGATATGCCCAAAATAACTTTTAGAACAAGATATGGGCATTATGAGTTTTTAGTAATGTCTTTTGGTCTGACCAATGCACTTACAACCTTCATGAGTTTGATTAATGGAGTTTTAAAGCGATTATACATGCTTTTGTAATTGTTTTTATAGATGATATTCTGGTATATTCGAAGAGTGAGCAAGAACATGAAGACCATTTTCGCATTGTTCTAGCGAAACAGAAACTTTATTCAAAAATTTTTAAGTGTGAATTTTGGTTGCCTTCAGTTTTCTTCTTGGGTCATATTGTTTCGAAGGAAGGGGTAATGGTAGAGCCACAAAAGATTGAAGTGGTTAAGGACTGGGTTTGTCCTATCTCAGTGATAGAAGTGAGGAGTTTTGTGGGACTTGCTAGTTATTATCGCTGGTTCATGAGGAACTTCACTTCTATTGCCACCCATTTAACAAGGTTGAATCAAAAGAAGGTACCATTTACGTGGACCGAAAAATGTAAAGAGATCTTTCAAAAGTTCAAGAATCTTCTGACCATAGTTCCCATCTTGACCCTGCCGGTTGAAGGTAAATATTTTATTATTTGTTGTGATGCTTCACATTTAGGTTTGGGTGCTGTGATAATGTAGGATAAGAATGGTATAGCCTATGCTTCGCAGCAGTTGAATATTCATGAGAAAAATTATCCGACTCATGATTTGGAGTTGGCAGTAATAGTGTTTGCTCTGAAAATCTGGAGGCATTATATCTATGGTGTCAAGTGTGAGGTGTTTACTGACCACCGCAGTTTGAAACATGTATTTACCCAGAAAGATTTGAACTTGAGACAACGAAGAAGGATGGAGTTGCTCAAATACTCTAGTGTCACCATCTAGTATTATCCAGATAAGGCTAATGTGGTGGAAGATGCATTATGCTGGAAATCAGTTAGCATGCCTTGGAGGCCAAATTAATGAGGCTAGGCATCTCAGAAAGGGGTGGGTGATAGCAGTGTTGATCTAATGACCACCTTTATTGAAGAGATTAATGCCAAATAATTTGAGAATGCGAACTTGAATAAGATAAGAGAAAAAGTGTTGTTGGGAAAGGCCCAAGATGCAGATGGGGTGCTCAACTTTAGGGGAAGGATTTTTGTCCTTAGGTAGATGGCATAATTCAAAAAGTTTTGTCCGAATGTCATGGTCTTTTATACTCTATTCATCCCGAAGTGACCAAGATGTATCAAGACTTGAAGCATCTATATTGGTGGCCGAGTATGAAGAAAGACAGCTGAATATGTGGCTAAGTGCCAGAATTGTCCGTAGGTAAAATATGAGCACCAAAGACCTGTAGGTTTGCTCCAAAGGATGCCAATTCTTGAATGGAAATGGGAAATGATAGCTATGGACTTTGTGGTGGGACTCCCCAAGACCTTAGGGAAGTATGATTCCTTTTCGGTGGTGGTTGACAAATTGACAAAGTCAGCCCACTTCAATCCGGTTAGATTGGACTACAATGCACAACAGTTGACAAAGATTTATGTGAAAGAGATAGTAAGGCTGCACGGGGTTCCCCTTTCTATCATTTCTAACCATGGTATGTAGTTCACCTCTGTATTTTGGGGAAATTTAAATGAAGAGTTGGGCACTCAACTCACTTTTAGCATAGCCTTCCATCCACAGACAGTTAGACAGTTAGAGAGGAAAATCCAAGTGCTGGAAGATATGTTAAGAGCATATGTGATGGATTTTGGGGGACATTTGGATAAGTTCTTGCCCTTGTGTGAGTTCTCTTACAATAATAATTACTACTCCAGTATTGGGTTGGCACCATTCAAAGCCCTGTATGGGAGGGGATGTAGGTCTCCCATAGGGTGGTTTTAAGCTAGAGAAAAGGAGCCCTTGGGAGTTGACTTAGTAAAGGATGCTTAGAATAAGGTAAGTAGCATACAAGTTCTAGCAGCTCAGAGTCAACAAAAAGAGTATGCAGCTCACAAGGTAAGGGACATGACATTTCAGGCTGGTGAACAGGTCCTTCTGAAAGTGTCACCCATTAAACGTGTGATGAAATTCGGTAAGAAGGGCAAGCTTAGTCCTCGATATATTAGCCCATTTTGAGATTCTTGATTGTGTAGGGTCGGTGTCTTATAGGTTGGATTTACCGCCTAGCCTATCTGGAGTTGATCCAGTATTCCATGTGTCCATATTGAAAAAGTATCATGGGGATGGTGATTACATCATAAAGTGGGACTTAGTTCTTCTAGACAAAGACCTTCAGTATGAGGAGGAACCGGTTGCAGTCCTTGATCGTGATGTCTCAAAACTGAGGACTAAGAAGATCAACATGGTAAAAGTATAGTGGAAATATCATTTGGTGGAGGAAGCTACTTAGGATATCGAGAAGGATATGCATGACAAATATCCTTGGCTTTTTGATGACACAGGTACTACTCTGTTCGTACCTTAGCCCAGTTTTTCTTAGTTTGTCACTTAGGAATGAGTGAATGGTAAATTGATATCTATTGTAACGACCTGTTCCCATCGTTATAGGAAAGCCAATGGGAAAGCATTTTGGGCTAGAAAACTTTGTGGTAGTGATTTGAAAATTTTGAGCCTAGGCTAGACTTGGATGAAATCTGAGTCAAGAGGGGTCTAGGATAATCCGATAATGGATAGATGTTTTATTTATGAATTTGATCATGAGAGTTGATAGACAAGACACTAAGGAGCCTGTATGGTCTTACAAAATCAAATATGGGAAAGTAAAGCTTTCGAAATTGATCATGGCATGAAATAGTATTTTTAGAACGCCATGAGTTGAGGGTGTGTTATGAGAGGAGAATTTAGAATTAAAGTTCTGAGCTCTTTATTTCCTTGCATACCGCTCTGGCAGAATTTGGCCACTATGGTTGGGCCATTATGGCAGGATGGTCTCGCTATAGCGGTCCAGACGTGAGTTAAATTAGGGGAAAATCCCTAGAAATGATATTTTCCGCACAAACTCGTTCTTAAAAGCTAGGAGGCGACCTAGGGCAAACTTCCGTCAATTTTCCACCAAATCGCATGATAAAGGTAAGTAAAAAAGAGAGGCTTAAAATGCATTAATACTCATGTTTGAAACTAGAAATCAAGATACTCCTTCAAACTCAACATCATACTCAACTCATTATTTATTTTAATATGGAAAATCACCACTCTTTTAACATCAACAATGCATTTAATACTTTACTGCAAAACTCAACTAGGATTAATGTGAATGCAAACATGAATAAAACATCTTAAGGATTCAACTCATGAAAATCATCAACATATATTTATATGTATATATAATAACTTAATAAAATTTATATATAGGTAACTTCAAGAAATCACTTTAATGTAATTGTAAACTCAAACTCATAACTCAATTTGGCTTTATAAAATATAGGTCACGAGAATGAACTAAGTCCAATGTTCTGATAGCCTTACATATCTAAAATGGAGACAATCTACATAAAAATTGAAGACTTAGCTTGAAACTCTTGAACCCTAGCTCTTCTTCTTCTTTCCAATTCTTTTCTCAAAAGTTCCAAGTGTTACTAAGAGAAAACCCCTTTGGGTTCTGATAAGGGACTAATTTTAGTCTCAAAATAGGTTGGGTTTAGTTTGGAAAATGTGGGGAAAAAACTGAAATACCCTTCATTAAAATAGCTGGGCCATCTATGGACCCCTTCCTAATGATCGTAGGAACTCCTAGGGTCGTAGGGTCCTCTTCGTGGGAACTGGATTCTAATTTTAGGCTACTAGAAATTGGCATCTTGGGTCTATGTCCAATTCTTATGGGTCGTAGACCGTTGTACATGTCATCCTGCTAGTTCATAGGATGAGTACTAAAACTAGTTCATAAGATGTGTACTAAAACTACTCTGAAGGTGGGTTTTGTTGGCCAATTTCTATGGCTTTTGCATTCTCCTATAGGTCATCAATATGGTTAGTAGGAGTGGTCTTTGACCACTGGATTTTGACTAAATGTCAAGGGGCCCTACGATCATCATTTACGGACCATAGACTACTCGACGAGTTGTCCTACTAACTCATGAGAATAGTCCTGGGGATCCTTCAGAGGGTGGGGTCTACAGACCATTTCCTACAATTCGTAGGCCTGTCTATGAATCATCAAAAAGGCTCGTAAGAAGGGTCTCAAGTTCATGAATTTATCTAAGTGTTGGGTTGGCCTACGAATGGCCACCTATGACCTGTAGACCTTCCTATAGACTATAGGTTCCACTCATAGGCACTAGGCAATCCACTCCTCCTACAATTTCTCAGGTTTCTTCTTGGTTTTAAAACTTGATCTAGACTAGAAAAGTATGGGGTGTTACAATATATATCCTTTGGTATCATTCTTCCTGGAATGACCAATCTAATAACTTACTCAAGGAACAAATACAAATCAAGAATTCAAAACATCAAAATCAAGAATATTTCACTCAAATACTCAAACTCTAGAAGGTACTAACTCAAATATAGGAGTAGGAATAGTACCTTCGACATCGACACTAGGAGGAATGAATAAATATGGGTAATTGAATTTTATTTCCTCTTTGGCTTCCTATATAGCCTCTTTAAAGAGTTGATTTCACCATAAAATTTTTACTGAAGCGACCTTTTTGGTACTCAATTTACGAACCTGACTATCAAGGATTTGGATAGGTTATCATCCAATGTTTTTTGTAGGAACAATGAGTGAAAGATCTCCCAAGCATTTTTTAAGAATGGAGATATGAAACACTGGATGAATGATATCTAACTCTGGTGGAAGCTCTAACTCACAGGCAACATTGCCAACTCTCTTTATAATCTAGTAAGGACTAATGTAGCGAGGACTCACCTTTCCTTTCTTCCCAAATCTCATAACTCCTTTCATGAGAAAAATTTTCAAATGCACATCATTTACTTCAAACTTCGAGTCTCTCCTTTTAAATCAATGTAGGGTTTCTAGAGACTTTGCAGAGTTTTTAGCCTCTCTTGGATAATATTACCCTATCTATAGGTTGATGAACCAAGTCTGGCCCTATCAACTCAACTTTATCAACTTTGAACCAACCAATTGGCGATCTACATCTCCTCTTATAAAGAGCCTTATACAAAGAGATCTAAATACTCGAATGGAAGCTATTATTATAGGCAAACGCAATAAGCAGCAAATGGTCACACCAATTACTTTTGATGTCGATGACATAGGCCCTCAACATATCCTTAAGAGTCTAAATTATACACTCTGCCGGACCATCACTTTACGGATGGAAAGCAGTGCTAAGATTCACCTTTGAAGCCAAACCTTTCTAAAATGACTTTCAAAAATGTGCAGTGAATTGAGTACATCTGTCTGGGATAATAGACAAGGGAACTCCACACAATCTGACTATCTCTCAAATGTATAACCTTGAATAATCCTTGGTTGAATCTGTAGTCTTATCGGGCAAGAGATGGGTTGATTTGGTCATTCTATCCATAATCACCCAAATAGAATCGTGCTATATGTGAGATTGCGGTAAACTTGTTATGAAGTCCATATTAATCATCTCTTATTTCCACTCTAGCAACTCTATGTTTTGAGGTACACCACAAGGCCTTTAATGCTCAACTTTAACTTGTTAGCAATTCAGCACTTGGAAACAAACTTTGCAATATCTCTCTTCATAACATTCAGCAATAGATTTCTCTCAAGTCATGATACATTTTTATAGAACCTAGATGAATATAATATCTGAGCTATGGGACTCAACCATAGTTCTATCTCGAAGACCAACGATACTCGGAATACATAATTTACCTTGATACTTCAATATCCTATCTCCTCCTTTGGCAAAAGCCATCACCTTTTGTTTATGAACATCATCTTTTAGTTGAAGGAAAATAGGATCTTGATCTTACTTTTTCTTTATTCCAATAACTAATGAAGACTCTGCCTCATTTTGAATAATAACACCTCACTCATCAAAATCCACAAGACGAACTCTCAAACGTGCAGGCCTATGCACTTTTCTGGCCAACTCTTTCTTCTCTTCTGTAACATGAGTGGTTCTCTCCATGGAAAACCTGTTAAGAGCATCAACAACAATATTAGCCTTACTTGAATGGTAGAGAATACTCATGTCATAATCCTTGAGCAATTCCAGACATCTCCTCTGGCTCAGGTTCAACTCTTCCTGACTAAGTGCATATTGCAGGATCTTTTAATCAGTAAGCATATCTAAATGCACACCATCAAGATAATGATGCCAAATATTTAGAGCAAACACTATCGCTGCCAACTCTAGATCGTAAGTCCGATAATTCCTATCGTAGATCTGAAGATGTCTGGAAGAATAATCTATGAGCATGCCTTTTTGCATTAAAACACAACCCAAGCCAACTATAGATGAATCACAATAGATCACAAACCCATTTTTTCCCTCGGGTAGTGACAAAACTGTCATGATTCAAGCTAGGCCCTAGGTGTGACATGGCGATCACAATTTTGAGGGACTCCAACCAAGCCTCTTAGTATATCATTTATGATCATACTTAAGGTAAATAAAGCAATAAAGCAAAAACATAGATATGAAAATAAATCTCAACTTGAATAGTCTCAATAAAAGAGAATAGGTTGCAAACTCGAAATGAACATACAACATAGACTCCATGATATCCAACATACCTCTACTAGTCTAGATGAGGGAATAAGACAAGCTTCTAGTGCATCCAAAATAAAAGATGAAAAGTTGTTAGAAGCAATGAAAATAAAGTTTCTTGTTCTCGAATCATAAGGACTCGCCACAATAAAAGTAAGCAAGCTCAACTCTACCCACGAATAGGATGTGCGCATTGATCGTCGACCCCTACATTATGATACAATGTAGGCAAAAATATGTGTTAGTACATGGAATACACTAAGTATGTAAGAAGCATACATGAACAATAGTAGCAGAACATAGTCCATTTGAACATGTGATACATGATCAATATCTTAAAATATGAGTAAAACTTGAAAGCATTTGAGAATCGTAAACATGTGGTCAAGCATCAAAATACATTCTCTTAAGAGATTATAGAATATACGTATACATTTGTGTGATATTAACCTTAATCGACATATAGGATCATGTGAGCTATAATATGAAATCTGACTCCCACACTGAGAAGAAATAGACTACTTACTAAGGTAGACTCTATATCATAAACATAACATAATCATGAGCTATATGTTGATCCACTAGCTAAGTGATAAAGGCAAAATCTATGGTGGCACGTAGTTAAGGAAGTAATGGTTGCTTCTAGGGTTCCCTCATGGATCTCCACTATGAAGTTCACCCGGTACTAAGTTAATCCCAACAAAACTCATAAACATAGTCATTAGAAAAGGTAATCAACCAATCCAATATCATAAAAATATAAAATAAGAATAGCTCTTTGAAAACCATGATCATAACTCAAACTTGTGGACACTTACCTTTCCATGCATCCGAATCATCATACAATGGACATTGTGAGAAAAACTTTCATAATTCTTGATTTTATACTTGAAATTATAGTTGAATCATAAAACATAACTTTCATAAATCATACATGAGAATTCATAAACTTCATGATCAAAATTCCATCCATCATTCTTGAAATTGATAGCATAATGCATGGGTCATTGAAAAATACAGTGAAACATGTAATTGAGTTGAAAACATTCATAGATGAACCATTGTAATTGAGATAAGTATTTATTGAGGTGACCCATCAAAACTAGAATTTAGAAGGAATTTATGAAAGGATAATTCAGAAATTTTTGGGACTCCATGGATGGAATAATGATTCATGGATGAATTTCCATATAGCTTGTTAATCAAAGTTTACAACAAGCTATAGCAATGGAGGCTTGGACTTGATCTTGAAACCCTAGATTGACTTGAGGAAGAAGATAACCTTGGGAGAGAATTCTAGAAAGAAGATTTTTTTATTGTAATAGATTGAGAGTGAATGAGGGGGATTTAAAGGGTTTGGGTACTTACAGGTCCTTTAAATATAGTCCAAAACCCAAAGTTTGAGGTTTAATTGGGTAGAAAGAAGCTACAGCAGCAACCATACAACTACAACAATCCAACACCAACAATCTTCAACTTCCATCTACTTGCAATTGAGGAGCCCTCCAATGGACACTACAGAACCCCCACACACTGGTTTTCTTCCTTGGCTACTTCCTTGTGCAGGTCCACAAAGAATCAAACAAAGGGAGACAACAACCATTCATGTAGGGGCCTTCTTGCAGCAGCTCCAAGTTACTTTGAGCTCCTTATTGGTTTGTTTATGGGTATTGATCTGGAATCATGCAAAGTGCAAGGAAAAACACCCAAGCAACTGCTCATGCCATGGCTGCATCACCTACAAGTTACAATTTGCTGCTCTTCAGTCACTAGTTTTCTCAACAACAACTCCAACGTTGCTGGTTATTATAGCTCTATATACTTCCTCTAGTTTCATCCTCCTTAGCTGATAATCATGATTGCGATGCTGTTGCATACTTCCCTTGGACTTACTTGGTACAACAAGATGAAAAAGGGCAAAGATGAAAAGAGCTTCTTCACCCCATGCGAGATAGAAGGTTCATATACTTGTTCTTCCTCAATTTAGCTATGTATGGTACGTAGCATAGTTGAATAGGACTAGTGTAGGTTACTTTCTTGTCTTCTCATGGAAGGGGAGAGTCTCCCTCATTTATGCTTTCTTAGTCGACTTGTATCGGGAGGAGTCCTCTCATAGGTTTACTGCTTTCTAGTTATAGATAGCTCCTTTTGCTACGGGGATGAGTTAGCCGACCTTAATAGGTTAGCCGACTTATGAACCAATATAGGATCGGAGGTAAGGTTTATGTCCCCCTCCTTGTATTTTTCTGTTTTATTTTATGTTAAGGCTTGGGGGGTGATGCTCAACCCCTGACTGTGCACGAGAGGTGGGAGCCCCGTGTAGGGTCTGTTCCCATAAAAAAAAATTGGGTAGAAAAAGACTGAAATAACCCACATAAAATAATTAATGAGTCAATTCAGCAAAGTTTGTCAAGTCCGCCGAACCCATTCGGTGATTCGTCGTATGGTACCTTTCATCGCCGACTTAGCCAGTCATTAAGGTCAAAGTTTCTGGTCTATTTGGTGGTCTCCGTCGAGATCACTGACTGGATTGGTAGTCCGCTAAGTTTCCCTTCCATCGCTAACTAGACATTGGTCAAAATCCAAATTTTCTATAAGTTTTGGTTGTCACCCTTGAGCTCACCGAACCTGTTCGGCGGTTTGCTGAATCATTTGGCGAACTGAGCTCTTTTTTTTTGTACTTGTTCCCAACCTTCGAACTTCTAGGTCTTACGAAAACCAAAGAAGTAGTCAATCTTATTTTTAACTCTTGAAAACTCTTATCATAAGCGTCAGACCATTAGAACTTAGTCTTCTACTGAGTCAGCTTAGTCAATGGACGATATGGAAGAAAATCCCTTAACGAACCTCCTATAGTAGCCATCCAAACCAAAAAAACTTCTTATATTAGTTGGGGATGTTGGTCTGGGCCAATTTCCTAATAGCTTCAATCATCTATGAATCCATTTGAGTATCATCACATGAAATAATATGGCCTAAGAATGCCACAGATGCAAGCCAAATCTGACACTTTGAAAACTTGGTATATAATTCCTTCTCCTTGAGAGTTCGGAGAACAATTTTGAGATGGTTGGCATGCTCTTTCTTACTTCTCGAATAGATCAGGATGTCGTCAATAAAAACGATAACAAACATGTCGAGATACAACTTAAACACTCAATTCATGAGGTCTATAAATGGTGATGAGCGTTAGTTAAACCGAAGGACATAGCTAGAAACTCATAGTGACCATACCTGGTCCTGGAAGTAGTCTTTGGAATAGCACATTCTCTCACTTTCAACTGATGATAGCCTGATTTGAGGTCTATCTTGGAGAAACAAGTGACACCCTGAAGTTGGTTGAAAATATCATCAATTCTCAAAAGAGGGTACTTATTCTTTATGGTGACCTTGTTCAACTAACGGTAATCAATACACATCATCAAGGAACTATATTTTTTTGCATGAATAAGACAAAATCGTCCCAAGGTGAGACACCCGGCCTAGTGAACCCCATATCTAGAAGGTCTTTCAACTGCTCTTTCAATTCCTTTAATTCTGCTAGAGCTATTCTATATGGCAGAATAGAAATAGGTTGAGGATTGAGAATACAATCTATTCCAAAGTTTATCTCCCTATCAAGAGGGACTCTAGGTAAATCCTTAGGAAAGACTTTAGAAAACTCATTTAAGATTGGAATTAACTTGAGGGATGGTGTCTCCACACTATCATCTCTAACTCAGACAATGTGGTAAAGACACTCCTTGGAAACTAACTTTCTGGCCTTAAGGGATAAAATGAATCGACCCTAAGGCAAAGCTAGACTACTTTTCCACTCTATAAATGGCTCATTGGGAAACTAGAATTTAATAATTCGGGTTCAATAATTAACTAAGGCATAACAAGATTAAAGCCACTCCATGCCAATAATGACATTAAAGTCAACCATGTCTAGCTCAACTAAGTCTGCAGAAATGTCTTTATGATAGAAATAGATTATACAATCAAGATAGACTCTCTTAGCTAGAATAGACTCACTGACAGGAGTCAAAACACTGAATGGTTCTACGAGTCATTCATGATGAATTCCAAACTTAATAGCTACATAAGGTGTCACAAAAGACAAAATATCACCTAGATCTAGTAAAGCATAAACATCATAAGAAAAGACTCGAAGCATACCAGTGACGACACCTGGTGAGTTTTCTTGATTGTGGCCATAGCATACAAATGGTTTGAACGTCTTCTTGCCTTCGAATTTGTACCTCTCTAATTACCTCTGTTTGGTGGTGCTACCAAAGAAGATTGAGATCTATTGCCTCTATCACTTTATCTTCCCATCGGACTTTCTCTATGGAAGTGATCTATCTGGACAAACTTATAACAACCACTGGTGCTCATACGATACTCTCGCAGATGGAGCTTTCCATACTAACCACAAGGCAGTCCCCATATAGGGACTTAGGCCACACTTCTTTCAAACTAGGAACCTTGTGCTCTGAAATTTTGTAACCTCTGGTCATTTCTTGTGTTGGGTGAACTAGTACTTCCTGTAGATTATAAAAAACTAGAATACCTCTTCTAAAAAAAGGAAAAACTACCATTATCACCGCTCTAATGGTTAATTTCATTACCTGCAGACTTAGCTTTCTTACTCTGGTGCTCGTATCTCCTTCTTCTTATTGTCCTTAACTTGTTAGGCAGACATCATAAGTCTGGAGGTGTCCATATCTGAGATCAATAAAATAGCCTAACACTCTGTCTTCATATGTCTTCCTAAACTTGAAACAAATTTTCTCATTTTGTCTCTCACCTCGGGAACCATCTCTGGAGCATACCTGGATAATTGAATGAATTTGAGACTATACTCTTTGACAATCATCCCTTCCTACTTCAGATTCACAAACTCCTCTACCTTTGCCTCCCTTAGCTCTCGTAGAAAGAAGTGGTCTAGAAATGTACTCTCAAACTTATCCTAGACTGTAAGCTCAACATCCACACCTCTACTTTCCTCCTATTAGTTGTACTAGAAGCTTGCAACATCTTTCAGCTAGTAGGAGACAAGTTTAACTCCCTCAATATCTGTGGCATGCATTACCCTCAACATCTGCCCACTTAGCCTGACTAACTCACTCAGCGAAAGACTTAACTCAATAAAAGAGTAACATTAAATAGGCATTTTAAAATAGTCTCAAGAATCTTCAAATAATAACTAACGTACTCATATAAGAATGTAAGTCAATATCATGACTCAATAAAGAAAGTCGTATTTTCAACATAGACTCTAAAAGACTCAATGTGACCCCACTCTACTCAGTCTATGAAGCCTCTACTAACTACTAACTACTACTACAAAGGTCCCGAGACAAGCCCATGTCTATCTCAAAGAACTAACATAATAAAATAGAGCTGAAATTGAAGGAGCTCCTCTAAATGCAAAGAGGTCTCACCAAAAGCTATGGAAGATAGATCCTCAATGATGCGCCCGTTGATGATCTCTAACACATGTATCTAAATCATAAATTAATGCAGGTCAAATGAGTCAGTACATAGAAGGCATGGGTACGTAAAATGGCAAAAGGAAACTCACATCAAGATATTCAACTTAAGAACTTAACTTTGAGTGTAACTTAGCTCAATAAAGCATGAAATAAAATGAAGACAGTTCTTTTAAAATGCTATGCAACTCAGTATATTAAAATATAATACTTTACTTCTTGAGGGATTTCTCTAACCGACAACCATCTCTTATGAGCTAGTGACGATACAACAAAGCGTTGTCATTTCCACAACCATCTAATACCTTTACAGGGTAAGAGATATCACATCATCTCTGAATTAATATAAAATTCCACTTTTGGCACTATGAGAAGTCGCTTGAATGAATTGCACGATCCTATCCTACACTTGTTATGTATTTTATGGGGATTGAGTTATTTAAACTCTTGTCCAAGTCGGTGCTCAATACTACCCCTAAAAAATTATTATGGTCATATACATTGAGTGAGTGAAATACTAATAATATATCTCATCTAGTCTCATTGGACTTTTACATCAATTTACATAAACTTTTCTTAACTCATCTCTTCTCTTAATGGAAGATGACATCTCCTTTCAATAATTGTATTTAAAAGTGTACATTAACTTTTTGAATCAATCATTGAAAATAGAGGTATAAATTGCATTAATACTCATGCTTGAAACTAGACATCAAGAGACTCCTTCAAACTCAACATCATACCCAACTCATCATTTATTTTAATAAGGAAAATTATCACCCTTTTAAATTAACAATGAATTAAATACTTTAATGCAAAATTTAACTAGGGTTCATGTGAATGAAAACATGAACAAACATCTCAAGGATTCAACTCATGAAAATTATCAACGTATATTTATATGTATATACAATAACTCAATATAATTTATGTAGGTAACTTCAAGAATTCACTTTAATGTGATTGGAAACTCAGAATTATAACTCAATTTGACTTTATGCACATGTAGGGTACAAGAAAAAACTTAGTCCAACATTCTGATTGCCTTATAATCCCGAAAAGAAGATAATCTATCAAAAAATCAAAGACTTGGCTAGAAACTCTTGAACCCTAGCTCTACTTCATCTCTCCAATCCCTCCTCTCAAAAGTTCTAAGTGTTAATGAGAGAAAATTCCCTCTGGATACTGATAAGGGACTAATTTTAGTCCTAAAATAGGTTGGTTTAGTTTCGAAAGGGTTTGAAAAAGACCAGTATACCCCTCAAAATGGATCGAGCCATCTATGGGCCCCTTTCTATAGATCGTAGAAATTCCTATGGACCGTAGGGTCCTCCTTGTAGGAACTAGGGTCCAGTTTTGTGCTTATTAGAAATTGGCGTCTTGTGTCTACGATCAACTCTTACAGGTCGTAGACCATTGTATGAATTGTCCTGCTAGTTCATAAGATGAGTACTGAAACTTCTCTGAAGGTGGGTTCTG
Source organism: Solanum dulcamara (assembly GCF_947179165.1). Classification (NCBI taxonomy): domain Eukaryota; kingdom Viridiplantae; phylum Streptophyta; class Magnoliopsida; order Solanales; family Solanaceae; genus Solanum; species Solanum dulcamara. The sequence continues at coordinate 15,945,122 of NC_077242.1, forward strand.
TTGGCCAATTCCTACGCTCATGCATCCTCCTACGGATTGTCAATATAGTTCTTAGGAGTGGTCCTTGACCACTGGATTTTGGATAAGTGTCAAGGGGTCCTACGATCATCTTTTATGGACCATAGACCTCTTGATGAGTCATCCTGCTAATTCATGGGAACAGTCCTAAGGGCCCTTCAGAGGGTGGAGGGTGGGGGTTTATGGATCATTTCCTACGATTCATAGGACTGTCTATGGATCATCAAAAAGGCACATAGAATGGGTCTCAAGTTATTGAATTTTTCTAACTATTGGGGTGGCCTACGAATGACCACCTACGACCTGTAGACCTTTTTATGGACTGTAGGTGCCACTCATGGGCACTGGGTAGTCTACTCTTCCTATAATTTCTTAGGTTTCTTCTTGGTTCCCAAACTTGATCTAGGCTAGAACAGTATGTGGTGATATACTATTATAAAGAATGTTAATAACCTTGCATGTAGAAAAGTTCTAGCAGTTCAAACAACTCCATAATATAAGGAAACATAATATGTAATAATATAAATTGTAATATAATGCAATGATCAATGATCCTACCAATATACACCCAACCTCGTAGTCGCTCAACTATGAGGTGGGATCCATGGAGATTCGCAGTATCTATATACTTTATCGGACTCGAACTAGGTTATTTCATCTATCCTGACCATACTTGATCGAGGGCTTACAATATATATAATATAATGACCCATTCCTATTAATATGAATAAGACAATGTAAAAGAAATTTGGGCTAAAAAATTCTTGTTTAGTAACTTAAAAATTTTGAAACTACGCCATACTTGAACGGATTCTAAGTCAGGTAAGTTATAGAGAAATACGGTAAAGGATTGGGGTTGATTTATGAGTTTTGATTATTTGAGCTAGTAGCTAAGATGTTAAGAAATCCATATGCGAAAATGAGTTCGGATGAGTAGAACTCCAAAAATTGAATTTATCATGAAGACATTATCTTAGAACGTCAAAGTTTGAGGATGTGTTGTGAAATGGGGGTTTGGTACCAAATTTTGAGCTTCTATTTCCATGAAAGATGTTGTGGTGGGATTAATAATGATATAACGGGGGCTGATATAGTGGGTTGGGGCTTCTATAGCGGGACAGCCACAGGTTTTATCAGGGAAAAATTCCAAAAGTATTATTTGTAAGACCCCAAAAGTTAGAAAGTCGGAACATAAGAAAATTTGCAGAAAAATGATTTGGTGCCAATCCCACGAGCTGACCTATGGACCATAAGAAGGTATCATAGGGAGAGTAGTAAAGGTTGGGAATTTGGTTAAGTATAGGATCACTCTACGAGGGCTTTCTATGGATTGTAGGAAGTCCTACGATCCGTAGAGATGATCAGTGGAGTGACTTCAGAGGCTTGTATTTTGGAATGATTCCACGAACCCCTTTGGCGATCTGTGTAATAGTCTACAACCCATGTACTTGACTCATATATCCAATATATAGATTCCAATAGCTATTGTTTTGGATACATATTTTCCACGATGGAGTTCTATGAACCGTAAGAGCCTCTACGATCCGTATGGCTAAGGTCGTAGAAGCTGAGTCAACCTGGGTACCTGGGTTCTATAAAATGGCTATACTTCTTGTAGGGTTTTATATGACCCATAGAAAATGGATCATAGGATCAAAGGTGCACTTTCCAGTATCCCTAGTTTTTGGGTCTGAGTTCCTACGAGTCCATTGGATGAACTGTAATAGAACCTACAGACCATAGTTCCGTTACGTAGGATTACTCTGACAATTTTAAAGTGAAGGGTATTTTGGATCTTTCCCACTCTTTTAACCCTTAAACTCCTTCATTTTATACCTACAACTACCCATATAATTCTTTTTACCCTTAAAGTATAACCTATTCCCTCTCGTTCTATCAAAACACTCAATTCCTCTAACTCATCTTCTTAAATTATCTCTCAAGCTCAAGGAATGAAAGCTAGGATTTTAAAGTTCAAGTCAAGTTCAATCTCCATTGCATTAGGTCCGTGATTATCCAGGTATGTGGGAATTTACCAATGGATTCCATTCATCCTTTGGGTCCCAAACGATCTTAATTCTCCAAAATTATTTTTACCCAATTTAATGAGGATTTCATGTCAATTCTTCATGGATCTTTATATATTGATTTCAATTAATGTTATTCTACTAGATTATGCATGAATTTACTTTACTTCACAATTTTAAATCTATTTCACATGGACCCATACATTGTGTCTAAGATTTTTAATGATGAACTATGAATTATCATCATGAACTTTATGAGGGAATTATGAATATTTTATGAAATCTATGAATGATATTTCAAGTATGTTTTTAAGTATGAATGAATAAATTATGAAAGTTTTTCTCACAATATTAATGAAATCATGATTTAGATGCTCAGAAAGGCAAGTGTTTATATGAACAATGTGATGAAATCATGATTTATGGAGCTACGCTTATGATATTTTATGAATGTGGATTGGTATATGATTATTTCCTTTCCTAATGTTATGCTATGATGATTTTATCTATTTCATTGTGATTTGAATTAACACCAAGAGGGCTTGAGATGGAGGCTTGGTAAGGGAGTCTCTAGTAGAAACCTCTAGTCCTAAACTACGTTTCCCATCGTAGGTTGTATTAAATAACTTAGTTAGTGGATCCATATATATCACATGATATGAATGATATAGAGTCTACATTAGCAACTAGGCACTTATTTTTTGGTGTAGAAGTTACATCAAACTCCTTGTTGTAGCTCACAAAGTTTTATTGTCAGTTACAGTCCATATCCCACAAAATGACTATGTTTTCTTACAAGTTCTTAAATGATGTTTTATGATGCATTGACCTTATTATATGTTTTCATGATTTACTCTACATTTTTCAAGATATTTTGGCCGTTTATCTTATGCTCAGGCTTACTATGTACTTCTACTCATGTTATGCACATTTATCATATACTTAGTATATTCCATATACTAACGCATACTTTTGCCTATATTATTTCATAATATAGGTCACGATGCTCCAGTTCCTCCACAGAGATAGTACTGAGTTTTCTACTCGAGTTAGCTTGCTTTGGTGAGTCCTCATGTTTGGAGGGCATAACTTTTAGTTATATCACTTTCATGGTTTGGGTAAGCTAGGTCTTGTCCTATGCCCCCATCAAGTTTAGTAGAGTCATATTCAGACCAGAAAAGTCTGTTTAAGTCATTTGGTTATTATGTCTAAATTCTCCTATAATCGAGATCCTATATTTTATGACTATCTTTCACATTTATGTATTCTCTTGGTTTCACACTATTTATGTCATATGATGTATGCTAAAAGGCTTGGTTGGAGTCCCTCGGGATTCTAATTGCCGTGTCACGCTTGAGCCTAGATTGGGTCATGATAAAAAGTTTCAAGAGTCCTAGGCTGTCTGACATGCCGCGTCGAGTAGAATATTATTAATGGGTGTGAATCATGCCACATCTATGAATAGGATCTATGAGGTATTTTTGAAACTTTAATTCTTTCATCATTCTTAAGTCGTATGGTAGAGTTCAACTCATTAAGGGTTTCCTTCTAACTCTTGTTATTTGCGATTACAGTAATATGCTTCCATAAGAAGCTCCCATAAGAAGGAATGTTGAAGAGGAATAATGAGCTCCACATGATCCTTTGGCCGAACAAGTTTCACATATCGAGTTCTATGCAGCTTTCCAAGTTCTTGCCCAAGCTATGAAATACAAGCCAATGGTGAATTGGTTTCTCATGTAAACCCAAATGTAGGTACGATGACTAATAGAGTTTGTGACTTCACAAAATTGAACCCTCAAGAGTTCCATGGTTCAAAAGTGAAGGAGGATCCACAAGAGTTCATTGAGGGTATTCACAAGATAGTGGACATCATGGGATGTAGCCCGATGGAGAAGGTGGACTTGGTCGCTTATGTCACCTATTGTAATGACCTTGATGATCACATTTGGAAATTCTTGAGAAATTACCATTTTATCCCTTTTGTTAGTTTCCTTGAGTGTTATTTGAGCACTTTGTATGGTTGGATTTGGTAAATTCTTAAAAGGTTGTGAATTGTGCGAGTTTTTGAGTTTTAGAGGTTTAAGTTTCTCAAAAGTCATTTTTGGTACCTATCAGAGCTACGGCTCTCGAAATATAATTTTGTCAGTTTCATTAGCTCCGAAATATGGAAATTAGTCTAGAAATATCCCTGTTTTTGAATTTGGAGTTATTTCATGAAATCAAGGTCATAAGTTGGAAAGTTCAGCTTTAAATGATTTAAGTTTGACTTTGGTCAACAATTCAAGTTCGGAGACTCAGATTAAAATTTTGATAAGTTTGTTGGTTCCACTGGGTGATTTTAGGCCTAGGAGCATCTTTGTTTTATTTTTTGGAGTTTCCAAACTCATTTTGGTCTTTTTGAGATTTAAAATTAGTTTAGTTGTGACTTATCGAGTTTCGGGTCAAGCAGACGTCAAATTCAAATTTAAATTGGTCCATTGAGTTTGGAACATCGAATTTAGTAAGAGTGCATATATGATTTATAGGTACGGGATTCCAAATAAATCTCGAGGGTCCAATCGGAGACTTGGAATTTAGACTTGTTCTGGTTGCTGGTTTACTGGTGCAAGGTCCGCTAAACAAAATCTTTTCTTTAGCGAGACCCATTGCTTTAGAAAAGGGGCTCACTTAAATGGGGTTCGCGAAGGTGAACCTCCGTTTTAGCGACCCTATGTCACTTTAGCGATGCATGAGAGGTCTTTTGGCCGGGTTTTAGGCAATGTTTCCCAAAAGTTCCATTTTCAATCACTTGAAGCTTTGGAAAGATGATCTTTGAGGAGATTTTCTGGAAAATTCATCTGAGTAAGTTCTTCCATAGTTCCTAAATCAATTTTTACCAATTTTATCTTCTAAAATCTTTTAAATACCATGGTTTCAAGAGGGGTTTTTGGGGGGATTTCTTCCAAAGTTCAAGTTTGAAAATTAATGATTTCTAACTCTATTCTTGGCCAAATGTTTGTGGGTTTTTCAACCATGAACTCCCCTTGATAATTAGAACATGTTTTTAAATTAAATTTCCTATTTTACCCTTTTATGAAACTAATCTATTTTTTGACCATTTTACCCCCGATTCTGAATCCTTGTAATTTGTGTTTTATTGGACTTCTGATGACGTGTATATTTTATTCTTGATAGTGGGTTGTCATTTCAGGTGTCAAATTCGACGATTGTTCATGTGGTAGGAGCGTTGGAGTGTGGTTTCAGCAATGAAGGTAGGTTTGGCTATCCCTCTTAAGACTGGGATGGGGTAATTAGTCGATCTAATGTTATAGATGTTGGGAAAGGGTTGTAGTGTAGATTGGGACTATCAAATAAATTGTGATTTCCTTATGGGGGGAATATTTTCTACCTTACCTGCTTTGATAATATGTGATTAATAATTAATTTGTAGTAGAGGGGTGATGAGACTATTTGACTTGAAATGCCCGCCTGAGGGGTTAAATTAAGGTTTTTTTTGGCCTAATTGAGTATTGAACTGTATCCAAAAGAAGGTGAACACTTATTTTTGTAAAATTTCTTTCTATTGCTATCTATTGAGGGTGAATCTCATACTTAGGTTGAGTTTAGAGAACTTGAACCTTATTTTACATTTTGAGTAGAATATTACTTTCATGGCATATGTATTGTGATACATACATCCTCATTCATTTACAACATTGATATTGGGAAGTTGTGAATCATGGTAGTCTTTTTGAGAAATAAAATATGGAACCTTTTGATCCTTGACCACGAGCTAGGTGAAAAGTTAATGATACTTCGAAATTGTGATTCAGTATATAGACTACAAGTCCCTAATGGGTCCTTGTTTGGAATCCTTCGCTCAACAGGTGTATACGATTGATTGTGAGACAACCTTGATCCCATCGTACTACCATATTATTACATTTATCACATTGCAATACATTGTGTTGATAACTATAATACTTGACTTATCCGGTTAGTTATGATAACAAACTGCACTTATGTGTTTACTTACTCGCATCGTTTTATATAAATTAGAGGCACCGATGCCGAATTGGACTTTTTATATATACAGATGGAAGCGTTCCTTAGTTTATTTCATAGTTTTGATTAAATCCTTATACTCAATCGGCTAAACCTACTGAGTACATGTGGATTGTACTTACCATAGCTGATCCTCTAGCAAAATTATATATCTCCAGATTAGTGGTAAGATCTCGGGATCCAGGTCATCACTAGTCTATCTTTATTTCTTGGTCTTAGTGCTATTTGGAGACTTATGTTATATTTTCATATTCAGACTTTGTATTAGATACTCTTATAATTATGACACCAGGTTTTGGTGTAATTTCTTCGTTATTTTGTTTTTGTTTAAATTGTGGCCTGACTTTCCCTTGGGAGTTTCATATGAGTGTTACTTTTTAGGCTAACACATCGAGATGGGTTTGGGATGTGCGCCATCATGACCTCAATTTTTGAGTTGTAACAAATTGGTATTAGAGTGCTAGGTTACTCATTTCATAAGTTAAAGAGCAGGGTGTCTAGTAGTGTCTTGCAGATCGGTGCGTAGACATCCGTACTTATCTTCGAGATGCTACAAGAAAATTATTAGGAGAAATTCCTTCTTTTAATTGCTTTCATGTGAGTTATTCATATCAAGTGTTGCATACCTCTAATTTATTCCTTTAACACAAATGGTGAGGACTAGAGCTAGAGTCACCGAGGATGAGGCTGCACCTGCAGCTTGAGCCCTAGTTCTCATATGAGGCAGAGGACGCAATAGAGTTAGGGGTTGAGGTCGAGTGAGGGAAGAAGCACCTGCTCGTGGAGAGCTAGAGAGCCATCACCTGAGCGCATGCATGAGCATGAGGATGATTATGAGAATTATGTAGAGGAGTATAGGTCAACCTATCCTCCTGTGGATTCTGATAGTGCTCTGATGCTTCAGGGGCTACTGGTGAGACTATTGGCTAGATTGGATGGTGCTCCCATTCCTGGTGTGCTACTATGTACTTCAGGCTCTCTTATCACAAGTTGTGTTACACTTCTAGTTCAAGGGCCTAGTTTCAGATTTTAGACTCTGGGTTCTTCTTCAATACCTTCTATTTTACCTCCGAGATTTGTATCTCCACTAGTTTCTGCTAGTATTACTATATTAGTGGCTGAGTAGAAGAGTTTTAAGAGTTTATCATATTGGTACCTCCCAAATTTGATGGCATGTTTGGAGAGAAAGACTATGATGTTTTGACTGAGTGTTAGGACAGGTTGTTCAACCTGGGTATTCTAGAGGCACATGGAGTAGCTTACACTTCATATTAATTACAGAGGTGGCCAAGGAGTGGTAGAGATAGGTTATTGCTTGTAGGTCTGCTGGTTCCCCTATGATGAGTCAAAAGCAGTTTATAGAGGTGTTCCTTAAGAGTTTTGTGCATTATAGCCTCCATGATCAGTGCATGGATGAGTTTGACAGATTGGACCAAGGCTCTCCACCAGTATTAGAGTACGAGGCTAGCTTTCATGAGTTGTCTCGTTATGCCATGTCGAGTATTCCTACCGAGTTTAAGTGGATTCCCAAGCTGTGAAGGGATTCATCAGTTATCTTTAGGAGGATACATCCTCTCTAGTTTTATCTGGTGGTATCTTTTAGAGTATTACTGATCATTCCAGGATGATAGAGAGTATTTAACATGCTAGACAAGGCGAGGCCAAGAGGGTCCATCTATAGGGTTAGTTCATCGGTCATTCTTCTAGAGGCACAAAGTATTCGGGTCCAGACATCCATGGGTATCAGGGTAAACTATTTCATGCAGATATTTAGGGCACAAATGGTACAGGTGGATCTAGATCAGGTTAGACTGGTTATAGTGATTTTTCGGGCTCTGGTAGGTGTGTTGACATTTCTGGTTACCCTCTATGGTATTCAGGTACTCGAGGTTGTTATGTGTGTGAGAAGTTTAAGCATAAGGCCCAATATTACCCTAACGTGCTCCTTCTACTAGACGGCTCGGGACACTGACTATTCGTTCTACTCCTGCTCTAGCTATTCCAGGTGCTTAATAGAGTACTAGAGATGACACTAAGCTAAGGGTGGAGCTAGAGGTACAGCTCGTGTTGGTTCACAGGCTAGAGGTGACCATTAGCTATGTTATACTATACTGGGTAGATTTGAAAAAGAGGCGTTTGATGTAGATATTATAGGTATTATTTCGATTTACCATTGCTTCAATATTATTTGATCTAAGGTCTACCTTTTCTTATGTGTATACATATTTTAATATAGGGAATGATTATGTGTGTGACCTCTTCCTGTGCCTATTATTGTTTCTACCCCGGTAGGTGAGTCTTTAGTGGTAGATCAAGTATACCGGGGGTGCATGGTGATATTTTTGGGTAGAGAGACCTGTGCATACTTGATTTTATTAGATATGCTTGATTTTGATATGATATTAGATATGTATTGTTTATCTTCCAATCATGCTATATTAGATGTTTATGCAAAGACCATGACCTTATCCTATCCCGGTTTGCCTAGTTTTGTGTGGAAGGATAATTCTAGTTCGTATTCTAAGGGAGTGATATCTTATATTCGTGCTCATCAATTTTTGGATAAGGTTTTCTTGTCTTATTTGTCTCATATACATGATCTCATGAAGGAGTCATCTTCTTTAGAGACCACGAGGGTAGTGAGAAAGTTTATGGATGTATTTCCTATGAACTTGTCGGGTGATCCTCCTGACCGTTATATTGATTTTGTGATTGATTTGGAGCCGGAAACCAAGCCTATCTCTATTTCTCCTTATCTGATGGCTCCAGTGGAATTTAAGGAGTTGAAGGAACAATTAGAAGATTTATCGAAGAAGGGATTTATTCGATCTAGCATATCACTGTGGGGTGTACCAGTCTTATTTGTGAAGAAGAAAGATGGTACTATAAGGATGTGTATTGATTATTGACAGTTGAATAAAGTCACCATCAAGAACAAGTATTCTCTTCCTCGCATTGATGACTTATTTGATCAGCTTTAAGGTGCATCGGTGTTCTCTAAGATTGATTTGAGGTCGGGTTATGCTCAGTTGAGAGTTCAGGAATCTAATATCCCGGAGACTGCATCCATGACTTGTTATAGACATTATGAGTTTATGGTTATGCCGTTTGGCTTGAATAATCCCTTGGCTTCTTTTATGGAGTTGATGAAACGAGTATTTTGACCTTATTTAGACTTATTTAAGATTGTGTTAATCGATGATATCTTGGTTTATTCAAAGAATGAGGCCGATCATATTGATCATATGAGGGATGTACTTTAGATATTGAGAGAGGAGATGTTGTATGCAAAATTCTCTAAATGTGAGTTTTGGCTCGAGCCTGTGGCATTCTTGGGTCATGTGGTTACTAAGGATGATATTATGGTTGATCCGGCCAACGTTGCAATGGTTCGTGATTGGGTTAGACCTACTTCAGTTACCGAGATTTAGAGTTTTATTTGGTAGGTAGGATATTATCGTCAATTTGTTTAGAGTTTCTCTTCTATTGCAGCTCAATTGACTAGGCTAACTCAAAAGACCATGGAATTTTAGTGGACTGATGAGTGTGAGGCAAGCTTTCAAAATCTTAAGGAGTTATTGACTTCAGCACCTATTTTAGCCTTACCTAAGAAGGGTGTGACATTTATTGTATTTCATAATGCTTTGGGAGTTGGTTTGGGTGGTGTATTAAAGGAAAAAGGTAGAGTTATAACTTATGCTTCTCAACAGTTGAAGATACATGAGCAGAACTATGCTAACCATAACTTTGAGTTAGGGTGGTGGTGTTTGTTTTGAAGTTGTGGAGGCACTTTCTCTATGGTGTGCCTTGTGAGGTCTTTACTGATCACTGTAGCCTTAAATATATCTTTTCTCATCCGAATCTGAACATGAGGCAACCTAGGTAGTTGGAGTAATATAAAGACTATGATATCACCAAGCTAATGTGGTAGCGGATGCCTTGAGTCGCAAAGAACTTAGCATTAGTAGTTTGGCCTTCTTTAAGGTAGATGTGATACCTTTGGCTTTGGAGGTTCAGTCATTGGCTAGGCAGTTGGTCCGATTGGATCTTTCGACACCTCATAGAATTTTGGCCTTTGTGGATCTAGGTATACTTTGATGGATCACATTCGTACACACCAGTTTGATGATGACAATTTGAGGACCATTTGAGACAAACTGTTGAGCGGTGAAGCTAAATCAGCCTCTTGATCTTGAGGGAGGTTTAAGGATTAGTGATCGCATTTGTATACCCAAGGTTGGTGACTGGGTATGTATGATATTAGAGAAGGCTCATTGTTCTAAGTATTCTATTCATCGGGAGAGGCAAATATTTTTCATGACTTGAAGCAACACCATTGGTGGTGTGGCATCAATAGAGATATTATTGATTTTGTGGATAAGTGTCTAAATTGCCAACAAGTAAAGCATAAGCATCAGAAATTGGGTGGTCCTATGCAAAGGATACCCATTTTTGAGTGGATGTGGGAGCATATTACCATGGATTTTATGACTGGATTACCCGTGGCATTGGGTAAGTATGACTCTGTTTCGATAATTGTGGACTGATTGACCAAATCAGTCCATTTCCTTTCGGTGAAGACTAGCTAGTTAGCTAGGATCTACATTCGTAAGATTGTTAGGTTGCATGGGGTGCCTATCTCTATTGTGTTAGATCAGAGTTTGATGTTCACCTCTCACTTTTCGGAGGCATTACAACATGGTTTGGGTACTCCATTAGACACGAGTTCAATATTTCATCCCTAGACTAATGACCAGTCCAAGCAGACTATTCAAGTGTTGGAAGATATGCTTAGGTCCCGTGTGATTGATTTGTGCCCGATAGGACCAACACTTGCCCTTAGTAAATTTTTCCTATAATAATAATTATCACTCGATCATTCAGATGGCAATGTTAGAGGTGTTGTATGACAGTAGGTGTCAATCGCCCATTGGGTAGTTTGATTTAGTTGTTATGGATTCATTTGATACTGATTTACTCAGAGATCCTATGGAGCGGGTGCGCTTGAATTAGAGTCGACTATTGACAATGCTGAGTTATTAGAAGAGCTATGATGATAGAAGGGTTCGTCCCTTAGAGTTCATAGTGGGCGACTGTGTGTGGCTGAAGATATCGACCATGAAGGGTGTGATGAGTTCATAAAGAAAGAAAAGCTTAGCCTGAGGTTTCTTGTCCTATTTGATATACTGAAGTGAGTGGGTGGGGTGGCTTAAAAGTTTGCCTTTCCCCCTAGATTGTTAGTTGTCCATCCGATGTTTTATATTTCCATGATTCGCAAATATATACCGAACGAGTCCCATATGATTTCTTATGATATGGTGGAGTTGGGTCTGGATTTAACTTATGTGAAGGAGTAGGTAGCCATTCTAGATAGACAGGTTCATAGGCTCAGGACCAAGGAGATCACTTCGGTTAAGGTGCAGTGGCGACGTCGACCTGTTGAGGAGGCGACCTAGGAGTTAGAGTCAAATATGCGGGCCCGTTACCCTCAACTTTTTGAAACTCGAGGTACTTTTCTTTATCTTATGTTCGAGGACAAACATTATTTTTAGTGATCGGTGTTATAATGACCTTGAGGGTCATTTTTAGAAATTCTTGTGAAATTACCATTTTCCCCCTCTCGTTAGTTTCCCTGGGTGTTATTTGACTAGTTTGTGTGGTTGGTTTTGGTAAATTCTTAAAAGTTGTGAATTGTGTGAGTTTTGAGTTTTAGAGGTTTAAGTTGGTCAAACGTGGTTTTCCATACCCACTGGAGCTATGGATCTCGAAACGAAATTCCATCAGTTCCATCAACTCCGGAATATGGAAATTAATCTAGGAGTATCTTTATTTTTGAATTCGGAGTTATTTCATAAAATCGAGGTACTAAGTTGGAAAATTTAGTTATAAATGAGTTAAGTTTGACTTTGGTCAGTGATTTGAGTTCAGGGACACTGATTGAATTTATGATGATTCCATTGGTTTCAGTTGGTAATTTTAGGCCTAAGAGCAGCTTTGTTAAAATTTTTGGGGTTTTCAAACTCGTTTTGGTCTTTTTGAGGTTCGAAGTTAATTTCGTTGCAACTTATCAAGTTTTGGGTCAAGGAGACCTCGAATTTGAATTTTGATGGATCCATTCAATATGAAATATCGAATTCAGTGGGAATGCATATATGGTTTGTGGGTTCGAGATTCTGAACGAATACCGAGGGTTTGATCGGTGACTTGGGATTTAAACTTGTTTTGGTTGCTGGTTTACGGGTGCAAGGTCCTCTTAAGGGGACTAGGTTTGCTAAAGCGAACCTTCGTTTTAGCGAGACCCATCTCTTTAGAGGTTTTTTGGCCGGAATTTAGGCCATTTTCCCCAAAACCTCAACTTCACTATCACATAGAGCTTTGGGAAGACAATCTTTGAGGAGTTTTTTAGGGAAATTCATCTAGGTAGGTTATTCCACCATTCCCAAATCAATTTTTACCAATTTTATCTTCAAAAATCTTTTAAATACCATGATTTCAATAGGGGTTTTTTGGGGTATATCTTCCAAAGTTCAAGTTTGAAAATTAATAATTTCTAACTCGATTCTTGGCAAAATTTTATGGGTTTTTCAATCACCAACTCCCCTTGATGAGTAGAACATGTTTTCCAAATAAATTTCCAGTTTTACCCTCTTTCGAAACTTGTCAACTTTTTTACCATTTTACCCTCGGTTCCAAATCCTTGCAACATAGGTGTCATTGGGCTCCTTGTGACGTGTATGTTTCATTCTTTATAGTGGGTTGTCATTTAGGACATTGAATTCGAGGGTTGTTCATCCAGTAAGAGCATTCAAGTGTAGTTTTGACAATTGAGGTAGGTTTGACTATCCTTGTTTAGACTAGGATGGGGTAATTAGTCGATCTTATATTATAGATGTTGGAATGGGATTGTAGTGTAGATTGAGACTGTCAAATTAATTGCAATATATGTGTGGAGGTTTATCTATGTTGTGTAGCCCGTGTGGGGGCCTTATTTGCTACCTTACCTGCTTTAGGAATGTGTGATTCATGATTTATCTGTGATAGAGGGGTGAGGAGACTTTTTGACTTGAAATGCCCTAAGGGGTTAAATTAAGGGTTTTTGAGCATAATTGAGTATTGAACTACATTCGGAAGAGGGTGAAAACTTATTTTAGTAAAATTCCTTCCTATTCCTATCTATTGAGGGTGAATATCATGTATAGGTTGAGTTTAGAGAACTTGAACCTTATTTCACATGTTGAGTAGAATATTACTTTCATGATATATTTATTGTGAAGCATACATCCTCATTCATAGACAACATTGATATTGGGAAGTTGAGAACTGTGACAGCCTTTTTGAGAAAGAAAATATGGCACTTTTTGATCCTTAACCACGAGCTAGGTGGAAAGTTGATGATATTTTGAAATTGTGATTCAGTATATGGACTCTGAGTCTGTAAGACCCCGGAAGTCAAAAAGTAGAAACGAAGGAAAATTTTAGGAAATGGAATTGACTTCAAGTGCACGACTCGACCTACGAGTCATGGGTACTCCCTACCAGTCGTAGAAGTGACTCGTAGGAAGGGTACCGAGTTAAAGAGAGGATTTGAGGAAGAGAAAGGGTCTACGAGTCAAGACGAAGACTCTTAGACACTAGGAATAGCCATAATATTGACCCGTAATGAAACTTTAGAGACTTAGAAATCTGCAGGTTTTCAGACTAACAGGACGACAGGGGTTTACGACTCGTAGACTCAAGGATTAGAGACCCTAGATTTTTAGGGTTTTGAGGGCCTGCAGGACGAGTCATTCCTACTACTCGTCAACACTTCTACAACTCGTAGAGTCCAATTCGTGGAGTCAAATTTGAAGTTTAATTAAGGGTATTTCCGTATTTTCTCAAGTCCGGTTCAATGAAACTAGATACTTTTATGGCCAATTTCAAAGTTTAAATTTACCCAATTCTTTAAATTCCCCTCCTATTCAATTCATTCTTCAAAATTTCTGAAGGCAAGACTACAAAAATCTCTCTCAAACTTCTTCTACAATTTCAACTTAGGGTTTCAACTTCATCAAGGTTCCTCTTCAATTTATGAGTGGATTTCATCAATGTATATGGGGATTGATCCATGGGTTCCTTTCACCCATGGAGTCCCAAGTTTTTTCTCAAAAATCTCTTGAAACTTTATTACTTTTAAACCCTAATTTTAATGAATTGTGTTGGGTTGTTTCAATTTCATTTTTAATTATTACTAATTATCATTATAAGTATGATTTTACATTAATTCCATTATTTCAAGGTTGAATTATGAATGCCCATGCATGAAGCTATTTTCAATGGTGGTTTACATGAATTATCATTATGGAGTTCAATGATTTTCAAGTATTTCATGGTTTTCAATCAAGTTGACTATGTATTAAAGTTTTTCCCTAATTTCAAGTATGAATCATGATTACGGTTTTAATTATGTTCAAGATATGAATTCCATGCAAGTTATGAAGAAAGGTGACTTAGGATCCTCAATTGGTGACCTAGGAACCTAATGATATGAATTATGCAAGTATGATTTATAATGTTGAAAGGCTATTACTCACATTGCAATTATGACATGAAAATGAGCTATTCTATGAGTTTTGAATCTATGAACAAGTTTATGATATATGCTAAGTATGATTACTATGTTATGTATTCCATGGAATTTGACTTAGCACCGAATGAGTCTCTTGTCTCATAACTATGTGCCACCCTAGTATTTACCTTTATAGCCTAGCTAGTGGATCCACATATAGTGCATGTTCGTGACGCCAGCCTAGCGAGGTAGAGTCTACCTTAGCAAGTAGATTTCCCTTTCTTCTGTTGTATGGGGAGACATTGGGATTCCATGTTATAGCTCGCATAGTCTTATTGTCGGTTATGGTTCTATCCTTATGGTTCTATCCCACATATGTATACTCTCTTTATGTTCTTTTATGATTTCAACTATGTCTCTTAAATTCTTTTATTATTATGATTTTCTTATGACTTTACTTATCCGCATTTATCATTTACGTTATTTGATCATTGCATCAATAGCAAGCTCTAGCCACGAATAGGATGTGTTGTATGATCGTCCTCCCCTACATTATGATACAATGTAGGTGATATGCGTTAGTACATAGAAATTACTAAGTATGTGAGATATGCATGAACAATGAGAATATTGACATAATTAATATGAACATAGGATGCATGACCAATGTAATGAAAAGCATGAATAAGACTTGAAAAGCATTTGAAATCATATTAAAAACTTGTGGTCAATGCATCATAAACATCATAGTAAAACTTTATTTCATATAACTTGTGTGGGATAGGATATTTAACCGATATCTATGACCATGCAAACTATAACATGCAATCCGATGTAACATCCACATAGAGAAAAGACATGCTACTTGCCAAGGTAGACTCCGTGAGAACATCATGAACATCATAAGCTATACATGGATCCACTAGTTAGGCCATAAAGGTAACCTACGGGGGCAACATAGTTTGGGACATTAGGTTGCTACTAGGATTTCCTTGGATAAAAACTTTAGGTTACCGGACCGAACCCCACCTAAACGTCCTCTCGGTGATTAGTCAATATCCCAATAGAACTCATTAAAAAATCATCAATAGCATCATCATGAAAATAGTCATAAGAGTAACTTATTAACATAGTGATTCATAAGAATCCATAAATTTATTGAGAATTGTCCTTATCACCTCTTTAATCATGTTTATGTGAGAATTGTCCTATCACACCATAATAAATCTTAGCTTCACATATTTGAAATCCTAGTTTATCATCATTTATAATATTCATAAATCATTCATTGAAACCCTTGAAATTCATAAGCATAGGTTATTAAAATCATAGTCAAAATTAACTTCATGCATGGGTACTTATAAAACATATCAAAATCATGCAGTTGAGATTGAAGTACTCATAATCAAGTCATAGAAATCATCTAAAATCAATATCAAGGCAGCCCAATGAAATTTAACAAAAACCCTAAAATTTATAATGAATTTAAAAGAAAACCTTTGGGCTCCATGGATGAAAGGAATCCATGGATGAAACCCCACACACCTTAGCTATTAAGGCCCTAGAAATGGAGTTTGAGTGATGAATCCCTTGGAACCCTAGCTTGGAGAAGATGAAGTTCTTGGGAGTCTTTTCTTCCTTGCCTTAGAGAATTTGAGAGAATGAATAAGAGTAAGGGGAATTTGAAGGGTTGGGGTAGTTATAGGCTCTGAATTTTCTCCCAAAAGTGTATAGATTCATTCAACATAAAATAGGAAAGAAAAAAAATACCCTTCATTAATACAGGCCAGGGGACCCTGCAAGTGGACCTTTACAAGTCGTCAAAAACCTCTATGAGTAGTAGACCCAATTCATCGAAATCAAGTGCCCAAAACTGAAACTACTAGAAATTGCACGTATCCCCTACGAGTCTAGTCTACGGGTCGTAGATACGACTCGTAGAAGACCTTCACAGTTGTTCAAATATAAGACCTCAGGACCCATCATATGAATCCATTCTATTATTTGTCAACATTGCTACAACTCGATTGTTGAGTCATAACAAAATTATTGAGGCTTGTTATTTTACCAAACTCAGACACTGACCCTACGACCCACTCCCACAAGTCGCAACACTTTATAGGAGTCGTACACTGACTCATACACTCCCTTCCAAACTTGACTAACTTCCCAACCTCAAAATCATTCCTACGAGTTGCCTACGACTCGTAGGTCAACTTGTATACTCTAGAATAGTCCATTTCTTGAAATTTTCTTTGTTTCGACTTTTCAACTTCTAGGATCTCACAATATCTCCCATTTGGAATCTTTTATCTTCGAATGAGATCTAACTAGCATAGAAAAGACATAGAAAGATGAGTAGTAACCCAACATGAATGCAAGGACATCACGAAAATGCATAAACTATGAGACTTTCAAACTTAGCATAAAACATGACTTTAAAATCGACTTCATGAACATGTTTGCATATGAATGACATAGAAAAAACTGGAACGTAGGAATTTTATTGAAGTAGATAATGAGGAAACTAAATACCTTTATCATGGACGAAAGGAAAAAGATAAGAATAATGTGTCATCATGTCGGTCGTGGCCTCCCACGCAGCACCTTAAACTTCTTTGTTCCTCCATAGCACTTTAACGGATGCCACTTCCTTATTCCTCAACTTTCTCACTTTTCCAGTCTAAAATCTCAATCGGGACTTCTTCATAGGTCAAAATCTCCTTAATATCCACACTCTCCAAGGGCACAATAGACTTAGGATCTCCGATGCATTTCTTCAACAATGATACATGAAATACTAGATGTACCGATGCCAACTCCGAAGGTAATTCTAACTCATAAGACACTTTACCAACACATCGCACTATCTCATAGGGGAATAATATTGGGGACTAAGCTTTCCTTTCTTACCAAATTGTATCACAACCTTTATAGGTGAAATTTTCAAATAAACCCAATCATGAACTTTGAACTAAAGTTCTCACCTTCTCATATTGGCATAAGACTTTTGCCGTCTTTGAGGGGTATTTGACCTCTCTCTAATAAGCCAAACCTATTCCATGGCTTCAAATAACAACTCGAGTCCTAAAAAAGAGACCTCTCCAACTTCAAACCACCAAATCGGAGACCTACATCTCCTACCATACAAGGCTTCAAAAGGAGTCATTTGGATACTAGAGTGGTATCTATTATTGTAGGAAAACTCAATCAACGGTAGATGCTCATGCCAATTTCCTTTGAAAACAATTACATATGACCTCAACATATATTCCAAAGTTTGAATTGTACGCTCGGCTTGACCATCGGTTTGAGGGTGAAAAGTGGTACTTAGCTTGATTTTCGTATCAAGACACTTTTGGAATGACTTCCAAAAATATGAAGTGAATTGGGTACATTGATCCGATATAATAGACAATGGAATGCCATGAAGCTTGACCAATTCTCAGATATATATAACTTAGCATAGTCTTTGGTACCATAACAAGTCTTAACCAGCAGCAAATGTGCCAACTTAGTCATTTGATCCACAACAACCCAAATAGAATCATGTTGCCTTCTAGTATGAGGCAAACCCTTCACAAAGTCCATATTCACATCTTCCCACTTCCAAGTAGGAATCTCAATATCTTGAGCTAAACCTCCTAGTTTTTTATGCTCAACTATCACTTATCGCAATAAGGACACTTAGCCACAAATTCTGTGTAATACCCCAGAAGTCAGAAAGGTGGAACCAAGAAGAAATTTCTCAAAATGTAGATTGAACTCATCTTTACGAGTCACTCTATGACTCGTAAAGCTTCTTATGACTCATAAGAGTGAGTCCCAAGAGTTTATCTAGAACAAACCTCAGAAGACACCATACGGCTTAACTTGACGAGTCATAGAAGTGTGTATGATTTGTTAAGCAAGTCATTTCAAAAGATCAGGGACCCTCAACTTGCAGGTTTTCAAAACCTACAAGATGAATGCACCTTACGATTCATAAACTCAGAAATAGGTTATAGACACTACTCGTACAAAAAACTTCAAAGACTCTAATTGACCTTTTCTCAGACCTGCAGGACGAGTCCTATTGAAGGCTTATAATTTTGAATATGAGTCATAGACATGATTCATAGACTCAACTTCAGAAGCCCTGAAAATAAACCTTCCCTAGGCTTGTAACGATGACTCAAGTCTATGAGTCATAGACTTGAGTACGATTTGTAGAAGTGGATTCATAGGGTCGAAATTCAGTTTTAATGAATTGCAATTATGTCATTTCTCAATTTTAATTCAATGAACCTAGACACAATTCTGACTAAGTCCAAGCCAATATCTACCCAATTCTTTGAAATTTCCCTCATTCTAAATCACTCTTCAAAATTCTCTAAGGTAAGAACATAATTCTCTTAAGGATTCTTCTCCAAGCTACAGGCTAGGGTTTCTGATTTTCTTCAAGATTTCTTCTTCAAAGTTATTTCAATCAAGGTATGTGGGGATTTATCCATGGGTTTCTTTTACCCATAGAGTCCCAAAGTTTCTCCAAGTTTTTCTCAATTTTCAATGGTTTATGAAATCCTAGTTTTTGATGAATTGCATTGGGTTGTTTCAATTTCTTTTTAGATGATTATCTATGATCTTTATAAGCATGTTTTCATATGAATTACATAATTTCAGGTTGAATTATGAATGCCCATGCATAAAGATATTTCCAAGTTATGATTATGAAGTTAAAGATGATTTTCATGAATTGATTATGAGTTTAATGATTTTCAAGAAAAGTTCTATGATTTAAAATTGAAATTATGATTTAATAATGAAGTTGTGATGATGACCAATTATGAACTAAGAAAGTTATTGTGGTGTGATAAGTATAATTCTCACACAATCATGTTTAAAGATGGTAATAAGGACAATTCTCACCGAAGTTATGGATTCCTATGAATCACTAAAGTTAATGAGCTACCCCTAATATGTTCTATAAAGATGGATTGATAGGTAGTTACTATCTTTTCATATTATGTTATGATCATATTTTTATGAGTTTTCGTTGGGATATTGACTAAGCACCGAGAGGGATTCTAGGTGGGGTTTGATTCGGTAATGAAGTTAGTTACCCAAGGAAATCCTAGTTGCAACCTAATGTCCAAAACTGCATTTCCCATGTAGGTTGCTTTCATGGCCTAGCTACTGGATCCGTATATAGCACAGTTAAGTTTAGTTGAGTTGAGTACCATAACGGAGTATACCTTGGCAAGGTAGCCTCCCCTTTCTCGATGTGGGTTACATCAGATTCCATGTTATTGCTCGCATGGCCTTAAGATGTCGGCTAAAGGTCTTATCTCACACAAGTTGAATTTTAAGTTATGAGATTTACTATGAAGTTTCTGATGCATTGACCATGAGTTTTCATATGTTTTCAAATGCTTTTAAGCTTTGATCATGTTCATTATGTTGGTCATGCATCTCATGTCATATTATCCATATCCTATCACTTGTTCATACATATCTCACATACTTAGTACCTTTTATATACTAATGCATATTTTTCCTACACTGTCTCAGAATGAAGAGGTGGATGTCGATCATCCGATTCGTGGCTAGAGTGCTTTAGATATCAAAGATTTGGTGAGTCCTTATTCCATAGAGGACATGAATTTCCATTGACATTATTTCATTTATTTTCTTCCTATGTTTCGTGTGAGCTAGGATCTTGTTCTAAGCCCCCTTCAAAGACTAGAATAGAGGCATGTTTAGACGAGAGGTTGATGTAGTCTATTGGGACATTGATTGAGTAATTATGTCCCTTAGACCCACTCCCTTTTTGAGTTGATATTTCCGATTTTTTATCAAGTTTCTTTACCTTATGTATGGAATGTATGCTAAGATGGCTCAATTGGGACTCCTCATAATCCGATCACTGTGTTTTGTCTTGTCCCTAGTTCAGGTCGTGATAAATTTGGTATCAAAGAACAAGGCTTAAAAGAGTCCTAGGGAGTCTAACATGACGAATTAAGTAGAGTCTTGTTCATTGGTGTGAAATGTGCCACATCCATGAATAGGAGGATACGAAATGTCTTAGGAAAATCTCATTTCTTTCATAATCTATGTCATGCGGTATAGTGGTACACTAAGTCTTTCCCTCTAATGCTTGTTCTTTGCAATTTTAAGAAAATGCCTCCACGAAGATACCCCACTAGAAGGAATATGGTTGAAAAGGAGCAACAAGCTCCGAATGATCCTTTGAATAACCAAGTATCCAATGTCAATTTCTGAGCGGCCTTTCAAGTACTTGCTCAAGTCGTTATGGCTCAAGCCAATCGTGAGGTGGTGGAAAGAGTTCGTGATTTCATGAGGATGAATCCTTTGGATTTTTGGGGTTCTAAAGTGGAAAAGGATTCATAGGAGTTCGTTGATAGCATTCACAAGATTATGGATATTATGGGGGTTAGCCTGGTTAAGAAGGAGAAGTTGGCTACGTATCAATTGAAGGGTGTTGCTCAAATTTAATTTGACCAATGGAAGATTGAGAGGCCTAAATAGGCGGACCCATTACTTGGGAAGAGTTTAAAGGAGTATTTCTTGATTGCTTCTTCCTGTTGGAGTTGAGGGAGGTCAAATTACAAGAATTCATAAATCTTAAGCAAGGCGGTATGAGTGTGAGGGAGTATGCCTTCAAGTTTACTCAATTGTCAAAATATGCTTCATTCATGGTTGCCGACTCAAGAGCTCGTATGAGCAAGTTTGTATCGAGTGTGTCAGATATGGTCTCAAAGGAGTGTAAGATGGTCATGTTGATTTGGGAAATAGACATCTCTAGACTTATCATCTATGTGGAGTAAATAAATAGTGAGAAGTTAATGGAGAAAACTAATGAGTCCAAGAGGAAAATGATCGATAGTGGTGATTCATCTCATGGTAAGTTCTGAGGTGGTGGACGTTCTCAGTTTCGCCAAAGGTACTTCAGCCAATGATCTTCAAATTTCACTACTCCAAGGTTTGAAAAAGATAGGGTGCCCAACCATAAGCCTCAAGGAGGTGCTCCTATTGGCCAACTTACTCCGCATACAAGAAATATGGCAAGAACCACAAGGGTGAGTGTTTAGCAGGTTTGAATGTGTGCTATCGATGTGGTAAGATGGGTCATCATGCTAAAGAGTGTAAGTTCAAAGATGGTCATCCTCCAGGACAAGTTGCTCAAGGTTCTCAAGTGCAACCAAAAGGTGGTCAACACAATAATCAGTTTTATGCTCTTCATGGTAGGTAAGAGGTGGAGGAGACTCCCGCTATTGTTAAGGGTCTTTCACTATGATGTTCATGCCTTACTTGATCAGGGTGCAAATTTATCTTTTGTTAATCCTTATGTGGCCATGAGATTTGATGTTAGCCCTAAAATATTGTTAGATCCTTTTTTAGTTTATACTCCCTCAGTGAGTCGGTGTGGCTAAAAGAGTCTATAGAAGTTTTTCGATTTTGATTTTCCATAAATTTACTCTATGTGATCTATTTGAGCTTGAGATGACTGATTTTGATGTTATCCTTGGTATGAATTGGTTTTATGCATGTTATGCTTCTATTGATTGTAGATACCCAGTGGTTAAGTTCCAATTTCCTAATGAGCCGGTCCTAGAATGGAAGGGTAGTAATTTTGTATTCGAAGGTCAATTTATTTCGTGTCTTAAAGCTCAAAAAATGATTTACAAGGGTTGTATCTATTATTTTTTGAGGGTTAGGGATGAAAATTCTGAAGCCCTACTCTAGAGTCGGTCTTCATTGTTAATGAGTTTTTGGATGTGTTTTTTGATGATTTATCCGGTGTTCTTTACGAAAGGAAAATTAACTTTGGTATAGACCTTCTTTCGGGTACTCAACCCATTTCAAATTAACTTTGGTACAGAACTTCTTTCGGGTACTCAACCCATTTCTATCTCTCCTTACCGAATGGCTCCGGTGGAATTGAAAGAGTTAAATAATCAATTGAAAGACTTGTTAGACAAAGATTTCATTAGACCAAGTATATCCCCATAGGGTGCTCCTGTTTTTTTGTTAGAAAGAAGGATGATTCGCTACGCATGTGCATTGTCTACTGGCAATTGAACAAAGTAACCATCAAGAATAAATACCCAATTCCAAGAATAGATGATTTGTTTGACCAATTACAAGGAGAAAGTTACTTTTCTAAGATAGATCTCCATTTCAATTATCACCAATTAAGGGTGAGGGAGTGTGATTTTCCCAAAAAGGCATTTTGAACAAGGTATGACCATTATGAGTTCTTAGTTATGTCATTTGGTTTGACCAATGCCCCTGTGGCATTTATGGATTTGATGAATAGTCTGTTCAAATAATATTTGGACATGTTTGTAATTGTGCTTATTGATGACATATTGGTTTACTCTCGTAATAAGGAGGAGCATGCTAAACACCTAAGGATTGTGTTTCAAACTCTAAGGGGCAAGCAATTATTTACCAAGTTCAGTAAGTGTGAGTTTTGGCTAAGGGAGGTGGCTTTTCTTGATCACATCGTATCCGGTGAAAAGATTATGGTAGATCCTAAGAAAACCGAGGTGGTTAAGAATTGGTCTAGACCATTGTCCCCTTCGGATAATAGAAGTTTTTTGGGCGTAGCCAAATATTATAGGAGATTTGTAGAAGGATTCTCATCAATCTCGACACATTTTACTAAGTTGACTCAAAAGAATGTGAAGTTTCAATGGTCGGAAGCTTCTGAGAAGAGTTTTCAAGAGTTGAAAGATCGTCTCACTACCGCTCCTATTTTGATGTTACCGAAAGGGTGCAATGACTTTGTTATATATTTTGATGCTTCAAGGATTGGTCTTGGTTATATTTTGACGCAACATGGTAAGGTGATAGCCTATCCTTCTAAGCAACTTAAGGTGCATCAAATGGACTATCCAACTCATGACTTGACAAGTAGCATTCTATCTTGTGATATGCGTCACCAAAGACTCCAACTCCATTCCAGAAATATCACCTTTCTCTGCGGATCACCGTACGGCCTCGCTTAGTTCTTGTGCTCTTTTCCTAATCATATCACCTTCTTCTGATGACATTAATTTGCTCACTATATTCTGAATGGTGGATGTAGTCACTAGCTCGTCCTGCTTCTCCCACAATCTAACATGCAGGCCTATTTTCAATATTTCTGTGACCAAAAAACCATTTTTTGATTGGTCAAATTGGATAGGCCAAGTAGCTATTGGCACCCCTACAGTAATGTTTTCTAAGCATGAAGTCCATCCACAATGACTCATGAACCCACCACTAGACGAATGAGCCAAGATTTCTTGTTGGGGTGCCCATTCTCTCACGACTAAACCCACACCTTTTACCCTTTCTTCAAATCCTTCAGGCAACTCAAGCACTCCTGTTCTATTCTCTTCGTATTTATTGGTAACAGGATCTTCTTTGTCAGTATGTCTACATACCCATATGACTTATGTTTACTTAGCTCTAAACCAATTGCAATCTCATTGATTTGTTCAGCTAAAACTGAAGTGAATATTCCAAAAGATACGTAAAGAACTGATTTTGGAGGTTGTTTATTTAGCCAATCCAAATATAGGTGTTTGTTTTCGATCTTATGATCTTCTTGTGTATGAAAAATCGGTTCGAGTGCCCGCAACTTCTTGTTTTGCATGCATGCGATATGTGTCATTGAGTCAATAAAAGCAGTACCTTTAATTACTTGACTAATTGTATTATAGATATCACCAGTGTTCATGCCCATGCATTATGACAGATACTTTGCATGGTGCATGACGTCCACAGGGTTGTAACATCCATCATTGGAGGGTAATTTCTTTAAAATTTCTTCTTCAAGTGGAATAGGCAACCCGGCTATTGAGACATAGTGACTACAATACATATCAAAAATGGGAAGGCAGTGAAATACATAGGATTCTCCATTGAGAATGGAAGAAATATCCTGACCATTCCAGGACATTAGAAGGAGATATCTCTAAGAAAAGAAGTAATAGGTTCACGTGAACGCATAGAAGTATACCAAATATGCATGGGGATATCTAGAGGAGGATCTTGACTAGTAATTTGGAGGTCATGGAAGTGGATCTTGGCTATGTCGGAAGGATTTAAGATAGTGCAGTGTTGCCTAACTTGAAAGTTGGAGGTGGCTAAGCCAAGATAGTAGACTGGTAGACCATAGGAGAAAATTCGGCAGGCAAAATGGAGAAGTTGTCGGAGATGGCTTTGAAGATGTAATGGGACTATCACTACAGCTACATCATCTTGTTTCACTATGTTATCCATGAATATTAAACCAACAGCCAAGCTAGCTATTTATTTTGTTTCTTTAAGACGTTGAATTTTTTTGTATAGAGAGTATTACTCTTTGCAAGTATTTATAGAGATTAATTTGCATACATATTTGCATGTATATTATAGGGTATATATTAAAAGCTATTTTTCTCTATTAGCCTTTTAATTATTTTCAATTATTTTTCTAAACAATGTTAAGTAGTTAAGATGTGGAGGATAAATAACTAGTCTAAAAGTAAAACATAAAAACAAATATATTTTTATTTTAATATTCTAAAAGTTGAAATAAAACTAAAAGCAGAGACTACAAATTATTTATGGTATTTTGCTATCCTTTTATCAAATATTGAAATCTACGTGCATTAGTTGACACAAAAATTCGTGTCTGGAATCATAAAGTGCATGGTTGGAAAATCACAGAGAAATTAGATTTGACTGTAATTAGGTGTCATTATACAGTTTGGCCCATTTGTTTGGCTTAGTAATTACCTTCTTCATTTATTTTTACTTTTTCGCTATTCAAAAATAAATTTTTATTTTTATTTATCATTTTTAACATATCAAAAAAATAATTATTTTATTTTTATGTGTTACCTTTAACATTAATTATTATATTTCTATGTTTTACCCTTATTCATGTATTAATTTGTGTATAAGTTATACAGATTTGATAGCTAATTATGAAATAAGTTATTAATGTATAAAATTAATATAGTATTTGATTTGCAATTAATTTACTAATATATGTATAAATTATGAGGTAATAAGTGTAATGATATATATTACGCAGAGTAGAAGATAGAATAACTAATGCTCGCCTAACAACCGCATAACTAATATTTGTATCACTAATACATGTATAACCAATATTTGCATCACGAATACCTGTATAATTATAATTAACTAGTTACCAAATGATCCCATAAATATCTAGACATTGAAATTTTTACTTCTCTATCTTCACTGAAATATTTTTTGTGTAATTGATTAACAAAAAGAGTTACTTATACTTTCTTTTAAATATATATTTCTACATGTGCAAGGTGTTAATTGATATAATTGACACATTCTCTGAAAAATTAAAGGCATAATTCTTTATATATAAGTCGAAGTTCAATCAACTATGATAATCGATTTACCATAGCACAAAATACGTAAAATAATTTTAAATATATCAAATCATATCAAGTTAATTTGACATTGTAATTAATACAATATTTTTAAATTGAAAATTAAAACTACCAAATTAAAGTTTCAAATATTGTATTGTATCATATCATATCAAGCTCATCCTACGCAAGTCTGTCCTGAAATCAATTTGTTTATTTATATTTCTTTATTTTTTTAAAAAATCAACAACAATCAAATATTCATCATCAAAGGAACCCAAAAAAGATTATTTTCTTGCAGCACATCATATTAAGCGCTTAGATTTCAACTTTCAAGACCCAATCAATTTCGACTTCACAATCAACAATAGTGTATGTCTACTACTTCCATGATATTTGTTTAAAATTTAACCTGAAGAAAGAAGGCATACAACTTTTTCAATTTTCATGAGTACTGCAACAGCCTTAGTCCAAAGAATGGTGTTAATCATGAAGTTCTTTAATAATATTAAAAAAATATTTTAATGATTCAACGCGATAAAAGTTTTTAAATATACCAATAATTGGAAACAAACTTTATCAGACAAAGACCATCATTTTTTTTCCAAAACTATTTTATCATATCATCAAGAACATTATATTATATGCAAAAATGAACATCCTAGCGATTCTGCTGGTTACAATCGTCCGAATAATGAAGTATTTTGTCATTTTCAATGATGAGATCTTTAAAAAAAATCCACATTTGATTTGGGACCACAACCACCACAACCCTATATTATATGGGTGCTCACGGTTCGATTTGGATCGGTTTTTATTTAAAAAATAATCAAATCAATTGAGTCGATTTTTCAAATTGTCAAATTAAACCAAACCAAACTATATCGGTTTTTACTATTCGGTTTTTGTCGGTTTTTATCGGTTTTTTCGGTTTTTGTCGGTTTTTAAAATACCTTATAGTCACTATTTGAATAAACAGAAAATAAATTTCAAAAGTATTTTCTTATTATAAATTTCATTGTAGCCAGTAGCTACTAGCCAAGATTGACGCATACATGTTTAATAATAGAGAATGACTCACCTAAAGTTTTACTATTTGTAATTGTGAGTAGCTTTTCTGCGTATGAAGTCCACATTTTATTTATTTTTACTTTATTTAGTATAATTCAAAAGAATGGCCCAAGATCAAAAATATAAAAACTCAATATAAATTATATTTTTTTTACAAAAAATTAAAATACACACACATATATATACAAATTTAATTTTTAAAATATGTATATATAAAGTCGGTTTGGTTCGGTTTTTTCGGTTTTTTTTAGACTTGAAACCAAAACCAAACCAAATATAGTCTGTTTTTAAATTTAAAAACCAAAACCAAACCAAATATAGGCTATATATATAATAACACAAGTTTTGTATTTTTAGTTTAGCCCATCATTAAGGTAGAAATTACAATTGAGTATCTACACATGAGACCTCAAACTTTAGGAGGTGTCGTTTAGATTCATTAATTCTAAATCTTAGAAGATTATTATTAATTTTGTCAGCATTAATCTAAATATTTACAATCGAATACCTACACATAAGACCCCATAGTTTATGAGGTGTCTTTTTGATCCATCAACTTTAATTCTTAGAAGGTCACTAGTAATTTGGGTCAACCTTTTAACGATAACAACCAACATACAATTATTCTTTATACAATATATATGTGCAAGTCCATAAAAAATTCTAACATGTTCCTCATTTTGGTCCGACGGATTAAAAGAATATTCCAATTGCATTTTGTATCTGTAACTACTTTTAATAAGTACTTTCTCTGGTCCATATTAAGTGAATTATATTATTGGGGTTTGACATACCTTTTAAGAAAATATTTAAGAATATAAATTAAAGACTACTGTTACTATTAGCCTTTTGATTATTTTCAAATTATTCTACTAAAAATATAAAATTGTTAAGAACCTCATAAACAAAGGATAAATATGGAAAAAGCTTCAACAATTTTTTTGAACTTTTAATACCTAACTTATTTTGAACTATGAAAAAAGTATCAGCAATTCACATAATATGAATCAGAGGAAGTAATAGTTAAGTGTTCGTGTGTATCATGTTAGTAATAATAAATGTATATAAAAAGAACAAATTGTTGTGTGAACGTTATACTATGAAGTACATAATTTTAATAGAATAACACAAAATTTTTAAGATTAAAAGTGTATTTAAAGAAGAACATGACAACTCACTATCAAACTAACAATTAAAGAGTAAAATTAAATAGACTGAACAAAATTTCATCATTGATATAAAAATTCAAAATTATATTGGTGTTGATGCATGAAATACACTCTAAACAGTAAGGGAAAGGGAAAATAAA
The DNA here is from genome assembly GCF_947179165.1 of Solanum dulcamara. Lineage (NCBI taxonomy): Eukaryota > Viridiplantae > Streptophyta > Magnoliopsida > Solanales > Solanaceae > Solanum > Solanum dulcamara. The sequence goes on from NC_077242.1 coordinate 15,973,535, forward strand.
CTACATTATATACGAACATAATAATATAATATAACTACTCATACAAATTTACAAATAATAGAAACATTATGGTAAAATAGAAGATGGCAACGTGAAATTTGCGATGGAAGAAATTGAAATTCATCTACCAAACTAGTGTTGCCACTAAATTAGTATCACAATATCAATAATTATTTCAAAATCTATTTTCATATAAGGAATTCTTATACTGCCAAAATATGTCTAATAGTCTGTGCAACTAAATTAGTATCACGAAATTAATATTTAGTATGACACTGTATCTATGGAAAGATTTAGAGTATTTAATTAATTGAGACTTATTAGCTATAGAATTTGTTATCGCATGCAAAAATTTGATACCATAATTTTACTTGTACTAAAATACATGACAGACTCAAGTTGAATCAAAGAGGAAAGATTTATAACTTTACATAATACTTAAATGACAATTATTTAAGAAAAATAGTAAAAGACAATTTTGACTATTATAGAGTTTTTTTAACTAACAAAATGTTCAATCAAAATTTTTAAATACGTGCTTATATATGATTCTGCTTCCAAAGCAAGAAACTGCATAAAAGACTGGTTCACGGATTTGTTGTTCAGATTGGTGCTTGTGCTGAAGCAGGTTTAGAGCAGCCTAGTAAACTCATGGGAAAATTTCATATACACAACTTGCACTTTGTCCATTTATATGTTGCTATAACTTCTTTTTGCTGATCAGAAAGTTTAATTTATTTTAATATTGTTAATGCAAGCGACTATTGGCAGATAAGACCAACAATATATAGGACATCATAGCACAGAAGGGTCGATATGGAAGTGGATCTTCTTGAGAGAATGTCTAAATATGTGTTGATTTCATGCCAGAATTGTTCTTCTGATGAGTCTAAGTCTATTAGTAAAATTTTGAGTATGACTACATTCCAACATTTGCAAGTATTGGTATTGTGTAAGTTTGTTATGCCCTAAATCTATGTGACTGGCACCCTGCATACTATTCGATTCTAGGGAATCAAATCCATATGATCCACCCTTGTGATGACCCGATATCGAGTGTGATGGCACTCGCCTAATCCACCAAGGCGAGTCAGCCTTAGAGTCTAAACAAATCAAAATAAGTGGAAATAAAGACGAAAATATAAAGTCTAATATTATATAGATAAGGATAAGCGGAACTAAGTCTAAACCACCCAACACTTGGTCTGTCACATGTACAAGCCACTACTTTAACAGAAATGAAGAACAATACAAATCTAAATGTCTTAGTCTTCAAATAGAATAAAACATAAGATAAATGGGCGTCTAGGGTCTGCTGAAGAAGACAAGCTGCTACCTCTCACGTGTCCAGAAGCTCGGTCCAATCAACAGGAATACTAAAAACAGGAGGCATCGGGCTCAGATCCTACACAGATGTATAAGCAAGGGGTGAGCACCAACCAACACGTTACTCAGCAAATGAAAACTAAACCCTAGGTAAAGCAATGCGGAGTACAGGTACTCCTGACATCCCAACAACATACCGCCACAACTATACACCTGCACTCAGATAACCCAGTCTATACAATTTATACAACAATTATCTTGGAAATACTAGACAGTCTACAAGTAGAAAGTACACATATGTTCTCATCACCATACTCAGACATACACAGGAAATCTCAATCATACATAGCCACTGAATAAAAATAGATGCAAATGCAATGTCAAATAATCGTGATGCGTGTCTGTCCTACGATATACATCCACTGATCACCTCAGATCGGAACCCATGGGGGCCTCACATGGACCATGTATCTATCATCATTGCTGAAAGAGACCTCGACCATAATATCCTCTGAAAAAGACCTTGGCCGCCGGAAGAAACCTCGACAAATCACCTCGATCGGTAGAACCTCGTTCTCAATATATCGTATCTCACTCATATCACTTTCTCAGCCATCATATATAGATATATGCACAAGTAATAAGTGAATATATAGTAAGTAGTCATAATATAACACCATATAGTCCACAATCACACAAACAATCAATATCCCGAGAATGTACAACACTTAGACAATTATCCATACCTGAATTACACAATCAATGCCTCATAATAGCATCATACTCAATCTACTACCCCAGATACATCCAAACCTCCTCACATAGGAAAATATAAGGTTCAACATACTTAACAAAAGGTTACAAGTCCATTTGCCTTAGCCAAAAGTCATGTACAACCTAAGTTGTATCTTTTCATTTCTGAATCTACTCCAAATCACCACGATCTAGTCAAAACTAAATTCACAATCATACTTTGAAGCTAATGACACTAAAATCAAGCAATTTGGGTAAAAAGGGTAAAACGACTCAAAATTCAATCAAAAATGGGGTTTAAATCTGAAAATTTTTGCATAAAAATATTCCTTAAAGTATTAGAAATCCCTTAGCAAATTTTTTTCTAAAACAGAGTTGAAATCAAGTCAAGATCACCATTTTAGTAAAACTTGAGGTTCTTGAGAAAAATCCCAAATACTCGATCCAAAACTCCGACTCAAATATGAAATATTTCTTGAGAAATACCTTACTCATTCTTTTAAAAGTTCAAATATGAAATTTCATATAAAAAAGGAGCTAAATCGACCTTGAAATCCTCAATTTATCAAATTTTAACTTTACTAGGAAAACCCCAATTCATACACAGTTAAAATGATGAAAATAATTGATGAATCAACATGTTTATACCAAAATCAGTTTACCCATAATATAAAGATCCTAAATATATATATTCATTAAAAATAAAGTCCAAATGAATAAACCCCCAAATTTTCTCCAAGAAATTTATGGATAGGGAAAGAAAATTATATGAAGAAATCAAGAGTGAATACTGAAATGAGAATTGGAAACTAACCCCCATATCAAATCGAGAAGAATGTCATAAGAATCACTCCATTTTGAGATCTAGAAGTCCCAATATGCTCAAAATATCAAATGAATGCAGTCTAAAATTTTAAATATCTACACCAGATGTATTTTCGCACCAGATCAACAGTTAATTCATTACTAAAAAGGCTGTAACTTCCTCATACGATGGAGAAATCATCCAATTCTTTTTTCTAAATGTCTTAAATAATGATACAGACTTGCTCCATCAATCGAAATTCAATTTTGAACTCATTTGCTCAGTCAAATATCATTTCTTCTTGGTAAATAATTATTTATTATTTTGCGATAAAAGTCTAATCTCGGCTTAGTGAAAATACACCAAACTTCGCAGATAAGTCTTATAATTCATGCTCAAAATTTCAGAAGTTTTAGAATTATTTTTGGATCGTTAAAGCTAATAATGAACCCTTTAGTTGCCATAATTTGCTAAAATAGTGTCAAATCATCCTAGAAGCTTTAAAACTCACCCAAAACTCATTTGACACTTTCCGAACACAAACCAAATATGCTACTCTCTTGAAAATAACATTTTGAACTTAATGGAATCATCAAAAATTGAATCCGAGATCTCCTTGACCCGAAATCCAATAAGTCGCAACTAAACTAACTTAGGCACTTGAAATATCCAAAATACCCTCGGGACCTCCAAAAATTACAATGAAGCTCAATCTAATGTTAGATTCATCCTCCGAAACCATTGGAATCATCAGAAATGCTATCCGAGTGCTCGAACCTCAAATATTGACCAAAGTCAAACTTGAACCAAACTTTAACCAATTTTCCAACTTCGGACCTAAAATCCACGTTTCAACTCCAAATCTGATTCCACTGACAGAATTCTATTTCAAGACTCAAAACTCATAATGACTCTGAAACTCAAAATTTGGAACTTAAGCCTTTAAAACTCATTTCTTTAACAAAACCTCAACTATTCACAAGATTTCCAAAAATCAATCTTCAAACCCAATCTAATATGACTCGAGAAAACTTACGGGAGAGATAAAATAGTAATTTTATCGAAAATACCAAAATGACTTTCAGGATCATTACATCTCTGACCATATATATTGAAACCAACTGTGGGAACCATTTGAAAATTATATACATTCTCAAATAATTTATTTATTTGTATTTATTTGTTATCTATTCGTTATTTGTTTGTTGTTTTTCTCATAAAGCTTTTAATTTCCTATTCTAATGCATTTATGCATTTATGCTTTTACTGAGCCGAGGGTCTCTAGGAAACAGCCGTCCTACCTTGGTAGGAGTAAGGTCTGCGTACATTCTACCCTCCCCAGACCCCATGTTGTGGGATTTCACTGGGTTGTTGTTGTTGTTGTTGTTGTCAAATAAATTATGAAATGTTCTCAACTTTAACACCATACATTAATCATTTCATAAAAAATAATGAAATAAAAGAATTAGACAATTGTCTTTCCATGTATGTTATGTACACTTTTAATATTACGATCCAACACAACTATGTATATAGCCTTTATACAATGGAATAGAATTTAACTTTTGGGACAATTTTAGTTTAAAGAAAAGAAGAAGGAACATACTAGCTATCACCGGATAAAAGTGGTGCCTCAACATATAACTTGGGAAGAGAGTCATCCTAACCCGGTCCGCTCATCACATGTTGCGCCTCATTCTAAAATATGAAAATAGAGGGGTGCCCAAAGAATATGGAGTATACCATCACAATAATTATTATTGACTCTCTCTCACGCACACACATACTTAAAAGCCGGGAAAAGAGTTTGTTAGGAATTCAATGCAAGTATTATTTGATACTCCCTTTATTTTAAAATAAGTAAATTATTGAGACAATGCACACCCATTAAGAAAATAAATTAGGACATAAATTGAACAGCACTTTCCACTTTTGTCCTTTTCTCACATTATTATTGAAAATAGAAGTAATTCAAAGTAAAATCATAAATATAAATAATTAACTCTCTTCAAACTATCACCTAAAAAGTATAAATGAGGGGCGAAATTGGAAGAAATTTCCAACAACTCTCTTGAACTTTTAACAATTCACTTATTTTGAAATATGTAAAAAAGGCCCAACAATTCACATATTTTAAAATGAAGAAAGTATAAAATACCCAATCAATCGATTAAAATCTATCTTCTTGTATATTTATTTGATGATTTATGACATGAAAGTGTAAGACCCTGAAATTCAAAAAGTCAGAAAATGAGGCTCAAAACATAAAAATCTAGAAAAAAAGCTGCAATTTTGCCACTAGATGATGACCACGGAGGCCATTACGAGCCGTGGTGAGCATCACGCCTCATGATGAACCATTGTGGTGATGACCCTGAAGTTCATTCCTATAGGGTGAGGTCCACGACAGGGCACCACAGACCGTGGTGAGTACCACGGGCCGTCAAACCTTCTGTGGTGACCCCTCCCCTAAAGCCTCAAATAATGATCTTAAGGCTAAGACCATGCGAGATAGAAGTTTCGTATACTTGTTCTTCTTCAATGTAGCTATGTCTGATTCGTAGCATATTTGAATAGGACTAGTGTAGGTTACTTTCTTGTTTTCTCATGGAAGGGGAGAGTCTCCCTCATTTATGCTTTTTTAGTCGATTTGTACCGGGAGGAGTCCTCTCATAGGTTTACTGCTTTCTAATTATAGTTGGCCCTTTTTGTATCGGGGATGAGTTAGCCGACCTTAGTAGGTTAGCCGACTTATCAACCAACATAGGATCGGAGGTAAGGTTTTATGTCCCCCTCCTTGTACTTTTACTTTTGTTATCTATTTTAAGGCTTGGGGGTGCTGCTCAACCCCTGACTGTGCACGAGAGGTGGGAGCCTCGTGTAGGGTCTGTTCCCTTTAAAAAAAAAAAAAGGCTAAGACCATGACTGGCCAACACGGGCCGTGGAAATTTCACGGACCATGGTGAGATCCATGGTGGTGCCTCCTGCAGGTCATCCTATAGGGCCTACACCATGCCCATGGTCCACGGACCGTGGTTCACTTCTCGGACCGTGAAGGGTCCCATGAAGAAAGTTCTGAAACTTACCCTGCAAACTCAGAAATTCAGATCCAAGTCCAATATCATGGACACCATCATGGACCGTGATGAACATAGCAGACTGTGATAGGTCTTCCGTGGTGGGTTCAAGTCCCTGTTAAATGAGGGGCATTTTAGTCATTTTCTATTCTTTTATTAATATATGTGGACGTTTTTGGGACTAAGTTCAGTATGAAAATATCCTAAATACTCCTTAATTTATTCTTTTTCCTCATTAATTCCCAATCAATTAAAAGACTTCTCTCTCAAGGCTCCTTCAAAGCTCATCTTTTTCATCAAGCTTTTGGCTAGGGTTTCCTTAATAACAAGTCTTTTTTTTTAATTCCAAGGTCAAATTCAATCAAGGTATATAGGGATTGATCCATTGGTCCCTTTCACCCATGGAGTCCCAAGGTTTCTACTTAAAATATCATGAATTTCAATTGGGTTTGTAACCCTAATTTGAGAAATTACATTGGACTATTTAAATTATATTTTAAATCATTATATATGATTATTATAAGTATGTTCTTATATTAATTACATGATTTCAAGTATGAATTTGTGATCATGAATCATAAGTATGTTCAAGATATGAATTTCATGTAAATTATGAAGTAAGGTGACTTAGGGCCCTATGTGGATACCTAAGACCTAACTATAAGAATTATGCAAGTATGATTGTAATGTTGAAAAGACAATTCTCACATTACAAGTATGTTATGAAATGAGCTATTTTATGAAGGATGACGTTCATGAACAAGTTATGATATATTCTAAGTACGTTTACTATTATATGTATTTCGTGGGATAAGACTTAGCATCGAGTGGACTTTGAGGTGGGGGCCCTACCAATAGCCTTAGTAGCAACCTCAAGTCTCTTAAACTACATGCCACAGTAGGTTGTTTTCATGGCTTAGCAAGTAGATCCACATATAGCATACGTTATGACCCGCCAAGCAGTTTAGAGTCTACCTTAGCAAGTAGATTTCCCTTTTTCTGGTATAGAGGTAATATCAGAATTTCATGTTATAGCTCGCATGGTCTTAATGTCGGTTATGGTTCCTATCCCACATATGTATGATCACTTATGTACTTTCATGATTTCAACTATGCTTTTCAAATGCTTTGATTATTATGATTTCTTCATTGCTTTACTTATCTCATCTTAGCATGTACTTTACTTGATCATTGCATCTCATTATTAATGTTGCATTTCATGCCCTCATACTTAGTACATTTAAAGTACTAACACATATTGTTGCCTACATTATCTCATAATTTAGGGGTTGAAGTTGAGAATCACTTTCCCACGCGTGGCTAGTAGAGCTCATTCCGGTAAAGTTTAGTGAGTCCTCATCCATCGGGAACTAGTTATGAGTTGTTGTTTTCCTTAATTCCAAAGATATTTAATTCTTCCATGTTTGAGGGTGAGCTTGGGATATGTATTGTCCCCCACCCATGTTCATGTAGTAGAGACATTGTTAGACCTATGTCATGGAGTTTATGTAGTCAAGCTACTATTATTTCTATGAACATGTTTACACTCATATTATGTTATTTTCCGCACTTACTTTACCTTATGAATATTTTACGATATGTCAAGAGGCTTGGTTGGGTCCCCTTTGGCCCTAGGTTGGATAGTGACAGAAAGTATGAGTGTCGTGAGTTCTAAGGGACTCGAAACTTGTGACCTTAAGTTTATGGGGTTAATCAAAGTCAACAATTTTAATAAATGAGCTAGGATTCATGATTTAAATATTTTGATAGGTTTGGATGAATTTGAAATTGTCTATAAAGTTTTATTGAAAATAAATATCTACTGATCAAAACTTTTTATAATCAGTTTACGATTTGGTGAATTTTGGGAATCACTTATAGGGATAGCAATGGGGTGGTGTAGGGACGGTAAGGGGCTGGTTTAGTCAAACCCACAAAATTCTCAATTCTCTCAATTCCGCCATGCATAACGTTATTTTTTCTATTCTCAACCCGTTCCACCCCGCCCCACATAAATCTGCTCCCTCCCATCTCGACACACTTGTATTTTTTTCCTTACTTTATTAATACATATATAAATATTGTAAAGTTTTATAAATCACCATTTTTATATTTAGAATAATTTAACTGTTGATTTTAAATAATTTTACTAGGCTATTAACTAGCAACATTTTAAATTTTTGTAAAATTTTCTATTAAGTTTTTAGCTAGCAATTCAGTTATAAATCTTTTCCTAATTTTTAGGCAAGTGAATTTAACTGAAGCTTTTAAATTTTATGCTTTCAGAAATCAAAATAGATTTTGAAGGCCACATTAATTAATTTTATAAAATTTAGCTAAGCAGACAACATAAAATTTAAAACTTTCACTTAACTTCTTATCAGACTAACTATTGAATCTACATGATTAAAGAGGGGAGACCCACACCGGCCATACACCTTCATAATTTAAAAAAACTTACGGCTTTGACTGGCCCTGCCCCACCCCAACTCCTCTTAGAGACTGATCCGTCCCTCCTCGCATAGTCTTAAATTCACCCGATTCTACATTCGCACCGTCCCATTGTCATCATTAATCACTTGTTTTATTTTAGGCATGTGAAGTCCAAATAACTAATGAGAATTTGATTGTTTGGGAAGTTCGCAATGGTGTTTCATGTGATATGCATTTTTAATTAAATTCTGACATGTTTCAACTTATTTTGGCATTGTTTTGAGCATAAATATTTAATAATCCAAAGATGCATATTTAATTTGAAAGATCATATTTGACTCTAAGACTTTTGGGAGTTTGTGAATGATTTATAGGATTAATTTGGAGTTCTCAGTGATAAGAATTGGATTGCCTGAATAAATAATTCGTTCTTGAATTTGAATCTCGCAAAATCAAGAAGACATGCAGTAGTAAACAACATTCATTACTCTAAAGCAACAATGGTAGGAACCAAATAAAATAGTGATCATGTGTCCACTTAACCCAATTAATTATAGCATGTATAAATACACCCTTATAAAGTATGTGGACATCATCATCCCAATAAAAAAAATTGTACTTATATAAGCACGCTAAAATTCTCATCTAAATGTCATTGTGAATGATACACACAACTCCAATTTAGTTCTAACAATAAAATACTCCAATGGATATAACAAAGATGATACAAAATCTGCATCAAATTAAACACTTTTATGATATAGCTAAGGATATTCAATTATACCTCTCATAAATTCTTCTATATACGAGTTATTCACATAAACATTGAAGTGCTCATATTTCACGATCCAATTCACTGGGCCGTGGGAGCACCTACTCTAACACCTAAGTTGGAGAACCCTCAATCCCTAAGTGGAAATATCATGTGCAAGTTTAACAAAATACAAATAATGGTCTAAAAGATGGAGTCACTATATATTAAATTTAAAAACTCTAAGGTTTATTACAAGAAATAATTTAACACCCCCAAGTATATTAATCTAAATAGGTACAAGAGCTTCTAAAGATGCAGTACAAAAATAGAATAAAGCTGTTGGAGATTCATCTTCGTCTTCATCCAAGAAATATCACTGAATCTGTAACCAGACTATGCCAAGTGGAATAGCAAGAATAGTATCAGTACAAGCAACAAGTACTGGTAGGCATCATCGGTCAACCTAATACCCACCATATAATATACAACAATTAAAAAGAAGAAGCATGCACTTAAGGAAATACACCGCCCAATCTTTAGGTATGAAATTTTTCTATCCCCACTTTACCAACTTAATATCATTCAAGACTAACACTCATCCCTTCTAGTTAGTCTGCTGCCAACTCTAATACAAATCAAGGCCTAGCCCGTCTATCACACACAGAGGATTTTCTGAATACATGTCACCCCAAATTCATCTAACCTGCTTACTATACTTTATACAAGTTTCTACTATCACTCTATGGTCCTTGACCACATAGTACCATAACAAGATTATTAACCACCCCGGACTGGACTCTTTCCACAAGGTTTAACCTACTCACTTTATCCCCATATCGACTCTTCTGGTTCTCACTTGCACACTTCCCATACATAGAATACTGAGCATAACTAACCACCACAATATGATAAAAATAGGCATATACAAGAATACATTATTAATTACCATTTTAGGAGCACTTACAGTTTCATAGTATCAATCTATACCACAAGGTGATAAGACATATAACATTCAATTTTTCAGTCTTCTCGCATTAATTATTGCACGAAATGGGCATGGTTAGTTACCGTGGTGCCAATTTCAAATACAACAGTCAACACATGAATTCATATTCAATTATAATGGTTATCTCATGGAACTCATACCCAAACTGTTAGTTCGAACCGGCATGGTACCCGATCTAATATGTACCGGCATAACACTCGATCCAATGTAGTACCCGATCTAATTATGTATTGGTTTGACATCTGATCCAATTTTTACTGGTGTGGTACCCGATCCAATAGTCACAATCACAATCATAATCACCATAAATAGCTCACAACTTGCACAATCAAGTAACAGGTTCATTACATGCAATTGCTCACAATAATCATTTCATTAAGTTCATTACATCTTCCCTAATCTCACATATGCAAGAAATGTTATCGATCGGAGTTAACATTCACTTATAACATAGATAGGAGTGTAACCCACTACCTACAATCATTCATTCAGGTTTATCCCTCGATATACATTAATAACAAATATTGAACCTCCTCCCTCCTTTGATTATCACAGAACCTAAAGTCTCATAACAACTCAGTAATCACCCTAAGCTTAATCTTACAAGATTCATTAGCCCTCTCAATAGGTATTACTAAGCTATACATTCAACACAGGATCACTACCACTAGTCACAAGCGAATTAAGACCCATATACCTATATAATCCTATCCAACACAATAATAATAACATTTATCAATCCAAATTTCGTATTTGAAGGCCTAATCATGAAATCTCTCATCAATCTACAATATAGTATGGGTGAGAACAGATTTACAACTACTCAATTTAGAGAAAACCTAGCTTGCCTAGGCGCCAAGCATCTATAGAAGGACTATCGCACAATCCTTGACTTTCAGAAGGAGAAAAAATAAAGAGGGCTTGAAATCTGTGGTTTGCAACCTTTCTTGCACTATGATTCTCTTTCTACCCTCTCCCTAGGCCTAGAGCAGCTTTTCTGATGGTTTCTGGGTGACCCTCGCCTATTTTGACACTTAAGGAAAGAATGAGAAAATAAGAGCTCACATCTTTTAATTCTGCCCCCCGATTGTCCCTCTTTGGCAGCACCTATGCCACCACAGCAGCACCATTATATTAGGAATAATCTCGTTATGGTGGGATGGTTCAGGTTTGGTCAACATAGTTCGTAAAGTTTTTGGTCCGATATAACTAACGATGGTTTGGATCGTTACATCATTGTTATGTAGCTCCTCATCACTAGTAGAAAACATCTTTTTAAAATAACAATCACCAATACTTGAAGAATTATGACTCATCACACCTAAAGAATCATATTCCAACAAGTTATTACACAAAAACTTACTTGACACTATAAGATAAGACTCATCTAAATCATTCACAATCCTCCGTGCACAAACATCACACCTTATTTTAGCAAGTGGGAATCCAGCATCAACTATGCCATGCTCAATTTTAAAAGAGATTGAATTACTCTTATTGAACTTAGAAAATATAGTTAATGACTTATTATATAGCAAGATATCATCATCCTAAAATTAGTAAGTCACCAATATAAGAATTAAGAGTGTAGTTCATTACCCCCCAAAAAGACCTTAGGAGTTTTAGGAATACCAAGAATGTAAATAAACCTGTCACGACCCAATATAGGCCCTAGGCGTGACATGGCAATTAAAATCTCGAAGGACTCCAACCAAGCATCTTAGTATATCATACATGAGCATACATCAGATAAATAAGAACATAACAAGAAATAACATAGATGCGGAGTAAAAGTCTCAAAAGGGGAAATCTCGTCATAAGGGAAAATAAGGTAAAATATCTGAATACGGGACAACATAGACTCTACAATAATCTAACATGCCTCTACTAGTCTAGAAGGGGTGTAGGACAAGCTCCTAACTCACCAACATAATAAATAAAAGTTATGAACATAAAAAATCATAAATATCATATCCTCAAAAAATAAGGACTAACCAACAAGAGGAAAGTAAGCTCAATATCTAGCCACGAGCAGAGTGCGAGAGATAATCATCGGATCCTAGATTATGATACAATGTAGGCAAAAGGTATGTTGTAGTAGATGGAATGTACTAAGTATGTGAGAAGCATGCGTGAACAATGATAATCGGACGTAGTCAATATGAACATGGGATGCATAACCAATTTCTTAAAAACATGAATAAAACTTGAAAAATATTTGAAATCATATCATAAGGTCAATTCATCATAAAACATCATTAGATATCGTAGCTATATCATATACATATATAGGATATTAACCTTAACTAAAATCTAAGACCATGTGAACTATAACATGAAATCTGATGTAACTCCTACACCGAGAAGAGAGAGGTTACTTGCCAAGGTAGACTCCGTATAATAAAGATTACATGATCTATATGTGGATTAACTAGCTAAGCCATAAACTCAACCTACAGTAGCATGAAGTCGTGGAACTAATGGTTGCTACTAGGGTTCCCTCGTGGTTCCCCACCACAAAGTTCGCTCAGTGCTAAGTTAATCCCAATGGGATACATGAAATATAATCATTAGGAAAGGTAAATCAACCAATTGAGCATCATGAAAATACATCATAAGAATAACTACTTGAACTTGTGGATACTTACCTTCCTAAGCATCCTAACATGATATCTTGCATATTGTGAGAAAGTCTTTCACAATTCATGGTTTTATACTTGAAAATACTTGAATCATAATGCATAAATTTTCATAAATCATACACGAGAATTCATAAACGTCATTAGCATAAATCCATAATTCAAACTTTAAATTAATAATATAATGCACGATTCCTTGTAAAATACATTGAAAATATGTAATTGAATTAAAATCATATATGAATAGTCATTGAAGTTCAATAAAATCATAAATGAAGTGAGCCAATGTAAATTGATCAAACTAGAATTTAGGAGAAATTTATCCAACCCAAGAACAAGGTGATTTAGCCACTCATAATTTGTAACATAATTACATAAATCATTAATAACATAAAAACTTGAATTCAATTGAAAGAAAAGAAGAAAATATCACCAAAAAGTTGTTCTTCCTTCGTCTCCTTTAGTTCAAATCCGACAATCTGATCTACTTTTCAATGAAGTATGTAAATGTGCTATTTATAGCACCAAACACGCGGAGTTAAAGTAAATGCATTGAAGTCCGCAATACGGACTTGGTTCAGTTTAGTGCAATTTTTCATTTTCTATGTCGGTGGAAATTTTTTCTATCAAGAACCAGGTCTTGATGCGGACCTGACGCACACCACACTGTTGAGTCAAATAAACTCCAAGTGTTGGATTAAATTACTGAAGCTCTGTGCGCGACATGGACACACTTCTTTATGATGTATTTTCTTCAAAATTTGTTCCCAACTTCTCCTTTGAGCTCCATTTTTAATCTGATCATGTTTTGAATTTCCATTCTTTCTCAATTAGCCCTAAAAGCGTCTAATCATGTTGGTTGGTTATAACAATACACAAATATTCAAAAATATGAACTAAACTCCAGGAATTTACTCTCAATTTGACTAATGAATTATGGGTTTTATTTGCTATTGGGCACATAAATGTACCCAAAATCAATCATTCTTCTAAAATCTCCTAAGGCAAGAACCAAACTCTCTCAAGGTTCCTTTCTAAGTTTCAAGGTAGGGTTTTGGATTTCACCAAGGGTTCTTCTTCACTTCTAAGTAAATTCAATCAAAGTATGTGGGGATTGATCCATAGGTACCTTTCACCCATGGAGTCCCAAAGGTTTCTCAAGTTTCCTTTAATTTTCAATTAATTTATGAACCCTAGTTTTGATGAATTACATTGGGCTATTTCAATTTATTTTTAGATGATTATCAATGATCTTTATAAGAATGTTTTCATATAAATTGCATGAATTTAAATTTAATTAAGAATGTCCATGCATAAAGCTATCTCAACTATGATTTTAAGGTTCAAAGATGATTTTCATGAGTTGATTATGAGTTTAATGATTTTCAAGGAAAGTTTTCATGATTTAAAGTTGAGATTATGATTTAATGATGAAAGCTATGATGATGATCAATTATGATCTAAGAAAGTTATTATGGTGTGATAATTACAATTCTCACACACTTATATTTAAGATGGTGATAAGGATAATTCTCACTAAAGTTATAGATTCCTATGAATCACTAAAGTTAATGAGCTACTCTTAATATGTTTTATAAAGATAGATTGATAGGTAGTTACTATCTTTCCCTATTATGTTATGATCATGATTTTATAAGATTTCTATTGGAATATTGACTAAGCACCGAGAGGACTTCTAGGTGGGGTTCGGTCCGGTAACGCAGTTAGTTTTCTAAGGAAATGCTAGTAGCAACCTAAAGTCCCAAACTACGTTGCCTGCGTAGGATTAAATTCATGGCCTAGCTAGTGTATCTACATATAGCACAATTTAGTTGAGTTGAGTACCCTGCTGAAGTATACCCTGGCAAGGTAGCCTCCCCTTTCTCGATGAGTATTACATCGGATTCCATGGTATAGCTCGCAAGGTATTAAGGTGTTGGTTAAAGTTCTTATCCCACACGAGTTTAAATTTAAACTACGAAGAAGTTTTATAATATGCATTGACCATGAATTTTCATGTGTTTTCAAATGCTTTTAAGGTTTGCTCATGTTCATTGTGTTGGTCATGCACTCTATGTTATATTGATCATGTCCTATTACTTATTCATGCATATCTCACATATTAAGTACCTTCTATGTAGTAAAGCATATTTTATCTATATTGTCTCATAATGTAGGGACGAAAGACACTCACGATCATCCTTTTCATGGCTAGAGTTGCTTTAGATATCTGTGAGTTGGTGAGTCCTCATTCTATCGAGGATATGACTTTTATTCTCATTGTTTATTTTACTTTCTTTACTTGATTCGGGTGTGATAGGAGCTTGTCCTAAGCCCCCATCAAGACTAGACTAGAGATATGTTTAGACGTTATGTGATGTAGTCTGGTTGGACATCTATTGAGATTTCTATTCCTTAGACCCATCCCATTGAGTTTTTACTTGTGCTTATTTTTATCATGATTCTTTACCTTATGTATGCGATGTATACTAATATGGCTTAGTTGGGGTTCTTCATATCTCGATCGCCATGTCATGTCTTGGCTCTAGTTTGGGTCATGACAAACTTAGTATCAGAGCACAAGGTTTAAAAGAGTCCTAGGGAGTCTAACATATTGCGTTGAGTAGAGTCTTGTTCATTAGTGTAAAGCGCACCACATCTATGAATAGGAGGCTATAAAATATCTTAGGAAAATCTCATTTCATTCAGATCTATGTCATGCAGTAGAGTGGCTAAGTCTTTCAGTATAACGCTTGTTCTTTGCAATTTTCAATATATGCCTCCATGAAGATACCCTGCTAGAAGGAATGTAGTTGAAGAGGAGAGACATGGTCCAAATAATCCCTTTAATGACCAAGTCTCCAATGCCGAGTTTCAAGCAGCCTTCCAAGTACTTGTTTAAGCTATTACGGCTCAAGGAAATCGTGAAGTAGTTGCTCCTATGAACCCAAATATGGGTACGTCAGCGACAAAAGTTCGTGATTTCATGGGGAGAATCCTCTGGAGTTTTGGGGTTCTAAGGTGGAAGAAGATCCACAAGAGTTTGTTGATAGCATTCATAAGATTGTGGAGATTATGGAAGTTATCCAGTTGAGAGGACTGAGTTGGCTACATATCAATTGAAGGGTATTGCTCAAATTTAGTTTGATTAATGAAAAAGCGAGAGGCCTAGAGAGGCGGATCCCGTGACTTAGGATGAGTTCAAAGGAGTGTTTCCTAATCACTTCTTCCCATTGGAGTTGAGGGAGGCCAAAGTACAAGAGTTCATCAACCTTAAGTAAGGTTGTATAAGTGTGAGAGAGTATGCCCTCAAATTCACTCAATTGTTGAAATATGCTCTATTCATGATTGTTGATTCAAGAGCTCGTATGAGCAAGTTTGTATCGGGTATATCGGATATGGTCTCAAAGTAGTGTAAGATGGCCAAGTTAATCCAAAAAATAGACATCTCTAGACTTATGACCTATGCGGAGCAAATAGAGAGTGAGAAGCTAAAAGAGAAAACTAGAGAGTCCAAGAGGCCAAGGATCGATGGTGGTAATTTCGCTCTTGGTAAGTTCGAAGGTGGTGGACGTCATCATTTTTCTCCAAAGGTACTCTAGCTAAGGATATTCAAATGTCACTACTCCAAGTTTTGACAAGGATAACCTATGCTTCTAGACAACTTAAGGTGCATGAAAGAAATTATCTGACTCATGACTTGGAGCTAGTGACGGTTATGTATGCTTTGAAAATTTGGAGACACTATATTTATCATGTCCATGTGGATGTGTTCACTGACCATAAGAGTTTACAATATGTGTTTTAGCAAAAATATTTGAACCTTCGACAAAGGAAATAACTTGAATTATTAAAAGACTATGATATGAGTGTGTTGTACCATCCAGACAAAGTCAACATAGTTGTCGATGCCCTTAGTTAGTTTTTTATGAGTAGTATTACACATGTTAAAGAAGGTAAGAAATAATTGGTTAAGGATGTTCATAGATTGCACGTTTAGGTGTGTATTTGGTTGATTCTAATGATGGAGGTATTCTTGTTAATAATGGTTTGAAATCGTCTCTTGTGGCAGATGTTAAGGCCAAGCAAGACCATGATCCTGTGTTAGTTGAGTTAAAGATAACGGTTGCCTAAAACGACATTGAGGCTTTCTTCCAAGGAGGAGATAAGATGCTTCATTACCAAGGTCAGTTATGTGTGCCCAATTTTGATGGTTTAAGAGAGATGATATTAAATAAGGCTCATAGCTCTCGGTATTCGATTTATCTAGGTTCCACCAAATTGTATCGTGATTTGAGGAAAGTGTATTGGTGGAATGAGATAAAGAAGTACATAGCGGAGTTTGTATCTAAGTGTCCAAATTGCCAACAAGTTAAGTTGAGCATCAAAGACTGGGAGGTCTAGCCCAAGACATTAAAATTCCTACTTGGAAGTGGGAAGACATAAATATGGACTTTGTAACATGTTTACATCATACTAAGAAGAAATATGATTCCATTTGGGTTGTTGTAGATCGAATGACTAAGTCGACTCATCTTCTACTAGTTAAGACTTCTTATGGTGCCGAAGATTATGCTAAGTTGTATGTTTGTAAGTTGGTAAGGCTTCATGGTGTTCCCTTGTCCATTATACAGCTCGGGGTACTTAATTCACTTTACACTTTTGGAAGTCGTTCCAAAAGGGTCATGGTACAAAGGTTAAGTTAAGTACCTTTTTTCCATCCACAAACCGATGGTCAAGCCGAAAGAACAATCCAAACTTTAGAGTATATGTTGAGGGCATATGTGATTCATTATAAAGGGAGTTGGGATGAACATTTGTCATTGATTGAGTTTGCCTATAATAATAGTTTTCACTCTAGTATCCAGATGGATCATTTTAAAGCATTGTATGGGAGAAGATGTTGGTCCCCGGTGGGATAGTTTGAAGTAGGTGAGATATCCTTAATTGTTCTAGATTTGGTAATGGATGCTATGGAAAAGGTGAGAATCATAAGGGAGAGGTTTAAGATGGCTCAAAGTCGTCAAAAGTTCTATTCAGATGCTAGGAAAAAAAGTTTGATTTTGAGGTGGATGATTGGGTCTACTTGAAGATTTTATCCATGAAGGGTGAGATCTGTTTTGGTAAGAAAGGGAAATTGAACCCTAGCTATGTTGGGCCTTATAAGATATTGAGACTTGTTGGAAAAGTGGCTTATGAGTTAGATTTTCCATTTGAATTAGCCATGGTTCACCAGTGTTTCATGTATCTATGTTGAGAAAGTTTGTGGATGATCCGTACTCCATTGTTCCATTGGAAGATATAAATATCGAAGAGAACTTGACTTATAAGGAGGTTCCAATGGAAATCTTATACCAGCAAGTTAAGAAGTTAAGAAACAAAGAAATTGTGTCCATTAAAGTATTATGGAGGAATCAACAAGTAGAAAGTGCTACTTGGAAATCAGAGGAGAATATGATGAAACGATACCCCCCGTACCTTTTTCCCCCTACTCAAGCGTAAAGTAGTAAGTTATTCTCATTCATGTTAATGAACTCCTATGTATTCAGTTTCTCCTATGTCATTCAGATGCATACATGTTCATAAAAGTTGATTTTAAAGCCATGATATATGTTAAGTTTGAAATTCATGTTCTATGCATTTAAAGGTGTCATCATGTTCATGTTGGGCTACTAGTCCTCTTTTCGTGTCTTTCCTATGATAAGTTAATCTCATCCGAGGATGAATGTTCCTAAGGAGGAGATATTGTAAGATCCCGAAAGTTGAAAAGTTAGAACCAAAGAGAAATCTTCAAAATATGGACCGGACTCAGTATTGCGACTCACTCTACCACTCGTAGAAGTTTCTACAACTCGTAGAGATGAGTCATAGAGGGAGTCTTTCACTCTAACCCAGAATCCCTCGAGAGAGGCTCTACGACTCAACAAGATGAGTCGTCACCCTATTGATGAGTTGTAAGAGTGACTCATTTTAAAATATAAGAGAACCATTAAACTTGCTGGCCTATATCTACCCAATCCTTTGAAATTCCCTCATTCTAAAATCATTTAAAATCTCCTAAGGCAAGAACTAGACACTCTCAAGGTTCCTCTCCAAGTTTCAAGCTACGGTTTTAGATTTCATCAAGGTTTATTCTTCAATTCTAAGTGAACTCAATCAAGGTATGTGGGGATTAATCCATGGGTCCTTTTCACCCATGGAGTCCAAAGGTTTTCTCAAGTTTCCTTCAATTTTCAATTGATTTATGAACCCTAGTTTTGATGAATTGCATTGGATTATTTTAATTTCATTTTAGATGATTATCAATGATCTTTATAAGCATGCTTTCATATGAATTGCATGATTTTAAGTTGAATTATAAATGCCCATGCATAAAGCTACCTCAATTATGATTTTAAGATTCAAAGATGATTTTCATTAGTTGATTATGAGTTCAATGATTTTCAAGGAAAGTTTTCATGATTTAAAGTTGATATTATGATTTAATTATGAAAGTTATGATGATGATCAATTATGATCTAAGAAAGTTATTATGGTGTGATAATTACAATTCTCACACACTTATGATTAAGATGGTGATAAGGATAATTCTCACTGAAGTTATAGATTCTTATGAATCACTAAAGTTAATGAGCTACTCCTAATATGTTTTATAAAGATAGATTGGTAGGTAGTTACTATCTTTCCCTATTATATTATGATCATGATTTTATAAGTTTTTTTTTGGGATATTGACTAAGCGTCGAGAGGACTTCTAGGTGGGGTTCGGTCTGGTAACGCAGTTAGTTTCCTAAGAAAATGTTAGTAGCAACCTAAAGTCCCAAACTACGTTGCCCGCGTAGGATTAAATTCATGGCCTAGCTAGTGTATCTACATATAACACAGTTTAGTTGAGTTGAGTACCCTACTAGAGTATACCCTGGCAAGGTAGCCTCCCCCTTCTCGATGAGTGTTACATCGAATTCCATGTTATAGCTCGCAATGTATTAAGATGTTGGTTGAAGGTCTTATCCCACACGAGTTGAAATTTAAACTATGATGAAGTTTTATAATATGCATTGACCATAAGCTTTCATGCGTTTTTAAATACTTTTAAGGTTTGCTCATGTTCATATGTTGGTCATGCACTCTATGTCATATTGATAATGTCCTATTACTTGTTCATACATATCTCACATACTTAGTAACTTCTATGTGCTAACGCATATTTTGCCTATATTGTCTCATAATATAGGGACGGACAATGATCATGACCATCCTCTTCGTGGCCATGTTGTTTTAGACATCAGTGAGTTAGTGATTCCTCATTCTATCAAGGATGTGACTTTCATTCTCATTGTTTACTTGACTTTCTTTACTTGATTTGGGTGATCTAGGAGCTTTTCCTATTCCCTTATCAAAGACTAGACTAGAGGTATGTTTAGATGTTATGTAATATAGTCCGATTGGCCATCTATTGAGATCTCTATCCCTTAGACCCATCCTATTGAGCTATTACTTTCACTTATTTTTATCATAATTATTTACCTTATGTATGCAATGTATGCTAAGATGACTTAGTTGGGGTCCCTCGCATCTCGATCGTCATATTCCGGCTTGGACCTAGTTCGGGTCATGACACTCAAGTTGTTGAAGGATTATGACATGAGTGTGTTGTACCATACAGATAAAGCGAATATGTTTGTTGATACTCTTAGTAGATCGTCCATGAATAATGTTTTTCATATTGAGAATAAAAAGGAGTTAGTTTGTGATGTTCATAGACTAGCTCATTTGGGTGTTCTCTTGGTTGATTCGAGGGATGGTGGTGTCATTGTATAAAATGGTTCTAAATCATATTTTGTGGTGGATGTTAAAGAAAAAAAAGATAATGATGCAACTTTGGTTGAGTTGAACAAAGTGGTTGTCAAAAAAACCATTGAGGCTTTATCCCAAAGGGGATATAGTGTGCTTAAATATCAAGGTTATTTGTGTGGTCCTGATATTGATGGATTAAGGGAAATGATATTATTCGAGGTTGATAGCTCGCTTTATTCTATTCATCCAAGTTTCACGAAGATGTATCGAGATTTGAGGGAAGGGAATTTGAGTTTGAGGTCAATGATTTGGTTTACATGAAAACCTTATTCATGAAGGGTGTGATGTATTTTGACAAGAAAGGGAAGCTTAGTCTCCCCTATGTAGGCCCATACCATATTTAGAGATGGATTGATTAGGTGGCATATGAGTTAGATTTATCCTCAGAGTTGACATCGGTGCATTAGGTATTGCATGTATCATTATTGAAGAATTATGTGGGCAATCTTAACTCTATTGTGCCTTCTGACAGAGTGGGTGTGAAAGAGAGCTTATTCTATGAGAAGATTCTAATTAAAATCCTAGACTAACAAGTTAGAAGGTTGAAGAACAAGGAAGTTTCATCCGTTAAGGTGTTGTGGAGGAACCAAGAGGATAAGGGTGCTACAGGGGAGGCCGAGTCCGATATGATGGCACAATAACCTCATCTCTTTCCTTCTATTTTTAAGTTGAGGTATTATGTTCATGATTAAATCCATCGAATTTATGTGTTTCGGTCATTCTCATGTTTTCGTATACATGCATGTTCGTAAAATGAGTTTTAAAGTCATGTTTTAGCCTTGGACTGAATATTTCATATTTTTATGCATTTTGATGTATCATTGCATTCATGTTGGGTTGATAGTCTCTTTCCGTACTCTATTCATGCTAGATTGAGTCCTATTTGAGAACGAATGTTCCCAATGGGGAGATATTGTAAGACCTTAAAAGTTTAAAGTCGGAAAATGGAGTTAAAAAGGAAAATCACAGAAAAGTTGCAGTTTTTTTCTTCACGAAGCACTTCATGGGCCGTGGAAAGCCATGGTTGTAGTGAACTAGGAAATGGGGTAAAGAAGGAGGGAAGTTTAGAGAGAGGTCCATAGATTGTGGAAAGCTTTATGGACAATAAAGCTCATCCATAGACTCCCCCTCCTCGGACTTGAAACAAGGAAGTTGTACAAGAGATCCTTACAACTCGTAGAATGGTTGATGGGCCGTAGGTAGGTCCCGTGAATGTAATCAAGAAAGGGGGAAAATCAGATGAAGTCTATAAAAGGTTCTATGACTCATAGACAATCTCGACCCTCAAAATCTTGGATGAACTATTATTCACGGAGCTCTCCATGACCCATAGAGCTTTTGATGGACCGTGAAGGAGCCTATAGAATTTGATCCCTCAAAGCCAATTTCCCTCCTCCAGTGCATGAGCCACTTCACGGACCATGGAGGGTTCAACGGTCTATGAAGGGTGCCCGTCCAGGTAACTCAATCAATTATTTCAGGGGTGGTTTGGTCTTTTATCATTATTTTTATATTATATTTGGACAATTTTTGGTAATAATTTCTAGTCCATTAACTACCCTGAACCCTCCTAAATCCCTCATTCACTCTTATTCATCCTAAACAAAATCATCTCTCTAGAATTTCTCTCCCACGTTCATCTTCTTCCTCAAGCAAGGGTTCCAAGGATCTCAAAGTTCAAGTCTTCAAATTCAAAGAACATTTAGGGCTTTAATTGACTAAGGTATGTAGGAATTCATCCATAGATCCCTCTTCCATCCATGGAGTCCCAAAGTTTCCTCAATTCTCTTTGTAGCCACAAGATGAAGGTTTAAATCTTATTTGCTTTGGTTGAAAATGGGTTTTTATATTTGATTAATCCTATATTCTTATTTTGATTGTTTTAATGCTTGATCACCATTAGAACAAATTTATTGTCCATCCAGAACTCGAAAGACAGAAAGGAGGTAGAACACTAGAATATAGGGATCATGTTTGTCCTAGAATTGCCGAAAATAATTCGTGTATAGAATGACTATGACACATATCTATACACCATGTTTGGTTACTAAATAGAATAATATGATTAATAATTTTTTGTTGATTCATGCTTATTCCCGCTCAACGACATAGTTAAGCTGTGAACAAAAGTAGGCAATTAGAGGTCAAAAGATCATAATTGTAAATTCAACCCTATAAATCAGTATTCGAAAGACCCATTGGATACTAAAGTAAATGATGTTAGAGAGGAAATCTATAAGTGCTACAACCCTGTACTTTTTCTTAAATTGATAATTTTTTTCTAGTATCTTTGAATCATTTTCTTATATCGTTTGTAGTATAATCAGTTTAGATATAAATAAACTTAACTCTTTGCAAACAAATATAAATAATTTAATTCATTGAAAATCTAACCAATGCCTAATTATATTTTTCTATGGGTTCGATAGCTGGCTCTTAAAAAGGGTCACTATATTACTTTTGAGACTGCGTACACTTGCATGTGTGTTTGGATGCAATAAGTTTTTTACGCTGTTGTCGGGGAATTTTTTTTTAATTTAGCTATAGTTTTCTGAAGTTTCTTTATTATTTTTTTCGTGTTAAAAACTTGATCTTAGCTGTTATTCATGGCCGAAGAATTCACAAATTCACACTGGACAGAAGTGGGAACATTGTAGAGCCTCTAGCTGAGCCTGAATTATTTCTGCATCAGCAAAAAAGGCACGAAGTTGTCCTATATCCCGTACCACAGGTAAATCTGGGTGATACTAACAAAGAGCCTATAGAAGTCTCTGTAGAGATGGTAGCTAAGAGAGTACGTGAGGTGCTAGTCCCACTCACAGTGAATGTCACCTACATCATTCAGAAACCGCCAGTTGGAGAAAGATTTGTACTGAAATAGAACATGATGCAGCTGTTGCACTCTAATGGGTAATTTATCAGTTTGGCTCATGAAGATCCCCAAGTCCACATCCAGAACTTCTAGGAGATTAGTGACACTTATACGCCTAATAGGGTATCTCCTGACTATATGAGGTTAACATTATTTCTCTTTTCTTTGTTGGGGGAAGCTAAGAGCTAGTTGAAATTGGAACCACCAAACTCAATCACTTCATGGAATGATTTGGCTCACAAGTTTCTTGTCAGGTTCTTTCCTTCGGGGAAGACAGCTAAGTTGAAGGCTGAAATTTTAAGTTTTAAACAAAAATCTGGAGAAAATTTGTACCAATCTTGGGATAGGTTTAAATCTTTACTCATTAGTTGTCCCCACCATCATCAAGTTAATAAGGTATCGGTCCACACCTTCATAGAAAGGTTGTAACCCAGCACCAAAATTCTTCTTGACTTTGCAACAGGTGG
This sequence comes from Solanum dulcamara, assembly GCF_947179165.1. Lineage (NCBI taxonomy): Eukaryota > Viridiplantae > Streptophyta > Magnoliopsida > Solanales > Solanaceae > Solanum > Solanum dulcamara. Next base: position 15,997,524 of record NC_077242.1, read on the forward strand.
ACAGGCACTATAGAAAATGTACGATGAGATCTATACATTACTTAATCGCATATCTTAGGAGTGACAGCATTGATGACCCCGATTGTTGCAATGCAAATTATGATGACAATGCATTTCAATACTTCATCAAAAGGATAGCAGCAAGCTCTGACGAATATGGTTCAGTAATAACACACGTGGTGCAAGGTGTGTGGCAGTAGTGAACATATGGCAGAATACTGTAGAGCTAAACATACTATTATTTCTTGGACGGATATTCGGGTTACAACCAAATTTCCATTGCACTGAAAGACTAGGAAAAGACAACGTTCACATGCCCATATAGGACATATGCATTTAAACGTATGCCATTTGGTCTTTGCAATGCTCCTGCCACTTTTCAGAGGTGCATGATTGCTATATTTTATGATATGGTGGAAGAGTTTGTAGAGATTTTTATAGATGACTTTTTAGTGTTTGGAGAGTCTTTTGATCATTATTTGCATAATCTAGAGAAAGTACTAGCAAGGTGTGAGAAAATAAATCTCGTCTTAAACTTGGAAAAATGTCATTTCTTAGTAAATAAGGGTATTGTGTTGGGGCACAAAGTTTCAAAAGATGGTTTGGAGGTAGACGAAGCTAAAATTGAAATAATAGAGAAACTTCCACCACCAATTTTAGTAAAAGGTGTCCATAGTTTTCTAGGTCATGCCAGATTCTATCGATGATTCATCAAAGATTTTTCAAAGATCATCAGACCCATGTGTAGCTTGTTAGAAAAGAAGGTAAAATTTATTTTTGAAGATAAATGTTTGTAGTTCTTTGAACTCTTGAAGAAGAAGCTGATTGAAGCCCCATCTTGATAGCTCTTGACTGGGAGCTACCTTTTGTGTTGATGTGCGATGCAAGTGACACAGTAGTGGGAGTAGTGCTAGGAAATATGAAGGAGAAAATTTTTCACTCCATCTATTATGCCAGCAAGACTTTTGAGTCAGCTCAGGCCAACTACACTATCACAAAGAAGGAGATGCTAACATTGGTTTATGCATTTGATAAATTTCTCTCTTACCTGGTAGGTACAAAAGTGATTTTTTATACTGACCATGCATCCCTCAGGTACTTGTTCAACAAGAAAGATGCGAAACTTACATTAATTAGATGGATCTTACTGCTCCAAGAATTCAATATTGAAATCAAAGATAGGAGGGGATGCGAAAATTAAATATGAGACCACCTATCAAGATTAGAGGATTCATCCCATGTAGGTGAGCAAAAGTCGATGAAGAAAGAGTTTCTGGATGAGAAATTGTTGCCAATAGAGGTACAAGAACTCCCATGGTATGCAGATATTGTGAATTACGTAGTGAGTGGAGTATTTCCCCAAGTGAAAACTCCCAACAAAAGAAGAGGCTAATGTATGAAGCAAGGTTTTATATATGGGATGAAACTTATTTGTTCAAAAAAAGTGTTGATCAGATGATAAGGAGATGTTTGCTTGAATCTGAAGTTCAACAAAGTCTACACAATTGTCATTCGTCTGCATAAAATGGATATCATGGAGGCGAACAAACAGCCTATATTGCAGTCAAGTTTTTTTTTTCTAGTTTATTTAAAGATGTTACAGGATTTGTGAAGAGCTGTGATCAATGCCAAAGGTTGGGCACAGAATCAAGAAGGAAAGAGATGCCATTGAATAATATCCTAGAGGTAGAGATCTTTGATGTGTGGTTAATTGACTTCATCGGTCCCTTCCCATCGTCATATAGAAATCAGTATATACTGGTGGTAGTTGATTATGTTTCTAAATGGGTTGAGGTCATTGCTTTGCCAACCAATGACTCTAAAGTGGTAAGTCGCTTCCTAAAGAAGCACATTTTCACAAGGTTTGGCACTCCAAGGGCTACCATCACCGATGGAGGTAAGGATTTCATAAATCAAACGATAACGAATCTGTTAGCTAAATTTGGTGTCAGGCACAAGGTCGCCACGGCATATCACCCCCAAACTAGCGGACAGGTTGAGGTATCAAATCGTGAGGTGAAGCAAATCCTTCAGAAAACCATCAATGCCACAAGAAAGGACTGGGCTATCAAACTAGATGAAGCGCTCTAGGCCTACTGGATTGCATACAAAACACCAATTGGCATTTCACCTCACCATATGGTATTCGGAAAAGCATGTCACCTGTCGGTAGAACTGGAGCACCAAGAATATTGGGCCATCAAAAAGTTGAACGTAGACTTGGAGTTGGCAGGTAGAAAGCTTATGGATCAGCTCCATGAATTGGAGGAATTCTGACTCCACGCTTATGAGAATGCAAAGTTGTATAATGAGAAGATGAAGCGGTGACACGACAAGCATATAGTCGCTCAAATATTTGAACCAGGCCAAAAATTTCTATTTTTTAACTCGCGTTTGCATCTTTTTCTAGGTATGCTTCGATCAAAATAGAGTGGACCATTTGAGGTGGTGTGAACGTCGATACATAGAGCCGTAGAACTATGGAATCTCACCAAATTGACCACATTCATAGTGAATGGCCAACGTGTTAAGTACTATTTTGGACAAGACGTCGATCGTGAGGAAGAAATATTTGAGCTCGAGAATGAATGAAGCTACAACTAAGTTATTTTGCGACTTTAAATTATGCGCTACGCGGGAGGCATCTCGTGAGGTAGTGTAAAATATTTTTAATTAGAGGTTATAATAGATTTTTTTAGTTTCCTAAAATTTTATTTTGTTTTAGTGTATAATTAGGATAGTATAAGTTATTCATGAAAAAAAATCAAAATATATATATATATATATATATATATATATATATATATATATATATATATATATATATATATATATATATATATATATATATATATATATATATATATAATAAAAAGAGAGTTTGGCCGAGTCCTAAACAGTGAGGTTCACGAGAGCGGACTTGCTCCATCCCAGTTCAATTTTTGCCCAGGTATATTTTCGAATATTTTTGGTAAAAATAAGTCCTATGTAAAGTATGCGCCAGGTCCGCGTCGCGGACATGGCTTATTTCTGTACAAATCACATTTTGAAATTTTGGCACGCTAAACAGTGAGGTCTACGACAAGTTCGCATCATGGACATGAGACGTTTTTCAAAAAATTTCATTTAAAAAGATGGGTCTAACCCATTTTTATTTGTTTTATCCGACCCAGTCAATTATTATCCCTACAAATTATATTTTTCATCAGAATTTTCAATATAATACCCTTCCTCACTTCTACAAACTCTCTAAATTCTCTCTTCTCAAACTAATCCGCGACTCACTCATCTAATTCAAGCAATATTTTATGAGTTTCTACTTCACACCAACAAGGTATGTGTTCTTCAACTACTTTTATGATATAATGGTTGAAGTTTACATAAATAAATTCTTGGGCCTTAGGTTTTGACTCAATGTAATTGATTCTCGTTGTTCTTAAATTAAAATGGTTATGGGTGTGTAAAATTGCTAAAAATTTGATTATTGTGGTTAATTGATTATGGGTTATGTTCTTAAACTCTAACCCTAATTTTGATGTTAGAGAAAATGGATGTTTGTGGTTGTTATGGATAATGTATGTTGAATTCTTGAGTAAGCATACATAAAGTGTTGTGTTGAAGTTGGTTTGATTTGTGAAAATAGTGTGGAGTGAGTTTCTATTGTTCTAAATTTTGGGTTGAAAACATGCTTGAAGTTAGGGGATCTAATTTTGGATGATGCTTTATTTCTTGAATCATGTATACTTCTTTTAGACAAGAATGCTAGAATACAAAAGGCTTCTGTGAATTCATATAGTATTAGACTCACTATGCTGATTAATTGAAGAATGTTTTGGTTTGTTAGCATGTATGCACGTATTATTCAAATGAAGGAAAGTTTGAGTACCTTCATATCACTTACATGCTAATGAAATGCGTAAGTGTGGGATGTTGGCCTAAATTTCAAATGCACTCTAGGATTAAATATTTTGTTTTGGGGTGGCTTATTTGCAGGAAAAATATATCATCTAGTTGAAGGCTCAGAAAGGAACCAGCAGGCCCTAGCAGTAGGAAAAGAGAGAGAGGAGGAAAGCCTCTATACCTCCTGCCCCACTTATGCCTCGAGGTCAATCTCGTCGAGTTGACTTGAAAGAGGTACATCCAACAGGAAAGAATTGGTACAAGAGACACATCGAGTCTCGCTATCTCTCAGATATGCCAATTGATGAAGAATAAATAGCCAAAGACTACCCAAAAATCATGAGGAGAATAGAGGAGATTAATATGAATTTCTTGTTCACTGACCCGAAGCCATGTAATTTGCTTATGGTGCAGGAATTTTATGCAAATTATCAACTGGATCAGCGCACTGATTACATAATAGTGCAAGGGGTTGATATTCCTCTATCTCCAATGACCATCAATGATATATTGGAAACTCTTGAGTTGCCTACCACTACCCTGACAGAGTGGATACTAGGTCAACAACAAAGTGTGTACGTCACGGGCTAGGGGGCTACCGTAGCACATTCTCATATGCTCATCTTAACAAAGAAGCATGTGTGTGGGTAAAAATTGTCATGCACAAGTTATTCTAGGCCTTCACTACACCAAAATAACACAAGACAGAGTATGTTTGGTCTATGCCCTTATGAAAGGGAAGGGCACCAATGTTGGTGTTGTTATCAAATCAACTATCCAAAAGTGCAGAGTCCATCGAGGTAGAGGGTACGCATTCAGAGGCCTCATCACGGAGATATTCCAAAGGGCTGGGGTCCTCGAGAACCAATATGATTATATGGCCCCCTTACCTCGGAGTATTATGATGTCACAAATATTAAAGGACCAGACTACACTTATGGCCCAATCCTCACTACACATAAGCACGCGATGACATGATAACAACTCGAATATTTGGCCTGGATATGTTTCGACACCGCACCGAAGGGCGCATCTCGACTGAAAAAGAACTCTATGAGGTAGAAAGACAATATCCACTGAACAAGCATGTTGTGACTGTCCTAGGACTTGGGCCTGATTTTTATGAGCCTACTGAAGATGAAATCCCTACGGATGAGGCTAGGAGGAGGACAGACTCAAATGTGGGGTCAAATTTGGAGGCCATAGAGTTTGACCCTTTGGAGGTTGAAGATTCGGCTGCTGGAGGATTGATGGATGAGTAGACAGGGAAGTCTACTACTTTGTGCTCCTGAGGACAGTGCCCAACTCTAAGTGTGGAGTGGAATGTCTGTTTAATTTGAACTATATCTATTTATTTTTGTTAGTTTAATGTCTCGCTTTATCTAGATTGCTATATCTGTTTACTTTTGTTAGATTGATGATTTGTTTTATCTGGATTGGTTAATCTGTTTATTTTTGTCAATATTAATGTTTTGGTTTATATTATTTAATTTTTTTTCACTTATTAACTGACTTTGGATTTCATGGCATTTTTTTGGTTCTTTGTCCATGGATAGTCCCTTTGAACCTTACGAAAAAAATTAAATTTTTGTTAGATATTTGTAATATATATAAAGTATTTTGCCAAACTATCAGATTTCATAGTTAGAAGATGAAATGGTTGAAAAATCAAAACTGACTAAATTGAGACAACTAAGACTCTGTCGTTAGATTTTGAGTAATGTTTAATTCATGTGATTGTGGTTGAAATATCTGAAGAATTGTTATTCTGAAATTAAACATGTGCAGTTTGAGTAATGTTAATTGTATAATCCTTGTTGTTCTTGATTGCTAGAACTTGCCCCGTGTGTATGAGTAGTGAAAACAAAGGAAGTTTAGAATTTAGGGAAAGGATCTAGGAAATTCTTTGATAACCTCATTTTAAAACCACTTGTCATACACACCTTAATGTAAATTCATAGTTAGCCCTTTTCAACCTTTGACTTGATTCTTTGGCAGCGTAGTTTGAAGCCTATTCTCATTCTTTCCTAAGACCATAATTTTGATCCAAGAAGTCAAGCGCTTTGGAAGAGAATAAGAGGAGAAGTGGGGGGGGTTTACAACCTTGTGTTACTAAGAGTAAAACCATTGGTGCAAATAATTGAAATAAAATCTTGTGTTAGGGAAGACAAGCATATGGAAAGTGAAAAGAACACCAATCACATTATAGTTAAAGAGAGTAAAGAAAAGAAGAAATCCCCTACACAGATAAATGAATTGAAAGGGTAAGCTAAGGAAATAACAAAGTGGTGAGAATAAGGTTATGAAGTACTTGTATGTAATTACTGAATGTAGTGTATTGAAAGCACTTGGGAACAGAGTCACTATACATGTCCAGATTACTACCTACACATCCCCCAGCCCACATTATAACCTGAACAAGTACTAAGTGATCCTTAAGTCTTAGCTACCTTAATAGAACTGCATAATACACTAAGGTCAAGGCTATGGTTCATCTTGAGCAACTTGTGATTTCATTTGAGAGAATGAGTGAATTTTGTCTAAATACCCATTACTGTTGACAATGAATGTAACTGCGAGAGTATGGGTAATTTTTTCTTAATGAGAGCAATGTTTAATAAAGAAATGGTAATTCTGCATGAATTTTAATTTAACAAGCCATATGAGTTTGTTTCATTACAGAGTCAACTCTCGAGTTAATGTGGTGTTCAGTTAGTCAGTCACGTGAACAAATTTAGACATGTGTGCGTAATGAAAGCTACTTGTACAATCACTTTGGTTTGGTAGAATTGCTTTATATATCATGTGTTTGGTATTTTAGGAATAATACTGGGAGTTTGTTCGAGGACAAACAAAACTATAAGTGTGGGGTAGTGATCTTGGATAAGTTTATGTGCCCAATAGCAAATAAAACTCATAATTTATTAGTCAAGTTGACAGCAAATCCTAGAGTTCAGTTCATATTTTCACATATTTGTGCATTGTTGTAACCAACCAACATGATTAGACACTTTCAAGGCTAATTGAGAAAGAATAGAAATTCAAAACATGATCGGATTAAAAGTGGAGCTCAAAGGAGAATTTGGGAATAAAATTTGAAGAAAATGCATCATAAAGAAGTGTGTCCGCATCGCGTACTGAGCTTCAGTAATTTAATTCCAACACTTGAAATTTATTTGACTCAACAGTGTGGTATGCGTCAGGTCCGCATCATGGACCTGGTTCTGGATACAACAATTTTTTATCGACACAGAAAATGAAAAAGTTTCACTAAACTAAACCAAGTCTGCATTACGTACTTCAGTGCATTTACTTTAACTCCGCATACTTGGTGCTATAAATAGCACTTTTGCATACTTTATTGAAAATTAGATTGGATTATCGAATTTGAACTGAAGGAGACGAAGGAAGAACTATTTTTGGGTGATATTTTCTTCTTTTCTTTCAATTGAATTCAAGTTTTTATGTTATTAATGATTTGTGTAATTATGTTACAAATGATGAGTGGATAAATCACCTTGTTCTTGGGGGTTAGCCACAAGATGAAGGTTTAAATTTTATTTGCTTTGGTTGAAAATGGGTTTTTGTATGTGATTACTCCTATATTCTTGGTTTGATTATTTTAATGTTTGATCACCATTAGAACAAATTTATTGCCAACCCGGTACTCGGAAAACAAAAGGGGGATAGAACACAAGAATATAGGGAACCTGTTTGTCCTAGAATTGCCTAGAATAATTTGTGTATAGAATGATCATGACACATATCTATACACCATGTTTGGTTACTAAATAGGATGATATGATTAATTTATTTTTGTTGGTTCATGTTTATTCCCACTCAACGATGTAGTTAAGCTGTCAAAAAAAGTAGGCAATTAGAGGTCGGAAGATCATAATTGTAAAATCAATCCTGTAAATCAGTATGCGAAAGACCCATTGGATACCAAAGTAAAGGATGTTAGACCAAAAATCTAAAAGCGCTACAACCCTGAGACTTTTCCTTAAATTGATAAAATTTCTCTAATATCTTTGAATCATTTTCATATATCATTTTTAGTATAATCATTTTAGATATAAATGAACTAAACTCTTTGTAAACACACATGAATAATTTGATACATTGAAAATCTAACCAATGCCTAATTAAATTTTCCTGTAAACGCAACAATGATTTTAGAATGAGGGAATTTCAAAGGATTGGGTTGATATAGGCTTGAACTTAAGCCATAATTGTGTGTAGGTTTATTGAACCAAACTTGGGAAATAACACTAATACCCTTTATTAAAACTGGAATTTTTCCCTACGAGACCCTTTCTACGAATCGTAAGGGTTTCGATGAGTCATCAAGAAGACTCGTCCTGCAGATCTGAGAAAAGGTCCTGAATTCAAGTCTCTGAAGTTTGCATATGAGCCATTTCTACAACTTGTCTTCACGACTCATCATTACTGTCATGAGTTGTCAACTTGACTCGTCTTGGAGGCCTAAAAACCTACAAGTTTAAGGGTTCTTTGATCTTTTAAACTGAGCTTTTCTTAAAATTGACTCATCCTATTGAGTCGTAGAGACTCTCTTGAGGGTAGTTCTGGTTTAGTGTGAAATACTCCCTCTCTGACTCATCTCTATGGGTCGTAGAAACCTCTATGAGTTGTAGAGTAAGTCATAATACTGAGTCCAGTCAATATTTTGAAGATTTCATTTTGGTTCCAATTTTCTGACTTCCAGGGTTTTACATCGAGCCATCTTCTTTGTCGAAGGTTTAAGTCATTTTGGTTCAAAACATATTTCAATCTCTTATGGTCAGTGAATACATCAACATGGACACCATAAAGATAGCATCTCCAAGTCTTCAAAGTAGCAGAATTGCCGCTAACTCCAAGTCATGATTTGGATAGTTGTTTTAATGCACCTTGAGTTGACTAGAATCATAGGCTATCACCTTACTATTTTGTATTAAAACACCCCAAAACCAACCCTTGAAGCATTATAATATACAACAAACTCATCAGATACTTCCTGTAATGTCAACACTGAAGCAAAAGTAAGCCTATCTTTCAATTCTTGGAAGCTTTTCTCACATTCCTCGGACCATTGAAACTTCACCTTCTTTTGAGTCAAAGTAGTCAAGGGCGATGAAATATAAGAAAATCCTTCCATAAACTGTCTATAATAATTGGCTAAGCCCAAGAAACTTCGCATGTTGGAAGGAGACAAAGATCTAAACCAATTCTTAATCGCTTTAGTTTTCTTAGGATCCATCATAATACCTTCACCGGAGACAATATGGCCAAGGAAAGCAAGACCTCAACAAAAAATCACACATACTAAACTTAGCAAACAATTGACGGTCCTTAAGAATTTGTAAGACAATTCTCAAATGATCGGCATGCACATCCTCCCTCCAAGAATATATGAATATATCAATAATGAACACAATAACAAACATATCCAAATATTACTTGAACATCATGTTCATCAAATTCTTAAAAGCTCCAAGAGCATTCGGCAGTCCAAAAAAAATAACTACAAATTCAAAGTGACCATACCGAATTCTAACAAACGTCTTTGGAATGTCATATTCTCTTACTCGGAGTTGATGATAACCCTATTGAAGATCAATCTTTGAAAAGTAACTTGCACCTTGAAGTTGATCGAATAAGTCATCAATCCTTGAAATGGGATACTTATTCTTAATCGTGACCTTGTTCAAATGTCGATAGTCAATACACATACGGAGAGAACCATCATTCTTTCTAACAAAGAAAACTGGAGCATCCCATGGAGAGATACTCGGTCTAATAAAACTTTTATCCAACAAGTCTTTCAACTAATCCTTTACTTCCTTAAGTTTTGTTAGGGCTATACGGTAATAATGAATAGAAATAGGTTGGGTTTCATTGATAAGATCAATATCGAAGTCTATCTCTCTTTCAGTAGGGATACTTAGGAGATCATCAGGAAATACTTTTGCAAACTCATTAACAACCAAAACTGACTCAAGCGTAGGAGATTTAAAATTTGTATCCCTAACCCATATTAGATGATAAATGCAACCTTTGAAAATTATTTTTCAAGCTTTAAGGAATGAGATGAATTGACCTTTAAATATGGAATTACTACCTTTCCATTCTAGTATTGTCTTATTAGGAAACTGAAATTTAACCACACGGGTTTTACAACATATAGAAGCATAATATGCATGAAGTCAATCCATACCAAGAATAACATCAATATCGGCCATATCAAGTTCTATAAGATCAACTCGTGGAATTTTATGAAAAACTGAGACTGAAAATATTCTATTGACTCTTTTAGCCACAACTAAATCACCAACAGGAGTATAGACCAAACAAAACTCTAACAAGATTTTGGGACTAACAACAAATTTTATAGCAAGATAAGGAGTAAGAAATAATAAAATAGCACCCAGATCTAATAATGCATAAACATCAAACTTAAAGACTTTAAACATACTAGTCACAACATCAGGCGAAACCTCTAACTCCTAACAAGTCTGTAAATCATAAAACCACTTTTTGCGCCAACCGCCACCTAAAGTAGTATCATGCTAAGTCGATCGATGTATAGTAGTTTGAGCCTGAGTTTGGAATCGACCACCTCCACCTCTAGTAACACTCGAAGGATAGTCCTTCACTTGGTGACCCATCATATCACAACCAAAACAAGCACCCAAACCTGCCAAACATTCTCCTAGATTGTCACAACCCGAATCCAGGTGTGATGGCACTCATCTCAACCCATCGAGATAAGTCAGCCTAAAACTCAATGGAAAGTAAATGCGGAAGTAATTGAGATAAAGTAAGGTTTAACTTAGTAAAAAACAAATAAATAATCTCAAAATCCCCAAGACTGGTTGTCACATATACAAGCCACTAATATATTATCAAAGTACGAAAGAAAATACAGTCACAATGTCTTTGTCTCTAGAATAGGACTAAAACATATTAAAAGAGTAACAGGTGTCTGCTAGATGGATGTAACAGCTACCTCAACACTCGGAATGATAGCCTCGAAAGTGGTAGAAAATGCTAGAAGATCAAGCAGGTCCGGGCTCACAACCTACACAAGTGTGGAAGCAAGGGTGAGTACCAAACAACACGGTACTCAGCAAGTGGATAACTAAAACTAAGCAAAGCTCAATAGATACAAGTACTCCTGTCCTTCCAACCGACCCTACTTAACTATAACCTGCATAAAACCAGCCAAACCCTACACTCGTACAATAATAACAGTAATACAATCCACAATTACTCATCAATAGTCTCATCAATGAATCATATCAAGTCAAGTTCAGCATATACAGAGCAATTGAGGGGTAAACAAGAATTCACAAATATCAACAAAATGCGATGCAATGCAATAAGATGATGCATGTCTGTCCTATTGGTACACATCCGCTGGATCACAGTCCGGAACCCATGGGGGACATTTCTGTCCATGTAACCTGTCATGGAACGTGTGGCCCATCACATCAACATATATATCTTACCACAGAGCGTGTGGCTCAACCCCTTTATTTCATAATACCTGCCACAGAGCGTGTGGCCCGACCCCTTTGTTTCATAATACTTGTCACGGAGCGTGTGGCCCGACACATTTTGTTTCATATCATTTTCAGTCTCAACATAATATGTCAGAACCAATGCAATCAATTTATGTTCATATAATTCACGATAATAACATGACAATAATAATAATTTTTCCTATCTCACATCAACATAGTAATTTTGCATGTCCAAAATAAACTCATAATCACAACATATCAATTCCACCAATACATGTCGTTAGATCACCATTTTATACACCTCATTTCCATTTTTAAGGCCAATTATACAGTCAATAATCCAGTCCAATTTTCATTATTCCCTAGTATACATGACACGGAAATACAAGCATCTATAAGCTTAAAGTGAGGTTTAGAAATTTACTTGCTTTAATTAATCAAGAAATTACTCTGGTACTTGAGCCTTCCCTTTTCGTTGGGACTTCAAATAAGTATAATCTAATCAAATAAATAACCACAATAAGATTTCGAAACTAACAACACCCATATTATTATATGTCTCGCCTAGACCCAAAACCTACCCAAATCTATAATCAAGTTCCTAATGTTGATGTCAAATAACATGTCAACTCTCATATTTTCAAATTTTAAGCCTATGGTTAGGTTCTAATGTCCCCAATATCATAAATTTTATGGAATTCATAAAATATAATATACCTAATATTTAATTATCTATCTCAATATATCAAAATTCGGAAACTAACTCATTCTATGTCATTGAAGTCAAATCTGAAATTTTCTTTTCGATTATGTTCACTCATGATAAAATAAACTCACATGTCAAATTTCAGCTAAAATGGATCGTTATTCGACCCCTAAATCAAGATTTTATATGAAGAACCCTATGGTCATATTTTCTTATTTCAGCATTGTTTCTCCACCAATATACCCTAAAAATATGTTCATAATAACATGAAAATTTAATAGAAAGGATGAGAAATTTTACCTTGACGCTTTGGATTGAAAATTCATATTTTTCTCTTCTCCTTTATTTTTCTTTTTTCCTTTCTTTTCTTTCTTCCTCCGTATTTTTTTTCTCAACTTCTGCATTCTTTCTTCGTCGCTGTGCCGCCGTTACATCTGATGTCTTAATGCCATCAGATTTTATATTTATATATATATATATATATATATATATATTTATTATTATTATTTATTTTCTTCTTTTTCTTTTCTACTCAATTATGTATAAAAATTTATAAACTCTATCCTTTTCCTTTAATAATTGGTATAGAGTATTAATTCAATTAATACTTTAACCCACTAATTAAATAAATTTTCTAAAATTATCCCTCAACTAATTAATCAAAGTTACCGAAAGGTCTAAAATTTTCAATTTAAATTTACGAAAAGGGTCTTCTATGAAAGGAGGAAGACTCGTTCTCAAAATTACCTAACGGGTCATTACATCATCCACCACTAAAAATTATGTTCATCCTCGAACATAAAGTAAAAGAAAGTACCTAAAGCTTTGAAAAACTAGGAATATCTAGCACCCATATCAGCCACTGTCTCCCAAGTCGCCTCTCCGTCTGAACGATGCTTCCCTTGTACCTTCACTGAAGATATCTCCTTGGTTCTAAGCTTACGAGCCTACCTATCATACAAAGCCTCAAATAGAGCCATCTGGATACTAGAGTGATCACTGTTGTTGTAGGCAAACTCTGCTAGGGGCAAGTGTTGATCCCATCTAGCACCAAAATCAATAACACAAGCTCGAAGCATGTCCTCCAACACCTGGATCGTCCGCTCGGACTGACCATCGGTCTGTGGGTGAAAAGTTGTACTCATATCAAGTTTAGTGCACAAACCATGCTGTAATGCCTGCCAAAAGTGTGAAGTAAATACTGAACCTCTATCTGAAACAATCGATACTGGGACACCATAAAGCCAAACGATATGGCTAATATACAACTGGGCTAGCTTATCCGCTGTGTACCTCACCTTAAACGGAATAAAATGGGCAGACTTTGTTAGTCTGTCAACAATCACCCAATAGAATCATAACCACCCACGGTGGGAGGTAAACCCACAACGAAGTCCATGGTGATCATTTCCCACTTCTAAGTGGGAATAGGCATCCTCTGACTCACACCCCCAGGCCGCTGGTGCTCACACTTTACCTGCTAGCAAGTCAAATACTTGAACACAAACTCTGCGATGTCCTTCTTCATCCCACACCACCAATAGTGCTGGCACAAATCATGATACATCTTGGCCGCTCCCGCATGGATGGAATACCTTGAACAATAAGCCTCTTCCAAAATAAGTCTAGTAAGGTCACCCATCTTAGGCACACAAATTCTGCCGCCAATCCTCAGTACGCCTTCCGAATCAAGTATCACCTCCTTAGCTTCACCTTTTAATACATTGTCTCGAATGATACATAACTTCTCATCCTCAAACTGTCTCTCCCAAATCTGCTAAACTAAGGAAGAACGTGCCTCCATAAAGTCAAGAACACCACCATCCTCTGAAATCTTCAACTGTACAAGGTTATTAGCCAGCCTCTGAACATCTCTAGCCAAGGGTCGCTCCTCAACTCGGATCGCGGCAAGACTCCCCATACTAGAGGACTTCCTACTCAAGGCATCCGCCACCACATTGGCTTTTCTTAGGTGATACAAGATAGTCATGTCGTAGTCCTTCAGCTACTCAAGCCATCTACGTTGCCTCAAGTTTAGATCCCTCTGATTGAATATATACTAAAGACTCCTATGATCGATGAAGACCTCGCAATGCACACCGTATAGGTAATGACGCCACAACTTAAGCACAAAGACTATAGCTGCTAACTCCAAATCATGAGTAGGATAGTTTTTCTCATGGGCCCTCAACTGTCTCGAAGCATAGGCAACCACTTTCCTCTTTTGCATCAACACTCCACCTAAACCAATACCGAAAGAATCACAGTATATAGTAAAGCCCACACCCTCCTCGGGTAGCGTTAAAACTAGAGCCAAAGTCAATAAAGACTTGAGCTTTTGGAAGCTTGCCTTACACTCATCGGACCAATGAAAACCCACGGCCTTTTGAGTCAATCTAGTCAGTGGAGCTACAATAGTGGAGAAACCCTGCACGAACCATTTGTAATAACCGGCTAACCCCATAAAACTATGAATCTCAGTAGAAGAAGTAGGCCTTGTCCAACCTCTAACTGCCTCAATCTTTGCTGGATCCAATCTAATACCCTCTTTGGACACCACATGTCCTAATAATGTCACAGAATCAAGCCAAAATTCACACTTGGAGAACTTTGCACACAACTTTTTCTTCCCTCAACTTCTGAAGTACCAACCTCAAATGGCGTACATGATTTCAGTCTTGGAATACACCAAGATGTCATCAATGAATACTATCACAAAAGAGTAAGTACGGGCAAAACACTCTGTTCCTCTTGTCGCTCTATACTTTGATTAAACCTACCACCATAATGTAGACTTAAAATGAACAGCTTGAATTTCGAATTCCATCCATGTAATCCAATCTCATTATCTATCAACATTAGCTCATATATTGAAGATCTTTATAAATTCACGCATCTTAGCTATTATTGATCACCTCTCCATTGATCTTATTGTATCCTTCGTTAAAATTTAATTATACCAGTTACCAAACTCGAAACCACAAAAGAACTTATTACCACACTAGAGTCAAACGCCTATAGAGTTATTTCTCAAATCTTATCCAATAATTGTTAACTCATATGAATAACACATAACACTGCCACCATAAACAGAGCAAAATAAACAGAACCACATGTCACTAAATTTAATTCTCCACTCTCTTTGAAGATACATTCGGCCCTTACAACCAGAGTAAATATAATTATTCTCGCCTTATTTCGAAGGCGAAACTATATTTCACTAATTATTTCTATTTATGAATCTAGATTCTTTCAATTCTATCCGAGCAGTGTCTCAACACATTCTACGACTTTCCATATAACCACGCCACTCACCAAATAGTAGAAAACCGCAATTTGATACCTGCATGTCATTATTATCATATCGAATCTATTTAACCAAAAATCCTTAAAGTATGGTTGTGTCCTGATCATAATCCATCACAAATTCTTATCACTGTTATGCTCAATAACCATTGCCATCATCTCAAAGTCAACCTTCTCAATCGACAAGACACCTTAAACCCAGTTATACCAACGAAATCTAATGGAATAACCCAATTTTATGCGCACTCTCACTAAAATTCTTAATTGCCTTCACACAAGTATACTCACTGCTACTTTCTTTAACCATAAGCTTATCATTCTGATATCGATCCACTCCCTTGGAGTTTACGGTTAAATTACAAGTCCTCACTTAGAATTCTCGGGATACACTTCATAACCTAAACACATTAATCATACCAAAATCCACCACTAAGATCTTTCTTATAAATAATGCTTACCTCAAGCGTCCGTAGTAACAAACTAGTTAATTTTTCAAATGTGAATGCAACATCAAATCTCATCATATGAGAAGATGATACAACTGATAACTCCTTAAATAGTTAGTAATCACACTTGATAATCGATGTATTTGTTTTTGTATACCAATAGTACCACACTATGAAAGTTTGATAGATCCACCACTAGAATACATTATACCCACTGTAAAGATCATACCTAGATAGTCTACACCTTCCTATCCATTATGTAACTGTCATATATGACCAACACATTTTAGTCTCCAGTCAAAATTGATATCACCCTTCAGTAGGTAAGGTCAAAAGCAGAAGCAACACAACCCATAACCCTAACCAAATAATCATAAGTACCGCGGTAGTAGACTTATAATAACCCTTTCTGATATACATCCACTCTATCAAACCACTGTAGAAATTCTGATCTCGATTAGTGCAAAATCATCCTTATCACACATTTTGTAACTCATTCTTTCATAATGAACTTCATGGTCTGAAGTCTCCGAGGGCACAATGCTCACAATATAGTTATTCCCCTAATTATATCATTCTCAATTGTAGAACCACTTAAAGCATCGGGTAGGCCAAACAAGCATCATTCTCGATGCTTAACCACTATCCAAAAATATAAGACGTTCATATAATCCTCCAAACCATTGTTCCTCTTCCTACACCATATCCTCAAAGTACATTATTGAACCATAACCTTACTCGCTCTTTTAAAATCACCGTGCATTGCAAGTCTCACCATACAACCTTTTTCATAAGTTTATTACTTCCACCTCCACATTAGAGCTAGACTACGGGATGACATTTCAACTACACGCACATAAAATTAGGAAAGAGTCAACACTATATGTGAGAGAACAGAGTGAGGCAATAGAAAATAGACTGGATCAAGGACGCACGATAGAGAATCAAAAAGTAAAGATATTTCCTAACAGTCTTCATAGCCTCTCGAAGATAAGTACAGACGTTTCTGTACCGATCCTCAAAACTCTACTTAGACTCAGCTTGTATACACGTGAGACCTATGAACCTGGGGCTCTGATACCATTTTGTCACAACCCGAATTCAGGTGTGATGGCACTCATCTCAATCCACCGAGATAAGTCAGCCTAAAACTCAATGAAAAGTAAATGCGGAAGTAATTGAGATAAAGTAAGGTTTAACTTAGTCAAAAACAAATAAATAATCTCAAAATCCCCAAGATTGGTTGTCACA
The DNA here is from genome assembly GCF_947179165.1 of Solanum dulcamara. Taxonomy (NCBI): domain Eukaryota; kingdom Viridiplantae; phylum Streptophyta; class Magnoliopsida; order Solanales; family Solanaceae; genus Solanum; species Solanum dulcamara. The sequence goes on from NC_077242.1 coordinate 16,014,659, forward strand.
TATATAAGCCACTAATACATTATCGAAGTATGAAAGAAAATACAGTCATAATGTCTTTGTCTCTAGAATAGGACTAAAACATATTAAAAGAGTAAGAGGTGTCTGCTAGATGGATGTAACAGCTACCTCAACACTCGGAATGATAGCCTCGAAAGTGGTAGAAAATGCTAGAAGATCAAGCAGGTCCGGGCTCACAACCTACACAAGTGTGGAAGCAAGGGTGAGTACCAAACAACACGGTACTCAGTAAGTGGATAACTAAAACTAAGCAAAGCTCAATAGATACAAGTACTCCTGTCCTTCCAACCGACCCTACTTAACTATAACCTGCATAAAACCAGCCCAACCCTACACTCGTACAATAATAACAGTAATACAATCCACAATTACTCATCAATAGTCTCATCAATGAATCATATCAAGTCAAGTTCAGCATATACAGAGCAATTGAGGGGTAAACAAGAATTCACAAATATCAACAAAATGCGATGCAATGCAATAAGATGATGCATGTCTGTCCTATTGGTACACATCCGCTGGATCACAGTCCGGAACCCATGGGGGACATTTCTGTCCATGTAACCTGTCATGGAACGTGTGGCCCATCACATCAACATATATATCTTACCACAGAGCGTGTGGCTCAACCCCTTTATTTCATAATACCTGCCACAGAGCGTGTGGCCCGACCCCTTTGTTTCATAATACTTGTCACGGAGCGTGTGGCCCGACACATTTTGTTTCATATCATTTTCAGTCTCAACATAATATGTCAGAACCAATGCAATCAATTTATGTTCATATAATTCACGATAATAACATGACAATAATAATAATTTTTCCTATCTCACATCAACATAGTAATTTTGCATGTCCAAAATAAACTCATAATCACAACATATCAATTCCACCAATACATGTCGTTAGATCACCATTTTATACACCTCATTTCCATTTTTAAGGCCAATCATACAGTCAATAACCCAGTCCAATTCTCATTATTCCCTTATACATGACACAGAAATACAAGCATCTATAAGCTTAAAGTGAGGTTTAGAAATTTACTTGCCTTAATTAATCAAGAAATTACTCTGGTACTTGAGCCTTCCCTTTTCGTTGGGACTTCAAATAAGTATAATCTAATCAAATAAATAACCACAATAAGATTTCGAAACAAACAACACCTATATTATTATATGTCTCGCCTAGACCCAAAACCTACCCAAATCTATAATCAAGTTTCTAATGTTGATGTCAAATAACATGTCAACTCTCATATTTTCAAATTTTAAGCCTATGGTTAGGTTCTAATGTCCCCAATATCATAAATTTTATGGAATTCATAAAATATAATATACCTAATATTTAATTATCTATCTCAATATATCAAAATTCAGAAACTAACTCATTCTATGTCATTGAAGTCAAATCTAAAATTTTCTTTTCGATTATGTTCACTCATGATAAAATAAACTCACATGTTAAGTTTCAGCTAAAATGGATCGTTATTCGACCCCTAAATCAAGATTTTATATGAAGAACCCTATGGTCATATTTTCTTATTTCAGCATTGTTTCTCCACCAATATACCCTAAAAATATGTTCATAATCACATGAAAATTTAATAGAAAGGATGTGAATAATTACCTTGATGCTTTGGATTAAAAATTCATATTTTTCTCTTCTCCTTTATTTTTCTTTTTCCCTTTCTTTTCTTTCTTCCTCGGTATTTGTTTTTTCCCAACTTCTGCATTCTTTCTTCATCGTTGTGTTGCCGTTACATCTGATGGCTTAATGCCATCAGATTTTATATTTATATATATATATATATATATATATATATTTATTATTATTATTATTATTTATTTTCTTCTTTTTCTTTTCTACTCAATTATGTATAAAAATTTATAAACTCTATCATTTTCCTTTAATAATTGGTATAGAGTATTAATTAAATTAATACTTTAACCCACTAATTAAATAAATTTTCTAAAATTATCCCTCAACTAATTAACCAAAGTTACAGAAAGGTCTAAAATTTTCAACTTAAATTTATGAAAAGAGTCTTTTATGAAAGGAGGAAGACTCGTTCTCAAAATTACCTAACGGGTCATTACATAGATGCTTTTTCCCATACTTTTTACATGGGGGAATGGGTTGACCACTCGAAACTCCTCCTTGAGGCTTAGGATTAGACACTCTATCTTTGTTGAAATTTGGAGCTGAAGTATTTGAAGAATTTTGACCAGAGCACTTTTGGTGAAATTGAGGACGGCCACCATTTCCAGACCTAGAAAGTGAAAAGTCACCACCATCGGTCCGAGCCCTCATAGATTCCCTTCTATACCTCTGTTTCAAATTTTTCTCCTTGATTTTCTCGGCATGTGTCATGAGCATAGATATGTTCATCTCCTTGATTAGCATGGTGGTCTTTGACCACCAAGTCTGACACACTAAAAACAACTTGCTCGTTCAAGCTCTTGGACCGGCAACCACGAAAGGAGCATATTTTGATAATTTTGTGAACTTAAGAGTAGACTCCCTCACACTCGTATTACTTTGTCAAAACTTAATGAATTCATGCACCTTAACTTTTCTCAACTTCAAGGAAAGAAATGATTAAGAAAAGCACTTTTGAACTCTTCCCAATCAACGAGACAATTATCTCAACCTTTTTCGCCCTTTCATTTCTCAAACCACACTTGATCCACTCCCTTAAGTTGATATTCCACCAAGTCTACCTTCTCCACCATACCAATGCCCATTATGTCAACAATCTTACCAATACCCTCAATAAATTCTTATGGATCCTCATCCACCTTAAAGCCATGAAACTCGGGAGAGTTCATATGGGTTAAATCAAGAACTAGGATAGCCACCTTACACATGTTTGGGTCCACGGGAGCTATAACTTCTCTATTATCTTGAGCAGCTACGGCTTGGGCAAGTACTTGAAACGTAGTTTGAAACTCCGCATGAGAGATTTGCTCATTCAAAGGGTCATTTGGAACTTAGGGAGCTTATTTCTCCTCCTGCACATTCCTTCTCACGGGAGCTCTTCTTAGAGACATGATTCTGTAATCGCAAATATAAAGAATTAAAAGGAAAATCCTTATAGTTCAACTCTATCTCACGACATAAGAATGATGAAAGAAGTGAAGTTTCCTAAATGCCTCATAGCCTCCTATTCATAGATTTGGTGCGCTTCACATTCATGAACAAGACTCTACTTGACATAGCATGTTAGAATCCCTAGGACACCTTAAATCATGTGCTCTGATACCAAGTTTGTCACGATCTAATCTAGGCCATTGGCATGACATTGTGATTAGAATTCTGAAGGACTTCAACCAAGCCTCTTAGTAGATTATACATGAGCATACATAGGATAAATAAGAACATAAAAAGAAACATAATAGATGTGGAATAAAAGTCTCAAAAGGGGAAATCTCATCATAAGGTTAAAAAAGTAAAATATCTAAATACGGAAAAACATAGACTCCATAACAATCTAACATGCCTCTACTAATCTAGATGGGGCATAGGACAAACTCTTCGCTCACCAACTAAGAAGTTAAATTTATGAACATAAAATAAAATCATAAATGTTACATCCTCAAAATATGAGGACTCACCAACAAGAGGAAAGTAAGCTCAATATCTAGCCATGAGCGGAGTGTGAGTAATGATTGTCAGATCCTACATAATGATACAATATAGGCAAAAAGTATGTGTTAGTACATTTCATGTACTAAGTATGTGAAAAGCATGCATGTATAATGATAATTGGACATAGTCAATATAAGTATGTGATGCATGACCAATATATTGAAAACATGAATAAAACTTGAAAAATATTTGAAATCATATCGTAAGGTCAATGTATTATAAAACATCATTAGACCTCGTAGATATAGCATATACACATATGGGATATTAATCTTAACCGACATGTAAGACTATGTGAACTATAACATGGAATTTGATGTAACTCCCACACCGAGAATAGAGAGACTACTTGCCAAGGTAGACTCTGTATAATAAATATAACATGAGCTATATGTGGATCAACTAGCTAAGCTATAAAAGCAACCTACGGTGGCACTTAGTTTCGGAATTAAGGGTTGCTACTAGGGTTCCCTTGTGGATCCCCACCACAAAGTTTGTTTGGTGCTAAGTTAATCCCAACATAATACATGAAATATAGTCATTAGAAAAGGTAAATCAACAATCCAACATCATAAAAATATATCTTAAGAATAGCTCCTTGAAAATTATGATCATAACTTGAACTTGTAGATACTTACCTTTCTAAGCATCCAAACATGATATCTTGCATATTATGAGAAAACCCTCACAATTCATGATTTTATACTTGAAAACATACTTAAATAATAATACATAACTTTCATTAATCATGCATGAGAATTCATAAACTTCATTATCATAATTCTATAATTCATACTTGAAATTAATAACATAATGCATGGGTCATTGTAAAATACATTGAAAAAATGTATTTGAATTGAAATCATGCATGAATAGACCATTGAAATTCAATAAAATCATAAATGAAGTGACCCAACGCTAATTAGAATTTAGGAGAAATTCATGACAAGAGAATTGGAGAAACTTTGGGACTCCTTTTTTGGAAGAAGATCCATGAATAAATTTCTGCATACCTTGTTCAATTAAATTCCTAAATGTTCTTTGAATTTGAAGACTTAAACTTGGAGATCCTTGAAACCCTTGCTTGAAGAAGAAGATGAACTTGGGAGAGATAAAAATATTTAGGGTGAGTAAGAGTGAATGAGGGATTTAAGAGGGTTTAAGTTAGTTAATAGAAAAGGAATTATACCTAAAAACCGTCCAAATACAATATAAAAATAATAAAAAAAGACCAAAACACCTCTTAAAATAACTAATCGAGTTACCTGGATGGGCACCCTTCACGAACCGTCTAACTTTCCATAGTCCGTTAAGTGGCTCATGGACTGGAGAGGGAAAACTGAATTTAAGGGATCGACTTCTACAAACTCCTTTACGGCCCGCCAAAGGCTCCACATATCGTGGAGAGCTCTGTGAAGAATGGTTCATTCAAGATTCTAAGGGTTCGAATCTCACGGACAATCCTACGGTCTATGAAATTATCTACGGGGCGTAGACCCTTTCATAGACTTCACCTGATTTTTCCTTTTTCCTTATTACTTTCACGGGACCTATCTACGGCTCGTCAACCATTCCACAATCCGTAAGGCTCTCTCGTACAACTTCCTTGTTTCAAGTCTGAGGAGGGGAGTCTACCTGTTGAGCTCCACGGTCCGTGGAGCTTTTAACGACCCATGAACTCCAACATGAACTTCCCTTCTTTTTTTCCCCATTGCCCAACTCATTACCATGATGGATTTCCATGGCCCGTGGTCCTTTCTATGGCCCGTGAAGTGCTTCGAGAAGGGCAAAAAGATACAACTTTTTTGTGATTTTACTTTTTAACTCTATTTTCTGACTTTTTGACTTTCCAACTTTCAAGGTCTTACAAAAACCCTTTATACATACCGTACTTGGCCTTATGTAGCAAAGAAATAACACCATCTTGTTTTTCCTTTCTCTTAGGTTTTATATCCACAATTGACTTGTTGAACTGTTTGTTATGAGTCTTATCTTGAAAAGACTCAAAATAACTCTCTTTATCTTTATCGTTCTTATCAACTTGCACATTCTCAATTGGATATGTAGTATCGACCAACTTAAGATTAAGTTCATCAAATGATGTTTTTAATGAAAACTTTCTCATGAGTACCTACAAGAGAGCCAAACAACTAGAAGAAATATGAATGTTAGAGTTAGAATAAAAAATAATCTCACTCAAACTCCCTTGTTTTTCTCTTTCTATCTCACGATCATCCCTCTCCTTTATACTCTCATGCTCATCTCTCTTTTCTTTTCTCTCGATCTCACTTTTTTTTCTCACTTTACCACACAATACATCCTCTCATTTTCCTCTCTTGAAATGTCAACATGCACTCCCTTACGCTTCTCATTCTTTTCTCTTTCAAAATTTTTCATTGCTTCTTTTACACGTTTCTGATCTTCATAAATTTGGGATGAAGTTAAAAATTCAAATATATATTTTCTTTTGTTTAGCTCAAGAGAAACTCTATTCTTACTCAAGAGAAACTCTATTCTTTCTCCTATTATGAATTACATTCCTATTAAACTGCCATAGACTCCTAAGCATGATGTGACAATCTAGCATTAGAATTACATCACAAAGAGAATTATCAAAATACCTCCCAATGGAGAAAGAAATCATGCATTGCTTAGTCACCTTAAACTCACCAAATTATTTAGCCATTGTCATTTATAAGGAGTACTGTGTTTGATGTATGCAAGTTCCAACTTCTCCACCATGTATGAACTTACCACATTAATACCAGTTACACAATCAATAATCATAAAGAAAATATTTGTCTTCCTCAATTCATCAAAGGTGACATTCATATTCTCCAATCGTATAATCAACACTTTAGCAAAATTGGTGTCATTTTGAGTTTCATTTTCAGTTCCTTACCTGTTTGAGATATCTCAAAAAAATATCAAAAAAATAAATATCTCTCAATTTGACCTTTTCTTCTCTCTATTGATTTCACTCCGTCTTACCATTTTCCACCCAAATTACTATCTTTAGATGGATCCTTCATAAATTAGCGGATTAAAATTAATTATGGTACTAATAGATACAATTCAAGAACTTAGATCAAAAGTGATCTAGTCCCTTATTTCAAAGAAATTAGAGGCAATAATTAGTATAAGACTAATCACCTTCTTTAATGTACGAATAATAACCAAAGATATCAAGTTAAGAATTAATCTTACCTCTTAAAGTATCGTTCTTATAAAATTGTAAGATAAATCCATAGTCACCATACACAAATGTGTAAAAAAAGAGAAACCTCTCCTATAATATTAATTGTATCTTTTGAAAATAATAAAATTCACCCCTATATGTAGGGAAAACCTATCCAAATAGAATGTGATTCAAATTCTAATTTTATAGAAATAATAACTAGAAAACTTTTAAATTAGGAAACTCTTAGGGGTCGTTTGGTATAAAGATTAATAACGCAAAGATTAGTAATGCCAAAATTAGTAATGCATGGATTAGTAATGCAAAGTTTATTTTCTATCAAGTGTTTGGTTCATTGCTTCTCACCTAATCTTATGTTTGGATTAAAACTCTACAAAAAAAACTTATTTTCAATTATACCCTTGAATTATTTTGAGATTTTTATTTTATGTATTTGAGTCAAGGTAGATAACTGTCGGACTATATTATTTTTTTGTGGGTTTTTTTACTAGTTAGGAAAAGAACAATTTTGTCACCATATTTTCTATTTCTCACTTGAATTATGTGAAGGTAAATAATTATCATCTTAATAAATTAAACACTTAGAACATCAATTTTCAAATTAAAAAGATAGATCATCTAATTTTAAAATCAAAAAGACTATAAACAATAGTAAAATCGAATAAACCGTCTACGGTTACAAAAATTGTAAGTTGTAGTTTTAATATGTATGCAATTTTATATATGTATGCAATGTAGTTTTAATATATATATATATATATATATATATATATACATATCATGTGACCATATTTGCTTTTTCAATTAGTAAATATTTAACAACTCACATTTGAAATATTATATTGATTTATATTGAATTTATTTAGCAACAAACAACTCTCTCTAAATAATAAAAAATGATTAAAAATATTTGAGGGGTATAGATTAATCTCATGATATTAAATCATATGTATTACTAATACCACAAAATATAAGGTATTAATTATACAACCTATAATACCATGTACGGTGTCTAACTAATACATGAATTAGTTATTGGAAAAATTACTAAGAAAAATACTTTTTAATAAATAATTACTTATTTTAGCGATATTTTTTATTTATTACCATTTCTAACAATATATAGCAACAATACGATATATCTATCATGTATTAAAAATGAATTATGCATCCGATATAAATTTATTATAAATGGGGCAAGTCCAGCCCCATGTGGGCTTGATTTTACCAACTCTTGGGCTTCATATGGGGCCATCCTTTGGTTCTCATGTGGCCTTAATTTTTCTTTCTCTTGGACTTGAACTTGAATCAAGAAATATAGAAAAACTTACATAAATATACAATATTAAGAAAATATTTACCATCTATAGCAATAATTTTTTTTTACTGAACACTTATAATACAGTTTTAATACATATTGCAGTGAACTATTTATAAAACATATATAATACAAGTTTTATAGATAGATAATACATTTATCACATATTTTAATAGACTTATAATACATTATGTCAGTTTCTTACTACACAAACATAATATATATTTTAAAACACTTATAATACATTTATATTGTATGCATAATTCACTTTTAATACAAGTGTAGATTTATCATAATATTGCTATGTATTGCTATAAATTGTAATAAATAAAAAATATCGCTAAAATCAGTAATTAATTTTTAAAAAGCACTCAATTAAGTAATTTTTCCATAAATATATGTCATATTTAGCCCACTTCTTTTCACAATTTTTGGACCTAGGTAATCATCTTCTTGATTTTTTATTTAATCCATCAACTTTAATGAATGTGTGCTACCTTGAATGCTATCACTTAGTGTAATTCAATAAGTCTCGCTCGATTTTTCATCATGAAACATGAAATTAAATCTTTAATGAGCGAAAATGGTATTGCATTGAGAAAACAAGATTTGCATCATGGTTCAAAGGTTTCAATAAATTTGTATGATAATTTTGGACTAGTATGTATACTGGGATCGGGACCCTAGGAGCTTTAGCGCAATTCGACACTATTGCGTGAATGTTGGAAACTTGAGGATTTTAAAGAGTATAAAGTTTTATTTCGATCTTGTAGTGTCTCTGTACATGTTTTGAGCATTTGGAGAAGTCCATAAAAGGTACTTGGACTTGTTGGTATGATTTGGAGGAGACCCAAGGGGATTGAGTGAGTTTTAACACTTTTGGATCAAATTTGAAGAGCATTCAAAGTGTTGATTCATATTTTTGGCCCAACTTCAGAAGGGAACTACCCTTGTTCTATAAGGAATATGAAGGTAATATTCAAATAAAAGTTAGAGCCCTTTAAGTATAATTTTCAGCAGCTCAAACCAATCATTATTTAAACGATTCTATAAAAGATTATGAGCATTTTACCAGAGACAATAATGCAGTTTTTTACAACAATTTTAGCTTGTATAAATACCGATTCTATGAATTTTATTTCATTCTCACCATTTGGAGACTTGGGAGCATGATTCATAGGGTTTTGACCTATATTTTCATCTACAAGCTTAGGGTAAGTCGTTCTTATAACTTGAAACTATTGTTTATTTCATGAATTTAACCATGATTATATCATTTGAACATGAACAATGGAAATTAAAAGTTTTTGGTTATAGATCTAGAATCACTTAAATTGAGTTTTGACTATCCAGATGGACTCAAAAAGAAATCTAAGAATATATATGGACTTGTGTGGTAATGAGCAACTCAAATTTATAATTTATTTTGGATTCTAAACTCGAGGCTCAAGTTTGACTTTTTAGTCTGGTTCTTTTATATTCAATATGAAAATCGTTGGACCAGTTTAATCTCGTATAATATACTTTTTGAATAGATTGGGAGCTTTCGAAGGTTTCGAAAAAGGAGAAGGTAGTTTGTAAACCAAGACTTTGATGCAATACGGGAGAACTGTAGCTCTATAAGGAATTGAAAAAATATATAAGGATACTTAGTATAGACTGTAACGACCCTCAAGGTCGTTTTGTGATTCTCGCTCACTTTTTCCCATTTGACCCTCCTCTTAGCTTTGAATTGATATCTATGACTTACGGGGATGGGTGATTTGATTCCCGGCATGATCAGATGAATTTTGAAAGAGTTTTGAATATTTTGAAAATTTGAAATTTGAAAATTTTGATCAAAGTTAATATTTGATATTGACAAAATCAAATTCGAATTTTGATGATTTCACTAAGTCCGAAGGATGGCTTTCGATCTTGGTGGAGGTTTAGTTTTATGCAAGTCTTTCCATATTTTAAGACATTGTTGTTGTTGTTTTGGTTGATATTTTAAGACATTGTTGAACATGAACTGCTCCAGCACAAAGATCTCCATATCTTGATAAAATATGCATGACAAATATTTGTCACTAAATCCTACTTGAATATAAATAGTGTTTGCCCCTCTGATCAATAACATTCACAAGGACCTGGCTTTTCAGCATTTGCTAGACTTCTGATAGCTTAATTATTAGTGCATGAGGGTCCCAAATGCACCTTAGCCACGGAGACAAAAGGGTGGAGAAGACAAAATAAGCTGGCAGTGCTTCTTATGAATTCACCAACTTTTGTTAGTCACGGGTTCACAAAAATTCACCAACTTTTGTTAGTCAAGGGTAAGGGTTAACAAATATTCATTACTTTGTTTACGGGAAAAGACATAAATTTTCTTAAAAAATCAGTTACATATTTAAATTATTACGACGATTTATTATATTTTTAAATTATCTAAAAGTGAATTTATTACCTTCCTGCAACTGACGTGACAAAAAAATAAAAAAAGGACGCATCAGACTAAAATTAAAATTAAAAAAACAAAATCAATCCACTCCCCACGTCCTTTCTTCTTCACACTCACCCACCATCTTCTTCTTCACACCCACCTCCATTTACTTTTCATTTTAAATCTTGATTTTTTTTCTTTCAAAACTCATTAAAGTAAAAAAAAAAAAAATCACCAACTTCCTTTCTTCTTCACATCCACCTAACCTCTTCTTCTTCACACCCACCTACCATTTTTTTCTTCACACTCACTTCCATTTACTCCCCATTTTGAATCTTAATTTTTTTTTCTTTCAAAACCCATTAAGAAGAAGGGGGATTTTTCTCCCATTTTGGTGAAGAAGACGATTTGGGTTGGAGGGGAGGGGGTCGGATGAGTGGTTAATAATTAATTAAGAGTTAATTAGTATAAAATATAGTTAATAAAAAAAGTTAATTTATAAAGAAAAGAAAAGAAAAGAATATAAAAAATCGGATAGGTGGTTAATAATTAATTAAGAGTTAATTAGTATAAAATATAATTAACAAAAGAAAAGCTAATTAATAAAGAAAAGAAAAAAAAATATAAAAAATCAAATGGTTGGTTAATAATTAATTAGAAGTTAATTAGTATAAAATAGAATTAATAAAGAAAAGAAAAAAATATAAAACATCGGATGGTGGTTAATAATTAATTAGTTGTTAATTAATATAAAATATAATTAACAAAAGAAAAGTTAATTAATAAAAAAAATTAAAAAAATTAAATGGATGGTTAATAATTAATTAGGAGTTAATTAGTATAAAATAGAATTAATAAAAGAAAAATTAATTAATAAAGAAAAGAAAATATAAAAAATTATAATTTCTGACGTGGCGCTGATGTGGTACTATGAGAGTGATGTTATACATTTTAGGGAATAATAAATTCACTTTTAGATAGTTTAAATATGTAATAAATCATCATAATAATTTAAATATATAACTGACTTTTCGGTAAGGAGAGTTTATACATTTCCCTTTTATACTCTATATAGATAAACGTGCTTGTGAATGCAATTTATTCTATTCAGTAGTAATACTTTTTAGGACAATTTCAAGAAATATATAATTATTTAATTTATATTACAAAAATATGTCCATAACTTATATTATTATAAATCTTAAGTCTAAAACACAGTGTAGTATACAATGTTATATATTCGGTATACAGTAATGTACCAAACTTTTATATTACGTATTTTTTTTTACAAAAATATTCAAAAAATATATAATATTATATAATATTATATAAAATTATAAAAAATATTTATATACAAAAAACTAACTTCATCTTATTTCTTGAATCCAAACATCAAATTCATTCAAAAACACATCCAAAATATATCAAATCACTCAAATTTTCATATTTAGGTATCAATTTTATCTTTTGCCACAATACCCACTCAAAAAACAAAGCATATTTACAAAAATCTATTTTTCAAACTTAGAAACTTTGAGCTTTAACAATGACCTGCTTATGGAGATAATTTTAACAACACCCATTTAAATTTGAGCATGATCCAACATCTTCAATAACCCCCCCCCCCCCCCCCCCCCCAAAAAAAAAAAAATAACACTAGAATAAAAAGGAGTAAAAATAAAAAAATAAAGGTACCATCAAAACCATGCTTTATGGACAGAAAAAGAAGGGGATGAGAATTGGGAGATCACGTAAGAAAGAGAAGGAAAGACGTGTTGAATTGGGTTAAACAAGGTAAGAAACTAGAAACTAGGCCAAAATCTGTAAACTAAATATCCAAGTGGTACTAGACTCATATTCATAAACTTCAAATTCTTAGTTCGAATTTGAATTAAGCATTCATAAACTTTAAATTCTTAATTTGAATCTGAATTAAGCGAATCATAGTATGAAATTGTCCTCATACTGTTAGTAGATAGAAGCTAAATTCAATTTGAAAAGCTCACCTTATCCTAACATTTCTTCCACAGAGGAAACAGAGAAGTGATTTATTGATCTTAGAGTCACCAAAAACAAAGTTATTGCCTTAGTAATAACGTGAAGGAAACATGATACAAGAATATATATCATGATAGCTTTCGAACGATCATGGGAGCACCATATTGTGGTTGTAGAACAAGAGCAGGCATGGTTGGACCATGAGCATAGGAGGGGGAAAGCTCAAAGGAGTAGTCCTGTAAGATTTTAGCCAAAACAAGCTTCACTTGAATCATAGCAAAATTCATTCCAAGGCATATCCTAGAACCCCAACCAAAGGGAAAGTACATCAGATCCTTGGATGCTTTTGACACCCCTTCTGAAAACCTTTCTGGACGGAAAATTAGAGCGTCTTCCCCCCATGCCTCTGTATCGCGATGGATTGTTTGTAGAGGCACTAAAAGTTGCGCACCTGCTGGAATTGTATAGTCTCCAAGCTTTGTCTTTTTGTTTGTTTCTCTAACAAGAGAGCCTGATGGATATAACCTCAGAACCTCGTGCACGATCATAGTTACCTACATAGCAGAATCAGATATTTTAGCTGTCCTTATAAAAGTGTTTATAAGGTAGATTTAGAGATGAATCCCCAATTTAAAATTTATGGTTCCTATAATGATTGCATATTAGTGCAGCAACAATAACTAAGTTCAATCAAATATTTAAAGATAATATTTAGTGTATTTCTTAATATAGAGCTTCACATGAACCCTTAACCAACCGGCCTCTAGATCAACCTTTGTCACTATTACACCCTTTTGTGTTTGACTTGGCCATTAACTAATAATATTAAACATACCATATATTTCTATGGATCCAGAATCTGAAGTTTATATTCTAATTCTTTTAAGTTATTTGGTTCTAAATTAATAATTTATACATATATATCAAATAAATATTTAAATACAAATACAGGAAGGAGAAAGTGTGATGGGAAATGAAAATAAAGTATCTTACTATCTTTAGCTGGTTGAGTTGATCAAACTTAGGCTCATCTTTTCCAATGATTTCAAGAACTTCTTTCCTGGCTTTCTCTTGCCAATCTGGATGCATGGTCAAGACAATTGTAGTCCATGTTAACAAAGTTGCAGTAGTCTCTTGACCAGCAAAGTAGAAAGAGTTGCACTCCTCTATCACATCCTCTGTACTCATTCCTTTGTTTGAGTTCTTATTCCCTTGCTGTTCTTCTTGATTAGATTTCATTAACAAACCCAACAGATCTTCATTGTGTGACTTTCCTGATTGTACCTCTTTCTCTCGCTTCTCTATTATTCCTTTTAGCGAACTACGAACTGTGTTATAGATGTACAATCTTCTCCTATTAGTTTTCGTTGGCACAAACCTGTTACATATAACATCCATTGTCAAGATCTGTAGAAGTGGCGCTGTCATAATTTTTCTTTTGAAGGCACTAGTTAATTAGAAGTACCTTAACCATGGGAAGACATTAATAGCAAGCTTTGCAGTGAAAATTAGTTCACATTGCTCCCTCAGAAGTGAAAATACCAATTTCCCTTCTTCAAAATTGCTACCGAAGGCTGCTTTGGATAGCATATCTCCAGTTAAACTGTGAAATTCTTGAGCAATATCCAATTCACAAGAACCCGTTGATCCAGTTAGCTTATCCCATCTGCACATCATATCTTCTGTACAGTGAGCAAATGCTGCCAACATCAACTGCTCAAAGGCCAAAAATGACAATTATAAGCCTCTGAAATAGAATGACTTAATTATAAGGAATAAACAAAAATTACCTTCAATTTTTCCATATGGAAAGCCGGATTAAGAATTTTTCTGTGTTTGGCCCATTTTTCACCATCGTAAGTCCCCAGCCCCGTTACGAATAGCTTGAGGAAAGCACTGATTTTGGGTTTACTGAATTCACCCGATTTGTTTGACAGTACTTCCTTTATTAACTTGGGATCCAAGATGGTCAATCGAGGTATCGGTCCTAGCCAAAACAAGTAAAGTTTCTCTGCAATGAAAGCATAATATAGCAATAATCAGTGCTCAAATTAAAAAACAGTACAGGAAAAGCGTGAAAGTTGTCAGTTAGAACACCATTCACCAACAAATATACTACAGTATATGTGTAGATTTCAATTAAATGGTAATATTCCACTTTTTATAGATATAAATTAGATTTTAGCAAAATCCCTGTGTTTGTTACAAAATGATGGAAATTAGTAAAGAGTAGTTACTGTAAGTGGTGGCGAGCTCATAGAACAATGGATTAAGTCGAGGTGTGAAATCGTGGTTCAAAGGCATGGGTTTAGACTTGGCTATTTTATTCATCTCTATCATCTCCTTTAGATTTCCAAAAAGAAATCTATATGGACGGCCATATATTCCTTGCTGCCGCAGCTCATTTTCTACTGTTTTGGGACGCCACCATACAAAGTAGAGCAATTTTAGGCACCAAAAGGCGAAAGGAAAGCATACTGCCAAAGCAATTAAAACTGCAATAGCCATGTTTGGTTGGTGCCTCTCAACTTTCTCTTCCTTTGGTTCTTGTGCACATTATAAAGGGGTAGGATATATCTAGAGAATCTCAAACTCCAATTCCTAAAATTGTCACCCATTTCATTATAGTTTTTGTTCCATTACTTTTTTAGTTTAACTATAATATTTTTTTAATTGTTATTTAAAATTTTATTATATAATGTCATTAAATTCATTGCGAGTTAATGATGAAATATCTTATGTGTAACACTTAAGGTTGTTAAGTGGATCGGGCCGGGTCAGACAGATCCACTAAAGGTATAGCCCATCGGTGTGCCGAATCAGGTTGCGCCGGTCTTTCCTTTACTGGGCCAATCCGGTCCGAATCTAACAGTAATTTAATGTCGGACGGGCCAGTCCACAACCCATTAAGGGTACAGTGATCGAGCCTACCTATTCGGGCTGGGTTTCGGCCCGTTGAGCTGATCATTTTTTTTTAATTGATATTTATGTATTCGAATGTTTGAGTCAACCATCAGTATAGTGTATCGTTATCTATTTAATATCATTATCTGTTTAATTTAGAAATAATTATAACAATTTATATACTTAAAATATATAATAATATATTTACATTATATTACATATATACTTATAATGTATAGCAAATATATGCATAATATACTATCTATTATAATGATATACTTACATTAAATTATATATACGAAAAATGTATACAAAATATACTCACAATATATTATCTATTGTAATGAAATAATTACATTATATTATATATACTTACGATGTATACCAAATATACTCACAATATATTATCTATTATAATAATATACTTACATTAAATTATATATACATACAATGTATACTAAATATACTCAAAATATACTATCTATTATAGTGATATAGTCACACTATACTATATATACTTACAATGTATATCAAATATACTCACAATATACTATCTATTATAGTGATATAGTTACATTAAACTATATATACTTATACATTTTTGCCAAAGAAGGGGGAGCCTATGAAGTTTCAAAAAAGGAATTGAGAATTATTATAGGATCTATTATAATGAAATAATTACATTATATTATATATATTTACGATGCATATCAAATATATTCACAATATTCTATCTATTATAATGATATAGTTATATTAAATTGTAAAATAAATCAATAACAATATGAAAATTAAGAAGCAACTTAATATTATATATTGATTTTTAAAAATAATCATCATCAAACTAAAATATTTTTTCTTAAAATCTATATATAGCTTAAGTATCAAACAAACCATTCTTCTTACTTGTGACCCTCCAATTTCATATGTCACAATCACATGACATTGATATGATATAAATACATAATTTTAACTTTCCCTTCTAAATTATATTATTTAGATATATGAAATATTTATAAATGAAAAAGTTGTTTCACACTTTTGGGAATTCAATTAACAAAAAATAAAATAAAAAAATGTTTTTTTATTTTATCACATATGCAGCATTACTTTTTTGACAAATTTAACCCTTTTATAATCTGATTTCCTATTCATTTCTGAACTTAATAATTTTCTCTCATACAACTCTACGTTTCTTTGTATTCATATTTTCCAACATTATTTTTTGATTCTCCCCTTTTACTTACTCACTTTTTTTCCCATCTTTGCTTATTCAATTCCTCCAAAAAAAAACACAGTAACAATTAGCATCGTAACTTAAAATAATTAAGTTAGCTTGTTTTTAACTTTTTTACTAATTTTATGCAAAATATCAAAAATGAATTCTCTTAATTATTTTTTCCTTATATTTTTCATGATTCATGTTTAAATTAAAAATTTTAAATGACTTCATAATAATTTTGATTATATCCAGCTGATAAAGTGCATCCACGATCACACTTTGCGCTCTTTAATGTTTCTCGAGAATTATTCTTGATGCTAACTTTTATTAATGATCTTGCTCTTATAATTTCATACGAAATTTTCAAATCAATTTGGCCCTTTTACATATCTTATTTCGTATCCTCCTTAGAAATTGACAAAATTAATTATACAAAGTAGTCTTTGTCGATAGCTATTGCACAACAAAATTAAAGTAGAGGATAACTAAGCTCAAACCAAATATATTTGGATAGAAATTTTTTTATTGATTTAATTTTAAGATGTCATAAACTTGAACATTAAGTAATTTTGGGTTATGAATGTATTAAACTTGAAAGTTATAGATATTACTAATACTAATTAAGAGTAGAAGTTATGAAGATGAAGAGGTGTGAATTGAAAAAATTAGGAAAAGGCAAAAAAAACACACACACAATAGAATTCTTAGTCAAAAAGAGGTGTCACATCATTTTTTGTATGCCGAAATTTATATTATATATAGAAGATTATAGTAGTACCAAAAAATTACAGGCAATAACATTTGATCTTTAACATGGAATTGTTTTTAAAAAGTTAGTAGTGGTACATTTTATCAAAAATCATATCATGTACTTTTTTCGATAGTTTTATGGGTCTAACTCATACTCAAAAGTTAACTCAAAGTGAACAAGATAATTATTGAAGCCTCCTTGTCTCGATCCGGCGTGGGATCATTCTCATCAACAATATGCCACCATCTTCGTAAAATAGAAATGAATTTTCTTGATTCTTGTAAGCTAATCATTCATATGATTAAATGACTCAAAATAAATATTACAATATTTTTTTCATTTACAACAGCAACACAAGAAAACAACAAAGGGATCAAATTTAATTTTACTATTATCACATTAGTTTATAAAAATAACTGTAACTATCAAGAATATAATATTTCAGATTTAAGCACTCTATTAACAAATGAAATAAAAGTAAGAATTTGAAAAAGAAAAGATGAACACTAAATAGAACTAAGTTTAAAAAGGAACTACAGAAAAAGAATATTCCTATCTTGAGTTTGAGAAAGAGTATATATTGGTGTCAAAATATCGGTTACTAGAAGAGATAAAGACAAATGAAAAGTAATGACTATTAAATGTGGAAAGAAGAGGAATAGGTGAGGTGTAATTAAGAGCGTAAGGGGTGTGATTAAGAGGATTAGTAATGAAATGGTTTTGAGATATTTAATAAAATAAATTCTGCAAAAAGAAAGGAAGGAGCATGGGGAGGATATTTTTACGTGTATATAGTTTTATTACATAATAAATGATTACTAAATCACTAGATTAATGAAAATAACTTGTGGGCTTTTATTTTTATACTTTAATGAGGAGAGTATTAAATATTATACTTTAATATTCTATAAAAACTTCAAGTAATATTTTGTAATATTTATATCATTTAAAATCAGCAAGTCTAACATCCTCCTTTATATATATATATATATATATATATATATATATATATATATATTACTGTAATGATCTGAGTCGTCGTTAATTAAGAGCGGAGGAAAATCATAGGAAAATAAATCAACTAGGCCACATAATCCCGCTAGAGCGGTCCCGCCACAGCGGCCTCGCGTCAGCGGGATGCCTGCTGCCAGAACAAAAAATTGTGAGATAGAACTTAAGTCGCGATTTTCTTATTTCTCCACTTTAAAGTGTGAATGATGGGCGAAGGTTACTGCAAAAACCCTCCAAAGGCTGCTCCTGACTTGAGAAGAGAAGGGGGAAAGAATCTCAGCAATGAAAAGTCCCCAACCGGCAGAATTTAGGCCTATCTTACCCGTAAGGCATTTGGAACCAGGGATTGGAGCTACGTTTAGTCTCCACCACAGCATGGCGCCCAGATAGGCTAGGCTTCCTCTTATCTGAGTAGTTATATCTATACCTATTGCATAGTATAAAAGGCTTTAGCGAAAGGGTCTTAATTAGACTTTTGGACATGGACCACGAACCGGGATTTGGGTGGTGTCAGTGGTTAAGCTTGATGTGACCAGGGTAAGGAAGATGTATAACGAATTTGAAGCATTTGGTAGTTGTATTTCCATATCGAGATAAGTATGCGTTGTATCTTCCTTAATTGTACATATATGCTAGGGAATTAGGAAGATTGAGATAAACCGTATGGGTAAGTCACTTATCCAAATAGTGCTCATGAACCTGAGTTTTATGAGTACTAATAATATTTGCCTGTTGTCACTATAATTGTGGATTGATTGTGGTTGTTAGGACCGGGTGTCACATTTTGACACATATTAGATCGGGTGTCACGTTCCGATAAATATTGAATCAGATATCACGTTCCGACACATATTGAATCGGGTGTCACGTTCCGACACATATATAGTTTGAGTTTGAATCCCATTAGAGGGCCAATTCTATATGGGGAGTCCCATGAGAGGACCCAATGATATCAGTCGTACTGTGGATTAACGAGTGTAACAAGGTTATGGATTGAGGGTGAGACTCTAAAAATGACACCCCTCCGCCCCGATTTTATAGTTGATACTGGTGTTAGATTGAGAGTCAGTGTAGACCTTACTCACGATAAGACTATAGAACCTTGTGAGGACTGGTTGTGATATATGTGCTATTCTAGACCCTCGGGGTGGAGAGTAAAT
Source organism: Solanum dulcamara (assembly GCF_947179165.1). NCBI lineage: Eukaryota > Viridiplantae > Streptophyta > Magnoliopsida > Solanales > Solanaceae > Solanum > Solanum dulcamara. Next base: position 16,034,313 of record NC_077242.1, read on the forward strand.
GTTGCTTATTAACAGGGAATTATGTATGTCAGAGTCTAGTTAAACGATAGTGATCATTGTGTTATGATACATGTGGACCAGAACTAATTAAAAAGGCGTGTTGTGTGATGACTAGGTCATATCCGGTAAGGTAAACAGGTTTTAAGGCTAGTGATAGTGGTGTTACCATGTGAGTGGGTAAAGAAGCCTGGTGGCTTGATGTTAGAGGGTTCGTGAAGACCTTTGGTGGGCTCATAACCCACAGGTCTTAGCTTTAGAGATCGGGGTTAGTAGTGCAACCGTGTTTAGTAAGGGGACTTTAACACTATAAAGGTGAGAGTAATGAGATACTTGCAAATTAATGCAGGTGGGGAATTAAATCTTGTTTACTTATGATCTTTGCTTACTTTCCTATATATTATGTGGTGGGTATCAGATTAACCGTTGATGCCTACCAGTACGTGTTGTTTGTACTGATACTACTCTTGCTATGCCACTTGACATAGTCTGGTTGCAGGGTCAATGGAGTTCCTTAAGTGAAGATGAAGACGATCCTCCGACAACTTCTACTTTTCCTTCCTTGTGGTTGGAGTTGTGTCTTTTTATTTTTTATGCTTCATTTTCGTAGAGCTCTTGTATCTGTTTTAGGCTAGTATCCTTGGGGGTTTGAATATTATTTCTTATAAAACTAGAGTTCGTGCATTACTACATACTTACTGAATTTTTTTCTGGCGTACTATTTAAGTTTTCTATAACTTCTGCAATGCTTATTTCATATAAGAGGTTATAGGTTCTCTGACTTAGGTATTAGAATAGGTGCTCGTATGGCTCGGTGAGTTGGATTGTGAAAGGTTGGTATCAGAGCTTGGGTTACCAGTCTCCAGTACAAGAGAAGTATGGAATAGACTCCTACGGATTGGTGTGTAGACATCCATATCTAATCTTCGGGAAGCTATGACGCATTATAGGAAGTCATTCCATTTCTTGTCTCCTTTCATGCGGTTTTCGCTTGTAGTATGGGTTGAGTCCAATTGGTATCTCTATATTCCAATTGGTATCTTAACAAAAATAGTCTTGATGCCATTGCCGTGGCTAAAGGGACACAAGCAACAAAATTGGAACCGAGAAGGTTCCAATTGGTATCTAGCCTCACGGGCTGAGAAGACGAATAAATTACCAACTAATGGTTATCCAAGATAGCGAAAGACTGTTAATTAAATGCATATGGTACTTGCTTGAGTTATATGATGTGAATGAATGCATATAGAAATTGCCTGAGTTATGTGGGTAATTAAATGCATAGGGTACTTGCCCAAGTCATATAATGAGGCCATGGGCTTAGTGTTGCCAGAATTTCTTAGCAAGCTACGAGGTATACAACCAACAGAATCTCAGCACTGGAAGGTCTCCAACCAACAGAATTTAGGCCTATCTTGGCCGTCAGACATTTAGAACCAGGGATTGGAGCTATGTTGAGTCTCCACCACAGCATGGTGCCTAGATAAGATAGGTTTCCTCTTATTTGAGTAGTTAAATCTATACCTATTGCATAGTATGAAAGGATTTAGCGAGATGGTTCACAATTAGACTTTTGGACACGGACCATAAACCAACATTTGGGTGGTTTCAGTGGTTAAGCTTGTTGTGACCGTAAATAAGATGTATAACGAAATTGAAGCATTTGGTAGTTGTATTTTAGTATCGAGATAATTGTGTTGTAGATGCCTTAATTGTACATATATGCTAGGGTATTGGGAAGATTGAGATAGGCCCTATGGGTTAGTCACTTATCCTAATAGTGCTCATGAACCTGAGTAATTTTATACGTATTGATTATATTTACTTGTTTTCACTGTAATTGTGTATTGATTGTGGTTGTTGGGATCGGATATCACGTTCTGAAATATATTGGATCGGGTGTCACGTTTCGACACATATATGGTTTGAGTCTTAATCCCATTAGAGGGCCAATTCTATGTGGGGAGTCCCATGAGAGGACCCAATGTTATTGATCGTGCTGTGGATTAACGAGTGTAACATGGTTATGGGTTGAGGGGTGAGCCTATATAAATAACCCCACCAATTTTATAGTTGATACTGGTCTAAGACTGAGAGTCAATGTAGACCTTAATCGTGGTTAAGACTATAGAACCTTGTGAGGACTGGTTGTGATATCTGTGCTATTCTAGACCCTCGGGGTGGAGAGTGAAAGTTGCTTTTTAGCAGGGAATTGTTTACGTCCGGGTCTAGTTAAACGGTAGTGATCGTTGTGTTATGATATGTGTGGGCCAGAACTAATTAAAAAGGCGTGTTGTGGGATGACTAGGTCATATACGGTAAGGTAAACAGGTTATAAGGCTAATGATAGTGGTGTTACCTTGTGAGTGGGTAAAGAAGCCTGGTGGCTTGATGTTAGAGGGTTCGTGAAGACCTTTGATGGGCTCATAACCCATAGGTCTCAGCCTCAGAGATCGGGGTTAGTAGTGCAACCATGTTTAGTAAGGGGGCTTTAGCACTTTAAAGGTGAGAGTAATGAGATACTTACAAATTAATGCGGGTGGGGAATTAAATCTTGTTTACTTATGATCTTCTCTTACTTTCCTATATATTATGTGGTGGGTGTCAACGTGACCGATGATGCCTATCAGTACGCGTTATTTGTATTGATACTACTCTTGCTATGCCACTTGGCATAGTCTGGTTGTAGGGTCCGTGGAGTTCCTTAGGTGAAGGTGAAGACGATCCTCCGACATCTTTTACTTTTTTTCCCTTGTGGTTGGAGCTGTGTCTTTTCATTTTACTATTTTCCATTTTCGTAGAGCTCTTGTATCTGTTTTAGGCTAGTATCCTTGGGGGTTTGAATATTATTTCTTATAAAACTAGAGTTCGTACATTACTACAGACTTACTGAATTTTTTTCTGGCTTACTACTTAAGTTTTCTATAACTTCCGCAATACTTATTTCAGATAAGAGGTTAAGGCTTCTCCTACTTAGGTATTAGAGTAGGTGTCTGCACGACCCGATGGGTTGGATCGTGACAATTATCAATCACTGTCTCTTTTCTTGCAAATCTTCCTCTTTCACCTTATGAATTAATATTTCAAAAGGTTAATTGTGTGAATTTATCTGGTAAAGTCATTGAGCTTTATTTTGTATCAATAAGGTCACTCAACTGAAAATATTATTCTCTTATAAAATCATTCAATCAATTTTTTCATAAAAATTATTAGTATGACAAAATTAATTGTTTTTCTATGTCATGTAAATATGAACCTCCCATTTGTTTTCTACTCATCATATAATTAACAACATACTTGATGATAAGTTTCCAAATTTAGGTACGGTTTAACTAATCATTTAGCAATATTGTTTTTCAGCTAGGTAAAAAAAATGTACATTATGAATAAAAACTACTTCTGAATATAATTAATAATAAACCATCAACTTCTTTTTACAAATGACCGATAATTCATTTTTACAAGAATTTTATCATTATAAGTTTCCAAAAAATATATGCAATACTTTCATTTGGATTTATTTTTCTATTTTCCTTTTTATATGTATTTTTCATCTAAATTAGAATTTCATTTTCTTTTGCATTTCTCATAATATATTTGTTTTAAATTTTTAAGGTATTATAAAATGTTTTATATCTGTACAACTAATATAATATAAGAAAATATAATCACTTAACTAATTTTTCATTATATAGATATCAAATGATAGACCTATCCCGAAAATACTATCCATCAAACTAAAATTATTTGCTGAGTATTGGATTTCATTGTCGGAGTGCAATTTAAGACTTCTAATTATAACTAAGATATTTGATAACTATACAAAAATTCCTTTAATTTGTGAAAAAATATATATTTTGATGTTGATTAATATATATGTAGTTTGACTTTCGAAAATTAAACGTGAAAAGTATTATTAGATGTATAGGGTATTAATAAAAGATATTAAATTTTACATTATATATATATATATATATATATATATATATATATATATATATATATAACTGAAGTCGATCACTTGTAGTGTCTGTTGGGGTGTGTTTGGTATGAAGGAAAATGTTTTCCATGAAAAATAAGTTGGTTTCTAACTTATTTTCTCATGCTTGATCGGTGAGTGGAAAATATTTTTCAAAAAATATTTTTTGATACTCAACACCCAACCTCGACCCTGACCTGAGACCCAACCCCTACCCAAAATCGATCCTAATACTACAACTCGACTATGACCTGAGACTCGACTCTCGATACCTGACCTGACCTCACTCGAGATCTGACTCCAACCAGAGACCCGACCCTCGAAACCCGATCCGAGACCAGACCCTAACTCCCAACTCAAGAGCTCGATCCGAGACCCAATGCCAACCCCAACCCGAGATCCAAACACACAACCTTGACAACAACTTGAGACCCTGACCCTAACCCGAGACCCAATTCCGACTTGAGATTTGACTCCCGACACTCGATCCAAGACTAGATCCTAATTTCTACCCGCGATTCGATCCCTACCCTGACCCTGATACGAGACTGGACTCTTGACACCAATCCAAGACTTGACCTTAACCCCAACCCATGATCTAAGATCTAACTCCAACCCTAGACTAGACCCCCGACATCCGACCCCACCCTAACATAAGTCTAGATCCCAACCCTAATCGAGACCCGAGATCCGATCTCGATCCCAATTTCGACGCCGACGTTGATCCGAGACACCACCCCTGACCTCAATTCATGCTTCGACCTTGATTCTGATCCCGACTCAAGACCTCCACTCGAGATTCGAAACCCAAACTTAAGACCTAAAACCCCACCCTGAGAAATCGATCTAAGATTTAATCCCGACCTGAGATTCGTCTTACGACACCTGACTCAAGATCCAACCCCAACCTGGACCCCGATGTGAGATTCGAGACTCGATCTTGACTCTCAAGAGCAAAGATTAGTATCGAGAATCTATACCCGAGACTTTAGTTAAGATGAGAAGTTGAGGTATGATGTTCAAAATGATTTCTGAAAATATTTTCCTTACCTTTTTAAAGAAAGTCATTTTCCTTAACTATGAGAAAAATAAGTTGATTATAAGAAATTTTTCCGAATTGTCTCTTGTGGTGGATGTTAAGACAAAGCAAGATAATGATCTTACTTTGGTTGAGTTGAAGAAAGCGGTTGCCGAAAAAGCCAATAAAGCTTTTACCCAAGGGGGAGATGGTGTGCTTAGATATCAAGGCCAATTATGTGTTCCCAATGTTGATGGTTTGACAGAAGTGATATTGTTCGAAGCCTCTAGATTATGGTATTCTATTCATCCGGATTTCACAAAGATGTATAGATATTTGAGGAAAGTGTATTGGTTGAATGGAATGACGAAGGATATTGCAGAGTTTGTGGAAAAATATCCTAATTTTTAACAAGTGAAAGTTGAGCATCAAAAATTGAGAGGTTTAGCTCAGGAAATTGAAATTCTTACTTGGAAATTGGAAGGTTTGATTATGGACCTCATTACGGGTTTGCCTTGTACTCATAAGAAACACAATTCTATTTGGATTATTCTGGACCGAATGACTAAGTCAACGCATTTTCTTTTTGTTAAGACTTCCTATTCAGCCGAGGACTATGCTAGAATTTATATTCGTGATTAGTGAAGATTCTTGGTGTTCAGTTATCTATTATTTTTTTATTGAGGTACTAAATTTACTTCACAATTTTGGAGGTCTTTCCAAAAGGGACTTGGTATTCAATTTAAGCTTAGCATAACTTTTCACCCTTAAATCGATGGTCAAGCTGAGTGCACTATTGAAATATTGAAAGACATGTTAAGAGCTTGTGTCATTGACTTCATGGGAAATTGGGATGATCATTTTCCATTAATCGAGTTTGCTTATAATAATCACTACCATTTTAGTATTCAAATGGCTCCATTCGAGAATTTATATGGTAGGAGGTATATGTATCATATTGGTTGGTTTGAAGTTGGTGAAGTGGCTTTGATAGGGCCTGAGTTGATGCATGAGGCTATGTATAAGGTTATACTCATTAGAGAAAGATTGAAGATCACCTAAAGCCAACAAAATTCCTATTCGATGTAAGAAAAATGGAACTCGAGTTTGAGGTTAATGATTGGGTGTACTTGAAAGTCTCAGCCATGAAAAGTGTGATGCGCTTTGGTAAGAAAGGGAAACTTCATCCCCGATATGTAGGCTCGTATAAATTTTAAAATGATTTGGCAAAGTGGCATATGAGTTGGATTTTCCTTTGGAGTTGGCATTGGTTCATCAGGTGTTTAATGTGTCTTTATTAAAAAAGTGTGTTGCTGATCCTTGCTCAATTATTCCTTTAGAGAGCATTAGAGTAAAGAAAAGTTTATCCTATGAGGAGGTTCTAATTGAAATTCTAGATCGACAAGTTCAAAAGTTGAGAAACAAAGATGTTGTATCTATTAAGGTGTTATGGAGGAACCAAGAGGTTGAAGGTGCTACACGGGAGTCCGAGGTTGATATGAAATCACGATATCCTCATCTTTTTCCTTCTGTTCCAAGTTGAGGCATTAAGTTCTTTCATGATCACTCATTCAAAATCATGTGTCTAAGTCAGTCATGTTTTCGTATGCATGCATATTTATGAAATGAGTTTTAAGAATCATGTTTTAGCTTGGGATTGAATATCCCATGTTTTGTGCATTTTGCTATGTTATTACATTCATGTTGGGTTGCGATGTCTTTTTTCTACTCCTGTCATGCTGGTTAAGTCCCATCCGATGACGAATATTCCCAAGGAAAAAATATAGTGAGGCTCTGAAAGTTGAAAAGTCGCAATGTTAGTTAAAAAGGGAAAACTTAGAGAAATTGGAGTTGTGGCTCAGAAATGGACTTGGCGACTCACCAAGTTGGCTAGGTGAGCAAGGGGATCCCGCAAAATGGTCCTAAAATAATTTGCTTAGACAAAAGGGAAGGTTCGCAAGAAGGAAAAGAGGTTGACGACTAGCCGAAATGTCTCGGCGAGATAGTCTACCTCACCAAAACCTTCAGAAAGATTAGTAGGAATGGGGAGAGTTTGGGGCGAGGCAATGGATATTTCGGTGAATCGCTGATGGGATCGGCGAGCTAGGACGAACTCGCCTAAAATTTTAGACATTTTCCCTCAGAGATAAAGTCTAATTGGAGAGTAAGCCAGAGGGTTGGTGAATCGCTGATCAGGACGGAAAGCTCGACTGATCTCGCCAGCGGTCCCCTTCAACCATTTAATTAGGGTGAATTCATCCATTCTTACTCATTTAATCCCTAAGCTATGTCGTTTTGGACATATTCCTAAAGACTATAACTATCCAAATCCTCCAAATTCTCCTCATTCCTTCTCCTAACACTTGATATAATAATTCTCTCTCTAAAACTCTCTCCTAAGGAATTTCTTCTCTTCCAAGCTAAGGATTTCCAACTTCAAGTTCAAGTATCATAATTTCAAGTGCATTTATGGCTTTGATTAATTAAGATATGTTGGAAATTCATCCATGGATCCTTTCCATCCATAGATTCCCAAGGGTTTCTCCTTTTCAATCAATTTCAATTCAATGATTTTAGGGTTTTCATGAGAATGCATTGGGCCAATTTAATTATGATTTATTTCAATATTAGTGATTCAATTATACATGTTTCAAGTTAAAATTCATGTTTTCAATTGAGTTTTCATGGACCCATGCATTATTCTATTTTCAAGTATGAAATCATGGAATTTGATCATGGATATTATGGATGATTTATGAATGATTATCAATGACTTATGAATGACTCATGAAAGTAATGAATGTTGTTTTCAAGGATGTTTCAACTAAGTATCTATGGTTGTGAAAGGATTTCTCTCACACTCATATAAAGGTGAAAGGTTTTCTCACCTACTCACAGATTCATAAAGATGAAAGGTTTCTCATACTTGTATGAATCATCATGTTAAGGAGCTACTCTGATGACTATTTTTTATGATGTGGATTGGTATTTTTGATTGCCTTTCCTAATGTTTTAAAATGACTATGATTTATGAATTCCTTTGGGATATTGACTAAGCATCAAGAGGATTTTGAGGTGGGGTTCGGTCCGGAAGATCAAGGAGTGATCCAAGGGAACTCTAGTAGCAATCTCTAGTCCCAAACTACGTGCCCCCATAGGTTTTCCTTAACAACTTAGCTAGTGGATCCACAAGTATCTCAAGTTTATAATGTTCTCATGGAGTCTACCTTGGCAAGTATCCTCTCTCTTTTCTGTGTGGGAGTAACACCGGATTCCTCTAATTCACATGGTCTTAAATGTCTGTTAAAGTTTATATCCCACAAATAAACTATGCTTTCTTATGAACCCTTATGATAATTTCAAATGATCTATCGACCAGATGTTATAACTTATGATTTTAAATTACATGCTTTTAAATGATTCTTCCTCTTGCATCACATGTCTTATGTTTATCATGATATCATGTCTATATTATGCATACTTCTCACATAATTAGTACATTCCATGTACTAACATATACTTTTTGCCTTCGTAGTATCATAATGTAGGGATTGACAATCATCACACTCATCCTCCCACTTGTGGCTAGATTTGTCTTTGCTATGATTACTTAGTTGGTGAGTCTTCATGTCTCGAGAGCATAACCAACATGAGTTTCATATTCTTTTATTACGATGTTTCTTTATTTTCTTTGGGTGAGCTAGGGCCTATCTTATTTCCCCACCTAGACTAGTAGAGGCATATTTTAGACAATCACGATTTTGTAGCTCCGATTATTCAGACATATTTTTTTGAGCTTTCTCCTTATTTGAGATGCTTGTTTGAGACTTATCTTCCACTTTGTGATTTGATTGATGTCTTTACTTACCTTATGTATGCGATGTATGCTAACAGGATTCGTTGGAGTCCTTCAAGATTATAATAGTCGTGTCACACCTAGGATTAGCTTGGTTCGTGACATGTCCCCTCAAACTCTTTTTCAAAAAATATAGTTTATGCTTAATACTCCAACTCATTTAGACATAGTAGAAACATGCATAAAATCTACAATATATGTATGTATGTATATATATATATAGCTTCACGAACTCAAATAATACAATGTACTTAAACTCTTTTCTCAATCAAGACATGAAAATATAACATTGTTTAACTTAAAACAAGGCATAATAAGAAGCAATATAAATACTCAACTAGGGTCCTTCGGAATGTAAGCATGAATAGTAAATTCAAGGATTTGAATTATGGAAATTGTCGAAATGTCAATAGCTATACAGAGAACTCAATGAATTAAATTGTAACTCATTCGAAACTCAATATATAAAATTAAAAATCAATCTTGAACTCTTTACTGATGGAATTGAGATGTAAGGCGAGAGGATGAACTTAGTCCAACTTATGAATAGCCTTACATACCTGGAAGAATGATGTTCTTGGCAAAAATTGAAGAACTTGATTTTCTCCTCTCCAATCCTTGCTCTAAGTGTATGAAGTGTTAATGAGGTGGAAAACACTTAGGGAACTAATAAGGGACATAAATTATTCCCAAAATATAAGGGCTTTGGTTTGGAAATGGTGGGAAAAGACCAAACTAACTCTCATTAAAAACTGAATTATGGTGTCTATGGGTCAACCTACGGACCGTGGGAAATCCTACGGCCCGTAGTAGACCCCTTGTGGAAACTGAACCCACAAAATTGGACTTACTGGAAATTGCCATGTTAGTTTTATAGACCCCGATCTATGGGTCTGTAGCGACCCTCTTGGGAGGATGCTACTACTCAAAAAGAGACTGTATATAATACTTGTTACACCCCGTACTTTGGTACCTTGGAACTCTTCTTAAATTTCTTAAGTTTCTAGGAAGGCTCTTAAGTTTCTTAGAAGTTGTCATGTGAGTCGGGTAATCTATAATGCTATTAAATAATCCTAAGGAAAGGAGAAGGAGATACTCCATAAGAGAGAAGATTGGAAATAGGGTTATAAGAATCCGAAAGAAGTTGGAGGTTAAGTAGTGAGTCATAGGAATCGACTTACTTGTGAAAGCTATTACTTGGGACATTTAACATACTAAGCTACTTGAGTACACGTCGAGCTTAAGTAGCAAGGAATACATAGGCTCTTGAAGTGAGACGAGATTACGAGCTCACAAAAGAGAAATAAGGAAACGCCGCGCCTACTCGAAGCAAGTAGGTGATGCACCTACTTAGACAAGCAGGTGATGCACCTACTTAGGGTCAAGTAGGTGACACACCTACTTGAGGTGGACCCTATTGCCATGTGGCAGCATATGGGAGGCTTCATGGCATGAGGTGGCACCCCAGGGGGCTACCACGTATTACCCCTAGGGGGATGCCACGTGTCACTTCCTAAGAAAGGGTATATATGTGTGTTAGCATGAATAATCTCTCATTTCAGCATCTATTCCTTAGCCAAATTTTGAGAGAAAACTAGAGGAGCTAGAGAGACTAGCTACGGGTTCCCTCCAATTCAAGGTAAGGCCATGATTCTCGCTCCGTAAATTAATTATTTAAGGTATATTATGATGATATATCAATGTTTAATAATGTAAAATATCATTTTGGGGCAGCAAGGAAGAGATACAAACAGTCCATTAATTTTCAGCATGTTAAGAGAACTTCCGAGACAAGTTTTAGTAAGTTTTAGCAAGGTATGGCTTGGTTCTATCCTCCCACGTTTTGGTATGGGTTTGTACATGATATTAAGGTATTAATAATGTAAATTTATGATTTGGGGCAGAACAAAATGGATAGCAAACAGCCACAACATTTCAGCCGTAATTAAGAAACTTTCGAGGCAAGTTTTGGCAAGCTTTGGCCAATTTCGGGTAAGGTTAGACCTTTCCCTTAAATTTGGGGTTTATGGTTTTTTTAAATGTTGTGTAAGTGGCTGGAAATATTAAAATCCCATAAATATGCTTGACGTTCGAAACAAACTAAATTGGAGTCGCTATAGTTAAATTGTAGTCGAAGCAAGGTGTTGTGCTTGTGGTATGCTGCTGCAGGTGTGTGGTGGTGTGTTGCAGGGCCTAAAAGTATTCTAAAATAGGTTTGGGGGCTGCTGGTTTCAGCCATACGACCCCTTGTTTCATACAATTTTTGCGAAATAAGGACTAGAAACCTTATTTTGGTATCGTAAGTTTTAGCAAGTGGTTTGGAGCTTATGTTGTGTAATGTTGCCATGTTTTAGTTGTATATGAGCTGCAGGTTATTGTTGTTGGTTGTATATAATGATTAGGGATCTAATTGGAAATTTGAATAGGGCATGTTATAGGGGAGGTGCTGCCCGATTTCTGTTAACTCCTTAACTAACTAAGGAACTAGTCGAAAAGGCGAGCGAGGAGATGAGTTCTATGAATACTCGTGTGTAACTTAAGATGCTGAAAAGTCAGGGATGGTTGATATTCGTATTACTTTTATGTTAAATAGGTTCAAGAGACGACAAGGCGAACGTGTTAAGAGTAATCCGTAAGAGGTATGTAAAGCTAATGTTTTCTTCTTTTGACATGTTTTTGGCATAAGTATGTAAGGCTTAGACTTTCTTTTGGCATGTCTTCAGCATAAGTGTATTAAGCTTATTCTATCTCTTGGCATGTTTTGGGCACAAATATATAAAGTTAATCTTCTTTATTGACCAGGTTTTTATGAAGCAAGTATATGACTTTTATATGATTCCAAGGAAATTCCTATTCGTAGAGCCGCTAGGATGGCAAATTTCTTGATTTTCCAAAAGATATTTGTGATGCCTTGATATGTGTATATGATTTACAAAAGTGCTATTTTGATATAACCCATAGTAACTTTCAAAAGGTAGTTGATATGACTCTTGTCTTGATTTTGAATGATAGCTCATTTTGATTATTCCATCGAGTCTCAAATATGATTTAAATTGCATATAGTTTCTCACTACTCCACTCGTGGATGCTTCAATGCTTCCTTCATTGAGCCTGGGCCAGGATTTATTATCATGCGTACTTCTTTGCATTATTCGCCGTGCCCCAATGTGAGGGGGCAGGTACGACTTGTACATAGGATTTGTGGAGTTATGATGTGCCATGTACACATATGATATGATATGATATGACCATCTGATATGATATGATTTGTTATGGAGATATTCTCTACTCTGGAGTTATGATGTGCTGTGGCACTAGTGACGGGGCGGTGACCATGATTTGTTCACCGAGTCCCATAACGGGGCCGGATATGGCATATGTTTTCTGCATACATTATCTATGGTTATGAAAAACATTTTGGTATTCTGGATATTTTGTTCATTTTTTAACCTTCTGTTCTGGTAATGACTTTAGTTATTATAGTCCATGCTTTACATACTCAATACATATATTGTACTGACCCCCCGTTCTTCGGGGGGCTGTGTTTCATGCCCACAGGTACAAATGTTCATTTTGGGAGAATCCACTAGCGTAGGATGTCCACTCAGCTATGTTGGAAGTGCTCCACTGTTCCGGAGCCTAACTTTTAATACTAGTCATTTGATGTACATATTTATTTATTCAGGGGTACGACGGGGGCCCTGTCCCGCCATATAATACAGTTATTACTCTTAGAGGCCGTAGACATATGTATGTGGGTTATTTGTGAGTATGTCATGTTATACACGTCATTGTGTTATGGCAGCCTTGTCAGCTCGCGTGCCCTTTCAGGATATAGTACGAATGAAAGAGGCCATACGTACACGAAAAAGTTTTAATTCATTGGGATATTTGTGAGTAGTATCACTTTATTTATAGTTCGATTTGACTATAGCTGATAGGTATGTATATGGGTGTCCAACTCGGGCACCATTCGCGGCCTACGGGGTTGGGTCGTGACAATACTCATGACATTTTTTAAAAAATACTTCCTATAAGACATATTTATATAATCTAGTAGTAAAATTCGGCCTATTTAAACATAGTTAAAGGTATAATATTTTAGCCATTTTAAAATTTTTTGATTTCAATTAAATCAAATAAAAGTTCCAATTTAAGACGGGGCGATATTTCAAAATAATTTAAGAAAATAACTTACGAGACATCTATGTATCATTCCATATCACTAAAATTCATGCTATAAACTACTACCAACTTATAAGTACCAAAGTTAACTAATTCATGCTTCATACAATTATTTCAACTCCAACGGTAAATTTAGTACATCATAAGACTTGAAATTTACATGCCGCAAAATAACAAAACAAGCAACCAACTGTAAGTTACAACCCATGGTGTCATGAATGGATAAACTCTCACCAATAAATACATAAATACGCATACACAAGCACCCCTTGGATCATATACACATCCCAAAAACTACTACAACATATAGATTCCTATATGCAAATGTGATCTTCCTTAAAGCTCCCAAAACTTTATCTCCAATGGCCAACTTCAAGTATCTACTCGGATATTTCCTATGATAGAAACAACTATCGCTAAGCATATAGCTTAGTGGTGCAAAACTACAAGTTTAAAGCCTTTAGGTTCTCCAATTTATTTTCTCAAGTCATGAGTAGTACAAATGTACACATAATAAATAAATTAAGCCAACAAATATATTACGAGTATCAAGCTCTATATTTAAAAGTTTAAGTGTCAATAATTTATAGAACCACATTTACAAGATTTAGCCCAAGTTTCGCCCAATATGTACGTCATACCGTCACACCAAACATGATCAAGTATCAAGAAGGACCGGAGCCTTTTATCAAGAAGGGTAAAAATCCAATAATTAAGAGAACCAAAAACCATATTAAAAATGGCTTCCTAATTAGTACTCAAAATGGACAACTTCCATACTTAAGACGAATTAAAAATTCATAATCAAAATGGCAAAGGGTCCTAATCAAGAGGCATGCCAATGGTGACAAAGTCACAGCCACAAGAAGGGCAAAGTCCATAAGAATGTCAAGTGATTGAGCAATTCGTACAAGTGGGCGAGTCAAACAAGTATTTTGCAAATCTCCAAAGATACCAACACGACAATACAAAATTTCAGAAAATAACAAATGTATTAAGATAGGATTTCAAATATACTAGTAGGTAACAAGAGTAAAACTACAAGTTTATACACAAACCTCAGCCTTTTAGCGTACAACAATCCAATACGACTTCAAGAGTTCAAACTGTAGACCAATCAATGTCTCAAGTTCCTCAACTTATACAAGATATAAACAACCTTGAAAATACCATTAAATTCCCTTTTTAATTTCCAGAATATCCATAATATTGACATAAAACAAGATTTATCATTAAAAGTAAGCCTAGAATAGTTTCAACCGAATTATATTACCAAAATAGTAAATTCGGCAAACCAAGTACCTCAGGTTGTATCTAAATTTTAAAAATGGAAATAGCACAACTGGACTTTATGTCCTCATGAAACTTTTAGATCTATGTCTTAAGTTTGAATCCAAAAAGAAATAACTACAAAACACATTTCGTACAAAAAGATATCATCAAAGCACTAACAGTTGTACATGAGGGATTTTATAATCAAAAATCTAGACAGAACTTGTCCTATGTTTCATCCTCTTTTTTTCAACTAAATAATTATAGATATAGGCTCCAACATACACATAAGAGTTGTAGGTACATTTTTATCTTTTTAAAACATATTTATTTACTAGAATCAAAGGTCTACACAACAAGATATTCAAGAATTACTACTAGCTATACAGTCCCAAAAATGAATTTGAACACTTACCACAAGAAAGGGGTTGATTTGAGTTCTAGTTGAAAGGATAAGTTTTCTTGGTGAATTTGTGAGGGATTATGCTGTATAGAGGGTTCAAAGTGTCTCCTTGACTTTAAGAATTCGAAATTGAGAGAGAAAGTGTACTAGCAAGTCTTCCAAAGTGATACTTATCACCTAGCACTTACTAGAAAGGTGTTTGCCCCAAAAAATAAAGGTGGGCAGCCCAAATGCATACATATATGCACATATATTTATATGTAAGCTCCTTTTTATTTTAAGGGTAATTCATACTAAGAAGTGTTCCATCGAAGTGTGAATACTATCTTATATAATTAGGAGAGTTACAACTCTCTCCCCCTTAAGAAATTTTATCTCGAAATTTACCTTATTTTAGTCCTGGAACAAGTATGGATATTGAGTCCTCATTTCTTCTTCTCACTCCCAAGTGGCTTCCTTCCTAGAATGGTTCCTCCAAAGTACCTTTACTAAGGGGATCCTCTTGTTTTTAAGTTGCTTCATTTCTCGAGCTTGAATCAAGATGGGCTCTTCATTATACGTCAAGTCTGGATTAACCTCAATAGATTCAACTAGAAGAACATGAGATGGATCAGAACGATATCTTCTGAGCATTGAAACGTGAAAGACATTGTGGATCTTGTCCAACTCAGGCGGCAAAGCTAATTTTTATGCAACTGGTCTTACTATTTCTAGTATCTCATAAGGTCCGATAAATCGAGGACTAAGTTTTCTTTTTTGGCCAAATCTCATAATCTTTTTACATGGAGAAACCTTTAAGAATACTTTATCGCCAACTTGATGTTAAATATAATGCCTTTTCAGGTCAGCATATGAAATTTGTCTATCAGAAGCAATCTTTAGACGATCCTTGATCACTTTTACTTTGCCTTCTGTTTGTTGCACAATTTTAGGACCAAGAATCTTTCTTTCACTAACTTCACTCCAACAAAGAGGGGTCCGATATTTCCTTCCATATAATGCTTCATAGGGAGGCATTCCAATACTTGCCTGGTAGCTATTATTGTAAGAAAATTCTATCAAAGCCAAGTGTTTGTCCCAACTACCCTCAAACTCAATAACGCAAGATTGAAGCATATCTTCCAAAATTTATATCACTCTTTTTTTGACTGTCCATCCATTTGGGGGTGGAATGAAGTGCTAAACTTCAACTTAGTACCCAAGACTTCCTGTAAGCTACCCCAAAATCTAGATGTAAATCTTGGGTCTCGGTTAGATACAATTGAAACAGGAATCCCATGCAGTCTTACAATCTCATTAATGTACAATTATGCTAATCGCATAAGTGGGTAATCCATTTTGACGTCTAAGAAATGAGCACTCTTTGTTAGTCTATCCACTATCACCCATATTGCATCATGATTTCTTTGGGTACGAGGAAGTCCAGAAACAAAGTCCATAGTTATTCTCTCCCATTTCTATTCTGGTATCGACAAGGGTTGTAGAAACCCAACTAGGACCTGATGTGCCTTTACCTGTTGACAAACCAAACATTTTGAAATGAACTTTGCAATGTCTTTCTTCATACTATTCCACCAATAGTGTTCTTTGATCGTCTAGTACATTTTCGTACTTCCAGGATGCATTGCATATGGTGAAGTATGTGCTTCATTCAAGATATCTCTCCTCAATTTATCATCATTAGGAATGCATAACCTATTTTGGTATAACAAGACACCATCCTCCTTTAATATAAAGTCTTTTTCCCCCATTTTGAACTTCTTTGGTAAATTTTATGAGTTTCTCATCTAACTTTTGCGCTTCTTTCATCTGTTCACTCAATATTGGCTTGACTTGCAAATTAGCAACAACCGAACAATACGAATCAAGTGTAAAATGGACATTCATGCCTCTCAACTCCAGAAGCAAAAGCAAAGGATTCAGATGCAAGCTTGCGAAGGATTTGAGACTTAAGGCGTCTGCAACCACATTAGCTTTACCTGGGTGATAGTCAACCTGCAGTCATAATCTTTGATGAGTTCAAGCCATCTACGTTATCTTAAGTTCATCTCTTTCTGCGTACCCAAGTATTTTAAGTTCTTGTGATCAGTGAATATATGACATTTTTCTCCATACAAATAATGCCTCCATATCTTTAAGGCGAACACTATAGCAGCAAGTTCTAAATCATGAGTTGGATAATTCAATTCATGTGGTTTTAATTTCCGAGAGGCATAAAAACTAACTTTCCCTTCTTTCATCAAAGCACATCCTAAACCACGATGAGAAGTGTCACTATATATCACGTACTCTTTCCTTTCTATTGGTAGAGTAAATATAGGAGCTTGTGTCAACAAGGATTTGAGCATTTCAAAACTCTCTTGGCACTTGTCATCCCAAGTAAACTTTACTTCCTTCTTCAAAAGTCTAGTCAAAGGAGAGGCTACAATGGAGAAGCCTTTCACAAACCTTCTATAGTATCCTGCTAAACCCAAGAAACTTCTTACCTCAGTAGGACTTTTGGGAGTTTTCCAGTCAATAATTGCTTTAATTTTACTAAGATTGACCTTCACACCTTTGGCTGACACAACATGTCCTAGAAAAGTCACTTCATTAAGCCAAAATTCACAGTTTGAAAGTTTAGCATAAAGTTCATTCTCCTTCAAAGTTTGCAAAACAATCCGAAGATTTTTATCATGCTCTTCTTTACTCTTGGAATATATTAAAATATCATCATCAAGATAAGGCTTAAATACTCGATTCATTAGATCCATGAATATTGCAGGAGCATTAGTTAATCTAAATGGCATAACCAAGAATTCATAATGACCGTATCGAGTTCTAAAAGCAGTTTTAGGAACATCTTCCTTTCTAACACGTAGTTGGTGATACCCAGACCTTAAATCAATCTTTGAGAATAAATTGGCACCCTTCAGGTGGTCAAACAAATCATCAACCTTGGTAGTAGATATCTATTCTTAATTGTTATTTTGTTCAATTGTCTATAGTCAATACAAAGTCTAAGAGTGCCATGTTTCTTCTTCACAAACAACACAGGGGCTCCCCAAGGAGAAACACTTGGACGAATAAAATCTTTCTCAAGAAGTTCTTGCAATTGAGTTTTCAATTTCCTTAATTCTGCTGGAGCCATTCTATAAGGAGTGATAGAAATAGGAGTAAATCCAGGAATAAGATCGATCGAAAATTCAACTTCTCTTTCCGGTGGCAACCTAGGAAGATTTTTTGGAAACACTTCAAGGAAAGTAACACACAGTAGGTATATCTTTAAGACTAGGACTCTCCACACGTGTATCAATTATGCGAGCAATATATTCACTACAACCTTAACGAATCATCTTTCTTGCTAAGGTCGCAGAAATAATATTAGATGTCAATGATCTTTGACCTTGTACAATAATGTGTGAAAATGCAGGATCCTTAGAAGTCAAATGCTTAGACCTACAATCCACTACTGCATGATATTTATAAAGCCAATCCATACCGATAATAATATCAAAATCATGGAAAGGTATTTCAATCAAATCAGCAGGAAAGATGAGGTTTTGAATCACGAAGGGACAAGCTTGATAAATTCGATTACAACCAACTTGGTGACCTAAAGTACTTTCAACCAGTACATCATAGTTAAGTCTCACAGATTTCACATTTTTAGGAAAAACAAGTGATGATCAAATATAGGAATGTGTAGAACTAGGAGCAAATAATGTAGACACAGATAAGCCAAATAAGTAGAAGTTACCGACAACCACGTCTTGTCCCTCTTGATTATCTCTCTGCCTCATAGTATAAGCTCGTGCAGTAGCTCATGACCCGCTAGCTTGATTTGCTCCACCTTTCCCTCCTGTTTGGTTGTTTTTAGGCCTTGCACCTCTATTGGTTTGAGGAGGATTATTAGAAGACTTCTAAACCGAGACCTTAGTGTGCAAGGGATAAACATTATTAGGATTAGGACAATTCTTCACTTTATGGTCAAAACTTCCACAGTTAAAACATGCACCAGAAGCTTTCCTGCAAGTACCATAATGATTCTTTCTATATTGTGCATAAGTGGAAACATGAGTCTTGCCTTGGATATAACTCGGAGTGCTAGTTGTAGAAAAAATTGATCTGTTTTGCTTTTGTTGAGCTGATTTGTTGACACTACCAGCCTTAGAATCATCAAACCTTCCCTTCTTGGATAGACCTCCAAAATCTGACCTAGGCTTTCGAAATCTGTTCTTATGTTTACTGGTTTCTTCCTTATCAAGTCTTTCCTAATTAAAAGAAGCAAAAACTAATTTACCAAAGTTCTCATATTGCAGGATCGCCACATTCTTTCTGATGGAATCATTCAAGCCATCTTCAAACCTTCTACATTTATCTTTTTCCTAATTAATAATGCCTCCAGCATAATGAGAGAGTCTAAGAAACTTTTGTTGATACTCAGCGATAGACATGCCTCATTGCCTTAGATTTAAAAACTCATTTTTCTTAGCATCACAATAAGCAAGCGGGACATACTTTATACGAAATTCTTTAACAAAATTATCCCAAGTAAGAACTGGGGGTTTTGCTTTTGCATTTGGTACACTTACCCACCAATCATAAGCATCCTTCTACAATAATGAGATGGCATACTTGAATTTGGAAATTGAAAACTCCAACTACTCAAACACCCTCTCTATACGCTCAAGCCATTGTTCAGCATCAGTGGGATCAACCGTGCCTTCAAACTCAACTCCACCCATTTTCCTCATTCTTTCAAAGTTTAACCCATTGGGATCATAAATCATTTCAGCCATACGGTGGAAGAATTCAACCATCTATTGAAAAGAAGGATTCATAACTTGAGTACCAGGGCTCATATGGGAATATGGACCAGCTCTTACTCCTTGTTAGTTTCCCACACCAGACCCATCAGTATGGGGAATATATTGACCCAAGGATTGTTCGCTAACCCCTTCTAGTATATGAGGTTGGGAATAAGAGTCACATGTATCTTCACGAGCAGCTTCCATAGGTCTATAAGAAGAGGAGGCCATAACTTAGATCCTTCAAAACTGAAGATCACATTGCATTATGGAAATGGATATGATGCATATGCAAATATATGCATTAAATATACTATTTACCATATAGTAATCAAATAGTATAGCCCAAACCTTCAAAAAAATAAGTATGCAAGCAAATCACAACAAAAGACATAGAACCACAAACCTAGGCTCTGATACCAACACTTGTAGCGATCATCTTGGGAGGATGCTACTACTTAAAAAAAGATCGTATATAATACTCGTGACGGTTTTAATTTTTTTTTCCCATAAGACATATTTATATAATCTAGTAGTAAAATTCGGCCCATTTAAACATAGTTAAAGGTGTAATATTTTAGCCATTTTAAAATTCTTTGATCTCAATTAAATCAAATAAAAGTTCCAATTTAGAATAGGGCGACCTTTCAAAATAATTTAAGAAAATAACTTACAAGACTTCCGTTTATCATTCCATATCACTATAATTAATGTGATAAACTACTACCAATTTATAAGCATCAAAATTAACTAATTCATGCTTCATGCAAATATTTCAACTCTAATGGTAAATTTAGTACATCATAAGACATGGAATTTACATGCTGCAAAATAACAAAAGAAGCAACCAAATGCAAGTTACAACACATGGTGTCATGAATGGATCAAGTCTCACCAATAAATACATAAATACACATACACAAACACCTCTTGAATCATATACAGGTCCCAAAAACTACTACAACATATAGATTCCTATATGCAAATGTGATCTTCCTTAAAGCTCCCAAAATTTTTATCTCCAATGGCCAACTTCAAGCATCCGCTCGGACATTTCCTATGATAGAAACAACTATCGCTAAACATAAAACTTAGTGGTGTAAAACTACAGGTTTGAAGCATTTAGGTTCTCCAATTTATTTTATCAAGTCATGAGTAGCACAAATATAAACATAATAAGCAAATCCAGCCAACAAATATATCACGAGTATCAAGCTCTATATTTAAAAGTTTAAGTGCCAATAATTTATAAAAACACATTTACAAGATTTAGCCCAAGTTTTGCCCAATATGTACGTCATACCGTCACACCAAAAATAATCAAGTATCAAGGAGAACCAGAGCCCTGTATCAAGAAGGGTAAAAACCCAATAATAAACAGAATCAAGAACCATATTAAAAATGGCTTCCTTATTCGTACTCAAAATATACAACTTCCATAATTAAGATGAACTAAAAGTCCATAATTAAGATGGCAAAGGGTCCGAACCAAGAGGCATGCCAATGGTGGCAAAGTCACAGTCACGAGAAGAATAAAGTCCACAAGAGTATCAAGTGATCCAGCAATGTCAAACAAGTGTTGCAAATCTCCAAAGATACCAATACGACAATACAAAATTTCAGGAAATAACAAATGTACCAAGATAGGCTTTTAAATATACTAGCAGGTAACAAGGGTACAAGTAAAAGTTTATACATAAACCTCAGCCTTTTAGCGTACAACAATCCAACATGACTTTAAGAGTTCCAACCGTAGACCAACCAATGTCTCAAGTTCCTCAACTTGTACACGATATAAACAACCTTGAAAATATCATTAAATGCCCTTTTTAAATTCCAGAATATCCATAATATTTACATAAAACAAGATTTATCATTAAAAGTAATCTTAGAATATTTTCAACTGAATTATGTTACCAAAATAGTAAATTCGGCAAGCCAAGTACCTCAGGTTGTATCTAAATTTTAAAAATGGAAATAGCACAACTGGACTTTATGTCCTCATGAAACTTTTAGATCTATGTATCAAATTTGAAACCAAAAAGAAATCACTGTAAAACACACTTCTTACAAAACGTTATCATCAAAGCACTAACAGTTGTACATGAGGAATAAGAATCTGGACAGAACTTGTCCTATGTTTCATTCTCTTTTTTCGACTTAATAACAACAAATCTAGGCTCCAACATATATATAAGAGTTGTAGGTACATTTGTAATCTTTCCAAAATATATTTATTTACTAGAATCAAAGGTTTACACAACAAGATATTCAAGAATTACTACTAGCTATACAGTCCCAAAAACGTATTTGAACACTTACCACAAGAGAGGGGTTGCTTTGAGTTCCAATTGAAAGGACAAGTTTTCTTGGTGAATTTGTGAGGAATTATGCTGGAGAGAGGGAAACGTGTCTCCTTGTCTTTCAGAATCCAAAATTGAGAGAGAAAGTGTAATAGCAAGTCTTCCAAAGTGATACTTATCACCTAGCACTTACTAGAAAGGTACGTGCCCCTAAAAGTAAAAGTGGGCAGCCCAAATGCATACATATATGCACATATATTTATATGTAAGCTCTTTTTTATTCTAAGGGTAATTTTAATTACTAGATTACATAAATACTCCAATACGATCCCCTAAACTACTATCGCAATCTATGGTAAGTAAGTTTAAAAACCTTGCAAAATTTCAAGTTCATAAAAGGTGAGTAAAACATAATATATTTACTAAGGAGTGTTCCATCGAAGTGTGAATACTATCTTATATAATTAGGGGCATTACAGGGTCGTAGACACTTCTATGTGTCGTAAACCATTCTTGTAGAAGATCAATGTAGGTTTTTGAGGGTTGTGTCTGCGGACCTTCCTACGGGTTATAGAACCTTCTACGAATCATAGACCCGGGTCGTGAAACTTAGTACACATTCTAATTGCTATTGGAGTTGCATGTCTGGGTCTACAAACTCCTTCTACTGATCATATACCCTTAGACGGATCATAGAAAGGGATTGTGGAGATGGGCCTGAGATCTGGTCTTAGGACCTTCTCTATGGACTCTTCCTATAGTCCGTAGAAACTTCTGTGGGCCGTAGTAGTATCTCAGCGACTTAAAATATTTACTAAGTCTGGATGCGATCTACGAGTCCCACCTACGACCCTTAGATCCTTTTACGAGTCTTAGGTGCCACTCATGGCTCACTAGATAGTGTACTTATGTCACTCTCTAGGACTCTTCGTGATTGATCTACATTAGAATATTTTGGAGTGTTATAGGAGACGTGAAGCTTGGAACCCTAGTCTGGCCTTGAGAGAAAAGTTAATGGGGATGAAGTCTATTTTGGGTGAGGTTTGAGAGAATGAGAGACTTTGGCTAATAACAATCCCTTAACCCGCTTAAAAAGAGTACAAAATGATGTAGTATAGGAACTAAAAGAATGGGAAAAGGCTGAAAAGTCCCTAATTAAAAAGTTGTCGAAGGGATCTACGATTCGTGGTTCTATCAATAGAACATAGAACACTATCCATAGAAATCAATGAAAAAACCTGAGTTTTTGATAGTCCAACCATGAGGCACAATTACAGACCATAGAACATTTTACAACCCGTTCGGATGGCTCGTAGAATGTAAGTGCTGAAAATACAAAGGCTCTGAAGATTGATATATGAGACCCGTCTACGGTTCGTAAATCAATCTAAAATCCATAAAAGATAGGTTCCTAAATAACATAAAGGATTTTTGAGTTGAGGACTTTTGGTTTACGATGCCTATCTATGACCCATAAAACCACTATGACCGTAATTCCTTCTCGTCCTTTACAAGTCCCATTTCACAAGTTTCTGAACTTCAATCTATGAACCCTTATCTACGACCCAAAAATCTTTTACGAGTTGTAAACTTGGCCCTTAAATCTCAGCCCAAATTTCTTATTCCTAAAGTCTTGTTTTTGGATGGTTTCCACGAGTTGTAGTTCCTTTTACTACCAATAAACCTTGTTTTTAAATCCCAAAAATCATATACTTCAGCTTTTTCTGATTTGTACAAGTGTTGATCTGATCTAGGGACTTCTGAGTTGTTACAATATCTCCCCTTTGAGAACATTTATCTTTGCATGGAGTCTAACAAGGCATAAAAAGAGTAGAGAAAAGATTTTCTACCCAATACTAAAAAGCTAAACATAAAAACTGATGGAGTGACTAACTCCGGGGTAAAACATGAATATAAGACTGATTTCATGAACATACATGCATACTGAAATAGAAGAATAACTGAATGATAAGAATATGAAAGAGTATCATGGAGGAACTATTACCTCACACTGAAACTGATCTGTAAGGAAATAGATGGGGGTATTTGTCCATCATATCTTCTTCGGCTTTCCAAGTAGCTCCCTCAACTAATTGATTCCTGCAAAGAACTTTCACTGAAGTGACTTCTTTATTTCTCAACTTATGAACCTGACAGTAAAGAATCTCAACTGGGACCTCTTCATAAGAGAGATTATACTTCACACCAACACTCTTAAGGCACAACTGGAGTCGGATCACTGATGCACTTCTTCAACAATGACACATACAACACTAGATGCACTGATTCTAACTCTTCGAATAAATAAAACTCATAGGCCACCTTACCAAAATGCCTAAAAAAATATGTAGCGGCCAACACATCTAGAACTGAGTTTTTCTTTCTTATCAAATCTCATCACCCCCTTCATAGGTGAGATTTTTAAATATACCAAATCATCAACTTTGAATTCAAGCTCTTTTCTCCATACAATGGCATATGATTTCTACCTACTTTGGGCAGTCCTCAACCTCTCTCTAATAATTCAAATTATTTCCTCATGAACTGACTCAGGCTGTATCAAAGGCACTTCACTAACCTCAAACCATCCTATAGGAGAACTTCATCTCCTATCATAAAGCGCCTCTAATGGAGCCATCTGAATACTGGAATGGTAACTGTTGTTATAAGCAAACTCCATCAAAGGCAAATGATCATACCAATCTCCTTTAAAGTTGACCACGCAAGATCTCAACATACACTCCAAGGTCTGAATAGTCCTTTTGGCTTAGCCATCTGTTTGTGGATGAAAATCTTTGCTAATCTTAACCTGAGTAGCAAGGCCTTTTAGAAAGGATCTTCAAAAGTGAGATATGAACTGAGTACATCTGTCCAAAATTATAGGTAAATGGACTCCATGCAATTTCACCATCTCTCGAATGTAAAGTCTAGCATAATCCTTGGTTGAATAAGAAGTTTCAACTGGAAGAAAATATGTTGACATAGTCATTTGATCTACAATCACCCATATAGAATCATGTTGTTGATGCGTATGAGGAAAAACTATGATGATGTCCATATTTAAATCTTCTCACTTCCAAGTAGGAATACTGATATCCTGAGTTATACCACATGGTTTCTAATGCTCAACCTAAACTTGTTGGAAATTTGGTCATTTAGCCACAAATTCCACATATCCTTCTTTATCCTATTTCACCAATAGACTTCCCATTGATCATGGTACATCATAGTGGCCTCCACGTGAATAGAATATCAAGAATTGTGAGCTTCTGCTAGAATCTATTGTCTCAAACTAGTAACATCTAAATACACAGTCAGCCCTAGTAATGAAGCACACCATCTCCCCCTTGGGAGTAATCCTCTACAGTTTTTTAAGAACCACTCTTTTTAGTTCAACTAAGATTTGATCCTTATTTTATTTTTCCTTAACGTCCATCACAAGAGAAGATTCTGAACCATTCTGAATGATAACACCACATCTTCTAAATCAACCAAATGAACTCCCAAATGGGAAAGTCTATGAAAATCACAAACTAATTCCTTTTTCTCTTCTCATTGTGAGCTACACTACCCATGAACAATCTACTAAGAGCATCCGTTACAATATCTACTTTACCCGAATGGTATAAATACTGATATCATAATCCTTCAACAACTCAAGCCATCACATCTAGAAAAAATTTAAGTCCTTCTAATTGAACACATACTGAAGGCTCTTATGATCGGTGAACACATTCACATGAATACCAAAGAGATATTACCTCCAAATTTTCAAGGCAAACACCATTGATTTCAACTTAAAATAATGAGTTGGGTAATTCTTTTCATGAACTTTAAGTTGCCTAGAAATATAAGCTATGACCTTACCATGTTGAATCAATACACAATCAACACCAATTCTGGAAGCAGCACAATACACCACAAAACCATCTGAACTTTCTTGTTGAGTCAAAGTTGTCGCTGTAGTAAGTCGAGTCTTCAACTCCAGAAAAATCTTCTCACATATATTAGGCCAGTGGAATTTGAATTTCTTTTGAGTCAACCTGATCAAAAGAGACACAATAGAGAAAAATCCTTTCATAAAATTTCTATAGTAACCATCTAAGCCCAAGTATCTCCTACTATCGGAGGGAGAAAGAGGTCTAGGACAGTTCTTAACCATCTCAATCTTTAGTGGATCAACCTGTATTCTCTCTCCAGAAATAATATGGCCAAGGAATTCCACTAAACTCAACCAAAATTCACACTTTATGAATTTAGTGAACAACTGACAATCCTTGAGAGTCTGTAAGACATTGTTCAAATGACATGCATGCTTATCCTCTCTCCAAGAATACTACAAAATGTCATCTATGAAGACAATGATAAACATATCCAAATACTATTTGAACACCGTGTTCATCAAATTCATGAAAATTATTAAAGTATTTGTTAGTCCAAAAGACATAACAACAAATTCATATTGACCATACCGAGTCCTGAGGCTTTCTTCGAAATGTGACATTCTCTGATTCTAAGCTGATGATAGCTAGATCTGAGGTCTATCTTGGAGAAGAAACTAGATCTCTGAAGCTAATAAAACAAGTCATCAATCCTGTGGAAGGGATACTTATTCTTGATTGTGACCTTGTTCAACTGCTGATAATTGATGCACATTTTTAGAGAACCATCTTTCTTAGACACGAAGAGAATTGGAGCACTCTATGGAGAGATGATGGGTCTGATGAAACATTTATCTAGAAGGTCCTTTAATTGATCTTTCAACTCCTTAAGCTCAGCTGGAGTCAGTCTGTATGGAAGAATAGAGATAGGCTGGGTATCTGGAATATGGTCTATGCCAAAATCAATTTCCTTTTCGAGAGGGACTCTGGGAACATCTTTAGGGAAGACTTCTAGAAATTCATGCACGACTAGAACATACTAAAAAGTTAGGGTTTCATAACTTGTATCCATAACCCGAACTAGATGATAAATAAAACCTTTGGAAATCATCTTTTCGGCCTTGAGGTGAGAGATAAACCAACCTGTAGGCATTGAAGTACTACCCTTCCATTCAATGACTAGCTCATTAGGAAACTGAAATTTAACAACTTGGGTTCTATAGTTGACTGAAGCATAACAAGAATTTAGAAAATCCATGTCAAGAATAATATCAAATTCAAGGACATCTAACTCTACTAGATCAGCTGAGGTAATTTTCTGAAAAATTGAGATTGGACAATTTCTGTATACCCATTTATTTAAAACTAAGTCACCAATATAAGTAGAGACTTGGAAAGATTCTAACAAGATTTTGGGACTGGCATCGAAATTCATAACAATATAAGGAGTCACGAAGGAAAGATTCACTCTTGGATATAACAATGCATAAACATCAAGAAGACTCATAATATACCAGTAACCACATATAGGCAATCTTCCTAATAATATCGAATCTGAAGGGCATAAAACCTACCTTGGCGCTATCTGCCACCTATATTAGATGAGGTTCTCTGCTTAGTCAGGCAACCTGCTGAAGCACTAGGCTGAGTTTTCTAGTGAATATCCCTTCCCTTACCTCAGGACAATGGGAAATTTATTAATCCATGACATGTCTTACTATATACAAAACAACCACCTATACCAGCAATGAACTCTCTCGGGTGGTTCTTACCACACTTTTGGCAAGTGGGGAAAGAATGACCAATAGAAACACTATCATGAGACTTAGAGACTGGTGATATATCTTTGTTGGACTTATGAACTGGAGCATTAGAAGAAGATGGGCCCAGGCCAGAAAAATTTTGTCAAAATTAACAAAGACCACTTTCTAATGAGAGTATTCCACACTATATGTCTGTGACCTCTTGTTATCTCTTACACTCTTCTTAAGCTTATCTTCCTTGATCTGTTGAGCATGAGTCAACAAATGAGAGATATCCAATCTCCTTAATCAACAGAGTAGTCCTACACTTTTTACCACCATCTCAAAAATACAGAGATAAACTTACTCATGTGGGCCCCAGAGTAAGCCATTAATGTCGAAGCATACTTCAAAAGTTAGGTGATATTCAAAGAATACTACATCACAGTCATGCTACCTTGCTTTAAATTGGTGAACTTTTGAACCTTAGTCTCCCTTATCTCAAGCAAAAAGAACTTGTCTAGAAAAACACCCTTGAACTACTCTAAATCTAATGGGCCTATATCAACCGCCCTTTCATCCTTCCACTATTTGAATATACTCTAAGCCACTTCCTTCAACTAATAAGAAGCCAAATCTTCACTCTGGACTGTAGTGACACCCATATTCCGAATCATCTTCTTAATACCCTCAATGAACTCTTATGGATCCTCATCCACCTTCGAATCATGAAACTCTAGAGGTTTATTTGAGTGAATCCCCAAAATCTAGTAGCAGCCGTATTAGCATTAGGGTTTATCGGGGCCACAACCCCTTAGTTGTCCTAAGCGGTCATAGGTTGGGCTAGAACCCAAAAGGTAGCCCTAAACTCAGCATGAGACACTTGTTTGGCCAAAGGTTCTATGGGAGCTAAAGGTGATTATTTGTTCTCATTCTAATTCCTTTCGACATAATCTCTTCTTGGAGGCATGATGCTACAAATGTATAGGACAAGAGTTAGAAGGAAACTATGTAGACTGACAATATATCGTACAACTAAGAATATGAAAGAATTGAAGTATTTTCTAAAATATTTTATAGCCTCTTATTGATAGATGTGTCGCGCTTCACACTCATGAATAAGACTCCACTTAATGCCGCTTTTAGATACCTTAAAACACTTGAACCTGGTTCTAATACCAAATTTATCATGAACCATAACTACTCCCTATACATGATACGGTTCTTAGAGCCACAAGTGACCCTAAGATGACCTTAAGATTCATAAAAGCAATCACAAGAGATACTAAAAAGCAAA
Organism: Solanum dulcamara; assembly: GCF_947179165.1. Classification (NCBI taxonomy): domain Eukaryota; kingdom Viridiplantae; phylum Streptophyta; class Magnoliopsida; order Solanales; family Solanaceae; genus Solanum; species Solanum dulcamara. The sequence continues at coordinate 16,063,036 of NC_077242.1, forward strand.
AGACAACATGAATGGTCTAATAGAGTCTAACACATCAAAATAGACCATATTTGAAACATCATAGGCGGAATCTAACTGTTTGTCTACCATGAGGATTGAGCTACCAAAAGAGATTATCCTCCTTTGGGCTGGAAGGAACCTATGATGGTGGTTGTTAACCTTCTATTTAACGGTCTAGTTGAGTTCAGAGCTAGTGGGATTCAAGTATGAATTGGAATTTTCCTCGATCCGTACTTATAGGTGCTCAGCTAGTCAATCAATACCTCTAGATCTAGATGGGAATACAACCTCGAGATTTCAAACACATTTAGTCCCGCAAAATGGAAAAAAGAAAGCATAGAAGGATTCTAGCTCTAAATCTGAATATGGAATCCAATAGTAGATCACACGCCTAACCTGGTGGAAATAACTACACCAAGGCTTTAAAATAGATGTTACAATAGGGAAGAACACTAAGCCTCAGAAATTCCTGCCAACCACAACTACCTCAACTAAGGATCAACTCAAACCCAATTCTAAGGCATAAATCCGCCAACCACCATAAACATCAATCGTGTCACCTAAAATGGGTTAATCAATGTTAAACAAAGGCAACCTAGCCTAAGCTTCACACCGGGATAAGAACAAGAAATTTAGGAATCAAACCTAACCACCAAATACATTCCAAACCACAATTAATTTATACTAAACAAATACCTCATGAAGCTCAATCAAAAGAAAGAAGACCGTAGCCTACCTAGAAGTCGAACATGTGCACACTAAGTCCACTTTTTGATAGCGTTTCTCTCCAAAAATGACTACAAATACCTCCATGCTATCAAATTATTGATCACCTCATCAATACGAATAGTTTGACACTAAAGTTGTATTTTTCGGAGGCGGACCCAAAATTGGGTCAAAAAAGGGATTGTGGGACCCATGATGGAAATCCTAAAAATGACTCCATGAAAAGGTTCTAAACGCATTATTAAGCTTGTACCCCAAAATGGGGCACAAATTGATGCTCAAAATAACCTAAATCATCAAGATATTTAAAAACACTATTAAAGCTTAAACTAAGCTAGGGCAGTCCCTTTGGGGTGAGAATTACCTCAAACCAACGCCTTGCACGCTTCTCCAAACCTACTAACACGTAGCCACGACTCCCAAGATCTCAATTCACTTGAAATCACCCGAATCAGAGTTCCCTAGCTCCCAAAATCGTTTTTTGAAGCTTAAGGAACAAGGCTAAAAATGAGTCTTAAAATGAACCTCAAGTATCGCAAAAGCGAACCCGAAGGTCGCTTAAGCGAGCCTCACTAAAAGGAGGGCTTCGCTAAAGCGAGACCCATGTCGCTAAAGAGACCTGTCGCTTTAGTGAAGGCTACTTTGCTTAAGTGACAACAACCTAAGGTCGGCCATCAGCGACGACACCTGACTTAGCCATGCCAGTTGAGTTTTGGAAAAGGCCAAGCCTCTGAGGGGGTGCTCGAGAGTTGTTTGGAATCCCATAGGCGCAAACGGACTATGATACCCACCAAATTTGACATTTTGGACTCAATAGCACAGTCAAAATTTCCATTAGCGGTTGTCTCGACAAAAATATGGGTCCCACACACAAGCATAATTTTTTTCCAATTCTACAAGGAGGATCGAAATGATATCGAAAGCCTTGGGACACGAATGAAAGGTAGTTCTAGACCAAACTTGACATTTTAGAGCTAACCGCGCCGACAAAATTTCAATCCCAGCGTTTTACCAAGAATGTTGTCCAAAGTCAACCTTAGGCCGAATTTCGAAGATTAAAGAGCCTTATTTCCCCAAACTTGTAACAATTGCCTTGATATTTAGGACGACCATGCTATTAGCCTAATTTAGCCATTTTTGAGCTGATAAAATCGTCAAAATTCTATTCTGAGGTTGTTTTCCTAGAGTTTTGATCAAAGTCAACTGTTCAATTTCAAGAGCTCCAGAATAGGGAATCGAGCACAAAACCCAAACGGACGACCAAGTGATCAAACTATTAGTGCCAGCAAGTGATAAATGACTTGGATTCACTACAAGAAGGCTCTAACACTGAAAAGATTGGAAAAAGAAGAAAATGTCCTTAAGGGTCATTACAGGCACAATTACAGACTGTAGAATATTTTATGACTCATCCTGATGGCTCGTAGAAATAAAGTACTAAAAATACCAAGGCTCCGAAGATTGATCTATGAGACCCATCTTATGATCTATAAATCAATCTATGATCCTTAAGAGATGGGTTCATAAATATTATCAAAGATTTCTGGGTTCAGAACATTTTGTTTACAAGGCCCATCCATGACCTGTAAAACCAACTACGACTGGTAATTCCCTCTTGTCTTGTACAAGTCCCATTTTTCAAGTTTTTAAACTTCAATCTACGAAACCTTATCTGCGATCTATAAAATCTTTTACGAGCCATAAGCTTAGCCCGTAAATCTCTGACCAAATTTCTTATTTCCCAAGTCTTGTCAATGAATGGTTTCTACGATTTGTGGTTCCTTTTATGGCCCATAAACCTTGTCCATAAATCCCAAAAATTTCAAATTTCTACTTTGTCTTATCTATGCAAGTCCTGATCTGGTCTAGGAACTTCTGAGGTGTTACAAATTTGAGTGGTAAGGGTTCTCCTATCTATGTGTTAGAGTAGGTGTCCACACAGCCCGGTGTGTTGGGTCATGACATAGTAGTAAATTCATATATAAATGTTATTCCACATATCATAAAAAATACATAGTTTTTATAAAAATTAATATTATTAGGCCCGTGTATAGTATAGATTATCGCCACTAATCTGTATAAAAAGTAACGTTTGAGTTGCAAAGAAAAGTTGCGGCAGGGCGAAATCCGAAATTTTTTCCAAATTAAAGGTGACACCGTGCACGTGCAAGCCCAATTTAATTGCGTTTAGTTTTCTTTGTATGATTTGGACTCTGTTATTATTTTTTAGTTTTTTCACATCTATAAATAGTCCATAAGAATAATTTTTAAAAGAGGGAGATGAAATTAGAGAACTTTTAAAGTATGAACATTGGAAGAGTTAGGAGCCGTAGTAGAGACTGGAGAATTTTGATTTATTCTTTTCTTCTCCTTTATTATTTATTTGTATTCTTAATTTTTGAAATATATTTTGGCTATTCTTCTTGAAATTTCATACTTAATGCAAGTAAGTTTATTTATATAAATTCTACTATTATTCTGTTAAGAATGAATATCTAAACACTATAATTAGAACTATAGAAACCGTGATGAATTAATGAATTAAGTTAACATAAATAGTGATTTAAAAACAAATTTTATGCACTTATTGTTTATCTGTTTGTAGTGATTGTCTTGTAACAATTGCAAATGTTATAACTTATTTTTATTCTTAATTTGCTTAATAAAAGAAATATAAAATAGAAAAATAAATTTAAAATAGAGATTTGAGGCTACCAACTGTCATCTAATAACTGAAGTCGTAAAAGGTGAAGTTAATCTGAGATAGAGGTAAGGGTTAGAATTCAAAAGCTCAAAGACCGAAAGGGATTTAGATTGAAATGCATCTAAAAATGGCTTAACAACATTTAGTTGTACCAAACTTATCATCTTGCATGCTAAGCATCAAAATAGATCACTAATACAGTACCCTTACTAAGTTATGAAGTCATGGGGAACACATTCCTAGTTACTTTTAGTCTTCTGAATATAAATAAATATTAAGCTTCGAACTTGTTATAATTTACTCTTTATGCAAACCCCCTTGAAATAATGATTACGAAGTAGAGATTTTGGCAATGGCAATATTTTTCATATTCTCTTTGGAATCGACCCCGATTCTTTATTTGGGTAAATATATTGCAAACGATTATTTATATTTCTTTTTGAGAAGTGTATTTAGACTTTATCAATAGTTCCTTTCAACTGACTATGATTTTATTTATAGGTTTTATAGGATTAATGTAGTCTTTTTGAGTCTTAGTTACTTTAGAACAATGAGGTCCATTACTAGTAATAAGGTTCTAAACATAAAAGGATTTCACTAGACTTCATGGGAATTTACTCTTCAGAAAAGCATAAAAAGATAGATGTACCTAAGTGTAGAATCATTTACTATCTAAAGTAAGATTCTAAAATTAAAAATAGATCTTAATAATGCATAGCATTTACTGTGTTAGTTGTAAAGTCTGAAGTTAAATAACGAAGTTTGAATCTATTGATGTGTCATGTGTGATTAGCATTTGTGCATTCATTTATATTAATACATCTAGAACTTGCCCTGTGTATGTGATATGTTGAACTTAGTATTGAAATTGTTTGAGGTGATCTAAGACATTTCTTGTTTAAACCTATATTTGTTTTTACTATATTGTGATACTTACGTACGTTCTCCCTAGTTGATCTTTTTTGAGTCTATACACCTCTTTCTTTGACCATCATATTATATAGCCTAATTTTCTTTTTTCATAATACTCACATTTTAATCCAAAAGTGCTTAAAGAATTTTGAGTTGAAAGACTTGGAGATAAAAAGGAAGATAAGAAACAAAGAGGTGAACAAACTTAGAGAAGTAAAACTATGTGGTAGAGAAGAGATAGAAAATAGTGTCCAAGTCATGAAAATATCAATGCTTGGTATAAACAAAGGATGAGAGAAATAAGAAAATTATTTTTTATATGACAAGCTATAAAAAGTTGAGAAGTGTGTTAAAAAAAATTTTAAGAGTGAAAAACATCCTTGTAGTAACTAAGTACTAACGGAAAAAAAAGAATATCTCAAGGGAAGTGAAAAGGAAGGTGTCATGGACAGTTGAAACTAGGTTAAAGTAAGGAAGAAGAAATTATTGATCTTAATGTCTTAAAGTGCATAGGGAAGAGTAGCCACTATTTTCAACCAAATAATTTCTATGCTTTTGATATGTCTTGAATTTATTTTTCTAAGAATGAGAGACTTGATACGTTCATGCCCTGTTGATATGATACTGGTAATGAGTAAAAAAATAGGTAATTCTTTGATTGTGAGAGCACTTAAGAGTTAGAATTAGTATCTTAATAATTTCAGTAGTTGCATCTTAGCATGTTGCCCCAATATAAGTGACAAATATTTAATCTAGTAGTTATGAGGTTTGCATGATGAGTCTTGACTAAAAAGTTGTGCTTGAATGAGGAAAATTATATATCATGATTAAACTATCTAAGAGAATCAGAGTTTGTGAGTAACCTTGTTAAATAACACTGATATGATATGAGGTCTAAAGAGGATATAATAGATTATTCAAGGAAAAATCAAAGAACTAAGTGTGGGGTGGTGATCTGGTTTTATTTACGCATTCGTACACCATATTTTACCGATAGTTTAGCTTAGTTCAGAATATAATCTTGTGAATATCTTTGTGTTTATTGATGATATACTGTGAATATCCTTGTGTTTATTGATGATATACTGTGATTTGCTAGTGAACATGATTAGGTTGATTTCATGCCAAAAATAACAAGAAAAGACTCATATGATGGATTAGAAAGCATAACAAAGTTATTCAAGCTAAAACGAAGGGAAAATAGCTAAAAAAGACCATCAGATTAGCCTCGCACCTCACTTGACTTTGAACTAAACTTTAGTGACTCAACAAAATGAGGACAAAGTCGAAATGGGCCTTGCACTGCGAGGCCATGCTCTTCGTGATGCTCCTTGCATTACGACCCCCTTGTCCATCTAACTAGATTTGGCCTAGTCAATGCAGTGTCCAATTGAGATTAAGGTTCCAACCCTATTATTATGTATATATCTTTTGATGATATTTTTATGTGGAACAAAATTTAGAATATCTATTAGTAATTAAAATTATAGAATAAAATTTATTTGGTCAGAAGTTTGAATGTACTGAGTATGTGGGATATGCCTGATAAAACAAATAACTGGACAGATTGAATCTAAAATGTTGTACTAAATAACATAAAATGATGTAATGACCAAAGTAGTAAAACATGCAACTGATACATACTGAAAACTGAAATAACTAACTACAAGGTCATGCAAAATCTAAGACTAAACTTGTCACGACCCTGACCCATCGGGAGTGGTAACCACACTAACCATCTGGTGAAAGAATAATTACTAATTTAATTAACCTAACAACACCAATCTAATAACCCTAAAATCATGCATTTAAATAAGAGGAAAAAAATAATAATATAAAACTGAGTTCTCATAAACTCATATAAGTTTATTAAAACATGCAAAAATACTGCCTAGAACCTGAAATTTATTGTACCAAAGATCTATCAAAGTCTAGAAATAAGGAAAGGCAACCCCATCAAAAAATAATGAACTAATTGTGTGAATGCCTGTTTCCGAAAAGAAATGGACAAGAGCTAAGAGGAATCTATTGTAGCTTGAACATATGGCTCACCCTTGGATTAAGTAAAAGCGGTCTCAAAGTTGAGGTCTTTTAGAAGTTACTTGAATATGCCCTGTAACAAATAAAAATAGAGCAAATACAAGATCAGTATGCAACCACAGTGTACTAGTAGAATCACACTGCTAGTTCTAGTAAATAAAATATGAACAAAAAACCACAACTTAGTAAAGAAGATAAAACACAATTACAACACAATTATAGAAACACTAGACTCCCAGTACTTACATTCGAATTAATATACACAATAAGCAAGTTCAATCACAACTCAACAACCAATTCAGTTCTCTCATGGAACCCGCATCAAACTGTTAGTGTACCGCATAGTACCCATTCCAAGAGTTAGTGTACCTGCGTGGTACCCATTTCATATGTACCAGTGTAGCACCTTATCCAAATATACTGATGTGATACCCATTCCAAATATACCGGCATGGTACCCATTCTAAATATACTGGCATAGTACCTGATCCAACACAAAATAACATATCACAATCACAGCCATAATGAATAGCAATCACTCTTAGACAATCAAGTTACACATTCATTACATGCAATTTGATCACAATATCATTTCAATACATGTTATTTACTTTTTTCCTAATCATATCATGCATTCAATACTAATGAAGTAATTAATAGGCATATATAGCCTAAACAGGAAAAATACAACTATCACCTACCTTAAATCAATTTTGAATGCTCTAAAGAACCTGAGCTTTCCCCTTTTGAAGTACCTTGGCCTATTCTTGGCCTAAAACAAACAAATAATACAACGAATTAATAAACCATGGCCTAAGTTCTGGATTATACACAAATCCTAACCCTTGGCCAATTTTATGATCACTAGAGGATTTTCCCATTATGAAAAACTTGTTTCCATTATTTTCCCTCTTGGTGCCACATGCAACAACCATAATAAACTGAGGGGTAGACAATTGAAGCCATTTTTTATGCTTGAATGTCGATCAGGGAGTTCTACTTACCTAAATTCACTTCCTTAACATCTTAGTTATCATAAAAATCAATTTCAAATCAAACATTAATGCTATCTATTCCTAAATTGCCCTAGACCTCACCTCACTCAAATTCCTTCTGAGGTTGGACTAGCCTAAATTTTCTAAGACATTACTCAAAAGTTTTTTTGGTCCAAATCTTTCACTATTGGCTTCCCATAATGATTGGAATGGGTCATTACAATAGATACCAATTTACCCATCTTTTATCTTCGATTGATCAAACAATGAAATTGGGCTATGTCAAGAATAAAGTAGTACCTGAATCCTCAAACAAGTGAGGGTACATGTCCCTCATGTCATTTTTAGTTTTCCAAGTGGCTTTCTCAACCGGATGATGCTTCCATTGTACCTTTACCGACTTGATCTCATTAGTTCTTAACTTTTGGACATCATGATCAAGAATCACAATATGTTCCTCCTCCAATTGAAGATCCTTATCTAGCAAGACTTAATCCCATTTAATAATGTAGTCTCTATCCCCATGGTAGCTCTTCAACACAGATTCATGAAACATGGATGAACTCTAGACAAACTAGCGGTAGAGCCAACTTATAAGCCACTGGCCCCATATAATCAAGAATCTCAAATGGGACAATATAGCGATGGCAAGTTTACCCTTCATACTGAACCTAATAACTCCTTTTATGCATGACACCTTTAAGAGGACTTGCTCACCAACCTGGAATGTCATATCTCTCATCTTACGATTTGCATACTCCTTTTATCTACTCCGAGCAACCAAAAGCTTGGCTTGAATAGTCCTTACTTTTTCTTGAGCTTCTCTTACCAAGTCAACACACAAGGTTTCACATCACCAGCCTTAAACCATTCTATGAGTAATCTACATTCCCTCATATAAAGTGCTTCAAATGGTGCCATATCAATGCTTGAGTGATAATTATTGTTATAAGAGAACTCGAATGAAGGTAAGAATTAATTCCAATGGCCCCTAAAGTCAATCATACAGGCTCTCAGCATGTCCTCCAACACTTGGATTATTCTCTTTGACTGATATCAGTCTGAGGGTGAAAAATCATACTGAAAGTGAGTTGGGTGCCTAACTTTTCGTGCAACTTACCCTAAAACCTTGAATTAAACTGAGTACCATGGTCTAAAATGCTAGAAAGGGGTACCCCCATGCAACCTTACTATCTCCTTAACATAGATCTTCACCAACTTTTAAGCATTATAGTCCACCTTGAATGGAATGAAATGGACTGATTTAGCTAACATATCAACTATAATCCATATTGAGTCATACTTTTACCTAATGTCTTTGGAAGATCCATCAAAAAGTGCATTGCTATTCTTTCCCACTTCCATTCAAAATTATGCATTCTCTGAAGTAAACCTGCAGGCCTTTGGTGCTCATACTTCACCTGTTGACATTTTTGACATTTAGCCACAAACTCAGCTATGTCTTTCCCTACCCAGTATCTCTCACGCAACAGTCTTAGAATTACAGTTAAGCATAACATAATAGGGGGAAAACCAAGTCATACCTAATATCACTTCAAAGTAAAGCATATCCATTATAACCAAATATACTCAAGTCTGAAAAAACTCATAAACATGACAGAACAAGCATGGTAAACATGTTGACCATTATAGACACTCAAATAGTGGTAGAAACATGGATATGGGAATCAAGAATATCGCATACCAAGTCAAATCCTAAAGTAAATTAAACTGACACATAAGAATATATAGATCCTAGATCAACAGTAGTCATTCGGTCATACATAAGAATAGTACTTATGATTACTACGTCGGATGCCTCAGCCTCAGCCCTTCTCGAAAAGGCATAGCATTGTGCTCTATCATCATAAATGGTAACTTCTTTGCTTGTCACACCACTCCTCTACCTCTTTACCATTTCCTCGGCCTTCACAACCTCTCTAATTTTCTTCTCGCCCATCCTGTGGACGTCTTTTACCATTATTACCTCCACCTATCGGTACCACCATGCTTGCCTACTACTGTGCTAGATCAAGTACTCCTGGGCAAGGGCATGTCTTCTAGAATATCCTGGTTCTCCACAATTAAAGTAACTATGGTCAAGGGATAGCCTGCTAGCTGATGAGTATGAGGCTTCTTAACCATCATGAGAGAAATTCTACTATGGAACCACTGAATAATTGCGCGTAGAAACAAGCATGGCTGATTGAATCAGCTAGGCTTTAAATGTCTGGCGACCTGAACCCCTTGGGTAATAACCTCTATATTTTCCTGCATTCTTGGGGTTCTTAGACATAGCCTTGGCCTTCCCATCCTGTCAAAATTCTTCTATCCTTGTAACAAAATTACACACCTCATTGTAGCTTTATCCTGTAGAAGTTAGATACACAAATAATTCCTACAGATTAGTATTCAATTGCTTCACATACATATCAATTATTTCTTCCTCTGTGTTCGCAAACTGAGTGGAAAAATAGGACAAATCATGGAGCTTAGATTCATAGGCTGCAACTGTCATACTACCCTGCTCAAGGGCCAAGAACTCATCTTTCTTTTGGTCTCTCAAGGTAGGGGAAACACACTTCTCAAGTAACAAGTTGCGAAACTAATTCCAAGTTAATAGAGGAAGAACTGATGAATGATACTCCACGTAGGCTCTCTAACACTACTTGGACTCCTCCTGCAGCTAAAATGTCATAAATTTGACCCCATGTTGCTACACAATGCCTACTTGTGTAGCCTATCACAATAGTAGGTGTGGTTTAGTTCCTGCCAACTCATTGAAGAACGCAAAAACTTGCTAAACTGCATTTTTTGACATGGGAGGAATACTTGTAACCAAAATATGAGTGGTCACCTCTAGCTCAACTTCTTCCTCAATCTCAACTTAAACCTAATCCTCAACATGCTCCTGTGGTGGAGGAGGGGTCTCTTGCCTTGTTTCTACTCCTACCTGAGCTCCATCCCTGGCGGGTATTGCTCTTCATCTTCCCCCTCCCCTACCTTGACCTCATACTCTGCTTCTGTACTGTCCTTATTCTGCCGGCTCTATTATTGGCTTCACTGCTGGTGCTACTATCCTTGCACCATTATCCCCTCATTTCAACCATATACAGATAGAAGAGTGAAGGAGTTAGACACCAATTTGGATTGCCAGATGCCAATTGAAATAAAGACATAGCATTAAAGAGGAACGAAGAGTAAGAGATTTCCTATAGTTATGTAGCCTTTCAAAGAAAAGTACGAATGTCTCCGTACCATTCCACAAGACTTTACCAGACTCATCTTGATATAATAAGATCAATGAACCTAGGGCTATGATACCTACTTTTTCACGAACCTGATCTGTCACGAGTGACACCCACACTAAATCCTCTGGTAAAAGAACCACCAATATCCTAACTAACCCAACAACTCCATTATAATAACCCTAAAATCATGCTTTTAAATTAGTGGAAGTAGTTAAAAACAAGTAAAACCTAAAGTAGTTGTGATGGGTTTAATTATGCGGGTATTAGTTATGCAGGTCTTATTTAGTTATGTAGAGATTACAATACATGAATTATCAACTATTAAATATTGAATTTTTTGTAAATTAATATATATTATTTGCAAATAAATAAGTAAGCAAATAGTATAAATTCTCCCTCTTTTTGAATATGAAATAAAGTACAAGGAATTCTCCCTCTATACTTAAGTGGGAATTCTATTTTTTTTTCTATTTTATTTTTAGTTTATAGATATAAAATACCATTAATATATTTAAAATATCCTATTTTATATAATCTAAATATTCAATCAAAATGTTGCATATATTGTTTATACAACTTTAGCATATCAGATATATAAATTATGTATAAATTCACTAAACAAAATATAATCCATGCTAATTAAATAAGTGGACTATATTTAATAATATATAGTGCTAATTTATGATTAGAAATGCTTCGTTAAAATATGTACAATCCAATTTATAATATAATAAAATATTTACATTTGGATTTCAAATGGAAAGAAATAGAAATTTATTTGTATATAAAAACATAATAAGAAACAAAAATAGTTAGGAAAATAGAATAGTTATGTAAAGTTCTCAATAAAAATAGATTGAAAAATAAATCAACTAGGGTAAATGATACACTCAAATTACACCTCCCGAAAGAAGTATAAACCGACCGTTAATCAAATATAGAACCTAACAAAGGTTAGGGTCGATACCACGAGGAATATGGTTTAGACTTTAGATCAATCGTTTATTATTTGCTTTAGTAATCAAGTTATTCCCGTAAAAAGAGAAAACAAAGGGGATTTTTATAAAACTAATAAATAAATCAAATAGCAAACATCAACGAACGAAAGAGAAATTCAGGCTACAATCAAAGTACACCAATGATGTTTCTTGATGGATATTCAGGCTACAATCAGATCTCTATAGCACCAAAAGACCAAGAGAAGACAACTTTCACATGCCCATATGGGACGTTTGCTTTCAAAAGGATGCCATTCAGATTGTGTAATGCACCAATGACCTTTCAACATTGTCTGATGTCTATCTTTTCGGACATAGTGAAAGATACAATTGAGGTTTTCATGGATGATTTTTCAGTGGTTGGTGATTCATTTGAGGATTGCTTGTCTCATTTTCAAGACATACTAAAAAGGTGTGAAGAGTGCAACCTTATGCTAAATTGGGAGAAGTGTCACTTTATGGTGAAAGAGGGCATAGTGCTGGGGCACAAGATCTCAAACAAAGACATTGATGTAGATCGAGTAAAGAATGAGGTAATCTCAAATTTACCTCTTCCCATCTCCGTAAAAGGTATTCGAAGCTTTTTGGGACACACCGGATTCTATCGCCGCTTCATCAAAGACTTCTCCAAAATAGCTCATCCTTTATGAAAACTACTAGAAAAGGAGATGAAGTTTGTTTTTGATAAATCCTGTCTAGAAGAGTTTGAAGAGTTGAAGAAAAGGTTAGTATAGGCTTCTATCATCATTACACTGGATTAGGATCAGCCCTTTGAAGTCATATGTGATGCAAGTGGAATAGCACTTAGCATAGTATTGGGACAAAGGTGCGAGAAGATTTTATATCGAATATACTATGCTAACAAAGCCCTTAATGTTGCTCAAAGAAATTACACCATGATCAAACAAGAGTTGCTTGTCGTTGTGTTCGCTTTCGAGAAGTTTAGATCTTACTTGTTGGGCACCAAAGTCTTTGTACACATAGACCATGCTGCATTGAGATATATCATGGAAAAAAAGGATGCCAAGCCAAGACTTATTCATTGGGTATTGTTGTTACAAGAGTTCGACTTTGAAGTGAAAGATCGAAAAGGGACAGAAAACCAAGTTGTAGACCATCTCTCTAGGCTTGAAGAAGAGGTGATATTAAACTTGAAAGATGGATTTGAGATAAATGACACCTTTCTAGACGAACAAGTATTGGCAGCATCACATGACTTATTTCCATGGTTTGCCGATGTTTCCAACTCTTTGATTAGTGATATAGTGCCATACGACTTAAATATTCACCAATGCCGCAAGTTTATGTCCAATGTGAAGAAGTTCGTTTAGTAAGAACCATACTTGTTACATGTTTGTGCAGATGGGATTATTCATCGTTGTGTACCTGAAGTAGAGATGATGAGTAATTTAGAAGCATGCCATTCATCGCCAATTGGAGGCCATCATAGTGGTATCCCGATAGCCTACAAGATCCTACAATGTAGTTACTACTGGCCAACAATTCATCAAGAAGCTCATGATTTTGCCAAGTCTTGTGATCGTTGCCAAAGGGAAGGAGGAATTTCAAGGAAACATGAGCTCCCACACACTCCTATTCTAGTTATTGAATTGTTCGACGTATGGGGAATTGACTTCATGGGCACTTTTATGAGTTCTAGTGGAATGAAATACATCTTTGTTGTGGTTGACTACGTGTCTAAATGGGTTGAAGCTGTCGTACTTCCCAACAATGAAGCAAAGAGTATCACCGCCTTCCTTAAACATAACATCTTCTCAAGATTTGGTACACCAAGGGCAATAATCAACGACGGAGGTTCCCACTTTTGCAATAGATTGTTCAAAGTGTTACATGAAAAGTATGTAGTTCAACATAGTGTAGTAAATCCTTATCATCCACAAACTAGTGGATAAGTTAAAGTCTCAAATTATAAAATCAAGCAAATACTTGCAAAGACGGTGAGCGCAAATAGAAAAGATTGGTCAAAGAAGCTTGATGACACTCTATAGGCTTACCGCACTGCATTCAAGATGCCTATAGGTATGTTGCCTTATCAACTTGTCTTTGAGAAATATTGTCATCCGCCCGTAGAGTTAGAACATAAATCTATGTGGGCATTGAAGAAATTGAACATGGATTGGGATATCGTATCAAAGCAAAGGATGAATCAAATAAACGAGCTTGATGAGTTTCGCCTAAATGCATATGAGATCCCAACATTGTACAAAGAAAGAATGAAGAAATATCACGATCAGAAGATTGAAAAGTAAAAATTTACGCTTGAAGACTTGGTGCGGTCGAGCTAGAAAAAAAGGATGGTACGAAGTTCAAAGTTAATGGTCAATGAATGAAAGCATACATGGGCACAAAGGATGAAATCAAAACTGTGGAAGCATGGAAGCTTAGTGAAGTTAGAGTATCTAAGCCTATCTACGTCCTACCACGATATTAAATCAAGCTCTATTTCGGAGGCAACCCAATTTACTTATTTACTTTTACTTGTTAGCTTTTAGGATAACATAGACTTTGTTAAGGTCCATGTCAAATTAGAATAAAAAAGTATTAAAAAAAATAGGCCAAAGGTTGAGTACGTGCCCATGCCGAATTGAAAAAACTTGAAACAGAAGAGGACTCAGAAAGATATATGAGTCATTTGTATGGGTTGTAGAAACTACTACGGCTCGTACACTTGACTCGTCAAACTCCAGATTTAATATATGAAGAACTTTTAAGTCTACGAGTCTACTCTACGACACGTAGAAACTTCTACGAGTCTACTTTACGACTCGTATCCTACACTTGTGGACTCTAGATATGTTTCTTTTCCTTTGAGACAATCTACGATGCAAGTCTACGACCCATATTAATTATTATGGGTCGTAGATTGCCTATTTCGCGGATAATATAACTGACTCGACCTGCATAGCTAATGCATAAAATAAAAGAAATTTGAAATGTTAAATCTATCATCAAAAGAACCTGTCCTCTTCTCTTCCAAATCAACCTCACCAAATTCCATCATCAATCCACACCATTTGAAGCTCAAAACAGTCAAAAATTTGAAAACCCCAACTTCTTGAGCATCTAGGAATATGAAGCTCAAGTTCAATCCAAGTTTAAAATTCAGAGGATTTACTTCTCTCCTGTGGTAAGTTGATCTTTTAATGATACATTTCACACTTACCTTGCTTAAATGGTTTAGTAAGACTGAACAATTAGTTCAAATAAATCTAGGGTTTTTTTTAGATTGCAAAAATCGATCATCTATCTAATGCATGAATTGGGGTTCTGAGTTTCAATGAATTTTATGTTTAAATTGACTCAATAGGGGTGATTGAATTTGACTATTGTGTTGTCTGTGTAAGTTCACCCACTGAACTTGAATTGTTTTAGGCGAGGGTTTTCTACAAGGCGTAGTTACCCCTCGTCAAAGGAGATTTCAAGTTCAGTTCGGAACCTTCATAGGTAAGGACTAGTATGAGCCTACTTACGACTCGTAGACTCTTTTATGTCTCATCAATAGAATTGGCCAACTGCTAGAGTGTGGGTGTTTTGTGACTTTGGGTTTTTTATTTGTGGAAATGTGAATTGGGAGCACTGGTTTTGTTGAAATTGTGCTTATAATTCAATAACAAGGAACAAGTATGAAAATTTTTTGAAATGTATTTGTACATGTAATCACTGAATCTTGCATGGTTCAAAGGAGGGTTTTCTATGATTCGTAGATCATTCTACATATCTTAATTACCCCTCATAAATGACACCTCTCGATAAAGGGTTAAGTCTTCACATTCACCAAGGGTCATGATTCTAATTATGGGTCGTAGAATATTCTACGGCTCGTGCATTGGACTCATCTAAATAAAATGATAAAATTACAGTGGCATAGCACTGAGTTTACGATTGAACCTTACGGTCTATAGTAACATCTATGGGTCGTAAGGTCCTCTTGTAGATGAACTTTTGTGACTCAACACCTACAGGTTTGCATCTAGAGTTGAGTCTACGGGCCATTTACTATTCTACGACCTGTAGATTTACCTTCGTAGGACCAAAAACTGTGACTATCTAGTTATTTTATTTTCTTTCTTTACTTGTTTCTCTTGTTATGTTTGTGTCCTAACTCTTCCTCCACAGGTACAATGTCTCCAAAACAACCATCGAAGAAGGGAAGTAGGAAGAAAAAGGTGTCCAAAAAGAAGCCGTGGAAAACTTTAGACGATGCCTCAAAGATGTGCCCACAGATGCAAAAATTAGTGCTTCCAGGGAGGAGTCCTCTCATAACACTGTGGCACCATTAGTGTGTAAATCCAAATCACAACACTTCAATTAAGTCATCTTTTAATCGGAACCACGTGGAGACTCCCTCACTCTCCACACATCTACAGTGCCCACACCTTCTCACTCTCAAGAGGGAGATTCAGCAGATGTGGAGGAGAGTGACAATGATTGTGTACCACCATCTGCTTCAGGATAAAAATCCTTCGTGGGGAAGTGAATGCCCGAGAGGCCCTTTATACCAATCCACATAGGAGGTCAACTAAGGTTATGATGTGTTCCCGAGCTTCTAGATTTCTATAGAATAGGGTAAGAGAGAAATAATTGACAGAATCTGAGGAGACCCATTACTGAGGAACCGCATATGATCACAACCGGGATGAAAGCAGTTCCTGAGATTCGTGACTTGTTCCATTGGCACAGACTAGATTGGATGGCTGAGCACCCCGAGAGTTACAATAATAACATGGTCCATGAGTTTTAGGCCTCATACGCAGACACAATCAAGTAGTTGGATCCCTCCAAAGCAAAGGAACTAAAGCAGCCGGTCCTTTTGACCACGTTGGTTTGGGAGATCCCGGTTAGTCTATTTGAGGAAATTGTCCGACGAATCATCTACGGCCCCAACTTTCCACTAGCAGCCTCGACAACAGAGTTTGATCAGAAAATAAAGGTGGTTCGTGATAAAAAAAAGCCATGCGGGATACGGTGCAATATGGCATCATAGTAGATTGGGTGTCACACCCTACCCCGATCAAGAAGGCGTCACTGAACTTCGCAGCTAAGTTTTGGTGGACCATTGTTAGACACTGACTCTGCCCGACCATTGCAGACAACTATTTGACTTTGGATTGGGATGTAATTATAGCGTGTCTGATGGCTGGTTAGGAGGTACATGTGGTGAGGATCAATATTTCAGAGATTCATGAGAGAGCGATTCGGCGGAACATCACAATCCCTTTCCCGTATCTTGTGTTTTCACTGTGTGGGGATGTTGTAGTTCTATTTATTATCAGGATTGATCTGTTGATCAGAGTGAATAGAACTATAGACCCAGGGCTCATTAAAGATGATACAAACCCAATCGGACAGCAACGTGCTCCCTTTCTAGAGTTGCAGCCATCGGAGTTTGTGCATGTTTCGCCGCATGTGCAAAATGATGCAGCAGTTGC
Organism: Solanum dulcamara; assembly: GCF_947179165.1. Classification (NCBI taxonomy): domain Eukaryota; kingdom Viridiplantae; phylum Streptophyta; class Magnoliopsida; order Solanales; family Solanaceae; genus Solanum; species Solanum dulcamara. The sequence goes on from NC_077242.1 coordinate 16,080,112, forward strand.
TCCAGACCATCAAACCCCTTCTATAGAGCTATCTGAGGCTGCCCAGGCTGTTTTGACAGTTTCTTCTGCTAATATATCGCGACCATAGCAATAGGCTTGGTCTCCATCTTAGCCGAGTCTCTACATACTATGATACAGCGGTAAGCATAGAATGAGGCCCAATTGGGCCAGTTGATTCAGCAGCTCAAGCCATATGTCCATAAATCCATTACCGAGTTAGAAGAGTGCGTGGTATCAAAGTTTGAAGCTTCCTTGGCTGATCAAGAGTGACAAATTCATACATGTATTGATGCCTTTGAGATGAGGGTGAATGCGAGGTTGCAGACCTCGTCCAATGCTGACATTGTAGCCATTTAGACTGAGATTGGAGCAGTGCGTGCAGAGATTACATCCCTGGATACACCAACCCCTATATCATTTGATTTACCTGTTGTTCAGCCAAAATTATTTGATTTATTTGTGGATGATGAGCCTGAGGTGGTCCGAGACAAAAGACCCCATATTGAGGATACCACTTTGGACAGGAATGAGGCAAGGAAGAGAAAAAGGAGGGAGCACCAGGATGTTGAGGAGGCCACTCGGGCATCTAAAGTGATCGAGGAGATATGGCGAGAGGAGTAGAGGCAGTGTGCTATTGGATCTTTGAGCTCTCGTGTTGTCATTCATGATGACGCACAGACTGTTGTGGCACTACATGCTGCTACACTGGGATCCACACCTATGGGCTCGGATGCCACCATATAGACTTCGATGCTTAGGCGCCATATGTTCTTTTTCCTTTCCCCCTTATTTTTTTTACTATTTGTTGTATTATATTAAGGACAATGCAAGGCTTTTCAAGTAGGGCTGGGGTGGTTATGAATGAATGCATGAGTATCTAGGCAAAGTCTGAGTACCCTTGACACTCGACTAAATCCTTAGAGTTTTCTTGTCTGTGTTCTTTCTCCCTATATGATCTTTTTAATTTATGTTAAATCGTCATGTTTAGGATGTACATGTGAAATAAGAGTAGGGATCTATGCAATGATGGCTAGAAGGTTTTAAATGAAAGCAAATACACCCCTCCAATATTTACTTGATTTGTTGTGACTGTTTCTTTGAAAAATTGACTATGTAGGATATTTGTGTGACATGATTTAAACTGGTATGACAACACATGACTTAGACGGAAACATGAACCAAATATTGATGATTGCAATAACTCTTGTTGCCAAGTGTGTGTGAGGTATTTGTGTGTTTGGACTGTTTGTGCCAATCTAGAACTTAGCCCGTTGGTCGTACTGTGATGATTGAATTGTTGACTAGGAAAGGATCATAGGCCATCTTTGACTTAGTCCACTTAGCCTTAAAATAACCAACCAAACATTGTTTTACCCTTTTAACCAAAGATATAAACTTCTAAAAGACCTTTCTTGATCAAATAAACACGTGTTGCAAATGTCCCTAATCCAAATTGTAATCCCTTGTTTTGACCCTGGTCCCTCCTAAGATAATGTGCACCTCAACTCAAGCCAAAAGCCTAAGTTGAGGGTGGCTACTATGAGAGGAAAGAGAGAAAAGAAGGGGTGTGAGAAATGAAAAATAAAAGAAAGAAAAGGTTTGAAAAAGTGATATGTGAAAAGGAAGAAAAAGGTGATTGGCTAAGATGAATAAATGGTTTAGAAAGAGTTAGCAAAGAAAAGTACAAATCATAAGAAAAATATTGTGAAATAAACAAATAAAAGCCACACCTTAAGCAAAAGCAAAAAGCAAAGAAAAAGAGTGAAATAAATTTTGAATTAGAAGGTGTGGACTCAAGGTAAATTTAGTGTTTGAGGAGGGCCGAAAGTCACTAAAATATAAATGTACCATACCTTTCCCCGAGCCTACATTACAAGCTGAGAAAGTCCTATAGTGATCCTAGTTCAACGGTTCAAGAGTCTAAGTATTGAAAATAAGGGCAAGCCTATGGTATTGTGCATGAAAGTCTGAATTTCTTTTCTGAGCGTGAGTGTCTTCCCACGTCTTTGAAGTTTAAAGAATAAATGCAATTCATGAGTGAAAAAGGGACTTCTTTTCAATGAGGCACAAGTGGCATTATCTAAATAGTCATGAAAATGATGAATGTTGTTTTTGGCATGTTAATTTGTCTATTGGTGTTGAAGTGTCTAGCATTGATCCACATAAGTTAGTTTGATTTGAAATAATGGTTGCAATAGTATCATGAATGGAAATTGGAAAGGGTCGAGAGTTAATAGCCTATGATTGTTGTACATTCTTAATCTTTTTTTTGCATGGTGTCGTTGAAGTATAGTAGCGTTGCTTGAGGACAAGAAACTATTTTAAGTTGAGGGTGTTGATGTATTGTGGATTTACGGTACTTTTAACGCTTTAAAACTTAAGAATGTGCATTTCTTTTAAGCATATGTTAGCATATTTGATTTTGGTTTTGCTTATTTTGCAGGAAACTAAGCCGGAGAGTTGGTTGAGGAATAATAACATTGAAGGAAAGTGTTTTTGGTACTTATAAGGGCTCATCCTATGACTCGTCGTTACTTATACGGGTCGTAGGTGTCAATCGTCAAAAGGTAGAAGAGAAAAATAAAAGTTGAACTGAAGACTACAAGTAAAGAGAATGACTCATTCTCATATGTACGGGTCATGAAAATAAGTCGTCAAAGCAACAATGAAGGAAATGAGTACGCTCTACGGCTCGTCTACATTCCTACGAGTCGTAGAACTCATTCGTAGCTAGAAGTTACAAGTGATGTAGAGAGGACAGTGTCTACGACCCTATTGGATGGTTCGTCCTCAAAGTTACAATCTGTAGAGAGTGGCCGTAAAGAAGAAGAATTCCTCAGTGCAATGGAAAAGATTACGAGCTGGGTCTACGATTCGTCTGAATTATTACGACCCGTAGAAACGAGACGTAGACCCAAATCGACTTTTAGTTTTCTATGGTTTCCAAATCCATATTTATTTAGGAAAGTTTGTCTATAAATACACTTCTTAGGTTCATATTACTCTATGCACGTTTTTGGGTGTGAGAATATAGCTTAACCACTTTTGAGCTTTATTCTTGAATTCGGATTTTTGTTATCGATATTTTACGTTCGAATTTTATTAAAGATTTTTTGGGTTTTCATAATTCTCATTGTAAGTTTATGATTTCTTTTAACCTGAATATTATTGATTGTGAAAAAGTAGTTATAAGTAGCTAATTCCACAACTAGGGTTGTGGGAATCATGAAGAATTAACGACGTAGAACTTAATAAAAAAGTAATTCTAGAATAGTGTCCATGCATGTATTATTTTTCCCTTCGTTTTTGATTGCTTTTTAACAGTGGTCAACGTTAGAACTCGCCTTATCCTTATTTGTTGGATCAAGGAGGTAACAGATGGGAAAAGGGATTAAACAACGAGATTTGGGGCTAATCATCCTCATCTAATTAGCTTGAACGGATCAAGGGATAGCTAAATCTGGGATCATTGGTAAGAGTTAGTAAATCATACACTCGTAGACGGATCAAGTTGCGTAGTGAAATTCACTTATTTTCCGGAACAAGTACTAAGGTGAAATTAACTTACCGATTCTACATGTAATACACTAGGAAAGAATTACTAATAAAAAAGGTCTACTTAGTTAAGGATTCATGGGAAACACATAAAACCCTAGTTTTACTTCTTATTGATTTAAACCACATTAAACCGTACTTTCGTTCGCTGACGTTTGCTATTTGATTTATTGATTAGTTTTATAAAAACAAACTTTTTTTTTCTTTTTACGGGAATAACTTGATTACTAAAGCAAATAATAAACGATTGATCTAAAGTCTAAACTATATTCCTCGTGGGATCGACCCTAACTTTCGTTAGGTTTTATGTTTGATTAATGATCGCTTTATACTTCTTTAGGGAAGTGTAATTTCAGCGTATCATTTACCCCAATTGATTTATTTTTCAATCTATTTTTATTGAGAACTTTACATAACTATTCTGTTTTCCTAACTATTTTTGTTTCTTATTTCTTTTTATACACAGACAAATTTCTATTTCTTTCCATTTGAAATCTAAATGCACATATTTTATTATATTACAAATTGGATTGCATATATTTTAACGGCGCATTTCTAATCATATATTAGCACTATATATTATTAAATATATTCCACTTATTTAATTAGCATGGATTATATTTTATTTAGGACGTGAATTTATACATAATTTATATATTTGATATGCTAAAACTATATAAACAATATATGAAACATATTGATAGAATATTTACATTATATAAAATAGGATATTTGAAATATATTAATGGTATTTTATTTTTATAATGTATAAACTAAAAATGAAATAGGAAAAAAATAGAATTCCCACTTAAGTATAATTCCTTGTACTTTATTTTATATTCAAAAAGAGGGAGAATTTATACAATTTGCTTACTTATTTATTTGTAAATAATATTATATTAATTTGCAACAAATTTAATATTCAATAGTTAATAATTCATGTATTGTAATCTCTACATAACTAAATAAGACATGCATAACTAATACCCGCATAATTAAACCCAATATAACTAAACACTGCATAACTAAACTCTACATAACTAATACCTGCATATCTCTAACCAATAACCAAACGACCCCTAATTGTCTAAATGTCTGTGTCCGAAAAGTAATAGATAAGAGCGAAGAGAAATCCATCGTAGCTTTAACAAATGGCTCACCCTTGTATTCAAGTAAAAGCGGTCTTACAGTTGAGGTCTTTCAACAATCGCCTGAATATTTCCTGTACTCAAAAAAAAATAAAGAAAGTGAAGGATCAGTAAGCAAATACAGTGTACTGGTAGGATCACACGACTAGTTTCATTAAATAAAATATGAAGAAGAAACCACAACTTAGTAACACAGATATCACACAATTACAACACAGTTAGAGCAACACCAGACTCCCAATTTTTACATTCAAATTAATTTAAAAAATAAGAATATTCAATCACAACTTAACAACCAATTCAGTTCTACCATGGAACCCACACCAAACTATTAATGTACCGACGTGGTACTCATTTCCATTATTAGTGTATCGGTGTGGTAGTCATTCTAAATATACCGGTGTAGTATCCGATCCAAATATATCGGTGTGGTACCCATTCTAAATGAACCGGCATGGTACCCAATCTAATAGAAAATTACATATCACAATCACAACAACAATGAATAGTAATCTCACTTGTACAACCAAGTAACACATTCAATGCATGCAATTTGATATATTAGCATTTCAATTCACGCTCTTTCCTTTTTCCCCCTAATCATAGATCTTATAGTTAATATGCACATATAATCCAAACATGAAAAACACAACCATCTCCTGCCTCGAATCAAGCCTAAATGTTTTAAAGAATCTGAGCTTTCCCTTTTTGAAGTGCTTGTCTGGTTCTTGGTCTAAAACAAACAAGAATATAAGGAATCAATGAACGATGGCCTAAGTTATTCGGATTATACTCAAATCCTAGCCCTTGACCAATTTCATGTTCATACAACCCAACTAGAGTTGTTCTCATCATAATTTCAACTCAAGAACCCTTTCCTAAGATAATTCCCATGGGTTCTAAGATGGTCTAAGAATCAAGATACAAGTCAAGGGAGTAACCAATTTACCTTTAGATCAAGAATTGATGGAAAACTTAAGGAAATAGCCTTAGGTCACCTCTTTCTCTCCCAAGAACGAAAGTGCAAAAATAAAAATGGTTTTCGAACTTTTCCCTATAAATTCCACAACTTGCTTGATCTATTGGCCATGATCCCACTATAGTTGTGTAACATTCCTCAAAATGCTCACAAGTGCCTTAAGAATGCCTTGGGAACATGCCGCTCATGTTATGCATTATCCTTAATCTTTTTTAGCAAATCCGAGTTCGGATATCAATCAGGGAGTCAAAACCTGCGGAAAAATGGTCTTGGTAAATTTTTAGGAACCTTATATCGAAAGATAGATTTTTCGAAGAAACTGCACAAAATAGTAAAGTGCGTGCCAAGTCCGAGTCGCAGACCTGGCAATGTTTTTTTTCCGAATTTAGTTTTGTTAAGTAAGGGCACTTTAGACTTTTCCCAAATTGTTAGTTAATGAACCTAGACGTTTTTAGAACCTAGTTAAGCTCTACAAATTGACCTAAACCTCTAATTCTATTCATTCTTCTATAATTCACCTACTTAAATATTTTTCTCTTTACAAAAGACTCTTAAGGACTCCATTGAAGAGTTCAAATAAATTCACTCAAGCTCTCCATCAAAAATCTCAAGTTCTTCCAAATTATTTAGTTTTCTCACTTAAGATATGTGGGTATTGATTCATGGATTCTTTCATCCATGAAGCCCAATCAATTTCTCAAGTTTTCTATCAAATTAAAGTATAGTATTTTATGAGTTTTATGATCTCTAGTCCAAGTGCATAAATTATGATTCAAATTATGATTATGCGTCTATTTTGATATAAATTGATGCTTATTGCATTGAATTGAAGAGTTTTCCTATGAATTCTCCTACATTGATCTCTAGGGTTCATTATATTAATTATGGATATTTTTAATTATACTTTCCAATGATATTATCTTTATGAATTATGTATGGGCTGATAGAAAGTATATGATCATGCATGTTTCCAAGTCAATTACATGGTTTTCAAGTCAATTGGTTATGCATTTGAGTTCTACTCTAAGTTCAAGGTATGAATTTCATGCAAGTTATGAAGTAAGGTGACTTAGGGCCCTATGTGGTGACCTAGGACCTAACTATATGAATTATGCAAATATAATTGTAATGATGAAAGGACAATTCTCACATTACAAGTATGTTATGAAAATGAGCTACTCTATGATTTCAAACTTATGATCATGACTAAGATATATGTACTTATTATTTCTATGCTATGTATATATTCCGTGAGATTTGACTTAGCACCGAGTGAACTTGAGGTGGGGGCCTACCAAAATCCCTAGTAACAACCTCATATCTCTTAAAATACGTGCCATCGTAGGTTGCCTTCATGGCCTAGCTATTGGATCCACATATAGCGTATGTATGACCCGTCTGGCGGGGTAGAGTCTATCTTGGCAAGTAGATTCCTCTTTTTCTTTGTTGTATGGGGAGACAACGAGATTTCATGTTATAGCTCGCATGGTCTTATTGTCGGTTATGGTTCTTGTCCCACATATGTATGATCTCTTATGTATGCCATGATTTAAATTATGTTTTGTAAACGCTTTGGTCATTATGATTGTTTTTATGACATTACTTATCTCATCTTATCATGTGTTTTACTTGATCAATGCATCTCATGATTTACATTACATCTCATGCCCTCATACTTAGTACATTCCAACATACTAATGCATACTTTTTGCCTACATTGTCTCATAATGTAGGGGTTGAGATTGAAGATCATATTCATCTACGTGGCTAGTTAAGCTTTTTTATCCATCGGTGTATGTGGGGAGTCCTCATTTATCTGGGACTAGTCATCGAGTTGGTTATTTTTTTCAAAGACTTTTGTTATGTTTCATATGGAGGGTGAGCTAGGGACATGTCTTAGCCCCAGCCCATGCTCATGAGTAGAGGCATCTAGTTGGACAAATGTTTCGAGTCTATGTTTTCATGTGAAATTCTTCATTTAATATTCATAGTTTAAACTCTCTTATGATGTTTTCGCTTTTATTTTATCTTATGTATGTTTATGATATGTACAAGAGATTTGGTTGGAGCCCTTCGGGGTTTCAATCGCTCTGTTACGACTAGGCCCTATATTGGGTCGTGACAAGTTTCCCCTCCATAGAGGGAGTTTTCTTGCTATCGTCGCTTGCATAGAAACAAACCTCAGAATTCTTTTCCCCAAGACCCCATTTTGCAACACAATCTCAGACCTTGTTGTTCTGATATAACCCCTTCACACCAAGTTTGATTATGGGAGTTCTACTTAGCTAAATTCACTTTCAAAAAGCCCTATGGATTCCTTAACACCTTGAGTATCATAAAAATTAATTTCAAACCTAGACATTAACTGCAATCCATTCTTGATTTCCCTATACCTCACGTCACTCAGATTCTGTCTGAGATTGGCCTTGCCTAAATCTTCTAAGTCACTACTCAAAATATTTCTGGCCCAAATCTTTCACTATAGGCCTTCCCATAATGATTGGAATGGGTCATTGCAGAACTGTGGGAGATACTATAAATTGACCTATAACTATATGAGCTACAACATCGAGTTATATATATAATCCCTTTCAAAAGGGCCTAATATACTTTGCTAGGGTATAAAGGTTGATCTGAGCTAATATGGTACCACTAAGCTGATGTCCATAAAGGACTAAGGATTCAGTTCTAGTCTGATAGGTGACCCTTATAATACTATGGTGACACATAATTCTTGGACTTATGGTTTCTACGAAAGGTAGTCTTGTACTGACGGGTGAGCATTCATCCCTAAGTCCACTCAATGCTAAGCAATACTCCTAAGGGAAACATGATGATTAACTGATAAAATAATTAAACTTGATAATTGATGTACTGTAAATTTACGGTACTTGTAATGATTAAAACTTACAAAATTGCATGTCTTGTAAGCATATGTTAATAGATTTGATTTTATTTGTATTTGTTTTGAAAGAAAATAGGTCATGGCATTAAAAATGTAAAACACAGTACATTGACTGATACAATTTGGCTTCTACAAGGCTAACCTATGAGCCGTAGAAAGTTCTACGAGCCATAGGTCACAATCATAGAAGCAGTGGTAAAGAATGAAGGCAAGTCTGAAATTAAAAGAGTGTTCTACGAGCTGTAATAGTTTCTACGAAATGTAGAAATTATCGTAGAAGATGACCAAAACAACTGAGCTACAAGACTTGGCCTAAGACTGAGGCTACCAGCCGTAAGAATAGTTACGAGCCATAGAAAGTTTCCCATGAAAAAAGATGCTAAATTGACTTGAAGTTGTGTTACAACAGTGGTTTACGACTTGTCTAAACGTCTACAATCTGTAGGAATGAATCGTAGAAACTTAACCGATCTAAATTTTCTGATTTTTTTAGTTTTGTTTTAATTAAGATTAGTTGTTTGTAAATAGATTTCTAGCATTTTCTATTGTATTGTGCATGCTTTTGGGTTTGAGATTAAGGCATAAACTACTTTTGGTTTTAATTCTTGAATTCATCGATTTTGTTACTCTTTATTGTAATTACATGAATTATTTGAACTACATTATTATGAATTGTGATTACTGATTATGAGTAGCTAAATCCACAACTAGGGTTGTGGGAATTATGAATAATTAATAATGTAGAACTAATAAAACGTAATTCTTAAATAATGTGCATGCATGTATTGTTTTTTCTTTTATTTTGATTTCTTTTTAAAAAGGGCCCTATTAGAACTTGTCTTATTCTTACTTACAATATTTTGGCGGTAACGGATGGAAAAAAGGGATTAACAATGAGGTTTGAGGCTATCAACCCACATGTAATAGCTTGAACGAATCAAGGAATAGCTAATCTGGGATCACTCGTAAGGGTTAGTAATGCATACACTTGATACGCCCAAAATTACACTCTAATTATCCGTAAAATGAGTATTAAATCGATGATGTATCTCAAAATTAATTTCACACACAAATTTTTCAAAATAAATCTAGGGACGACCATCGATTTTTTTAGAAAAAATAAAAAATGACAAATCAACGGACAGAGTCGGTTTCCACTCATTATTGGACCGACTTTGTTCCTCGGTTTTGACCATATTATTACTAGTGACTCAAATGTTGACTTAACTTCTCAAGTTTCTAGCTTATTTCAAGTGTTTCAAAGTGTCTTGAGAGATTTCATTCTTATCTGCATGTAATAAATCATCAAGTGAATCGAAAAGGGGTTCAACAACTCAGAATGCTTGTTGAGTCGTTCTAGGTAAATTTGATTATTTTTCTCTCTTTATTTATTATTAATTAAAATGTTAAAAACACAATTAATTTTTTTTTTTTGAATTTCATAATTAAGTTATTGAGAGTGTAAAAAATACACATAAACTATTATTCATAAATTTGAGAAACACACCTTAAGTAAAATGTGATAGTGTGTATTACACTCTTTATTCTTTTATAAAAACATTTATCACATAAATTACCACGTGGAAAACAATTCATGTGGAATCATTTTCTTTAAACAAAAGTAATGTAATACACACACATCACATATTATGTGAGGTGTATTTCTCAAATTTGAGTGATAACTTAAGCGTGTTTCTCATATTCCCAATAATTTAAATATGAAAAACAAAAACAAAAAAAATTTAAGTATGTTGTTGATATTTCAACTTTGAAACTAAAAAAACAAAAAAAATATGTGGACGAAAATCAAGGCAGACATGCTTAAGTGTGAGTGCACACACATTTGGTTTAGTTAATATTGATTTGTGTTTCTCAAATTAATAAGTGATAATTTAAATATATTTTTTATCTTTTTAATAATTTAGGTATGAAATTCAAAATAAAAAAATAATTAAAGTGTAATTTTGAAACTTTTAATTCTTTGTTATTTGTTAAAGTAAATAAGTAAAAGAGAAGGTACTATCTTTACTATGCGGTGGTATTTACTAGTGGTTGAGATTCAAAATCTGAGCATCAGTTTCGAACTTTTAGGAGAATTTCTAAACACTTCGAGGGCTTGTTATGCAATTTTCCTCCCTATAAATGGCCTTGCAGATCTCCAGTAAGAAATCAAACAAATTAAAGTAGTGTTAACATATTGAAAGATCATTTCTCAGGTAATCCTCTTTTGTGATTTCCTCTCCGTCCCCCCTGGGCTCCCCCCCCCCCTCCCCCAGCTTTCTTTCATGGCTTATTTGTTCCGATTTTACCTTTCTTCTGTTTTTGTTAGATTCGTTGACAATGGCGGACCTCCTCTCAAACTGGTCAAGCACACTACAAGCAGTTCCTCCAAGTCATTGCATACCAGCGCATGAAAGACCAGTGGATCCAGTTGAAATTGCGAACACTATTCCAGTCATTGATTTGGGAAAAGCTAAGGGGGAAGAACGATCTGTCGTTGTTCAAGAACTTATGAAAGCTTTTGAAGAATATGGGTTTTTTCAGGTTTATTATTTATGCAATAATACGACTCTCTTTTTTTTTATGTATCTAATTAATTAAAGATGAACTGAAGTTGAAATGATGAAATAGATAATCAATCACGGAGTACCGGAAAATCTGATGGAGGAGGCAATGAAAGTGTACAAAGAATTTTTCAGTCTGTCAGCTGAAGAGAAAGCAAATTATGCAAAGGATGCTGCAAATAACACAGCAAGTGGTGCAGCGACACTGTACAGCAGCAGTGCCAAGCATTATGATTCAGAGGAGCATCGATACTGGAGGGATGTCTTGGAACATAGCTGCAATCTTGATGGGGAAGACAAAAAAACTTGGCCTAATAACCCTCCAAGATATAGGTACTGTTCAATAGTTGGTCCAAATTTGCCCTTACTGTAATGGGACACATCGATTAGCATAATGAGACAATTAATAAGTAAAAGGAGTCAAATATGGCCTTGAAAATATGTGAAATTGAGCAAACATGTACAAATTTAAAATTTCTTCAATTTGTTTACTTACCTAGTATTTGCTTGTCACAATAAATTATGAAAATGAACTTTCAGGGAGGTTATTGGTGCATATTCAGATGAATTGAGAAGGGTGAGCAAGGTCATCTTGGGTATGGTAACTGAAGGGCTAGGTTTGGAGCCAGGGTTCTTTGACAAAGAACTTGGGCAGAGAATGCTTGTCAATCACTATCCAGCATGCCCAGATCCAAGTTTAACCTTGGGAGTTGGTGGACATTGCGATCCTAATCTCATAACCATTATCCAACAAGAAGTCTATGGTCTACAAATATTGAAGGATGACAAATGGGTTGGTGTGGAGCCTATACGTAATGCATTTGTGGTCAATTCTGGTTTACCAATAACGGTACTTGCAATTTCTTAATTTTACATCAGTTGAATAATTAGGACTAAAAAATGTGAAGTGAACATAAAAGAATTCTAGAGTTGTCTCATCTGATTGCTCTATAATTGTATAAACACAGGTAATTAGCAATGGGAAGCTAGCTAGTGTTGCACATCGTGTGGTGACGAACATAACTCAACCCCGAACTTCCATTGGTACTTTTATTTGTCCGGAAGATATCGTTGAACCTGCAAAATCACTTGTTGGTCAAGATAATCCTCCACAGTTCAAATCCTTCCATTGGGGCGTTGATTTTATGCCACATTACCTCAGCAAGAAATCAGTTTACCACGCATCATTGGAGCCTTTCAAAATCGATGCTTAAGACAAGGATCAAGTCTCTGCTGCTACTTTTAATTTCGACGAAAATAAGAGCTTTAATTTTCAATGTCTCTGTAGTTTGCATCCCAGTTTTATTACGTACTTCATGAATAAGAAGCTTTGATTCCTTATCTCTTCATGTTTGGATCTGCATGAACATCTTAAATTTGTGGTCACACACATTTTCATTGCATTTTAAATCAAATTATTTCATAATTTAGAAAACTGTCATTCTTTAAAACAAACTAAAATAAAAAAATATTGCCATAAACTGAAACAGAGGAAGCGGTGATCTCATTTCCTTACTCCTCTTCTCAAACATAAATTGAACAAACGGCAAAATGCACTTGAGTCAGAAATTATGCAGATTGAAACGGAAAAAATAGAGACAGAAAAAATTGTTGTATCTCAACCAATAAATTGTTTTGAATTAAAAAACCTTAAGATTAATAAATCAAATTCAATTTCAATTTCAGTAAGTCACTAAATCGATTTGCAGTGCAGTTATGGTTTTTTATTTTAGCTCTGTTAGCAAGGAGTTTCTCTGACTTAAATTCTTCAATAATTTACTGATATGCTCTCCGTGGAAGGAACTTCAACAACTAATTAATTTCATCAATCAATTTTAATTTTCCTCTTGACCATTTTTAGTTGCAGTTCATGAAATATTTGGGTGGGGAGGAGAGAGAAGGTATTTACGCTGTAAATTGTGATTAATTAAACAAATCTCCACCATTTATTTATAAAGGGACAAATGGATTTTTATCCAAATAGTAAATACGTCTACGTGTAACAATTTCAATACCAAACTGGAAGAAACGGAAGGATCAGCTGCTGGAAGGAAGCCGGAACCCACTTTAGGTACCGTTTGTCCCTCGTAGTTTTTGGGGAATATTTTTTTAAAAAAAAACTTGAGTACGTTTGACCTTATAATTTACGAAAGAAATATATTTGGCAAATATCTTAAATTCCCAAGTTCTAGAAAAAAATTAGAATCTAGGCTAAATTTTAAGCTAGCGTTTGGCTCCAAGTTTTTAAAAGTTATTCTTGACAAATATTCTTGGCAAGTTTTGGTGAAGTTTCACCATTCGTTTGGCCCCAATTTTTTTTTTAAGAATATTTAACTGTTTTAAAAATATAATTTATATCAGTAAGTTTTAAAAAATTATTAAAAATACCTATAAGTTTGTATTACCATTCTGTAATAAACATGTTCTATTAAAAAATAATCTTATAAAATAATTGATAGCAATCAACAATAACAAAATAACAATATAAGCAAGATCAATACATTAGTCGCATACTCAAAGTTGTCACTGATTCAGTTGAAATTATAATCTATTAAAATCAAATTATTCTCTTTTCTCAATCTTGTCACTCAAATTATAATTCAAACTTTTTCGGAGAGGTAGATAAATATTAGTTGAAATAAATAAATGATAGATTTTTTTTTATAAAATATAGAAATTTTGGGTAATTTTAAAATATTTAAAACTTTTCAAATACTATTCCAAGTTCTCAAATACTTGTTTTTTTCTAGTATTTGGGAACTTGGGAATTCTTCAAATATATTTGCCAAGTTTTATGGTCAAACATCACTTCCCAAGTTTTTTCCAAAACTTTTTGGGGCCAAACGGCAATATTTGGAAAGTTTTAAGAATTTAAAAATTATCTCAAACTTTTATATTTTATAAAAACATCATCATTTATTAATTTCAACTAATATTTATCTACCAACTTACTATATTAATGTGATCAACTAACACTATTAAATAACATCTCTATCTATTAATAATAATCAGACTATTCCTTTCTACAATTTGTTTAATTTTAATGCGATTAATAAATTGTCTTTGCCCATATTGTTATTTTATTTTTGTTTATTGTTATCAATTATGTTATAAGGTTTTTTAACAGAATATGTTCATTATAAAATAATAATTCAAATTTATGAATATTGTTAATAGTTTTTAAAACTTACGGATACAAAATAATATTTTTTGAAATATTCAAATATTCTTAAAAATTTTTATGGTCAAACAAATGATGAAACTTCACCAAAACTTCATTCAAAAATAACTTATTAAGAATATTTAAAATATTTGAGGCCAAACCCTAACTTACTTGCAAGCTCCGCTTTTGGCTTTTTTTTTTTTATAATTATTATTCTTCCCAAATCCACACTTCAGTCAAATCGTAGTGGTAGTTTACATTTATACTTTTACTTATTTTATTATAGTAAAGATTAAATTTATATTATGGATGTAACAATAATTATTCAATTATATTTTATTTTTCATGATTGTCTAAAGCGCAAATAAGTTCATCACTGGGTGTTAAATTGAAGAGAAAGTTTGTTTGGACAGTCACCTGCCAACTCAAATTTGTGCGATTATTAGGATAGTAATTATACAATATAATAATTATAACAATATATTTGTTTGTCATGATAATGTATTTACACTGTACAAATAGCACAAATATAATTACACAATTAGATTAATTTTTAAAATAAAATAAAATAATTAAAAAATTTTAAAAAAAAAATTTGACAGTTATATGCCTTTATAAATGATATTAAACTAGATTTTAAGATACATATTGTCTCTTGAAATATATTAATTGTTAAAAATAAATAAATAATATTTAATTTAATTAATCATAAAAAACTAAAATTACATATTTTTAAGAACATCATGAAATGAATATTTGGAAAAAAATTAATATTATAAACATAATGTCATAAAATTATTCAAATATTTGATAGATATATAATCGATCAATTTTAACTAAAAAAAATGAATTACATGCAATGTGAAATAACAAGTCAATATTACTAAATAAATTGAAACCGAAAATCCAATATAAATTTAAAATAGAAAAAAAAGTTAACATAATACTCTTATATCAAATATCAACTTAACATATATAAAATAAGTTTCAACATAACTTAAGTATATATAATTTAAAAGAAAAGAAAAATATAAGTATATAACCTCATACAAAAATAAAATTTCACATTCATTCAAAAATTAGAATCTACAGCAATTATGCTAAATAAAGAAAATTAAAAAAAAATACGATTAATTAATTGGGCAAATATATCCATGGTTTCACAATTTTCACTCTCTTGTTTGCCATAAAAAATGTGGCCAGGATTTGGTTAAGTGTGGCCACAGTTGATGCACATTATTGGAAGCGTGATCACAATTTGCAAGCAATGGTCCCTGCTGAATGATGACCCTCTAGTCCCTTCTTTCTTTCCATTCTAGAAATCATTACAGACAAACCCTAATGAAAGGCCCTCTTAAAAATATTATGACATAAAAAAGAGAAGAAAAAATTTGCCTGATATAAAAACGAAGACAATTAAAACATTCTTGCATATGATGAAAAATATTAGTGAAAATTATTGATGAAGGGAGGGCTGAAAATAACGTGATGAGAATAATGAATGATGAAATCTAAAAAGTGTAAAGTATTTAGGGAAGTAAAAATCACTATTTAATAGTTTTCATATCCGTCCTCTAGTCAATATTATAAGGGAAACTATTGTATTAAGAAAATATTTGTCATTTATAGGAACAATATTTTTATTTTCGCTGAACATTTATAATACAATTTTAATATATATTCCAAAAAATAATTTATAAAACACCTATAATACAAATTTTATTGATAGATAATACATTTATCACACACTTTAATACAATTATAATACATTGTGTCGATTTTTTTACAAAACACGCATAATATATTTTTAAAACACTTATAATACATTTATATTACATGCATAATTCACTTTTAATACATAGTGCAGATTTATCATAGTATTGCTATAAACGATAATAAATAAAAAATATTGCTAAAATCGATAATTATTTATTAAAAAGTAATCTTTTAAGTAATTTTTACATATTATAACCCATTAAAGTCCGATTTGATTCTATGTTCAAGCACACTTAATTAGTGGAGATGTACGTAATAGCCAGACCTACGTTCTTTGTGCATACGTGTGAATCCTTTTGTGAGTATGAGAGTTGTGCTTTGATGTTACGTCCTTAATTTATATTTGATTATTTAATTTAAGTGTATGAACTATTTCTGTTTGTGAGGGCGCTTGTTTCATGATTGATAGGTGATGTTATTAGCTTTCTTTCACACATTAAGTGAACGGGTTTGAATTTGATGAGTTAAAGTCGGCCTCTAAGGTTAATTAGGAGGT
Organism: Solanum dulcamara; assembly: GCF_947179165.1. Taxonomy (NCBI): domain Eukaryota; kingdom Viridiplantae; phylum Streptophyta; class Magnoliopsida; order Solanales; family Solanaceae; genus Solanum; species Solanum dulcamara. Next base: position 16,096,698 of record NC_077242.1, read on the forward strand.
TAGAAGTTTGTTAGATTACTTGTATCATGCGTGATGATGAGATAGTGTACTTGATGTTTAGAGTTTTTGTGTCACGACCCAAAACGGGTGTGATGGCACCTGTCTTAATCCCGCAAAGACAGGTCAGCTAAAATCCAATATAAGAAGGGAATGCAGAAGTAAAACAGAATAAAGACTTATATAGCATAAACATCGCAGATAAACATAACTTAACATCAAATACACCCTCAAAACCTGGAGTCACGTGTACAAGCTTCTAAATATTACATCAAATTCAAAAGAAATACAAGTATGAATGTCTTTGTGTCATGAATAGAACAAAAACATAATGAAGAGTAAGTGAAGTCTGAAGTGACGAGCAACTACCTCATGATCTACTCAAACGAGCCTCGGACGAAGGTATGAAGGAACAATCAAGAAGTCTCGCGCCCGTGACCTACACAACTGTAGAACTAAGGGAATGAGTACTAAACAAATAATAACGGTACTAAGCAAGCATCTCTAATAACATCCTAAATTAAACACTAAAGAATACAAGTACCCCAATACAACATCCGAACCTCCTCAACTACAATCTACATAGTAACACCAGCCCAACCTAACAGTTCCAACTCAATAACGACAAGGCACAAATAGAACATCACAAGTCGCACCTCAGTAAACATATAAGTATAAGTATCATCATAGTCTTCCACAATTCAGCTAGTACATATCATAACCCTAGTCATGAATTTTAGATCATAAAGATGAAGTGCAATGTAATATAGTGCAATATCATATAGAGTGATCCATGTCTGTCTAATGATACACACTCACTAAATATCAAGTCGGGACCGGGAACTCACGAGGTCAATGTATTCGTCTAAATCATTTTTCTTTGGCGTCATCAGAATCATTTCTCTTTGGCATTGCTGAAATTATTTTCCTTATGCTTCGCCGAAATTATTTCTCTTTGGCATAAACATCAATCCAAGATTCATCAAGGTATTTCAGAACCAATGCAAATAGGCATGTTCATACGAAAAATGAAAAGATGACAGTTTCTGTAGCAATACACAACCATAATCACACAATAATAACACATCATCAATAGTGAATCAATATAACCGTTCAAATCATCCATGTCAAATCAAACATTACCATAATAACAAACTCTTTTTTACCCATTTTATCATGATTAGGTTTTCATCAACATTAACAAGTGAATACGAATACAATCCCTTCACCAAGATCCCATTACTCCCCAATTACAAACAATAAGGTATCAAGGTTCAACATGCTTAATGAAGGGTCATGAGGTCCACTTGCCTCAAGATATCAAACAATCAACTCCAAGCTTGATCTTTCCCACTCCGTTGGGTCTCCAAATCAATACAATCTAATCAAATATAGAATAACAATAAGAATTTGAGAACAACAACACCCATATCATTAATTTTGAAAATTGAGTCCTGAACGACACAAAATCCATTCCCAAGGGTTATGGTCAAATCAGCAAACATCAAGACTCTGAATGGACCCTCAAAATTCATTCAAAATCATGTGTACACAAACCATAAATGCTATCCCACTAAACTCGACATTTCGGACTCAATGGAACCATCAAAATATGAATTTAATGTCTCGTTGAATCGAAACCTATTAAAGTCGCAATAAACTAACTTTCGCTCAAACAACTAAACTGTCATTGGAACCTCTGAAAATTCAACCAAGACCTCTCCTCGGCCTAAAATCATCCCCCAGAGCTAATGAAGTCGACCAAATTTCAATTCGAGCTTCCGAACTTCGAATATTGGCCAAAGTCATCTCTTGGCCTAAATTCACTTAAATTTTTAAATCAAGGGCTCAATTCTACACACCGACTTTGAAACTGAAAACGACGATTTTCCTAGACCAAATTCTGTATTCTGAAGTTGATGAAATAACAAAATTTTATTCCGTGACTCAAATCTCCGAATGACGTCAAAAGCTCACTTTTTAACAACTTAAAGCTTCAAAATTCTAAACTTCCAAAAATCTCAACTTTTCAATCTAATTCCAGCTTTTAACCTTGAATACTGATCAAACATGACTCGAGGAAACTAGAAGAAGGAGTAAAACAATAGTTTTTCGAAAATTTCCAAAAATGACCTTAAGGGTCATTATATTATCCACTACTAAAAATCATGTTCGTCCTCGATCAAAAGATAAAAGAAAGTAATTGAAGCTTTGAAAAGCCGAGGATATGTGGCATGCATATCAAACTTCGACTCTTAAGTAGCCGCCCCAATCGAACGATACTTCCACTGCACCTTCACTGAAGTAATCTCCTTTTACCTTGGCTTTCGAACCTGCTTATCAAAAATAACTATAGGCTCCTCCGCAAATGCAAAATCTGGATCTAACACTATTAAATCAAGTGAAATCAAATGGAACTCATCTGGTATATAATTCTAAAGCATGGAAACGTAGAAAATCATGTGCACAGCTGAAAAACTAAGTGGTAATGCCAACTTATAGGCCACCTCTCAAATTCACCCCAAAATCTCAAAAGGGCCAATAAAGCTAGGTTAAGCTTGCCCTTCTTTCCAAACCTCATCACACCTTTTGTGGGTGATATCTTGAGCCAAACATGATCACCCTCCCTAAACTCCAAGGCTCGAATTCTCCTATTGGCATAACTCTTCTATCGGCTCTGGGCTACTAATACCCGACTCTGAATCAAGCAAACCTTTTTCGTAGCATCTCTAAGTAAGTTGGTATCCAAATCATCCACCTCAACAACATCAAACCATCACAAAAGAATCCAAATAGGGAAGGAACACCTCATTCATCAACTCCATGAATGCCTTTGGGGCATTAGTCAATCCAAAGGACATAACCAAGAACTCATAATGGCCATAACGGGTCCAAAAAGTTGTCTTAGGGGATATCCGATGCCCTTATATTCGGATGATAACCGAACCTCAAGTTTGACTTGGAAAAGAATGCCGCTTCCAGAAGCTGATCAAACAAATCATTAATGTGCGGGAGAGGATATTTGTTCTTAATAGCCACCTTGTTCAACTTTCTATAGTTGATACACATCCTCATAGACCCATTCATTTTCTTCTCAAATAAGACCGATGTACCCTAAGGTGACACATTAGGACGAATGAACCCCTTGCTCAACAAATCCTATAACTGATCCTTCAACTCCTTAAAATTTGCCGAAGCCATAATATATGAAGGAATAGAAATGGGCTTGATGTCCGACTCCAAATCAATAGCAAAATTAATGTCTCTATCCAAAAATACACCAGGAAGATCAATGGAAAATACAGCTACGAACTCTTAAACAAATGGAATGCACTCCATTGAAGGTGGTTTAACACTAGTATCTGAATGAAGGCTAGATAAGAAAAACACCCTCTATTAATCAACCACTGTGCACGAAAAAAGAAAATAACCTTGCTAGGATAAGAACCACTAGCACCCTTCCACTCAATTCTCAGGACACTAGGCATTACTAAGGTCACAGTCATAGCATAATAGTTAAGAATAGCATGATAAGGAGAGAGGCAATCCATACCCAAAATGACATCAAAATCTATAATCCCTGATATGATCATGTCTATCCATATGCCATACCCCACCAACGTAACAAGACAGGATTGACACACTCGATCTACTACTAAGGGCTCACCCACGGGGTAGATGCTAATAGGCACAGGCATACAATCACATAATAAGTCAAATCCAGTAGCAAAATAGGTAGACAAATAAGATAATGTAGATCCTGGATCAAATAACACCAATACAGATTGATGGCAGAATGTCAGGATACTTATGATAACCGCATCTGAAGCCTCAAGACTCTCTAGAAAAATATAACACTGACCCTCTCTATCACAGCTAGCATGAGCCATACCTCTACCTCCATCCTATTGAGTTACAACATCACTCACACCTCTACCCAGACTATGACCACCTCTACCTGTTTGAGCTCTGCCCCGACTTTTGATCGAAAGTGTTGGTCCTTTAGCCGGAATAATATAACCATATTAGGGCCCTCCCTAAGACTGCATAAGGCACTATCGTACCATGTGACTAGAGTCTCCACAACTATAAAAAGATCTCAGAGCGGAGAACTATTGCGATGAGTCGGTGGAACCACTATAACTGCGTCGACCCACTAAATTTTATTACAAACTATGAGAACTCTGACCTAGACTGTAGGGAACACGAGATGACTAGCAACCCTTGGATTCCTGTATGGCCGTATGAACTGGACCTCGACACTGGAAGGAACCACTCCCTTTGAAGGATCCCTACCTCCAAAAAACTAACCCAAAGTATGGGCCCTCTGAAGTTCCCTGAACTCTTCATGCTTTATCAACTCCACCTCATTGGTGCTATGGTCTATAAGGAATCCACCTTATGGGATGACCTAAATGCATCCATATGAATAGAATAGGACAACTCTCACAGAAATTTGTGAGTCCTCTCAACCACATTAGGGATAACAGCCAAGGCATGACTAGACAAGTGATAAAAATGTATCACGACCCAAAACCCGAGATCATAATGGAACACATCCCTAAACCCCATCCCGATGTGTAAGAATAAAAGTAAAACCATACGAGACTCTCAAAGGAAAGTCAAGACATAATAAATACAATAAAAGGGCAACAACAATGAAATAATTACCCATACCTGGTGTCATAAGTGTAAAGAGCATCTAAATACAAATCTGAGTCTGAATACACAGTTTAAGTCTCTACATATAGAAAAGACTAAAAATGAAAGATGGACTAGTGGCAATCTGGATCCCAAGATCTCACCACCGATCCAATGATAATGTATCCGCTGGAATCAACTATTGCTTAACACCCTGGCTAGTATCTGTATCAAAAGGGACACAGAAGTAGGGATGAGTACAATCCACATGTACTCAATAAGTTTAACCGACTGAGTATATGAATTAATTAAAAGCTATGAAATAAACTAAGGAACATTTTCACCTGCATGCAGAAAAGTCCTACTCCGGCTACGTTATCGCCAATTTATATAGAACAACGCAAGTAAAGTAAACACATAAATAAAATTCAATATCACAGTTAGACAGATAGGTCAAGTATTATAAGTATCAATGCAATGCAATGCAATATGATGATGCAATGATGTAATGATATGGTGGGATTAAGGCTGTCGCACAAACTGTCATATACACCTGCTGTGCTGTGTTACTAAGCAGGACCCTGGGGGTCTCGCAGACCATAAACCTCATCACATTCTCCATGTATCAACCACCTTTCCACCTAACTCATGGCCAAGGACTCATGATACCAATGTCTCATTCACTTGCCACCTATCTCTTGGTCAAGGTCACAAAAAATGTCACATTTTCTTTCTCAAAAGGGTTTCCACAGTTCTCAACTTCCCAACTATCAATAATAGTATAAATAAGGATGAATGCAATCACAATGTATAAGTCATGGAGGTAGTATTTAACTCAACATGTAGTACAAGGTTCAAAGTTCTCAAAACTTAACCTAAGCATGATATTCAACCTTAATAGACACTAATAGAAAGGAAATACAACAATTAACTCAACCCCTGAAATGGGCATTACCAGTCAAATAACCTCTACTCATTTCTACTCAGTCAAGTCATAGATTACACAGTCTCAATCACAGATAAAATATCACATAAGGCCCCCGCACGAGTTACACAACACATATAAGTCCCCACACGGGGATCACAGTAATAATTATCATTCCCAAACTACACGACGACCCCATCCCAAAGTCTACAACATATAACTTGACTAATCACCCCAGTTCAGCCCTAAGAAAGATAGCCAAACCTACCTCAATTATCAAAACGACACTCGAACGCTCTACCGAACAAATGATCTTTGAATTCAACACTCGAAATGATAACCCAATATCAAGAATGAAACATACATTTCATAAAGATTCCAATGACACCCATATTGATAGATTTCGGAAATGCCAAAAATTGATCATTTTCAAAAATGGTCAAATTTGAAATTTTATTGAAGAATCACGTTCTACTCGTAATGAGGGACTCAAGGTTGAAAAAATCATAAAAATAGAGTTCAAAATAAGTTAGAAATCACCAATCTCTATATATTTGGATTCGGGAAGAACAAGAGGTTTTAGAGTTCGAAACTAAAATTTAGGAGTTAAAATTCTCATATAATTAATGAAAAAAGAAGGGCTTAGGTTCAAAATCACTTACCCAATGAGATTCTCTAAAAATCCACTTGACAAATCGCCCCTCCAAGCTCTTGGAAATCAAAAATGGTGAAAATGGGGGTTTTCCCAAAGTTGAACACTGTTCAGATAAAATATGACCTTCGTGATCGCGATCCATTGTCTCGCAATCGTGAAAGGCGCGGAAGAGAACAACACATCGCGATCACGTACCCTCTTCTCGCGATCACGAAGATAGAATTCCTGACACATCGCAATCGCGTGGCCTAAGGCCACGATCGCGATGAACAATGGGGAGATGCACTAGAAGTTTAGAATCTATAGTTTGCCAAGTCTAAAACGCTCTCGGTTGGACCTTCAAAAATTATTCAGGGTCCGATAAAAATAAACTGTATATGCTACTACACTGAGTTTGACATTTCAAACTCAATGGAACCATCGGATTTTCAATTTGATGTCTTCTTGACCCAAAATTTGATAAGTCGCAACTAAACTAGTTTTGACACTTGAAATACCCAAAATGCCCTCAGAACCTTTAAAAATTAAAATAAAGTCATTTCTAGCATTAGAATCACCCCCTGAAACCATTGGAATCATTTAAAATCCAATCCGAGTCTCTAAACTCAATTTGTTGACCAAAGTCAAACTAACTCATTTAAAACTTCAGTTTCAACTTAAGACCTCAAATTCACATATCAACCCCAAATCTATTTCCGAAGACTCTCCTAGATCAATTTCCACGTTTCAAGCTGATGAAACCGACATAATCTCGTTTCAAGACCCGTAGCTCAATTTGGTTCCGAAAACTACTTTTTTACAACTTAACTCTATAAAAATCAAGAATTTGCCCAATTTACTAACTATTAAGACTTTAACATATTCAACCACATAAACTAAACAAATAATACTCAAGCGCACTAATGATAGGGGTAAAATGGTAATTTTGTGTAAATTTCTGAAAATGACCCTCAAGGTGATTACAACATCCACCACTTAAAAGGATGTTCATCCTCGAACATAATATAATGAAAGATACTTGGAGTCTCTAAAAGCTGAGGGTACCAGGCCCGTATATCAGACTCCATCTCCCACGTCGCCTCTTCAATAGGTCGATGTCTATACTGCACCTTGACCAAAGGGATCTCCTTGGTCCTGAGCCTATAGATCTGTTTTTATAGGATCGCTACCGGCTCCTTCTCATAAGTCAAATTCGTACCCAACTCTACCGCTTCATAAGAGATAACATGAGACTCATCTGGTATGTACTTGCGAAGCATGGAGACATGAAACACTGAATGGATAGTCGACAATCTAGGGGTAAGGCCAACTCATAAGTCACCCCACCCACTCTCTTCAAAATCTCGAATAGGCCAATAAACCTCGGGCTAAGCTTGCCCTTCTACCTAAACCTCATCACACCCTTTATGGGCGATATTTTAATCCACACACAATCACCCACCATGAACTCTAAGGGTCGAATCCTTCTGTCAACATAGGTCTTCTAACGACTCTAGGCTGTCAATAGTCGACCCTGAATCAAACGTACCTGCTCCATAACATCTCTGAGTAAGTCAGTATACAATGCATGAAATGCAACTGAATCAAATCACCCAATGGGTGACTAACACCTACGACCATACAATGCCTCAAATTATCCCATTTGAATACTAGAGTGATAACTGTTATTATAGGCAAACTCTGCTAAGGGCAAGTATTGGTCCCATCAGTACCAAAATCAATCACACAGGCCCTAAGCATATCCTTCAACACCTGAATAGTCTACTCGGACTGGCCATCGATCTGGGATGAAATACTGAACTCATCTCTAGTCGCGTGCCCAAACCACGCTGCAATGCCTCCTAAAAGTGAGAAGTGAACCCTGAACCCCAATCCGACACAATAGAGATAGGCACTCCATGCAACCTAACAATCTCCTGAAGGTAGATCCTAGCTAACTGGTTCGCATTGTAGCTAGTCTTCACCGGAAGGAAATGGGCCAATTTGGTCAATCGGTCCACAATCACCCAAATAGAGTCATACTTACCCAATGCTATAAGTAATCAAGACATGAAGTCCATAGTAATACGCTCCCCCTTCCACACGATAATTGACATCCTTTTGCATAGAATCACTCAATTTCTGATGCTCATACTTTACATGTTGGCAATTCAAACACTTAGCCACAAAATCAATAATGTCCCTCTTCATGCCACACCATGAATAGTGGTGTTTCAAGTCATAAAACATCTTTGCTACTCCTAGTGAATCAAATACTTGGAATAATGAGCCTCTTCTAATATCATACGTACCCAATAACCAAACTTGGGCACACAAACATGACCTTTATTCCTCAAAACTCCCTTCGAATCAAGAGAGGCCGATTTTGCTTCACCACTCAATACTTTATCTTAAATGGTCCTCAATTTGTCATCCTTAGACTGGTGTGCCAAATTCTATTCCATCAAGGTAGTCCTAGCCTCCACAAAGGTCGAAATTCTAGAATGTGTAGAAATATCAAGTCGGACCAACTGCCTAGCCAATGACTGAACCTCCAAAGTGAAAGGCCTCTTATTTGCCTTAAGAAAGGACAAACTACCCATACTAGGTGCTTTGCAACTCAAGGCATCCGCTACCACATTAGCTTTGCCCGAATGATAAAGAATAGTAATGCATAGTCTTTCAATAACTCTAACCACCTATGCTACCTCATATTTAGATTCGGCTGGGAAAAGATATACCTAAGGCTATGGTGGTTAATAAAGACCTCACAATGCACACCCTCAAGATAATGCCTCTATAACTTCAGAACGAACACCACTGTCGCCAACTTTAGTCATGGGTAGGATAGTTCTTTTCGTGTACCTTCAACTGTCGAGAAGCATAAGCTATAACTCTTCCCTTTGCATCAAAACACCATCAAGTCGAATTCTGAATGAGTAAAAGTTTGGTATGAGTAATGGAATGATGAAAGAGGTAGAGATGATGGTTCCATTAATTGGGAGGAACTCAAGGGTGCTTTTGAAGACCAGTTCTTTCCTTTGAAGTTGAGGAAATCTAAGGTTCAAGAGTTTATCAATCTACACCAAGGTAACTTGAGTGTGAGGGATTATTCCCTCAAATTCACTGCGTTGTCAAAATATGCTCCTTTCATGGTTGTGGATCCAAGGGCTCAGATGAGGAAGTTTATTTTGGGTGTGTCTAATTTGGTGGTCGAAGAATGTAGACCCTCCATGCTAATAAAAAAAATAGACACATGCCGAGTAAATAGAGGAGGAATATTTGAAGGAGAGATATAAAAGAGAATCCAAGAGGGATCAGACATATGGTGGTTATTTCTCTTATGGAAAGTCCAGAAATAGTGGCAATTCTTCATTTCATCAAAAGTATTCCGGCCAAGATTCATCTAAAACTATGGCTTCAAAATTTGATAAAGATAATGTTCCTAATCCTAAGATACAAGGAGGATCTCCAAGTGGTCAAGTCATCCCTCCATGCAAAAAGTGTGAAAAAAAAACCATAAAGGAGAATGCTTAGTAGGATCAGATGTATGCTATAGGTGTGGAAAGTCGAGTCATAAAGTAAAGAAGTGTAGGAGCGGTGCTAGAACCCATACTCAGACTCAGACTATAGGTCTTTTGGATTAGTGTGGTACTACTTCGGGTGACGGTCAATACTAAAAAAGATTTTATTCCCTTTAGACTCATTAGGAGCTAGAGGATTCGCTAGATGTTGTGACTATTATATTAAAAGTCTTTGTCTATGATATTTATGCATTATTAGATCCGGGTGCTACTCTATCATTTATTACCCCATATCTTTCTATGAAATTCATTGTTCATCCCAAGATCTTGTTAGAGCCTATTTCGATCTATACTACTATTGGTGATTCAGTCGTGGCTAAAAAAGTCTATTGAAATTGCCCAATTTTAGTTTTCCATAAAGTCACCTCAGTTGATCTTGTAGATCTTGATATGACCGATATTGATGTTATTCTTGCTATAGATTGGCTTCATGCATATTATGCTTCTATAAGTTGTAGGGCCCGTGTGGTCAAGTTTCAATTTCCTAATGAGCCAGTCCTAGAATGGAAAGGTAGAAATTTCGTGTTTAAAGGTCAATTCATCTCGTAGCTTAAATCTCAGAAAATGATTTCCAAGGGATGCATCTATCATCTAGTTTGGGTTAGATATACAAATTCCAAAGCTCCTGCTTTTAAGTCAGTTTCAGTTGTGAATGAGTTTCTGAAAGTCTTTTCCAATGATCATCTAGGTGTCCTTCCTAAACGAGAAATAGACTAAAGTATTGATATTTTTTCCGATCCCAATCTATATCTATTGCTCCTTATCGAATAGCTCCGACAGAATTGAAAGAGTTAAAAGATCAGTTGAAGGATTTATTGGATAAAGATTTCATTAGGCTGAGTATCTCTCCATAGGGTACTTTGGTTCTTTTTATTAGAAAGAAAGATGGTTCTCTCCGTATTTCTATTGACTATCGGCAATTGAACAAGATCACAGTTTTAAAAATAAGTATCTCATTCCAAGAATTGCTGAACTGTTTGATCAACTTCAAGCTGCAAGCTATTTTTCAAATATTGATCTTCGATCGGGTTATCATCAACTCCGAGTAAGAGGAGGTGACATTCCGAAGATAGCTTTTAGAACTCGATATGGTCACTTTAAATTTTTGGTTGTCTTTTAGACTAACGAATGCTTTTGTCGATTTTATGAATTTGATGAACAGGTTGTTCAAGCAATATTTGTATATGTTCGTAATTGTGTTCATCGATGATATTTTTGTTACTCTCAAAGTGAGGAGGAGCATGCCGATCATTTGAGGACTGTCTTGCAAATTCCCAAGGACCGTCAGTTATTTTCTAAGTTTAGCAAGTATGAGTTTTGGTTGACGTCAGTTGCTTTCCTTGGACATATTGTCTCCGGTGAAGGTATTATAATTAATCTGTAGAAGAAAAAACTGGTAAAGAATTATCCTAGAGTTTTGTATCCTTCTGACATTGAAGTTTCTTGTGCTTACCAGGTTATTATAGATGGTTTGTGGAAGGTTTCCCCTCTATTGCATCGCCCTTAACTATTTTGACTCAAAATAAAGTAAAATTTCAATGGTCAAAGGCATGTAAGAGAAGTTTCTAAGAGTTGAAAGATAGGCTTACTTTCACTTTGGTGTTGAGTTTACCTGAAGGTTCCTATAGATTTGTTGTTTATTGCGATGCCTCAAGAGTTGGTCTTGATTGTGTTTTGATGAAAAATGGTAAAGGGAAAGCCTATGCTTCTAGGCAACTCAAGGTGCATGAAAAAAACTATTAGACTCATGACTTAGAGTTGGCAGCGGTGGTTTTTTCCTTGACGATATGGAAACACTACCTTTATAATGTCCATATAGATGTATTCACTGATCACAAGATTTTGTAATATGTGTTCAACCAAAAGAATTTGAATCTTCGACAAATGAGATAGCTTGAATTGTTGAAAGACTATGACATGAGTATGTTGTACCATCTGGGTAAAGAGAATGTCCATGAACAGTGTTACCCATGTTGTACCAATGCTTTTTTAGATTGTGTATGAACAGTGTTGCCCATGTTGAGGATGCAAAGAAAGAGTTTGTCCGTAATGTTCATAGGTTATCTCATTTTGGTGTTCGATTAGTTAATTCTGAGGATGGTGGTGTCATTGTTCAAAATGGTTATGAATCATCTTTTGTGGCAGATGTTAAGGTCAAGCAAGATAATGATCCTACATTGGTTTAGTTGAAGAAAGCAGTTTACGAAAAAGCCATTGAAAATTTCTCCCAAGGGGGAGATGGTGTTTTGAAATATCAAGGTAGATTATGCATTCTCGATGTCGATGGTTTGAGGAAAATGATATTACATAAAGATCATAGTTCATGGTATTCTATTCATCCAGGTTCCACAAAGATGTACCGTGATTTGAAGGAAATGTATTGGTGGAATGGCATGAAGAGGGACATTGAGGAGTTTGTGGCAAAATGTCCTAATTATCAACAAGTGAAGGTTGAGCATCAGAAACTGGGAGGTTTTGCTCAAGATATTAAGATTCCTATTTGGAAGTGGGAAGCCTTAAATATGGACTTCATTACAATATTGCCTCATATTCGTAGGCAACATGATTCTATTTGGGTGGTCGTTGATAGAATGACTAAGTCAACTTATTTTTTTCTCATTAAGACTTCTTACTCAGCTGAGGACTATGTTAGATTGTAGATCCGAGAGTTGGTTAAGCTTCATGGTATCCCATTTTCTATCACTACAGATCAAGAAACTCAGTTTACATCTCAGTTTTGGATATCTTTCCAAAAGGGTTTCGGTACTCAAGTTAAGCTCAATACAACTTTTCACCCTCAGATTGACAGTCAGGGCGAGCATACTATTCAAACCTTAAAGGACATATTGAGAGAATATGTCATTGATTTTAAAGGTAACTAGGATGATCATTTGTTATTGATAGAGTTTGCCTATAATAATACTTACCATTCCAGCATTCAAATAGCTCTATTTGAGACCTTATATGGTAGGAGGTGTAGGTTTTCTATTGATTGGTTCAAGGTTAATGAAGTTCCTTGATAGGATTTGAATTTGTACATGAGGCTATTGAGAAAGTTAGATTGATTAAAAAAAGATTGAAGACTGCCCAGAGTCGACAAAAGTCCTATTCAAATATGAGGAGAAGGAAACTTGAATTTTAGGATAATGATTGGGTTTACTTGAAAATTTCACCCATGATGAGTGTGTTGCATTTTGGCAAGAAAGATAAACTTAGACCCTGCTATATAGGTCCATATCAGATTTTGAGGTGGATTGACAAGGTGGTATATGAGTTGGATTGGCCTTTTGAGTTGACATTGGTGCATCCGGTGTTCCATGTATCCTTGTTGAGGAAGTTTTTTGGTGATCCTAGATCTATTGTGCCCTTAGACAACATTGGGGTAAAAGAGAGTCTATCTTATGAGGAGGTTTTGGTTGAGATCCTAGACCGACAAGTTAGAAAGTTTAGGAATAAGGAAATAGCTTCAGTTAAGGTTTTATGGAGGAAACAAGAGGTTGAATGTGCTACATAGGAATTCGAAGCTGATATAACATCACAATATCCTCATCTCTTTCCTTCCATTCCTATTTGAGGTATGGAGTTCCTTCATAATCCACTGAGTAAAAAACATGCATTTCAATCATTCTTATGTTTTCATATGCATTCATGTTCATAAAATGAGTTTTAAAGTCATATTTTAGCTTGAAATTGAATATTTCATATTTTATGTATTTTCCATATATTTTTTATCCATGTTGGGTTGCTATGTCTCTTTCCTATTCTATTCATGCTAGCTTGAGTCTTATTTGAGGATGAATATTCCCAAGGGGGAGATATTGTAAGATCCGAAAGTTGAAAGAGTTGGAAAATGGACTTTAGAGTTCCCAGAAATATTCTAGCTTTTGGCACCAGACACCCTTCACGAAGCCCTTTACGGGCCGTGTTTCTCTTCATGAACCATAAAGAGCAACCATGGAGGTCCCTGGATAGTGGGGAAAATTGGGATAAAGACCATATAGGGCTCCACGACTTGTGGTGCTCACCACAGACCGTGTAGCCAACAATGAATATAACCCCTCAAGACCTCTCCAATCCAAGTCCTAGACTCCTCACCGCGACCACCACTACCGGCCGTGGTGGGATTCGCGGGCTATAGTGAGCCTTTCGTGCAGGTCCCAAATTTAGTTAAGTTAGGGGTGTGTTGGTCTTTTACCTATAGTTTCATTAATGCATATGGATGGTTTTGATGGGTTTATACTATCCTATTAACTACCCAAAGCCCTCCTACTCTCTCATTCTTACCCTAACACTCAAATCCCAAAATGTTTTCTCTAAAGTTTTCTCTCAATAGTCTTCTTCTTCCTCAAACAATTCAAAGAGAAAATCAAGGTCAAATCTTCAAGTCAAGAAAAAATTAGGAATTCTAAGATCTAACATATGTGAGAATTCATCCATGGGTCCTTTCACCCATGGAGTCCCAAAGTTCTTCTCAAATTCTCTTACGAATTATTCTTCTAAAAGCCCAAGTTTCATAAATATGCATTGGGTCTTCTAAGTTATGATTTATCTTATGATTATTGATTAAATTATGCATAATTCACGTCATATTGCATGATTTCAAGTTGAATTTCAATGACTCATGTTACATGCTATTTAAAGTATATTTTCAAAGAACTATGATCATGAATTTTAAGTGATTTCAATGAAAGCTTTATGAATGACAACCAAGGTTTATCAATGACTCATGAAATTTTATGAATTATGTCTCAATGATGTTTTATAAAAGAAGTTATAGTATGGAAGGTAGTTCTCACACAACCATGTTAATGAGGTGAAAGGACATTCTCACCAACTCATGAATTCTTATGAATCAATCATGTTAATGTTTTATTCTTATGATTTATTTATGATGAGGATTGATATCATTTATTGTCTTTCCTAATGATGTTAATTACTATATTTTCATGAATTCCGTTGGAATAATGACTTTAAGGTGGGGTTCGGTCCGATAGCCATAGTAGCTACCCAAGAAAATCCTAGTAGAAACCTTTAGTCTCTAACTACATTACCCACGTAGGCTTATGATGCCAATATGGCCTAGGTAGTGGATCAAAATACAACTCATGATTATGAATTTTTCACAGTGTTTACCTTGGCAAAGTAGCTTCTTTCTTCTTAATATGGGAGTTATATCGGATTCCGTATTATAGTTCACATGGTCTTATATGTCGGTTAAATGTTCTATCCCACACCAAGATATATGAAAAGGTATAAAGTTTTCTTAATGATATTTTGATGCATTGACCATATGAATATGGAGTTTAAGGTTTTCAAGGCTTTACCCATGTTTTAAGATATTGTTCATGCATCTCTTGATTCACATTGATTATGTCCTATATTCATTGTTCATACATACTTCACATACTTAGTACATTTCATGTACAAATATATAATTTTATCCTATATTATATCATAATGTAGGGTAGGCTGATCATGGCGCAATGCCTACTCGTGGCTAGAGTTGAGCCTTACTTTTCTATAGTTGGTGAGTTCTCATACTTCGAGGACAAGACTTTTATCTTTTATCATTCCTATGACTTTTATATGTTATCATGGGTGAGCTAGCAACTTGTTTTATTCCTCCATCTAGCATAGTAAAAGCATGTTGAACGTCACGGAGTCTATGTTATCTTTTCATTATGAGTTCGGGAATTGTTCCCTTTTTTGAGATTTTCCATGTTGAGACCTTATTTCTGCATTGATGTCTTAGCTTATTGCTTTACTTTCCTTATGTATGATCATGAATGATATTCTAAGAGGCTTAGTTGGGGTCCCTTAGAATTCTAATCGTTGTGTCGCATCTAGGGTCTATCTTGGATTGTGACACCTATATTAGTGGAGGCTTATGTCAGACATTAGGTTCTGCATTTTGTCTTTTGTTCAGATTTTCTTTGCTATGATGAGATTGTTATTTGAGACATATCTTTTGCTTGTCTCCTTATTTTAGTTATGTGTTTATCTTAGTGTCATGCTTATGCCAAGTGACTTATTTAGGGTTTTTCGGGATTCTATTTACCATGTCATATCTAGGGGGTACTTTAGGACATGAAAAACTTAGTATTTAGAGCAACAACTTCTTAAAGAGTCCTAGGTATCTTAAAAGTTACGTTAAGTAGAGTCTTATTCATTAGAGTGAAGTGCGCCAGATCTATGAATAGGAGGCTATGATACATTTAAGAAACTTTACTTTTTTCATCACTCTTAACTCGTACAATAGAGTTGATTTCTATGAAGTTTCCTTTTAACTCATGTTCTATTCATTTTTGAATCATGCCACCAAGAAGAGCTCTATTGAAAAGAAACATGAATGTAAATGAGGAGAAATAAGCACCTCAAGCTCTAGTTGATTCTTTGGCCGACCAAGTCACTCATGTTGAGTTTAGGGCTACTTTTCAAGTTCTTTCCCAATCCATGATGGCCCAAGCTAACTGTGAGTTTGTAGCTCCCGTGAACTTAAATGTGGGTACAGTGATGATAAGGGTTTGAGAATTCCAAAATATGAATCCTCTGGAATTCCATAGTTCTAAGGTGGACGAGGATCGACAAGAATTTGTTGAGGGGATTTAAAAGATCGTGGACATTATGTTTGTGACTCAAATAGAAAAGATGGACTTGGTTTCTTATCAATCAAAAGGGGTTGCTTAGGTGTGGTTCACTTAATGGAAGGAAGAGAGGTCTATTGATGTGGGTTCTTTTGATTGATATAAGTTGAAGGGTGCTTTTCTAGATCGATTTTTTCCCCTTGAGATGAGGGAGGCTAAATTTCAAGAGTTCATTAACTTGAAGCAAGGTAATATGAGTGTAAAGGAATATTCTTTGAAATTAACTCAATTGTCTAAGTATGTTTCATCAATGGTATCCGACTCTAGAGCTCATATGAGCAAGTATGTTTCTGGTATTTCAAAATGGTGGTAAAAGAGTGTAGAACCATTATATTGATCAAAAAGATGGATATTTGGAGGTTGATGACTCATTCCAAATAAATTAAGGAAGAAAAGTTTAAGAAGACGGCTAGAGAGACTAGGGAAAGGATAAATAAGGGTGATTACTCCTATTAGAGGTACGGTGGTGGTCGTTAAATTTTAGAAAGAAATTCTTTAGCCTGACTTTATCTAGTGCACAGGTTTAGAAGTTCAACAAAGATATGATGTCTAACCCTAAGCCTCAAGGGAGTACTTCTAGTGGTCAGACTTTTCACGCATGTCGTAGGCATGGGAAGAACCTTCAAAAAGATTGCTTAGTCAGATCAGATACATGCTATGGTTGTGATAAGATGGATCATAAGGTGAGGGATTACCTTCGGCATCTAATAAGGATAAAGATGATCATCAGCAGACTCAATCTACTTCTTCAGGTCGCCTTTGGCAGGGTACTATATCTGGTTTTGGTTGTAGTCAGCGTCAGAATAGATTTTATATTCTTCAAACTCGACAGGATTAGGAGAACCCCCCTGATGTGGTCATTGGTATGTTATAAGTTTTTCAGTTTGATGTTTATGTGTTGTTAGATCTTGAAAAAAATCTTTCTTTCGTGACTTCTTATGTTGCTATGAAGTTTGATGTCTGTGTCGAAATTACAATAGAATCTTTCATAGTTTCTACTTGTATAAGTGATTCATTTTTTGCTAAATGAGTTTTCAAACATTGCCAGATCTCAATTTTTAGAAAATCACCTTAATTGATCTTTTAAATTAGATATGATTGATTTCAATGTTATTCTTGGTATGGATTGAATTCATGCTTATTATGCGTATATCAATTGTAGAACCTGAGTGGTTAAGTTTGAGTTTCCGAATGAACCAATCATAGAGTGAAATGGTAGTAATTCATCAATTAAGGATCAATTTATCTCATGCCTTATAGCTCGAAAGATGATTACTAAATGTTGTATTTATCATCTAGTATGAGATAGGGATACAAATTTTGAAACCCCTACTCTTGAGTCAGTTCCATTGGCAACTGAATTTCCATAAGTTTTTCTCAATGATCTTCTTGGTATTCCTCATAAAAGGGAAATCAATTTTGGAGTTGACCTTTTTCCAGATACTCAATTTATCTCTATACCTCCTTATAGAATGGATCCAACAGAACTTAAGGAGTTGAAATATCAACTAAAGGACCTTTTCGATAAGGGTTTCATTAAACCGAGTATCTCGCCATAGGGTGCTCTAGTTCTTTTTGTTTGGAAGAAAGATGGTTCTGTATTAGCATTGATTATCAAAAGTTGAACAAGGACACAATCAAGAATAAGTATCCCATTCTAAGAATTAATAACTTGTTCGATCAGCTTCAGGGTGCATGCTTCTTTTCAAAGATTGATCTTTGATCGAGTTATCATCAGCTTAGAGTGAGAGAATGTGATATTTTGAAGACATATTTTAGAACTCGGTATGGTCATTATGAATTTTGGTTATGTATATTGGATTAACGAATACTTCTATGGCTTTTATGGATTTGATGAATACGGTATTTAAGCAATATTTGGATATGTTCATCATTGTGTTTATCGATGATATCTTGATTTATTCTCTGAGTAAAGATGAGCAAGGAGATCATTTGAGGATTTTCATGAAAGTTCTCAACGATCACTGGTTGTTTGCTAAGTTTAGCAAATGTGAGTTTTGATTGAGGTGGATTGCGTTCCTCATCCATATTATTTTTGGTGATGATATTAGAGTTGATCCTAAGAAGATTGAGGTAGTTAAGAATTGTACTAGACTTTTATCTCCCTTAGATATTAGGAGTTTCTTGGGTTTAGCCAGTTACTATAGATGATTTGTAGAAGGGTTTTCCTTCATTGTTTTGCCTTGAGCTACTTTGACTTAGAAAAAGGTAAAATTTCAAAGGTCGGAAGCTTGTGAGAAAGGTTTTCAAGAGTAGAAGGATCAACTTACTTAAGTCTAAGTTTTGACCTTACTTGAAGGATCTGATGGTTTTGTGATGTATTTTTATGCCTCAAGTATTGTTCTTGGTTACATTTTGATGCAAAATGGTCAGGTGATAGCCTATGTTTCTAGGCAACTTAAGGTTCATAAAAAAAATATTCTACTCATGATTTAGAGTTAGCAGCGATGGTGTTTGCCTTGAAGATATAGAGATACTATCTCTATGCTATTCATGTGGATGTGTTTACTGATCATAAGAGTTTGCAATATATGTTTAACCAAAATAATTTTTGAATCTTCACCAAAGGAGATGACTTGAATTGTTGAAGGATTATCTCATGAGTATTCTTTACCACCATCTGGGTAAGGTAAATGGAGTTGCTGATGCTCTTAGTATATTTTCTATGAATAGTATTGACCACATTGAGTATAAAACAAAGAGTTGGTTTGAGATGTACATAGAATAACTCATTTAGGAGTTCATTAGATTGATTCCAAGGATGGTGGTATTATTATGCAAAATGACTCAGAACCGTCTCTTGTGTCAGATATGAAAACAAAACAAGATACTGATCCGACTTTAGTTAAATTGAAGAAAGCGATTTCAGAAAAAGTTGTTGAGGCTTTCTCCCAAGGAGAAGTGGTATGCTTCGTTACCAAGGTCATTTATGTGTTTCTGATGTTGATGATTTTAGGCAACATATTTTATTAGAAGCTCACATCTCTCGATATTCTATTCATCCGGGATCCACTAAGATGTAATATGGTTTGTGGGAAGTCTATTGATGGAATGGCATGAAGAAAGATATTGCAGAATTTGTGGCTACGTGTCCTTCTTGCCAATAAGTAAAAGTTAAGCATCAAAAACTTAGAAGTTTGGCTCAAGATATTACCATTCCTACTTGGAAGTGGGAATAGTTGAATATGAACTTCATTAGGGGTTTACCTCATATGCGGCGTCAACATGATTCGATATGGGTTGTTGTAAACCAAATGACTAAGTCGACGCATTTTTTTCTTTTTAAAACTTCTTATTCAGCTGGGGATTATGCTAGACTTTACATTTGGGAGTTGGTTAAGTTGCATGGTGTTCCATTATCTATTAGTTCTAATAGAGGCTGTCAGTTTACTTCTTAGTTTTGGAGATCGTTTTAGAAGGGTCTTGGCACTCAAGCTAAGCTTAGTATAATTTTTCACCCTCAGACTGATGGTCAAGTGGAGCAAACTATTCAGACATTGAAAGATATAAAGAGAGCTTATATGATTGACTTCAAAGGTAGTTGGGATAATCATTTTCCTTTGATTGAGTTTTCTTATAATAATAGTTATTACTCGAGTATTCAAATGGCTCCATTTGAGGCTCTCAATGGTAGGAGGTGTAGGTATCCTATTGGTTAGTTTAAAGTTGGTTTTATAGGGACTGAGTAAGTTCATGAGGTTATGAAAAAGGTTTGACTTATTAGGGATCGATTGAGGACTGCCCCAAGTCAACACAAATCCTATGCCGATGTGAGAAGAAGAGAGCTTTAATTTGAAGTTGATAATTAGATTTATTTGAAAATCTCACCTATGAAGGGTGTGATGCAATTTGGTTAGATACGGAACCTCAGTACTAGATATGCTGGCAATTTATTAGATTTTGAGGCATTTAGGCAAGGTGGCCTATGAATTGAATTTGCCTTCGAAATTAGCATCGGTGCATACAGTGTTTCATGTTTCCTTATTGAAGAAGTGTATTGTGATCCTACTTCAATTATTACATTGGAGAGTATTGGTGTTAAAAAAGTTCTCTCTTATGAAGAGATTTTGGTTTATATTCTGGATCATCAAGTTCAAAAGTTGAGAAATAAAGAAGTTTCTTCCGTGCAAGTTCTTTGGAGGAGTCAGTTAGTTTAGGGTGCTACCTGAGTGGATGAAGTTAATATGATGTACCGATATCCCCATCTCTTTCCCTCCGCTTCATTTTCATCTTGAGGTATTAGCTCCTCATGTTTACTCTTTTGAATTCATGTGTTTCCGCTATTCTCAAATTTCCATATACATGCATGTTCATAAAATTAGTTTATTCATGAAATTATTTTATCTTGAGGTTGATTACTCCTTGGTTTATGCATTTTGGTGTGACTTGCATTCATATTAGGTTGTTTGATCTCTTTTTCTACTCTATTCATACTAGCTTGAGTCCCATTCTAGGACGAATGTTCCCAAGTGGGAGATATTGTAATAGATTAAATGTTGGAAATTTTAGTTAAAAGAAAAAATTGAAGAAATTTTATTGGTGTCAGTTTGTACGAGCCTACTTATGGACCATACAAAAGACCTACGGTCTGTAGAAGGCAAACGTAGGTGAGGTACAGAAAGTTGGGAAAAAGTTAAGATTTGGATGGGTACCTATGAATCGACCTACAGAGTGTATGAGGACCTATAGCCCATAGGAGTGGTTGTAGGATGAGAAACAAAGATAGTGTTTTGGAGGTTGGGTTTTGAGAGGTCTTACGAACCGTACGTGGGGGTTACGAGCCATAGGTGGTTCTATAGATTGAGATTCAAAGAGTTGGATTTTTAGGCTGAACAGTACGAGAATGTCTACAGACCGTAGACGCATGTATGGCCCATAGAGTGGATCGTAGGAGGAACTTCAGAGACTTAGAATTTTGGCCCGTTTTCCATGAGCCCATAGATGATCTATAGAAAGATCTACAGACCATGTGGGGTCCATAGATTCCCTCCAACAGTTATTTTCAAGGGCTTATTCAGTCATTTTCTATCCTTCTAATCCATAAACTATGTCGTTTCTAGATTATTCCTAAGTCATATAACTACCTTTACCCTTCAAATTTTCCCCATTCTCTCAAACCCCAAAAGAACCCAAGTCTTCTTCTCCAAGAATCCTCTCGAGGTGAATTAGGGTTCTTCAAGTTTCAAGTCTCCTCTTTCAATCACAAGGCTAGAATTCATTGAGGTATAAGGGAATTCACCAATAGATCTCTTTTCATCTATAGAGTCCCTAAGAATCTTGAAATTCTCTTAATGATTTCTTCGAAAAACCTAAGATTTTTATGATTATGCATTGAGTTCAATCAATTGTTGTTTTATTTACTCATCTCAATATTTTTATGCATGATTTGCTGTTAATTATATGTTTTCAAGAATATTTACATGAACCCACAATATATGCATATGTTGATTTTTAAATAAAGTTTTGAGAATTTAAGCATGTATCATGAATTTAAGAAACTATGATTTAAGGATGCTTTTAGTTAAAGCATCAAATATGTAATTATGAAAACAAGGTTGCTTCGAATTGAAGTACTCTCACTATGAAAGATTTTCATGATTTAACCACTTTCGATTAAAGTGTGATTTTCTATGAAAAGCTTATCATGATTAGGATGCTTTAGATAAGTGTCTCTTTTGATTGATTATGTTATGAATCATGATATTTTAAAAGGAGTTATTCTTATTATTTTAAGTATTTTATAATGAACTTGGTATTACTAGATTTTTACCGTCTTCAAAGACTATGACATGCTTATGTATGATATTTCATTGAGAGTTTACCCAACATTGAGTGGACTTTGGAATGAAGGTTTTCCTGTTAGTAGAGGCAGGTTTTTTTAGAAGCAATCCCCTTGTTCCATAACTATGTTCCCCCATAGGATGTCCCAATTAGACAAATTAGATTAAGCTTAGTGGATCCATAAATAGCTCATGTTCATGGTCCTTACCTGGAAAGTAGAACAATCTCTTTTCAGTGTGAGAAATACACTTAACTCCATGTTATAGCTCACATGGTTTATGTCTGTTAACGGTTTCTCTCACAAAGACTTATGTTTCTCACTTATGTTATGTTTTGATTATGATTTTCTTACGAGTTTTGCATTGACCATGTTTCATGTTTCTAATATTATCTTAAAAGATTATGTCATGATTTAGCTTGGTCATTGTATTATCATATTTCATATTATGCATTGAACATTATCCATACTCAGTACACTACATAGTACTGACCACACACTTTTGCCTATATTATTTTATAATATAGGTTCTGATGTTCCATCTCATGCCCGCAGTTAGTATTGGACCTTATTAGCTTTGCAATACTTGGTGATTCCCCATGGTTCGGAGAAATGCCACTTATGAGTTTCTTATGTTCATTTTAGACTATGCTTTTAGTATTAAATTTTTTAGTTAGCTAGGGACATGTCCTAGCAACTTGCTATATTAGTATAGGCTTTTGTCAGACATTTGATTCCATGTTATGTCTTTTGTTCAGATTTTTTTTAATGATAAGATTGTTATTTGACAAAATATCTTCCGCTTGTCTCCTTATTTCAGTTATTTCTTTATCTTAGGGTTATTCTTATATCAAGTGGCATGTTTAGGGACTTTCGGGATCTTATTCGATATGACACCTCTAGGGGTACTTTGGATCGTGACACAGCCAAACCTAACAGTTCCAACTATATAACGACAAGGCATAGATAGAACCCACACTATATGTATATGTTGATTTTTAAATCAAGTTTGAGACTTTAAGCATGCATCATGAATTGAAAAAATTTTAATTTAAGAATGTTTTTGGATAAAGCATCAAGTATGTTTTTATGAAAACAAGGTTTCGTTGAATTGAAGTATTATCCCTATGAAAGTTTTTCATGGTTTAGCCACTTTCGATTGAAGTGTGATTTTCTATAAAAATCTTATCATGATTAGGATGCTTTAGATAAGTGTATCTTATGAACTGATGATGTTACGAATCATTATATATTGAAATAAGCTATTCTTATGATTTTTCATTGAGAGTTTACCTAGCACTGAGTGGACTTTGAGATGAAGATTCTCTTATTAGTAGAGGCGAAGGTTTTTAGAAGCAATTCTTTTGTCCCATAACTACGTTCCCCCGTAGAATGTCCTAATTAGACAAATCAGATTAAGCTTAGTGGATCCATAAATAGCTCATGTTCATGGCTCTTACCTGAAAAGTAGAATAGTCTTTTTTGGTGTGAAAAATACATTGGACTCTATGTTATAGCTCACATGGTTTATGTCAGTTTGGTATCTCTCACAAAGTCTTATGATTCTCACTTATATTATGTTTTGATTATGATTTTCTTATGAATTTTACATTCACCATGTTTCATATTTCTAATATTGTTTTAAAGGATTAGGTCATGATTTAGCTTGGTCATTGGATTATCATATTTCATATTATGCGTTGCACATTCTCCATATTCATTATATTACATAGTACTGACCGCATACCATTGCCTATATTATTTCATAATTCCATCTCATGCTCACGGTTAGTATTGGATCTTATCAACTTTGCACTACTTGGTGAGTCCTCATGGTTCAGGGACATGCCACTTATGAATTTCTTATATGCATTTCAGACTACGCTTTCAGTTTTAGATTTTTGAGTTAGTTAGGTACATGTCCTAGCAACTCACTATATTAGTATAGGCTTATGTCAGACATTTGATTCCGTGTTATGTCTTTTGTTCAAACTTTTCTTTTATGATGAGATTGTTATTTGAGACATATCTTTCTCTTATGTCTTTTATTCAGATCTTTCTTTTATGATGAGATTGTTATTTGAGACATATCTTTCGCTTGTCTCCATATTTCAATTATGTCTTTATCTTAGTGTCATGCTTATGTCAACTGATATGTTTAGGGACTTTCGGGATCTTATTCCCCATGTCACACCTAGAGGGGTACTTTTGACTGTGACACATCCGAACCTAAAAATTCCAAATCTATAATGAAAAGGTACAAATAGAATATCACAACTCGCACCTCAGCACACATATAAGTATAAGTATCATCACACTCTTCCACAATTCAGCAAGTAAAAATAATAACCCAGTCATAAATTTAAGATCATAAATATGAAGTGCAATGCAATATAAGACAATGTCATATAGAGTGATGCATGTATGTCCTAATGATACACACTCATTGAATATCAGGTCGAGACCCATGAGAGACTCATAAGTTCCACATATTGGCTGGAATCATTTTTCTTCGACATGTCTGAACCATTTTCCTTTAGTATTGTTGTAACCATTTCCCTTCGGTATCAATATCAATTCAAAACTCATCAAGGAGTTTTGGAACTAATACAAATAGATATTTTCACACGATAAATCAGAAGATGACAATTTCTGTAACAATACACAACCCATACTCACATAACCATAACACATCATCAATAGTGAATCAATATAACCGTTCAAATCATCCATGGCAAATCAAACATTACCATAATAACAAACTTCCTGTTTACCCCTATTTTATCATCATCAGGTTTCTATAAACATTAACAAGTGAATACAAATGCAAACTCTTCACCAATTTTCATTACTCCTCAACTACACACAATAAGGCATACAAGGTTTAACATGCTTAAAGAATGGTTTAGAGATCCACTTGCCTCAAGAAATAAAACAATCAACCCGACACTTTAGCTTTTCCTCTGCGTTGGGTCTACAAATCAACACAATCTAATTAAATATAGAATCACAATAAATATCGAGAAAAATAACACCCATATCATTAATTTTGAAAATAAAGTCCCGAACGACCCAAAAATCCATTCTGAAGGGTTCGGGTCAAATATAAAAATTTATATTTAAATTATGTTATCGAAAGGTTTTGTAACTTATTGTCATGGCCCAAGCTAGGCCCTAGTTGTGACACAATGTCACAATCCAGACTAAGGCCTAGCCGTGCATGCCAATCAGAAGTCCAAAGAAACCCAATCAAGCCTCTTAGCATACATCGCATTCATAAGGTAAGGTAAAACATAATCTAAACAAGCGGAAGAAGAATATCAAACATGAAAGTCTGAAAATGAAATGAAACATCAAGTCATATGTCCAAACGGACTAGATCAACTCTATATCTAAACATGCCTCTATCATTCTAACATAGGTGGGGGCATAGAACAAGCCACTAGCTCTACAAATAAGAATAAGAAATGTCTCAAAATAACAACATCATATAGAAGGCAACAAGAATATAAAAGCTCGATTGGAAGTCCTCGAAGCATGAGAAATTACCAAATCAAGTGAATAAGTCTCCTACCTAGCCATGAGAGTGTGTAGTATGATCATCGAGCCCTATATTATAACATAATGTAGGCAAATAAAAGTATGCGTTAGTACTTTGAATGTACTAAGTATGTGAGAAATGCAATACATGACATTAAAGCAATGACGTATGATCAAGGCTAGAAGATATAACAAGTAGACCATTTACACGTAAAAGTGAATCATGAGTAAAGCTAATGTCATTTTAAACCATAATGCATCCTTATGAAGAGAACTTGTACAATGCATGGATAGTCATGAGTTACAATGAGGAATCATAAAAGAGTTTGCAAGTTCATAAGTAGTAGTAAGGATCTTAAATCATATTAAGATTCATAAAACTATGGGTGAGAGAACATACTTTACTTTGTGAGAGACATTAGCTAGAGTAAGAGAGCGACCGTTAACCGACATAAACCATATAAGCTATAACATAGAGTCCCGATGTTACCCCTACACTGGAAGAAAGGGAGAGACTACTTGCCAAGAAAGACTCCGTCAAGCCTGAGTGGATCCACTAAGCTACATGAAGGATCAACCCTCTAGTATGAGTGACCCTTAAAGGAATCGAGCCTCTACTATGGTTGATCTTTCATCCTATGGTGGCACGTAGTTATGGGACAATGGGATCTTTGTACGGGTCTGTTGCATTTACTACAGGAGAGAATGCTTATTTCAAGGTCCACTCAGTTCTAGGTAAACTCTCAATGGAATAGATAAACCATAAAACATAAAATCAACAACATGTGGGAGGGGCCATATCTACTACCCGTCCACTCTTCATAAGAATATAATCATAGAATAGCTCCTTAACTTTATCTCATGTAATGTGAGTATAGACCTTCTATCATTACATATCTTTCTTCATAAAATATCTTTAGGGCCTTAATTCACCCTTCATTAACTTGCTTGAAACATCATAAAAATATCATTCATAACCTCCTTTACATAAACCATCTTTAAACTCATTCATAAATCTTGTCAAACATTTATTAAACTTTCTTTGGATATAACTTGAAATTCCAGATCATAACTTATACTTGTAAGTTTGGGTAAAACATGCATACATGATCAATTGGCTTGAGAATCATGGAGTTTGAGTGGAAACGTGCATGACCATATACTTCATATATCAATCCACACCTATTTATGAATATGACATCAATTTGAAACGTAATTGGATGTACGATTAATCCATATCATAACACTAAATATCAATATAGGAAATTTATATAAAATCATTGAAATCATCATTTATAATCTTCACCAATATTCCATATGTCTCAAACATTATTTATAAAACCTTCATTAAAAAAATCCTTTGAAATTAATCATAATTTGTGAAAATCACCATTTGAAAATAGCATTATGCATGAGCATTAATAATACAACTTGAAATCATGTAATAAATGTAGAATCATGCTTATAATGATCATTGATAACAATTAAAAATGAAATTGAAACAGTCCAATTCAATTCTTCAAAACTACGGTTAGAAACCAATGAAGTCTAAGAATATTTTGAGGAAAATCTTGGGACTTCATGGGTGAAAGGAACTCATGGATCAATTTTCGCATACCCTAATTAATTCTAGCCTTGAACTTGAAGAAAAAGGAGACTAGATCTTCAAGAAACCCTAGAAAATTTCTTGATGGTGAAGAAGACCTTTGAGAGAAGCCCTTGGGAGAGAAGACTTGTGATTTTTGAGAGTTTATAAGAGAATGAAAGTTTAGGAATATTTAGGGTAGTAAATAATTGAGAAAATAGTCCCAAAAATGTTCACATACATTAAGGAACTTATAGGATTAGACCAAACAACCCCTCACAAAATCTGATCGAAAGACCTTACGAATTACTCTTTACGAGTCATCAAAAGGTTTACGAGTCATAGACCCAATTCGTCCTGGAAGCCCCTAAAAAATATTGACAAAATGAGGCTATAATCTTTGTTTATGACTCATAAAAATGAGTCGTAACTATTTTTAAAATTTGTAGCTTTTACCTACGAGTCGTAACTCAAGGTCGTAAAATTTCTGATCTGGCAGTCTATAAAATATGAGTCATAACTTTTTACTCCGAATTCTAAATGAGAAAAACTTGGTGGAGTTAAAATGAGGACTCAAAGACCTTTAATTTGATAAGTCATGGGCTACCTAATTCGTTATATTATAGGAGATATGATTATTTTAAGTTTACCCAAGTAAAATCTTTCACCAAAACTCAATCGATAAGAAAGCATTCAACTCGACTTTGTGCTAGAGGGTTCTTGTGACATGAAAACATCTCCAAATCTATTCACACACTTAATAATTGACCTTAACATCTATGCAAAATTAATAATCACCCTTTAAAACAATACAGATGGCTTCTACGACTTGTAATTTAGTCTACAGATCGTCAATATGAGTTATCAAAGTAGTGCTCAAAAATCATAGGCTACTGAAATGGAACTTGGTCACTATGACTCATCCTTATGAGTCGTCGACTCTCCTACGACCCATAAAAGAATAGTCCATTCCCACCTTCTCTTAGTCAAAACTCAGAACTCAGGACCCAATCCTACGAGTTCATTCTACGACTCATAACTCATCCTACAATGCATCCTCTTGAGTCATTTCGATAGTATTGAGGCTTATTAATTTCATTAAATCAGAGTTCAACTTTATGACTCACTCTATGGTTTTTAACCATTCCTACGAGTCTTTAACTTAACTCGTAAACTCAGTTTCAAACTTGGTCAATTTCTAACCTCAATATCATTCCTACGAGCCACTCTTATGACTCGTAGGAGTCCCTACGACTCGTAGGCCAAGTTATAAACTCTGGGACAATCCCTTTTCTTGGAATTTTATTTTATTTTGACTTTTCAACTTCTGAGGTCTTACAATATCCTTCCCCCCTCTTGGGAATATTCATCCACAATTGAGATTCGACTAGAATAGAATGGATACGGAAAAAGGACTAGCAACCCAACATGAATGCAATAACACATCAAAATGCATAGAATATGGAATTTTTTAGCCTACCACAAAAAATGACTTTTAAAATCAACTTCAAGAACATGCATGCATATGAAAAGACATGAGATTAACTAGAACTCAGGAATTCACAAAAAGAATAGACATGAGAAGCTAACACTTCAACTCTCACATAAACTCAATCACTCGGGTTATTAAGTCAATCATGGCATAATGAATACAAAACCATTTCATACAAACATTATCGTGACCAAATGGAACTAATAACATACTGGATGAAGCAACCCAAGCCATCACCCTTCTTCTTCTAGTAGCCACCAGGCAATCCCTCATCTTATGTCCCATATCACTACACCTGTAGCAACCATCCTTACCAGCCATGCATTCTTCTTGGTGAATCCTACCACACCTTTCACAAGGGGGAAGGGACATCCTTCCTTGTTAGGCCTAGACATCGGGATATTAGCTAAAGATGGACCACTATCGGTCCGAGCCCTTTTAAAGTCCATAGATTTCTCCCTTAGCTTTTCATATTTTATTTGTTCTGCATATGTCATGTGTCAGGAGATATCCATCTCCCTTACCAACATCGCCGTCTTACACTCTTTGGACACCACGTCTAAAACTCCTGAAATAAACTTGCTCATCCAACCTTTAGGGTTGGCAACTATAAACGGGGCATGCTTTGACAAGTGGGTGAACTAGAGGGCATACTCCCTCACAATCATGCTTCCTTATTTAAAGTTAATGAACTCTTGTACCTTTTCCTCCCTCAACTCCAACGGGAAAAAGCAATCAAGAAACACTCCCTTAAACTCCTCCCAATTCACGTGATCTGCCTCTTTAGGCCTCTCACTCTTCCATTGAACAAACCAAATCCTAGAGACACCTTTTAATTGATAAGTAGCCAACTTTGTCTTCTCCTTCGAAGTCACTCCCATAATATCCACTATCTTATATACCTCATCAATGAACTCTTGGGGATCCTCATTAACTTTTGAACCAAGGAACTTGGGAGGGTTCATTCTTGCAAAATCCCTTATCCTCAAAGTCAGAGTAGGAGCATTAGGAAGAGCAACAACCCTTTAGTTGGCCACAATATGAGCTAGCATAGTGATAGTGGCCCGGAACTCGGCATTGGTCACTTTTTCCGGAAAGGAACCATTTGCTTGAGGGTCTTGTCTTCTTGGAGGCATTTTTCTAAAAATTGCAAAGACCAATCATTAAGAAAAGAACCTTAGAGAACAACTCTATCGCACAACATAGACCATTAAATAAGTGAAACATTTCCCTAAATGTCTCATTACCTTATATTCATAGATGTGGCGCGCTTCATACTAATGAATAAGACTCTACTCAATATGGCATGTTAGACACCCTAGGATACTTGAACCTTGTATTGATACCAAGTTTGTCAGGACTTGGACTAGGGCCTAGTCGTGAAATGGCAATCGAGAGTTCAAGAAACCCAATCAATCCTCTTAGCCATCACATTCATAAGGTAAGGTAAAACATAATATAAACAAGCGCAAGAAGAATCTCAAACATGGAAGTCTAAAATGAAATGAAACGTCAAATCATATGTCTAAACGGACTACATCAACTCTATGTCTAAACATGCTTCTATCATATTAACATAGGTGGGGGAATAGAATAAGCCACTAGCTCCCCAAATAAGAAAACGAAACATCTCAAAATAATAACATAGTCTAGAAGGAAACAAGAATATAAAAGCTCAATAGCTAGTCCTCAAAGCATGAGGACTTACCAAATCAAGTGAATAAGTCTTCTACCTAGCCACGAGAGTGTGTATGGTAATCGTCGAGCCCTACATTATAACACAATATAGGCAAATAAAAGTATGTGTTAGTATTTTGAATGTACTAAGTATATGAGAAATGCAATACATGACATAAAAGCAATGATGTGATCAAGGCTAGAACATATAATAAGTAGACCAGTTACACGTAAAAGTGAATCATAAGTAAAGATAATGTCATTTTAAACCATAATGCAACCTTATGAAGAGAACTTGTACAATGTATGGATAGTCATGAGTTACAATGAGGAATCATAAAAGAGCTTGCAAGTTCATAAGTAGTAGTAAGGATCTTAAATCATATTGAGAGTCATAAAACCATGGGTGAGAGAACATACTTTACTTTGTGAGAGACATATTAGATATAGTAACAAATACCTTAAACATTGAGAGAGGGACCTTGTACCTTTGTGAGAGCGACTGTTAACCAACATAAACTATATGAGCTATAACATAGAGTCCTGATGTTATCCCTACACAAGAAGAAAGGGGGAGACTACTTATAGAATCCATCAAGCCTGAGTAGATCCACTAAGCTACATGAAGGATCAAGCCTCTACTACAAGTGACCCTTAAAGGAATCGAGCCTCTACTATGGTTGATCCTTCATCCTATGGTGAAACATAGTTATGGGACAATGAGATCTTTGTACGGGTGTGTTGTATTTTATACGGGAGAGAATACCTATCCAAGGTCCACTCGTTTCTAGGTAAACTCTAAATGAAATAGATAACCATAAGACATAAAGTCAACATCATGTGGGAGGGGCCATATATACTACCTGTCCACTCTTCATAAATATATATTCATAGAATAGCTCCTTAACTTTATCTCATGTAATGTGAGTATTGATATTCTATCATTACATATCTTTCTTCGTAAAACATCTTTAGGGGATTAACTCACCATGTCATTAACTTACTTGAAACATCATAAAAACATCATTCATAACCTCCTTTACCTAAAGCACCTTTAAACTCATTCATAAATCTTGTCAAACGATGATAAAACTTTCATTGGATATAACTTGAAATTCCAGATCATAACTAATACTTGTAAATTTGGGTAAAACATGCATACATGATCAATTGGCTTGAAAATCATGGAGTTTGAGTGGAAACGTGCATGACCATATACTTTATATCAATCCACACATATTTCATGAATATGACATCAATTTGAAATATAAATGGATATATGATTAATCCATATCATAACAGTAAATATAAATTTAGGAAATTTATATAAAATCATTGAAATCATCATTTATAATCTTCACCAATCTTCCATAAGTCTCAAACATTATTTATAAAACCTTCATTGAAAAACCCTTTGAAACTAATCATAATTCGTGAAAATCACCATTTGAAAATATTATTATGCATGGGCATTCATAATACAACTTGAAATCATGTAATAAATATAGAATCATGCTTATAATGATCATTGATAACAACTAAAAATGAAATTGAAATAACCCAATTCAATTCATCAAAACTAGGGTTAGAAACCAATGAAATTTAAGGAGATTTTAAGAAGAATCTTGGGACTCCATGGGTGAAAGGAACCCATGGATCAATTCCCGCATACCTTGATTAATTCTAGCCTTGAAATTGAAGAAAAAAGAGACTAGATATTGAAAAAACCCTAGAAAAATTCTTGATGGTGAAGAAGACCTTTGAGAGGAGCCCTTGGGAGAGAAGACTTGTGATTTTTGAGAGTTAATAAAAGAATGAGAGTTTAGGAATACTTAGGGTAGTAAATAGTTGAGAAACTAGTCCCGAAAATGTCCACATACTTTAAGGAACATATAGTAAAGACCAAACAACCCCTCATAAAATTTGATCAGAAGACCCTACGAATCACTCTTTACGAGTCATCAAAAGGTTTATGGGTCGTAGACCCAATTTGTCCTTGAAGCCCCTAAGAAATGCTGACAAAATGAGCCTCTAATCTTTGTTTATGACTCATTTTAATGAGTCGTAACTATTTCTACAATTCGTAGCTTTTTCCTACGAGTCGTAACTCAAGGTCATAAAATTTCTGATCTGGCAATCTATAATAAATCGATCATAACTTTTTACTCCGAACTCTAAATGAGAAAAACTTGGTGGAGTTAATAATAGAACTCAAAGACCTTTAATTTGAGAGGTAATGGCTACCTAATTCGTTATATTATAGGATATATGATCATTTTAAGTTTACCCAAGTAAAATCTTTCACCAAAACTCAATCGGTAAGAAAGCATTCAACTTGACTTTGTGCTAGAGGATTCTTGTGACCTGAAAACATCTCCAAATCTATTCCCACACTTAATGATTGACCTTAATATCCATTTAAAATTAATAATCACCCGTTACAACTCTACGGATGGCTTCTATGACTTATTATTTAGTCTACAGGTTGTCAATATGAGTCGTCAAAGTAGTGCTCTGTAATCATATGCTACTGGAATGAAACTTGGTCCATACGACTCATCCTTATGCGTTGACAACTCTCCTATGAGTCGTACAAATGACTCATCAATTTTCCCTTTCTATTAGTCAAAAGTCAGAACTGAGGATCTAATCCTACGAGTTCATTCTAGGACTCGTAACTCATCCTACAACTCATCCTGTTGAGTTGTTTCAAAAGTACTGAGTCTTGTTAATTTCACAAAATTAGAGATCTACAACTCACTCTATGAGTTATCACCATTCCTACTATTCGTCAACTTGACTCGTAAACTCAGTTTCAAACTTAGTCGCATTTCCAACCTTAATACCATTTCTATGAGCCACTCTTACAACACGTAGGAGTTCCTATGATGTAGGTGTCCTTACGAGTCGTAGGCCAAGTCGTAAACTCTAGGAAAGTCCTTTTTCTTAGAATTTTCTTTTATTTTGATTTTTTAACTTCTGGTCTTACACACAGTGATTAGGATTCCCAAACAAACCTCAACAAAGCCTCTTATCATATCATAAGCATACATAAGGTAAACATAAAGTGGAAACTCATAAGAAAACCAAGAATATAGCATAACTAGAATGAAGTAAGACAACATATACTCCATACACATATCCAACATGTCTCTACATTAACTATCTTAGATAGGGATTAGGACATGTTCCTAGCTCACCATCAAAGAAAATTAAAAGTCATAAGGAATGATGAAAAGATAAGTGTCTTGTCCTCGAAGCATAAGGACTCACCAACAATAGAAGTAGAACTAAATCTGCATCCACGAGTGGAATGTGCGTGATTTTCTAACCCTACATTATGATACAATATAGGCAAAATTATGCATTAGTACATGAAATGCAGTAATATGTGAGAAGTATGCAATGTATGATATAAAATATGATAGTGCAATGACCAAGCTTAAAATATAGTAAAAATCCTTTAAAAGCATCATAAGACATAAGACATGGTCAATGCAAAACTCATAAGTAAATCATAAGTAAGGATGTGAGGTAGTTATTTTATGGCTTTTGTGGAAGACACCGTCAACCGACATATAACCATATGAGCTATAATATGGAATCCGATGTATTTCCCCATCGAAGAGGGCCCAATATATCTTTCCATAATATAAAGGGGTTATTATCACGAGAACCAAATACTCGCCTCTAGTCCTTGAGATTGGGTAGTCACTTCTAATCTTCTTTAATCCTACGGTGGCACATAGTTATGGGACATGGGTAATTTCTACTAGTCCACTCGGTGCTAAGTACAACTATCAAAAGAATATCATTTATAATAAACAATATCATAGGAAGTACTCAAGAAATACATTAGGAAAGGGAATAATCTATACCAATCCACATCATAAATCATAAGCTTGTCATAAATCATGGTTCATAAAATATGTTCATAGGAACAACTCATTATCATGTGATTCATGTAATGTGGGTATAGGCCTTCCATCATTACAAATCCTTTTTTATAAAGAGTATCATTAGGGTCTCAAGTCACCCTATCATTAGCTTGATTCAAACATCATAAATCATCATTCTAAACCTTTCATGAGTCATTCATAAACATTTATTGAAATTCCTTGAAATTCATGATCATAACTTATACTTGAAATTAAGATGAAAACATGGGTTAACAATTAAGTGACTTAGAAATTATAAAATTGAATTGAAAACATGCATGATCATATAATTTATATCAACCCATGTATAATTCATGAAAATAATATGAATTTGAAGTATAATTAAAAATATCCATCATCCATGTCACGAACCCTAAAGAGAGTAATGTAGGAAATTCATACAAAACTCTTCAATTTCATGCAATAATCATTAATTCATATTGAAATAGATTCATAATCACATGTTGAATCATAATTCATGTAATTAAAATTGAGATCATCAAACCCATAAAAATACATACTTGAATTGATTGAAAAGATGAGAATTTGTTGGGCTCCATGGGTGAAAGGTACCCTAGTATGAATCCCACATACATTGGATGAGAATCTAGAAGAAACGAAAGAAGTATGGAATTTTGGTGAAGATCTTGAGAGAATTCCTTAATGTCTTCAATGGTGGTTTGATAGCTTTAGTAGAAAAAGAATTATTTGAAGTAGATGAATTGTGAAAGAATGAATGAGAATAGGGGTTAAGGGTAGTTTATAGGGTCGAAGTAAGTCCTAAAAAGATCCATGTTACATTAATTAATAGTTAGGGAAAAGTCTAAACTACCACTTCTTAAAAACTGAATTCGTACAAAAATGGGCATCCAAGCCCGTGGCGCGGATTTATTTCCTAACAGGCCAATTTTGAGCGAATGAGATTTTGGCCAGATTTTGACCTAAAATAAATTGCACTGTCGGGGAGAAGGTTTGCGATGTAGACTTATCGCACACCCTACTAGAAATGTAATTTCTTGAAAATTTTATTTTCTGAGATACTTGGCCTAAAAATCCACCGAGGCAATTTTTCACTTCTTAACCTTATTATATCATATTCCAACCTTCAAATGCTCAGGATATTGCATTATCTCCCCATTGGGAACATTCTTTCTCGAATGACACTCAAGGTAGAATAAATAAATAGAGCATTGAAAGAGGACTATCAACCCAACATGAATGCAATGACACCTTTAAAATACATAAACCATGAAATTTTCAACTCAATCGTAAAACATATCTTAAAATCTATTTAATGAACAGGCATGCATATGAAAAAATATGGGAAAAGCTGAAACGTAGGGATTCATAAGGGTGGACATGAGGAACTAACTCTTCAATTAACACGGATATTCAACCACTTGGGTTCTAGGGTCAATCAAGGCATAACGAACATGAAGCCAATCCATAACAATCATAAAACTCAACCAGAAACTCATAACATACTAGATGAGGTACCTTGTCGAGTCGAATGAACTTAATAAGGGTAGGGCAAAGCTCTCCGATGAGTATCCTCTTCATTCTTAGCAATAAAAGGGCAATCCCTTATTTTATGACCCGTCTTATCACAACCAAAACATATACCCAAAATGGCTAGACAATCTCCTGGGTGGTTCTTCCTACACTTTTGACATGCGGGGAAAATCTGACTACTAGAATCGTCATATTGATGCTTAGATCTGTTGAACTCCCTCACTTTCCTCCCCTTAAGCTTCTCCCCTCCTATTTGTTCGTCATAAGTTATGAGCCTAGAAATGCCCATGTCTTGAATAAGCATTGCGGTTCGAAATTGTTTCACCACTAAGGCCGACACACCTGAAATAAACTTACTCATCCGAGCACGGTAGTAGGCCACCAAAGAAGAAGAATACTTGGAAACATTTGTGAACTTAAGGGCTTACTCCCTCACACACATATTACCTTGTTTGAGATTGAAGAAATCCAACACTTTTGCCTCCCTCAATTCAAGCAAAAAAGTGGTCAAGAAAAACAACCTTAAGGTTCTCCCAATCTGTGGGACCATTTTTAAAATCTTCCTGTCTTCTATTGATTGTACCATACTTGAGCAACACCCTTGAGTTCGTATGATTCCAACTCTGCCTTCTCCTCTAAAGAGACACTCATAATAACAACAATCTTATGCACCTCATCGATAAAATATATCTTGAAGGTCTTCATCAACCTTGGACCCATGAAACTCGAGAGGGTTCATCCTTGTGAAGTTCCTAACCTTGAAATTGGTGTAACCCCATTTAGAGGAGCCATGACCCTTGGGTTCACGTGAGTAGTAATGGCTTGGGCTAGCATAGATATGGCGGTCTGGAATTAGTCATGAGTAACTTGATCGGCTAGAGGATCATTAGGAGCTTGAGGAGCTTGTCCCTAATTAGCATTAGACCCTCTTTGGATTGGATCTCTTCTTGGAGGCATTTTCCAAAAAAGGGGGAAAAGACCTAGCCTACACTCTATCGTATGACTTAGATCAAGAAAGAAGTGAAGATTTCCTAAAATGCCTCATAGCCTCCTACACATAGATGTGGCGCGCTTCACACCTATGAATAAGAATCAACTTGATGTGGTATGTTGCACTCCCTAGGACACTTCCAAAACCTTGTGCTATGATACCAATTTTTTCATGACCCAAGCTAGGCCCTAGGTGTAATACGGCGATTAGGATTCCTAAAAAACCCCTAACCAAGACTCTTAGTATATCATAAACATACATAAAGTAATAATAAAGCAAAAACTCATAACAAAACCAAGAACATAGCATAACTAGAATGAAGTAATACAACATAGACTCCATACACATATACAACATTCCTCTACATGAACTATCTTAGGCGGGGACTAGGACATGTTCCTAGCGCACCCTCAAAGAAAAGTAAAAGTCATAAGAAACAATCAAAATATAAGTGTCTTATACTCAGAGCATTAGGATTCACAAACAGTAGAAGTAGTACTAAATCACTAGCCACAAGTGGAATATGCATAATCGTCTGACCCTACATTATGATACAATGTAGGCAAAAGTATGCATTAGTATATGGAATTCACTAAGCATATAAGAAGTATGCAATGCATGGCACAAAATATGATAGTACAATGACCAAGCTTAAAATATAGTAAAAATCCTTTAAAAGCATCATAAGACATAAGACATGGTCAATGCAAAACTAATAAGTAAATCATAAGTAAGTACGCAAGGTAGTCAAGCCATGAGATTTTGTGGGAGAGACCGTCAACCAACATAAAACCATATGAGTTATAACATAAAGTCCGATGTATTACCCCATCAAAGAGGGCCCAATAAATCTTGCCAAGATATAAAGGCATTATCATCACGAGAATTGGATACTCTCCTCCAGTCCTTAGACTTATGTAATCGCCTCTAATATTCTTTAATCTTATAGGATACGTAGTTATGGGATATGGATAATCGTCACTAGTTCACTCGGTGCTAAGTACAACTTCCAACATAATGTCATTTATAATATAAATACATCATAGGAATAGCTCATGAAATACATTAGGAAAGGCAATAATATATACCAATCCACATCATATAATAATCATCATAAATCATGGTTATAAAACTTGTTCATAGAAATAGCTCATTATCATGTGATTCATGTAATGTGGGTATAAGCCTTCAATCACTATGAATCCTTTTTCATAAAGAGTATCATTAGGGTCTCAGATCACCAGATCATTAGCTTGCTAGAAACATCATAGAACATCATTCCAAACCTTTCATGAGTAATTCATAAACATTCATTGAAATTTCTTGAAATTCATGATGATAACTTATACTTGAAATTAAGATGAAAACATAGGTTCACAATTATTTGACTTAGAAATCATGAAACTAAATTGAAAATATGCATGATCATATAATTTATAGCAACCCATACATAATTCATGAAAATAATATCAACTTAAAATATAATTAAAAATACCCATTATCCATGCCATGAACCCTAAAGAGAGTAATGTAGGAAATACATACAAAACTCTTTAATTTCATGCAATAATCATGAATTCATATTAAAAAAGATTCAGAATCATAATTTGAATCATAATTCATATAATTGAAATTGAGATCATCAAACTCATACAAATACAAACTTGAATTGATTGAAAACATGAGAATTTGTTGTGATCCATGGGTGAAAGGTACCTTAGGATGAATGCCCATATACCTTAAATGAGAATCTAGAAGAAATGTGAAGAAGTATGGAATTTTGGTGAAGATCTTGAGAGAATTCCTTGAATGTCTTCAATGGTGGTTCGAGAGCTTTTGTAGAGAGAATTATTTGAATTATATGAATTGTGAAAGAATGAATTAGATTAGGGGTTTAGGGTAGTTTATAATGTCAAATTAATTCCTAAAAGCATCCAGGTCCATTAACTAATAGTTAGGGAAAAGTCTAAAGTACCCCTTCTTAAAAACTGAATTCGGCCAAAAATGGGCACCCAAGACTGAATTCGGCCAAAAATGGGCACCCAAGACTGAATTCGGACTTGTTCCTTGACAAGCCAATTTCTTGAAAATTTTATTTTCTGAGATATTTGACCTAAAAATCCACCAAAGCCATTTTTGCACCGCTTAACCATATTATATCATATTCCAACCTTCAAACGCTCGGAATATTTTATTATCTCCCCATAGGGAACATTCTTTCTTAAATGAGACTCAAGCTAGAATGAATAGTGCATGGAAAGAGGACTATCAACCCAACATAAATTCAATGACACCTTTAAAATGTATAAACCATGAAATTTTCAACTCAATCATAAAACGTAGCTTAAAATATATTTCATGAACATGCATGCATATGAGAAGACATGAAAAAAGCTGAAACGTAAGGATTCATAAGGGTGGACATGAGGAACTACCTCTTCAATTAACATGGAAACTCAACCACTTGGGTTCTAGGGTCAATCAAGGCATAACGTACATGAAGCCAATCCATACCAATCATAACACCAAACCAGAAACTCATAACATATTAGATGAGGTACCTTGTCAAGTCAGACGACCTGAAGAAGGGTTGGGATGAGCTCTCCGACGACTATCCTTATCATTCATAGCAATAAAAGGGCAATCCCTTATCTTATGACCCATCTTACTACAACTAAAACATTCACCCGAACCGGCTAGGCAATATCTTAGGTGGTTCCTTTCACACTTTTTATATGCGGGGAAAATATGACTACTAGAACTGTCACTTTGATGCTTAGGGTCCAGCGACCTATCCTTGTTGAACTTAGACACCAGATCACTAGAAAAATATGGACCCCATCGATTCGATCCCTCTTGATCTCCCTCACCTTTCTCCCTTTAAGCTTCTCTCCTTTTATTTGTTCGGCATAAGTCATGAGCCTAGAAATGTACATATCTTTAATAAGCATTACGGTTCAGTATTCTTTCACCACTAAGTCAGACACACCCAAAATAAACTTACTAATCCGGGCACAAGAGTCAGTTACAAAATAAGGAGCATACTTGGATAACTTTGTGAACTTAAGGTCATACTCTCTAACACTCATATTACCTTGTTTGAGATTCATAAACTCCAAGACTTTTGCCTC
Organism: Solanum dulcamara; assembly: GCF_947179165.1. Lineage (NCBI taxonomy): Eukaryota > Viridiplantae > Streptophyta > Magnoliopsida > Solanales > Solanaceae > Solanum > Solanum dulcamara. Next base: position 16,136,789 of record NC_077242.1, read on the forward strand.
CCTCAATTAAAACGGAAAGAAGCGGTCAAGAAATACAATCTTAATGTTCTCCTACCATGTGGGACCCTCTTCAACCCTTTCAGCCTTCTATTGATTGTACCACACTTAGGCAACACCCTTGAGTTGGTATGCCGCCAACTCCATCTTCTCCTCCAAAGTGTAAAACCCACAAATTGAAAAAGTTGAAACAAAGAGAAGGAACTTGGAAAATGGACCGGTACAGAGTCTATGACTCAACCTACGATTCATAAGGACTCATATGAATCATAGGAGTGATTCGTAGAGTGAATGTTGAGGTTGGAAAATTGGTTAAGTTTGGAAGAAAGTCTATGTTTGACTCATATAAAGTCCTACAACTCATAGAAAAAAGTCGTACGATCAGTGGTTGAATTCCTGCAAAACACAAGCCTCAGTACTTTTGAAATGACTCGACAAGACGGGTTGTAGAGGAGATGATGAATCATAATAACAAGTCGTAGAGAAATATCTGAGACTCCAAATTTCAGGGATTTTGGACCCTGCAGGATGAGTTATCTCTACGACTCATCAAACTATTCACGACTCGTAGAGGGTGATTCATAGGGTCTCTCGACTAGGTTTAAGAGGGGTAGTTGGGTCTTTTTACTACACTTTGTTAATATATGTGGACATTTTTAAGAATGGATTCCTATTAATAAATATCCTAAATACTGCTAAAATCCTTCATTCTCTCATTAACTCTCAAAAATCACAAGTCTTCTCTCTCAAGGCACCTTTCAAAAGGTCTTCATTATCACTAAGAAATTTACTAGAGTTTCTTCAAGATCAAGTCTTCTTTTTCAACCTCAAGGTCAAACTTCATTAAGGTATGTAGTAATTCATATGTGGCCCCTTTCACCCATGGAGTCCAAAAGTTCTTCTCAAACTATCCTTGTAATTTTTAATTCAAAAGCCCTAATTTCAATGATTGTGCATTGGGTCTTCTCATTCAAAGTATATTCTATGATTATTGATTAATTATGCATCCAATTGATATTTTCTTCATGAATTATGTATGGGTTGATATAAGGAATATGATCATGCATGTTTTCAATCAAATTTCATGATTTCCAAGAAAAATTATTTATGTATTTATTTTCTTTCTCAATTTCAAGTGTAAGCTATGATTATGAATTTCAATTATGATCAAGATATGAATTTCATGCAAGTTATGAAAAGAGGTGACTTAGGACCCTTAATCGGTAACCTAGGAACCTAATGACATGTATTATGCAAGTATGATTTGTGATGTTGGAAGGCTTTTACTCACATTGCAATTATGATATAAAAATGAGCTATCCTATGAATTTTGAAGTCTATGAACAAGTTATGAATATATGTCAAGTATGATTATTATGATATGTATTCCGTGGGATTTGACTTAGCACCAAATGAGGCTTGAGGTGGGGGCTTGGCCTATGAGGTCCTTATATAAAGTCTCTTGTTTCATAACTACATGTCACCATAGGATTTTCCTTTATGGCCTAGCTAGTGGATCCACATATAGAACACGTTCATGACCTGCCTAGCAGGGTAGAGACTACCTTAGCAAGTAGATTCCCTTTTCTTCCGTTGTATGAGGGAAACATCGGGATTCCATATTATAACTTGCATGGTCTTATTATCGGTTATGGTTCTATCCCACATATGTATACTCTTTTCCGTTGTATAGGGGAAACATTGGGATTCCATATTATAGCTCACATGGTCTTATTGTCGATTATGGTTCTATCCCATATATGTATACTCTCTTTATGTATTTTTATGATCTCATTCATGTATTTTAATGCTTTGATCAAATCATGTTCTTGTCATAACTTTACTTATCTTCTTTTACATCATGATTGTTATTTGATCATTATCTCTTATGTTTTATATTGCAAAATATGTCCGCGTACTTAGTACATTCAAACATACTAATGCATACTTTGTTGCCCATATTGTATTATAATGTAGGGGTCGAAGATCACATACATCTTCTACGTGACTAGTTGAGTTCCTATACATTGAAAATTGGTGAGTCCTCATCTATTCGAGGGCAAGACTATGATTTTACATTCTTTCTTTCATTCAAAGACTTTGGCTATCTTACATTGAGGGTGATCAAGGGACACATCTTATCCCCCGTCCATATTGACTAGTAGAGGCATTGCTGGGCACACTATGTAGGGTCTATGTTGTCAAATTTTATACTATTATAACTCATGTTCTTGAGATCTTCTTATGATTGTTTTCGCTTTAATTATACCTTATGCATGCTTATAATACGTCAAGAGGCTTGGTTGGAATCCTTCGGGGTTTCGATTGTCATGTCACATCTAGGGCCTAGTTTGGGTTGTGACATGAAGATACCCCCATGATAGCAAAAAATTTATCCACCTCATCCACAAAATCTTTGGGATCCTCATCAACCTTGTACCCATGAAACTCGAGAGGGTTCATCCTTGTGAAGTCCCAAACCCTTGAAGCCGATGTAACCATATTTGGAGGAGCCACCACCCCCAGATTCACTTGAGTAGTCATGGGGTGGGTTAGTGTAGAGATAGCGATCTGAAATTCGGCATGAGTAACTTGATCGGCTAGAGAATCATTAGGAGGTTGAAGAGATTTTCCCTCATTAGCATCAACCCCTCTTTGGATTGGAGCTCTTTTTGGAGGCCTTTTTTGAAAATAGCAAAGAACAATCGTTAGGGGAAAAAGACCTAGAGTACACTCTATCGCATGATGTAGATCATAAAAGAAGTGAAGATTTCCTAAAATTCCTAATAGCCTCCGATACATAGATGTGGCACACTTCATACCCATGAATAAGAATCTACTTTACGTGGTATGTTGGACTCTCTAGGACACTTTTAAAATATTATGGTCTGATACCAAGTTTGTCACAACTCAAGCTAGGTCCTAGGTGTGACACGGTGATTAGGATTCTTGAAGAAACCTCAACCAAGCTTCTTAGCATATCATAAGCATACATAAGGTAATAATAAAGTGGAAACTCATAAGAAAATCAAGGACATAGCATAACTAGAATGAAGTAAAATAACATAGACACCATACACATATCCAATATGCCTCTAAATAAACTATCTTAGGCAGAGACTAGGATATGTTTCTAGATAACCCTCAAAGAAGAGTAAAAGTCATAAGAAATGATGAAAATATAAGTGTCTTGTCCTCGGAGCATGAGGACTCACCAACCATAGAAGTAGTACTAAATCTCTAGCCATGAGTGGAATGTTCTTGCTCGTCTAACCCTATATTATGATACAATTGAAGCAAAATATGCGTTAGTACATGAAATACACTAAGTATATGAAAAGTATGCAATGCATAACATAAAATATGATAGTGCAATTACCAAGCTTAAACATAGTAAAAATCCTTTAAAAGCATCATAAGACATAAGACATGGTCAATGCAAAACTGATAAGTAAATCACAAGTAAGGACGTGAGGTAGTCATGTCATAGGCTTTTGTGGGAGAGACCGTCAACCGACATATAAACATATGGTTTATAACAGGAGTACGATGTATTGCCCTATCGAAGAGGGCCCACTATATCTTTCTAGGATATAAAGACATTATCATCATGAGAACCGAGTATTTGCCTCTAGTTCTTAGATTTGGGTACTCGCCTCTTGTTCTTGAGATTGGGTACTTGCCTCTAATCTTCTTTAATCCTTCAGTGACATGTAGTTATGGGACACGGGTAATCGCCACTAGTCCACTCGATACTAAGTACAACTCCCAACAGAATGTCGTTTATAATACAAATACATCATAGGAATAGCTCATCAAATACATTAGGAAGGTAATAATCTATATCAATCCACATCATAAAATAATCATCATAAATCGTAAGCTTGTAATAAGTCATGGTTCATAAAACTTGTTTATAGTAATAGCTTATTATCATGTGATTCGTGTAATGTAGGTATAGGCCTTCCATCATTACAAATCCTTTTTCATAAAGAGTATCATTAGGGTATCAAGTCACCTTATCATTAGATTGCTTGAAACATCATTCAAAACCTTTCATGAGTCATTTATAAACATTCATTGAAATTCCTTAAAATTTATGATAATAACTTATACTTGAAATTAAGATGAAATCATAGGTTCACAATTAATTGACTTAGAAATTATGAAATTGAATTAAAAACATGCATGATCATATAATTTATATCAACCGATACATAATTCATGAAAATAATATCAACTTGAAGTATAATTGAAAATACCCACCATCCATGCCATGAACCCTAAAGAGAGTTATGTAGGAAATTCATAGAAAACTCTTCAGTTCTATGCAATAATCATTAATTCATATTAAAATAAATTTATAATCATAATTTGAATCATAATTCATGTAATTGAAATTGAGATCATCAAATCCATAAAAATGCATACTTGAATTGATTGAAAAGATGAGAATTTATTGGCCCCACATGGGTGAAACATACCCTAGGATGAATGTCCACATACCTTGAATGAGAATCTAGAAGAAACGTAAAGAAGTATGGAATTTTGGTGAAGATCTTGAGAGAACTCCTTGAATGTCTTCTATGGTGGTTTGAGAGTTTTTGTAGAGAGATAATTATTTGGAGCAGATGAATTGTGAAAGAATGAATGAGAATAGGGGTTCAGGGTAGTTTATAGGGTCGAATTAAGTCCTAAAAATATCTAGGTTAATTAACTAATAGTTAGGGAAAAGTCTAAAGTGCCCATTCTTAAAAACTGAATTTGGACAAAACTGGACTCCCAAGTCCGCGATGCGGACTTGTTCCCTGACAGGTCAATCTTGAGCGAATGAGATTTTTACAAGATTTTGACCTGGGTAATAATTGCATTGTGGGGTAGCAGGTCCGCGATGTGGATTTGTCACGCACCCTACTGGAAATGCAATTTCTTAATAAAATTATTTTTCGAGATACTTGACCTAAAAATCCATCGAAGCCATTTTTACACTACTTAACCTTATTGTATAATATTTCAACCTTCAAGAGTCCGAAATATTACATCCATTAGTGAAAAAAACATATAAAAACAGGTTGAAAACGAGCTTGAAATCTCAATTTTACTAAGAATCTATGTTCCTGAGAAAACCCTCAATTTTTTGAATTGAAATCACAATTTTTAATAAAATCGATAGAGGTAATGAAGATTCAACATTAAAAAAGATTTATCTAACACTTCAGTCTTGAAAAATCTTTTTGAAATCGCCTAGAAGTGAGCTCTCAAGATCAACAATGGTGAAAATGGAAGAAATTGTGATTTGGGGAATCAAGCTACTATCCATGTTGTTTATCCTCTGCGATGGCAGTCAAGACCAAAGGAACGCGGAGGTCAACCAACCCCCACTTCTCTACGATCGCAGTGAAGACATTAACGAATGCAAAGGCCAAACAATGCAACCCTTTGGGAACGCGGCCAGAGCTCTGCAAACAAAAAGGAGGGACTCAGGCATCACATATCAACATATATCAAGACTCACAAATTCTTCGAATAGACCCTCGATATTTGTTCAGAATTTCTTGTACACAAACCATAAATATTATCCTACTAAACTTGACGTTCTGGACTCAATGAACTATAAAAACATGGATTTGAGGTCTCTTTGATCCGAAATCCATTAAAGGCACGATAAACTAACTTTCACTCAAAAAACCAAACTACCCTTGGAACCGATGAAAATTCAACCAAGATCTCTTCTAGGCCTAAAATTATCCTTCGAATTCGATGGCATCGACGTATTCCAATTCGAGCATTCGAACTCCGAATGTTGACAAAAGTCAGCCCTTAGCTTAAGTTCACTTAAACATCCAAATCAATGACTCAATTCCACATATCAACTTCGCAATTGAAAACGATGATGCTCCTAGACCAAATTCTATATTTTGGAGCTGATGGAATTGAAGAAATTATATTTCAAGACTCATAGCTTAGGATGATGTCAAAAGCTTATTTTTTTAACAACTTAAGGCTTCAAAACTCTAAACTTCCAAAAATCTCAACTTTTCAATCTAATTCCATTTTTAACCTCGAATACTGATCAAACATGACTCAAAGCAATAAGCAAAAATGATAAAACATTAATTTTTCAAAAAATTCAAAATGACCTTTAGGGTCATTACATTTTGTATGACCTAATTATTTATATCAACCAAATTTTAGTGTATTCCTAACTTGATTTATTGAAATGAGCTTTAATGCTTGCTCGAAGATGAGAAAGAGTCTAAGCTTGAGGTGATGATATAAGGTCAAAAATATATTTGCCTCATATTATCATGTCCCAGTAGGGTACCCTAGATGTGACCGGCACTCAAAAACTATTATTGGCTCCCAAATGAACCACTTAGCCTGATCACACATCCGTTTTTTTTTTATGGGAACAGACCCTACACGAGGCTCCCACCTCTCGTGCACAGTCAGGGGTTGAGCATCACCCCCAAGCCTTAACATAAAATAAAACAGAAAAATACAAGGAGGGGGACATAAACCTTACCTCCGATCCTATGTTGGTTCATAAGTCGGCTAACCTATTAAGGTCGGCTAACTCATCCCCGTAGCAAAAGGAGCTATCTATAACTAGAAAGCAGTAAACTTATGAGAGGACTCCTCCCGATACAAGTCGACTAAGAAAGCATAAATGAGGGAGACTCTCCCCTTCCATGAGAAGACAAGAAAGTAACCTACACTAGTCCTATTCAACTATGCTACGTACCATACATAGCTAAATTGAGGAAGAATAAGTATATAAACCTTCTATCTCGCATGGGGTGAAGAAGCTCTTTTCATCTTTGCCCTTTTCGTCTTGTCGTACCAAGTAAGTCCAAGGGAAGTATGCAACAGCATCACAATCATGATTATCAGCTAAGGAGGATGAAACGAGAGGAAGTATATAGAGCTATAATAACCAGCAACGTTGGAGTTGTTGTTGAGAAAAGGAGTGACTGAAGAGCAGCAAATTGTAACTTGTAGGTGATGCAGCCATGGCATGAGCAGTTGCTTGGGTGTTTCCTTGTATTTTGCATGATTGTACCTGCATACCCACAAACAAACAAACAAGGAGCTCAAAGTGACTTGGAGCTGCTGCAAGAAGGCCCCTGCATGAATGGTTGTTGTCTCCCTTTGTTTGGTTCTTTGTGGACCTGCACAAGGAAATAGCCAAGGAAGCAAACCAGTGTGTGGGGGTTCTGTGGTGCCCATTGGAGGGCTCCTCAATTGCAAGTAGATGGAAGTTGAAGATTGTTGGTGTTGGATTGTTGTAGTTGTAAGGTTGCTGCTGTATCTTCTGAGCTCCAAGGTGTTGTGGCTGGTTGCAACTCCTCTTGTTGATGGTGTTTGTAGCTGCTGCATTCCACAGCTGTGATTCAATAAGTGGAGGACTTAAAACAAAGAGATGATTAGGTGGGCAATTACAATCAATAATCTAGCTCAAGCAAGAAAGGCCATGAGCTAAAAAATCGAACTCTCATCTATGTCAGTTAAAATAGTCTGACAAGAACAACTCAAGAAAATAAAATACTCAATCAACCCATCACTATCTAATCTATGAAGCATCTATCACTACTCTCTAATTGGTGTCAATGACAGGTTAATGGCTACCTCAAATCAGAATGAAAAGACTAAACTCGACGCAAGAATAACATAAGTGGTATCCTTCGAATGTAAGGGAGGACTCACCAATAAGCTGAGTGTGAATAGATCCTTAACGGTGTGCCTATTGATGATCTCTTAAACCTGTCTTTGCATCATAAAATGATGCAGGTCCAAATGGACGTCAGTACGTGGAATGTATGAGTATGTAATATGGCAGAATGAAACATACATCAAGGTAGAATAATATTAGTCCAGATATCTCAAATCAAAAAATAAGAGAGACTCAATCAAGGTGTCATAAGTCTAAGTAAGAATACGATTTAGATAGAGACCAATCAAATACAATCCAATCCAATCATGTACAATCCGATCCAATCCAATCATATACAACCCGATTCAATCCAATCATATACCATCCAATCCAATCCAATCATATACAATCCGATCCAATCCACTCATATACAATCCAATTCATTCCAATCACATACCATCCAATCCAATCCAATCATATATTATCAACTCCAATCTAATCATATATCATCAACTCAACGAATAAAGTTAAAGGACTCAACTCAATAGACATGTGAATTAGAATTTAGAAATGTTTTACAAATCGACTCTATCATCTACAATACCAATCAATTTAATCATATCATACTCAATCAACTCAATAATAAACTCAAAGGACTCAACTCAACAGGTATGCAAATTAGAATTTAGAAATGTCTTTCAAATTGACTCAATCATCTAAAATCTCAATCAAACCAATCATATCAAGTACAATCCACTCAATTTGGGAGTTTCTTTAACCGACAACCATCATCTATGAGCTAGTGATGTACAATAAGCCGACATTGTTATCATGTCTGTTCAATACTTTGCCAGGGTATGAATGACTCAAACAATCATAAATCCAACAATCAATCAAGTCCTATCATATCAGGACAATGAAATAGGGAAACATCTGACTTTAACGGTCTAATCCTCTCTTATATTGTCTACGTAGTTCATGGGATTCGAGTAGGGACTATAATCTTACCCAATTCAGTGTTCGATACTCCTCCCAAGACTCAATATTCTAATATCTATCAGGTGAGTAAAATACTCAAAATACTCATTTAGTCTCTTTTGGACTTAGTTCAAAATCTACTCATTTAGTCTTATTTGACTCTTTTCAAAACTCAATCAATCTGGTGTCATTGGACCTTCTCTCAAAATCAACTCATCTCAATCATCAAACTCTTCTCTTTAAATTTGATACAAGTTTGTTTGATGAAATCTTGTATCTTGGCCTCCCTCAACTCCAACAGGAAAAGCGATCAAGAAACACTCTTTTGAATTCTTCCCAATTCATGGGACCCGCTTCTCTAGGCCTCTCACTCCTCCATTGATCAAGCCATATTCTAGAAATGCCCTTCAATTAGTAAGTAGCCTGCTCCACCCTCTCAACCGGACTAACCCCCATGATCTCCACAATCTCATGAACACTCTCAACAATTTTTTGTAGATTCTCATCCACCTTGGAACCCCAAAACTCTGGACTATTCATCCTCATAAAGTCATGAACCCTTGTAGCCATCGTACCCACATTTGGGTTTATGAGAGCAACCACCTCACAGTTGGCTTGTATTATCATAGCATGAGCAAGCACTTGGAAAACTTTTTGAAACTCGGCATGAGATACTTGTTCATTCAAAAGATGATTTGGAGCTTGTTGCTCCTCCTCAATGTTCCTTCGTACAAAAGCTCTTCGTGGAGGCATCTTCTGAAAATTGTAAAAAACAATCGTTAGAAGGGAAAGACTTAGAGTACCACTCTATCGCACGACATAGATCATGAAAGAAGTAAGATTTTTCCTAAGATGCCTCATAGCCCCCTATCCATATATGTGGCGCGCTTCACATCAATGAACAACACCTTCTACTCGATGCGGTATGTTAGACTCCCTAGGATACTCCTAAAATCTTATACACTGATAGCAAGTTTTTTCACACCCCAAGCTAGACTCTAAGAGTGACACGATAATCGAAAATTCGAAGGATTTTGACCAAGCCATCTTAGCATACATTGCATTTAAAAGGTCAATAAAGCATAGTGAAATTAAGTGAAAGAAAGTCTTAATCATAGAAGTCTAAGAATAAAAATGAAAACTTAAGTCATATGTCCAAGAATGGACTACATCAACTCTATGTCTAAACATGTCTCTACATACTAGACAGGGGCTTAGGACAAGCTCTTATCTCACCCTAACATAGAAAGAGTCAAAAGTAGCAACATGAAGAAATCTCTTGTCCTCGATGAATGAGGACTCACCAACTCTCTAGAAATAGTAGCAAAGCTCTAGCCACGAATAGGTTGCGTCATGTGATCGTCCGTCCCTATATTATGATACAAATATAGGCAAATATGCATTAGTACATAGAAGGTACTAAGTATGTGAGATATGCATGAACAATGAAATAAGGCATAAGCAATATGGACATAGGATACATGACCAATGTAATTAAAAACATTAATAAGACTTGAAAAGCATTGAAATCATATTAAAACTTGTGGTCAATGCATCATAAACATCCTAGTAAAACTTACTTCACTTCATATAGCTTGTGTGGGATAGGAACTTTAACCGACATCTAAGACCATGTGAGCTATAACATGGAATCCACTATAACTCTCATATTGAGTAAAGAGAGGCAACTTGCCAAGGTAGACTCCGTGACAACATCATGAACATTATAAGCTATACGTGGATCCACTAGCTAGGCTATAAAGGCAACCTAAGGGGGCAATATTGTTTGGAACTTTAAGTTGCTACTAGGATTTTATTAGGTAGCAAACCTTTGATTACCTGACCGAACCTCACCTAAAAGTCCTCTCGGTGCTTAGTCAATATTCCAACAAAGCTCATTAAAACATCATCAATAACATCATCATGAAAATAGTCATAAGAGTAGCTTATTAACATAGTAATTCATAAGAATTCATAACTTTGGTGAGAATTGTCCTTATCACCACTTTAACATGATTGTGTGAGAATTGTCCTTATCACACCATAATAAATCATAACTTGAACATCATTGAAACATCATTATAATCTTCATAAATTATTTATAAGTACCAAACATTATTTATAAAGACCTCCATTGAAAACGATTGAAATTTATGATCATAGCTTATTGAAATCATAGTGAAAATTGACTTCATGCATGGGTACTTGTAAAACATATCAAAATCATGCAATTAAGATTGAAGTATTCATAAATAAGTCATAAGAATATCTAAAATCATAATCAAGGCAGCCTAATGCAATTTGACAAAATCCCTAAAATTTGTAGACTTGAAATTTACATTGAATTTGAAAAAAAACATTTGGGCTACATGGATGAAAATCGACATACCTTAGCTATCATGGACCTAACAATGGAGTTTGAGTGCTGGAACTTTTGGAACCCTAGCTTGGAGAAGATGAAGTTCTTGGGAAAACCTTTTCTTCCTTGCCTTAGAGAATTTGAGAGAATGAAATAAGAGTAGGGGGAATTTGAGAATGGAGTAGATATAGGCTCTGAATCTTCCCCCCAAAATGTCTAGATTCATTGAACATAAAATGGGAAAGGATGAAAATACCCCTCATTAGACTGGCCGGAAGACCCTACGAATGGCCTTCTACGAATCATAAACACCTGTACGGGTCGTAGACCCAACTCGTCAACTTTAAGTGCACAAAACAGAAGCTACTAGAATTGTCATTGGCTTCTACGACTCATCTCGACGAGTCGTCAACTTTTCTACAAATCATACAAAAGACTTGTCAACTTCCTCCCTTCACCTAGTCAAAATCATAACTCAGGACCCTTTCCTACGACTCAATCTACGACTCGTCATTTGTTCTGTGACTCATCATGTTGAGTCGTAACGTACTGAGACTTGTTATTTTCACAAAATCAGATATCAAATCTACGACTCACTCTATGAGTCATCACCTACTTCTACGAGTCATCAACTTGACTCGTGAACATAGTTCCAAACTTAATCAATCTTCCATCCTCAGACACTGATCCTACGACTCATAGGAACGAGTTGTAACATCTTCTATGGGTTATCAACTGAGTCGTAGACTCAACCCACACTTAGTCCAAATTTTCTTCCTCAGCATCAATCCTACGAGTTACTCCTATGATCCGTAAGAGTTCCTACGGCTCGTAGGACAACTCATACAACTAAGACACTCCATTACTTTTGAAATTTTCTTCCGTTTTGACCTTTCAACTTCCGGGGTCTTACATTACCGATGCATTATTGGGGGTTATTCTTTTTCATTGATAAAGTTGCGAACTTGAATGCTAAAAGATTTGTTTTCTATGAAATTATTGAGATTTCTAATTGTGTTAGACAAATGGTGTCGTTTGCTTTACTGTGAAAGAAGAGTCTTTCAAGTCAAAATTGCTTCTTTGATAAGTGTTTGTAACTGTTTCCATGGATGGAGCTGGCGTGAAAACACTTGTTCTTGTAAACATAAGGGTCAATTGTTTTGGTACTAATCAATACCTCAAGTTTCTACTGTGAAAAAGAGATTTTGTGTGTTCAAAAAGTTTGAAATTAAAGTGTTTTGTGTATGAAGGTGATCTTTTGGGGGAGTTTTGGGTTATAAATTGGGTGTGGGTCTTAAGTTATTTGGTTGGGTTTTTAATTATTTGGGTGGGTCTTTTAATTATGGTAGAAATTAAATAAATTCCAGGTAGACCTTTAAGATAGAGACACGTATCCCTCTGTTAGTCTAAAGGAGATATGCATTCCAAAAGTTAGACGGTAAGAATATCAGTGTCCTAAAAATATAACGGAGAGTATTTAGATATCATTTACTATAGTTCGGAAGTATATTTGTTCTTTTTCCATACATGAAATGTATGGTATGTAATACGACTGAATGAACACAACGACTAACTGAAATACATATGGTGAGAGGAAACTAAAAGTAACTTAATTTAAAGTAAAGCATGAAAGAGTTATGAAAACAATAAAGATTTACAATGAGATATGCAATAATAGCAAACACTAAAATAGTATACTTTTACTTTTTTGGGGAGTTTCTCTAATCGACAACCATCACTATGAGCCTTATGACGATACAACGTCTTGCCCCCGTTGCCAGAGTCATCCAATAGGACGAATTGAACTTATGGATCCATATCTAAGCCGGCGAAGTGAGGAGTCGCCCAAACCAACGGCACAATCCTATCCTACACCAGCAACACAGTTTATAGGGTTTGAATTATATGAACTCTTACCTAGATCGGTGCTTAATACTACTCCCAAAACATGCAATAACCCTCATAGTAATATTTGTATTGAATAATATTCAAAAGTACTTCTTTGTAATTATATTGAACTTTCCTTTAATTGACTGACACTTCTTTCTCAAACTGATTAAGTAGATATCTTTAATAACTATATTATCTTCCTTCCTTGAACTAAGCCTAAATATGGTAAAAAAAAATGACACTCAAATACGGTAAGTAATATAAATTAAAGAGAGGGGAAATATAGTACTTGTTTTAATTATTAACTATCTCAAAAAAAAGGAAAGAAAAACGCAGCCCCTCTTTTTGCTCCTAATTACGGTACACCATGATAAATAAAGATAATATAATTTAATTTAAATCTGTTAAGGCCTGGAATTAAACATTTATTTTCAGTAATTATAAAATAGGATATTTATAAGCTGTAATATATACTTTTAAATACATATGTCAGGTGATTTTTTTTCTTATAAATAATCATACAAACTAAATTTAGGAGTATTCCTTACGGGGTATGCCGTATGCCATACACAAGTAAACGTGATCGAGACAATAGTATTGTTATCTATAGCGCGTGATTTGTCCAAATCCTCTACTAAAAGTAATTCTAATAATATCTTCATTTTATTTTGTGTCTTAACTTGGGGCCCCTTTTTGCGGGTGAATATTTACTCTTTCCATCTTTGTTTCATTTGTAGGATTAATTGGTGATTTTGGCTGCAATATAAATGTATGAATTAAAATTATAATATGAATTTGAAATTTTATTTGGATATATAATTTAGATATTTTAAATTATATATTTTTTCTCATAAACATGAAATTCATTAATTCTAAAAATAATCAAAAAGAAATCTCAATTTTTATACAATTTTACTAAATAAACAAATTATAATTCATAAGTAAGATATCGAAATATTATAAAGTATCACATTGATAAATCACATATTTTTATTTTTTTATAAATAAATATTATATTTGTGATTACAAACTTTCAAATATACATAACTTTATAAAGATCAATTAATCAACAATAGTAATAATAAGTTATTCTTAAATATAATAATTTCATGTGGTATGAACAATCTCTTCAACCGATCATGAGTCCTTTTTTTTTGTAAAATTTAAAATGATGAATCTTTTTTTATATAAAATATAAATTTATGGGTAAGTTTTACATTTTTTTTAAAAAAATAAAAATTATGATTTTGAATCACAAATCATATTTTTCTATTTCATTTTATGATTTCAACCGTATGTCTAAGTGTTGATTTAAAATCATGACTTTATAGCGCATGTCAAATGCAAGTTTAATTGATTACTCCTTTTGTCCAATTTATATAATACATTTTTTAGTCAGTCCCAAAAACAATGACACATTTTTATATTTAATAATAATTATAACGTTAAAATATATATTTTACTCTTAATTAAAATGATTTATAATAACATAAATATTTATAATTTATTTTAAATTAAAATTTTTATATATTATTTTTTTATATTTCATATCAAGTCAAATAACCATATATAAATTGCAATGGATGCAGTATAAACTTTCTAAAAATTATTGAAAATTGAACATTGTAATTTAAAATTTAAAAGTGTGTTAATATTATATCAAAAATATCCTTGAAAGGCATAAAAATAGTAAGTTGAAAATGCTAAACTTATCAAATATAGAAGACACGTACTCCTTTCATTTCATATTAAGGAAATTTTTTAAGAATTTTTTATTATTCAAAATAATTGAATTGTTCAAAATTCAAAATAGACGTTTGAATTTTTTTTTATATGTGCCTTTTCATTTATTGTAATTTTATATTTTCTAGGAGATAAATCACATTACTTACAAAATTATAGTTATAATTTTACAAAAAGCAATAATTAAAAATATGATTTAAAATATATTTTAAATATTTTTCTTAATATATATGTATTACCTCATAAATTTATTTAATATGAAATGGAAGGAGTACCTACTCGCATTACCTCCTGATTCTTTTGAGAAGAGAGTTCAATGTTTGTTTAATGGAGTAGCAAACGTCCAAACTTTATTTTTGGTAAATCAAATATGGGGTCTACTAGCATTAACTCCTTGTCAGACTACTAAAAAACATTTATTTCTGATCACTCCCTAAAGAATTAAATATGAGGATCTGCATCCTGAAAATTTAAAATAAATTCGTGAGATTTTTTTATAGTTCAAAATAATTATTGAAACTTTTTTTATTTTTAATATAATTTATATATTTATATTTTTAGTAGAAAATTAAAATATAATTAATAATAATAATAATAATAATGATAATAATAATAATAATAATAATAATAATAATGATAATAATAATAATAATAATGATAATAATGATAATCATAATAATAATAATAATAATAATAATGATAATAATAATAATAATGATGATAATAATAATAATAATAAGCACAACAACAATAATAATTATTAAAAACTCTAATCTGTAGTGCTAAAAGTATTTTGAATTTTATTTGAGGATTCTATATCAATATTAATATTATATTAAAAGAAGTATAGCGAAGCTTGATATTAAGAGTCCGTTTGGATGGACTTAAAAAAGTAACTTTTATGTATGAAGTGTTTTTAGAATTTTAAAGTGCTTAAAGTTATTTTTATAAATAAGCAGTTGAGTATTTGGATAAAAGTGCTTAAATGAGAAAAATGATGTGAATTTTAGAGTTAAAAGAATAAAAAAGGTAGTTTGGAAATTTAGTTAAAATATAAGGGATATAAAAGTAATTTCAATGGTCAAAGAAAATGACTTTAAACACTTAGAAAAAAAATGTTAAGAATCCTAACTTTTCATTTTTGACTGACTTTAAGAACTTTATGGCTTAAAGTTAGCATTAGACAAACACGTTCAAAAGCTAAAAATGGACTTTAAGTTGATTTTGATTAATTTAAAGCCCATCCAAACGGGCTCTAAGTCAAGTTATGTATTGAGAACAAGGATTTGACACTATTATGAATATATTTGTTTTGTTTTTATTCAGTTTTATTTTTCTTTCCTGCTAAAATATGCCTACTTTCATCATTCCCTCTCTCATCCTTAAATCTTTTCTTTTTAATTCACAAATCTCTCATATTGATTCACAACAATCTCTCTAATATCCATATCTTGATCAACCATATGATATTTTATAAAAAATAAAATTTAAAAATTCTCTACAAATTAGGGATACTCAATATTTTGTGACATACGGGGATTAATTTGAATGTATACATTTTTCAGATAATAGTGATTGTGTAACTTGTTAATATTGTGTATACCAATATATATTAATATTAATTTTGTATATATTGAAATACATGACATCTATTACAAAGTTTATGATGTGCTTTTAAGGTATATTAAATACGCAATTTGAGTTGATACACCTAATATATACACATACTGATTTGTTGAGTTATACCATAATCAAATTTGTATACATATTTTAAATACATCTAGAGATTTGTTGCATGCATGTAATTTCCTTTTAGTTTTGTTGTTGAATTTGCATACACATATTGTATAGACCTTCTGATATGAATACATAAAATAGTGTTCATAACAATCTGTTGAAGTTGAAAATGTATACACCATTATGCACATGATGTATGCAATAGACTCAATTGACAGAAAAAAATATTGTATATCAATCTAAAATAAATTATGTATACACCTCTAAAATTAATCAGCAGATATATACAAGAAGTGTATGCAAAATTTAAACAGTTGTATATATTATAATAGCTATATATTTATATTTGTGTATTATGTATAATTAGACAAACTTTTTATTTTATGTATAAATATTGTGAAGAATCGACTCTAATACAATTATCTTTATTTAGGTATAAATTTTGTATAATATAATTTTTGTATAATTGTATAAAGTTTAGATGTTTGTATTTGTATAAATTAGTTATTTCGAGTTTATACAAAAAAATAGCTCAATTATTTGCGAATTATACAAATCCGTGAATTATACAAATGATGTAGCTTAAACTATAGCTACAATCCATAAATACGCAAACTATAGCTAAGAAGCCTAATTAAATTTATTATAGTGGTTATTTGCGAAATTTTCCTATTAAAAAACCAAAAGCCAATACAAAAAGGCTCTAAGCGCCCGTTTGAATTGGTTTATAAGTTGCTTATAAGTTGTTTTTAGCTTTTTTGATTGTTTGGGTTGTCAAATTAAAGTAATTTTGTGCATAAAATAAATCCAAAAAAATTATTAGATCTGTTTGATTTAATTTATCTAAAATAATTTATAAGCCGTTTAAAATAAACTGAACCAAACAAGCACTAAATCACTTTAAAAAGGTCAATCGTTAGCTTAGTTATATTGCAAGAGAGGAGATGTCATAGAAGTCGTTTGGATTGATTTATAAGCTGTTTTTAGTATTTTTTTGAGTGTTTGACTGACCAATTTAAAGTTATTTTGTGCTTAAAATAAGCCCCAATAAATAATTGAATTTATTTGGATGATCTGCTTAAAAATAAGTCAATCCAAAGAGGCTAATAGTTTGATCTTGTTGTACTCGTGAACGAGGAAATAATATTGTTAAAGCACGTGGTTTGCCAGACCACTGGAAAAAAGAGTTTAATTAGCAAACGTCCAAAAATTAGAAACAGTCACTAAAGATATGTATAGTTTTAAAAAAAAAAACTTATTTTAAATAATTTATAAGTTAAAAATTATTTATAAATTACAAAAATAAATAAGTACAGTTTAATTTATTTTTGTAATTTATAAATTATTTTTAATTTATAAGCTTTTAAAAATAAGTTTATTCAAATAAATTTAATTATTTATTAAGCTTATTTTAAGTATTAAATGATTTTAAATTAACTAATCAAACATTTAAAAATTTTAAAAATAACTTATAAACAACTTAAAGCCAATCCAAATGGCTCTAATTATTTATCTTTGGATTTTGAAAACTTTATTCATTAAAACTAAAATTTCATTTAGTATATTGTCAGAGAGGAGATATCATAGTTTGGTTTTGTTGTACCCGTGAACGTGGAAATAATATTTTTAAAGCACGTGGTTTGTCAGGCCACTGGAAAAAGAGTTTAATTAGCAAACGTCCAAAACATATTTTCTGGTCAACAACAACAATAGCTCATTAAAATTTCAAGTGGAATATGAAAAAAATAAAATATACGCAGATTTTATTTTTATCAAGTTGATCGAAGGGGACCAGCGCTTTTACTCCTCCACCGAGGAGCCGTTCTTGCGAGAAGATGGCCGTTTTCGAGACTCTGCATCATGTAAATTAAATTTTGAAATTATACTCTAGTTTAATAAAGTGTGCAATAATTATAGATACAAACAAAGCACAACTTAAGGGAATCCTTCAATACTTTAATATGCACCAGATCTTCTCCATTGCATGTCACTTCTTCAGAGCAGTGCCTTTATTTATTTTTTATTTTTTAAGTGAAAATTTTGATTAAATAAGAAAATTAAATTGAAATAAATCTATTAAGAGTAAATGAAAAAAATTAGAGTTGAATTATTACTAAATATTTAAAGTAAGAAACTCCATAACAAAATAATCATTTAATTATTTTTTAAAATCATAGCGTTTTGCTATGTATAAAAGTGAAGTTGCTTTTAATCTAATTAATTATCGACGTTTAATTAATTACCATAAAGAAAGAAACAAAAATGTAGAGGAAGAAAGAAAATGACATGTACGTCTATAGCACCTCACGACAATTTAGCACCTCATTAATAAAAAACCATCTATTGCACCTCACAACAATTTGGCACCTCATTAATAAAATACCATCTATAGCACCTCACAACAATTTAGCACCTCATTAATAAAATACCATCTATAGCACCTCACAACAATTTAGCACCTCATTAATAAAAGACCATCTATAGCACCTCACAACAATTTCAACCATTCAAATTTTAAACACGTTTTTATCCAAAAAGATTAATACTCCATCTTTACTTGTCCATGTATTGTTTTATAATATCAAATAATATTTATTTAATTTATAAAAAATAAATAATTTATTATATTATATCTATTTTACTTTTATTATTAAATATTATTTATTTTTTAATATTTAAATGATTTATATTTAATAAATATAATTTGATAAAATTATTTATATCATTTATTATTTCTTAAATTCTATACTAAATCAATAGTAGATAATTATTACTTGGACAGACTGAAGTAGCACATTAAAGCTGATGACAAAAGATTAATTGTACAGTAGAGCTTAAGGACACTTATAGTAAAATTAACATAAATTTATTTTTTTAAAATTCAAATAAAGAAAATCAATTTATAAAAAAAAATTTAATTTTTTATTTAAAATTAATATTATAAAAATATTATATAAAAATAATAAAATATTTTAATTAAAATATACAATTTATATAATATTAAATTAAAAATATTATAAAATAAAATATTTAAAAAATATAATTAGAGTGATGAATCGTATAGCATCAAATTTAATATAACATTATTCATACACTTGTAAAATTTGGAGTGGGTTGAGCTGTTGTAAAGAAGAAACAAAGTAGGATTACAGGATCACGATCTTGTCGTCATGTTGAACAAACAATGAATGAATTGACATTGGGAAGAGAATCCTTTACTTTCTTATTTAATACTCCTATCCTTCTACAGTATTTATTTTTTATTTATCTACTATTTTAGAAATATTTTTTTTACTTTTTTTAAATATATTAAAAATAATAAATATTAAAATGATAAATAAATAAAATAAATAGTTTGAAAGTAGTTTAATTAGCAAACGTCCAAATTTTATTTTTGGTCCACTCCTAGAAGAATGGTCCACTCCTCGAAGAATTGTATATACAAACGAAGCACAACTCAATACTTTAATATGCACTAGATATTCTGCATTTGCATGGCACTTCTTCAGTGTGCCGCCTTCTTTTTCTTTTTTCCTTTTCGAGGAATGTTTTGACTTAGCATTGCTAGTATGTTATTTCCGTGGTTCAACATAAATAAATTGTTAATGTATTTTTAAAATAATTAAATTTTATAAAGTTTAAGAGTGTATTATTCATTTTCTTTTAGAATTATCCTTCTTGTTAATGAGGTTTTAACTATTTTTAAATTTCAAATAATAACTAATTTCTATTTTTAAGAAGAGTTTGGAATCAATTAAAAATATAACACTGCCAATTACACTTCGATTAATATCTTCAAATATTCTTCTTCAGAAATTTGTCATACCCCAATAAGTCATTTGTATCGGGAGTAAGACATGACTCCTATCGGTTCAAGATGTAATTGATATTTTAATATTTAAAAGTCACTCTCCGAGTCTATATTCTAGTCGTGGTCGGTACTCGAAAATCATTGTTGGTCCCAAGCGGATTCTTGGTCTGACTGACTACTTATCGAAAGACTAACTCAATTTCATAAGCTAATAAGTTGGGCAAGCAAGGTATAAAGTACCATGCTCAAATAATAGTTTGGAAAATACTCTGAATTTATGAAAAGATAACAATGTTTGAACATAAGTACTGAAATACTGAAATGACTCTCTATTCCGTCTATGAATCTTCTAAATAACTATGAATAGGTGTCGGAATAGGCCCACGACTACCTCAAAAGAACTACTAATAATGAAAGAATAAATTGTAAAGGAGTTCCTCCAAAAGCAACGGGGTCTCACCAAAAGTCGGAGAAGTATGATCTTCAATGAAGTGCCTGTTGATGATCTCTAACATCTGTATCTCCATTATAAAACAATGTAGTGTCGAAAGTTGTCAGTACATGACATGTAGGGTATGTAAAATGATCGAATGGATAAATAAATAAATTGAATACTCATGAACGAAATACTGAAAAGTAACTCAACTAAATATGAATGTTGTAAAGCATGCAAGTTATAATGAAATATTAAGGCTTTACAATGAAAATAAGATGATAAATGCAACTTAAATAGAAGTAGTATTTTCTCTTCTTGGAGAGTTTCTCTAACGACAATCATCACTATGAGGCTTGTGATGATAAAACTACCTGCTCATGCTGCCAGAGCCGTCCATTACCTTTTCAGGATAAGGGACACAAACTTAACTCATGGATCCATATAAAAGTTCTTATCAGGGACTGAAGTGAGGAGTCGCCCGAACCAACGGTACGATCCTATCCTACGCCGACTTCGTAATTTTTTAGATTTGAGTTGTCTGAATTTTTATCCAAATTGGTGCTCAATACTACTCTAAAAATCATGCAATAATGCTCATATAATAATTATGAGTAATATACTCAAAATATTTCTCTTTAAGTGTCATTGAACTTAACTCTCACTGGCTCAAACTCTTTCTCTTTTTAAATCAACATGCATTTGGGACTACTTGTATTCCCTCAAACTCATTCTCAAAATAATAGTCATGCATAAAATTTTAACTCATTTAAAGTATGAAAAAATTAATGCATAAACATCAGTAATGCAAAGCTTCATAATTCGACAATACACTTGGGACACTCATGTTCCCTCAAAACTCTTCTTTTACTCATAACATGAAAATACTCTTTCTTCTACTAAAACAATGCATAATAAGAAGCAATGTAATAACTCAATTAGGGTTTAAGTGGAGGTAAACATGAACAACAATTTAAGAATCAGAGTTATAGAAATAGTCACAATCCCAATAAACATATATAAAATTCAATGAAAGGAATCATAATACTTTCAAAAACTCAAAGCAAATTGAGTTTAAAGCCCTAACTTGACCTCTTAATGACTGAAATTAGATGTAAGGATCGAGGGAGAACTTAGTCCAACACTCTGAGTAGCCTTACATACCTAGAAGAATGATGTTCTTGACGAAATATAAAGAACTCGAATAATATTTTCGAAACCCTAGATTTTCTCCTCTTGAATCCTCGATGTAAGTCTTGAAAGAAATTATGAGAAGGAAAGAGTCATATCATACTATTAAGGGTCATATTTTGGTCCAAAAAGGTCAAAGCTTCGATTGGTAAAGAATGGAAAAAGACCCAAATACCCTTTATTAATTCTGATAGAAGCCATCTACGGTCCGTAGAATCTTCTACGGGCTGTAGAAGTCAACCGTAGAAAGCCTACTGAAAAATTCATCTCTGAATCTTAGGTCTACGGGAACTTCTATGGTCCGTAGACCCGTCTACGGGTCGTAGACTTTAATTGTGGAAGATGCACTAAGGTGGGTCCTCTGAAGTTGGGTTTATGGAACCTTATACGGTGGTCCATAGACCCTTATACGGGTCGTACAAGGTTGGTCATAGAAAGTGGAAAAAAGATTTTAAGGACTTATGTTTAACAGGACATACTATGCTCCGTAAAAGCTTCTACATACCACAGAATGGTCCGCGAAAATTAGAAAGTTTTTCTAATTTTTGGGACTTCAACTTCACGAGCCCATCTACGATCGGTGGAAACTCATACGGGACATAGATGGTTTCGAGGCTTCAACTTCATAGGCCCATCTACGATCGTGGAAACTCATACGAGCCATAGATGGTTTTAGTAGAAGACACTTTTCTACAAAACTTACCTTTTTTTCTGGGCTTTTCGAATCTGATATGAGTTTTGATTTTTTGGGTGTTACAATATCTTTCTCTTGGGATCATTCGTCCTCAAATAACGGCCAAGCTAAAAATTTACATAATACTTGAATGTAATACAAAGACTGAAACATTCAAAACACACGAATATATACTGAATAAAGAGTACTCCCTTCAACGACTAGACGAGGGTATCTTGCTTTCAGGTCCTCTTCGACTTCCCATGTGGTCTGTTCAATAAAATGATTCCCCCATAAAACTTTGACTAAAGCTACTTAGTTGGTTCTCAACTTACTAACCTGAAGATTAAGAATTTGAACTAAAATCTCCTCATAAGACAAGATACCTTTCACACCAATGCTTTCTGTAGGAACAATGAGTGAAGGGTCTCCTAAGTACTTTTTGAGCTTAGAAATGTGAAATACTAGATGAACGACCTCTAACTCTGATGGTAGCTCTAACTCATAAGCTATATGAACAACCCTCTTTGTAATCTGATAGGGACCAATGTAATGGAGACTAAGCTTCTCCTTCTTCCAAAATCTCATAACATGCTTTATGGGTGAAACCTTTAAATACACCCAATTATTTACCTCAAACTCTAAGTCACTTCTCCTAAAATTAG
Organism: Solanum dulcamara; assembly: GCF_947179165.1. Taxonomy (NCBI): domain Eukaryota; kingdom Viridiplantae; phylum Streptophyta; class Magnoliopsida; order Solanales; family Solanaceae; genus Solanum; species Solanum dulcamara. The sequence goes on from NC_077242.1 coordinate 16,159,920, forward strand.
TGTAGGACTTTTGACGACTTTGCATGATTTTCAACCTCTTTTGAATGATCTTCACCTTCTTTATAGACCGATGAACCATGTCTGGCCCTATCAACTCAGCTTCACAAACTTCAAACCAACCAATTGATGATCTACATCTCTGCCCATAAAGAGCCTCACAAGGAACTACCTGAATACTTGAGTGATAATTACTATACACAAACTCTATAAGAAGTAAGTGATCATTCCAATTACCTAAAAAGTTAATGTCACAAGCTCTAAGCATGTCCTCTAGAGTCTGAATCGTACGATCTCACCAACTATATGTCTGAAGATGAATGTTGTACTAAGATCTACCTTTGAACCTAGAACTTTCTGGAATGACTTCCAAATCTAGGCAGTGAACTGACCTCCTCTATCTGAAATAATGGACAAAGGAACTCCATGAGGTCTGACTATCTTACATATGTACAATTTGGTGTAGTCCTTTACTAAATCGGTAGTCTTAACCAGTAAGAAATGGGTTGATTTAGTCATCTAATCTACAATCACCCAAATCGAATTATGTTGTCAGCGAGATCATGGTAAGCCTGTAATTAAGTCCATGTTGATTATGTACTATCTCTATTTTGGAAGCTCTATATTTTGAGCCACATCACATACCTTTAATGCTCAACTTTGACTTGTTGACAATTCGGGCACTTAGAAACAAAGTATGCAATATCTCTCTCCATATCATTCCACCAATAGACTTCTCTCAAGTCATGATACATCTTGGTAGAACCTGGATGAATGGAATATCTGGAGCTATGGGCCACTTCCATGATTTTGTCTCAGAGTCTATCAACATTAGGAACACACACTCTATCTTGATACCTCAACACACCATCTCCCCTTTATTCAAAATCCATCATCTTCTGCTTATGAACATCTTCGATTAACTGAAGTAGGATGAGGTCTTCGTTTTGTTTGTCCTTCACTTCTACCACTAATGATGATTCAGCCCTATCCTAAACAATGACACCACTTTTATTTGAGTCCATATGTCAAACTCCCAAACGTGCAAGTCTATACACATCTTTAGACAAATATTTATTTTCTTTCTTAACATGAGTAATACTCCCCATGAATAACCTACTAAGATCATGAGCAACAACATTTACTTTATCTAGGTGGTAGAGAATGCTCATATCATAGTTCTTAAAAACCTCAAGCCATCTTCTTTGCCTTAGGTTTAACTCTTTCTGACTGAAGACATACTGAAGACTCTTGTGGTCAGTAAACACATCCACATGCGCACCATAAATATAGTGAATCCATATCTTTAAAACAAATACCATCTCCACCAATTCGAGATTGTGAGTCGGGTAATTCCTCTCATAGATTTTTAAGCTATCCGGAGGCATAAGCTATAACCTTACCTTTCTGCATCAATACACAACCAATAGCAACTCTAGACTCATCATAATAAACAATAAAACCATCTATTCTCTCAGATAGAGACAACACTATAACACTAGTCAACCTAGGTTTCAATTCTTGAGAGCTTTTCTCATAAGCTTTAGATCATTGAAACTTAGTCTTCTTTTGGGTCAACTTAGTCAATGGAGATGATATGTATGAAATCCCTCTACAAACCTTCCGGGGTAACCAGCCAAACTTAAGAAACTTCTTATGTCAGTAGGGGATGTAGGTTTGGGACAATTGTTTACTGCCTCAATATTCTGCAAATCAACTCAGATACCTTCACCAGATATAATGTGGCCTAGGAATTCCATAGATGCAAGTCAAAATTCACTTAGAAAATTTAGTATATAACTCCCTATCCTTGAGAGTTTAGAGAACAATTCTGAGATGGTTGACATGCTCCCCCTTATTTCTTGAGTAGATCAAGATATCATTGATGAACACGATAACAAACAGGTCTAGATACTACTGAAATAATTGATTCATAAAATCCATGAATGCTGCAGGGGCGTTAGTCAAACTAAAAGACATAACAAGGAGCTTATAATGATTATAACGGGTTTTAAAAGCTGTCTTCAAGATGTAACTTTCTCTCACTTTAAACTGATGATAACCTAAACTGAGGTCTATCTTACAGAAATAAGGGACACCCTGAAGTTGGTCAAACAGTCGTCTATTCTAGGAAGAGGATACTTATTCTTTATGGTGATCTTGTTCAACTGACGGTAGTCGATTAACATTCTAAATGAACCATCTTTCTTTTGCATGAATAGGATAGGAGCGCCCTAAGGTAAGACACTCAGTTAAATGAAACCCTTGTCAAAAAGATCTTTCAACTGTTCTTTTAACTCTTTCAACTTGGGTAAAGCCATTCTATATGGCAGAATAGAGATAGGTTGAGTATTAAGGAGAACATCTATCCTAAAGTCTATATCCCTATTGGAGGGACTCCAGGCAAATTATCGAAAAAGACTTTAGAAAACTCATTTACAACTAGGACTGGCTGAATGGATGGTGTCTTCACACTAGTATCTCTAACTCGAACAATGTGGTAGATATAACTCTTGGAAACTAACTTTTAGCCTTAAGGTATGAAATGAAACGACCCTTAGATATTGCTGTACTACCTTTCCTCTCTATAACAGGCTTATTTGGAAACTGAAATTTGACAACTCGAGTTCTATAATCGACTGAGGCATAAAAGGCATAAAGTCAGTCCATGCCTAGAATGACATTGAAATCCACCATATCCAACTCAACTAAGTTGTTTGTGGTGTCTCTATAATAGATGGAAATTGTACAATCTCTACAGACTCCCTTATTAAGAATAGACTCACCAATAAGAGTAGAAATACTGAAGGGCTCTAGTATACGTTTGGGACAGATCCCAAACTTCACTACTAAATAAGGAATCACGAAGGACAAGCTAGCACCTGGATCAAATAAGGCATAAACATTAAGAAAAAATTTTTTAAGCATACAATGACAATGTCTGGTGAGTTCTCCTAATGTTGACGACTAGCCATAGTATACAAACAGTTTGAACCTCCGCCTGTCTCTGAAGTAGCACCCCTTTAGGCAACTCTTTTTGGTGGTGCTATAGAAGAAGACTAGGCATTATTTCCCCATAGCCTGGTCTCCCCTTTAGAATATCTCTCTGGAAGTGACCCATCTAACCAGACTATAGCAATCACTAGTTTCATCACGATACTTTCCTAGATGGAGTCTACCACACTTACCACAAGAAGGCTTTCGTGAAGAACCTTGGGCCACACTTCCTTGGGACTGAGAACCCTAAGCTCTAAAATTTTGGTTAATCTATGACCTTTTATCATTTTTGTTGTTTGGTGCCGGTGCACTTACTGTTGATGGTGGATAGTCAAAAGAACTTTTCTGGAAGAATGACTAGTTACCATTACCATTCCTCTGGTGATTAGGCTCATATCCCTCATAATTTAATTTTTTTTTCTAATGCTCCTTCCTATATTTCTTTATGTCTTTCTCAATCTGTTGTGCATGCACCATAAGTCTGGAGATGTCACATCAAAAATTAGCAAAGTGGTCTTTCACTCCTTTTCATATGTTTGCCTAAACTAGAGACAAACTTCCTTATCTTATACCTCACATCTAGAACCATATCTAGAGCATACTTGGATAACTGAATGAACTTAAGACTGTACTCCTTCACTGTCAGCCCTTCATGTTTCAAATTGACAAACTCTTCCACCTCCGCCTCTCTTATATCTTGGGAAAAGAAATGGTCTAAGAAAGAACCCTTAAACTCATTCCATGCAGATGGCTCAACATCTTCACCACGATTCTCCTCCCAATAGTTATACCAAACAGCCACATCCTTGAATTGATAAGAAACAAACTCAACTCCCTTGACCTCAATAGCATGAATAGCTTTCAAGATTTTTATTTTCTCGTCAATGAAGTTCAAGGATCCTACTCTAGCTTGGACTCAGTAAACACTAGTTGATTCATCCTTAAGAAATCTCTGATTCTCATAGCTACTAAAGACTCTTAGGAACTATAGTGAGTGACTGGGTGCTTTGATGTCCTGATTTGGAAGCCATCAATCGAGTGACCATAGTAATAGCTACTCTAAACTCTATCTTAGAAGTGAGGGAAGGCTATAGAGAAGGTCTCTATGGAACTTCTTGAGTTCTAGCATCATTAGCTTGCTCAGACATGCGAGTCCCATTCTTTGTGTGCATCCTTGAAAGTTGAGGCAAGGTAGTTGGTGGAATCTCAGTGCTAGTGACGTTCCTCTAACTAATAGTATGCTTTGGAGGCATGATCTAAAAACGTGTAAAAGCACGAGTTAGAAGAAATGTTTATAGAGTTAAAACTCTATTTCACAAATTTAGAATGTGAAAGAAGGGTGATATTTTTGAATGTCATGTAGCCTCCCTATTATAGATGTGGAAGCCTCACACTAATAAGAAGGACCCTACAAGACATCATTTCAAAGACATCCTAGGACTCTTAAACCATGTTATGATGCCGTGCCCCAAGTCTATACCCTAGGCGTGGCCGGCACTCGAAGACTATTGATGGTCCAAAAAGAACCTTTGGCCTGGATTTCTACTTAGCAGAATACTAACTCAAGTTCATAAGCTTAATAAGTTGGGCATGTAAGGTATAAAGTACCATACTCAAATAATAATCCATAAACTACTCTAACTTTATGAAAATAATTCAATGTTTGAACATAAGTACTGAATATTGAAATGACTCGCTACTCTATCTATTAAGCCTCTAAATAATGATGAATAGGTGCCGAGACAAGCCCACGACTACCTCAAAAGAATTACTAATAATGAAAGTTTAAAACTATAAAGGAGTTCCTTCAAAATCAAGGTGGTGTCACTAAAAGCTGGAGAAGTATGATCTTCAATGAAGTGCCTGTTGATGATGTCTAACAACTGTATCTGCATCATAAAATGATGCAATATGGAAAGACTTTAATACATGGATTGTACCATATGTAAAATAACTAAATGGATAAATAATTGAACTAAATACATATGAAATAAATACTGAAAAGCAACTCAATTGAATATAAATGTAAATAAGGCAAGTTATAATGAAATATCAAGTCTTTATAATGAAAATAAGGTAATAAATGCAACTCATATTAAAGTATTATTTTCTCTTCCTAGGGAGTTTATCTAGGCAACAACCATCACTATGAGCCTCGTGATAATACAACGTACTGCTCATGTTGCCAGGGCCTCCCATTACTTTGCCAAGATAAAATATGCAAACTCAACCCATGAATCCATATAAAAGTCCTTGGGTCTGAAGTGAGGAGCCACCCGAACCAATGATATCTGAAGTGAGGAGCCATCCGAACCAATGATACGATCATATCTTATGCTGGCTACGTAGTTTATGGAGTTTGAGTTATCTGAACTCTTACCCAAATCGATCCTTAATACTACTACCAAAATCATGAAATAATTCTCATATAATATTTGAGTAAAATACTCAAAATATTTCTCTTTAGGTCTCATTGAACTTAACTCTTACTGGATCAAACTCTTTATGCTTTCTATTTTTAAATCAACTCTTGCATTTGGGGCTACTCATATTCCCTCAAGCTAATTCTCAAAATAATAGTCATGCATAATATTTTAACTCATTTAAACTCTGAAAAAATTAATGCATAAAAATCAGTAATGTAGAGATTCATAACTCAATAATGCACTTGGGACACTCATGTTCCCTCAAAACTCTTCTTTTACTCATAACATGAAAATACTCTTTCTTCAACTAAAATGATGCATAATAAGAAGTAATGTAATAACTTAATTAGGATTCACGTGGAGGTAAACATGAACATCAATTTCAGAATTAGATTAATAGGAATAGTCATAATCCCAATAAACATACATAAAAATTAACGAGAGGAATCATAACTCATTCAAAAACTCAAAGAAAATTGGGTTTAAAGCCTTAACTTTACCTCTAAATGACTGAAATTAGATGTAGGACATGAGGAAAAACTTAGTACAATACTCTGAGTATCCTTACATACTTGGAAGAATGATGTTCTTGGTGAAACTTGAAGAACTCGAAGGATTGCTCAAAACCCTAGATTTTCTCCTTTTGAATTCTCTTTCTAAGTATTGGAAGAAGTTATGAGAAGGAAAGGGTAGTATCGTACTATTAAGGGGTATATTTTGGTACTAAAATGTCAAGGCTTGGATTGTGATAGAATGGGAAAATATCCAAATACCCTTCATTAAATCTGACAGAAGCCGTCTACGTATGGCCATCTATGGTCCATAAAAGCTTCTACGGGACATAGAAGTCAACCGTAGAAAGCCTACTAGAAAATTAATCTCTAAAGTTGGGTCTACGGGACCTTCTACGGTCTGTAGACTTAACTATGAGTCGTAGAGTTACTCTTAGGCATATTTATATGACTATTAACCATGATTAACCCATGATTGAGGCTAAGTTGAGAGAAAATCCCTTGTCATTGTTAATATTCTAGGCTTAGTTATGTAATTGTGCTAGCAAATGTGATTAAAGGTTCTGTAGGATGGAAACTGAGAAAAAGGAGCTGAAAAAGCAGAAGAATGAAAATCAAGCTCAAGAACAACGTGATAGATGAGCAAAAAATTAAGGCAATGTGAAAAAGGGAATACAGGTACAGGTCTGCATCAGAGACTTGGCAGATGAAATCTAAGCTTTGAGAATACTGCTAGGCAGTAAAGCCCATCTTAGTTGTGCGTCGCACAGAAAAAACAAGATTTTCTAACCCTAAGTGAGGGAACAAGTCCGCATCGCATACCTGGCAGCCTAATTTAGGTCACGCCAGTTTTTTAGATTCTATGAATAGTCCAAGTGTATTAATTATTGTTAAAAAATTCATTCTTTTATCGAGGATAGGATGACTTGGGCGACTCATGTGACAAACTTTAGAGTTATTCTTCTATTTTTTCATACTATTAACATTTTGAATGTTCATTAAATATTTTGGTATGATGATTCAAATAATAAGTGACTAATTTCCCTTATTCTAGGGTTGTGGCCACGAGTTATGGTATAATAGTGAATATCTTTGGCAGGAGATGGGTTATTATATAAGTTATTCTTGTATTTTAGTTTTCTAGATTTTAATGCCTGATCAACATTAAGATACATTTATCGTCCACTCTTAAACTCGAGAGACGGATGGAGGGATAGAACAAGGAATGTGAGGAACATGTTCATTCTAGGGCAAAAACTTAGAGTGTTTTGCATATAGGGTAGAAATATACGTATATGCCTCGTTTGGTTGATATGCAAGATGATAGCTTAATGCTCTATTGTTGGTTCATGCCTATCCCCGCCCAACGATGTAGTTAGGTTGTCAAAAATAGTAGGCGATTAGAGGTCGATAGACCATGGTCATAAAATTTAACCTTGTGATTCAGTAACTTGCTAACCTGTCGAATGCTAAAGTATGAAATATTATGCTAGAACTCATTTTGTGTGGGAACCCTGGGATCTCTCTCAATTTGTGAAAACCTTATGTTAAACTGAATCGCTTGTTAGTTAATTTTAATTGTTTAAAAATCAATAGTTTAAAACCCATTTTTATAATTCTCTTAAATTAGCACATGTAATTGAATTACATTTGAAAGTGATTAATTGTCAAATTAAAGTTCTTTGAGTTCAATAATCTAGACTCTGAAACTCATAGCACAGACTCAAACTCATATCATAGACTCAAATATAATCCCTATTTCCAGTAATGCATAAATAATATCTTTACATCATTTAATATTAATCAATCACACACATGTCAGAAAATTGTTCATCATATCGCATTTTCACTATTTTGTCAGAATAACTCTTTTTCCATGGTTTCTAGCTGTCACGATCTAAACTAGATCCTAGTTGTGACACAATGATAGGATCCCTAAAGACCCTAAACAAGTTTCTTAGCATAAGCATGGATTAAGAATAAACTACACATGCATAATAAAAATGAAAGCGGAAGATAAGTCTCAAATCTAGCAATCTTCACATAAAAGAAATTTGAGATAACATCTGCGAATATGAAAATATGTTATGTCTGACATTGCCTCTACTAATCATAGATGGGAGCGTAGGACAAACCCTAGCTCACCTAAACAAATCTAAGTCTAAAAATTATGAAGGAAAGACATAAGAAACCATCATGGTTTCTCCCTTGAAACATGAGGACACACCAAGCAGTATAGCGTCAATGGAAACCTGTACTAGCCACAGGAGTGATGAGTAGCATCGGATCCTATATTATGAGATAATATAGACATAAGTATGCATTCGTACAAAAACTGTACTAAGTATGTGAGAAATATGCATAACGTAAATAGGAAATCATAGTGGGGATAAAACATAATATGCGTGACCAAGAATCTTTTATGAGCTTGAAAACAAATCATAAATCATGAGATAAGATCAATACATCATTAAAAGACATAGTGAAATGCTTTAAGGAAAGACGTATTTTATTTTGTGGGATATTAACTTAACCAACATTAAGACCATGTGAGCTATACCATGAAATTAGGTGTAACTCCTACACTGAAAAAGGAGAGGCTACTTACCAAGGTAGACTCCGTATCATTTCATAAATTTTATTGTGGATCCACTAGCTAATTCACTTCAGAAAACCTACGAGGGAACGCAGTTTGAGACTTGAGGTTGCTACTAGAGACTCCCTTACCAAGCCTCCACCTCAACGCCCTCTCGGTGCTAAGTTAAATCCCAGCGGAATAGATAAAGTCAATTATCAAAATATAACATTAGAAAAAGCAATACTCATTTACCAACCCACATCATAAAATCATATAAGAGTAGCTCCATTAAAAATCATGATTCATTATCGTAGTTCATAAATAGACTTTCCTTTCTAATCATCTAAACCATGATTTCTTTCATATTATGAGAAAACCTTTCACAAATCATTGATACTCACTCAAAAAAATTGTTTAAATATACTTCATTATTTTCATAAAAATATGTATAAATCCTTCATCAAATTCATGATCATAGTTCATACTTCATAAGTGAAATTCAAAGCATAATGCACGGGTCTAATGAAATCCATTATAAATCATGCATTTCAGTAAATTCATGCAAAATAAGGTCAAATAACATCAATTGAATCATAATAAAAAGGACCTAATTTTTTTTGACATAAACCCTAATTAAATTGGGTGAATTAGAACTTGAAGGATTGAGATATTTTGGGACCCAATGGCTGAAAGGAAACCATTGATGAATTTCCACATACCTTGATAATCCAAGCCCAAAATCAATGGAGATTAAACTTGAGCCCTAGCTTGATGGAGAGGAAGACCTTAAGAGAAAACCTTAGTGCTTTAGATGAATTTTGAGAGAATGAGAGGGAATGAAGGAGTTTGAAGGGTTTGGGTATTTATGGGACATCCAAAATATCCCAAAATGACGTAGTTTAGGAGTTATAAGAGAAAATATTGAACAAAATATCCTGGATTAAATCTTCCAGAGTGACCCTATAGACAATACCTATGGTCCGTAGGATCTTCTACGATTCGTCAAAAGCACTTGTAGAACCTTTGTCCGAATTCTAGAGCTACTAGAATAGGACCCTTGTATATGGGTCGTCAAAGACCCTACAGGTCATCACCCTCTTGTCTTGTACAACTCCGAAAATTCCCAAAAATATAGTCTCTGATCCTCACTCCACGGGATATCCTACGACCCGTAGAATTTCCTATGGTCCGTAGGAACTCTCGTGGAACCTAACTTGAGCTACGTAAATTTGAAATTCCTCAGGATCTCTCCTACGATCCCCTTCTACGGATCGTAGGACCTTATACGGTCCTTAAAAGCTACTCATAACTCGAACCCAAACTTAGTCAATTTTCTCAACTCAGTATCCCACCTACTAGACCTTTCTATGGTCCATAAGACTTTCTATGTCCCGTTGGTTGTCTCATAAGACCTACACCATTAACCCTTTTATGTAATATTTTCCTTCATTTAAACTTTTCAACTTGCGGGGTCTTATAATATCTCCCCCTTTAGAATATTCATACTTGAGTGAGACTCAAGCTAACATGAATAGATTAGGGAAAGAGATCTATCAACCCAACATGAATGCAACAAAACATTAAAATGCATAAACAAGGAGTAATCAACCCCAAGCTAAAACATGACTTTAAAAATTGATTTCATGAACATGCATGCATACAAAAACATGGAAATAGCTGAAATACATAAATCCAAAAAAGAATGAACATGAGGAAACTAAATACCTCAAGATGGGGTGGAGGGAAAGAGATAAGGATAAATAGACATCATATAAACTTTGGCTTTCCATGTAGCACCCTCAACTAGTTGGTTCCTCCAAAAGACATTGATAGAAGTAACTTCCTTATTCCTTAACTTTCGAACTTGACGACTAATTTCTCAACCGAAGCCTATTCATAGGATAGACTCTCCTTCCCACCCACACTCTCCAAAGGCACAATAGAAGTAGGATCACCAATACACTTCTTCAATAAAGAGACATGAAACACCATATACACCAATGTCAATTCTAAAGGAAAATCCAACTTATAAGCTACCTTACCAAAGCACCTCAACATTTGATATGGGCCTACATAATAGGGACTAAGCTTACCTTTCTTATCAATCTATGAGCCTTGTCTATGGTGCATGAATTCTTCTACAAGTAGTCAAATCCTCTCGTCCTGCCAACTTTTCCAAACTCAAAATGTAAAGTCTCTGATACCTTCCTACGGTTAAACCTTATGGGTGGTCGACCATTACACGGTCTTTAGGACCTTCGGTTAGGTTGACCCAACACTTAGTGACATCTTTAAAACCTTGGTATCCTTCCTACGAGCCCTTCATACGGTCCGTAAGATGCCCTACGATCCATACATAGGCTTGTGGGAAATTGTACCAACAACCTTTCTAGAATATTTTTTTTCTTGTTTTGGCTTTCCAACTTCCAGGGTTTTACAGGGAGAGTCCTCCAAATCCAGACGAGTCTATGGATCATAAAATTTATTTTGTCGTTGGCCATTATCAAAATCTAAAGTAGAACCATGCTGAACCAGACGACCGACAGTAAAAGCCTAAGCCCGAGGACGACCACCTCCACCTCTAGTAGCAACTGAAGGACAATATTTCACTTTGTGACCCATCTTGCCACATCCAAAACATGCACCCGATCCAGCCAAGCGCTCTCCTCTATGGCTCTTCCTACACTTCTTGTAAGCAGGGATAGTTTGATTACTCAGAGCTCCCCCTTGAGCTTTGGATTAGACATCATATCTTTGTTGAACTTTGGAGTCAGAGTGTTAGAATAATTTTGGCCCAAAAACTTTAGGTGTAATTGTGAACGACCACTATTTTTGGGCTTACCATGAGAATAATCACCACCAATTATTCAATCCCTCTTGGAATCCCTATCTGTCTCCTTTAACTTCTCCTTTTCTATTTGCTCGGCATTGCAACACCCCCTAAAAATGTTGTATATGATATTCCAATTCTCGATGAAAATAATATCACTTCTGTATTTTGGGCATACCTTTTAATAGGATGGTCCAAATTTGGTGATTCAAATTTTTTGAATAACTCGAACATCATTATCTACAACTTTTGTGAAGACCATATTTTAAGTTTTAGAGGTTAATTAGGTCAAATAAATTAATTATTGCAAGACATGGTGTTGTAAAGAAATGAAGTATTTGAAGAAGAAAAATCATATCTCACTGTAAGATGCTCCAAATTGGTTAATTCTTGAACGACATGAAATTAGACTTCTAGAGAAACAATTCATATAAAGATACCAAAATCTAATGACGAAGTATCTTTTTCAAACGCAGCTCCAAAAAAGGGTATTTCGTTAAAAGAAGATTCATCTCACCAACCATGAAAAAATCTAGATCCATTTGACATCACCTATGACATCAATAGTCTTCCATTTGACATCACCCATTACATCAAAATCTTCCATTAATTTTTTAGATTTTTTATATAATTATTTTAATTGTTAGGTCCCTCCTTCACACATATAAATACCCACCTTATTTCATCATTTTATTCATCAAGCTTTCTCAAGCAACTCTTCTCTCTATACACTCCTTTACGCATTCTCAAAATATAGTTTTAGTTCTTTGTAGTGTAGAAATACTATTTCGGTGATTCATATACTCCCGGTAGTTCATAAAATGCTCCAGCGAGGAGAAAATGCTAGGATTCAAGAGTGTTTATTAAGTCCTTCGATTCTGAGTAACGCTTCGAATTCCAGGTATGTAAGGCTTCAATGAGAGTATTTCTTCCACTCTCATACCTAAATTATTTTGATTATATGATAAATTATATTTATTTTTTTAAGCTTTACTCTAAGTTATGTGGGTGTTTATCCATTGGTTCTTCCACCCATATAGTCTAAAAACTCTTTCAATTAAATTTCTTGATTTCAAGTAATATTTTCTTATAGGTAATTCTTATTTTTACTTAATAGCATGAATCATGATTAAACTAATGATTATTGGTCTATTTTGATGCAACATGATTTCATATGTATGAGTTGATGGTTTGCAAGTAATTTCTCTATCTCTTTAAAGGTTCTTGAAATTCATGGTGGGTTGTTTAAAGAATGATATTTAATTAATGGATTTCAAAGTATTTATGCATATTTATTTACATACATGTTTGCAAGTTGAAGTTATTTGAACCCACCTAATTTTACTATATTTTTCAATGAAGTTTGACTTAAAAGCTTTGACTCCAAATGAATATTTATGAAAGCAATGGCTATAATCAAAATGGAGTCTTATGAAATAAAAGAATGATGAAATGTTATGAATGATGGATTCTTTATGAAATTAGGACAATTCTTGCATATTTGAATAACCAAATATTTTAATAAGCTATTCCACCGAATATGATATTTTGAATTTTCAAGCTATATGCTATGAATATTTTGAAATATTAAACTATTTCGTGGGATTGACTTAGCACTGAATGAGGATTGAGGTGGGATTTGGTAAGGGAATCCTAGTAGCAACCCCTTGTCTCATTAACTATGTGCCAACATAGGAGCCATTGTAGGCTTAGACTAATGGATCCATGAAAGCCCTTAAAGTTAAAGTTAAAGAAATAAATAAAGTTGACGGAGTTCTATCCGACAAGTTGTCACGACCCAATCCCGTAGGCCATAATGGGTGCCCAAGATGAACACTCGCGTATACCCTAGACCTGTCGTATGCTCACATATTGGCACAATTGAACAACATACATAGATACATAACTCACACACGTGTATATACAACCCACACGTATGTCTACAGACCTCTGAGAATAGTAATGATGATATATGGCGGGACATGACCCCCTCGTACCCCTGAACAAGCAAATATATACCTCAAGGTTCAGTACCAAAAGCTGGGTTCCAATACAATGAAGCTCTTCTCAAACTCGCTGGGTAGAGCCCTAAGCTGACGGATCCTCAAGTCGTGTTTCTGTACCTGCGGGTATGAAACACAGCCCCCGTAGAAAGGGGGTTAGTACGATATATGTACTGAGTATATAAGCATAAAACCTTATAAAGAAGTTACAGTTGAAATAGGGATGCAGGGAACAAATATAACAGTTAGCAATTACTGTGCCTGCATCTTAGGACATGTAGTCATATACATTATCATACACTGTACCGACCTTTTAGTGAACTCGATGTCATAATCATTTCATCATATCAATATATCATCATATCATCATGTCATCATCTCTTTTCATTATGTATATTACTTCATCATGTCATTATATATGCCATTATATCATCGTATACGGCATAACCTTATCGTATATGTCATCATATTATATCCGGTCCATTATGGGGATCGGGGTCACAAATGTATCACCATGTTTTCATATGCATGCCTACATAAAGTATCCGGCCCTTTAGTGAGGGACTTGGTGAAGGGAGTGGGGTACATTTATAGAGTACCAACATCATATATATACATATATACCTGGCCCTCTAGTGAGGGACTCGGTATTTCCTTCCTTATTTCACAACATATACCATCACACACATATCATCATATTACAACACATACCATCATAGTACAACTGGCCCGAGACTCGGGGAATAATCGCATCGTCATAACATATACCGTGCCTCATGTATGGAATCGTCTCCTCATATATAGAATCATACATATCCGGCCTGGGACTCGATGAAAAAAGTAGTAAAGCTGCGCCTGATATAATATCCAACCCATTATGGGATGTGGAGAAAGAAGGGTTACAGCATGCACGAGTAGAGTAGTGAGAAACCATATGCAACTAAGTCACCCTCTGAGACTCAATGAAACAGTCAAGTGAACCGTCACCTGAAGACCAAAAAAGTAATTATTTGAAGTACCCTTTAGATGTCATTAGGAGTTAAATCAATTAGGGCCTCAGGAATCATAGACATGTATCAAGACAATGCCACATAGCTCATGTAACCAAAGACACAACTTATGCAATCGGAAATATTTATCACTGTAGAGCCTTTAGGAAGAGGAGCTGGTATCTTCACTTACTATTCATTAGATAGAAGGCTCGAGAATAGTAGCTTAACTACTTTTAGACCTTTAATATTTGGAAGTGATTACAAGTCACGAGTTATACCCAGAACTTATAAATGGAGTCACCTCCAAATCCATGTCCTATATTCCTTATAGTCCAGTCTTTCTAGAACTAGGAAAGGATAAGCTTTACCTGTACTACTTTTTATCACATGGAAGACTTGAAAGGTAATGACTCAACTTATTACAGGAGTTCTAATCAGTAAGAAGTGAACAAGAGTCTTAACTCATACTCAGAGATTTAAGAATGGAATAACTCCAAATTTCACATACATAATACTTACATCTAAGACATGCCAAAAGAGAAGAAAGGGTAGCTTCACATACTCATCACTTCCTAATGTATGGAAGGCTTGAGAAGCCCTAGTTCAATTACTGTAAAGTGGTTTCATCAAGAAGTAAATAAGGACCATGAATTATGCTTGCCATTTATGAGTAGATTTACCCTCAAGCTCATATCATTCATTACTTAACTTGAATACACGCCAAAAGAAAGGAGAGATAGGCTTTACATACCTCTTATGGATTAACTGTAATCCATCTCGCCTCGTTACCTCCTTAACCTATTAATCATAAAAGTAATACCAATATTAATGACCTTCGACTTTCTAGTTCCTACATTAATATTCATGTATTTATAGGAACTATTTCCTTGTTTGTCCTTCTTGACTAGTCTATTGACTAGTCCTGAAGTTAATGGAAATTGGACAGCGTTTCCTCTATAACTTGCCCTATCCAAATTTCCGATTTAACCTCTAACCTTAGAAGACATATTACCAACAACAACCAGCAGCTATGTACAACCAAATCACTACAATATTACACAATACAAGTTCCCAATGACTCTCCCAAAATCACAATACCAAAATAAGGTTTTCAATCGTTATTTCGTAAAATCTAAACCACACAAAATGGGGTGTCATGTGTCTACAACCATCAGCACTTATACCCATATTTAGACATGTTTTCATCCCTACAACACTACAAAATAACTCCCAATACAACACCATAATAACAACAACACTAGCCAAACTTTAACCCGTTAGAATATCGTCAAAACAGCCCCTACATGACCTGCAATGTTCTTCAGCTCTAACGTGCATATTTTAATGTTTTCAATCCATATTTATACATTCATAACATGTACAAACACTTACTAAAATGTAGTAAAAGATAATCACATCATACCTTAACAAACGGGCCTCAGAAACTTGTTGAAAGTTGATGAACTTCCCATTAATTCTCTGTGCTGCCCCAAACCCTTAATTTATGTTATTAAATATCATTATTTAACTGAAAAACACCTTAGATAATTGATTCACGGAGAAACAATGGAGGGCTTACCTTAATCCTAAGGATGCCGTAGCTACTCTCTCTTTCTTCTTAGGTTTTGTCCAATTTTCCTTAAGTATAAGAGATGAAAAATGACTTCCTTAGTCATAATTTTAGCATATATATCCCACTTTTGGAGGTGACACATGGCATCCCCTAGGGGTAACACGTGTCCTGCCCCTAGGGCGCCACCTCATGCCATGCACCCAGTCCTTGGCTGCCACGTGACAGCGTGGGGTCTACCCCAAGTAGGTGGGTCACCTACTTGGTTCAAGTAGGTGCATCACCTAATTTTTACCTACTTGCTTCTTTTTTGTGGGTTCGTAATCTCGTCTTACTTTAAGAGCCTATGTATTCCTTGCTACTTAAGCTCGATGTGTACTCAAGTAGCTTAATTACGTAGGATATCCAAGTTGGTGGATTACGCAAGTAAGTCGAGTTCCACGACTTGTTATTTGGCCTCCAACTCCTTTCAAATCCTGATGACTCTATTCCCAACCTTAACTATTATGGGGCATCACATCCTCCCTTCTTTAGAGTTATTTGACAATATCGTAGATACTATAGGTCACGTGGCAACTTTTAAGAAGCTTAAGAAAGCGTTCCAAAGTACAAAAGTACGGGGCATAACACAAGTAGTCTTCTTGACCAACGTAGGGGGTTATGTTGGATTCCATGTAATAGCTCGCATAGTCTTAAATGTCGGTTATGGTCATTTTCCCACAAAATAAATGTTTTACAGGATATCTATATGATTGTTATGCATGCATTGCATTATGTTTCATATTACATAAATGTTTTAATGTTTCCTCAATGTTCATGTATGCTTACATACTTAGTATATTCAAAGTACTAATGCATACTCCTTTGCCTACGTGATATCACCATTTAGGGATTGGTACTCCTCATCATTCTACTCCATATGTCTAGTTGATATTTCTTTTGAAGACTACTTTTGGTGAGTTCCCATATTCTGGAAACAATACTCCTCTATCTTTCTAGCTTATGATATGTTGAGATCTTTAGACACTTACTGTGACATTTCTTTCTATTATGATTAATGGTGAGCTAGGGACTTGGCTTAGCCCCGTTAAATCTAAAAATTTAGAGGTATTGTTGGACATATGTGAGTTGAAGATTTACTATTATGACTTTTACTTGTTTATTTATTGTCATTACCTATGAAAGGCTAAAAGAATGCTAAGAAGTTTGTTTGAGGTACTTTCGGGTTCCCCATTCGCCATGTCACATCTAGACCCTAGGTTTGGGTTGTGACAGACGTGTGTTATAAGCCTTGAGATTTCCATTTTCTTGATCAATATGGAGGTTCCTCATTCTTTGACCAATTAATTTGATAGACCCAAAACAAGTTTGCTCATGCAAGCTCTAAAGTCAGCAACCATGAATGAAGTATATTTCGACAATTGAGTGAACTTGAGTGTATATTCTCTCACGCTCATATTACCTTGACTTAAGTTAATGAACTCTTGGGTCTTAGCTACCCTCAACTCTAATGGAAAGAAACAGTCAAGAAAACCACCCTTGTACTCTTCCCAATCAACCAGACTCGCATATCTAGCCCTTTTATCCTTCCATTATTTATACCAAATCTGAGTAACTCCCTTTAGTTGATAAGTGGACAAATCTTCCTTCTCTAACGGGGACACTCCCATGATCTCAACAATCCTACAGCTACCCTCGATGATCTCTTATGGATCCTCATCCAACTTTGAATTATGGAACTCCATAGGTTTTATGTGAGTGAAGTCAAGAACTCGGCTAGCTATCGTACCCACATTTGGGTTCACGAGAGCAACTGAATTTTAATTAGTTTGTGCCTCCATAGCTTGGGCAAGCACTTGGAAAGCCTCTCAACATTTGGCATATGAAACTTGTTCGTCTAGAGGATATTGGGGAACTCGGGAAGTTTGTTGCTCCTCATTCTCATTGATATTAGCATTCCTTAGGACATAAACTCTTTGGAGAGGCGTGATTCTGTAATCGAAAAGAAAGATCTTTAGGAGGAAAACCTTAGATTACAACTCTATCACACGATAGAAGAATGATGAAGGAAGTGAAATTCCTAAATGTCTCATAGCCTCATATTCATAAATCTAGCGCGCTTCACACCCATGAGTAAGAATCTACTTGACGCTTCATGTTAGACACCCTAGGACTCTTAAAACTTGTGCTTTGATATCAAGTTTGTCACAACCCAGTCTAAATGTAACATGATGATTAGAATCGTGAAGGATCCCAATCAAGCCTCGTAGCACACATAACATTAATAAGATAATTAAGAAATATCGACATGAAATCATAAGAGCGGAAGATAAGTATCAAACATTAAATCTCGATAGATAGAGAATCAAAATATAATCTGTGAATAATGGGAACTACATATTCATACCAATCTAGACATGCCTCTACTATGCTTAGATGGGGCTTAGGACAAGTTTCTTGCTCACCAAAACATAAGAAAAGAAATACAGTCTAAAAACATAAAGAAAAGTCATAGTTGCGCTGTCCTCAAAACTTGAGGACTCACCAATCAAATCTAAGTATAATGGATCGTCAACTAGACACATGGAGGAGCGAGAATATCATGACTTATATTATGAGACAATATAGAGAAAAGTATACATTAGTACATGGAATATACTATGTATGTGAGAAATATGCATGAATATGAATAATTGGACATGATCAATATGAACATATGATGCATGACCAAATATGTTAAAAGCATGAATTAAAATTTGAAAAATTTGAAATATTAACCTTAACCATCATTTAAGGCCATGTGAGCTATAACATGGAATTCGATGTAACTCCCACATCGAGAAGAGAGAGGCTACTTACCAAGGTAGACTCTATATTGTGTCATCATCATGTGCTATGCGTGGATCCACTAGCTAGACTAATTAAGAAAACCTATGGGGACAATATAGTTTGGGACTAGGGGTTGCTACTACATAATACATTACCAAGTCTCCACCACAAAGTACTGTCGGTGCTAAGTTAATTCCAATGGAATAAGTAAATCATTAACATTAGGAAAGGCAAAAAAGTACCAATCCACATTTATAAAATACATTATAAGAATAGGTCTTTGAAAATCATGATCATAACATATTCATATAGACACTTACCTTTCTAAGTATCTAAATCACATTTCTTCATATTGTGAGAAAACCTTTCATAATTCATTCATTCATTCTTGAAACATCTTGAAAATATAGTTCACATCTTTACATTAATCATTCACAAATCACTCATAAATCCTTGATCGTAAACTCATAGTTCATACTTAAAAATCATAGCATTATGCACGGGTCTATATGAAATCAATGTAAAATTATGTAGTAATGTAATATAATGCATGATGAAGTGAAACAACATCAATTGAATTATCATAGAAAGGACCCATGAAGAATTCACTTGAAACCCTCTTGAATTGGGCAAATTTGAATTAGGAGGATTGAGTTTCTTTGTGACCCAATGGATAAATGGAACCCATTGGTGAATTGCCACATATCTAGAAATCAAAAACTTAACAAAAATGGAGGGTGATCTTGACTTGAAGATTGAACCACAAAAGCCTTGAAAAAGAAGTCTTGGGAGAATTTTTAGAGTGAAGATTTAATTTGGGAGAGTGTTTGAGAGACTGGGAGTCAATGAGGGGAATTTGAAGGGTTTGGTTAGTTATAGGTTTTAGAAATAGATCCAAAATGACATAGTTTAGGAATTAAATGAATTCAAAGGACTGAATTAACCCTATTAAATACCTATCAGAGACCGATTTGCGAGATCCGTAGAGCTCGTCGTCTTGATTGGTGAGTTTCCAATCTTCTGCTAATCTCATCAAGTTGTTCGAGTTCTCGGACGACTTTCTCTACATATATTGGAGAGTTGTACTCAGTTCACCACTAGATGGGCGAGTCGCCATTTCCATCCTATATCCCTAACTTGGCTTCAAGTATGAGCAATCTTCTCTGAACTTTTTGGCGCAGTACTTTAGCTCGCCGAACCAATTCGACGTATCGCCAACCCCTTCCTTCTCGCCAACTTTCCTTGCTTTTTAAGCCAACTTTTTAGGACTTTTAGGTGAACTAAGGTGAACTTCGATGAGTCACCGAATCCTTTTAGTGAGTCATCGAGTGGTCTGAGTAAGCCTCAACTTCAATTTTCTTCTTTCCAACTTCTAGGTCTTACAAACAAGTAATGACACTTCACATATTTGCATTTATTCAAGCAATGTCAAGCATATAATCACAATTGTCAATCTTGTCACAAAATCAAATCATATTCATTACCTTTATTGAGCCTCATGGATGACTATTAGTTTATTATCCAAGCATTTACAAATTTTCCTTGCTTGTACCACTTTAGCTGAAGAGCACGCCGTTCCATTAACTTCGTTGAGATACCAATTGGAATCAAGAGATATCAATTGAACTCAATTCATACAAGTAAGTCATAGACCACACGAAAGGAGAGAAATAAGTGGAATGACTTCCTAGGTAGCTTCATAGATCCCCAAAGATTAGATATGGACATGACCACATCAATCTGCATGACTTTGTTTGACATTTACTCTTGTACTAGAAGATCGGTAGCCTGGGCTCTGATACTAAATTATAACGACCCAACTATCGGGTCGTGCATGTACCTACTTTAACACTTAGATGGGAGAACCCTTACTATTAAATTATTAAACGGATAATGTGAAAGTAAATATACATGATTAGTCACATTTGTAAACAAAAAAATAATTCTCCACTTTAATCTTTTAATAGAAACCTTTTGGAAAACACCACGAAATCCCTCACTAGAACTATGTCATGACACAAATCCAGGTATGATGACACTTATCCTTTTACACTAGACAAGTCAGCCTAAAACCCAACATTTTTGAAAAATAATGCGAAAATAATTAAATTGGCAGAGAAATATTCAAAAAAAGGAAGTCTTAATCAACTAAAATACCCCTAAAGGATTGGATGTCACATGTACAAGCCTCTAAATATAAAAAAAATGGAAATAAATACAAGTCTCAATAGCTTTGTCACTCAAATAAAACAAATTATGATTAAAGGAAGCAAGGAGATCGCCGGCATCGAACAACTACCTCTCAGTCTCCTCTAACTGGCCTCGGATGAAGGAATGGAAATAAAATCACTGTTCGAGCTCGGTACCTACACAAATGTAGATAGCAAGGAGTTAGTATCAAACAACATGGCACTTAGCAAGCCAGCTAACAAAAACGTAGTAAATCTAACACATACTAGAACTCCTTTCCTCCCAACCAAACCTCCTCAACTTCAATGCCTAGAATTTAGCCCAATCAACTCTACACCATTCATATTGAACATAGATCAACCATAGATAAAAAAATATCACCAAATAAGTCATATCGGTTCCAAATAGATCAATCACAGAAATATAAGGGGCATATACACAACTTCACAATGACAGATAAGATACAATGCAATGCAATGTGATGTCACGAAAAATGATGCTTGTCTATCCTAATGATACACATCTGTTGTATAAGAGATCGAAACCCATGGAGCTCGCACAAGAACCATCTATACGCCAAAAATGACCTCGACTCACTGAAACTTACATCGTCTAACAATCTCGCTGAAAATGACCTCGGCTTACAATCTTGCTAAAAATGACTTAGGCTTACCAGAAATGACCTCGACTAGTCGAAAACAATCTCACAAAAAATGACCTCAGCTCAACAAAAATGACCTCGACTCACAATCTTATCAAAAATGATCTCAACTCACAATCTCATGAAAAATTACCTCGATATCACAATCTCATTGAAAATGACCTCGATATTAATGTCAATTAAATCTCATCACAGTGTTCAAGAACCAATGTAAATAAGTTTGTTCATACAAATAATGAGAGAATGATAGTGTCCATAGTCACAATGCAGTCCATATTAATGCAAATCACGTTACACTATCAATAATATATCGACACTAATAATTACATCATTTACATCATATAAGTAGTTAAGTCTCTATTTTATTACCATTTTAACACATTTAGGATCAACCAGTGAGAAAGTATATCCTAGTCAATTTCCATAATCAACAATGAGAAAATGACAATTTCATCAATCATAGTCACCTTTAGGCTATCATTACATTTCATCAAGTTCATATAAAGGTCAAGTCAAGGAGTTCACATTTCTGATCAAATCATAGCACACATAGTTATTTTATTACCCCGATCTTTCACTAGGCACAATTCACATTTTTATCATCCCAACCTTTATTTCCATTTCACCCCAACACATATATAAAAACAAGTTCGAATAATCTAATAGATTTACGAGGTTTTAGAAGTTCACTTGCCATAATATATATTTGATCATTCAAGTATTTGATCCTTTCCCTTCCAAATAGCCTCCATCTCACAACAATCTAGCCAAAAGTATGCTTCACAATCAAAAATCGAGTTTGACGACATAAAAATATGAAATTTGGGAAAAGGGTAAAAATGACTCAAAAATCTAATTTCGAAAGTGGGGTCTAAATATGAATTTTTTTTGCATAAACACGTTACCCAAAGCATCCAGAAATCAATGGTGAAAATTATTTCAAAAATGGGGTTGAAATCAATTCATAAATCCAAAATTTACAAAATTCTATATTCTTAATGAAAACCCCCATTTATGTAATTCAAAATCCCCAATTTGATGTTAACATCAAGGAATTATCACTGGGCTATGAAGGATTCAAGCTAAAGTAACTTACTCAACTGATTCTACCCAAAAATCCTCTTTCAATTCACATATCCTGAGCTCAAGAATTCAAAAAAGGAGTAAAAATGATCGTCTCCGATCTTTATGGAAAAGTCTATTGTTCAGGCAAGAAAACTCTTCGCAAATGCGGCTCATTAAGACCAGGATCGCGAAGCACAAAATCCTAACACTTTGCGAATGTAGAAGGCCCCATGCAAATGCGGAAGTCAAGGCTTCAGACCCTTCACGAATACGGCTTGAGGCTTGCGAACACGAAGGCCTATCATCCTCACCCTTCGCGATTGCGCCAAAAGCTCTGCGAATGCGAAGAAGGGTAGCTCTGAGAGAGTTGACAACAACTTCACATAAATACCAAGTCATGTAATATACCTTCAGGATTTGTTAGGAATCCCATACATAAAAACCATAGATGTTCCCCCACTAAATTTAACATTCCGGATTCAATGAAATCGTCGATATTTGAATTTGAGGTCTCCTTGACCCAAAATTTGATAAGGCGTAATCAAACTAACTTTAGGCCTCAAAAAGTCAAATCACGCTTGAGACCTCTAAAAATTTAGCCAAGACCACTCCTACGCCTAAAGAATCATTCTCTGAATCTAATAGAGTCGTCAGAATTAAATTTTGAGCATCCAAACTCCGATTATTTACCAAATTTAATTATATGATCAAAATTTCAAGAAATTCCAACTCAAGGACTCAAATACATGATATAGCTCCAAATATGATTTCGTCAACTCTCCTAGACCAAATTCCACATTTCTGAGCTAATGGAATCGATAGATTTCTATTCCAAGCCCTGAAACTCTGAATGACCGAAAATACCATTTTAAGCAACTTAAGATTCTAAATCCCAACTTTTCCAGAGTTCTTAGTTTTTCACATAGTTTCACAAAATCGACTTCAAATATTAATCAAATATGATCCAGGGCAACTACCAAGAGGGATAAAATGGTTATTTTATGAAAATTACCAAAAATGATCTTTAGGGTCATTACAAACTAGTTTAAATAGGTATGAGAGCTTCTAAGAATTAATAAATAACATAAGCAAAATGGACAAATCTTCCACATAGGCAAAGAGGAATAAAAGATGATAGAGATCATCATCATTTTTCTTTATAAAACATCACTGACCCTGTAATCAGACTATGTCAAATAGTATAGCAAGAATAGTATCAGTAAAAATAACACATATTGGTTGGGATCATTGATAACCCAAATCTACCTAATATCATGCAAGTATTTGAGAAGACATGTACTAGGAATTTTACACCCCCACTAGTATTTATCCACATGCTCTTACTATCCTGGTAGCCATAAACTAGTACACTTGATCCCAACTTCCTATCTCATTCCGCTGTCAATTCTACAATTAAAATATTCAACCCTCTCATCACTCTAAGGCTACCCCAAGTGTCATGACCCAAGCTAGGCACTAGACGTGACACGGTGATTAGGATCTCGAGAGATCCAAACCAAGCCGTTAGCATATCATACATAAGCATACATAAGATAAATAAGATAATAAGATCAAAACATGAATGCCGAATAAAAGACTCAACATGAATATCTCGATAAAGGGGGGGGGGAAATCAACCCAAACTCTAAAGAAATCATGATAACATAGACATAGCCAAATTCTAACATGCCTCTACTAGTCTAGACAGGGCATATGACAAGTTCTAAGCTCGCCAACATAAAGAATATAAGTGATAAGGAGCATGAGAAATCATAAATGTTCCATCCTAGGAACATGAGGACTCACCAAAAGTAGGACAATAGTAACTCCAGCTCTAGCCACGAATGGGATGCGAGTGATGATCGTCAAACCCTATATTATGATACAATGTAGGCAAAAAGTATGCTTTAGTATATGAAATGTAATAAGTATGTAAGAAATATTCATGAATAATGATAACCAGACATAATCAATATGAACATGTGATGCATGACCAATACCTTAAAAACATGAATAAAACTTGAAAGCACTTGAAAACATATCATAAGGTCAATGCATCATAAAAAATATTAAAACTTATTGATATAACATATACATATGTGGGATATTAACCTTAACCAACATGTAGACCATGTGAACTACAACATGGAATCCGATGTAACTTTAACCCCTAGAAGAGAGAGGCTACTTACCAAGGTAAACTCCATATAAACATGAACATGAGCTATATGTGGATCTACTAGTTAGGCCATAAAGACACCTATGGTGGCATGTAATTTTGGAACTAAGGGATCGTTTGATATGATGGATAAGACTAGTTAATGCCGGGATAATTTTTGAGTGCCCTTAAATTTCTTGTTTGGTTGCAAAGGTTGGGATAACTTATCCTAGGATTAACAATTAGTAATGAGATAAGTTATTTCTCCTCGGGGGTGGAATAGTAATCCCAGAATAACTTATCCTGAGATAAATTATGTGAAATGATAAAAATCCCTTCTTAAACTCTGTTTTATATGCCACTTTTACATTCATGTATATTAATATAATTTGTAATAACATTCACGACCTTAATTAATTATTTTTTTTATGATAATATATTTTTCTATTAAAAAATTATATTTTATAAGTACAATTTGTATTTATGAATATACTATAAGGTGAATTTATTTGTCTAATTCTTATGTTTATTTATATTTTAATTTCTCTTAAAATGTTCACCCCAATACTAAATTACATATTTTTAATTAAATAATTTATTACTCACTTAAAAATTATATTTTATATATCAATAACTTAAAAATATAAATAATTTTAATAATAAAATTTCTTTTACTTTAATATACTTAAAATGAAAGTTTTATTTTTTAAGCTAAATAAGATGAATTTTTTATTTTTAGCTAAATAAGATGGAAGTTTTATTTTTAAGTTAAATAAGATCAAAATTTTATTTAAAGCTAAATAAGATGAAAATTTTATTTTTTAAATTAAATAAGTTCAAAGTTTAATTTTAATAACACACCACACAATCATGGAAATGCATACACCAAAATATTTAAGTTAAATAAAATGAAAATTTTATTTTTAAAAATGAATAACTAAAGCTTGCAAAGAAAATGTAAAAAACAACTAAATAAGATGGAGAGTATTTTTGTAAACAAACAACTTATTCTTAAATATTACGCAACGAATATAATTTTGAATATGACAAACCAAACAAGCAATAAAAACTAATCCCAGCATAACTAATCTCAACATAATTTATCCATCATAACTTATCCTAACATAACTAATCCCATCATAACTTGTATTCAAACTAAATGACCCCTACGGGTTGTTACTAGGTTTGCCTTATGGATCCCCACCATGAAGTTAGCTGGTGCTAAGTTAATTCCAACGGAATATATAAAACATAGTCATTAGGAATGGTAAATCAACCGATCCAGCATCATGAAAATACCTCATAAGAATAGCTCCTTAAAACCATGATCATAACTTGAACTTGTGGATACTTACCTTTGAAGCATCCAAATCATGATATCTTGCGTATTGTGAGAAAACCTTTCACAATTCATGATTTTATACTTGAAAACATACTTGAGTCATAATACATAACTTGCATAAATCGTACATGAGAGTTCATAAAATCCATGATCATAAATCCATAGTTCATACTTGAAATTAATAGCATAATACATGGGTCTTTTTAAAATTCATTAAAAATCTGTAATTGAATTGAAATCATGCATGAGTAGATCATCATAATTGAATAAAAATATATATGAATTGACCCAATACAAATTGATCAAAAACCCTAGAATTTAGGAGAAATTCATGAAAAAGAAGAATTGAGAAACATTTAAGACTCCGTGGATGGAAGGATCCATGGATGAATTCCGACATACTTGGAGTAGGAAGCTTGAATCAACTCTTTCAATGGAAGCTTAAGGATTTTTCCCTAGTTCTAGCCATGGAGAGAATTGAGAGAATCTGGAGAGAATTGAACTTTTGATTTGGAAGAATGGGGGTTTTGGGAGGGTTAGGAGTTAGTTATAGGCTAGGAATTAATCCCCAAAAATGTCCAAGAACATAATTAAAATAATGGCCCTAATTAAACTTGACGAAGTATACTGGACGGCCCACTTATACGGTCCATAAATACTTCCACAGACCATATAGTGGTCCATAAAAACTGAAGAAGCCAAGTCTTGGGTGAGGGGAACTTATATAGGCAGGTCCACGATATGTGGTACTTTTGATAGGTCGTAGAAGACACTCGTCAAGATACCTTGAGCAACCCTTGAAACCTCTTCCTTCACGATGGAGTCTACGAGATGTTGACGGACCATAATGGTCCTCGTGAAAAGCCACCCAGTGGCCAATTGTCTATGGAGGTTTTACGGGTGAGTTATACGTTCCGTATAGCTTTCTACGGGCCATATACCCTTTCTTAGAACTTGGTCGAACAAAATTTTCCCATTTTTTTCTTAGGCCTTTAAAAAAATCACCACCATGACCCCTTTCCTTTCCACGAATTATGGAGATTTCTATGGTCCTTTAAGAGCCTCGTGGAGGGAAAAAAGCTGCATTTTTCTGAGATTTTCCATTTTTTCAACTTTCCAACTTTCAGGGTATTACAATATCTTCCTCTTGTGAACATTCGTCCTCGAATGAGACTTAAGCTAGCATGAATAGAGTATGGAAAGAGACTATCAACCCAACATGAATGCAATGATGCATAAAACATGGAATATTCAATCCCAAGCTAAAACATGACTTTTAAAACTCATTTCATGAACACATAAGCATTTGAAAACATGAAAATGACTAAAACACATGAATTCAAAGGAGTGAATCATGAAACAACTTAATACTTCAATTTGGAATGGAAGGAAAGAGATAAGGATATCGTGATATTATATCAGTTTCGACCTCCCATGTAGCACCTTCAACCTCTTGGTTCCTATATAACACCTTAACGAAAGCTACTTCCTTTTTTTTCAACCTTTGAACTTGCTGGTCTAGAATTTAAAATAGGTCCTCCTATACAATAAACCCTCCTTCACACCAATACTGTCCAAAGGCACAATGGAGATAGGATCACCCTCACACTTCTTCAATAGCAAAACATAAAACACTAGATGCACCGATGCCTACTCAGAAGGTAAGTCCAACTCATATGCCACCTTGTCAATCCGCCTTAAAATCTAGTACGAGCATACTTATCAGGGAATAAGTTTCCCCCTTCTTTCCAAAATGCATCATACCCTTTATGGGTGAGTTTTCCAAGTAAACCTAATCATCCACCTTGAATGCAAGCTCCATTCTCCTCACATCCAAATATGATATTTGTTGACTTTGGGCAGTCTTTAATCTTTTTCTAATGAGTCTAACCTTATCCATAATGCTCAATTATACCTCTCGAAACAAATATAGATGATCATTGGAAGTATATTTTACCCAACTAAGAGTTGGGATCGAACCCACAGGAAATAGTTTGAAACAAGTCTATTAGCAAGCCGTTTCAGTTACAGTATCTACTTCCCAAAAATAAGTGTATAAAGTAAAATGGTTTTTTTTTACTGATTAATGTAGTAACACTTAATAATGTTTTAACAAAGTAACTAACGATTAAGTTGTGAACAATATGAGAATTTATCTAGGATTATGTTTTCCATGACGTTTAACTTAGTACACTAATCATGTTAGTTGTAACTTTTCAATGCATTGCATGTAAAATCTAGCGAGTTATGTAATATCTAATTCACCTCTTGGTCCTTCTTATATGAAATTCATTCATCTCCTCCTTGTCTCAGAATGTATGCTTTACTAACCTCGCTTTGGATCTCAGATTACTATCCCCTCTCAGGCTCAAGTAACATAGACAAAGTTTTGTTCCTCTAAATTACTATTGTATAATCTTTTCCTAATCACTACCTCCCTCCCGGACAAGCAATGAATAGGGGAAAGTTTTCAATATGTGCACTCATCAAGAAAGACTTATAAAAGAAGAAAATCACAATACATGCAAGACAAATAATGATAATCACTTTACATGTTTACCTAGTTTGTTATTTTGTTATGGTTCCCACAACCCTAGTTATGGGCTTAGATACTCATAATTGTAAGTAAAAGAATAAAAATTTGTGTAGAATTTATGAATCAATACCTATGCGAATGAAGAAGTAAACCTTGAATCGCACACACGAACCATGAATTAAGAGTAAAAACCGAAATTGTATTTCAAGAATCAATCTCAAAAAGTAGTAGAATGTATCTTCTTTGTGTTCACAATAGTAGTCAAAAATATAATAACTGTGTAACCCTAAATATAAAATAAATTCAGGTATTAATAGAAGTAGAAAACCTAGTCCTAAACCAAATAGGAAAACTTAACTCAGCACAGTTCACACTTACTTACCATGGACTATAATGAACTTCACGGTCCATGATCCTCTTCTATGGTGTTTAGCTTGTCTCTATGATGTGTAGCCTTAATCTCTTCACGGGAAATCATCACGCCTCATGGTGCTGAATACATTCCATACTGGAGTCCGTGGTGATAGCCTTTGCCAATTCTTCAATTTCTTCCATCAGCCATTATAATAAGTCACTATAGTCCATAGTAAGCTCCATGGCCCGTGATGGGTTTCGTGGAGTTACACTTGCCCAAAATTGCAGCATCAACTTTTTCACAAGGTCAGCATTACGGTAACCACCACAGCCTATACAAGGTAGTATATTCTGTGGTGGGTTTCGTGGAGTTATACTTCAAAGTTTTAACATCAGCTTCCTTGTCTCATTAGCACTACGCTAACCACCACGGTCCGTGGTAAGGCTCGTAGTTCTCATCAAAATAACAAATCAGACCCAACAAATCATCCAAAGTCATGAGACTTAGTTTTCCTGCAAAATAGATAAAACACACATCTTATCTATAGAAACATTTTAGCAACACACACTAATTCATCTTTTTGAGCGGCGAAAGTGTCATAAATACGTGATACTTAACTCCCTCAACTTAGAATCATTGTTTGTCCTCAAGTAATGACAAAAAAAAAAAAAACACGATGCAAATACAACATGACCGTCCTATTCAATTTTTTTGTCTATGCAAAATACTGGCAGTCTAACTAACTCACAAGGATCGATTTATGACATCGCATTACTCACAGTCAACCAAGCAAATGCAAATGACAGTGTACTAGTCAAGATAGAAGCTCAACAATATCATTATAGTGCCCTCACAACAAAGAAGTCTCTTACACAGTGCATAATGGATAAATAGAATCTGGAACAAAACTACTTGTATTCTCAAAAGAAGTTCAAACAATGCAAAAGTACAGACCATAGGCTTGCCGTTATTTTCAACACTTCAACTCTTGAATAACCTTTGTAGGATCACAATAGGACTTTTTAGGCTTGTAACATAGGCTCGGGCTCAGGAAGGGTACATTTAGGATAAACATGACTACTTTTCCCTTCTCAAACACTACTTTGGCTTAGCTATTGTTTTCAGCCCCCCAAAATTTTTGTTGTTCCTCCACTTTTGTTCAATCTTATTCTTTCTTTATAACTCATTTTTGCACTTATTTTCTTTTTCACTCGCAGCCACAACCCATGCTTTTATTTTCTTCTCATCCCACCATTCTTTTTATACCTTAACTTTTCTGGTTTTCCTTATGGTAGCCACCCTCAACTTAGGCTTTTGGACTGAGATAAAATGCATAATCTCTTATGAGGGACCAGGGCCAAGATAAAGATTCACAAACTTATTCTCCTTATAGTAGCTACCCTCAACTTAGACTTTTAGCCTGAGTTGATGTACACATTGTACTTGAAGGGACCAGGGCCAAAATTTGGATTCATAGACAGAAAGGGAAGGTAAATTTTGGTTAATCAAAGAAAAAGTCTATTCAAGCTCATGTTTGTGGTTCAAAGGATACAATTTTTTTTGGTTGGTTAAGTTTAGGCTAAGTGACTCATTTTCAACAACGACCTATGATCCTGCCCAAATCAAGCTATTGAGATAAACAGGCAAGTTCTAGCTTACTGGTGCATTCTTCAAACTAAGTATTTAAGCTCTCACACACATGGCACATATGTTATACTATTCAGCACTACTCAACCCATTTGATCGACAAGTCAATATGTACAATGTCCTATAAAGATCCTAACAAGTCAGTTTTCACAAGTCATACTAATTAGATAGCATTTCAAATTTTTTTAATTGGGAGTCATTATTGTTCACTTCAACTCATTCTTTTCACAAGCTA
Source organism: Solanum dulcamara (assembly GCF_947179165.1). Taxonomy (NCBI): domain Eukaryota; kingdom Viridiplantae; phylum Streptophyta; class Magnoliopsida; order Solanales; family Solanaceae; genus Solanum; species Solanum dulcamara. The sequence goes on from NC_077242.1 coordinate 16,190,843, forward strand.
CTATATAATTCTATAGACTCTTGTATTTACATAGAAACAACCTAAACATGCCAAATCTACTAGATATATGCTTGAGAGAAAAGAAATATGGCAATAAAACTTGAAGTATCAGGATGCCCCACATTTTATCAAAACGATTGTGCATTGCCCTCAATTGCATGTTAAGAAACTCAAAGATAAATACAAAGGAAGTGATCATACCTGTGATGCCCTAAGCATTGGTCGGTGATGATGTAGTGACACCAGCATCGGCTGGTGTACTCAATGATGTAGGATCCTCTAAAGATTCATCGTCTATAGAAGGAGTAAGCATGCTGGGAGGTACGTCATTCACAATCACAACAGGAGTCGGGAGCGCGACAGTCTCAGAAGGAGTGACTCCTCTAGCCGATGCTCCAAATATCGCAGCCTCAAGACGCTACCTCTTAAGCTCTTTTCTCTCTTGGGCTTCTTTTGCGAAGCGCATTCACCCGGTTCACTAATGCCCATGTCTGCCTATGATCCTGCACTAATTGCTTAAAGAGTGCATAAGGGACAGTGATTATCATACCTCAAAATATGGGCGCAGAAGGGGTAGGCCTAGTGTTGCCCGCAAGATGCTTTGCAGCCTCTTTCGTCAGAGGGCATACAGTCTCACCCTCTAAAGATAAAGTAGGAGGGGGTGGTCTTGTAGGCATAGTGACTGACCCAATAGGTCGGCCCAGCTTGGTCTTGTACAATGGGTTGTCCAAATCTTTTATCAATGCATATTTGTGGACTTCATCATTATGAAATGCTTCTCAAAGAGGAGATTTATCAAAGTACCCACGAAATCACTTAACCTCTTAATCAAAAATAAGGATGGAAGGCCTGCCCGCTCATTAAATACTCGATCCCAAATTTTAGCCGTAATTAGCCGACCCTTGTGTAGGCTAAAATGAGCCATAATACAGGTTACTCATGTTGCCTGCGTGGGCTAGAGGGTGTTATCTTTCACTGTCGGTCGGAGACAAGCACATAGAATGGCCACAAAACTTAGACGAGAAAGTGAGGGAAGCCTCAGTAATCGATTGATTGGAATTAGTGACCCACGATGCATTTACACCCTCGATAGCAATATGCTTGGCAATCCAACCCAAGATCTATTTTCGCACCTCAGGGTCACTTATTTTCCTCTCTTCACTAACCTCATGGTGCTGGTGCTCGTAGAGACCAGTCCAAACCTCGGTCTAGAATTTTGTACCATATAAAAACCTGTTGATTATAGTTTCAGAGATATCCACTACCTTCCAACAAACCGTGACTTTATTTAGAAGTGGTCACTTCAAAGTTAGGGCCCTTTTTTTCTTTTTCGAGCCCCCCTTGACCATATTATTCATTATTGCGGTCGCGTAGGCAAAATAAAGCTCTTGTACTAGGTTTTCACCATAATACCCCAGGTCTTTTGTCATCCACTCAAAATGATGCTTGAAGAAAATCTCTTTTAGCACATGTAGGGAGAAGATATTATTAGTGACCACTCAGACCTCTGGCACAATGGCTCGTTTACCCAATCCTTTGGACCCTTTAGTAAGGCCATTTAAAAAGATGTCGTGCTCACTAAAAACAAGCCACCTATTTCACAGAAAATAATAACTTTGCTTCGTGCAACTAGGTCACTTTCGTTTTCATGGGTAAACTTCTCTATAACATCTAATCCAGCATCCTCATCATCACCTGCACTACACTTCTCATCGGATTGTGCCGCATCTTTGCCTGCCTCATTGGCCAAGTTGGCTGCCTACTCTTCAGATAAGGAGGTAGCGACATCAGCCTCGACAACTTTCCTAGACCTCATAGTGGGAGTTGTGTGAGGAGAGATAGTGGTCACAACTTGAACTTTTGATCCACTAGATGCATTACTTCCTCACTCCTGCTCTAACTCACGCTCTGATTCATTCTCTAATTCCTCAGATTTAGAGTCGTGGAGTTGGTATTTAGAAACATTCTTGGTGTGTGGTCATGCCATGGTACCTTGGAAGCCACAAATGCTTAGTAACTTAACAAGACAATGCTAAGAATTTAATGAGGTACTCAGACTTCCCCGTGTTTCATACAAGCATGACAATAACCCTTAAGAAATAATGTCGCTCAATCTATCATAAGGTGATCGCAAGCAAAAACTGAAATCAAAACTCTTTCTAGATTTTTTTAGTGAGTCAGGAATTTTTCCAAAGTGTGTTAGTTTGGGGCACCTACAAGGGTTGTGAAGATATTCACAGATCGTGAATTTCTCCGTAGTGCCTTCTAGAATCTAGGCCTCAGGTGGTACCCAAAAAGTTTTCCAAGTGTTGGACCATGGAATAATATCATGGCCTGTGATGAAGCTCATTGTCCATGATGCCTTTTGTGGTCCCACACTTGGAAACCTTTTAGAAGTGGAGACAACGGGCCTCCACCATGGATCTTAAAGTGCAATATGGTCCATAGTTAAAGCTATCATCCCCAACTCCACAGTCCTGCCATTTTCAAACTTTTTCACTTTCCATAACTTAATTTTCTCACCAATTCAAGAGCATTCAACACATTGAAACACACAAATCAACAATTAGGAAATCATGGTTAAGCAAATAAAAGTATGCATCATCTCCATAATCAAACTATAATGTCCGAATTCAAATCACCCTATCCCCACATATTATGCACTTACACATACACACTAATTTTCGAATTAAACCCAATAATTAAGAGAATAAGGAGGTTGAGGAGGAGGAGAACAGTAAGAGAGTAGAAGACAGCCAAACTGGGGCTGTCGGTCTTCTGCTATTGATCCCATACTAGCGCAGCAGATCATGGTCTTTCTGGGTGGGTTGGCTGGCACTAGAGCTATTCCCATAATACCCATGGCACCAACCCCTATTGCTCATCCATTTGCTGCTGCTTCCCTCTTGGTAGATGAGGTGGTAGGCATTGATGACTTTCTCAGACCTCTTATGGGTCAGTCATGACCGACACAAAACATGACATAATCACCTAGTTTTTAAAACTTAAGCCCCAATCTTCTATGGCTTTGAAAATGAGGACGCCTTTGAATTTATTCTTGACTGCTATGAGAGATTGCATAAGCTGGCATAGTACATCAGCATGGGTAGTATCTGTGACTTTCCAGGTGTTGGTCTTATGTGGAGTGTCGCTCTCCAGTGTTACCCCCACTTATTCGGTGCAGTTTCATGCCTTAATATTGGATAAATATGTGCCACGTACCTTGATGGAGCGTAAAAAAGATGAGTTCATGGCCTTGGAATAGGGTGGGATATCGGTGGCTGCTTATGAGGTAAATTTTCATGCACTGTCCAAGTATGCTACTTAGTTGGTAACTACAGAGAAAGTGAGGATTCAGCTGTTTGTGAAGGGGGTGAACCCCAAATTACAAGTATTGTCAATTTACATGACTTCGTCAGGTAGGAGTTTCAATAAAGTTATTTATTTTTTGAAGTGGGTAGAGGATGTGAGGAGAGATAGCAGGCCAAAGCTTTGGCTAAGAAGCCTAAGAGCATAGGTAATTTTTAGGAATCCTATTCTAGAGGGTCGGGCAGGCTGGTAATTGCAGCCAGGCTGATTCAGTCAGCTGTGACCGCTTCTACTGATAGTTTTTCAGGTACTCCACAACTAAATCCTTCCCATGAGGGTCAAGGAGCATCGTTCCCAAATAGCAGGCCATCTTTTGATCACGGCTATTTCAATTATGTAGAGCCGAGGAATATAAAGAGAGAATATCCTCACCCCCGTGGGATAGATTCAGCATATCAGTAGGCCAGAGCAGTTATACTCGCAGGCAAGAAAGGCAATGGTAGAGGAGTCCATAAGATGGGTGAGGAGGAAATTAGAGAGGTCATGAGGGCAAGGTAATGGTAGTGCAGGTCGAGGAGCAGCGAAGCCAGGCATAGAGGTAGCCTTTTAGGATGATAGGGCTCAGTTTTATACCTTTCTAGGCAATACCGAGGCTGAGGCATCTGATGCAGTAATTACAAGTACTATTTTTATCTATGGTCGGATGACAATTATTTTATATGATCAGGGGTCTACTTATTCATATGTGTCAGTGAAATATGCCTTGGGTTTTGATGCACTCTGTGATATACTTGATGCCCCCATCCATGTTTCTACTTCTATTGGAGAGTCAGTCAAAGTCACCCATGTTTATCATGCTTTTTCTATGATGTTTATGGGATTCCAGACTTGGCTTGACTTAGTAATTTTAGACATGATTGATTTTTATGTAATCTTAGGCATGAATTGGTTGTCCCCCTATGTTGTTGTACTTAATTATAATGCAAAAATTATGGCTCTAGAGATCCCGGGGAGGAAACGGTTACTGTGGAAAGGGATGTACAATCCTAAGCCAGCTAAGATCATATCCTTTCTCCAGGCTAGAAAAAGGGTGGGGCAGGGTTGTTTGGCCTATTTGGCCCATATTCGGAATGTTGATGTAGAGTCACCCTCTATTGAGTCTATTTCAATAGTGTACGAGTTTCCAAAAGTATTTCCTGGAGGCTTGCCTTGTATGCCTCCTGATAAAGACATAGACTTTTGTATTGACTTAGAGCCGGGAACCCGCCAAATCTCTATTCCTCCCTACCATATGGATCCAGTAGAGTTGAGAGAGCTTAAAGCTTAAATCTAAGAACTCCTTGAAAAGGGATTCATTTGTCCCAGTGCTTCTCTGTGGGGTGCTTTGGTGTTATTTCTTAAGAAAAATGATGGTAGCATGAGAATGTTTATTAACTACTAATAACTGAATAAGGTCACCATGCGGAATAAGTATCCCTTTCCACGTATTGATGACCTGTTTTATCAGTTGTAAGGTGCATCATTTTTTCAAAGATTGATCTCAGGTCTAGGTATCATCAATTAGTGATTAGGCCTGAGGATGTGCCTAAAATAGGTTTTAGAACCATGTACGGACACTATAAATTTTTGATAATGTCTTTTGGACTGACCAGTGCACTTGCAGCCTTCATGAGTTTGATGAATTTAGTTTTCAAACCATTCCTAGATTTATTCGTTATTGTGTTTATAGATGATATCTTAGTGTATTCTAACAGTAAAAAGGAACATACAAATAATCTACGTATTGTTCTAGGTGTTCTTGGAAAGCAGAAGTTGTACGCAAACTTTCCAAGTGTGAATTGTGGTTGCCTTCAGTTGCCTTTTCGGGCCATGTTATTTTAAATAAAGGGGTAATGGTAGACGCATAAAATATTGAAGCAGTTAAGAACTAGGCTCACCCTAGTTCTGTGGCTGAAGTTAGGAGTTGTATGGGACTGGCCAGTTATTATCGACGGTTCATGAAGAACTTTGTTTCTATCGCTACTCATTTGACCAGACTGACTAAAAAGAAGGTGACATTCGAGTGGACTGAAAAATGTGAAGAGAGCTTTCAAAAACTTAAGACTCTTCTGACTGCAGCACCTATTTTGAGCTTGTTGGTCGAAGGTAAAGACTTTATTATTTATTATGATGCTTTACATTTAGGTTTGGGTGTTATGTTAATGTAGAATAAGAACGTTGTAGCCTATGCTTCATGACAGTTGAAAGTGCATGAGAGGAACTACCTAACTTATGACTTGGAGTTTGTAGCGGTAGTGTTTGCCCTGAAATTTTGGAGGCATTATCTTTACGGCGTTAAGTATGAGGTGTTTACTGACCACCACAGTTTTCAACATGTGTTCACCCAGAAAGAGTTAAATTTGAGATAGCGGAGGTAGATGGAGTTTCTCAAAGACTATGAGGTCACCATCCAGTATTATCCAGGTAAGGCTAATGTGGTAGCAGACGCATTAATTTAGAAACCAGTTAGCATGGGCAGTCTAGTCTATATGGGAGCCTACACATGGCCCCTACCTAAAGAGATTCAGGCCTTAGAATCTAAGTTCGTGAGACTAGGCATCTCAGACAAGGGTGGGGTGATGGCCAATATTAATCTAATGCCTATTTTTTAGAGGAAATTAACACTAAATAGTTTGAAGATGTAACTTTAAAGAGATTAGAGAAAAACTTTTAATGGTCAAGGCCCAAGATTTAGAACTTGATACAGTTGGGGTACGCAACTTTAGGGGAAGGATTTGTGTTCCCTGGGTGGATGGAATAATTCAGAAAGTTCTATTTGAATCTCATGGTTCCTAGTACTCTATTCACCCTGGAGTAACCTAAGATGTGCCAAGACTTGAAGCGTCTATATTAGTAGCCGGGTATGAAGAAAGCCGAATATGTAGCCAAGTGCCAGAATTTCCAATAGGTGAAATATGAGCTCCAAAGACCTGCAGGGTTACTTCAAAGAATGCCTATTCCTGAATAGAAGTGGGAGAGAATAGCCATAGACTTCGTGGTGGGACTTTAGAAGACCTTGGGGAAGTATGATTTCATTTGGGTGTTGGCTGATAGGTTAACAAAGTAAGCACACTTCATTCCGGTTAGAGTAGACTACAATGCATAATAGTTGGAAAAGATTTATGTGAAGGAGATAGTAAGGCTGCACGGTGCGCCCCTTTCTATAATTTCAGATCATGTTATGAAGTTCACATCTAAGTTTTTGGAAAAGTAGCATGAGGAATTGGGAACTCAACTAACTTTTAGCATGACTTTTCATCCACAGACTGATGGGCAGTCAGAGAGAAATATCCAAATGCTGGAAGATATGTTGAGAGCATGTGTGATCGACTTTGGGGGACATTGGGAGAAGTTCTTGCCCTTGTGTGAGTTCTTCTACAACAATAGTTACCATTCCAACATTGAGATAGCAATCTTCGAAGCACTTTATGGTTGGGGATGTCGATCTCCCATAGGATGGTTTGAAACTGGAGATGTGGAGCCATTAGGGGTAGACTTAGTGAGGGATGCTCAGGATAAGGTAAAAAGAATCCAAGCTAAGATTCTAGAGGCTCAGAGACATCAAATAAATTATGTTGACTGTAAAGTGAGGGATATGACACTCTAGGCAGGTGAGCAAGTTCTCCTAAAAGTGTCACCCATTAAGGGGGTAATGAGGTTTAGTAAAAGGGGCAAGCTCATTTCTCGCTATATTGGCCCATTTAAGATTCTTGATTATATTAGGGTCAGTAGCGTACAGGTTGGCCTTGCTACCTAGCTTGTCAGGAGTGCATCTAGTTTTTCATGTTTCGATGCTGAAAAGGTACCATGGAGAAGGGGATTACATCATCAAATGGGACTCTGTTTTGTTAGACAAGGATCTTCAATATGAGGAACAACAAGTTGAAATCCTTGATCGTGATATCCGAAAGTTGAGGACTAAGGAGATCAACATGGTAAAGGTGCAATGAAAGCATCGTTTGATGGAGGAAGAACCTTGGAAAACCGAGAAGGACATGAGATATAAGTATCATCAAATGTTCGTCGAAGTAGTACTACTATGTCTTTACTTTTGCCCTATTTTCCCAAGTTGGTCACTCGAGGACAAGTGATGGGTAAATTGGTATCTATTGTAATGACCTATGCCCATCGTTATGGATAGTCCAAGTGGAAAAGAATTTGGGCCAGAAAACTTCGGGTAGTAACTTTGGAAATTTAAGCCTAGGCCAGATTTGGATGAATTTTGAGCCAGATGAGGTCTAGGGTGACTGATTATAGGTGGGGAATCAAATCAACAATTTTATTAAATTATCTGATAGTCAAGGTTGTACAGAGCATTTATGACATCACGGAATTACATTTGGGTGAGTAAAACTCCCAAAATTTAATTTGGCATAAAGGGTATCATTTAAGATTCCATAGGATGAGGGTGTGTTTTCAAATGGGAGTTTGGAGTTCAAGTTTCGAACTCTCTATTTTCATGCAACCTACCAGAGTGGAAGTAATCCTGCCAGAACGGGGCCACCAGGGCGACATGGTCCCGCTATGGTGGGACAGACGGATCTAAGTTGGGAAAACCCCCCCAAAACGGTTTATTTTATTCCTACTTCATTCTTAAAGAACTAAAAATGACTAGGGCAATTTCCTACTAGTTTCCACCCATTTTTTGCCAAAAGTAAGTAAATTACTCCCTCAACTTGTAAATTAATTCCTAGAACCCATAATCTATGGTGGGTGATCTTGAGGGAGGGTTTTGGCTTGAAAACTAATGGTGGAAAGTAGCCCTCGAATAGGGTTTAGGATCATGGATTTGGCATAGGATGATAATTGTGTTATAAGTCATATTAGTTATGCCATTTTGGTGATCGTTTGAATGTGTTTACTATTTTTACACCAAGAACAAGCGGAGCAAACCGGGGAAGAGAAAGCTCCTGCACCTTAGAGTTGTTGAAGCTCGAATTTGAGGTAGGTGATGGTTTTGTTTCTCGTATTCTTTCATGTACTTTATAAATTACTTCATTGTATGCATATGTGTATATGAATTGGGAAGCATATTATGAACTATGTGAAATGATTACTATTGGCCTGTTTTGTGATGAACTTGTTCTTGGTGATATAATGTTGACTATTATGGTAATTTTTGCTTGCTTTATATGTTTTGATAGGGTGTCTCATTCCTATACATAATTGTATTGGGTGTCACATTCTAACACATATTTGGATCGGGTGTCACATTCTGACACAAACCTTGGATCAGGTGTCATATTTCGACAAAATTAAGTATTTGCAGGTCCTATGAGAGGAACCTTATGTGAAATTTCATGATATTGGGATTGGTGAACTTTGATCTTGTTAAGTACTATTGAGATGAAAATGGTAAAGTTATTCTGTATATATGTGCTTATTATACGGGCTTTACTTGTGCATGAATCACTTACTGGCTATCTGCGTGATCCTATTAGTACATTATTAATTTTGTGTACTGATACTATACTTGCTCTGTCTTTATTAAGTACATGACATATTTATTTCAGGCTGTCGTGGACTCTCTTTTATTCATAGTCCCTCTTCCAAGACTTAAACTTCAAACACTATAGTTATGTTATTTTTGGGTTGCGTCCCCTTTTCTAGACTTGTTAGTTGTTTAGAGTTTTGGTACGATTGACTTTTACTTTCTAGGATGATTTTCCGCATGTTTGCATTGATAATTAGACAATTCTAAATTTATGGGAACTCAGCCTATGTTTTGTTGATTAAACCTGCTTCCGCATCTTTAAAATTATTTATATCTTGTGATTGTTGTCAGTTGGGTTGTAGTACTGGTTCTCCCACCAGAGGATTAGTATGGGGCCAGTCATGGCGGGTTCAGGGTCATGACATAAGGGGACTCTGTTCTAACATTCCGAAGATAAGCCAAATATGCCAAACAACCCTGCCCCACTAACTTGCTAGCCCGAAGAAAGAAATAATCTTAACTAGCATTGACCTGTACACGCATTCCCACTCTAATCTTTCCCTACTCAATTTCTTTAGAGTCACAATCTTAACATTACAATTAAGAATAGCAAAATAGGGGGACAACCAATTCATGTCCAGAATCACACCAAAATCAGCAATATCCAAAATGACAAAGTCTATCCAAATTCTGAAATCACCTAAACAAAATAGAGCAAGCACGATATACATGGGTAACAACTATAGACTCTCCAACTGGGATAGACACATGGATAGGGGCATCAACAATATCATTAATTAAGTCAAGATTTAAAGAAAACTTAATATATATGTAGTAATACATAGAACAAGGATCAAACAACATTGTAGCCATCCGATCACAAATAAGAATAGTACCTTTTATCATAGCGTCTGAAGCCTCAGTCTCTGGTCTGATGGCAAAAACATAGTATTAAACCCTATCATTAGGATAGAAAGCCCTGTACCCTATTGTGTTTGTCCTCTGCCAGCGTTACTATTTCCTCGACCTTCACCATCTCCCTGATTACCTCCAGTGGATGTCCTCTACCATTGTTTCCTCCTCCTGTGAGTACCACTACTCTAGTCTGCTGCTGAACCTGCCTAACTGTCTGGGTGTGAGGGGATTCCCTCTTGAAATGTCTTTTCTCCCCACAATTAAAACAACTATGGTAATGAAGGCACGTCTAACGATGCATAGGAATCCCCTTGACCACTCGTAATTTTAGGATTAGCTGACATAATCAAATGAATTGAATGCACCTGCTTGTATCATCTTCAAACAATTCTTTCTCTGTTGGGATATAACCGACACCAAAGTGGAAATTTTTAGATGGGATAGGAAGAGGTTCAGTTATCCCATCCAAGTTCTTTCCTAACCCATGCCTAGGCTCAAACCTATTTCTTAACATAATTATGGCAAGCATTTTGTACACTAGTGGCATTGGCGCTTGAGGTGTTTTATCTTCATCATCAACATTCATTATCTCCACCATGTGAAAATCAGTAGATTTAAGAGATTCTTCAATAAAGGGAACCGAGGAGCCAGGGTAACTAAGGTCACTTCCTTCACCCTGAAAGACAATCTCATGGTTCTCCCAAATAAATTTCAACAGCTGATGCAATATAGATGGAACTTCCTCGGCCACATGTATCCATGGTCTTCCTAGCAAAAAATTATAGCTTATGGAAATACCCATTACCTGAAACTCAGAAGCAAATTTCACAGGCCCCATTTAGATGCACAAGTCTACTTCTCCCATGGTCTCTCTTTGTGCACCATCAAATGCTCTTTCATTTATTCGATTTTGTCAGATTTTCCCTGCATCATAACTAGCTGAGTGGGGTTGATAATGGGAAAATATTAAGTCCCAAGCCATTATCAATTAACACTCAAGCCACAAACTTGCCCCTATAATTGGCGGTGATATATAGGGCTCGATTGTGCATCACTCCTTTGACTGGCAACTTTTTTCCTCGAAAAGAGATTTGGTGACTCCTAATTACATGACTCACCATGGCGGCTAGATTCTCACCACTTGTTCTCGTCGGTACATATGCTTCATCAAGTACCTTTAATAATGTTTTTTGATGGTACTCAGAACTCATTAATAAAGCCCAAACATAAATTTGAGTTGGGGTCTTTTCCAAATGCTTGACTATGGAGTATTTCTTAGATTACATTCTTCGCCAAAACTCTTCAGCTTCACCTTCTCTAATTGTCCTCTTTTGGTTTTCTTTCCTTTGTGTTACTTGAGTCTTCTCATCTAGAATATAACATCTTCCTAAATGCATCATTCCTTGCACTATAGCCTTCTGCACAACAAACTTTTCTTTGGGCTGGACATTGCTTTCTTCTGCTACCAAAAAGAATGCTTGATGAGGCACGGTTATCACCACAAACTCTAGATGAGCATTTATGGTTAATGAGGCCACTGTTAGAATGAGTGAACTGATATTTTTTTTTCTTCTGGTCTTATTGGTGAGCCAATCCCCTATGATCAGGCAATGGGTTATGGTTCACATTGGGGGCAGGATCTTGGAGAGTGATAACTCTGAGGTCAATCAAGTCTTAAATCTTGTGTTTCAAATTGATACATCCTTCCTTATCATATCCCACTCCTCCAGAATAGTAGGCACATCATTGGTCTACTCGAAAGAACCTTAATGTATGATTTATTAACTTTGCTTCTATTGGCTGAATCATTCCTGCTGCTCTAAGATGCTCAAATAGTTGGGTACGTTTTTCTGCCAAAAGAGTGAAGATTTGAAGAGGCTTTCTTTCTAGGTTAGGGTAAGGTAGGTTGTTGGTATTTTGGTTATTTTGTTCAGGATATTGGTAGGTTGGTGTATTGGCTTGGTGATTTTGTCCTGTATTTTGGTATGCTGATGGATGGTTTTGGTAGATAAGTGGGGATGCTTGATAGTTTGGTTGAGCGTAATAGACTCGGATTGGAATTTGTGAAGATGGTGGGTAGTTATTTGGGGAAAAGAATTGATTTGAGTTTTCATTAGCGGAATTCAACCTAAAATATCATTGTGGTTTTGGTCTTGGGCTAAAAAACATAACAGACACATCCTTCTTTTTTTCTTAGGAAATCATGTGGCAACAAACGATAAGGCTTTGTTGGTGGCTTGCAAAGAAGTAAGACTTGTAACCTTTCCAGACTTAAGACCATCCTCTATGGCTTCTCCCATCTTAATCAATTTTGAGAACTTCTGTCCCATCATGGGAAACATCCTTTCACAATACTCAGTCTCCTAAGCCCGAATGAAAATAGTGGTTATTTTACTTTTCGACATCACAGGTTGTACTTTGGCAGCTTCTTTCCTCCAATGGTATGCATACTCACGATAATTCTTCGTAGTTTTTTGCTTTATCTTTTCTAAATAATATCTATCAGGGACAAATTTGATATTAAATTGGAATCTTTCCAAGAAATCTTTGGTCAAAGCCCCCCATATTGACCACTGACGCAGTTCTTAAGAAGTGAACCATTCTAATGCTTCTCCACTTAGGCTCTTGCTGAACAACCTCATGACCAATGCATCATATTTCCCAATACCTACAAACTTGTCACAATAAGCTCGAAGGTGGGCCATAGGATTCCCAACGCCGTTGAAGGTATCAAACTTTAGAATTTTGTAACCTTCGGGTATCTCCAAATCAGGGTGCATGCAAAGGTCCTCATACTTAAGTCCTGTGATTTTCTTCGAAGATTGAACACTCTTTACTTCTTGGGAGATGATATCTTCCATAGCGCTCATTTCTTGCTTGTGTTTTTCTTCTTTAGACCTCCACTCTCTCTCTCTATTTCTTCATAATAATCTAGTTCTGGTTGCATGGGAAGGCTAGGATATGTTTCAGGGATTGCATAAGCCGGTGGATTTTGAAATGTTACCGCAGGGTGCGTAGGTTGGCTAGGCAAAATATATGGGTTGTGGGAAACTGATGGTGGTATTTGGTAAATTGGTGTAAAGTTTTGGGAGTGACTAATGTTGGGTATTTGAGAGTGACTAGGGAGCATTGGACATGGTTAAATCAATGGTGTGAGTGTTGGAAGTGATGGGTCCTATGGTATGGGTAGGGAAGTAGTTGGGTAATGGGGATTTGAGCCATGGAAAAAGAGGTGGAGGTCTTTTGGTATCGAGAGGAGGTGCATTCGGTGCAATAGAAAATTTGGCTAGATCCTTAGTCTGTTGTAGCTCTTCCTACATATCTGCACTCCGTTGTATCAATTGAGCGATCAATTCACTCTAATCGATAGGTTCAAAACTTCTGATGGTAACGTCTACTATTCTTGTTTCCTCAGGAGTACCAATTTTTTGCCTTTGCTTTTTTCTGAAGATTGGTCAGGGAAGGGTGGTATGATTGGTTTAGATCTCGTGAAGTAATGATGGTCGGCCAGTTTGAATTCAACACAGATCAATTTTAATTACTTGATAAAAGATAAACAACTCAAAAACAATTATGTTAGTCTTCGTTCATGTAATGCAAAATATCATATATAATGAGACAAGTAAACACATAAGACACATAAATAGTTATTGCGCATTCTAAATAGATGTGTCACCCTTTTGTGCCAAGGGTAGGCCTAGCGAATTGAAGGATATATATATTTTTTAAGCCAATTCATTATCCCCAAAATACTTTTAAAACATTCAAAATGTTTAACAAACCTCAAAATGGGTACATAAGCTCAAAATGGAAATAACAAAACAAAGTACAAATAAAAGCAATCCCATGCAGGGATGATAATGAACTTTAAGCTTCTTTTGATCCTTCACTAAGTTTGGTTCTCTTGACGATGTTGACTTCTTCCCATATGGGACATCTGTTTACCCACAGATGATCTCTTGCTAACTAAGCTCTTTCTTGATTCCTGAACCTTTCTACGGACTGGATCTGTTGCTCCATGCTATCATCTAACTCAGACATGCACTGTCTCTCTCTTCGCAGCTCTTTCTTCAGCTGGGCTATGACTTTGGCATCTTCTGAATGTCGTGGTTGATGATCCAACTCATTCTTCTCATACTTCTCTTGGAGCTGATGGAGTTGAATTTGATGTTTAGCACCAACATCTACAACATGATGCGGGACATTCGGCCTTGGTTCGATAATTCCGATAAGGTTCTTCTTTACCCATTCTTTGTACTCTGCAGAACACTCAGGTTGAAATCTATTTGGAAATGACTTATCCAACACCCTTTGAGTTTTCCATGTTCTAAGTATCTGTTTAGAGAAATAGACTTGGCCACTTTTGTGGTCCGTTGTAAACTTTCTCATGTTTGTGGTTTGTGGAAGTTCTTGTTTTCCTCCTAATTGTCTAAGGACTCGATCGGGGGCATACGGTCGGGTTCCCCTTAATCCGGTTAACATCAAGTAAGGGAACGTTTTCCCTCGAGTCGTTATTTTCTCTGGTAACACCATACTCTCGATTAACTATTGCATATTTTCTTCTCTTAATCCCTGAAGCCTTGGATATCAGAATTTTTGACCTCCAGTTCTGTGAAACTGAATACAATATAACCATCAACCGTGACCTTCAAGTTTGTCTGTTCGTCTCAAAGGATCTGTATATTCTGGGTCATAAGCTTTGAGTAGGTGTCTCATCATCCACCATTGAAGTATCAGATTACATCCCTAAAAGAATCATCCACCATTTTTACACTTATCTAAAGCTTGATAAATGTCCGCAAGAATCATAAGCGCTAAAGTATAGTATTTGATTACGGATTCATAGTTTACCCCATTGAAGATGGCATGAGTGACCATTACTACACTTGGATGGATAGTATAGTTTGGGCCTTGGGAAATACCATTGTCCCAAGTAGGCATATTGCAAACGCAAGGGGACGTGTTTCCTTCGATTTTTCCTTTGAGACAAATTCGTCTTGATACTTTTTGAAAGCTCTTGCTCGTCCAAATTGAGAGTAAAGTTTTTGAAGTGGAATGTTCGGTCCGGGAAGCCTATCCATCCATTTAGCTTTGACAAGTGAAAGTTCTTCCTTGATCTTGTCAAAATCCCATATTTTGGGAATAAGGAGGTCACTATCAGGCTTACGCTTCCGTTTGTTACACATGCATGTACTCTCGTAACTAGCAAGGACTTCCTCGATAGTTGGGGCCATTTCTACTTTCCCGAATCTAAACACCATGTTATCACTGTCCCAGAATTTCACCATTGTTCTAACTAAATCAGGCCAAACCTCAATTTCCATAATTGACAGGATATGACCTATGTGACTTTGAACCTTTTTCTTGTCTTCGTTGTTCAGAAATTTCCACCACATTCGGAGGTAAGGATGAGGTAAAGTCACCATCCGGGTTCTCAAGAGTTCGCCTATTGGGTCCATCCTACAAGAAAGAAAATAAGTTACCCTGACCCCGTTGGATAACTGATTTGCTTAAAATGACATATGCATCCTTCAATTAAACACATAAACATGATTGTCTTTTATTGATCAATGGGTTAAATAGACACAAGGTGGGCTTCTAATTGGCCAATACTCCTTAGGTATTAGGTCGTCTTAGGTCAATGCACTAAATCAGGGTTTGGGGTTTGCTCTATGCTAGGTTGACTAAGAGTGGCTTTTGCAAGACTAGTACCCCAAGCGAACAACTCAGGCTGAAACTTACGACAACCATTAGACGCATGGCGTATCAATAAATTGTCGATCGTTCCGAAAAAAGGTCATGTATTGCTATTCCGCAAAACTGTTCTTTAATATACTTTATATTCAATTGAAAGATGTCATGAAATATTAATGAGAGTTTAATATATAAATTAAACACATAATTTCGCAATTAAGGAAAATAAGAATTACTAATTATTACAAACCCAAGCAGTTAGTCAAATAAACAATCAAATCTAATGGTTAAAACTTAATTAAGTCCCCAACGGAGTCGTCATTTCTGTTATATCGGGAAAAGATAGTTTAAAATTAATTTAAACTTTTAGAGAAAAAATCAATTTTAAGAAAAGAAGATTCGCCACTTAATTTTTTAAAAAAATTAAGAAAACTTAATTTAAAAGGCCTTAATAGATTTAAATCTTAAAAATTAGAGAAAATGGGTAAGAGTTCAAATTTCCACTTTGAGAAGGTGTTAGCACTCAAAATGACCGCTAACATGCGGTTATCCAACAATTTAAAAATTATTTGACTAACTTTGAAAATATTATTTATAAGTAGTAAAGATAAATATATTTATATGAGCAATAAATCAACTTGAAATACTTGAGATAATTTATCAAGAAAATATACTCTATTAAATGACTAAGTAAATGAATTTTAAATATGTTTAAAGAGAAGTAGTAGATCTAATGTATTTTAACTAAATTAAAGGCGATTGAGACTTTGATTAAATAAGGAAAAGCACTTGAGCTATTTAGGAAAAAATTAATTTAGAGAAAGACACTTTAAACTCAGTTGATTTGAAAGAACATCAACTTAAAACCTTTAAGATAATTTAGAAGAAAATTATATTTGTTGAAATGTCTAAGTAAAAAAAATACTTAAATGAAATCATTTTAAAGAATAAATTAACAAAAAAAATGGTTTCTCTTTTAGGGGAGTTCAATTAAGTTAAACCAAATTAAATCAATTTCTACGCAAGTATAAATAAACGTAAATAAATAAATAAATTATTACAACTCAAATTAAATATAAATGAATAAAGTATAAAAATTTGGCACAACACTTAGTTTCTGTACGCTTGGACTAAGTTATTGGGTCACCTGCATTTTGGGGCCTTAGGCCCAATTCCACTGTATATCGCGGATGTATATACACTGTATATCAGTGTATACAACACTATTTTCATTTATATCGGACTGTATATACACCATTTACAGTCTATTTTCAGCTCCAGCAACCTGTAAATCATCTTCCCTTTGCATGTTTATTTTTTGAAAAGGATGACTCGAAAAAAGGGTATTTGGGTCTCTGTGGCTCAACGTCGAAATGCAAATAATGGAGAAAATCCATATTGGACTCGGACTCTCTTTCCAAGCAGCGATTGAGACGACGAATTTAAAGCTTCTTCACCACCACAAATGGAGTTCCGATGAAAGTTTGAATTTAAAAATAAATGGACTCAAAATCTTTTTGCTATAGGAATTTTATTTTATTTTAAAAAAAAATGTTGCTTCTCTATTCTTATTAATTTTTTGTGTAAAATCCATCTCCTATTTTTATTCTCTATTTTTTTTGTTTCTGTAGTATTTTTGTTCTTGCTTTTTTGTTTTTTGAGTTCTTGAATGTTTTTTTGTGTGTTCTCGATGAAAATTAGTGAATGTTGATTAATTCTTCTTCCTTTGATGTTGTTCTTCTTTTCTTATGAAGAAGATGAGGGAATTTTAAAAAAGAGTAAGGTTGGTAGGAGTAATGATGGTTTTTGAATAATGATGAGTTTGGTGGGGTGAAAAAGGAAAAAGAAAAAAGGAAAAAGAATGATAATGTTTGAAATTTTTTAAAAAGAGGGTTTAGGTGAGATTGGGAGGTGAAATAGGGAAAAAAAGAAAGGGGTGGATTAATATTGTATAAGTATAATATATATATATATATATATATATATATATGTAAGTTTTAAGTATATAGGTGTTAGTATGTTGTAGTGGTGTATGTTGTTGTTATTGAATTTGTAGAGAGTGAGATGACAACATTGGGTTGGGATGACTTTGAGCTCAAGTTTGGGCTAAAAAATGACTTGAAAATTGGTTAAGTACGGAGTGAAAAAATGATTGGATTTGTAAGGAAAATGGCTACACGAAAATTGATAACTTAGCCAATTAAGTTTAACAAAATACCCAAACTGATTTAATTGTGAATTCAGCTAAAAATTAGATAAGACGAATCGACAATAATTAATTAATAATTTTCTTAATTCTAACAAAATGAATTAATTAACTTAGTTATAAATTAATTAATTCAAAATATAAGCTACTAATTTATGAAACAATAAAATAATTTTTTTTTATCATTTTTTAATATTTATAGAAATTAATAATTATATATATATATCATTAAAAATTATAAGAATGATAAAAAAAATTAAAAATACACTTGAAAATATTTTGGTATTTTATAAAAAATAATTACTTCAAATTTTTTAAAATTGAAAAAGCTCAATAACTAATATACGTTTGTGGAGTGCCAAAATTGAGTCTCAACAATAGGCTCTTAATGGATTATGTAAAATTATAAATAATAATGGTGATCTAAATAGAAAACAATACTCTAAAATAAAAGTCTCTTTTTAATGCAGTCATTAATGGATCTTAAATATATCATGTTTACTCGACAAACATGTGCAATGCACGTGTAGATAAACTAGTTTATTAAATATACTCGTTTAATTAATTTGGCTTAAGTCATGTACAGCCCCTTAAAGTTGTCCACATATTTCATTTAGACACTTCAACTAGAATTATTTTTATCAATAAAAATAAAAATAAACATTATTCTAGACATTTTCACGCCCTAAATGAAAGTGAAGAACACTTTCTTTGCCACATCAACATTTTTTGTTTATTAAGTACACCCTTTGAACAAGATAGGTCTTCAATAGGTATACATAGGTGTCTAAGAGAAATATGCGAATAACTTTAAGTGGATGACTTAAATAATTAATTAAAGGCGGTGGATGACTTTAAACAATTAATTTTTACTATATATTCATAGGGCCGATGTAACTGAAGGAAAGACGAATTAGAAATTAAGCAAATTGAGTTGACGATGGCAATGGAAGTGAAGGAACAAACTGAAATGCAGCATGTTGTGTTCATTCCGTACACCATGAATAGCCATATAACTCCATTGGTACATATTGCTAGACTCTTCGCCCTCCATGGCCTCAAGGTCACCATCATTACCACTCCATATAATGCTCTCCTTTTTCAATCCTCCGTCGATAGAGACCGTCTCTTGTCCGGCAGCGACATCACCGTCCGGACACTTCAATTTCCGTCAGAAAAAGTGGGCTTACCTGTGGGAATTGAAAGCTTCATCGCAAGCCCTTCTATGGAAATAGTTGGAAAAGTTCACTATGGGTTTTTGCTTCTCCAAAAGCCCATGGAGAAACTAATTCGGGAGCTCAATCCAAATTGCATTGTTTCCGACATGTTCTTCCCTTGGTCTGTCGATTTGGCGGAAGAGCTGAAAATTCCGAGATTCGCTTTTCAACCTGCTACTTTCATCCATCAATGTGCTTGGACTTTTATAAAGGAATATACACCTTACAGGAATGTGGCCGATTCAGAGAGTTTCTTGATCCCTGGTTTGCCCCTCGAGATCAAAATGAAAAGCTCGGAGATTGAAGATTTCCTTAAAGAGGAAACTGAATACAGAAAGACAGTAGATGAAGTCTTAGAAGCTGAGATTCGTAGCCATGGCATTATTCATAACACTTGCTCTGAGCTGGAACCTGGTTTTGCCGAAATCTACGAAAAAGCTAGAGGAGTCAAAGGCTGGCACATAGGTCCCCTCGCTCTGTTTATCAACAAACATGAATCAGAAATTAGTTCAAAAGAAATTTCCAACACCAATATTTGTTCTGACGCTTGGAAAGGCTACGGTGATTGTTTCAATTGGCTTGAAGATCAAGCACCTAACTCTGTGCTCTTTGTTTGCTTTGGGAGCATGATAAGATTTTCCGATGATCAGCTTAAGGAAATGGCAATCGGATTGAAAGCTGCTAACTGCCACACCATTTGGGTTTTTAGGGAGCAAGACAAAAATCAAGAAGACGAGAAGCATTGTTCTGACTGGTGCCCCAATGATTTCAAAGAAATTATTGGGGAAAATAATAAAAAGATCTTTATCATCCAAGGTTGGGCGCCACAACAATTAATCCTGAAACATCGAGCAATTGGTGGATTCTTAACTCATTGTGGTTGGAACTCTATACTTGAATCTCTAGCAGTAGGTGTTCCATTGATCACATGGCCTCTGTTCTCGGATAACTTTTACAGCGACAAGCTTTTGGAGAAGCTTGACCTTGCTATTGGAATTGGAGCAGACGTGTGGAACTCAGGGTTCATATTGTCGTGTCCGCCGATTTCGGGAGAGAAGATAGAGTTAGCCGTCAAGCGTCTGATGAATAATTCAGAGGAAAGTAGGAAAATTCGAGAAAATGCTAAGTTAATGGCAAAGAAACTGAAGATTGCCACTGAAGAAGGAGGTTCCTCTCATTCACAGCTCATCGGGTTGATTGAGGAGATCAAGCGATGTGCTTCCAAGAACTCCTCTTGAAATTTATCTTTTATTTATCACTTGAAATAAATTTGGCAAATGTTGCTGGCCAACATGAATGTAGTAGTATTATGTTAACAATGTGTATGTTTTTAATTTTCTTTAATTTAGCATTTATCATTAGAGAATCACGAAAACTTCAAAATACTTGTTCTTCGTTTGAGCATCAAGCAATCCAAAATACACTACACTTACTAGTCATTGATCCCTTGAGCTCTGATATTTTAGCACTCCTAAATAACACGAATTGAGTTATGGCAGATTTTCCCTTAAGTGATGAACCAGATTATTTATCTATTTCTTCGAGATTTATTAACATAAATTAAATAACAGAAAAGTTTAAAAAATAACTTAAAACTATTCGAAATAGTACACGGAAAGAAAAGGTCAAGGTTGACCTTGAATTATTGAAAATTGTCTCATTTATCAACAAACGATTGTCTCATTTATCAACAAACGATTGTCTCATTTATCAACAAACGATTGACACCTTACATATTCTTGACCAATGAATTATTGAAAATTGTCTCAATCTTATCAACAAACGATTGACACCTTACATATTCTTGACCAAGTAAGGGTTTTGTATCTCTTACTTGCCTTTTCTACACTTTTCAGTTCATCTCTTTAATTAAGCTCAGTTCATAACTTCTAAAATTTGAATTATTTGAGTTTAAATGTGCACTCACCATACTCTATTATCCCCCTTGGCTTTGATAACTGACCACCACCATTCCCACCAACTAAAGTTTAGTAGATCCTACGGCCTCCTCAAAAGTAGAGTCATTGCACACATGTATCTCTATTATATTGTCATTATTTACTTTTTGCCCTGTCGCGTATTATATGAGTTTATCACTCTTCATATTATAACTTAATATGTGCACAAACTTTTTTTTTTTTAATCTCTCCTTTAAGATTTTTTATCCTTTTTTCGGTAACTCGAACTCACAACCTTCAGATTGAAAGTATGGAGTGTTTACGATCCGAACAACTCTCTCTTGTCTATACCCAACTTATTGATATGTATACAATTTACTCTATTTTTATATTTCAATTTTTGTTCTTTCTGTGAAGATGCTAGGCAAGAAAAGGGGGTGTGGTTTAGGGGAAGGAACAAAGCTGAAGGTATATGCACATCCCTTAAATTTATCAATCTTCAATTTCATTTTCTTCATGGTACATTAATTTAAAATTCAACTAACAAAACGCTAAAATGAAAGTCGATTCAATTAAACTCAACTATTATATTCAAAATTAAACAACACTTTTTAAAATTATTGCGCTTCAATTACTATAGATTCAAAAAAATCTGTCGTACAAAAATAAAATAGGAAAAGGTGGTGTAAGTGTGTTGTGTCTGATGTTTGCCAATCATGGTTGGTGAAAAATAAAGAATATGTTATATTTTACTTTTGAGATATAGAAATTATTTTTCCAAAGAAGGAACCCAAAATCCTGTCTACCTCTACAATCAATTTGGTGTTAACAATTTTACTTTTCAACGCACATGATGATGTTGTAAATTAACTTACCTAGAATTAGAAAAGAAAACAATTAAAATGCCTATGATAACTTTGCACTAAATTGAACTTAAACGTTGTAAATTTTAAAAATCGTTACACCAGAGTTACTTTGATTCTTTCTTGTTTTTCATTCCAATCATCGATGAGATGCGTTCCAATATCAAAATTCAAAAGGAAGGCATGGAAAAGGACAAAAAGGAAGCAATTTTCTGTCATCGAATAATTCGATCAAAAACCCTTATTATTCACGAGAGATAGACATAGTTCATCTGTCTAAATACCAGAGTTACATAATGTTTAAGAATCCTTTAAGAAAGATACGACATCAATGACAACAGTAACCACCACAAAGACGAAGAAGGATGATACGAGGAGTTGGCCAAGCACGTCAGCAAACTTCATTGTAATAAATACTTGATTAGCTCCAACCAAGAAGCCTACCAGGTTCAACACGGAAAATGTTATCAATGGTACAGCAAGTATCCCTATCCCTTGGAAATCGAATTTCCCCTTCTCGTATTTCTTGAGCTTTTCCTTGTCAATTGCTTTGTCCGACAAATACAATTTCTCTCCTTGCGTTCCGATAATCTTATCTATTATAGCTTTCACTCCTCCTAACCATATTGCACTAACTCCCATCATCATCAGTGCCCTGTATTCCATCCACCACGTTTTAACCGATCCCCCTTCTGGAATTGACTCCGACATATTCTCCAAAATTGTCGATATGAAAGCGATCACATACACTGCAAACCATGGATCATACACCTAAAATAACAAACAATAGTTGTAAATTAGTTTTCCAAGTAGCTACATGATGTTTAAATTTTCCAATGAGAAAATCACAGTGCACCAAATCAAAGAATAGTACAAAAAGAAATTGTTTGGATTTACCTCGGGGTAGACTTGGAAGCCAAACAAAAGGCCAACAGAAGGAACACTAGCATGTAGAACCATTCCCCAAGAATAAAGAGAGAAATACATCAAATAGGCATAGCACATGCATTGAAGAGTTTTCATCCTGCTATTGAAGCCATAAGTGATGGGATTGAGATGTGATAGACCAGCTTGTGTAAGTGCAGCAACCCATTTTATGAGCTGTGAGGAGAAACCTTGCATATCAACTGGGGCACAACCCAAGAAAGATGGCCTGTCTGGATACAGATAGGTCGATCTCCACCCTTTGCAGTGCAAAAGATAACCAGTAAAAGTGCTCTCCAAATGACAATCATACGAATAACCGATCTGCGTAATGCCATTCAGAGTTATAAATCTTTAAATCCAAGTAGATCCGGATGAAAAAACACATGATTTTCAAAATCACAATGGATTTTTTGTTTGTTGGTTAAGAGTTGAATGTTTGGTCAAGCACTAATTACTGTTTACTGTTTAAAAGTATTTTAGATTTATTAGTCAAACATAAATTGACACTTATTATTAATTACTAAGTAATTTTTTTCAATTAATTTCCTGAGATGACCTATAATAATCAAGAGTAATATAATCAAATTATATTTAATTTATTACTTTTTAAAAAGTAAGCCAAATTAAGAACAACTAAATGCCATGGACGAGGGAGTTCTGAGTATAATATTATGTTTGTTTCTCTTAATTTAATTTTCTTGTAACAGTTATTTTTTACTTTTTTCTTTACTGTCAGGTTTTCAAGATTATACTTCTCTTTTTATCCGTATTGAATGCTAGAAAAATAATTTTTCTTGTCTTATTTTATATGATACTATATTTTTTTAAAAAAATTCATAAAAATAATTTTTTTATTCATATTTAAAAATAATTTATAGCAACAATTTTTTTTTTCTTGAACTCCTTACCATCATGTTATGTCAAATAGGGTCACAAAAAATAAACAAAATGAGTAACATGCTTGAGGTCGGAACTTTTAAGACTACTTTTGTTATGTACAAAATTTTCTCTTCCCTTAAAATTATTTAGTGTCCAATCAAATATTATCATCTTCATATAAAAATAAAAGGCGAAAATATATAACTTGCCTCTTGACCCCAATGCGTGCCATCCTCGTATGCACAAGTAGCCAGGTTCTTAGCTTCCTCTATGATATCTTCTGATATGACTTTCTCTTGCTTAACATAATTATTTTCCTCTAGTGAAGCAATGAACTTTCTACTGGTTCCGAAATGCTTCTCCGGTGAACTAAGATACTCATCTGTGACAAAAGTCCACCACCCAAACGAAAATAATAAAGATTAGATTATTTAATTATTAATTTTCAACAAATAATGAACCAAAACTTCTATTTATACTTTGACACTCTTTTTAAGAAAGTATTTATTACAAAGTTAATTTTACTAAAATAAACTTATTACTTATGTTTTGAAAATCTAAATTTGATAACTGATATTTTGTGTTGTTATTAAATTATAAGGGTAAAATTGGAAGAAATGATAATTTTTCGTAGATTTGCTAGTATGGACAAGTAAAAAGTTAAATCTATTTTTAGTATAAAAATCAAATAAAATGAAAAAAAGCAGAGCAAAACTCTACTTTTTATTTGTTCACGAAACTAAAAAAAATATCTATTTTTATTAATTTAATTTAAAAAATCAACAAATAATTTATCCATATTGAACGAGTAAAAAAGATATAAGAGAGATTAGTGAATTTAAAATTAGGTTGGACAAAATACGAACCCTTTATGCCTGGACTCGTGTATAACGCCTTCCTCTTGAGAAAATAACCTGTTCCCGACAACACTGGGCCTTGGATACCATCCATACCGTGCCATATTGTCTAAAAAATAAGTAAATTACCATAATCAACCTTAAGTTAAAATTATTTCTCTGCTAAATTTAAATTAACTAGGAAAGAAATTTTAAGAAACCTTGTAAGCCTGTCTAATTTTGACATCATAAATATCGGACTTGCTGACATTGTAAAACACTTGAGGGAACTGGACATAAGCTAAGTCAGATGATAGCTTTGGATCAAGGTGGAAACACATTGCTTTTCGAGCTGATATTGGATCATGACAAAAGAAATCACAATCCAAAACCAGTAAATAAGGTGCATTACTCATTATCCCAGAAACTCGAAGCTGCATAAATTAAATGAGGTTAGAAAATTGAGGAGACAGAGGAATTTAATTAAATTAAAATAATTAATTAGTTCATACAAGAGCATTTGCAGATCCACCCTTGAAGTGATGACGACGGTGGGTTCTTCTTTCACGGGATGCGTATACTAGCAATGGCATTTTCGTTAAATCGTCGGCACTCTTCTCGTACTCCGTTTTCCTCTCATTTATTACCTGCACCGACACCGGCCAAAATCTTTCATCACAATGAAGACCAAAAAAAAAAAACTCCCAAGTAGAAATAATTCTTTATTATTTGGCATAACCAATTATTATAGCTCCTTCGAGACGTTCAATTACCTAATCTGGTTTCTTATATTTTGCAAGTGTCAACTCGACTCTACAACAACAGTATCATACAGAATCCAAAATTAGAGATCTGGAGAGGAGAAAGTGTTCACAGATCTTATCTGCTATCTTATAAGGCTATTTTTGAAATATCCTCAAATCAAGTTTAACAAAAACGTCTTAACTTGACCCGGGAAAATGTAATATGTTTAAAAAAAAAAAAAAGAAGATGCATCCTCATTGATTGTTCAGAATACCTTAATAAACGAGGCTCTATCAGGCACTACGTCACCTTTGATTTTTCCGGATTCACCAGCACGGTCCACATTCTGTTGGAACTCTTCATATTTTGACTGCAAAATTTTAAAAAAAATTATAGTTAATAAATCAGCAAAAGAACTACTACTACAAAGTGCATAGATAAATTTCGCTTTTGTGTTTCCATACTTTAATTTCTTCCATTTCAGCAACAAAGTCATCGTTCTTAAGAACACGGTCATCTTCTCCTAACGGAGAAAAAAAGGCTTTAGGGCACCTTGTTTTAACTCCATACTTCCTACAGAAAGGTAGCCACATCTTGGCAAAAGAACATGCTTCCTCCATGGCGTACAACGTCAAGGGACATCCTCCATCATCAGCCAGATACACAGCCAATTTATCCGTCGGGTAATCAAGAGCCATTGCAGATATCACAGTGTTCATGACATCCACAATTGGCTCTTTCTTAGGATTAGCAGTGAATACCATGACGTCAATTGGGGGTAGCTCCGAGTCTTTGCAAGTGATGTTTTCAGGAAACACTTCCCTTTCAACAGGGCGCCAACGAGTCCCTTGTCCAAAGAACCACTTGACAATGAAACTAATTTCGCCTAAGCAGATGAGTACCCAAGCAAGTGCTTGTGCACTAAGGATGTTTTCGAATTTAAACAAATTAGATACACGGTAGTATACTAATGAAAGCATAATTAGAGAGTGGAGAAACATGTGGAGTCGGTAAATGGTGGTGATAGGTTGCGGGACAGTACTTCTGTTGAGCTCCATGGTATTTTTCATGGTGCTTTCTCCTCTCCCTCTCCTCTTCTCCTACTCTTTCAACACCTATATATGGCTTCAATTTTTTTGTTTGGACTTAAAATATTCCAAAATTTATTGATTGGACTTAACGTTCGCAATCACTTATATGTCCGCTAAGTAAATACTCCCTCCGTTTAAAAAAAGATGAATTAATTTTTTAAAAAAAATTTATCTCGTGATTCTAAATTAAAATTATATTAAATATATTAAAATATTTTTAATTTTGTGGTTTTAAATATATTATGTAAAAAATTAAAATTTAAGTTTTATAAAAAGAAAAGGGTGATTCTTTTTTAAATAGAAGGAGTATGCGTTTAAACCAAAAATTAGTTATTAATGTATTGATTTTCTTATAAATTATATGATGTTTGGCAGGTAGATAGAATATAAGTTATTTATGTGTAAAATTAATTCGATATTCAATTGATAATTTAAAAAAGGGTATAACTAATATGAGAAAATTCATGTATTATTTTATGTTCGAAAAAATGTGGAATAACAAATACACTTATAGCTATATGAATAACTAATTCTCGCATAAATTCACTCATAACTAATCCTTACATCACTAGTACTTGCATAACTTTATAACCAACAACCAAGCGATCCCTAAGTCTATTACTTTATGTATCTTAATTTATATTGTACTTTTTGAATTTTACTCAAACAAATTTATCTTTGCTCATAGTTTTTTCATATATTTTTTAAAAATATTTTGAATTATCAATTATTATGAATTATAATTATTTTTATATAATTTTTAAATATATATATTTTTAATTCAAAAAACTTAAATATTTTATGCTCTAATTTATCGTCAAACTGAGACTATTTGATTTTCGAAATTGGTAATATGGCACATTGAGACATGAGAATATGTTTTAAGCAAAAATGACAAGGTGTGACTACTAAAAAATAAATATGACAAAATTTGGCAAGAACTTTTACAAACTCACCTGTTTGAACCCTCTAGTAAATGAATGTACATTCCAACCCATCTAACAAAATATCTTAATCCTTATCACTGCGGATGTGTCAGACAATTTTTCAATGCTATTGCAAGGCTCATATGAGTGCAAATGTTTTAAATTATTTTTGTTTTGGTCTTGAATGTCTTGTCTTGTTACTCATCTTTATTGGAACCATTCTCTTACCAAAAGGCCATAACTTCATTTCAGAGAAAACAGAGTAATTTCCATTGATGAAATAGATTAAAACTCCACATGAGTTTATATTTTATTGTACGTGACACTTATTTTCATTTTAACACATCCAAAAGAATGTCATTTTATTATAATTAAAATAATTTAATGTTAAATTTTATTTATTTTTAATTAAATGACAGTTACACAAATATTTAAAGATTGTTTTAAATCACAAGTTTAAAAGTTTTTTTTTTAAATATCCTGACAAGTCAAACAATGACACGTAAAATGGAAGGGAGAAAGTATATGGTCTTTCATTGTTATATTTTCATTTTTATTGAAATTGTTGCTTTGATGTTGCAATTTATTTTATGGAAAATGGCCAAAAATACTTCTGAACTATAGAAAAAGGTTTAAAAAATACCTTTCATCCACCTTTGTCATGATCCGGATTCGGGTGTGATGGCACTCGCCTATTCCACCAAGATGAGTCAACCTAAAAGTTTAAACAATTCAAAATAATCGGAAATAAAAGCGGAAATGTAAGTCTAACATGATATAAATAAGAATACGCGAAAAATAAATTCTAAACTACCCAAGACTTAGTGTTACATGTACAAGCCACTATTTCAACAAAAATGTAGAAGATACGAGTATAAATGTCTCAGTTCCCAAGTAGAACAAAACAAAAGTAATGGACGTCGAGAGTTTGTCGAAGAGATCAAGCTTCTACCTCTCAAGCGTCCAAAACCTGGGACTGATTAAAGAGTACTATGAACACCAATAACACGGTACTCAGTAAAATGGAAACTAAACCTTAAGTAAAGTAATGCGGAACACTGGTACTCCTGACATCCCAACCACAATCCTCCACAACTACACATCTGCACTTAGACAACCCAATCTATACAGTTTATATCACAATTACACTACGATACTAGACAATCCACAATAGAAGGCACAAATACATTCTCACCACTATACTCAAGCAAACACATATAATCACAGATCATAATCAATCACAAGAATAAATGAATGCAAATGCAATGTCAAATATCGTGATGCATGTCTGTCCTACGATACACATACGTTGATAACCTTAGATCGGAACCCATGGGGCCTCACATAGACCATGTGTCCGTCAGAAATGACCTCGACCAATATCTTCCGAAAGAGACCTCAGCCATAATATTCATCGGAAGAGACCTCGGCTGCCGGAAGAAACCTCAAAAAATTACCTTAATCGGTAGAAACCTCGGTCCCAATATCCAGTACCTCACTCATATCATTTTTCAGCCATCACATATATAATATATGCACAAGTAATGAGTGAAACATGATAAATATTCACATAAGATGTCATATAGTCCACAATCACACAATAAATCAATACCTCGCAAATTACATCACTTAGACAATTACCTCTATCCGAATTTCACTATCACACTTCAACTTATTTAATTTAATTCAATCTAATGACTAAATATACCCTAATCCACTCACATAGGAAAATACAAGGTTCAACATACTTAACAAAGGTTATAATACCACTTGTCTTAGCCAAAGAGTCACGAACAATTCAAAATCACCGCCTTGCCTCTCCGACGATACTCCCAATCACCACAATCTAATCACATATAGACTCAGAATCACATTTCAAATATATTGACAATAAAATCAAGAAATTCGAGTGAAAAAGGTTAAAGGATCAAAAATCTCATATCGAAAATTGAACTCGGAATCATATTATTTTTGGGTGAAAACATTCTCTAAGTAATAAGGAGTCTAATGGTGAAATCCATTTAAAAATGGAGTTAAAATGAGTTCAAAATCTCCATTTCTCTTTCAAAAGTTCATCCCAAAATCTCCAATTTAAAATCCATAATTTGAAGTTAAAATAAGAAATTATTCAATAAAAATTAAGGGAATGAGTTAGAAATACATTATCCAATAGTTTCCCATGAAAAATCCCCTTGAAATTCGCATCAATCGATCTTAGAATGTCATAAATGGAGGAAATTGGCCATAATTTCATCTTTTGGAAAAGACACTGTTCAGGGCTTTTTAACCTTTCGCGATCGCGACCCACTTACATCGCGATCGCGAAGGTCAAGCCCTCGCTTCATCGCGATTGCGTCCCTACACCTCGCAATCGTGAAGGTCAAAAGATAGGTGCCTCGCGATCGTGACAAGACTTCTCCGTGAATGCAAAGAGTAATTGGAGGCACCAGCTGATTGCAACAAGTTTCACAAGGCTAAGTCTCTGAATGGACCATCGAAATTCGATCAAAATTCTGTGAACACAAACCAGATATGTAACCCTACTAAATTTGATATTTTAGACTCGATGGAACCACCAGAATTCGAATTCGAGGCCTCTTTGATCCAAAATCCGATAAGTCGCACCTAAACTAGTTTCACCACTTGAAATACCCAAAATACTCTCGAGACATCTACAAATTATAATGAAGCCATTTATAGAATTAGAATCACCTTCCAAAACTATTGGAACCATCAGAAATCCAATCCGATCACCCAAACCTCAAATGTTGACCAAAATAAAACTTAAACCAAACTTTAACTCAATTTTCATCTTTAGACTAAATTCCACGTTTTAACTCCAAATATGATTCCAAAAATACTCCTACACCAATTTTCACATTTTGGAGCTGATGGAATCGATAGAATTCCATTTTGACACTCAAAAATCCGAATGATTTCAAAGTTCAAATTTTGACAACTTAAGCCTTTAGAACCCATCTTTCAAGAAAACCTCAACTTTTCACAAGATTTCCGAAAACTAACTTTCAAACCCAAACAAAGGTGACTCAAAGAAAATAACGGGAGGAATAAAATAGAAATTTATCAAAAATGCCAAAAATAATCTTCAGGGTCATTACATCATCTACTACTAAAAATTATGTTCATCCTCGAACATAAAACAAGAGACATACCTGGAGTCTCAAACAGATGGGGGTAATGGGCCCGCATGTCTGACTCTAACTCTCAAGTAGCCTCCCCCACGAACCGATGCCTCCACTGGACCTTCACCAAATCCATCTCCTTAGTACTCACCTTCCTGACCTATCTGTTCAAAATAGCCACGGACTTCTCCTCATATGTCAAATCTGGGCTCAACTCCACCGAGTCATGGGAAATCATATGAGACTAATCCAAAATGTAGCACCGTAGCATCGAGACATGAAATACTGAATGTACAGAAGATAAAATAGGTGGCAAAGTAAGTCTATAGGCCACCTCTCTCACTCGATCTAAGATCTCAAAAGGGCCAATAAACCTAGGGCTGAGCTTGCCTTTCTTCCCGAATCTCACGATACCCTTTAAGGGAGATACCCTCAACCATACCTGGTCACCAACCATGAACACCAAAGGTCTAATCTGCCTGTCAGCATAGCTCTTCTGGCGACTCTGAGCTGTCAACAACCTACCCTAAATCAGCCTAACCCGCTCCATGGCATCTTAAAGCAAATTAGTGTCTAGGCTATCCACCACCACAGAATCAAACCAGCCAATAGGAGATCTACATCTCGGGCCATACAAGGCCTCAAAAGAAGCGATCTGGATGCTGAAATGGTAATTGTTCTTGTAAGCAAACTCTGTAAGAGGTAAGTGTTGATCCCATCGAGCACCAAAATCAATCACACATGCTTGTAGCATATCCTCAAGCACCTGAATAGTCCTCTCAAACTATCCATCCGTCTGAGGGTGGAATGTGGTACTCAGATCCAATCGGGTACCCAATCTATACTGCAAAACCTCCCAGAAGTGAGTTATGAATAATGAGCCCCGATCTAATATGATGGAAACAAGGACCCCATAAAGTCTAATAATCTGACTAATATAGAGTTGGCCCAACCAGTTCACCGTGAAGCTAATCGTAATTGGAATAAAATAAGCCGATTTGGTCAATCGGTCGACCACAACCTAAATGGAATCAAAATCTCCCACTGTAGTGGGAAAACCCACCACGAAATCCATCGTGATCCTCTTCTACTTCCAAGTGGGAATGGGCATCCTCTAAAACTCACCTTCGGGTCTCTAGTGCTCATACTTAACCTGCTGGCATGTCAAACACTTGGACACAAACTCGGTAATGTCCTTTTTCATACCACACTACTAATAGTGCTGACTCAAGTCATGGTATATCTTTTCTACCCCCAGATGGATTAAATATCGAGTGCATTGGTCCTCCTCAAGTATCAATATAACTAACTCACCTACCTTGGGCAAAAAATTGCGACTTCGAATCCTCAAAACACTTTCAGAATCAACCACTTCTTCTTTAGCATCACCTCTCGTCACCTTATCCCGAATGAGGCACAACTTCTTATCCTCAAACTGCCTCTCTTGGATTTGATCCATAAAAGAAGAGCGGGCCTCTATGAAAGCAAGCACTGACCCTCATCAGAAAGGTATAATCCCATCAACCCATTAGCCAATCGCTGAACATCTCTAGCCAAGGGTTAATCCTCAGCTTGAATAGCTGCAAGACTTCCCATGCTAGAAGTCTTCCTACGCAATACATCAGCCACCATATTGGCCTTCCCGAGGTGATAAAGAATAGTCAAATCATAGTCCTTCAAAAGTCAACCCACCTCCTTTTCCTCATATTCAAGTTCCGTTGGTTGAAGATGTATTGTAGACTCCGGTGATCAGTAAATATTTCACAATGAACCCCATCCAAATAATGCCTCTGTAACTTCAAAACAAAGATAACCACCGCCAACTCTAAATCATGGGTAGGATAGTTCTTTTCAAGAATCTTTAATAGCCTCAAAGCATAGGTATTCACCTTCCCCTTTTGCATCAACACTCTACGTAAGCCTACTCTCGATGTATCACAATACACAGTGAGGTCAACATCCTCCTCAAGCAAGGTCAACAAAGGCACAATAGTCAATAATACCTTGAGTTTTTGGAAACTTTTCTCACACTCATCCAACCAATAAAATACCATATTCTTCTGCATGAGCCTAGTCAATGGAGCTGCTATCATGGAGAAGCCCTGAACAAAACGACGATAATACCCTGCCAAACCCACAAAACTGTGAATCTTTGTAGTTGAGGTGAGTCTAGTCCATCATCAAACCGCCTCGATCTTAGCCAAATCTACTCTAATGTCCTTATTAGATACCACATGCCCTAGGAACGCCATCGAACTCAACCAAAATTCACACTTGGAGAACTTGGCATAGAGCTTCTCCCCACTAAGCCTCTGGAGCACAATCCTCAAGTGTTGCACATGATATGCCTCAGACTTGGAGTAAACCAAGATATCATCAATGAAGACAATCACAAATAAGTCCATATACAGACAAACAACCCATTCATCAACTCCATAAATGCTGATGGGGCATTAGTCAACCCGAAAGACATAACAAGAAACTCATAGTGGCCATATCTGGTCTGGAAGGATGTCTTTAAAATGTCTGAAGGCTGAATCCTAAACTGATGATACTCGAATCTCAAATTGATCTTAGAGAATAAGGACACTCCTTGGAGATGATCAAACAAATCATTGATACAGGGAAGATGGTACTTGTTCTTGACAGTCACCTTGTTCAACTGTCTATAGTCAATACACATCCTCATAGACCCATCCTTCTTCTTCAAAAATAACACCGAGTCACCCCAAGGAGAAACATTAGGGTGAATAAACCCCTTACTCAACAGATCCTGAAGCTGCTCCTTTAGCAAAATAGAAAAGGGTCAAAAATACCCTTGGACTATAGGAAAAGGTTTAAAAATATCATTCATCCATCTTTTGGTCTAAAAATATCCTTCTAATCATTTTTTGATCTAAAAATACCCGTTATTCACCTTTTTGACTCACTATTACCCTTGAAATTAACAAGCCTCTCTTTATTTTTTATTTTTTAAATATATTTATCATGTGTCATTTTCTTATTAGATGAAATAATAATCATACCTCCACTAATTTTTTTCCATAATTTATCTAAACCAAAAATAATATACCTCTTCAAGACCCACACCTAACCCCCCTCCCCTTTCATTTTTTTTAAGAAAAAAGCTACATTGATGAACAAGACTATAATTTTTTTATCTGGTTAACCTGAAAAAAAAGACCATAGTATTGTAGAGCCGAGTATTACTTTTGGTGAGAAACAGAAAGCTAAAACTTCTTATGAGATGAGTTGATACATCAGTTGATTTTCAAAGAGAAGAACAAGGAGGAAGACACTTCATAAAAACCTGTGCCTATTTCAAAGTGACATCCTCTCTTTCCACAAAGATTGATTAAAAATGTTGAAGATGAAAAGTTAAAAAATTTTATTTCCATGTTTAAACAATTGTCAGTCAACATCTCTCTAGTGGATACTTTAGATTAGTTGCCGAGGTATGCCAAGTTAACGAAAGACTTGGTCAATAAAAATAGATCATTGAATTTTAATACCATGGAAGCCACACACCACCATAGTGCAATTGTGTCAACTCATTGGTACAAAGAAAGAGGATCTAAGAGCTTTCACCATTTCTGCACTACTATGTCAATACAATTTGCCAAGGCTCTATGCGATTTTGGTGCAAACATTAATCCGACGCTACTTGATATTTTTAGAAAGATGGGATTTGATACTCCAAGACCAACCACTATGCGATTTATGGTAGCGGATAGAACAGTAAAGAAGTTCATAGAAATTCTCTATGACATTCTTATGAAGGTAGCAAATTTTTTTCTCCTATCGATTTTGTGATCCTTGACTGTGAGGTTGATTTTGAGGTCCCTATCATTTTGGAACGACAATTCTTAGCTACCATATGGGCTTTGGTTGATATAAATAGCGGAGAGCTTTGTGAAGCAACCTAGAGACATGAGTGTCATCTCTATAATTGACACTATTGATGAAGTTGTGGAGTTTGAGGTTGCAAAATCGTTTCTGGTTGAAACATTGGTGGTAGTGCTAATGAATTTGGATGGAGACCATAAATTAGATTTTGAATAGACTAATTCTTTGATAGGCAACATCTTCTATACCTTTGGACTAAAAAAGATTGATCTTGATCTAAAGAATATGGAGTCTTTACTAGCAAAACTATCGATTAAAGAACCACTAGGTTTACAACTCAAGTCTCACCCTTCTCATTTACGGTATGCATATTTGAAACTAAACAAGACACTACTTGTGAATATTTCTGTAAAACTTTTAGTACATTGGGTGGAACATTACTTTTGGCTCTAAGGGTGTAGAGAAGAGTTCTAGGTTGGTCTATTGCAAACATCATAGGTATTTCTCTAGGTATTTACACTCATAAGAACAAATTGGAGGAAAGTTACATCTCGAGTATCAGCATCAAGGAAGTTTGAATCCACTCATGCAAAAGGTGCTGAAGAAATTGATCATAAATGGGTTAGCTGGAGTTGTGTATCCAGTTACTGATAGCACGTAGGTGCACCTACCTATCTCAATGCATACCCTAAAAGGGTTGCATGACAGTTGTTCCCAATGATAAAAATGAGTTGATATTCATGCACACATTTACAAATTGGAGAGTGTGCATGGATTACGTGAAGCTAAATCGATAGATAAACAAGGACCACTTTCCCATGCCATTTATGGATCATATGCTAGATATGTTGGTAGGCAGAAGTTATTATTATTGCTGTGTTGGCTATTTTGGGTAGAACCAAATTAGTATTACTCTTGAAGTGCAGGAGAAGACTATATTTACATGCCTTTATGGGAAATTTGCTTTCAAGAGAATGATCTTCAGCTTATGTAATATGCCTTCCACATTTCAAAAATGCATGATGTCTATGTTTTCAGAGAGGATGGAGGACTCAGTTGAGATTTCCATGGATGATATTTTAGTAGTAAAAAAATTCATTTGATGAGTGCTTAGCCTACTTAGCGTAGGTGTTGAAGCACTATGAGTGTTACGATCCAAGCCTTGAGCCTAAATATGACATGACAAATGAAGAACACAGAGGTACCTCACCTAAGCCTCTTAGCATTCATTGAGTATTTCATCGATAATAAAAATCAAAACAAGTGGAAACATAAGGGGTAACGCGACTAATGGACTTATCATACAAAGATTGTCAAAGTCAACTTAAAATCATACATTTGTCCAACTATACTTTCTCCTTTAAGACGTGGCAGGGGCTAAGATATGTCCCTATATCACCCTCAAGATTTTATTCAAAATGCCAAAATGTAACTCAAGAGCCGATACATAACATGAACTAGAAATATAGGAGTGTTGTTCCCGGATCATGGGAACTCACCAATAATAGTAGCCTTCAATAATCAAACTTAGCCAAGGGAAGGATAGTGTGGAGCGATGCCAGTCTCTACATGGTTATATCATGTAGGCAAAAATATGCATTAGTACTTTGAATGCACTAAGTATGTGAGCATGTTATATAATGAAGAACAACAAGAGATTTATAAGAAATATGCGTAAGTGAATGCATGCACGAGAAAAATATCATATGAAACTTTAAATCCTTCATTTTGTGGGAAGATGACCATAATCGACATTTAATACCATGCGAGCTATTATATAGAATTCATCATAACCCCCTACGTTGGCACGGGGAAAATACTTATCGGGTAGAACTCTGTCAACTTTAATCATTTCTTTAACTTTAACTTTAATGGCTGATCATGAATCTACTAGCCTAAATAGCAACATGAGACTTTACTTAATGACCCCTTAGGTCGAGTCCCAATCTATATGCTACATTCGGTGCTAGGTCAATCCCATGGAGATATCATAATAATATAAGAATTGTATAACTTAATCATCAAATCATCATTCGGTGGAATAGCTCATTAAAATATTTCATTTGATTCAATGCGAGAATTGTTCTTTCACATTGAAACCTTGCTTTGGCTAAGAAGCCCTTTCATTATTCAATCATTTCATCATAAGAATCTATTATAATAAACATTTACTTTATAACTTTCATTTCAACTTTACTCTAACATAAGGAAACTAGGTGGGTTCATTTCATAAACCTTCAAATGCATTTAAAAACTTCTTGCATGTATGAGAGTGATGGAAATGCATCAAAATATACACATCTTAAACCACCTACCATATATACTTTAAAACAACTTTCAAGATGAAGGCACTTTAACAAGTCATTCATTTCATGCAATTAAGAATCAATATACATCAATATATGTAAATAAACTTAAAATATATCATAATCTATGCATTTTGAGTCACCATGTAAAAGCTTATAAAAAGGGCAGCCCGGTGCACTTAAGCTCCCGCTATGCGCAGGGTCCGGGGAAGACATTTGGGTTTATGAGGATTCATTATTTAGAATTTGAAATATCAAGTTGGGAAAGACATTTGGGTTCCATGGGTGGAAGAACCCATGAATAAAATCCCATATACCTTGAGGAGACAACTTTTCAATGCAAAACTTGAAAAGAAATGAAGGCTTGACCTTCTTGGAGTGAAACCCTAGAACCTTTCTTGACGATGGAAGAAGACTTGAGAGCACTTGGGAGGTTAGAACTTTTGTTATTAGGATGTGAGTGAGAGTGAATGAGTGTAGGAAGACTTAGGGTCTTTTATATAGGTGAAATCTTCCTTCAAAAAGACCTTATTTTGATTCAAAACATCAAAAAAGAACAAACAGTCCCTTTTTAAATCTGACTGGAACTGGCTTCACGGGGACCCTTCATGGTCTGTAGTGCTCATCACGGTCTGTGATGGGGTCCCATGGTAGGGGAATTGGAAAAATATTTAGAAAGGGCCTACAGGATAGTCTCTGAAGTTTCACCACAGAGCCCCTTCACATTTCGTGAAGGGCAATACGGGCGGTGAAAGGTGGTCACGGTGTAGGTTCTGCAAGTGTATTTGCAGAGTATCCACCATGAGAACACACCACGATTTGTGGAGGGTTCCATGATCTATGGTGGTCGTTTGTGGATCTTGCTTGGGAAATTTCCTGAGGGTCTTGGGGAGGGGTCACCATGAAGGATTTCATGGCCCGTGGTGCTCACCACGGTCCGTAGTCCTCCATCATGGTTCATCCCCTATATTGTGAGTATCTGAATATCTACCATGGTTGCTTACACGATCTGTGATGCATACCACAACCCATGATGGCTTTTGTGGTCATCTACTGGAGCCATTTTTCTGTATTTTCTGAGATTCATCCTTTGTTTCCTTGGTTTAGGACCTTCCACATTTTTTAGGGTCTTACAATATCTCCTCCTTTGGAACATTCATCCTCGAATGAGAATCATTAGCATAGAAGAGGACATGACACGAGGACTAGCAACATAACATGAACATAATGACAATTGAAATGCATCAAACATAGGATCTTTAAACTTTAGCATAAAATATAACTTTAAAATTTGACTTCATAAATATGCATGCAGATGAGGACTTGGAAAAACTGAAACGTTAGAGTCTTAAACACTTGAGCATGAATAACTTGTTACCTTAGGTTAGAGTAGAGTAAAACATATGAGGATAACGTTTCATCATATCCGCTTCTGCATCACATGTAGCACTTTTAACTTGTTGTTTCCTCCAAAGGACTTTAACGGATGCAACTTCTTTGTTCTTCAATCTCTTGACTTGCCAGGCCAAAATTTCAACCGGAAACTCTTCATAGGTCAAATTCTCTTCAACATTCACTATCTCTAAAGGCACAATGGAATTAGGATCTCCCACACATTTCCTCAATATAACTACATGGAACACTGGATAAACCATGACCATTTACGAAGGTAATTCCAACTCATACATAACCTTGCCAACATGCTTCAAAATTCTATAAGGCCCTATGTACCTAGGGCTCAATTTCCCCTTCTTACCAAATCAATCCACACACTTCATGTGTGACACCTTCAAATACACCCAATTCTCCACATTAAACTCAAGGTCGCTCCTTCTAGTATCAGAATAGGACTTTTGACAACTTTGAGCT
Source organism: Solanum dulcamara (assembly GCF_947179165.1). Taxonomy (NCBI): domain Eukaryota; kingdom Viridiplantae; phylum Streptophyta; class Magnoliopsida; order Solanales; family Solanaceae; genus Solanum; species Solanum dulcamara. The sequence goes on from NC_077242.1 coordinate 16,228,985, forward strand.
ATCTTCAACCTTTGTCTAATAATTCTCACCTTCTGTAAGTGTCAAGCACCAAACCAGGGCCTAACAAGGTCATCTCACCTACTTTGAACCAACTAATCAGAGATCTACATCGTCTCTCACACAAAGCCTCAAATGATGTCATCCCAATACTTGAGTGGTAACTATTATTATAATCAAACTCGATGAGCGGTATATGATCATCCCAAGTCCCTTTGAACTCCAACACACAAGTCTTTAACATATCCTCTAGTATTTGAATTGTTCTTTCGGCTTGCCTATCGGCTTGAGGGTGAATTAGGTACCACAATATGAAATAATGGACAACGGCACACCATGCAACCTCACTAACTCCTTAATATATAACTTGGCATAGTTCTCGGCACTATAAGAGGTCTTGACCGATAGGAAGTGAGCCTACTTAGTCATTCTATCAACAATTACCCAAATCGAAGCATGACATTTCTGGGTATGAGGGAAACCCACTACGAAATCCATATTCATATCTTCCCACTTCTAAGTAGGGATCTCAATATCTTGGGCTAGGCCACCCAACCTTTGGTGTTCAGCCTTCACTTGTTGGCAATTTGGACATTTGGACAAAAACTTTACAATGTCCCTTTTCATGCCGCCCCACCAATAGAACTCTTTAAAGTCTTGATATATTTTCATCGAACCAGGATGAATAGAGTATGAAGAATTATGAGCCTCCATCAAAATCAAACTCCTCAAGCCATCCACATTCAGAAAATATAACCAACCTTGGTAGTATAACACCCCATCTCCCTCTTGTGAAAAGACCTCTACCTTTTTTTCCTTCACCAACCTCTTTAATTTAACAATTGTTGAGTCAAGGTCTTGTTTTGATTTGATATTCCCTACTAAAGAGGGTATGGACCCACTATGAACAACCATACCACCACTATCAGTGACACACAACTTCACCCCTAATCTAGTCAATCGGTGAACATCTTTCACAAATTCCCTCTTCCCTTCATCAACATGGGCCATACCCCCCATACACTCTACTAAGTGTATCGGCAACTACATTGGCTTTACTCGAATGATAATTCACACTTATGTCATAGTCCTTGAGGAGTTCTAGCCACCTTCTTTTTCTTAAATTGAGGTCCTTTTGGGTGAACACATATTGGAGACTTTTAGGATTGGTATACATATCCACATGCACCCCATAGAGGTAATGCCACCAAATCTTTAAAGCAAAAATGACGGCCACCAATTCAAGATCATGGGTAGGGTAGTTATACTCATGAGCCTTGAATTGTCTAGAAGCATAGGCTATAATTTTACTATTTTGCATCAGGACACAACCCAAACTAATCTTTGAAGCATCGCAATAAACCACAAATCCTTCTAATCCTTTCGGTAGAGTCAAATTAGGAGTGGAGGTAAGTCAATCTTTCAAAGTTTGGAAACTCTTTTCACACTCGTCCGGCCATATGAACTTTGCATTATTTTGGGTCAATTTTGTCATAGGAGATGAGATTGAAGAGAAACCTTCAACGAACCTTTTGTAATAATGGGCTAGATCCAAGAAGCTCCTAATGTCCGAAGGAGACAATGGTCTAGGCCAATTCTTGACCGCCTCCATTTTCTTTGGAACAACCTTGATCCCATCACCGGATACTATATGACACTGAAATGCCACCACCTTCAACCAAAATTCGCAGTTGCTAAATTTTGTAAATAATTGCCTATCCCTCAGCGTTTGGAGCATAACCCTGAAGCAATTCTTATATTCTTCCTCACCCCGAGAGTAAATCAAAACGTGATCAATGAAGACCAAAACAAAAGTATCAAGTTAGGGTTTGAACACCCTATTCATTAGGTCTATAAACATCACTGGTACATTCGTCAACCTAAAACTCATCACTAAAAACTCGAAGTGGCTATACCTTGTCCAAAAAGCAATCTTGGAAATGTCACACACCCTCACCCTTAGTTGGTAATAGACGGACCGAAGATCGATCTTGGAGAAGTGAGTTGCCCTTTGCAATTGATCAAACAAGTCATCTATTCTGGGATTGGGTACTTGTTCTTAATGGTCACTTTGTTCAATTACCATTAGTCTATGCACATTTGAAGTGACCCATCCTTCTTCCTTACAAATAGAACAGGAGAACCCCATGGTCAAATACTTGGCCTTATGAATCCCTATTCTAACAAGTTCTTTAGTTGTTTCTTTAATTCTTTCAATTCCACCGGGGTCATTCGGTAAGGAGGAATAGAGATAGGTTGGGTTTTAGAGAGGAGATCAATATTGAAATTAACTTCTTTTTTGGGAGGGATATCAAAAAGGTCATCGGGAAAGATATCGGGGAACTCATTGACTAAAAGGACTGACTCACGAGGATGACTTTCGGAGTCGACATCCCTAACCCTTATAATATAATAGTTGAAACCCTTAGCAATCATCTTCTGTACCTTAAGACAAGAAATAACCTTTCTCTTCACCACCGAATCACGACCTTCTTATTCAAGAACGGACTCATTTGGAAATTGAAACTTGACTCGATGAGTCCTACAATCTATGGAACCAAAAAATGCATGTAACTAATCCATCCACCTTATAACATTGAAATCTACCATGTCAAGCTCTATGAGATCACAAGGGATAAATTTATGCAAGATGGACATGGGACAACCCTTATAAACCTTCCTAACAAACAATTGACTCACCAATGGGGGTAGACATCAAATAAGGCTCTATTAATGTTTTGGGCAATATATCAAACCTATTAGCTAAGAATGGAGTGACAAATGACAAGTTTGCACCCAGATCTAACAATGCATACACATCAAAAGTAAAGACCTTTAACATACCGGTAACAATATTTGGTTGGTGATTTCTCAACTTCTTGCCTCCCATGCAAGGTATAGAAGCGATTGGTTCATTGACCACCTCCTTGAGCTTATGGGCCAAGAGTAACTTAGCCTTGACGCCTACTGCCACCAACACCTCTACAATCCTGAGCATGATGACCCGGTTGCTATATTTGAAGTATGCATTGGAGCCCGCCAAGCACTCCCTTTTGTGGTATCTCCCACACTTCTTGCAAATGGGGAAAACTTGGGTACTAATATTTTCTCTTGGGACCATTAGATTAGTACCCTTGTCCTTGTTAAACTTGGGCGGAAGAGTATTGGTGGAATTTTATCCCATAAAATGTTTCCTACCTTGGCCTTTGCCATTGTTACCATAACCAGACCTTTGAGGGTTGAACCCTCCACCATCCATTCTAGCCTTCTTGAACCCTCCCGATCTCTCCCTCAACTTCTTTTCTTCAATTTTCTCCACGTAAGTCATTAACCGAGAGATGTACATATCTTTGACCAACATGGCCGTTTTGCACTCCTTAGACACCAAGTTTGAGACACCAAAAATGAACTTACTCATTCTTTCTCGGGGGCCGGAGATGATAAAAGGGAGCATACTTTGACAACTTAAGTGAATTTGAGGGCATACTCCCTCACACTTATTATCCCTTGGCAGAGGTTGATGAACTCTTGGATTTTAGCCTCCTTTATCTCCAATAGAAAGAAGCGGTATAGGAAAGCACCCTTGAACTCTTCCCATCCTATCGGCCTTATTTCTTTATCCCTCTCAATATCTCATTGTTTGTACCAAATTTGTTCCATACCCTTAAGTTGATAGGACACCAGCTTGAGCTTCTTATTTGGAGGCACACCTATGATAGCCACAATTCGGCACACCTTATCGATGAACTTCATAGGGTCTTCATCTATTTTAAAACCATCAAACTCAAGCGAATTTATCCTTTGGAAATCCCAAATCTTAGAAGCTAAATTTTGCATTTGAGGAGGAGGAAAACCTTGATTTCTTTGGTTAGATATGGCTTGAGCGTACAACGTGATGATATTGAGAAACTGCACATGGATTATCCCTTCCTCATGATGTGGGGCATCGGGAACCGGAGGAGCTTGGTCCTCATCGCCAACCCTTGCTCTTGGAGGTGCTCTTCCTCAAGGCATTATCTAGAGAACGAAAAATGGGTTGTTAGTTAGAGGAATGCTTAGGACACTCGAGGGAAAGACATGAATTTAAATAAAGTGAAAACTTTCCTAAATGTCCTATAGTCTCCAATCCATAATTGTGGCACGCTTCATAACTATGAACAAGACCCTATTTGACATGGTTTGTTGGAATTCGAGGACCATTTCAATGGGACTAAGGGAATTATCATACAAAGAGAGTCAAAGAGAACTTAAGATTATACATTTGTCCAACCATACCTTCTACTTTAAGACTTGATAGGGGATAAGATGTCCATAGCTTACCCTCAAGATTTTAATCAAAATGCCAAAATGTAACTCAAGAGCCTTAACATAATATGAACTACAAATATAGGAGTGTTATTCTTGGATCATGGGAACTCACCACTAATAGTAGCCTTCAACGATCAAACTTAGCCATGGGAAAGAGAGTGTAGAGCGACGCCGGTCCTTAAATGGTGATATCATGTAGGCAAAAGTATGCGTTAGTACTTTGAATCTACTAAGTATGTGAGCATCCTCTAAAATGAAGAACATCAAGACATTTATAAGCAATATGCATAAGTGAATGCATGTATGAGAAAAATATCATATGAAATCTTAAAACCTTCATTTTGTGGGAAGATTACCATAACTGACATTTAAGACCATGGAGCAATTACATGGAATCCAACATAACCCCCTATGTTGGAACAGGGAGACTATTTGTTGGGTAGAACTCCGTCAACTTTAATTATTTATTTAACTTTAACTTTAATATATAATCGTGCATCCACTAGCCTAAATAGCCGACAAGGGCCCCTATGTTGGCGCATAGTTAATGCAACAAGAGACTTTACTTAAGGACCTCTTAGGTTGAGTCCCCATCTACATGCTACATTCGGTGCTAGGTCAATCCCATGGAGTACATTTAGATATCATAATAACATAAGCATAGTATAACTTTATCATCAAATCATCATTCGGTGAAATAGCTTATTAAAATATTTTATTTGATTCAACGCGAGAATTATCCTTTCACATGGAAACCTTGCTTTGACTAAGAAGCCCTTTCATTATTTAATCATTTCATAATAAGATTCCCTTATTATAAAATATTTACTTCATAACTTTTATTTGGAGTCAAAAGCTTTCATTTCAACTTTACTTTAACATAAGAAAACTAGGTGGGTTCATTTTATAAACCTTCAAATGCATTTAAAGAATTCTTGCATGCATGAGTGTGATAGAAATGCATTAAAATATACACATCTTAAACAATCCACTATATATACTTCAAAAACACTTTCAAGCCTTCATATAGGCACTTTAGCAAGTTATTTATTTCATGCAATTGAGAATCAATATACATCAATATATGTAAATAATCTTAAAATATATCATAACCTATGCATTTTGAGTCATCATGTAAAACCCAATGAGGATTCATCATTTGAAATTTTAAATATCAAGTTGGGAAAGACATTTGGGCTCTATGGGTGGAGGAACCCATGAATAAAAACCCACATACCTTGAGGAGACAGCCCTTCAATGCAAAACTTGAAAAGAAATGGATGCTTGACCTTCTTAGAGTAAAACCCTAGAAACTTTCTTGAAGATGGAGGAAGAGTTGAGCGTACTTGGGAGATTAGGGCTTTTGTTCTTAGGATGTGAGTGAGAGTGAATGAGTGTAGGAAGACTTAGGGTCTTTTAGATAGGTGGAATCTACCTTCAAAACAACCTCATTTTGATTTAAAACACCAGAAAAGACCAAACTTCCCCTTGTAAAATCTGACTAGAACTGGCTTCATGGGGACCCTTCACGGTATATGGTGCTCACCACAGTTCATTGTGGGGTCCCATTTTAGGAGTCTTGGAATAATATTTGGCAAGGGCCTCAAGGTTAGTCTCTGAAGTTTCACCATGGAGCCCCTTCACGGTTCGTGAAGGGCAATATGAGCCATGAAAGGTGTCGTGGTTTAGGTCCTACAACTGGACTTGGATAGTGTCCACATGAGGACACATCGTGGTCTATGAAGGGTTCCACGATCCATGGACCTTGACTTGGGAAATTTCCTGTGGGTCTTGGGCAGGGGTCACCACGGAGGGTTTCATGGACCATGATGCTCACCACGGTCCATAGTCCTTCATTGCAGTGCATACCCTACAGTTCAAGTCTCTAAATCTCTACCATGGTTGCTCACTACGGTCCCTGATTCGTATGACAGCTCGTGATGGCTTCCGTTATCTGTTCCTAGTGTCTGTTTTCTGTATTTTCTGAGAATTCATCCTTTGTTTCCTTAGTTTAGGACCTTCCACATTTTTTGGGGTCTTACAATGAAGAAAAAAACACTCTACTGAATAGGAAAAGTGTCATATCATGGTAAATAAGGTTATCATTCTAAGCCACAAAAAACATCTAAGAATGACATAGAGGTAGATCAAGCCAAAATTGAAGTGATATTTAAGTTGTTGATCTTGAGCCTATTTACACATCAAAGATCCATATTTTAGCTAGGTACTGAGTATCAATTCATGTATATTCTTATGTTTTGAGTATAATTATAGTACATGATATAATTTATGTGATGTGACATGTTTTAGGTCAAGACCCAACAAGAATTGAATCAAAATACTAAAAAAAACCAAAGCAACACATTCCAAACAAAAATAAAAGGCTAAGACAATTAAAAAGGAAGTCTACAAGGTAGGGTAAGAACTCAACATTCACCCCTACTCTATACATGTTATAAAAATTTAGAGGATTGATGTGAAAATTAGACTGCCCACATAAGGAAGCACAACAAAGCCTAAGTTCCATATTGGACCAAGAGATGCGGACCTCTGACTTTACGTTAGAGGTCATGACACAGACCAAGGGATTTTGCATAAATATTTTTCAAGTCATGGCCAAGTCTAACTAGGAGTAGTGGTTATTTTATCCACTATAAAATAGAACTTATGAATGCCTTTTCTATAGTTTCTGACCATCATTCAATATTGTGACTATTGTTTAGGGTTTCTGTTACTATTATTGATCATTTTTTTGAGAGGCAATTTACTACTTTTTTGTTCTTGAACTGTGAACGAACAACATACATTCATGGAAGTACTGAGAATTTGTTGAAGGTTTATACTATTTCTCTTTATCTTAGTGTTCATTAGTTACTACAACCTTTTTAATTCTCTGTAAAAATTCATAAATAGCTAAACATCATAACTAGAGTTGTGGGACCTAGAATCAGAATGAGGATAATGGATTTTTTACATTGAATCTTCACATGAAGGTGTTGGTCATTATGAAATAATGGTTCTTTCATAATGATTTCTTTTTAGTGGTTTCAAACATTAAAACTTGCCTAAATTCTAGACTTGCTTGTTAAAAGAAGTTAAGATTAGGAAAAAAGAATCATTAACAGGAATTTAGGGCTATCCATCTTCATCTAATAGCTTGAGCTAGTAATATGATAGCTACCTAAGACCTATGGTGATAATTAATTAATACACACCCAAATTCCATAAGAACTTATGATAAAATTCTTCTGACTGGGTGGAAAGACATTAGAGGACGTATAGATTCATCAGTTTTGCATGATGAACACATCTAAATGAGTTGAGTAATGAACTTTCTATTTCAATTCCAATATCTAGGGAACTATAACTCCAGTTCTTCTTGAATTAGCGAAAATAATGTAGGCATAATCTTAGATTAAAAATAGTTAATAAATATTCCCATTAAACACTATCTGAAATAGTCATCAAAAGATTAAATTATTGCGTAAATTATAGTTTCTCATCATGTTCTTTATAGGTTTTCACCCCAAACTAGTTGGAGTCCATATTTGATAAAAAATTCTTTATGTCTCACTAAAAGGTATAATTTGAGCAACATCAAATTCTGACGCCGTTGCCAAGTAGTGTTGTTTAGAAGTTATGATTTCATGAAAATTCATCGAGTGATCATTATTTCTCATATCACTTTATTTGGGTTTTTTCCAGTTGTAGGTAATATCTTTAGTGTCTGTTGGATAGACGGAGTAAAAGATACCCTTGGTTGTGCTTGATATTGAAATTGAACGTACTTGAGACTTAATATTTCTTTGAACATTATCAATGATGAGGAAGCTAGACTAGTAGACCATGTTGGGGCCATTCATTCTCCATCGCTAGGTGGTACAATTAACTTCAACATCACCAGCACGATGTTACATCTTTTGTGCTTGAAAAGATGTAAGGGAACTAGATCCTAAAGACCCAATCAAGCAATCTGAAGGACTTTATTGTGGTGTGTATAGCTTACAACATCCCAAATATCTGTCTAGAAGTATTTAATGTGGTAGATGGTTCATTAATGGACCTTTTCTTTGATGAAACCAACTGTCACTGTACTCAAGCTAGACCATAGATGTGACCCGATGAATAGGACACTGAGAGACTCTAAAAAAACCTCTTAGCATAGCATAACTTAAGATAACATGATAATCAAAAGTAACTTAAATGCGAAAGATAAGTCTAAGATAAAATTCTTGATAAAAGAGAATCTAAACATAAAATATGAAACAAAAGGGAAATCATACTAGTCTAACAAGCCTCTCACACTAGTCTAACAAGCCTCTACTAACATAGACGGAGGCATAGGACAAGACCTAGCTCACCCAAAACATCTTAAAGTAAAAGGAATTTGGAATAAAAGACGACATAAGTGGTTGCACCTCCAAACCATGAAGACTCACCAAAACAAGAACGTCAAATGGAACCTATATTAGCCATAAGAATGGGCAGGAGCGTCGTGACCTATATTATGAATTAATATTGACAAAAGCTTATGTCAGTACTGTAGGATATACTGAGTATGGGGAATATGTAATACATGACATAAAATGTGATAGTTCAATGACCATACTAAACATAATAAAAACTTTAAAACATCATGAGAAGCATAAGACATAGTCGATGCAGAAACTCGTAAAGAAGTCATAAGGAAATCATAACATAGTGTGAATCATAAAGATTTGTAAAAGATACTATTAACAAAAATAAATAATGAGAGCTATATCATGGAGTCCAGTTTCTACCCCTCACCAAAAAGAGATTGTCTTACTTGCCAAGGTAAGGACCATAAACATCACCTAAGTGGATCCACTAAGATATAAAGGGAAATTTGGTTACTGGATAAGAGTTGAGTTATTCAAGTATAAAATATTGTATAATCTTTAACCATGTTTGGTCATATTTCTATGTATGGTGGTAAGGTATAAAATTTAACACACAATATTATGTTTGGTTAGAAAATTAGAAAATCACATAACTAATATATGTATAAGTTATGAGTCAATCTATGTATTATTTTATGTGAGGTAGAAGATGGAATAAGTTATACCTGAATAACTAATACCAAAATAAAATACAATTTGAAAGTTTTACCTTTCACCCTCAATCAAATATACTCCATATTTTTTGACTCACAAAGTGAAGATTCATTTTTTAACCTCACATCTTATTCACCAAGGAACCGAACAACTCTTTAACTTGAAAATCTTCTTAACGATGATTACACAAATAACTATTACCTTCTTCACTGATTCAGCCCAACCTCCCCCATAATAAAGAAATTTCAAAAAGATCTAAGGAATTCTAGTTGTTGATATTTCTGCTATTCACCTTTTCCTAGTGGTTTTCTATTAGATGTATTTATGAGAGGTCTAAAAGTTCTCTTTGAGAAATTAAAACAAATAAGGAAAGAAAGGGGAGAGTCAACTTTTTTGTGAGTTGTATGAAGTTGTTTTGAAGAAAAGTCTAAAAGAAAAAAAACGAGGAATAAACCTTGCATAACTTAACCCTGCATAACTAAATCCAACATAAATAAACCTGCATAACTACATCATGCATTACTAATACCTGCATAACTAAGCCTTACATTACTAATACCTACTTAACTAATAAATATATTACTAATGCCTGCATAACTCTAACCAGCAACCAAATGACCCCTATGGGATCTAGCGTCAATTAACGGATGACCCTTTATCCTACGGCAACACGTAGTTATGGGACTAGCGGATTGCTTCTAGAGGTCGCTCAATAGAAAACTCCATCCCAAAATTCAACTCGGAGCTTGGTGAAATGACCCATTAAGTCGTTTTGAGAACTAGAACTTTTTATTTCATAAAGGACTCATACTATAAATTTTAAAGGGGCATTTTGGACTATTCGATAATTACAATTATTTAGTTGAGGATAAATTTAGATAAATAATTTAATAAATGGGTTAAAGTGATAATTTATTTAATATCCTATACAACTTATCTCATATTATTAAAATAAGTAGTGAGATTTTTCACTTTTAATACAAGAGATTTAGAAAAGAATAGTAAAAAGGAGAAGTACTCACTTGTGCGGCGGCGAAACACCGAACAAGGGACAACCGAAGGCTTCAGGTAAAAAGAAAGTATATAAACAATCCTTAATTCTTGTAATAGTATATATGGGTAGGGATATTATTTATTTATTGGAGTCCAGAAAGAAGAAATCAAATCTCAATTTTAAAGTTGAAGGTTTTCTACTACTACTGCGTTAGGAATTGGGGGTAAAAAGTTTATGGGTAATGATGAGCAATTCAACCACTTGTGTGTTGTTATACAATTATCATTGTATTGTTATTGTTTTTACATTTGCTTTTTGTTTAATAAAGGACCTCGAAATTGGAAACAATATTAAAGAACAAATAAAAAAAATTGAGACTTGATTAGATATGTTTGAATATGTCTCTTTAACAATTTATGATTATTAATAGGCTGAATGTATTGAGCACATGTTTTCTTATAACACTCATGCAAGTCATGATTCTCTAGTATACGGACAAGTTCTTTCAAATTGGGGCTAAGGCTTTGGTGGGTAATATAGGTGTATATGGACTCGGTTACTTACGAATATTGTATGTTTGATAGATTGGAAATGTAAGGCACTAAAGAAAAGAAGAACATTGGTGAATTATCTTAATTGACTTCGATTATTCGATTGAGGTAGATTATGATTTATTCTATATCATAGTTAGACTCTTAATAGTAATTGATAGTCATTGATTAATGTGTAAAGTTTACTATGCATTTAATTATTGTGGTTTGGTGTAATGACCCGTTAGGTCATTTTGAGAATGAGTCCACCTCCTTTCATAGAAGATCCTTTTCATAAATTTAAGTTGAAAATTTTGGACCTTTTGGTAACTTCGGTTAATTAGTTGAGGGATAATTTTAGAGAATTAATTTAATTAGTGGGCTAAAATGTTAAAATATTTAATACTTATACCACTTTTCTTATATTTAATAAAATAGGTTAGTAGGGTTTGTCACTTTTAGTACATGATTAATTTAGTAAAGAAAAAGAAGAAAATAAATAATAATAAAAGAAAAGAAAAAAAATAATATATAAATATATATATAATCTGATGGCATTAAGCCATCAGATGTGCAGCGACGGCATAAACAAGGAAAAAACTGCAGAAACTGAAAAAAATACGGAGAAAGAAAGAAAAGAAAGGGAAAAAGAAAAATAAAGGAGACGAGAAAAATAGGGATTTTCAATCCAAAGCTTCAAAGTAATTATTGTCATCATTTTCATTAAATTTTTATGTGATTATGAATATATTTTTAGGGTATATTGGTGAAGAAATAACGCTAAATTAAGAAAGTATGACCCTAGGGTTCTTTACATAAAATTTTGATTTGGGGGTCGAATAACGATCCTTTTAGCTGAAATTTGACATGTGAGTTTATTTTATCATGAGTGAACATAATCGAAAAGAAAATTTTAGATTTGACTTCAATGACTCAGGATGACTTTTTGACCCAATATTTTTTATCCGAAAATAAATATAGCAATATGGATGTCATTGGATTCGTATTCTTATGAAGATTTTGTATTTGAATAGATTTTGATCAGTTGGAAGAGTTACGAAAGGCTCAAGTTTTAAAGTGATTATTCAATTTAATTGAGGTTTAACCCTAGTTTTGAAATTTAGAAAATACGGAGTTGACATGTTAAGTTGCATCAAGATTAGGAACGTGTTTATAGATTGCTTAAATTTTTGGGTCTAGGTTAGACATATGGTAATAAGGGTGTTGCTAGTTTCAAAATCATATTGTGATTATTTATTTGACTAGATTACGTTGATTTGGAGAACCAACGAAAAGGGAAGGCTCAAGTCCCGAAGTGATTACTTGATTAATTAAGGCAAGTGAATTTCTAAACCTCAGTTTAAGCTTGTAGATGCTTGTATTTCTGTGTTATGTGTACTGGAGAGTAATGAGAATTAGATTGGGTTATTGACTGTATGATTGGCCTTAAAAATGGAGATGAGGGGTATAAAATGATGATCTAATGACATGTATTGGTGGAATTGATATGTTGTGATTATGGATTTATTTTGGACAGGTGAAATGACTATGTTGATGTGAGATAGGAAAAAATATTATTTTTGTCATGTTATTATCGTGAATTATATGAACATGAATTGATTGCATTAGTTCTGACATATTGTGTTGAGACTGAAAATGATATGAAATAAAAGGGGTCGGGCCACACACTCCATGGCAGGTATTATGAAACAAAGGGATCGAGCCACACGCTCCGTGACAGGTATTATAAAATAAAGGGGTCGGGCCACACACTCCGTGGAAGGATATATATATTGAGGGGACGGGCCACACTCTCCGTGGCAGGTTATATGGACAAAAATATCCTCCATGGGTTCCGGACTGTAATTTAGTAGATATGTACCGATAGGACAGACATGCATTATCTCATTGCATTGCATCACATTTTATTGATATTTGTGAAATTTGTGTTTACCACTTATTGATCTGTATATGCTGAACTTGATTTGATATGATACATTGATAAGACTATTACTGTATTACTGTATTCGTGGACTGTATTACTGTTGTTATTATAGAATTATAGAATTGTCTAGTTTTATGCAGGTTGTAGTTAAGGAGGTTTGGTTGGCAGGACAGAAGTACTTGTATCTATTGAGCTTTGCTTAGTTTTAATTGTCCACTTGCTGAGTACCGTGTTGTTTGATACTCACCCCTTGCTTTTATACTTTTGTAGGTTGTGAGCCCAAACCTGCTCGATCTCTTAGCGTTCTCTACCACATCTGAGGCTATCATCTCGAGTGTTGAGGTAACTGTTATATCCATCTAGCGGACACCTCTTACTCTTTAATATGTTTTAGTCCTATTCTAGAGACAAAGACATTGTGACTGTATTCTCTTTTGTACTTAGGTAATGTATTAGAGGCTTGTACATGTGACAACTAGTCTGGGGGATTTTGAGAATATTTATTTGTTTTTGACTAAATTAAACCTTGGTTTATCTCAATTACTTCCACATTTATTTTCCATTGGGTATTAGGCTGACTTATCTCGGTGGGCTGAGATGAGTGCCATCACACCTAGATTCGGGTCATGACAAAAATAGTATCAGAGCCCAGGTTTATAGGTCTCACGCGTATACAAGTCGAGTCTATGTAGAGTCTTAAGGATCAGTACAGAGACGTTCGTACTTATCTTCGAGAGGCTATGAAGACTGTTAAGAAATATCTTCACCTTTTGATTCTCTATCGTGCATCCTTAATCCGATCTATTTTTTATTGCCTCACTTCGTTCTCTCACATATAGTGGTGACTCTTGCCTGATTCTATGTGTGTGTAGTTGAAATGTCATCATGTGGTCTAGATCTAATTTGGAGGTGGAAGTAATAAACTTATGGAAAGGGTGTATGGTGAGACTTGTAATGCAAAGTGATTTTAAAAGAGTGAGTAAGGTTATGGTTCAATAATGTACTTTGAGGATATGGTATAGGAAGAGGAACAATGGTTTGGAGTATTATATGAACGTCTTATATTTCTGGATAATGGTTAAGCATCGAGAATGATGCTTGTTTGGCCTACCCGATGTTTGAAATGGTTCTACAATTGAGAATGGTATAATTGGGGCAATGACTATGTTGTGAGCATTGTGCTCTCGGAGATTACAGACCATGAAGTTCTTCATGAGAGAATGAGTTATATAGTGTGTAATAAGGATGATTTTGCGCTAATCGAGATCAGAATTTCTATAGTAGTTTGATAGGGTGGATGTATATCAGGAAGGGTTATTATAAGTCTACTACCGCGGTACTTGTGATTATTTGGTTAGGGTTATAGGTTGTGTTGCTTCTACTATTGACCTTACTTACTAAAGGGTGATATTGATTTTGACTGGAGACTAAAATGCGTTGGTAATGTATGACAGTTACATAATGGATAGGAAAGTGTAGACTATCTAGGTATGATCTTTACGGAGGGTATGATGTATTCTAGTGGTGGATCTATCAATTTTTCACGGTGTGGTACTATTGGTATACAAAAACAAATACATCAATTATCAAGTATAATTACTAACTACTTAAGGAGTTATCAGTTGTATCATCTTCTCATATGATGAGATTTGATGTTGCATTCACATTTGAAAAATCAACTAGTTTGCTACTACGGACGCTTGAGGTAAGCATTGTTTATAAAAAAGATCTTAGTGATGGATTTTGGTATGATTAATGCATTTAGGTTGTGAAGTGTATCTCGAGAATTTTAAGTGAGGACTTGTAATTTAACCATAAACTCCATGGGAGTGGATTGATAGCAGAATGATAAGCTTAAGGATAAAGAAAGTAGCAGTGAGTATACTTGTATGAAGGCAATTAAGAATTTTAGTGAGAGTACGTATAAAATTGGGTTATTCCATTGGATTTGGTTGGTATTACTGGGTTTAAGGTGTTTTGTCGATTGAGAAGGTTGACTTCGAGATGATGGCAATGGTTATTGAGCATAACGGTAATAAGAATTTGTGATGGATTATGATCAAAACACAACCATACTTTAAGAATTTTTGGTTAAATAGATTCAATAAATTGCGGTTTTCTACTATTTGGTGAGTGTCATGGTTGTATGGAAAGTTGTAGAATGTGTTGAGACACCGCTCGGATAGAATTGAAAGAATCTAGATTCATAAATGAAAATAATTAGTGAAATGTAGTTTAGCCTTCGAAACAAGGCAAGAAAAATTATATTTACTCTGGGTTTATGGGCCGAATGTATCTTTAGAGAGAGTGGAGAATTAAATTTAGTGACACATGGTTCTGTTTATTTTTCTCTGTTTATGGTGACAGTGTTATGTGTTATTCATATGGGTTAACAATTATTGGATAAGATTTGAGAAATAACTCTATAGGCATTTGACTCGAGTGTGGAAATAAGTTCTTTTGTGGTTTCAAGTTTGGTAACTGGTATAATTAAATTTTAATGAAGGATACAATAAAATCAATGGAGAGGTGATCAATGATAGCTAAGATATGTGAATTCATAAAGGTCTTCAATGTATGAGCTAATGTTGATAGATAATAGGATTGGGTTACATGGATGGAATTCGAAATTTAAGCTGTTCATTTTTAGTCTACATTTTGGCGATAGGTTTCGTCAAAGTATAGAACAATAAGATGAACGGAGTGTTTCTCCCGAACTTAGATTCTTTTGTGATAGTATTCATTGATGACATCTTGGTGTATTCCAAGACTGAGGAAGATCATGTACGCCATTTGAGGTTGGTACTTCAGAAGTCGAGGGAAGAAAAGTTGTGTGCAAAGTTGTCCAAGTGTGAATTTTGGCTTGATTCTGTGACATTCTTAGGACACGTGGTGTCCAAAGAGGGGATTAGAGTGGATCCAGCTAAGATTGAGGCAGCTAGAGGTTGGAAAAGGGCTACTTCTCCTACTGAGATTCATAGTTTTGTGGGGTTAGCCGGTTATTACAGATGGTTCGTGAAAGGCTTCTCCACTATTGCAGCTCCACTGACTAGATTGACTCAGAAGGTCATGGATTTTCATTGGTTCGACGAGTGTGAGGCGAGCTTCCAAAAGCTCAAGACTTTATTGACTTCGGCTCCAGTTTTGATGCTACTCGAGGAGGGTTTGGGTTTACTGTATATTGTGATGCTTCTGGTGTTGGTTTAGGCGGAGTGTTGATGCAAAAGGGGAAAAGTGGTTGCCTATGCTTCGAGATAGTTGAAGGCCCATGAGAAAAACTATCCTACTCATGATTTGAAGTTAGCAGCCGTGGTCTTTGGGCTTAAGTTGTGTCGTCATTACCTATACGGTGTGCATTGCGAGGTCTTCACCGATCATAGGATTCTTCAGTATATATTCAGTTAGAGGGATCTGAACTTGAGTCAAAGTAGATGGCTTGAGTTGCTGAAAAACTATGACATGCATATCTTGTATCACCCAGAGAAAGCCAATGTGGTGGAGGATGCCTTGAGTAGGAAATCCTCTAGTATAGAGAGTCTTGTCGCGATCTGAGTTGAGGAGCGACCATTGGCTAGAGATGTTCAGAGACCGGCTAATAGCCTTGTCCGGTTGCATATTTCACCAGATGGTGGTGTTCTTGCCTTTGTGGAGGCACGTTCTTTCTTGATTGAGAAGATTCGGGAGAGGCAATTTGAGGATGAGAAGTTATGTATAATTTGAGACAAGGTATCAAGAGATGAAGCTAAGGAGGCGGTACTTCATTCGGAAGGCGTATTGAGGATTGGCGGCAGAATTTGTGTGCCTAAGGTGGGTGACCTGACTAGACTTATTTTGGAAAAGGCTCATTGTTCAAGGTATTCCATCCATCCAGGAGCAACCAAGATATATCATGATCTGTGCCAACACTATTGGTGGTATGGGATGAAGAAGAATATCGCAATGTTCGTGTCCAAGTGTTTGACTTGCCAGTAGGTAAAGTGTGAGCACCAGCAGCCTGGGGGTGTGAGTCAGAGGATGCCTATTCCCACTTAGAAGTGGGAAATGATCAGCATGGACTTTGTTGTGGGTTTACCTTCCACAGTGGGTGGTTATGATTCTATATGGGTGGTTGTTGACAGACTGACAAAGTCTGCCCATTTTATTCCGATTAAGGTAAGGTACACAGCGGATAAGCTAGCCCAGTTGTATATTAGCCATATTATTTGGCTTCATGGTATCCCCGTATCCATTGTTTTGGATCAAGGTTCAGTATTTACTTCGTACTTTTGGTAGGCATTACAGCATGGTTTGGGCACTAGACTTGATATGAGTACAACCTTTCACCCACAGACCGATGGTTAGTCCGAGTGGATGATTCAGGTGTTGGAGGACATGCTCCAAGCTTGTGTTATTGATTTTGGTGCTTGATGGGATCAACACTTTCCCCTAGCAGAGTTTTCCTACAACAACCTTTATCACTCTAGTATTCAGATGGCTCTATGTGAGGCTCTGTATGGTAGGCGGTGTCGATCTCCTATTGGTTAGTTTGACTTAGCTGAGATGGACTCCTTAGACACAGACTTGCTTAGAGATGCTATGGAGCAGATTCGTAGGAATCAGGGTTGACTCTTGATAGTCTAGAGTAGGCAGAAGAGTTATGAAGACCGGAGAGTTCGACCATTGGAGTTCATGGTGGGTGATCATGTTTGGCTTCGAGTGTCGCCCATGAAGGGCATAATGAGGTTCGGGAGGAAGGTCAAGCTCAGCCCTCGATTTATTGGGCCATTTGCGATTTTAGCACTAGTGGGAGAGGTGGCTTATAAATTGGCCCGACCACCTAGCTTATCGGCTGTGCATAACGTGTTTCATATTTTCATACTCTGGAAGTATATTCCGGATGAGTCTCATGTGTTATCACTCGATTCAGTGGAGTTGGGTCCAAACCTGACACTTGAGGAGGAGCCTACAGAAATTCTAGATAGGCAGGTTCGTAAGCTTAGAACCAAGGAGATAGCTTCAGTGAAGGTACAATGAAAGCATCGTTCAGTCGGAGAGGCAACTTGGGAGACGGAGGTTGATATGCGTGCTAAATATCCTCAGCTTTTTGAAGCTTCAGGTACTTTCTTTTACTTTATTTTCGAGGACAAACATGGTTTTTAGTGGTGGATAATGTAATGACCCATTAGGTTATTTTGAGAACGAGTCTCCCTCTTTTTTATTAAATTTTAATGTGATCATGAATATATTTTTAGGGTATAATGGTGAAGAAATAACGCTGAAATAAGAAAATATGACCCTAGGGTTCTTTACATAAAATCTTGATTTGGAGGTCGAATAATGATCCGTTTTAGCTGAAATTTGAAATGTGAGTTTATTTTATAATGAGTGAACATAATCAAAAAGAAAAGTTCAGATTTGACTTCAATGACTCGGGATGACTTTTTTGACCCAATTTTTTTGATTCGAAAATAAATATAGTAATATGGATGTCATTGGATTCATATTCTTATGAAGATTATGTATTTAAATAGATTTTGATCATTCGGAAGAGTTACAAAAGGCTCAAATTTTAAAGAGATTATTCAATTTAATTGATATTTAATCCTAATTTTGAAATTCAGAAAATATGGGAGTTGACATGTTAAGTGACATGAAAATTAGGAACGTATTTATAGATTGCTTAAATTTTTGGGTCTAAGATAGACATATGGTAGTAAGGGTATTGCTAGTTTTAAAATCTTATTGTGATTATTTATTTGACTAGATTACGTTGATTTGGAGAACCAATGAAAAGGGAAGGCTCAAGTTCCAGAGTGATTGCTTGATTAATTAAGGCAAGTGAATTTCTAAACCTCAGTTTAAGCTTGTAGATGCTTGTATTTCTGTGTTATGTGTACTGGGGAGTAATGAGAACTAGATTGGATTATTGACTGTATGATTGGCCTTAAAAATAGAGATGAGGGGTATAAAATGGTGATCTAATGACATGTATTAGTGAAATTGATATGTTGTGATTATGAATTTATTTTAGACATGTGAAATGACTATGTTGATGTAAGATAGGAAAAAATATTATTTTTGTCATGTTATTATCGTGAATTATATGAACATGAATTGATTGCATTGGTTTTGACATATTGTGTTAAGACTGAAAATGATACGAAATAAAAGGGGTCGGGCCACACGCCCCATGGCAGGTATTATAAAACAAAGGAGTTGGGTCAGACGCTTCGTGGTAGGTATTATAAAATAAATGGGTCAGGCCACACGCTCCGTGGCAGGATATATATATTGAGGGGACGGACCACACTCTTCATGGCAGGTTACATGGACAGAAATGTCCCCCATGGGTTCCGGATGGTAATTCAGTATGTGTGTACCGATATGACAGAAATGCATCATCTCATTGCATTGCATCGCATTTTATTGATATTTGTGAAATTCGTGTTTACTATTTATTGATTTGTATATGCTGAACTTAATTTGATATGATTCATTGATAAGACTATTGATGAGTATTCGTGGACTGTATTACTGTTGTTATTGTACAATTGTAGAGTTGGGCTGGTTTTATGCAGGTTGTAGTTAAGGAGGTTCGGTCGGGAGGACAGGAGTACTTGTATCTATTGATCTTTGATTAGTTTTAGTTGTCAACTTGCTGAGTACCGTATTGTTTGGTACTCACCCCTTACTTATACACTTGTGTGGGTTGTGAGCCCGGACCTGCTTGATCTCTTAGCATTCTCTACCATGTCTGAGGCTATCATCTCGAGTGTTGAGGTAGCTATTATATGCATCTAGCGGACACCTCTTACTCTTTAATATGTTTTAGTCCTATTCTAGAGACAAAGACATTATGACTGTATTCTCTTTCGTACTTTGATAATGTATTAGTAGCTTGTACATGTGACAACCAGTCTTGGGGGATTTGGAGATTATTTATTTATTTTTGACGAAGTTAAACCTTGCTTTATCTCAATTACTTCCGCATTTACTTTTCATTGGGTATTAGGCTGACTTATCTCGTTGGGTTGAGATGAGTGCCATCACACCCAGATTTGGGTTGTGACATTTGGATGGTTGTTATGTTGTTGTGATTGGTCTGAAATCTCAAGATTGTGAAATCCATCATCTTGAACTTGCCCTATCAAAGCTGATGCCTTGAATAAAGAAAACTTGATGAAATATTGTTAATGAAGTAAAATATGATAATAAAGAATAATAAATTAATTATACTTGGATCAGGTGTCACATTCTGAGATGGTATATTTGGATCGAGTGTCATATTCCAACACGGTATGATTGGATTGTGAGTTACGTTCCTACATGATATATTTAGATTGAGTGTCAGTTTTGATATGGTATATTTGGATTAAGTGTCATATTCTGACACTGTAATATTGAATCGTGTGTCATGTTTCGATACGATAATATTAAAGGAAAATAAATTAAAATGACTTAATACTACCCAATCTCAAATAACTCATTTCTCAAAAGAGCATGAGGTGGATACCTGGGTCCTCATGTTTACTGTGATATTTTTGAATGATTATGTAATGGTTCATTGTATTGTTACTTGATCTTGTTGGTTTCTACCTGTTAAGTTCTATGGTTGATTTCCCATTATTACTTTATGCATATTAATTTCTATTTTGAGTCAGCCGATGATACCTACTCAGTACATATTGTCCTGTACTGAACCCTACTTATATTTTTCTTTATTTTATTTTGTGGAGTACAGTGAGTGTTCCTTCTACTTCCACTAGACCTCAGCTCTAGCCAGTGTCCAGCACATCAGGTTTCAGGGTGAGCTATTCCTTCTAGCTCGTGTTGAATTCTCTTGGGTATGGCATGATGTCCTTAGTTTTCAGACACATTAAACTATTTATTTATTCATCCTAGTGTTTGATATTTTCAGCCTTAGTAGTTTAGAATTAGATGTCCTTGAAGTGATGACTTTCAAGTTTTGAGAATGATATGTAATAGACCCTAGTGGATTGTTGTTTCTTATTTTCGTAAGTTGGGCTTCCTCATTATTGTAGTATTCTATAAGTTGAATCGCTAACATAAGTTGGAGTTTGTAGCGTTGGTTCTCCCACCTAGGAGGTTAAGTGTGGGTGCCACTCATCGCCCATATTAGGTCGTGACACTAGGTGATGCTATCAACGAAGTATCATACATAAACATGAATTTATCATAATCTTAGAATACAGTAAGAATCTTAATCATGATAAGCTTTTCATAAAAGTCATAATGATACTTCATCTAGAAGCATCCTTAGATCATATATAATAAAATTTATAGTGCATGCATGACTTCAAAACATGGCACATAATTATAAAATCATCATAAAACATGGGTTCATGTGAAATTTATCAAAATCATGAAATTAAGGTCAATCTATGCATAATAAGATCATTAAGACGAAATAAAAATAAATTAACCTAATGCACGATCATCAAAACCCAGAAAAATAGGATTAGAGTTCAAAGAAAAAGGAGGAAAATCTTCGTGACTCCATGGATGTAAAGAATTCATGAATGAAATTCCCACATACCTTAATGGAATCTAGCGTGAAACTTGAGAGGAGGCTTGACTTCCTTGAAACCCTATCTTGGAGAAGAAGATGACCATTGGAGAGAAATCTTTTTGTGCCTTAGAGAAATTTAGAATAATGGGAGAGAATTGGGGAAATTAGAAGGATTTGGGTTGTTATAAGTCATCCAAGATAGTTCAAAATGATATAGTTTAGGAGTTAAAAGAATAAAAAATGACCAAAATATTCCTGGATTAATTCTGCCGGAATGATCCTAAGGATTGGGTAGATATAAGACCAAGATAGTCCAAAACAATATAGTTTAAGAGTTAAAAGAATAGAGAATGACAAACATATCTATGGATTAATTGTGCTAGTATGATCCTACGGATTGGACCTATGGTCTATAAGCTTTTCTATGGTTCGTCCAAGAGGTTCATAGAAACCATGTCCAAAAATCAGAGCTAGTGGAATACAACATCAAAAACTCCAAAAGAAATCACTTCTCTGAATCTCACCTAACGATTCATCTTACGACCCGTGAGACTTTCTATAATCCCTAAGACCCTCTCGTGGAACATATCTCTAGCTACTGGAATTTTCCCTTTCCTAAAGGCCTTTTTGTGACTCCCTTCTACATACCGTAGGACCTTATAAGGTCTGTAGAAGCCACTCATAGCACGAACCCATACTTAATATATTTTTCCAATTTAGGACCCTAACTATGAGACCCTCCTACATATTGTAAGACTTCCTATGATCCTTAGGTCGGCTCAGGAAAACTTGCACCAAAATACTATTTGTGCAACTTTTCCTTCATTTTGACTTTCCAAATTCGGGGATCATACACGTACATAGTTCTTGGTAGGATGAAAAAGAGTAATAGGGCCTGCCAGATTAGTGATTTTGAGGAAGTGGGAAATGTTGTTACAAGAAAATAGTCTAAGAAAGAGATACTAAGAGGCAAAGCTTGAGACGAGAAGATCATGGAATTGAAAATGCATATGGAGGAGCAAAAAATTACATGATGGGTATTGGAACAGAAAAGATAATGTTCTATGCTTTATTGATCTGGGGCAGAGAACTAATAAGGGTTACATTCCATATTAGGAGAAGCTCATTACATATGTAATTAGGTAGGAGGTTCCCGACCAAGCTACCGAGGTTTTAATTAGGGAATTTTGTGATAACGACAAAGGAATCAAGGTTATATCAAGGATAAAAAAAATAGGTGCATGTTGGAGATATAGAAACTAGGGTAACAAGAGCCAAGGCTACATCCATAGGAGCGCAAATCCATATATTCCACTAAGAGGTGGTCCCAAGAATATAAAGCACCATCTATGAGTGACCCAATGAGCTCTAAAATAAAAGACACGTTGTTACATGTATTAAGGAAAAATAAATCTACTAATGATTGTATACATCATATATGTTTTGATTTTTTCAAACGTGAGTCAGTTGAAAAACTCACATTCTACCTCCATTAAGTAGATAGAGGTACATATGAGCTAAATGTTGGCTTTACTAATATAGAGCAAAAAGGTACTCTTCTAACTGATATAATAGCAAACCCAAATACTAATGGTGGTAATTACAATTAGTGCATGGCAGTGACAATGTGGAGTAGCTACGTGTTTGGTGATGATGTTTTGGTAGTTTATGATACAACACATATAGCTCAAAATTTTGTAGACCCAATTTAGATTTTGATGAAAGTAAAGCAAATGATGTGCCTATTATAGAGCCGGATACTACTATTGGTGAGAAGAATAAAGTATTAATTCCTTATGAGAAAAATGAGATAATTTTGAAAGAGAAGAACAAAGAGGATAATACTACAGTGAAAACTATGCCTATTCAAAAGTTCCTCCTCCCTTTCCACATTGACTATGGAAGATAATGATGATGCTAGTTTCAAAAAGCTATTTGATAACTTGAAGCAACTACATATAAATATCCTGTAGATTGATTCCTTGAGAGACATGTTGAAATATGCTCAATATCTTAAAGAGGTGGAACCATGTAAGAGGCACTTATGGGAGTTCAAGAGTATTACACTATTCGAAGAGTGTAGTTTGCTGGTATTGAGTAACCTCTCTAAGAAGCTTAAGAACCCTGGGAGTTTCACCCTCCTAATACTTATTGGAAAAAGTGATGTTGGGAAATATTTGTGCTATTTGGGGGCAAGTATTAATTTGATGCCTCTATCTTTATTCAAGACACTCAATTTGGAAGAGTCATGTTTGACCACTATCACTTTGCTACTATATGATCAATCATATGTTACTCTAGATGGGGTGATTGAACATGTGCTCATCAAAGTTGGTAACTTTTATAATTTCCGCTAATTTCATTATTCTCAATTTGAAGTTGATGACAGGATGTAGTCATATAGAAGTACCTATTCTTAGAAACTATTAAAGTAATTATTAATTTAACAAGAAGAAAGATAAAGATGTGGGTCCTCAGTAAAGAGATGACATTTAACATATATAAATAAATCTCTACCCTCTCTCACGATCATAGAGGTGACCATAAATAAGTGCAGGGTCGAAGAGGGAGAGACTACTAAATCTAAAACCAATCGAACCAACATCAAATTCTTGAATACTTTCACCAATTTACTTAAGGAGAAGAAAAACATTTGTTCAAGGTATGATAGAAGTATGATCAAGTGGCAAAGTGACCCAAACATTAACGCAAAGTGTCAAAGAGAAATGAAAGATGGTGAGACCTAAAAGTGATGAACTTCTCAGAGTGTGAAAGAAATAAAAATTAGATCATGATAGGAGGAAATGTAAGAGAGCATCTTTATTTGAGACATATATCATGTTGAGCCAATGCTCTTTGTAGGTTGTCCATGGATAGTGTTTCTCATGTCGAGGAAGGTAAGAAAGAGTTGGTTAATGACGTACATAGATTGGCACGTTTAGGTGTGCGTTTGATTGATTCTAATGATGGGGGTGTTCTTGTGCATAATGGTTCAGAATCATCTCTTATGGAGGAGGTTAAGGACAAATAAGAATATGATTTGGTTTTCGTTGAATTAACGAAGTGGGTTGCCAAAAAAGCCATTGAGGCTTTCTCCTAAGGAGCAGATGTGGTACTTCACTTTCAAGGTTGTTTGTGTGTGCCTAATGTGGATAGACTAAGGGAATGGGTATTGAATAAGGCCCATAGTTATCGGTATTTGATTCATTCGGGATTCACCAAGATGTATCGTGATTTGAGGAAAATGTATAGGTGGAGTGTAATTGAATAAAGAAGGATATAGCAAAGTTTGTGGCTAAGTGTCCAAATCGTCAACAAGTAAAAGTTGAGCATAAAAAACTAGGAGGTTTGGCTCAAAACATTAAAATTCCTACTTAGAAGTGGGAAGATGTGAATATCCTTCTTCATTCGGGATTCACCAAGATGTATCGTGATTTGAGGAAAATGTATAGGTGGAGTGTAATTGAATGAAGAAGGATATAGCAAAGTTTGTGGCTAAGTGCCCAAATCGTCAATAAGTGAAAGTTGAGCATAAAAAACCAGGAGGTTTGGCTCAAAACATTAAAATTCCTACTTGGAAGTGGAAAGATGTGAATATGGACTTTGTGACGGGTTTGCTTCGTACTAGAAGGCAACATGATTCTATTTAGGTTGTTGAGGACCGAATGACAAAGTCAACATATTTTTTATCGGTTAACACTACTTATGGTGCCGAAGATTATGCTAAGTTGTATATTCCTGAGTTTGTACAGATTTATAGTGTTCTTTTGTCTATTATTTCGGATTGAGGTACTCAATTCTCTTCACATTTTTTTAAAGTCGCTTCAAAAGGGTCTTGGTACAAAAGTCAAGTTAAGTACTGCTTATCATCCTCAAACCAATAGATAAGACGAAAGAATAATCCAAACTTTGGAGGATATGTTGAGGGCGTGTGTGATTGGTTTTAAAAGAAGTTGGGATGAGCATATGCCATTGATTGAGTTTTCCTACAATAACAATTATCACTCTTGCATCCAAATAGTTCCTTTTGAAGCCTTGTATGGAAGAAGATGTAGATCCCCGGTGGGATGGTTTGAAGTGTCTGAGATGGCGTTGATTGGCCCCGAAGTGGTAGTAGATGCAATGGAGAAGGTAAGGATTATAAGAGGAAGATTGAAGACAGCTCAAAGTCACCAAAGTCATATTCAATACATAAAAAAGAGAGACCTTGAGTTTAAGGTGGATAGTTGGGCGTATTTGAAAGTTTCATCCATGAAAAGCGTAATGCATTTTGGTAAGAAAGAAAAATTGAGTCCTAGATATGTAGGACCCTATAGGATATTAAAGCGTATTGGAAAATGTCACGACCGAACACCGTGGACCGCAACTAGGGTCCGACCTGGACCCCTGTATACGTATCTATCAGATGTAACAATCAATATAAGAACTATACATAAGAACCCAGTGGGGCATAGCATTTTCATATACCTGTAGCCTCTTTCATTTGTATCCTATCATGAAAGGGAGTGCAAGACGACAAGGCTGCCATAGTATCTTAATATTTACAATACATCATGTAGACATAATTGAACAGAACTTACACGTATAACCCACACACATGTCTACAGACCTCTAAGAATATTAACAGTACCATATGGCGGGACAGGGCCCCCACCGTACCCCTGAATAAACAAATATATACATTAGAAGGTCATCACCAAAAGCTAGGCTCCAGAACAGTAGAGCACTTCCGATATAGCTGAGTGGAAATCCTAAGCTAGCGGATCCCTAAAATGAACATCTGTACCTACGGGTATGAAACGCACCCCCCCGAGGAAAGGGGGGTCAGTACGATATATGTACTGGGTATATAAAGCATAAAACATCATAACTGAGACAACAATTGAAATATGGATGTATGGGGCAAGTATAATATTTAGCCATCTACCGTACCTGCATCTTATAAAATAAAGGCATACATGCTATCATCACATACTATATTCGGCCCGTTCGGGGACTTGTATAATAACTACATCATATTTTTCATCATAAGAACATATATACCATTAGTGCTGTGGAATGTACAGCCCGATCCATGTATATACAACGTACATGCCCAGGAAAGATGACCTGATCCACGTATCTTATAATAATGTCGAGGAACGATGGACCAATCTGTATATTGTATAATAATGCTGAGGAACGACGGCCCGATCCATATATCATGTAACAATGCTGAGGTACGATGACCTAATCCATAAACAGCACAATATGCCGTGGAACGTACGGCTCGATCCTTACGTAGCAAAATATGTCGAGGTACGTTCGGCCCGATCCATATATATCATAATGTATATACGTGCATGTAAAACTCTGTAACATATCAAACATCCCTTAGATATCACCATAAGGCATGTTCAAGAGCCCCTAGGTATAAGAGCTTACACATCCCAACACTATTCAACCTATAGTAGGCTCAAGGGTCGTAGTTTAACTAGTTCAAGGCCCTTATCATTCAGAAGTGGGTACAAGTCATGAGTTACATCCACAATCTATAAATGGAGCTATATGCAAATCTGTGTTCTATAGTACCTATAGTCCAGTCTTTCTAGAAGTATGAAAAGACAAGCTTTACATGTACCACTTTCTATCACATGGAAGACTTGAAAAGTAATGACTCAATTTGTTATAGGAGTTCTAATCAATAGGAAGTGAACAAGAGCCTAAACTCATACCTAGATTTTTAAGAGTGGAATAACTCCTAATTTTCTATACATAATACTTACATCTAAGTCATGCCAAAAGAGAAGAAAGGGTAGCTTCACATACTCATCCCTCTCTAACATATGGAAGGCTTGAGAAGCCTTAGTTTGATTACTGTAGGAGTGTTTTCATTAAGAAGTAAATAAGTTTCGTGAAATAAGCTTGGCATTTATGAGTAGATTTACCCTCAAGCTCATATCATTCATTACTTAACTTGAAGATGTACCAAAATAAAGGAAAGGATAGGCTTGACATACACTATTTTCCAGCATATAGAAGACTTGAAGAATGGGAGCTCAACTACTTTAAGAATCTTAACATTCAGAAGTGGACACGAATTATGAATCATGAATTATGTTCATAGCTCATGAATAGAATTACCCTAGGCTTCATACACATATCATTTGTCACTTAAATCTAAGACATGCCCAAAAGAAAAGAAAGAATAGGCTTTACATACCTTTTATGGACTTCTCTTAATCACATTCACATCTTCGTCCTCCAAACCTATTTAACATGGAAGTAATACGAATATTAACAACCCTTCACTTTCCATAACCTTAGGTTACACACGAGTATTTATAGAACTCATCCCCTCGCTTGCCTTCTCGACTAGTTCCTTAACTAGTTAAAGAGTTAACGAAAATCGGGCAGCATCTCCCCTATGATGTGCCCTATCCGAATTTCCAATTACACTCCTAATACCTACAGACAAACAAAAACAATCACCTTCATCATGTGTTTAAGCAATTCACATCAACAATATACAACATAAACTCTAAACGACTCGCTCAAAACTACTATTCCAAAAGAGGGTTTCTAGTTTCAGTTTTACAAAACCCTTAACTACACGAGACGGAGGGTCGGGTGGCTGCAACCAGAAGAACCCACACATATTTTAACACATATTAAATCACCCTAACACACCACCACATGACCACCAGCAGTCCCCATATGCACAACATCACATTTCGACTACAATTTAACTATAACGATTGCAAGTTAGCTTATTTCGAACGTCAAGCATTTTCACCATTTTATTAAAATTCCAGAAGAATAAAAGGTGTTTAATATACCCTATAAAAATACCATAAACTTCAAATTAGAAGGAGAAACCTTACCTTACCCGATATTGGCCAAAACTTGCCAAAATTGCGCCTCAGAACTTCTCTAGTGTGATTAAAATGTCGTGGCTGCTTTCTATCCATTTGGTGCTGATACAAGACATGATTTTATACTATTAATACCTCCATAACATGTCCACACCCTTACCAAAATGTGAGAGAAGAGAACCAAGCCATACCTCGCTAAAACTTATCTCGAAAGTTCTTTTGACATGCTAAAAATGAGCGGACTGTTTGTATCTCTTCCTTTCTACCCCAAAATGAAATTTTTTTCTTTCAAACACCTCTATAACACCGTAATATACCTTAAATAATTAATTTATGGAATAAAATCAGAGTCTTACCTCTCCTTGGCCAAATCCGTGACTAGTCTCTCTTTTTCTCTAGCTTTGTCTAGCTTTTTTTGGCTAAGTATAGATGCTGAAAATGAGAAGTTAGTCATCAAGACATACATATATAACTACTTAGGAGGTGAAACGTGTCATCCCCTAAGGGTGACACTTGTCCAGCCCATATTGGTCCACGAATCTATGCTATGCCCCCTAGGCTGCCATGTGTCGAGGTGGGGCCCACCCCCAAGCAGGTGGGTCACCTACTTGACCCTAAGTAGGTGCATCACCTGATGCCACATGTCACCTTACCTTTATTCCATGTGTCACCTTCTCTTGCTTCCAGGTGTCGAGTAGGTGCATCACCTACTTAGTCCAAGTAGGTGCATTGCTTGCTTACCTCTTCTTCGTGGATTCGTAATCTCGTCTTACTTTAAGGACCTATGTAATCCTTGCTACGTAAGCTTGGTATGAACTAAAGTAGCTTAGGAATGTAAGATTTTTAAGTTGGTAGATCTTGTACGTAAGTCGAGTCCTAAGACTCATCACTTGGCCTCCAATGCCTTTCGACTTCTCATGAACCTATTTCCAACCTTCTCTACTATGGGGTATCACATTCTACCTTAGAGTTGCTTGATAGTGTCATAGATTATCCGGCTTATATGAAAACTTCTAAGAAGCTTAAGAGACATTCCAAGATCAAGAGTGTGGGGTGTAACATCCTTCCCCCCTTTAGAACATTCATCCTCGAATGTTGTTTAATATTATAAATTCTTACCGGGACTTTGGGGATTCTTAATATCAGTTGTCACCCATAGGTCTCCTACTCGTCAACACCATTGATTTAGGAGTTTAGATTACCTGTAGATGTAGGAAACCCCTCCGAATATTTTTCTCTATCTTTATTTCATCACATGCTTCGGTGGGAGCCACGTCCTTAGTTTGCAACTTTCTAATTTGCTGACCCAAGATGGCGATAGGTCGCTACTCGTAGGATAACTTTTCTGTTATGTGGACCTCATCCACAGAGAATATTATGTGGGGTTGCTTATATATTTGCGGAGCATTGATCCGTAAAAACTAAATGTATTGCTTCCAATTGGATGGTAGGTCCAACTCATAGGAAACTTTGCCTATTCTACGAATGATCTGATAAGGACCAATGTATCCCCTTCTTGCCGAATTTTATTAAACCTCTCCTTGGTGACGCTTTCACAAATACTCATTCATCCACTTCAACTCGAAAGGTCGACGCTAACTATCTTCATATGACTTTTGTTAACTCTGGGCTGCTAATAGTTTTTTCTTGAATAAGCTTTACTTCATCAATAACTTCCTGGATCACCTCTGGGCCTATCCATTAGTCGAAGGGCAAAATATCGTACTAGAATTCACCTAATCTTACTCTTAGTATACTAATGTGCATAGGATGCACAACTATTCTTTGCAATTTACACGAAGTGTGTTCTATTTTAGTCATAGTCCTTTCTGTTCTTGGCTTACTCTGCTCTACATGTGTCATTGTACTAACATTCACCTACAGTCTCTTTTATCATACTTGTTTCGCTTCCTTCACTTACTCTTAAGTTTTCTCATATTCTAATATAAGAGAGATTCTTTATCCCTTCTCTTTTGCTACTTGTATATCACAATTCCAGTAGCTAGTAATTCTGTTACCAATATCCAGACCTTTAGTTAAGTGTAGCCTGGCTATCCCGTACAATATCTTTAAGTTCTCATTGTGATTCCCTTGTCGTATTCATCTCCTTTATATGCACCCATTCTTTGAGGTTATACTATTCAAGGTCCTTACTAATAATTCTTAACACTATCTTCAGTGCCATGGCTCCTATCCGTTTATTGTTGACTTTTAAATCATGTAAACTCATGCCAGTATGGGATCTCACTTAAAGCCACTTCCCCCCCTTTAGGGTGTACCCATCACTATCTGTTTGTGTTTTACCTTACGCCCTTATTTCCAATTTTCAAATACGTACGATTCTTTTCCAACATCGTTGGTATACTGCGCCATATCTATGCCTTCGTTTATATCAACCATACCTTTGATTGCCCATGTAGGATGTCTTAACCTAATCGTGAGGTGCTGATCCAGTCTAATTATTGGTATCGAGTCATGTATACACAATTCTTCTTTATTCCTCATGAGCTTCCATCCTTGTCGTGTGCCTGATGCTTACTTTCTCAATGGCATATCGAGCTTGCCTCAATAATAGGTCTACTTTAACAACATCTTATTGTACTACCCCTTGAAATTTATAACTATACATTGTCCTTTTGTTCCATCCTTGTATTTAGTTACTTATGTCTATCTTGGGTGCCCCTATTAGAACTTCCTTACTAAGATTTACTTATTCTCATAACGACCTTCATTATATTCACATGGTATCTTATTCGCATTCAGTCCCATAGTATAATACTGCTTGACCTTCTTCACGATTCTTATTATAGGTTACTTACCCTTCTTAGCTAGTCTTATCCTTAATATCTCACAAGATGTCTTATTAACACTTCACATCCATCACAATTCTTTTTCCCTTGCACTCTTGCTTAATCATACTGTTACTTCTTTCAACTATAACTCGTCATAGTTTATCCCTATGTATCAATTTAGATGATGCCTTACTATATCGTTTTATCCAGATCTATCAACTTCTCTAAATCATCCTCTTTGTCTTATAGGTCTTTTCCAACTTCGTTCTACTATACCAGTATCGACCTCTTAGTTTCTATTGCCACTAATTCAGCAATTAACTCATTTCTCGAGGTCAGCCATACTCATTTAGTCAAATCTCATCATTGTTGTGGGTACAACCTTTCAAGACATACTACATCTATGTATCTCATTCTTTCATATGTCTAAGAAAATTTGGGCAGAGTTTCTTCTGTATTTCTTACTATCTCAATACCTGCACGTAGAAAATGCCAATAGTGCCTCACAAGGCACACATATATATACACATCATATCATATCGAATCCACATAGGGTATCCATAATTAGCAGTATGAAAATGGACTTACCTCGTATGTCCACTCAAACTGCACCTGTTGTACTTTCCTATTTACTTTTCTTTTCATTTTTCGACTTTACATGTCAATCGTATTTCAACACCTTACCTAATGTATATCTTTTATGCCTTTACTTACCTGTGTGCTCTATAACTTCTAATATCATCAGTCACTTTCTTCTATCGATGTTTTCCTCCTGCTAAAATCACAGGTTAGTATAAAGAATTTCACTTCCTATAACTCGGCTCTATTGCACGATCTTAGATATGAAAGAAAATAACATCCTACATATACTGTAGCCCCCTGTCTATAGATGTGGTGCACAATACACCGATAGACAAGACTCTACTAGACACGGTCTGTAGACATTCTAAGGATGAACTGCTCTGATACCACTTCTATCATGACCTAACCCCGTGGGCAGCGACTGAGGTCTGACCTGGACCCCCATATACGTATCTATCATAAGTAACAATCAATATAAGAACTATACATAAGAACCCTAGTGGGGCATAACATTTTCATATACCTGTAGCCTCTTTCATTTGTATCCTATCATGAAAGGGCGTGCAAGCCAACAAGGCTGCCATAGTATCTTAATATTTACAAAATATCATGTAGACATAACTGAACATAACTTACACGTATAACCCACACACATGTCTATAGACCTCTAAGAATATTAATAGTATCATATGGCGGGACAGGGCCGCCGTCGTACCCCTAAATAAACAAATATATACATTAGAAGGTGAGCACCAAAAGCTAGGCTCCAGAATAGTAGAGCACTTTTGATATAGCTGAGTGGAAATCCTAAGCTGGCGGATCCCTAAAATGAACATCTGTACCTACGGGTATGAAATGCCGCCCCCGAGGATAGAGGGGTCAGTACGATATATGTACTGGGTATATAAAGCATAAAACATCATAACTAAGACAACAGTTGAAATAGGGATGTAGGGGCTAAGTATAATATTTATCCATCT
The DNA here is from genome assembly GCF_947179165.1 of Solanum dulcamara. NCBI lineage: Eukaryota > Viridiplantae > Streptophyta > Magnoliopsida > Solanales > Solanaceae > Solanum > Solanum dulcamara. The sequence continues at coordinate 16,261,551 of NC_077242.1, forward strand.
ACCGTACCTGTATCTTATAAAATAAAGACATACATGCTATCATCAAGTACTGTATCCGTCCCGTTCGGAGACTTGTATAATAACTACATCATTTTTTACATCATAAGAACATATATACCATTAGCGTTGTGGAACATACAGCCTGATCTATGTATATACAAAGTACACGCCGAGGAACGACGGCCCGATCTACGTATTTTATAATAATGCTGAGGAACGATGGCCCGATCCATATATCGTATAATAATGCCGAGGAACGATGACCCAATCTGTATATTGTATAACAATGTCAAGGTACGATGGCCCAATCCATAAATAACACAATATACCATAGAATATACGGCCTGATCCTTACGTAGCAAAATATGTCGAGGTATGTTCGGCCCGATCCATATATATCATAATGCATATACGTGCACATAAAACTCTGTAACATATCAAACATCCCTTAGATATCACCATAAAGCATGTTCAAGACCCCCTAGGTATAAGAGCTTACACATCCTAACACTATTCAACCTATAGTAGGCTCAAGGGTCGTAGTTTAACTACTTCAAGGCCCTTATCATTCAGAAATGGGTACAAGTTATGAGTTATATCCAGAATCTATAAATGGAGCTATCTGCAACTCCGTGTCTTATAGAACCTATAGTCCAGTCTTTCTAGAAGTAGGAAAAGACAAGCTTTACATGTACCACTTTCTATCACATGGAAGACTTGAAAACTAATGACTCAACTTGTTATAGGAGTTCTAATCAGTAGGAAATGAACAAGAGCCTTAACTCACACTCAGAGTTTTAAGAGTGGAATAACTCCCAATTTCCTATACATAATACTTACATCTAAGTCATGCCAAAAGAGAAAAAAGGGTAGCTTCACATACTCATTCCTTTCTAACATATGGAAGGCTTGAGAAGCCCTAGTTCGATTACTGTAGGAGTGCTTTCATTAAGAAGTAATTAAGGTTCATGAATTAAGCTTGGCGTTTATGAGTAGATTTACCCTCAAGCTCATATCATTCATTACTTAACTTGAAGACGTGCCAAACTAAAGGAAAGGATAAGCTTGACATACACTACTTTCCAGCATATAGAAGACTTGAGGAATGGGAGCTTAACTACTTTAAGAGTCTTAACATTCAGATGTAGACACGAATTATGAATCATGAATCATGTTCAGAGCTTATGAATAGAATTACCCCAGGCTTCATACACATATAATTTGTCACTTAAATCTAAGACATGCCCAAAAGAAAAGAAAGAATAGGCTTTACATACCTTTTACGGACTTCTCTTAATCACGTTCACATCATCGTCCTCCAAACCTATTTAACATGGAAGTAATATGATTATTAACAACCCTTGTCTTTCCATCACCTTAGGTTACACACGAGTATTTATAGAACTCATCCTCTCGCTTGCCTTCCTGACTAGTTTCTTAACTAGTTAAAGAGTTAACGAAAATCGGGCAGCATCTCCCCTATGATGTGCCCTATCCGAATTTCCAATTACACTCCTAATACCTAAATCCAACCAACAACAATCACCTGCATCATGTGTTTAAGCAATTCACATCAACAATATACAACATAAACTCCAAACGACTCGCTCAAAACTACGATTCCAAAAGAGGGTTTCTAGTTTCAGTTTTACAAAACCCTTAACTACACGAGATGGAGGGTCGGGTGGCTGCAACCAGCAGCACCCACACATATTTTAACACATATTACAGAACCCTAACACACCACCACATGACCACCAGCAGTCCCCATATGCACAACACCTCATTTAGACTACAATTTAACTATAACGATTCCAAGTTAGCTTATTTCGAACGTCAAGCATTTTCACGATTTTCTTAAACTTCCAGAAGCCTAAAAGGTGTGTAATATACCCTATAACAACACGATAAACTTCAAATTAGAAGGATAAACCTTACCTTACCCGAAATTGGCCAAAACTTGCCAAAATTGTGCCTCAGAACTTCTCTAGTGTGATTAAAATGTCGTGGCTGCTTGCTATTTGTTTGGTGCTGATCCAAGCCATGATTTTATACTATTAATACCTACACAAATGTCCAAACCCTTAACAAAACATGGGATAAGAGAACCAAGCCATACCTCGCAAAAACTTACTAAAACTTGTCTCAGAAGTTCTTTTGACATGCTGAAAATTAGCGAACTGTTTGTATCTCTTCCTTGCTGCCCCAAAATGAAATTGTTTTCTTTCAAACACCACTATATCACATAGTATACCTTAAATAATTAATTCACGAAATAAAATTGGAGGCTTATCTCTCCTTGGCCAAATCCGTGACTAGTCTCTCTTTTTCTCTAGCTTTGTCTAGCTTTTTTTGGCTAAGTATAGATGTTGAAAATGAGAAGTTAGTCATAAATACCTACATATATACCTCCTTAGAAGGTGGAATGTGTCATCCCCTAAGGGTGACACATGTCCAGCCCCTATTGGGCCACGAATCAATGCCATGCCCCTAGGTTACCACATGTCGAGGTGGGGTCCACCCCCAAGCAGGTGGGTCACCTACTTGACCCTAAATAGGTTCATCATCTGATGCCACATGTCACCTTACCTTGCTTCCATGTGTTGCCTTCTCTTGCTTCCACGTGTCGAGTAGGTGCATCACCTACTTAGTCCAAGTAGGTGCATCGCTTGCTTACTTCCTCTTCGTGGGTTCGTAATCTCATCTTACTTTAAGGACTTATGTAATCCTTGATACATAAGCTTGGTATGAACTCAAGTAGCTTTCGTACGTAAGTCGAGTCCTACGACTCATCACTTGGCCTCCAACGACTTCCAACTTCTCATGACCCTATTTCCAACCTTCCCTACTATGGGGTATCACATTCTCCCTTCCTTAGAGTTGCTTGATAGTGTTGTAGATTATCCGGCTCACATGAAAACTTCTAAGAAGCTTAAGAGACATTCCAAGATCAAGAGTGTGGGGTGTAACAGAAAAGTGGCAGATGAGTTAGATTTTCGAGTTTGCCATGGTTCATCCTGTATTTCACGCGTCTATGTTGAGAAAGTTTGTGGGTGATCCAAACACTATTATACCTTTGAAAATGTAAAATTTAAAGATAAGTTTACTTATGTGGAGGTTCTGGTGGAAATCTTAGACCGGCAAGTAAAGAGATTAAGGAACAAAGAGGTTGTCAATGTGTCGTGGAGAAATCAAAAAGTAGAGAGTGCTAAATGGGAAGTGGAAGCGGACATGGTAAAGCGTTATCTATATTTATTTCCTTCCACTCAATCATAAGGTACTAAAGTTGTTCATGATTAGATCGATTAAATCTCTACATTTTAGTTTTGTATTCTTTCATATGCATACATGTTCATGAAGTTGGTTTTAAAGTCATGATTTATGTTAAGTTTGAAAACCTCATGGTTTATGATTTTCTATGTGTCATTACATTCAAGGGGAAGATATTGTAAGACCCCACAATTTGAAAAGCCAAAAGAAAGAGAATTCAAGGAAAATTTGGACAGTTTCTGAGTCTACGAGTCGTAGAGATGATTCGTGAAGGTGAGGACTAAGGCTGGAAAATGGATAAGTCAAGCGAGTGGTCTACGAGTCATTGGACGACTCGTGAAAGAGTCTGGCTAGTAGAAGGGTGGCATCCAGCATGTGTGAGATCCTGCAACTACCCAATCTCAGAACCTACATTACGACTCAATAGGATGAGTCGTGGAGTGGTTGAAGGCTCACAAAGATGAGTCATATTAAAACTTCAGAGACTCAATTTTTTGGGACTTCCCTGACCCTATAGGACGACTCATTTCTATGACTCGTGAAACCTTGTACGAATCATAAGGACCCATTCATAGGTCCAAGAATCCTGATTTAATGAAGGGTATAATGGCCTTTTCTAAAGTTTGGTTCAATGAACCTAGACATTTTTATGTCCAAGTTCAAAGCCTATATTAGCCAACCCTTCAAATTCCCCTCCTATTATAATTCATTCTCCTAAATTCCCTAAGGCAAGACTACCAAAATCTCTCTCAAGTTCCTCCCACATTTTCAAGATAGGGTATCAAGTTCAACAAGGTTCCTCTTCAAATTTTGAGTTGATATCACCAAGGTATGTGGGGATTCATCCATGAGCCCTTCCATCGATGGAGTTCCAAGGTTCTTTTCAATTTATTCTTAGGATTTCCAATTCAAAAGCCCTAATTTCAATGATTATGCATTGGATTTCCTTACTTATGATGAATTCTATGAGATTTGATTAAATTACTTATCTAATTGATATTATTTTAGTGAATTGTGCATGGGTTGATAAGAGGTATGATTTTGATGTTTTCAATACAATTTCATGGTTTTCAATCAAATTGACTATATATTCAAGTTTTACCCTAAATCAAGTATGAACTATGACTATGGATTTCAATTATGTTCAAGATATGAATTTCATGCAAGTTATGAAGAAAGGTGACTTAGGATCCTTAATTGGTGACCTAGAAAACTAATGAAATGAAATATGCAAGTATGGTTTGTGATTTTCGAAGGCTTTTACTCACATTGCTATTATGATATGAAAATTAGCTACCCTATGAGTTTTAATTAGATGAACAAGTTTTATGATATATGTTAAGTATGATTACTATGTTATGTATTCTGTGGGATTTGACTTAGCACCCCAAAAGAGACTCAAGGTAGGGGCTCGACCTACAGGTTTCTTACATAAAGTCTCTAGTCCCATAACTATGTGCCATCGTAGTATATGCATTTATGGCCTATCTAGTGGATCCACATATAGCACATATTCATGACCCGCTTAACTGGGTAGAGTCTACCTTGGCAAGTAGATTCCCCATTCTTTCATTGTATGGGGAGACATCGGAATTCCATGTTATAGCTCACATGGTCTTATTGTCGGTTATGGTTCTATCCCACATATGTATACTCTCTTTATGTTCTTTTATGATCTCAACTATGTCTCTTAATGCTTTGATCATTATGGTTTTCTCATGACTTTACTTATCTTCATTTATTATATACGTTATTTGATCATTGCATCCTATGATTTATATTTCATGGCATGCCCACATACTTAGTATATTCAAATATACTAACACATATTTTGTTGCTTTTATTATCTCATAATATAGGGGTCGAGGATCACATTCCTTCTACATGTGGCTAGTTGAGTTGCTATCCTACGATGATTGGTGAGTCCTCATCTACCGAGGGTGAGTTATATGTTTGTTCCATTTTAAAGATTATCTTTATATTCTTGTTGAGGGTGAGCTAGGGACATGTCTTAGCCCCCACCCATCTTGATTAGTAGAGATATTTATTGGACAAATTATGTAGAGTCTATGTTGTCGTACTCCCATACTTTTATGATTCATCTGTGAGACTCTTTCATATGTTATTTCCACTTTAATTTACCTTAGGCATGCTTACGATATGTCAAGAAGCTTGGTTGGAGATCTTCAGGGTTTCGATTATCATGCCACGTCTACTGCCTAGTTCGGGTCGTGACAGCCTGTCCTTAAAGTTGTACCTCTCTAGGTTGATCTAGTTGGTGGTGCTGCATAAGAAGATTGGGTCTAGTTTCCCCCCATCACTCTATCTCCATGTTGGGAATTCCCTCTGCATATAGACCGTCTGACCACACTAGTAGAAGACATTAGTCCCCTGTCGACACTCTCATTAGTAAAGCTTACCACACTTGCCATAATATGTCTTCCCTTTTGAACCTTGAGCCCTATTTTTTTGGGATTGGGAACCCTGAGCTCTTAAATTCTGGTGTTTCTGTTACTTTTGATCATACTTGTTATTAGGCGCAGGTGCACTTGCGGATGATGGAGCATAGCCAGAAGACAAGAAGGACGTGTTCCCCTTATCTTATTTCTGATCACTCTCATGCCCAGCTGATTTGGCCTTCTTGCTCAAATGCTCTTCTCTATCTTTCTTCTTATAATCCTCTACCTGTTGTGCATACACCATAAGTCTAGAAAAATCCATGTCAGAAATTAACGATGATGCCTTACACTCATTCTTCACGTGTTTGCCTAACCCATAAAAAAACTTCCTCATCTTAGATCTCACATATGGAATATTTCTGGAGCATATCTAGACAATAGAATGAACTTAAGGTTGTAGTCCTTCACTGTTATCCCCTCTTACTTTAGATTCACAAAATGGAAAAGAAGTGATCAAGAAACGCACCCTCAAACTCATCCCAAAGTGCAGCCTTAACATCCTCCCCATTACTATACTCCAATAGGTTGTATCAAACATTCATCGCATCATTGAGCTGATAGGATACCAACTCAACTCCCTCAATTGGAGTAATATGCATCACCTTTAGAATTTTGCACATCTCATCAATGAAGTTTAGGGTTCCTCATCAACCTTAGATCCCATGTAGACTGGCAGGTTTATCCTCAAGAATCCCTAATCCTCACAAAAGCTGGTGGTTCTTCAAAGCTAGAGCTAGGAGCTGGTGAACTCCGACTACCATTCTGGGCAACTACCAACTGAGTGAACATTGCAATAGCTCCATAGAAATTTGCCTCTAAAGTAGAAGTAGGTTGACTAGTAGGTATTTGGGGTATCTCAGTAGATCGTACCGGTTGACCCCTAGTTCTAACCCCTGACTGTGAAGGGATATCAGACTTCATAACCTCAGTGTTGGCGGCGCTCCTCTGACTGACGGTAAGCTTTGGATGCATTATCTACAAATGCAAAATGCATGAATTTGGAAGGAACTTTTATAGAGTTAAACTCTATCGCACGAACCCAAAATGTGAAAAAGGGAAATAATTTCTAATGTTCTGTAGCCTCCTGATTATAAGTGTGGTATACAACATATCTATAAGCAAGACTCTTCTAGAAATGACTTCATAGACATCCTAGGACTCTTGAATTTTGTGCTTTAATACCAAGTTTGTCACACCCCGAGAGGTACCCTAGGCGTGGCTGGCACTCGGACACTATTGCTGATGCCCAAGAGAACCACTTGTTTTGATCACTCATTTAATAATTCAGCAGGAGTTTCATTCAATAACAAAGAGGCATTTAAGTGGGATAACAATTCAACAGCTCAATAAAGAATAGTTTTAAATAAACAAATCAAATCAATTTAATCTCATAAACAATGGTTTTTGCAAAATAGACTCAAAAGGTGTATCAACACCAATCTACTCAGTCTATGTCTATGAAGCCTCTATCAACTAACAGCCAAGTGCTGAGACAAGCCTACGGATACCTCAAGAGAAACTACTCATAAGAAATGAATGAAATAATTATGATTTCTCCGAAAGCAAGATGGTCACACAACTATAAAAAAATGGATCTTGAATGGAGCACCTGTTGATGATCTCTATCACCTGTATTTGCATCATAAAATAATGTAGGCCAAATAACATCAGTACATAAAATGTACGAGTATGTAAACTAGCTGAAAGGAAATATGATCAATAAACTCAACATCAAATAACTCAACTTAAGGGACTCAACTCTGAAGCAAGCTCAAATCAACTCAAGATGATATGCAAGTTTATAAATAAACAATGCTTTGAAAATAGACTCAGTAATATGCAACTCTGTAAATATAATGAAATTTACTATTTGAGAGTTTCTTTAATCGACAAACATCTCTTATGAGCTAGTGATTATACAACGCTTTGCACTGCCTTTTCCACAGTCATCCAATACCTTCCTAGGGTAAGGGATGATCAACCTCACTAGATACACAATAAATTAAAGTCCTCTTTTTGGGACTAGAGAGGTATAGCCTCAATCCTACATAGGTTACGCAGTTTATGGGGTTCGAGTTGTTATTTACTCTTACCCACATCAGTGTTTAATACTACTCCCAAAATACTCAATATGCTTATATGCTCAATCAAATTATTATAATCAAATCATCTCATTTAGTCTTATTGACTCTCATCAAATTCAAACTTATCTCAATATCTACTCTTTCATTTAAAGCATACTTTCAAATTCATTCATATCTCTTCAGAACTCCATCTCAAAACAATCATTTATACTAAAAAAACTCATATTCAAATAATAGTAATTTTAAAGACTTGTCAGACTCAACTCATTTTCATGCAAGACTAATGCTCGCTCAAAAACTCAATCAAATATGGATAAGACTAATTTTAAAATCATACTTCATTTAATGCATAAAAACCATTCTCATCTACTCAAAATATATGAATGCTGATATAATGGTCATCAATTCAACTGGGGTTCATGTGAATGAAATCATGAACAACAATTCAAGAACTCAATAAGGAATTGCATATATAACTCAATAACTTAATTTAACGAGATTGAAACTTAAACTCAAACTCAATCTTGACTGAACGAAGATGTCGGGCATGAGGAAGAACTTAGTCCAATATTGTGATTAGCCTTACATACCTAGAATAAATATTGTCTCACCGAAAATTAAAAACCTCACTTGAAAACCTTGAACCCTAGCTCTTTTTCTCCTCTCTAATCTCTCTCTCAAAAGTTCTATGTGCTAATGAGAGGGAAAATCCCTATTGGATATAACAAAGGACTGATTTTTGGTCCCTAAATGAATAGGGTTAATTTGGGGAAAGACCACAATAACCCTTATTAAAATTGGGCAGTGCACTTTCACTAGAGGTCCTTCATGGGTCGTACAACTCCTCACGGACCATGAAAGCGTCCCTGAAGAGGCATTGAAAGCAAGTCTGAGGGTCATGGTTCCCCGGGGCACTTCTACGGCTGGTGGATACTTACACGGCTCATGGAGGGTTCCATAAAGGTGAGGGAAAATTTGCTTGAGGGAGGTTCACGGATGAACTCTACGACTCATAGTAACCACCATGGTCTATTGAGGGATCTGTGGATCCTCCCTTTGGAAAGATTCCAATATGGCCTCAACTCCATGACTCCCTTCATGGCTCGTGGTGCCCACCATGGTCTGATGGGATCCTTGTCTTGATTTTCCTTCACTTACATCACTAAGGAAGCTCCATTTTGAATAAGGACTCCACCCTCATCAGATTCTATAAGGTACACTTCCAAACGTGCAAGTTTATGCATCTTATTAGTTAATTCTCTCCTTTATTCCTCAACATTAAAGGTACTACCCATGGATAATGTGTTAAGAGCATCAGCAACCACATTAGCCTTACCTGGGTGGTAGAGAATACTCATGTTATAATCCGTAAGCATCTCAAGACAACTCCTCTACCTAAGGCTAAACTCCTTACGACATAAAACATAGTATAAGCTTTTGTGATCAGCGAACAAATCCACATGCATGCCATAGAGATAGTGACACCATATTTTCAAAGCAAATAGTACTGCAGCCAACTCGAGATCACAAGTCGAATAATTCTTTTTGTGGATTTTAAGTTGTAAAGAGGCATAAGCAATAATCTTAAATTTTTTCATCAAAACACAACCAAATCCAAGTCTAGACGCGGCTCATACACAACAAAACCTTATCCTTTGGCAGGGTCAATGCTATCATGCCCCGAGTCTACAATCTAGGCGTGGCTAAAACTCAAAAACTACTGTTGGTACCAATCGAACCCTTAGCTCAGATGACTACTAAGTGGAAGATTTAACCTGATAACAAAAGTATAAAGGTAGTGAGCATATTAAATATAAAGAATAAATCTTATAAAATTGTCTAAAAATACTCTGATTATGTAAAAGAAATATTTAAAAGATAACTCTAAAATTTTGAAATGACTCTGTACTGTATCTATGAAGCCTCTAAATACTATGGATAGGTACCAGGACAGACCAACAACTACCCTTAAAGTATGAGAAATACAGAACAAATAAATTGAAAGGGAGTTCCCATGAAAGAAAGGAGGTCTTACCAAAAGCTACCCTTATTAATGATCTCTAACACCTGTATCTGCAGCATAAAATTATGCAGTATCAAAAGATGTCAATACATAGAATGTATGGTATATAAAATGACCGAGTAAAAATAAGCTTACTAAATACTCATTAAAGAAATACTGAAAATAACTCAGCTTAAGCGAAGCATAAGACTATAACAAAATGTCAAGGCTTTACAAAATATATTATGATAAATATGACTCAAATTAAGTAATATTTATCTCTTTAGGGGAGTTTCTCTAACTGACAACCCTCACTATAAGCCTCGTGATGATAAATGTACTGCTCACATTGCCAGAGACGTACATTACCTTGCTAGGATAAGGAAAGCAAACTCAACCCATGGATCCATATAAAAGTCCCTATCATGTAATAAAGTGAAGAGTCTCCCAAACCAATAGAGTGATCCTATCCTACTATGGTTACGTAGTTTATGGGGTTTGAGTTATCTAAATTCTTACCCAATCGGTGCTGAGTACTACTTCCAAAAACATGCATTAAGTGTTCATACAATACTGTGAGTAGAATACTAAAAATATATCTCTTTAAGTATCATTAAAGTTAACTCAGTCTGACTCAACTCTTTCTCAAACTCTTTATACTTCTCTTTTACAACAACTTACTTTCTCAAATTTAACAAATGCATTTAAAAATCACTCATATTTCTCAAACTCGTTCTCAAGATAAAGTAATGCACAAATACTTTAGTTTACTCAAACTATGAAGTCATGTATATTTTACAGTAATGCAACTATTTAAACTTCTCAGCTAATGTAGGGTTCATGTGAGGAATAATCATGAACTATAATCCAAGGAAACAAAATTAAACATGAAGGACATATACTCAATAATAATAATACTCAAATTCAATTAGAACGAATTAAATCTCAATTCAAGAACTCAAAGAAACTTGGATTACATCCTTAGGTTAATCTTCTGTTGAATATATTTAGACATAGGGCATGAAGACAAACTTAGTCCAACACTCTGAGTAGCTTTACATACCTAGAATAACGATGTTCTTGACGAAGCTTAAAAGATTCGATAAAGAAGCTTGAACCCTAGCTTTTTCTCCTATTGAAATCTTGCTCTAAGTATTCGATGTGATTATGAGAGAAAAGGGTCATATGACACTTATAAGAGACTCAATTTAGTCCCAAAATGTCAAGGCTCTGACTTGAAAAGGGGGAAAAGATTTAATTACCCCTCATAAAAAGATAGATGTCATCTATGGTTATCTCCTATAATCCGTAGAAGTTTCTACGGACTGTAGGAGCCCTCTTGTAGAAAATATGTGCACTTATTAGAGCTTATTGCAATTACAAGAGTTGGCTCTACTTGTCTCTTCTACGGGTTGTAGACTCACCTACAGGTTGTTGATCCTATTTGTAGGAGCACACTGGAGAATGGTTCTCAGGACTTTGATATATGGACAGGCCTACAATTTGTAGACCTTTGTAAACCCCATAAGATGAAAAGTCAAACGAAAGGAAAATCTCAAGAAAAGACCACTGACCCCTAGTCTACGAGCTGATCAATGAATCGTAGGGACTTGTACGGGTCGTAGAATTGGGTCTTAAACATGAGTTCAGAATTTGGAATTTGGCTAAGGAAAAGAGTGGGGTTTACGAGCCTTTTGATGACCCATAGAAGAAATGATGACTCGTAGAAGTGAGTCATCGAGGCATGGTGGGATGACCTTCAAGTGTCACCCTCAGAACTTTATCTACTACTCAATATGACAAGTCGTAGAAAAGTTTATGACTCATAGAAACAAGTCATGGTACAACTTTAGAGATCCGCAATTTGCAGGTTTTTTAGGCCTGCAAGATGGGTCACTTTGACCACTAGTAAGACTAAAAATAAGTCATAGAAATGACCCATATAAAAGGATTAGAGACTTGTTTTTCAGGTGTTTTCAAGGACCCACATGATGAGTCTTTCCTTTGACTCATCACTGCTCCTATTGATCGTAGGACCAAGTCGTAGGGGTGCCTGATCTGGAATTTAATGAGAGGTAATCTCGTCTTTTCCAAAATTCGGTTCAATGAACATAGACACTTTTATAGCCAATTTTAAAGTCTATAATTATGAAATTCTTCAAATTTGTCTCATATTCAATTCACTCTTCAAATTTCTTCTAAGGTAAGAAGTCACATTTTCTCAAGGTTCCTCTCCAAGTTTCAAGCCAGGGTATCAATCCGACTAAGATTTTTCATCAATTTTTGAGAGATTTCATCAAGGTATGCATGGATTGATTCATGAGTGCCTTCCACTCATGGAGTCCAAGGTTTATTTTAAAAATCTCATGAAATCTTATTACTTTTAAATTTCAATTTTAATAAATTGTGTTGGGCTATTTTAATTTCGTTTTATATTATTGTTTATGATCATTATAAGTATGTTTGTATAAACTTTATGATTTCAAGTTGAATTATGAAATACCATGCATGAAGCTATTTTATATGTTAAATTACATGAATTATGATTATGAAGTTCAATATTTTCAAGGTATTCTTATGATTTTCAATCAAATTGATTATGTATATGAGTTTTACACTAATTTCAAGCATAAATTATGATCATGAATTACAAGTACTTTCAAGTTATGATTTTAATGCAAGTATGAAGATAGGTGACTTAGGACCTGTGTGGTGACGTAGGCCCTAACGATATAAATTATGTAAGTATGATTTATAATGATGAAAGGCCAACTATCATATTGCAACTATGTTATGAAATGAGCTACTCTATGAATTATGAAATTTATGAACAAGTTATGATATATTCTAAGTATGCTTACTATGTTATGTATTCTGTGGGATTTAACTTAGCACCAAGTGGACTTGAGGTGGGGGACCTACCAAAAGCCTTAGTAGCAACCTCATATCTCTTAAACTACGTGCCACCGTAGGTTACCTTCATATCTTAGCTAGTGGATCCATGTATAGCGTATGTACATGACCCACCTAGTAGGGTAGAGTCTACCTTGGCAAGTAGATTCCCCTTTCCTCATTGTAAAGGGAGACAACGGGATTCCATGTTATAGTTTGCATGGTGTTATTGTCGGTTATGGTTTCTAACCCACATATGTATATGAGTATTATGTTATTGTATGATCTTCAACTACATCTTAAAAAATGCTTTGATCCTTATGGTATTCCTCATGGATTCACTTATCATCTTTATCATGTATATTCTTGATCATTGTATCTGATGATTTATATGGAATATCATGCCCACAAACTTAGTACATTCAAATGTATTAACACATATTATTTCCTACATTGTCTCACAATGTAGGGATTAAGATTGAGGATTGTATCCATCCACATGGCTAGTTGAGCTTGCTTATCAAAGGAGTGTTGGTGAGTCTTCATTTATCGAGGACTAGTTATGATTTGTTGTTCTCTTACTTCCAAAGACATTTATTTCCTTTATATTGAGGGTGACCTAGGGAAATGTCTTAACTCCCGTCCATGTTCATGATTAGAGGCATTAGTTGGATAAATGTTGAGTCTGTGTCATCAAGTTACATTTTACATTTATGATTCATTGTTTAGACTCTCTTATGATGATGTTTCCACATTTAATTTACCATATGCATGCTTTATGATATGACAAAAGGCTTGTTTTGAACCCTTTGGGATTTTGTTCGTCGTGTTACGACTAGGCCTTAGGGTGGGTCTTGACAAACTTTATATCAGAGCACAAGGTTTAAGATGTCCTAGGGTTTCCAACATGCCACGTCAAGTAGATTCTTATTCATGGTAGTGAAGAGTACCATATATATGAATAGGAGACTATAAGACGTTTTTAGGAAATTTTCATTTCTTTCGTGATCTATGTCATGCTATTGAGTTTATCCTAAGACTTCCTTTCCCTAACGTTCTTTCTTTGCAATTTTCAGATCATGCCTCCAAGAAGACCACCATTGCCAAGGGTAAATAATGCTAATAAGGCCCCAAGATCCTCCGTCTCCTCAAGGCAATGGATCTTTGCCCGAGCAAGTGCCACATGCGGAGTTTTGGACCGCCTTTACCATGCTAGCCCAAGTAGTGGCCAACCAAGGGTTTGCGGCTCCTCCTAATGCTCCCACTCTTGTTTCTAGAGAGAGGGACTTTGCACGAATGAACCCTCCTGAGTTCCATCATTCAAAAGTCGATGAGGACCCCAGGAGTTCATTGATGAGGTCTACAAAATAGTAAGTATCATGGGGGTAACTTTGGAAGAGAAAGCAGAGTTGGCGGCTTACAAACTTAAGGGTGTTGCTCAACTTGCTTTCATTGGTCTCTTTTTTCCCTCTTGAGCTAAGGGAAGCTAAAGTGATGGAGTTCATAAATCTTCAACATGGAAATATGGGAATGAGGGGCTATGCCCTCAAGTTTACTAAGCTATCCAAGTATGCTCCTTCATTGGTTGCCCATCCACGTGCCCGAATGAGTCAATTCATATCGAGGGTGTCCGACTTGGTTGCTAAGGAATGTCGTACCACTATGCTTGTTAAGTAGATGGACATATCTCTGATCATGACTGTTGACACCCAATTTTGGCCCTCTATGCTCAAAATTAACGTCTTCAAACTTCTTGATCATTAAAGAACACAAATTATTATTTTTACACATTCTTTAGTTTTTTTTTGAATTATTAATAAGTATCCTTATTTTAGAATTTTCATGAATTTATTCTCATCTTTTCCCTTTTAATAATTTATGGATGTACTTTTCTTTGTTTCATAAATAATAGGACTCTTATCCATTTATTGTCATTGTAAATTTTAATAGTCATACTATTTGTATAGTCATGAATAAACGTACACAACTTAGCACTGTAATTTATTCTTTACAACATAGTATATCTTTCAAAATATCGATTACATATTTTATTTTTTTATGTATATCTATACATATTATTTTTACATTAATTATACTTTTAGCACACAGATATAGAAAGTCGAAACAGTTGACACCAAATTTTAGCCTGATATTTTCAAAGTTCATACGTTTAAGTATTTTATTTGTTAAATAGTTCAAAAGTGCATTTTTATAATTTTAAATTAATTTTATTTATAATTATCCATAGATTAAGATTTTTCTCAATTTATTTTTATTTAGTTTAATTATATCTATTTTTTATAATAATTCATTACTTTGCATTTTTACATTTCATCTGTTATATTTGTTCATATTTAATTTAGTATTTTTAGCACAGTCTAGAAATATATTAAAATACAGATAAATATTAAATTTTTCCCATAATTGTTCCTACCCCACTAATCACACAAAATCTTTCACACAAATTACCATTTTCAAACTTTCTCTTTCTCCTCTCTTATTCTTTATTGAAAAACACTCATCAACAAGTAGTACAAAAGTCCAACATCTATAAACTATAATTTTCTATACCTATATAATCGTTTTTCAAACTCTTTCTCTTTCCTCTCTTATTCTTCCTAAAAATAATACACCCATCAACAACTACAACAAAAGTCCAACACTTATACACTACAATTTTCTACACCTATATAACCATTTTCAAACTCTCTCTCTCTCTCCTTTCTTATTCTTCCTAAAAAAACACACCATCAACAACTACAACAAAAGTCCAACACCTATACATTATAATTTTCTATACCTATATAACCATTTTCAAACTCTCTCTCTCTCCTTTCTTATTCTTCCTAAAAGAAAACACACTCATCAATAACTACAACAAAAGTCCAACACCTATACGCTACAATATCCTACACCTATACAACCATTTTCAAACTCTTTCTCTCTCATCTCTAATTTTTCCAAAAAATAAACACACCCATAATATTTATTCTTCTTCTTCACTCTCTCCCTCTCCCTCACAATAAATAACACCACTTTTAACTCTTCTTCACTACTTTATCCCTATCCTTCACATTTCTCCATTAAATCCAACCAACAACCACCAAACACACTGAAATCCTCTTCTTTTCCAGTCAAACACACTTCATTTTTGGTGAAGTTTGAGCTTTCGCTCCCAAATCAAACTAGACATAAATATTGCATCACTTTGTTTTATAATTTTTCTGTTCTTGTTGCTATGTTTTATTGCATTTCCACATATATTTTATTCCATTTCAGATCTGGACAGAGGGGTTCAAATTTCAGCCATTGTTTTCTGTGTTTTATTGTTCTTCGGTCATTATTAATGATTCTCCGTTAATTGTTTTTTACTATTTTTATTTGGGCTATTTTGTTCAATATTTTTAGTTAATTTAGATGTCTGTAATATTTTTCTTTTACCTCAATTTTATTTTTTTCCTTTTTAAACTGTTTGCAAAACCATGCCCAATGGAAAAAAAATCATCGATTTTTTAGGCCTCCCTATTTTGAAAGATGGAAATTTTAGATTAAATTTACATTTTACATTATTCTATGAATGATTGAATTAAATCCATTATTTTGTTTACTTTCACTATTTTCCATTACTTTTTTTATTTATTATTATTATTATTATTTATTTATTTTGTTCATGTTTGACCACTTTTCATTTTGTTGGAATTGATGATTTACATTTTTATAAATTTTTTGTTAGGTGAACTTGTTTGATTTTGTTGGTTGTTGATGCTTACTTAGTTCTTCCGTAGTCAATTATTTTTTTGTATGTAATTTAAAAGTGGCCGATGAAGAAAATTACCGTCGATTTCCAAGGCCTCCCATATTTATAAGAAGAATTTTATTTTGGTTATTATTATTATTATTATTATTATTATTATTATTATTATTATTATGTATACCTTACTAGTACTTCTACTAAGTGTCTTTACAGGTACCCAACCCAGAGTTGCTTTCCGAGGAAGCTATTCGAATTTAATGAAGTTTGAATATTATTTTTAATTTATTATTGCGTATATTATTTACATTAGGCAAAACTTACGTCGTAAATACTTACATAAAGAAATTTAATTGATTTAACTATTTTATCAGCTAATTCACATTTTTAGACAATATAAATAATCTTTTTTCTTTAAAATATTTTTCATAATTTATCCTCTCATTGATATTGTAAGTTAAAAATGTTATTTGAGAATATATTTTTTTTCTTCTATAAAATAAATATTATTCTTTTCACACATTACAAAAGATTTTTTAAAAAAAAGTTCATTTTTTTCATATTAATATAGGTCAATTCTTTTAATATTGCGTAAAAACTACCCTTTTTATATATATATTTATACCATCTTTCTTGTATTTTCATAGACATAGTTGACGATAATATACATTATTTACTTGGTACATACTCTTTTATACATATATTTTTATACAATTTTAGTACATATTTCTTTATATATATGTGTGTTATACTTGCAAATAATAATTTTATCTCATCCCTTTTTGATAAATTAAGTCTAGTCGGGTATCATATTTGTAGATTTCGAATGATGGCTAACACCTTCCCTTTGGAATAATGTAAACCCTTACCTAGAATCTAAATTGGTTTTTCGCAGATTAAAATGTGAGTCATACAGGTCATATATCAAATAGGTTTTCCTTATTTTCCTCAATAAATTAGATGGCGACTCTATCCTATATTAATCCTTTTAGAGTCTATAAGTTATTTTTTATCTAACCTCGATAAAAATAGGGCATAACAGTGACTTTCGCTGAACAAATTGAAGGAGTATAGCTCAAGGAGATGAAAATGAGGGATTCTAAGAGAGTCGGTACGAAGGTGGGTTCTCTAATGCTTAGAATGGTGGTGGTAGTAGTGGCCTCTCTCAACAAGGCCAAGGTTCAGGAAGAAGTTTGCTAAGGATAGGGTCCCGTGCCCTAAAGCTCAAGAAGAAGGAGGTGTGAATGCTAGTAGCCCTTCTTGATGGGGACGGGTGTTTGTTATGGATGTGGCAAGATGGGTGATAAGCAATCCGAGTGCCCTCATGTTCCCAAAAAAGGTG
The DNA here is from genome assembly GCF_947179165.1 of Solanum dulcamara. Classification (NCBI taxonomy): domain Eukaryota; kingdom Viridiplantae; phylum Streptophyta; class Magnoliopsida; order Solanales; family Solanaceae; genus Solanum; species Solanum dulcamara. The sequence continues at coordinate 16,279,351 of NC_077242.1, forward strand.
GAGAAGTTCGTCCTCAAGGAGGCCAAGTGCAACAAGGCGCCCAAGCTCAACCTAAGGTTGGCCAATGCAATAACCGATTCTGTGCTCTCCATCTTAGGCAAGATGTGGATAAGACTCCCGATATGGTCACAGGTATGTTACGGGTCTTTAACTTTGATGTTTATACATTGCTTGATCCGGGTGCCAACTTATCTTTTGTTACTCCTTACCTTACTATGAGATTTGATGTGTGCTCTAAAATGTTTTAAGAACCTTTTCTCGGTTTATACTCACGTTGGTGATTTGATTTTAGCCAAGAGAGCTAATAGAAATTGTCCCATATGGGTCTTGCACAAAGTTATTCCATGTGATCTTGTTGAACTTGACATGACCGATTTTGACATTATTTTTGGAATGGATTGGTTACATGCTGCTTATGCATCTATATGTTGTAGGACTCATGCGGTTAAGTTTCACTTTCCTAATGAGCCTATTCTTGAATGGAAGAGTAATGATTCAGTGGTTAAGGATCGATTCAATTCATTTCATAAGACTCGAAAAATGATTTCCAAAGGGTGCATTTATCATATTGTACGAGTTAGGGATGTTGATTCTAAAACTCCTACTCTTGAGTCAATTCATATAGTTAATGATATTTCCGATGTGTTTCTCGATGAGTTGCCTGATATTCCTCCCAAAAGGAAAATTGACTTTGGCATAGATCTCCTTCCCGATACCCATCATATTTTTATTCCTCCTTACCGAATGGCTCTGGCAGAACTTAAGGAGTTGAAAGAGCAATGAAAATATTTGTTGGATAATGGTTTTATAAGGCCAAGTATTTCACCATGGGGTGCTCCCATATTGTTTGTTAGGAAGAAAGATGGGTCACTCCAAATGTGTATAGATTACCGATAATTGAATAAGGTCGCTGTAAAGAAGAAATAACCAATTCCAAGAATAAATGACTTGTTCGACCAATTACAAGGAGCAAGCTACTTTTCTAATATTGGTCTGTATTTTAGTTATCATCAACTAAGGGTGAGGGAGTGTGATATTCCCAAAATGGCATTCTGAACAATGTATGGTCATTTCGAATTTATAGTAATGTCATTTAGTTTGACCAATGTTCCCACTATCTTCATAGATTTGATGAATCATATTTTCAAGCCATACTTAGGCATGTTTTTAGTGGTGTTCATTGATGACATCTTGATTTATTTTCAAAATGAGGAAGATCATATGGGTCACTTGAGGATTGTGTTGCAAACATTAAGAGAAGCAATTAGTTGCCAAATTTAGTAAGTGTTAATATTGGCTAAGGGAATTTGCATTTATTTGCTACGTATGCATTTGGTTGACTCCAATGATGGAGGTGTTCTTGTACATAATGGCTCGAAATCGTCTCTTGTGGAAGATGTTAAGGCCAAACAAGACAATGATCTAGTGTTGGTTGAATTGAAGAAGTTAGTTTTCAAAAAATCCATTGAGGCTTTCTCCCAAGGAGGAGATGGGGTACTACATTACCAAGGTCATTTGTGTGTTCCTAATGTTGATGGACTAAGAGAGTTGATATAGAATAATGCCCACAGTTCTCGATACTCAATTCATTCAGGATCCACCAAGATGTATCGTGATTTAAGGGAAGTGTATTGGTGGAATGGCATGAAGAAGGACATAGCAGAGTTTGTGCCTAAGTGTCCTAATTGTCAACAAGTTAAAGTTGAGCATCAAAAGCCAAAAGGTTTAGCTCAAGACATTAAGATTCCTACTTGGAAGTGGGAAGATGTGAATATGGACTTTGTAATGGGTTTGCCTCGAACTAGAAGACAACATAATTCTATTTGGGTCGTTGTGGACCGAATGACTAAATTGACATATTTTCTACCGGTTAAGACTTTTTATGGTACTGAAGATTATTCAAGGTTGAACATTCATGAATTTGTGAAACTTTATGGTGTTTCATTGTCGATTATATTGGATAGAGGTACTCAATTCACTTCACATTTTTGGAAGTTATTTCAAAAAGGTTATGGTACTAGAGTTAAGCTAAGTACCGATTTCCATCTTCAAACCAATGGACAAGCCAAAAGAACGATTCAAACTTTGGAAGATATGTTAAGATCATGTCTGATTGATCTTAAACGAAGTTGGGATGAGCATTTGCCATTCATCAAGTTTACCTACAATAATAGTTATCACTCTAGCATCCAGATGGCTCATTTTGAAGCCTTGTATGGAACAAAATGTAGATCCCCGGTAGGATGGTTTGAAGTAGGTGAGATGTCATTGATTGGTCCCGATTTTGTAGTTGATGCAATGGAGAAAGCTTATAAGGGAGAGATTAAAGATGCTCAGAGTCGTTAAAAATCCTATTCGGACACTAGAAGGAGAGATCTCGAATTTGAGGTGAATGATTGGGTATATTTGAAGGTTTCACCTATGAAGAGTGTAACACATTTCGATAAGTAAGGAAAGTTAAGTCCTAGATATGTAGGACGCTATAGAATCCTAAAGTGTATTGGTAAAGTGGCATATGAGTTAGATTTGCCATTTGAATTGGCTATGGTTCATCCAGTATTTCTTGTGTCTATGTTGAAAAAATTTGTGGGTGATCCAAACTCTATTGTGCCCTTAGAAAGTGTTTACATTAAAGAGAATTTAACTTATGAGGAGGTTCTGGTCGAAATCTTAGACCGGAAAATGAAAAGACTAAGAAATAAAGATGTTGCATCTATCAAGGTGTTGTGGAGAAATCAACAAATAGAGAGTGCTACGTGGGAAGTGGAAGCGGACATGATCAAGCGTTATTCATATCTCTTTCTGTCATGACCCAACCCCGTAGACTTTGACAGGTGCCCGAATTGGGCACTCCTGTATATCCCTGCTATCTGTAAGTAAATTTGTCTCCTGTTTAAGTTATAGCACATCAATAGGCAGGATAACATATAAGCCGGCGAGGCTTATCATATGCACTACTGTACATACATGCATATGCAACCCATACACAATCCACATACATGTCCACAGACCTCTAAGAGTAAGAATAGTAACATAAAGCGGGACAGGGCCCCCGCCGTACCCATGAACAAATAAATATATACATCGAGAATTAATACCAAAACTAGGCTCCGACACAATAGAGTGCTTTTGAACTGCTGAGTGGAACTCCTATGGTGATGGATCCCCAAAGTGTGTATAAATACCGGCGGGTATGAATGCAACCCCCCCCCTAGAAAATGGGGTCAGTACGACATATGTACTGAGTATGTAAAGCATAGACATCATAAGGAAATTACAGTTGGCGTAGGGATGCAGGGGACAAGTATAACATTTAACCATTTACCGTACTCGCATCGTATAAAAGAAAGTCATACATATTATAATCACGTATTGTCCCCAGCTCGTTTTGGAGACTCGGTGTACCATCTACATCATTTTGTCATCATGTGCACATATATATTATTAGCATTGTGGAACATACAGCCTGATCCATGTATATAGTAAGTACATGCCGAGGAACGTATGGCCCAATCCTTACATAGTATAATAATACTGAGGAATGATGGCCCAATCCACATATCATATAGTAATATCGAGGACATTCGGTCTGATCCACGTATCATATAGTAATGCCGAGGAACTTTTGGTCTGATCCACATATCATATAGTAATGCCGAGGAATGTTCGGTCTTATCCACATATCATATAATAATAATTATATTATAGCTTGCTTGGGACTCGGTGAAAGATGTATTATGGTATACATGAATCAAGTAGTGAGTGACCATATACAATCTAAATCATTATGAGAGACTCGACAATGTACGAAGATTAAGCTATCGTCCAAGGAACAGAATAGTAGTGTAGCCATCTTGAGTGCCTTCTAAATGCCATTGAGGCCTATATCACTTAGGATCTCGGGACCCTAGACATGTATTAAAGTAATACTAATAGTTCATAGAATTAGGAACACCCATCGTCACATAGTCCTTAGGACTAGAAGCTTATGCATACAATATTCTCAAAGGAAGAGAAAGAATAAGCTTTACCTAGTCTCTACTTTTCCAAAGGAAGAGAAAGAATTAGCTTTACCTAGTCTCTACTTTTCCTCAAGCAGTCATCATTACATATATCATACCCGGCCCATCATGGGCTCGGTATCATAACCTTATTATTGTATTACCTTACCATCATAGCAATACACTTATGTCAAAGACATATCAAGAGGAAATAAGGGTATTTCTACGTACTAATGCCAAAACATGCCAAGAGAAAGGAGATAACTTCACATACTTGCTACTCTCCATCATATAGAAGCCTTGAGAGGCAATAACTCAACTAGTATATGAATTCGACCATCGAAAAGTGAATAAGACTTATGAGTCATACTTAGGGTTCTATGAATGGAATTATCCCCATATTTCATATATCAATCACTTAAGGCTAAGATAACATGCCAAAAGAAAAGAAGGATAGTTTTACATACTTATGCCAAAGACATGCCAAGAGAAAGCTTCACATACCTTTTTCGGGATTAATTAAAATCCAGCTTACCTTGATACCTCCTTAACCTATTTGACATGAAAGTAATACTAAGATTAATAGTCTTTCACTTTCCAATATACCACTCTACAACTAAGTATCCATGGGAATAATTTCCTTATCCATTTCCCTTGACTAGTTTATTACTTGCTCCGAAGTTACTAAAAATCAGGCAGCATCTTTCCTATAACTTCAACATCCCCGAGATTTAAAATTAGCCAAAATATCAAAAACCATACCAACAACAACAACCAGCAGTATATTTACAAGTAAATCACTTCAACTTTAACAATACAAACTCCAAACAACTCGCTTAAAACTACGATACCAAAATTGAGTTTTTAACCTTTATTTCGTAAAATCTTTAACAATATGAAATGGTGGGTCGTGTGGATGAAACCAGAAGAACCCACACCCTTTTTAAAATACCTTCCATCCCTGCAACACGAAACCAAACCAGATATAACCACAACACCACAATCAAAACACACTACTAGACTTCGATTTAACTATAACGACTTCAATTTAGTTTGTTTTTAACGTCAAGCATCCTTGTGCAATTTTTCCACTTCCAACCTCATTTAAGAACTGTAATATACCTCATAAAAACATCGTAAACTCTAATTTGAAAGAGAAAACCTTACCTTGCCCGAAATTCGCCAAAACTCGCCTCCGAAGTTCTTTTAGCGCGGCTAAAACTTCGTGGCTGTTTGCTAACATTTTGGTGCTTCTCCAAACCATAAATTTTCATTAATAACACCTTCAAGACATCATGGTATATCCTATATAATTAATTCATGGAACGAAATCGAAGACTTACCTTTGATTTCTCCTTGCCCGAACCTACTCTCTCTAGTTCTAGAGTTTCTTCTCTTCAAGGTTCTTGAAGTTTCTTGATAGAAATGACTTTTAGGAGATAAGAATAACTTATCCAATATATATATATAGGCAACCTAAGGGGGTGACATGTGTCAAGCCTTAAGTGGTGACATATGTCAAGCCCTAAGTGGTGACACGTGTCAATCCCTCATTGGGCCAACACACCCCTTTCCTCCAATCACGGGCTTCCACTTGGCATGTGAGGGACTACCCCTTTGCTCCATCTGCTGCCACATGGCACAACCAATTGCTGCCATGTGGCACTCTCTCATGCTGCCACGTGTCACCTTCCCCCCCCCCCCCGTGGGTTTGTAATCTCGTCTTACTTTATGAACCTATGTAATCCGTGTTATGTAAGCTTTGTATGAACTCAAGTAACTTAAGTATGTAAGAATTCCAAGTTGGTAGCTTATGTAAGTAAGTTGAGTCCTACGACTCATTGTTTGGTCTCCAACTTCTTCCGAATTCTTATAAACCTATTTCCAATCTTCTCTACTATAGGGTATCGCATTCTCCTTTCCTTAGAGTGATTTGATGGCGTTATAATTATCCGACTCACATGGTATGTTTTAAGAAGCTTTAGAATATCCAAAAAAAACTTAAAAGCCTTTCAAGAAGCTTAAGAAGCTTAATAATCTTTCCATAAACTCAAACACCTCTCAAGGTACAAAAGTCTTTCAAGGTACAAAAGTACGGGGTATAACATTCTTCCCCCCTTTAGAACATTCTTCCTCGAATGTAAACCAAAACCTTCCTCAAAATCTTATGCAAACCATATGGAGAGTTTCTTTGGTCCATTGCAATAACATATACTTTCATCGAGCAATCTATATCAGAGTTTTAAAAGTTGGGATTACTTGTAGATGTAAGGAATAGGTGCGGACATTTATATTTCACCCTCTCTTTTATCTTCCCAAGTCATCTCTTTGCGCTTCTTATTTTGCCATAACACCTTGACAGAATCTACGTCCTTAGTTCGCGATCTTCTAATCTATTGATCTAAGATGGAGATAGGTTGCTTCATCGTTAGTTTAGATTCTTCCATGGTCCTTTTCCTCAGATTTGGTTCTAATTTTTCTGCCATACGTTACATTACCATCCTTGTAATAATGTGCGAATGCACTCAACTTAGCCCAAGATTTACCTTAGCATTGTTTTGCTAGTCTTTAGGTTCCGCCTTGCCCTCTCCTTTTTTATCTTACAACCGGTATCGGGATTGATTTGTAGTTCAACCATGACCACATCCTTTTTGGTCATTTGCTTAACTTCTCTATGTATTTCTCTATAACGTATTCAAAATATCATAACTTCCTTTTCATCATGTACTCCTCCGCTTGGTCTTATGTTGTATACATATATTCATAGGCTGCAAAACTACTTTTATACCACCGGTATGAGGTAGACGCAGTCTTTTCATTTCCTAGTCCATCTTTCTTTACATATCACTTTCACACTAGAACTTGATCGCGCTAACGCTATTTTGTTCTACCCTTTTTTCCCTTCCTTCGAGTACTCCTTGGTCTCCTCATTTCCTATCGTAGGAGATTTTGTATTCTTTCTCCTTGACACTTGTATGTCACATCTCAGCAGCCGATAACTCTGTTTCCATATCTTAATCTTTATTCAACCATGGCCTTGCTACCCTTTTCACAGTCCTTAGATTACTCGGTCTTACTCTCTTATTGTATTCACCCCTTTTGTATGAACCTATCTATTAGGATCTCTGCTAATGGTTCTCCGCATGGTCTAAGATATCATGGCTTCTATCCATTTATTGATGGCCTTCAGCCCTTGCTAACTCGTGCCCGCATGGGATCTCGCTTAAAGTTTAAGCGTTCCCATTAACATGTGATAGTGTCAGTTGACTTCATCTCACACTTGTATTTCTCTTGTCCACTTCCCCACTTTAGGGTTTACCCATGTCATCCTCTATTTATTTTCAACGGTTCATATGCATATGATTCTATTCCAACACATTTGACATACTGCACCATATCTACACCTTCTTGTTAAATCATCTATACTTTAGGTTGCCCCTGTAAGAAACCTTAATACAACCATGGAGTGCTTAGAATTCTCGATAACTAGTACCCAATCTAGTCCAAGTACTGGTACTCGAGTCATATAATTAATGTAGTAGTTTATTCAGAGCTACATTCCTCTCTTCCCTACCAGTGATTAGCTAGCGCCCCTAATCATTTCAACTTCTCCATTCGGAAGTACTTGTACTTCCAGTGAACTGTGTTTCTAGCTCTGCTATAACACTCTCTTTATCCCAGTGAATACCACTTGTTCCTCTTAATGGACTCGCAATGCATCAATGTTTTGCAGAGCTACCCCCCTCATCCTTAAAGGGTCTTTATATTTTCCACGGCGGAATCACATATCCACAATACTTCCTTATATCTCATAAGATTTTATCCTTGTCGGTTACCTAAGATTAACTTCTAATTCTTCTCGGTCCCATGTCAATTCCACTTTAATATTGGTCTTATATTCTCGTCTTTTCATACTACACCTCCAGTTTGTAGCTGTCTATTCCCTTTTTTTTCCGACACTCATACTTAATTGATCACGTCTATCTTAAGTGCTCCCGGTATTAGTCCTTCTACTCTTCCAGTCCATGGACATTTTTGTGCCCAAGGAGTTTCATGTTACCCCTATATCCTTGGAAAAATCATTCCTTATTATCACCAACCCTTCTGAATCCTTTTAGTATGTTATCCAATATATGAAGCACATGACTCTAGAAAGCCCATCTGTTCATGTCTTCTATCTATATGTTACTTCAGTCGCTTAAGAACCAATAAAAGGTTACCATAAATCATTCTCCGACCACTACTAGAAGAAAATTAAAATCCAATAAGCACCACAATACTTTTCAGTGCTTAACTCGTATAGTTTCCCTCTAGGTTCATTCTTGAGTTGTGAACAACTTATCTAATTTACCACTAATGGTTGGTGGTTCGGTGCCTTCCTATAAGAGTAAAAACCAATTACTGGATATTTTTCCCTCCAACAGGAGTTTTCTTCCAAACTAAAACTTCCTAAATAAACTTGCGCCCACATGTATATATTCATATCACAGCCACACAGGGCGTCCAATATAAACCACAATTGTCATGACCCAATTCCATAGGCCGCGATTGGGGCCCGAACTGAACCCCCATCTACATAATTATCAAATATAAGAACTATAAACCAGAACCCCCGTGGGTGATAGCATATTTAAATACATGTAGCCTCTTTCATTTACATCATGTCATGAAGAGGCACGTGAGCCGATCGGGCTGACTCAACATAATAACATTTATAATATGCCGTATAGGCACCACTAAAACAAAGTCATAACCAACTTACATACATATGTCTACAGACCTCTAATAATAGAAACGGTAACATATGGCGGGACAGAGCCCCCGCCGTGATAATGACTAAGAAAAATAAAGCATATACACCAAGAATTAATACCAAAAACTAGGCTCTGATACAATGGAGCTTCTTCCAAACTGACTGAGTGAAATCCTAAGCTGGTGGACTCCCAAACTTATGTCTGTACCTGCGGGCATGAAACGCAGCCCCCTAAAGAAAGAGGGGTCATTACGATATATGTACTGAGTATGTAAAGTATAAAACATCATAAGGAAATTATAGTTGCCATAGGGACGCAGGGGATAAGTATAACATATAACAGCGTACTGTACCTGCACCTTACAACATAAGGTCATGTATATTGTCATCACATACCGTATCCGACCCAATCGGGGGCTTGGTGTTATAAATGTTCTATTAGTTCATCATATACATATATGTGCCATACTCGGCCCTCTAGTGAGGGACTCGGTAAATAATCATACTATTATAATAATCATACCATCATATATCGTACCCGGCCCTTTATGGGACTCAGACCTACCCGACCCTCTATGGAACTCAGTAAATACTCATATCGTCATATATCATACCTGGCCTTTATGGGAATCATTCATACCCGACCCTTCATGGGACTCAATGAATAATCATGTCATCATATATCATACTCGGCCTTTTAAGGGACTCGGTCATACCCGGCCCTTCATGGGACTCGGTGAAATATGTATTAACAGCATGCATGAGTAGAGTAGTGAGGAACCATATGCAATTTAACTCATCATCTGAGACTCAATCAAACAGCCAAGTAAACCGTCACTTGAAGACAAGAGCAATAATCATCTCAAGTACCCTATGAAATATCGTTAGGGGTCATATCTACTAGAGTCTCAAGAATATTAGACGTATGTCCAGTCAAGGCTAAACAACTCGTAGAATAAGAGATGTTCATCATCGCAGAGACCTTAGGAGCGGGAGCTTATACATTCAGGTAATATTCAGTATATAGGAGACTCGAGAACTTTTTGTTCAGACATGACTAAAAGTCATGGATCATGTCTTCGCATATAGAAGGCTTGAGGGTGATAGCTCAACTACCTTAAGAGCCTTAGCATTTAAAAGTGAACACGGGTCACGTGCTATACTCAGAGCTTACAAATAGAACTACCTCCACACTCATATCATATCTCATTTCATTTACCTTTAAGACATCCCAAAGTAAAGGAGCAATAGGCTCTACATATATTACCTTTTATCATATAAAAGCCTTAAAGAGGCAATAGCTCAACTATTACAGGAGTTCTACCATCACGAAGTGAATAAGAATTATGAACTATACTCGGAGATTTACGAATGGAATTATCTCCATGTTTCATATACACACCATTCATAACTTATATCTAAGACATGCCAAAAGAAAGAAGAATAGCTTTACATAGCTGTAGTAGCTCGATTGTAGTCCAGCTTATTTGGTTTCTCCTTCAATCTATTTAATATGAGAGTAATACCAAGATTACTAAATTTTAAATTTCCATCTTTAAAATTTATACTCAAGTATCTATAGGCACCATTTCCTTACTCGCCTTCCTCGACTAGTCTATTGGCTAGCTCTGAAGTTAACAGAAATCGGGCAACGTATCCCCTATTACTTGCCCTATTCGAATTTCCAATTTTAAACTATAACCTTAGAAGCCATATCAAAAACAAAAAGAAGCATACATACACCATCAAATCATTATTATATCACATAACACAAGTTCCACACAACTCACCCAAAACTATGATGCCAAAGTAGGGTTTTAGCTCTTTATTTCGCAAAATCTTTAACCATACGAAATGGGGTATTACGAGGCTGCAACCAGCGGTCTATATACTCATATTTAACCATGTTCCATCCCTGCAACATAGATAAACCACCTCCAAATACAACACCATGCTAACAAAAACACTAGCCAAACTTTAACTTGCTAGAATAGCATCGAAACAGCCCCTACATGACCTGCAACATCCTTCATCCGTAACGTGCATATTTTCACGTTTCCAAATCATATTTATACACCCATAACAGGTATAAACACTTGCCCAAACGTGGGAGAAGAGAATCGATCCATACCTTAAAAAACAACTTCCCCAAACTTGCTGAAAATTGACTTTGAGAGCTCCCAACGTGGCTGAAAAGTTGGTGGCTGCTCGTTGCACTCTTTCGCTTCCCCAACTATTAATTCACGTTGTTAACACATTTATATAGTTGAAGAATACCTTAGGTAATTAATTGATGGAATGAAATTGAGGGCCTCACCTTGCTGCCATGGCCGTTTCTCTCTTGCTCTTGTTCTCTTCAAGTTGCTCTCACTAGTTCTAAGTAACAAGCTGAAAATATGTCTAAGTACAAAGCTGAAAATAAGAGCCCTTAGTCATGACTTAGGTTTTATACCCTTTCTTTAGGAGTGACACATGGCAGCTCCTAGGGGTGACACATGGAATCCCCTTAGGGCGCTACCTCATCCATGCATCCAATCAAAAGCTGCCATGTGGCAGCGTGGGCCCACCCCAATTAGGTGTGTCACTTACTTAGTCCAAGTAGGTGCATCACCTACTTTTCACCTACTTACTTCTTTTTGTAAGTTCGTAATCTAGTTTATGCTCCTTTTCGTGGGTTCGTGGCCTCGTCTCACTTTAAGAACCCATATAATCTTTATTACTTAAGCTCGACGTGTACTCAAGTAGATTAATTTTATAAGCCATCCAAGTTTGTAGCTTACGCAAGTAGGTTGAGTACCATGACTCCTTATTTGGCCTCCAACTCCTTCTGAAGCTTTCTAGACCTATTTCCAACTGTCACTACTCACGTAGAACTTCATAGATAACATGGACCACATAGCAATCTTTTAGGAAACAAATATGCTCCAATGTACCAAGGTGCAGGGTATAACATCCTTCCCCCTTTTAGAACATTCGCCCTCGAATGTTAACTAAGCTTATAAGTAGATTATCATCCCAGGTACCTTCAAAATTAACAACACCTTCTCACGACATACCTTCCAGTATTTAAGTAGTATGCTTAGCCTGTTCATCAGTTTTGAGGATGACAGGCGGTACTAAGACCTATCTATGTTCCCGATCTCTTCTTGGACGGATATCCAAGCGCTAGCTATAATTTAAGCCCCTCTACTCAAGACAATAGCTGGTTGAGCGGAATCCTAAGATGGTGGACTCTCAAACCTGTGTTTGTACCTGCGGGTATGAAATGCAACTCTCGAAATAAAGGGGGGTCAGTACGATATATGTACTAAGTATGCAAAGTATAAAACATCATAAGGCAATTACAGTTGCCATAGGGACGCAGGGGATAAGTATAACATTTAACATCGTACTGTACCTGGACCTTACAACATAAGGTCATATATACTATTATCACATACAGTATCTGGCCCGCTCAGGGGATCGGTATTACAAATATTCCATAAGGTCATCATATACATGTATGTGCCATACCCAGCCCTCTAGTGATGGACTCAGTAAACAATCATACTATCATAATAATCATACCATCATATATCGTACCCGGCCCTTTATGGGACTCGGTCAAAACCCGACCCTCTATGGAACTCGGTGAATGCTCATATCATCATATATCATACCCGACCTTTTATGGGACTCGGTCATACCCAGCCCTTCGTAGGACTTGGTGAATAATCATGTCATCATATATCGTACCCATCCCTTTATGGGACTCGGTCATACATGTCCCTTCATGGGACTCGGTGAAATATGTATTAACAGCATGCACGAGTAGAGTAGTGAGGAACCATATGCAATTTAACTCATCATCTGAGACTCAATCAAACAGCCAAGTAAACCGTCACTTGAAGACAAGAGCAATAATCATCTCAAGTACCCTATGAAATATTGTTAGGGGTCATATCTACTGGAGTCTCATGAATATTAGACGTATGTCCAGTCAAGGCTAAACAGCTCATAGAATAAGAGACGTTCGTCATCACAGAGAACTTAGGAGAGGAAGCTTATACATTCAGGTAATATTCAGCATATAGGGGACTCGAGAACTTTATGTTCAGACATGACTAAGAGTCATGGATCATGTCTTCGCATATAGAAGGCTCGAGGGTGATAGTTCAACAACCTTAAGAGCCTTAGCATTTAGAAGTGAACATGGGTCATGTGATATACTCGGAGCTTACAACTGGAACTACCTCCACACTCATATCATATCTCATTTCATTTACCTTTAAGACATCCCAAATGAAAGGAGCAATAGGCTCTACATATATTACCTTTTATCATATAAAAGCCTTTAAAAGGTAATAGCTCAACTATTACAGGAGTTCTACAATCACGAAGTGGATAAGAATTATGAACTGTACTCAGAGATTTACGAATGGAATTATCCCCATGCTTCATATACAAACCATTCATAACTTATATCTAAGACATGCCGAAAGAAAGAAGAATAGCTTCACATACCTATAGTAGCTCGATTATAGTCCAGCTTGTTTGGTTTCTCCTTCAACCTATCTAACCTGAGAGTAATACCAAGATTACTAACTTTTAAGTTTCCATCTTTCAAATTTATACTCAAGTATTTATAGGCACCATTTCCTTACTCGCCTTCCTCGACTAGTCTATTAGCTAGCTCCGAAGTTAACAAAAATCGGGCAACGTCTCCCCTATTACTTGCCCTATCCGAATTTCCAATTTTAACCTCTAAACTTAGAAACCATATCAAAAACAACAATCAGAATCCATACACCATCAAATCATTACCATATCATGTAACACAAGTTCCACACAACTCACCCAAAACTATGACGCCAAAGTAGGGTTTTAGCTATTTATTTCGCAAAATCTTTAACCATACGAAATGAAGTATTATGAGGCTTCAACCAGTGGCCTATATACTCATATTTAACCATGTACCAGCCCTGAAACATAGATAAACCACCTCCAAATACAACACCATGCTAACGACAACACTAGCCAAACTTTAACTTGCAAGAATAACATCGAAATAGTCCCTACATGACCTGCAACATCCTTCATCCGTAACGTGCATATTTTCACGTTTCAAAATCATATTTATACACCCACAACAGGTCTAAACACTTTCCCAAACGTGGGAGAAGAGAATCGATCCATACCTTAACAAACAACTTCCCCAAACTTGCTGAAAATTGACTTTGAGAGCTCTCAACGTGGCTGAAAAGTTAGTGGCTGCTCGTTGCACTCTTTCGCTGCCCCAACTATTAATTCACGTTGTTAATACCTTTATCTAGTTGAAGAATACCTTAGATAATTAATTGACGGAATGAAATTGAGGGCCTCACCTTGCTGCCATGGCCGTTTCTCTCTTGCTCTTGTTCTCTTCAAGTTGCTCTCACTAGTTCTAAGTACAAAGCTGAAAATAAGAGCCCTTAGTCATGACTTAGGGTTTTATAACCTTCCTTTAGGAGTGACATGTGGAAGCCCCTAGGGGTGACATGTGGCATCCCCCTAGGGTGCCACCTCATCCATGCATCTAATCAAAAGTTGCCCCCTACTTGCTTTTTTCGTAAGTTTGGAATCTAGTTTTTGCTCCTTTTCGTGGGTTCGTGGCCTCGTCTCACTTTAAGAAACCATATAATCTTTGTTAATTAAGCTCGACGTGTACTCAAGTAGCTTAATTTTATAAGCCATCCAAGTTTGTAGCTTACGCAAGTAGGTTGAGTACCATGACTTCTTATTTGGCCTCCAACTCCTTCCGAAGCCTTCTAGACCTATTTCAAACCATCACTACTCATGTAGAACTTCATAGATAACGTGGACCACATAGAAATCTTTTAGAAACAAATATGCTCCAATTTACCAAGGTGCGGGGTATAACAACAGTATAAAATGATGGACTTACCTTGTATGTCCAACTCGAACTGCACTCGTTTTCCTTTCCTGTCTACTTTTCCCTCAATTTTCAACTTTATATTTCAATCGTATTTCAATCTTCTTACCTTATCCAGCATGCCTCTTTCACACCATTACTTACCTGTTTACTGTGTAGCTTCCAATATCATCCATCACTTTCTTCTGTCGATGTCGTTCTTTAGCTAAAACCAAAAGTTAGTAAAAAAAGGAATTTCATTTCCTATGGTTGGGCTCTATCGCACGATCTAAGACAAGAAAGAAATATAACATCTGAAATGCCCTGTAGCCTCCTGTTTATAGATGTGCTGCACAATACACCAATAAACAGGATTCTACTAGACACAGTTTGTAGACATTCCGAAGACCAAACCGCTCTGATATCACTTTTGTCATGACCCAACCCCATAGGCCATGACGGGTGCCCGAATTGGGCACTCGCGTATATCTCTGCTATCTGTAAGTAAATTTGTCCCCTATTTAAGTTATAGCACATCAACAGGCAGGATAACATATAAGCCGTCGAGGCTTATCATAGGCACTATTGTACATATATGCATATATAGCCCATACATAACCCACATATATTTCCACAGACCTCTAAGAGTAAGAACAGTAACATAAGGCGGGACAGGCCCCCCATCGTACACATGAACAAATAAACACATACATTGAGGGTTAATACCAAAACTAGGCTCTAGCACAATGGAGCGCTTATGAACTATTGAGTGGAACTCCTACGCTGACGGATCCCCAAAGTGTGTATCTGTACATGGGGGCATGAACGCAGCCCCCTCCCCCCCCTCCCGAGAAAGGTGGGGTCAGTATGACATATGTACTGAGTATGTAAAGCATAGACATCAGAAGGAAATTACAGTTGGCGTAAGGATGAAGGGGACAAGTATAATATTTAATCATTTACCATACTCACATCGTATAAAAGAAAATCATACATATTACCATCACGTACTGTACCTGGGCCATTTTGGGGACTCGGTGTACCATCTACATCATTATGTCATCATGTGCACATATATATTCTTAGTGCTATGGAATGTATAGTCTGATCCATATATATAGTAAGTACATGCCGAGGAACGTATAGCCCGATCTGCACATCATATAATAATATCGAGGAATGGTGGCCCAATCCATATACATAGAGTAATGCCTAGGACGTTCGGTCCGATCCATATATCATACAGTAATGCCGAAGAACATTCGGTCTGATCCACATATCATATAGTAATACTGAGGAACATTCGGTTTGATCCAGATATCATATAATAATAATTATATTATAGCCGACATGGGATTCAGTGAAAGATGTATTACAGTATACACGAATCAAGTAGTGAGTAACCATATACAATCTAAACCATTATCAGAGACTCGACAATGTAAGAAGATTAAGCTATCATTCGAGGACCAGAATAGTAGTGTAGCCATCTCGAGTGCCTTCTAAATGCCATTGAGGCCTATATCACTTAGGATATCGGGGACCCTAGACATGTACTAAAGTAATACTAACAGTTCATAGAATCAGGGATACCCGTCGTCACATTGTCCTTAGGAATAGGAGCTTATGCATCCAGTACTTCTCAACCTATGGAGTTCAAGGAAAGTAGTTCAACTTACTACAAGAGTTTGTCTTTCAGAAGTGAATAAGAGATACGGATTACATTTAGGACTTAAAAGTGAAGTTTCCCCAGAGCTCTTATCACATTTTACTTACAATTAGAACATGCCAAAGGAAGAGAAAGAATAAGCTTTACCTAGTCTCTACTTTTCCTCAAGGAGTCATCATTACATATATCGTACTAGGCCCGTCATGGGCTCAGTATCATAACTTTATTATTGCATTACCTTACCATCATAGCACCACACTTATGTCAAAGGCATATCAAGAGGAAAGAAGGGTAGCTCTACGTACTTATGCCAAAAAAAATGCCAAGATAAAGGAGATAACTTCACATACTTACTACTCTACATCATATAGAAGACTTGAGAGGCAATAACTCAACTAGTATAGAAATTCTACCATCGAGAAGTGAATAAGACTTATGAGTCATACTTGGGGTTGTATGAATGGAATTATACCCACATTTCGTGTATCAATCACTTAATACTAAGACATGCCAAAAGAAAAGAAGGATAGCTTCACATACTTATGCCAAAGACATGCCAAGAGAAAGCTTCACATACCTTTTTCGGGATTAATTAAAATCCAGCTTACCTTGATACCTCCTTAACCTATTTGACATGAAAGTAATACTAAGATTAATAGTATTTCACTTTCCAATATCCCACTCTACAACTAAGTATCCATGGGAATAATTTCCTTATCCATTTTCCTTGACTAGTTTATTACTTGCTCCGAAGTTACTAAAAATCGGGCAGCATCTCCCCTATAACTTCAACATCCCCGAGATTTAAAATCACCCAAAATCTCAAAAACCATACCAACAACAACAACCGGTAGCATATTTACAAGTAAATCACTTCAACTTTACACAATACAAACTCCAAACAACTCGCTTAAAACTACGATACCAAAATAGAGTTTTTAACCTTTATTTCATAAAATCTTTAACAATATGAAATGGAGGGTCGTGTGGATGAAACCAGAAGAACCCATACTCTTTTTAAAACACCTTCCATCCCCGCAACATGCAACCAGAACAACTGCAACCACAGCACCACAATCACAACACACTACTCGACTTCGATTTAACTATAACGACTTCAATTTAGTTTTTTTTAACGTCAAGCATCCTTGTCCAATTTTTCCATTTCCAACCTCATTTAAGACCTGTAATATACCTCATAAAAACATCATAAACTCCAATTTGAAAGAAAAAACCTTACCTTGCTCGAAATTCACCAAAACGCACCTCGAAAGTTCTTTTAGCGCGGCTAAAACTTCGTGGCTATTTGCTAACATTTTGGTGCTGCTCCAAACCATAAATTTTCATTACTAACACCTTCAAAACATCTTGGTATACCCTAGATAATTAATTCATGGAACGAAATTGGACATGTGTCAAGCCCTAAGTGGTGACACATGTCAAGCCCTAAGTGGTGACACGTGTCAAGCCCTCATTGGGCCAACACACCCATTTTCTCCAATCACGGGCTGCCATATGGCATGTGGGGGACCACCCCCTTGCTCTAGCTGCTGCCATGTGGTACAACCAGTTGCTGCCATGTGGCACTCTCTTATGCTGCCATGTGTCACCTTTCCTCCCTCCCCCCCTGTGGGTTCATAATCTCATCTTACTTTTCGAACCTATGTAATCCGTGTTATGTAAGCTTTGTATGAACTCAAGTAGCTTAAGTATGTAAGATTTCCAACTTGGTAGCTTATGTGAGTAAGTCGAGTCCTACGACTTATTATTTGGTCTTCAACTTCTTCTGGATTTTTATAACCCTATTTTCAATCTTCTCTACTATGGGGTATCGCATTTTTCTTTCCTTAGAGTGATTTGATGGCGTTACAATTATCCGACTCACATGGTATCTTTTAAGAAGCTTAAGAATCTCCAAAAAAAAAAACTTAAGAGCCTTTCAAGAAGCTTAAGAAGCTTAAGAATCTTTCCAAAAACTCAAAAACCTCTCAAGGTACAAAAGTACAAGGTATAATACTTTCCTTCCACTCAAGCCTAAAGGTATTAAGTTGTTCATGATCGAATCGATTAGGCATTTATATATTCAGTTCCATATTTTATTCATATAAATGCTTGATTCATGAAAGTAATTTTTCAAAATCCATGTTTTATGTCGAGTTTGAAGTTTACATGTTGTATGCATTTTAGGGTGTCCTCATGTTTATGTTGGGTTTCTAGTCCTCTTTCCATATATTTCCTATGCAATTTGATAAATGTTCCCAAGGAGGAGATGTGTAAGACCCCGTAAGATAAAAAGTCAAACAAATGAAAAATCTTTAAAAAAGACCACCGATCCCAAGTCTACGAGTTGATCAAGGACTCATAGGGACTTGTAGGGTCATAGAATTAGGTCGTAAACATGAGTTTAGAATTTGAAATTTGGATAAGGAAAAAAGTGGGGTTGACGTGCCCTTTGATGACCTGTAGAGGAAACGGTGACTAATAGAAATGAGTTGTCGAGATATGGTGGGATGACCTTCAGGTGTCACCCTCAAGACTTCATCTACGAATCAATAGGAAGAGTTGTAGAGAAGTTTAAAACTCATAGAAATGAGTCGTGGTGCAACTTCATAGACACTCAACTTGTAGGTATTTTAGACCTGCAAGACGCGTTACTTTGATGACTCGTAAGACTAAAAATGAGTCATAAAAACAACTCGTATAAAAAGATCTGAGACATTTTTTCCAGGTCTTTCTCAGGACCTGTAGGATGAGTCATTCCTATGACTCATCACTGCTCCTATGGATCATAGGAACAAGTATTAAGGGTGTCTGATCCAAAATTTAATGAAGGATAATCTTGTCTTTTCTAAAGTTTAGTTCAATGAATCTAGACACTTCTATGGCCAAGTTCAAAGTCTCTATCAATACAAAATTCTTCAAATTCCCCTCACACTCAATCCACTCTTCAAAATTCTTCTAAGGTAAGAACTCACATTCTCTCAAGGTTCCTCTCCAAGTTTCAAGCTAGGGTTTCAATCCCACTAAGGTTTTTCATCAATTTTTAGGATATTTCATCAACGTATGTATGGATTTATTCATGAGTTTCTTCCAGTCATGGAGTTCAAGGTTTATTTCAAAAATCTCAAGAAATCTCACTACTTTTAAACTTTAATTTTGATGAATTATGTTGGGTTGTTTCAATTTTATTTTGAATCATTGTTTAAGAATATTATAAGTATGTTTCTATGTAAATTACATGATTTTAAGTTGAATTATGAAAGCCCATGCATGAAGCTATTTTCTATGATAAATTACAAGAATTATGATTATAGAGTTCAATATTTTTAAGGTATTGTTATGTTTTTCAATCAAATTGATTTTGCGTATGAGGTTTACTCTAAATTGAAGCATGAATTATGATCATGAATTAAAAGTATATTCAGGTTATGATTTTCATGCAAGTATGAAGATAGATGACTTAGAGCTCTATGTGGTGACCTAGGACCTAATGATATGAATTATATAAGTATGATTTATAATGATGAAAGGTCAATTCTCACATTCCAACTACGTTATGAAATGAGATAATCTATGAATTATGAAATTTATGAACAAGTTATGATATATGCTAAGTATGTTTACTATGTTATGTATTCTATGAGATTCGACTTAGAACTAAGTGGACTTGAGGTGGGGGCCCTACCAAAACCATTTGTAGCAGCCTCATGTCTATTAAATAACGTGTCACCATTAGTTGTCTTCATGGATTAGCTAGTGAATCAACATATAGCGTAAGTACATGACCCGCCTAGCAGGATAGAGTCTACCTTGGCAAGTAGATTCCCCTTTTCTTCATTGTATGGAGAGACAATAGAATTCCATGTTATAGATCACATGGTGTTTTTATCGGTGATGGTTCCTATCCCATATATGTATATGAGTATTATGTTATTCTATGATCTTCAACTACGTCTTAAAAAATGCTTTGATCCTTATGGTATTCCTCATCGTTTCACTTATCTCTTTATCACGTATATTCTTGATCATTGCATCTTATGATTTATATTGCATATCATTCCCACATACTTAGTACATGAAAACTTACTAACTCATATTTTTGCCTACATTGTCTCATAATGTAGGGATTGAGATTGAGGATCGTATCCTTCCACGTGGCTAGTTGTGCTTGTTTATCAAATGAGTGTTGGTGAGTCCTCATCTGTCGAGGAATAGTTATGATTTGTTGTTCTGTTTCTTCCAAAAGACATTTATTTCCTTTATATTGAGGGTGAGCTAAAGACATATTTTAGCCCCCGCCTATGTTCATGATTAGATGCATTAGTTGGACAAATATTGAGTTTATGTCGTCAAGTTACATTCTACATATATGATTTGTGGTTTAGATTCTCTTATGATGATGTTTCCACATTTACTTTACCTTATGTATGATTTATGATATGACAAGAGGCTTGGTTGGAGCCCTTCGGGGTTCTGATAGCCGTGTTATGACTAGTACCTAGGTCGGGTCATGACAACCTTCCTAGATCTCCTCTAAAGGTTCACTCTTACATTTGAAGGCTCTAAGTCTCTAAATCTCATCTACGGGCGCCACCTACAGTCCATATGAACTCCTATGGGCTGTAGAAGCAATCCGTAGAGGAGTTGAAAGGAACTTAAGATTTCACTAAGTCGGGAAGTGAACAACAAGTCCCACCTATGACCCGTAGGTCCATCTACGGTCCATAGGTGCAGCTCATGGTTCTCAAATTCTGAGGACCTTTTATTACATTCTCTTGGGCTCTTCTAGACTGATCTAGGATAGGATATTTTAGAGTATTACAATATCTCCCCCTCTTGATCATTTGTCTTCGAATAATTATCAATTAAGAAATATTTGCAATATACAGATACAAACCAAGAATTCATAGACTTAAGCCCTCGAGAAAACACTAAATCTAAAATAGGAAAAAGAGTATTACCATCATCATCAACATTAGGATTAACGAATAAATGAGGGTATCTAGCAGTCATATCTCCTCCGTCTTCCTATGTAGCCTCTCCAATAAATTGATCATCCATAAAAATTTAACTGAAGAGACCTCTTAGGTTCTCAACTTGCAAACCTGACGATCAAGAATATGAACTAGAGTCTCCTCATAAGACAAGCAATTTTTCACACTAATGCTCTCTACAGGAACAATTAGACAAGGATCTCCTAAGTTCTTCTTAAGCATAGAAATACGAAATAATGGATGAACAACCGCTAACTATGATGGTAGCTCTAACTTGTCAGCTACACTACCAACTCTCTTAGAAATTTGATAGGGGACAATGTAATGGGGACTAAGCTTCCCCTTATTCACAAATCTCATAACACCCTTCACGGGTGAAGCCTTTAAATACACCCAATCATTCTCCTCAAACTCTAAGTCTCTTCTTCTAAAATTGGCGTAGGAATTGTAACAACTTTATAAGGTTTTCAACCTCTCTTGGATGATATTCACCTTCTCTATATCTTGATGAACCAAGTCTGACCCTATCAACTCAGCTTCACCAATTTCAAACAAACTAATTAGTGATCTATATCTTCACCCATAAAGAGCCTCATAATGAGCCATATGAATTCTTGAGTGAAAACTGTTATTATATGCAAACTCTATAAGAGGCAAGAGGTCATTCCAATTACCTTTAAAATCAATGACAAGGTCTCTCAACATATCCTCAAGAGTCTGAACTGTATGTTCTACGTGACCATCTATCTGAGAAAGGAATGTGGTACTAAGATTCACCTTTGAACCTAGACCTTTCTGGAATGACTTCCAAAGTTTAGTAGTGAATTGAGCACCCCTATCTAAAATGATAGAAAAAGGGACTCCATGAAGTCTGAAGATCTCACAAATGTACAATTTTGCGCAGTTCTCTACCAAATTTGTAGTCTTAATCAGTAAGAAGTGGGATGATTTAGTCATTTTATCTTCAATCACAGAAATTGAATTATGTTGTGAGCAAGATTGTGGTAAGTTTGTAATAAAATCCATGTTGATCATCTCCCTTTTCATTCTACAAGCCTTATATTCTGATCTACACCACAAGGCGTTTAATGCTAAACTTTGAATTATTGACAATTTAGACACTTACAAACAAAGTTTGCAATGTTTCTCTTCATGTCACTCCACCATAGACTTCCCTTAAGTCACATCTTTGTGTAACCCAGATGAATTGAATATCTATAGCTAAGGGACTCTGCCATGATCCTATCACGGAGACCATCAATATTTGGAACACATAATCTACTTTGATATCTCAACACACCATCTCCCCCTTGCGCAAAACCCAACATCTTCTGCTTATGAACATCTTCATTTAACTAAGTTAGGATGGGGTCTTGGTTTTTCTTCTCCTTCACCCCTACCACTAGTGATGATTAAACCCCATTCTGATTAACCAAACCACCTTCAATTACAGATTCACTACACACTCCAGCTGTGATAATTTGAACAACTTGCAGACATGCAGCTCTACAGATTCAGCAAGATCCCAGGATCAAAAACAAGAGGAGTTGTTCCTTGCAACAAGTTTGTCAAAACTAAGGAGAAGCAGATGCCAAAAACAAACCTCAGCAGCAGCCATCATCCCTCAACAACATGCATCATGCAACATCCAAAATCCTCCATATTTTGTAGGATATTAGCATCCCCAAAGATGGTTGAGCCCAAGAAATTTCAGCTCGAACGAATAACCGGAGATGTTAGTCGAGCGACATTGAAAAAGACAGCCGATGTTGCATGCAGAACAGTAACTCTCAAGAGGAGCAAC
Source organism: Solanum dulcamara (assembly GCF_947179165.1). Taxonomy (NCBI): domain Eukaryota; kingdom Viridiplantae; phylum Streptophyta; class Magnoliopsida; order Solanales; family Solanaceae; genus Solanum; species Solanum dulcamara. The sequence goes on from NC_077242.1 coordinate 16,302,462, forward strand.
AGTATACATCATCAAAAATGCTCTAAATTTTGCATGAATACAGCAACTACAACAATTGTAGAGCCCAAGAAATTTCAGCCCGAACGGAGAATCGGAGACGTTAGTCGAGCGACCTTGAAAAAGATAGTCGATTGTCATGGAACCCCTTTGTTTCTTCTTCTTTGGAAAAATCCGAATTTTAACAACTTTCAACAACTTGTATGCTAGCTATTATATGGACCCAAGAATGTAAAGCCCGAATGTATTCTCGGAAACGGTAGTCGAGCATCACAGAAGATATGACCTATCTCGACCCATGCAAAGGAAATTGGGTATACTTGATTTTCTTCAATTTAGCTAGGTTCTGTACCTTAGTTGAATAGAACTAGTTTTCTATACTTGATCTTCCTAGTCGAGAGGAGTCCTCTCATTACATATCTTCCATTTTATTTTTGGAGGTAAGGCCTTTCACTTCCCCCTCCTTGTACTCGTCAGTTTACTTTTATATATATAAGATGAAAATTTTATTAATAAAAAAAAAAACCACCTTCAATTGAGTACATAAGGTAAACTCCCAAATATGTAATTCTATGCACTTCCTTAGCCAACTAATTCTTTTATTCATGAGCAACACTCCCCATGGATAACCTACTAAGAGCATCAACAACAACATTAGCCTTACTAGGGTGGTAAATAATGCTCATATCATAATCCTTGAGCAACTCAAGCCATCTCTTTTGCCTCAAGTTTAGCTCTTTCTGACTGAAGACACACTGAAGACTCTTGTGATTAGTAAACACATTTACATGCATGCTATAGAGATAATGACACCATATCTTAAGATTAAATACCACTGCTTCCAACTCAAGTTCAGAAGTCGGGTAATTCCTTTCATAGCTATTAAGTTGTCTGGAGGCATAAACTATATTTTTATCTTTCTTCATCAACATATAACTAAGTCAAACTCTAGACACATCACAGTAAATAACAAAACCATTTTTTCCCTCATGTAGGGATACCATTGGCACAATAGTCAATATAATTTTTAACTCCAAAAAGCTTTTCTCACAAGCTTGAGACCCTTGGAACTTAGTCTTCTTCTAGGTCAACTTAGTCAATGGAGATGAAACGGATATGAATCCTTCTACAAACCTTATGTAGTAACTATTCAAACCCAAGAAACTCCTTATGTTGGTCAGGGATGTAGGTCTGGGCTAATTCTTTACTGCTTCTATTTTCTTCAAATCCACTCGGATGCTTTCACCAGATATAATGTGTCCTAGGAATACCACACATGAAAGCTAAAACTCACAATTTGACAATTTAGCATATAGCTCCCTATTCTTGAGAGTCTGGAGGACAATTAAGAGATGGTTGGCATGTTCATCTTTATTTCTAGAGTGTATCAAGATGTCATTGATGAACATGATAACAAACATGTCTAAGTACTGCTTAAACACTCTATTCATGAAGTACATGAATACTGCAGGAGCGGTAGTCAAACGAAAGGAAATAACAAGGAACTCCTAATAACCATAACATATTCTGAAGGCTGTCTTTGGGATATCACTTTCTCTTACTTTCAAATGGTGATAGCTGAATCTGAGGTCAATCTTAGAGAAATAATTGGCACCCTGAAGTTGCTCGAACAAATCATCAATTCTGTGAAGAGGGTACTTATACTTTATGGTGACTGTTTTTGATTGATGGTAGTCAATACATATCCTAAGGAAACTATATTTCTTTTGCATGAGTAGGACATGAGGTCCCAAAGGTGAGACACTCGACCTAATGAAATCCTTATCTAAGATATCTTTCAATTGCTTTTTCAATTCTTTTAACTCGGTTGAAGCCATTCTACGTGGCAGAATAGAGATAAACTACGTATTGGCAATGGCATCTATCACAAAGTCTATCTCTCTGTCGGGAGAGACTCCATGTAGATCATCAAGAAATACTTTTGGAAACTTATTAATGATCCAAAGCTGGCTAAATAGATGGTTTCTCCATATTAGCCTCTCTAACTCGAACGATGTGGTAAATGCACCCCTTGGAAACTAACTTTATGGCTTTAAGTTATGAAATGACAAGACCCTTAGGAACAGCTGGACCACCTTTCTACTCAATAACAAGCTCATTAGGAAACTAAAATTTTAACAACTCGAGTTCTACAATTAACTAAGGCATAACAAGTATAAAGTCAGTCCATACTTAGAATGACATCAAAATCTACCATATCGAACCCAACTAAATCTATTGTCGTACTTTATGATAGACATAAATTGTATAACCTCTATAGACTCTCTTAACAATAATGGACTCACCAACAAGAGTAGAAATACTAAAGGGCTCTAAAACACGTTAGGGATGGATCCCAATCTTCATGTCTATATAAGGAGTCACAAAGGATAAATGTAATACTCTGAGAGGGTACCCTAGGCGTGGCTGACACTCAGAGACCATTGCTGGCTCTAAGAAAACCACTTGGTCCAATCACTCATTCAATCATATCAGCGAAAGACTTAATATAACTCAAAAGAAAGAATATTTTTAATAAACACTCTTATATAAGTAAATCTCGTGTCATAATAATATAGTCTTTAAAAAAGATTTAACTGAGACATCAACTCCAATCTATGCAATCTAAGTCTACGAAGCGTCTAACAATTGTCAGGAAGGTGCCAAAAAAAGCCCACGACTACCTTAAAAGGAAATACTGAAAAGCAATAAACAAATTAATGCGATTTCTCCAGAAGCAAGGAGGTCTCACCACTATCAAGAAAGAAAAGATCTTCAACGGGAGAGCCTATTATTGATCTCTAGCTCCTGTATCTGCATCTTAAAATGATGAAAACTAAAATGTGTCGGTACATGGAAAGTACGAGTATGTAAAATAGTTGAAGGAGAAGCAGTCAACAATACTCAACTCAAGAATAAACTCAAAGGGCTCAATTCAATAGATATGCAAATTAGAATTTATCAACGTTTTTCAAATCGACTCAATCAGCTACAATCTGAATCAAATAATACATAATCACATCCTATTTGGGAGTTTATCTAATCGGCATATACAATGAAGTGATATCATTGCCACATCCGTCCAATACTTGCCAGGGTAAGGGATGAATCACTATCATTGGATCCATAATCAATCAAGTCCTCTTTCGAGACATAAGAGGTTTAACCTCCATCATATACTGGCTATGTAGTTTATGGGGTTTGAGTTATTACTTATTCTTATCCAATTCGGTGCTCAATACTCCTTCCAAGACTCAATATACTCATATGTCAAATCAATCAATTTATGCAAGTCATCTCTTTTAGCCACATTAGACTCTAATCAACTCAATCATATCTGAATCATCAATTCTTCCATTTCAAACATGCTTTTAAACTCTTTCATATCCGGAAAAAACTCTATCTCAAAACATATAATATATACTCAAAATACTTAAGTTTAAATAATAATACTTTTAAAGAATTGTCAGACTCAACACATTCTCATTCAAGATATTCACAAATCAAGCTTTAAGACTCAATAAATGCATATAGTATTTAAATGCAAAAATTCAGTTAGGGTTCATGTGAGTGAAGACATGAACATATTTCAATCACTCAACTAATTAGCATCATCAAAACCTAATCGAATATGTATATGTAAAGACTCACTAGGATCATAAATGCATCAAGAAACTCACATCATATGAACATTCGAACTCAACTTAAGGATTAATTCGCTTGAAAGCAGATGTAGGGGACTTGGACAAACATAATCCAACGTTCTGATAAGCCTTACATTCCTAGAAATTAAAGAACAATCAAAACATTAATGAATGAAAGTTGAACGCTTTAACCCTAGCCTCTTTCTCCTCTCAATTCCTTGCTCTCAACTAATTCTAAGGTACTGATAAAGGACTCAAAATAGCCCCAACACATCAGGGTTTTGGTTTGGAAAGGGTGGGAAAGACCAAAGTACCTTCATTAAAACTGACTTTGGCTATCTACGGGTTGTTGTACGAGTCATAAAGTCTTCTACGAGTCATAGAAGACCAATCTTAAAAGCCTAGGTCCAAAATTAGAACCCACTTGTACAATGGGTCCATGAATAATTTCTGCAGGTCGTAGACTCTAAGACTAGTTGTGAAGACCATTCATATGATTTCATCTGGAATAGGGCTTGGGGTCTACGGATCCCTTTCTACGGGTCGTAGAAAGTCTTATGGGTCGTATGACCATATCCTAGACCTTAGGTACACCAGTAGCTATTGTAATTATGCCACTTGTCTACGAGTCCCTCTTATGGGTCGTAGACTCTTTGGCGAGTCATCATTTCTACTCATGGAACAAACCTCAAACTCTAAAATTGGATAAGTGCAAAAGGGTTCTAAGATCCCTTTATATGACTCATAGAAATATTTATGAGTCATAAGGTCACTCGTATGAAGGATTTTCAAAATTTAAAAATTTACTAAAATTTGGAAGGACCTACGAGTCATCCTTACGACTTGTAGAACTCTCTATGGATCATAGGTGACACACGTGGTCCACTAGATTAGTTCATTTCTCAACTTTTCTCATGGTATTCGAACTTGGTCTAGGCTAGAATAACATGGGGTGTTACAATATCTCCCCCTTAGGATCATTCATCCTCGAATGAATATAAAGTTAAGAGTTTACTAAAGGCACAAATACAATCAAGAATTCCAATAATTAGACACTCAAACATTCAAACAATCAACTACTAGAACTTAAGAATAGTCATCATATATTCAAACTCGAAATGAATATCGACTCAAAGGTAGGAAAATGGATGTAACCATCAATATCTTCATTAGGAGGCATGAATAGATGAGGGTACCTAGCTTTCATATCCTCTTTAGCTTCCTATGTAGGCTCTTCAATAAACAGATTTCCCCATAAAACATTGACAGATACAACATATTTAATTCTCAACTAGCACACCTGATGATCAAGGATCTAGATTGGAATCTCTTCGTAACTCAAACTCTCTTTCACCCCAATATTCTCAATCGGAACAACAAGTGAAGTTTCTCATAAATACTTCTTAAGCATAGAGATGTGAAACACGGGATGAATAACTGCTAATTCTGATGGCAACTCCAACTCATAGGCTACATTACTAACCCTGTTCATAATATGATAAGAACTAATGTAGAAGGGACTAAGCTTCCCTTTCTTCCCAAATCTCATCATACCCTTCTTCGATGAAACTTTCATATATACCGAATCTTGCACTTCGTACTCCAAATCTCTCCTCCATACATCACTGTAGAATTTCTGCCAATTCTAAGTAGTCCTTAACCTCTCTTGGATGATTTTCACCTTCTTTATGGCCTGGTGAACTAAGTCTAGTCCAGTCAACTCAGCTTCACCAACTTCAAACCAACAAAATTGGTCATTTACATCTCCTCCGATATAGAGCTTCATAAAGAGCCATTTGAATACTCCAATGGAAGCTATTATTATATGCAAACTCAATAACAGGTAAAAAATCATCCCAACTACCTTTAAAGTCTATGACAAAGGCTCTCAACATATCCTCCAAAGTCTAAATTATACGTTCTGCCTTGCCATTTGTCTGCGAATGAAAAGTTGTACTAAGGTTGATTCTTAAACCTAAAACCTTCTGGAATGACTTCCAAAAATGAGCAGTAAATTGAGCTCCCCTATCTGAGATAATTGATAAAGGAACCCAATAAAGCTTGACAATTTCTTGAATATATAATCTGGCATAGTCCTCTGCGATGTCTATAGTCTTAACTGGTAAGAAATGGAATGATTTATTCATCCTATCCACAATTACCTAAACAGAGTCATACTGCCTACGAGATCGCGATAAACTTATAATGAAGTCCATACTGATCATCTTGCACTTCTATTATGGAATCTCAATATTCTAAGCCACACCACCAGATTTTTGATGTTCAACCATGACTTGTTGCAAATTTGGGAACTTAGATACAAACTCTGTTATATCTCTTTTAATTCAACTCAACCAATATACTTCTCTCAAATCGTGGTACATCTTTGTAGAACTTGGATAGATGGAATACCCACAGCTATAGGCCTCTTCTATGATCCTCTCTCGAACTCCATCAATACATGGAACATGTAATCTTCCCTGATACCTCAACATTTTGTCTCCCTCTTTGGCAAAAGCCACCACCTTTTACTTATGGACATTATCTTTCTTCTAGAGGAGAATGGGATGTTGATCTTGATTTTCTTTCACCTCAAAAACTAGAGATGATTCAGCCGCATTCTGAACAATAGCACCACTCTCACTAGAGTCAATAAGTTAAACTCCCAAACGTGAATGCTATGCACCTATTTAACCAACTCTTTCTTCCCCTCCCCGACATGGGCAATGCTCCTCATAGATAACCTACTAAGAGCATCAACAACCACATTAGCTTTACCTGGGTGGTAGAGGATACCAATGTCATAATCTTTGAGCAATTCAAGTCATCTTCTCTCCCTCAGGTTCAGATCTTTCTGACTAAACACATATTCCAGGCTCTTATGATCAGTAAACACATCAACATGCATGCGATAGAGATAATGATGCAAAATCTTGAGAGTAAACATTATGGCTACCAACTCAAGGTCGTGAGTTGGGTAGTTTCTCTCTTGAATCTTAAATTTTCTGTAAGCATACAAATTAACATACCCTTATACATCAATACACCACCCAATCCAACCATGGACACATCAAAATAGATGACAAAGACATCAGTTTGCTCAAGTAAGAATAAAATTAGAGCAGTAGTCAATCGGGTCTGTAACTCCTAAAAACTTTTCTCACAAGCATTTGACCATTAGAACTTATCCTTTTTCCACGTTAATTTAGTCAATGGGGATGAGATAGATAAAAAAAACCTCTACGAACCTTCTGTAGTAACCAATCAAACCCAAGAAACTTCTTTTATTAGTCAGGGATGTGGGTCTGGGCTAGTTCTTTACCGCCTCAATCTTTTGCAAATCAACCCGTATACCCTCACCAGATACAACATGGACTAACAATGCCATAGAAACAATCCAAAATTCATACTTTGAAAACTTAATATACAACTCCCTATCTTTGAGAGTCTGAAGAACAATTCTGAAATGATTGATATGGTTTTCTTCATTTCTGGAGTAGATAAATATGCCATCGATAAACACAATCAAAAACATATCAAAATACTATTTGAACACTCAATTCATCCAGTCCATAAATATTGTAGGTGTGTTAGTCAAACTAAAAGACATGACAAGAAACTCAAAGTGACCATATCGAGTTTGAAAGTCTGTCTTCAGAATGTCATATTCTCTCACCTTCAACTAATGATAGCTTGATGGGGACTTTCTTTGAGAAATAAGTGGCACCCTGAAGTTGGTCAAATAAATCATCTATTCTGGGGAGATGATACTTTTTCTTTATGGTGACCTTGTTTAGTTGTCAATAATTAATGAACATTCTAAATGACCTATCTTTATTTCGCATGATTAGGATAGGAGTGCCCCAAGGTGAGACACTCGGCCGAATGAAGCCCTTATTTGATAAATCTTCCAACTGTTCTTTCAATTCTTTCAACTCAGCAGGGCCAACCTATAAGGATGGATAGAGATGGGCTTATTTCGAGAAAAACATCAATTCTAAAGTCAATCTTCCTATCAGGAGGGACTCCAAGCAGATCCTCAGGAAAGATTTCAAGAAACTCATTAACAATCGGGACTGACTCAAGAGATGGAGACTACACACTATCATCTTTAACTTGCACAACGTGATAAATACACCCTTTGGAGATTAACTTTTTGACCTTAAGGTAGGAAATAATTTTACCCTTAGGCACAATAGGACTACCCTTCCACTCTAAGACAGGCTTATTCAGGAATTTGAACTTAACAATCCAAGTCCTACAATCAACAGAGGCATAATAGACTAAAGCCAGTCCATACCAAGAATAACATCAAAATCAACCATATCTAACTTAACTAAGTCAACCACGGTATCTCTATGATAGATGAACAAATTACAATCTCTATAGACCCTCTTAGCTAGGATGGACTCACCAACATGAGTAGAAACATAAAAAAAGGTTCCAGACAATGTTAAATGGTCACGAAAGACAATGTGGCACCTAGATCAAGCAAAGCATAACAATCAAAAAAGAAGACTCAAACCATACCATTGATGACATCTAGTGAGTTCTCCTGATCGTAGCGAGTAGCCATAGCATACAGACAGTTTGAACCTCCGCATGTACCTGAAGTGGTGTCTCTCTGATTACCTCAAGCTAGGGGTGTAGCAGTAGAGGATTAGGCTCTGTCGTCCTACATCTGACACTCCTACTGAAAATGGCATATGTTACCATATTTGTAGCAACCATTATCTCTTTCTCGGCATTCTCCCAAGTGGAGTTTTCCATACTTACCACAAGGTGGCTTACCTTTGTAGAAACCACTATCTCGACATTCTCCTAAATGGCCTATCTGAAATTTTAGTGGCTCTGCAACTTCTGGTCATACCTGTGGCTGGGGCAGGTGCATTTGTTGTCGACAGAGTATAGTTAGAAGACCACTTCTGAAAGAAAGACATGTTGCCCTTACCTTGATTCTGCTAATTCTCATACCTAACTGAGTTTGCTTTCTTAGTCAAGTGTTTCTCTCTATCTTTCTTCTTATCATCCTCGACCTACTGACCATACACCATAAGCTTGGAAATATCCATGTCTGAAATCAATAGTGATGCCTTATACTCTTTCTTCACATGCTTGCCAAGGCTGGAGACAAACTTCCTCATTTTGAATCTCATGTATGGGATTATCTCTAATGTATATTTAGATAGCTGGATAAACTTAAGACCATAATTTTTCACCGTCACAAACTTTTTCAACTTTGGCTTCCCTCAATTCTCTAGGAAATAAATGATCAAGGAAAGCACCCTCAAACTCGCCCCAAACAACAGGCTCAGCATCCTTACCTCTACCTTTCTCCCACTTGTTGTACCAAACATTTGCCACATCCTTGAGCTGGTAGGATACCAACTCAACTCCCTCAAATTTAGTAGCATGCATTTCTTTAAAATTTTCCACATCTTATCGATAAAGTTCTAGGGGTCTTCCTTAAACTTAGAACCTGTGAATATTGGTGGGTTAATCCTCAAAAAATCTCAAATCCTCACAGAAACTGACTCTTCTTGAGAGCTAGAACTAGAATCCTTTAAACTTTAGTTACCCCTCTAGGCAGCTACCAACAGAGTGAGCATGGCAATAGCTCCTCTAAAATCTACCTCTAAAGAAGGAGCGGGTTGAACAGTAGGTAATTGGGTTTCCTTCGTAGACAGGGCAGGTTGATCCCTAGTTCTTACTCCAAAAGGTAGGGGCTTCTCCGACTGTGGAACTTTAGTGTTGTTGGCATTCTTCTTACTGGTGATACATTTAGGAGGCATTATATGCAGCGTGTAGCATATGAATTAGAAGGAAACTTTTACAGAGTATAACTTTATCACAGAACTCAGAATACGAAAGAAGTGAGAGAATTCCTAATATCCTATAGCCTCCTAATTATAAGTGTGGTGCACGACACACATATAAGAAAGACTCCACTATACACGTCTTTATAGACACCTTAGGACACTTAAATTTTGTGCTCTAATACCAAATGTTTCACTCTCCGAGAGGGTACCCTAGGCGTGGTTGGAACTCGTAGACCATTGTTGGCCCTAAGCGAACTATTTGGTCCAATCACTCATTCAATCACATCAGCAGAAGACTTAATATACCTCAGATGGGAAGCCCGGTATACTAAAGCTTCCGCTATGCACAGGGTCCGGAGAAGTGCCCAACCACAAGGGTCTATTGTTCATAGCCTTACCTTGTATTTCTGCCATAGGCTATTTCCAAGGCTTGAACCCGTGATCTCTTGGTCATATGGCAACAACTTTACCAGTTACTATAAAGCTCCCCTTTCTCTTAATATAACTCAAAAGAAAGAATATTTTTAAGAAACAATATTATATAAGTAAATCTTGTGTTATAAGAATATAGACTTTAAAAATGATTTAAATGAGCCATCAACTCTATTCTACATAATCTAAGTCTATGAAGCCTCTATCAACTGTCGGGAAGGTGCTAGGAAAAGCCCAATACTACCTTAAAAGGAAATACTCAAAAGCAATAACTAACGAATGCGATTCCTCCGGAAGCAAGGAAGTCTCACCACTATTAGGAAAGAAAAGATCATCAACGGAGCACCTATTGTTGATCTCTAGCATCTGTATCTGTAGACTAAAAGGTGTCAATACATGGAATGTATGAGTATGTAAAATAGCTGAAGGAAAAGTGGTAAATAATACTCAACTCAACTTAACAATAAACTCAAAGGACTCAAATTAATAGATATGCAAATTAGATTTAGCAATGTTTTTCAAATCGACTCAATCATCTACAATCTCAATCAAACCAATCATATCATGCACAATCATATCCTATTTGGGAGTTTCTCTAACCAAAAACCATCACCTATGAGCCAGTGATGTAAACAAAGAGATCATTGCCATATTTGTTTGTTACTTTTCCAGAGGAAGGAATGAATCACTATCATTAGATCCACAATCAATCAAGTCCTCTTTTGGGATATAAGAAGTTTAACCTCCATCCTAGATTGGTTATGTAGTTTATAGGACTCGAGTTGTTACTTATTCTTACCCAATTTATTACTCAATACTCCTCCCAAGACTCAATATGCTCATAAGTCAAATCAATCAATTTATGCAAGTCATCTCCTCTTGTCACATTGGACTCTAATCCACTAAACCATATCTCAATCATCAATTGTTTCATTTAAAACAAGCTTTTAAACTCATTTGTATCCCTTCAAAACACTATCTCAAAATATGTCATTTATACTCAAAATACTTAAGTTTAAATAATAATACTTGCAAAGACTTCTTAGACTCAACACATTCACATTCAAGACATTCACAAGTCATGTTTTAAGACTTAATCATTGCCTATAGTCTTTAAATTCGAAAATTCAATTAGGGTTCATTTTAGTGAAGACATGAACATATTTTAATTACTCAACTCATTGACATTATCAAGACCTAATAAAATATGAATATGTAAAGACTCATTAGGATCATAAATGTATAAAGAAACTCAAATCATATGAACATTCAGACTCAACTAATAGATCAATTTGCCTTGAGAAAGTTGTAGGACACATGGACGAACATAGTCCAACGTACTCATAAGCCTTACATTTGTGGAAATCAAAGAAAAATCGAAACTTTGACAAATGAAAGTTGAACGCTTGAACCCTAACCACTTTCTCTTCTCCAATCCTTGCTTGGTTAATTCCTAGTGTTATTGAGTGTTTAGGCATATAGGGTATCAGGGTTTTGGTTTGGAAAGGGTGGAAAAAGACTAAACTACCCTTCATTAAACCTGACTCTGGCCATCTACGAGTCGTCCTATGAGTCGTAGAGTCTTCAGCGAGTCATAGAAGACCAATCATAGAAGCCTAGGTCCAAAATTTGACTCCACTGAAAATTGTACAATTGGTCCACGACCACTTTTTAGAGGTCTTAGACTGTGAGACATGTCGTAATGACCATTCACAAGATTTCATCTGGAATAGGGCTTGGGATCTGCGGATCTATTTCTATGAGTTTTAGAAAGTCTTACGGGAAGTAGGACCCAATCGTAGACGTTAGGTATAAATTCCAGTGGCTACTGGAATTGTGCCAATAGGTCCACGAATCCCTCTTATGAATTGTAGACTCTTTGACGAGTCGTTATTTACACTCATGGGACAAACCTCAAACTCTGAAATTGGCTAAGTGCCAAGGAGTTCAATGAGCCCTTTATACGACTTGTAAAAATCTCTACGAGTCATAAGGTCACTCGTAGGAAGGGTTTTCAAAATTCAAAATTCTTACTAAGTGTTGGAAGGTCCTACGAGTCATACTTACGAATCGTAGAACTCTCTACGAATCATAGGAGACACTCGTGGTCCACTGGATCATTTCTTTTCTCAACTTTTCTCATGGTCCTCAAATTCGGTCTACGCTAGAATAACAAAGGGTGGTACAATAAATTTAAACCTAGATAAAATAAGGTATAAATATCAAGAGAAAAGAATTTAAGCATACCAAGAACAACATCTGGTGAGTTCTCCTGTCACGACCCGAAATTTGGGTGTGATGGCACTTATCTTTTCGCATTAGACAAGTCATCCTAACCCACTTAATATGGAAGTAAAAGCAAAAAATAGTTTTAAAATAAGTAATTTAAATGTCAAAGCGGAGACTCTTAATCATTACAAAAGCCCCCACGGTCTGGTTGTCACAAGTACAAGCCTTCTAATATAAGATACTGAAATAAATACAAGTCTCAATCTTTGTATCTGGATTAGAACAAAGTAAAATATAAAGAGGAATAGGAAAGATGATTGGCATCAACAACTACCTCTCAAATCACCTCAGGAAGCCTCAGATAGAGATGAGAGATCTGGGTCACTTTGCAGGCTCAGAACCTACACATATGTACATAGAAAGGGTGAGTACCATCGACACTGTACCCAGCAAGCAAACGACTAAGACTAAGCTAAGCTAATAAGACACAAGTACTCCAGACTACAACCTGCACAGAAATCAACCCAGTCTAAAAGTTCTAACAACACAGTACTATTATACATATAAGTCTCCAAAAAAGTACAACTCATGTATTAATAGGATCTCATTAGTCAATAATACAGATCAGGAGGATATCAGGGATAAAATATTGCCAAATGGAAAAGGAAGTATGATGCAATGTAATGCAATGCAATGTCATATATAGTGATGCATGTCTGTCCTAAATGATACACATCCTCTAACTAGTAGGCAGGGAACCCATGGGGGCCATACATGGATCATGTATCTGCCAGAACCAGTTCCCTTTGGCATAAACCATCTCTCGCCAAAACCAATTTCTTTCGACATTGCCGAACACCATTTCCCTTTGGCATAAATCATCTTTCACCAGAACTTTTTTGCTTCATCATAATCCTCGAATCAAATTCCATCTCAAATATCGAAACCAATGCAAATAGGAAATGTCCATATAAAATACAATAATGGAATGATAATATCAATAATTCACAACTCATATCACAACAACATATTCAAGTGTTCACAATAAACCAAGTATCAACTCATATCGAACACAACATGTTAAATCATCTCATTTGCTATTTTTTACCCACTTATTCATTAGCAAGTCCGATTAGACATTAAATACTCCCCAAAATTATTTCTTAGTACTTCTAAACACATAAAATACAAATACATGATCCTACAAGCTTAAATATAGGTTTAGAAATTTACTTGCCTCGATTTCAATCTCAAACTACTTTGAAATATGAGCTTTACCCTTGCACCAAAATTCTGAATCAAGATAATCTATTTAAATATGCAATCTCAATAAGAACACGAGTCTAATGATACCTAAATCGTCATTTTTGAAAACTGGGCCGAAACTGACTCAAAATACCCAATTTTGAAAACGAATAACAAATCTGAAAAGTTTTATCTAAAACCGATCTTTGAAGTATTTGGAATCTAGTAGTGAAAACGGAATTAAATTTTGACTTAAAACCATTTCAAAATCATCGAAACATTAAAATCATGCTTTCTTGAAAACCCTCAAGTTTGTCCAATTTAAAATCCTCAATTAGAGATAAAAAAATTAGAAATAATCAATGTTTAAAGATGAATTCATGATAAAGAAAACTTATCCCGATGATTTCTCTCAAATATCCCTCAACAATTTTCCTTCCCTAAGTTTCACAAGATCCAAAAATAGTGAAATGGGGTTTAATTCACAACATGGGGTTAAACACTGTTCAGGGGTAATTTTCCCACCACGAACGCAGACAACTAACTTCTCGAACACGGAGGCTAACCAAAAGACCCTCCGCAAATGCGGTATGAGTTCCGCAAATGTGGAGAAGAGACATTGGACCCTCCGCAAATATAGCCAAGTCTCCACAAATGCAGAGAAGGAACTCCATACCCCCGGCGAGCGTGGCCAAGGCTCCACAAACACGGAGAAGAAACCTTGAGGTACCAGATGACAACACTTCCTAAAGCATAAAAATCTCAGAATCAACCGTCTGGTTTCCTTTGGATTTCTTAACACAAAAACTCTATATGCTACCATACTAAAATCGACGTTCTAGACTTATTGGAGCATCAAAATTCAAATTTGAGGCCTCTTTGATACGGAACTCGAAAAGTCACACCTAAACTAACTTAGGCCTCCAAAATTTCCTAAATAAGATCGGAACTTCAAAAAATTCAATCAACACTTCCTCTGGAACAAAATATATCTCTCAAATCCAACAGAGTCGTCGAAATTTTATTTTGAGCATCAAAACTCTGAAAGTTGACCAAAGTCAAACCGTGGACTAAAATTCATCAAATTTTCAACTCAAGACCTCAAATGTTCATTACCACTCTAATTCTAATCCCGCAAACTCTCCTAGACCAATTTCCATATTCTAAAGAAACTTGAATCAACAGAATTTTGTTTCGAGACTCGTAGCTCCAGTTGACCCCAAATACCACTTTTGAATACTTAAAAAAGCTTATGAAAACTCAAACTTTCCAAAACCCAACTTTTTCATAAAATGTTCTCAAAACCAATACTTGATACTAATCAGAAATGACTCGAGCAACTAAAGGGAGGGGTAAAATGGCCATCTCGCAAAAATTCCAAAAATGAACTTCAGGGTCATTACATCATCCACCACTAAAAACAATGTTCTCCTTGAACATAAAGTAAATGAAAGTACCTGAAGTCTCAAAAAGTTGTGTATATCTGGCACACATATCATACTCCGTCTCCCAAGTATCCTCTCAAGTTGTACGATGCTTCCATAGGACCTTCACTTAAGCTCTCTTGTTGTTCCTAATTTTATGGACCTGTCTTTCAAGAATGGCTATGGGCTCCTCCTCAAACATCAAATCTTGGCCCAACTCTACCGTATCAAGAGAGATCACAAGAGACTCGCCCGAGATATACTTTTGGAGCATGGAACCATGAAATACCGGATGCACTATTGAAAAACTAGGTAGCAAGGCCAATATGTAAGCCACATCTCCCACTCACCCTAAAATCTCATATAGGCTAATAAACTGAGGACTAAGCTTGCCCTTCTTCCAAAACCGTATCATACCCTTCGTGGGCGACACCCGAAGCCAGACATGGTCACTCTCCATGAACTCCAAAAGTCTAACCCTCCTATCTACATAGCTCTTCTACTTACTCTGGGTAGTCAAGACCTACCCTAAATCATATGAACCCACTCCATAGCATCTTTAAGCAAATCCGTGTCTAGGGAATTAATCTCGACTGAATCAAACCACTCGAGATAAGATCGACACTGCCTACCATACAATACCTTGAATGGGGCCATTTGAGTACTTGAATAATAACTATTGTTGTAGGCGAACTCTGCTAAGGGAAAATGCTGATACCATCGAGCACTAAAATCAATAACATAGGACTGCAGAATATCCCCCAACATCAGAATCATCCGCTCTGACTATCCATCAGTCTATGGGTGAAAGGTTGTACTCATATCAAGCCAAGTACCCAACCCGTGTTGTAATTCCTGCCAAAAAAGCAAAGTAAATACTGAACCCCGATCCAAAATAATGGATACTAGGATACTATAAAGTCGAATGATCTGACTGATATACAACCAGGCTAGCTTATCTGTCTTACCTTAACTAAAATAAATAGGCGGACTTGGTCAGTCTGTCAACACCCACCCATATTGAATCATAATCACCCATGATGGGAGGTAAACCCAAAATAAAGTCGATGGTGATCCTCTTCTAGTTCCAAGAAGGAATGGGCATCCTTCGACTCACATGAACTTAGACATGAACTCTGCAATGTCCTCCTTAATCTCATACCACTAATAGTTCTGGCTAAGATCATGATACATCGTTTCCTCACCCGGGTGAATAGAATATCTAGAATAATAAGCCTCATCTAGAATCAGTTTGATCAATCACCCACCTTGGGCACACAAATACTACCTTCAATCCTCAAAACCCTATTTGAATTGAGTTTGGCCTCCTTGGTCTCTTCCTTAATCACATTGTCTCAAATGAGACACAACTTCTCATCATCCCATTGTCGCTTCTGAATTTGCTCAACTAGTGAAGATCAAGCCTCAATGAAAGAAATAAAGCCTTCACTCTCTACAGATACCCATATTCTGATAAAACTATTGGCTAACCTCTGAATATCCCTAGCCAATGTCTCTTATCAACACCAATTGCTGCAAGACTCCTCATACCAGGAGCCTTCCTACTCAAAGCATCGACCACCACATTGGCCTTCCTCGGATGGTATAAGATAGTCATGTCATCGTCTTTCAGTAGCTCAAGCCATCTACGTTGTCTCAAGTTTAGATCCCTCTGACTAAATATGTACTACAGACTTCGGTGATCAGTGAACACCTCACAATGCACCCCATATAGATAATGACGCCAGAGCTTCAACCAAAATACCACCTCTACCAACTCTAAGTCGTGTGTAGGGTAGTTCCTCTCATGAGCCTTCACCTATCCAAAAGCATAGGCAACTACCTTTCCCTTCTGCATTAGGACTCCACCTAAACCAACACCAAAGGTATCACAATACACAGTGATGTCCATACCCTCCTATGGTAAGGTCAATATAGGAGCTAAAGTGAACAAGGTCTTGAGCTTTTGAAAGCTTGCCTCACACTTATTGGAAAAATGAAAATCCACAACCTTCTGAGTCAGACTAGTCAAAAGAGCTTCAATAGTGGAGAAAACCTTCATAAAATGCTGATAATAGCTAGCCAATCCCATAAAACTCCAGATCTAGATGGGGGAAGTAGGTCTAGCCCAAACTCTAACCGCCTCAATCTTGGATGGATTCACCCTAATTCCCTCCTTGGACACCATGTTTCCCAAAAATGCCATAGAATCAAGCCAAAACTCACATTTAGAGAACTTTGCATATAACTTCTGCTATCTTAAATTCTAAAGACCGATCTCAAATGACAAGCATGATACTCCTCTGTCTTGGAATATACAAAGATATTATTAATGAACACAATAACAAAAGTGTCTAGATACGACCAAAACACCCCATTCATAAACTCCATAAATGCCTTCGAGGTATTAGTCAGCCTAAAAGACATAACTAGGAACTCATAATGGCCATAACGGGTTCGAAAGGCTTTCTTAGAAATATCTAACGGCCTAATCCTCAACTAATGGTACCCGGGTCTCAATTCAATCTTAGAGAATAAGGTCGCTCCCTAAAGCTGGTCAAATAAATCATCTATACGAGGAAGAGGATACTTGTTCTTGACAATCACTTTGTCCAATTGCCTATAGTCAATGCACATCCTCATAAAACCATTTTTATTCTTTATATATAGAACTAGTGCACCCCAAGGTGATACACTAGGGTGAATAAACCCCTTACTCAATAAATCTTATAGCTGGTCCTTCAATTCCTTTAATTTTGTCAGAGTAATGCAATAAGGTATAATAGATATGGGCTTTGTTCCCAGCTCCAAGTCAATGGCAAATTCAATATCCCTATATAAAGGAACTCCCGAAAGATTAGTATGGAACATATTAGGAAACTGATTAACCATGGTAATAGACTCCATGAGAAGTGACTCAATGCTAGTATCCCAAATAAAGGCCAAATAAGAAATACACCCCCGATCAATGAATATCTAAGCACGAAGATAGGAGATGACCTTACTAGGATAGGAACCACTAGTACCCTTTCGCTCAACTCTTGGGGCACCAAATATTACTAAAGTTATGATCTTAGCATAGCAATCAAGAATAGTATGATAAGGAAAAAGCCAATCTATATCCAATATCACATCAAAGTCTACCATCCCCAAAATGATCATGTCTGCCAGGTATCATACCCGATTAAAGAAACAAGATAGGATCGATATACTCGATCCACCACTAAGGGCGCACCCATGGGTGAAAAAACATGGATATGCATGGGCATGCAATCACAATTCAAATAAAAACCAAATGAAAAATAAGCAGACACAGAAGAGAACGTGGATCTGGGATTAAATAATACAGATACTTATCAATAGAAAACTGGGATAATACCTGTAATAACCGTATCAAAAGCCTCGACCTCGGGTCTCTCCAAAAAAGCATAAAACTGAGCTCCCCTACACACCAGCCTGCGTGGTGCCTCTACCTCCACCCTATGGTACTATAGCCTTACCAGCACCCTTACCAGAAGTGTGACCACCACTATCTGTTTGAGCCCTGTCTTGACCCCGGGCAAGAGGCGCTGGTGCTCTCACTAGAGTACAATAAGTGCGCTATGGATTGATATAAAGGTGTAGTGGGTAATAATAAATCAAATGGCCAGGATCCCCATAACCATAGCAAGATCTCAGAATCGAGTACTATAGTAATGAACCGAATGAACTCATTTAACTACCTTGGACCACCGGTCCCTGCTATGATCCCTAATGACCCGACCCACCTTATATGACTCATGCGGTGTCTGACCACCCTTAAAAACTGGCATAAAGCATGAACTTTCCTTTTACGCTCAAACGAACCACCTCCTTTTTAAGAACCTCTACCTCTAGGTTTCAAGCTAGGGTTTCAAAAGCAATCTGATTCTTTTTTAATTTTGGGTTGATTTCTTTAAGGTATGTGGGTATTGATTCATTGGTTCTTTTCACCCATGGAGTCCATAAGTTTCGTCAAAGTTTTCCTTAAATTTTCAATTGGTTATTAACGCTAGTTTTGATGAATTGCATTAGACTATTTCAATTTTTTTTTATGTTATCAATGATCATTATATGCATGTTTTTATATCAATTGCATATTTTTAAGTTGAATTATGAAGGCCTATGCATAAAGCTACTTTCAATCATGCTTACGAACTCAAAAATAATTTTTACACAAGTTCAATGATTTCCAAAGAAATGCTTTTATGAATGAAGTTGAGATGTATGATTCAATGATGAAATTTATGATGATGATCAATTATGATCTAAAATAGTTATTATGATGTGATAAATATAATTCTCACACAATTATATTTCAGATGGTGATAAGGACAATTCTCACCAAAGTTATGGATTCTTATGAATCACTAAGTTAATGAGCTACTCTTGATATGTTTTATAAATATGGATTGATAGATAGTTACTATATTTTCCTATAATATTTATGATCATGTTTTAATGAATTTCGTCGGGATACTAACTAAGCACTAAGGACTTATAGGTGGGTTTTGGCCCAGAAATGTAGTTATTGCCCAAGGGAATCCTAGTGGCAACCTAAAGTCCCAAACTACATTGCCCCCATAGGTTGTCTTCATGGCTTAGCTAGTGGATCCACATATAGCTTACAAAATTAAAGTTGTTCTCATGGAGTCTAACTTTGCAAGTAGCCTCTCTCTTCTTGATGTGGGAGTTACATCGGATTTTATGTTATAGATCGCATGGTCTTAAGATGCCAGTTAAAGGTATTATCTCAAACAAGTTGAATCCAAAGATATGAGATGTACTATGATATTTTATGATGCATTGACCATAAGTATTCATAATATTCAAATATTTTAAGTTGTTTCATCCTCATTATTGGTCATGCATCCTATGCCATATTGTTCATCTCCTATTACTTGTTCATGCATAACTCACATACTTGGTAACATATATGTACTAATGCATATTTTGCCTAGATTGTCTCATAATGTAGGAGTGGACGACGACCATCCTATTCGTGGCAAGAGTTTCTTAGTTTTCAAGAGTTGGTGAGTCCTCATTCATCGAGGATATGATTTTTCTTTCATATATTGCTACTTTGACTTTCTCTTATGATTCAGGTGTGTCAGGAGCTTTTCCTAAGACCCTATCAAAGTCTAGTATAGAGGCATGTTTAGATGTTTCAAGTTGATATAAGCCTATTTTGGACATTAGTTGAGTATTTCTATCCCTTAGACTTACATTTTGATTTGTTTCTTCTACTTATCTTATTATGTTTCTTTACCTTATGTATGCGATGTATGCTAAGATGGCTTTTTTGGATCATTGGGATTTTCAATCGTTGTGTCATGGCTTGGCCCTAGTTCTGGTCTTGACAAACTTTATATCAAAGTACAAGGTTTAAAGAGTACTAGGGAGTCTAACATGCTGAATTAAGTAGAGTTGTGTTCATCGGTGTGAAGCGCACCACATTTATGAATAGGACGCTATAAAACATCTTAGAAAAATCTCACTTTTTCATAATCTATGCCATGCGGTAGAGTGGTACTCTAAGT
Organism: Solanum dulcamara; assembly: GCF_947179165.1. NCBI lineage: Eukaryota > Viridiplantae > Streptophyta > Magnoliopsida > Solanales > Solanaceae > Solanum > Solanum dulcamara. The sequence goes on from NC_077242.1 coordinate 16,322,810, forward strand.
TTCTTCCTCTAACACTTCTTCTTTGTGATATTCAGAAAATGCCTCCATGAAGATACCTCACTCGAAGGAATGTGGTTGATGAGGAGAAACAAGCTCCAAATGATCTCTTGAATGACCAAGTCTCTAATATCGAGTTCCAAGTAGCCTTTCAAGTAATTCTTCAATCCATGACAGTATAAGCTAATCATGAGGTGGTTTCTATGGTGAGCCTAGTATGGGTACAATGGCAACAAGCTTTCGTGACTTCATGAGGATGAATCCTCTGGAGTTTTGGGGTTCTAAGGTAGATGAGAATCCACAAGAGTTTTTTGATAGCATTCACAAGATTGTGGAGATTATGGGGGTTAGCTCGGTTGAGAGGGAGGATTTGGCTACTTATCAATTGAAGGGTGTTGCTAGAATTTGGTTTGACTAATGAAAGAGTGAGAGGCCTAGAGAGGTAGATCCTGTGAGTTGAGAGGAATTTAAAGGAGTGTTTCTTGATTTATTTTTTCCCATTGGATTTAAGGGAGGTCAAGGAACAATAGCTCATCAACCTAAAGGAAGGTGGTATGAGTGTGAAGGAATATGCCTTCAAGTTCACCCAATTGTCAAAATATGCTCTATTCACAGTTTCCGACCCAATAGCTCATATGAGCAAGTTTGTATCAAGTGTGTCAGATGTGATTTCTAAGGAATGTAAGATGGGCATGTTGATTTGGGAAATGGACATAAATAGACTCATGAACTATGTAGAGCAAATAAAGGGTGAAAAGCTTAAGGAGAGAAATGCTAGGGAGTCTAAGAGGGCAAGGATTGATGGTGGTGATTCCTCTCACGCTAGGTCCGGAAGTAGTGGGCGTCCACATTTTCACCAAAGGTATTCTAGACAAGGATATTCAAATTTCACTACTCTAAGGTTTAACAAGGATAGGGTGACCAACCCAAGCCTCAAGTAGGTGCCCCAATTGGCCAAGTTACCCTCATATGCAATAAATATTGTAAGAACCACAAGGGAGAGTGTCTAGCAGGTTTGAATATGTGTTATAGATGTGGCAAGATGGGTCATCATGCTAAGCAATGTAAAGTTAAAGATAGTCATACTCAAGGACAATTTGCTCATAGAGGGGAAGTGCAATAAGGTGCTGAAGTGAAACCAAAGGGAAGTCAACGCAACAATTAATTTTATGCTTTTCATGGTAGGAAAGAGGTGGAGGAGACTCTCGATGTTATTACCGGTATGTTATAGGTATTTCACTATGATGTTTATGCCTTACTTGATCTGGGTAAAAATTTGTCATTTGTTACTCCTTATGTGGCCATGAAATTTGATGTTAGCCTTGAAATATTGTTAGAGCCTTTTTCCATTTATACTATCATAGGTGAGTCAATTATGGCTAAAAGAGTCTATAGAGGTTGTCTGGTTTCGATTGTCCATAAAGTTAGTTGAGCTTTAGATGACCAATTTTGATGTTATCCTTGGTATGGATTGTCTATATGCATGCTATGCTTTTATTAATTGTAGAACATGAGTTATTAAGTTCCAATTTCCTAATGAGCCAGTCCTAGAATGAAAGGGTAATAATTCTATGTTTAAAGTTAAATTTATTTCATGCCTTAAAACTAGAAAAAATGATTTTCAAGGGTTGTATCTACCATCTTGTGAGGGTTAGGGATGCTAATTCATAAGCCCCTACTCTTGATTCGGTCCCTATAATGAGTTTCTAGATGTATTTCTCAATGATCTACCCGGTGTCTCTCCCAAAAAAGAAATTGATTTTGGTATATACCATCTTCTGGGTACTCAAACAATTTCTATTCCTCCTTACCTAATGGCCTCGATGGAACTAAAGGAGTTAAAACATCAATTGAAAGACTTGTTAGATAATGATTTCATTAAACCAAGTATATCCACACAGGGTTCTCCCGTGTTGTTTACTAGAAAGAAGAATGGTTTACTTCGTATGTGTATTGACTACAGGTAATTGAACAAAGTAACTATCAAGAAAAAATATCTAATTCTAAGGATAGATGATTTGTTTGACTAATTGAAAGGAGCAAGTTACTTCTCTAAGATTGATATTTGTTCCAGTTATCACCAATAAAGGGTGAGAGAGTGTGATATTCCCAAGATGGCATTTTGAATAAGGTATGACCATTATGAGTTCTTAGTTATGTCATTTGGATTGACCAATGCCCCCGGGGCATTTAGACTTGATGAATAGGGTGATCAAATAATATTTGGGAATATTTGTAATTGTGTTTATTGATGACATTTTGTTTAACTCTCAGAATGAAGAGGAGCAGGCTAATCACTTGAGAATTGTATTGGAAACTCTAAGGATAAGCAATTATTTGTCAATTTCAATAAGTGTGAGTTTTGGTGTAGGGAGGTGGCTTTATTTGTCCCATTTTGTTCGGTGAAGGGATTATGGTTGATCCTAAGAAAATTGAGGCAGTTAAAAATTGGCCTAGACTATTGTCTCCTTCGTATATTAGAAGTTTTTAGCCTAGACGAATATTATAGAAGATTTTTCGAAGGGTTTCCATCGATGTCTTCACCTTTAACTAAGTGGACTCAAAATAAAGTGAAGTTCCAATGGTCAGATGCTTGTGAGAAGAGTTTCCAAGAGTTGAAAGATTGTCTCACTACCGCCTCTATTTTGACCTTGCCAGAATGGTCCGATGGTTTTATTGTGTATTGTGATGCCTCAAAGGTTGGTCTTGTTTGTGTCTTGATGCAATATGGTAGGGTGATAGCCTATGCTTCTAGACAACTTAAGGTGCATGAAAATAATTATCCGGCTCATTACTTGGAGCTTGCGTTGGTTGTATTTACCTTAATGATTTGGAGACATTATCTTTATGGTGTCATGTAGATGTGTTTAGCGACCATAAGAGTTTACAATATGTATTTAAGGAAAAGGACTTGAATCTTTGGCAAAAGAGATGTCTTGAATTGTTGAAGGACTATGATATGAGTGTGTTATACCATTCGGGTAAAGCTAATGTGGTAGCCCATGTACTAAGTAGATTATCCATAAATAGTGTTACACATGTTGAGGAAGGAAAGAAAGAATTGGTTAAGGATATGCATAGATTGGCTTAATTAGTTATTTGAATAGTTGAATCCAATGATGAAGGTATTCTTGTTCATAATAGTTCGGAATCGACCCTCGTAGTGGATGTCAAGGCTGAGCAAGATACAAATATGATATTGGTCAGGTTAACAAAGTTGGCTGCCGAAAAAGCCATTGAGGCTTTCTCCCAAGGGGGAGATGGTGTGCTTTGTTATCAAGGCCGAGTGTGTATACCTAATGTTGATGGGTTAAGAGAGTTGATATTGAATGAGGCCCATAGTTCTCGATACTCAATTCACCCAGATCCACCAAGATGTATCATGATTTGAGGGAAATGTATAACTTGGAGGTTTAGCTCAAGACATTGAGATTCCTACATGGAAGTGGGAGGATGTGAACATGGATTTTGTGATGGGTTTGCCTCATTCTATGAAACAATATGATTCCATTTGGATTGTTGTTGATCAAATGACAAAGTCGGATCATTTTCTACCGGTTAAAACTTCTTATGGTGCCGAATATTATGTTAAGTTGTATATTCATGAATTGGTAAGACTTCATGGTGTTCCTTTGTCGATTATATTGGATAGAGGTACTCAATTTACTTCACATTTTTGGAAGGCATTTCAAAAAGGTCTTGGTACTAGAGTTAAGCTAAGTACCGCTTTGCATCCTCAAATCGATGGACAAGCCGAATGAATGATTCAAAGTTTGCAGGATATGTTAATGGCATGTGTGATTCATCTTAAAGGAAGTTGAGATGAGCATTTCCCATTGATTGAGTTTGCCAATAATAATAGTTATCACTCTAGCATCCAAATGGCTCCTTTTGAAGCCTTGTATGGAAGAAGATGTACATCTCCGGTAGGATGGTTTGAAGTGGGTGAAATGGCCTTGATTGTTCCAACTTTGGTGGTTGATGCTATGGAGAAATTAAGGCTCATAAGAGAGAGATTGAAGACGGCTTAAAGTCATCAAAAGTCTTATTCGGACATTAGAAGAAGAGAGCTTTAATTTAATGTGGATGGTTGGGTGTATTTAAAGGTTTTACCAATGAAAGGTGTGATACATTTTGGCCAGAAGGGGACGATGAGTCCTAGATATGTAGGACCCTATAGAATAGTGAAACTTGGTGGTAGAGTGGCATATGAGTTAAATTTTCCATACAAGTTGGCTATGGTTCATTTGATATTTTATGTATCAATGTTGAGGAAATTTGTGGGTGATCCAAACTCCATTGTACCATTGGAAATTATGAACATTGAAGAGAATTTGACTTACGAGGAGGTTCCGGTGGAAATCTTAGACTGGGAAGTAAAGAGGTTATGGAATAAAGATGATGTGTCCATATCTATTTCCTTCTACTCAAGCATAAAGGTACAAAGTGATCATGATCAAATCGATTAAAGCCTTATATTTCAGTCCCATATGTCATTCATATGCTTGCATGATTTATGAAAGTGATTTTTTGTCACGACCCAACCTCGTAGGCCATGACGGGTGCCCGAACTGGGAACTTGCGTATATCCCTGCTATCTATTAGTAAATCTGTCCCCTGTTTAAGTTATAGCATATCAACAGGCAGGATAACATATAAGTCGGTGAGCCTTATCATAGGCACCACTGTACATACATGCATATATAACCCATACACAACCCATATACATGTCCACAGACCTCTAAGAGCAAGAACAGTAACATAAGGCGGGACAGGGCCCCCGCCGTACCCATGAATAAATAAATATATACATCGAGGGTTAATACCAAAACTAGGCTCCGGCACAATGGTGCGCTTCTGAACTACTGAGTAGAACTCCTATGCTGACGGATCCCCAAAGTGTGTATCTGTACCTGAGGGCATGAATGCAGCCCCCCGAGAAAAGGGGGGTCAGTACGACATATGTACTGAGTATGTAAATCATAGACATCATAAGGAAATTACAGTTGGCATAGGGATGCAGGGGACAAGTATAATATTTAACTATTTACCGTACTCACATCGTATAAAAGAAAGTCATACATATTAACATCACGTACTGTGCCCGATCCATTTTGGGGACTCGATGTACCATCTACATCATTCTATCATCATATGCACATATATATTATTAGCGTTGTGGAACGTACAGTCCAATCCATGTATATAGTAAGTACATGCCGAGGAACGTATGGCCCAATCTGCACATCATATAATAATGTCGAGGAACGACGGCCTGATCCACATATCATATAGTAATGCCGAGAAACATTCGGTCCAATCCAGATATCATATATTAATACCGGGGAATGTTTGGTCTGATCCACATATATAGTAATGCCGAGGAATATTCGGTTTGATCCACATATCATATAATAATGCCAGGAATGATCGGCATGATCCATATACCATATAATAATTATTATATTATAGCCGGCCCGGGACTCGATGAAAGATGTATTACAGTATATAAGAATAAAATAGTGAGTAACCATATACAATCTAAATCATTATGAGAGACTCGACAATGTAAGAAGATTAAGTTATCGTCCGAGGACCAAAATAGTAGTGTAGCCATTTCGAGTGTCTTCTAAATGCCATTGAGGCCTATATCACTTAGGACCTTGGGGACCCTAGACATGTACTAAACTAATACTAATAATTCATAGAATCAGGGATACTCGTCGTCACATAATCCTTAGGACTAGGAGCTTGTGCATCCAGTACTTCTCAACCTATGGAGTGAATAAGAGATACGGATTACATTTAGGACTTGAAAGTGGAGTTACCCCATAGATCATATCACATTTTAATTACAATTAGGACATTCCAAAGGAAGAGGAAGAATAAGCTTTACCTAGCCTCTACTTTTCCTCAAGTAGTCATCATTTACATATATCATACCTGATCCGTCATGGGCTCAGTATCATAACCATATTATTGCATTACCTTACCATCATAGCACCACACTTATGTCAAAGATATATCAAGAGGAAAGAAGGGTAGTTCTACGTACTTATGCCAAAACATGGCAAGAGAAAGGAGATAACTTCACATACTTACTACTCTCTATCATATAGAAGCCTTGAGAGGCAATAACTCAACTAGTATAGGAATTCTACCATCGAGAAGTGAATAAGACTTATGAGTCATACTTGGGGTTCTATGAATGGAATTATACCCATATTTCGTGTATCAATCACTTAATACTAAGACATGCCAAAAGAAAAGAAGGATAGCTTCACATACTTATGCCAAAGACCTGCCAAGAGAAAGCTTCACATACATTTTTCAGGATTAATTGAAATCCGGCTTGCCTTGATACCTCCTTAACCTATTTGACATGAAAGTAATACTAAGATTAATAGAATTTCATTTTCCAATATCCCACTCTACAACCAAGTACTAATAGGAGTCATTTCCTTATCCATTACCCTTGACTAGTTTGTTACTAGTTTCGATGCTACCAAAAATCGGGCAGCATTTCCCCTGTAACTTCAACATCCCTGAGATTTCAACTCGGCCACAGTGTAAACAACTATACCAACAACAACAACCAGCAGTATATATACAAGTAAACCACCTCAACATTACACAATACAACTCCAAACAACTACCTCAAAACTACGATACGAAAATAGAGTTTTTAATCTTCATTTCACAAAATCTTTAACCATACCAAATGGAGGGTCATGTGGATGCAACCAGAAGAACCCACACCCTTTTTAAAAAACTTTAAATCCATGCAACACCTAACTCAATCAGCTGCACCCGCAGCACCACAACGACAACCCACTACTCGACTTTGATTTAGCTACAACCACTTCAATTTAGTTTGTTTCTAACGTCAAGCATCCTTATAAAAATTTTCCACTTAAAACCTTATTTAAGAAATTTAATATACCTCATAACAACATCATAAACTCTAATTTGAAAGGGAATCCCTTACCTTGCCCGAAACTCGTCAAACTCGTCGAAACTTGCCTCGGAAGTTCCTTTAGTGCGCCTAAAACTTTATGTCTATTTTCTAACATTTTGGGATGATCCAAACCATAAATTTTCATTAATAACATCTTCATAACATCGTGGTACACCCTAGATAATTAATTCATAGAGAGAAATCGAAGAACTCACCTTTTTCTTCCTTCCAAAACCGTGGCTCTCTCCCTTTCTAGTTTCTTCACTTCTCTTCTTTCTTGTTCTTGAATTTTCTAGATAAGTATGGAACTTAATAAGTCATAAGACATATATATATATATAGGCCACCTAAGGGGGTGACATGTGTCAACCCCTAAGTGGTGACACGTGTTAAGTCCTAAGTGGTGACACATGTCAAGCCCTCATTGGGCCAACACACCCCTTTTCTCCAATCACAGGATGCCATGTGAAATGTGGGGTCCACCACCCTTGCTCCAGCTGCTTCCACGTGTAACTCTCTCATGCTGCCATGTGGCACTCTCTCATGCTACCACGTGGCATTCTCTTTTCCCCCTTGTGGGTTCATAATCTCGTCTTCATTTACGAACCTATATAATCCTTGCTACGTAAGCTTGGTATGTACTCCAGTAGCTTAAGTATGTAAGATTTCCAAGTTGGTAGCTTACGTATATAAGTCATGTCCTACGACTTATCATTCGGTCAACAACTTCTTCTGGATTCTTATAACTCTATTTCCAATATTCTCTACTATGGGGTATCGCATTCTCCTTTCCTTAGAGTTGTTTGATAGCGTTATAAATTATCCGTCTCAAATGGAAACTCTTAAGAAGCTTAAGAATTCTTAAGAAGTCTTAAGAAGCTTTTAGAAACTTTAAGAAACTTTAGGAAACCTTAAGAAACTTAAGAGGCTTACGATCCATCAATGAAACTTAAGAGCCTTTCAAGAGATTTAAGAATGCGTTCCAAGGTACAAAAGTATGGGGTGTAACATTTGTTTCAAAAGGGCCATATTTTATGATAAATATGATGTTTACATGTTCTCTACATTTTAGAAATGTCCCTATGTTCATGTTGCGTTACTAGTCCTCTTTCCATGTCTTTCCTACGCTAGTTGAATCTTATTCGAGGATGAATGTTCCCAAGGGGGAGATATTGTAAGACCTCGTAAGACAAAAGGAAGAACAAAAGAAAATGGAACTGCCCAGACCTATGAGTCAGTCGACAACTCATTTTAGTTGTTATGGGCTTTAAACATAGCTCATAGAGGTGAAGAGGAGGATGGGAAATTTGGCTAAGGCAAAGTGTGGGTATACGAGTCATATTACGACTTGTAAACATGTCTACGACTTGTAGAAATGAGTCATCGAGGTAAGGTGGGATGACCCTCAATTATCACTCTCAAAACTTCATCTATAACTTAGCAAGACTAGTCGTATAGAAGTTTACGACTCGTAGAAGCAAGTCGTGATGAAACTTTAGAACTATTAAACTTACAGATTTTCAGACCTGTAAAATGGACCCCTTTGACGACCTATAAAGACGATGACGAGTCGTAAACATGACTTATAACATAGGTGTTGAGGCTCAATTTTTAGGCCTTTCTCGGGACCTACAGGACAAGTCAAAATAATGAGCCATCACCATTTCTACGAGCCATAGATTCAAGTCATAGGGTTTCCCAATTGGCATTTTAATGAGGGTTAGTTTGGTATTTTCTCTATATTCATATAATGTATGTGGACGTTTTTAAGGACTACATTTATTAGGAATTGGATTCTAAATACTCTTAAATTCTTTATTTTCCCTCATTATTTCCCAAACAAATTCTAGACTTCTCTCCCAAGGTTCCTGAAGAGTTCATCAAGCTTCCATTAGGGTTTCTTCAAGATCAAGTCTCCTTTCTCAAATTCAAGTCAAAATTCAATAAAGGTATATGTGGATTGATTCATGATCCCTTCCACTCATGGAGTCCAAGGTTAAGTTCTCAAAATCTCTTGAATTCTCATTACTTTTAAACTTCAATTGTAGTGAATTATGCTGGGTTGTTTCAATTTTATTTTAAATCATTATTTATAATCATCATGAGTATGTTTCTATGTAAATTTCATGATTTTAATTTGAATTATGAAAGCACATGCAGAAGTTATTTTCTATGATGAATTATGATATGTTCCAAGAGTTTAATGTTTTTCAAGGTATCCTTACGGTTTTCAATCAAATTGATTATGTATATGAGTTTTACTCTAATTTGAAGTATGAATTACGATCTTGAATGACAATTACGTTCAAGTTATGATTTTCATGCAAGTATGAATATAGGTGACTTAGGGCCCTATGTGATGACTTAAGGCCTAATGATATGAATTATGTATGTATGAATTGTAATGTGAAAGGAAAATAATCACATTGCAACCATGTTATAAAATGAGATACTCCATGAATTACAAACCTATGATCATGTCTACGATATATGTTAACTATAATTACTATGCTATGTATGTATTCCGTGGGATCTGACTTAGCACCGAATGGACTTGAGGTGGGATTCCTATCAAAAGCCTTAGTAGCAGCCTCATGTCCCAAAATACGTGCCAGCATAGTTTGCCTTATGTCTTAGCTATTGGATCCACATATAGCGTATGTACATCACCCGCCTAGCGGGATAGAGTCTACCTTGGCAAGTAGATTCCCCTTTCTTTCGGTGTAGGGTTAACATTGGGATTCCATGTTATAACTCGCATGGTATTATTGTTTGTTATGGTTCCTATCCTATATATGTATATGAGTATTATGTTATTTTATGATCTTCAACTACGTTTCTTAAATGCTTTGATCATTATGATTTTTTCATGGTTTTTACTTATTCATTTTATCATGTATAGTCTAAATCGTTGCATCTTATGATTAATATTGTATGTCATGACCACATACTTAGTACATTCAAATGTACTAACGCATATTGTTGCCTACATTGTCTCATAATGTAGGGGTCTAGATTGAGGATCGTATTCATCCACGTGGCTAGTTGAGCTTGCTTATCGAAGGAGTTGTGGTGAGTTCTCATCTATCGAGGACTAGTTTTGATTTGTTGTTTTCTTTCTAGCGAAAGAAAGTTACTTCTATACAATGAGGTTGAGCTAGGGACATGTCTTAGCCCCCGCCCATGTTTATGAGTAGAGGGATCTAGTTGGACAAATGTTTGAGTCTATGTTGTCAAGTGACATTCTTCATTATGTTTCATATTCTAAACTCTCTTACGATTTTACGCATTTACCTTACCTTTTGTATGCTGCATGATATGAACAAGAGGCTTGGTTGGAGCCCTTTGAGGTTTCGATTGCCGTGTTACGATTAGGCCCTAGGTCGGGTCATGACAAAAGTATATTTTACTTTATTTGCATTATTTTTGAAGAATTTCAAGAAAGTATATTTTGTATTAAATGAATTATTTTAAAATAATTTCAAGAAAGTATTTTTCTTTAATTGCATTATTTTAGAAAAGTTATAAAAACTATATTTTACTTCAAGTGCATTATTTTCAAGAATATATTATTATCTTCAATTTCAAGTGCATTATTTTAGAAGAGTTTCAAAAAAAAGTATATTTTATTTTAAGTGCGTTATTTTCAAGAAGTATTTCAATAATGTTGTATTATCTTTAATTTCAATTTAATTTAGAAGAGTTTCAAGAAAGTATTTTTTTATTTAAAGTGCATTATTTTCAAGAAGTATTTCAATAGAGTATTATTATCCTTAATCTCAAGTACATTATTTTATGGAAGAGTTCAAGAAATTATAGTTAGCTTCAAGTTCAACGATTCTATCAATATTTTTCATTCGCGCATGTGGAAATTCACCAATGAATTTCCTTTCATCAATTAGTCCCAAAAGATCTTCATCTTTCAAGTTCAATTTCATCCAAATCAATAAGGGTTTTATTTCAATTCTTCATGGATCCTTTTTAATTGATTTCATTTAAAGTTATCCTACTTTATTGTGTATGAATTTACTAAAATGCATAATTTTTAATTGATTTCATATGGACTCATCTATCATGCCTATGATTTTCACCTATGAAGAATGAATTTTTATCATGAAATTGATGAAAGAATTATGCATGTTTTGCGAAGATGATAAATTAAGTTTCAAGAATATTTTCAAGTATGAATCAATGAATTTGAAAGGTTTTCTCACAATATGAATGAAATCATGATTTAGCTGCTTAGAAACTTAAGTGTCTATATGAATTATGTTATGAATCATGATTTAAAAGGAGCTTGCTCTTATATGACTTTATAATTTGGATTCGTATATGATTATTGTCTTTCCTAATGTTATGTTGATAATTGATTTTATCTATTCCGTTGGAATTTGACTAAGCACCGAGAGGGCTTGAGATGGAAGCTTGGTAAGGGAGTCTCTAGTAGCAACATCTAGTCCCAAAATACGTGCCCCCATAGGTTGTCTTAAATGACCTAGGTAGTAGATCAACAAATAGCTCATGATGATAATGATGCGGAGTCTACCTTGGAAAATAGCCTCTCCTTTTTCGATGTAGGAGTTACACTGGATTTCATATTATAGCTCACATGGTCTTATTTTTGATTATGGTCCATATCCCACAAAATGACTATGCATGCTTACAAGCTTTTCAATGATGATTTAAAGTATTATATTATGTTTTAGCTTGGTCATTACATTTTCATGTTTAACGTCATGCATTGTATCTCTCACATACTCAGTACATTCAAAGTACATCACATACCTCTTTTGCCTATATTTTTTATGTGATGTAGATTCAAGTTTCTAGTATTCGGATCCTAGTCAGTCAGATTGTAGCTTCGGACTAGCAGTTGATGAGTTCTCATTTTTGGAGCACTCAAGTCAGTTTATAGTTCTAGCATGTTATTTCTATTCGCATGTATTGATTAAGGGAAGCAGGGGTCATATCTTGGCTAACTATAATTAGTATTAGTAGAGGCTTCATAGATAGTCAATTAAAGTAATTATATTCAACCTATTATTTTTAGATTACTGTTGTTGTATATAAAACTTTGTCAGAAATATATTGAACTAGTATTTCATAATCATGCTTCCGCTTAGTCATTTTAATTGTTTTACGTGTTCCTATTTAGTTTCTCATGACTATGTCAATATCAAGAGTTGTATTGGGGTCACTTATAACTTTTAGCACCGTGTTAGGACTAAGGTGTAGTATCGGGCTGTGACATATATGGAACCATCTCTAGAGCATACCTCGATAGCTAAAGGAACTTAAGATTATACTCCTTCACGTTTAACCCCTCTTTCTTCATATTTACAAACTCTTCCACCTTCGCCTCTCTCAATTCTATGGGAAATAAGTGATCTAAAAATTCACTCTCAAACTCATCCCATAAAACTGACTCAACATCCTTACTATGACTCTCTTCCTACTAGTTGTACGAGTTGTTAGCAACATCTTTGAGCAGATAAAAAATAATCTCAACTCCCTCTACCTTAATATCATACATGGTTTTGAGAATTTTCCATATCTCATCAATAAAATTCTATGGATCCTCTTCTACCTTGGTCCAGTGAAGACTAATAAATTCATTTTCAAGAAATGTCTGATCCTCGTAGTAGCTAATGACTTTTGGGAACTAGATTTAGTGACTGAAGTTCCCTGATGGCCTGATTGGGCATCTATCTACTGAGCGAGCATGGTGATCATTCCTCTGAATTTTGACTCAGAAGTGAGGAAAGGGTATGGAGCAAGTATTCGTGGAACCTTCTGAGTTCCAACATCATTAACTTGATCAGACAGGCGATCTTATTCCTAGTATGCATACTTAAAGGTTGAGGCATGGTAGTTGGTGGAATATTAGTGCTGGCGACGTTCCTTTAACTAATGATTTAGTTTGTAGTCCTGATATGAAAATGTGTAAATGCACGATTTAGAAGGAAATTTATAGCGTAAACTAAATCGCACGAATTGTATGAAAAAAGGGTGATTCTTCCAAATGCCCTATGGTCTCCCTACTATAGATGTGGTGTGCTTCACACCTATAAAAAGGAATCTTCTAGACATGGCTTCATAGATATCCTAGGACTCTTGAACTCTATTCTCTGATACCAAGTTCGTCACATATCGATTCTACATCCTAAGCATGGCCGGCACTCAAAAACCATTGTTGGTCCCAAGTAAATCGGCTGACTACTAAGTAGAAGACTTAACTTGATAAAAAATTTATAAAGGTATTGATTATTTTAAATATAAAGAATAAATCTCATAAAATTATCTAAAAGCACTCTAATTATGTAAAAGAAATGTTCAAAACAAAACTCTGAAATACTGAAATGACTCTCTACTCTATTTATGAAACTTCTAAATACTGCATATAGGCACCGAGACAGGCCCACGACTACCTCAAAATTACTACAACAACAACAACAACCCAGTGAAATCCCACAACCTAGGGTCTGGGGAGGGTAGAATGTACGCAGACCTTACTCCTACCAAGGTAGGACTACCTCAAAATTACTATAAATATTAAATAAATAAATTGAAAAGGAGTTACTACGAAAGCAATAAGGTATCACCGAAAGCTGAGGAAATATGATCTTGAACGAAACGCCTGTTTTATGATCTCTAACACATCTATCTACATTAAAAAAATAATAAACAATCAAAAGATGTTAGTACATAGAATATAAATTATGTAAAATGACTTAGTAAAAATGAGCTTACAGAATACTCATGAAATAAATAATGAAAGTAACTCAGCTTAAGCGAAGCATGTGACTATGACAAAATGTCAAGGCTTTACTAAATATAAGATGATAAATGTGACTCAAAATAAGGTACTACTTTTCTATTTTGGGGAGTTTCTCTAATCGACAACCATATTATGAGCCTCGTAATAATATAATGTACTGCTCACATTGCTGTAGCCGTCCATTACCTATCTTGGATAAGGGATGCAAAACAGTAAGGTGTGCGGAAAGTACGCATCGCGGACTTGCTTGCCTCCGCATTGTGAACCTGGCAATGGTTTTCTGGCCGAATTTTTTTTTTAGTAAGGGCACTTTAGACTTTTTCCTAATTGTTAGCTAATGAACCTAGACATTTTTAGGACCTAATTCAGCTCTATAAATTGACCTAAACCTCTAACTCTATTCATTCTTCTACAATTCACCTACTCAAATATTTCTCTCTCTACAAAAGACTCTCAAGGGCTCCATAGAAGACTTCAAGTAAATTCACTCAAGCTCTCCATCAAAACTCTCAAGTTCTTCCAAATTATTTGGTTTTCTCACTTAAGGTATGTGGATATTGATTCATGGATTCTTTCATCCATGAAGCCCAATCAATTTCTCAAGGTTTTCTATCAAATTAAAGTATGGTATTTTATGGGTTTTATGATCTCTATTCTATTACATGAATTATGATTCAAAGTATGATCATGAGTCTATTTTGATATAAATTGATGGTTATTGCATTAAATTGAAGAGTTTTTTCATGAATTCTTATATTTTGATCTCTAGAGTTCATGATGTAAATTACGAGTATTTTGAATTATACTTTCAAGGGATATTATCTATATGAATTATATATGGGCTGATATAAAGTTTATGATCATACATGTTTTCAAGTCAATTACATGATTATCAAAATCAATTGATTATGCAATTAAGTTTTACTCTAAGTTTAAGATATGAATTTTATACAATTTATGAAGTAAGGTGACTTAGGGCCCTATGTGGTGACCTAAGGCCTAAAAGGTGACTTAGAGCCCTATGTGGTGACCTAAGGCCTAACAATATGAATTATGAAAATATGATTGTAATGATCAAAGGACAATTCTCACATTACAAGTATGTTATAAAAATGAGCTACTCTATGATTTCAAACCTATGATCATGACTATGATATATGTAATTATGATTTCTATGCTATGCATGTATTCTGTGGGATTTGACTTAGCATCGAGTGGACTTGAGGTGGGGGCCCTACCAAAAGCCTTAGTAGCAGCCTCATGTCCCATAAACTACGTGCCACCATAGGTTACCTTCTTGGCCTAGCTATTGGATCCACATATAGCATATGTATGACCCTCCTAGCGGGGTAGAGTCTACCTTGGCAAGTAGATTCTCCTTTTTCTTTGTTGTATGGGGAGACAATGGGATTCCATGTTATAACTCGCATGGTCTTATTTTCGATTATGGTTTCTATCCCATATATGTATGATATCTTATGTATGCTATGATTTTAAATTATGCTTTTTAAATGCTTTGGTCAATATGATTTTCTCATGACATTACTTACCTCATCTTATCATGTGATTTACTTGACCATTTCATTCCATAATTTACGTTGCATGTCACACCCTCATACTTAGTACATTCTAACGTACTAATGCATACTTTTTACCTACATTGTCTCATAATGTAGGGGTTGAGGTTGAAGATCATACTCATTTATGTGGCTAGTTAAGCTTTCCTATCCAGCGGTATTTGTGGTGAGTCCTCATTATTCGAGGACTAGTTATCGAGTTAGTTATTATTTTCAAATAATTTTACTATGTTTCATATTGAGGGTGATCTAGGGACTAGTCTTAGCTCCTGCCCATAATCATGAGTAGAGGCATCTAGTTGGACAAATGTTTCGAGTTTATATTGTCATGTGATGTTCTTAAATTTCTATTCATAGTTTAGACTCTCTTATAATATTTCTGCTTTTACTTTACCTTATGTATGCTTATGATATTTACAAGAGGCTTGGTTGGATCCCTTCAGGGTTTCAATTGTCGTGTTACAACTAGGCCCTAGATCGGGTCGTGATAGCTCATCTTGAGTAGTAAAGGCATTATTGGACAAATGATGTATAGTCTATGTAGTCAAGCTTACACTCTCTTTTATGATTCATGTTTTAAGACTCTTTCCCATGTTACTTCCTCTTTACTTTTCGTTATGAATGATTAAGATACATCAAGAGGCTTGGTTGGATCCTTTCGGGTTTTTGATCATCGTGTCATATCTAGGGCCTAGTTCAGGTCATGGCAGATCTTTTCATTCTTTCGAGATTGCGACCATATAGATTGGTGAGCATGATTTAGATGATGCTGAAGAGGTTCAACATGGCTCAGGATATATCAGATGCTCTCGATAACTACCAAATGTTGGGCTTGGAGCCTAAGACAGATAATATAATTTTTGTGTGAGTTGTATCTTCCCTTGTCATGTGTTTACTTCGTTCTGTGGTATCTATGTGAAATTGATATATCTCAGTTGATTCAGGTGCGTTCAGTCGAGTTTGGTTCTGCTGGATAGATGTTGGCATTAAAGGAAAAAATTGGTAGCTGATTATGAGTTTTTGGAGTAAAGGAGTTGAAGTTTGAAGCCTTTTCTAGCTTAAGTTCTGGGATGGTGTTGGTTGATCAGAGAGGGTGTCTGGAAGGCTAGCAGAGCATGCAGACCTAGTACCCTCATCAATTCATACCTTCTAGATTATTCATGTTCCTTGACTTTAGAGGACAAAAGTCCCTTTAGTAGTGAATGTTCTAATGACCCTCTAGGTTATTTTCGTCTTTTCTGGTAATTTCAGTATTTATAGATTTCCTATAGTGACCTCAAGTTATTTATGACTTGGCAGTACTAGGAGTTCTGTCGCCTTGTCATTCATTTGGTTTTTATGCAAGTTTTTGTGTTTTAGAGCTCATGGAGTTTGAACGATTGACTTTGATCAAACCTTTAGGAAGACGGATCCAAAATGGAATTTTAATGGTTCTGATAGCTTTGAAACATCAAGTTTGGTCGAGTAGAACCTTTCGTGCGGATCCCAAGGCTTTTGGGCTCATTTTGAGCTATCTCATAGAGTTTGGCTAAAATGAAGTTTGGGGTAGGAACCACTTTTTTTGTAACAAACTTGGTTGGTAGTTTGGATATCTCTGTTAGGTCTGAAATACCAAATTTTATAGGGTAGCATATCTCGTTTTCACGCACGGGGTTTCAAACTAATCGTGAGCTCCCCATTGGGGATTTAAGCTTTGTTGCATCAGTTTATGTAGCACCAATTGGTGTAACACCTTTTCCTCATCGCATTCGTGCGCTTAAGGACGCATTCGCGGAGGCTAGTGATTTATTTATCCATGTGCGCGAGCCTATAGCCGCTTTCGAGGAAGTGTAGAGGACATTGTTTTAAGGTATTGTCTACCCCGAAGGGGCTGTCTTAGTTCTTCATTGGTGCTTTAAAGGTGTTTTTCTTACATGAGTTGTTATAGCTCATTTCTGAGCTCAAATTGTGCCCCTTTTTAGGGCAAAAGTTTCTTGAGCTATTTAGGACCTTTTAACATATTCAATTTTGGGATTCCTCATACGGGTCCCACATTCTCCCTTTTGATCAGATTTTTGGTCCATCCCTAATTATTGTGATTTTGGTGTCAAAATATCTATATTGACATTCTGAACAATGTTATGATAGCGTGTTGGTGATCGGAGGTGATTCAAAGGAGGAAATTTTTAGTTCAGCGGGTTGGAGCGCTGGTGATCGACTTCGAGGTAGGCTATGATATACATTTCTTTAGACTGTGCTTTATAAGATATTATTTAGCATGAATTTCATGTGGGATCGAATCATATGCAGCGGATTTATAATTCTCATCCTTCTTTGTATTTCCTTGATTCTCGTATGAGCCTAGGGCTAATTTAGTATCATGAAATCCTTAGTTTAGGTGGGAAATTCCTTGTTTATGCCTTACTCTAAGGTTTTTAGTCTCTTTGAGGTTGATATTGATATTTTATAGTGGTCGATGTGTTTAGTAACTTTGAGTGAGTTTTGGTGATCCTTTATTAATATAGTTGCTTTCGGTGAGTATTTCTTTGGTTGGGTGCTCTTTGTTAGTGCGAGGACCAAAGAGTTGCTTTGGTATTGTGGGGATCCACCCCGATTAGAGATGTAAATGTGATGAAATCTCTATCTCTTGGTTAGACTCTAGATCCTTAGATGCATATTATCATCGTAGTATGGAGTTAATAGTAATCTGTTTCTTTGGATAGTATCTTCCGGTAGAGGTAGTATTGGAGAAGTCAGAAATCTCATTAAGAATGTCAAAAATTTAATATGTTGAATCGGGTTAGGAAGAACAAGTTGTTCCAGCTCCGGGAAAAAGATTCATCTTCCAATTTTCCCTTCCTTCTAATTCCAATATTTTAGATTTTAGCTTCCCTCATTTCTTTTATTGAGCATAATGATGTGAATTGGGCTTGTATGAAAACTAATTTTTGACCTATATATTTCATACAATTTTTTATATACATAATATAATTTTTAGATGAAGGGTGCCTAATTGGCCACCCTAACTTATATGTGGCTAGGCCATTGAGAGGTGGAGCTTCTTGAGTTACTCATTTGAATGTAGATTTCTTCATAATTCCTTCTATTGCCTAAGTAGAGTGGTTTCTTCTTATGATTCCGTTGTTGAGTTGATTGGAGTATTTTTGGTCTGAGAGGCCTTAGTCGAGGAACAGCTGGATTCCAGGTTACTTCTCTCCACCTTTGTAGCGTGATAGGGTTGGTGTTGTATTCCTAATTGTGTGTACCTTGTTTGGATGCTGGTGATGGCATTCATTGCATTGGTTACTCATTCTCGCATATTTTGTGGTACGATCCATGTTCATGCATTGGATCACCATTGTAATTTTGGAGGAAGAATATTTTCACTCTGTTTTCATTTTAAACTAGAACGAGAGTCATACCACCTGGATCATTTTGAGGAACTGATTTTCAAGATTTATAAGGCATCGAGAACGTGTTCTTTTTCTACTTGAAATATTAGAGGCATCTGGATGTGTTCAACTTTTCACTTGACAGTCAGAGAGTCGCTGACCCTTTATATACTGATTTGGTTTTATTTTATCTCTGGTCTCCACGAAGGAGCGGATCCAAGCAGAACGAGGATGTAAGACCTGTATCAGGACTGGCAAGGTATATACGAACATTTTTGGGTCCCTCATGGATTCATTTGTTTATGTGATTCATTCAATAGGAAAAAGGAGACACGTGGTACTATTCATTGGCCAGGACTGGGGTAGGTGTGTATCCCTTGGCACGAGGCACTTGACAATGATGGTATTACTCATCTCATTGCATAGCTCGCATTCATATGCATTGCCTATCACCGACATGATTGGTTGTTGTTTGTACCTGTTGGTCTTATGGGAGACCGTACGAGTTTAGTTTATTGTTGTGTACCTTCTGGGTATATAGGGGCTCGGTAAGGTTATTGTTTGATTGATTGTATACTTCTGGCAGTATGAAGGGTGGTCCTTTATTTGCTGGTAGATACTGCCCTTGTTCTCCTCTAACTGACACTTTTATGCAGGGTTTGGTTTAGAATGGCAAAATATATTATTAAGAAATTTTACCAAGGATTGTTCGAATTTCACTCGATGAAAAAATGAAATAAAAAAAACATTATGATGTCAAAATCTTGCGCCCTTATTTTTCCAATTTCCCGGCTACTGGCCTTCTAGGCTTTTATGTGATGTTATTGATATTTTGTAAGTTGTTATTTGAGTAAATCAAGATTGGGTATATTCTTTTCATTTCACCATTAGTATAATTATACTTGGAAATAATACACACCGACTAATTTGCATAAAAAAACATAAATGAAAAACACATACATATATTTTAATTGCTTAGATTAACTCTCTTTTTAATTATTAAATTTTTTTAAAAAAATAAGTATTTATTAAAAAGAGATTAATATTTTAACTAATGCAAAATAAGAAATACAGATATGATAATTAAAACACATAATTCATTTTAAAACGTGTAAACAGAAAATATCACAAGTAGTCCAAAGAGAGAATAGAAGCAAGACACCGATGAAACTTGTTACCTACTAGCATAGGTGCTCACGAGTGGGTAAAAATTAATTTAAATCAAAAAAATTGAATTAAATTACTTTTTATTTGATTTGATTTTACATTTTAAATAATTGATTTGATTTTAATTTTGTTCGATAAATCGAAGAAATAATTAAACCCAAACGATAAATTATATACATAATGTTTGCAATTATATATACATAATATATCATGTTTATAAACAATCTTTTATGCAAAAAATGCAAAAAGGATAAGATATGATACATCTTTTATTTGTACACGATAGGTTATGTATTATTTTGTAAAATTTATGTTGTTTACTAGATTGTATTAGCTAACAAATATTAGGAAAAAGTTAAATATAATTGGAGTTTTGGTATAAGAATTTTAAGATTCAAAATGACATAAAGAAAATTCATTTCCTTTTGAATGTATTATCTTTTTTCAACTTTATCCTTAACATTAATTATTTTACAATTAAGATGCACATATATAGATAGAATTAAATAATTAATAAAAAATATATTAGTCAAACAACACTTCTAATTAATTTTTTCTAAAGAACTATGTTAAACTTTATCATGAAAATTAAAAAAAAGACAAAGAGACTTGTATATGTAACTTAATATGATTTTGATAATTCAAAAACTAATTAAACTAAATTTTAAGTTTGACCAACAATTTATCCGACAAAACATAAACACCCTTACCAACCACTATAACTCCCTTACCTACCACTCTGCTATTGCTACATTAACCTACTTGTCATCAGACTATTGAAAAGAGATCACTCCCTCTGTATCTATTGATTTGATATGTTTTTAAAGAAAATTTAGATATGTATTTTATTAAATTAATTTTATTATTAACGTTTTAAAATTTAAAGTTTAATTATTATTAATTTATAAAATTATTTAATTATAAAGATAAAATAAGAAAAAAACTATTTTAATTTATTAAAATATATAAATAAAATAAAATATTTATTTTTATAACAGTGATCAAGTAAACTAAAATAAAAGAAATATAATATGGGATCTACTAGCCTTAACTCCTTGTCAGACCACTGACAAGAGAGTAATTCGAGAGGTATCTTTAATGGAGTCGATTTGTCATAATAAAATCTTTTGGCATAATATAATTAAAATTTAGAAATCGTATGATGGCTTACCGTATGACATAATCAAATATCCGCTCCATCCAACAATATTTATTTATTATTAATTTAGTATATTTATTAAGAATTTAAAAGTAAAAAGATAATTTTTTTATATCACTCTTTTAATATATTCTCTTCATTTTATATTAAGTGAATTTGTAAGACAATGCATACATATTAAGAAAAAATATTCAAGGACATAATTTGAACCATACTTTCTATTATTATCTTTTGTAAAATTATAAATATAACTTTGCAAGTAGTGTGATTTATCTCCTAAAAAATATAAAACTTCAATAAATGAAAGGACAAATATGGAAAAAGTTTCAAACACCTATCTTGAACTTTGAACAATTCAATTATTTTGAAGAATGAAAAATCACTCAAAATTTCATTTAATATGGAATGGAAGGAGTAATAAATACAATATTTTAAAAATGTAATAGAAAATTGACTATAATTAATGATAAATGTAAATTAGAAATTAAATATAAAATTATCTCTTAATTTCATAAATTGAACAAATATTATTGGACATCTATTTTTAATATTCAAAACAAAACAAAAAATAATTGTACAAGCCAACTGACAGACTAGCCTTTTCGTTCGAAAATAAAATAATTTTCTTGAATGTAATATATTTTTTAAAAATAAAAAGGTTAATTAAAATATTATTGAACATATTTTTTAAAAATTTATTTTCGGACTTCTCTTAAAATTGCAGTCCTTCAAGATATGGATAATTTTGAAAAAATTAATTAATATACCTTTGATGTTTGAAAATTTATTTATTTTGGATCATTTTATTTGACTTACTTTTTTTAGTTGTTTAAAAAATTACTTTTTTCCTTTTAAATAATTTTTTAAAATTTTAACTTTCTAAGAATATAAAATTAATGAATATTTTGATATATTTAA
Source organism: Solanum dulcamara (assembly GCF_947179165.1). Classification (NCBI taxonomy): domain Eukaryota; kingdom Viridiplantae; phylum Streptophyta; class Magnoliopsida; order Solanales; family Solanaceae; genus Solanum; species Solanum dulcamara. The sequence continues at coordinate 16,344,735 of NC_077242.1, forward strand.
TTTAAAATTATACCATTCAAAAATATTATTTTTAAAAAAATTTAAATTAAATTAAAATAGATCAAATAAATTAAGGTTGAAGTAGTTTGATTATAGTTCTCCACTGGTTCATTTTTATTTGTTTATTATAATAAAAAATTAAAAAAAAAAAAAAGACCTACTCCATGTTTCCCGTGAATGAGGAAATAATATTGTTGTAGCACGTGGTTTGTCCTGGGGATTGGGGGTCTACTACCATTAACTCCAAATTTTATTTCTGGTCCACTTCTTGAAATTAGAGTTTAGTAAATTGAACTTTTAAATTAGAGTTTACTAAAGTGTTTAATAACTGTAGATACAAACGAGGCACGACTCAGCAACTCAAGGAAATCTTTAATACTGTCGATCTGCACCAGATCTTCTTCATTTTTTAAAATTATTTTTTTATTTTTTGGATCTTCTCCATTTGCATGGCACTTCTTCCAAGCAGTGCCTTTTTTTTCTTCTTCTTTATTTCAAGAATCTTTTCTGATTAAAATTTTATTTTTTTATTTTTTTAATTAAAAATTTATTTTTAAAAATTTAGTATAACTTAATTATAACTTATCAATCACAAATTTCCTACTCACAATAAAGAAACCAATCGAAAAGTGCAACTTTATTTTGCATTAATACATTGAATTCTTTCTTCTTCCGTTTAAATTATATTAATTAATCAAGTTATTTTTCATTTCAATTTATGTAAAAGCAGACAGACACTCAATATAGATTGATTCGAAATCTGATTCAAATCCAATATAGTACCTATGGGTACATAAGAAATGTATTGAATTTGAATGGACTCATAAATTAAGAAAAAATAATTTGAACTGATACTATTTTATGAAGAATAAAATAAAAAATTTAAGTTATTACTAAATATCTACCATGTGAAACATCATAAATAAATATCATTTACTTTGTTATCTCTTTGAAATTGAATTCACGTTTCATAAAATAATTATTTAATTATTTTTAATATTTAAAATTATATTTCCTATGTATAACTATGGAGTAACTTTAATCAAAATTATTTTAATATCATGCCATCTTTACCTTTATTTATGTTGTCACCGCTAGGGTTGGTGTACATAAAATTATAGTTAGGCCTCACAATATCGACGTTTAGTAATTAAATAAAAATTATCAGAAAATGACATATTTGTCTTTTTGTTGGTTATGGTTCAATGATTAATAAAAAACAAATTGGAGTATTATACACATCTATAGCACCTCACACGAATTTCAACCATTGAAATTGTAGACACGTTTTATTTTATGTTCGACAAGTACATTTTTTTAAAAAAAATAAAGCTCCATTCTTTTATTTTATTTTAATTTTCTGTGGACCCCAAAAAGTTGATAGTACATTTAAAGCAGAATTGTACATTATTATTTTCTGATGACCCATAAAAGATTGGTGATAGGTAAAAGAGACTGAAAGCAGAGACAAAGTAGGATCACAATTAAGCTCATTTTATTTTATTTTTTAGAAAAAATAAAGAAGTACAATAGGATTCCATTAAGCTTGTCATCATTTTGAAGAGCAATAAATGAATTGACACTGATAGAGAGAATCATTATCCTTTCCAAGGAAAAATGGGACAGAGAATCATTTACTCCACTAAATTTTGTCCATTATTTGAGCTCAGTATCACGGACTTAGACTTCAACTAAGACTTTTGTACAGCATTTGACAATTTATTTACGAATCTTTCATGATCTTGTAAGCTCAAGTAAGCCTTTAAGACTAGGTCTCTAAGGAAACTCTAGATTGTAAGAAAGACAAAAGAGTTTTTATAAAGAAGGCTTTTGTATTATTTTTGGAAGAATGCTTGATTGCTTGATTTCTGGATAGTTTATAAATAAATGGCTCATTCTATTTATACTACTCCTAAGGGGCTTAAGTATAAATAAAAATTACTACACAAGTCCTTCCATATTTACAAACTAGTCCCTCTTCTAGACTTCTCTATACAACTAGAAGATTCTAAGGACTTTCCATACAAATCCATGAAATTCTAAAGTCTTCCAAGGGAATTCTCCACATGTCTCTAGAACCTTCCACTATAGACTGGCATTTTTTCTATGTAAGGCTTCCACATGGGCAACTTTGTGACATGTGGCACTTACGTGGCGCTTATGTGGCGGATGATCACACTCTCCCCCACCTGATATTGTGATGACCTCGGCGCACTGCTGCTATAAAAGCTCTAAAATTTTGTCTATAAGCTGCCACAAGTCTTCATACCGTTCCTATGTGGCCTCCTTCGGAAATTGTCTCTCCCCGTGGACGAGGAACATGGCAGTGGCCTATTTTCCCAATTTTTGCCCGGTTTAGTCAACACTGGCCTCCATCCTTCTTGGTACCTTAGAGGCACACCCTTCTTCATGCAAGGTGGCAATGCCTCTCCAACACCATTGTCTTCACTCAAACTCGCAATGGTGTCTATGAACGTCGGTACTCCCTCCTCTAGTCCCTTCTCAAGCTGCATGGACAAAAGTTGGGTTGGTCCTTCCGTCTTCGGCATCTTGACTAGGGGAACCATACACGATCCCTCTTGCTCCATAACCATGAGTTGTTGGAGGTAGGGGTCGATCACCGTATGACATCGCTGGAAGAACTCCTGCCCAAGAATGATATCAAAGATATCTAAGGGAGTGATGGTAAAGTTAGTCTTAGCTTGCCACTTGCCCAATGTGATGTCTACTCCTTGAGTGACTCCGCACACCGATGTTAAGGTTGCATTAACCATCTTGAGTTGGGCGTCACTTGGACTGTAACTTAGCCCCAACTTCATAGCTGCTGACTTGGTCATTATATTGGCCTCTGCACCTGTGTCAATCATTGCACGAGCGGGTCGTCCATTGATCATGATGTCTACATATTGTGCGTCGTACTCCTTCGACTTTCCTGATTGCTTTGCGATAGCTTCGCATAGTCCAATCAGGCCTAATTGCGTCGTGTCTGAACCTTGCTCTTGCCCTTGTACATCTTTCTCCTTCCATTCTCGTAGGATGGCACCAAGGTTCTTTAGTTTAGGACACCTTGCATAGCCATGCGGCCCTCCGCATATGTAGCATCAATTCCCCTTCGCAGTCTGTGCCTTTCTATCGGCATAGCTTCGTCGTCCAGCCTTCTTACCATCGGACTTAAGGTTGTCATGGTTTTTGGGATGAGGTTGTTTCTGTTCACAACCTCCCCCACCTTGGTCATGACTACCTATGATCTCGTCTCCTCTTCCTCGGTCATGCTTATCATGCCTGAAGTCTGTCAAAGCTTCGGCTTGTGTGATGGCTTCATCGATAGTCCTGACTTGTTAGCGTTCCAACTCCGTCTTGGCTCAATTTTATAGCCAATCTATGAAGTGGAACAATATGTCATCATCCGTGAGGTTGGGAATCTGAAGCGTGAGAGTAGTGAACTCCTTCACATAGGCTCGTATGCTACCCGTTTGCTTCAATTCTTGAAACTTGCATTTTGCCTCATAGATGACATTGTTGGGGAAAAAGGCCTTCTTAAACTTGTCCCCGAACTGTTCTCAAGTGTTGATTGTGCATAGACCCTTTCCGATCTCAGACTCCCTGCACTTCCACCACAATATGGCCATCTCCGAGAGATATAGCACGGCTGTGTTGATCCTCGTCTCGTCATTCTTCACTTTGTTACACTTGAAGTAATTCTTCAAGTGCCAAAGGAAGTTCTCCACCTCTTGTGCATCACGGGCACCTTTAAACATAGGTGGCTTGGGAGCCTCAATCTTGGCCTCCCTGTCCGCGCTGGACGTCACACATCTTCCCGCTTCCACATCTCTCTTGAGTGCTGCTATCTCGGCCTTCATGGTCTCTATTGTGCTCAGCGCATCTATGAGCCGACACTCCAAGAAAGTGATCGTCTCCTTCATCTCGTACTCGGCCACCTTGCGCACCTCCAACTCCTTCCGAATGTTGTCATTCTCCTCAAGGGTGAACTCCTCTAGATACTTGAACTTGCCATCGAACTTGTTCAAGTTCTTTCCCAATATCTCTATGGCCTGCCGGTCAACATTCACTCTTGTGATCCACTCCATGCTGGGCGTGACGTACACGGGCTCCTCGCCTCGCTCATCTTCACTCATGGCCGAGGGTGAGTAGGATGTTAGGGTCTCGCTTGGTGTAGGCTCAAGAGGCACCTCCTCATTTCTCTTAGAGTTTTTCTTTCCCTTGCAGTGCTTCTTTCCAACATCTTATTTGTCGTTGGTGGAGGTAGTGGTGTTGATGTCTCCCTTATTTGTCATATCCCTTAGTAGAACCTCGCTCTGATACCACGTTGTCACGAAGTTAGACTTTAACTTAGACTTCCGTGCGGCACTTGACAACTTACTCACAAATCTTTCACGATTTTATAAGCTCAAGTAAGCTTTTAAGACTAGGTCGCTAAGGAAACTCTAGATTGTAAGAAAGACAAGAGAGTTTTTATGAAGAAGGCTTTTGTATTGTTTTTGGAAGAATACTTGATTGCTTGATTTCTGAATGGTTTACAAATGAATGACCCCTTCTATTTATACTACTCCTAAAGGGCTTAAATGTAAATAAAAGTTACTACACAAGTCCTTTCATATTTACAAACTAGTCCCTCTTCTAGATTTCTCTAGACAACTAGAAGATTTTAAGGACTTTTCATGCAAATCCATGGAATTCTAAAGTATTCCAAGAGAATTCTCCACATATCTCTAGAACCTTCCATTATGGACTAGCATTTTTCCTATGTAAGGCTTCCACATGGGCAACTTTATCACATGTGGCACTTACATGGCGCTTATATGTCGTGATGATGTGGCGGATCATCACATCAGACGCCTTAAAAATAAGAACTTCACTTATAGATTTTGAAAAATGATGTGAAAAATAAATAATTAATATTAAAATAAAAAAATATTTTTATTCTGATATATTAAAAATTATATGAGAAAGAAAAATTCCTTTTTTTAGTGTGAGAGCTACTGAATAGTCGTAATTATGTGGCCCGAATATGAGCACAAATATTAAAAGACAATATTACTTTCTCTGATTATTTTTATTTGTTAACTATTTTGAAAATAAATCTTCACTTTTATTTATCATTTTTAACATATCAAGCCAACACAATTATTTTTTTTATGTTTTACACTTAACATTAATTACTTATTCCTTAAATTATTTTTCAATATCTAATACTAAATATTATTCCCTCCATTCCATATTAAGTGAATTTTCGAGGAATTTTTCATTGTTCAAAATAATTGAATTGTTCAAAATTTAAGATAGATGTTTGAAACTTTTTTCATATTTGCCATTTCATTTATTGAAGTTTTAGATTTTCTAAGAGATAAATCACACTACTTGCAAAGTTATATTTATGATTTTACAAAGGGCAATAGTGGAAAGTATAATTCAACTTATATTCTTGAATATTTTTCTTAATATGTGTGCATTTTCTTACAAATTCACTTAATATAAAATGGATGGAGTAATTAATAGGGGTAGCATGATAAAATACACGTTAACTCTATAAAGAGGATTTCTTTTGGACATTTATACCCTTCTTTGTCAAATTTACATTTTTCTTATCAATTTATTTATTAAATATATTTCAATAAATGAGAAAGTTTCCCGATACATGGGAAATAGACTAATTTTCAGATTTTTATAACTTCCATAAATACATGTCTTTTAATTTCTTTAACAAATATTGCAAAATGGCCAAACGCAAAGACACATATAATTTTTCTTCCTTTTTTTTCTTCCTTTTTTAAATTAAAAAACTATAAAGAATACAAAATTTGATTGACAATTAGAAAATAAAGTTTAAAATTTGAATTACTAGATAAACTCACTAATATATTAAATTCAAAATAAATTTAACTCGCACTCAATTTAAATTCAAGATTTATAAAATAACTAATTAACAAATAAAAATAAATAAAACAATTTGGTATACATTTGTCCACTCAACAACAACAATAATAATAAAGGAAAAGACTTGATCTACTCCTCAAGTTGTAATTTAGAGCTGATATATTTTTCGTTAAAAAGGAGTCATTTTCAGTTGACGAAAGTGAAAAATAATTTGAATTTCATTTTTGATTTTTAAATAAAATAAAATCCACATAGGGGTATATTTGTAAGCTTTGATATATATTTGATCCTTTTGATACACTAATTTTTTTTATCCTCTTTAATTTAAAGAATAATTTGATATATTATTTTGATGATCAAATTTATTTTTCACTCATCTTCTTGTAAAGTCTACACTAGATGCACCAATTTTTTTCACAACTATGAAAAAGTGAATTATAATATGTTCGAAAAGAAAAGAGTTTATTTTTTTTATTTTTTTCTCTCTTTTATTTCATTCTCACTCTTTCTTTTTATTTTTCATCTTTTTCAAAATAAAAAATTAAATAAAAACAAAAAACTCATATAATGATAAGAAAATAAATTCACAAGGAATATATTTAAGACCGAAATTAACTGTTGAAAAAAATAATAATTAGGTGTGAGAAGTATCAAATATATCCCTGAACTTTGCGAGATGGTTCATATACCCCTATATGAATTTTGTTTTAATAGAATATTAGAAAAATAATTTTTTGAAAAATTAATATTTTCACTTCTGTCAAGTTAAAAATATCTGAGTTATTTGTTTAACAATACGTACAAATGGCTCAAGTATATATTTTTCGATTGAGAAAATAAAAACTTAAATTAAATTAATCTTTTTTATTTTTATTAAAAATACAAATGGCTCATATATATCTCTTTCATTATATAAATGACCAAGATATACCTTTTTTATATAGGGAAATATACGAAAATTTCCACAACGTCATGCTTGATCCACTTGTTACACAAGATTAATTATTTCTTTGTTGGAAAAAGTTTTACTTCGATTTAGTTCATTTTATATTTAAAGGAACACAATATAATTAATTAAAAATATTTAAGAGTTTTATATCTAAAATTTGGTATATTGATATTTAAAGGAACATTTAGTAATTAAAATTAAAAAATATAAGAGTTTTAAATCTAAAATTTTGAATATTTAAATATTTTTTATAATATAATTTAAAGGTATCAATAATGACAGTCAAAATCAAAATACTTTAGACATGTTAGACATCAACATGTCATAGAAATCATAAAAATTATATAATTCCTAAGTGTCGATCCTAGTTAACAACAACTCAATATGATCTAAACTTGATTTAAATTTAATTTCTTGATTATTATTAAAATACAATCATATATGGATACATTTGACCCTTCTCATAAAGTTAAGGGTTAAAATTAAGGAAAAATTACTTTTTTACACATATTCTAATACCATATTTACTTGTATTCCCTATTATACCAAAAAATATCCAAAATCCCTCTTTTTCCTTTAACTCTCTCTCCCTCACTGGTACATCACTCTTCCTCCCTAAATCCTCGCCTAAATTCGCTCATCTTCATCAGTTTTTGAGATTTTGAATTTTTGAGTATATCTGTTACTCAATTTCAAGGTTCTAACTAAGGTATATTTAAGTTTTTCCTTATCTGAAATCTCACGTCATCCTCATTCAATATGATTTCTCCTAAAATTTGTATCGTTTGATTTCTTCCGTGAATCTTTGAAAAATCTTCCAAAATCGATATCCTTTGCTTTCTTCTGTAAATCTTTCTATTTTTTTAACTCATATCTTCAATGATACATATGGAATCCGTTCATGGTCTCACATATTTAAATAAAAATCAAGGAATTCTTGTTTCACCTGATTCTGATTCATCTTGGGAAGGTTACAACGAGGTTACATCCAAACATTGTAACAATCCAGCAGTGATGGATAAGGTACGTGAGAAATTGAAGTCGAAAGCTCCAGTTAAACATGCACCCAAAGAACTAGACAACAAGATTGAAGGGGTTGTTACAACACGCCCTAATCTCCCAAAGGTATGAGTTCAATTAAGTTTTTTTTAATACCGTTTTTATGAAAGTTTTTTGATTCTGATGCATATTGTTTATCTATCAAATTCTCATGTATCACGCATTCACGCTTCTGATACATTGTTTTTTTTTAAAATGTCATTTTTTCCGGAGATTTACTACTTCTGATACATCGTGTTTGAGTGTCAATTTCTATTGTATCAAGTTTTAATGATTCTTATACATCTACATTTATGTATCAGATTATAATTTATGAAGCCTTACTGCTTCTGATACATCTTTTGTATGTATCAGATTATCATGTATCAAATATTTTAATGTGTTTGATACATCATATTTATGTATAAAATTCAAGTTGTATTTAACCATTTTTCATGTCAATGCAGGAAATGAAGTACGTCATCAAGAAGATTATAATCATTTTTTTGTAATAGTAAACATTTTAGATGTACCTGCTGTTTTAATGTATCTGATACATTAACTGTAATGTATCAGAATCAGTAAGCAACTGAAATGTAATAATCTTTCCATATATCAATTGAAAAGATTTGTATGTTTTTCTCATCTGTCAAACTCGAATATAAAATTAAAGTTTATGTATCATATTCTAATGTATTAAACTTGACTGCCCCGGGGCATCTTGCTTATGTATCACAATAACATTTACCATTTTTAATGAATCTAATACATATACTTTTGTATCACATATATGTAATAATTAAACTTCACATATATGTATCAGTACTTATGTATCAACTACACAACTAATGTATCTATACTGATGTATCAGTATATAATTAGAACATGTTATACCTAACTGATTAATTAACAACCTGCAGGAAATAAACTTCACATATATGTATCAGAACTTATGTATCAACTGTAGAACTGATGTATCATAACTAATGTATCAGTATTTAATTAGCACATGTTATACCTTACTGATGAATCAACAACCCGCAGAAAATAAATTTCACATATATGTATCAGAACGTATGTATCAACTACAGAACTGATGTATCAGAACTGATATATCAGAACTGATGTATCAGTATTTAATTAGCACAAGTTATACCTAACTGATATATCAAAAAACTGCAGGAAATAAACTTCACACATATGTATCACAACTGATGTATCAACTACAGATCTGATGTATCAGAATTGATGTATCAGTATTTAATTAACACAGTTTATACATAACTGATGTATCAAAAACCCACAGGAAATAAAATTTATATATATATATCAAAACTTATGTATCAACTACAGAACTTATGTATCAGAACTGATGTATCAGTATTTAATTAGCTCAAGTTATACCTAACTGATGTATCAAAAAACTGCAGGAAATAAATTTCACACATATGTATCATAACTGATGTATCAACTACAGATCTGATGTATCAGAATTAATGAATCAGTCTCTAATTAGCACATTTTATACATAATTGATGTATCAAAAACCTGCAGTACATAATTGATGCTCTATTTTTTGGCTTGAAACTTCATGTACATAACTGTTGCTTTTTTTAACCAATTAATCCCATTAATTGGATCTGTAATTGATTTAAATAGTCAATCATATCTTATCTCAATCTACTATCCATAAATAGCTGATGTGCATTAACTATTCTACAGCTAAAGTTGATGTATCAGATACATAACTTATGTATCAGCAAAACTGAAAAAAAGTCAAAATCGACTTTTGTTTGAATTGATGCTCTGTTTTTTCCATTGGAGATGATGCTCTGTTTTTTGGCTTAAATCTTCATGTACATAACTTTTGTATTTTTTAACCAATTAATCTCATTAATTAGATCAATAATTCATTTAAAGAACCAATCAAATCTTATCTCAATCTACTATCCATAAATAGCTGATGTGCATTAACTATTCTACAGCTAAAGTTGATGTATTAGTTACATAACTTATGTATCAGCAAAACTGAAAAAAATGAAATCGACTTTGGTTTGAATTGATGCTCTATTTTTTCCATTCGATACGATGCTCTATTTTTTGGCTTGAATCTTCATGAACATAACCATTATTTTTTTAACAAATTAATCCCATTAATTAGATCAGTAATTCATTTAAAGAACCAATCATATCTTATATTAAGATACTATCCATAAATAGCTGATATGCATTAACTATTCTACAGCTAAAGATGATGTATCAGATACATAACTAATGTATCACCAAAATTTAAAAAAATTAAAATCGACTTTGGTTTGAATTGATGCTTTGTTTTTTGGCTTGAATCTTCATGTACACAATTGTTTCTTTTTTTAATCAATTAATTCCATTAATTAGATCAGTAATTGATTTAAAGAACCAATCATACCTTATATTAAGATACTATACATAAATAGATGATCTGCATTAACTATTCTACAGCAAAAGTTGATGTATCAGTTACATAACTAATGTATCAGCAAAACTGAAAAAGGTAAAGTCGGATAATTTTGGTACGATGAGGGATGTATAGTAATTAGGGTTGTACAAAGCAAACCGATAAACCGCATCAAACCGACAAATCGAACCAAACCGGAAAAAAAACCCGACTAGTGGTTTGGTTTGACTTGGTTTGGTGTTTGGAAAAAAAACCTGACCATTATAGGGTTGGTTTGGTTTTAACTAAAAAAAGTCAAACCGAACCCAAACCGACCCGATTATAGATATACTACTTTTAAATTATGTTATACATAAAAATATTTATTAAAATGTAATTTATAAATATTTTTTAATTTTTTTTCATAATTTTTGTTTTCTTTCTTATATTTAGATTTGGACTTGAGAAGCCCATCTAAATAATATACAAAAAAAGCTCATCTTATAAAGTTATATACATCAAATTCAAGCTCTATTTTCCTAACATCAGAATAGGACTTTTGATGACTTTGAGTTGTCTTCAAACTCTCCCTTATGAGTCTTATCTTCTCCATTGCATCAATAACCAAATCTGGACCAATCAAGTCCATCTCACCAACTTAAAACCATTCCATCAGGGATCTACATCTCATCCGATACAATGCTTCAAAAGGAGCCATTTGGATGCTAGAGTGATAACTATTATTATAGGAAAGCTCAATCAATGGCAAATGTTTATCCCAACTTCCTTTAAAATCAATAACACATGCCCTTAACATATCCTCTAAAGTTTGGATAGTTCTTTTGTCTTGACTGGCGGTTTGAGGATGAAAACCGGTACTTCACTTAACCTTTGTACCGAGACCTTTTTGAAATGACTTCTAAAAATATAAAGTGAATTGTTTACCTCGATCTGATATGATGTCAAGGGCACACCATGAAGTCGTACTAACTCACGAACATAGAACTTAGCATAATCTTTGGCACCATAGGATGTCTTAATCGGTAGAAAATGAGCCGAATTGGTCATCCAATCTACAACAACCCAAATGGAATCATGTTGCTTCTTAGTACGAGTAAAATCCATATTCACATCTTTCCATTTCCAAGTAGGAATCTCAATGTAGGCAATGTAGGCAAAATATGCGTTTGAATATGCTAAGTATGTGAGGTATGCATGAACAAGTAAAAGAACATAATCAATATTCCATAATATGCATGACCAATCATAATGAACTTGAGTATAGCTTAAAAGCAATTTAAAACATAAGAAACTCACGGTCAATACATAGCATAAGAACTTCATCATAAACCCATAACTTGACATCTCATACTTAACTCCAAATTATGTGGGATAGGACCTTTAACCGATAACTAAGACCATGCGAGCTATTACATGGAATCCGATAACTCCTGCATCGAGACAAGCCGATGACTCCTGCATCCAAATAAGGGAGGCTACCTTGCCAGGGTATACTCTAAAAGTAACTATTCAACTAGGCTATATGGATCCACTAGCTAGGTCATGAAGTCAACCTATGTGGGCAATGTAGTTTGAGACTTTAGGTTGCTACTAGGATTTCCTCGGGTAACTAACTGCATTACTGGACCAAACCCCACCTAGATTCTCTCTCAATGCTTAGTCAATATATCAATGAAAACTCATAAACATGATCATAACGTAGTAGCGAAAGATAGTAACTGCCTATCAATCCATCTTTAAAATATATTAGGAATAGCTCATCTACTTGGTGATTCATAATAATCAATAACTTCCATGAGAATTGTCCTTATCACCATCTTTAAAACATCTTTTGATCTTAAATCTGATCATCATCATAACTATAACTTTAGAATCATAAATCTTAACTTTAACTCATATAAAACTTTCATTGAAAATTATTTAACTCATGATCAACTCATAAACTCATCTTAATTTCATAATCATAGCTTGAATATATAGCTTCATGTTACACCCCACACCTTTGAACCTTGAGATGTGTTCCTAACCTTCTTGAAAGTGTCCATGTGACCCCTACTGTCCACACACATCAAACAACTCTAAGGAAAGAAGAATGCGACACCTCGTGAGAGGGAAGGTTGAAAATAGGGTCATGAGAAGTCGGAAGGAGTTGGAGGCCAAGTAATGAGTCATAGGACTCGATTATCTACGTAAGCTATTAACTTAGAATTCTTACAAATTTAAGCTACTTGAATGCAAGTCGAGCTTACATAGCAAGGGTTGCATCGATTTTTAAAATAAGACAAGATTACGAACCCACGAGAAAGAGGAGAAAATGATATGTGGCAGCAAGAGGAGGTACCACGTGGCAGCTTGGAAAGTGACACATGGAAGAAGGTGACCCACCTGGTTTGTATCAAGTAGGTGACCCACCTGATTGGGGAGTGGGCGCCACCAAGGACACATGGCAGCCTAGGAGGCATGGACTGGATACTTAGCCTAATAGGGGTTGGACATGTGTCACCCTTAGGGGATGACACCTGTCACCTCCTAAGAAGGTGTATATGTGTATATATTAGTGGCTAAGCCTCATTTTCACCTGGTCTTAAACATTAGCCAAGGAAAAACTAAGAAAAATTTGAGAGAGAAAATGAGAGTACCTACGGCAGCCAAGAATCCAAGGTGGGTTCCAATTTTTCTCTGTGAATTAATTATATAAGGTATTCTTAGATCACGTGGAGATGAATATATGCTTATTATGATGACTAAGGAGTCATTTCTTCAGCCCTACACTTAGAAACTTGAAGAGAAAAACCTAGAGAGCCAAAGAGAGAGGGCTACGGGTTTGGCCTTAGAAGATGAGTCTTCCAATTTTATTCCGTGAATTAATTATATAGGGTATAACAAAATGATATGAAGGTATTTATAGTAAAAATTTATGATTTGGATCAGCACCAAAAGGATACAAACAGTCCGCTAAAGTTTCAGCACGTTAAAGAACTTCTGAGGTAAGTTTTGGCAAGCTTTGGCCAATTTCGGGTAAGGTAAGGGTTTGTCTTTCAAATTGTAGGTTATGGTGCTATTATGAATTGTATTACATGTATTTTGTGTGGATTCAAATATGAAAATGTCATGAAGACGCTTGATGTTAGAAATAATCTAAATTAAAGTCATTATAGTTAAATTGAAGTCGAGTTGGGTATTGTGTTTGTGATGCTGCGGCTGTAGGTGGTGTGGTGATATTTTTCAGGGCTTAAAATTATTATAAAATAGGTGTGGGAGCTTATGGTTAAAGCCACACGACCCTCCTCTTTGTACAGTTAAAGGTTTTACACAATAGAGACTAGAAACCCTATTTTGGTATCGTAATTTTAAGCAAGTTGTTTGGAGCTTGTGTTGTGTAATGTTGCCATGTTTTATATGTATATGAGCTTTATGTTGTTTCTTTTGATTGGCTGTAATGATTAGGGATGTAATTGGAAATTCGTATAGGGCATGTTATAGAGGAGGTGCTGCCCGATTTCCGGTAACGCCTTAACTAACTAAAGAACTAGTCGAGAAGACGAGCAAGAAAATGAATTCTATGAATACTTGGGTGAAACTTAAGATGATGAAAATTCAAGGGTTTTTGATATTCGTATTTCTTCCATGTTGAATAGGTTCAAAGGACGACGAGGCGAACGTGACAAAGAGTAACCCGTAAGAGGTATGTGAAGCTTTCTCTTGGCATGTTTTTGGCATAAGTGTGTAAAGCTATCTTTCTTTCCTTTTGGAATATCTTAGACTTAAGTGAGTTGTATATGAAATATGGTGATAATTCCATTCCCAGGACTCCAGGTACGCCTCATAATCTCTATCCACTGCTTGATATTGGAACCACTGCAAGAACTGAGTATTGTCTTTCAAAGCTTCTAGGTGCTAAAAAGTAGTGTATGGGAAGCTACCTTTCCTTTACCCTGAGATGTATTTAGCATAAAAATGAGGTTATGATGTCATGGTTGTTCACTGAGCCCCATGATGGTCCAGGTACGAAGTATGTATATGATGATCACATGAAGGGAAGTACAAACTATATAGAGCTTATTCTCTTTCTTCTTTTGTCATATCTTAGTTTTAAGTTAAATATGTTACAAGCTCCAGGGTAATTCCATTCTTAAGCCATCTCCTGTTTACTTCTGAATATCGATCTCCCATAATAGTCGAACTATTTCTCTGAAAACTTCTATATGTTAAAGAGGTACCAAATGTACAGGCTCTAAGTCTTAAAGACTATATGATAAGAAGTGTTTATGGTTCCATAAGCGATTGGTATTTGCTTTAGTACATGTACAGGGTCCCTGAGATTACAAATGAAATAGCCCATTATGGCATTTAGAGGACACTCGAGATGACTACACAACTACTCGGGTCCTCAGATGAAAGTTTAATCTTCTTATATGGTTAAGTCTTTCATAAAATTTTAAATTGCATATAGTTACTCACTACTCTACTCGTGCATACTGTAACCCTTCTATCACCTAGTCCCGGGATGGGATATGTAAACTGCGCAGTTCACTGTATTATCCACTGAGTCCCTCACTAAAGGGATGGGTATACTATACGAGGACATGACAATGCAGTGACATGAAAAACTCACTGAGTCCCTCACTAAAGGGCCGAGTATGTATGTATATATATGATGATGGGATGTAATAAGGTGGTGATGGCGACGGGCCTATGATGGTCCTACAGGTATGACTCACCGAATCCCTGAAAGGGCCAGCTATATTGTATAATTTGAGCATGCATGCTTTTACAATTCATAGGGTACAGGTACAAGTTTCTTATATGATGTTTTATCCCCTACTTCTGTTTCAGATATGCTCCTAGTTATGCTATGTTATGTTTTACATACTCAGTACATATATCATACTGACCCCCTTTCTTCGAGGGGAGTCGCTTCATGCCCGCAGGTACAGATACAGGTTTTGGGAGTCCGTTAGCTAAGGAATCTATTCAGCTCAACTGGAAGAGGCTCCATTGTATCATAGCCTAGTTTTTGGTGCTGATCGCTGATGTATGTAATTGTTTTGTTTATTCAGGGGTACGGTGGAGGCTCTGTCCCACCATATATTGTCGTTAATATTTTTAGAGGTTTGCAAACATGTTTATGTGGGTTGTGTATGTCAGTTTGGTTCAGCTGGGTCTATATAAGGTATTGTACGTGTTATTATGTTATAGCATCCTTGTCGGCTTACGTGCCCTTTCATGATAGGATACAAATGAAAGAGGTTATAGGTTTATGGAAATGTTATCACCCAATAGGGTTCTGATGCATGCTATTATATTGTGTATAGTTTGACTTGACCATAGCTGATAGACATGTATACAGGGGTTCAGGTCGGAACCTAGTCACGGCCTATAGGGTTGGGTCATGATAGAAGTGGTATCAGAGCAGTTCATCCTTGAATTGTCTACAGACTGTGTCTAGTAGAGTCTTGATTATCGATGTGTTGCGCACCACATCTATAAATAGGAAGTTATAGGAAATTTAAGATGTTACCTTTCTTTCATATCTTAGATCGTGCTATAGATCCGAGTTATAGGACAATTCCTTATACTAACCTTGAATCTTAATAGAAGGACGACATCAACGGAAGAAAGTGACTGATGATGTTAGAAGTCACAAGGCACGCAAGTAAGTAAAGGCATGAAAGATATCTGTTGGGTAAGGTATTGACATATGATTGTAATGTAGGGGCGAAACCTGAAAGGAAAGTAGATAGGGAAGTGTAATAGATGTAGGTAAAGTCGGACATATGAGGTAAGTCCATTATTTTTATATTATTATTGATATTGAAAGCCCCATGTGGCTGCGATATGAGATGATATTGGAAGTCCTGTGTGGCTGTGATATGATATGAATATATATATGTATTAGCCCTATAAGGCATTATTGGTATTTTCTGTGTGCAGGTTGTGGAATAGTAAGGAGTATACGGAGAAACTCTGCCAAAATTTTCCCAAAACAAGAAAAAGGGAATGAAACATAGATTCTTAATATGTCTTTGAAGTTGATACCAATACCCCTATTATGCTTAACTAAAGCTGTAGGAGGTACTCTCCATGTCATCGATAAGGGGCACCCTTTTTACTCGGGGAATTTTTTTCCGGAGAAACAAAAGCCTGTCTAAGTAGTACAGTTTAGACCATGGTATCTCCAGCCAAATTTGGGCTGTAGAAAAAAAACTCAGGTTGAAGGGTAAGGTGTCCAGCGATTGAGTTTCACTCTTTTTGAAAGTACCAAGCCCCCAACTCTTAGTTGTAAATTAGATAAGTTGTTCATGACTCGAGGATAAACTCGGGGGGAGACCATGTAGGTCAAGTGTTAAGAAGCACTGTGATGTTTAAGGGATTCTAGTTTTCTTCTAACGGTGGTTGGAAATTGCTCTATGATAAGAATTTATTAGTTCTCTACCAACTAATGGAGAAAGAACTCCTAACAGAAGCACCCCGGAAAGATGTTATGAACTGAATATGAGTATGAACTAAAAGGGGGATGTGTAAGCATAAATTTAAAGGGTGGAACAATAATACGGGGATAAAGTAGGACCGCTAGTAAGGAACACCTGGTGTATGTTGACTAAGTTAAAAACCTATGTTGGGTACATAGTAATGATGAGGGATATAAGGTATAAAGGAACGATGCGTGTACACAATATTGCCCCGAAAATAATAGAACTCTTAAGAGACAAAGACGGCAGCCGTAAGCAATAAATGGCGCAACTTCCATTCACACCAAGAAACAAAAGATATAGGTTGGGATAAAGCTACTACTCCAAGAGAACCTTGGACAATCATCATCGTAATACGAGTGTTGCCTAGTTACAATTTGCAACGACTACCAGTGGGTATTAACCTTTCATAAAGATAAGTAGAAGGTGGCCTTGGATGAGCTGTCTCCTAGGTCACATTATTCAAGTACCGATTAGTAGATGAGATATCACCTTATGTATAGGAAGGCTCCTGTCGCCTTGTGATTTAGCCAAGGTTCCATACATGGACAATCAGGTTAGAAATAAGATACAAAAGGACGGGGACATAATATAGTACCAAGTATATTGGGAAAAGAGATTGGATGAAATGGAGACTGGACATAGAGACATAGAGCAAGGTACAAGTAGATAAAAGTACAAGTACCCTCTAAAAGGGGGTAAGTCAATGAGAAAATTGCAAAGGTAAGGTGAAGGCAATTGATATGGCGATATATTTGAGATGGATGTTCAAGTTTCAATAATATCCCTTGCTGAACTAAGTTAGAAAGGTATGGAAGTCACCAATAATTGGATAGAAGTCAGAAAGCTATGTAAGGTAGTGTTAAGAAGTTTTTAACAAGACCTTGAATGACATAATGCTATAAAATGTATGCATATAAAAAGAAAGGGTATAACAATGAAAGGATATCGAATAACTCAAGAGACATTACGAAGGATAATGATCTCCTGCTAGACCAAAAGCCAAAATATTAGTTATAGAGTTGGTCGAAATGATGTTGTGATAGATAAATGACCAAGAAAAAGGGATAGAAAGCCTCCTATGGTAGAAGATAAGAAGAGCAAAGAGTGGATAAGGGGAAAAAGAAAAAAATATGTCAAGGTGGGATAAGCAAATTCCAATGTTAGTGAGATGTGTACAGTAGAATGAACCAGAAGACAGAAAGACTACGTCTACCCCCTATAAGTTGCATCATAATGGTTGTGCAACCTACGGATATGTATATATAAGCATCAGGCTAAGTGAGTAAGTACATGATAAGAGGAATAGAGGTTCAATAATGATAATGCAGCTATGATATTTTGGATACCCTACCGAGAGATATAAAGATAGGTTAAGTCAAACTATCGAGATGGAATTAGTACTATGGGCAAAGTAAGACATGGCCACGGTTGGACCAAAGATCTACCCCGACATTGATTGTAGGATAAGGGAGAAAACGGCAAAGTAAAACATGAGAACTAGCGAGATAACACTAAGGTATTTCTTGCACCTTCTCATATTCTTGTAAAGGTAAAGAATGACATGAGATAACGTATCTAAAGTGTTACAAGCTGGGATAAGGAAATTGTGAAATGATTTAACCAAGAGGAGCAGAACTAACTGGTTACTAAAAGATGGCGGACTTATATGCCAAATTCCTTTGGAATTATGCCAGCTATTGATAGACAGAACTCAAAGCGGCTATAAAGGTCACGGTATGAATAAACTTTAGCGCTACTCAGTAGCCAACCCTAAGGATTGGAAAAAAAAAGAAACCCAAAAGGTAAAGTACCAGTTAAAGTCTTCTAAGGAAATTGAGAAGTAATACATGAGATCCCCACAGTTGTTGTCTTGAGTAGAGAGGCTTAAAGTACAGCTAGTGCATGAATATCAGTCCAAGAAGAGGTCAAGAACAGAGGCAGGTCTTAGTACCGCAGTTTCACCTTCAACACTGATAAACAAGCTAAGCGTACCACTTACACGCTAGAAGATATGTCGTGAGGTGGTGTTGTTAACTCGAAGGTAGCTGGGATGATTATCTATCACTTAGCAAGTTGCCTACCATAATAGCTACCACTCCAGTATCCCAATAGCCCTATACAAGACTGGTAGGGCAGGACGTGTGAGTCCCCTATTAGTTGGATTGGTGTTAGAAAAGACTAAACTAGTAGGCCCAGACATGATTGAGCAAGCTATTGACTAGCAGCCTAGAGTCGGCAGAAATGATATACAGAGGATCGACATTCAGAGTTCAAATTGATGATTAGATATTCTTAACAGGGTCACCCAGAAGGGAAGTAATAAGATTAGGAAATAAAAGGAAACTTAGCCCAAAATATATTAAACCTTACCAAGTTCCTTGTAAGATGGACAAAATTTCTTGTAAGTTGAACTTACCACTTGATTATGAAACTATAAGCCCAGTACGTCTGATACGGATACTTCATAAATGTATTGGTCACCCACCCAGGGTATGTCCCATAGATGATGTCCACGAAATCGAATCCTGGGAGGAACAACCTATCGCCATCTTGGGTCGACAAGTTAGGATGTTGCAAACTAAGGACGTGACTTTCGTCCAGATGTTGTGGCAAAACCCAAAAACCAGAGGGGGGATGACCTTGGAAGTCAAAAAAAAAGATGGAGAAAAGATATTCGTACTTATACCCTATATCCAAGGGTAATCTAAACTCCTAAATGAAGTAGAGGGAAACTGTTATAGACAACACCCGAAATCCTTGTGAAACCCTACAAGGCAAGTTAATATTCAAGGACGAATATTTTGAAGGGGGGAAGGATATTACACCCCGAACCTTTGAACCTTGAGACATGTTCCAAACCTTTTTAAAAGTGGCCATATGACCCCTATTGTCCACACACATCAAAGTACTCTAAGGAAAGAAGAATGCGACACCCCATGAGAGGGAAGGTTGGAAATAGGGTCATGAGAAATCGGAAGGAGTTGGAGGCCAAGTAATGAGTCGTAGAACTCGGTTTATCTACATAAGCTATTAACTTACAAGTCTTACAAAGTTAAGCTACTTGAATGCAAGTCGAGCTTACGTAGCAAGGGTTGCATCAGTTTTAAAAATAAGACGAGATTACGAACCCACAAGGAAGAGGAGAAAATGACACGTGGCAGCAAGAGGAGGCACCACATGGCAGCTTTGGAAAGTGAAACATGGCAGCAGGTGACCCACCTGGTTGCGGTCAAGTAGGTGACTCACCTGATTGGGGGGTGGGCCCCACCAAGGACACGTGGTGCCTTCGAGGCATAGCATGGATACGTGGCCCAATAGAGGCTAGACACGTGTCACCCTTAGGGGATGACATGTGTCACCTCCTAAGGAGGTGTATAAGTGTATATATTAGTGACTAAGCCTCATTTTCAGCTGGTCTTAAACATTAGCAAAGGAAAAACTTAGAAAAACTTGAGAGATAAAAAGAGAGTACCTATGGCAGCCAAGAATCCAAGGTGGGTTCCAATTTTTCTCGGTGAATTAATTATCTAAGGTGTTCCTAGATCACCTAGAGATGCATATATGCATATTATGATGATTAAGGAGTCATTTATTCATCCCTACACTTAGAAACTTGAAGATAAAAACCTAGAGAGCCAAAGAGAGAGGGCTACGGGTTTGGCCTTAGAAGGTGAGTCTTCCGATTTTGTTCTGTAAATTAATTATCTAGGGTATACCAATATGATATGAAGGTATTGGTAGTATAAATTTATGGTTTGTATCAGAACCAAAAGGATACAAACAGTCAGCTAAAGTTTCAGCACGTCAAAGAACTTTCGAGGAAAGTTTTGGCAAGCTTTGGCCAATTTCGGGTAAGGTAAGGGTTTTTCTTTAACATTGGATGTTATGGTGCTATTATGAAGTATATTAAATGTCTTGTGTGTGGATGTAAATATGAAAATGTCATGAAGACGCTTGATGTTAGAAATAATCTAAATTAAAGTCATTATAGTTAAATTGAAGTCGAGTTGGGTATTGTGTTTGTGATGCTGCGGCTGTAGGTGGTGTGGTGATATTTTTCAGGGCTTAAAAGTATTATAAAATAGGTGTGGGAACTTATGGTTAAATCCACACGACCCTCCTCTTTGTACAGTTAAAGGTTTTACACAATAGAGACTAGAAACCCTATTTTGGTATCGTAATTTTAAGCAAGTTGTTTGGAGCTTGTGTTGTGTAATGTTGCCATGTTTTATATGTATATGAGCTTTATGTTGTTTCTTTTGGTTGGCTGTAATGATTAGGGATGTAATTGGAAATACGTATAGGGCATGTTATAGAGGAGGTGCTGCCCGATTTCCGGTAACGCCTTAACTAACTAAAGAACTAGTCGAGAAGACGAGCAAGAAAATGAATTCTATGAATACTTGGGTGAAACTTAAGATGATGAAAAGTCAAGGGTTGTTGATATTCGTATTTCTTCCATGTTGAATAGGTTCAAAGGACGACGAGGCGAACGTGACAAAGAGTAACCCGTAAGAGGTATGTGAAGCTTTCTCTTGGCATGTTTTTGGCATAAGTGTGTAAAGCTATCTTTCTTTTCTTTTGGAATATCTTAGACTTAAGTGAGTTGTATATGAAATATGGTGATAATTCCATTCCCAGGACTCCAGGTACGCCTCATAATCTCTATCCACTGCTTGATATTGGAACCCCTGCAAGAACTGAGTATTGTCTTTCAAAGCTTCTAGGTGCTAAAAAGTAGTGTATGGGAAGCTACCTTTCCTTTACCCTGAGATGTATTTAGCATAAAAATGAGGTTATGATGTCATGGTTGTTCACTGAGCCCCATGATGGGCCAGGTACGAAGTATGTATATGATGATCACATGAAGGGAAGTACAAATTATATAGAGCTTATTCTCTTTCTTCTTTTGGCATGTCTTAGTTGTAAGTTAAATATGATACAAGCTCTGGGGTAATTCCATTTTTAATCATCTCCTGTTTACTTCTGAATATCAATCTCCCATAGTAGTCGAACTATTTCTCTAGAAACTTCTATGTGTTAAAGAGGTACCAAATGTACAAGCTCCAAGTCTTAAAGACTATATGATAACAAGTGTTTATGGTTCCATAAGCAATTGGGATTTGCTTTAGTACATGTCTAGGGTCCCCAAGATTACAAATGACATAGCCCATAATGGCGTTTAGAGGATACTCGTGATGACTACACTACTACTCGGGTCCTTAGATGAAAGTTTAATCTTCTTATATGGTCAAGTCTTTGATAAAATTTTAAATTGCATATAGTTACTCACTACTCTACTCATGCATACTATAACCCTTCTATCACCGAGTCCCGGGCCAGGGTATGTAAATGTGTGTAGTTCACTGTATTATCAACTAAGTCCCTCACTAAAGGGACGATATACTATACGAGGACATGACAATACAGTGACATGAAAAACTCACTGAGTCCCTTACTAAAGGTCCGGGTACGTATGTATATATATAATGATGGGATGTAATAAGGTGGTGATGGCGACGGGCCTATGATGGTCCTACAGGTATGACTCACCGAATCCCTGAAAGGGCCAGCTATATTGTATAATTTGAGCATGCATGCTTTTACAATTCACAGGGTACAGGTACAAGTTTCTTATATGATGTTTTATCCCCTGCTTCTGTTTCAGATATGCTCCTAGTTATGCTATGTTATGTTTTACATACTCAGTACATATATCGTACTGACCCCCTTTCTTCGAGGGGAGTCGCTTCATGCCCGTAGGTACAGATACAGGTTTTGGGAGTCCGTTAGCTAAGGAATCTATTCAGCTCAACTGGAAGAGGCTCCATTGTATCATAGCCTAGTTTTTGGTGCTGACCGCTGATGTATGTAATTGTTTTGTTTATTCAGGGGTACGGTGGAGGCTCTGTCCCGCCATATATTGTCGTTAATATTTTTAGAGGTTTGCAAACATGTTTATGTGGGTTGTGTATGTCAGTTTGGTTCAGCTGGGTCTATATAAGGTATTGTACGTGTTATTATGTTATAGCATCCTTGTCGGCTTACGTGCCCTTTCATGATAGGATACAAATGAAAGAGGTTATAGGTTTATGGAAATGTTATCACCCAATAGGGTTCTGATGCATGCTATTATGTTGTGTATAGTTTGACTTGACCATAGCTGATAGACATGTATACAGGGGTTCAGGTCGGACCCTAGTCACGGCCTATAGGGTTGGGTCATGACAGAAGTGGTATCAGAGCAGTTCATCCTTGAATTGTCTACAGACTGTGTCTAGTAGAGTTTTGATTATCGATGTGTTGCGCACCACATCTATAAACAGGAAGTTATAGGAAATTTAAGATGTTACCTTTCTTTCATATCTTAGATCGTGCTATAGATCCGAGTTATAGGACAATTCCTTATACTAACCTTGAATCTTAATAGAAGGACGACATCAACGAAAGAAAGTGACTGATGATGTTAGAAGTCACAAGGCACGCAAGTAAGTAAAGGCATGAAAGATATCTGTTGGGTAAGGTATTGACATATGATTGTAATGTAGGGGCAAAACCTGAAAGGAAAGTAGATAGGGAAGTGTAATAGATGATTGAGCATGCATGTTTTTACAATTCATAGGGTACAAGTACAAGTTTCTTATATGATGTTTTATCCCCTACTTCTGTTTCAGATATGCTCCTAGTTATGCTATGTTATGTTTTACATACTCAGTACATATGTCGTACTGATTCTCTTTCTTTGAGGGGAGTCGTTTCATGCCCGCAGGTACAGATACGGGTTTTGGGAGTCCGTCAGCTAAGAAATCTATTCAGCTCAGCTGGAAGAGGCTCCATTGTATCATAGCCTAGTTTTTGGTGCTGACCGCTGATGTATGTAATTTTTTGTTTATTCAGGGGTACGACGGGGGCCCTGTCCTGCTATATGTTGTCGTTAATATTTTTAGAGGTCTACAGACATGTATATATGGGTTGTATATGTCAGTTTGATTCAGCTGGGTCTATATGAGGTATTGTACATATTATTATATTGTGGCAGCCTTGTCGGCTTACGTGCCCTTTCATGATAGGATACAAATGAAATGGGCTACAAGTTTATAGAAATTTTATCACCTAATAGGGTTCTGATGCATGCTATTATGTTGTTTATAGTTTGACTTGACCACAGCTAATAGACAGTATATAGGGGTTCAGGTCAGACCCCAATCGCAGCCTACGGGGTTGGGTTGTGACACTTCATGCATGATCATCAATGATTAAATGTGAAATCATGTAATTTATATGAGAACATGCATATAAAGATCATTGATAACATTTAAAAATAAAATCAAACAAGCCCAATGCAATTCACCAAAACTAGGGTTCACAATTAATTGAAAATTGAATGAAAACTTGAGGAATCTTTGGGACTTAATAGGTGAAAAGAAACCATGAATTAATCCCCACATACCTTGCTATAATTCACTAATAATTGAAGAAGAAACCTTGTAGAAATATAGAAACCCTAGCTTTATCTTGAAGAGGAAATCTTGAGAGACTTTGTTCTTGCCTTAGAAAAGTTTAGGAAATGAATTGAATAGGAGGGAATTTGAAGAATTGAATATTTATAGACTTTGAACTTGGCCATAAAAAATTCTAGGTTCATTGAACCGAACTTGAGAAAGGTCACATTGCCCTTCATTAAAATTTGAAAGTTGACCCTGTGAATCCCTTTCTACGGTCGTCTTAGTAACGACAAGTCATTGAAATGACTCATTCTACAGGTCTGAGAAAATTCTAAAATTCGATTCTCTGAAATTTTGGAACAGGTAAGGTTTACGGCCCGTTATCTTATTTGTGTCTCATCCTGTTGGCTCATCCTGCAGGTCCCAAAAACCTGTAAATTTGAGAGTCTCAGAACTTTGGTTATGTGTTGTTTCTATGAATCGTAATAGTTCTTACGAGTCATCCTGTTAAGTGATAGACTTGACCTCAAGGGACCCTTGAAAATTGGCTCTGAAATCTTTCTACGAGCTGTGTCTACGGGTCTTTTGGGTGAGAACAGGTCGTAACAGTGAGTCGTAGGACTTCCTTTTAGGGTTGGTCATGACTAACAATAACAACTCCCTCCACGACTCATTTCTATGAGTCGTGTAAACTTCTACAGCTCGTAGTGACGGTCATAAATTTGGGTTCAGTTCAAGATTTGAGAATTTTCTCCTTGGTTCCGACTTTCCGACTTGACGGGCTCTTACACATACCTTACTTCCAAACGTATCCACAATTCAAGTGGATCTTCACTGTCAAGTATTCAACCTTCAGGCTTCCATACAGATGATAACAAAGGTAAATCATAGCCTTCACTTTATCCTAACTTGATGCTTCATTTCCTTCGATTATAGCATCACTAAGACCTTGGCGGTAGGGCAAATTTTAACATCAAGTACCCATGATAAATAGTTCTTTTCAAAAATGTCAAGTGCCACATATTCAAGCTTTGATAAATTCAAAATAATGAAAACTAT
The DNA here is from genome assembly GCF_947179165.1 of Solanum dulcamara. NCBI lineage: Eukaryota > Viridiplantae > Streptophyta > Magnoliopsida > Solanales > Solanaceae > Solanum > Solanum dulcamara. The sequence goes on from NC_077242.1 coordinate 16,370,034, forward strand.
CATAAAATAGTTGAGTTAATAACATAATGTTGATTTGTTTAAATATAAAAAGTAAATTAATGTTTTAAATGATAAAGTTTGAGTGTAAAATATATTATATGAATGAACATAGAATGTTATAAAAGCATGCAAACTCAAAAGGTTTTGAAATGGTAAATTAAATATATATTTTTAATTATTCTACAATATTTATTTCTAGTTTCAATAGATATTAACACCAAATTTTTTGTAAGATTTATAAGTCAAATTTAATACAATATTACTCTTATTTATGACACACAAATAATGATCATAAATGTATGACAAGAAAATACTTACTACTATTCTAACTAGCATGCCATCATATTGCATAGAATTTAATTTAGATTTATAAGTTAGTGACATATAAATAGCATAATAATATAAACCTGAAAACTTTTGATTGTCATACCTAGTAAAGTATCATAATAATACCTAAAGTTATGTATGCAGTAATTAAATTGCATATCAAAGACTTATGAAAGTCCTATTAGAGATACCTGAATTGGAAAGAAAATTGATTATCTTTAAGATAAAAGATAATTCTGATTTAAGAAGATCTCAGTTGGCTAGGGTCTCGTACTGATAACATGCTATAAAATAAGAGAAAAAATAAGAATACTAAATGAAAAAGGAAGACAAATGATAATGGAGAGTATAATACAGAGAAACTTATTTAATCTATTCAAGTGTCACTTACAATGGTGAATGACAACTATTTATAGATTGAAAAATCACTCCAAAAGTTGTCAAGTCAAATGTCATAATTAATAGAGACATTCTTATCCAAAATGATTCATAGAACCTAGGAAATATGTATACATGAATGTAAATAGTTCACGTATCAAGTAAATGGAAAAACCACCAATTCAATGGATTTACAATAATTTTATAATTATTCATTACTTGTATTATACTCCCTCCGTCCCTTTTTAGTTATCAGGATAAGGTCCTACATAATCCTTAAGAAAAAATTAATAAGGGGTACAATTTGACTAATATAACCCTACTATCTATTTATGCCTCATTTGTTTCTATTAAGATGTTATCGTGCCCCGAGAAGGTACCCTAGGCGTGGCCGGCACTCAGAAACCATCTCTGGTCTCCGAGAGAACCACTTGGTCTTATCACTCATTATTTCATCAGCGGAAGATTTAAGTGAAAATAAGAATACTTATGTAGGCTCTCCATCATTAATATCAAAGGAAAGAAATAATCCTTAGGAAAATAGTTTCAAAGAAAAACTACTCAAATTACATCATCAAACTCTGTCTACGAAGCCTCTAACACTATCAAATGGTATCACACTATCAAATGGTGTCAATGACATGTCTATGTCTACCTCAAAAGAAACAGAATACTCAACAATAATGAAAGGATAAAGAGTTCCTCTGAATACAAGAAGGACTCACCAAATAGCTAGAAATTAATAATCTTCAATGATGCACCTGTTGAGGATCTCTAACACCTATATCTGTATTATAAAATGATGCAAGTTGAATGACGTCAGTACATGGAATATAGAGTATGTAAAATGACAGAAAAATAAGGAAAGATATCAAGAAACTCCTCTCAGAAAGACTCAGCTAAGAAGTCAACATCATCTCAATATTAATATCAATATCAATATGCAATGCATGTAAAACAACAACAGCAGCAACAGCAACAACAGCAACAGCAGCAACAACAACAGCAACAACAACAACAACAACAACAATAATAATAATAATAATAACAATAATAATAACAATAATAATAATAATACAACAACAACAACAACAACAACAATCCAGTGAAATCCCACAACGTGGGATGTGGAGAGGGTAAAGTGTATGCAGACCTTCCTCCTATCAAGGTAGGACGGTTGTTTTTGAGAGAGCCTCAGCTCAAAAGAAGCATAAAAAGAGGTCAAATAAGGCTAAGAAGTTCAAAGCGATATGGAAAAGAAAATAACGAATAACGCAAATAACGCAAGCGACTCGGATAAAATAGAATAATCAAAGTATAAAAAGGAATAGAAAGATAATAACAGAAGTCAGAGCACAAAAATTTATAGTGCGCTAATGGGCCTACTAATACAGGAGAATAACGAGACTATGTACTAGCCTTTTACCCTAATATGGGTTCTCCACGCCCTCCTATCTAAGGTCATATCCTCGGTAAGATGTAACTATGTCATGTCCTGTCTAATCACCTCTCCCCAATATTTCTTCGGCCTACCCCTACCTCTTCTGAAACCATTCATGGCCTACCTCTCACACCTCTGCACTGGGGCATCTGTGTTTCTCCTCTTCATATGCCCAAACCATCCTAGTCGTATTTCTCGCATCTTATCTTCCACCGAGGCCACTCCTACCTTGTCCCGAATAGCCTTATTTCTAATTCTGTCGCTCCTAGTATGCCCACACATCCATCTCAACATTCTCATCTTAGATACTTTCTTCTTTTGAATGTGAGAGACCTTAACTGGCCAAAACTCCACCCCATATAACATAGTCGGTCTAACCACCACTTTGTAGAACTTGCCCTAAAGTTGTAATGGCACCTTCTTGTCATATAGCACACTAGAAGCGAGCCTCTATTTCATCCACCCTGCCTTAATACAATGTGTGACATCATTGTTAATCTCCCCGCTGCCTTGTATGATAGACCCAAGGTACTTGAAACTACTTTTCTTTTGGATGGCCTGGTCACCAAGCCTAATTTCTGTGCCAACCTTCTGAGGTGTCTCACTGAACTTGTATTCTAAGTACTCTGTCTTGTTCCTACTCAGCTTAAACCCTTTAGACTCCAAGGTATGTCTCCAATCCTTCAGCTTAGCTCTCTGCTATGAGTCTCATCGATCAGGACTATGTCGTCCGCAAAAAGCATACACCATAGCACCTCACCTTGAATTTATCGTCAATCCATCCATCACCAAGGCAAATAAAAATGGACTAAGGATTGATCCTTGATACAACCCCATCATAACTGAAAAGTGTTCTGAGTCTCCTCCTACTGTCCTTACCCTGGTTTTGGCACCCTCATATATGTCCTTAATCACCCTAATGTATGCCACAGGTACACCATTAGCCTTCAAACATCTCCATAGTATCTCTCATGGAACTTTATCGTAAGCCTTTTCTAGATCGATGAATACCATATGCAAGTCCCTATTTATCTCCTTATAATGCTCCACCAGTCTCCTCATAAGATGGATCGCTTCTGTAGTTTAGCATCCCGGCATAAATCCGAACTGGTTCTCTAAAATAGACACGTCTCTCCTAACCCTCATCTCCACCACTCTTTTCTACACTTCCATAGTATGGCTTAGAAGCTTGATACCTCTATAGTTGTTGCAGCTCTGGATATCCCCATTGTTTTTGTATAAAGAGATCATTATGCGACCTCCATTGTTCGGGCATTGTGCTATCTTAAAGATGACATTAAATAACCTAGTCAGTCACTCCAAACCTACCGAGCTCGCACTCTTCCAAATTTCCCCAGGAATATCGTCAGGTACGATCGCTCTTCCCTAGCGCATCCTATGCACAACACCCTTAACCTCTTTGACTGAAATACTCCTGCAACACCCAAAATCGTGAAGCCTCCTTGTATTTTCCAAATCTCCCAACACAATCTCTCTGTCCCTTTCTTCAGTCAAGAGTTTATGGAAGTACGACTGTCATCTCTGTTTAATGAGGGTCTCCTATACCAATATTTTTCATGCTCATCCTTAATGCACTTCACTTGATCCACATCGCGTGCCCTTCGCTCTCGCACCCTGGTTAGCTTGAACAATTTCCTATCCCTGCCTTTCTCTTCTAGTTTAGCACAAAGGCATTCAAAAGCTGTTATTTTTGTCGTCAAAATCGCCTACTTTGCCTACTTCCTCGCTATCTTATAAAGTTCCTTATTCGTCCACTTCTCCACCTCATCCTTGCTTTCTATCAACTTCACATACGCTATCTTTTTTGCTTCCACTCTCCCTTGCACTTCTCCATTCCACCACTACTCCCCTCGATGCTGGCCACAGCTACTTGTCGAGAATCCCAACATTTTCCTTGCTACAATCCTAATACAACTAGCTGTCCTATCTCACATAGTGTTCCATCTCCACTACTATCCCAGGACCTCATATCCTTCAATTTATCTCCCATCTATAGGGTACTAGCCGTGGTCAAACTCCCCCATCTGATCCTAGGTTGGTTATCCCCGACCCTTTTCTTCCTCGTCATCTTGATCCCTAAATCCATCACCAAGAGCTTATATTGGGTCGTAAGGTTGTCGATCAGATTAACCTTATAGTCTTTGCACAGACCTTTATCATCCTTTCCAAGGAGTAAAAAATCTATCTGAGTCTTAGCCACTGCACTCCGAGTGGTCCTCCTTCTTTGGGAAACTTGAATTGGCTATCACCAACCCAAAAGCTCTTGCGAAATCCAAAAGTGAAACTCCTCCTCCATTTCTGTTCCTGAAGCCAAAGCCTTCATACACATCATCATACCCTCCCAAAATACACCCGATGTGCCCATTGAAATCCCCTCCCACAAAAATCTTCTTAATAGGCGGTATACCTCCCACTAACTCGTCCAAATCCTCCCAAAAGCATCTCTTATCATCCTTACCTAAGCCCTCTTGCGGTGCATAAGCACTAATAATGTTCAACGTGATCCCTTCAACTACCACCTTAATCGACATCATCCTATCAGTGACTCTCCTAACCTCCACCACTTGATCCCTTAAATTACTGTCTACTAAAATGCATACCCCATTCCTATACTTCAATCTACCAGAGAACCAAAGCTTATACCCATCTACCTCCTTAGCTTTAGAACCTACCCATTTGGTCTCTTGTAGCTATATTAATCTTCCTCTTCTTTAGAATCTTAACTAGCTCTATGAATTTTCCCGTCAACGTCCCAATTTTCCAAAAAAAATAATAATAATAATAATAGGTAATGCTTACTCAGTTGAGAGTTTCTTTATCGGCAACTATCACTTATGAGCTAGTGATGGTACAACAAAGCGATGTCATTGCGATAAGAATTCCTGAAGAAACCCCAACCAAGCCTATTAGCATATCATAAGCATACATAAGGGGAACAAATAAGAGGAAACTCATAAAAGTCCAAGAATATAGTACTTCTAAAGATAATCATGACAGCATACTCCTTATATATATGCCCACATGCCTCTACATGACAACCTAGGTGGGGACTAGGACATGTTTCTAGCTCACCCTCAAAGAAAGTAATAACACCATATAGAACATTCTTTAAACATCACCATAGTCTAAAACAACAATAAAGAAAATAATGACTCGGATTGCCCTCGAAGAATGAGAACTCACCACACTAATCTTCAATGGAACACCACATAACTACAAGAAGAGAATGGACCGTCCATCTCTACATTGTGATATAATGTAGGGAAAAAGTGTGTAGTACATTTGAATGTACTAAGTATATAGGCAATGAAATGCATAGAAAACCATATTTTTGCAAATAACCATTTGAAATAGCATCATAGGAGAAATTGTAAAAATTATAAGTAGTCACAAGATGGATCAATGCATAATAAATCATAAGAGTATCATATAAAGTAAAGGATAGGATTAGTCATTTAAAACATGAAAAGGATCATACATATGTGGGACAGAAACCATAACCGATAATAAGACCATGCGAACTATAACATGGAATCCCATTGTCTCCCCATACAACAAAGAAAAAGGAGAATCTACTTGTCAAGGCAGACTCTACCCCGCTAGGCGGTTCATAACGTACGCTATATATGGATCCACTAGTTAAGCCAAAAAGGGCAATCCTACGGTGGCACGTAGTTATGGGACAAGAGACTCTATATAAAGACCCCATATTTTAATCCCCACCTCAAGTCCACATTCGCTGCTAAGTCAAATCCCACGAAATACATTCATAGCATGAGAATCGGAATGGACATATATCATAGTCATGATCATAGGTTTGAAATCATAGAGTAGCTCATTTTCATAACATAAGTGCAATGTGGGTATTGTCCTTCCATATTATAAATCATACATACATAATCATACTTCATACTTGGAAATTTAGGGTAAAACATGAATGTATGATCAATTGACTCTAAAATCACGAAATTGACTTAAAAACATACGTGATCATATATTTTCTATCAGCTCATACATAATTCATAAAGATAATATCATTTGTAAGTATAATTGAAAATATTCATATTTCACATTATGAACCCTAGAGATCAATATAGGAAAATTTATGAAAAAACTCTTCAATTTAATGCAATAACCATCAATTTATACCAAAATAGACTCATAATCATAATTTGAATCATAATTAATTCAATTGGAATATATTCATAAAAATCTCATACTTGAATTTAATAAAAACTTGAGAAATTGATTGGGCTTCATGAATGAAAGAATCCATTAATCAATGCCCACATACAACGAGTGAGAAGACTAGGAAATTTGGAAGAATTTGAGAATTTTGATGGAGAGCTTGAGTGAATTTCTTTGAAGTCTTCAATGAATTCATTGAGAGCTCTAGTAGAGAGTGAAATATTTGAGTAGGTAAATTATAGAATAATTAATAGAATTAAGGATTTTGGGTAGCTCATAGAGTAGAATTAGGCCCTAAAAACATGCAGATTCATTAACTAACAATTTGCGAAAAATCTAAAGTGTCCTTACTTAAAAACTGAATTCAAACAAAATTTCTTTCCTAGGTCCGCAAAGAGGAGCTGCTCCCGCATAGGTCATTTTTTAGCGAATGAGATTTTGGCTAAATTTTGACTCGGGAAAAATTACACTAAATAGGAACAAGTGGGCGACGCAGAGCTGCCGCGCACTTTACTATTTTGTGCAACTTTTGACAAAATTTATCTTTCAGTACACGAGTCCTAAAAATCCACCAAGATCATTTTTCCACAGGTTTTGACTCCCTAATCGACATTCCAGACTCAGATTTGTCAAAAAGAATAAGGATGATACGTTACACGAGCAGTTTATTTCCAAGACATTCTTAAGGCACTTATGAGCATTTTGAAGAATGTTACAATACATATATAGTATTAATTCAAATCACTTTTTTTATCAATGTATATTAAAAGCAACATCTTTACTCAAAACACACATAAAAAAAAGCACGAACATCAAATCAATTAGGGTTAATGGAAAAATAGCCATGAACAACAATTTTAATAATATGAGAGATAAAAATAATAATAATCTCAATGCATAAATATATCTAACTCAATAGAGCAAGAATTAACTCATTGAGAATTCAAGAATTAGGGTAAAACTCAACTATAACTCAATTACGATGAACTTAAATATTGGACGCGTGGACGAACTCAATTCAATGCTATGAATGACCTTACATACCTAGAATACAAAGTTTTACTCAAAATCGAAGAACTCAATGAATATTCTTGAACCCTAGCCTTTTCTCCTCGCCGATATTTTGTGTACTACCTAGAGTATATGAATCACCTAAATAGTATTTCCATACTACTAAAAATTAAAACTATATTTGAAAATGAGTAAATAAGTGTATAGATAGAAGAGTTTCTTAAGAAAGTTTGATGAACAAAATAAAAAAATAAGATGGGTATTTATAGGTATGAAGGAGAGATCTAACAATAAATAAAATAATTACAAAGAATGATCTTAAAAATTTAATGGAGGATTGTGATGTCATAGGTGATATCATGGGTCTAGATCCTCCCTAGTTGGTGAGATTGTTATATCCCATATTTTTTTATTATTTTCACAATAGGACATTTTTGGGATAACGGTAACAAGTCAAGGGCAAGGCTATGTTTGATTTTGTTGGATACATAATTCTTATGACTAAATTGGAATGTGAAAATATTGGAAAAGTTTAAGGGTAAAATTGGAATTTCACATGTGGAAATACTATAAAAGATTAAGGACAAAATTGGAATTTCACATGTGGAAATACCATAAAAGATTAAGGACAAAATTGGAATTTCACATATGGAAATACTACAAAAGGTTAAGGACAAAATTGGAATTTCAACTTGAGAATATTAGAAAAGGTAAGGGGCAAAATGGTAATTTCACCTAGGGGTCTTATATCTTCCAACTCCTAGAATGTTCAAGAGAATTGGAAGAAGATAGAGGAGCCAAAAACACTAAGAAAAAATAAGAGAGAGTTCGGCCAAGGCAAGGAAAACATAACTTCTTGAAATTTCATCCCAAAAATTACTTTCTCTTAGTATTCCTACTATATCAAGGGTCCTTTATAACATGGTAAACTTATTTTGGAAGATAGAAGGCTTGTTTGGTTGATTTGAAGCTTTGGTAAAGTGAAGAAGTTGGAAGGAAAAGGTAAGAATTAATCCAATTTCTTTGTGTTATGAAGTTTATTGATGTTGTAGTATGTAGAGATGTGTAGAATTTATGGAAATATGGAAGTTTGCATGGTGGGTTTTACATATGTATAAATCCATGTATATGAAGATTTTGGAGGCAAGATGAATTAAATTTTGTGTAGTATTTTAGTAGTAGTTATGGAGTAGTAGTTATGGTAAAAATTTTATATTGGAATTGGAAGTTGAATGAATTTATTGAAGTTGGAAATATGGGTTAGGTGATGAAATGGAAAAAAAATTAAGTTTGTATAATTTATTAGTTGTGGTTATGATTTTGGGGATATAAATGAAGTTTAAATGGTGTAAGTTGGTATTAAACTAGTTTGTAGGAATTATGTAATTTGAGTATGATATTATAAGAATATGGATGTAAATTATTAAAAGTATGGAGTGTTGTTGTTGGTTGTGAAGTTGAAAGAAGGAAATGAATTTGATTATGAAGTTGGAGGAAGAAAATGAATTATAATATTTTTATTGTATTTATGAAATTTTTGAGTGAAATATGGAATTGATAAAAATTGGATAGCTTACTTGGAATATTTTTCACTTATGATGGAATGAGTTGAAATTAATTATGGATATGAGATATTCATATTTATTTGGAAATGCAAAGTTTGGTTGAAAGTTGTTGCACTAATTGGAAAATTACACCAATTTATGTTATGGTGTGTTAAATTGATTATCGATGGAATTGGTGTTGTTGTTGGCTTGGTTGTTAATATTGTGGCCGAGTTGTAATCTCGGGGTGTCATATATATAGGGGAGATGCTGCTGAAATTTTTGTAGACAAGTATTGGAAAAATTGAATTCTTAAAGTCTTATGAATATTAATTGGTAAATGTGACCAATTGTAGATTTTGGAGGAAACGGGAATTGAACTTGGACAACCGTAAAAGGCCAAAAAGGTATGTAAAGCTTTACATTTTCTTCTATTGGCATGTCCTAGATGTAATAGGAGTGAATACGAACCTCGGAGATCACTCTATTCTTCGGAATCGACGCTCAAAATTACCCATTTTCTATTCAATAGAATTGAATTAGGTATTTATGAATATTTTGGAAAAATTGTCTAAACTTCTAGAATTTGCTCAAATAAAATCCGATTACCTTGAACCTCTTATAAATAATGTTATGAAGTTTAATGCACATAAATTGTATACGCCACCTCATTCGACCGAGGTGGGCCCCACTATTCCGAATTTTTCTTCGTTATTCCATTTGAATTACGGTAGATAGAATTTGAAAGAAACTCTTTGCTATGCTTCCTAATATTATATGAATAATTATTCCGTTAATTCCCATAATATATTTGGAAGTACGGAGATGATTCGGAAAATACTATTTTTACGTAGACTATTGTGATATTAGAAGTACTTGTACTATTATTATTATTCAAATTCCTTTTACGATTTGTTATCGAAATTATGCCATCGAGTCTGTATAAATGTTTTGTAATTTAAATTGCATTTAGTTTCTCACTACTCCACTCGTGGATGCCTCAATGCTTCTTTCACTGAGCCTGGGCCAGGATATGTTTTCGTGCGTATTTCTCTGCATTGTTCGCCGTGTCCCGACGTGAGGGGGCAGGTATGATATGTACATGGGGTGGTAAATGTTATGCCACGGAGTTATGCTGTGTCATGTACATATATGTTTGTGATATGATATGATTTGATATGGCCATCTGATATGATATGATTTGTTACGGAGATATTCCCTACTCTGGTGTTATGCTGTGCCGTGGTGCCGATGATGGGAGGGCAACCACACTTTGTTCACCGAGTCCATAATGGGGTCGGATATGGCATATGTCTGTGCATATATGGTTTGAGATTTTGATAAGCATTTTGAAATTCTAAACGTTGATTTCATAATTTGCATATACTATTCAGATTATGATTTTATATATTACAGTGCATGCTTTACATATTCGGTACATTTTCCGTACTGACCCCCTTTCTTCGGGGGGGCTGTGTTACATGCCCGCAGGTACCGAAGTTCGATTTGCTGATCCATCTGTTTAGGATATTTGCTGCGTCGTTGACAGTGCTCCCTTGTTCGGAGCTTGTATTTTGGTACTGACTTTATCTCTGTATATTTGGATATTTTGGTCAGGGGTACGACGGGGCCCTGTCCCGTCATATGACTATGCTATCATCTGTAGAGGTCTGTAGACAGATTTATGTTGTGGGTTTTGTATATATAGTTTGGGTTTTGTGTGTTTTGTGATGGCTTATCAGCCCTCGTGCCTACATCTATTTTTTTGATCTATTTAAAAATTCTTATAATCACTACCTATATTTATTTGGTTAAAATGGCTAATTTGGGATTAGGGTACGTTTGGGTGCCCAACTCGGGCACCAATCGCGGCCTACGGGGTTGGATCGTGACAGAGATGAACCTTCATTCTAAGAAATATCCTTTTTTCAGAGGTACGTTTGAATAAGATAACTTTCTAATTAGGATTTGGTGTATCATATGAATTGTAGCTCTTGAAGTTTTCTTTCATGTCGTTCAAGAATCAACTGAATTGGATCATCCTACAGTGAGATATGATTTTTCTTCTACAAACACTCTATTTCATCACAGCACCAGGTATTGCAAAACTTAATTTATTTGATCTACTTAACCTCCAAATCTTAAGATATGATCCCATGAAAGTCATAGAGAATGATGTTGGGGTTCTGTTTCAACTTGAATAACATAATTTGGACCATCTTATGAAGATTTATGCCTTAAATACAGAAGTAGTATCATTTTCTTCTAGAATTGGAATACCACATACAATATTTTAGGGGGTGTTACAAATGTCCATTAAGATCTAGATTTTTAGATCTGAATACACATTTAAATATTAAGATGTGATTTCTAGATTTGAACACTGAGTGATTAAAATTGTTTGTTTTCAATATCTAAATGTGCGTGTAAAATTAAACATTATATTAATAAAATATTATAAAATTTTCATTTCAACAAAAAATAACTAAACAAAGATAATCAAGATGACTAAAAAGATCAAAAGTGAAGGAAAAAAAATCTTCTTATTTTAGAATATAGAAGCAAAAACTAATCTAGTTGTAGTATGTTATGATATTTCTTCTTTTTACTACTCTCTGATTCACATATATTCGGAGATTAGAATACAATAATATTAAGAAAAATATATTTACTGTAATCTCACAAGTGGATTTGTCATATATACCAGCAGAGTTTGAGAGTTTGAAAATCAAAGAGTCTCAGTAAAATTACTAGCCTAAAATAAAATTTTAATAAAAGGCCTCAAGTATATATATAATTCAACAATTATAATATATCTAGCGTAATCTCACAGAGGGTTTGATCACAAAGTCTCAAAAAAATTAGTAGCTTAAAATAAAATTTTAATAAATTACCTCAAATATGCACCTAGCTCAACAACAATAATAATATATGCAGTATAATTGTTATGTCGCAAAAAGACGGTTTAAAATCAATTTCAACTATTTTAGAGAAAAAATCAATTTTAGTAAAAGAAGAGTCGCCACTTAATTTTTTGAAACAATTAAGAAAACTTAATTTAAAAGACCCTAATAGATTTAAATCTTAAAAATTCAGAGAAAAATGTACGAGGTTCATATTACTATTTTAAGAAGGTTTTAGCACTTAAAATAGCGACTAACATGCGGTTGTCCAACGATTTAAAAATTAGTTGACTAACTTTGAAAAAAATGTGTTTTAAACAATAATCGAAGCATTAAACAATTTGAAAGAAATATAAATTTTGAGATATTTTTAGATAATTTATAAGAGTAATAGACTTGCTAAAAAATGATTAAATAAAAGAGGTATAATTAAATGAATTATTTAAATTAAACAAACGAACATAAAAATTGGTTTCTCTTTAAGGGATTTAATTAGGTTAAACTAAATAATTAATGTTAGAATTAATTCAGGATAAATAAATATTATTAACTAATTAAAAAAAATTAAAGACAATAGAAATTAGTAATACCTAAAAGAAAACAATTTAGTTTTTAACATTAAACTACCCCAAATATATATCAATGAAAATACTTTAAAATAGATGGGATAAAAATATTTATGTATTTATATTGTTCGGATCAGCGCCGGCTTATTAATCGGAAGACAAAAATATAGTATTTTGTCGTTTTCTGCTCGGGTCGACTTCCATCATTTCTGAAGGGCCTATCTACCCCTACCCCTCCTCCTCCTAAGTTTATTTATTATTATAATCCTAAAGCGATCTAAAAGAAATAATAAAGTCTAACGTCCTAAAAGGTGTTTGACGTCCCAACTTAAATATCCAAGAGGCATTGGACGTACTATTAGGGTAGATTTTAGACTAAAGAAAATATAGGCACCCTAATTAGATACATCGTCAAACAAAACAAATAAGACGACATTTAGCACGTAGAATCTCAAATAAGCATCTACATTAATTAATTAACATACTTGAAAATACAGATAAGATGTGAAGGTCATGATGATTATGTGTGTGTGCATACAATCAGACATAGGTATCACAAATATATAAACTTGAATAATATGGGGAAAATGCTTGATAATTTTAGTTATTAACTAATAGTGTTTCAAATCCTATTAATATGATTTTAGTTAATAACATGCTAAAGATTTATTAAAATACCATATATATGGTTTCCAAATGTTGTGTTGAAAATTTATTAAAATGTCACAGGCATAATCTCTTTATAAAATAATATTATGAAAACTTACTTAAATTTCTATAAGCATGATTTCTAACAATATATTGAAAATTTATGAAAAATAATAAGCATGTTTTTAATACCATTACATGTTGAAATATTTATTAAAATGTTATAGACATAATTTCAATATAAAATATAATATGATAAATAATTATTAAAATTCTATTGGCATGATTTCTAAATAAAATATCAAAAACTCTTTTAATCCTATAGACATGATTTCTATATGATATTTATCACGCTAAATAAATCCTTCGAACATGATATCTAAACAATTCATATGTTTAAAAATACTAATTAGAATATATATAGACATGATATATTAAAATTATAAACTATATGGACATGATGTCTATACGAAATGGTATTCACATCTAGATACGATTAAATCATCATATTCAAGATTATTTAGTAGATTCTACCTATATAATGTCTAAATAGTTAATATGACAAAGTTATTGTTTGAAACTATATTCATGGTTTAAGTTTAAAAAACAAGTTATAACATAGAAATATCATCAAAATAATTATTTTAATGAGTACTAAAATTTAATAAACAAAGATAACACATAAAATAGGCAAATTATTTTTTTTGAAAACATATATGTTGATAAACGATATTTAACAAACTATCCTTAGATCATTTTATTTTATTTTATTTTTTATTAAAGCAAATATTTATGTCATGAATAAAAAGACCTAAGCATGTGGAAATGAGTAGTATAACTAGATCACATGTATCCCAAACACACATAAATTTATGATAAACTAATAAATAAATAAAATAAGCAAGTAGCGGGAGCTTAAGTGCACCGGGCTGCCCCCTTTAAGCAAGTAGCAAGTAGCAAGTATATCCCTTCCCATGTATTCTCCCCTTTCTATTGTATAGAGAGTTTATTATTACATGTCAAAATAATTAAGAAAGAATAATACACAAATAGAAATAATAACCGAAACTAAAACTATTTGAATCCTGTTCCAAATGAACATCTTCATTTCTTGCCTTTGAAATCCAAATCCTGCTAAACCATAAAGAAAATACAAACAGTTTACGAATAATATAGAGGTGTAACATGATTATATAATTTCATCCAAACAAAACAATCAAACAAACAAAAAAACACATTTAAAATAATATACCACCACATATAAATAAAAAGATTAGGACTAACCTGGAAGCTTTAGTTAGAAGGGATAGACAAATAAAATCTAACGTGTGATGTTGAGAACAATCACAATAATATTAAAACATGTAAGACAACTCTTCTTATTTGTTTTTTTTTGTTTGAGATGTAAGAAATGTAAAAATATATTATTTTTTCTTCTTAATTCTCTCTTTTGTTTTTTTTTTCTCCTGTTTTCTGTCTCCCTTTTTTTTTAAAATGAAGATGTGAGGTCTTTTATCATCATCAAAGACTTCCAAGAAACCAACTCTTTTCAAAAACTTTTCCCCATAAGTCCATGAAATGAGCCAATATTTCAAAAGAAGTTTCCAAATTTCAACAACAAAATCGAATAAAATTTCAACAACAAGATCTGCTAATATTTTCAAAAACCAAATCAATTATTATGATTTGGTCAAATTAAAAAAAGCCTTATTTCAACAGTTGGTGAAAAAAGTCAGAAAAATAGCTAATAAAATCCCAAAAATCATGCTAAAAAGGATCCACTATCAATAATTGTAGAAAAATTATGCAACTCACTTTAGAGTAAATAGTTAACTATAGACAACATCATGCTCATAATTTTCATAAGCAGTCTAAAAAAAACGTTTGCCGAAAAAAGAAAAATATGTAATGAGATATACCATAATAAGACGAGTAACAATCTGTTCGGACTGAATAAGGTAACTAGAATCAATTAACATACTAAAATTTACCTTAAACATCTAAGTACTAATATATTTTAATTCAGTAAAGGAGCAAAATCAATCATGTTAGATACCAAAATAGTATTACTACATGTCAACAAAATCAAGAAAAATGTTATTACTATAATTATTTCCCAAAAATCAAGCACAACAATCAAAAGTCAAATAGTATCATGATTAAGTCAAACAATTTCCTATGATCATCCTAGAGAAGTAAACAAAACAAAAAAAATGTAGATCAGATCATTTTAGCCTCAACATGATTCAAGGATCCACTACAAACACTCATACTCAGGCAATCAAAGGAGCTATTACCAATCAAATACGAATCAAACTTAAAATGGAAGAGAATCAGATTACCATGAATATGAGAGTACCAAAATTATCACTCTCAAAGGTACTTCAAGTTGTCATGAGTATTTTCATGGCTATGCCTTATACAAAGAGAAAGCAATTAACCCAAGTTCAACTAAAATTTCACAGTTGATTCAACACAAAACACAATCTCCACACAATCTTTTCTCCAAATCCGAAAATCCATAAATGGGTTGAACCATATTCTAATTAATCACACATACAAAGTCATACCAAAATTCTTCATAGTTAACCCATCAAAATATCTTAATGTGATGATAGAGGACAAAATATAGAAGCTAAAGTCACACATTGCTCCAACATGGCATCAACTCAACTTACAAGAAACAATAACGAGTTAAGCTAAATTATAATTGAATCATATTAGTACCCATTTCAAATCTAAAAGCTCGTTCCAATCAGAAAGCAACACATTGAATAGCTCTTATAGAGCAAGTGAGTGTTACAAGAACGTACCCGGAACGGATCTTGTAGATCCATCTTTGAACCAATTAGATCTAAAATATATGCCCAACTATCAAGCTTTGAAGGATCATTAGACTGCTGCTAGCCTCGTTGTTGGTGGTGGTGGGGAAGAGGACGACGGAGGGGTTTTTGGCGGAGCTGGTTGCTCGCTGCCGGCGGCGTTGCTGCCGATTGGAGCTGCTGTCCGTGTTGCTGGTTGCTGCTGGAGTTCGCTGGATATGGAGGAGGGAGAAAGGTGACGTCGTAGAGAGAAATAAAGAGAGGAGGCGTGGTGGTGCAGCAGCGATGGCTGCTCGTCCAACCATCTTCACCGGAGGGAGCGATGTGAGTTTGGGAGGAGATGAGGAGAAGAGTATTGTGAGGGAGATGATGATGGTGGCGACGATCTCGCCGGAGTTAGGGTGTGCGGCGGCGGTTGTTGTCTTCTCTTCTCTTTGGAGAAGATGAAGAGTGGAGAGAGAGTGAGTCTTTTTGATGATGGAAAAAGGAAAAATAAAATTAGTTTCAGGATTTTGGGTCTTTTGAATTAAAATAGGAAATAAATGGCCTTTTGATATGGACTGTTGATCGATTTTGATGAGTGGTTGAGATTGGATCTTGATATTTGATAGAAATGAAATGGGTGGATGTGATTAAATCTTTTAAAATAAGATTTTAAACTAATCACATTTGGTTCAAAATAGGCTACAATTGAGATGAATTTGAATCTTATTTGGCTAGAATTTTGACAAATTGGATAAAGAAGACTACACTTAAAAATAAAATGGAGAAAAATTAAATAGATTACTTATGTAAATAATAACTATAATATATATGTTGAATAAGTAAAATCCTAAATTTTATCAAGTAGTAATATTTTTGTACATAAAATGATAACTTATATATATACTATGTAAATATATGTGTATATATATATTGTATGTATGTGTAGAGTATGTACTAAAATGGAGCTATAATTAATATAGTTAACTAAAATATATAATGAACTTAATTAAGCAATAGCTTTATATGCACATGTGTATAAAACGTATTAAAATAGATATGTAATATGTACATATTAATATGAATAAGAAAATTATAAAATAAACTTAGTTAAGTAATATTTTTTATATAAAGAGAAATACACATATATAGCATATACTAAATATACATGTAAAAATATTCGAACGTATGAAGCTCGTTATTTAAAAAATAATAATAAAGATAATAGTTATAATATTATTAAATAGCAAAAATATTATAAATTACGAATGTCAAATATATGGTTTATTGGGTAAAACTAAATATAAATTTATTTATTTAATAAAGATATAATTTTAAAAAATGCTTATTTATTAAGATAGCAATCTGAAAAGTAGTTATGGATTGGTCAAAATTGAGTGTCAACAATAATCTCACAAATGAATTTGATGATCAAACAGTATCAATAAAATTAATGGCCTAAGAACATATTCTAATAACAAACCTCAAATAAGTATACATAGTTATTGTTTTTAATCATAGCTAATATTTATTCACTCAAAAACCTTGATAAATATCAGTGTACCAAAAATATTATTGCAACAAGAGTCCTTAACAAATATCAATACACCCCTTAAAAATTGTTAATACTAAAAAATTATTTGTAAAGATTATGAAAACTTACCAGTTCAATAGGAAAATATTGGTATTTGATTGAGAAAAGAGAGGAAGAAAGTTTGTAGCAGTGGGCCTAGATGTGACACAGCAAATGAGACACTCGGAGGTACCTCACCCAAGCTTCTTAGCATTTATTAATCTTTTCATAGGTAATGACATACAATAAATCGCGGAAGAAAAAAGGGTAACGGGACTAAGGGAGATAACATAGAATTGAAATCATAGGCAACATCAAACATCTTCTATTTGTCCAACGATACCTCTACTTTCTCTAGACTTGGCAGGAGCTAAGACATGTCTCTAGCTCACCCTCATGATAAGTATCCAAAAGTACCACAAGATAATCGAAAGTCTATACATGTAAATAGCAAGAAAAGTAAATGGAATATTATTCCCCGGAACATGGGAACTCACCAACTAAGTAGCCTTCAACGATCAAACTAGCCACGTGGAGGAGAATATGGAGCAACGTCGGTTCTTACATGGTGATATCATGTAGGAAAAAGTATGCGTTAGTACTTTGAATGTACTAAGTATGTGGAATGCAATGCAATATATCATTATACAATAAGGTGATGCAATATACCATGCTAGAACCTTACAATCATTTGAAATACCATTTAGAGTTATTAAGCTTAGTCAATGAAATATAGAAACCATCATGAATCATAAAAGAAACTTAAACATTATAGAGGTAATAATGAGTCATTATAAAAAACCATATACTTGCAAAGTACCATGAATCGTAAATAAGTATAACATAAACCTTTTGAAAGGAATGTTTAAACTTTGTGAGAGAACATACTTTACTTTGTGCTAGATATAGTAGACATCATATGTAATATGTTAAACATTGGAAGAGGGACCTTGTACCTTTGTGAGAGCGACCGTTAACCGACATAAACCATGTGCGCTATAACATGGAGTCACAATGTTACCCCTACATCGAAGAAAAGGGAGAGACTACTTGCCAAGGTAGACTCTTATATATCTAAGTGGATCCACTAAGCGATTGTGTGAACCGGATACTCACCCCTCATTCTTAGACTCGGGTACTCACCTCCAAGCCTTGATATTTCGGGTACTCACCTCGTAGAGATTTGGGTATTCGCCTCTATCTCCTTTATACCTATGGTGACACGTAGTTCTGGAACACGGGTATTCGCCCCTAGTCCAGCTCGGTGCTAGGTAAACTCTCAACAGAATAACATTTAAATATCATAATAACATAAGCATTTATATAACTTTAACATAAAATCATCATTCGATGGAATAGCTCATTAAAACCTTTCATTTGATTCAATGCGAGAATTGTCCTTTCACATTGAAACTTTACTTTGTCTAAGAAGCTCTTTCATCATTCAATCAATCATAAGACTCCCATTTCATAAATACTTGATTTATATTATTCATTTTGGAGTCAAAGCTTTCATTTCAAACTTCATCCAAACATAGTAAAACTAGGTGGGGACACTTTTCACAACCATTCATTATTTCATTGAAAAGACTCCTATGACCATAGTCATTAGTTTCTAAAATATTTAATTGGATTCCATAAACTTCAATTCATGCTTTAGTAAAAATAGAGTCAAAACTAGGTGGGTTCAAATCAATTAACTTTCAAGTCATTTAAATCAATGCTAACATGCATGAGAGTAAAGGAATTCATCATTTAAACATCTTAAAACAACCCACCAATATAATTTAAAACTACTTTCAAGCCTTCATATAAGGACCTTGATAAATCATCCATTTTATTTAAATAAGAATCAACATAAGTCAATATAGATAAATAAACTTTAAATATTCAAGAATCTATACATTTGGAATCATATTATGAAAACCCATAAAACTCATCACTTGGAATTCAAAGTCTCTCTCTATATATATCAATATGAGTAAATAAACTTAAAGGTTTATTAGAGGATTCTCCCGATGTTGGGACTGGTAAGTTAAAGATTTTTGATTTTGAAGTATATTCATTGTTAGATCTGATGCCAATTTGTGGCTGTTGATGCATTTCTTGCTAATAGGTTTGATTTATATCCAAGATATTATTGGAACACTAGTTGGTGTCTACCCCCATTGGTGATTCGATTGTTGCTAGAAAAAAAAATCTATAAGGGTTGTCCCGTGTTTATCTTGCACAAAGTTGTTTCTTGTGATCTCATTGAGCTTGACATGGTAGATTTTGATGTTATTCTTGAATGGAAGGGTCATGATTTGGTAGTAAAGGGTAAGTTTATTTCCTTTCTTAAGGCCCAAAAATTGATTTCTAAGAATTGCATTTATCATATTGTGAGGGTTAGAAATGTCAACTCCAAAAGTCTCTCTTGAGTCGACTCCCGTGGCTAATGAGTTTTATGACATGAGTGTGCATTCTCATCTGGGTAAGGCTAATGTGTGTTCGGTGCACTTAGTAGGGTGTTTATGGAGAGCGTGGCTCATGTTGGTGAAAGGAAGAGGGAGTTGTAAGGGATGTTCATCGGTTGGCTAGATTGGGGGTGAGGTTGAGTGGTTCCGATTATGGTGGTGCAAATTGGGTCCGAATCGTCTTTGGTAGTAGATGTTAAGTCGAACAATACCTTGATTCGTCATTGGCAAAGTTGAAGGAATTAGTGGAAAATAAGAAAGTAGAAGTCTTTTCCCAAGGAGGAGATAGAGTACCTAGTTATGAAGGTCAGTTATGTGTTCTGAGGTTGATGATATTAGACGAGTGTTATGCCCTATTTTTACCGAGGTTAGATAAAGCACAACATATGGACTCTAAAAGGATTAATTATTGTATAGAGTCACCACCTAATTTATTAAGGAAAATAAGGAAAACCTATTTGATGCATGACCTGTATGATTCACGTTTCGATCTACGAAAAAATAGTTTAGATTCTAGGTAAGGGTTTACATTATTCCAAAGGGGAGGTGTTAGGCATCCTTCGAAATCCATAAAATGTGGTACCCGGCTAGACTTAATTTATCAAAAAGGAGGAGATAAAATTATTGTTTGCAAGTATAACACATAACTATGTAAAAATATGTATTAAAATTATATTAAACATATGTATAAAAAGAATGTGAATCGAGTAAATAATGTATGTTAATGTCAACTATATGTATAAAAATATGAGAAAAATAATGTAAATGTATAGAAAAAAAAGTAGCTTTTATGTAATATTAAAAGACTTACTCTTAAAAAAAGAACTCTTTTACCATATGAAAAGAAAAACACTTTTGAATATTATTTTCGAAAGATATCTCCGAATACTTATACAAACGCTTGGCAAAATATTGGTAGAGAATAATTAAAATAATTAAAAGATATATGTGTCTCTATATACACTATAAAAATAGAATTCTATTATATGATGGGCTCAAATGCATAATTATAATAAGTATTACATCCTTTTTTTAGCAAATAAGGAGCAACGTCGTGGTGATTCGTAAAAAATTAGTTCAATTGTTCAAAATTTATTTTTTTAAAAGAAAATAATTTAATTTAAGGAGTCGCCATAATTTAGGATAATTAGAAACCAAATAATTATTTAAAAATGTCTATGAAAACAATGGATCCTAAGTAAGGTTTTAAGTTATTCCGAAGGAAAGGTATTAGCATCCTTCAGAATTTACAGTTGTGGTCTTAACTGAACTCATTTTTTAAATTGAGGAGATGAAAATATTACACAAATATATAATGAAAAATACATAAAGAGTAAATTAAAGCAATAATATAAGGAACGGCCTAATATTTGCCTAACGTCAATAATATACACAATAATAAATTTAAAATATTATTCGAACTTAATTCAAATAGCTTCCTCGAGAAGCAGTTCCGAGTACCTGTAAAAGAATTGATAAAGTGTTAGTAAGGGATAAATATGAATAATGATGATGATAATAATAATAATAATAATAATAATAATAATAATAATAATAACTAAAAATAACATCCGTCTTATAAACATGGAAAGCCTTGGAAATCGACGGTAATTTCTTCATCGACCAATTCATATGTATTTCCAAACACAAAATCACGAAACTAACACAAAATAAAACAAAGTAATAAGTAAAACTTACAAATAGTAACTAAATTGCGACAAGACAACTTACTGGCATTATTGAGAATCAAAATAAAATAAATAAAGAAAATAGAAACAGGTAACTAAAGAAGGAGAAAGAGCAATTCATATGTAAATAAGAAACTTATAATGAGGCTTTGAAATAGTTCAATCATTACTGGAAAAAAAAATTAAAACAAGCAAATCAATTCAATAATAGCAACCTGTAAAACAGTGGCATCAAAATGAATTTTCTAGGCACAAAACAACTTAAAATTAGTAACTAAAAATGAGATAATAGCAAACATTAAAAGGATGTGTAGAATCAATAATTTACTGCAAATCTTATACAAAAGGGCATGAAACTAACAAATAATGAATAAAATACAGCAACCAATAATTGAATCAAACATAAACTAAAAGTGATATTAAATGGAGAGAAATGAACAACACTAAATAAATAAAATAACTAAATAAAACAATCACATATTATTCAAAAGACAAAAATATCATTAAATTAACTAAAAGTCTTAATCACAAACTCATATTCACAAAAAGCATCAAAAATAAGTTCAAACAAAAGAACCAACTATTAACACTATAGTCAAAATTTTGTCAAAATTTCAAGTTCTCCAATTAGATCTAAAAATAGTTAATATATATATAATAGCAAAAGTAGCAATAGTAACTGAAAGAAAAAGTAGAATAAAATGACAAACCAACTTTTAATTGACCATTTCAACTTAAAAAATATAACATGTAATGTAAACTTGAATTTAAATTTCCGTCTTTTAAATGGGGAGGCCTCAAAAATCGACGGAAAGATTTTTTCATTGGCCAATGGTGTAACTTGCAAAATATAACAAAATATTTAGTAACATAATAATACAGTAAATATGAATCATCACACAAAAAATGTAAATAAGATAAGAATCTATCCAAAACATTAAAAGGTAGTAGCAACGTAGAACAACGTCAACAAAAAGCAATATGACACCTAACCTATTTGATAGTAGAAATGTTAGTAACATAATAAATAAAAATGGACTTAGGCAAAAGCAAATGAAAGCAAATTATAGCCAAACAAAATTAAAGCATATATAGATCTGAAAAAATGAACACTAACAAAAATAAACCATCTACCACAAAATAGCGAGAAATCAAAGATAGTCACCATCGAGAGATGCTACCCAAAACCAGTACAAAAATATGATGTAAAATTGTCAAGATATGAACTATTTAACAATGACAAAAATAATAACAAAAATGGAAAGGAGAGTCTGACTGTTTGTTGTTCATGGTGTCTGAATACCGGTGAAACTATGACCCGGAGAAGAGCATGGGATGTGAGCAAAAGAGGGAAAAAATAGTAAGAATTCACTTTGAAAGAATATTTTTTTCCCTCTGTCTATCTATGTGTGTCTCTTTTATATTGATGAATCCCATGGGTAAAATGTAATGAAGTCAACAAAGATAAAATTAAAACTTTAATTCAAAAATTTTCAAATAAGTGGGCAATCAATTTAAAATCAAATTTCATCAACTTTCCAAGATTTACTCCTAAAATTACTCAAAAGATGTTTCAAAAAGTCAAAAGTTATGCCAAAGGAACCCCCACAAATAATGTAGAAGAAACTAATTGATTATAGATAGTAATCAATTATTGATTAATATAACAAGAATACTTGAGAACATCAATTATAAGAACATCAATTGTATATACTATATAAAGGAAAATTGATTAAGGAATATCACATCTTAATATAATTATTTCCTGAAATCAAAGTCCTGGACTAATACATTTATATGAATTAACGGGAATCAGATTTAAGAATAAGAAAGCAACATTAACGACAAATACATCACTGATAATGCCATAAGATAGATCACACAAATACTCAATACATCAAAATTTCACACATAATGAATGAACCAAATCTATGAACCCAAAATTAGTAATTTTGGTGAAAAATATAGAGTTGAATAGATGTGTGACAATACATGAATTTAGAAGGATATTGACGGACAAATATCAATCAAAACTTTAGTAAAATCAACCAACAATAAAATCTAATAATCAACTAACAGAAAACAAAGATTTGAAAGGATGGAATAGTATATATGTTGAAGAAACATACCTGGGACGAATCTATAAGATCTTTCTTCAAAATAAATTAGATCTTAAAGTACATATTGTATTAGCAACTTAGCATCATAGGACACACACATTAAAAAATAAATTAACTACAAACTTTGAATATATATGAAGACCAAACTACAACACTTAATTATATGAAAACTAAATAATTTTTTATTTTTTTTGAAAATAAGTTTTGTTCTCTGTTGAGTGGGATTTTCTCATTAAGGCTTATGTTATTTTCGGAAAATGAAACAAATTTTGTAGATCTGGACAGTGGAGAGGAGGAGAGGTTGCTATGGTGGTGATGAGAGGGGATAGAGAAAGGATAAGAGAGAGGCGGCGGCTTGGTGGCTTTTCCGGCGTGGTTCGCCGGAGTTCTCGTCGGAGACGAGAAGAAGAGAGGGGTTCGGTGGTGCGTGAGAGGGGAGAGATTGAGAGATGAGGGGAGAGAATGAAGGAGAGAGGCGACGGCAGAGATGGTGAGGATGGCAACTTGTCTTCTCTTCTCTTTGGAGAAGATGAAGAGAGTATAGAGAGAGGGAGATGGTGAAGAAGAGAGTTTAGAGAGAGAGAGAGTGGGTCTTTTTCTTTAGGAAGAGGAAGAATAAGATTTGTTTAGAATTTGGGGTGTGGAAAAGATAAGATTGAATTGGAGCCGTTTGATCAATCAAACGAACGGATGAGATTGAAATTGTGATTAAAGAATAGATTACAATAAATTTAATTAGGCTATTGTTGACACCCAATTTTGACCCTTCACAAAAATAAAATTAATTTTCGTATAGTAATTTTTTCTTATAAATCTAACCATTTTTTTCACTCCACCCTTAACCAAGTTTCAAGTCATTTTTTTTAAACCCAAAATTTGGGCCCAAAAACATCCCAATTCAATATTGTCATCCACTCTCTACAAGTCCAATAACAACAACAACCTACATTACTACAACATTCTAACACCTATTCACCTAAAGCCCAATTCTTATAATAGTTTTGGCCCAACACCAACTTACTACCATACATATATTATACTTATACAATACTAACCCCACCCCTTTCTACTTTTTCCTTTTCCACCTCCCAATCCCACCTAAACCACCTTTTCTTAAAATCCCAAACATCATCATTCTCCTATCTTTATCTTTTTCCTTTTCCTTTTTTTCTTTTTCCTTTTTCACCCCACCAAACCCATCATTATTCAAAACTTCATTATTACTCTCACCAACCTCATTCTTTTTAAAAGACATCTTCATCTTCTTCATAAAAAAAAAAGATGAACAAGAAAGAGAGAGACACCATTTTTTTTACCAAGAACACACACACAAAAAAAAAATATCAAAAACACACACACACAAAAAAAAAGGGGGAGAGAAAGGAAGAAGAACAAAAGGGAGAATTAATCTACAATCATCAATATTCATCAACATACAAGAAAAAAAAAAAGGAAGCAAGAACATAATACTACAAAAAAGAAAATCATAAAAAAAAAAAATTAGTCTCGGATTTTTCTTTTTTTTTAGTTCTTTCTCTCATTTTCTTGATAGGTTAAAGGAGTTCATCGCCCTCAAATTCGTCGTCTCAATCGCTGCCCGAAAATAGGTAAGAATCTTTTCTCGATTTTATTTACTTAATTAATAATTATTTCATGTCTTCTATGTAGTTGATTTGTAATTATTTTTAGTTAGCATGTGTTAGAATCAATTAGATTAATGATAAAAAAAAAATGAAATTTTTTTGTCTTGCTTAAAGTGTAGAGACATCTTATAAAAAAAAAAAAAATCTCAATTTCGTTAATGACTTTTTTTTTAGTAGTTTTGTTTGACCATATAGATTCTCATATTTTTAATTTCTTCTTTATCATGATTTAAATAATAAATATATACTTAAGTTATCATTGAGTTAGAATTTTCATTTTTTCATGGCTTAATTGATGTAAATCTTGCTTTAAAATTTGAGTTAGTTTACTATATAGGTTAATTTCATGTTCTTTAGTTATTTGAATATATATATTTTCTACATGTATGCATGTTGTTAGTCACTATATTGATGTAAATCTTGCTTTAAAATTTGAGTTAGTTTAATGTATAGGTTGATTTCATGTTCTTTAGTTATTTGAATATATTTCTATATATATATATATATATATATATATATATATATATATATTTTTACATGCATGCATGTTGTTAGTCACTATGTTACTTTATATGCACTTCTAGTTGCATTCTCCAAATTGACATAGAAAGATAATCTTCAATTTATTGTCTGAAAATATTATGTTATATTTCTTTGTTCAATTTAAAATGAATAGTTGTTTATATGATTTTATTTTGGTGCATGTGACACCATCCGAGTCCATCTTTGGACTAAATCCTCGCATATCATTGAATTTTGAGTCAACTTTACCCTTGTTCGAATTTTGAAAGCTGATACGCAGATGTAAAGGAGGTTTACTATAGGTTCCGGAGGAAGAAAATAGGCTGATATACAATCTATATACAGGAGATACAGAAAAAGGGTGACTGTATATATTGATATATATTTATACATAATCATGATATACAGAAACGAAATGGGCCAAAGGCCCAAAATACAGGTGGCCCAATATCTTAGTCCAGGTGTACAGAAACTAAGTATTGGGCCAGATTTTTGTTTTGTTTATATTGTTATTCTATTTATTTGGGTTGTAATAATTTAATTTATTTATGGTTGTGTATACTTGCTTAGATATTAATTTTAAGTTTGGTTTGACTTAATCGAACTCCCCTTAAAAGAGAAACCATTTTTGTGTTAATTTGCTCTAAAAATGACTTTGTTCAAATATTTTTCTTTTAGTTAGACATTTAAAAAAAATAGAATTTTCTTTCAAATTATCTTAAAGTTTTTTTTTATAAGTTGATGTTCTTTCAAATCAATTGAGTTTAAAGTGTCTTTCTCTAAAAAAAAATATATTCTAAATAGCTCAAATGATTTTTCTTATGTAATCAAAGTCTTAATCATCTTTAATTTTGCTAAAATACATTAGATCTACCACTTCTCTTTAAATATATTTAAAATCCATTTACTCAGTCATTTAATAGAATATATTTTCTTAATAAATTATCTCAAATATCTCAAGTTGATTTACTATTTAAATAAATATATTTATCTTTACTACTTACAAGTAATTTTTTTTTTAAAGTTAGTCAGATACTTTTCAAATCGTCGGATAACCGCACGTTAGCGGCCATTTTGAGTGCTAACACCTTCTCGAAGTGGAAATAAGAACCTCGTACCTTTTTCTCTGAATTTTTAAGACTTAAATCTGTTAGGGTCTTTTAAATTAAGTTTTCTTAATTTCTTTAAAAAAATTAAGTGGCGACTCCTTTTTTCTAAAATTGATTTTTTCTCTAAAAAGTTGAAATTAATTTTAAACCGTCTTTTTTCGATATAACAACTATAATTACAATTAATTGTTAAGTAAAATGTTATCTAATTAATTATCACAATATATGTTGAATAAGTAAAAATCATAAATTTTATCAAGTAGTAATAATTTTATACATAAAGTAACTACTTATGTATAAACTATGTAAATATATGGATATATGTATATGTAACGTACATATGTATATATTACGTACTAAATAAACGTATAATTAATATAGTTAACTAAAATATGTGCTACCGAATAAAACCAAAACAGGAACTATACTATTAAGTGATATATTAGTAAGTGGGGATGAACTTGACAACTTTATCACCACACACTAGGCCAAATAATAATGGAGCAATTATAATAATAAAATAATAATACCTATTAAAATATCTTTTAAGACAAAATGGGTCATCGATGAATGTTTCAAAAAATAGTGAGAAATCATTCTCAAAATGACTTAAAAAGTCATTACAAAAATAATATATGTATCGATATATAACAAAAAAAATAATATATAATTGATATTTTGAAAAATATACTGTTTTGTAAATAATAAATTACAGTTCTATATTAGATACGTTTGTTGATGACCGTAAAATAGTGTGACTATTAAATTTTTACAAATGACTGTTGACACCCAATTTTGGCCATCCACAACGCAAATTAGCTATCGAGTTTCTTTGAATTTGAACATTTTGAAACAATTAGCTTTTATAAAAAATATATATATTTTCATATTATTCTTAACTATTTTTATCTTTTTATAAATTTTAGTATAATATACATATTTCTATATAACTATATATTTGATTAATATTTATGTGGTTATTCAAAAATTACCTTAAAAGATTTTATTTTTTACTAAATACAATGTTAGTTAGGTTAGTTTAATTATAGTTTGCATTTTTGAAAATTTTAGTTTTTTTCTAAAAAAAAAAAAAAAAAAAAAAAAAAATCCCAAACTCCCACATCGAAAATACATGGAAAACTTGGGGTTTTTGGAGCCTATATAAAGGCTCATATTTTCATTAAGAAGAGGAAGAAGGAGGAGGTTTTTTAACCACCCCAAAGTTAGAAATTTTCTTAACTTGGCTAGGATTTTGGACTTTTGTCCCCAGCCTAAAAGTTGTGAAAATTTCTAGCTTTCAATCTATATTTTCTTCACGGAAAATAGGAGATTGAAGTTGAAATTTAGGCTAAGAACCCACGAAGGTTCGAGTCTAAACTTTTTTTAAAATCTTTTTTTTCTTTGTTTTGTAGATTGGAGTTCCATCAAGCTATTGAGTGGTGGTGAAGTTGTCTTCCGCTCATCGTTTTCAATCTTGGCCTGGAAAGAGATTGGAGTTCCATCAAGTTATTGAGTGGTGGTGAAGTTGTCTTCCGCTCATCGTTTTCAATCTTGGCCTGGAAAGAGGTAAAATATTTTTTTAGTTTTATTTTATTTAATTATTTCATGTTTAGTTGATTCATAGTCTTATTTTTTTTTTGTTAGTATGTATATAAGAATAATTAGATTAATGATATAAATTTGTTATAGTTAGTATGTGTTAGGATTAATTAGCTAGCATGTGTTAGAGTTAATTAGCTAGAATATGTTAGGATTATTTCATTAAAGCATTAGTTTTGTTCATTATTTTTCCAAGTAGTTTGATATTATTATTATTAACTATTATTATTATTATTGTTTGTTCTTGTTATTATTGTTGTTGTTATTATTATTGTTGTTCTTATTATTGTTGTTGTTATTATTATTGTTGTTGATTACTATTATTATTATTGTTGTTCTTCTTCTTCTTCTTCTTATTATTATTATTATTATTATTATTATTATTGTTGTTGTTATTATTATTGTTGTTGTTCTTGTTATTATTATTATTATTATTATTATTATTATTATTATTATTATTATTATTGTACTTATTATTGTTATTATTATTATTATTATTATTATTATTATTATTATTGTACTTATTATTATTATTGTACTTATTATTATTATTATTATTATTATTATTATTATTATTATTGTTGTTGTTTTTCTTGTTATTATTATTGTTGTTCTTATTATTATTGTTGTTGTTATTATTATTGTTGTTCATGTATTATTTATTGTATTTATATTGATTCGGGTTGTAATAATTTAGTTACTTATGTTAGTTATACTTTCTTAGATATTAATTTTAATTTATTTTAACCTAATTAGATTCCCCTAAAGATAAACCATTAATGTTAATTTTACTCTTTAAATGATTTTCTACCTTTACTTAGTTATTTGATAAACTTTTACTTTTAATATATACATCTATATTATTTTCAATGTTTAAGTTTAATTTTTTTTTATTTTTTTTCTAAAAAATAATTCTAAAGTCTTCATTTCACTTTAAATTAATATTTTCAAAAGTTAGTCAAATAATTTTTAAATCGTCGGATAACCGCGCGTTAGCGGCCACTTTGAATGCTTAATATCTTCTCAAAGTGGAAATAAGAACCTCGTACCTTTTTCTCTGAATTTTTAAGACTTAAATCTGTTAGGGTCTTTTAAATTAAGTTTTCTTAATTTCTTTAAAAAAATTGAGTGGCGACTCCTTTTATCTAAAATTGATTTTTTCTCTAAAAAGTTGAAATTAATTTTAAACCGTCTTTTTTTCGATATAACAGAAATGGCGACTCCGCTGGGGACTAATTAGGTTCTAACCATTAGATTTGATTGTTTATTTGACTAACTATTTGGGTTTGTAATAATTAGTAATTCTTGTTTTTCTTAATTGTGCAATTATGTGTTTAATTTATATATTAAATTGTTATTTGCATTTCATAGCATTTTTCCTATTTAATGTATAGTATATTAAAGAACGATTTTGCGGTACCGCAGTCGAGCTTTTTATACTTAACCCTTTTCGGAAACGATCGACAATTTATTGATACGCAATGCGTCCAATGGTTGTCGTAAGTTCCAGCCTGAGTTGTCCGCTTGGGTTACCAGTCTTGCAAAAGCCACTCTTAGTCAATCTAGCGTAGAGCAAAGCCAAATCCCTAATTTAGTGCATTGGCCTAAGACGACCCAATACCCAAGGCGTATTGGGCCCATTAGAAAGACCACCTTGAGTTCAAAACGGCCCTCGGCCTAAATGGACAATCATACCTATATGTTTAAATTTGAAGGTTTTATACGCGGTTTGGCAAACCATTGTCCCTCGGGGTTGGGAGTTTTTTTTTTTAGCTTAGTCTAGTCAAAGAAGGACCTTCAGTGAATGGCACTTCATCCAAAAGGCGTTGGCGTTCGGAGATGTCAAGAAATCAAGAAAGAAGGATTTTCCACGAAGGCTTAGTTAGGATTGTACCCCTGCGTGGGACTTACTATTTATATCCCTTTTTTCCATTTATGTATCCCCATTCAAATTATTCATAATATTTGTATAAATATAAGTTTGGGGACAATGGAATATTTCAAATGACGTAATACATCCTTCAAATCGTTAGGCCTACCTTTGGCACAAAAAGGTCACATATCTGTTTAGGATGCGCAATAATTGTTTGTGTGCTATATGTTATAACTGTTTTGTGAATATGTTGCTTTATTTGGAGACATACTAGTCCACTCTTTTAGATTTTTTTTAGAGCCTCATAGGCATAAATATCGAGTCACTATCGATAGTGCATCCAAATATTCAATGAGTCTTTAATTTCCCAACAAAATTCGAACTTTACACTCAAATCATAAACTTTGCTTTCTCATCTCCAAAAAAAAATAAAAATCAAGTGGTCGAACTACGTAGGACCTGAATTCTTCTTTGTGAGATACGTAGGCAGTCTTTCAAGGCTCGGTCCCTGTTTTTGAAGTTTTCAGTTTTCCTCATTCTTTCAAAGAAATTGAGAACTTTTTCTGCATCTAAGAAAAACAAGGGTACAAAAGTTGAAACGCAAAAAAAAATAATTTGTGATTCACAAGTCAACTTTTCTCACACATTTATCATAAAATTAATTTTTGTCCGTTTACTCTTTCTTCAGCCATAGATTAGTTTGTCTTAAAACAAAGCAACATTTATGTGTTTAGTTCTTTATGTGATATTTTGCATTAATTATTATAAGCACAGACTAATACTTTGGCTTTTGAGTTATTCTTCTTTTTCAGGGAAAGACTAATTTATGTCGGAAAACAAACTTGCTTACTTCTCAAAGATCGAGGGTTCAACAAAGTGGTTTCTTTCTTTGTAGGGGCTGTTATCAAAGGACATCATGCGATAAATGAAAGGATCTCAATTTTGAGGTCAATTCCCTCTCCCTAACTAAGAAATTTTCTTTGTACACAGAAGAGACGACATTATTTCAAGAGAGGGGATCACGAGACAAAGAGTTCATGGGAAATAACGATGACATTAAATTTCACAAGACACCAATACACAGCCTGAAAGATAAATCGGGGGAGTCTTTGACTATGAAATCTTACTCCTATATCTTGTTACTTATTTTTTTTTATAAAATGGCCCCGCTTTCACACTTTTCTCATATCTTTGCAGGAAAACTGTCCCCGACAATAGTCGGGGATGGTTATAACAACGTATGATTCTTTGAATAGTTGGAAGAATTCAAATCATAAGAGACAATCTTCAAGAAAAACACAACAACAATAACCAGAGCTCAAGAAATTGGATTTATTGGAGAAGTATCAATTTGAGGAAGAAAGATATAGGGTGATAAACATCCAACGTCTATATTAGATGAAGAATTAAAGAGATACATATTCCAAGAGTCTCCTAAAAAATAATGTAAAAATTCAAGATAAACAAGAAATAGGATGCAAATACTAATTGAGAAATTATAGGAAAGCATATAAAACATTGAAAGACAATCCTCTTCAGTAGAAGAATTATCCCAGATTCTGAAAAGAGCAGATAATTTCGTATAATTTGTCCTCCAAAATACACCCGTTATTATCCGTCACCAGGACAATGAGTTATGTTATCTACAATTGTTTGTCAAGTCTGCATGAAGAGGACATCATCAATAAATAAATGTAAAGATTTTACTAGTACTGATGTAAAGGAATCTCGAAACTTCAAATGAGAGGTTTTGGAAAGGGGAATATCGGCAAAGAAGGGATTATTTGGGTCAAAGAATTCTCTAATATATGCTGAACTTGTGTTTAGTAAGGCAGGAGAGACAATTGGTGTAAATTACATAGGAATGGAGATAACTGATCAGATAAGGAAAAGAGAAAAAAAATGGCAAAATTGCAAGAAGAGATAGTTGTACAGAAAGCCAAGGAGACTGAACTTAACAGAGAAAACTATGCGAGAAAAACAAATGCTTGCAACCATGTCTCATTAGATTAGATCCTTTTGTCAGGAGTGGTCAATATGATCGAGATTTTTTCTACCATAAAATTGGATAAGGAACATCGTCAGCTTGTGAATGTAATATTGTCTTCAGAAGATTTGGTTCTTCAACTAATAAATGACATCATTGACCTTTCCAAAGTCGAATCAGGAGTAATGAAGTTGGAAGCCACAACATTCCGACCAAGAGAGGTTATAAAGCACGCTGCAGCATCTCCACAGAAAATATTAACATTGGAAGACCACATCAAGTTTGTCTAAAGCTCTAAATTATTTTATATATCATATCTGCAAGAACTACGCACACCTGATTCTCATCTCGATGAGATACGTAGGCAGCCCTTCTTGGGTTCGGTATTTCTTTTTTCAAAAAAAAAATGATTAAAAAAATAGAAAATAAATAAAATAAAAAATTGTGTACATATGTTAAGTGTCATATCTTCTTGATTGGAACGAATACAGTTAGCAGCATGCGAAATATTTGGTATGATGAAAATGATTGGCTTTGTGGTAAACCATAGCTTCTGTTGGTATCTTTCATTCGTACTTTTGTGATGCTTGAAAATTCTCTTGCGGGCATTCAAGGTAAGAATATAACCAACCTCATGGCTTCATGTGCATTGTGTGGTGAGCTTTAGATTAAAATTCAATTGCATCGCACTGTTGATCTAGAACTTGGCCTGATATGTTTGTTGAGGCGAAATCCTGAGTTATGTTTGGTTTGAGAAAAGAATGTAGGCCTTTTTTGACCCGATTGTGCCTTTCAGAGCCTACCAAATAACATTAATCCCTAGTTTTCCCACTTTGAGCCTAAAACCTTTTCTTTGGACAACCACATCTTAGCCCTTTCCCTTCTGAGTGCTTACATGCACTATTCCTCTCTTGGCCCAACCTCCTTGAGCGCACCAAAGACGCGCAATTATAGAAGAAGATCCAACTTCGAAATTGCCAAAGGCAAAAGACGTAAAGTCTCCAAAGTCAAGAAAGCAAAGACGACTTTCTCATAAAAAAAAAGAACCTCCTACAAGGTCGATGTAAGTCAAAAAGGAAACTACTCCAACAAAAAAGGAGAAACCTCAAAAAGGAACGAAAAGAGAAAAGCTCTAACAACTAAGGACTCAAAGAAGTCAAGACAAAAGAAAGAGGTGAAAAGAGAAAAAACTCTATCAAATAAAGACTCGAAAAAGTTGAGAAAAAAGAAAGAGGATTAGACGTCAAAGGCGTATCAATCATCAAAAGCACAAATTTAGTGTGATGCTCAAGGAGAGATTAAGTCACTTTTATCCCAAATTAATATCCCACCCGTTCCCTTAGCCTACATTACAAACCAATAAACAAGCCCTATATGATCTCATTCCAAATATTCTCACATTAGTGGAGACTTACATGCAGGCCAAGCATATGGTATCACAGTTGCATGCGTTGAACTTTCTTGAGAGTGTGAGTGCACTTTGTAAAATGTTCTCAAAATCAAACACTTCATATATGTGCGAAATAGAACTTTCTTTATTGTGAGGGCACTTGAAACATGATGATTGGTATAATTCTAAACCTTTGTTGGAAGCATGAGGAAAAAAATCTTGTCGACACTTAAGTATGTTTGAGGTACTACTTGAAGCTATAAGAATTACCTTGAAGTCAATCTCAGTTATGAGAAAGGAAATGAGAAAGGAAATGAGAAATATTTCTATGCATTCCTAACTGTTGATACCAATTGTAGTCAAAATTTGACTATCTCTTTACATTCACTAAAAAAAAAAAAAAAAAAAAAAAAAAACTCTTGCATTTGTCCTTTGAAAGTGGGTAATCCCATTGATGTGAGATGCCTATTTTACTTCATTGGATCGTCCATATCAAACTGGTGGAATATCTCGTGTTTTAAGCTGGAAATGTTGTAAGTAATACAGTTTTCCATGTCATTATGCTCATATTACACATGTGTCTACTGATTATCTTGTCTCAGATTTTGCAGCATTCATCATCCAGAGAATTGGAACTACATTTGACCTGATTCCTGCACCAACAGGATATGTAGGCGCCACAATGGCTCGGTCATGTTCTCTGTAAGATTTTCATTTCTCCCTTTTAATGAAAACTGGGACAGAATTTTTGAGATCTTCTCAAAAATTCAGAAGAAGATACTATCTCCAGCAAGTCAAGATTGGAGATCATGTTAATATATGCAACTGGGACAGAATTTTTGAGAAGATCTCAAAAATTCCATCAAGAATTGTCAGAAGTTCGAAGTCAACTTCAAATAATCTCCAACATTGCTAGAATGAAGCGAACTCAAATTCAAGTTGCGAGCCACCGAGGCCTCGTATAACTTCTATCAAAGACATGAGTTCCAACGAACACGAGTTGTTCAAAAAACAAAATAAAAAAAATAAATAAAAAAAATAAAAAAAATTGTCAAATCATCCAAGAAGATGACAATGCATTTCATTTCCATTGCATTTTCATTTGACAAGAGGGCCATTCATATTTTATTTTATTCATATTATATTATCGGAGGTGGTAATATCATTTGCCAAGAAGGCCATTCATATCATATTTTATTCATATTATATTATCGGAGGTGGTAATATCATTGCCAAGAGGGCCATTGCATTCATATTATATTACCGGAGGTGGTAATATCATTGCCAAGAGGGCCATTGCATTCATCATTGCCAAGAGGGCCATTGCATTTTCATTGCCAAGAGGGCCATTGCATTTTCATTGCCAAGAGGGCCATTGCATTTTCATTTGCCAAGAGGGCCATTTATATTTTATTTTATTCATATTATATTATCGGAGGTGGTAATATCATTTGCCAAGAAGGCCATTCATATTTTATTTTATTCATATTATATTACCGGAGGTGGTAATATCATTGCCAAGAGGGCCATTGCATTCATATTATATTACCGGAGGTGGTAATATCATTGCCAAGAGGGCCATTGCATTCATCATTGCCAAGAGGGCCATTGCATTTTCATTGCCAAGAGGGCCATTGCATTTTCATTTGCCAAGAGAGCCATTCATATTTTATTTTATTCATATTATATTATCGGAGGTGGTAATATCATTTGCCAAGAAGGCCATTCATATTTTATTGCATTCATATTATATTGCCGGAGGTGGTAATATCATTGCCAAGAGGGCCATTGCATTCATAATTGCCAAGAGGGCCATTCATATTTTATTTTATTCATATTATATTATCGGAGGTGGTAATATCATTTGCCAAGAGGCCATTCATATTTTATTGCATTCATATTATATTGCCGGAGGTGGTAATATCATTGTCAAGAGGGCCATTGCATTCATCATTGCCAAGAGGGCCATTGCATTTTCATCTGCCAAGAGGGCCATTCATATTTTATTTTATTCATATTATATTACCGGAGGTGGTAATATCATTGCCAAGAGGGCCATTGCATTCATCATTGCCAAGAGGGCCATTGCATAATCATTGTCAAGAGGGCCATTGCATTCATATTATATTACCGGAGGTGGTAATATCATTGCCAAGAGGGCCATTGCATTCATCATTGCCAAGAGGGCCATTGCATTTTCATCTGCCAAGAGGGCCATTCATATTTTATTTTATTCATATTATATTACCGGAGGTGGTAATATCATTGCCAAGAGGGCCATTGCATTCATCATTGCCAAGAGGGCCATTGCATATTCATTGCCAAAAGGGTCATTGCATTTCAATTTGCCAAGAGGGTCATTGCATTTTCATTTGCCAAAAGGGTCATTGCATATTCATTGCCAAGAAGGTCATTGCATATATCCTACCAATGGATTTTCATTCGTCCTACCAATGGACATGCAACATATCCTACCAATGGATCTTCATTTGTCCTACCGATGGACAGATAGTTATTTTTTCAAGTATCCTATCAATGGATCACCATCCTACCGACATGCAACATATCCTACCAATGGATCTTCATTTGTCCTACCGATGGACAGATAGTTATTTTTTCAAGTATCCTATCAATGGATCACCATCCTACCGATAGTGCAGCATTATCCTACCAACGAATCAATGAGGATTTTTCCAACATGCAAAGAGGATGAAAGAAAGTGCGAACGACATCAAAGAGGATGCAGCACAACGTGGAATCCTTTTAGCAGCGAACTGGGACACAGTCCAAAGAATAATGTCAAACTCATAGGACACGAGCTAAGGAAACGACTTCCACCACAATAAACTACATTTCTATCGGAAGGCGTGTGGTTATTTCGGGGTTCATTCATAATTCAAAACTCGTACCAACCCCTTTTCAAAAAGATGAAAATGGAGTCGGCCAAAATTGGATTTGTCAATTTTCTTTGTCCACGATCTCTTTTATCAATCATATCCAAAGAAAGGGACAGCTGTTGACACCCAATTTTGGCCATCCACAACGCAAATTAGCTATCGAGTTTCTTTGAATTTGAACATTTTGAAACAATTAGCTTTTATAAAAAATATATATATTTTCATATTATTCTTAACTATTTTTATCTTTTTATAAATTTTAGTATAATATACATATTTCTATATAACTATATATTTGATTAATATTTATGTGGTTATTCAAAAATTACCTTAAAAGATTTTATTTTTTACTAAATACAATGTTAGTTAGGTTAGTTTAATTATAGTTTGCATTTTTGAAAATTTTAGTTTTTTTCTAAAAAAAAAAAAAAAAAAAAAAAAAATCTCAAACTCCCACATCGAAAATACATGGAAAACTTGGGGTTTTTGGAGCCTATATAAAGGCTCATATTTTCATTAAGAAGAGGAAGAAGGAGGAGGTTTTTTAACCACCCCAAAGTTAGAAATTTTCTTAACTTGGCTAGGATTTTGGACTTTTGTCCCCAGCCTAAAAGTTGTGAAAATTTCTAGCTTTCAATCTATATTTTCTTCACGGAAAATAGGAGATTGAAGTTGAAATTTAGGCTAAGAACCCATGAAAGTTCGAGTCTAAACTTTTTTTAAAATCTTTTTTTTTCTTTGTTTTGTAGATTGGAGTTCCATCAAGCTATTGAGTGGTGGTGAAATTGTCTTCCGCTCATCGTTTTCAATCTTGGCCTGGAAAGAGATTGGAGTTCCATCAAGCTATTGAGTGGTGGTGAAGTTGTCTTCCGCTCATCGTTTTCAATCTTGGCCTGGAAAGAGGTAAAATATTTTTTTAGTTTTATTTTATTTAATTATTTCATGTTTAGTTGATTCATAGTCTTATTTTTTTTTTGTTAGTATGTATATAAGAATAATTAGATTAATGATATAAATTTGTTATAGTTAGTATGTGTTAGGATTAATTAGCTAGCATGTGTTAGAGTTAATTAGCTAGAATATGTTAGGATTATTTCATTAAAGCATTAGTTTTGTTCATTATTTTTCCAAGTAGTTTGATATTATTATTATTAACTATTATTATTATTATTGTTTGTTCTTGTTATTATTGTTGTTGTTATTATTATTGTTGTTCTTATTATTGTTGTTGTTATTATTATTGTTGTTGATTACTATTATTATTATTGTTGTTCTTCTTCTTCTTCTTCTTATTATTATTATTATTATTATTATTATTATTGTTGTTGTTATTATTATTGTTGTTGTTCTTGTTATTATTATTATTATTATTATTATTATTATTATTATTATTATTATTATTGTACTTATTATTGTTATTATTATTATTATTATTATTATTGTACTTATTATTATTATTGTACTTATTATTATTATTATTATTATTATTATTATTATTATTATTGTTGTTGTTTTTCTTGTTATTATTATTGTTGTTCTTATTATTATTGTTGTTGTTATTATTATTGTTGTTCATGTATTATTTATTGTATTTATATTGATTCGGGTTGTAATAATTTAGTTACTTATGTTAGTTATACTTTCTTAGATATTAATTTTAATTTATTTTAACCTAATTAGATTCCCCTAAAGATAAACCATTAATGTTAATTTTACTCTTTAAATGATTTTCTACCTTTACTTAGTTATTTGATAAACTTTTACTTTTAATATATACATCTATATTATTTTCAATGTTTAAGTTTAATTTTTTTTTATTTTTTTTCTAAAAAATAATTCTAAAGTCTTCATTTCACTTTAAATTAATATTTTCAAAAGTTAGTCAAATAATTTTTAAATCGTCGGATAACCGCGCGTTAGCGGCCACTTTGAATGCTTAATATCTTCTCAAAGTGGAAATAAGAACCTCGTACCTTTTTCTCTGAATTTTTAAGACTTAAATCTGTTAGGGTCTTTTAAATTAAGTTTTCTTAATTTCTTTAAAAAAATTGAGTGGCGACTCCTTTTATCTAAAATTGATTTTTTCTCTAAAAAGTTGAAATTAATTTTAAACCGTCTTTTTTTCGATATAACAATGACAATAAATGGATAAGAATCTTATCATTTACGAAATTAAAAAATCTTTATCCATAAATTATTAAAAGAAAAAAAAATGAGAATAAATTCATGAAAATCCAAAAATAAGAATAATTATTAAAAGAAAAATTTTAAAACTAAAAAAAATGTGTAAAAGATTAATACTTGTGTTCTTTAACGATCAACAAGTATTAAGACGTTTAAATTTGAGTACAGAGAGCCAAAATTTGGTGTCAACAGCTTGCCCCTCTTTGCTCAATGATGAAGAATGATTTGTCGAGCAAAGACGTTGACTAAGTAGTCGATTTTGGCTGACTCGCGAGATGGTCGCGGTGTGACCAGGTGGAATTATATGGGATTGTGAAAAAATGTTACGAGACTTTGATTTCAAGTCACCTACATATCTCTGATTTTACGAGAATTAGGCCGTGTGGAGTTCTAGATGCAAAATTATGGTAAATTTTGATTGATTCTCGAAATTTGCCCCAGTATTGAATCGTAATGACACTGTTTTCTTTTGTGATAATGGTAGAAAGAATTAAGTACAAATGGAGGGTTGAAAATGTGATGTAAAGGGCCTTCGATTGGCAAGGACGACAAATGTAAAAGCTAGAGTGTGGATATATGCATTAAAAGTTGGGTACATATAAAACATGTAAGGTGGGTGCCTGTGAAATATAATGAAATACCCGTATTAGAAGGTGGACAAATATAAAATATAATGTAATATCCGTATTAGAAGGTGGGTGCCTGTGAAATGTAATGCAATACCCGTATTAGAAGGTGGGCGCCTGTGAAATGTAATGAAATACCCGTATTAGAAGGTGACGCCTGTATTTGAATTTAAAATGTCTGTATCTTGAGGCGAAAAATGTGTTTTTTTTAAAGAAATGTTGAAAAGTAAACAAGACAGAATCACATCTTGACTTCAGTTGGTACCAACAATTAGTATTATGCATAAGAATTTCACCGTCTTT
This sequence comes from Solanum dulcamara, assembly GCF_947179165.1. Taxonomy (NCBI): domain Eukaryota; kingdom Viridiplantae; phylum Streptophyta; class Magnoliopsida; order Solanales; family Solanaceae; genus Solanum; species Solanum dulcamara. Next base: position 16,409,835 of record NC_077242.1, read on the forward strand.
TCTCAGAGATCAACGTCAAAGTAATTCTTATAGTTTCAAGTAGTACTTCAAACATTACCTAAGTGTAAACACAATTTGTTCGTCTTGTTTCCAATCAAAGTTTCGAACTATATTTGTCCCTCATGTTTCAAGTTCTCTTACCACAAAGAAAGTCCTAATTTTCACATATTTGAATATTATAATTTAGGACATTTTGGGAAGTACGCTCACGCTCGGAATGATATTCATGCATGCAATTGTGATACCATAGGCTTGGCCTTCATGTAAATCTCCACTAATGTGAGAATATTTGAAATGAAATCAATTAGGACTTGTTATTGGCTTGTAATGTAGGTTTAGGGACGGGTAGGATAGTCATTTGGGATAAAAGTGACTTAATTCCTTCTTGAGCATTGCACTGAATTTGTGCTTTCAACGTTTTGTTAAGCTTTTAGCGCTTAATCCTCATTGTTGTACCTTTTTTGTTTGCTTTTGGACTTCTTTTGAAGATTACCTTTTCTGAGCTTTTTTCCCTTCTCATCATTTTTTGAAGTTTCTCCTATTTATTTAGAGTATTCTCCTTTGCTTGAACTTGTGGAAAAATTTCAACTTTCTTTTCTTTTGAAGTCATTTTTGCATTCTAAATTTTGAAAGACTTTTTCAATTTTTGCCTTTGACAACTTTGAATCTTGAATATTCTTTTGTAACTCACACATCTTCAGTGCGCTCAAAAAGGTCAGGCCAAGAGAGATAGTGCATATAAGCACTCAGAAAGGGTATAGGCTAAAATGTGGTTGTCCAAAGAAAAGGCTTAGGCTCAAAGTGGGGCATGCTAAGGATTATTATCATTTGGTAGGCTTTGAAGGACACAAACGGGTCAAAGAAGGCCTACAATCATTTTTCAAATCAAACATTACTCATAATTTCGCCCCAATAAACAATTAGGCCAAGTTCTAGATCAACATTGCAATGTAATGAATTAATCTAAGGCTCACCACACAAATGCACATGAAACAATGAGGTTGATGTCGCTCTTGTATTAGATGTATGCAGGAGAATTTTCTCAAGTGTCACTAAGGTGCAATTAAGAGGTACTAAAAGAATCTATGGTTTACCATGAAGTTGATCATCTCTATCATACCAAGTATTTCTTCCTCATGCACACTCCTAACTATGTTGGTACCAATCAAGTACAATTTTCGATTCCTTTTTTTTTTACAAAAAAAATGGGACCGAACTCAAATAAGGGTTGTCTACGTATCTTGTAGAAAACAAGAATCAGGTCTGCGTAGTTCAGGCATACATGGTATAAGACATATATTTTGAACAACAATATACCTTTTGAATGAAAAATAACAAAAATAAAAATTCAATGAGTCATTAAAGGACAGACTAACCAAACTAAAAATGAGTCACATTGAAGGGCAGACTACCCAAATTTTGAAAAACATCAAATAATTTTTTTTAAAGAAATGTAAGAAAAAGAAAATCAAAGATATTTACTAAACATAACATCCTATACAAAAGTTAATATGAAGAGATAGACAAACTTGGAGCGATGCCTCGCTAGTCAAGTGTTTGAGTGCAGCCTTAGTTGAATTTTTGGGGATTTTCCTCAAAAATTTTGCCCCTGTTCCAGCTTCAACAAACTCTGGTATTCAATCTTGTGGCAAATGTCTTCTCGTGATTTTTTTTGTCTTTTTAAAAATTTTGCCCCAGTTTCCATTGTAGAATATTAGAAAGCTCTTGGGAAACGTGATCGAGCCGTGGTGGCGCCTACGTATCCCGTTGAAGGGAAATCAGGTCAAACGTAGTTCCAACATAAACATACCTGTCTTTTTATGACTAATATGTATTAATGATTGTGTTTAAAAGAGGTGAGGCTATGAGTTAGAGTTCAACGCTGAACCAATATATTTTTAGAATGTACAGGACAATGAAAATGATGCATTGTAATCTAAATACACCGATTCTAAAATTAATGAGTTTTGAAAGGATTTCGGAGAAGTACAAGACACTTAATCGCATGTTCAGTGTGTGATACTGTACAATTATGACTCGATAGAAATAAAGTAACCAATAGAGTGTCAATAAATATACAACTACAGTCTATAAATAAATATCGAAAATGGATATTCCGTTAAAAGAGATTTCATCTCACCTACCATAGAAAGATCTAGAACCATTTGACATCATCCATGACATCAAAATTCTCCATTGAATTTTCAAGATCATCCTTTATGATTATGTTTATTTATTGTTAGGTCCGTCCTCCACACCTATAAATACCTATCTTATTTCCTCATTTTATTCACCAAGCTTTCTTAAGCAACTCTTCTCTCTATATACTTCTTTACTCCTTCTCAAATATAGTTTTAGTTTTAGTAGTATAAAAATACTACTCTGGTGATTCTTATACTCCGGGTAGTACACAAAACAAACCGGCGAGAAGAAAAGGCTAGGGGTCCAAGAGTGTTCCAATTCGAAGTAAAGCTTCCGATTTAAGGTATGTAAGGCTTTCATAGCATCGGATTGAGTTCGTCTATGCGCTCAATATTTAAATTCATTATAATTAAAGTTATAGTTGAGTTTTATCCAAATCGTGAATTCTAAATGAATTAATTCTTCTTCTATTAAGTTAGATATATTTATGCATTAATATTATTATTATTATTGTTATATGTCATATTATTGGAATTATTATTCATTGCTACTTTCCCATGAATCCTAATTGATTTGATGTTCATTAATATTTTTACACATGTTTTGAGTAAAGATATTGGCTTTTTAATATTTTCATTGATAAAAATAGTAATATGAATTAATACTATATATGTATTTTATTGAGTTTTGAAAGAGAAAAAGAGTTGAGTTTAAATAAATTTGAGTAAATGATGTTTTGAGCAAAATATTTTCATGAGGTGTAAATGATGTTTTTGAAGTATAATAATTGATGAAGAGGTAATGAATGAGTTTGATGATTTAAATTAAAGTCCAATGAGACTAGATGATGAGATTAATATGAGCACATATTTTGGGAGTAGTATTGAGCACCGAGTTGGGTAAGAGTTTAATTGACTCAAACCCCAGAACTACGTAGCCAGCGTAGGATGGAGGCTATGCCTCTTAAGTCCCAAAAAGAGGACTTTGATGAGTGGATCCAAGATTGTGATGTCCTTTACCCTGGCAAGGTATTGGATGGATGTGGCAACAACATCGCTTCATTGTATCATCGCTAACTCATAAGTGATGGTTGTCGGTTAGAGAAACTTCCAACTGAGTAAGTATTGCTTGTTACTATTATTTTTATTATTATATTTTAAACTTGCATAAATATTGATGTTGAGATGATGTTGAGTTCTGAGCTGGGTTTTCTTGAGAGGAGTTTCTTGATATTTGTCCTTACCTTCCTGCCATTTTACATACTCGTACATTCCACGTACTGACGTCATTCGACCTGCATCGTTTTATGATGCAGATACAGGTGTTAGAGATCCTCAACAGGCGCTTCTTTGAAGATCATTATTTTTCAGCTATTTGGTGAGTCCTTCTTGTATTCGGAGGAACTCTTTATTCTTTAATTATTGTTGAGTATTATGTTTCTTTTAAGGTAGCCATGGACATGTCATTGGCACTATCTAAGAGTATTAGAGGCTTCATAGACAGAGTTTAATGATGTAATTGGAGTAGTTCTCCTTTGAAACTACTTCTTCTAAAAAAATTTCTTCTTTCATTAGATGTTGTTAATGGAGAGCCCATATAAGTATTCTTATTAAGTCTTCCGCTGATGAATGAATAAGTTATGAGACCAAGTGGTTCTCTTAGAGGCCAGAGATGATTTCTGAGTGCCGGCCACGCCTAGGGTACCCTCTCGGGGCGTGACAATTAAATTTTTACAAATGACAATAAATGATTAAGAATCTTATCATTTACGAAACTAAAAAATCTGTATTCATAAATTATTAAAAGAAAAAAATGAGAATAAATTCATGAAAATCCTAAAATAAGAATAATTATTAAAAGAAAAATTTTAAAAGTAAAAAAAATGTGTAAAAGATTAATATTTGTGTTCTTTAACGATCAACAAGTATGAAGACGTTTAATTTTGAGCACAGAGAGCCAAAATTGGGTGTCAACAACGAGTCATGATAGATAGAGAAGGGGTAGATGTTCCGTATTGTGATGATTGAAGTACGCTTATTCCAATTAACGCTATGACGTAGAGTAATAGATGGGATCTTATTGTGTGCACTAGATAGGTAAGAGTATATTGCTTTCCTCTTGGTAGGAGTTAATGAAAATGTGGATGTAGAAATGTTAAGGTAGGCATGAAAATTCTTAAATGATTATGACTTCAAGGGGGTCATAAAGTGGTTAAAATGGTAGGCTTGAATATGTGTTTGTAGGTATACGTGTAATGGTAGTAGGCTATTGATGACTTCTCATTAAGGGTTTCAAATGAGTGTATTAGAATGGTTATAGAACTAGACTTGAATGTGCTATTGATGGCATGTGGGTGAATACGATGTATTGGGTGTTTCATTATTAGGTCTCAAGGTTTGTGGAATATGGTAGTAAGGGGTAATACTCCCGGGATAGATTTTCCTATAGAGGTATCGGATCCTAAGGCTTTTTGGTAAGGTGGCCTATGAATTTGATTTTTTATTGGAGTTTGCCCCGATTCATTCGGTATTCCATGTGTCTATGTTTAGAAAATATTTGGGAAATCCAAGTTCCATTGTGCCTTTGGAGATAGTGAATGTTGATGATAATATAACCTATGAAGAGGTTTTGATTAAAAATTCTAGACCGGCATGTCAAGAGATTGAGGAATAGGGAAGTTCCATCCATCGAAGTCCTTTGGAGAAATCAACAAGTTGAAAGCGCTACATGGAAAGTGGAAATGGATATAATGTTACCCATATATTTTTCACTCTAATCAAGCCTAAGGCACTAAGTTATCCATGCTCAAGTGTTTAAGGTTCCTATGTTTCAGTTTTTCTAAGTCCTCATGTGCATGCATATTCATGAAGTTGAATTTTAAAGTTATGATTTATGCTAAAGCATAGAGATTTCATGTTTGATGCATTTCAAGTGTCATTGTATATATGTTGGATTGTTAGTCCTCGTGCCATGTCCTTTTTATGCTAGTGATTCTCATTCGAGGACGAATGTTCCCAAGGGAGAGATATTGTAACATCTCAAAATTTCTATGCCAAGACTCGAACCATTCTTTTAGGCGTATGAGGTCGAACTCATCGACTTTTAATGTATTTATGAGTTAGGATAAATTCATAAGTATTTGAAGAGTATTACATGTGGTTTAGGGTCATAAGGGATCTCTAAAACCAAGTCAAGTTCAAAGAATTTCTATCGACTAAGTTTTCGTAAGAGACCGTAGTAGGGTCAACTTCAAACGACCATATATCCTAAAATATAACGAATTGGGTGGATCATACCTATCAAATTAAAGGTCTTTGAGTTTTCTTTCCAACGCCACTAAGATTATAATTTTTGGAGTTTGGAGTAAAATGTTATGCCCGATTGAACAGAGAGGTCCACGACAAGTCCGTGACGCGGACCTGACGCGGACCTGATGCGGACTTGGCCAGTTTTCTAAATTGTTTTTGTCCAAAAAGGTGCACGACAAGTCCACGTCATGGACCTGACGCGAACCTGACGCGGACTTAGCCAGTTTCCAGATTTTGGTAGGGGCATCTTGGGAAAATTACCTAATAACATATATACGTACTTGGACGCGTTTTGGGTCATTTTTTTCCAGTTTTCACCTCCCCAAAAATCCTAAACTTCATTCTCCTCTCTCTCAAATCATCCCCTCCAATTTTTTTCTCAAACTCAAAGGATTCAAGGCTACTCATAGAAGACCAAGAATCAAACTTTCTTAAAAGCTTCAATCTAAAGGTATGTGGGTTTTCATCCATGGGTTTTTCCACCCATAGAGTCCAAATGTTTTCTCAACTTTGCATTTCAATTCAAAATGATGAAATCATATGGACTTTTACATGATGGTTTCAAATGCATAGATTATGATATATTTTAAGTTTATTTACTCCTATTGATATACAAGTATATTGACTCTCAATTTCAAGTGATGAGTTTTTATGAATTTTCATACTACGATTTCAAATATATAGATTCTTGAATATTTGAAGTTTATTTGTCTATGTTGACTTATGGTGATTCTTATTTACATGAAATGGATGATTTATCAAGTTCTTTCTATGAAGGCTTGAAAGTAGTTTCGAATTATATTGGTGGGTTGTTTTAAGATGTTTGAATGATAAATTATTTCATTCTCATGCATGTTAGATTTGATTTAAATGATTTAAAAGTTGATTGTTTTGAACCCACCTAGTTTTCTATGGTAAAGTAAAGTTGAAATGAAGTTTGACTCCAATGAATGTTATGAAGTAAATGTTTATGAAGGAGAGTCTTTATGAAATGATTGATTGATGAAAGGGCTTCTTAGCCAAAGTAAGGTTTCAATATAAAAGGACAATTCTCACATTGAATCAAATGAAATGTTTAAGGCTATGATATGACATGTATGACATCCCTATTGGCCGTCAACGCTTTTAAATATTTTTTCAAAAAGGAAGGTCCGATTATCATGGTACCCGAAATACCATCACTAATTGTAAACCTAATTTTCTTATAAATCAAGGTTCATTAGTAGAACGGTAAATAGGGCATGGCAGCCATGATGATATTATAAATCAAAGGTTTTAATGAGCTATTCCACCGATTGATGTTTTAAATATTAAAGTTTTTATATTGATGTTCAAACGTTATTCCGTGGGATTTGATCTAGCACCGAATGTAGCATGTAAATGGAGACTCGACCTAAGGGGTCTTTAAGTAAAGTCTCATGTTGCATTAACTATGTGCCACCATAGGAGCCCTTATCGGATAGGCCTTTGTAGCCACCAAATATTAAATAATTGAATGTAACCTGAATAGAGTTCTACCCGGCAAGTAGTCTCCATGTGCCAACGTAGGGGCTTATGTTGGATTCCATGTAATAGCTCGCATGGTCTTAAATGTTGGTTATGGTCACTTTCCCACAAAATGAATATTTTAGGATTTCATATGATGATGTCTAATTCATGCATTCACTTATGCATATTGCTTACTCATGTCTCTCTTATGTTCTCATTTCATAGCATACTCATATACTTAGTACATTCAAAGTACTAACAGATACTTTTGCCTATATGATATCACCATGTAGGAACCGACGTCGCTCCTCGACCTCCTCCATGTGGCTAGCTCGAATTAGTTTGAAGATTGCTTATGGTGAGTTCCCATGGTTCGGGAACAACATCCTTTTTATTCTAAGCTTATGTTATGTAGAACATTAAGACTTTTATTAAGGTATTTCTTAACGCTTATTTTGAGGGTGAGCTAGAAACATGTCTTAGCCCCCGCCAAGTCTTTAATGTAGAAGGTATGGTTGGACATAGAAAAAGATGTTATGTTGTCTTTAATTCTTATTAAATGTGAAGTCCCTTAGTCCCTATATCCCTTTTGTTTTTTGCTTGATTTATTTATTATTACCAATGAAATGCTTAATGAATGTTAAGAGGCTTGGGTGAGGTACCTCTGGGTGTCTCATTCGCCGTGTCACGTGTAGGCCCTAGGCTTGGGTCGTGTCACATATTTAATTGAAAAAATTGTTACTTCCATTAAGGAAAAATGACCAAGAGATTACTCAAGTCAATCAATTTTCATTCAGTAGGATAATGCAATAACACATCAGTTGCGATGATAAAGAATTTCGTTGAGTGGCTACAAAAGACGGATTTGATATCCGATTGATGTGTCAACCTCCAAATTCTCCAAATTTAAATATTCTAGATAGATTTTTAGTGCTATTCAGTCCTTATAACATAACGAGGCACCAAAATCTGTTGATGAGCTTATCAATGTCGTTGTGAAGGTATATGAAGATTTTTCGACATCCGTATTTTTCTAACATTGCAATCATGCATGGTTTTCATAGGTATAAAATTTTGCATATCAAGAAATCTATGTTAGAAAAAGAGGGTCAACGTCATGTTCAACTGAAATGTAGTTCTGAATTGGTACATGAAGTACTCAATCATTTAGGGGGAAATTAGTTCCTAATTCTTTTTATGATGATGGTAAATTATTAATCAGACTTCACATTCGAGGAGTGAATTCGTGTGTTGGTGATTGACGAATGTGAAAAGAAAATTGTAGTTTGAGAATTGAATTGTAGGACAAGGATAATGGCAATATCTTGATTTTCATCGCATTAATTTTAAGCATTGTGAATATCTAATAAAAATACCTAATAAATGTAAAGTGAAAAAGATTTTAACATACACTAACAAAGCAACTTCAAAATTGTTAGTGTGACATCTAAGTCATTTCTTTAAGAAAATAAATCAGAAAAGGAAGCTGAACAAAATCATCTAATGAATTAAAATGGGAGCTAACCAAAATATAAGTCAGGTATGACACGAGTTTCATAAACAAAGTAAATATAATTATAGAATATTAGACTTACATGTACGATTCGCACTCGCTCACCAATAAAAGATTTTTCATCACGACCATGTGTATAGACATACAAATGTATTTCACTTGGTGTTGGAACTTACCCCTTTTCAATAAGCCTATACACGAAAAAAAGACTTTACTTCTATTTCTACTTAAAAAAATATATTGAAAGCGCTAATAACGATGAAATAACCAAATCAAATATCAATAAGAAATATGCAAAAAACAAATTGGTGCTGAAAATTATCAATTATAGCAAACAAAACTGGAAACATAGCACTAGAATTTTTGCATATCAATTATACCAAACAAAACTAGAAATATAGCACCAGAAACTGCTATTCCACCCTTTTCAAACAGATAAGGTTGCTTGAGCACCAGAGAAATCAGTTACAGGTATAGCAGAGCATATAAGCATAATCAAAATGGAAACATAGCACCAGAATTTGATGATAGATTGAATCATCTAGTTCCTACTAGAAAAATATTGGGGTAAAGGATCGATTATAATTTCAGGTATGGAGCCCGTCGGCAATCTGCTTTAACAGGAAGCAAAGCTAATTCTTTGCTTGAGGGGACAGCTAACAGGAAATCCCGCTAACCAGTTATCCATCATCTTTATAATCAATTACGAAACTGAACGTGGATGAAAATTGAATTTTAATGAACAATACTTCATAAATTATTTTTGAGAATGATTATATTTAATAAACAGAAACACAAACATTGCGCCAACTTACATGCAAATTAGTTCCTATCATAAATTGCACTAGTAAATAGATAATGTTACCACAAATGCTACTCGTTTCAGAAAAAAGAAAAATCAAGGGGGTAACACCTAGAATGTTGATTTGCATATCAACCCAGTTGAGAAAATCATCAGACTAATCAAATTATAAGAATATAGCAACTTTCACGTATAAACCACACATCTTTCAATGACAATTAATCCTACCATAGGTCTTTATACTCTAAAACCTACACATATGTGTGAATCTCAACTAACAATAACACACAAGCAATGATTATGAATATAGAAAAATTCTCAAGCCCAAAAATAGTCAATTAAATAACAAAGATGTTACAGGGACTTGTGCAATAATTTTGCAGCTCGTTGGCTTCTCATTTTGGAGTCATTTAACTGATTTATCTACCAGGTAAATCTTTCATCCACAAGTTATGTGCTATTGTTGGATGTCTATAGAAGAAAACACCTTGAAGGCTCTCTTTCTTGAGTCAACCAGTAATGAAGAGTAATTAATCTTAATAAAATTTGGTGAACAATATTTAAATATTGTCCAGAATGTTTATTAGAGTTCTTCATTCTCAAATGCTTCTTCTCCTTCGTATGGAAAGTTGTTCAAGTCCAATCCATCATCCACAACATTTAAGTTGAAGTCATCACCGACTCTTTTTTTTCGAGTGTTCAACTTCCTTCATTTGATCTTCAACTTTAATGGAGTCGTTAATTTTAACATCTACTGAAATTTGAATTTGAATTTTGATGTCCATGTATATAAAAATATATGCATAATACTTTAATGATTCTTCTAAAACTGATTTATAGAGTACTTAAGTTAAAGGGAGTAAGTGCATTACTTGAACAAGTCTTGTAACTTTAAAATGACCCGTACTTTTTGAAAGCTGCAGCAATAACTTTTTTAAGTGTAGTGTTGTAACTTTAAAATTGTCTTTTTGAAAATTGCAGTAATAGAGTACTTTTTTTCACATTTCATAATGACTTAATTATTAAGTGTAGAGTTGGAAAAAAATGACTAATTATTTCTTAATTATTTTAATTAACAATTAATTTGGAATAACTATTTTTAGTATACCTAACAACTATAAAAGTAAGTTATTTTTTAGAATTGCACAAAATATTTTATATTGAAGGAGGAAAATAAGTCAAGACAGTCAACATGGTCAAATTAAGGCACTACAAGTCGATCACAACTTAATAAGAAATCAGATCGTGATAATAACTTCAGATATTTTTGACTGAAGTAATATAAAATTGGCTAAATTTTCATAAATATATTTCTGAATTTTTCATGTATGTCCACATTTCAATCATGCATGATTGAAGTGTATGTAAAAATTGGTTAAAATTTTAGTAATGTATATTTGGATTTTTTTATATGAATTTTGTTGTGTTCTCAAATTCAACAGTTCTCTAACACAAGATTCAAGGCTCAAATTAATTCCAAATAGGCTTAAAATTGAAATATAAATCTCTTACATAAAAATCAAACTACAATCATTAATCTATTAAAACACAACAAATCTAACAAACTCATGTTGTGATAATGATGATTTGACATTATTTTCAAGACCATTTGATTTAAACTTATTTTTTATACTTCAAATTTCTTCAAAACATTATATTTCAATTACTACAAATTAAAAAAATTCTATCATACAACAACTACAAATAACACAATTTTATTTGAAGTCACTAATATTGATTACCAAGTAAATATTTTTTAAAATATGGATATAAGTTAAATGATGGCAACAAAATATGTTGACCCATGAAATTTTTACATTGGAAAAATTACATAACTAAACAAACTTATAAGGGTTAATTACGCTATATAACTATTCTTTAAAATAATTACAAATAAGGGTTATGGTTTAATAGATTAGCTATTATGAGGGCCCCACATCTGAATGTTTAACCGGCTTGTATCAAGTCAATCTCACTCAAATTTTATACAAAACCTTTCAACTTCTCTTTCCCCTCAAACTCCTTTTTTTTAGCCCGTTTGGATTGGCTTTAAGCCCCTTTTTAGTTTTTGAACGTGTTTGTTTAATGCTGACTTTAAGCCATAAAGTTCTTAAAGTCAGTCAAAAATGAAAAGTTAGGATTCCTAACTTTTTTTCCAAAGTGCTTAAAGTCATTTTCTTTGACCATGAAAATTATTTTTATATCCCTTATATTTTAACTAAATTCCCAAACTACCTTTTTTTATTCTTTTAACCCTAAAATTCACATCATAAGCACTTTTATCCAAACACTCAACTATTTATTTATAAAAATAACTTTCAGCACTTCAAAGTTCTAAAAGCACTTCATACATAAAAGTTACTTTTTTAAGCCCATCCAAACGGGCTCTTTTTCTCCTAAATGTATCTTCTCCGTGAATCACTCAACAGAGTAAAATTTTAATATTTTTTTTCGTTTTCCCCTCCGAATCTACAAGAATCCATCTCAAGGTAAATCTCAATCTCTTTTATTTTTGGTTTATGTATATTTTGTTTGATTTATTTCCTTTGCCTCATATTTTTCACTTTAAAATTTGCAATATCTCAGTAAAATCAGGGTTTTTATTTCAAATCATGGATGAATAAACTCCTTCAATGCGGATTACTAGAGGTATACATTTGCATGTACCAAATTCTGTTCAACATCCATCATTTTCCTTGGGTCTAACTCAAGTTTTTGGAGAATCTGCAGGATCTATTGCTAAATCTAAAGCAATGTCTGAAAATAAATCAGAGCAAGAGATTAGGTCTAAACTTCGCAATGACTCTAAAATAATTGAAGAAAAAAATTTAAAAATCGAGGTCAAAAGTGTCGAACAAAAAAAGAGAAATGCAAAAAAATTGTTCTGAGGCTGACTCTATGGTTTCCAACAAAAAAAGAAAAGCAAAAGAAACATCTTTAACTAAAGATGAATCCAAAACCCATAGTGAAGATGATGATGATGCAAGTGAACATCGTGATTGTGGTGATAAGGAGGTATTTCTTGTTTTCTTTTAATTTATTTATATTTGTATATGTATCGGTTTAATTCCATAGTATTATAAATATTCAATGCATTAGGAATATAAATCGAAGAACATTTATACAAGTAATAAGTTTTTGTTATAAATATTTTTTGTATATATATCAATTGAATTTTAATATCATTCCAACATCTTTTATTTGTATGTATGTTTTATCAGTTATATTTATACATCTATAATTATTTGTACATGAATTTTTAGTATTTGTAGGTATATAATTCATTTTTTATAGCAGAGGTATACAAAATATTATTATTATTTATATGAAACAAACATTTGTATATTAATATATCTAATTACTTTATGTTGTTTACTTATAAGTTATTTGATGACTAAGTTTGTTTTACAATTGTTCGTTTTGAAGTTTTAATTAGTTTTGAATTGTTACTTGATGTTGTCCAGTCATGATCATATTGATTTAAGTGTTATATGCACGTTTAGTGTTATCGTAATGGATTATATATGCGGCTGTCTTGTTTCTGGAACTAGGTCCTTTATATTGTTGACATCTAGTTTCAAATGATTTACATATTTGTTTGACCTCTGTGGGAATTGATTGAATGGCCATGTTTTTCAACATGATTTTGTTTTTTTGTTTAATTCTAGCTACATAGTTGGTTTGTGGGTATATAATAGATTATTATGCTCAACATATACAATTTTGTTAATGTTGATTGGTAATTAGGTAGTCCAATTCATGATCAAAGAAGGTCCTACGGAGGCACCACATATGCAATGTTATAGAAACGTTAATGTAATAAAAAAATATGATCAAATATTTGTCAGAAGATTTTGTGAAATAGAATGCTTTGCCAACTTGGCTGCTATGCATCGTTGTACTATTCAAGCACAGATTTTTAAGTGTTTCATGCAACTAGAGTTAGAAGACAGTACAAAAGATGTGTTTTTGATACATGTTAATGACACAATATTACATTTCTCCCGTAGTGAGTTTTCACTTATATCTGGGTAGAAATGTAATGAGGACTTGTCAGATTTTGTCTTTGATACTGAACAACCGAATAGAATGCTTGTTCAGTATTTTGAAGGTAGAGACAGTGTCACTAAACCAGAATTGATTCAATGTTTTACTGGCAAGGTATGGAACGACAACAATGAAAATGCTATTAAATTTTCGATTTTATATTTTGTGCACACCTTTATTCTTTCAGAGGAGTCTAATAGAGTATCTATAAGAAGATTTGAGTTTGATTTGGTTGAGTCTTGGCAGATTTATTGATTATCCCTGGGGTAATAGAGCTTTTGGTGAACTCATAATGTATATCCACAAGAAGATGACACCTACAGAAAAGTACTAGACTTCATGGCTTCCCACTTGCTATGCAAATATGGTTGTATGAATGTTGTTGAGAAATTGACCCCATAATTGCTATTAAGATTTCTGACCACATCCCAAAATTTCGAAATTGGGAGACAGAGAATGATAGGCAGGCCCCGCTTTGACTTCTTAAAGAATGACATGTTTTGGAATGACAATAATCCGGTACATGTAGTTTCATTTGCAATTAAAAATTTATTATATATACATTTATTCCTGTAAATTATGATTCTTCTACAATTAAATATTTTATTTTTAACTATTTCATATTAGTTATATAATTTGTAAGTTTCAGTTTATGCAAACTATAATTAGTTCTGTATTATATTTTTGTATATAGTAATTATACAGTTTCACAGCAGTTATGTAGTTTATATTTTTTTTAGTTTTATACAAATCTGCCATACTATATCAGTTATATAGTTTGTATAATAAGTGATGCAAATATTTTTTTAGTATATTATAATATAATTATACAGATTAATAGTAGTTATATAGTTGTATATCTTTCAGTTTATACAACTATTTAATTAGATATGCAAATATTTTGTATATTATAATTATATAATTGCATTTTGGTTATATAGTTTGAATATTTTTCAGTTAATACAAATATTTAAACATTTATGCACATATTTTCTGATTTTTAGATTTCTCTATATTGATTGTTTTCAGGAACATGTCCTACTCCAATGGATCTTTCAAGTATTCAATTACCCCCGAAGTATGTCAAACAAGATGCAATTCCTCCTCCCACATCATTTGATTCGGATGACGACCTCCAATATCATCCAAGATCAAAAGAAATGTTGAAGTTAGTGGTTCTTCACCGTTAAAGAAGAAGTCAAGGCAAGTTGATCCTAGTCTTCCTAAGAAGTCACCTCCAAGACATGCTACAAAAAGGATTCAGCCACGCAACCGCACACTTGCACCACCAACTACTGTCCCTATTTCCAAGAAGCAATCTGTTGTTGCTCCCAAAAAGACAGTCATTAAGAAGTCTATGGAGCGTAAAAAAATCCGACTATGCTAGTATAGGATTTTAATTTATTCTTTTTTGACACAGGATGCTAGTAACCCTCAGGAGGGTAATGGATTGTCTGATAGTCTACGTGTTTATCATGAAGATGCTCATAAAAAAGATTTCTTCTGTGATGTTCCTTCTTCTAGTGAGGTTGCTCCCTCCGATGCAATTCAACAAGATTCATGTACCATGCCACTTCATATCACAAATCAGGTGGTTTCTAAATCCGATACATACTTCCTAGCCTAAACCAGGTAAGAAGTATAGTCCTTCAACAGTCGGAACTGGTTCAAGAGCAGACTCCAGCACCATTGCAGCGAATCAGACATCCAGGTCGATATAATATATCGTCCTATTTGACATCTTTTGGATTAGAAATTGGTTAGATTTTGATATTATACAATATTAATTTTTATATATGTATAACTGGCAGCACTATTAATTAAACAACGAATCATGTTCTTATCTTTCAGGTAGTTCATCCAAGTTGCCTGTTATTTTTGAAAAAAAATATCCATTTGATTCAATTATTAGCAACGATGACTTACCAATGTATATGTCTGTCATGACCCCAATCTGCCGTGACTGGTACCCATAATACTTATTCTAATGGGAGAACCATTTCTACAGCCCAACTTATCAAACTTTAGGAGATAACGGTTAAAGACTTGCAGAAGCAGGAATAAATTAGAAATAATGCTGAGTTTCCATAAATTCAGCCATGTTAATAACAACTAAATGCGGAAGTAAATACATCCTAGGAACTGAAAGTCATCGTACGAAAACTCTAACTAACAACTTTAGAATAGGAGTATAACTCCAAATTGAAACTAGTAAATGAATAGAAACATTGTCTGAAAATCTGAGTCTCGAAAGAGGGACTGAGATTACTAGAAAAGTCCACGGTAGCGTGACAAAATAGCTCACTCTTGGACTTTGAACAACTTGGTAATCTTCCAATCGAGGTATCTCTGCAACGGTTGAATATGTCATGTACTCATAGACGAGTAAATTTCAACAAAATAAGCATATACATATACAGAATAAGTCAACCACATCTCAATATCACAACTCAATGTCTTTCACATGTTACAATTTCACATAAGGGTCCTCTCAAGGGACCTACAACCATCAACTTTGTGTCGAAACATGACACCCGATCCAAATATGTATCGGAACGTGACACCCGATCCCAAGATATCTCAATTACAAGAACATTCAATGTTTACAACATTTATACCACCAAGAACAGGCTTATCACAATAACAGGCCATCAAGTGATCATTTCACACATAATCTAGCATGTTTCCCCATTCATATACACACATACATATCATAAAGCAAGTTAACAAGTATATGAAACACATACGGGAAACTAGAACATCACCTACCTCAAATTCAAGCTTTCTCAACCTTATAATGCAAGAGTCTTCCCTTTCTAGGTTCGTTCTTCTCGTTCTTGGTCTAGAAACATTAAATACACATCAAGGATTAATACAATGGTCTAACTATCAAGAAATATAACACAGTTTCATTTTCTAGGCCAAACCCATGATCCCAATCCTACTCTAAAGCTATTTTCCACCATAGATTTTCAGTTCAAAACATCCCCCAATGATTATCACTCATATTTCTAGTTTCTAAGAATCAAAGTATGAATCTAGGGAGTAAAAACCTTACCTTAAGCATGGAAATACGGGAAAAATCAATGAAAATCGCCCTAGGTCGCTTCTTGAGGTTTTAGAAACTAATTCTTATAGAAAAGACTGTTTTTGATATTTTTCACGATTTAAGTCGCGACTGTCCCTTTCTGACGGAATATGCGGGAATAGTGAGCTCGGATTTTGTGCTCCAAGCCCCCATTTCACAACACACCCCCTTTCAAATACGTATTAAAATATACCCTTCACGCAAACTTCGATTTCGGGAGTTTTACTCGCCCGAATGCGATTTTGCGAAGCCGCAAATGCTCCGTATCGTCTTGGCTATCAGCCTGTCTAATCAAATGATAAATTTTACCTCCCATTGTTCACATGATCACCCTAGTCCTCACTTGACTCAGAATTCGTCCAAGTCTGGCCTAGGCTCAAATTTTCTGAAGTTACTACCCAAAATTTTTTGGCCCGAAATCCTTCCCCATTGGTATATCCCTAAAGATGGGAGCAGTTCGTTATAATGTCATTTTGGAAATGGTTAAGGGAAGATCTTCTAGATAGACATCATACCAAGTAAGTCGCTTTGTTATTATACAAAAATATTAGATTTATATTGCTAGTACTTATTTGCAGGAGAATCAGTTTGTTGTTTTGAGTATTACCTACCATCAAATATATAGTTATTTTTGCTTTAATAACATAATATTATTACTTTAAGAAGATTTATTTGTGTTATTGTTCCGAAGTTCTTAGAGTTAATACAGTAATATTCATTGTGATTTGTACCTTTTCTTTAGCTAGGTAAATAGTTGTTATGATAACACCATTTTGGTTGTTGATGGGTTTTGTGGGAGGTGGGTCATAGTTCTTACGAGAAATAATAATGTTTGTAGCATATGGGTTCTTTTGTCGTATTCTTTCCTTTTCAACCTTAGATTGAAAACTACGTTAATTTGTTGACTTCGGTATATTCAAATCATTTTCTTTTTCGTGCTTTCATTTGCTGGATAGCTTTCTTATATTGGAGAAAATCATTGATAATTAGAAGCATAAAAAAACAGTAGCACTTATTGTGTTACTGATTTGTATATCTGTTTCACTAATTTCTGTGTCAGATTTGTATAAATATTTATTTGTTTGTGTATAATAAACGTAATTGTTGTATAACATTATATTGAACAATAGGAAAAAAAAATGAGGATCGTTACAAGAAAAACAAAGCAGCGCTACCTGCCTCTATGAATTTTGGTGTTGTCACTGTTTCAGACAAGAATTGGTTTTACAAGCTTGCAAATGAGGACAGTTGATTGATGACTCGATATCTGTTTGTATTTATATTAGTTTTATAAATATTCCATAAATTTATATAATATGATGCATCAATTTTTTCCCCCATCATGAATACCTTTATTATGTATTCCAACATATAGATGTGATCTTCTACTATTTAAGGAAGAAAGTGAAGTACTACAGCAACACCAATTACAGTTTCAGCACTATGAATTGTAACTTTGGAAATTTGATTCACAATGTTTGGGAATCGTATTCAGATATTGAGAGAGTGGCAGTTAAGGCTAGTACAGAAGAGATCATTATTGAGTATATCAAGGGTTATCGGATGCATGCAGCTGTGCCATGGCACACGGTTGACAATATTTTCATTCCAGTGAACCATCCTACTAAGGTTTCACGAAGTCAACACATACATTCACACACATACATTCACAGTTAGGGACCATGTTCAGTCCATGCCAATAAAAAACAAGAGGAGCTCGCGGTCTATTAGCACTTGAAGGGCTACACAATGGAGATCGGATCGGCCTCGTATGGAGCGTCGTGAATGTGAAGGAGAAATTTCATTGGGTTTTGATTGTGGTATCCTTCAATGATCGTTGTATATATATAAGATTCTATCAGGTCTGCCTTGCATGATTCTTACATTTTGGAGGAGATCAAGAAGTATGCACAACTCATTCCAATGTATCCGTCAATGTCCGATTTCTACTCAAAGAAAGGTTTGGATGTATCTCTTCACCCTAAGTACAAATTTCACTCGGATTTCGACTCTTTTGATGTTCATCACGTGGAAGGTATACCACAACAACTAGAAGGCAGCATGTAAGTATTACCAGCTTGTTTTAAATTTATACTTAATCGAAATACTCTAATAACCCTTTTTTCTATAGGGATTGCGGGTTGTTTGTTTCACTTTATGCTGAGTATTTGAGCTACGACAATGGTATTACTGTAATTTCAATTGACTCAAATTTAATGCGCATCAGATATGCTCTACTATGGTGGAATTATGGGACAAAAAAGATTCAAGCAGATGCAGTTAGCGATAGTGAGGCCCCAGAAAAACCTATTAGGAACCAGCCCGTTTGTGAGATTAGTGATCGAATCATAATACATTAGATTCGATTTTCAATTTCTTTAGTTTTAGCACTGCAAAACTTTAACACTTATTTTCTCTTTTTTGTCATGTTTTACTGATTCGTAAAGCAGTGTTTTCTATTTTTGAATATTTATATTATATAAAGTTAATTTATATTTTTGGTTTGAAGTTTATATATCTTTATAAATTTTGGTTTTTTATATTATTATACTTGTAGATTGAAAAACGTATATATATATTATGCTCAGATTTGTATAACTGTTTAATTATATATGTATAATAAAAGTAATTGTTGTATAATATTATATTGAACAATAGGAAAAATAATGAGGATCGTTACAAAAAAAAAAAGCAGCACTATCTTTATAAATTTGATTTTTATACTATTATAACAAAATATTATACATATACAATAAAAAAAAGTGTATATATATTGCAATAACACAAAATTAACTCTATACAATGAAAAACATATTTCAAATAAAGTATTAAAATATCAAAAGTACACAATGTATTTTTATTCAGTGGTCATATACAAATATAAATATATTTATATACAAATGTTATAATTTAATAACAACAATAGAATTGATAATAATATACAACTTAGTATTCACAAACGTATAAAACTTTTAAAAAAAATATTCATTACACAAAAACTAAAAATATATGTATCAATCATATTCTAATATTCAAGTAGATATGACAGCATCTTACACTAATCTGTAAGCTATTAACACAAGTATTCTTGATTAATTTGTTTTATATATTTATACAAATGTAACACTATTATACAAACAGAGGTATAGACAAAATTCTACGAATACACTATGACAATTGTATGAAAATAAAAACATTTTATTTATTCAACAATAAAATTATCAGTCAACATTGTTTGCTTGTGACCATATCAATGAAAATAAAAACTAACATAATATCCTTTAATATTAAATTAAACTGTAGTTGTAAATCATCTGAAATAGGTTGAGGCGTGTTTGTACAAGAACGTCTGTTATGACCTGCAACACCACATATACTACATGTAGTGTTTCCTTTGTTACCAAACAACTCTCTTGCTGATTTGTCACGTGTTTTCTTCTTTTGCCTTCCATGAGATCTTTTAAATTTTGGAGGCAGCACATCATCATTCAATATGTGTATGGGTATCACCCATTCTGATTTATCTGGCAAAGGGCATATTGACTCATACGTCTTCAACACAGTAGTTGGTTTGTATAAATCTGAACAATATTCACCTAGTTCAAAATTTTTAAACTTTAACATAGCCCAAACATATTCACATGGTATTCTTTCATACTGAAAAATATCACAAGAACATGTCTTATTCCCAAGACAAACAATGAAATTCTTTTCTTCGTTGTTCACATTGTGAATATATTCAGTTGTCGCCACCACCTACATAATTGTATAAATGTATGAAAAATAAGCATTCAGATACAATTATGTATGTTCAAAAATAAATTATATATAAAAAGATTAAAATAAAATTGAAAACATACTGTCATTCTTGTGCTCATTGCTTCGTTGATAATGAGTGTCTCCTGATTCTTATTAATCAGCGGTGTAAATGTATATCTTGCTTCTTTGTTATTCTAGATTCCATCTTTCAAACATCAGCCGAACTTGTTCTAGAAAATTAAAAATTGACAACTCTCTTGCCGAAACTAAAGCAACATTTATACTTTCTGCAATATTAGAAGTCATAACACACCCCCTATGAACTGGTGCATAAACCCTAGACCACTTATCATAACCAGCTAGCTCTAAGTATTTCTTTACCCTTATATCAACCTTTGCTACCGTAGCCATATATATGTTTTGGCCATAGTATAGAATACTGCGGATAATTTTTCATGAGACTTTTTGTACCTCTTATGAACTTTATTCCACAAGTGCCACATACAAGTGTAATGTGGCACGTCATTATACACTCTACTAACAGCCTTAATTATACTCCCATTTCTATCAGAAACAACATACATGTTACACCTTTCACCATATGCTCAAAAAATCAAGTCCATGAGGCGTCATTTTCTGAATCGAGAAAACCATATGCTAATGGAAATATATGTCCTATTAAAGTAGTATACAATTTAAACATTATATAAATAAGTATAGTTATACAATTTTTTTAGCAATGACTGTATATGTATATATATATACAAGATATATGTTTCAAATAGATAATAATATACGGATGCCATACCTGCACCATCTGTAGTACTCGCTGCAACAAAGGTCCCATTATACGGTCCTCTAAGATGACTTCCATCTACAACAACTACAGGTCTACAATGATCAAATCCTTTTATAAAAGGATATAACGCAAGAAACATATAAAGAAACTCGTTCTCATCAGTTTTCTTCATACGAATATGTGACCCCGGGTATGTAGTATCAAGCACATACAAATAGGATGGTAGTTTTCCATATGATCCAAAAGAAATCCCCCTCTAAGAAATCAATGCCTTTTCTTTAGCGCTCCATGCCTTCATGTACGTAACATCTATGCCAAGTTTCATTTTCATATCATTTTTGATGTCATCAGGCATATATTTTCTTTTATGGTCCACTAACTTCGGCTGAACAATTCCTCCAACCAAATTGTTGTTTGCTTGCCTTTGTGAATAAACTTTTTCCTTCAAAGGATATGTATATTCATTTTTGAACTCTCGAATCTTGAACATACCGGATTTGTTAACATCTGATGCCCTCAAAATCCAATCACACTCATCAAAGGTACACACAAGAGTATAACTGTACAATTTTTTTTTACATACAATCAGTTCATATAAATAATTCAATATTATACAAATATTACAACAATTTTTCTATATATTGATACATATATGAGCTCACCTTATTGAATTTGACCTTTTAGTCTTAAATTAACAGCCTTCAAAGTAGATTTGTCCTTATATACCTGATCCTATTACACATACTTATGACATGGATCTGTAATAACCCCATCGATATCTCCCGAATCAAACGCATCAAGTGGTTGAATCAATTCTTCAATATTCAGATGCCTTGTATCCATCTCTTCAAATTCGGCCACACAAATAGCCCCAAAACTTTCCACTAGCGCATGACTAGAAGTTTCACAAATTTCATTATTTTCATATGTCTTATCACAAACACTAATACAGACCGGATACTTGTTAAAATCATGTATAGTTTTCTTGAGCATCACATACACCCTAACTCCCATGTTATTGTGTATCATCATTGGTTTTTTGTTTTCTTTAATTTTGTATTCCGTTGTTATTACCTTTGCGTTCAAATTAACACCAACTTGATTTTCAATTAAAACATACAATTCTTCATAAGATGTGTGCTCCTTAAACAACCCTCTCCATATTGTAATCCACATAACAATTTTCATCATTCCAATTTTCTGAATGCATTACCATAATTTTATTGCAGGCATCGCTGTTTTAATTAAAAAATTAATTAATATTACAAATTATTGACAAACATATTTAATTATACATAAATCAAATAAATTTTTTTCTATAAACAATTAAATATACAAATCAAATTGAAGAAAAAAATCTGGTACGCTATATGCAAACAGGACACACAATTAAATTATACAAATATTATAATATACAAAAAATAACTTTCAATAACTCCAGTTTGTCATGCTCGATATACAAATGCTACTTATAAATGTACATTTAGATTTTTATAGAAAAAATTAGATATACAAATTAAAGTGAACACTAAATATTCTGGTACGCTATATACATCAATGCTACTTGTTTTATATAGCTAATTATACAAAATAATCATTACAGGATATACAATTATATTAAATAAATATTTAAATATAGTAAACTGACTTTCAATAACTACTCTTTGTTAACATCTATATACAAATGTTACATATACATGTAAAAATAAGTAATTATGCAAACGATAAAATAGCCAATCACAATAGAAGAAAAAATAATTGTGTATGTTTTTGACACACAATTAATGCTCGTATATAAATACGTTTTTGTCAACATTTCTTTTTAAATCAATTGTATAATTCGCATTAGTTGTTTTATACATTGTTTATACATATACAATATTTACAATGTCATAACTATATATTTCAATAAGAACATCTATATATTTATACAGAACAATTGCTAATCAATCTATAACATTACGTAATATTTTTTCTCGGAAATAGCATAAAATCAAGAAAAAGTTTGTAAAAAAAGACATGAAAAAATATGAATACATAACAATCATATCAAATACGAAATTATTAATTGAAGAAATACATCGCCAAAAAAAAGATTCCGATTCTTACCTCCAGATTTTTAAGCAACGCACTAAATCAAAATTATTCTTCTTAAAAATCTGGAAATTTCTCATTCGAAGCAAAGAATCACGTGATTTTCCTGAACAAGAAGATGGTTTTGTTTAAGAATACCAATCACTCTTAATAACCTTAAATTAAGGGATACTTTCCTTGTTAAAATCGGAAAATATGTTCCATTAATTTATATTAAAAAAAAAGATTTGTATAAGGCAATTAAATAAAAAACGAAATATACAAGGGAAAATAATTTAACTATTTAATTTGTAGTTATAAGTTATAAATAGACAAACTATAGCTAAGAAAATCATATTATATTTCAAACATAAGCTATTTATGAAACTTTCCCTTTAACATTTTCTCTTGTTATAAGATCGAAGCCCAAAATGTAAACCCAAGGCCCAAAAGCTCTTAGCAACACTAATCCCTCTGGCATATATAAGCGAAGGAAAACCTAGCTAGGGTTTCATCCATCGTCAGTCGTAACAGCAAGAAAAGTGCAGAAAAATGGTGAAATTCCTTAAGCCAAACAAAGCCGTAGTGGTTCTCCAAGGGAAGTACGCCGGGAGGAAAGCGGTGATTGTTCGAGCTTTTGACGATGGTACACGTGACAGGCCATACGGACATTGTTTGGTTGCCGGCGTTGCCAAGTACCCGAAGAAAGTGATCCGTAAGGACTCTGCGAAAAAGCAGGCGAAGAAATCACGCGTCAAGACTTTCATCAAGCTTGTCAATTACAACCACATCATGCCTACTCGTTACACACTGGATGTTGATTTGAAGGAAGCTGTTACTGTCGATTGCCTTCAGTCACGTGACAAGAAGGTTACTGCTGCTAAGGAGGCCAAAGCTAAGTTTGAAGAGAGATTCAAAACTGGGAAAAATCGCTGGTTCTTCACCAAACTTAGATTTTGAGTGGTTTGCTCTTTAATTTGCTACTTTTTCTATTCTGGATTTTGCTCTATTTTGTTTTGTTTTGTTTAAACGACTTTTAATTTGAAAGGATAGATCTGGTTTTATCTTTTATCAATATTCGCATTGCTAATGTTTTCTATATATATGTTTGTTACAAGTTATTAATATTGCAGTTGTTATGATGGAAATGAACATCACTGTGGGTATGTTTGACAAATCCCAAATTAGTAGTATGATCTTTGATAAGCGAATATCGGTGTATGGGAGTTGCAATTTAAGATTGTTGCACGTCTTTTACTAGTATATAGGTGTATGTTGTGGTATTACACCGGGTATGTTGTTGTAGTAGTGAAAACACAAAGGTAGGATTTGAATTCGTAATTTTTATTGCTTTCTGAGGCGTTGCGTGCATTGACCTAATAATATTCGATGGACGTGTCAAGGAAAGCATAGAATGATGTCAATCCGAAGTCCTTTATAGCAGTTTAAGTAAACTGGTTT
This sequence comes from Solanum dulcamara, assembly GCF_947179165.1. Lineage (NCBI taxonomy): Eukaryota > Viridiplantae > Streptophyta > Magnoliopsida > Solanales > Solanaceae > Solanum > Solanum dulcamara. The sequence goes on from NC_077242.1 coordinate 16,434,315, forward strand.
CTTATCTAGTTTGCTTGAAAGTTGGATTGCTACATGTAATTATCAGAATTCCATCTGGGTCTTACGGAAATATTGACCCCAGTTTTTTTGTTCTTAATGTGTATGTAGTTGCTTCAGATGGTGAACTCTCTCTTAAAATTGAAGTGTAAGATGTTCAAGTTTCCAAAGCATAAATGAATACTCAGTATTAAAAATTGCATCTTGCTACCTGTCTCCTGCTACATTCTATTTTGTCATTTCCAAGTTTTAGGATACTCACTCTACATTTGAAGTCCTTTCTTCTTCCTATGATTGAATGAATGCAATTTAGTTGTTTTCATATTTACTTTTAAATTATAGCAAGTGCTGTTTACAGTACAGTTATCAAATAGAGATAGGTAGAGGGGGCAGGCTTATTGTTTGGTCCTTACGATTTCTCGGTCATAAATAAGTGTAGTTATCAAATAGAGATAGGTAGAGGGGCAGGCTCATTGTTTGGTCCTTATGATTTCTTGGTCATAAAAAAGTGTAGTTATTAGCATTCTGTAGTCAAATTTGATAGGAGTACTTGTATGATATGTATGGCTTCAGTAATCTGTACTTGGATCAGTTGTTGTGTCTCTGCCTTGCTGTTTATTGAGCTCACTAATTTGATTAAGGGGGTGTCTAGATGTAGACTCTTTTCCTGCTAATCTCTCCAATTCCAATGACATTATGCACGGTATTAAGTTAAAAATGCTCTCTTTTTGTTTATATTATCTTGTTTTTGATGTTTCTGCCGCCTCTGGTGCTTATTGATGAAATGCTTTCTTCATCCAATGATCAATTTTGCTTGCTATCATGTTGTTAGCATAGTTGCCAAGCCAGTTTTATTTCAAAGTTGCAAAGTTTTCCCACATTTTTCTAGTCTGATGGCAAGCTTGAGTACCATGAATGCAAATTGCTCTATGGTTTTGGATTGTTGCTCAGAGTTTCTGTTTTGTTAGTTTTACTCTACTCCTTGTCACTTTTTGTAATTTAGTTTACAAATATTACTGAATGCAGTAACAGTATGTCAGTTTTTGCACCGTTCACTTGTTTTAATTAATGTTTAGTCTAATAATTTAATCATTGATGATTGAATTTGCATATCACAAAAACCGAAAGGGAAACAATTAGTTTATTAATCGATATGTGTATACTCGCTTTTCTTGATTGGTAGAACATGTTCCAAGTATTTTGTTGTTCCAATCAATTTTCAGAGTGTCAATTATTAAATTTAAGAGATATAAGGAGAAAAAAAACATATAATAGTGTATAAGGGTGTTTTATGTATTGTATTATACAGATGTTAATAGTGAAAAAGGAGAAACATGGGTGTAGGTAACGTATAATAATATATAAGGATGTTTATTTAATGTATTATATAGATATTTAAAATGAAAAAAGAGAACAATGAAGAGGGTTTTATCATCTATGGTAGCTCCGGGAAGAAAGTAATAATAATAACTTTAAATTAAATTTGGCTTCATAAAATTTAATGTTATTATTTTGGTTAGTTTGTATACAAAAATTTATTGAGCCATGCTCAATGTAAATTGTTTATTTGGGAACTACATAGGAATAAGTATACCAAAAAAATTGTTCAAAAGTATTTGGGCCGTTAGTCCAAAATTTCTTGATTTCATTAGCTGAGATATTTTTGACCCGTAATCTTAGAATTTCACTAGATGGTTTTGTGGTTTTGTGATCATATTTGTTCTTGTACTCTCATAAATAGTTCATATTTATCCTTCGTTATATTTTTTCATCATATTTGTTCTTTCCATCCAACTTTAGAGTTATATTTGTTTTTGTACTCTCAAAAAGGGTCATATTTATCCCTACACCGTTAAATCCTCATGTTATCAATATAGTTATTCTTGTACTTTTAAAAAGGATCATATTTGCTCTTGTATTCTAAAAAAATGTCATATTTAACCCTATGCTCTTAAATTTTCATGTTCCACCTTAATTTTCTTATGTAATTTATGGAACATATTTATTTTTTTCAATTATATATATTAACCCATTTATTGAAAAAAGTGAAAAAATATATTAGCGCATTTATTAAATAAGTTATTTGCCCATTTATTAAATAAGTTAGTAAATTAATTTGGAAAACATACGTCTTGGATAAATAAATTGTTAGCCCATTTATCAAATATTTATTAAAAAATAGGAAAACTTACATAAATATACAATATTAAGAAAATATTTATCATTTATAGCAATAAAAAAATAATTTCACTGAACACTTATAATACATTTATAATACAGTTTTAATACATATTGCACAGAACTATTTATAAAACATATATAATACAAGTTTTATAGATGAATAATACATTTATCACATATTTTAATAGACTTATAATACATTATGTTAGTTTCTTACTACACAAACATAATATATATTTTAAAACACTTATAATACATTTATATTGTATGCATAATTCACTTTTAATACAAGTGTAGATTTATCATAATATTGTTATATATTGCTATAAAGGGTAATAAATAAAAAATATCGCTAAAATTAATAATTAATTTCTAAAAAGCACTCAATCAAGTAATTTTTTCTAAAAAATATGTCCAAGATCCTCATATTCGGATATATGAATTCTGCCCCTATTAATTTACTAATTTATTTAATGAATGAAATAATAAACTATTTAATAAATGCTTTAATATATATTCTCCATTTTTTCCAATAAATGAATAATTGAAAAAAATGTTTCGTAAATTACATAAGAAAATTAAGATGGAATATGAGGATTTAATAGCGTAGAGGTAAATATGACTTTTGTTTTAGAGTACAAGGGCAAATATATTGATGGCATGAGGATTTAATGGTGTAAAGGTAAATATGACCCTTTTTGAAAGTATTAAGGACAAATATGACTCTAAAGTTGGATGAAAAGAGTAAATATATTGAAAAAGTATAACGAATGGCAAATATAACCTATTTGTGATAGTACAAGGGCAAACATGACCCTTTTCCCTTTTATTTTTATTTTATTACATGATCGTTTTCACAATTTTTTTTAAAGAATTACATAGTGTAACAACAATAACAACCCAGTGAAATCCTACAACGTGGGGTCTGAGGAGGGTAAAGTGTACGCAGACCTTACTCCTACCAAGGTAGGACGGCTGTTTCCGAGAGACCCTCGGCTCAAAAGAAGCATAAAAAGAGGTTATATAAGGCTAAGAAGTTCAGAGCGATGTGAGAAATCAGATAACGAATAACGCAAATAACAAAAGTAACACAGATAAAATAGAGTAATCAAAATACATAAAGTAATAGAGAGATAATAACAGAAGTCAGAGCACAAGAATTACATAGTGTAGAAAGTTAATTGTCATTTTTCCCTTACCTTTTTTCAATTTACCAAAATTTCTTTAAAATATGGTAATCCGGATATATTAATTTAGTAATCTGAATACATTAATTAGAGTTTTATATATCAGCAAGAAGGGGTGTTCATGGTTCGGTTTGGATCGGTTATTGGTTAAAACTAAACCTATTTAATTGGTTTTCAAATTTCTAAAACCAAACCAAACCAAAAAAAAAACCGTCGGCTTGGATCAATTTTTTTTGGTTTAAAAATAGTAAATTTATTGAAGTCATCTATATCCTGATAGTCACAAACACCCAGTACATGAACAATCCACAGGAAAGCTACTATAGATTCAATTAAATAATTAAACAATACTAGAGTTATTATTATACGAAAAAATGATTTAGTTAGCTAATATTAAAGTCATTATACACCAAAGATCAAATCTTTATAGCAAAAAAAAATAATCCTAAACTCAACAATTGAGGAACCACCCTGAGGAGGGGCACAAGAAATTTATATACCAAAATTTAAGTGTTGAGTTTGAGAAAATGGTAAAATTAAAGACTTAAGTTAATTAAAATTTAATAAAATATTTATATTTTATTTATGAATAATATATAAATAATTATGATATTTATATATATAATTTCTCTGTTCGGTTTGATTATTTTTGCAGTTTATTTTTATTTAAACCAAAACCAAATCAAATAGTATTGACTTTCAAAATTTAAAATCAAACCTAATAAAATCAAACCAAATATCGATTTTTTTAAAGTGGTTTGGTTGGGATTGCGGTTAGGTTTGGTTTTTTAACCATAACCATGAACAACCATATCATCAGGTAGTATTTAAAGCATGATACATTGAACACAGAGATAATTTATGAATCAGAATTAATGTGTTTGGATTACTAAATTAATGTATCCGTATGAAAAGAAGGAATTTTTGAAATTTTTTGAAATGGATGAAAATAATAAAAAATATAGTAAATAAAAGAGTATAATTAGATAATTTTTGCATTTTTTTTCTTTGAGAATAACACATAAGATCTATTAAAATATTCAAGAAACATCTTTTATTTTGACAACTTTTTTGTGAAAATGAGTCAATTAGACTTGTTCAATTTGAATGTAAAAAATATTTTTGTTAAAATTAAAAGAAATTTGTAAAGGATTGCAAAATCAATTTTTTTTGGATAATAGTATATTATATATATATAGTTAAACAATTACATTGTTGTCGATACTAGCTATTACAAATAGGTTATCAAAACAGACTAACTTATTACAAGTAATCCTTGAAACTATTTTAGTAGTGGGTACTCCTTGATCTGTTTTGATTATTGGCTTCACAAAGTCCGGAGGAGTTAGCATTATAGTAAGTTGAGAGGACGAGGTTATCTTGGAACCCATCTTAGACAAAAAGTTTGTTAATTGGTTTGCTTGACAGAAACTGTGCCAGATAATTGGACTCCCCAACTTCTTCACAAGCAACCTGCAAGATTGAATAAAAAAAGCATAAATAGGTTCGATATGGTGTAAAGGTTCTAGTATGTATGTGGAGTCGGATTCAATTTCAATAGGTTTTAAATTCTTATTATTGCTGTTTGGAGACCATGGAGAAGGCCTTCCAGTTCAGCAACAACATAATTTTGGGCATTGATAGTTTTAAAATAACCTGCTATCCAATTTCCATTGTGATCTCTAATAACCCCACCTATTCTCCAACATTGTTGTGGTTGGAGTAGATCCATCAATGTCTAATTTTTAAACCCCTTGTGGCAGGAAGATACCATTTGATGTGGATAAGACAAGTGGAGATGGAGTTAGTCGAGTGACTTGAATGGAGGATATATTCACATGTTTTGTCCTTTACCATGTTAAAGGATGGAAAGGCTTTTTTTGTTGTTGTAGACATTATGGTTTCTATTCAGCCATATGTGCCATAAGGCAAAAGGAAGGAAGTCGATCCAAGTATAGTTCTTACCATCATCAACAAGGGGAGTTAAATCCTTGAGGGCATGAAGCCAGTTGTTGTGATGGGGAGGGGTAAGAAGGTCGGTATTCAGACTCAGGTCGAGCCAAATTGTGTTTGCTATGTAACAATGGAGGAATATGTGAGTAGTAGTTTTTTTCTCTTGGCTACAAATTTGGCAAAGAGGGTCTTGAGTAATGCCTATACGATGAAGGTAGGATCGACTGGGCAACCTATCATACGCATAGAGCTAGAGGAATAACTTAATCTTATTCAGCGTATGAAGCAACCTGTCACGATCCAAAAATTGAGGCCATGATGACACATATCCCAACACCCCACCTAATATGTAACTCTAAAAGTAAAACTCATACGAGACTCCCAAAAGCGAAGTACCTGGAGCGTTAGAATCACCCCCGAATCCATTAGAATCATCATAAATCAAATCTTAGTCTTCGAACTCAATTTGGTGACCAAAGTCAAACTTAGCTCATTAAAATTAAACTTTTCAACTTGAGACCTCAATTTTACGATACAACTCCGAATTCAAAAACGAAGACACTCCTAGACAAACTTCCATATTCCAGAGCTGATGGAACTGACGAAATCCCGTTCCGAGACCTGTAGCTCTGATTAGTACCAAAAATCACTTTTTAACAACTTAATTTTATAAGCCTTGAGAAGTTTTCCAATTCACAAATTATTAAGACTTTAACACATTCAACCACATAAAGTGATCAAATAACACTCGGGGAACTTAAGAGAGTGGTAAAATGATAATTTTTTGAGAATTTTCAAAAATGACCCTCAAGGTCATTACAACATCCACTACTAAAAATTATGTTCGTCCTCAAACATAAGATAAAGAAAAGTATCTGGAGCCTCAAAAAGCTGATGGTATCGAGCTCGCATATCAGACTCTAACTTCTAAGTCGCCTCCTCAACAGGCTGATGCCGCCATTACACCTTGACCGAAGTGATCTCCTTAGTCCTGAGTCTACGAAGCTGCCTATCTAGGATAGCTACCGACTCCTCCTCATTAGTCAAATTAGGACTTAACTCTACCGCATCATAAGAAATCACATGGGACTCATCTGGTACATACTTGCGAAGCATAGAGACATGAAACATCGGATGGACAACTGATAATCTAGGGGGCAAGGCCAACTCATAAGCCACCCCACCCACTCTCCGCAAAATCTCAAACAAGCCAACAAACCTAGGGCTAAGCTTTCTCTTCTTTCCAAATCTCATCACACCCTTTATGGGCGATATTTTAAGCCACACACAATCACCCACCATGAACTCTAAGAGACGAACCCTCCTGTTAGCATAGATCTTCTGACGAGTTTGGGCTGTCAATAGTCGACTATGAATCAAGAGTACCATCTCCATAGCATCTCTAAGTAAGTCGGTATCCAATGCATCAACCGCAACTGAATCAAACCACCCAATGGGTGATCGACACCTATGACCATATAATGCCTCAAATAGTGGCATCTGAATGCTAGAGTAATAACTGTTATTATAGGCAAACTCCCGTTAAGGGAAAGTATTGGTCCCATCAGACACCAAAATCAATCACAAAGGTCCTAAGCATATCCTCCAACACCTGAATAGTCCCTCGGTCTGGGGATGAAATACTGAACTCATGTTTAGTCGCATACCCAAACCACGCTGCAATGCCTCCCAAAAATGAGAGGTAAACACTGAACTCCAATCCGACACAATAGAGATAGGTACCCCATGCAACCTAACAATCTCACGAAGGTAGATCCTAGCTAACTGCTCCACATTGTAGCTAGTCTTCACCGGAAGGAAATGAATTGATTTGGTCAATCGGTCCACAATCACCCAAACTGACTCATACTTATCCAATGCCATGGGTAATCCAGATACAAAGTCTATGGTAATACGCTCCCACTTCCACTCAAGAATGGGCATCCTTTACATAGGACCACCCGATATTTGATGCTCATACTTCATTTGTTGACAATATAGACACTTAGCCACAAAATCAACAATGTCCTTTTTTATGCCACACCACCAATAGTTTATTTCAAGTCATGAAACATCTTTGTTACTCTCGGATGAATAAAATACTTGGAATAATGGGTATCCTCCAATATCATACATACCCAATCACCAACCTTGGGCACACAAATGCAACCATTAATCCTAAAAACTCCCTCCAGATCAAGAAAGGCCTATTTAACTTCACCTCTCAATACTTTATCTCGAATGACCCTTAACTTGTCATCCTCAAATTGATGTGTACGAATATGGTCCATCAAAGTAGACATAGCCTCCACAAAGTCTAAAATATTATGATGCGTAGAAATATCAAGTCGGACGAACTGCCTAGCCCAAGACTGAACCTCCAAATCCAAAGGCCTCTTATCACGACCTAACCCCATGGGCCGTGACTAATGTCCGAATTGGACACTCGTATACACACATATTATTTATAGTCAATCGGTAATTAAACATGATATAGGGTTTATATGGGCAACACATCATCTCAAACTGTCACTTATATATATACCAAAATCACCTATCTCTTGGGAAGTCTTAATTGTCAAAAATAAGATAACATAATACGTAAGCCGAGAAGGCTTCCACTCTAAATGTAAACATCCCAAAATATAAGCCATACTAGTACACCGGACAATATCTATATACAACCTACTCATGTGTCTGCAGACCTCTAAGAGGATTAACAATAGCATATAATGGGACAGGGCCCTACCGTACCCCTAAATACACAAATATATACATTATAAGGATTAGTACCAAAAGTTTAGGCTTCGAGACAATGGAGCACTTCAAACCCGCTGAGTAGAACCCTAAGCTGGCGGCTCTCCAAAATGAGTATCTGTACCTGCAGAAATGAAACGTAGCCCCCCAAAGAAAGAGGGTCAGTACGACATATGTACTAAGTATATACGCATAAAATAAAGTAAAAAAATCATAGCTGAAGTAGAAGTTTCACGAGACAAGTATGATACATAAGAAGTCATTGTACCTGTGCCTTATAAAATAAAGTCATGCATGCTTATATCATATATCATATCCGGCCCTTTATGGACTCGATGAATCTTCGTATACATACATATCATATTCAGCCCATCATGGGATCGACGCCATCATCATGTCATCATGTCCTCATGTCTATCATCATATATATATATACCGTATCCGACCCTCTAGTGAGGGACTCGGTTAATTATGCAGTAAAACTGTGCACGAATACATACCCAGCCTGGGACTCGATGAAAGATACATTAAGGTATGCACAAGTAGAATAATTAATCATATGTATTTAAATCTTTATTTGAGACTCAATAGAATAATTAAAATGGACCATCATTTGAAAATCAAGACAATAGTCATTTAAAGTAACCTTCGATCGCCGTTATAAATCATGCCAAATGTGAATTATACCGAAGCATGAATTATACTAAAATATGAATTTTACCGACTAGAATGGCTGGAACCATACATATAAGTCAAGGTATAATGATCCACATTCTGAAAATTTAGACCATTAGCCATCCTCGTATACCTAAGAATAAGAGTTTCTTTGGAATTTATACTTTCGTCGTTCGTTTATTTCATATGGATCATGCCAAAAGAGAGAAAGGTTAGATTTACATACCTTTAGCATTTATACGAATATGTTGCCCAATATTATCTCAACCTATATTAAAACGTTAAACACTATGGTTAAGCTATGGACAGGAATAAAATGTACTCTACCGTTAGTAGGTTATTTTTTAAAAAAAATTGGACAACACCTCCCTTATACCACTCACTTTCCCCACTTTCAAACCAGCCATCTAATTATCAAGTAATAGCAATAATCTAACATATTGACATAAAAAAATATATTATTGACAATAAGCCTAGAATGTTGCCACCCGAATTATGTTATCAAAATAGTAAGTTCGTAAAACCGAGTACCTCAAGTTGTATCCAAAGTTTGAAATTAAAAAGGGCAAAAATGGACTTTATGACCTTCATGAAACTTTTAAATCTCTGTCTGAAGTTTTTAATCTAAAAGAAATTAATTCAAAACTCATTTTGTACAAAACGATAGCATCAAAATACTAACAGCTATACATGAGGGATTTTTCAATCAAGAATCTGGACAATACTTGTCTTATGATTCATCCTCTTTTTTTTGATATAATTACAGCATATATAGGCTCTAATATAAACATAATAGTTGTAGGTACGTGTATTATCTTTCCAAAATATATTTATTTTCTAAAATCAAAGGTCTACACAATGATATATTCAAGAATTACTACAAGCTACGCAATTCCAAAAATGGATTTCAACACTTACAATTTCCATACACCTTATTCCTCCAAATTCAAGAATAACAACTCATCAACAACATCAAAACAATATCAACCATTATTATACATCATCACTAAGCTAATTCCATCTATTTAATCCACTTAAAACAACCCCTTAACCCATAAATCTCAATAAATCACCAAACGAGTTTATAACGCTATTTTCACCGTTCTAATCCGTTAAAACTCTAAATAAACTTGTTAACAATAAAAAAGGGACTTTAATATTACCTCAAGTGTGCAGTAACTACATTAAATCTTCTCCTTATTGGCTGATATTTAACTCAAATTAAAGGCAACGAGGCGTACAATAATTTTCTCTTCATGAGCTTCGGATTTCGGGACTCGAATTTTGGTCGGATTTGGTATTTCTCTCTAAGGTCTTTCTCTCTCTCTCTCTCTAGAAATTTTTGGATATTTCCTTGTTTGAGAATAAATAAGGAAGCTTAAAACATCCCTTAATGATGTGGTTATTGGGCCTGACCCGAGTTGGAATTGGGTTGGGCCGAATCCACTATTCAGCTTGACCCATCTCTCTTAATATATATATATATATATCTACTTATTCCGATGTCACCTCTAGACCCACAACATATGGTTGGAAAGATATTTCCATTGGCTACAACTTTTATTTTGAGGGTTGTCCCAAATTACCAAATTATAAAGGGGTTATGGCCTCCCAAAATCAGCGTACCCAAAAATGTGACTTTAAGAAAAAAAATATTTGATGGTTTCTATTTTGATTTGGCTCAAAGGTCCTTCTTGAGATGTCTTTTACTTCACATAAATTATCCATATAACTTGTCATTTACAACAAATCATGTCATTTTAAAATTCAAAATTAAAAGTCCTTGAATTTATATCCATTAGCTCACGAATAGTTTAAGATGCAAAAATACAGAATATAACATTCTTCCCCCCTTTAGAACATTCATCCTCGAATGTTAAACTTGCCTCATATATATTATGCAACCACATATAGTTTCATCTATCAATGAATATAATTAATCTAGAGGTTTAGATTACCTGTAGTAGTAGAGAACAAGTGAGGATACTTATCCTTCATTTCCTCCTCGGCTTCCAGGTCATCTCTTCTCTATTTTTATTTCGCCACAATACTTTGAAGGAAGCCACATCCTTAGTACGTAACCTTCTGACTTGGCGATCAAGTATAGCTATAGGGTTTCCTCGTAAGACAGCTACTCCATCACCTGGATATCACCCACAGGGAATACTTTAGAAAGATCACCAATATATTTGCGATGCATCAATACATGAAAGACAGGGTGCACTACTTCCAAATCATATGGTAGGTCCAACTCATAAGCAACCTTGCCTATTCTAAGAATGACCTGATAAGGGCCAATGTATCGTGGGCTAAGCTTACCTTTCTTGCCGAATCTAATTACCCCCTTCATGGGTGACACCTTCAAGAACACCCAATCATCAACCTGAAACTCTAAAGGCCGACGTCGATTATCTGCATATGATTTCTGTCAACTCTGGGCTACTAATAATCTCTCCTGATTGAGATTCACTTTATCCACAACTTGCTGAATCATATCTGGGCCTATTGGTTTAGTCTCACCAACCTCAAACCAACCAATAGGTGACCTACACTTCCTACCATACAAAGCCTCATATGGGGCCATTTGGATAGTAAAATGGTAGCTATTATAATAAGCAAACTCAATAAGAGGCAAATGATCATCCCAGCTACCTTTGAAGTCAATTATACAGGCCCGTAACATATCTTCTAGCATCTGAATGGTACGTTCAGCCTGTCCATTAGTCTGAGGGTGAAATATTATACTAAGATTTACTTGTGTTCCCAATCCCTTTTGGAATGATCTCTAGAAGCTAGCTGTAAATTGAGCTTCTCTGTCTGAGATAATAGATATAGGAATCCCATGAAGTCTTACTATCTCTTTGATGTATAACCTCGCATAATCTTCAGCTGAATATGTGGTTCTAACTGGAAAAAAATAGGCTGATTTTGTAAGCCTATCTACAATAACCCATATGGAATCATACTTCCGTGGAGTGCAAGGTAAGCCTGTAATAAAATCTATATTAATTGCTTCCTATTTCCAAGTCGGGATTTCCATCTCTTGTAATAGTCCACCAGGCTTCTGATGCTCAATCTTAACCTATTGGCAATTTAGGCACTAGGCTACGAACTTTGCTATGTACTTCTTCATGCCATTCCACCAGTATAAGCATCTAAGGTCATGATACATCTTTGTTGACCCTGGATGAACAGAATATTGGGCACAATGTGTCTCTCCCATAACCTGCTGCCATAGCCCTGCAATCTCAGGTACACATAATCTTCTCTTATATCTTAGTACTCTATCAGGTGTGAGCTCGAATGGGGTTTTTTCCTTCTGAAGGGCTGCATCCCTATACTATGCCAGAATAAGATCTTCATACTGGCATTGCTTTACCTCTTCCATAATAGAGGATTCAACTACTCCTCGAACAAAAACTTCACTATTACTAGAATTCGCCAATCGAACTCCAAGGTTAGCTAACTGGCAAATCTCATGGACTATCTTTTCCCATTCTGGTTGTACATCTACCAAGCTATCCATGGATTTATGGCTAAGTGCATCTGCCACAACATTTGCTTTTCCCGGGTGGTATAGGATATCAACATCATAATCTTTCAGCAACTCTAGCCACCTTCTCTGACGCAAATTCAACTTTTTCTGTTTAAAGATGTATTGGAGACTTTTGTGATCCATATAGATATCAACATGTATGCCATATAAATAATGCCTCCATATTTTTAAAGCATGAATTACTGCTACTAACTCCAGATCATGAGTTGGATAGTTTCTTTCGTGCTTTCTTAGCTGCCGTGAGGCATATGCTATGACTCTACCATGCTGTATCAATACACAACCTAGCCCAATACCAGAAGCATCACAATAAATAACATAGTCATCCGGTCCTTTAGGAAGAGTTAGAACTGGGGCCGTGGTCAACTTGTCTTTTAGCAACTAAAAGTTTCTTTCACACGCATCGGTCGCCAGAAAACTACATACCACCGTAGGTGTCATAGGTCTAGGCCAAGTCTTTACGGCCTCAATTTTCTATGCATCTACTCGGATACTATCAGCTCCAATAATATGCCCCAAGAATGCTACTGAAGTCAACCAGAATTCACATTTAGAGAACTTAGCATACAACTTTTGGTGCTGAAGCACCCTAAGTACCATTCGCAAATGATTAGCATGATCCCCTATTGATCATGAGTAGACCAGAATATTATCAATAAATACAATCACGAACAGGTCTAAGAATGGCTTGAACACTCAGTTCATTAGATCCATAAATACTATTGGAGCATTAGTCAGTCCAAAATACATCACCCTAAACTCATAATGCCCGTATCAAGTTCTGAATGCAGTCTTTGGAATATCTGCCTCCCTTACCCGTACCTGGTGATAGCCTGACCACAAGTCTATTTTTGAAGAGCACTTAGCACCCTGCAACTGGTCAAATAAATCATCAATTCTGGGGAGAGAGTATTTATTCTTTATTTTTACCTTGTTCAGCTGCCTATAATCAATGCACATTCACAGTGACCCATCCTTCTTCCTCATAAACAATATCGATGCTCTCCAAGGTGATATGCTGGACCTAATGAAGCTTTTTCCTAATAAGTCTCACAGTTGCTCCTTCAACTCCTTCAGCTCCGCAGGTGCCATTCTATAAAGGAGAATTGAGATGGGCTGAGTATCTGGCAATACATCTATAGTGAACTCTATCTCCCGCTCAGGAAAAAGACCTAGAAGTTCATCTGAGAATACATATAAAAATTCGTTAACTATCGGAACTGACTGGAGAGTCGGTACCTCTGCTTCCAAGTTATAGACATGAACCAGATGATAAATATAATCCTTTCTAACTATCTTCCTGGCCTTGAGGTATGAAATAAACTTACCCCTCAGCTATGCTGTATTGCCCTCTATTTTAGGATTGGCTCTCTTGGGAACTGAAATCGAACTACTTTTTCTATACAATCAATATTAGCATAACAAGAGGATAAACAATCCATGCCCATAATAACATTAAATTTTTTCATATCTAACTCTATCAAATCAGCCTTGGTATGACGACTATATATGATCACCAAATAATCTCTATATACTTGCTTGGCTATAACTGAATCTTCTACTGGTGTAGCTACCTCAAATAGTTCTATCAATTCAGGTTTTATTCTGATTCTATTAGCAACAAAGGGAGATATATATGATAAGGTAGAGCCTTGATATATCAATGCATATACATCCCGAGAGAAGATTGATAGTATACCTATAACTATATTTGGTGACGCCTCTACGTCCTGTCTACTAGCCAATGCATATATGCAGTTTAATGGACCGCTAAAATTGGAAGCTCCACCACGGCCTCTTCTATGTCCTATTGATGTCTGAATACCCTGCCCCATAAGGCGCATAACTATAAAAAAAGATGCACCAGCAACTGATCTAGTAGGCTGAGCTACACCACTTAGATTACCCTAAATGGATAATCCTTCATAATATGACCTTGATGACCATAAGAAAAACAAGCAGAAGTAGCGAGACGGCACTCCCCAGAATGGGCCTACCACACCGAGAACACCGAGGCAAAGGTGGCCTCGACTGAATCAAACCCCTGGGTATTTGTAAACCTGAAGCCCTAGAGCTTTGACCAGCTCCTGAATATCCTATGCTATCAAATCTCTTACCTATGAACTGTGGGGGTGCACTCCGGGCTGGCTGAGAAAGATACCTACTATACTGTTGAGGCTATTCACCTCGAAACTCATTAAATTAATCAATCGATCTAGCTCTCTTGCGCTGGCCTCGATTATGATCTCTATCAGGCTGACGCCCTCTGTGTCGATCCTCTACCCCTTGTGTATATGCCTATACGCGAGCAATATCCATACCTGGCTGAGAAGCTATTACCAGCCAATTATCAATCAAATAACGATCTAGCCCTATCACATAACGATGTACTCTATCAGTCATATTAGCTACAATAGTGGGTGCATGTCTCGCCAGCAAATCGAACTCAAGGCTATAATCTCTAACACTCTTGTCATTCTTCCTCAAATGTAAGAATCTATCTACTCTGGCTCGGGAAGGCCTCCACAAACTCACTCAACACTGCTGGAGGAGTGCCCTCACCCCTAGATGACTCCTATAACTCATACCAATTAATAGCTACATCACATAGTCGATATGAAGCTAACTCAACAGACTCAGTCTCAGAAGCCTTAATTGTCCTCAACGTATATTGCACCTATCAGATAAACTCTTATGGATCCTCTGTGGGCTTTGACCCATAGAACTCTTGGGGGTTACAAGTTAAGAAGTCACAAACTCTTAAACTATCATGTCTATCAGCATAATCAACTTCTAATCCATGTTTGCGAGCCTTCCCTACCGTTATTCTGGTTAGTAACTAAACTGCATTTCTCATGGACCTATCCTCTACCCCTGGCTGGGGAGATGGAGGCTCAGGAACTAAGGCATCCGGATCTGTAATTGCTGCTGCTCTAAGATCCTCTAAAGGTGGTGGTGTAGGAGAGCTCGCCGATTGGAGCATAACCTCAGAAATAGACTGGCACGGGCCCTAGTAACTTTCGGGGTTCGACTAGTCTCTCCTGCTATTGACTTTTCCTTCTAGGCAGCTGTCTCTTTTCTTGGAGGTATCATTGTAAATATAATAATACGTTAAGGAGAAATTATCCTGGTAATACAACTCTATCACACGATTTAAAGAAGAAAGAAAAAAAGATAATATCCTAAATATCCTATAGCCTCCTGTTTATAGGTGTGGTGAACAACACACCGATAAACAAAACTCTACTAGACACGGTCTATAGACACTCCGAAGAAGAACTTCTCTAATACGACTTTTGTCACGATCTAACCCCATGGGCTGTGACTAATGTCCGAATTGGACACTCATATATTCACCTATTATCTATAGTCAATCGTTAATTAAATATGATATAGGATTTATACAGACAGCACATCGTCTCAAACTGTCACTTATATATATATACCAAAATCACCTATCTCTTATAGAGTCTTAATTTACAAAAATAAGATAACATAATACGTAAGCCGACAAGGCTTCCACTCCAAATGTAAACGTCCCAAAACATAAGTCATACTAGTACACCGGATAATATCTATATATAACCCACTAATATGTCTACAGACCTCTAAGAGGATTAACAAAAGCATATGACGGGACAGGGCCTCGCCGTACCCCTAAATACATAAATATATACATTATAAGGATTAGTACCAAAAGTTTAGGCTCCGAGACAATAGAGCACTTCAAACCCGCTGAATAGAATCCTAAGTTGGCGGCTCTCCAAAATGAGTATCTGTACCTGCGGGCATGAAACGCATTCCCCCGAAGAAAGGGGTCAGTACAACATATGTACTGAGTATATAAGCATAAAATATAGTAAGAAAAATCATAGCTGAAGTAGAGGTTTCACGAGAAAAGTATGATACTCAAGAAGTCACTGTACCTGTGCCTTATGAAATAAAGTCATGCATGCTTATATCATATATTATATCTGACCTTTTAGGGACTCGGTGAATCTGTCGTATACATACATATTATATTCAGCCCATCATGGGCTCGGCGCCATCATCATGTCATTATGTCCTCATGTCATATCATCATATATATATACCATAACCGGCCCTCTACTAAGGGACTCGGTGAAATATGCAGTGAAACTATGCACAAAAATATACCCGGCCTAGGACTCAGTGAAAGATACATTAAGGTATGCACGAGTAGAGTAATGAGTAACTATATGCATTTAAATCTTTATTTGAGACTCAATAGAATAATTAAAATAGACCATCATTTGAAAATCAAGACAATAGTCATTTCAAGTAACCTTCGATTGCCGTTATAAATCATGCCAAATATGAATTATACTGAAGCATGAATTATACTAAAATATGAATTTTACCAACTAGGATGGCTGGAACCATACATATAAGTCAAGGTATAACAATCCATATTCTGAAAATTCAAACCATTAGCCATCCTCGTATACCTAAGAATAAGAGTTTCTTTGGAATTTATACTTTCGTCGTTCGTTTGTTTCATATGGATCATGCCAAAGGAGAGAAAGGTTAGCTTTACATACCTTTAGCGTTTATAAAAATATGTTTTCCAATATTGTCTCAATCTATATTAAAACGTTAAGCACTATGGTTAAGCTATGGACAGGAATAAAACGTACTCTACCGTTAGTAGGTTATTTCTAAAAAGGAATTGGACAACACCTTCCTTATACCACTCACTTTTCCCACTTTCAAACCAGCCATATAATCATCAAGTAATAGCAAAAATTCAAACTATTGACGTAAAACAAGATTTATTATTGACAATAAGCCTAGAATGTTGCCACCCGAATTATGTTACCAAAACAGTAAGTTAGGAAAACTGAGTACCTCAAGTTATCATTTACAAAAAATCATGCCATTTTAAAATTCAAAATTAAAAGTCCTTGAATTGATATTCGTTAGCTCACGAATAGTCCAAGATGCAAAAATACAGAATATAACACCTCTCATCTGCCTTAAGGAAGTCCAAGCTACCTATACTAGATGCTTTGTGATTCAGGGCATCCGCTACCACATTAGCTTTGCCCAGATGATAAAAAATGGCGATGTCATATTCTTTCAATAAATCTAACCACCTACGCTGCCTCATGTTCAGATTCGGTTGAGAAAAGATATACTTAAGGCTACGATGGTCAGTAAAGACCTCACTATACACACCATAGAGATAGTGCCTCTACAACTTCACAACAAACACCACTGCCACCAACTCTAAGTTGTGGGTAGGATAGTTTTACTCATTACCTTCATAAAACACAATAAAGGACACATCTTTTTCGAGTAAAGCTAGAATAGGTGTTGAAGTCAATAACTCCTTGAGCTTTTGAAAGCTCGCCTCACACTCATCAAACAATTGAAATGCCATGGCCTTTTGAATTATCCTAGTCAATAGGACTGCAACAGAAGAAAATCCCTGGACAAACCGATGATAATAGCCTGCCAACCCAATAAAACTCCAAATATTAGTAATCAAAGTAGGCCTAACCCAATCACGGACCATTGAAACCTTGGTTAGATCGACCAGAATATCATCCTTGGTCACCATATAACCCATGAATGCCACAGACTCGAGCAAAAACTAACATTAGGAGAATTTTGCATACAACTTCTCCTCTCATAATCTCTGAAGGACTGTCCTCAAGTGACTAACATGTTCTGCCTTATTCTTGGAATAAACCAAGATATCATCAATAAACACAATCACAAATGAGTTCAAATAAGATTGGAATACCCGATTCATCAACTCCATAAAAGCAGTTGGGGCATTATTCAAACCGAAGGACATAACCATAAAATCATACTGTACATAATGATTCTTAAATGCAGTCTTTGGGATATCATATTCCCAAACTCTCAACTAATGATAACTTGACCTTAAAACAATTTTAGAGAATGCTAATACATCTTGAAACTAGTCAAATAAATCATCAATACGAGAAAAGAAGAGGATACTTGTTCTTGATGGTGACTTTGTTCAATTGTCGATAGTCAATACACATCCTCATAGTACCATCGTTCTTCTTCACAAATAAGACCAGTGCTCCCCACGGTGATACACTAGGTCAAATAAACCCCTTCTTCAACAAATCCTCCAATTGTTCCTTTAATTCTGCCAGAGTCATTTGATAAGGAGAACTAGAGATAGGCTTGGTGCCCGACTCCAAATCAATCATAAAATCGATAACACAGTCAGGAGGAACACCCGACAAGTTTGTAGGAAACACATCCATAAATTTCTTACCACCCTCATAGGCTCTAACGGGGATGACTTCGTAGTAAGATCAATACATGAGCCAAATAATAAAAACAACCCTTATCTATCAGACAATGAGCATGAATATAAGATATCATCCCCTTAGGATATGAACTCAGATTATCCTTCCACACTAAGCTAGGAAAATTGGAATAAGCTAAAGTCACGATCTTTTCATAACAATCTAATACGGAGATAACCAGTCCATACCCAATATCATATCAAAATCAAGAATATCTAATAAAATTAAGTCAACACGGGTATCTCTATCCTTAAATATCATCAAACATCTCCGATATACCCGATCCACCAATAATAACTCATGTATCGGGGTAGAAACAATAAGAGGCACAATAAGAGGCTCACACATATAATCACTATCCATATCAAAATAAGTCGATACATAAGAATAAGTAGATACTGGATCAAATAATATTGAAGCAGGATGTTGGCAAATTGGAACAATACCTGTAATAACTACATCAGAGGCCTCTGTCTCAGATCTACCTAGTATAACATAGCATAGCTGACGGTCACATCTATCCTACGAACCACCATGAGCGCCACCTCTAGCTCCACCCTAGGTGCTAACTATAGTGTCTTGTGTAGTACCTTGAACGACTGTATTAGGAGTAAAATAAACAGCGGGTGTCCTAGGCCATCCAGTAGAAGGATCACATCTAGGGCAATCTTTAGTCTTATGCCCAAACTCATCACACACAATACAACCTCAAGGACCTGATCCCTATGGAGGATAACCAAAAGTATCAATACGTTCTCTGGAGCCCAAAGAACCACTATACCCAGCCTGACCCAATCTAGATCCACATGTACTATCTGTCCCTAAATAGCTGTCTGGACTGGTCTGTCTTGATAACCATGAGTACCTAAACCCGAGTACTTCTTGCCCTTAGAGTAATAACCACAAAGCTGACCCTGCCGACGGAACCTCTTGGCCATGCCCAGTAAAGCATGCCTGATACTCTCTATCATCCTGGAATGGTCAATAACACTCTGAAAGGTACAACCGAATAGCACAAGGGAGGTTGTAGCCTCCTGAAGATAACTTGTGAATCCCTTCACCAGTTTGCGAATATACTCAAACTCAATGGGAATACTATACATAGCATAATGAGATAACTTACGGATAGGGAGACTCATACTTAGATGCGGATAGAGAGCCCTATTTTAGTCTATCAAACTCTGCGCTGATTACAAAGGATATAAGGCACAAACCTCTCAAGAAACACCTCTGAAAACTGCTCCTAACTCATCATAGGGGAACCAACAGACCTACGAGCAATAAATGATCTCCACCACTCCTTTTCCACCCCTATAAACTGATATGAAATGTAAGCTACTCCATATTCCTCAAGAATACCTAGGTTGAACAACCTATCTAGGGAATCATTCAAAAAGTCATAGGCCTTCTCCCCGGCCGTACCATCAAATCTGAGAGGCGCCAACTAAATAAATCTATCAAAGCTCTTCTTCTCAGCTACCAATATAGCAGCACTAGCATAAATTGGTAGAGTAGCAAATCTCAAAAGTATGATACAAGGCACAAAAAAGGAATCCAAAGTCTGAAATCCAACACTAGGCCCCTGAATTGGTCGCGTAGTACCATTTATGATAGGAGAGCCTGAAGTACCTAGTAAAACAGCATGAGTCAAAGCACCATCCAACATAGACAATAGACTAACCAATAACTCCTGAAGCATCGGAGCACTATCAGGGACCGCAAGAGGCTGGGCTGGCCTCTGCTCTATAGTCTTTTGCTTATAATCATTCTAGTGCTCATACATCGGCTCAGGCGATGTCTTTCTAGCTTGGCCACGAGTAGGTTCCTCTCTCCTTGCTTGGCCTCATCCTTAAAATCTACTATGTCCTTTACCTCACCCGCAAACTGGGGCTCAAGTGGCAGGTGCAACCTCACTCTCGATGACTCTAGCTCTAGTTCTCACCATCTACGTAGAAGGACTAGATTAGAGGTATATAACACTTGATATGAATAACTCACACGAAATGAATCAAAAGAAGGAATTTATCCTAATAAGTATCTTGTAGCCTCTCGAAGATAAGTACGGACATTTATGTACCGATCCATAAGACTCTACTAGACATCTTGCTCTTTAACTCATTAGACCGGTGAACCTAATGCTTTGATATGAATTTGTCACGACCAAAATATTGAGGTCTTTATGGCACACATTCCAACACCTCACCTGATGTGTAAGCCTAAAAGTAAAATTCATACGAGACTTCTAAAGGGGAAGTGATGTAGATCAAAGTGACACTACTTTCAGAAGGCCTTTCACAAGGAGTCAAGTTAAGTTCCTTCAAGAATTGCAAGCTTTATGGATGAAGATGGAAACTTTAGAAGGCTCCAACATGGAAGACTTGAAGATATTTAATATATTAAGTGTACTATCATTTTAGTTACCTTGTAATTTTGGTGGGGGGACAATTGGGTCTTTCTTCTATATTTTAGCCTTTAGTATAGATAATAGATATTAGGGTTTCATAATGTATTTTTTGGAGAGAAAAATTGTGCCTCTTGTGAGAGCTTGGAAACCCTTTATTGAATTTCAACATCTTGCCCTAGGATTTGCAAGTAACGTTACTACCTTCTTGAAGATTCTAACAGATTAGGTATTTCTCAATTAAGTGGTGTTTTGGTTAGTTTCACCATTACATTTTTTAATTGTTTGAATTTAATTGTGTCTATCTCTTTTTAATCTATCTTCCAATTTTTATTTTATTTCTTCATCTTCTTGTTTCACATCAGGAAGTCATGCCACAAAATAAACAAAAGCTGAAAATAAATAAAATATTTAAAAATCGGGTGTCATAAGTGTATAGAGCATCTAATACAATGATTGAATCTAATATACATCATAAGTCTTTGAATAATAATAAAGTCTGGAAATAAAAGCTACAACTAATGGCTTTTTGAATTCCAAGACCTCACCACTAATCTGAATAGTAAAATATCCACAACAGAGGGAGATCAGTTGCCGCATGGAATACCCTAACTAGGATCTGTATAAAAAAAGAACACATAAGTAGTGGTAAGTATAATCCATATGTATTCAGTAGATTTAACTGATTGAGTATAAGGAATTAATCAAACATTATGAAATAAACTAAGGAACGCTTCCACCTACACGCAGAAAAGTCCTATTCTGGCTACGCTGCCAACAATTTATATAGAACAGCACCGTTAAAGTAAATACATAAATACAGTTTAATATCACATTTAAACAGATAGATCAAGTATCATATGTATAAATGCAATGTAATACAATATGATGATGCAATGATATGATAATATGAGAGGATCAAGAATGTCACACAATCTATTGTATACACCTACCGAGCTGTGCTACCAAGAAAGACCTATGGGGGTCTCGCAGACCATATACCTTATCACAATCTCAATGTATCAACTACCTCACCACCCAGCTTATGACCAAGGACTCATGATACTAATATATCTTCCACTTGCCACCTACTCGTGGTCAAGAATATATGAAAGGTGACACATTTTCTTCCTCAAAAATAATTTTTCACAATTTTAAACTTCCCAATGATCAATGATAATATGAATGACGTAGGTAATAGGAAGGAAATGCCTCATGTATGCTCAAAACCCCCAACTCAATCCCTCATGCGGGAATTTCAAGTCAAATAGTCTTTTCACATCTCTAATTCAGTTAAGTCATGGATTACACAGTCTTAACACAGATAAGATATCAAATAAGGCTCCCACACAAGCTGCACAACACATATAAGCCCCCATACGGGCATTACAATATAAATAATCCCCTACATGGGCATCTCAAAGAAAATTAACAGCTCCAAGCTACATTACGACCCTATCCAAAATTCTACAACGTAGAATTTGACTAATCACCCCAACTCAGTCCTAAAAAGGATAGTCAAACCTACCTCAATTGCTGAAACCGCACTCAAACGCTCTATTGGATAAATAACCCTTGAATTTAGTGCCCAAAATGACAATCCACTATCAAGAATGAAACATACGCATTATAAGGAGTCCAATAACACCTATATTGATAGGTTTCAGAATCGGAGGTAAATTAGTCCAAAATTAGTTAATTTCGAAAAGGGTTGAATCTGAAAATTTCTTAAAAATTTACATTCTACTAGTAATAAGGAACTCATGATTGAAAACCCCATAAAAATAGAGTTCAAAATGAGTTAGAAATCACTATTTTCCTTAAATTTGGATTAGGAAAGAAAACAAGAAATTTGGGTTTGAAACTAAAGATTAGGAGTTGAAATCAGGATATAAATGATGGAATATGAAATATTTTAGTGAAATATTACTTACCTCACGAAATTACTAGAAGAACTCTCTCTAAAATTTCCCTAAAAAGCTCACAAAATGGTGAAAATAGGGTCCCCCCCCCGATCTTTTACTGTTTTAGGCCAATATTATTCTCTGTGAACGCGGATATTTAACATTACGAACGCGAAGCTCACTGGCAAGACCCTATGCAAACGCGGACCAACTTTGCGAACGCGGAGAAGGGAAAGGCTGCACTCCGCGAACGTGGACACACTCTGCAAATGCGGAGAAGGGAATGAACGTACTCCATGAACGCAGACACACTTTGCAAATGCAGAGAAGGAAATATGACTACACTAGATAGCAGTCCAATTTTTATATGACTACACCACACAAACCATATATGCCCTTCTACTAAATTTAACATTTTGGAATCAATGGAACCTTCATAATTCAAATTCAAGGTCTCCTTTACTCGGAATCTGATAGGTCGCAGCTAAACTAGTTTCGGCACTTGAAATATCCAAAATACCCTCGAAATCTCTAAAAAGTATAACGAAGCCATTTCTAGCATTAGAATCATCTCCTGAATCTATTGGAATCATTAGAAATCAAACCGAGTCTTCGAACTCGATTTGTTGACCAAAATTAAACTTATCTCATTAAAACCAAACTTTCCAACTTGAGACCTCAATTTCACGATACAACTCCAAATCTGAAAATGAAAACACCTAGACTAATTTCCACATTCCAGAGCTGATGGAACTAATGAAATCCCGTTTCGAGACTCATAGCTCTAATTAGTATCAAAAACTATTTTTTAACAACTTAACTCTATACGACTCAAGAACTTTCCCAATCACAAACTATTAAGACTTTAACATATTCAACCATACAAACTGATTAAATAACACTCGGGGGTATTAAAGAGAGGGGTAAAATGATAATTTTTTAAGAATTTCCAAAAAAATGACCCTAAAGGTTATTACAAGACCATACCGAGTAATCATGAAAAATCTGCTTGGGAGTTAGGTGCAAGATTTTTAGGACCGACTTAGTAGTGAATAAACCATTAGGATTGCCCGTCCAATAAGGCTGGTCAATGTAGCCCTAGACATTTGTCAATCGAACTGCCCGCGCTTTGTCCAAAAGTTCTAGGGGGGAGGGGGTTGAAAGAGGTTCTTGACCAAGCCCGTGAGTCTCCATTCAATATGGAAGATAGATTCGCATTTTCTTCGGTGTGAGTTACAGGACCATGAGAGATCTAAGAGAGGAGGTATTGGGGATCCATCTATGGTACCAGAAGCTAATGTAATTTCCCATGCTGGGATTCCAAGATGTGTTTTTTGAGCATAGTTTTCCTTCTTTGAGAATATTTTTCTAGATAAAAGAATTCTTTGGTGACGATTTCTTATTATTGTATTTAGTAATAAGAGTTTGTGTCCAAAGCTTCGAATGGTTAGTGAAGAGTCTCCAAAAAAGACTAGTAAGGGGGATTTTATTTCTTGTTTGAGCCGCTTGGATTCCTATTCCTCTATAGGTCGTTATTTTTTCCCATGAAAAAAAGTGAATATTTATTTTTTGATTAGTTGACCCCCATATAAAGTCTCATTGGATTTTGTTGATAGAATTACAAGTTTTTTTGAGAAGGTCAAAATATTGCATGGCATATATCGTGATCACATTGAAGGTGGATTTAGGAAGGACTAGCCGATCAGCCATGGTAAGGAAGTTGGTTTTCCAATTTGAGAGTTTCTTCTTCATATTATTCAAGATATATTGAAAGTCATAGGTCTTGAGTTTCCCATTGAGGATTGGAAAGCCCAAGTAGTTCCCAAAGTGGGTGGAGGGACTAATACCGTAGGATTCTTTTACCAAGCTTCTAACATTTTGATTACAATACTTTGAAAAGATTGCTTTAGACTTAACAGAGTTAAATTTTTTTACCAGATAATTTACAGAAGTGTTCCACATCAAGTGAATTGTGTCAATGTCAGCTTTAGCAATAAGAGTAAGATCATCCGCAAAGAAAAGATATGAGAATTGCGGACCATTCTTAGTAAGTATAATAGGATTCCATTGCAGGGAATCTACTTGTGATTTATGTTGGTTGAAAGGAGTTTCATGTAAAGAATAAATTTATATGGGGTCATGAGGTCTTCTTATCTAATGCCCTGTGAAGGAGAAAAATAATTATTTTGGGTTCCATTAACCAGGACAACGATATTGCTAAAGGTAATACAATGCATAATGATCTTTAGGAGAAATTTGAAATAAAGGAGGGTACGATAAATGAATGACCATTCTAGTCTATGAAAGGCTTTTTCTAGGTTGATTTTGAGCATAAGACTACCCTTAGAACTATTGATTTTGTTGATGTGAGACATAATTTCCTAGACTAAGATGACGTTATTGCAAGCTCTATGCCCTTTTAGAAAACTAATTTGGAACGGGCCAATCAATTCGTCTAGATATGGTTTTATACAGTTTGCAATATTGTTTGTAACAATCTTGGATTGTATTACAAAGACCTGTGGGTCTGAATTTCTTGAGATGATTTGCATTTTTGAATATAGGGATCAGACAAAGGAAGGTGTAGTTAAGGTACATTGGGACAGTTTGCATTTTGAAAATGTCGTGGTAGCAATTTAGGATTGACTTGATTATGTGTCTCTTGGATGCCTCATTAAAATCCTTACAAGAAAATTTTAATGGGACAAAGCCTATGAGGGGAAAAAGAGTATCGCGTATTAACTCCCCCCCGTGAGAATATCAATCCAAATAATTGAATCTTTACATTCCAAACTTGTGCAACATCTTCTCAAAAGTTGCAGTTGATAGAGATTTTATGAATATATCCGATCGATACATCTCGTAAAGTGATGTATCCGATCGATTTATCTCGTAAAGTGATGTATTCGATGTCCCGATACATCATATTATATGATGTATCCGATCGATACATCGCATAAAGTGATACATCCGAGAATAAGAGAGAGTAGAAATTTTGTACTTTTTTCAAATGGTAGGAAAGTTTAGAGAAAGTAGTAAAACAAGTTGTGTATTTAGGTAATTGTTTCTTAAATTAATTCATATGAGGATTATAAATAAGTTTTTCAAGAACTTGTATATGCTTCAAACATTTTTAATCCTTTAGATATTTTAAAATCAATTTTGTCAAGTGAAAACATCCAATATTAAATGTATGACCGTAGTGTCTAGATTGCAAATCGAGTAAGCTTTACGTATATAAACATGCATCATTCCACTTGATAATTAATTCTATTCCAACATGCTTTAATATATGTAGAATTCAGATTCTCATAATCTTTTACAATATTGCGCTATATTGTATTAAAGATATCTTCAATAAGATATCACTTTGTATTGAAATAACTTGTTGAGATCTCATCACTTCATTATTTTCAGGTATCTTAACCTCTAAAGAGATTTCATGAAGTGTTATGTCGTAGGCTTTTCAAGAGTACATTGCCTCATTATTATGACCATTTTGATCATTTGCCCCTCTCTATTTTTTAAGAATTATTTTATATGGAACCCATTGATCTTCATGCTTCATGCATGTCATAGACCTTCAAGGACATTCAATAAGAGCATTTTCAACTAAATATGAAATTAATTTTGGGTCAACAAATGCTACAAGCATTTGACTTGAAATATCTTTTAAGTGAGGATCATGTCCATAGCAACTTATTAACTCCCTTTACATTAGAAAAACTAACATATATCTCAATTTGCTTTGAGAATCCATCTGTGTGCATCATGGTACATCTATTAATCATATACCACATAAAAATTTATTAGATGAAAATTATTTGAATCTGAAAAATATGGATAAGACATTGGGTTTAAGTTCCATCAGTATATGGTCTAAGATATTTTTATATTGAGAGGACATTGGGTTTAAGTCCTAATTGTCACCACCCCGACCGATCGTGACTGGCACCCACACTAACCCTTCAGTGGAAGAACCATTTTTTACAACCCAAATTATCAACTTATGAGATAAAACAGTTAAAGACTTGTGAAAGCAGGAATAAAATCAGAATAAGACTGAGGTCCCATAAACTCAACAAAATAATTTAAATATCAAACGAAATGAGGAAACATCCTAAGAACTGAAAGTCGACCATACCAAAACACTAACCAAATGTCAATAAAAGAAAAGGGAAACACTCTCCAATAGAAGTGATAATATTAAATGATTGTCTGAACATCTGAGTCCCGGACAAAAGACTTAGACAATGAGAAAGTCCACGGCAGCATGACAGAATAGCTCACCCTTGAACTTTGAATAAGCTTCTACTCTTCTAAATGAGATCTCTTCGAAGCCGGCTGAATATGCCCTATACACTCAACAAAAGGCAGTGCACTGACTTTGTTAACCTGTCAACCACTACCCAAATGGAGTCATACTTCCCCAAAGTCTTGGAAAGTCCCACCACGAAGTACATGGCTATTCTCTCCCACTTTTATTTAAGAATGGGCATTCTTTGAATCAAATCTGCAGGTCTTTGGTGCTCATATTTCACCAGTTGGCAGTTCTAACACTTGGCTACATATTCAACTATGCCTTTCTTCATACCAGGCCATCAATACAATTGTTTCAAGTCTTGATATATCTTAGTCACTCCCAAGTGAATAGAGTATCGTGAACCATGAGATTCAGACAAAATTTTCTGAATCAGTCCATCTACCCGGGGAACAAAAATTCTTTCCCTAAAGTGAAGCACCCCACCTGCATCAAGTGTTGAGTCTTGAGCCTTGTCTATCAATATTTTTCCTCTAATTTCAATTAAGTTATCATCTTCAAACTGCTTGGTCTTGATCTCTTCTATAAAAATGGGCCTTAAATCAACTGCAACCATTATCCATCTTTATCTGAGATGCCTAGCCTAATGAACCTGGACTCCCAGGCCTGAATTTCTCTAGCTAGGGGCCCTTAAGGGCTCCCAAACAAGCTAGACTGTCCTGTAGTCCACTTTAACTGGATAAAGTGCATTGACTTTGTTTACCAGTCAACCACTACCCAAATGGAGTCATACTTCCCCAAAGTCTTGGAAAGTCCTACCATGAAGTCCATGGCTATTCTCTCCCACTTTCATTCAAGAATGAATATTCTTTGAAGCAAACTTGTAGGTCTTTGGTGCTCCTATTTCACCAGTTAGCAGTTCTGACACCTGGTTACATATTCATCTATGTCTTTCTTCATACCAAGCCACTAATACAACCATTTGAAATCTTGATACATCTTGGCCCCTCCCAAGTGAATAGAGTATCATAAACCATGAGATTCAAATAGGATTTTCTGAATTAGTCTATACACCCGAAGAACACAAATACTTCCCTTAAAGTGAAGCACCCCACCTGTATCAGGTGTTAAGTCTTGAGCCTTGCCCATCAATATTTTTCCTGTAATTTCATTTAAGTTAACATCTTCAAACTGTTTGGTCTTGATATCTTCTATAAAAGTGGGCCTTAGATCAATTCTAGTCATTATCCCACCTTTCTCTGAGATGCCTAGCCTCATTAACTTGGTGTCCAAGGCCTGAATTTCTCTAGCCAGGGGCCCTTAAGGGCTCCCAAACAAGATAGAATACCCATGCTAACCGGTTTTCAATTGAATATGTCTGCCACCACATTAGCCTTACCTGGATGATATTGGATGGTAACATCATAATCTTTGAGCAACTTTGTCCACCTGCATTGTCCAAAATTCAAGTCCTTCTGGCTGAACATGAGATATAAGCTGGAGTGATCAATAAACACCTCATACTTGAATCCATACAGATAATGTCTTCATATTTTTAGTGCAAACACTACCACTGCTTACTTCAAGTCATTAATCAGGTAGTTTCTCTCATGACCTTCAATTTTTGTGAAGAATATGCTACAACATTCTTATCTTGTACCAACACAGCACCCAAATCAGAAGGTGAAGCATTATAATAAATAATAAAGTCTTTACCTTCGATTGATAGGGTCAGAATTGGTGTTGTGGTCAAAAAAGTCTTGAGCTTCTGAAGCTTTCTTCACATTTGTCAGTCCATTTGAATGGTACCTCCTTTTTATCCAGTCTAGTCAAGTGAGCAGCAATAGAAGAAAAAAATTTCACGAACCGGTGATAATAACTACCTAGTCCCACAAAACTTCTAACCTCTATCAGGGAACTAGGCCTAGCCCAATTCTTAACTACCTTAATATTTTGTGGGTCCACCATTACTTCTTACTTGAAAACAATATGGCCTAAAAAGGTAACTGAAAGCAACCAAAATTCACACTTACACAATTTTGCATATAACTTTTATCTTTCCAAAACACCAAAAATAATTCGAAGATGATCTACATGTTCCTGTTCACTCCTTGAATATACCAATATATCCTCTATAAATACTATCACGAATGAATCCAAGAACAGCGTGAACACCCCATTCATCAAACTGATAAAGATTGCAGGTGCATTGGTTAACCCAAAGGACATCACCAAAAATTCATAGTGTTCATATCTAGGACGAATGAACCCCTTGTCAAGAAGCTCCTGAATCTGAGCCTTAATCTCTCTCAACTCTTCGAGAGTGTAATATCTCAAAAAAAAATATGCCAAGACTCGAACCATTTTTTTAGGCATATAGGATTGAACTTGGTGACTTTTAGTTGTATATATGAGTTAGGATCAATTCTTAAGTATTTTAAGAGTATTAGATGTATTTTAGCGTCATAAGGGATCTCTAACACCAAGCCAATTCCAAATAATTTTTATCAGCTAAGTTTCGAATGAGTTCGTATAAGGGTCAACTTCAAATGACCATATCTCCTAGCATATAACGAATTGGGTATCCCATAACCTATCCAATTAAAGGTCTTTGAGTCTTATTTTCAACGCCACCAATATTACATTTTTCTGAGTTAGAAATCAAAAGTTATACTTGGTTGACCAGAGAGGTCCGCGATAAGTCCGCATCACGGACCTGCAGCAAACTTTGATAATTTTTCTAGATTTTATTTTTTGTCGAAAAAAAAGGTGCGCGACACGTCTGCATCGCGGACCTTTCGCGGACTTGTTCGGTTTTCCAAATTTTGTAGGGACATTTTGAAAAAAATTACCTAATATCCATATATAGAAATTTGGATGCGTTTTTGGGTCATTTATTTTTAGTCTTTCACATCCAAAGAACCCTAATCTTCATCCTCCTCTCTCTCAAATCATCCCCTCCAATTTTTCTATCAAACTCAAAAGATGCAAGGCTCCTCATTGAAGACCAAAAATCAAATTTTCTTAAAGTTTTACTCTAAGGTAGGTGGGTTTTCATCCATGGGTTTTTCCACCCATGGAGCCCAAATTCCAAATGGTGAATTCTTATGGGATTTTCCATGATAATTCAAAATGCATATATTATGGTATATTTGAAGCTTTTTGTGTTTAAATTGATATATTGACTCTCATTTATGAAATGAAAAATTTTGTTAGTGATTCTATATGAAGGCTTGAAAGGTAGTTTTAAAGTGTATTTGGTGGGTTGTTTTAAGATGTTTGATTCGATGCATTTATATCAATCTCATGCATACAAGTATTCTTTAAATGTATTTGAAGGTCTTTATGAATTGAACCCATATAGTCTTCCTATGTATTCATGAAGTTGAATTGAAAGTTTATGACCAAATGCCTATGTTTAAGGGAGTCTTGGGAAATGATTGAATGATGATGAAAGGGCTTTTAGCCAAAGAAAGGATTCAATGTGAAAGGACAATTCTCACATATTTGCTTCAAATAAAATATTTTAATGAGCTATTCCATCGATGATGATTTGATGTCGAAAGTTATAAAATGCTTATGTTATTATGATATTTAAATATTATTCCATGAGATTGACCTAGCATCGAATGTAGCATGTAGATGGGGACTCGACCTAAGAGTTCCTTAAGTAAAGTCTCATGTTGCATTAACTATACACCAACATAGAAGCCATTGTAGGCTATTTAGGCTAGTGGATCCACAATTAGCCAATAAAGTTAAAGTTAGAGAACGTTAAAGTTGATGGAGTTCTACTCGACAAGTAGACTTTCCATGCCAACGTAGGGGGTTATGTTGGATTCCATGTAATAGATCCCATGGTATTAAATGTGGTTAAGGTCACTTCCCCACAAAATGAATGTTTTAAGGTTTCTTATGATGATGTTTAATGTATGCACTCATTATGCACATTGCTTGTTCATATTTCTCTTATGTTCTTCATTTCGTAGCATACTCACATACTTAATACATTCAAAGTACTAACGCATATTTTTGTCTACATAATATCATTATATAGAAACCGATGTCGCTCCTCGACCTCTTTCACGTGGTTAGCTTGAATTAGTTTGAAGATTGCTTGTGGTGAGTTCCCATGTTCTGGGAATAACCTCCTTTATATTTTAAGCTCATGTTTTGTAAAACATTAAAACTTTTATGAAGACATTTCTTGACACTTATTTTGGGGTTAGCTAGGGACATGTCTTAACTCCCGCCAAGTCTATTAGTAGAGGTATGTTGGGACATAAATAGAAAATATTTTGAAGTTGCTAAGGACTATTGTTCCACGATATTTCCCTTAGTCCCGGTTCCCTTTTTATTTATTTACTTTCTGCTTGTTATCGTATGTCATTATCAATGAAATGCTTAACGAATGCTAAGAGGCTTGGGTGAGGTACCTCCGAGTGTCTCATTCACCGTGTCACATCTAGGCCCTAGGTCCGATCATGACAGAGAGTCATACGGTAGGGAGGAATGAAAATTGGGTGAGTATCCGACTCTAAGTCAATGTATAAACGAATATCTCAGTCAGGAGGCATATCAGGAAAGTCAAAAGGGAATACTTCCAGAAATTTACATACTACTGGAATAGATTCAATAAAAGGAGACTCTACCTCCACGTTATGGATTGGGCCAAGTAGGTCAAACATTTTTGCTCCACCATTTTTCTAGCATGGAGAAAGGATATGGCCTTAGTTGGCTTAGGCTTTTAGATCCCTTCCCACTCTAACATTTCCCTCTCCGGGATCTCTAGAGCCACAGTTTTTGTATTGCAATTAAGTAGAGCAAAGTAGGGAGATAATTAATTCATGCCTAAGATCACATAAAAATCTTTCATATCTAAGATCACTAAGTCAACCTAAGTTTGGTATCCCATAAACACAACAGAACAAGCACGATACACATGGGTGACTATGACTGACTCTCCAATAGGGGTAGATACATGAACAGAGCATTTAATATATCACACGGTGCCTAAATCCAAGGCATATTTTACAGATACATAGGAATAAGTGAAACTCGGATCAAACAAAATAATAGCCATCCGGTCATAGATAAGAAAAGTACCTGTGATAACTACGTCAGACGCCTCTGCATCGGTCTTGCTTAGAAATGCATAAAACTGATTCTTGGTCATCTTGAAAGGCTACCTCACTGCCTGGCTAGGCTGCCCCTCGACCTGAACCACCATTACCTTGGCCTCCACGACCTCTAAAATTTCCTCCTCGTCCAATCTGTGGACGCCCCTACCATTACTCCCCCCAGCCGCTGGGACCACTACTCTATCCTGCTGGGGCTCTGAAACCATCCCGCGAGGGTGAGGACACTCCCTTCTTATATGGACCGGTTCTCTATAGTTAAAACACTCGCGATCAAAATATGGGCGGGTACTTAGGAATGATGCTCCCTGACCCTCATGGACTAGATGTTGTTGTGGAGTACCTGAAAAACTGTCAGTAGAAGCAGGCAGCACTGACTGAATTGGTCGGGCTACATTCACTGGCCTTTCGAACCCTATGAAAGAAGATCCCTGTAAATTTTCTGTGCTCTTGGGCTTCTTAGCCAAAGATTTGGCTTGCACATCTTTTCTCATACCTTCAATTTTTTTAATAAAGTCTATGACTTTGTTGA
The DNA here is from genome assembly GCF_947179165.1 of Solanum dulcamara. Taxonomy (NCBI): domain Eukaryota; kingdom Viridiplantae; phylum Streptophyta; class Magnoliopsida; order Solanales; family Solanaceae; genus Solanum; species Solanum dulcamara. Next base: position 16,467,171 of record NC_077242.1, read on the forward strand.
AACTCCTGCTAGACGAACTCATATCGATAAAAGGTACCTGCAACTCGGGGTTCAACCCCTTCACAAACAACCTGATCCTCTCCTCCTCTATAGTGACCGACTAAGTAGCATACCTGGACAATGCATGAAACTTGGCCTCATAAGCAACCACTGATAACCCTCCTTATTCTAGAGCCATTAACTCATCCTTATTTTTGTCCCCCAAAGTACAGGGCACATATTTTTCTAGGAACAGAGTGTAGAACTGAACCCAAGTGAGTGGGGGCAACACAGACGAACGGCACTCCACATAAGCCCACCACCACTGCTTGGTCTTACCCTGTAGCTGAAAAGTTACAAACTCTACTCCATAAACCCGCCTTAGAGATTGAACGGCAATAAGATAAGTCAACGGTTGGTGCACTATACCCAGCTTATGCAACATCTTGTAATAATCAAGAATAAACTCATAAGCATTTTTATTTTCAGTACCATGGAAGATTGGGGGTTTGAGTTTGAAGAACTTGGAGAGCATGTCATGCTCAATACTGGTCATTACTGGACCCATGAGTGACTTGAAGAAGGCATCAGTTCCAACCACCACATCTGCTAACTGAGCTACAGTAGCAACAGGACGAGCAACAGGATTTGGTGCTGCAGGCATGGTGGGAATGGCTCCAGTGCCGGCCATCCCACTCAAGAAAGTCATGATGTTTTGAGCTAATATGGAATCCAGAAGGGGAATTCTAGCAGCCCCTGTCTGGGTGTCCTCATTCTGTTCAACATGCTCTTCCTCCTCTCCAACTCTTTCCTCTCCCTCTAACTCGTTCTGGGGAAAAAGCGGGGCCTCATCTACTAGCACCTCCTTAATAGGAACTTCCACTCTGGCAGGTGCTACTCTCCCTTTTCCCCTGCCTCGCCGCCATCTCCTGCCTCTGCCACATCCTCGAATGACTCAATCTTCATCTAGCTCTACTGAAGCTACGGACCTGACATCATTATAGGAGTGTTGACCATCTGCGGACAAGAAATTGAAAGAGGTCAGATACCAATTTGGATCGCTAGATACCAATTAGAATAAAGTTATAACACGAAGAAAAGAAAATAATAAAACTTTTCCTAAAAATCATGTAGCCTCTCAAAGAAAAGTACAGACGTCTCCGTACCATTTCGCAAGACTCTACTAGACTCATTTTGGTATGATGAGATCAATGAACCTAGGCTCTGATATCAATTTTGTCATGACTCTAATCTGGCATGACTGACACCCACACTAACCCTTAGTGGGAGAACAATTTTTACAACCCAAATTATCAATTTATGAGATAAAATAATTAAAGACTTACGAAAGCAGGAATAAAACCAGAATAAGACTAAGTTCCCATAAACTCAGTGAAATAATTTAAATATCAAACAAAATGCGGAAACATCCTAGAAACTAAAAGTCGTTTGTACCAAAACTCTAACCAAATGTTAATAAAAAAAGGGAAACACTCCCCAAAAGAAGTCATAATATTAAACGACTGTCTGAATATCTGAGTCCTGGATGAAGGACTTAGACAATTAGAAAGTCCACGACAGCATAACAGAATAGCTCACCCTTGGACTTTGAACAAGCTTCTATTCTTCTAAACGAGGTCTCTCCGCAGCCCGTTGAATATGCCCTATACTCAACAAAAGGCAGAGTAAGAGTTGTATCAGTACACAAAATAATGGTGTACTGGTAGAATCATGCGATTAGACAATAAACAGATCATCGACAAATAAATCAACACAATAGGCATATATATACAGAATAAGTCAACTAATCTCAACTTCAACCATATTCAATAATATCACAACTCAATATCTTCCACATGCTATAATTTCACACAAGGATCCTCTCGAGGGACCTACAAATAATCAACTTTGTATCGGAATGTGACACCCTGTCCAAATATATACAAAAAAGTGACACCTGATCCAATTATGTATCGGAACGTAACACCTGATCCAAACATACCACAATTACAATGCATTTAGTATTTACAACATTATATTACCAAGAACAGGTTCATCACAAAAATAGGCCAGCAGGTGATCATTTCATACATAATCTAGCATGTTTCCCTATTCATATACACATATGCATATCATAAAGTAATTTAATAAGCATATAAAATACATACGGGAAACTAGACCATCACCTACCTCAAATTCAAGCTTAAAGACCTTTACAATGCAAGATTCTTCTCTTTTCAAGTTCATTCTTCTCATTCTTGGTCTAGAATAGTAAATACATATAAAGGATCAACTCAATGGCCTAACTATCATGAAAAACAACATAATTCTCATCCTAAGCCAAACTCATGATCCTAACCCCACCCTAGGGCTATTTTTCACCACTATTTTACAGTTCAAACTCGCCCCCAATGATTACCAACCATAATTTCTAGGTTTTTAAGATATCAAAGAATGAACAAGGAGAAGGACCCTTTCCTAATCAAAGCAGCAAACACACATACAGGGCTAAAATACACAAGATTCAGGTGAATCAGACACAAATCAGAAGAGATTTAGCCCCTTCATCACTTTCATGAAATACGAGTCAACACACCGACATGCAAGGCTAAAAAACACAACAAGCAGCTAGATCAAGAGCATATCAGAAGGGAACCATCATCAATTTGGCCCCTTCATCATCACAAACAGAGGAAACGGAGATGAAAATAGAAGAAGACGAAGAGACACTAGGAAGTCAATTGGGAAAGTATTTACAGTGTACTCAAAACATTGACAACTTTTGATAATAATAAGAAGCCCAAAGGGCATATTTCTATAAAAAAAAAAAGAATGAATATAGGGAGTAAATTCTTTATCTTAAACATGAAAATCCATGAGAAATTGATAAAAATCGGTATAGGTCGCCTCCTGAAGTCTTAGGAAATATTTTTGCAGAAAAAGACCATTCTGGGGGTTTTTCCCGACTTAAGTCACGTCTGCCCCGCTCTGACGGGACTGTTCTGGCGGGAGAAATCCCACTTTGGCGGGTTGCACGAAAATAGTGAGCTCGGAATTTTAGCTCCAAGTCCCCATTTCACAACATACCCTCTTCCTAAGACATATTAAAATACACCATACACCCTTCACGCTAAATTCAATTCAGGGAGTTTTACTTTCTCGAATGTGATTCCGTGAAGCCGTAAATGCTCTGTATCATCTTGGCTATCAGCCTATCCAATCAAATTAGAGATTTGACCTCCCATCATTCACATGATCACCCTAGACTTCACCTAACTCAGAATCCATCCATGTCTGACATAATTGAAGTTTTTTCAAATTTACTACCCAAAGTTTTATGACCCAAAATCCTTCTCCATTGGTCTATTCCTAACAACGGGGATAGGTCATTACATTAATGTACCATACTGATGAAATAATGATGACTAAGACATATTATGTGATTTTGATGAAAAGTCATGAACCTTGTTCTATTAAATATGCTCCATTCCATGAAAGTGAATGTGGTAACAGTACATAATATGTCTGAAAGAAGACAAATAGTTAAATAATGCACATGAGCATGGAATCACGTAATAAGTTATCATAATTTGATATGATCGGATAATTGTGTTCCATTCATGAAGAATGAGAACGTTTGATAAATGCCAAAAATACAAATCCACTCTCTTAAGTGAATGTGATAATATTCAATAAAACTTATCAATACATATACGCATTTTATCACGATGGAATAAGGCTCACCTCCAAAAGAGATAGAATAATTAAGAAGAAATATATCTATAAAATCAATTGTTTCGCTCAATTAGGTAATGTTTTTAGGTTTTTCTTTTTCTATTTTATGTAAAGCAATTAATATTTACTCAAGTGATTATTACTTTAAAATTTACTTCATTTTTAGTTGAGTCGTCAGTCTAAAATTGGAAAGGATATATAAATATACCACATGAAAAGAAAAAGGATCATTGGTGTTTTCCTCCCTTACGATCAGTGACGCCCTCTTAGATGTTGTATAAATTATTAGTCCTTCCATTGGTCCGCATTTTTATGACGATGATACAATATAACTAATACCAATAATTATTATAGTAAAATTTAAGATTTGATAACTACTTTATGAAAAAAATAAACTCTTCTTAATGCTTAATCTTTGTTGAGGGGATAAGAGACCATAATCTTGACATACAATATAAGATTATTTTAGTTCATATTTTAATTACATATACTTAATTAGTTTTAGAAATCCATTTTTTAGTAAAATGATAAAATTAAATATAAAGTGAAATATCTAATTTCATAATTACGAAAATTTTCAATTCATGAGATATTCTTATTTATTCTATCTTCGTGACCAAATGACCCCTTAAGAGCATAACTTTTCTTATTTAAAACGAAAATCCAAGCAAATAAAAAGGAGAGTGAAAATGTGTCATGAAATATAATTTAGAGAGAGCCTAGAAATAAAAGAAAAAATAGCCATTCTTTTACATTGATAAATTTTGAAATTGATAAATGCTAGTCAAACTAAGAGTGTCAAATGGGCCGGGTGGCCCAGTTTTCGGCCTACTAAGACCGGTCCATTAAAGGCCCGGTATGGTAGGGACCGAACCGGATACCGGCCCACTCCAAAAAAAAATTGGGCTGGTCCGATCTAATTTTTAGCCTAAAGTTTAATGTAAAGAATGTCAAAACAACTTAAGCATAAGACCGGGGGTAATAGAGATGGAACGGGTCAATTGCCTAGACATCTAGACAATGAGCATCCTGATTGGAAAGAACGAATAGGGGGTGCTACTGGGCCAGTTCAACTATTGGGTCAATTCAAGGTAGAATAAACCCACAGATCAGAAAATTAACGGAGACATATAATAAAATGAGGGACCGTGAAGAGATAGCGAAAATGATTGATGTGAGTTGTCTACCTTTTTTATTTGCTTCTTCTGATGCTTTTATTCATTATATACAATCAATTTATAATCTCATATTTAACGGTATTCCTAAAAGTATTTGTAGATCAAATATTTTTAGACTTCATGGACAATATACATATTATTTATGTTGGTTATTAACAAATCTTCCATTTAGAGTTTCATTTACATCTGATATTAGTCATGCTATAAATAAAAAATAATTATTTAACTGTTACTTGTCATTGGATAGATAATGATTTTATTATGCAAAATCGTATTTTAGCATTTCAATATGATGAAAACTGAAAACATAATGCACAATTTACTTCTGATTCTATATCAATAGTTACAAAATATTATGATTTTCAACACAAATTTTTATGTATTTCTTTTGATAATGCATCTAACAACACCGCTGCTATTAATTCTTTGAAAACTGAGCTCCCCCCCCCCTTTAGAAGATATTTTTCATATTAGATGTGCAGGTCATATATATAATTTAATTGTAAAAGATGGACTTTATTTTTTTGAGCCAACAATTGAAAAAATTAGGCATAGAATTAGTTTTATTCAAGGAACTAATAGAAAAGCTAGACTTAAAGAAATTAAAAGAAAATGCGAGGAAAATAATCTTAGACCAAAATTAATGCTCGAAGAAATTGAGACTAGATGGAATTTGACTTATCATTTTTTAAAGACTTGTATATTTATAAAGCCCCTATAATTACAACTTTTAATCAATATGCATATAAATTTTCCGAAGTCATGTTGGAAGAATCTGATTGGACTAAAATTAATGATATTGTTATGTTTTCATAAAATATTTATTTGGCTACTCTTGAATTTTTCGGTGCTTATTATCCTACTGTTTCTAATATTTTAGCTTATTTAGTCAAAATTTCTGTATTGCTTATGGAATATAAAAAGAAAGATGATTACAAAGAAGTTGTCGTTGAAATGATAGAAAAATTTTAAAACATATTTTTTTCTTATTCCTCTTATTTATTTAATTGGTGTTATGTTAAATCCGTATATGAAATTTAATACTATGTCTAAATGTGTTCGCCTCATATATACTTCTATAGAAATTGAATAAGATGAAGATCCTAATATGTTTAAGGTGATGAGTGTTACAAATGATCATATTCAAGCATTATATAATCATTATATCGATTAACTCGATAATGCTACCCCTAATCATACTGTTCCTCTATCTCGTCCTTCTGACGAGCCATCATCTTCTAAAAGACAGACACGTGGTATTGTCATAATCCAAAAATTGAGTTCATGATGACACACATCCCAAAACTCAACCTGATGTGTAAGTCTAAAAGTAAAACTCATACGAGACTCTCAAAGGGAAAGTCATGCCACGATTTAAATGAAAAGAAAGACAGTGAAGAAATTATCCCAAAACCTAATGTCATAAGTATAAAGAGCATCTAATACAAGGTTCTAATCTGAAGATACAACATAAGTCTCTGAATGATACAAAAGACTAAAAAATAAAGATAGACTAGTGATGATCCGAATTCCGAGAACTTACCACTAATCTGAGAATACACAATCCGCTAGAATATCAGCTACCACGTGAGGTACCCTGACTAGTATCTACATCAAAAAGGAACACAGAAGTAGGGGTGAGTACAATTCACATGTATTCAGTAGGTTTAAGCTGATTGGGTATAAGGAATTAATCAAACCTATGAAATAAACTAAGAAACGCTTCCACCTACATACAGAAAAGTCTCACTTCGGCATCAGTGCCGCCAGTTTATATATATAATGGCGCGTGTAAAGTAAACCCATAATAACAGCTCATAATCATAATTAACCAGATAATTCAAGCAGTACAGATATCAATGCAATCCAATGCAATATGATGATGCAATGATATGGTGGTACAGTGAAATCAAGATTGTCGCACAGCCTGTCGTATACACCTACCGAGCTGTGCTACCAAGCAGGACCCATGGGGGTCTCGTAGACCATATACGTCAATTACAATATCTCATTATCCTTTCCACTTCTTTGTGGTCAAGGGATCACAATGCATCCACTATTCTATCGTAAAACTGCCTCGGACAGGAACTCAAGATACAAAGGTTTAAAGGTATTTCATTTTCTTTCTCAAATTATTTTTCCATATTTCTCAACTTTCCGTGTTTCATGATATGATGAATGAGGATGAATGCATCAAAACATATATGGTATGGAAGTAATATTCAACTCACATGTGGTACAAGGTTCAAAGTTCTCAAAACTTAACCTACACATGATATTCACCCTCAATAAATAGTAATGGGAAGGAAATACTTCCATTTAAATATTCACCCCTTTCTCAACAATATTTCAATACTCAAACATACTCAAAACTCCCAACTCAACCTCTCAGACGGGCATCACAAGTCAAATAATATACTCAAGCCTCTCTCCTAGGCAAATCACGAATCACATTCTCTCAAAGCAAATAAGATAACAAATAAGGCCCCCACACGGGCTATGTAATACAAATAAATCCTCACACGGCAACACATTAATAAATAAGTCCCTACACGGGCATCACAATATATATAACATTTTCAACTCATACTACAACCCATCCCAAAGTCTATAATATATGAATGACTAATTACCCCATCTCAATCTCAAAAAAGGATAGCCAAACCTACCTCAATTGCCGAAACCGCACCCGAATACCTCTACCGAACAAGCAACTCTCGAATTCAACACCCGAAATGACAACTCACTATCAACAATGAAACATACACATCACAAGGAGTCCAATAACACCCATATTAATAGGTTTCAGAATCAAGGGTAAAATAGTCTAAAAATTAATTATTTCCGAAAAGGATCAAATCTAAAAATTTATTGGACAATCACATTCTAATGGTAATAAGAAACTCATAATTGGAAAACCCATAAAAATAGAGCTCAAAATGAGTTGAAAATCGTTATTTTCCTTAAATTCGAATTAGGGAAGAAACAAAGATTTTTGGGGTTTGAAACTAAAATTAGGAGTTAAAATCGTCAAATACTTCATGAAAAAAGAAGGTTTTAGGTCAAAAAATCACTTATCCAACACTTTGCGTCAAAAATCTCTTCTCAAATCACCTCAAAGAATTCAAGAACTCAAACAAATTGTGAAAAATATTGAAATGGAAAAAAGGGGCATTTTCTGCCCAAAAAGTTACTGTTCACGCGTGTTACTATTCATGCGTATTGACTGTTGACCGTGTGTTGACCGCGGTCAACTTACACTACCACCATTCAAAATATGTTTTTGACCCTCAAAACTCATTCGAAACTCTATAAATATGAATCAGTAGTGCAAATTGATCAAAAAATACATTTCAGAACCAATGGAACTAGCAGAATCACCATCCAACACTCAAAACTCGATTTGTTGACCAAAGTCAAACTTAGCTTATAAAAATTAAACGTTTCAACTCAAGACCTCAAATCCATGTATTAACCCCAAATATGATTCCGACAACTCTCTTAGACCAATTTTCACATTTCGAAGTTGATATAATTGACGAAACCCCGTTCTGAGACTCGTAGCTCCGGTTGGCACCGAAAATCACTTTTTAACACTTAAAGCTAATGAAAACTCAAAAACTCATCACAATCTATTAAGATTTTGACAAAACCAACAACACAAACTGATCAAATAACACTCGGGGGAACTAAAGATAGGATAAAATGGTCATTTTTCACAAATTTCTAAAAATGACCCTCAAGGTCATTACAGGTATGTTTGCCCAAGGTTTTTTTAATTTATCTATTTGGAATAGAATATAGCCTACATCACAATGGAGCATACATCGAAATAAGCTTAATTATTATTTGAGACAGGCTCCAGAGACTTATGTTGAAAATAGTATCACTACACTGAAATGGTGAAAGAACAATTAAAAATAATATCCAGTATTATCAACCATGGTTAGGGATGTGCTAAATGTTCTAATGTCAACTGTTGTATTAGAGAGCGCATTTAGTCAAGGAAGGCAACAGATCGGAGACAATCGACACTCTTTGGGGAGCAATGCCATAAATGTTTTAATTTGCCTCAGAGATTGGATTAGAGTAGAACGTAGGAATAAAGAAAGAGAAGAAGATACGGAATAAGATGAAGAACTTGAAGAAATAATGTCAATTAGAGATTCTTCGACACAAGTTAATTCAAATTACGGAGTAGTTGATTTTGAAAATTATGAGTCAATTCCTGTTAATATTAATATAGATGAATTGGAGAAAATTATTCGAAATAGGTAGAAGTTACAATTTATTATATACAACTAATTATAAGTTTGTAACTTGTATATTTTGAATTTTATCAATATATTAATAAAGTCAAAGACTCATTGAGTCTTTACATTTCTTAATTTTTTTCCTATAAATTTTGTATGATTCAATTAAATATTTTTTTTACTTAACATAATCATATAAGAAAAATTAAATTTGTAGTCACGATAAGATTTCAATACTTAAAAAAATATTATTATAATATATAGTATATTATGAGTATATTTGTTATACATTGTAAGTATATATAATATAATGTAAGTATATTATTATAATAGATAGTATATTATGAGTATATTATATATACATTGTGGGTATATATGATATATAATGTAAGTAATAGATAGTATATTATGAGTATATTTGTTATACATTGTAAGTATATATAATATATAATATAAGTAATAGATAGTATATTGTGAGTATATTTGGTATAGATTGTAAGTACATATATAATATATAATTAATTATATCACTATAATATATAGTATAATGTTAGTATATTTGATATACATAATATGTATATATAAAAAATATAATTAAGTATATCACTATAATAGATAGTATATTGTGAGTATATTTGGTATAGATTGTAAGTACATATATAATATATAATTAATTATATCACTATAATATATAGTATAATGTTAGTATATTTGATATACATAATATGTATATATATAAAATATAATTAAGTATATCACTATAATAGATAGTATATTGTGAGTATATTTGGTATACTTTGTAACTATATATATATATATATATATATATATATATATATATATATTTATATATATATATATATATATAGTATAATGTAAGTATATAATTAAAATAGATAGTAGATTGTGAGTATATAGTGAGTATATCACTATAATAGATAGCATATTGTGAGTATATTAGATATACATTATAAGTATATATAACATAACACAACAACAACAACCCAGTGAAATCCCACAACGTGGGGTCTGGAGAGGGTAAAGTATATGTAGACCTTACTCCTATCAAGGTAGGACGGCTGTTTCTGAAAGACCCTCGGTTCAATAAAAGAATAAAAATAGGTTAGATAAGGCTAAGAAGTTCAAAGTGATATAAGAAAGTAAATAACGAAAGCGACACATATAGAGTAATCAAAGTACAGAAAGTAATAGATAACAAGAAAAATCAGAGCACAAGAAATTATAGTATATATAACATAATATAAGTATATTATTATAATAGATGGTATAATGTCAGTATATTATTATAATAGATAGCATATTATGAGTATATTAGATACATTGTAAGTATATATACTAGGATATAAGTATATTATTATAATATATGGTATATTGTGAGTATATCACTATAATAGATAATATATTGTGAGTATATTAGATATACATTGTAAGTATATATATTATAATATAATTATATACACACTAATCAATAGTATATTGTGAGTTTATTAGATATAGATTGTAAGTATATATATAATATATAATTAAGTATATCACTATAATAGATAGTATATTGTGAGTATATAAATTGTTATAATTACTTCTAAATTAAATAGATAATGATACACTATATTGATGATTGACTCAAATTTTCGAATATATAAACGCCTCAAAAAAAATAATTCAAACCCAAATGATTCAACCCGGCCCGGCCCATTAGGCCCAAACACTATATCCCTAATGGGTCATGGGCCGGACTATTTAAGATTTTTTCAATGTTGAGCCCTGACAGATCCGATCCAGCAAGGCTATAGATTGGGCCGACCCGGCCCAGCCTGATATCCAGTGGGCCTAAAAACTAATGGGCCGGGAGCAAGTTTAAGTCAAACAAGCAAGCAAAGTAGCCACTTTTATGATGACGATATGATCGTAACATCAACCTAACTAGGTCATAACTAATAAAAAAATAAGGGGGTGTTTGATTGTTTATGTTGTGTTATTTTAGAAATCCACCTTAGACTCACAAGAGGATGAATTGTGTTTTATCCGATTTTCATGAATTAAAGAATTGGATTTTTAATGCCACTATACTAGACACAAATTGAATGTAAAGAATGAAAATTAAAGTACTTGAGTAATTTATCGTGAAAAACTTTCTATTTAAGGAAGCCAAACACTACAGTCTATCCTCGTAAGATATATCTGAAAATTTTATCAATTCAAGCAATTTTAGGTTACAATATAACGAAAGGATAAACTTAGGCCTCATTTGTTTTCATTAGGACTGTATAGGGCAAATCGATAAACTGCATCAAACCGACAAACCACACCAAACCGACAAACCGAACCAAACCGGAAAAAACCCCGACTAGTGGTTTGGTGTGACTTGGTTTAGTGTTTGGAAAAAAAACTTGACCATTATAGAGTTGGTTTGATTTTAACTAAAAAAAGTCAAACCGAACCCAAACCGACCCGATTATAGATATACTATTTTTAAATTATCTTATACATAAAAATATTTATTAAAATATAATTTATAAATATATTTTTTAAAAATTTCATAATTTTTATTTTTTTCTTACATTTAGATTTGGACTTGAGAACCTCATCTAAATAAGGAAAAATTACTTGATTGAGTGCTTTTTAAAATTAATTACTGATTTTAACGATATTTTTTATTTATTACCATTTATAGCAATATATAGCAATACTATGATAAATCTACACTTGTATTAAAAGTGGATTATGCATACAATATAAATGTATTATAAGTGTTTTAAAATATATATTATGTTTGTGTAGTAAGAAACTAACATAATGTATTATAAATCTATTAAAATATGTAATAAATGTATTATTCATCTATAAAACTTGTATTATATATGTTTTATAAATAGTTCTCTGCAATATGTATTAAAATTGTATTATAAATATATTATAAGTGTTCACTGAAAAAAAATATTTATTGCTATAAATGATAAATATTTTCCTAATATTGTATATTTATGTAAGTTTCCCTCTAAATAATATACAAAAAAAGTTCATCTTATAAAGTTATAGTAAAACTTCAAACAGTATTCTGTTTTTATCTTATATGTTGATATTTTGTATTAGAACTCTTTTTAAGAAGCACTGCTCTGTGCTTTTTATTAAATACTATGAAAAATTCGAGAAACCCGAAAAAACTCCAAAAAATTCGAAAAACCCGAAAAAACCCAAAAAATCCAAGAAAAAATGATATTGAAAAACCCGACTTTTATTGGTTTGATTTAATTTATAGATTTAATAACCCGACACAAATGGTTTGGTTTGATTTGTAAAAAATCCGAACCAACCCGGTCCATGTACACCCCTAGTTTTCATCAAGATTAAAATATCTGAATATGAATGATTAAGATGTTATATCTATATATGAATATTAAATGAATTAAAAAAAATATTTGTTTTTCAACATCTGAATGTGCATAATATATTTATTTGTAAACATAATATATATATATATATATATATGTATAATTCAATAAAAAATAATTCAATTTATGATATCATAGTTAAGGCACCAAGTAACGATTCGTCTTTGGAGTGTGACAACATAACTCCTTTGTAGCTGTTTGTGAATCATTAAAATTAAATTTAGCTCTTCTCAATATACTGGTGTTTGTAATGCAGAGATTAATTATGTATACGTTAATTATTTGTGTATTAATTATTTCATTTTTTATCATAAATAAAATAATATATAGATTTCTTCATAACTTATACATGTATTAGTTATGATACTGGATTCCATCTATATAAGTAGAAGCATTCAAGAATTACTTGACAATTCTTATTTCAATTTTCCGACTCTCATCTTGTTTATAAATTGGTAACCAAACACCATACTTAATGTAGTGAACTTTATACATACTCCTTCTGTTTAGGTTTACTTGTTAAATTTTGATTTGACATACATGCTAAAAAAATAATGATTAATATAGTGAGTGTATCATTTTATTGCTATTAATTTATAGGATCCCAACGTATTTACTCACAATCATTTAAAAAAAAATTAACTTAATATAAATAAATTGAGAATATAATAAAAGAAATTATACTTTATTAATTTATTAAATTTGATAAATAAAAATAAATAAAGAGAGTAACACATAAATAATTCACATGCTTGACAGCAACCCGATCAATATCTTCACAAGAAAGTCCCCAACAAATCCCAAGAAATTGCTCTCGAGCAAACCTTACTTTTTCTGTTGGGTAAAATAACAGTGGGAAAGCAACGTGGGGCATTGAAGCTACTTGGAGTAACATGATAACTACTGTACAAGTTTGTTTGCATATACAAACAGACGTGACAAGTTTTTTTTTTTTTTTAATGCACACGCTTATATTATTATGAATAGGAGTAAGATCTGCGTATATTTTATTCTTTTTAAATTTCACAATGTGGAATTTTACTAAATTATTGTTGTTGGGGTTCGTCACTGATCCACATTAGGGCGGTGTCATATGATCCGAGAGGTCATGATTCAATTGAATTTCCCTTGTGAGAAAAATATTTTAGCAAATAAAATAAAATTGTTTTTATATTAATAAATATAAAATCAAAATTGCTTAGCACGGTTCAAACTTCAGTTACTCAGTCCATCTCCAATTTATAGTTTATTCATTCCGTACCAGATCTTTTACAAGATCAATTCGAATTGGCTGCGATTCATTTTTAAAAAAAATAGTTAGGGGACAAATGTGGAGCAATTTGGCGTAAATTGATATTAATACCTCATAATTTATAACTTCATCTCCATTAACAACTACATATAAATTTTTTTCGATTTACACTCATTATCTCAAATTTTGAATTGAATTAATTCATTGACCCAAATAGTTCATATGTAGTTGGATATTCTTTGAATATAGAAAAATTGCTTCACTCGAAATTCTATTATTAATTCGTCTATCTTTTTGAATAAATATGAACCGATTCACTAACATTTTTTGTTTCTTGGATTTAATTCCTAGATTAAGGTAAAATATTACTCTAAAATCAATTCAATTATCCTCAAAAAAGTCAAAGAGAGAGAATATTAAATTCCAAGGAAACTATGTTTTTTCCCTTGGAAGAGATGTAAACATATATTATTATGTTATGAATTAATACTAATTACGAGTATAGTATTTTATGTTTGAGGAAAGATTCAAACACAAAAATACAAAAACCTCACTTCAATGTGTCTTACAAAGATGGATAATTCCAAAAAGTCATCAACCTTTTTTTCACAAATCCCCCCTTCAATTATCCTCACCACTCATTTTTTTTTCTTCCTTTTCTAACTGGCAATTCTTACATTCTTTGCCATGTGATGAGTGATCATGCTTCAATTCTCTTTAATTAATCATACATCTTCTTCATCATCATCTTCCATGTCTTCTAAACGCTCTATTGTTGAGTTTACTCCTGTCTCAGATGAACCTCAGGTTCTTCTTACTAAACGACCTCGTAACGAAAGGGAAGAGGAGGAAGAAGAAGCAGCAGCAGCAGCAGCAGAGGAGGTAGTTCTCCTTGACGCCGATTCCATCGGCCTTCGCCTTCTCGGCTTGCTCCTCCAATGCGCTGAGTGCGTTGCCATGGAGAATCTCGACGAAGCTGCTAGTTTATTACCAGAAATCGCTGAGCTTTCTTCCCCGTTCGGCTCGTCGGCTGAGCGAGTCGCTGCTTACTTCGCTGAAGCTCTATCGGCCAGAATCATCAGCTCTCATCTCCGATTTTACTCTCCACTTAACCTCAAAGTCCTAACTCTCACGCATTCCCAAAAGCTATTCACTGCTCTGCAATCGTACAATACAATAAGCCCGCTCATCAAATTCTCTCACTACACAGCGAATCAAGCTATTTACCAAGCATTAGAAGGTGAAGATCACGTCCACGTCATCGATCTCGACATCATGCAAGGTCTTCAATGGCCAGGATTGTTCCAAATCCTCTCCTCTCGATCGAGGAAGCTCCGTTCCATCAAAATCACCGGCGTCGGATCCTCCACGGAATCGCTCGAATCCACCGGCCGGAGACTCACCGAATTCGCCAACTCGTTCGGGCTTCCGTTCGAGTTTCAACCACTGGAAGGCAAAATCGGACACATCACAGACCTGACTCAACTGGGAGTGAAAATTGGGGAAACTACAGTTGTCAATTGGATGCATCATTGCCTTTACGATATCACAGGGAGTGATTTAGGTACTTTCAGATTGTTGAATTTGTTAAGGCCGAAATTGATAACGCTGGTTGAACAAGATCTGAGTCATGGAGGGAACTTTTTAGGCCGATTCGTTGAGGCATTGCATTATTACTCGGCTTTGTTTGATGCGTTAGGGGATGGATTGAGGGAGGAGAGTGTAGAAAGGCATACGGTGGAGCAGCAATTGTTCGGTAGCGAAATCAGGAATATTGTTGCGGTAGGTGGGCCCAAGAGGAGCGGGGAAATACCCGTAGAGAGATGGGGCGATGAATTGAAACGAATCGGGTTTTTACCCGTTTCGTTATCGGGTACAGCAGCTGCTCAAGCTACATTGTTGTTGGGTATGTATCCAAGAGGGTATACTTTGGTGGAGGAAAATGGGTGTTTGAAATTGGGATGGAAGGATTTATCTTTGTTGACTGCCTCTGCATGGCAACCGTGTGATTAACATTCCCTTTTTTTTTTTTTTTGTTGCTTCAATTTGAAGTGTTGGGATTATGTTTATTGGTGCAAATACCATAATTGTTGTCCTAAAAGGAATTGGATTGGACATACTAATAAGCGAAGTGCTCTTGTTCACTTTGGTCCTAATTCTGAAGAGGCCCCTACACATGTATTTGTCTTGCTCACATTCATGAAAATTATTCTTTTAAGAAATGCTAATTGCAATACATGATAGAAATTTTGTCCTTTTCCTTTAAGAAATTATTGCGGTAGAAGATTCTCGTCTCGTTGTTACCTCCTTTTCATATTACTTGTTAACTTTGACACACAACCTTAAGATTATTATGGGTCTATTTGGTAGAGTATATTAGTAAAATTAATGTATTTATTAATTAAATGTATTAGTAATATTTTATTTGATGCAATTTTTTATGTTATATATAAGGCGGAATGATTTGGGAGGTTTTTATATTTGATTCCGTTTGTAAGTTGAATCGTTATACTTACGACTTTGTCAACTGAAACCTTAAACTCACTGAAACACAACATTTAAAACCCTTTTTGGATAGATCAATGGTGCATGAATTACAACCGATTACACGTCATGTAAAACTGCACAAATGAAAAATTACATGTTAAAAGTCTAAAACCTCATATTTCATTTTCTTTTTGTTCAAATAGATCCACATAATTTCTCACCCTATTTTTTGTCCTTTTGCTCCCATGATATTGTCTATTGTTTATGGTATTTGAGTGCGATTTCCAGTCTCTTTGTATGTTTATTAACCCCGTCTTAATCTAGAATAATATCTGTTTTGTTCATTCTTTTTTGGTCTTTGATTTTTGTGCATGTCGAATTTTAGCCTTTAGAAATTTTATAAGAATTATCGTGGGCTTTTTTGAAATTTTGCTTCTCTTTTTTAGATGTTTGATGAAATCGGAGAAAGCTATTTTTTGTGTGTGTGATAAAATTGAAGAAAGTAGAAGTCCATTTTCTTGGTATTTGATTAAAATGGAGTAAGATGGAAGATTAGTTTTTTTTTTCTTTTTTCTGGATGTTTGATGAAAATAAAAAAAGATTTTTTTCCTTATGTGTGTTTGATGAAATTGTAGAAAGAGAAAAAAAAATATCTTGGTGTTTGATGAAATTGGACAAAATTGTTCTATTAAAGATGTTGAAATTTGTGGATCTAATAAGAAGATTAAGATGGAGGAGAAAGTTTTGTGAAGAGTGATTATTGAAGAGATATTTATATAGGTGGTGAGACAAATAAATTAAGCTAAATAGTTGAACAAGCATCAAAGATAAAATCAAAAAATTAAAGTAGAAAATTGACTGATAATGAAGGATCTACACAAGTAAGCGAACCTAAAAAAAAGAATAATTGCAGAAACAAAAAAAAATTAATGGAGAAGAAATTTGGAAAGAAAAATTGAAGAAAAGACCAAATTGAGCTCAAATTTTGTTCAATAATGGTGTTGGACTAATTGAGGAATAAGATGCATGTTATAAAGGTCAAAAGTGATCAAAATTGACTTTTCAGGATGTCTCACGTGCATAAAATATGTGTATCACACGCACATAAGATAAAAAATGCCACATATAATGACATATCACTAAAAAATTTAAAATATTGTGTTTCAGTGAGTTTAAGAGTTTAGTTGGCAAAATCGTAAGTATAACGGTCCAACTTACAAACAGAGCCAAGTCCAAGGGTCTCCCAAGTCATTCCGCCTATGTATAACTAATTTTACATTAGCTATACACTCTATTGTGTACTAAGGTGTGTATTACTAATATCATGAATTTTTAGGTATTAGTAATGCAAGGGGATTTAATATATGCATTAATATAATTAAAGACTTAATTACCCCTCAAAATCATTTTTACATCTTCTTCACCATAATTGTTGAGGATATTTTTTTAAATAAATATTTTTATGCAATGCATGATATTTTTAATATACTAAACCAAATAATGCATAAAAAATATTCTATCTATAATTAATGCAAGCATAACTAATACAAGCATTACTAATACATTCTATTTAGGATATCAATTATTGTCAAAGGCTTGGTCGAATATGAATATGGTATTAGTTTCCTTTTATGATTCATTAAAATTAGGGTATCAATCATTTTTGTCCTAGTTCATCTTTTTCCTGTTCAAACTTTTCATCTTTCTTCTTACTTTGTTGAAATCAGTTATGTCTCAAGTAATGGTGGAGTTAGAATTTTTATTAATGGGGTTTGAAATATAAAAAGTAAACAGATAAAGAGACCAAAGAAAATTCAACATCTATTATATATACACAAAAAATAATTTAATTATGTGTAAATTTTTGTCGAAGGGGTGAATCCTTGCTAGCTCCGCTCATGGTATGAAGATTCTTGGTACGTCAAAGTTTTTTATAAAATTTGATATTCGTTTGTGCGGAGATTATTGTAGGATCAAGACATCAAGGACCCCTACAAATTCAGATCGTAAATTTTGGGGCTGTAAAATGTCGGAAATAAGATTTTGTGTTACTTTTTCAGAGCAACAAAGTGCATATTACATATTTAAATTTTTTAAAATTATTTTTATATGCAAATGGTGAATGAGACTGTTTTTGTTGGGAAGACAATATTCCAACAATGAGAAGGTCCCCGATTGACGAAGATATAACTACTTCACATAACAATGTGAGGTATGATATGTAGACTAATATGAATGAAGTTGGAGAAGATAGGAATCTACTAAGGAACACCCTATTAAGAGGGAAATTGAATGGCACAATGAGAAAACAATAGACTGTTTGAGACTGATTTATGGGTCTATTGTTGTCATATATTGCATAGTTGATTAGGTTTATTAGATTTTATGCAATGTTTTTTGTTTCTTCTAGCTGCACTTTTATGTATTATTATTTTCTATGTAATGTTCTAATATATTACTCTGTGGTTGCGAGCTACAATCGATTTTTTGAATTCTAATAACCTATTTTCTATGACAATTTAAAATGTTGGTTTTTAATTATTATGTATATAATACTTTAATATGTTAAAACAATACAAATAATAATATAAGAAATAAACTTAAAATTAAGTCCATCAATTTTCTTTAGATTAATGACATCATGAAAAAAAAAATTAAAAAAATATCATAAAAGTCGTCAATATCGTCCTCAGATAAATATTGTGAATTTCTTAAGATGTGTTTTTTCACAAATAGATGCTTGTTCCCTGCCGATTGATGATGCTTGTTTCTTGGTTAATTTGAACATGTAAAATCTACAATCTCTTGCTAGCATTTAGTTATTTTCTTTCCTAATTCTATTTACCGTCAATTGGCAAGATTCCATGTTGCTTTTAGGATTCAGCCGACACCTTATGAGAAATCAAAGTGAGTATGATCGCAGGACTGAAATTGAATGGTGTTTTTGAGTAACAATTCAATTTGTTAACTTTATATGATACATTATATTGTTAAAGTACCCACAAAAATCAACATAATACGCATATTATTTGCGCTATATGCTTTATGTACCCTTATTTTGAACTTTACTCGAATGTTGTTTTTTGAGTAACAACTCAATTTGTTAATTTTATATAACACATTGTAATGTTAAAGTACCCACGAAAATCTATAGAACACATATATTATGCGTGCTATACAATGAAGAGTTTTAACATTATAAAAGAGATAACCGTATTCATTGTTGTAAAAAATCACGCTTTCATAATGTTCAGAAATATTCCCTTCAATAGTTGGTTCAAAAATAAATAATAAGTGAGTTTTCTGTTTATTTTATTATGTTCAATAATAAATAAAAATTATTATTTTAGAAGTATTTGTATATAATTTAAATAAATATTATGGAAGATGGAGTGAATGGGGAGGTAAGGGTGTTGGATGGTGGGGATAAGAGTTATGGAGATGGGTGAAAATGAGGTGTGTTAAAGGGTTGGAGGACAAAATCAATGTGAAATATTACTAGTAGAACTTGTTTTTTCTACTTCCATAAGGGAGCTCATTTTTAAGAAGTCTGTCTTCTTAGAAAAGATATTTTCCCAATATTTGAACAATCAAACATGAAAAACTTTTTTTAAAAATATTTTTCTTCATACGGAACACACAATTAGGGGTGTGCGTCAGTTCGGTTTCAAATATTATTGGTTCGATTTATCGATTTTTGATTTACCAAACCAGTAAGATATTTCTTATCGAGTTTTGATTTATCGATTATTAATCTTTAATGGTTTAACCAATAACAAAAATACTCATACGACAAATATATGATTTCTCCAATAGTTTGACGCGACAAAACAATAATATAACTTTACATAATGCTAATAAAATATAAATAATAATTACTAACATGAAAAGAACTATACAAATACAACACAAATAAAAAATTTGGACAATAATGTGAATTAAATGCGAAATGATAAAGATAGTAACGTACTAATATTAATATTTAATATTTATGTAGGAATAAAATAATAAATTAGTACAGTTTTAATAAGTTATCAATTTATCCAATAACCTAATATTAAAAAATTAAGACTGAAGTGATAACTCGATAACTTTTTTTTAAAAAATCATTAATCCAATAACTCAATAATAATAGAACAATAACATTTTCTCAATTCAATCCCCCCTTAGCCCCCTACACACAATATCACTAAAAGCTTCAACTTTTAAGCCTTCATTTTCAGTCAAATAAAATGACTCCATCAAGAGAAAATTCTGGTAAAAGCTGGTAACCTGAAATCTTCAACAATCGACGCCTTCTTAAGCAAATTCATGAGCAAAACTAAAACAACCTTGATTACTACAGTAATCAATTAAGTTGAAGGAAATATGAAAACCAGTTCCCCAACAAACTTCCAGCCCAAACTATCGATTAAGATACCAACAATGATGATCAAAAATCACAAAGGGAAAAAACTTATACCAAAAAAGAACCCCATTCTAAAACAAGACCAAAACTCGAAAACCTTGAAACTAATATCTTTTACCAAGAATTATTCCCAGGATGACTGAAATTAGAGCAACCCCCAAAATAAATTTCAGGGACAGAGCAGCAGATCCTTCAATGTGTTGAACTTGTGACTCACTGGAGGATGGTTGAGTTGAAGAGACTTCGGACTTCTTCTTGCTCTTTCGTTTCGTTGGAGTAGAGAACATTTGTCCAATGTCCCTAGATTTTACCTCTACCTCATCCTTTTGATCACTACTACCGCCACCAATATCCTGCAATTTGAATTAAAAGCAATTGGAAATCATTGATCTTTCGAGCTGTTTAACAATCATTATGGTCACATTTGTTACATAATTTGCATTGCTCTCGTCCATAACAATTTTTAAAAGACAAAATATAAGAGGATGAAATGTCCTTGTTCATTTAGTTTCTTTCAATATCCCCTCTTTCTGATAGTAATAGTAGACTCAGATGAAAACAGGAGGCTCTGAGAAAAGATATGGAAGTGATAGAATTAATGCAGATTCCGTTCAAGATAGCGAGCAAATACGGTTCATGAAAGAAACTAACCTTCTGCTTCAATTTCTCCTCAAGTTCCTTGACTTGGTTTTGTAGAGTAACTACTTCCTTGCTTTTGGCTTGCAGTTCCTCTGATGAACTCTTCAAAGTTGCCTCCTGCTCTAACCCCTTATTGGACATAGCCTCTTTCTGTGTTGTTGACATTTCAAATATGAATTAATAACCAGGCTCGAAAAGTAAATGTTTTAATTTTCATACCATAATACTCTCTCCCTCCGTTCTTATTTATATGTCATCCTTACTAAAAGTATATGGTCTTTAATATTTTTCATTTCAATGCATAAATGACATTATTCTTCCTATTTTACCCTTATGAGTTATTAACCTTGAAAATATACATTTGACCAACATAGAAAAATTAAGTAAATAATTCATGTTCATTGGTCAAATTAATGAATCGAAATAAGTTAATTCATGTTCATTGATTGAAAACTTAACTTTAAAAAACATTAAATAAGGGTAGAATAGTAAACTTACTTAATTTCTTTATACAGCACGTAAAATTTAAAATGGTGACATATAAATAGGAACAGAGGGAGTAGAAGAGTAAAAATCAGAAACATTTAAATTACTGGGATGTGGCAATATAATATTTAAAAAATGCTACTAGCATGCATCTGGCTAATAATTTGAATTCTAGAATGTTAACTTGGTTGTATATTTAACTGTATAAAAAATACATTACCTCTTCTTTTGCTTGCGCTTCAGCACTACCTAAGTGATCTTCAAGCTCCTTGATGCGGCTTTGCAACTGAGACTTCTGATGAATCTCAGCCTGGAAAAGTTCTAATTGACTTTTCAGAGAATTTTCACTTGACTTGATTTCTTTCAACTGTTCTTCAAGATGTGCTATGACATTTTGCTGCTCCTTCTTACAGGTTTGATGTGTTTCATTGAGCAAGTTGTTTTCCTCCAATATGGATGATAACTGTAAACAGTGAATATTTTAGAATAGCGAGTTGTCAGATGTAAGTACATGCACCTCCAATAATTGCCTAGTAGTATGAATGATACAGTTTCAAAGTGTAGCCAGGCACTAACCTGAAGTTGTAGCTTTTGTCCTTCAGAACTAAGCTGCTCTTTTAAGTTGTCTATCACCTGGTTTGAAGCTTTAAGCTCTTCAACTGCTTCATTCTTCTCGGCAAATGCAGCTGACACTTTGGCTTCTAAATCATTGAGTTTAGAGTCATTTGAGGCCACTTCTCCCTTTAGCTCTGAGTTCTCTT
Source organism: Solanum dulcamara (assembly GCF_947179165.1). Taxonomy (NCBI): domain Eukaryota; kingdom Viridiplantae; phylum Streptophyta; class Magnoliopsida; order Solanales; family Solanaceae; genus Solanum; species Solanum dulcamara. The sequence continues at coordinate 16,489,762 of NC_077242.1, forward strand.
GAGTTAGTCCTTCTTTCTCCTTTTCAAGTTCGGTACACTTCCCCTTCAGCTCTTCAACAATGCTTTCAAGATGACTCAAATTCTTGCAGCTTTGCTCTAGTTCCATCTTTTGAGTTTCAGCCAGAGTAACTGTTTCATGAGTCTGCTCTTCATATGTTTTCACCAGAGCTTCAAGAGAGTGTAGTTTATCCATCAACTCTTTACCTTCAGACTCTTTCTGGGTGGACTTTTGAATGGCTTCTTGCAGCTTTGCCTCCGTTTCTGATATGCGGGCTTCAGTTGCCGATTGAAGTTCAGACGCTCTGGAATGCTGGTCTGTCAGTTCTGTGATGGTGTTCATATGAGAAACTAGTTGTTGAACACTTTCCTCCTTTTCTGCATGGGCTGAGTTTAACATTTCTTCCAGATCATTCACCCTGTTCTTAAGAAGCATATTTGTCTCCATTAATTGTTGGTTTTCAGATAAAATGTCTGCAGCTTTATCTTCTGCCTCCAATATTTTCTTTTTCAGGTCCTCATTGTCAGTCTCAGATGAAGCCAGCTTCACCAACACCTGATCCAGTTCTTCCTTCACAGCTGAAAAGCTTTCAGCAGATTTACCAATCTGCTCCTCATAACTCTTTAGCTGATCTTCAAGAGACTTCAGTTTCTCATTCAATGTTTGTGCCTCTGAATCTCTGGTAACAAATTTTCCAGTTGCCTCTTGGAGTTTGAGCTCGGAATCCATCTTCAGAGTATCATGCAATGACTCAAGCTCTATGCTTCGAGCTGTTGCTTGCTCCAAAACTCTTCCTTGTTGCTCTAGCTGCTCTTCTGCTGACTTGAGCTTCTCCATCACCTCACTCTCTCTCAACCCAGTAGCATTAAGATCATTCTCAATACCTTCCAGTTTCTGTTGTGTGGTGTTCAATTCATGACGCAGGACCTCAAGCAAGCTTTCTGCTTCAGCTAGTTTTTCAATTGAATTCTTGTAGACATCCTCTAAGTTTCTCTTCTCCTCTGTCACATTGTTGAGACATTGACTCAATTCCTTCTCTTTCTCCTTGGTCTCTGCCATAGCAACCTCAAGGCTTGACGATTTTGTTTGGAATGTCTCTACTTCTGCTTCAAGCTCAGATACCCTGTCAGAGTGCTTCTTACATTCTGCTTCTGCAGCCACACATTTCTTCTCTAATGTACTTATTTGTTCTTCAAGCTCCTGAATCCTATATTTCTCCGTTTCGAGCAATAGCTCCAAGTCACTCGCCTTTTTGCCAGCTTCCTCTACTTTCGAGTGTGATACCAGCATCAAGTCCTCTAATTCACGGCTGCGTTGATCCTTGGTATTGGCCCGACCTTCATGCTCAGCGCATTTATCAGCAACATTTTTAAGCTCTGCTTCAAGTTCTAAATTACGAGCACTTGATTTGACCAACTCAGAATCCAAATGAGCTATCTTCTCCTCGTACTCCTGCAATCTGGTATCCAGCTGTTTCCTTTCTTCCACAGTCTTCTCAAGCGTGGCATTTAGTTCAGAAACTTTCCCAGAGAACTCTTCTAGTTCCCTCTTCACATCATTGCTTTTCAGTTCCGCCAGATTTATTTGCCGTTCTAGCTCCACACTCCTTTCTTCAGCTGCAGCACAGCGATTCTCCATTTCTCTAAGCTGCGATTTTGCTTCTTCTAAAGAAGCATTGGATATTTGTAGCATGTCCTCAAGTTCAACATTTTTCTGGTTGGCTGTAGTTATGGCATTTGAAGATTCAAGGTGAAGCTCTTCCAATGATTTCAGCTTCTGCTCCAGCTCCGTGCTGTTTGCTAAAGCTTGAGAAAGAAGAGAATCTGCATTGCAGAATTTCTTATCTGAAAGCTGCAATTTCACCTCTAGATCACTACATAATTCCTTAATCTGGACCACATTATTGTTTAGCTCGGCTACAGCAGCTTCAAGAGCTCCTTTCTCTGTAGATAGTTTGTCCAGCTCCTCCTGCGACACTGAGAGTTGTGTTTCCTGGTTTTTCAGTTCAGCTTCAATGTGTTCCTTCAAACCTACTTCCTCCTGAAGCTTCAACTTTATGTCTTCCAACTCAGATACCTTAGCCTGAAGATCTTCTTTCGTGGATGATAACAAAAGCTCAAGAGACGAAATATTCTCCTTTACCTGAGATTCAGAAGCTTTTCTCGTGTCAAGCTCTTGGCTAAATTCATCTATCAGAGCTTCTTTTGATGCAAGTTTATTCTCAATCTCTTGCACTTGTGATTTTGAGATCTCTAACTCTCCTTGAACTTTAGAAAGCTCTGAAGCTGTGGTCATGAGTGCTTCTTCAACCTTCTGATTTTCAGCAATCTTCTCATTTAGGCTCTTGAGTTCTTCTTGTAAAGAAGCCATCTGGTCTTCAATTTCTTTTGCATTCTGTTTCGACAACTCCAGCAATCTCTCAAAATCCAAGGCCCTCTTTGTCTCTGATTCTGCAAGTGAGCCACTTTGTTTGTGCAACTCCTCAAACTTTTGAGCCTCACTGGCCGAAGCCAGCAGCTTTTGCTCAAGTTCTTCCATCTTCTTCTTTGAGCTTTCAAACTCGAGGCCAAGTCTGTCAAATGCCTCCTTAACATTAACATTCTCCTTGTTATTCAATTCTTGAGTATGCAATGCCTCTTGCAAAGCATTAAGCTCAGTGCTATATCTATTTTCTGCTTCTGCAATCTGCTCTTTCAATTTCTTGTGATCAAGTTCAAGGTCTTCAAATTTCTTTGCAGTTTCCTCCAGCTTCTCTTTTGTGAGCGACAATTCATCCTTTAACTTCACATTTTGAGATTCAGTGTCTTTTAATGATCCAGCAAATCTTTCCAATTCAAGCTCAAGTTCGTTAGCCTTTTCTTGTGCTTCAAGATATTCTCTGCTAGCAGATGAAATATTTGAGCTACGCTCCATTGCAGACACTTTGCCCTCTGCAGGAGAAGCTTCAGCTATAGCATGTGAACCATCCTTTGATTCCAAAGCTTCCTTCTCTACTTTTATAAACTCTCCGTCAAAAGCAGACTCTTCGTGCTCCTTCTGACCTTCTATCTTGCCATTGGACCCCTTTAATAAGATGTAACCCAAACAGAAGATGAGGAAGAAGAAAAAGGAATTTCTTAACTAGTATATTCAATCATAGTTATTTGAGCTTTAAACAGGGTAAATTACAAAAATGATTTACTCGAAATTAAGCAAATTGCTCGCCATAGTTGATGCACTAAATATGCAGAGAGTAGAAAATACCCAAGTTTGTCATAGACTATTTGTTGCATCATATTTGACAACAGTGCAGTAAATTCATGTTGTCTTTTTCCAATGCCACCATCTTTACATCTAAAACTTTGAATCCATAATCACTTTAAACCGCACCAGTGATCAAGTAGTCAAAAGAAAACTGGAAAAGCACTCCTCTAGTAACATAAGCCCAAGTCTTTTGCTTGCACATACATGGAAAGGGAAACTTGGTTTTAAGTACAAAAAAAACTTAAGGTGAGAAATTTGCACATAAAAGCAACCTCAATCTCGAAAGCACCTAACTTATGCAATGCTAATGTTCAGATGAACTGATCAATAATCATCCTGAAGGAAAAAGTTTAACAATAGATAAACTTTGAGCAGCATTTTTTCGTACTTATGTGTTTCTAATGGTGATCCAAATGATATCACCCAATAAAAGAAAAAGTTATCTATTATTTTAGGGTTCCTGAATTTCCTACCTTAGTTGAATTCTACCACTACCACGATTGTGTTTTGTATCAAAAAGGTTTTCTTGTTACAAAAAGTTTTCTCGGTGGAAAGAACTCTGGTATATCTATCCTTTTCTTGGATAAGAAGTGTTGGACTTCTATAAATAAAAGATTTTTCTTCTCATACAAATAATACAATAACATTCACAATGGAGTCACTAAAAGAGTTTTTATGTTTTCTTTTATATTAAGTTTTTATACGTAGCCAATTGACCAAACCATATCAAAGATTATGTTTTTTTAGTATCGTTTTCTTTGTCATCTAAACTATCTGACCTTTGAGATTTGCAATTATTAGCTTCCAAATTGACGCCTACTATTTCGATCCCAATTCCCAAGATATTATTGTCACGGAATGCCAACAGACCAAGCAACTGGCAAGATGTGTAGTTTGATGAAATTTAGAGGTTTCTTCTACTGTAATTCGAGTTTTCATTTTCAAAAATAAGCAATGGCAGAAAAAAATAACCTACTTTTTGTTTCAGGCCATTTTGAATATAATATTGAAACCATTTCCTACAGTCCATCGATATAAATATCAAAATATCACCACAGCCATTTAAGAAAATGATATTCTTGAGAGTGAAGTTTTAAAAAGCAACGAGCATTACCTTAATAACATCGCCTTTGCCCTCTATCTTTTCTGAAACCTGTACCACCGGTACATCTGTGGTTGCTGTCTCTGCTTCCATGTCAAAATAATCTCACCTTATGAAGTTCTTACAGTATCTGGATTAATGAAAACAGCTAAGTTGGTAAGGTAAACAACTAACAAGTTAAAACTTTTTAAACATTATTTTACTTCTCTAGTAACTTATTTTGCTGTATGAATATGTTGCGTCAGTTCCAAACTTTACAACTTAAAAGGGAATGGAAAAGAAAAGAGAAAGCGAAGAAAACGTTAGCTGTTTAGATTGGCCTATATTATAAAAAATACTGGTACAATTTCGTGTCCATGTTATAGAAGTATTTGCAAGAATCGACTTTTTTATATTTTAAGAAGCAAAGAAAAATTAAAGGAAGGAACAAAATATTGATTTGAACATAACTTATAATTTATCCAAAACATAAAGTTAATTTCAATGGTTTCATATTAACATTTTCAGATGAGATAGCTCTCACGTCACAATTATATATAGTGATTCAAATGCGACTTCTTCTCTTACTTTTAAATCCTCGGAAGGTCAGTAAAGGAAATAACAAATGTGTCTATGTTTGCTTATTATCATTATTATTATTATAAAAAGAGAGGTGATTGAAATTTTTTTATGGCAAAACATAAAAACAAGAAGCAGCAAAGGCAGGAGGTAACTAATCAAAAGGCTACACACAATAGATTTTCTTTTTTCGATTTTCTAATTGATATAATATATACACGTGTTATTTAATTTGATTTCAACTAATATTTATATTTTTTAACTTTGAGTGCGCACAAGTAAATACTAGACATTTAATTTTGTATAATATTGAACAAGTAAATACACTTGTCATAATACACATAAAACGTGAATTGTTATATAGGATACATATATCTAATTATTAAACTTTATATATATTTAAATATCTACTTATGCACGTCAAAAATTAAAAACGTAAATATTAAAAAAAAATAATTATCAAACACATTTATATATTATGTTTTTTCATTTTTCTTTATCGGACGGGATAGAGATGGATTATATGGTCATGGATCAAAAAGTGAAAAAGCAAAAGAAAGTGTTGCTGGCTCTAAAGAAGGAAAATAAAAATAAACAGGTGACCGATGAGGTTCAAACATATCTATCATCTCATCTTTTTGAATTATTTATTATTATAAGCTAAAAGCATTATTGAAATTTTTTCAAAGACCCAACCACATGATAGCATTACTCTATCATGACGTGCACGAATTTTTAAGTGGGACAGAGACCAAAACATCCTAAACATGGCAATTGGCATTTTCTTAGTTCTTGTCATCATTTGTTGCTTATGGCGTGGCTTCCATGTAGGATGACAATTAATAATGGAGGTTCTCTTCCCAAAACTTTGCCCCTTTTTACCTTAGATTGCCAAATAGGATTACAAAATGTCAATACCAACAAAAATTTATTCTTCTATACAGTCAATTTAGTGAAAAGAAAAAAGTAGTAAAATTAGGTAGGCCAAAATGAGACAAGCCAGCTCGTATGCAATTAAAAATATTCAGGAGTATGACAAAGTAAATAACAATAACGAAAGCATCACCGTCACAGATCAAATAAGAAATTCTTCCGACTCCAGATGCAAAGTTATAGTCCATTGCTTTACAATTACCGAACGTCGTAAGAGAATAATATAGGTATCAATTTTAATATTATTTTGATTTGTAATAAGTAATATTTTTACTTTATGTATAACTTATTAATCATATATTTTAGTTAATACTATTATTTTTATATCTAATAAACTATGATATTAAATCATACGGGATACTATTTATATTCTAATAAAATTTATTCAGGATTATTCCTAATCTAGTATATTATATTTATTTAATTCAACAAATCAAATCATTGATAAAAAATAATATTATCAATATAATTCATCTCAATGTTACGAAAACATTGTACTCAGTATTATTATTCTACTTCCTGCCAACCAACTCATACATGCCAAAAATTTACTTCGGATACCACCTTTATTATTATTATTATTATATTTTTTAAACATTCAACGACAACCTTTAAAAGAAATTTTAAACTAATAGAGTCTTAAGCGTCACACAGTCAGAACTTTACGGTCAAAATAACGAGTTGAAAAGTAGAACCAGATTAGCTCAAATTATTCCACGCCACAGTGAGACGAAGCAATTGAATGAAAATTTTTAGCCAAGTGAAAATTACTAGAGTGCCTAGTAAAATACACGAGTACTACTCACACACTTTCAATTGGTTGGTCTTACTTTTCATTTTAGTTTGGTTTTTAAAAAATATATTTTTCTTATCTTTAATTTTTTTAATGACATGTTTAAGATCGTGAGATAAAAAAATATTCTGATATAATTAACATTTTTTTGTTTAAGATCACAAGATTCAATTTTTATTTTTATTTTCAAATAAATCAAAATCATACCAATAAATTAAAACGATCAAATATTTAAGATGGAATCAAATGTAATCTATGGATAGTCATATTTCAAATCACACAGATTTTCATTTGAAAAAAAAAAAAAAAGATGCTTGTTGATCCGACAAAATGCAGGTTATATTCCGATTGTTCTGACGAAAACTGAACTACAGTTGAGGAAGGAGGACATAATTTGTAACGAAAGGGAAAAATGAAAGGAAAAAAAACAAAAAGGCGTAACTGGAGAGGAAAAAGCGCGTAAACAACGCATGAAGAGCAGCGTAATGATTTTGTCACTTTCTTACAGATAAGAATCGCAAATTTACAATTTCTACATCACAGAAGGATCCACTACTGATCAATCACTATGAATATGATCAAATCCACCATTGATGTAACTTCTCAACCACAGATTGCCAAAAAAATAATAAAATCTACAGAATTTTAATACTCAATTTCTTTTTTTATTAACAAAAGTAAAAAATGATCAGAAGATGTATCGCCAAGTAAGAGGATCAAATTGTTTAAGAAGAAGCTAGCGAGCATCGATTAGAGAGAAGATGAAGATCAAAATCATCCCATAATGATGAACAAAGAGGTCCTTTTAATAGTTTACTTCCTCGAGATGATCTCAAAAGCACACTGCTAATCAGCGATCTAAAACTGAGAACATAAAATCGAGATAAAATGTAGAAGAAGAATTCGGTGTTTAATCATCACACAAAACTAAAATGAGATGTTCATGTAGAAGCTAATTCATCAATTTCGAAACACAGAATCGAAATAAGCAGAGAAATAAACGCTATGACTTGACAGATCAAACATATAATCACAAAGACATATAATAACAGAGAGATCGATCGACAATGAAAGAAAATACAAACAGATTAATAAATTATGAGTGCTTGCCTGAACGAGCGCGGGAGAAAGAGATTTTGATTTTGATTTTCGATGCTTTTCTTTTTGGATTGAAGCTTTTGTTTTTGTTTGGAACTTGGAAAAAGTGTGAATCAAATAGAGAGAATGAAGAAAGATTGTGCAGGAATTGTTGGTATTTAGTAGCAGTAGAAATGAAAGAGAAGCCTGCCTTTCTTTTTCTTATTTGGCAATTTGGCTACTAGAAGGAAGAGGAGTGGGCCAGTAAGGAGATGGCTGTGCTGTGGGCGGGCCACCCGCAATTGGCGAATTGTTTTGTTCAAATCTTGCCCCTTGCCCGCTTTACCCTCTTTCTACCATTTGCCACTCATTTCTTTTATTATTACAACTTTGTCTATATTATCTATCTACACCATGTTCCTGTTCCTTTTTTAATGCAACCGTTAAATTTTAAACTTTTTATAACCAAATTATAATAATACAATGTTCTATGAAACAAAATTTTTGACTTTTTAGTTTATTTCTTGTGTGTCTGGTAATATAAAATATATGAGTGAATAAAATATTTTAAATTTTATTTTTAGTCAAAATGGTATTATATAAATTAATATGCAGAAATATTGGTTAATTTTGTGTTCGAAAGAAGGTGAGAAAATTCAAAAGTTGCATGCATATATAGTATATTAGCTAAATTTCAGTTCTTGTTTGCGCTGTTGTTTGTTAAACGTTCACCATTATATTTAACATACATTAGAAGAAAAAATTAGTACTAATAATACATCTTTAGATTTGTTATTATTGTCGATCGTAAACCCTTATAAAAGCACCATAAGTCCATAACCAACTCCTTGCAACTTTTATCATCGGAATTTCGTATGTGCTATAAAAATAAATAAATAAAAGTCAATTATATATGCTTCAATTTGAAATTAATTGAAATACGCATGAATTCTATCATATAAAAACTTCACTTTTTTTAATATTATACTGAAAAAGGTAAATGCTATCAGAATTATTTTAGGTGGGAACACTAAATTCAAAACTAGCCAAATTACACAAGTAATAAAATTCTAAAAGCAAAAACAAAACCTATTAAGCATGTAAAACTGTGGTTATGTTTTTAAATTTCAATCAAGCATTTTAATTTTATTTTCTGCACTCTCCATGCCTTTTCTTTTCGTCATTCAAAGAATCATCCCTCCTTAGAAAAGTTAAAAAGAATGAGGTTAAGATTCGTTCTTTCATAGTTATATTTTTAATAATGGGAGTTTGAAAAATAAAATAATAAGGTTAGTGTTGTCATTAAATAAAGATTAGGCAAAGTTGTCTTTGTAGAGCTGAGGTGGTGACGGTCCACTTGAGACCGACCAAACCGGCCTTGCTAACTAGTCTTCTGTCCCAACGATGAAGACATTTCCCTTTTCCTTTTTTCCATTACCAATTCCTTTTTGAGTCCATCACTTTATTCTTCTCCACTTAAATATCAGGTTTACTTCACAAGATTCAAATCTGTGACATGAATCATAAGTCCCTCAACCTTTGTTGTTTGGAGCTGTGTATCGGTCGATTCAGTTCGATTTTAAAATTTATCGATTATTAATTTGTAGACATGTTAAACCGTTATAGAATCATTAAGATATTGATTTATCGATTATTAATCATTATCAGTTCGATTATCGATTTAATCATTAAAATTTGACACAAATTTTTTTTATTGAAATTTTCTTAGAAACAAGGTGACAAACTAAATGAATCATGCACATGAGTTGATAGATTGCATCTTGCTCAAAAGCAAATAATGTCACATTATAGAATAACTGAAAGTTTGAGACAATCAGAAATAAAAGCATGAAATTAAACTCCATGTCAAGGTCATTATATATTAAATGGTATAAATATAACTATTTAATTTGCTATCGGGTTATCAGTTAACCCGTTAAGAAAAAAACTTAAATCGTTAAGAATCGATAATCCAATAATAAAAAAAAATCAAAACTGTTACAGAAATTACTAAACCAATAATCTGATAGCAAATTAAATATTAAACAAAGTATCTCTAATAGATTTCCTCAGTTTCTTCCTTTAAAATTTATCTCTCTATTTTTAGGATGATCATTTATGCAGAGATTCAACATTACGTTGACATTAGAACACTAACGAATATAAATAACCTGATAAAATCTAGAGCCAAATATTACACAGCCATTACCTTGAAAATTCGAAATAGCCAACAAATGAATGCATAATACACATTCAGATCGAATTTACCTAGTGATGAATTACACTAATTAGTAACTACTGTAACAGAGAAGAAAGTATATAATACAAATGCATTTACTAGTCACATTTTTAGACATAAGAGTAAACATAAATGCATTAATCAATTATATTGATAACAAACGTTGATATATTTATTGCTCACATTGTAACGCCTGTAGTCCAAAAGGCTAGCCAACCTAAGGTTCTTAATTATTGGTCATTAACTCTTTCCACGATAATAGAAAATTTGTAGTGGGAAAGGATCACATCTCCTCAATAATAAGGCCGAAATTGTACTTCTATTCTAGTTCCGTTCACTTTTACTAGTCCAATATTTCAAAAATTAATTTATATTTACTTGTCACTTTTAACATATTAAGAAAAGATAAAATATTATTTAAGACTACACATCAATTAATAATGGTATCATAGTAAAATTCTCGTGTTAATTAATATTTCTTAAGCAATACTAATTTTTTTTATGTGATTAGTATGTCGTGGCCATGTTAGTTGGATTTTCATCTTTTACGCACCATGTTAGACATGTGAAATTAATCCCCTAATTTTGTCTTCAACAAATAGCTACAAGGCAAACTCATATGACACTCAGGAGGGGTGTCAAAACAATTCTAAAAATCGAGTGAACCTAGCTGAACTGATTATTATATATATTTTCATGTAAATCATTACAGGTTTCACATTTATAATAGAATAGGTTTTTTCTTTATTTTAATACCTAATCGAACTAAATAAATTTATATGTATTTTGTATGTTAAATTTAAAAATAGAAAACATTATAAAAATTTGACATTGATCATGAACATGAATTCATATGGAAATACCCAAATATGTCATACCACTATTGAGTCTTTGGTATACCTTTTTTTAAAGATAGCATCACTGATATAACTACGCAGAAATTTAGTAGATTTTCAAAGAACATATGACATCAAAAAATTCAAAGTATAAAACTTTACTTTGAGTCTAGTACGTGGCCAGATTTTTATGGAATTTTTGTGGAGCGTCACCTTTCATATATATTTCAGATGGTGTGGTATGCATTTTCTATTTTTATAATAAGTTCTCATGTTCTTTCTTTAGCTATTAATATTGCTCTCTCCTTCCATTTTACTTATCCAATATTCTAAAAAATAGTTGTCCAATTTTATTTATCCAACTTAAAAAATTTACAGATAATTTACCATTTTGTGTCTATTTTACTTTTGCTATTAAATACTATTTATTTTTTAATATTTAGATGACTTATAATTAATAGCGGTGATATAGTAAAATTATCCCTCTATTTATTATTTTTTAAAGGATGTGCTAAGTCAAACATGGACAAGACTATTTTGAAAAGTCAAAATTTAATTATGATTAGTAGAGTAACCAAAAAATTAATATGATATTTTTTTTTAAAAAAAAAAACTAATGCATTTGGAATTTGTTTTGGATTAGTTTTTAAAGAAGTTTTCTGAAAGTGATTTTGAAAAAAGAAACTATCCAAAATTAGTTTTTGGGAATATTTGTACTAATTTTTAGTGGTAATTTACCAATGGATTGTCTTTTGTTTGCAGACTAAGTTCTGGTCATAATCAAAATAATTTCGTATAATTAGAAGGTTGACTTTTATAAAATGAGCAAAACTATAATTAGAGAAAATACATGGAGCTAAATGAAAATAGAGTATGAAATTAAAGGATGATAATAATATAATTCAGCTCTGACTAAATCATGGCCGGCTAAGCTGAACTTAGACCAGTAGTTCAACATTAGAGTTGAAAGTTTATTCAAATAAATATTGGTCAATTCATCCCCCACTGACCGCCAACTTTGGGCTGCCAATTAATTTCAATTTTTGCATTTTATTGTTTATATATACCAAAGACCAAGGTCATTAAATTTTCCTGGCTTAAAATTAGCGCACCACAAAGTTTAGAAAATAAAGAATATACTGTCATTCTTAAGTTATTTTTCATGACAAAATGGTATCACGTAATGACAGAAAATTTCAATATATTTTGCGTTATATAAAAAAAAGGACGGTCATCAAAATAAGTTTAATTATACTACATCGCCAACTACAAACTTAGTCTAAGGAAGTTGTGCTAGCCTTTGATTTTAGTCTAATTTTGAAAGTAAATTATGAGAAGATAATCTTGCTTAAGAACAACAACGTAACAAATATTGCTTAAGAACGTGTTTTAATTATAATTAGATGCTAATCAGCTTATGGAACAAAAATGAATAAGAATATATATATTACTTTAAAAACACGAACTCCTAAATTTAAAAGTTAAATTATTAAAATATCCTTCTTAAAAATTAATTATCCTATTTATTAAAAAACAAACCGAACATAATCAACTCTAACTGAATGAATGTGTTCTTTCGGAAAAAAAAACTATGTAATTTATGCCTAAACAATTGATAAACTAGATTAGCCATATCACTGAAAGGCCGCAGACACTTTTGAATACGCTTTTTCAGAAACGTTTCGTCAACTAAAAGTGCTGCAATAAAATACCACTTCACTTCTTCCATTTTTCTAAAAACCTGATACTTGAATGTCCAAAATTTTGTTGGCTTCGATTCTCTGTCTTCGTATTTCATAATTGAGATTTCTGATGGTATAAAATGTTGAAAGAATTATACAAATTTTATAGCGTTAAGAGATAATTATATTATATTCTTACTTTTTTTCAAATTACAAAAAAATCTTAAATTTGGTGAAATTCGGATACATCCAAAAATGTTCTGATACATCACGTAAGTTAAGTTTTTTTTTTTTTTTTTAACTATATCGTTTTCTGCCACCTTAGTTTTCTTTTTGTAGTGCTTCTACATTTTTCAATAGGTGAATAGTTTTTTTTTTTTTTGTGCTTTTACATTTGTTACGCGATATTTTAATTCCGTGTATGGTGGCTCAATTCTATTGTCCACTGAACTATATATTTATATATATATATATATTGTAAACAACAAATTTTGAGCCGAGAAAAATAAATAATCAAAATCGGAAAATTGGAGTAACAAAGTGTAATATTTGATTTCAAAATATAGTGTGTGTTACAATTTCTATAATAATCCTCTGTTTCTTCAAATAATATGTAATATGTTGAACTTGAATTTGATTTAGAGTCTGTAGTTCTCTGAGAATGAGTACTCAAACACACAACAACACACAGAGATGATAAGAGGAAGAAGATGATGGAGATGAAGATGAAGATGAAGATAAGAAGGATGAGAGAGAACAGAGAGAATGTGATTTTGTTTTTGGGGCTAAAATGCCCTAAGTCTGTACAAGTATCATTAGCCATATATATATATACACAGCTAACTAAGTATTAACTATCTAACTAATTCAGTTAGTTAGTTCTAACTATCACCTTGTAAATGACCATACTGCCCCTAATTCTAACTACCTGCTTTAACTTCTTTAACTATCTTAACACTCCCCTTCAAGCTAGGAGGTGCAAATATGTTCAAAACTCCTAGCTTGGACATTAGATGCTCATGTTGAGCTCTGGACAGTCCTTTTGTCAATATGTCAGCAGGTTGTTCTTGAGTTGGTAGGTAGTCGACTTTAATCATGCCTTGTTGCAGCTTTTCTCTAATGAAGTGGCAATCAATTTCTATATGTTTTGTTCTTTCGTGATATACTGGATTTGCAGCAATTTGAATTGCTGCCTTGCTATCACTGAACATTTGCACTGGTACCTCAACTTTAGCTTCCACCTCCTTCAACATTCCTAACAACCAAATAATTTCTGAGACAGTTGAAGCCATGCTTCTATATTCAGCTTCAGCTGAGCTCCTTGAAACTGTGGTCTGTTTCTTGGCTTTCCATGAGATCAATGACTTTCCTATCTTGATCAAGTATCCTGTGACTGATTTTCTGGTAAGTGGACAAGCTGCCCAGTCTGCATCACAAAAGGCAGTGACTTGATTATCTGAGTAACTAGACAGTAGTATACCTTGTCCAGGTTGCCTTTTTAAATATCTGACTACTCTTAGTGCAGCTTCTATATGAGATTTCTTTGGCTGATTTAGGAATTGGCTTAGTGTCTGAGTGCTGAAGGATATGTCTGGCCTGGTCATATTAAGATATAGTAGCTTTCCTATGAACTTTTGATATGCTGCTTGGTCTACCAAAGGGTCATCTTCTTGCTTCTTGTTCACATGATCATCATACTGTTTTGAGGTTAGTTTAAGATTGACATCTATAGGTGTTCCTGCTGGCTTGGCTGCTGTCATTCCCACCTTTGCTATAAGCTCTAGAGCGTACTTCCTCTGGTGCATAAGTACTTCTTCTGTTGATCTGGTGAACTCAATTCCCAGAAAGTATCTGAGTTCTCCTAGGTCCTTCATCTTGAAGGCCTTTTGTAATGCATTCTTTGTTTCCTCTATCAGCTTTAGGCTGCTGCCAGTTATCAACATATCATCTACATATACAAGTATAATCACAATACCTTCTGCTACTTTGTTGGTGAATAGGGAGTAATTATATTGACTTTGTTTGAACTTGAGAGAGATGAGTGCTTCAGTGAGTTTATGGTTCCACTGCCTTGGAGCTTGTTTGAGTCCATATAGGGACTTTGTCAGTCTACATACCTTCTCCCCTTGACTGACAATACCCTGAGGGAGTTGCATATATATTTCATCCTCCAGGTCCCCATGTAAAAATGCATTGAAAACATCCATTTGATAAATGTGCCATTTCCTGGAAGCTGCAATGGATAACACAGTCCTGACAGTTACCATTTTGACCACTAGAGAAAAAGTTTCTTTGTAATCAATGCCTTCTTGTTGACTGTAGCCCTTAGCAACTAGTCTTGCTTTGAACCTTTCTATTTCACCTATCGATTTGTATTTAACTTTAAAGATCCATCTGCAACCAATGACCTTCTTCCCTACAGGTAAAGATGTAATCTTCCAGGTGTTATTGCTGTCTAAAGCCTGAAGCTCTACCTGCATAGCTTCAACCCACCTTGGGTCCTTGATGGCTTCTTCATAGCTTGTGGGTTCTGACACAGATGCAGTAGCAACAATAAAGTACTGATAAGAGGGTGAAAGATGAGAATAACTCACATAGTTGGATAAGGGATACTGAACATCCTACTTTGCATTTAAGGAAATAAAATCCTTCAGCCATATAGGAGGTTGTTTAGCTCTTGTAGATTGTCTAGTCATAGCAGGGCCTTCAGAGCTAGGTACATTAGTTGTAGATTGCTGCACACACTCATGTTGAGGTTGTTGCATACAGGCATGGTCACCACCTATATCAATACATGCCTCTACTCCTTCTGATACTGGTGAAGGAGCATTACTTGGGACTATGGGAAGAGCTAGATGATGTAGTGCTTGATCAATTTCACCTGACCCTTGCAGGTTGTCCACAAACATCTTCTGTTGAGCAGAACTGTCAGCTTTGGCAAAAGGGAATATATCTTTCCTAAAAATAACATCTCTACTCACAAAGAAGGAGCTGGTGTGTAAATCAAATAAAATATACCCTTTGTGTACTTCAGAGTAGCCCATGTGAACTGCTGACCTTGACCTGGGCATCAGTTTGTCATGTTCTGTAAGATGTTTTGCCAGGACTAGACAACCAATAGTCCTCAAATGGGTTAGTAATGGTTTACTACCATACAGTCTTTCATAAAGAGACTGAAACTTAAGCACACTACTAGGGGTTCTGTTGATAAGATAAGCTGTAGCTAGGACACAATGACCCCAGAACCTGATAGGTATTTTAGCTTAAAACCTTAATGCCCTGGTTATTTCTAGTAGATGTCTATGTTTCCTCTCAGCCACACCATTTTGTTGAGGAGTGTAAGGATAAGATCTCTGATGTATGATACCCTGTGCCTTAAATATGCTATCATATACTGAGTTAACAAATTCAGTGCCATTGTTTGACCTTAGGACTTTGACTACTTTACCAAACTGAGTTTGAGCATATTGAAAAAACATTTTAAGAGATACACAGACATCTGACTTTTGTTTAAGTAAAAACAGCCAGGTCATTCTTGAGAAGTCATCAACAATTGTGAGAAAGTATTTATTACCATCAAATGTAGGTGTATGATAGGGTCCCCAAATGTCAGCATGTATCAATTCAAAACAACTACTGCTTTTGATATTGCTGGATGAAAAACCAGGTCTGGTTTACTTTGCAAATGGACAAGCTAAACACTTGGACACCTTACATATACTGTCTTTATTTATAGTGAACATCTTAGCAAGAACAGCTGAGGACACATGTCTAAGTCTTTGATGCCATAGCTCCATGTCTGACTCCTTTCCTGGTGAATGAGCAGTGTCAACAGCATGTGCAGATTCTTTATTATTAGTGAAGTTGCATTAAGTTTGTGGTTCCACTGCCTTGGAGCTTGTTTGAGTCTATATAAGGACTTTGTCAGTCTACATACCTGTAGTGTTTGCCTTATTGTAGTCAGATGTATCAGTTCTTGATCCTGATTATTGACTTATCATCTTGAGAATGTGTTCATATTGATCTTTTGTAAATGTGCAGCCCTGAAGTAATTGTTTGACATCCTTCTCAGCTTGACTCATTGTTACCTTGGAGTTAGGAGCTTCAACTGAAACTTTGTCTGCAAGATGTTGAGTTGTGATATTCTTATTCCATACTAAGTTATCAGTTACATTTGTGTTCAAGCCATATGAGAAATTAGCCTTAACTGATTGTTGAGGTTGACTAGCCAAGCCAATGGTATCTGCATAAGCAGTGTTTGCACTTTGGATCTTCCTCTTGGACTTAAAGTCTGGAGGATATCCAACCACCCTGTAGCAGGATTCTTTAGTATGACCTCGACACTTGCAAAAGTCACAGATTAGTAGTGTATTCTTCTTGAACCTGTTACTGACACCTGAGCTACTGCCACCTCTAGAATACATTGCAGCTGAGTCTATGATGGATGAATGTAATCCTAGGTTATTGATGCCTGTAACAACAGATTTTTGGCTCCCATCTCCTACTATCATAACATATGCTTGATTTATAGTTGGCAGGGGATCTATCATGAGTATCTGACTTCTAGCCTGATGATATGTGTCACGACCTAACCCCGTGACTAGTGTTCGAATTGGACCCTCATATACACACCTATTATCTATAGTCAATCGGCAATTAAACATGATATAAGATTTATATGGGTAGCACGTCCTCTCAAACTGTTACTTATATATATACCAAAATCACCTATTTCTTGGGGAGTCTTAATTGTCAAAAATAAGATAACATAATATGTAAGCCGACAAGGCTTCCATTCTGAATGTAAACGTCCAAAAACATAAGTCATACTAGTACACCGGACAACATCTATATACAACCCACTCATATGTCTACAGACCTCTAAGAGGATTAACAATAGCATATGATGGGACAGGGCCCCGTCGTACCCCTAAATACACAAATATATACATTATAAGGATTAGTACCCAAAGTTTGGGCTCCGAGACAATGGAGCACTTCAAACTCGTTGAGTAGAATCCTAAGCCGGTGGCTCTCCAAAATGAGTATCTGTACCTGCGGGCATGAAATGCAGCCCCCCGAAGAAAGGGGGTCAGTACGAACTATGTACCGAGTATATAAAGCATAAAATACCGTAAAGGAGATCACATCTGCAATAAAGATTCAGGAGCTAATCACTGTACCTGTGTCTAATGAAATGAATACATGCATATCATCATCATATATCATACCCGGCCCGTTAGGGAACTCGGTGTCACAATTATATCAATATATCGTTATATGTATATATATACCATACCTGACCCTCTAGCAAGGGACTCAGTGAATAGAGTAGTGTACACTGATACCGTACCCGGCCCATTATGGGACTCGGTGCCATAATCATATCGTCATATCATCATAATATCATATTATCATATCACGTACCCGGCCCTCTAGTAAGGGACTCAGTGAATAATGTAGTGGAATCCATACATGATAACATACCCGGCCTATCGTAGGACTCGGTGAATAATACCATAACAATATGCACGAATAAGGTATCATTAGCAACCTTGTGAAATTTGATCATTATCGGAGACTTAATAGAATAAGCAAAACAGTCCATCATTTGAAAACCAAGACAATAGTCATTATGAATCACACCAATTATGGATTATACTAAAATATGAATTATACCACAACATGAGTTATACCAACTAGGATGGCTGGAATCATACACATGAGTCAAGACATAACAATATAAATTTTGAAAATCAAGAACGGTAGCCATCCGAGTATATCTACGAATAAGAGTTTCTTTGGAATTTAAGCATACGTCATTCGTTCGTTTCATATGGATCATGCCAAAAGAAGAAAATGTTAACTTTACATACCTTTAGCGTTTATACGTATATGCTGTCCAATATTGTCTCAACCTATATTAAAACGTTAAGCACTATGGTTAAGCTATGGACAAGAATAAAACGTAGTCTATCGTTAGTAGGTTATTTCTAAAAAAAAATTGGACAGCACCTCCCCTATACCGCTCACTTTTCTCACTTTCAAACCAGCCATATAATCATCAATCAACATCAACAATCCAAAATATTGACACAAAATAAGATTTATTATTGACAATAAGTCTAGAATATTTCCACCCGACTCATGTTACCAAAGCAGTAAATTCGGAAAGTCAAGTACCTCACGTTGTATCTAAATTTTGAAAATGAAAACGGCAAAACTGGACTTTATGACCTTCATAAAACATTTAGATCTATGTCTTAAGTTTCCAATTCAAAAGAAATCAACTCAAAAATCATTTTCTACAAAGAGATATCATCAAAATACGAACAGCTATACATGAAGGATTTTTCAATCCAGAATCTGGACAGAATTTGTCTTATGATTCATCCTCAGTTTTAGACATAATAACAGTAGATATAGACTAAGACATAAACATAAGAGTTGTAGGTACGTGTATTAGCTTTCCAAAACATGTTTAATATCTAAATTCGAAGGTCTACACAATGAGATATTCCCGAATTACTACTAGCTACTCAATTCCAAAAACGGGTTTGAACATTCACAATCTTCATACACCTTTTTCCTCCAAATTCAAGAACAACAACTCATCAACAACATCAAAACAATATCAACCATTATTATACATCATCACTAAGCTAATTCCATCCATTTAATCTACCTAAAACAACCCTTTAACCTATAAATCTCAACAAATCACCAAACTAGTTTATAACACTATTTTCTCCGTTCTAATCCGTTAAAACTCTAACTAAACTTGTTAACAATGAAAAGGAGACTTTAATATTACATTAAATTTGCAGCACCACATAAAATCTTCTCCTTATTGGATGATATCTAGCTCAAATTGAAGCCAATGCGACGTACAACAATTTTCTCTTCAAGAGCTTTGAGATTCGGGGCTTTAATTTTGGTCGGATTTGGTTTTTCTCTCAAGAACTTCCCCTCTCTCTCTCTCTGGAAATTTTTCTGGATATTTTCTTAGTCTAAAGTATGAAGGAAGAGATAAGAATTAGATTAATTTCGTGGATATTGGGCCTGACCCGAATTAGAATTGGGTTGGGCCGAATTCACTATTTAGTTTGGCCTGTCAGACTTAAAACGTCTATATCTTATTACTCCGATATCACATTTCGTCCCACGACCTATGGTTGGAAAGATATTTCAATTACCTACAACTTTCATTTTTAGAGTTTTCCCAAATTCCCAAATTATAAAGAGGTTATGGCCTCCCAAAGTCAGCTTACCCGAAATGTGACTTTAAGAAAAACATATTTGATGGCTTCTATTTTGATTTGGCTTAAGGGTCCTTCTTGAGATGTATTTTACTACACATAAATTATTCATATAACTTGGCATCTACAACAAATCATGTCCTTTTAAAATTCAAAATTAAAAGTCCTTGAATTTATAATCGTTAGCTTACGAATAATTCAAAATGCAAAAATACGGAATGTAACAATATGTGTCATTTAATCCCATTAGGAACTGATATAGTTTCTGTCTATTCATGTGAGCTACAAATCCTTTGGACTTCTCACAGTTGCAGCAGGGTAAGGGCACTAGTACTTCAAATTCGTTCCACAATGCTTTCAACTTTGTATAGTATACTGATACAAAGGCAGTACCTTGCTGTAATGAGGTAATTTCTTTGTGTAGGCTGTAAGTTCTTGATCCATCAACTCTATCAAATCTCTCTTGCAGATCAGTCCACACACTCGAGGCACTTGAGGAAAATGCAATTCCACTTAGCAGACTCTTTGAAACCGAGTTCATCAACCACGACAACACAATAGCATTCACCCTTTCCCATTGTCCCCACAGTTCTTCAATATACATCTCCTTTCTGCATGTTCCATCCACTAATCCTAGCTTATTTCTCCCTAACAAAGCAAGTTTAATCGATCGATTCCACAAGGTGTAGTTTTCCACCCCTGCAGCTGAAATGAAATGAGACTAATTCCACTCACATCCGTAGGGCTAAGGAATAGGGGGTGATTGTAGTCAATACCTTTCCCAATGCTATTTGCAGAGCTTGTAGACGTAGGTACACCGACTCGTTGCACATTGAACTGAGTTTGATTGAGATTTTGACCTAGATCTAGAATTGTTGCTTCGACTGTCATTGTTGCTTCAATCTTTTTCTTTGAGTTTTGTTGCGGAAAAACACTTGTTGTTTGCAGATTTCAGCTTCACTGGAGCTTAGATCCAAAACATAGCTTTTGATCGGACGAATCTTTGACTCTTATCTAGAGTCTTTGACTCAACCAAGAACACCTTTTTCGCAGTGTTCATAGCTCTGATACCATGTAGTTCTTTGAGAATGAGTACTCAAACACACAACAACACACAGAGATGATAAGAGGAAGAAGATGATGAAGATGAAGATGAAGATAAGAAGGATGAGAGAGAATAGAGATAATGTGATTTTGTTTTTGGGGCTAAAATGCCCTAAGTCTGTACAAGTATCATTAGCCATATATATATACACAGCTAACTAAGTGTTAACTATCTAACTAATTCAGTTAGTTAGTTCTAACTATCACCTTGTAAATGACCATATTGCCCCTAATTCTAACTACCTGCTTTAACTTCTTTAACTATCTTAACAGAGTCAATGACTTGAATAACTTGATCTTGAATCTTCATGTTTAAATTTGGATTTGAATTATTTGTCAACACTTGTATGGATATGACGAATAATAAATATGAACAAGTAACTTGATCTTGAACTTCTTGATATTTTCCTTCGTTCTTGATCTTGAACTTGAGCTTGAATTTGATTACTTGAAATTTGTAGAAAATTTATGGCCTTTGATCCACGAGCTCTCTTCTTGCTTCTTGTTCTTGAAAAAAAAACCTCCTCTGAGAATAATGAGGACCCCTATTTATAGTTGTAGGGAGTGGTATGAGGGTGTGATTTGATTGGTTGGTTTGAACTGGCCAATCAGATTTCTTTGGTGAAGAGCTTTAATTTGATTGGTCAGAACATGTCACATATACACGTGACATTATTCTAGTGGCTCATTTAATTTGACTTAGATTGCCACATAACTTCGATACGTGACATGATTTTAGTGGCTTATTTAATTTGACTTGGATTGCCACATAATTTTGGCACATGACATGATTCTAATGACTCATTTAATTTGACTTGGATTGTCATATAACTTTGACACGTGGTGTGATTTTAGTAGCTCATTTAATTTGACTTGGATTGCCACATAACTTTGGCACATGGTGTGCTTTTAATGGATCATTTATTTGACTTGGATTGCCACATCATTTGGACTATTTTCTTAAATTTAATATAGTCCAAATTAATTTACGGATTTAAATTCAATATAATTTTAATGTTTACATATATATATATATATATAAGAAAAATAAATATATTACTGATGAAAAAAGGTATATCATTGGAGGAAAAGATGTTAAAATAATTTTAAAAACTGTGTATAAAAATTATTAATCAGTTAACTATTCCATAGGGCAGTTTAAAAGAGGTACAATTTAAATAAAAGAAAGCAGTAAGAATTAGTAAATATTTGAACAATGAGCAGAAAAATTAGATATGCTCGCAAATGAGCGAACAAAATTGTCAATTATAATTTTTTTTTACCTCAATCACCTGCTTTTAATGGAACTCGAAATTATGTTGGGGTTCCTCGCATAGTGTGATTAACATCAAGCAAATAGCCTTTGATCAAATGATTTTTTCCCTATAATCTCTAAATTAAAATAATTATATGAAGTAGACGGGCTACAATACCCTTTAAATATAAATAAATTATATGTTCACAAATTGGTACATTAATTAAACTAGCCTTGGTGGATGTTTTCTTGAATTTTCTGAAAAATCATTAGAATTGAAAGAATTACACAAATAACTCAATATGAACAAAATTCATTTAAATAATTTAATGCAGATGTAATTCATCTACTAAATACAAGTTCCATTTGACTATTATAAAATGCACTAACAAATGAGATTTTTTCTTCTTCAGTTGCGCGCAAGCTACTGCGATGAGTTAACAATGTTCCTAGAAAGTAGAGGTAGAAAAAGTATAATAGAAGTATAACTTGCGAATACAATCCATGATTGATATAATCCGGTCTCCAGCTATAAATGAGTTCTTATAATATATTGATCAATTTACCTAATATTTAACATGATTACTGTTCCATAGTTGTAAAAATGAGGGGGGTGAGATGGGTGCGGCACGCTAGAAGAGATAACATTAAGAATGAAGATATCCGGGATAAGATAGTAGTGGCCTTTGTTGTGAAAAAGATGAAGAAAGCAAGACTGAGATAGTTTGAATATGTGAAGAGGATATGCACAAATGCTTGCGAGAGGTGTTGGATATAGTGGGCACGAGTAGAGCTAGAAGTAGGTCAAAAAAGTATTGGAGAGAGGTGATTAGACAGGACATGACGCAGCACAATATTACCGAGGACATGACCTTAGACAGAAGGGTGTGGAGGTCGCATATTAGGGTAGAAAGTTAGTAGGTATGGAGTGTTGTCTTGATTTTTGAGGGGTTTAGCATTATTCTTATAGTGTCTTGTTATTTAATTTGTTCCAACATAACTTTTTGTTGATTGTGCTTAGGTTTAATTTCACATTATTTCGTGGTTGTTATTGTTTTCTTATCAGTTGCTTTTGTTTCTCCACTGTTGATTTTTCTTTTTCATACCTATTTTGATATGTTATACGTACTCGAGTTGAGGATACTCTAGAAACAATCTATTTACCTTCACGAGGTAAGAATATGATTTGTGTACACTCTACTTTCTTCAAATTTACTTATGAAATTTTACTGAGTATATTATTATTGCTGGTGTATAATAATAATAATGTGGGAAAAACATGCAAATTATTTTGAGAGTGGGTCGGCTCACAGACTACGCCAGTAAGCCATTATGCCTTAGGCCAAATCTAATAAAGAATGTTTAGAGAAAGTTGATTATAAAATAATAAGTACAATATTTTTTTTTATAAATTTAGATGGGTATTTTACTTAAATCCCATAGTGAAAAAGCTCAATTATAATTTATCCCAATTTTTTGGTAATTATTCAAAAAAAAAATTCCAGATTTCTGATACATACGAATGATGCTGATACATCGCGATTTGATACATAAGTTCTTTTCATGATACATCGCTAGTTGATACAAACCAAATATTGTAATATCAATAAAACTTATGAATCAGCTTATAACACCTAATATATCATGAACACAACAAAAATAGCAGTAAAACTTATGTTTTACTGGTACATTTTGTGTTTAGTTTGTATCAACTAGCGATGTATCATGAAAATGACTTATGTAACAAATCGCGATGTATCAGCATCACTCCTATGTATCAGAAGAGGGATTTTTGAAATTTTTACAAAGTAGGGAATAATTGAAAATATAGAAATATAAGGTGTGTAATTTGGTAATTTTTCCAATTTATAGATTGTCTTATACTCTATACCTTTTTCAAATTGAAGAAATTAAGAAAATATTGTTTTATCTTCTTATATTCTATATATCTTTTAACAATCATATTATTTTATTCTCATTAACTCCTTTTATAGTACTTTCTTTTTTCATATATCTAATAAGTTAGAGTAATACTCTATAAAAATAAGAGTCAATAGTCGAAAAGTATTACACAAAAATAAATTTTATTTTTTTATTGTATTTCTTCTTAAATTTTCACGCATTTGCATATAACTATATTGACCTAGACAAACAAGTTACTATACGACGATCCATAGAAACTTGCACTTTGTAATTTCATATACAATGATTTACTTAAAATATTATTTTAGCGATTATGTTGATGTTATTTACAAGATCTCATAATACATAGCTCGACATACACATATATCGTATATTTCCAAAAACTAGTATAACCATTTTGTCATGACCCAAATTCAGGTGTGATGACACTCATCTCAACCCATCGAGATAAGTCAGCCTAAAACTCAACGGAAAGTAAATGCGGAAGTAATTGAGATAAAACAAGGTTTAACTTAGTCAGAAACAAATAAATAATCTCAAAATCCCCAAGACTGGTTGTCACGTATACAAGCCACTAATACATTATCGAAGTACGAAAGAAAATACAGTCACAATGTCTTTGTCTCTAGAATAGGACTAAAACATATTAAAAGAGTAAGAAGTGTCCGCTAGATGGATGTAATAGTTACCTTAACACTCGAAATGATAGCCTCGAATGTGGTGGAAACACTAGGAGATCAAGCAAGTCCGGGCTCACAACCCACACAAGTGTAGAAGCAAGGGGTGAGTACCAAACAACACGGTACTCAGCAAGTGGACAACTAAAACTAAGCAAAGCTCAATAGATACAAGTACTCCTGTCCTCCCAACCGACCCTCCTTAACTACAACCTGCATAAAAACAGCTCAACCCTACACTCGTACAATAATAACAGTAATACAATCCATGAATACTCATCAATAGTCTCATCAATGAATCATATCAAGTCAAGTTCAGCATATACAGAGCAATAAAGGTGTAAACACGATGGATGTATCCATTTGAGAGGTGATATTATCCTTTATATTCATTAAGTTATTTTTTCTTATATATACTATAATTAGTAGCTAACATATAACAATTATATACATACAAAAAAATTGACAGTTGCAAACAAACAATTAAACAAAGAGGAAAGATCAAAGGATCAGTTGATCAAGGTCATATTGTGAAAGAAACTGGTGATTTTTATTCTTACTACTTTGGGAATAAAGTGACATGTAGGAGAAATAGGCTCAATCGCAATGATGAAGGTGATACTGATCCTTTGTTTTCTCCGATATCAATTTTTAATCAAAATAATCGAGAATCTAAAAAACATGGAAAACGAGGCTTCACTAGTATGGGAATGCAATCAGTTGTGACACATATTTTTCTTAATTATCCAGAGATTCAACCATATCTCGAGTAAGTGTTAAAGTATGTTATTAAATTACATACTAATAAGTGTTTATTAACAAACAAAAAATCTGAATGTACAATTATTAGCATGTTTGTAAATACATGGGATAATGAAGTAATATATAGGAGGTTTTCAAATGGCTAAAAGAATATGTAAGTATGCAAGCTTACATTGAATCACTAAGTATAATAATGTATTCAATTTATACTAAATTGTATCATTTTGAATAACAATATGCAGGTTTACTATGAATATTCAAATGTCGAACATTTGCAATTAATAAGAAAAATTGCACTTGGACCTGAATTTCAAATTCAAACAATGAATAAGTATTGTGTGAATGGTTTTAAGTTTCAAACCGAACAAGTTTCTAGGTTTTAAAAAATTAATAATAGCGGTGTCTATATACATGGTGATATTAATGGTACTGGACAAACTATTGAATATTTTGGTATTATTCATAAGATTGTTGAAGTAAGGTATTTAGGTTGGCCAAAAATAAAAATCGTATTGTCTTGGTGTAAGTGGTTTGACCCATCACAAAGAGGCATAAGGGTGTACCAACAACATAATATAATTGAAGTTAAGCACAACAGACAATACAAAAGTTATGATCCTTTTATCATTGCACAAAATGCTAAACAAGTCTATTGCGCTCCATATCCGTTGCGTACATATAAGACTGATTGGTGGATTGTAATAAAGACAAATCATATGGGAAGAATTGAAATTGAAAATGTGTTAGATGTGGCGTACCAAAATGATGTCACACTTGTTCAACAACAAGTTGATGTTGAATTGGAAACCACACTAGAACATCCTCAACAAATATTAGAAAAAGTTTCTGATGATGAGATAATGACAAATATTGAGGAGAAATAAATGAAAATGAAGAATGCGATGAATCATTCGAGGAGGGAGAATGGAATAATGAAAATGAAACAAATAAGGAGGGAGAACAGGAGAATATTGATGAAAATAAAAAAAGCGAGGAGGAAGAGAGGTAAAATGATAGATTATAGTTAGGATGCAAGTTAATTTATTTTGCTAATACTAATTTATTTAATCATTTTTATATATTGTAATATAATTTGCTTACAGATGTTTGGTGATGGTGATAGATCTCGGAATCATTTTGGGGTGACCCAGCCTAGCTCGAGTAGGAAAAAAAAGTCTAGGAGGCCTATAGAGGCTGGGGATATACCATGCTTTGTTTCTTCTGACTGAGGCATATAGAGCAGCTGTCACGATACGAGCCTAGGTCTTAGACGTGACACGACAAATGAGACATCCAGAGGTACCTCACCCAAGACCCTTAGCATTCATTTAACTTTTCATAGGTAATGCCATTCAATAACAAGCGGAAATAAAAAGGGATAATGAGACTAAGGGAAACAACAAAGAATAGGAGTCAATAGCAACATCAGACAACTTCTACTTGTCCAACAATACCTCTACATCTTTAGACTTGGCGGGGGGATAAGACATGTCCCTAGCTCATCCTCAAAATAAGTGTTAAGTGCTAAGAAGGTAACCAAAAGTCTATACACAACAAGATAGAAATGGAAAAGATATTATCTCCGAAATATGGAAACTCACCAAAGTAGTAGGCTTCAACATAATCAACTAGCCACGTGGAGGTTAATGTGGAGCAATGCCGGTACTTATATGGTGATATCATGTAGGCAAATGTGTATGCATTAGTACTTTGAATGTGCTAAGTATGTAGGAATGCATGAACATTAAAGAAACATTTGAACATTAATGTAGTATGGATCATAGTGTAATGTATGCATAATCAATTATGTGAATAACATTTGAAACATTCATTTTGTGGGAAAATAACTATAATTGATATTTAAGACCGTATGAGGTATTACATAAAATCTAACATAACTCCCTATGTTGGCATGGGGAGTCTACTTACCAAATAGGACTCCGTCAACTTCATTCATTTCTTTAACCTTTAGGGCTATTTGTGGATCCACTAGCCTGGCTCCTATGTTGGCGCATAGTTAATGAGACAAGGGGTTGCTACTAGGATTTCCTTACCAAATCTCACCTCAATGCCTCATTCGGTTCTAAGTCAATCCCACGGAATAGTTCATATAATAAGAACATAGTCATTTATATAGCCTTAGATCATCAAAACATCATTTGGGGAATAACTCATTAAAACCTTTCATTTGATTCACATAAGTGAGAAATGGCCTTTCACAAGTGAAATACATCATTTCATAATTATTTCATCATTTCATAAGATAACCTTTGATCATAAATATTTGCTTTCATCAACATTCATTTTGGAATCAAGTCTTTCAATCCAAACTTCATCGAAACATAGCAAAACTAGGTGGGTTCTATTCATTCAACCTTTAAATCATTTAGAACAATGCTAGCATGCATGCGAGTAATGAAATGATTTGAAACCCTTTCACGCCTTCATATAAGAACCTTTATTAAAATCATCAGTTTCATGCAGTTAAGAGTCAATATAGACTAAGATAGATAAATAAACTTTAAATAAACAACAATCCATGCATTTGGAATCATGATATAGAAACCTATAAAATTTCACCATTTGAAATTGAACTATCAAATTGGGAAAAATATTTTGGCTCCATGGGTGGAAGAACCCATGAATGAGACCCACAAATAAATCCTAATGCAAGCTTGGAAATAATGGAGACTTGAAGAACCTTGAATAAAATCCTAAACCTTGAAGATGAAACCCTTGGGAGAATTTCAGAGGAGAGAATTTTGTATTTGAGTCTAAGTGTGAGAAATGAGGGGTTTGGGAGAGTTTGGGGCCTTTAGATAGGTCAACTCAGTCCTCAAAATAACCATACTTCAATATTAAAATACAGGAAGAGACCAAAATATCCCTTTTAAAAGAGACCGGACTGGTCTTCACGGAGGACCTGGTATTTGACTTAGAGAAGGTTTTTTCTGGGGTTTGCAGGGAAAGTTTCTAAACTTTCTCTACGAAGACCTTTACAGTCCGTGGAGGGCATCATGACCCGTGAACCATGGTCATTGTGTAGGCCCTGCAGGAGTGACCACCATGGAACACACCACAATCCGTGAAGAGTTCTATGGCCTGTGGTGGTCGTTCGTGGTTCTTGCCTTGAAATGTTTTCTGAGGCCTTGGGGGAGGGGTCACCACGGAGGGCACTATGGTCCGTAGTGCTCATCACGGTCTGTGGTCCCTCATTATGGTCCCTTATCTACAGGTCTTAGTGTCTAAATCACTACCAGGGTAGCTCATCACGAGGTGTAGTACAGACCACGGCCAGTGATGACCTTCCGTGGTCAACACCTAGTTCCATTTTCTGCATTTCTCTGGGATTTATCTTTTGTTCTTCATTTTAGGACTTTTCAACTTTTGGAGTCTTACAATATCTCCCCCCTTGGAAACATTCATCCTTGAATGAGCAACACCTAGTGCCATTTTATGTATTTTTTTGGGATTTTATCCTTTGTTCTTTATTTTAGGACTTTTCAACTTTCGGAGTGTCACAATATCTCCCCCTTTGATACATTCGTCCTTGAATAAGAATCATTAGCATAGAAAAGGATACGGCATGAGGACTAGCAACCCAATCATGAATACAATGTCACTTTGAAATGCATAGAACATGAGATCTTTAAACTTAGCATAAAACATGACTTTTAAGAAATTCAACTTATGAACATACATGAATATGAAGACTTAGGAAAATCTGAGAAATATGATTCTTAACAATTTCATGAGCAACTTAGTACCTTAGGCTTGAGTAGAATGAAAGAGGTGAGGGTAACACTTCATCACATCCGCTTCCACTTCCCATGTAGCGCTTTCAACTTGTTGATTTCTCCAAAGGACTTTGACGGATGCAACTTCTTTGTTCCTCAATCTCTTAACTTGTCGGTCCAAAGTTTCAATCGAGACCTCTTCATAGATTAAGTTTTCTTCAACATTCACTACTTTCAATGGGACAATGGAACTAGGATCACCCACACACTTTCTCAACATAGATACATGGAACACCAGATGAACCATGACCATCTCCAATGGAAACTCTGACTCATAAGCAACCTTACCAACACATCTCAAGATTCTATAAGGCCCTACATACCTAGGTCTCAATTTCTCCTTCTTACTAAACCAAACTACACCCTTCATGGGTGAAACTTTCAAGTACACCCAATCATCCACACTAAACTCAAGATCTCTCCTTCTAGTATCGAAATATGACTTTTGATGACTTTGATCCGTATTCAACCTTTCTCTAATGACTCTCACCTTCTCCAAAGCATCAAACATCAAATTGGAACCCAACAAGGTTATCTATCCTACTTCAAACCAACCAACCAACCGAAGACTTACATCGTCTCCCATATAAAGTCTCAACCGGTCAATGCTTAAGTGGTAACTATTATTATAGGCAAACTCAATAAGTGGTAGATGGTCATCCCAACTTCCCTTGAATTTCAACACATACGCCCTTAACATAACCTCTAGTGTTTGAATTATCCATTTGGCTTGCCCATCGGTAAGAGGATGAAATGCGGTACTTAGCTTCACTTTAGTACCAAAACCCCTTTGAAATGATCTCCAAAAATGAGAAGTGAATTGGGTTCCACGATCCAAAATAATTGACAATGGCACATCATGCAACCTCACCAACTCCCAAATATACAACTTAGCATAATCTTCGGCACTATAAGATGTCTTGATGCTTCTAAGTACGAGGAAAACCCACTATAAAATCCATATTCACATCTTCCACTTCCAAGTAGGGATTTTAATGTCTTTTGCTAGGCCACCCGACTTTTGATGTTCGGCCTTCACTTGTTGACAATTCAGACATTCGGACACGAACCTTGCTATGTGCTTTTTCATGCCACTCCACCAATAAAGCTCCTTTAAGTCTCGATAAATTTTTGTTGAACTGGATAAATGGAGTATGAAGAATTATGATCCTCCTTCAATATCAAACCCCTTAGGCCATCCACATTCGGAACACATAATCGATCTTGGTAGTGAAGTACCCCATCTCCCCTTTATAAAAAGACCTCTACTTTCTTTTCTTTTACCAACTTCTTTAATTTTACTAATGTCAGGTCAAAGTCTTGTTTTGACTTAACATCCACCACCAAAGATGATTCGGACCCGTTATGAACAACCATACCATCATCATCGAAACCACTCAACTTCACTCCTAATCTAGCCAATCGGTGAACATTCTTTACTAATTTCCTCTTTCCTTCATCAACATGAGCCACACTCCTCATAGATACTCCACTAAGCACATCGACAATAACTTTGGCCTTACTCGGATGGAAATGCACACTCATGTCATAGTCTTTGAGGAGTTCTATCCACCTCATTTGCCTTAGATTAAGGTCTTTTTGTGTGAACACATATTGGAGACTCTTGTGATAGGCGAAAAAATCCACATGTACCCCGTAGAGATAATGCTGTCAAATCTTTAAAGTAAATACAACGGCTGCTAACTCAAGATCATGGGTTGGGTAGTTACTCTCATTCACTTTCAATTGTCTAGAAGTATAGGTTATAACCTTATCGTTTTGCATCAAGACACAACCCAAACCAATCTTTGAAGCATCGCAATACACCACAAACCCTTTTAATCCTTCTAGTAGAGTCAAAATAGGAGTGGAGGTACGTTGATCTTTCAAAGTTTGGAAACTCTTTTCACACTCATCCGTCCATATGAATTTTGCCTTCTTTTGGGTCAATTTCGTCATAGGAGATGAGATGGAAGAGAACCCTTCAACAAATCTTCTATAGTAGCCGACCAGACTCAAAAAGCTCCTAATGTCTGAAGGAGACAATAGTCTAAGCTAATTCTTGACCGCCTCTATTTTTTTAGGATCAACCTTGATCCCATCACCGAACACTATGTGACCAAGAAACTCCACCTCCTTCAACCAAAATTCACACTTACTAAATTTGGCAAAAAATTGCCTTTCCCTCAAGGTTTGAAGCACAATCCTTAATTGATTCTTATGTTCTTCCTTACCCCAAGAGTAAATCAAGATGTCATCAATGAAGACAACCACAAAAGTATTAAGGTAGGGTTTGAACACCCTATTTATTAGATCCATAAACACCATCGGCGCATTCGTCAACCCAAATGACATCACTAAAAACTCAAAGTGATCATACCATGTTCGAAATGCCATCTTGGGAATGTCACATTCCCTTACCCTTAGTTGATCATAGTCGAACCGGAGATCAATCTTTAAGAAATGATATGCCCCTTGTAATTGATCAAACAAATCATCTATACTAGTGATTGGGTACTTGTTTTTAATGGTCACCTTGTTTAGTTAACGGTAATCTATGGACATTCGAAGCGACCTATCATTCTTTCTTACAAACAACACAGAAGCACTCCATGATGAAATACTTGGCCTTATAAATCCTTTTTCCAATAAGTCATTTAATTGTTCCTTCAACTCCTTTAATTCTGTCGGGGCTATTTGGTAGGGAGGAATAGATATAGATTGGGTATCTGGGAGAAGATTGATAGCAAAATCAACTTTTTTTTGAGAGGAATATCGAGAAGGTCATCAGAAAAGACATCGAGAAATTCATTAGCTACAGGAACTAACTCAAGAGGAGGACTTTTGGAGTCGACATCCCTAACCCTCACAATATTCTAGATACAACCCTTAGCAATCAACTTCTGGGCCATAAGACAAAAAATGAATCTACCCTTCACTAAAAAATCACGACCCTTCCTTTCAAGAATAGACTCATTTGGAAATTAAAACTTGACTCTACGAGTTGTACAATCTATAGAGGCATAATATGCATAAAACCAATCCATCCCAAGAATAACATGATAATCTACCATGTCATGTTCTATGAGGTCACAAAGAATAACTTTATGCAAGATAGATACGGGACAACCCTTATAGACTTTTCTAGAAACAACTGACTCACCAATGGGGGTACACACCCAATAAGGCTCTACTAACATTTCAGATAACACATCAAACCTATTAGCAAGGAATGGAGTAACAAATGACAAATTGACTCCCAAATCTAATAATGCATACACATCAAAAGCAAAGACCTTTAACATACGGGTAACAACATTGGGTGTTTCCTCAACCTCTTATCTCACATGCAAAGCATAAAAGCGGATGGTGCATTAGCCACCTCTTTGACTTTCCACACTTGAAACATTCATTGGAGCCTACTAAGTAATCCCCTTTATTTTCCTTCCACACTTCTTGCAAGTGGGGAAAGTTTGAGCACTACATTCTCTCTTAGAACCATTGGGTTTGCACCCTTGTCCTTATTGAACCTTGGAGGAGGAGAATTAGTGTAACCTTGCCCCATGAATCGTTGCCCACCTTGTCCCTTTTCACTACCACTATAATCGGACCTTTGAGGATTGAACCCTCTACCATCGACTTTAGCCTTCTTGAACCCTTTTGACCTCTCCCTCAACTTCTTTTCCTCAATTTATTCCGCATATGTCATAAGTCGAGATATGTCCATCTCCTTGACCAATATGGCCATCTTGCACTGTTTGGATACTAAGCTAGAAATACCGGAGATGAACCTGTTCATCCTTGCCCTTGGGTTGGAGACCATGAAAGGAGCATACTTATATAATTTGGTGAATTTGAGGGTATACTCCCTCACACTCATACTCGAATGGAGAAGATTGATGAACTCTTGAATCTTTGTCTCCCTTAGCTCCAAGGGAAATAAACGATCTAGGAAGGTACTCTTGAACTCTTCCCACTCTATGGGCCCCATATCTTCACACCTATCTATAACCCATTGCTCATACCAAACCCTTGCCACGCCTTTGACTTAATAGGTCACTAGCTCGGTCTTTTCGTTTGGAGGCACTGCCATAATAGGCACAATCTAATACACCTCCTTAATGAACTCCATAGGGTCCTCATCCACTTTAGAACCATCAAAATTGGGCGGATTCATCCTATTGAAGTCCTGAATCTTAGAAGTCGGAGTAGGCACTTGAGGAGGTGGAGAAATGCCTTGGTTATTTTGGTTGGATATGGCTTGAGCCAACAAAGTGATGATGTTGTGAAATTTTGCATGTGTCACTCCTTCCTCATGATGTGGAGCTTCGGGAGTTGGAGGAACTTGGTCCTCATCATCAACACTCGCTCTAGGTGGAGGTACTCTTCTTGGAGGCATGATCTAGAAGACATAAAATGATGCGTTAATTAGAGGAAGTCTTATGACACTCTAGGGCATGACATAAATTTGAAAGACATGAAAACTTTTCTAAACGTCCCATAGTCCTCAAAATGACAACACTTCAATATTAAAATACAGAAAAAGACCAAAATATCCTTTTGAAACTGGTCGAACTATGCTTGATGGAGGACCCATCACGGTCTGTGATGGTGTCCCGTGGTAATTGACTTGGAGAATTTTTTTTTGGGGTTTGCAGAGAAAGTCTTTAAACTTCTTCTACGGAGACCTTTCTGTTCCGTCAACGGAATCACGGCCCGTGAACCGTGGTCGTGATGCAGGTCCTGCAGGAGTGACCATTACGGAGCACACCACGGTCCTTGAAGAGCTTCACAGCCCGTGGTGGTCGTTTGTCGGTCTTGCCTTGGAAAGTTGTATGAGGCCTTGGGGTATGGGTCACTACGGAGGGCACTACAGTCCGTGGTGCTCATCACGGTTTATGGTCTCTCGTGATGGTTCCTTCCCTATAGGTCTGAGTCTCTGAATCACTACCATGGTGGCTCATCATGAGGCGTGGTACGGACCATAACCCGTGATGGCCTTTTGTGGTCAACACCTTGTGCTATTTTCTGCATTTCTCTGGGATTTCATCCTTTGTTCCTTGCTTTAGTACTTTTCATCTTTCGGGGTCTTACAAAAGCGCAATACTGGTACACATATATATGTTATTCTATTTTGGACAGAAAATCCATTAGATTATCATTCTCATTAGTGGAGACTAGCTGATGCTTCTTCTTCTTCGCAGTCCTTGCCTCCATGTAGCTACACTCTCCTACCTACAGAGGCTTATTATCGACCACGGCTGTTATCAGCCAATAGGATATCCTCTGCAACTCCATCTCTATCTCCACCTCCTATAGATATTGCATATCCTCACCTATCTGCCCTGAGACTTCGAGACACGAGTATTGAGTTAGATGTTATGGCTGCTACTCCCATTGACTCAACATTATGTGCCTCCTGGTATATCACCTCAACCTCCTCCTATTGCTACACCCGATGAGCTGCTTGAGGTAGCACCTAGGCAGAATGAAAAGCTTAGGAGAGTCATGATTGAGCCTGATGGATCATCATAAATTTCTTTATTTTATTTATTTCTTCACTATTAATGTATAATGCATGAGCTAACATGTTTGTCTTGCAGGTGGCATCCTTCTACACAACCTGCTAGGGCTCTACAAAAGAGTCTTAGGAGGCTCTATACAGAGTCCTATCACTCTTGGCGTGAGATTCCAAATAGTATATAGCAGACCATGTTTAATGAATTTAAGGTATATATATATATATGTTTTCTTATATATATTTTTAGCTAAGCTTATCTATTTTTTAGTATGATTAATTAATTATCTAAAGCTACTAATTCTTTTTTTTTCAGACTTCGTGTACTTGGAACCCGAAGTACAATATGATCATTGCGATCACATTTAAGAGAAAAGCAAGCGCTAGACTGTCTAGCAAGCTTAAGTCGGTATGGGATTTCATGACACCTCCGAGTTGGATGTTACCACATGTTTTTGAGGAGTTATGTCGGTATTGGGATACCGATGGATTCAAAGCTATGTACGCTCAAGCCAAAAAAGCTAGAGGCAGTTTAAAGGGTCGTTTGTTGCACATCATAGGTGCAAAGAGTGTTGGAACGATTACAAGAGAGACGGTAAGTTTTTTAAATTTGAAATTTTAATTCATATAAATTTAGTTCTTTACATATTATTTGATTTATATCATCTAAAATTGTATTTTTATTTCTAGAAAAACGAATTGGGGTGCCCTCCCCTTCGTAGAAAGGTATTCAAGAAGACTCATGTCAAGAAGAAGATTAATAAGTCAGATCTGAATGAGTGGATAGAGGAAAGAGATGCATATTGTTATGTAAGTTATTTAAGATAAATAGTGCATATATATATGCACTATTTGATGATAGCTTTTATTTTTAAATGTGAGATATGTACCAGCGGTATGTTAATGAGATGGGAGATTCGGTCCAACTCGCACCGGAAGAGTCCACTAGAATTTGGACCGAAAAAATGGTAGGAGGGAGCATAAGAGCAGGATCTACGGGATGAGCTCACAAAATGGCGCTCAACGACTCCAATCAGGTCTATAAGATATTGGATCGTCACCTCAAGTCGAGACAATTGATGTTGTTTAGATAGCTGAGATGTCGAGGTACAACTCAGAACTTACACGTGCATTGGCAGTGTCTTGGGCAAGAAAACTTGCTAAACAAAAAAGAACGAATGAAACCATCGAGAAAATCAAATAACAAGTGCTCAACCTCACTTATAGGTCGTCCGGTTCTTCAAAAACGTCCACTTCTGGCGATGACTCATCATAGGATGAATACATAGCCCTCACTCCTTAACTACATTACACCCTTAGCTTTTGAATATTATTGTTAAGTTTGGGATATTTGACTAACTTTGAAAGACTTTTATAAGTCTTTAAACTACTATTTTTATATTTTTAAATATTTTATTAACCTGTGGATGTTATATTTTATATGTTGTGCTTGTTGTTGATTGTTTTGTTGGGTTGTATATTGATTAAAATTGAAATAATAATATAAAGAAGGCAGGCAGCAGGGATTGTAGGTTTCTTCTATAAAAAAATACAGAAAAAGCGATGGACTGAGATTTTATGTTCGTCGCTTTTTCTTTGTAGTGAAGAACAATGAAGAAAAAAGCGACGAACATAGCAACACTATTCGTTGCTTTTCTAAAAATTTAAAAATTGACAAAAACAAATTCTTCATGCTCAAGAACAAAGCAACACAGTCTGTAGTTTTTTTCAAACAAAAAAGCGACTGACTGCGTCGTTTATGGCAATGCAGTCCATCACTTTTTGAAAAGTATCGAGATAAAAAATAACGGAAGTGACTGCATCGCTTTTTCATCGATTTTGACCAAAAAAGCAATGTAGTCCGTCGCTTTTGTCTGTCACTTTTTGATAGTTTTTTAGTGGCTAGAGTTAGCCGAGTTGTATTGTTGAAGTCTATATTTACTAGAGATAGTTGATATAGTGAGCAATGATGTTATTACATTGTGTCTTGTAATAGAGGTGTTATAAGATGTGTAGGATTAAGAGTTTAATTCAGTGTAAGCACTCGAGTCTCTATTAACAAGTTTCTTAAAGTTAATAGAGTTTTGAGAAATCTTATGTGACATATCGTATTTTTTTCTCCCCTTGAGTAAGGAGGTTTTCACGTAAACATCTATGTTATTTACTTTAAGCATTTACTTAAACCCTTCTGTTACGAGTACAGTCAAGGGACCTGGTCTTTTGACCTTTGGTGGACTCATATAAGTCGACAAGATATTTTTTGGAAAGTATTTTTTATTTACCAACTAAACACTAGAAAATATTATTCACTCATCAACCAAAAATGAGAAAATAAGTTATAAACCATCTTATTTTTAGAAAAACATTTTCCTTCATACCAAATACACTCTGAGAAAATAAGGCCTCATTCTTTTTCATTAAAATTTAAACGTCTGAATATGAATGCACATTTGTATGATTAAAATGTTATCTCTATATCTGAACTTGAATGATTAAGACCATTGGTTTTTCAACATCTAATGGTGGTAACTGGTAATGGTATTGGTGGTTGTAATGGTGAAACTGGTTGATGTTATAGGTTGTGGTATTGACGATGGTGGCTGAAGAATGTATGGTGGTATATTATGTGTTTGTGGTAGTTAACGGCGGTGCTAGTTATGATGATGGAGGTGGTTGGTAGTAGAAATTGACCACGGTGGTGGTAGTGGTGGAACTGGCGGTGGTGATGGAG
This sequence comes from Solanum dulcamara, assembly GCF_947179165.1. NCBI lineage: Eukaryota > Viridiplantae > Streptophyta > Magnoliopsida > Solanales > Solanaceae > Solanum > Solanum dulcamara. Next base: position 16,527,249 of record NC_077242.1, read on the forward strand.
ATCAAAGAATATATGGTGATAGTTGACGATGGTACTAATTGTAATGATAGAGTTTGTTGGTAGTAGTAATTGACTGTAGAGAAGTAGTGGTTGATAGTGATAGTGGAGATGGTGTCAGTTACAGAGACATGGCTAGTGATAACAATGAATATAATTGAGGAGGTAAGTGTAGTAGCAACTAACAGTAGTGGTTAGCAACGATAATGATTGTGACGGTAGAATTGATTGGGCAACAATGGTAATTGACAATGGTGGTGGTGGCAAGGGTGGTTAGTGGTGGTTGATGTTGATTATGGATAGAGTGATAGTGAATATTACCACACAAGAATACCTCTTAATGATATTGTCTGTTTCGTCATGTGAGATGAAATCATGATTTGAAATCCAATGAGATGAAGTTGAAGTTTTGTTTAGACATGCAATTTAAATTTTTCAGTTGTATTTTTTCTCACAAGCATAAAATTCCCATAAGTTGTGAAAACTATCAAAATTGTCCTAATTCTTTATACAATCTTTACTAAATAAGCAAAAGTTCATGGCAAACGCATAATATACTATCACAAAGCTATTCTAAAAATACAATATTTATTGATCAAACTTTAACTCAATAAAAAATAAAATTGAACATGAGTTGTCGTGCACTACTCTTTAATAAAAGAATTAAATATGGTCAATTTCATTAATAACTATATCATCATATTTATATTTTGTGAATATTTCTTCACTCCTTTGGTAATCTAGAAAATATGTAGATACAAAATGGTGGATTTTTTTTAATAAAATATAAACTTGCGTGTCAATTTTTATTTTGAAAAATATAAAATTATGATATGAAATTCTCAAATCAAGCTTTTTGGAGAATTTAAATTTTCAAATCATGAGATGAAATCACATATCCAAATGCTGATTTCATCTCATGACTTCAAATCAGAAGATTAAATCGCATGTCCAAATGCCTATTAAGACTCCGTTCTAGATCTTAATAATTAGAACTTCGTTCTAGATCTTAATAATTAGAACTTACTCAAACTAATTAAGTGCTTAAAATCCTAATGATCTAATGTCTAAACCATTCAAATTCAGGCCTCCTCCGTTAAATGCAAACAAATAAGGTCTAAACCCGTAACTTTTAAGAAAATGTTATTAACAGAGAAACTTTAGAAATGTGCACAGCGTACCATCTCGAACATATAAAAAAAAAACAATAATTACAAGCATATAGATTAAAAGTTGGAAAATTTTGAAATGCATTAATCTTGGGTGACAATTGGTAAACGGGATAGACATCTTCATTAATGAGTCAACTGCTGGAACTATACTGCAAGTAAAATGAAAGAGAAGAGGAGCAACTTGGACTAAAAATTATAATATTTCTTACTTCATTCTGGACATTTACAGAATATCCAACACATAATTTGATTTTTTTTATTATGCTTAAATTTGTTTTTTTTCGCCATCGTCAAGCTTGCTGTCAACTAGTATTACTTCCGGGACTTAAGTTCTTCTACTCTCTTTTCAGTTTCCCTCAATGCTTTCCCATAGATGCTAATCAACTGCAGAAAAGGAAAATATTTTCACAAAAATTGGTTATCAAACTTATAGAGCAGGAATTCAAAAGCGTCCGATATACAAGTGAAGCCTCAAAGCAATTTCCGGGAAAAAAACACACACACACATATATATATATATATATGGCAAGCCATATGCATACCTCGTCAAGTTCTTCTGGAGTAACTACAAATGGAGGAGACATCATGATGATATCTCCAGCAACACGTACCAACATGCCATTCTTCTGACACTGCGCTCCAAAATATGCACCAATACCTGAGCAGCAATGAGCAGATTGAATGAGCTAAGAGTTTAATGTGACCTCCGGTTGAAGCCAATGAAGAAATTACATACCCCATTCAGGAGGGAAAGGATCATTAGGAGATTTGTTATTTGCAAACTCTGTGGCAAGGATCAATCCAGTTCCTCTAATCTACAGAAAAATAAGAGTGAAACAAATGAATAGCCAAACCTTTTAGCAAGTTTTGATCACATTTTATACAAGTGATAAGAGTTCTACCTCTCCGACTATGGGACTGTCAGAAAATGCCTTCAGACCTTCTTGGAACTTTGGGGATAGTCTATTTACTCTCTCGACCATATTCCCTTCCCTGAAATTATTTGAACAGTTTCAGATCTTTAGCACTAGCTATCAAGCCCAAGGTCTATCTACTAAAATGCAGAGTTCTAAGCAATCATAAACTAAAATAACCATACTAGTAATAGGTCATATGCAAATTGCAATGAGGGTAAAGAATGAAAAGCACATTTTCATACAAACCCACAACTGGAAGGAAATTCAAGCATACATACTTGTAGATCTTAAGAGCTTCCAATGCCACCGCGCATGCAACAGGATGCCCAGAATAAGTGAATCCATGGGAAAAGGAACCTAGTTCCATAAAAAAATTCAGCGCTTCGGCTAACAGACTAAGGAAATGATTTGATATGCTATCAAACAAATAGAATGCTCACCAAGTTTATTGCTTTGGGAATTTATTACATCAGAAACTTCAGGGCTTACAAGGACAGCTCCAATTGGCATATATGCAGAAGAAAGAGCCTGAAAAACAATTCAGGAAGAGAAATTTATATATCCAGATTTAAGTTGGTATAGCTGAGATGAGATGTTGTTTAATCTACCTTTGCTAAGGAGACAAGATCAGGTTTGATGTTGTACATGTCAGAGCCAAACATTGTTCCAAGCCTCCCAAAGGCACAGATGACCTCATCCGCAATGAAAAGAATGTCATATTTCTTCACTACAGCTTGGATCTATAAATGAAAGGGAGAAATCGTGGTTTCAGTTATGTATAAGCATAATCTCAAGGAACTAAAGATAGATAATTGCAAAAACTGCCAGAAACAAAAGAAAAGGACTTGTTTCTGCAAGATTTCTCGTAGATCACAGCATTTTGAACCAACCACGATGGTTTCTCTCAACAATCCACCCACAAATTTCTATATGCAGTTAATCCTCAATTCTACTTCCTGGCAAAACCAAATGCAAATATGCTTGGGTTTACAGAAAGAAAGAGGTTACCAGTTACACCCTTCTTTGACAATGACAGTAAGAACAAACTTTTGGTTATGCACTTAAAGAACGAAACTTCAGAGTTTCTTAAAAAGTAGCTGATTGTATTCATTCTTTGGCACCAAAACTATAGAAAGAACTCTTACATCCTAGATTGAGCATTGCATGCAACATTCTAAGTAGTAATGCAAAAGCGATATAGCTTCCTCCTAATAGAATGAAAAGGAACAGACAGAAGGCAATGAAAACTACCTTATCAAAATAGGTAGCTGGAGGAGGTATGACACCTCCTGCCCCCATGACTGGTTCAGCAATGAAAGCAGCTATCTGAGGTGAAAAAACGAATTAATCAGCAATAAATCACCCTCAATGCACATACTGAGTAGCAGGAGTTAAAGTTGACGGAAGTTACTGTTTCAGGCCCTTCTTTGAGGATAAGATCTTCCAAATTTTTAGCCAACCTGGTAGAGAACTCCTCCTCTGTCTCACCTGACATATACATTTCAACAGAAAATGGTTAATTACACCATAAGAACAGCAGCAAAGTAAGAGTCAGTAAGAATAAGTAACAACCTGGCAGATGATAACGCCAATAATGAGGACAGTCGGTGTGCAGAACAAATGGAGCAGGAAGATCAAAATTATGATGTAATGCAGGAAGACTACAAAAGAAAGTATTAGCAAACTGATACTTTGTTGCATAATAATGAATCTCATTGATTTTGATTTTGAATGGTGTTTATTATATTACCCAGTGAGACTGGCAGAAATAAGAGTTGAACCATGATATCTGTTACAATGAATGAGCAAAAACATTAGTAAGGCTAAGGAAAAAAAAAACAACCAAAAGAAAATAATAAATAGAGATTCACAGATTACGCTTTTGCTCGAGCTATAAATTTCTTTTTGTTTGGCCTTCCAAGAGCATTGTTGTAATACCAAACCAGCTTTACCTACATTTGAAGTACAAGGGAAAAAGCAACGTATTATACTCGTTTACTTCTTCACATAATATCCTGATATTTGTTATCAAACTTCTACACAAAAAGAGAAAATTTCAAACAACTACTGTATTCATTTCATTTGATGCTAGCAGAACTAAAACATGCAATTTTAAAAAAATAAAAAATGTCCCGCTCTTTCACTATCCCCAAAAACAATGTTCTTCTGATGATTGATTATCAAGTGTTTTAAGAAAAGAACTTAGATCTAGATTATATAATCAAGTGTTTGAAGGCAATAAGCAAAACCTGGGTATCATTGGCTTCTGATCCACTATTGGTGAAAAAAGCTTTTGCCATTTTCTTTGCAGTAAACATATCAAGAAGCTCCTTCGCAAGATCCTGTATATTTGAAAATGCAATCAGCCTGAGATCCAGAAAAACTGAAAAACCAAATTTAGCTCACTTAGCTTTCCTTTTTCATGTAAAGATACTGCTCAGTTTTTGTCATACCAAAGAAGGCTTTGTTGTACGGTTCCAAAATGAATGGTAAAATGGCAGTGTGTTCAATTGCTTAGTGGCAGCATCAACCAGGCGAGGCTCGCTTCCCCCTACAAGAATATTTAAGTTGGTAAAGCACTGCACACGGCCAGATACATCATAAATAAAAACTCATTGCAAAGTTTCATAGCTGTCAGGAATTAGCCATTGTCTAGGTTTTAAATTGTTCTGTTAAATACACTTGAGCAATCACATAAAAAAACAAAAGGCCGTTCTAAGGCCTGTCTCCAGTTTTTGGACCATGCACTAGATTATCACAGTTCAACAAGGAGTCATTCTGCAGTAGAGATATAAGTATGGCATACATGTTGCAATTTTACAACAACAATAGATCTTCCCATTTTCTTTTGAAAATTTATTTGCAGCAATAGCATGACAATTTTCTACAACTAATACATTGAGTAGACTGGTATAATGGCCTCCCAGATGAATATATTGTTGTCGAGTATCCCCAAGAGAAAAGTTATGCAATTTCAAAATGAATATCTAGTAAACTGTAGCAATTTAACAAAAGTAGAGCTGCATTTCAAAAATGAATAGCCCTACTGCCCTAACACAATTTCCGGAAAGGATGGAAAACCCATTCCCCAGAATGGAAGTGTGGAACTATTATCACCTGGAATTCATAAATTTTGCCAACTTAGAGACTGTTTGGATTGGCTTTTGATTTTTGACTTCTAAGTTAGAAATTCTAACTTATGGCTTTTTTAAAAAAATCATTTTAGCTTAAAATCAAGTGCTTATAAGGGCTTCTTAATTTACCCAAACACTCCGAAAGTGCTTAAAAGTTATTTTGGCTTAAAAGCACTTAAAAAAAAGCCAATTCAAACAAGCTCTTGGACTAACTAAAATCCAGTGAGGCCTGTAAACTATTTTCTTATACTTGGATAATGAAAGACAGCTTTAACCAAGATCAAAACAGTTCTACGAGTTCCCGTCAATGGTAACCTTGCAATATATGGTTCAAGCTGATAGTTTCCAACACATTTTAAATGCAACAAATCAGGCTAACATAGCAGACATTATCAATAAAATGAAGATAAACAGCTTTTTCATTAATGGAGTTAACTTTATTTTAAAGTAAACTGTTTGGATGTTACGATCATGACGTAAAATACTTATTGTCATTACCGAAAAGAATTATGCAGTAAAATTGGGAAAGAAAAACATCTGAGATGTCGGAACACAAGTGTGTCAATGTCTGACTGGAGATGTTAACCAAACAGAAAAAACATACATGAAAGACATATACATGTTTAATGTATTTGGAGCTAGAAGTACTCACAAAAACAGAATAAAAGGGATTGTAAGTACCTAATGCTGTGCACCACAAACCAGCTAGAGTATCAAGATACTTCCTCCCTTGCATGTCATAGACATGGCATCCCTATGTCAAATTGTAAAAGTTGATCACGAAAGATATATAAAGTTTTCTCAAGTTGGACAGCAAAAGTAGCCATAAATCTAACCTCAGACTTCTCTATAATCAAAGGATTCACATCAGTACTTTGCCACCCAGCAGTGAAGGGTGCCAACATATCATGACCCCTGAACCTGTAAAAGTGGAGATATATTGTTTAACAAAATTCTATTACGCTTGTAGGTGCACCTTTTATGTCAAATGAGTGAAATATATTCCACACATGACTAACTATGGAGTAGTGCTCATGAAGAAATGTTATGTCATTTAGCAATGAGTGTCCATAAAAATGGGAGGCAAAAAAAGAGATCCAGCGATTTGAAAGGGAAACAGAATTTACCCTTTATTATCAGTTCCAGAAATATCATTTTCCAAACATGCCTGCGTACTATTGTATCTTGCCGGTGTTGTTTTAACTATATGCTCCTGTAAACTGCTAGCTGCTGGAATACGTTTTGCATGGAAACCAGCCTACAAAACCAGATTAATTAGAACATAAACAACTTAATGGCAGACCGCAAAACAAAATCAACGCTGCTTCATGGAAATATTAGTCTTCAAAATCTTACATCTAAGAACAAGTCTAAGAGATCAACATGATAGCTGGTGCATAGTACTAAATATATTTAGGTCCAGTTTATCATGCCAGCTCTTACCAGGTTTTCCCCTATATGTCAATAAAATCTTACCTTATCAAAAACAAGTAAATATGATAGCACAAAATGAACTTAAAAACACTAGAAAAGCGTCTCAAGAAACTTCACTTCCCCTATTACAATTTGAAATAAGAGTCTCTCCAGAGTGCAGACTGTAAATTCTTATAAAAATGATTGAATCAAACACTCCTTTGTGTAAGACATTCTTTTCCATGATTTCTCTTGTATTTGTAAAGCCAAGGCCCGTTGACGGATAATGTATCTAAATGTGCACCAATAGATGGTGATGCTCCAAATGCAATTTTGGCAGTCATTGGTCAGAGCCATATATAATAGTTGAACGTTTTATTACCAAAATACAGATTGTTCAAAAGATGGTAAATCAAACACCATGAAAGAGTTAATGATCTTTGGGTTTGTGAGGAAATCGCTTTTAATGCTGTGTAGATTGATCAAGATAGTTTTGTGTGTCAAAATCAATTAGTTTCACTATTCCTCGGTAGAAAGGTGATCAAGACAAGGCTGGAAAATATCTTAAAAGAAGTCCAACAACAACATATTCAGTGCAATTCCATAAGGTGTCCGGAGAGGGAGGGTAGAAAGACTGTTTTTGGAAAACTCTCTGCTCAAGTACAACAATTTCAGGTATAAAAAAGAAGAAAACAGTGATGAAAAAACATAACAACCAAGTATAACGCCTAAAAGAAAGAATACGAACAAAAACAGAAAGCATTTTGACTTTAGGACAGCTCCTTAAAAAAAACATTAAAACTGCAAAATTGTATGTATTCCCTAACAAATCAGTTCTAATTCCAAAATGCTAACTTTATATTACTGAAAAGATTGAGAGGGGGCACACTCCTATTTTTATATCCCTAACCTGCAAGCTAGGCTGCAACAAAGACCAGAGAGGGGGAGGCTTTAGGCTACGGAGCCAAACACAATACTTTTAGATCAAACGAAATTATTAACTTAAAATTCAGTAACTTTTTAAAAAAAGATTCAAAGGTTTCGAATCCAGTAACCCAACCCCTCTTTGCTTTTCTCTTTCAAGAAGAGAGTCAACTTGAGTATAGTATTTACATTTCTATTCAATAAGGAGTCTTTTGGTAGCTTCTCCGGCTATTAATAATGTAGAAATTAATTATGACATAATTTATGTATCAAACACCATATTACTAAAAAGCTATCAAACATCTACCAACCATAACTAGAAAATTAAAAAGAGAAAAGAAAAAGTAGCGCCGCCATCAACTCAAAATAAATCCATTCATTAAAAAGCGAAAAACACAGAGGCCAGAGAACAAAAAGGAGATTCAACAAAAAAAAAAAGAGAGAAGAAGTTGTTTGTCTTTAACAAAAAGAGGTAGAAAAGAAACAAAACCTGGGCGGTGATAGCTGCTTTGACGGTAGATCCAAGAAGACGAGAAATCTTGGCCATTTGATAGGATCCTTGGAATAAATTGCTAATCAAAACTGCCGTAAAATAAAAGCATGCACAAGTATAAGGAGAAAAAAAAAAGAGATGAAGCTGTAATATATAAGTCGCCAAGAGAAAAAGGAAAAATTGATTAGAAGGACTCCAACTCAGCGATGACACATATCTTTATCAGTTTAATAATCATCAACCAACAAGGGTTCCCAAAAATAAAATAATCGTCTCCTTCCTCCTTAACCACAACATACGTGTTGGATTGAGTCTTCTTTAAGTCTTAGGTATAGAATTGTTTTTTTTTTCTCAAAAAATTATCAAATTACACATTTTATATTTTTATATTTTTAATTATTTGTAAAAATTTCAAAAATCAATCGTCAATGTATCACAAAAATAATTTATGTATCAAATCGCGATGTATCAGCATCATTCATTCATATGTATCAAAAATCTAGAAAAAAGAAGAAATTCGGATAATTATCAAAAAAGTCGGGATAAATTGTAATTGAACTTTTTCACTATAGAATTTAAGTAAAATACCCACATATATATACTAAATATTGGTCTCTTTATCCTAATTTATATGACTTACTTATTTTTTTAATCAACTCTAAGAAAGATGATATATTTTTATATTTAATAATAATTTTATTTTAAAATATTATTTTATTTTTAATAATATATTTTATAGTCAAATAAATATTTATAACTTAGAGTATTTTAAATTATAATGTAAAATTTATTCATTTTTTAAATTTTATCACAAGTTAAATTAACTCACTTAAATTGAAACGGAAAAAAGGAAGAAAAAAAAAAGTAACATAATTTGAACGTACGGAAGGTTTGCTACTTTTTGGGAGAAACTTGTGGTGCATTGAATTTGAGGTTACCAATTTGAATACGTAGATTTCCTCGTCATTAAATAGGCTCTGATTACCACACCAGAAAAAAGAAAGAAAATTTAATTACTCTTCCACCTATTTATTTGTACTTGTTATTTTTAATATATTAAAAAATATTATTATTTTTTTCATATTTTATTTTTGATATTACTAATATATTTTTCAAGGTCTAATATTTAATATAAATATTATGATAAAATACTAATATCAATCATTATTTATAAGGAATGTGTAAAATTCACAATAGACAAATAAAAGTGAATAGAGGAGGTATTAAAAATCTAACTTTCAAAAAATAAAAAACACTCACATTGTTCGTTTTATGTGATCTTGTTTTCTTAATTGTTTAAAATAAACTAACACATCTCTAATGTAAATTTGAGATTATTCAGAAACAAATATTAAATATGAAGATTATAAATTAATTTTTTGATAATAGATTCATAATCAATAAAAGTATCTTGATTATTTTTTTGGAAATAAAAGATATTATAGAGTTAATGACAATATTTGTATGAGGTTAGAGCAATGTTAAATGCAGATGCGCAAATTAAATCAACATGAACATGATGAGTTATTCTATAATAAAATCAATTCTTGTTGGATTTTTTTTTCGATTCCCTCTTTCATAACTTTTAATTTTACTTTTAATGAAAATATTTTATAATTAAACAAATGTTATTACATGGTTAAGACTATAATTTTCTTTAAAAAATTATAACCACCCAAATAGTATTACATATTTAAGATTGCACATTTTAATGATATTCATTTCTTACTCAAACGTGGTGCTAAATCAAATTACATTATATAATTGAAATAGTTTTTTTTGGTCAATAAAACCTATTTTGCTCTAAGTAATGTCAAACAGGCTTTAAGCAAAAAATGACAAATTCAAAGTAGTACAAGTGTACTTTCACCTTTTTCTCCTTTTAAACATGGAAAGTGAAGTAGTAGTGTATAATGTGGTTGAAGAAATATATCATTTTCATCTTAAAATAGGTGCCATTTTATCAAAATTACTTTTATTACAAAATTCATATAAAATGTGTAATTTACTAAATTGTTCTTATCTAATAAATGTCTTATAAAAATTGAATATTATTAAGAAAATAAAATATAAAAATATAGCTAAATAAACATGTATTTTTTGGATAAATTTTTTTATCAAGGAAACACTTAGGGACGGAGGGAATATTTCGTAGGTATAATTATTTGACAATGATATAAGATACATTTATTTTGCCCAAAATTTGTGGAAATAAAAGACTTATCAACTCAAGTCCTTTCCAGGGTAGGATTATATGCTTTGACAGGTAGGAAAATTATTATGGAAAGGAAATAGTGGAAACCTTTTTTTTGTTTGTTTATAAATTTTAAAGTTAAAATTAAAAAATTGAGTTTTAAAAATTATGATGTTTGAAACTTAAAATTGTATTTGAATACATATTTTACTTTAAAAAATTATAAATAAAAATATATTTTTTCTTAAATATTAATTAAATTTTATAGTCAAACGAATATTTGATTCAAGTGCCACTTAATTTGACAACAAAGACAAATGAAAATGAAGACAAAAGAAGGAAATAATTTCTCATTGGCCCACCAAAGTCTTTTGTTTTCTCTCTTCTTTATTCTTTTTGTAATCTTAATTTGACCAATAATATATGATTTGTTTTATTTTGACCTTTCCGCCACTTCTCAAATAAGAATTAAATTTGTGAACAATAATTAGAGTGACTTAGAGCCCGTTTGGATGGGAACCAACTTAAAGTCCTTTTAGCTTTTGGACGTATTTGTTTAATGCTAACTTTAAGCCATAAAGTTCTTAAAGTCAGTCAAAAATGAAAAATTAAAATTTCTAACTTTTTTTTAAGTGCTTAAAGCCATTTTGTTTGACAATGAAAATTACTTTTATATCCCTTATATTTTAACTAAATTTCCAAACTATCTTTTTTATTCTTTTAACCCTAAAATTCAAACACTTATTTTCAACATAAGAACTTTTATCCAAACACTCAACTGCTTATTTATAAAAATAACTTTCAGCACTTCAAAGTTCTAAAAGCACTTCATACATAAAAGTTACTTTTTTTAAGCTCATCCAAACAGGCTCTTAGTGTTGATAGATCTCATGCCATGAACCTATTTGATTATCTATGGTTGTAGGTTATGGTTTAGTCTATATCATAGATAGACCCTTAATAGTGACTGGGTAGTGTTGTGACATTTACCATGCTTTTAATTGCTGTAGTTGTATGAATGATATATTGTTGTGATGAGTCTAGAATCTCAAGACTCTGAAATTCATAATCTTGAACTTGCCCTATCAAAAGTGATGCATTAAATAAAGAAGGCTTGATGAAATATTATTAACGAAGGGAAATATAGAATAAAACTAGTGAAATAACTATTTGTGAACAATTACATTCAATGAGCCTGATTACTTGATTGTATTGTGTATTGTGATTGTGATATTGGATTAGGTGTCGCATTTTGATACATATATTGTATAGGGTGTCACATTCTGACATATATATTGGATCGAGTGTCACGTTTCGACACATATATTGGATCGGATGTCACATTTTGACACATACTAACTATTGGATCGAGTGTCACGTCGACATATTAGCAGTTTGAGTATGGGTTTCATGAGAGAACGATTGTGTGGCTATCATATGTGAATTGATCTTGACTATATGTATGATGATAGAGAAACTGACTCGATTATAATTGAGCATGCCCATCTAATGTAATAATTGATATGAAAGGACAGAAGGTCCAAGTGTTACCATGTTGACTGTTGTATCTGAGATTTACATTGTGAAACTGTATATTGCTCTGAAATGGTAAATTTATAATGTGTTCATGTATATGCCCGTTCGTATTATGTTATGATTGCTAGATTTGTCCACATCGTAGGCATGAGGTCATGGGTAAATAAGTGGAGAGCAATCGATGCATTGTTAAGTGAAATTAGTGACTTAAAGTTAGATATTGCTGATGTCCTGTGGGCACGTATGTTAAATGAGGTATTTGAAGAGAATTCAAAGCTTCTGCCTCCGTACATGCCGCTCTGGCGGGAGGAATCCTGTTGTGGCAAGGACGCCAGAGCGTCCTGCCATAGCGGGCCAGTGCGGTTAGAATATGAGCCTTAGACGACCTAAATGTTTTCCTCTTTCGAGTGAGATGCTAATTATTCTAGGGCCAGTTGTTGGTGTGAAAGCTAAAGGTAGTAGACTAGTTAGATAAAGTTAATGAGCTTCGTAGTTCTGAAACTCATCTATGTGATAAAAGTGTTAGGCCTTGATCTAGATTAGAGTTGGCACCGGATCAACTAGAAGGGATGAGAGTTAGGCTTAAACAACTTTAATGAGGTTAATGAGAATGACAAGAGTTTGTGCATAAAGGTTGCCAAGTGTATTTCCTTATGAGCATGCTTCTTCTTGTTGATTTCTGTATATTATGCGGTGGATATCGAGTTGACCAATAATGCCTATCAGTACATGTTATTTGTACTGATACTACTCTTGCTATGCCACTTGACATTGTCTGGTTGTAGAGTCAGTGATGTTTCATAGTTGAAGACAAAAATGAGTCTCCAGTTGCTTTTGCTCTTCATTTCTTATGGTGGGAGATTTGTCTTATTTTTATTTATATCTTGTGTCCTTAGAAACTTTTGTACCTGTTTAGACTAGTATCTTTAGGGGTGTTAGAATTTTTCTTGTAATAAACCTTAGAGTTTAATACTTAATTATGGTGTATTCTTGACTTTTTAGGCTATTATTTTGGTAATTGTTAAATTTCCACATGATGTTTTGTAAGGATTCTCCTATCTAGATGTTAGAGTAGGTGCCCGCACGGCCAAGTGGATTGGGACGTGACAAATATAGAACCAGAACTTCAATCTAATCTAGTAGAATCTGACATAACGAAGGCTGAACCTCTAATCAGATGCTCATTAAAAGTATCCGAGTAACCGATCAAGTGTCAAGTAACTAAGGCCGGACCTCTAACTGGATGCTCGTACAAGGTGTCAATACGATCAAGGCTGTAGCTTGAATCTGGATACCAGACAAAGTTGCTCAATATAGCTATTGTACGTGCTCTCATAGGTCAATAGTTTCCAAACTCCGTGGATCACCGTCCACACTTACTCAATCAATAAAACTATCTGAGCTGAATTCCAAATCAATTATGAATTGCAGAATGGAATGCGATGTCGTTGCCGAAACTCGTGAAGTCGCAGAATCGGGGAAGTAGAATTTGAAGGTTGTTGGATCTAGTGTACCATCTATCTAAGGCCTAAACTATCAAACTCAAGTCTGCTATGCTAGTTTACAAGGATCTAAGTCGGCCAAATGAGGTCGGCACAAAACTAAGGTATATCGGGTCGGAATCATGCATTTCTAAGTCAAACACTAGTCATAACTAGAATAAGGCCAAACATACTCTGAATAGACAATAAAACAAGTATACAAATGCACCATAAGGCATGGATGATCAACAAGGCAAACAACATGTTCACAAGTACCCGATAAAACCCCGAAAAGGCCTAAAACCTGATTTCTAAATGCCTAAGCATGATTAAATACTACCCAACCCCAAATTACAACTAATCAACATGCAATTACATTCTCAAGATTAATCTAAAGAGAAAAAAACCATAGCCTACCTGCAAGCTGATAACGCGCGCTCCAAAATTATGAAATCAAAGCATTTCCTTTCCTAACGGCCTCTGAACATTGACACACTATCCAAAATAGGAACATAACGTTAATACGGTCATTTTGATATTAAAATCATCAAATTCGGAGATAGACCAATTTCGAAGTTAACAGTGGGAATGTGGGACCTGCTCTAAAGATTTTTAAATTGACTCTGTAAAAAGGTCCTAGATAATACCCCGAACTTGTATTAAAAAATTCAGGGATCAAATCAGCAGATAACCAAACATGTAAGAATTCACCATTTTTAAGCTAAAACTAAGCTTTGGCAGCAGGTTTACAAGCAAATTTACCTCAAACAAATGTTCTAAATCACTTTCCAAAGCCCCTAACACCTTCTCCTAACAATTTCCCACAAACTAGACTTTGAATCACCCAAATTTGACTTAAAATTAGAAAGATATCGATGTTTGAAGTTATGGAAATAAATTGAATTTTGAAATTTAAAATGACTCCAAGGCATCAGAAATGCGACCTCGAAGTTTGCTTAAGAGACCCCTACCAAGAGGCGGGCTTCGCTTTAGTGACATCAGGTCGCTTAAGCGACCAATCGCTTTAGCTACAAGACAGTCGCTTTAGCGACCACCGCCCATGGTGGCCTGGTCAGTTTAGCGACTCACTTGTCGATTTAGCGACCAGAGCGACGCCACTAGATATAACTGGTGCAAATGAGCTTTGGCAATATCCAAGTGTTCGACGAAGTGCTCAGAATTCGTTCGAAACCCTGTGTGAAAAACAAAATATGCTACCCCATCAAATTCGACGTTTCAAACTCAGTGACGCATTTAAAATTCTCATACAAGGTCATTTTAACAAAAAGTGAGTCCCATTCTCAAAAGCCATTTTAAGTGAAATTCCACAACGGGCCTTGTGATTACACCATAAGTCTCGAGAAGCTTATGAAGGATCATTCTTGACCAAACTTAACATTCCAAAACTAACCGTGCTGATAAATTTTTTATCCGAGCGTATTTTTTGAGAATATTGATCAAAATCAACCTTAGGCCAAATTTCAAAGGCCAAAGTGCCAAATGACCTTAAACTCATTTTGATTACCTCGATACTCATGCCGACCATGCTATTAGCCTAATTTGGTCATTCTGAAGCTGATGAAACTGTGATAATTTTATTGTGAAGTCGTGTACCTGAAGTAATTATCGAAATTAGTCTTTTAATTTATAAAAGCTCCAAAATAGGGAAACAGGCCTAAAACCCAAATAAAATAACCAGACGACTGAACAGTTAGTGCCAACAAGTCATAAATGACTTGGGGTCGCTACAAGAACGCTCTAAACGATGAAAAAGAGGCATTAAGGAAAAAATGGCCTGGAGGGTCATTGCACACATACACAACCCCTCTAACTTGTCCTCATTTTCAATTTGACACTCTATCTTAGCCTTGTTCCATGTCAACCCTTCAACTCTAGTTTTATGTACTGTTTAAACACAAAATACTAATTTTAAGAATTTATCTTTATATATGCTCTTCAATTACAATTTACAAATCGACATACGTCTGTTAGTTTTCATAAAAACAAAAATTAAAAAATTGACTGACGAACATCAATTTCTTTAAGAAAATAATAAATATTTTTTTAAAGTTTCTCTATATTTTTGCGTAAAAAGTAACTGATGAAAGTGCTATAACTTTCTTTCTCAAACAATCAATTAAATAAATAACCGCATGTATTTTATTTTTTTCATATCCAGGCTATTTGGATTTAACTCAAATACTGGCTTTCTGATTTTTAATTCAACTCAATACGGATAAAAAGAATTCATCTTTAATACGAGTAAAAAAGGGACTCTTGTTCATTACTAATATAATTACTAGAAAATGTTAAAACTCGACAGACTTTGTTGGTTTGTCATTGATTTTTTAAGAAAGAAAATTGACGCACTTTTGTCGATTATTTTTCACGCAAAAATACAGAGAAACTCTTTTAAAAAAATTGTTATTTCAAAAAAAAATGTTCTTCTATCATAAAATTAGTATTTTGTGTTTAAATGATACATAAAAATAGGGTTGAAGGGTTAAAATGGAACAAGAGTGCCAAAATAAAAAATGAAGGCAAGTTAGAGGGGCTATAAATGTGCTTTCTGTTGTGTATTGGATGTTACTATCAATTGAGCAAATGGGATGTTATTTTCCAAGTGGGCCCCACTTTTAAGTGGAATACTTGCCCACTTGGTATTTGCTCTTCATCTTGGCCTATATTTAGGCAAGATTGATATAAATGAATACAGAGAAAACATATATACACGACAATCTTTTTCTCTCCACAGTTTCTTCTTTCTTCTCCATTATTCTATCCGCCTCATTTTGCTAAATTTAGTTTATTTTTATAATACTTTCTAAATTTTCAACAAAACGTCATATTAATTCTATACATGAATAACTTATTTCATATTTACTTATCAAACGCCGTATATGTAATACAAAAATTAGTAAATGAATCACTTTTTTTTTATTCACCTACAAAACGACCTTTAAGTACTTATTATGTAAATATCTAAGAAAAGGGAATTAAGCACACATGTGAGCGTCAATGTGCTTCAATTGTGTGCTTCCCTCATATGTAGGCTACTTGGCTTGGTAGTTAAAGCTTCATATTTCATGCCAAAGGTAGTAGCATCACTTTTGTGAAAATTTTATAAATAACAGTTATAAGATGCTTTATTTCTAATTATAACATAATTGTTTATCATTCAAGTCCTAATAGTAAAATACTAACAGGATATAACATTTTTAAATATAATAAAATAATAAAAAAAGGAAAAACATCACAAACTAATAAATGTACTAATGATAATTTATAAGTGGCATAAATCAAGAGACTATAATAGATTATATATTTACCTTCCTTAAATTACTCAAATCAATTCAATCATTTGTTATTTGCCTTCTTGAAAGATATTTTTTTTCTCTGTGGTCTTTGTTGTCTTCTCTCTCAGACGTTTTTTATGGTTTTTATTCTTATCGATTTCTGATTTTTATTCGTATTGATTTTTTATTTTTTATTCTTATCGATTTTCTAATTTTTATACTTATTGATTTTGGAAGAAATTTTCTTTGATATTCTCGTGAAAACTGAAAAATTATTATCGATACTGATACAACATGCTAGTAGATGGTATTGTAAAGGTTGGTGATATAGTAAAATTCTTTTGGATTTTTGTGTTCATTAATAAAAATTAGATTTGAAATAAACAAATTATTTTTGAATGTATTTGTATTGAGAAACCTGATTAGGGCATTCCGATGCACTAAAGCACCTCTGCTATGCTCGGAGTCCGGGAAAAGGCCTGACCACAAGATTATACATTGAAAATAATATTTGATTTTATTGAATTTGAATATATTAATATTAGTGTATGTAATTTAATGTAACGATTTGCTTTCATCATTATGGATAAGCTAATGGGGAAGGGGGGCAAAAAACTTCTCAGTAGTAACCTGAAAATTTTGAACTCAGGCCAGAATAGGACGAAATTTGAGTTAGGTGAGGTCTGAGGTAGTATGGTAATGGATGGGGAATTAATTTATGAGTTTGATCATTTAAGTTGATAGGCAAGATATTAAGGAGCATGTATATCTTTAGAAATTGAATTCGGGTGAGTAGAATCCTCATAATTGATCTTGACGTGAAAGAGTTTTTTTGGAACATCAAGAGTTGAGGATGTGTTGCAAAATAGGAGCTTGAGATTCTATTTTGTAGTTTCTATCTCCTTGCAAACCTCCGTGGCGGGATTATTTCCGCCATGGCGGTGGCCGCTATGGAGAAATAGTCCCGCCGTGGCGGGCCAATGGTGAATCTCCAAAAATGAGATTATTTTTACAGTTTCATTTTTGAGAACTAAAGAACGACCTAGGGCAGTTTTCTTTCACTTTTCCACCAATTCTCGTGCTAAAGGTAAGTTAAATACTCCCCTAACTTGTATTTTAATTCTTAGAACCTAGAATCCATGATAATTATCCTATGGAAGGGTTCTTGGCATGAATTTAATGGTGGAAAAGGCCCTTGTTAGGTGATAGGATCATGAACTTGGCCAAGGGTTAGTATTTTGATATAATCCGGATAATTTAGGTCATTGTTCATTGCTTGCTTGTGCTCTTTATGTGTTTTAGACCAAGAACAAGACAAGAGACGCCGAAAAGGGAAAACTCAAGTTCCTTAAGAGTATTCAAGCTTGATTTCGAGGTAGTTGATGGTTTATTTTCTCATATGTGTTATGTATGCTCGTTAACTGCATTATTAGTACTGCATGCATGTATATGAATAGGAAAAGAGGGAATGAACCTAATGAAATGACTATTTGTGATCAATTGCATGCAATAAACCTATTACTTGATTGTGCAAGTGTGTGAACTATTCATTATGAGTTGTGATTGTGATTATGATTGTGGTTTTTGGATCGGATACCACATCAATACATATTGGATCGGATACCACACCGATACATATTGGATCGGGTACTACGCCGATATAAATTAGTTTGGATACCACGCTGGTACATATTGGATTAGGTACCAAGTTGGTACATATTAAATCGGGTATCATGTTGACACACTAACTGTTGAAATTAGTGTCACGCCGTTCACTAACAGTTTGGATATGAGTTCCATGATCGGACCATTTTTGCCTATTGTAGTTGAGATTGACACTATGAAACTATGTATTGCTTATGAAATGGTAATTTGGTAATGTGTTTCTATATATGCCTATTTTTACTATGTTGTGGTTACTTGTATATATTTCACTTATTGAAATAACTACGTGATCCTACCAGTATACTGTTATTGTGTCTACTGATACTGCACTTGTTCTTTCTTTGTTGAGTATAAGACATCTTCAGGAAGCTATTGATAGACCTCAGATAGGAGATTATGATTATCGAATTTAAGGGTGAGCCAGTTCTTTCAGGCTGTTGTGGATCCATCTTAGTTCTTAGTCCATCCTTTCAAACTTAGATTATTTCTATACATTATTTATGTTTATTATTTCGGGGTTGCATCCCCTTATCTTGAATCTTTTAGTTAAGAATTTTGGTATAATGACTTTTAGATTTTAGGGGTATTTTTCGTATGTTTTAGTTTCATTATCTGAGTTTATGGGAACTCAACACTTTTTCTTATTTAAACCTATTTCCACATCTTTAAATATTTATTTATCTTAAGTATGCTTAGTTTTTGTGGCGTAGAATTAGTTCTCCCATCGGGTGTGTGTGTGTGCCACTCACGGCAGTTTGGATTATGACAAAGTTGGATCAGAGTCCTAGATTTTTTGACCTTGTTGTACCAAAAAGAGTCTAGTAGAATCTTACAGAATGGTACAGAGACATCTATGCTTTTATTTGAGAGGCTACATGACTTTAGAAAATCTCATTATCTTCTTCTCTCTTTGTGTTATAACTTTATTCCAATGAGTATCTGGTGATCCAAATTGGTAACTAACTTCTTCACTCTCTTGTTTGCAAATGGTTAACACGCAGTACAATGAAGTCAGGTCAGTAGCTCCAATCAATGAGCTAGCAGAGGAGCCATTAGTGAGAGGACATGGCCGAGGCAGGGGTATAGGAAGAGGACGGGGTAGAGGCCGAGGAAGGTCAGCACTTGCCAGGGGTGAAGCTCAAGCTAAGAATGTTCCGAGAGAAGAGGCTCCTCCCGTACCCCAGGCCAAGGTGGAAGAGAATTTGGAGATGGAGGTTGAGAAGGATGCTGAAATGAGACTGCAGGATTTACCTCTTTGGATCTTGTGATAGCTCAATAGATTTTTACTTTTCTGAGTGGATTGGCCGGCTCTAAAGCCATTCCCATGATGCTCCTTACTCAAGCTCCAGCCACTCACCCTGTTGTAGCTACGGTCGCTAAGATGGATGGAGCACTAGGTACTGATGCTTTTTTTATCTATTTTTGGGCCCAATGATGACTGGCACTGAGCACGAGATGCTGACTAAATTTTTGAACTTGAAGCCTCCAGTATTCCATGATTTTGAGAATGAAGATGCCTATGAATTCATCCTAGACTACTATTAGATACTTCACAAGTTGGGGATTTACATTAGCATGAAGTTGAGTTTGTGACTTTTCAGCTACAGGGTGAGTCTAAGTAGTAGTGGAGAGCCTTTATGGATTGCCGATCATCAATTTTGCTTCCACTCACTTGGGTTTAGTTTCATCTCTTATTTTTGGAGAAGTATGTGCTCTGGACTCTAATAGGTCGTAGAAAGGACGAGTTTATGGCACTTGAGTAGGGTGGCATGACTGTAGCCACTTATGAGGCTAAGTTCTATGCTTTATCCGGATATGCTACATAGTTGGTGACTATAGAAGAGGAGAGGATCCGTCTATTCGTCAAAGGTTTGAATCCTGAACTATAAGTATTGTTTATAAACATGACATCTATAGGTAAAAGTTTTAATAAAGTGACAAATTTTGTGAAGACGGTAGAAAGAGTTCGACTAGATGAGTAGGCCACGACTTTGGCTAAGAAGCCCAAAAATAAAGGTAATTTTAATGGCTCATACTCTAGAATTTCAGGTAGGCTGACAAATACAGCCTGGCCAATTCAGTCAGTTATGCCTGCTTCTATGGTGGTTACTCAGGGACTCCACAACAGAATCCTACTTAGGATGGTCATAAAGCTTCTTTCACACAAGGCAGCAGGACGTCCCTTGACCGCAGTTGTTTTAACTATGGGGAAATATAGCATATGAGGAGAGGTTGCCCCTAACCCCCGCATGGTTGATCCTGCGTAGAAGCAGACCAGAGCAGTGGTACCGACATACGGAGGTAATAATGGTAGAGAACGTCTACAAAGTAGATGAAGAGGAAATCTGAGAGGCCGTGGAGGCTAGGAAAATGGCAATGCAGGTAGATGAGCAGTGCAGTCAAGCAGAAAGGTCTCCCATCAGGATGACAGGGCATAATTTTATATTTTTTTGGGTAGGATAGAGGCTGACACGTCTGATGCAGTGATCATAGGTATCATTCTTGTCTGTGACCAAATGACTACTGCCTTGTTTGATTCAGGTTGCACTTACTTTTATGTGTCAGTATAATTTGCTCTGGGTTTTGATGTGATTTGTGATATACTTGATGTCCTCATCCATGTTTCTACCCAGTGTGAGAGTTTGTTGTAGTCACCCATGTCTATAGTTCTTGTTCAGTTCTGTTTATGGATTTTTAAACTTAGGTTGATTTGGTAATTTTGGATATGAATGATTTTAATGTGATCTTAGGCATGACTTAGTTGTCCCCCTTATTATGTTGTGCTTAAATATAATGCTAAGACTATAACTCTAAAGATTTCAGGTAGGGAAAAGTTAGAGTGGAAAGGGGTGTACAAGCCTAAGTCAACTAAGATCATATCTTTCATCTGGGCTAGAAAACTTGTAGGGCAGAGTTATTTGGCATACTTGGCTCATATTCAGCATATTGAAGCACAGTCCCTCTCTATTGATTTTATTCATGTAGTATCTGAATTTAAAAAGGTGTTTCTTACTGATTTGCCTTGTATTCCTTCGAATAGGGATGTAGACTTTTGTATTGACTAGGAGCCAAGCACTCGTCCAATCTATATCCCTCTGTATTGCATGGATCTAGTAGAATTAAGGGAGCTTAAGACTTGGATTCAAGAACTCCTTGATAAAGGTTTCATCTATCCTAGTGCTTCCCTGTAGGGTGCTCCGATCTTGTTTGGTAAGAAGAAGGATGGTAGTATGAGAATGTGCATAGACTACTAGCAGTTGAATAGGATCACCATTCGAAATAAGTATCCATTGCCTTGTATAGATTATCTCTTTGACCAGTTGTAAGGTGCATTAGTATTTTCTAAAATTGATCTTAGGTCTAGTTACCATCAGTTGAATATTAGGTATTCGGATGTCCTAAAAAGACCTTCAGAACTCGGTATGAACACTATCAGTTCTTTGTAATATCGTTTGGGTTGACCAATGCACCTACAACCTTCATAAGTTTGATGAATGGGGTGTTCAAGTTACTCTTAGATTCTTTTGTAATTATGTTCATTTATGACATTTTGGTCTATTTGAAGAGTAAGGAATAACATGCAGACCATCTTTGTGCTGTTTTGGGTGTCCTGGAGAAACAAAAATTATATGCAAAATTTTCTAAATATGAATTCTTGTTTTTTTGGATGCCTAGGTATGTTGTTTCAAAGAAAGGGGTGATGGTACATCCCAAAAAGATTGAATTTGTCAAGAACTTGGTTCGGCCTAGTTTTGTGATGGTAGATCCCCAAAAGATTGAAGTAGTCAAGAATAGGTCCAGCCTAGTTTTGTGACCGAGGTTAGGAGTTTTATGGGGCTTGTCAGCTATTATCGGCGGTTTGTGAAATTTTTAATTTCTATTGCTACACACTTGACAAGGCTGACTCAGAAAGAGGTACCTTTTGAGTGGACACATGTGAAGAAAACTTCAAAAGCTCAAGATCCTTTTGACCACGACACCTATTCTTGCATTACCAGTTCAAGGTAAAGATTTCATTATTTATTATGATGCTTCACATTTGAGATTGTGTTGTGTTGATACATAATAAGAATGTCATAGCTTATGCCTCGCGAAAGTTGAAGGTTCATGAGAGGAACTATCCGACGCATGATTTGGAGTTGGAAGTAGTAGTATTTGCTCTCAAGATTTAGCGACATTACCTTTATGGTGTCAAGGTTAAAGTTTTTACTGATCATTGCAGTCTACTGCATGTGTTCACTCAGAAAGACTTGAATCTGAGACATTGAAGGTGGATGGAGTTGCTTAAATATTATGATGTCACCATTCAGTATCATCTGGATAAGGCTAATGTGGTGGCACACACATTAAGCCAAAAACCAGTTAGTATGTGCAGTCTAACTTGTTTGAGTGCCTCTAAGCAATCCTTGACTAGGGAGATTCATGCTTTGGAGACTAAGTTCATGAAGCTATGCATCTCAGAGAAAGTGGGATGTTGGCCAGTATTGAGGTTAGACCCACTTTCACTGAAGAGATCAAAGCCAAGTAATTTGAAGATGAGAGTTTGAATGATCTTAGAAGGAAGATGGTGTCTGGCTAAGCACAAGATATGGCTATTAATGCAGGTGGGGTGATCAGTTTTCGGGGAAGAATTTGTTTTCCCTGAGTGGATAACTTGATTTAGAAAGTGTTGACAGAGTCTCATGGTTCGCAGTAGTCTATCCATCCAGGGTGACTAAGATATATCAGCATTTGAAGCGGCTTTACTGTTGGCCTGACATGAAGAAAGAAATAACCGAATTTGTGACTAAGTGTCAAAATTATCAACAAGTGAAGTATGAGCATCAAAGGCCAGCATGTTTACTTCAGAGGATGCTCATTTCTAAATGAAAGTGGGAATGGATAGCAATGAATTTTTTGGTGGGTCTTCCTAAGACCTTGGAAAAGTTTGACTCCATTTGAGTCTGGTTTAAAGACTGAAGAAGTCAACCTACTTCATTTCGGTTAAAATGCTTAGCAATTGAAAAAGATTTATGCGAAGGAGATAGTAAGGTTGCACGGGGTTTCCCTTTCTATCATCTCAGATCGTGGCACACAGTTTATATCAAAGTTTTGATGAAAATTGCATGAGGAGTTGGAAACTCAACTCACTTTTAGCATAACCTTTCATCCACAGACTGATGGACAGTCGAAAAGAATAATTCAGGTATTGAAAGACATGTGGAGGGCATGTGTAATTGAATTTGGAGGTCATTGGGATAACTTTTAACCTTTGTGTGAGTTCTCCTATAACAATAGTTATCACTCTGGCATTGACATGGCACCATTCGAAGGACTTTATGGGAGGAGATATAGATCGCCCATAGAGTGGTTTGAGGCTAGAGATGTGAAACCTTTGGGAGTTGATTTCGTAAGGAGTGCTCAAAATAAAGTAAGAAGTATCAAAACTAAGCTTCTATCAACATAGAGTTGACAAAAAGACTATGCAGTTTGGAAGGTGAGGAATATGAGTTTTTAGACGGCCGAACAGGTTCTTCTGAAGGTGTTACCCATAAAGGGTGTGATGAGATTCAGCAAGAAGGGAAAACTTAGTCCTCACTATATTGGCCCATTCGATATTCTTGATTGTGTAGGGTCATTGGCTTATAGGTCGGCTCTACTACCTAGCCTATCTGGAGTCTATCCAGTGTTCCATGTATTCATGTTAAAGAAGTACCATGGGGATGGAGATTATATCATCAAGTGAGGCTCAGTCTTATTAGACAAAGTTCTTTAGTATAAAGAAGAACCGGTGGCAATTCTTGATCGTGATGTCTGGAAGCTGAGGACCAAAGAGATTAAGTCGGTGAAGGTTCAATGGAAGCATCATCCAATTGAGGAAGCCACTTGAAAAAACGAAAAGGACATGTGAGATACATATCTCCAATTGTTTGATGATTCAGGACCTATTCTTGCCTTAGCCCAACTTTTCTATTTTGATCACTCGAGGACGAGTGATGAATAAATTGGTATCTATTGTAACGATATATTTTCGTCATTATGAATTATATCAAATTTATACAAGTTTCATGCCATTACCCCTCCTTCGAGGGTGCCTAGATAGTGAAAGGTTATACACAATGTAACAATTTCATATCAATTTAATACAAACTGTAAACAGTCTATATATAAACACAGTATATCAATTTCATACCAATTTTATGTCACCTATAAACACAAATTTCACCTTGCATCAACTAAAAACACACTATATATTTTATACATTAAGAAGGTTAGGTCACATATCATTATGCCAATGAATATAAATATAAATATTCAGTTTATATTTGTGTGGTTCACAATATATAACTGAGTTTATACTTGTTTCATGTCTACTAAAATCACAAAGTTTATACCAAATTCATATCAATTTCATGTCAACTATTAACACAAAGTATATCAAAATCATACCAACTTCATGCCAACACAGAATTTACAGTCAATCCAATGACACTATACCACTTTCAAACACATTATATATATATATATATATATATATATATATATATATATATATATATATATATATATATATATATATTAAGAAGTTTAAGTGACATCTCATTATACACTCATTGAATATTCATACCAAATTTATGCCAATAATAAACACAAATATATTTAATATAAATTATAAAAAATCTATACATACACAAAATATTTCAATTGCGTTCCAATTTTATGCCATTTTCATATCATTAACATTCAAAATAATTAATATGAAAAACTATAATTTCAATGAGTATAATTTGTATTAAACACAAGTAATTCCGTTTTCAGAATCCACATGCACAACAAATAGGGATTCAAAAATTGATACATACGAAAAAAAATTAAAACAATTCATTCTCATGATATGCATAAAAAATTTTAAAAAAGTATATTATAAGAAATTTATTTATTAAAACTACTGTCACAACAGGTTTGACCACCTTTTTTTAGGAATTTTTGAATCCTCTTTCAATATTGCACTAGATCTTTATTGTGGCTTATGAAGACTCCCCTAAAAACATTTTGATTTTTTTGTGACTTTTGATGAACAAAATCGAAATCAGATTTCAAATATTTAGACAAATGAGATGCCACCATCTTGCCCTTCCTTGTTTGTCCCTTCTGATTTGAACAAGTTGAGTTTTTCTGTTTCTTTTTTCTTTCTTGGGATTTGATTCTTCTTCACTAGAGTGACATTCATCTTCGATAAATCTTTAGCTCTTTCTAGGTGCAAGAAGAATCTTTTGATTTTTATGTATAATATGAAGATTTTTTATGCACTGAAAAAAATGGGCTACCGAAATTATGAAGATGAATATGGGTGATGTGTATTTTCTTTGAAAGATGATGAAAAACAATGGAGAAAGAAAAAAGAAAATTTGCAGTTGTAAGAGAAAAGTGAGAGTTGAAAAATGTGTGTGAGCTAATAATATTCATTGTTAGTAATTGATAATTACAAAAGGAGGGCACACCCGTTTTCTCTCTTATTCATTATGATGAGATTTAATAATTAATTAATAAATTAAAATTAAATATTTTATAAATTAATACAAATTTGTTAAGACTTGTAATTAAAACTTTATTAGTAGTAATTATGAAAAAATAGATTTAAAAGTTGTAATAGCAACTCTTAATTAAATATGTGGGTGATTTTTTCTTTCTTTTTAATTCCTGAAAATATGGACCCTGATTTTGAATGGGGCCCATGAATCTTTTTGTCGGCTTCATTTATAATTTGTACTTTCTTAATTTATTTTTATTTGCTTATTTTGAATTTCGCAGACTTTAAATTAGTGATTAATATGGGTGTTTCACTATAATATTTATATTAATTGATATACAACTTTAGGTCTTGAAAAATAATTGAAAAAAATAAGTAATTAATATTGATAATAAAATATAAAAATATTTACAAATAAAAAATAAACGAGTGGAGTATATGACAAGTATTTATTATTATTTCAATGGTAATATTTATCCAAAAATTTAAAGGACAAGGAAAATTTGGTTGCAACAACTGCGTGTTTATTTTATTGACAAGAAAATTCCTCTCTAAAAAATAGGATTCACATTTTTTCAGAATAGATTTATTTTATTTTAGAACTTATTTTCTAATTCACTTTTGAAATTGTACTACATTCAAATATGAATATTATTCTACATATTTTTTTGAATATTATTCTACATATTGTAAAATGTGTAACCAAACATAACTTTATATTCATAAACTTAAATAAAATAAAAAATATTTGTAATAAATTAAGACCTCAAATGGGAAACATTGAAACATAATTAATTATTTGTTTTATTATTTTATAGTTATTGATGAAATATTATTATATATGAAACTTTATCTTGAAGAAATATGATATTTTATTGTCATGAAATATTATTATATAGTTTTTTAGCTAGATGAAAATTATATTTATAACTTAAACAAATTTTAAATATAGAGTTAATATTATTGTTCTCGTGCACAACACGAGCAATAGATAACCAGTGGATATAGAAAGCTAAAAAGTTAAACTACACATCTAATAAAATATTAAAATAGCATATTTTCTATTTTCTAATATACTATAAGAGAGAGGTACTAACTGGTAAGTGATGCAGGCAGCCTACCTGTTTTTTATGGGGATAATTTCGATATTTTATATGTTTTTAATTGTTATAAATTAACTAACTTGACAATTTTATAAAGGAAGAAGAACAAGAGAATATGTATATAGAAAGTATTAATAGAGAGAGTAGTAATAGAGAGAGTAATATTAATTCTCTTCTTTTATGTGTTTTGTGTGTGTTTTTACATTGAAGTTTAAGGCTATATTTATAGCCATATTTACAAGTGGAGGAAAATATTAGTGGGCAATTTACCCACTTAAAAAGTAAATGGACTATCCACCATTTTAAGTTGACAACCATTTTACTTGGTTGATAATACTCTCCCTTGGATGTCCACGAGAAATGTGTCTCGTTAAAACTTTACAAAAAAATAAAATAATATACATTGTTATTTTGAACATCCATAGATGTTGTGCCTCGTTAAAACCTTATTAGGAAAAACCCAGTGGGAAAAAGCCTAATGAAGGAAAAAGAGTACACACATCTGATAATACGCCTTGAGTGCTGCCTCATTAAAAACCTTTTCAGGAAAACCCAGTGGGACAAAACCTTGACTAAGGGAAAGAGAGTACAACGCGTATTTTGCTCCCCCTGATGAAAATATCACTTAATATCTCGAAGACGACGCATTCCAATTTTGTATCTCATTTTCTCAAAGGTTGAAGTTGGCAATGCTTTGGTGAACATATCCGCCAAATTGTCACTTGAACGAATTTGTTGGACATCTATTTCACCCTTCTTTTGAAGATCATGAGTGAAAAAGAATTTTGGTGAAATATGTTTTGTTCTGTCTCCTTTGATGTATCCTCCCTTCAGTTGAGCTATACATGCAGCATTGTCTTCATACAATATTGTTGGAGTGTCTTTTGTCAAACAAAGACCACATGTTTCTTGAATGTGTTGAGTTATTGATCTTAACCAAACACATTCTCGACTTGCTTCATGAATGGCTATTATCTCTGCATGATTTGAGGAAGTGGCAACCATAGTTTGCTTTATTGAACGCCATGATATAGCTGTACCACCACATGTAAATAAATAGTCTGTTTGCGATCGACCTTTATGGGGATCAGATAAATATCCCGCATCTGCATAACCGATCAATTGTGACGTAGAATCATTTGAGTAAAACAATCCCATATCAATGGTACCTCGAAGGTATCTGAATATATGCTTAATTCCATTCCAGTGTCTGCGTGTTGGTGAAGAACTAAATCTTGCTAACAAGTTTACTGAGAAAGCTATATCTGGTCTAGAATTGTTGGCAAGATACATTAATGCACCAATTACACTAAGGTATGGTATTTCAGCACCAATAAGTTCTTTATCATTTTCATAAGTCCGAAACAGATCTGTATTAATATCAAGAGATCTCACAACCATTTGAGTACTCAATGGGTGTGCTTTATCCATATAAAATCTCTTTAAAATATTTTCAGTATATGTTGACTGATGGACAAATATCTCATTTGTAAAATGTTCAATTTGTAGACCAAGACAAAATTTTGTCTTTCCAAGGTCTTTCATTTCAAACTCTCTTTTCAGACATTTTACTGCCTTTGAAAGTTCTTCTGGAGTTCCAATAATATTCAAATCATCAACATATACTGCTATTATGACAAATTCAGATCCAGACCTTCTCATAAAGACACAAGGTCAAATTGGATCATTTTTATATCCTTCTTTTAGCAAATATTCGCTAAGACGATTGTACCACATTCGTCCTGATTGTTTCAACCCGTACAAGGATTTCTGAAGTTTTATTGAGCAATTTTCTCGAGAATCCTTGTACGCTTCAGGCACTTTAAACTCTTCGAGAATTTTCATAAAAATGTCGTGGTCCAATGAGCCATATAAATAGGCAGTGACCACGTCCATTAAGTGCATTTCAAGCTTTTCATGAACTGCCAAATTCATTAGATACCTGAAAGTAATTGCATCCACCACAGGGGAATATGTTTCCATATAGTCAATGTCAGGTCTTTGCGAAAAACCTTGGGCTACAAGTCGTGCTTTATATCTTATGACTTCACCCTTTTCATTTCATTTACGCACAAAAACCCATTTGTGCCCTACTGGCTTGACACCTTCAGGTGTTCGAACTATTGATTCGAAAACTTCACGTTTTTCAAGTGAAGTTAACTCTGCTTGAATTGCATCCTTCCATCTTGGCCAATCATTTCTCTGTCTGCATTCATCGACAGATTTTGGTTCAAGATCCTTATCTTGTTGCATTATTTCAATGACAACATTGTAAGCAAAAATATTATCGACCACAATATCATTTCGGTTCCACCGTTTTCCTGTCGAGACATAACTTATTGAGATTTCTTCATTCTTATTATTTTCAGGTACTTGGACCTCCTTGGTGGTATCACCATTTGTTGTGTCTCTGGGCTCTTCTTGAGCACTCGCCTCCAAATTATGATCATCTTGATCATTTATTCCTTTCCTTTTTCGAGGATTTTTATCTTTGGAACCAAATGGTCTTCCACGTTTTAAGCGTGGTCTAGACTCATTTGCCTGAACAAGTTGTCCTACCGGGACATCAACTCGAACTTGAGCATTAGCAGCTGGGATATGCGATTTAGTAACCCGTGGAAGGTTAGTAAATGCATCCGGTAGTTGATTTGCAATATACTGCAAATAAATCATCTTTTGAACTTCTTGCTTACATTGATTTGTTCGAGGATCTAAATGAGATAGTGACAATGAATTTCAATCTATCTCATTTTTCAACTGCTTATGTTCTCCCCCTAATGTTGGGTATACTGATTCATCAAAATGACAATCAGCGAATCTTGCCGTAAATAAATCTCCAGTCATAGGTTCCAGATATTTTATAATAGAAGGAGATTCATACCCAACATATATTCCCAACCTTCTTTGGGGACCCATCTTTATGCGGTGCGGTGGAGCAATTGGGACATATACCGCACACCCAAATATTCTAAGATGGGATATATTTGGCTCCCTTCCAAACGCCAACTGTAATGGGGAAAATTCATGATAATTTGTTGGCCTTATGCGCACAAGTGTTGCTGCATGCAAAATAGCATGCCCCCATACTGAAATAAGAAGTTTTGTCTTCATTAGCAATGGTCTAGCTATCAATTGGAGGCGTTTAATCAATGATTCTGCTAGACCATTTTGAGTATGTACATGAGCGACCGGATGCTCAACTTTTATTCCAACCGACATACAATAATCATTAAATGATTGAGATGTGAATTCACCAGCATTATCAAGACGAATTGTCTTTATTGCATAATCTGGAAATTGTGCTCTTAACCTTATAATTTGAGCTAACAATCTCGCAAAAGCCATGTTGCGAGTTGATAATAAGCACACATGTGACCATCTTGTAGATGCATCTATCAAGACCATATAATATTTAAATGGTCCACATGAAGGATGAATTGGCCCACATATATCACCCTGTATACGTTCCAGAAACGCAGGGGATTCAATCCCAACCTTAGTTGCTGATGGTTTGATAATCAGTTTTCCTTGGGAACATGCAACACAAGAGAATTCCTTAGATTGAAGAATTTTCTGATTCTTCAAAGTGTGTCCATATGAATTCTCAATAATTCTGCGCATCATATTATAACCGGGATGGCCCAACCGGTCATGCCAAATGATAAAATCATTAGAATCAGTAAATCTTTTGTTTACAATGGCATGTGATTCAACAGTACCAATATTTGTATGGTACAACCCAGAAGAAAGTGCAGGTAATTTTTCGTGCACAATTTTCTTCTCCATATTTATTGTAGTAATATAAAGGTATTCAACCTTTCCTTCATTTGCAGTCTCAATATGATAGCCATTTTGGCGAATAACCTTGAAACTTAACAAGTTTCTTTGAGACTTACTACAATATAATGCATTATCAATTACCAATATCGTTCCTCCAGATAGTAATAAGGCTGCTTTTCCAGAGCCTTCAATTAATTTTATACCACCAGATATTGTATTGACATAGGCCTTTTTCATAATCAAATGACAGAAATATTTCTTTTCTTTTAATATCGTATGAGTTGTGGCACTATCCAAAATGCACATATCTCCATTATTCATCTTGAATCCAATTGAAGACTGATAAATTTATTTATCTTCATAAAATAAAAATGCATTGTAAGAAATAAAATAAGTAACAATTTTGCTAGAAAAACATAAGTCCCTTTTTTTTAAAAGTTAAATTATGGTTATTTAGAATTTAAAAATTATATGATTCAATTATGATGAATGTTACAATAATTTAGTTTATCGAATTATATACTTATTAACCTTAAATAAATATTATACGTAAGTATTAAAAACAAATATAAAATATTATAAAACATTAATATAATATTATTCATCATGTATAGATAATTTGTTTATTGACAAAAATAATACAATCATTATATATTATTAATGTCTAAAATATCAACAAGAATAAACAATTAGTATAATGACATTAAATAAGGCGAATATTATTTTAGTAACAATATGATATTTAAATAATAGCACACTAATAGTAATTAATTACAACATTATAAAATAGCACAATGTAATAAACAATTATCATAAAAATGTGGCCCTGATTTTTTTTTTCCAAATACATAAATGTAAAAACATAATAATTCGAAGTACATGACAACATATTGAAAAACATGAAATTAAACATCAATTAAGATCCTTAAAAAAATCTTCAACCTCCAAATGAGTAATATCATTGAGGTCATTAAAATCATCATCCCTTAAAGCCAGATTTGCTTCAATATTATCATTATTCAAAGGTCTTGCCTCAACATTATTTTCGAACGCCAAGTGTGACTCTATCCGAGCATTAGAAGAAGAGGTACCACCTCTATTTGCCTTTCTTTTGAAAGAATTTTGATAAAGTCTTACAAAATGCTCAGGCGTCCGACATTCATTTTTCCAGTGGCCTTTCATACCACAACGATGACAGTTACTTCTTGAAGGGCCATTTTGAGAACTGATATTGTTCTCCCTTTTATGTTGACCACCACCTCGATGATTATTAAATCATCTTCTGTCATTTCCACGTCCACACACATTATTGTGGCCATAATTTTTATTTTGTCTTCTTTCAGACTGGCCATGTGCCTTTACCATATTTACCTCCGGTAATGGAGCAGTTCCGGTGGGACGGGCTTCATGATTTTTCATTAAAAGGGCATTATGTTGTTCAGCCACCAAAAGGCATGATATCAATTCAGAGTATTTTTAAAAACCCTTTCCACGGTATTGCTGCTGTAATATTATATTAGAGGCATGAAAAGTAGTTAGTGTCTTTTCTAACATGTCCTCATCATTTATAGTTTCCCCACATAATTTTAATTGGGAAGTTATTCTAAATACAACAGAATTATACTCAATTACGGTTTTAAAATCTTGAAACCGTAAATGCATCCACTCATAACGAGCCCTTGGCAATATCGTTGCCCTGAGGTGGTCATACCTCCCTTTTAAGTATTTCCACAATTCAAGTGGATCTTTCACTGTCAAGTATTCCATTTTTAGGCTTTCATCTAGATGATGACGAAGAAAAATCATAGCCTTTGCTTTATCCTGACTTGATGTTGTATTTCCTTCAATTATAGCATCACCAAGACCCTTAGCGGTAAGGTGAATTTCAGCATCAAGTACCCATGACAAATAATTTTTACCAGAAATATCAAGTGTCACAAATTCCAATTTTGACAAGTTTGACATGATAAAAATTAATTTGAAAGTAACAAAGATAACTTAAAAATTAAATTTCTTTAGTAGATATACCTGATATAGAAGTTAATTTTCTGAAAAATTAGAGCTTCGTGCTGATAACGTGTTATAAATTAACTAACGTGACAATTTTATAAAGGAAGAAGAACAATAGAATATGTATATAGAAAGTATTAATAGAGAGAGTAGTAATAGAAAGAGTAATAGTAATTCTCTTCTTTTATGTGTTTTGTGTGTGTTTTTACATTGAAGTTTAAGGCTATATTTATAGCCATATTTACAAGTGGAGGAAAATATTAGTGGGCAATTTACCCACTTAAAAAGTAAATGGACTATCCACCATTTTAAGTGGACAACCATTTTACTTGGTTGATAATATTAATACTATTTTCAGTTGGAATAAAATTGTCTTGGCAATTCACAATATTTTAAAAATGTGGGACCCATAACTTTTAATTGGAACAAGATTGTTTGTTGAGAGAATTGATGTATTGACATTGACAACTGAAAGATAGCAAAAAACTGATGGAATATTCTTGGCCCATAAAATGAGTGTTATTAAATATAGTCCACCCTATGTAAGTGTAGTTGCTTTAAAATTTCATCTATATTAAAAATATTTATTTAAAAATAATTATTAATTTAAATAATTAAGAAAAAGTTAATTATCTTTTTTTCAATTTTGTCTTTAATATTAGTTACTCTAGAATTAAGAGGCAAACGTATAGATAAAAATTAAATAATTAATAAGGGATATATTTGTCAAAGAATATTTTTAATTAATTTTTTCTTAAGAATTATGTCAAACCTTATTATGATAATTAAAAAGGAACGACAAGGGTATTGACTTTGTACTAATTATACTAATCAACCAAATATGACATAATTAGACATAAAAAATCTGGGTTAAAGCTTAATTTAAGGGGTAGGACATATTAGAGGAGTGAAGATAGGAGCAACAAAAATTAAAAATAAATAAGGGAGTAACAATTCTAAAATAGAAAATATAAAATAAAATAAAAGACAGATATATTAATTTATGATTTAAGCTTTGGAGTTTAATTATGTCAATATTTTTGAAAAGTTTAATGTTGTAGGAATAAAGATACTTTCATGATTATCATTGCTCCAGGATGAAGTAGTGGCAGAGCTAAATTTTATTAAGGGAGTTCAAAATATGAAGGTAAACATGCAAAGAAATTAAAGGGGATTCAATTAATATAAATTTAAAAATTTGGTGGAATGACTTGAGAGACTCTTATACTTGGCTTGGATTCAGTTGAACCCTCTATTCCACGAAGTTTCAAACAAACACTTGAACTTATTCAAGTATAAGTGTCTTTCAAGTTATTTCGCCTAAAAATAATTTTTACTATATATATAAATAATGTAATTTTCTGTCGAGGTTCTATCAAGCTTCGCAACTGGGACAAAGCTATCTAAATTTACGTTCGTAATAAGCCCTTAAACAAAAACTTATGATAGCAAAACATATCAGGAATGCATGAACATGTGCAACATGAAGATAGGATATAACTACAAAAAAATTTAAGACATTTAACTAATGATAACTACTACACAAAAAGATAAAAGATGCGTTCTTTTTCTTTCTATTCTTAGGAAAAATTGTGTTGTTTCTCTTTTCAGAGAAACCTTTTATAAATATAAAGGAACACAACTATTCAAATAGTTGTGTCTTTTTCATTCAGATAGTTGTGCCTTTTCCCTTCATATTTATTAATATATATATATATATAATACATAATTATATATTTAATCTCTCATGGATCTGGGTTGACCCACGTGGGTGACCCATTCAATCTCGTTCATCTCCTACTCACACATAGTGGGTCAAATCTCATTCCTATTCTGTAACTTTTACACATTACGACTAGACCGTGTGACCAGTGCATACTTGAGAGTTTTGTTGCCATACATCTATTAGGAATATACAACATCTCGATCAATGAAACTTAGAGTAGATTATAATATGCAGTACCCTAGATCATTTATCACATTCATATTTCTCATTATCTCCTTTTCTTAATTTTGAGTTCATCATTATGTAATTATCTCATAGACAAACATAAAGGACGTCAATGAACACAATTGATGTGATAATATCCTATGATCTTCCTCATCTCATGAATCTCTTAATCCAACGTGATATGCTATTCTAGAAATGTCCCACTAGATCGAATCAAACATGATCTCTTGGCAACATACTAAGAGAGCAAACACCAAATTGAATCTCAAGAAACTGATTAAAGTCATGAGGGTACAATGTGTAAATTACTTATAATTTTTAGGGCTTCACACGATAGCAAGTAGAGACTAAAATTTTATCGCCCTTATGGGTCACTATATGCATACATGGTATGAAACATGTATCACAGTACTAACTCCTTTCCCATAGAGCGTATGTCTTTCACTAATAAATACTGTGCAAATGATAGTTGAGACAACTCATGTCTAACTTTGAGTTCACAAATCTACTCATAATTTTATTCTTCAGAACTCACATATGGCATTAGAAACAGACTAACTCATTTTTAATCACATATGGTTAAACACAAACTAACAAACGATCTTCTGATTAAAAACTTTCACCTCTCTATTATCACCACTTCTGGCAATAATTAATTTATAATTATCTCATCTCTACTTGTCACTTAGAAAGTAGAGGCGATTTCTTGTGCGAATAGACCAATCTTTTTGTCTGTTTGACATACTTTTTTATCCTCAGAATTTTATGTACACTACGTAAAAAATGAAATATGTATATGAACCAATATGAATGAAAATTAGGCATAAATCAATATTAACTTTAATAATGTGAATTTACATGAACATGGTTGGGAAAGACAAATATAAATACACTAGCATCTACATAAACCCAATGACATCACATGTCTCTCATAAGCATCACATGTCTCTCATAAGCATCACATGCTATGGATTTTGTTAAGGGATTTGCTATCATTTGATACGTAGATATGTATTTCATGTTCATTTCTTTTTGTGCTATCATGTCTCTTACAAAATTATACTTTATATCAATATGTTTCATCTTTCTATGTTACTTTGGATCTTTTGTGTAGGCTATTGTAGCCTGACTATCACAACTGATTGTGACAGGCTCAATAGCATTGTTATACACATCTAAGTGAATTAGAAAACACTTAATCCAAATAGCTTCTTGCACAACAGATGAAAGTGCTACAAATTCAACTTTAATAGTAGATAAGGCTATGCATGACTGCTTCTTGCTACTCTATGATATGGCGCCATTGTTAAAAAAGAATGCATATCCATAGGTGGATTTTCTTTCATCTAAATCTCCTCCCCAATCAACATTAGTGTAGCCTTTTGAGTTGTAAATCATTTTCTTGATAACATAATGAATAATCGACTGTACCTTTGAGATACCTCAATATCCTTTTACCTGCTTTCCGATGTTGTGATCCTGGATCGGATTGATATCTGCTAACTAACTCAACGATATAATAAATATCTGGCCTTGTACACATTATAACATACATAAGACTTCCGACTGCATTGGCATAAGAAACCTTTCTCATTTTTTCCTTCTCATGTGGAGTCTGAGGGCACATCATTTGGTTCAAAGCTTCACTTTTAAAAATTGGAGTGTTTATGGATTTGCAGTCTTGCATATTAAAGTGTTCAAGAACTTTCTTAATGTAAGGTTCTTGTGAAACAGATAACAATCTCTTCGAACGATCTCTTGAAATCCTAACTACAAGAATGTTTGCTACTTCCATTACTAAAAATAGGCCAAAAGCGATGGAAATAAAAGCGACGGACAACGTCGCTATAAAAATGCGACGTATAATACAGTGTTGTTATTTTTATTTTTTTAATTAAAAGCGACGGACAGAGAAGCTTAGTCTGTCTCTTATTTTGGCAGATTTTTGCACCAAAAATAAATCTTATTTATCTATAATTATTTTATATATTTTTATAAAAAATAATTATTTATAAAATAAATATTATGACTCCATTCTTCCTAATTTAATAATATTAATTTATTAATTGTTTTTAAAAAGAGAAGGACTGCATCGCTTAGTCCGTCCCTCTTGGTCAATAAATTTAAAATAGCGACGGACTGCATCGCTTTGTCCATCGCTTTTTGGTCAAAATCGAGGTCAAATATTTTTTAAAAAGAGATGAACTTAGCGATGCAATCCGTCTCTTTTAAAAAAAATCTGGGAGACTGTAATGACCTGTCCCCATTGTTAGGAATAGGCCAATGGGGAAGAATTTCAGGCTAGAAAAATTTGGGTAGTAACTTCGGAAAAACTTAGCCTAGGCCAGACTTGGACGAATTCTAATTTAGGTGAAGTCTAGTGTGATCATGTGAATTACGGGAGATCAAACCTCTAATTTTATTGGATAGGATCATACCCAGGATGATAGAAGTATTTTCGGCTTTGCAAAATTGCATTCGGGCGAGTAAAACTCTCAAAATCAAAATTGGCGTGAAGGATATATTTTAATACATCTTTGGAATGGGATGTGTTGTGAAATGGGAGCTTGGAGAACAAACTCTGAGCTTACTATTTTCGCATATCTCGCCAGATAGGGATTGTTCCCGCTAGAGTGGGACAGGTCTCGCCAAAGAGGGAAAGTCGCGACTTAAGTCATCACAAAGTTCAGAAATGGTCTTTTTCTGCAAAATCAGTTTCTTGGACTTTGAGAGGCAACCTAGGGCAAATTCTATCAAGTTTTTTCCAAGCTTAAGGAAATTATTTTACTCCCTAAATTCATACTTTGATTCCTAGAACCTAGAAAGTATGGTGGATAATCATTGGGGGAAGGTTTGAACTAAAAACCTATGGTGAAAAATAGCCCTAGGATGAGGTTAGGATCATGGGTTTGGTCTAGGGTATGAATTGTGTTATATTTCATGATAGTTAGACCATTGTGTTGATCCTTTATATTTATTTATTATTTTTTAGACCAAGAACGAGAAGAACGAACCCAGAAAGGGAAGGCTCTTGCATTGTAAGGTTGTTGAAGCGTTAATTTGAGGTAGGTAATGGTCTAGTTTCCCATATATGTCTTATATACTTGTTAAATTGCTTCATGAAATGCATGTGTGTATATGGATAGGGAAACATGCTAGATTATGTGTGAAATGATCACTTGCTGGCCTGTTTTTATGATAAACCTGTTCTTGGTGATATAAATGCTGTAAATACTAATTGTATTTGTGATTGTGGTATCTTGAGATTAGGTGTCACATTATGACACATATTGGGATTGGGTGTCACGTTTTGATACATAATTGGATTGGGTGTTACATTTTGATATATATTTGGATCGGGTATCACGTTTCAATACACATTTGGATCGGGTGTCACGTTCCGACATAAAGTTGATGTTTGTAGGTCACATGAGAGAACCCTTTTGTGAAGTTATAGCATGTGGAAGACAATGAGTTGTGATATTGATGAATATGGTTGAACTTGAGATTAGTTGACTTATTCTATATATGTATATTTCTACTGTGTTGAATTTACTTGTCTACGAATCGCTTACTGGCTAACCGCATGATCCTATTAGTACACCATTATTTTTGTGTACTGATACTACTCTTGCTCTGCCTTTTGTTGAGTACAGAGTTGTCACGATCCAAAATTAGCCATGCGTGGCACCCACAGTTAACTTCCTAGATGAGAGAACCAACGATACAAACCTTAACTTATATTAGCGATTCCACTCATAAAATACGATAATATTGCGGAAGCTCAATCTTATAAAAGTAAGAAATAAAAATCTACTAGAGTTTACTACATAACGTTCCCAAAAATCTGAAAGTCATCACATCAAGGACATCTAATTCTAAAATACTAAGTCTGAAAATATCAAATGCTAGAATAAAATAAATAACATAGTTCGTGTCCAAAAACTAAGAACATCATATCATGACTGAGAGAATCCAACATGAGCTAGAAGGAATAGCTCACCCTGGAACATGATGTGCTGGACACTAGCTATAACTGAAGTCTAGTCGAAATCAATGGTATATCGCTACACTCCATAAAATAAAATAAAGAAAAATACAAGTAGGGGTCATGCAGGGCAACACGTACTGATTAGGTATCATCGCCTGACTCAAAATAGAAATCAATATGCATAAAGTAATAGAAGGAAATCAACTACAACACTTAAAGGGTGGCAAACAACAAGATCAAGAGGCAACACAATGAAGCAAGTACGTAATCAATCAATAATATCAAGAACACACACGAGTACTTAGGCCTCCACACCACTCTTTTGGGAAATAGGTTATTTGATATTGGGTAGTATTAAGTTATTTAAATATTTTTCCTTTAATATCACCTTGTCGGAACGTGACATCCAATCCAATAATATGGTGTCGGCTCGTGACACCCGATCTAAATATATCATATCAAAATATGACACCTGATCAAAATATACTGTGTCGGAATGTGAAACCCAATCCAAATATACCGTATCAGAATGTGACACCCGATCCAAATATATCATGTCGGCTCATGACACCCGATCCAATTATATTGTGTCGGCTCGTGCCACCCAATCCAATTATATTGTGTCGTCTCGTGATACCCTATCCAAATATAATTAATTCATCATTTTTTATTATCACTTTCCATTTTATTAACAATAATTTATCAAGCCTTCTTTATTCAAGACATCACTTTTGATAGAACAAGTTCAAGATTATGGATTTCACGGTCTTGGGATTGCAGGCCAGTCACAACAACATATCAACCATCCAAACCACAATAATTAAATGCGTAAAAAAATTCACAACATTACTCAATAACTATCAATCACTATTAAGAGTCTCTCTATAATATAGAATAAACCATCCTTACCTCAATCGAAGAACCAAATCCAAGCAAGTTAAACCACCAATATCTTTCCTTTTTTTGATGCCTCAAAATATTTCCAATTTATCAAATATACAATATTCATAAGTTCACGAGTCTGTAGACATCCATATTACTATATATCTAACCTAGACTCAATAAACTATTCAAATCTATAATCAATTCCTAAATTTTGATACCAACTAATATCTCAAGCCTTATATTCCTAAATCTTAAGCAAGGGTTAAGTCTCAATTTCTCCAAATAACATAACTTTAATGGTATTTATTTAATACAATACACTTATAATTTAATTACTTATCTCAATATATCAAAACATAAATCATAATATGATAACTATAAAAATAAGTTAAATGAAAACTAACTAAAAATTAATAACCCAACAAGAAATCAATTTGCAGAACCAATTCACAAATATATTCCATCCAATCATTAACTAATGATTACATTATAATTGTCTCCAATTCAACTTCAATATTATATTTGTCCCTCTAACCTTCAAACTTCAAATCTGTAATAATTACTCACCACTACTCTTCTTCTCACCAACAAATATACTATTTATGTTCCACTACATATAACAACTTAAACCAGCCAACTAGATGATTCCATGTTGTGCAGATTTCAATCCATAACTTTTGCAACCAACACTAAATTGAACAAATAATATACTAGTATATATAGTGCCTATCCTAGCATCTAATATACACAACAAGAATTAAGAGCCATTACCTGAAGCACCGATTGGTCCTTGTTCGGTTATGCCACTACACTTTCATTTGCGCAAATAGTTTCTTCTTCCTTTTCTTTTCTTTTCTAAAACTCTTGTGTATTAAAAGTGACAAATACCCCAAACTTATTTTAATAATATGATATAAGTTGTATAAGGTATTAAATAAATTATCACTTTAACCCATTAATTAAATTAGTTATCTAAAGTTACCCCTCAACTAAATAACCGTAGTTATCGAATAGTCCAAAATATCTATTAAAATTTACGGGATGAGTCTTTTATGAAATAAGAAGCTCTAATACTCAAAACAACCTAATGGGTCGTACTAATTTACTCATTGTTCATCCCAGAATGGTCAAAAAAAGTGCGAGTATAGAAAAGGGTACCTTACTCGACGAACAAATATGGGTATCTTCCACGCATATCAACCTCAATATCCCAAGTGGACTTCTCAATAGGACAATTATTCCACTAGAACTTCATAGATGCAATCTCCTTTGACCTCAACTTGTGAACCTCCTTGTCTAGAATAGCTACAGGCTCCTCCTCATGGACAAATTCTCATCAAGTAATATAGAATTTCAGAGAATAATATAGTTTCCATCACCATGATATTTCTTTAGCATAGAAACATAAAATACTAGGTGGACTCTAGACAAACCTAGAGGTAAAGCCAATTCATAGGCCACCTCTCCAACACGCTTAAGAACTTCAAATGGAGCCATATCAATACTTGAGTGATAGTTACTATTGTATGAAAACTCTGCCAAGGGTAGGAACCGATCCCAATGACCACCAAAAAAATCTATCAAACATGCACGAAGCATATCCTCCAGCACTTGAATTGTCCTCTCAAGCTTCCCATCGGTCTGAGGGTAAAATGAGTACTAAGATCCAATATAGTGCCTAATTTAGACTGCAAGGTCCTCAAAAAGTTAGATGTAATTTATGTACCTCTATCTTATATGATAAAAATCAGAACTCCATGCAATCGAACAATCTCACAGATATAAAGTTTGGCTAAATTCTCTGCATCATAAGTAACATTGACCGGAATGAAGTGAGCAGATATAGTAACCTATCAAAAGTCACCCATATCAAATCAAACATACCCAATGTCTTTGGAAGACCAACCACAAAATCCATTGCAATCCTTTCCTACTTCCATTCAGGAATGAGCATTCTTTAAAGTATTCCTCCAGGCCTTTAGTGCTCATATTTTACCTGCTGACAATTTGGATAATAGACCACAAAATCAACAATCTTATACTTCATTCTACTCCACCAATAATGTTGTCTCATATCGTGATACATCTTGGTTACACTAGGATGTATAGAGTACCTCAAACTATGAGCCTTTGCAAGAATGGTTTGAATCAAATTATCAACACGGGTCACACATATCCGCTCCTTAATCCTCAAGATGCCTTCCTCATCAGTCACAACCTCCTTGGCCTCTCCCGGCAAGATCATATCACGAATTTGACTTAGCTTCTCATCATCAAATTGCTTGTCACTCATATCAAAATCCAAACTTCATAAAAGTCATTGATAAACCCCTAGTAAGTTTGTGCCGAACTAGTTCACATTGCATGGTCATAGCTGAACTCAAAGGCAAAAATACATATAGCTTTCAACTTCGAACCAAGGGTCTATTATTCCTTCACTTTCTTAGCTTCTTCCCATGACGCAAATTTTAAATACCTTGAACTCTTTAATATACTAGACGCTTGTTCCTTTTACCAACTCGTTTACCAATCTTATCCTTTGACCAACAACCCATGATATTTTACCTCATTCTCTAAACTAAAACTTTAAGTGAAACCGTCCTTTAGGTCTTTTAACAATCAAAAGTAACTAAATTTATGATCCAAGCCATGCATAAGTCCTTCTAAATGCTGAATACCTAATAAAATCTATCATTTCTTACCTTATCAATCCATACCTTGACAACATACTACCATGAACGTAGACTCACAATGAAAAACATGAATTCTGATTCCAACCATGTCACCTAATTTCCTTACCTATCAATATTAGCTCATACCTTGAAGATCTTTATGAATTCACGTATCTTAGCTCATTATTGATCGTCTCTCCATCGACTTTACTATATCCTTTGTTAAAAAATACAACTGTAGAAGTTACCAAACTCGAAACCATAAAAAAAATTATTACCACACGCGAGCCGAATGCCTGTAGACTTCTTTCTCAAATCTTATCCAACAGTTTGTAATCCATATAAATGACACGTAACACTATCATCATAACCAAAACAAAACAGATGGAACTACGTATCTCTGAATCCAATTCTCCACTCTCTCTAAAGATACATTTTTGGCCTTGCAATCAAAGTAATTATCCTTGTTCTCACCTCTTTCAAAAGGTTAAACTACATCCCACTAATTTTTTCCATTTATGACTCTACCTGATTTCAATTCTATTCGAGCGGTGTTTCAACACGTCCTATAACTTTTCATACAAACATGCTACTCACCAAATAGTAGCAAACAACAACCTTAGATACTTTCAAGTCGTTATTAACATACCGAATCTATTTAACCAAAAATTCTTATCATATAGTTGCATTAAAATCACAATTTATCACTAACTCTTGTTACCATCCTACTCAGTGGCTCTTGACATCACCACAAGTCAACTTGTCATCGACATGACACCTCAAACCTAGCTATACCAATCAAATCCAAAGGACTAACCCAATTTTATACGCACTTTTTACTAAAATTTTCAATTGCCTTTACCCAAGTTTACTCGTTGGGACTTTCCTTACCCATAATCTTGTCGTTCCTATATCGATCTACTCCCTTAGAGCTTATGATAAAATCGCTGGTCTTTATTTAGAATCTTCATTATACACTCGACAACCTAAAACATTAATCTTATCAAAGATCCACCACTAAAATCTTCTTTATAAACAATGCTTAATCCAAGCGTCCATAGTAATAAACTAGTTGGTTTCTCAAC
The DNA here is from genome assembly GCF_947179165.1 of Solanum dulcamara. NCBI lineage: Eukaryota > Viridiplantae > Streptophyta > Magnoliopsida > Solanales > Solanaceae > Solanum > Solanum dulcamara. The sequence continues at coordinate 16,570,458 of NC_077242.1, forward strand.
TATGAATACAACATCGAATCTCATTATACGAGCATATGATACAACTGATAATTTCTTAAGTAGTTAGTATTCGCACTTGATAATTGACATATCCATTTTCGTTTACCACTAGTACCACATCGTGAAATTCCGTTAGATCCTCTTCTAGAACACATTATACCTATCGAGATGATCGTACTCAAATGGCCAGCATATTTCTACCCATTGAATAACTGCAAAACATTACAAATCCAATTCGTTCTGTCTTTTTCCTAAGCGATATACATTCTTTCGTAGATCAGGTCGGTAGAAGAAGTAACACAATGAATAACTCTAACCAAGTAAGCATCGATATCATTGTAGTAGTTGTATCATGACCCTCTTTGATATACACTCAATCTATGAACCCAAAGTAGAGATTCTGACACACAATCCTTTCAAAAAAGTAACAAAATACACTCTTCTAGGAAGAAGCAATGTTGAGTAGCATATTTGGATAAGGCATGAAAACTGGCCTCATAGGATGCGACATACATCTTTCCTTGCTCTATACTCAGGAACTCATCTCTCCTCTTGTCCCTCAAGGTCTGGGGGATATAATTCTCTATGAAGAAGTCAGAAGATGTTTTCCAAGTCATACAGAACCTCTAACAACACTATTAAAAATGTTAGATCAGTAGCTATGATTGTAAACAACCCTTAAGAGCTACAAAACTAGACTCAATGGTCCCCAAATTCAATCACACATAGCCGGGAAGTAACCCTGATGACTAGATGAATCTTAAGACTATTGGACAACTGTAAGTATCCATACTGGCTCTTCTATATATTTCCAAAAATAAAGTGGTGCATGTAGAACCATTGGTATAATTCAATTATCGCAAACAATACCAAATCTGCCATAGCTCAAATGACCAAGTCTGCCCAAGGATGTCACCCTACCAAGATGACAATCACAGTATCGGTACATTCGATCCACTACAAAGGAATCACCTATAGATATGGAAACACGTGTGGTATATGTAGCAAATTATAGTCCAAGACATATTTGAGATAAAGTAGGTGGTCTCATAAGAATGTTAGTTACAAGGTCGAATAACCTAAGATACGCCTTTCATAGTGCCCATATCAAATATTTTCATTTATCTAACTCTAAATATTTGATTTTTAGCTACCCACAATCAACTAGTCTTGTACCCATTACAATCGTATACATACTCAATTTATCAAATACCATATACTCCTTACAGTACTCCAATTTAGTACCATCTCTAACTAACGGCTTAGACATTGTTGTTCCTCTAGTTCTGATTATTTATAAAAAGTACAGTGAAAAAGGTCAGATACTAATTTGTATCACCTAGATACCAATTGGATTCAAATAATAGCATGAAAAAAGGAAGGAAAAGAGTTTTCCTAAAGTCCTATAGCTTCTCGACGAAAGGTAAAGGCATCCCTGTACCATTCTACAAGACTATACTAGACTTTTCCTTGTGTGTTGAGATCACCGAAGCTAAAGCTATGATACCAAGCTAGTCACGACCCAAAATAGGCCATGCATGGCACCCACACTTAACCTCATAGGTGAGAGAACCAATGATACCAACTTCAACTTATATTAGCAATTTCACTCATAAAATATGATACTATTATGGAAGCTCAACCTTATGAAAGTATGCAATAACAATACACTAAAGTCTACTACATAACGTTCCCAAAAATCTAAAAGTCATTACATCAAGGACATCTAATTCTAAAATACTAAGTCTGAAAATATCAAATGCTAGAATAAAATATATAACATAGTTCGTATCCAAAAACTAAGAACATCATGTCATGACTAGGAGAATCCAACACGAGCTCGAAGGAATAGTTCACCCTGGAACTTGATGTGTTGGACACTGGCTATAGCTGAGGTCGAGTCGAAGTCGATGGTACACTAGCTTCACTCCACAAAATAAAATAAAGAAAAATACAAATAGGGGTCAGTACAAGGCAATATGTACTGAGTAGGTATCATCGACCGACACAAAAGAAAAATCAATATGCATAAAGTTGTAGAAGAAAATCAACTATAGCATTTAATAGGTGGCAATCCTGAAGTGGATGCAACCTTCCATTGGGACTTACTTGGTATGACAAGACTAAAAAAGGCAAAGATGAAAAGAATTTTCCCACCCCATGCGAGATAGAAGGTTTATATACTTGTTCTTCTTCAATTTAGCTATGTATGGTACGTAGCATAGTTGAATAGGACTAGTGTAAGTTACTTTCTTGTTTTCTCATGAAAGGGGAGAGTCTCCCTCATTTATGCTTTCTTAGTCGATTTGTACCGAGAGGAGTCCTCTCATAGGTTTACTGCTTTCTAGTTATAGTTAGTCTCCTTTTTGTATCGGGGATGAGTTAGCCGACCTTAATAGGTTAGCCGACTTATGAACCACCATAGGATCGGAGGTAAGGTTTATGTCCCCCTCCTTGTATTTTAACTTTATTTATTTATGTTAAGGCTTGGGGGTGATGCTCAACCCCTGACTGTGCACGAGAGGTGGGAGCCTCGTGTACGGTCTGTTCCCATAAAAAAAAAAATAATAAGATCAAGATCAAGTGGCAACTCAAGATCAAGTGGCAACACAACGAAACAAGTACGTAATCAATCAACAATATCAGGAACACACATAAGGACTCAGACCTCCACACCACTCTTTTGGGAAATAGGTTATTTCATATTAGGTAGTATTAATTTATTTTAAAATATTTTCCTTTAATATTATCGTGTTGGAATGTGACATCCAATCCAATAATATTGTGTAAGCTCGTGACACCGGATCCAAATATATCATGTCGGAACATGACACCAGATCCAAATATATCATATCAAAATGTGACACTCGATCCAAATATACTCTGTCGGAATGTGACATCCAATCCAAATATACCGTGCCTGTTAACACCCAATCTAATTATATCGTGTCGGCTCATGACACCTGATCCAATTATATCGTATCGGCTCCTGACACCAGATCCAAATATAATTAATTCATTAATTTTTATTATCACTTTCCACTTTATTAACAATAATTTATCATGCCTTCTTTATTCAAAACATTACTTTTGATAGAAAAAGTTCAAGATTATGGATTTCATGATCATAGGATTGCAAACCAGTCACAACAACATATCAACCATCCAAACCACAACAATTAAATGCATAGCAAAATTTCACAACATTACTCAATGACTATCAATCACTATTAAGAGTCTCTCTATAATATAGAATAAACCATAACCTACCTCAAACGAACAAATGAATCCAAGAAAGTTAAACCACCAATGTATTTCCTTTATTTGATGCCTTAAAACGTTTTCAATCTATCAAATATGCAATATTCATAAGTACACGAGTTTATAGACACCCATATTACTATATATTTAACCTAGTCTTAATAATCTATCCAAATCTATAATCAATTCCTAAATTTTGATACCAACTAATATTCTAAATCTCATAGTCCTAAATCTTAAGCAAGGTTTAAGTTTCACCTCAAACTAACATAACTTTAGTGGTATTTATATAATATAATACACTTATTATTTAATCACGTATCTCAATATATCATAACATAAATCATAATATGATAACTATAAAAATAAGTTAAAACAAAAACTAACTAAAAATTAATAACTCAACAAGAAATCAATTTACAAAACCAATTTACAAATATATTCCATCAAATCATTATCTAATGATTACATTATGATTTCCTCCTGTTCAACTTCAACATTATATTTGTCTCTCTAACCTTCAAACTTCAATTTTCTAACAATTACTCACCACTACTCTTCTTCTCACCAAAAATATACTATTTATTTTTCACTACATATAACAACTTAACCCACCCAACTAGATGATTCCACGTTGTGCATATTTCAATTCATAACTTTTGCAACCAACACTAAATGGAACCAATAATATACTAATATATATAGTGCCTATCCTAGCATCTAATATACACAACAAGAATCAAGATCCATTACCAAAAGCACTGATTGTTCTTTGTTCGGTTATGCCGCTGCACTTTCGTTTGCGCAGATAGTTTCTTCTCCTTTTTCTTTTCTTTTCTAAAACTTTTGTATATTAAAAGAGACAAATACCCCTAACTTATTTTAATAATATGAGATAAGTTGTATAGGATATTAAATAAATTATCACTTTAGCCCATTAATTAAATTAGTTATCTAAAGATTCCCCTCAACTAAATAACCGTAGTTATCAAATAATCCAAAATATCCATTAAAATTTATGGAGTGAGTATTTTATGAAATAAGAATCTCTAATACTCAAAATGACCTAATGGTTCATTACAAGGGTATATTCAGTCGGCTGCAGAGATACCTTGTCTAGAGGAGTGATTGTGTTTTCGAGTTCAAGGGTGAGCTGTTCCTTCAGGCTGCAGTGGACTCTATCATTATTTCTAGTCCCTTTTTATTTTAGGACTTAGATGTTCAGAAAATTATTTATTTGTTATTGGTTTCTGTTTGGAGTTGTACTTTTGTTTTAGACTTGTTAGTTTTAGAGTTTTGGTACTATGACTTTCCATTCCTAGGATGTATTTACTTCCGTACATTTTGAGTTTATAACTAGTTTGTTTCTAAGTTTATGGGACTCAATATTTATCTTTGATTTAAACCTACTTCTACATGTTTAAGTTGTGTATACCTATGATTAGTGTTGTTGGGCTATTTAGAATGGTTCTCCCACTAGAGAGTCCAAGTGGGTGCCAGTCACTATGGGCCGGTGTCATGACAAAGTTGATATCAGAGCCTAGGTTCATTGATCTCGTCATACCAAACTAAGTTTAATAGACTCTTACGAAATGGTATAGAGACATTTGTACTTTTCTTCTATAGGCTACATAATTTTAGGAAAATTTTCACTGTTTTCTTTCCTTCGTGCTATAACTTGATTCCAATTGGTATTTGGAGATCCAAATTGATATCTAACCTCTTTCACTCTCTTGTCAGCAGATGGCCAATACTCGTTATAATGGTGTCAGACCCATAGCTCCTGTGGAGCCAGAAGAAGAGCCAACTTTTTGAGGGCGTGGCAGAGGAAAAAATAGAAGAGGGAGGCGAGGTAGGGGCAGATAGAAAGCAACACCTGCCAGAGTGGAGATCCCTATTTAGGAAGTGCTGGTAGATGACACCCCTCATGCTCCCCAAAATAAGTTAGAGGAAGAGAAAGAAGTGGAGAATAGCAAGAGCAGGCTGAACAAGAGGAGAATGCCCAAACTGGGGCTGCAGGTATTCCCTATCTAGATCCAATATTATTGTGTATCCAGAACATTGTTGCTCACCCTCGCCTCTAAACAAGAGTGCAACTGGCTCGAAATCAAGGCTGATAGCTGATGCTCGGACCTGCATCATAAAATAGATGCAAATTGTAGTATGAGTACCAAAACAACAGGTACTCAGTAGGCATCATAGGCCTACTGAGCTAGAAAATCAAAAGTAATATGAAATGCGAGAATCTAAAACACTGCTAGAGACAAGAATAAGAGAATCAAATAGGTATATACACAAGCGTGCTCACACACAAAGAAAGAGAGAAGCTAACTAAATCTGTCGGGCTCCCATAAACCCGACGGATACGCTCGTACACAAATTTAAAAGTAAAAACCCGAATGGACTCCCATAAGCCCAACGGGAGCAAAGAAATGAGTTGAAGTGAAATGAAGGAATCTGATGAAGTACCAACAATGCCACAACTTCCCGCGGATTTGAACCGAACCACTCTGTGAGCCTCAGGCTTTTGACATAATACTGGAAAGAGTTAAGGACTTGAAATGAATGAATACGAAAGGATCAAGGACTTAAATCGAGATTTAAAGTAATCAAGGACTTGAACCACGTGTAATTATGAACAAAGACTTGAACTGTCACGACCCGACCTAGGGCCTAGTCGTAAAACGATAATTAAAACCCTGAAGGGCTCCAACCAAGACTTTTGTACATATCATAAGCATACATAAGGTAAAGCAAAAGCGGAAATATTGTAAAAGAGTCTAAACTATGAATAGAAATTGAGGAATGTCACATGATAACATAGACTCGAAATATTTGTTCAACTAGATGCCTCTACTCATGAACATAGGCGGGGGCTAAGACATGTCCCTGGCTCACCCTCAATATGAAACCAACTTGATGACTAGTCTCCAATAGATGAGGACTCACCACAAACACTGTCGATAGGAAGGCTTAACTAGCCACGTAGAGGAATATGATCTTCAACCTCAACTCCTACATTATGAGACAATATAGGCAAAATGTATGCATTAGTACGTTGGAATGTACTAAGTATGTAGGCAATGCAATGCATAGAAAACCATGTTTGTACAAATGACCATTTTAAATAGCATGGTAGGAGAAGTAGTAAAAATCATAAGTAGTCTTTAAGAAGGATCAATGCATAATAAACCATAAGAGTATCATATAAAGTAAAAAGTAGGATTAGTCATTTAAAACATGAAAAGGACCATACATATGTGAAATAGGAACCATATCCGACAATAAGACCATGAGAGATATAACGTGGAATCTCAATGTTGCCCCTACATCGGAGAAAAGGGAAATCTACTTGCCAAGGTAGACTTTACCCCGCTAGGCGGGTCATACATACGCTGTATGTGGATCCACTAGCTAGGCCAATAAAGGCAACCTATGGTGGCACGTAGTTATGAGACAAGAGACTTTTTATAAGGACCCCGTATTTCGATCACCCATCTCAAGTCCACATTCGGTGGTAAGTCAAATCCCACGGAATACATACATAGGATAAAAATCATAATTTCATATATCATAGTCATGATCATAGGTTTGAAATCATAGAGTAGCTCATTTTCATAACATACTTGTAAGGTGAGAATTGTCCTTTCATCATTACAATCATACATACATAGACATAATTCATACGTAGAAATTCATGATTATAGCTTATACTTGAAATTAGGGTAAGACATAAATGCATGATCAATTGACTTGAAAATCATGAAATTGACTTGAAAACATGCATGATCATAAACTTTTTATCATCCCATACATAATTCATATAGATAATATCATTAGGAAGTATAATTGAAAATACTCATATTTTACATCATGAACCCTAAAAATCAAAATAGGAGAATTCATGAAAAAACTCTTCAATTCAATGCAATAACCATTAATTTATATCAAAATAGATTCATGATCATACTTTGAATCAAAATTCATGCAATAGGAGTAGAGATCATAAAATCCATAAAATACCATACTTTAATTTAATAGAAAACCTTGAGGAATTGTTTGGGATTCATGGATTAAAGGATCCATGAATCAATACCCACATACCTTAAGTAAGAAGATCAAATAATTTGGAAGAACTTGAAAGTTTTGATGGAGAGCTTGAGTGAATTTACTTGAAGTATTCAATGGAATCCTTGAGAGTCTTTTGTAGAGAGAAATATTTGAGTAGGTGAATTGTAGAAGAATGAATAGAATTAGAGGTTAAGGTTAATTTATAGAGTTGAATTAGGTCCTAAAACATCTAGGTTCATTAGCTAACAATTTGGGAAAAGTATAAAACACCCTTACTAAAAATCCAACTCGGCTAGAAAACCCTTGGCAGGTCCGCGGCGCGGACTTATCGCAGACCTTTTTGTTTTGTGTAATTTCTTGAGAAATCTATCTTTCGATCTACGGGTCCTAAAAATCTACTAAAACTACTTTTCTGCAGGTTCTGACCCCCTAATCGATATTCCGAACTCAGATTTCAAAAAAGATTAAGGATAATACGTTACATGAGCGGCCTAATATCAACGCATTCTTAAGGCACTTGTGAGCATTTTTTAGGGATGTTACATAAACTGAGGTGAAAATTGCTATAGACTAGAACCAAGGCTTAAAGGTAGCTATTGACTTGAACCAAGGTTGTAAACGGCGGTGGACTTGAACCATGATTGCGTAAAGACAGGGACTTGAGTCGAGGCTATACTACCAAGGAAAGGACTTGAACCACACTCGGTAGAGTGAATTGGGGACTTGAACCACGAATAGAGTCAAATCAATCAGAATTAGGATCAGCAGCCAATCGAGCATCACGGGGAGTACCCCCCTATCCAAGTGCAATCAATAAATCACTTTATCTCAAATCATATCCAACCAAAATCGATGAGTAAGCTTCCAAAACCCAGAAATGAAATTAGGAAATTATGGATATGTGGTTCCAAGAGTAGTGTTACTGCCTAGCTAAAGCCTAGGCTATCAGACTCAAGTCTGCTATATCAGTCTACAGGGGAGCTAAGCCATCCAAAGCGACCTTGGAGAAGTTTCAAGGCCCAACGGCTCCCAAAGCACATAATTTTATAGCAATCACTAGTCTAAGCCTAGACTAAGGCTAAACATGCTTCCAATGATATAAACAAATCACACAGTATACACCATAAAGTATGGATGATCAACAATAGCAGGAGACATGTTTTAATAACCCTAATTACCCTAAAATAGAGTCTAAGGCATGATTTCTAGGAATTTAGCATGATCAACCAACAATTACCCCCAAATAGACACAAATCAATATACAATTGACTAATCATGCTTAGTCTGAGGAGAGGAAAGTCGTAGCCTACCCGTAGGCCGACCGCGCGTGCTTTAACTCAAGTAACTGAGGTTTTTTCCTTTTGTATGGTCTTAGAACATTGCCAAGCTATCAAAAATAGAATCACAACATCAATACGGTCGTTTTAACATTAAAATTATCAAATTCGTAGATAGACCAATTTCGAAGTTAAAAAGAGGAATGTGAGACTTGCTCCAATAATTTTGAAATGGATTTCGTGAAAAGGTCCTAAACACCACTCTGAACTTGTGTTCCAAAATGGAACATAATTTGGGGATCAAAATAGTCCTAAATCGAACAAGAAAAGAAAATCACACTTTTAAGCTGAAAATCCATCAATGGCAGCAGGTATTTAATGGAATTTATATCAAACAAAGCCTTTTTGACAATCCCCGACCAGTCACCCATGTAGACACAAAGTTTATGGACCTACAAGACTTGGAATCACCAAATTTGAAGCTATATCGAGAGAGAAAACACTTTCTGAATTTTGAAGAATGGGTTGATCGCGTCTCTAGTCTTAATTAAAAAGACAAGAGAATTGTTCATCGCGATCGCGGAGCCCCGGGCTGGCCATTACGAGTCACATAAAACTTTGCCCTCGCAAGGTGGGTAATAAAGCAGGACCTCGCAAATGTGAAGGTCCCTTCGCGAACGCGAAGGCAAAAAGTGTCCTGGAATAGCACTTTGGCTAAGTACAAAATCTCCGATGGAGTGCTCGAAATTCGTTCAAAATCCCATGTGTGCAAACAAAATATGCTACCCCACCAAATTAGACGTTCCAGACTCAATGGAGCATTCAAAATTTTTATATGAGGTCATTTTAACAAAAAGTGAGTCCTACACCTAAATGACATATTTAGCCAAATTCCACAGTGGGCCTCGAAATTAGACCAGAAGCATCAGAAAGAGAACGAAGGGTCGTTCTAGACCAAACTCAACATTCCAGAGCTAACCACACTGACAGAATTTTCATCCGAGTGCATTTTAGAAGAATGTTGACCAAAGTCAACCTTAGGCCAAATTTATAGGCTAAAATGCCAAATGGTTCCAAACTCGCATTGAATGCCTCGATACTTGTATCAACCATGCTACTAGCCTAATTTGGACATTTCAGAGCTGATGGAACCGTCAGTATTTTATTCTAAAATTGTTTACCCGATGTTATGAATAAAATCAACTTTTCAAGTTTTAAAAGCTCCAACAAAAGGAAACCAACCTAAACCCAAATGAACGACCAGACGACTGAATAATTAGTGCCAGCAAGTCATAAATGACTTAGGGTAGTTATAGGAATGCTCTAAACAATGAAATAAATGCATTATTTTAAAAATTACATGGAGGGTTATTACAACATCTACTACTAAAAGAACTTTCGTCTACAAAAGTAAGAGTCAAGAAGTACCTGAAGGCTCAATAAGCCGGGGAACTGCTCCCGCATCTTCTGCTCGGTCTTTTAGGTAGCATCCTCGACTGGACGATGCCTTCAATGGACCTTAACCACAGAAATGGCTCTGGATCATAATTGACTAATATCTTTATCCAAAATAACAACTAGCTCCTTAGAATAACTTAGATGATTATCCAACTCAACAACATCGTACTGGAGAACATGAGGCTCATTTGGAACATACCGGCGCAACATCGAAATATGGAAAATCAGATGGATAGCTGATAAGGCTGGGGGGGAAATCTAACTCATGTGTAACCTCACCAACTATCCTCAATATCTCAAAAGACCCAATATACCTGGGGCTAAGCTTGCTCCACCTCCCAAATCTCTACATACCCTTTATAGGCGATACACGAAGGAATACTCTATCACAATGGAAAATCTCAATGGACGACACCTACGATCCACATAACTCTGATGTCTACTCTGAGCTGTCCTGAGTCTATCCTAAATCACCCTCATATGATCTAAGGCCTCCTACATCAAGTTTGTACCGCGCGGTCTGGGATCCGTAGACTCAAATCAACCAACCATAGAGCAACAACGCCTACCATATAAGGCCTCAAATGGGGCCATCTGAATACTAATATGGTAGCTGTTATTGTACACAAACTCCACCAAAGGCAAAAACTGGTCCCACTGACCTCCAAAATCCATAACACAGGCCCATAATATATCCTCAAGAACCTGAATAGTGCTCTCTGATTGGCTATTAGTCTGCGGGTGGAAAGTTGTGCTAAGGTCGACACGGATACCCAACTCCTCCTGAAAAGTCCTCTAAAAGTTAGATGTGAACTGTGAACTCCTGTTTGAAATGATGTAAGCAGGCATACCATAAAGATGAAACACCTCTTGAATGTAGATACCGGGTCAATTGCTCAGCACTGTAGGGATTATGAATAGGGAGGAAGTGGGCTGACTTGGTGAATCGATCAACGATGACTCAAATACTATCACTACCTCTGTAAGTGTGAGGCAACCCTATAATGAAGTCCATGGTGATATACTCCTACTTCTACTTAAGAAAGGGTAATCTCTGAAGCTCACCACCAGGCCTCAAGTGCTCGGCCTTCACCTACTAACAACTCAAACAACATGACACATAGTTTGTAATATCTCTCCTCATCTGCTCTACTAGTAAGGTTGCCTCAAGTCTCGATACATCTTAGAGGTGCCAGCATGGATAGAATATCTGGAATCATGAGCCTCGCTAAGGATCAACTGGATCAAGCCCCTAACTCTCGGAATACAAAGACAACCATCAAACATCAATATATCATCTGGATCTAAAGTAGCCTAACTAACATTACCTTTTAAAACCCAATATCAAAGAGTAGATAAATCCTCATCCTCAAACTCACGACTGTGAATCCAATCCAATAGAAATGATTAAGCTACCACATATTCTAGCACAAGTCGGAAATCAGAAGTATCAAGTTGAATTATCTTATTAGCTAAGGACTAGATATCCCAAGCCAAAGGTCGCTCCATAGTAAAAAGGAAGGCTAGGCTACCCATACTCTCTACCTTCCAACTCAAGGCGTCTGCTACTATATTCACCTTGCCCCGATGGTAGATAATAGAGAGGTCGTAGTCCTTCAGGAGCTCAATCCAATAATTCTTGCTCGACTTAAGATCCCGCTGACTCATAATGTACTGAAGGCTCTTATGATCAGTGTAGATCTTGCATACAAACCTATATAGGTAGTGCCTCCAAATCTTAAGCGCGAAGACTACCGCCTCCAACTCTAAGTCATGAGTGGGGTAGTTGCGCTCATGCAGCTTAACTTGCCTTGACACTTAAGCAATAACCCAGCCCCACTTCATCAGTACACTAACCAAACCAACTCCGGATGCATCACAATAAACTGTGAAGCCCTCGCTCTTAATTGGAAGAGTCAATATAGAAGCAAAGGTAATCAACTCCTTGAGCCTCAGAAAGCTCCTACCACACTCATCCAACCACTCAAAGGGAATATTCTGGTGATTCAATAGAGTCAAAGGTGCCGCTATAGTTAAAATTCCCTCAATAAAATGCGTGTAATACCCTTCCAATCCAACGAAGTTATGAATCTCAATCACAGAGGTGGGTCTGGACCAATCACGAATAGCCTCAATCTTCATCGGATCTACCATAATGCCATCCTTGGACACCACGTGCCCTAAGAATGCTACAGAATCAAGCCAAAATTTACACTTTAAGAACTTGACATAAAGTTGTTGATCTCTCAAAGTTTGTAGCACTATCTTGAAATATTGTTTATTCTCAACCCTGCTCCGCGATTATACCAATATATCATCGATGAATACTATGACAAAGGAGTCCAAGTGCGGCCTGAAGACACTAGTCATCAAGTCTATGAAGGCGACAGGGACATTGATCAATCAAAAATATATCAACAGGAACTCATAATGGCTGTAACGAGTCCTAAATGTGGTCTTAGGATTGTCCATTGTCCTAATCCTCAATTGGTGGTAGTCGAATTTCAGATCAAGCTTAGACAACACAAAGACACCCTAAAGATAGTCAAATAGATCATTAATATGAGGCATGGGGTAACGGTTCTTCACTGTCACCTTGTTCAGGTGTCTGTAATCAAAATGCATTGGCATAGTACCGTCCTTCTTCTTTACAAATAGGACTAGGGCATCCCATGGTGAAACACTAGACCGAATGAATCCCTTATCTAAGAGATCCTAAAGTTGAACAAGCTCCTTGAGCTCTGCGGGGTACATACAGTACAATGAAATGGAAATAGGATGAGTACTTGGCTCTAAATCAATGGCAAAGTCAATATCATAATCTGGAGGAAGGTTAGGCAGGTGGCAAAGAACACATCTGCAAACTCTCAGACTATAAGCACTAAATCAATCGTAGGACCCTTCCTACTAACATCTCTAACATAAGCCAAGTAGTCCAAACATCCGATAGCCACTAACCTCCACACCTGAATGAAAGAAATCACCTCAACTGGCGTTTGACTACAAAAGCCCTGCCACACCACCAACGGAATACCAAGCATGGCTAAGGTAACGATCTTGGCATAGCAATCCAAGACCGCACAGTGGGGAGATAACTAGTCCATGCCCAGAATCATGTTAAATTCCAACATATCAAGCAAAATAAGATCAGCCTAGTGTCCCACCCCTGAATAGTCACCACACAGGATCTGAAAACCTGATCCACTACTAAAAAATCACCTACCGGGGTCTAAACACATAATTGCTCAGCTAAGGGATCTAGACTCAAACTCAATCGAGGGGCACAATACATACATACATATATACATATATATATATATATATATGAATAGGTGGAGCCTGGATCAAATAAAGTTAAGGCGGGCTGATGGCATAAAATAATCATACCTGTGATCATATGAGGCCTCTGCATAGAAGTGGCCCTGGGCGCCTCTCCTCGCGCATCAACTCGGCCACCTGCCCTGCCTCCTTGGGGACCTCCCCGTGCACCCTAGTGACCACCCCTACCGTCCTAGTCCTAGCCTCCGCCTATAGCTGTAGATGTAGTTGCTGGTGCAGGTCTAGCTGCTTGTGGAGCTAGTGCAGCTGACCTACGAAGAGGGCACTCATAGGATCAATGGTCTAGCTCTTCACAGTCATAGAACCCATATGGTTGTCTGCTCGCAACTGGTGATCGGCCATCTCGTCCTGGAGAACCCATCTGAATACCACCTCGACCCTAACTTATACTGGCACTAGAGCCACCCTAATGGTGTTGGTCACTCTCTATAGCATGAAGCGAAGCCTGGAACAGACGATTGGACTGACCCTGCTGGAACCTCTGGCGGAGCCTATATTTAAATTTGTATTTGGACATATTTTTTATTTTTAAAAAAAACACTAAAGTTTGGGACTTATTAACCAAATTTCATGAACAATAAATATGTTTAATTTCTTTTTTTGAAATTCGACTCTTAAAAATCGTAACCAAACGGGAGTTGAGCATTTAAAGTATGCTAGTATAAGTGGTGCATGTAACAAGAAAGTTTGATTGCATGTAAAGCTGTTTATTGAATTTTATAGTAGTTAAATATGTACAATTTTTAATTACAAGAATAATTGAACAAAAGGAAATCTCTGACTTAAGTAAATTTTCACTTAAGGGGTTTTCATTAAGTTCTCATGAATTTCTATGGTTTAGCTTTGTCACTAACGAACTAAATAAGGGATACAACATCTTTCTTTGCACAAAACCAATAAAAGCAAAGCATAAAAATCCGTATGTAAAACCTCATCGAATCATAAACACGAGTGCTTATAAATATTAAAAACACTTTTAAACTTTGCATGAATTATTACTTTAGTCCTTCAAATATGGATAACCGTAAAAGCACTCTTCTACTTGATTAAGTAATTTAAAAACACCCATTTTAATCACATGTCATCCACCTAAGTATGTATGTGGAATTTTCTACTGATATAGCATACACATACATATACATAATAAAACAAATATTTAAATAATTAAATGCTAAAAAAATTAATAATTAAAGAGAAAAAGAAGAACGTTAGCGGGTGAGAGGTGGGGGTTACTAGGTAGGGGGAAAAAATAATTTTTGAAAAGTTCTTTTCTTCTTTTATTGCTAAATTTTAGCATTTAATTATTTTAATTGTATATATTTATGTGTACGCTAGTAGAAAATTCCACATATATGTATGGGTGGATCACATGAGGCATAAGAGGAGTGTTTTCTAAATTATTTAATCAAGTAGATGGGTGAATTTAAATGTGTCGATAGTTGAGGGACGAGACTAAAGTAATAATTCACGCTAAGTTTAACGGTGTTTTCAATACTTATCTCAATAGTAAATGATATTAGGTAGAGCTTATGGGTTGAAAATTTTAGTTTTTTAAAATTAATTATCGAATTTTAAATTAATAATTTAAATATAGAATTTAAATCAAAGCTATTTAGTAACAAAATTTTGACAGTGAATTTGAATATGAAATCTTTAAAAATTTTGCAACAAAATTAATATATTCGAAAACTACATAAAAAGTAATATAAGTCACAATACTTATGAGTTTAAAATATATAAAAAGAACTATGATGAAAGATACACTATCTAAATCCAAAAGGTGGCACATTTATTATTTTTTTTTTTCTTTCAAATGTTTAACATAACTATTAGACTTCTTTTTTTCTTTTTTTGGCTGACTAGGCCTTTTGATAGATATAATAAAGGATCAAATTAGAGTCAGACTCGTGAAAAAAAAAATCAAGAAAAGTCAAGATCGAAGAGTTCTGGAGTCTGGATCGATCAACGTCATGTCAACTTCAAGCTGGCTGCGCATACAACTTCAAGCTGGTGAAGTGAAAACTGTGTTGGAGAGAATTATAAGGAAGCACTGGATGCATTTCAAAAAGGAGATTGTAGCAGCTACTTGGGGAGCAATTGTCTACTATACTTGGAAAGCTAGAAACTGGACAAGTTTCAAGCATCAAAGTGTACAGAGTTTTGATATAGGTAAAGAAGGACATTGTAGAAAGACTAGATCTGTTAAAAGCTAGTAGGAGAGCTCGTAGTTGTAGCGGTTTGATTCATAAGATCATTTGTAACTAGCCTTATTCTGGAGGCCTTATGTTTCTCATAATACCTTTCCTAGTAGGTGGTTGTGAGATTAGGTGCTCCCTTAGGTGTATTGGATGCCTGTTCTTGTTGGCTATGGTAATTTTCACATTGTTTGCCAAAATGAAAAAAGTATTTACCAAAGGAGAAAAGGACCAAAGCTAGAAGTTCACAAGAGAAACTAACCATGAGAAAGCCACATTCTCCTTGTGCCAAAAAGGAGGCACTTTCGGCTAATTGTGCATCCCTTTTTGTGTAGAGGCTAGGGTCAGAGCAACACCAATGGTAGACTCATGGACATAGAGAGGACGACCAGATGGATAAAACCTTTTGGCTCATCATTGCATCAAACATGCAGAGCTCGTTCTTTTGCATAATCTCTCTATACATAGAATAAAAACCAAACTTCCTAAGCTCTGGTTTGAAAAGAAAGGCTTAGTATACGTAATGAAGAAACAAGCAGAGTAATGGCAAAGCAGGAACCATGAGGACATCAAGTTCTTGACTAAAAATTGTTTGTACATATTATGTAAAAATAGACAAGAGAAGCAGTCCAAGTCAAGTCACGTGAATCCACTGATAAAAATTAACTCGTAAACAACAGAAAAGTCTGATTTGTATGACTGCTCTTAGAATCAAAATCAATATGCTTAAAAGGAGTAAGAGCTTTCCAAATCTGAAAGCTATGAAAGGAGTATTATATTCCTAAGCAGGAAAAATGTGTAAAGAGAGCATCCGATTACCGAAAATACTGAATCATAGTTTATTCCAACTGAAAAAGTCAAAGTTGGATTAGACATCTACATGAGGAACATTCTTGAAGACTTTGTAGAAATATTGGAGTGAACTTCTAGATACATATGTTTCTCTTCAGCTGGCGAATTCACATTGTTCGAAAAATGCACCTTATGTGCCAATTATCTATTTCTATCTCTTTCGCCTCTTCTCCCCAGTCTGTCTATCTTTCTCATTCAAGTTCTCCGTCCTTCCTCATTCAATGCTGAAACTTAAATAATTTCTCTTACATCTTTTTTCTTTGCTAAACTCAAGTTTAAATGGAAACCAACAAGGTGTTTTCATGTTGAATTTCATTTCTATTAATTTAAGCCAACAATTCTAAGTTGGAATTAATTGGGCTTTTTTCTTATAAAGAAAATGAAGTTAGTGCTTGAATTGCTCTGGAATAATTCTTTAAAGGTATTTTTCAAAATTAAATGTAAAAAGTTGGTTAATTTGAGAGAATTCGTGCTTTGACGATGTGATAAATTGGAATATTTGCAATCATAGAGTACAACTACTTACTGATACTCAGGACTACAACAACATATATTCTTAATAACACTTTCCAAAGCTCTAGCTACTCACAGAGGGAAAAAAATTGTGGAACTTGTAGATAAAACTTTAGTTCACAAACTTATTGTTTAATAATAGAAAGTTCATCTAGTCTGGCACATAATAATATTCTTGACACAAAAGTTAAAAACAAATGAAAAATTGCAATACGAGCTAAAATCCTATATAATAATCAAATACCAAAAATTCAATTTTAACCAATAAAAATAATGCAAATACTATTTAAAAAAATTTAAAATGAAGTCTAGAAAATTATTTCTTGTTGCTTCTTTTTGTCTCAAAGCTCCGGATCTTCAACCTTAGCACTTATCAAGTAGGATGATTTCGTTGGAATGGAATTGAAGCTACATTCATCAAATTCTGAAAAAGTTAGTTAATACTTAATAGTCATTAGCATGCATATAAAAAATTTATAGAGAAAGGAATAAAGTCTGGTAATTCTTTACCATGAATGAGATGGGATATGACAATTGTTCTCAAAAAGTCGTTGATAAAATTTTGAATATGATGAGATTTCTTACAAACTAAAAAAATAGAGAATAAAAAATTGTTAGGTAAAGAAAAGAATATGAAAGAAGTGTTTGTCAACAAATAATATAAATTGTTAAGTATAAAATTTTACTTGTTTTCACAATTAAAACATAGATCGAATAAAAATGCAACTCTTTCTATACAAGGCCTCACTACAATTTACTCGTTATCCTGATAACTATATATATTGCATCTAGATTAGTTTAAGGGACGAAGGTGAGTGTATCCAGGGTAGTCCGCTAGTGTTTGAAACCTCTGTTGTGGATGTATATGGCCATCTCCTTGCAAATTTGATCTACTAGGAATCTGCCTACCTGGAATCTAATTTGATTTCGTTCTATCCAAATCGTAGCCACTACCATAACAAACAAACAACTTGTTATAGCACCTCTCCCAAAATTCCTTTTTGCCCAAAAACATGTATGTGCAACCAATTTAGGATCCTCTACCATAAGACTTTTGTGATAGGACAATTGAAGAATAAATGGTCCATTATTTCATCAGTAGTACCACACAAAGGGGGTACCTGCACCCCAAATTTTAACAGTCTCAATTGTGGGTTGCTGGACTGTTTAGAGCACATTTCAAACTCTGAGATTTAAGACTCTCCGCATTGCTCACATGATTGCAGCAATCTTTGATGTGAAAATTGATAATATTTTTCAGAATGTATAGATCGTTCATAAAGCTTCATTGAATGCATCATAATGTTATTAAATCATAAAGCAAAAGGTTTCAATCTTTTTGTTCATTTGAAGAGTTACTATGTAATGACCCTCCAGGTTATTTCCGTCTTTTCCTGTTAATCTCAGCATTTAGAGCTTTCTTGTAGCGATCCCAAGTCATTTATGACTTGTTGGGATTGATTGTTCAGTCGTCTGGTCGTTTGTTTGGGTTTTATGCTCGTTTTCATGTTTTAGAGATCTTGGAATTTGAATGGTTGACTTCGGTCAAAACTCTAGGAAAATAACCTCATAATGGAATTTTGATGGTTCCATCAACTCTGAAATGGTCATTTTAGGCTAGTAGCATATTCGGATCGAGTCCCACGCTTTTCGGTGTAAGTTTGAGTCATTAGGTGTTTTAGCTTTTAAGTTTTAGCCTAAGTTTGACTTTGATCAACATTATTGGTAAATGTGATCGGATTGAAATTTCTTCAGCACGGTTAGCTCCAAAATATCGATTTTGGTTTAGAATGACCTCTCGTGCAGTTCGCAAGGCTTTCGATCTCATTTCGAGCCTTCTTGTGGATTGCGAGTGCGCCGTTGCGTCTGGAACGTCGAATTTAGTAGGGTAGCATAGTTCATTTGTGTTCATGGGGTTCGAAATGAGTTTTGAGCCTCCATCGGAACTTTTCCTCAACTTTGAAGTGTGCTAGTGCGGCCATTTTTTGTTCTCCGTGTTCGCGGGCAGCGCGAAGGGTTAATGATGTTGTTCTCCACGTTCGCGGGTATGGAAGCTTCACGTTCGCAGAGGGTAAATTCTGGGCAACTTAAGTTCTTCAAAATCCATTTTTCAGCTTATTTTCTAAACTTTAAAAAGCGATAACTAGAGCTATGAGACTCTGTTTTGGGTGATTCGAAGTCCAACATGTTTGGAAAGTTCGTGGATACACATTGGAGTTTGGAGAAATGCGAGGAGCTTTGTTTTGAGGTAAATTTTTCCCAAAGTAGGCTGCCATAGCTCTTGATTTATGCTTTAAGGTGATTTTGTGCATGAACTATTTTAGCTCAATTTCAAGCTTGGTTTGCGCTCATTTTGGGGTATGAGTTCCTAGATCTATATAGGACCTTTTCACGAAGACAATTTTGAAATTCCTGATGCGGGTTCCACAATTCCATTTTCATCTTTGAAAAATATAATTTAGGAGTCAAAACATTTGTATTTACGAGGTGATCGATATTTTGATAGTGTGGTGGAAAATTGGAGGTGGTTACGGAAGAAAAACTTTAGATTCATGTACTTTGGAGTGTGCATGTTCGGCTTTGAGGTAGGCTTCGGTCTACTTATTTTAGATTGAGCTTCATAAGATATTATTTAGCATATTTTGCATGTAAGTTAGGATTATATGTGGCGGGTTTAGGATCTTCTTTCCTTATCCCTATCTCTTGATTTTTGTATGAGCCTTAGGCTAGTTTAGTATTGTGAGGCCTTTAGTTTTAGTTGGAAATTCCTAGCTTTTGCCTTAGTCTAGTGTTGTTAAATTCCTTTGGAGTTTTTGTTTGATGCTTAGTATTAGCCGGTGTGAGTAGTGCCCTAGAATGGGTGTTGGTTGATCCTTAGTTATTATAGTGGCCTCTCGCGAGAACTACTTGGGTTTGGTGCCCTCAATAGTGCGGGGGCCGAGAGGTTGTGTTAGGATTTGTGAGGTTTGGCCCTGCTTAGGCCTATGATTTTGATGAGATCCATATCTTATGATTAGACCTTGGATCCTTTGATGCATATTATTTCCATAGGATGGAGTTAGCGGTATTTTTGGTCTTTTGAATATTATTTTTAGGTAGATGTTGTGGTTCTTAAGTTACTCCTTCATTTGTTGACTCTTTACAATTCCTTTCATTGCCTGAGTAGAGATATGCCTTATTATGCTATTGTTGTTGAGATGGTTAGAGTATTTTGAGCCCGAGTACTTGATCGAGGATTAGCTGAATTCCAGGTTAGTTTCTATACTCTAGGAGTGAGGTACTTATTATGTATAATGTGTTTCTATTTGCTTGAGTTATTTGGTTGCTGGTGATAGCATGTATTGCATTGGTTGCTTATTCACACGTGTTTTGTGGTACGATCTCGGGCATGCATTGGTTTGATCATCTTTTTTAGAAAATCGAGTTGTTGCCCTTTTTACTACTAAACTTATCTTTTAACGGGAGTCGTACCACCTGTATCATTTTCATAAATTGATTTTGGATATTTACGAGGCATCAAGGACGTACTCCTTTTCTACTTGGAACTATTAGAGGCATCTAGGATGTGCTCACCTTTTTACTTGATCGGTTGAAGAGAAGCCGACCTTTTCCATGCTATTGGTTTATATTGATGATCTCCAATCACATTGATAGAGCACAAAGTCATGGATCAGGGCCAGGCAGGTATATATGGACACTCCTAAGTCCTCCATGGATTCATCTATCTGTGTGACCTACTAACATGAAGAGGGAGGTGTGCATGGGTCCTACCTCGCTTGATGAGACTGAAGGTTAGGTATATATATCTTGGTACTACGGCACTAATGATTTTATTACATTACTCTCATCCGTATATATTGCCTATCACCAGTATAATTGGATGTGGACCTATTGGTCTTATGGAGACCGTACGAGTTTTAGTTTGTGATTATGTACTTGTTGGACATATGGGGCTCGATAAGGTTTTTGTTGGCTATTTGTATACTTGTGGCGGTGTGAAGGATGGTTCTTTTGTTTGAATGAAGGTACTTCCCTTATTTTCTCCTATTTGACTTTTTTTATGCAAGGCATGTTTTAGAATAGCCTTATTAGCATTTATGTGTTGTTGTGATTATTTTTGCTTGTATGATTTTGGCTAGTTGTCTCCCCTAGTAGAGCTTGTCATATATAGGTTGATGGGTTATCACATCTAGATTCATCCTTTACTTCTTTTACCTACTTTCTTTTTCTCTTTCAATGCTTTTAGCTTGTTTCTTGTTATGAGTTTCCTGTTGTTTCTTTGTTACTTATGATATATGTTATTTTCTTACATGCCTATAATGCTTATGTTATCTTTGGAGCTTAGTTGGCCTATGCCTACTAAGAGCCACTTATTGGTACTCATACTACACTTCTGAACCCTGCAGATCATATACAGGTTCTCATTGTTGATTTGGACCTCGTGTGGAGCAGCTTTTGGGATTCAGAGTCTAGGGTGAGCTCCTAGTGTTCATAGTTTCCTATTTCCCTCTATACTGGATAGGACTAGTCTTTATTTTATTTTGGGAGACAATATGTACTTATATCTTATTTTGTATAAACTTGTAGTCTTATTCTGACTAGAAGCTCGACTACTAACTGATACCAGGTCTTGGGGTTTTTTCTGTATTAATTTGATTCTCTCTCTTTCCTATATTTATTATTATTATTGTTATCTTCCACATTCTTTGCTTCCTTGTGATAGCCCATTGTCTCTGGCTCTGGGTTATGGGTTAGGCTTACCTACTAGTGGTATATAGTAAATTCCATCATAACCTGAGAAATTAGGTCGTAAAAGATTGATATCAGAGCTCTAGGTTCGCCGATATCGTTGGTATGAGAGCTAATGCCTTGTAAAGTCTTGCGAATAGGTGTGGAGACATCTATATTTTATCTTTGGGAAGTTATAGGGCATTCTTAGGAAATTCCATTCTTGACTCCTTATCATGTGTCTTTGTTTCATATGAGCTCTAAAATGTTTCTTTGGACCCACCCTCTCTTAGATGGATGGCACGAAGTTTTTGATGGACATAGATGGGATGTCTACTCATATCCCCAAGCTTCGATGCATGTTCAAGACACCATTGATGATTAACTGTAGCATGAGGATCTAGGGCAGCTCAAGTCTCGACAGATTTAGTAGTCACTTCGACTCCTCAAGATACCTTATTGGAGATTTTGAGTCTATTCGATAATACACCGCGAAGAGGTGTGGTTTTGGGTGCATTAAGTGGTTCTCAGCCTAGAGTTAGATCTTTAGTTCCTCAGCAGGTTTCTTCATCGATTTTTGAGTATGTGGTTGGGTTTCTTGACGGTCCGGGCAGACTCCCACCTTGTTTCTTACTAAACGAGAGTTGATTTAGGGGTTTATTGGTGAATTGAATTTGCCTCTCCATTAAGCATCGGAGCACTTGATAGTAGGTGGATCTATTTTTTCCCGGGTGTTGAGTTATGCAAGGTCCATAGAGCATGCATGTATTGAGACTTACAGATGTAGCGATAAAAGGCCCCGCTGTTAGTACAGTGGTGATAGCATCTCACCCTGAGGTTGGCATCATCTTAGTGAGGATCAGCCTCACTCTCGACCTATTGGACCCATGGCGGGAGCACTTCAGGTTCCAAGTAGTTCTATGGCAGGTAATGGTACCCATCATGTACAGAGCCCACGACAGACATATCAGGGTTTGTTATTTGAGCATTCAGGTTTTGGGGCTCATACTACTTTAACTGGTTCATCTCAGCGAGTTGCTTTTGGTGGGAAGTACTATACGTGCAAAGAGTTGGGGCATCCAGCTAGGGAGTGTCCTATAGTCACACATCGCAAGCGACAAGCTCAGCAGGGTCAGGCCCCTAGGGCACAATTAGCTAAGGGTGGTCCTTGAAGTGTTACATGTGGTAGTGTAGATGTTCTGTGAGAGTTCAGGCACGGTCCGTTCGTCGCTTTCATAGGTCGGTCAAGACTTGATATCCCAAGTATCTCTAGAATGAATGTGATCATTTATTGCTTTTACCCTTGTCTGCTTATAATGTATGGATTTCGGTTTTCATACCCGTACTTGCTTATGTGTCTTGATGACTAGCTGTTATTTGTTCTAAAACCCTTATTTGGAAACATGTGTTTGCGTTTATCCTCCGTAGTTGATTTCTTTTAGTAGTGGATGGTTTTTGCATTGTTTCCTTATTTAGAATGGTGGTCGAGTAACTCTTTTATCTTTGTGCATAGTTGGCTTTGACTCTATTAGCATGTCTTTTCTGCTATCTTGGTTTACTTGGATTAGACAGTTACGTACTCGGCTTGGTGTGTCTCGATTTATAGGTAAGAGGTGGGTTGTGCAGATAGTTTTCGAAGGGAGGGGTAGTTTTTGTAGGTTGCAAAAAATCTCACTTTTCTTTCCAATGCCTTAATCTTATATTCAGTTCCTAAAGCTTTGAAGTTGAGACTTTACTCTCTGACCTACCTAGTTGGTAGCAGTATGGCAGTCGTGGCATTTGGGTTTGGTGGTTAAGTTGTGAATTTTTCTCCTCACATGTTATAGCACCGGATAGTCGTATTTGAGTTAGGAAGGTTGGAAATAGATTTGCCTTAGAATGTTCTAAGTATAGTGATGACTTGGTCGGAAGTGTTCTGTGGAAGGTTTTTGTGGGATTCATGGAAGAGATAGACTAATACGGTTATGATCGACCACCGATTAGCTAAAAACGGGTAATTGTGGAGTGAGGGTACCCATCTTGTAAAATATTGGTACATCAAACCATCTTTGGGGGTATTTTAACTAATTATGGACCTCTAGTTGTTTAACTATCATTACTTGGGAATGAGCATGTTCTACATTAGTTGTGTCAGCGGTTCAGGATGTTAAAATTTTGGTTTGGGTTATGTATTGGTGGTATTCATTGGTGTCTTCTAAACAACAGCCTTCATTAGATATGGGGAATCTTCTCAAAGGACTCACCTTGTGTAACACCCTCTAAAACATTGTATGTGGTATTTCAATTCTCAACAAAAATGATACTGCTTCTGTATTTTAGGTATAACTTTTTATAAAATAGTCCAAATTAGGTGATTTAAATTTTTGAATAACCTCAACGGCATCACCTACAACTTTTATGGAGACTATATCTTAAGATTCAGAGGATACGTAGGTCAAATAAATTAATTTTTACAAGACATGGTGTTGTGATGAAATGGAGTATTTGTAGAAGAAAAGACATATCTCACGATAGGATGCTCCAAATCGGTTGATTCTTGAACGACATGAAATTATACTTCTAGACCTACACTAAATCCTAATTAGAAAGTGATATTGTTCAAATGTCACGCCCCAAGAGGGTACCCTAGGCATGACCGGCACTCGAAAGCCATTTCTGGCCTTCAAGCGAACCACCTGGTCCAGTCACACTTTCATTCGATCATATTCTCTCAGTGGAAGACTCAATCATAGGCATACTATTTAAAATAACAGTCCAACATTCCCACACTCTAGTCTATGAAGCCTCTATCAATAATCTAGGAGGTGCCAATGACAAGCTCATGGCTACCAACCATTAAAATAAAGAAAACATAAAAAAACTATAAAGAAAGTCTAGCATCCTCCGGAAATTAGGAGGGCTCACCAAGTAGCTGGAGGTGTGTAGATCTTCAACGGTGCACCGGTTGATGATCTCTAATACCTATCTCTGCATCATGAAACGATGCAGGCCAAATGACGTCAGTACATAGAATGTACGAGTATGTAAAATGGCCGAATAAAACAACATCAGAAAAGGATCAACCAACTCGGAAATCTCAAGTCATAAATAAGTAACAACTCACTCAAGTGTCCTAAGTCTAATAAAAAATGGTTTAGACGGGACTAAATCACATGCCACTCAACTCAACTGACTTGGAGTACTATCAAGACCTAAATGAGAGTTTCTCTTATCCGACAACCATCACTTATGAGCCAGTGATAGTACAACAATCAGACGTTATTGCCACGTCCGTCCATACCTTATCAGGGCATGAACGCCTCCCTAATCATAAATTTCATCGATTAGTCAAGTCCTATCATTTCAGGACGATAAAGTGGGAAATATCCGACTTTAACGGTTTGATCCCACGGGAAGCATCCGACTTTAATGGTTCCATCCCTACCTACGTTGGCGGCATAGTTTCTGGGGTTTGAGTATGGACTATACTATCACCCGCCTCGGTGCTCGATACTTCTCCCATGACTCCATGCTCATAAGACTCCATCCAATCATCTCAAACAAGCTCTCACGGCTAGTTTCATTTAGAACCTTGCCGACTTATCAACTCTATCCTTAATTCAACTCAATCGAATCATGATGGCAAGTCTCATTTAGGACCTTGTCCACTCGTCAATTCTATCCTCCAATCAACTCAATCAAGCCTAAATTAGATATGCATTTATAACATCCCACAAATATAACAAACCCTTCTTCTCCTCATTTATCACCTACTTAGGACTCATCACAACTCTAAGAATTTTAAACCAACAATTCAAGAGGAGTAACACATTTAAGGAAATTGGCATATCCAACATAATCACATTATTAAGAAAATCAACAAAGCACATTAACCACCCATCTCCATCAACGCATGCTAACATGGAGATTTTTAGGGATTTCTTAGCTCAACAACATCAACATAATAAGAATCAAATTAAATAGAAGGCAAGACTCATTTGAACATAAACCTATCAAGAAACTCCATTCTTATGGACATTTAACCTCAAAGAAAGTATAGGGCACATGGGTGGACTCAACCCATGTTTTGTGTAGCCTTACATACCTTAGAATAGATTCTTGAAGAAACCTTGTTGTTGGGTCTTCAATGGCAACTTGAAGTCTTGAAGCTCTTGGAGGCAAATCTTGTTGAAGAAGGATTTGAAGAAGAAGAGAGGGGCTTTTAGGGCTTTTTAGAGAGAGAGGGAGAGGCTGAAAAATGATCCAAAACGTTCAAGGCTTGATACATATATAAAATTGGGACAATCCCCAAATTTCCCTTTCTCCAAATTCTGAAAAATAGGCTAAAAATGCTCTTGGCGCGATAGTGGCGTATCGCGCCACTGCAGCGCCAAATCGAATAGGCTTAAAAACCCTGCAACCTAATAGTGGCGCGTCACGCCAGGGATCAAACTACTGAGGCTGTTTTGTGGCGCGATAGTGGCGCGTCACGCCCTTATAGCGCCAAGCCTATATTTTCTGGGTTCTGGGAAATAGGCTTGAAAACCCTGCACACCTCGTAGTGGCGCGCCGCACCAGATACCAAACTACTGAGGCTTGTTCCTGTTGCGATAGTGGCGCGTCGCGCCACTACGGCGCCAAGCCCAGATTTTCAGCAGTTGCACCCCAGGCCTGAAATTTCTGCCGTGCTAGTTCATCTTAGGATCATAGTATCTTTTGACTCCAGACTCCAAAAAATACATTCTTAGTGGCGTTGGAAAGAATACTCGACGACCTTTAATTTGGTAGGTCATGGGCCACCCAGATTTTCGTCTTTCAAAAGATAGGGTCGTTAGAAGTCGACTCCTTAAACGAACTTATCCTAAACTTAGCCACGACGAACCTTTTGGACTTAGCTTGGTCCTAGGGGTCCTTTGTGGCCCCACATCACCTCCAACACTCTTCAATTACTCAGGGACTCATCTTAACTCAAGCATATACTTCACAATAATAGAGTTCGACCCAACCCGAATACAAGAAAGGTCCGAATCTTAGGAAAATTTTTTGGGGGGTGTTACATCAAATTAGCTCCGAAAAGGGTATTCCATTAAAAGAAGGTTAATCTCACCGACAATGGAAATATCTAGATCAATTTGACATCATCCATGACATCAATAGTCCTCCATTTGACATTATCCATGAGATCACAATCCTCCATTGAATTTTCAAGATCATCCTTTGTATTTATTTTTATTTATTGTTAGGTCCCTCCTCCACACCTATAAATACCCACCTCATTTCCTCATTTTATTCATCAAGCTTTCTCAAGCAACTTTTCTCTCTATACACTTCTTTACTCATTCTCAAATATAGTTTTATTTTTTAGTAGTGTAGAAATACTATTCCGGTGATTTTTATACTCTGGGTAGTACACAAAATGTTCCGATGAGGAAAAAAGGCTAGGGGTTCATGGGTGGTCATTGAGTTTTTCAATTCGGAGTAAAGCTTCAAATTTCAGGTATGTAAGGCTATTCATAGCATTGAATTGAATTCGTCCATACGCCAAATATTTAAATTTATCGTAATTGAATTATAGTTGAGTTTTACCCAAATCTTGAATTCTAAATAAATTAATTCTTCTTCTATTGAGTTAGATATATTTATACATTGAGATTATTATTATTATTATCTCTCATATTATTGGAATTATTGTTCATAGCTACTTTTTCAGGAACCCTAATTGATTTGATGTTCATGAATATTTTTACACGTGTTTTAAGTAAAGATGTTGGCTTTTAATATTTATTGACAAAAAGTGTAATTTGAATTAATACTATATGTGTATTTTATTGAGTTTTGAAACAGAAAAAGAATTAAGTTTAACTAAATTTGAGTAAATAATGTTTTAAGCAAGATGTTTTGATGAGATATAAATAATGTTTTGAAGTGTAATGATTGATGAAAAGGTAATAAGATGAGTTTGATGTTTTTCCAATAAGACTAGATGATGATGTTAATATGAGCACATATTTTGGGAGTAGTATTAAGCACCGAGTTGGGTAAGAGTTTAATTGACTCAAACCCCAGAACTACGTAGCCAACGTAGGATGGAGGCTATACCTCTTAAGTCCCAAAAAGAGAACTTTGATGATAGGATCCAAGATGGTGATGTCCTTTACCCTAGCAAGGTATTGGATGGATGTGGCAACGATATCATTTCGTTGCATCATCACTAGCTCATAAGTGATGGTTGTCGATTAGAGAAACTCTCAACTGAGTAAGCATTGCTTATTATTATTATTTTTAAACTTGCATTACATATTGATGTTGAGATGAAGTTGAGTTTTGAGCCGAGTCTTCCTGAGATGAGTTTTTTCATATCTGTCCTTACTTTCCTGCCATTTTACATACTTGTACATTCCATGTACTGACGTCATTCGACCTGCATCATTTTATGATGCAGATACAGATGTTAGAGATCCTCAACAGGCGCATCATTGAAGATCATTACTTTCCAGCTATTTGGTGAGTCCTTATTATATTCGGAGGAACTCTTTATCCTTTTATTATTGTTGAGTATTATGTTTCTTTTGAGGTAGCCATGGACATGTCATTGGTACCATCTGATAGTATTAGAGGCTTAATAGACAAAGTTTGATGATGTAATTGGAGTAGTTCTCCTATGAAACTACTTCTTCTAAGGATTATTTCTTTTATTTGATGTTGATGATGGCGAGCCCACATAAGTATTCTTATTTTCACTTTAAGTCTTCCACTGATGAACGGATGAGTGATGGGACCAAGTGATTCTCTCGAAAGACAGAGATAATTTCTGAGTGCCGGCCACGCCTAGGGTACTCTCTCGAGGCGTGACAAACTTGGTATCAGAGCATAGAGTTCAAGAGTCCCAGGTTGGTGTCTATGAAGTCGTGTCTAGTAGAGTCTTGTTTATAGGTGTGTCATGCACCACACTTATAATTAGGAGGCTATAGGATATTAGGAATTGTTTTACTTCTTTCATAATCTGATTTTGTGCAATAGAATTTAACTCTCTAAAACTTTCTTTCTAATTCATGCGTTTATACGTTGTAGACCATGCCTCCTAAACGTACAGCCAGTCAGAGCAATGCTGCCTTATTCTAGTGTTGTTAAATTCCTTTGGAGTTTTTGTTCAATGCTTAGTATTAGCCGGTGTGAGTAGTGCCTTAGAATGGGTGTTGGTTGATCCTTAGTTATTATAGTGGACTCTCGCGAGAACTACTTGGGTTTGGTGCCCTCAATAGTGTGGGGGCCGAGAGGTTATGTTAGGATTTGTGAGGTTTGGCCCTGCTTAGGCCTATGATTTTAATGATATCCATATCTTATGATTAGACCTTGGATCCTTTGATGCATATTATTTCCATAGGATGGAGTTAGCGGTATTTTTGGTCTTTTGAATATTATCTTTAGGTAGATGTTATGGTTCTTAAGTTACTCCTTCATTTGTTGACTCTTTATAATTCCTTTCATTGCCTGAGTAGAGATGTGCCTTATTATGCTATTGTTGTTGATATGGTTAGAGTATTTTGGGCTCGAGGCCTTGATCGAGGATTAGCTGAATTCCAGGTTAGTTTCCGTACTCTAGGAGTGAGGTACTTGTTGTGTATATTGTGTTGCTATTTGCTTAAGTTATTTGGTTACTGGTGATGGCATACATTGCATTGGTTGCTCATTCATACGTGTTTTGTCGTACGATCTCGGGCATGCATTAGTTTATCATTTTGAGGAAACAGGGTTGTTTCCCTATTTACTACTAAACTTATCTTTAACGGGAGTCGTACCACATGGATTATTTTGATAAACTGATTTTAGATATTTTCAAGGCATCAAGGGTGTATTCTTTTTCTACTTGGAACTATTAGAGGCATCTGGGATGTGTTCACCTTTTTACTTGATCGGTAGAAGAGAAGCCGGCCTTTTCCATGATATTGGTTTGTATTGATGATCTTCAGTCACACTGTCAGAGAAAAAGGTCTTGGATCGGGAGCAAACAGATATATATGGACACTCCTGAGTCCCCCATGGATATTTCTTAGAACTATGGCACTACTGATTTTATTGCATTACTCATTTATATGCATTGTCTATCATTAGTATAATTGGTTGTGGAGCCGTTGGTCTTATGGAGGTCGTACGGATTTTAGTTTGTGATTATGTACCTGCCGGACATATAGGGCTCGATAAAATTTTGGTTGGCTATTTGTATACTTGTGGCAGTGCGAAATATGGTTCTTTTAGTTAAAGGAAGGTATTGCCCTTGTTTTCTCCTATTTGATTTTTTTTATGCAGGGCATGTTTTAGAATAGCCTTATTAGCATTTATTTATTGTTGTGATTATTTTTGCTGGTATGATTCTGGCTAGTTGTCTCCCTTGTAGAGCTTGTCGTGTATAGGTTGATGGGATAGCACATTCAGGTTCATCTTTTACTTCTTTTACCTGTTTTCTTTATTCTTTTCTAGTGCTTCCAGTTTGTTTCTTATTATGAGTTTCTTGTTGTTTCTTTGTTACTTGTGATATATGCTCTTGTCTTACATGCCTATTATGCTTATGTGTCACGATCCAAACTGGGTCATGAGTGGCACCTACACTTAACCTTCTAGGTAGGAGAACCAACGATGCAAACCCCAACTTACATTAACGATTCAACTTATAAACCACGACAATAATGCAGAAGCTCAACCTTATTAAAGTCAGAAATAACAAAAGCCACAAAAATCTATTAGGTAATGTTCTCCAAAATCTGAAAGTCATCACATTAGGACATCTAAATTCTAAAACTAAGACTGAAAATATCAAATACCAGAATAAATATATAACAAAATGTGTCCGAAAACTAAGGACACCATGCCATGACCGAGAAAATCCATCACGAGCTAGAAGGATAGCTCATCCTGAAATCATATGAACTGGAGACTGACTAGAGCTGAGGTCGAGTCAAAATCGATGGAACACTCGTTGCACTCCACAAAATAAAATAAAGAAAAATACAAGTAGGGGTCAGTACAAGACAACATGTACTGAGTAGGTATCATCGGCCAACTTAAAATAGAAATCAATATGCATAAAGTAATAGAGAAAAATCAATCATAGCACTTAACAGGTGACAACCAACAAGATCAAGATCAAGTGATAACATAATGAACAATTTTATAACCAGTCAACAATATCAAAATCACACATGAGGACTCAGGCCTCCACATCACGCTCTTTTGGGAAATGATTTATTGAAGATTGGGTAGCATTAAGTCATTTTAATTTATTTTCCTTTAATATCTTCGTGCCGGAATATGACACTCGATCCAAATATACCATGTCGGAAAGTGTCACCCGATCCAAATATACAGTGTCGGCTCGTGACACCCGATCCAAATATATTATATCGGCTTGTAACACCCAATCCAAATAATTATTTAATCATTCTTTATTATTACAATCCACTTCATTAACAATATTTCATCAAGCCTTTTTTATTCGAGGCACTATTTTTGATAGGACAAGTTCAAGATTATGGATTTCACGGTCTTGGAATTTCAGATCAATCACAATAATATACCAATCATCCAAACCACAATAATTAAATGCATAGTAAACTTCACACATTACTCAATAACTATCAATCGCTATTAAAAGTCTATCTATGATATAGAATAAAACCATAACCTACCTCAACTGAAGAACCGAAGTAAAGCAAGCTAATCCACCAATGTCCCTCATTTCTTCAATGCCTCAAACCATTTCCAATCTATCAAATATATAATATTTATAAGTAAACTAGTCCGTAGACACCAATATTATTTATATGTTTAACCTAAACCCCACAACAAACCCAACTCTATAATCAATTCCCTAAAACTCAAGCCTAGGGTTAAATCTTAATTCCTCCAATATTATAACTCTAATGATTTTCATATAATATAATACACTTAGTATTTAATTATGTATACTAACTTTATCAAAACTTGAATTATCATACGATAATATGATAAGATAGACCTCAATTATGTAGCTGAAGAACTAGATCCCTTCTTTGCATGGTAGAAACAATTGTATAACTAACAGAATCAGAGAAGAGATGGTTTACCTGAAGCAATTTGTGGCTTCCTTCGGTGTTATACGCCGCACCTTTCTCTTCTCTTTACTTTTCTAATTAAAATATAATTATGTATCAAAGGTAATAAACCCTATCATTTTCCTTTAATAATTGATATAGATTGTTAAATAAATTATTAACTTAGCCCCCTAATTAAATTAGTTATTTAAAGTTACCCTCAACTAAATAATTGTACCTACCAAATGTTCAAAAATACCCATAAAAAAAATTACGGGATGAGTCTTTTGTGAAATAAAAAGCTCTAGTTCTCAAAACGACCTAATGGGTCGTTACATTATGTTATCTTTGGAGCTTAGTCGGCCTATGTGTGCTGAGTGCCACTTGTAGGTACTCATACTACACTTTTGCACCTTGTAGATAAGAGTACGGGTTCTCGTTGCTAATTTAGACCTGGTGCAGAGCAACTCTTGGGATTCAAAGACTAGGGTGAGCTCCTGGTGTTTGAGGTTGTCTATCTCCCCCTATATTGGATAGAACTAGTCTTTATTTTATTTTCAGAGATAGTTTGTACTTATATCTTGTTTTGTAGTAACTTTTACTCTTGTTCTGACTAGAAGCTCGACTTTCGACTGATACCAGGTCTTGGAGATATTTTTCTGTATTGATTTGATTCTCTATCTTTCCTATATTTGTTATTATTATTGTTATTTTCCGCATTCTTTGCTGCCGTGTGATAGCTCGTTGTCTCTGGATCCGGGTTATGGGTTAGGCTTACCTATTGGTGGGATATAATATGTGTTATCTTAATCTGAGAAATTGGGTCGTGACATGTTAACATTTTCCTTGATCGCATTTCTAGTCCATCGATCTAATAAATAACGTAACATGGTAGAAGTGACAGAATTTATTTTTTTATAAATGTCATTAGCGCATACCTGTATAAAAAGTTTCATGAATTCAAACTTGTGGCACCAATAAACAACATATGTTAATGTAGGGTTCAACCTGACAATGTATGTGGGCTTTTGTTTTTGAAACTGATGTATCTTAAAGATTTGAGTTTCATCTTTATAACCTCAATCTTTTCATATACATATTCTTGACATTAAATTCATTCTTCTTGAAAAATTCGTTGATCTATCAAATAATGTAACATGGAAGAAGTGGGAGAACTTGTTTCTTTATAAATATTATTAGCACATGCATGCATAAAAAATTTCATGAATTCAAACTTGTGGCACGATAAAACAACATATTCTAATGCAGGGTCATGATGAGTATGAACTACTAAAAAATGACATGATTTTTTAAAAAAATTGTGTTTGAGTTTACAACAAAAAAAAGTAAAGATGATAAATATCCATAGTATATACCTAACTCAAAAGGAGAATTTTTTTTGCATGTAGTTTTCCCCTTATGTAATGACATGTTCCTGACGTTATGCATAAGCCAATGGGAAGCAAATCGGGCAAGAAAACTTTTGGGTGACTTGGAAATGTGGAGCTTAGGCCAGACTTGAACAAAATCTAAGTCAGATTAGGTCCAGGGTAATCTGATAATGGATGGAAGATTAAATTGTTAATTGATTTTTTGAGTTGATAGAAAAGACAATACGAAGCCTGTACAGTTTTACAGAATCGTATTCAGGCAAGTAAAACTCCAAAAATTGAACTTCGCACAAAGTATAAATTTTAAAACATCATGGGATGAGGGTGTGTTGTAAAATGGAAAGCTTGCGACTTAAACACGGATTTCTGTCTCTGTGCATCCCGCTAGGGTGGGGACGCTGTAGCAAGATGGTCCCGTTGTGGTGGGACAATCGGGATTAAAAATGGAAAAAGTCTCAAAAACGTTATTTTCTGCAAACCTTCGTTCTTAAGAGCTAAGGGCGACTTAGGGCAGTTCCTCACCATTTTTCTCCGAATTCTCGCGTCAAAGGTAAGTTAATTACTCCCCTATTCCGTATTTTGATTCTTAGAACTTAGAATCATAATTGATTATCATTGGGGGAGGGGTTTTGGCCTGAAATTAATTGTGAGAAAAGCCCTAGCTAGGCATTAGGATCATGAGTTTGATGAAGAGTTGAAAATTTATTATAATTCAAATATATATAGAATCATATTTTAAAAAGAAATACTTATTGATCTAGTATTATTGACAGATTAAATATATATAAATTCTTGATGTATTCTAATAATTATTACTTTATATTTTTTTGGGGCCCTTAATACTTTATTTTTAATTATTATCTATTGCATTTAGCGAGAATATTACTTAATATAACTGATCAAGTCGAAATCGGAGAAAAATGTTCATTTAGCAAAATTATGACTTTATCGAATATTACTTTATCCAGGTTTTACTGTAATTATTACACATTTGGCGTGAATGTCGAAAAAGTTAGTATCCTCAAAGAGAGCCCACCAAGTAGACCACAACAACCTCTAAAAGAGTCTACACTACTATAGATGTTCGAATATTATTCTATTTGAACTTACGTTTGATTTGCTAATTGGTATGAGTCACCTTTTTTAAGTTTTGCCATCTCTTGTTTATAGAGATGCCATTATAGATTGTTAGAGAGATGATGGTCTTGGTGGTTATAACTTTTCATTACTCACATTTATCATACTTCTTCATCTAACGTTGTTCCCTTTTAAAATTATTAATTTGTTGAAATTAAGTGAATGATTAAAGGATACATGTTTCAAGAAGATAAAATATAAGCATTAATTAGTAATAGATGAAAATATCCTTCTTATTAAGTAGAATGCACATTAAGTAATTCAAATTTATAATGTCATAACTAACGAATTAAAGTGCAACTCTTTGTTATTCAAACTTTGTCATTATATAATTAAAATATTAATATTTAATTAAATTTTAATTTAGTGAAGGAGCAAAATAATAATATTTTTCCTTACAATTAAAAGCTTGTTAAAAGATATTTTATATATTTTGGTATTAAAAATATAATAGGAGTAATATTGTTCGAGGTCAAAAGTCTTCTAACTTCTTGAGTGTGTGTATATATACACACATTAACTTTGGGCTTTGGATCTCACGATAATTTTAATAAAATGTGTGCAAAAAAAATTAGATATTATTCATAAGCACATGTAAAAAATAATCATTTACAAATATTAGAAAGTTAAGGTGCAGAACTTAATAATTTGAAATTAGAATATCTTGTAGACATTGCTATTGTTATTTAAAGTTTAATTGTCTGTTTATCCATGACGTAAACACCATAAATCTGACTCTACTTGTTTTGTTTGCTATAGAAAAAATACTCCTTCAACCAAATACATTCTTAAAGGGCGAAATTAAAAATACAAAGAAAAAAAAACATTACTAGGAGAAAGCTTGGCATAAGGCTAACAACGAAAATAGAAAATTTGTGCTTCGATATTTCAGCAATTAAAGTGTTGTCCATTCCTATAATCACATCAACACATCTTATGAGATTTGACACAAATTCTCTTGTCTTTCTATGAAAATAGTATTGAAAGAGTTAAATTTGTAGGGAAAGTATTATACAACTTTGGAATATGAAGATTCACTTTCAAATTTGAAAGGTCAAGTATTAAAAAAAATTAAAGACAAAAGAAATTAAATATGGATATGAATTTTGGAAGATGAAACACGTACATGTATATATTCAAAGGGGTGATTATTATTTTGTATTTTTTTCGATTTAATTTACTCACATGTATACCAACTCAAAAATATTATAAAAATATTACTATTTAATATTTATTTAATTAGATATTTTATAACATTTTGATTTTGATTTAGTGTAAGGTAAAATGGTAATTCAACTTTGCAATTTAAAGCTTTCCACTTTTAGTATAGTATATAGAGAGAGAGATGAAAATAATTTTTTTTACTTATTTGTTTTAACAAAACAATTATTATTTTATTATGATTATTATTATTAAATAACAACATAAGATATTAGTATTCAAATTAATTAATTTTCTTGATATATTAAATTTTTCAAAAATATGTAAAAAAATTAATTTTAAAAACGGTAAGTCCCCTTTTAAAAAAAAACCTTCAAATTTTTTTCTTTTTATGTTGTTGTCTTCCCTTATATACCTCTTACTCCATTGAAGCCCTTCTTCCTCCATCTTCATCCCGACTTCTATCTACTATTTTCACTCCACTATTCCTTTGGTAATCCGCAAAATTCAATATCATCACAATATTATTGACGTCGATTTTCACTCTATATTATTGACGCCGATTTCACAAATGTAACCTTTCTTGAATTTTGAGTGACTCATTTTGATTTTTTAAATATTGTGATGCAAAAATGTGGGCGATCATATAACCTTCATTTTTTATTTAAATATTCAGGAAAAAAAATCATTCTCCTACAAAGCAGATTCAGGGGGGGCAAAGAGGGAAGAGATTCGAAGAAGATAACGTGGTATTGTAGCGGTTTCTCTCTAAAGTTATTTTAAAAATTGAATAATGAAGAGGAGAAAGAAGGGCGGGAAATGATTAAGAAGAAGGAAGAAAAAAGAGGGGGGGGGAGGAGAGAGAATATAAATGGGTCCACATTTTAAATTTTGATTTTAGAAAATATATTTTTAATTAATTAATTAGTGTAAATTAATTTTAAAAAGTGTTAAAGAAAAAATGGTGAATAAAAAAAAAAGATTAATGATGTGGTTCTGACATGGCTATGTTGTAGCGCTTATATGGTTATGATGTGGCAGGTGAGAGTAGTATTACTATTTGAGGGTGACATTTAATTCTCTTAAAAGTTGTTAAGAGAATATAAATGGGTCCACATTTTCAATTTTGATTTTAGAAAATATATTTTTAATTAATTAATTAGTGTAAATTAATTTTAAAAAGTGTTAAAGAAAAAATGGTGAATAAAAAAAGAAATAAATAAGATTAATGACGTGGTTCTGACATGGGTATGTTGTAGCGCTTATATGGCTATGATGTGGCAGGTGAGAGTGGTATTACTATCTCAGGGTGACATTTAATTCTCTTTAAAGTTGTTAAGAGGGGTTTAAACTCCCATGTAGTTAAAGTGCTAAAGTAAGTTTTGTTGCCAAGTTCAAAAGGGATTTGATGTATTTTCTCAAGTAAAGTAAGTAGTTCTTTGCACTTCTCCCTTAATAATAATTGTCTGTCTTATTTGATACTTCATTTATTTCATATTAACTGAATTTTGGAGTTTTTTTCATAGTTCAAAATAAGTAAAATTGTTCAAATTTTAAGATAAATATTTGAACTTTTTTCCATTTTTGTCCTTCATTTACACTTTTTAAGTGATAAGTTTAAGAGTGATAATTGCTCATATTTATTATTTTAGTTTGAATTATTTCTATTTTCAAGAAATAGTTTGACAATTACTAAAAAGGTGAAAGTGAAAAGTGATGTTCAATTTATGTTTTAATTTTTTTTCTTAATAAGTGTTCATTGCCTAATTCAGTTAGTATGGAGTAGAAGGTTTTAGAATTGTCTAGTTATTTTATTTCTCTCTTATATGATAGATTATTTATGTGATTAGTTGAGTAGTCGTGACTCTTGTAATATTTGTTTTTTGATTTCTGTTTCGTGAGAGGGGCTTGAATTTGTTGTATTAGCCATTGATTTCGTAATGTTTTTCTGATAATTAATAATTGCCAAAGAAAAATATTATAAAAATTTATGCGCTCAAATATCAGAACACACTAATATTTTCTCTGTTTCAATTTGTTTGTCCTATTTTTTTTAGTATGTTTAAGATTTTTTTTTTCTTTTTTTAAGTAATTTTTTAAATCCTACTTTTCATATGGCATATTTAATATCAAAATATTTAAAACATTTTTGTACCTTTGTTATAGTTTTAATTTAAAATTATAAAATTTATTTTTTAAATTTCACATTTATAATGACCCTGAATGTCATTATTGGTAATTTTAGCAAAATACCATTTTACCCCTCCCAATAGCTGTCCCAAGTCATGTTTGATCACTATTCGAAGTTGATTTTGTGAAATCCCTCAAAAAGTTAAGATTTATGGAAAGCTTTGAGTTTTGAAGGCTTAAGTCACCAAATAGTGAATTTCGGTGTCTTTCGGAGTTTCGAGTCACGAAATGGAATTCCTTCAATTCCATCAGCTGCGTAATGTAAAATTTGGTCTAGGAGAGTTGACAAAATCATATTTGGAGTGGTATTGTAGATTTGAGGTTGTAAGTTGGAATTTGTTGAGTTTTGATTCTAGAGTTGACTTTGGTCAACATTTGGAGTTCGGATGCTAGGGTTGGGATT
Organism: Solanum dulcamara; assembly: GCF_947179165.1. Classification (NCBI taxonomy): domain Eukaryota; kingdom Viridiplantae; phylum Streptophyta; class Magnoliopsida; order Solanales; family Solanaceae; genus Solanum; species Solanum dulcamara. Next base: position 16,608,480 of record NC_077242.1, read on the forward strand.
TCGACAACTCTGTTTGATTTGGGAGATGATTCTAGGCCTAGAAAAAGTTTCAAATTTTTCGGAAACTCCGAGGGAGATTTGATCTATTTGAGTCAAAAACTAGTTTAGTTACGACTAAATAAATTTTGGATTAAGGAGACCTCGAATTTAAATTCTGATTAAGTCTGAAACGTCAAATTTAGTGGGGTGACATGCTTGGTTTGTGTTCACGAGATTTCAAACAAATTCCGAAGGTCTATTTGGGAACTTTTATGCCTGTGTGATGTTGTTGGTTTGCTGATATCTGGTGCCTTACCTCTTGTTCACCGCTATCGCAAAATTCTCCTCGCAATTGCGTAGCATTGTTTTGAGCGAGTCGGAATCGCATGGTCCTCCTTGTCGCGATTGCGTAGCAGTGATTCCCTCAGGCATCACGATCGTGTGACCTTTCTCGCAATCGCATGGGTCAATAAATGAGTTAACCTATTGACTCATCACGATCACGATGTGTTGGTCATTGCAATCATGAAGGGAATTTATGCCTAAGCATTGTTCTTCCCTAAAGTTCGGAATTAGATAATTTTTCACCATATTTGGACTTTGGGAGCTCGAGGAAAGGCGATTTCAAGAGATTTTTGCGTGAAAACCTTTGGGTAAGTTATTTTGAGCTAAAATCTTCATTGTCCATTGATTATGTCTTGTTTTAACCTCAAATCAGTGTTTTTGATTTCAAGAAATTGGGGTTTTATTCAAGAACACAAGATTTTCTTAAATTGATGATTGTTTTGGACTTCATTTTTTAAATGGTTTTCGCCAATAAGTTCTAAATGCTTTAAGGAGCATTTTCATATAAAAAATTTCAAATTTGAGTCTCATTTTCAAAATCGGATTTTTGAGTTGTTTTGACTCTTTTGCCCGAATTTCGTAATTTTGGTGTTGTTTTGAGTTGTTTTGGCTCTTTTGCCCGAATTTCATAATTTTGGTGTTGTTAGTTTCAGAATTTGATTATGGATCATTATTTGATTAGATTGTAGTGATTTGGACGCTATTCGCAAGGGAAAGGCTCAAGTATTTTATTGATTGGGTATTGATTAAGGCAAGTGAACTTCTAAAATCCCATAAATCTTGCAGAATACTCGAATTTTCTTTCATATGTGTGTTGAAAAGTAATGAAAATGAGGTATGAGACTTAAATCATGTTAATTATGCTTAATGAAAGAATGAGGTTAATAAAAAGACAATGTGTGCTACAATTATGATCAGAAACATGAACTTCTTGACTTGAAATTGATGTGAATTTGATGAAATTCTATGATATCCCTAATGTGATTGTGAACTTGATGAAATTGTCATTTGCTCATTGTTATTCATAAAAATAACCCGAAGCACTTGCTCACCAATTGATCCTAAAAATATAATAAAGGCGTAACAAAATGGAGACTTTGATGACTCATATTGATGCGAATGATGTAAATATGGGTATTGATATATTATGAACATTATGACGTGGTTTTATTGATATGAATTACATAGTGATTGTGTACACTATCATATTCTCATTATTTTTATGAACATGCTTATTTGCATTGGTTCTAGAGCACTATGATGAGATCCGATTGATGATTATGTCGATGGGACATGGTTTTGGCGAGTGGTGATTATCCTATGGAAATTGGTTTCGATGAGTGATGAATATGCCGATGGAAAATAGTTCCGATAATGAAGATGAAAAATGATTTTGCCAATTAATGATTATTGCCAATGAAAAATGGTTTTGAAGGATACATGGACCTTGTGCATCCTCCATGGGTTCTGAACTGAGTTACAGCGAATGTGTATCATTAGGACAAACATGCATCACATTGCATTGCATTACATCTTATTTGTTATCGTGAAGTTGTGTATATACCCTTTGTTATCTCTATTATTGATATACTTGATATTGATGTGACTTATTCGGTGATGTTGATGAGCTATTGTTGATCTATGTGTCATATGAACTGTGTACTCTAGATTGGGTTGATTTCTGTGAAGGTTAGTAGTTAAGGAGGTTTGATTGGGATGAAAAGAGTTCTAGTGTTCTATTAGATTTACCTTGTTTTGTTAGTTGGATTACTGAGTACCGTGTTGTTTAGTACTCACTCATTGCTATCTACAATTGTATAGGTTTTGAGATCAGGCGATGGTTTTCCTTTTTCCTTATCCGAGGCTTTGAGGAGACTTGAGAGGTAGCTGATCATTACTAGCGATCTCCCTTGTTCCTTTTACTATGCTTTGTTCTATTTGAGAAAAAAAGATATTAAGACTTGTACTTATCTTTCATTTCTGTCTTATTTAGAGACTTGTACATGTGACAACTAGTCTTTGGGGTTATTGTAATTGACTAAGACTTTTGCTTTTATATATCTATCTTATTTAATTTGCTTCCATATTGTCTTTTCGTAGTTGTTTGAATTTAGACTGACTTGTTCGGTGGGATTGAATAAGTGTCATCATATCCAAATTCAGATAGTGATAAAATGGTGTCAGAGTGTCAGGTTCATAGGTTTCACGTGTACAAACCAAGTCTAAGTAGCGTCTCGAGGATCGATACGAAGACGTATGTACTTATCTTTGAAAGGCTATAAAAATGGTTAGGAAATAACTTCTTTTATTTTCTCTTTCTTATCATACGTGGTTATTATTGCTAGTGTTGAGTATTGCGTGTTGTTTTGGCAAATGTCAAGGATCAGAGCTTCTATCTCAGGCGGTAGAGGGGAGGCAGTACCTGAGGCAGTTGTTGAGATCCCAACTAAGGGTAAGAGTAAGGCCCAAGCTAGAGGTCATGCTTATGGAGTGGCAGAAGGTAGGCCGTGCCTGAAGAGCGACACTAGTCAGAGGTCGTGCTATAGAGGTTTTTCCTGAGCCATAAGTTGATGCTAGAGAAGACTAGGTCCCTTTAGATCTTTTTACTACACAATTCCTTTAGGCCACTTTGATGCCAGTGTTGGATGCACTTGAGGGATTTACATAGAGTGTAGGTGCGATAGGTACACCCGAGGGTTCTCAAACTAGAGCAGGGGCTTAGACCCAGAGCAACATTAGGTACCAATTAGATGGGTCAGCTACCACTGATTCCCGCACCAGCTGTCGGTGGTAGGAGCGAGGATACTTATGAGTTATTGACTTTGTGCCATGAGATGCTTGAGGCAGTGAGAATGGTTGACACCCATGGTATTCGTTTTATTGCACTCCAGTTCCGTAGATCAACTAGGGAGTGGTGGAGGAAATCTATGAGGTCTAGACTAGTGGGATCCCTTGATAGAGTGGGATACATTTGCTAATGCTTTTAAGGATCGGTTCATTCCATGGAGCATGTGAGAAAAGAGCAGGTTGAGGTTTGAGGGTTTGACCCAGGGTAACATATCTGTTGTTAAGTATGAAGCACAATTTTGCCAACTATCTCGACATGCCATAACTCTGATTCCAGATAAAGCGGAGCGAGTCCATAAATTTATGAGGGGACTGACCTTCTCCACTAGATCATATGTGTTCAGATTAGCCTGTGAGGGGGCTTCTTTCTAGTTCATAGTGAGCACCACCAAAGAGGTAGAGTTGATAGTTAGAGAGGAGTTTGGGGACCCCAAGAGGGCCCGTACTAGTGGTCAGTTTTTTGACACCTTATTTGGAGACAAAGGTTTGTACATGAGTGGTAGTTTATTCTAGCATCAGAGGCCCGTTCATAATTCTATGCCAGCGGCTGAGGGTGGACAAGTATCTCGAGGGTTCTATAATTCTGGTCGAAGTGGCTATAGTACTTTGTTTGGTTCATCGCAACAACTCCCCATTCCGAGATCTTCTTATAGGTTTGGGATTTGGGTGATTTGGTGTAACATTGTCCTTTACAGACTCATTTTGGGCCCTACCATACTTATTCAATAGCTCTAGAGAGAGATTCAGTGCTCCGACTAGATGTTGGGGCAGGGCAGACAAGTAGAGGTGGTAGGGCCTCTTGTAGTGATGTTGTGGTTCAGCGAGGCGGTAAAGGTGTAGTGCAAACTGATGGCGGTAGGGGAGCTCATTGTTATGTCTTTCTAGGGAGACCCATGTGAAGGCTTCTAACGCAGTTATCACAGGTATCGTCCTAATTTGTCATTGACTTGCATCTGTGTTATTTGATCCAGAATCTACATTCTCCTATGTGTCTACCTATTTTGCATATGGATTTCATTTGACATGTGATCATATGTCTGTACATGTTCATGTTTCTACACACATAGGTAAGCCCTTAGTGGTGGATCGAGTGTATCGATCTTGTCTTGTTTCCTTGGCCGAGTATGACACTTGGGTAGCTATGATCATTCTGGGGATGGTAGATTTTGATGTTATATTAGGTATAGATTGGCTTTCCCCCTATCGTGCGATCCTTGACTATTATGCTAAGACTATTACCTTAGCAATACCTTGTGTCCCGAGGATCGAGTGGAAGGGTACTAGTGGTTCTTACCCTAGTAAGGTCATCTCTTATATCAATGCTCAAAGGTTGATTGATAGAGGGTGCATGTCTTATTTGGCCTTCATTCGAGATACTAGCATTGAGTCACCTCCTATGAAATCTATTCCCGTGGTTAGGGAGCTTGCCGATATATTTTCTACTGATCTTTCTGGTGTTCCTATGGATAGAAACATTGACTTTGCTATTGATTTGGAGTCAAGCACTAAGCCCATTTCTATTCCACTATATCACATGGCTCCGACTGAGTTGAAATAGTTGAAGGAACAATTGCAGGACTTGTTGAGTAAAGGATTTATTCACCCTAGTATGTCACCTTGGGATGCACCAGTCCTATTTGTGAAAAAGAAAGATAAGTCCATGCGGATATGTATTGATTATAGATAATTGAACAAGGTGACTATCAAGAACAAGTATCCTCTTCCTCGTATTAATGATTTGTTTGATTAGCTTCAGGGAGTGGCTTTTTTCTCTAAGATAAACTTGAGACCTGGTTATCATCAACTGAGGATTAGGGCATTGGATATTCCTAAGATAGCTTTTCATACCCGTTATGACCATTATGAGTTCTTAGTTATGTCATTTGGGCTGATTAACGCCCTGACAATGTTCATGGAGTTAATAAATGGGGTGTTTCGCTCGTATTTAGACTCTTTCGTGATTGTATTCATTAATGATATCTTGGTGTATTCTACGACTGAGGAGGATCATGCTTGTCATTTGAGGTCGGTGCTTTAGAAATTAAGAGAGTAGAGGGTATATGCAAAGTTTTCCAAGTGTGAGTTTTGGCTCGATTCTGTGGCATTTCTAGGATATGTAGTGTTCAAAGAGGGAATTAGAGTAGATCTGGCCAAGATTGAGGTAGTTAGAGGTTGAACGAGGCCTACTTCCCCTATCGAGAGTCAAAGATTTCCAAGGTTGGTTGGGTACTACAGACGCTTCATGCAGGGATTCTCTACTATTATAGCTCTTTTGGCTAGAATGACTCAGAAGGTAGTCGATTTTCATTGGTCTGATGAGTGTGAGTCGAGCTTTCAAAAGCTCAAGAATTTATTGACTTTGACTCCTATTTTGACTTTACCCAAGGAGGGTGTGGACTTAACCATATATGGTGATGCTTCCAGAGTTGGTTTAGGTAGGGTATTGATGCCAAAAGGGAAGGTGGTTGCCTATGCTTCTAGACAGTTAAAGGCTTATGAGAAGAACTACTCTACTCACGATTTGGATTTAGCGGCGGTAGTGTTTATTCTGAAGATATATCATTATTACTTGTATAGTGTGCATTATGAGGTATTCACCAATCACCGGAGTCTTTAGTACATCTTTAGTTAGAGGGATCTGAACTTTGAGACAACGTATATGGTTTGAGTTACTGAAGGACTATGACATGACTATCTTGTATTATCCGGAGAAGGCCAATATGGTGGCCGATGCTTTGAGCAGGAAGAGTCATAGTATGAGGAGTCTCGCCGCCATTAATGTTGACAAGAGGCTCTTGGCTAGGGATGTTCAGAGGTTAGCCAATAACTTCATCTATTTGCGGGTTTCTGAGAAGAGTGGAGGTTTTATTGCTTTTATTGAGACTAGTTTTTCCTTAGTTGAGCGGATTCAGAAGCGATAGTTTGATGATGAGAAGTTATGTCTCATTCTAGAGAAGGTGTTGAGGGGTGAAGCCAAGGAGGCTAGACTTGAGTCAGATGGTGTTTTGAGGATCGAGGGAAGGATTTGTGTGCCCAAGGTGGGTGACTTGATCAGATAGGCTCATTGTTCTCGATATTCTATTCACTCGGGTGTGGCAAAAATGTATCACGATTTGAGCCAACACTATTAGTGGTATGAAATGAAGAAGGATATTGCAGAGTTTGTATCCAAGTGTTTGACCTGTCAACAGTCAAGTGTGAGCATCAGCGGCCCGGAGGTATGACTCAGAGGATGCCCATTCCTACTTGGAAGTTGAAATGGATCACCATGGAGTTTTTTGTGGGATTACCTACCACCGTGGGTGGTTATAATTTCATTTTTTTAGTTTTTCATAAATTGACCAAGTCTGCCCATTTTATCCCAATTCGGGTGAAGTATACGGTGGATAAGTTAGCCTAGTTGCACATTAGTCTGATCGTTCGGCTTTATAGGGTGCTTATATCTATTGTTTTTTATCGAAATTCGTTGTTTACTTTGCACTTTTTGAGGATATTACAGCATGGTTTGGGTACTAGACTAGATCTGAGTATAACTTTTCACCCACAAACTGATGGCCAGTTTGAGCAGATGATTCAAGTGTCAAAGGATATGCTTCGAGCCTGTGTTATTGATTTTGGTGTTAGATGGGATCAACATTTGCCCTTAGTGGAGTTTGCGTACAACAACAATTATCATTCTAGTATTTAGATGGCCCCATTCGAGGTATTGTATGATAGGCGATGTAGATCTCCTATTAGTTGGTTTGATTTAGCTGAGATGGACTCCTTAGATACAGACTTGCTTAGAGATGCCATGTAGCAAGTTCTACGATTCAAGGTAGACTCTTGACAACCCAAAGTAGGCAGAAGAGTTATGTATACAAGAAAGTTCGACTCTTGGAGTTCATGGAAAACGATCATGTTTTGCTCTGAATATTACCCATGAAAGGGAAAGAGGGCAAGCTTAGGCCTCAACTCATTGGTCCATTTGATATTTTGGGGCGAGTGAGAGAGGTGGCTTACAAATTATCCTTACCACCTAGCTTATCAGTGGTATATCCCATTTCTCATGTTTTCATGCTCTGGAAATATGTTCTAGATGAGTCTCATGTGATCTCCCTTGATTCCATAGAGTTGGGTCCAGATTTGATATATGAGGAGAAGCTCATAGCCATCCTAGATAGGCAGGTCTGTAAGCTTAAGACCAAGGAGATTGTAGAGGATGATATGTGTGCCCGATACCCCCAACTTTTTGAGGCTTCATTATTTGATCTCTAAAATTTGAAGGTGAATTGGTATTTCTGAAATTTGATTATGAATCTTTATTTGATTAGATTGTGGTTATTTGGACACTAGCAGGATCGAGTGTTTGATTGTCGAGTATTGATTAAGGTAAGTGAACTTCTAAAATTTCATAAATCTTGTAGGATACTTGAATTTTCTTTTGCATGTGTTTTGGAGAGCAATGAGAATATGTATGAGACTTAAATCATATGAATTATGCTTAATGAAAGAACAGGGTTAATAAAAAGACAATGTGTTGTGATAAAAAATGTGAAATTCTTAACTTGAAATTGATGTAAATTCAATGAAATGTTGTGATATCCCTAATGTGGTGAACTTGATGAAATTGTCATTTACTCATTATTGATCATGAGAATTGACTTGAAGTACTTGCTCACCGATTGATCCTAAGTATATGATGAAGGGGTAACGAAACAGAGACTTTGATGACTTATATTGATGTGAATGATGTAATTGTGGGTGTTGATATACTATGGACATTGTGACATAATTTGTATTGATATGAATTGCGTTATGATTGTGGATACTATCATATTCTCATTATTTGTGTGAACATGCTTATTTGCATTAGTTCTAGAATATTGAGATGAGATCCGATTGATGATTATGCCAATAGAAAATGGTTTCGGTGATGCCGATGAGAAATAATTTCGGTGATTGATGATTATGTCAATGAGAAATAGTTCTGGCGGATACATGGACCTTGTGCTTCCCCCATGGGTTCCGGACTGAGTTATAACAGATATGTATCATTAGAACAAATATGCATCATCTTATGTGACATCGCATTGCATTGCATTACATCTTATATGTCATTGTGAAGTTGTGTATATACCCCTTGTTGTCTATGTCATTGATATACTTGATACTGATATGACTTATTCGGTGGTGCTAATGAGCTATTGTTGATCTATGTGCCATATGAACTGTGTACTCTAGATTGGGCTGATTTCTGTGCAGATTTGTAGTTAAGGAGGTTCGTTGGGAAGAAAGGGGCGGTAATGTTTTATTAGATTTACCTTGTTTTGTTAGTTGGCTTGCTGAGTATGGTTTTATTTGGTACTCACTCCTTGCTTCCTACACTTGTGTATGTTCCGAGTCCGGACCGTGATTTAGTTTTCCCTTTTTCTTATCCGAGGCTTTGAGGAGACTTGAGAGGTAGTTGATCGATGCTGACAATCTCCCTTGTTTCTTTTACTATGCTTTGTTCGATTTGAGAAACAAGGACATTTAAACTTGTACTTATTTTTTATTTTTTCTTATTTAGAGGCTTGTACATGTGACAGTCAGTCTTTAGGGTTATTGTATTTGACTAAGACTTCCTCTTTTATATATCTATTTTATTTAATTTGCTTCCGTATTGTCTTTCCATAATTGTTTGAATTTAGACTGACTTATCCGATGAAATTGGACAAGTATAATCACACTCGAATTCGGAGGGTGATAACATCAAATCAAAATTGGACAAAAAATAAAGAAACGGATGCAGTATGTTTTATTAATTTTTATTGGAAAAAAAGAAGTTGTTATAATTAGACAATTATTGTCTGTGTTTGGGTGATTAAAAATTGTAGGAAAAGAAAATAAAAATCACGCGCTGCAGTTGCGTTGGTAAGAAGAAGGGGAAACCCTAAATCAGGAGAAACAAATAGACTCCACTCGCCATTAGGCATCGCGTGAATTCTCAGTTGCAGAATCGCAGATCGAGTGTGTGTGTGTATGTGCGTGCGTGAAACAAAGATACACATACAGGAGGTATAACCTCTATCCTCCACTCTCCCTTCTTCCAAACTCTTTTCTTCATCCCTCTCCCCCTCATCCTTCATATAATCATGAACATTTTTGTATATCAACTGTTACTAATGGAATGATCATGGATTTTTCTGTTTGATTCAATTATGATAATGTAACGATTTCAAATGGAGCTACCATTTATGTTGTAAAGCTGTGACAGATGTAATTTATTGTTTATTGTATACAAGAGTTTTATCTGGAGTTTTGAGTTTTCCGAGGAGGTGCACAGAGGCCCTAGTGAGGAGGTTTGAAATGTTGTGGGTTTTAGGAGAGGTAGAGGCAGAGGCAGAGGTAGGCCGAAAAAGTATTGGTATTGGTGAGAGCTGAGTAGAAAAGACATGATATAGCTCCAACTCTCCGAGGACCTGACCATAGATGTAGGAAGTTATGGTAGAAGGTTAGAAGTTAGTTGAGTGTTGTCTCATTTCCTAGCAGGATAGATTGATGCATTGTATATGTTTTCCGATATTTAGTTTTCTACCAGTAGTAGTAGCATTTGTCTCATAGTTGGCCTATCTTACAACTTTTGTTATTCCTCGATATTTACTGTGCTTCATTTATCACATTAGTTGTTTATGGTTGTTGCCCCTCTTTGGTATGTTATGTTATGTTTTCCTTATTGCTTCTATATCTTCTTTACTTCTGTCCTGTTCTATTAGCTGCTCTGATGTTCTCTACTCGAGCAGAGGGTCTTTCGGAAACAACCTCACTTGGTACTCGGTGGAACTTGATGAAGTAGTTGACAAATTAAAACAGTTCCTTGGTAGAACACCGATTGATGCTTCAGATTCTGCTCACATATAAGTACTCAGATGAGAATTACCATAATAGGATAAATGCGTGAACATTGGGTTATATTCATTTGGGAGACCTTCTCTTCCTCTGTTGCATAAAAGTTCCCTTATTAGCTTTAGCACCATATCACTTTGGTGGATATATGTGTGAATTCGGCCTTCCAATGCCCAAAGACTTATTGGAACAAAAAAGTCTGGAATTTTAATTGAGCTATGGTATTATACTTTGATCTTTTTGTTTATTTGGTTAAGAAAATTTCTGCACGGGGCGAAGTGACAAGAAGTTTGTTCAATATGTACCATGGTATTAATGATCACATTACTGCTATACTGACTTGTTTATAGATCTATTTATCTATTTTCTTTTGTTTTTGGTGGCAAATAGTTGTGAATTTTGGATTGAGATCAATTCAAGGTTGTGCTTTGCCTTTGTTCATTCAAAATAATGGTCATAAGACAAGCTACAAGTATATGGTCAAGCGGTTAATGAAGCTGGAATGGACCACGGGAGACTGGTGCTCAAGCGCTTTGTTACTTTGGACTCACCTTTGAACGACCTCTCTATTTCAGTTTACGTGACACGCTTTCCTTATTAATCTATTTTAAAAAGAATGTTTGGAGATAATTAAACTTTGAACCTTCCATTTATTGTTAATGACATGTTTTTATAATTTCACGACATTTTTAAAACCACAAATTTCAAAAGTTTTCCTTTCTTTCTTAAACTCTGTATTGAGCCAAACACCGCCACATAAAATGAAACGGTGGGAGGGGGAATATGTATCGTCAATCAAGTGCCGTATAGAGGTCTGCATGAGAGGGGAGGGGGGACGGCTAATTCCCCCATCATAGAAATGGGGAAGAACTTATTTTATACTAAGTTGCACGGGCTCTTCACTTCGATGCCGCACCCGTGTCGGATTCTCCAAAAATACGGTTCTTTTGGAGAATCTGACACACCCTTTGACATTTTTGAAGAGTCCGAGCAACATAGATTTTATAAAATCTGCAGGTTGAATGTGGTTAGATTTCTAGCAAGCACTTCTGATATATAGATTGGAAGCTGCAATTTCAGTCGCTATCACCTGCAGCTGGAGTATATCATTATATACCCTTGTATTTCTGTCTAAATTTGGAGGAGGCCTTTTATATTCAACTGATTCAAATCCCTGATGGATTGGAGGTGGTCAGGGTTCTTCATCTTCAGGTAGACAGAGCTTGATGCAGATCCTTTGTGTTATGGATCTTCATTTTCCTCTAAAAATGCGATAGGATCACTTTCTATGTCTGCTGTCTGATAATTCTGAGCAGTTATGTCTTCTCGTGAAGTACCTGAAGGACATGATGAAACCTGATATATGGAAAGCTAGTTGAAGGTCATCGTAATGTATGAGCTGTTTTCACTTGTTTGCATGATAAATGGATTGATTTGATTAGATTAATATGATGATCTTGAACTCAAAGTTTTCTGATAATTAGGCCACTTATTAAAACCCAAAACTTTAATGGAATCACGAGTTAGCCATTGACAATTCTTGGACTGTGGTAAGACTTAGAAGAGTGGTGGAATGCAGGAGGAGATATTTTGGGCTGCTTATTGTATTTTTCTGTGCTTATTGAACAAGAATTAATTCTATATTTCCATAACCCCCTTACTGGACAAGTTATCCTCTAATTTTTTCTTGATGTTCAGGTATCAGTGAAAGAGAAATCAATAGGCTTTCAATTGTTTAGCAGCATGGATATTGATCTTCGTCTGCCTTCTCAAGACCATGATAAGGAAGAAGAAGAAGAAGAACAAAATGGAATTATAAATATGCTTGACAATGAAGAAAAAATACACAGTGATGACGGAATGCATGGGATGTTGGTTATTGAAGAGAAGATGCATGCAGAAGATGGAGGGGATTTGAACACTCCCATAGGAACTATGATAGAGTTTAAGGAGGATGTGAACCTTGAACCGCTGGCTGGCATGGAATTTGAGTCACATGGTGAGGCTTATGCCTTTTATCAAGAGTATGCTCGGTCGATGGGATTCAATACAGCCATACAAAACAGCCGTCGCTCAAAGACATCAAGGGAATTCATTGATGCAAAATTTGCATGTTCTAGATATGGAACTAAACGGGAATATGAGAAGTCTGCAAATCGACCACGTAGCAGGCAAGGAAACAAGCAGGATCCAGAAAATGCTACTGGTCGGCGAGCATGTGCAAAGACAGATTGCAAAGCAAGTATGCATGTGAAAAGAAGGCCCGATGGGAAATGGATAATTCATAGATTCGAGAAAGAACATAATCATGAACTTCTACCTGCCCAAGCTGTCAGTGAACAAACAAGAAGGATGTATGCCGCTATGGCAAGACAATTTGCTGAATACAAAAATGTTGTTGGTCTGAAAAGTGACTCAAAAGGTCCATTTGACAAAGGTCGAAATTCAGCAATGGAAGGGGGAGACATAAATGTTCTGTTAGAGTTCTTCATTCAGATGCAAAATCTTAATTCCAACTTCTTTTATGCTGTTGATGTGGGTGAAGATCAACGTGTAAAGAACTTGTTTTGGGTTGATGCCAAAGCCAGGCATGACTATGCAAATTTCTGCGATGTTGTCTCTTTTGATACTACCTATGTCAGAAACAAATATAAAATGCCCCTGGCTCTTTTAATTGGGGTCAATCAGCATTTTCAGTTCATGCTACTTGGATGTGCTTTGGTCTCTGATGAGAGTGCATCAACATTTTCTTGGGTAATGCGGACATGGTTGAAGGCAATGGGCGGTCAAGCTCCCAAGACAGTGATCACCGATCATGACCTGGTATTGAAGTCAGTCATTTCAGAGGCTTTGCCATTAGCCCTCCATTATTTCTGTTTGTGGCATATCCTGGGAAAGGTGTCTGAAACACTGAATCATGTCATTAAACAGAATGAAAAGTTTATGCCAAAGTTCGAGAAATGTATTAACAGGTCATGGACAGATGAGGAGTTTGAAAAGAGGTGGAGAAAACTAGTTGATAAATTTGATCTCAGAGAAGTTGAATTGATTCATTCACTGTATGAAGATAGGATGAAATGGACCCCTACATTTATAAGGGATGTATTTTTAGCGGGAATGTCAACTGTTCAACGATCAGAGAGTGTCAACTCTTTCTTTGACAAATATGTACATAAGAAAACCACCGTCCAGGAGTTTGTAAAGCAATATGAATCAATATTACAAGATAGGTACGAGGAGGAGGCAAAGGCAGATTCTGATACATGGAACAAACAACCTGCTTTGAGATCCCCATCACCATTTGAGAAGCACTTGGCAGGGCTTTATACACATGCTGTATTTAAGAAATTCCAGGCTGAGGTTTTGGGTGCAGTTGCTTGTATTCCTAAAAGAGAGAAGCAAGATGAGACATCCTTAACATATAGAGTTCAAGATTTTGAGAAGACTCAAGAGTTCATTGTTACATTGGATGAAATGAAGTCAGAAATATCTTGTATATGTCATTTGTTTGAATTTAAAGGCTACCTTTGTAGACATGCATTGATAGTTCTCCAAATATGTGCTGTCTCCTCTATCCCACCACAATATATTTTGAAGCGATGGACAAAAGATGCGAAGAGCAAGTACTCTTTGACAGATGGATCTGAAGATGTGCAGTCAAGGTTCCAGAGATATAATGATCTATGTCATCGGGCTATGAAATTGAGTGAAGAAGGGTCATTATCTCAAGAGAGCTATAGTTTTGTTCTTCGTGCACTTGATGACGCATTTGGGAGTTGTGTAACTTTTAATAACTCAAATAAGAACATGTTAGAAGCTGGCACATCATCAGCCTCTGGTCTTCTCTGTATTGAAGATGATAACCAAAGTAGGAGTATGAGCAAGACAAACAAGAAGAAAAATAGCTTTACTAAGAAACGGAAGGTATGTTTTGAAGAGCAATCATGGGACCGCTTCTTTTGTTTTCTATGTTATCTCATGAAGATCTCCTGGTTGCAGGTGAACTCGGAGCCAGATGTTATGGCTGTTGGGTCAGCAGACAGCTTGCAACAAATGGTTTGCTCTGATACCTTGGTTACTTTTATTTATTGCCATTTGATTTACATTACTGTGTTCTTACTGGTAAATTGAAAATGAAGAGGTTTTTCTTGTTGGTGAAAGTGGGAGGTGGTTGTTTTGAATGCTATATGTGTATAGCTTTTCTTGAAGCTTAACTTTTTAGTTTTTTGGTCCCCTCTTGTTTCTTATTTAGTACATTTCCATCATTTTCTGCAGGAAAAATTGAATTCCAGGCCTGTGACTCTTGATGGTTATTTTGGCCCGCAACAAAGTGTTCAAGGAATGGTATGATCTGCAAGTATCTTGACTTTTTTCCAATACTTAATCTATAATGGTGTTTTAAGTTGCTGCTCTTTTGCAGGTACAGTTAAACTTGATGGCACCAACTCGTGATAACTACTATGGAAACCAACAGACTATTCAGGGCCTTGTATGTAATAGCAGTTCACAGTTTTAAGGCTGAAAAAATTGATATGGACTATTAAAGTAACAGTTGTGTTTTCTCTTACCTTGGGAATGTAGGGACAGTTGAACTCTATAGCTCCTACACATGATGGCTATTATGGTGCTCAGCCGACAATGCACGGGCTGGTAGGTGGTCTCTTAGTGTTGGAACATTTTGAGGCAAATCAACCAAAAATCTTGTTACAATTTCATTTTTATTGTTGCAGGGGCAAATGGATTTTTTCCGCACTCCAAGTTTCTCATATGACATTCGGGTTAGTATGCTACATACTATGTCAATGGATTTTTTTTTTTTGGGTCAACTCATTATTGGGGATGTGGACATTGTGAAAAATTATTGCTGCATTCAAATTATTATCTACATTTCATTATGTAGTTTATGTTGATAATTTGTTCCATCCTGATCTTGTTATACTACTTTAATCTGGCATGGGGGCTTAAGGTAAATATTAGACAATCTAGTATTTTAGAAAGAGATTGATCCGTCAGTGAAGATGAAATGTTTTTATGAGTTTGGGAGTTTACAAAGATAAAAAAGAAGTGGACTATATGTTACTTCTGGAAATAGTATAGTCCTCAAATGCAATACTAGCCTACTTGGTGAAGGCCTGGAAATGATTCCGTCTTAGCAAATTAGTCAAAAAGGATAAAAACAAGTGCGACAGTATTTACAAAAACTAAAAAAAGGAAAAAAATTGGACAAAATTCTTTATTTTTTTTTGGGGGGGGGGGCAGCATTGATTGTGAACATATATAAAGAACTTGTTCCTTCTATTTTGCGTTTAATGTTTTCTATAGTTGAGATCTACTAAAAAGGGTTGGTTTTGTGATGAGAGCGCAGTAAGATTTGTGAATTAGGCATATTTCATGAGTTTTTGAAGGTTGCAGACAAAACCCTAATATTTAAGTGGAGAAGGTTAATGGTCGGGCCGATTTTCTGTCAAGTTTCAAACCGTCCACCAGTTAGCCCTCAGGGATTTTTTGGTTATCCAAAAAACAAATGAGTTACTTAAAAAATATCCATTGTGGTAGCAATCTATCATTGACCTAGTTGTTATTAACATCAATACGACACTTAGCCCAGCTACCCTTCTTGGTAGATGCTAAGTTCGCTTGACTCAACCAAGATCAACCCCTAGGCAAAATATAAGTGAGATGGGAAGCGTTAGCAGAACGGTTGTGGAGTTTAATTAGGCCAAACAACTGTTAGAATAAAGGCAAGGCCATAGTCATAATTGACAAGGGCAATGGCAAGAGTCCACCCTGGGGTGACGGTAAAAGACTGACCCATGATGATTGCGAGACCAAGGGTGATGGTACAACGTCAACCAATCAGAGCGCTTCACAATGAGCGAAAGGTTTTACCAGTGTTGTCAAAGGCGCGCTTAAGCTTTGAAGTGAGGCTCAAAACGTGTTTCGCAATTTATGGTGCGCTTCAGTGTGGTCATTAAGGTTCTAAGGCAAACTTTTTCTTGCCAATGAGCCTCTTTTGAAGAAGTGACACTAACAATTGATATTTCACTTTATCATACCTTTTTTTCAATTTCTTTGATCATATATTTGTCATTCATATTTATAATTATTGGTCTTGGACTTTTACATAGATATTTATATCTTTTTCTCCCTTTGCGCCTTTTTTCATTGAAGTCCACACTTAATTTGCGCTCTGCGCTTAAAGCCCCAATGGACCTTAGAACTTTTTTGCGCTTTTCACCTTTGATAACACCGGGTTTTACCTGCACAAGAGAGCACATTTGTTCAAATATTGTCGAACTTGGGGCAGCTTGAGGCGATGCCAATGGTGAAGCACGCAAAGCAACAACGTATGTGGCAAGCAATGGTGGAGCAATGCACTTGGGACAGCTTGTAGGGATGGGGATGCTTAGGGAGAACCACACAAAGCTAGTAAAACAAGTGTCATGTAAAGATGTGTACCGCGTCTAGGAGGGATATAATGACTTGGAGAAATGAGGCTTGTGGAGCCAAACAAGTAAGATGAGTACAATGAGGACCCTTGTCCATGGAGGTGACAGACAATGGAGGTACTTGTTCCTGAGACGACACAATATTAGATAGGGGGAGTTTCATGCCTATAAATAGGAGGAGACCCCTCCGTAATAGCCATGAGCAGCCAGCGACACAAACCAAAGCAACTACACACCAAAACCTCCCTTCTAGTGTCCCGGTCTTCCGTTATTGTGCGTAGTCTTTCTTGTAAACCTTGTACATGCGTATGTAATTGTGTAATCAATAAAAGGCATATTTTCCTCAGTTCCCAAGGTTCTCACTTGTCTTGCCTTTGTATCCTAACTCTTAAGTGTTGTTTGGCCTAGTCAAATGCCACAACCATTGAACTTACACTTCCCACAAGCCCTCCGCACTTGACCCATACTTTGCCTAAGCATGAGCTTACTTGAGTCAAGCTACCTTTTGTGAGGCTGAACTTAGCCTCTAATAAGGAGGGTAGTTTAGCTATAGTGCCACTTCGATGCCAGTAAGAGACTAGGTTGGTGACAAATCCTTGTACAAGTTCATTTTCCAAGTTAATATGGGTACATGGGCTTAGTTATGGTCTTATTAGAATAGTTTTATGAAGTTGGTGTATGAGCTTTATTCTAGGTTATCAACTAGGTTTTAAATGATGGAAAATATCTTGAAGTTAATTTGGTATTATGATGTTGAACCTCTTTTTGAGAAACATCTACTAAGTTCTCTGGTCATCTAAGTTTGGATACTTTGCAGGATGTTGACCATGTATTTAGGTTATTCTTTATTAAGACTAATTCATTCTATATCATCAAAGTGGAATTTAGCCATAAGACCATGCAGATTGCTGAAACAAAATTGATGGACATACAATGTCAGTGTACTAACATAAAGAAAGCCAGGGAGCAGAAAGGAATAAAGACGGTCTATGACAGTCCATACTATAACAAAATTGATGGACAAACGATTCAACATCATTGTATTAACATCCAGAACAGGGAACAAAAAGGAGACTACAATCCTTCACTGCAACACAAGTTTAAAGAACTGTGAACAGAAAGGAACCAGGATCTGTAGGAGACATGGATTTTCACATATTTAATAATATCAGTTGTTGTCTATGATGGAGGGTAGATATTGATATGGAGAGTTGGAGACCACGACTAAGATTCCTGAATATATGATTAAGAGGTCATACAGAGTGGTTTCTGTTGCAGTTTTTTTGTTAAATTTGTATGAGCCATTTTTGATAAATAAGAAGTGTTCCCAAATCTTTGTTGTTAATGATTCCAGTAGTTTTGGCAACAATTGCTTGATATAGGTTAAACCATGAAGCTTCATAACCTTTAGGCCCAGAGACATGATGCAGAGTTTATAAATTGAGGTGGTTTCTTAGTTTGTGTTACGGGAAAACAGCAAAGTTACATCTAGCCAGCTAAAAAGATAAGGGAGCTTTTTATAGTCTGTGGTAATCTGACTACGAACTTGTATGTATGAGTTTTAAGTCAGGTTATGGAATTCAGTTCTTTTCCTTGGAACACATGCATGTGCCGCTCTTGAAGTATTTATGTTAATCCCGTTTTATGCAGAAACTGGGATATTTGACAAGCCAAAACATTACTGAATTTTGCAACTTGCTTTCTTTCCTTGCTCAATTGGGGGAAGCCTAGGTGAATGTCAAAGTAATAAAAATGGCCAACTGCAGTTGCTGTACAGCACTTGTCTAGCAGCATATTATTTAGTAAACCTGCAAATAAGCAATGGTAGTTCATATTACTAAAAAATAGTTTATCAATGTTGCAAGCAGGAACTCCAGGTCCACATGGGAAAATTAGTCTAGCTAAGTGCAGTACCACTAAATTCTGCTGGACTCATGACTTTCTTAATGTTGACAGGATGAAACCAATGTAAGATCTGCTCAATTGCACGACGAAGCATCTAGACACCCCTGAGGATCACCTGTCATTAATTAGAGGTATAGGCTTTTTCCCATTTCTAGTTGATATTACAGTTGCGTTCAAGTTGAACCTATTGAATGATGGGGTTCTTCTGTTACCAGGAAACAGTGGGTACATTTCAACTTCCATTACCGGCTGTTTATGGAAGTAGAACCAACAGAGAGAACCTTGTAGTATTTGTTTGTAAAATAAAAAGGATCTTCAATGTAGGCAGTGCTGATTATTATTTTTACCTTTGTTCATTGATAAATGAGCTTTTTAATCTTTCCCTTCAATTTGATATTAGAGCGGGAAGAGAAAATACAGCTCTAAGTTAATTTCACCCTGTAAAGGCTGTTGTGGGATGTATTGGTTACAGCAAGTAAAGATGATTGATGTGAAGATGTATGTATACCTTTCTTCAAGTTAAAGCAAATGAATTGTAAATGTAGACAGTGCCTTTCATTCTTCTTCCCCCTTGTTGATAAACAAGTGTTTCAATCTCGTTCTTTTCATTTTGGTATTTAGAAAGATGAGTAAAGACAACTCTAAGTCGATTTCACCTGTAAAGGCTGATCATCAATTGCTGGGTGAAAGAGTTCATTGAGTTGAAGATATATAGGGCAGTTGTTGAGAGTATAAATGCCACGATTCAACCCATCGGGCCGTGTGAGTACCTACTCTAACACCTAGATAGGAGAACTTTTATAAAATATCATGAGGAAATTTAATAATTATCAAAATAACAACCTAACAAGTCAAGAATACACCATAATTAAGTATTAAACTTTAAGGTTTATTACAAGAAAAATTCTAACACCCTCAAGTAGGGGTGTTCATGGTTCGGTTTGGGTCGGTTATTGATTAAAACCATAACCAAACCAATTTAATCGGTTATTAAATGTCTAAAATCATAACCAAACCAAGTAAAATAATAACCACGGGTTTGGTTATTGTCGGTTTGGTTCGGTTTGATTCGGTTGTTCGGTTTATGACTAGCCGAGATAATTCAAATATTCTCTCTCTACATTCTTCAAATTCTTATGAAGCTCTTTTTTCCTCACGACCCTCAGAGGTTCAAAACAGAAAATGAAACAACTTAAACATTCGGAAAAAAAAAGAAAACAACTTAAAATCAATTTAAAATTTGAAAAGCTCATTACAAACCTTCTCAAAATTTGACAATCTTATACTTGGGGTTGAGGAGTTGAGGTTGCTCTTGAGCCTTCACTGTTAGTCTATGACTGTGAGTCTGTGACTTTGTGAGAAACCAACGTGAGAGGAACAAAAATGTAAAAGGAAAACAGATACTAGGGTTTTAAAATTTTAACTTTTACTTTATGTTGCGGCTTGCTGCTCAAGTGATTAGTACTTATTAGAAATTTAGGATTTAGAATTTAAGATTTAGAATTGGGCTTGAGAGTTGGGCTAATGCGCTTGGATTGTTGGACTTGGACCGCTGTTTAGTGTTTATTAGAATTTATAATTGGGCTTGAGAGTTGAGTTTGGATTGTTGGGCCTTAAAAATAAGTATATTAATATTAAATTAATAATTAAAACGTATAAAATATCTTTAATTATTTATTAAAAACTAATATTATACATATAAATAATTATAAATTTTAAGTATATAATTATCGATTTTTTTCGGTTATTTATTCGGTTATTTTTTTCTATAACCATAACCAAACCAAATATTATCGATTATTCAAAAACCAAACCAAACCAAACCAAACTGAATGTCGGTTTTTTTATTCGGTTTGGTTAAATTTTCGGTTTGGTTTTGGTTTTAACCAAAACTGTGAACAGCCCTACCCTCAAGGATACTAGTCTAAACAGGTACAAGAACTTCTAAAGATACAGAGTATAAATAAAAACAAGACACAACTCCACCATAAGTAATGAAGAGTAGAAGTTGTTGGAGACTCATCATCGTCTTCACCTATGAAACTTCACTGACCCTGTAACAAGACTATGTCCAGTGGCATAGCAAGAGTAGTATCGGTACAAACAACATATACTGGTAGGCATCATCGGTCAACTTGATACCCACCACATAATATAAAGAAATCAATAAGAAAAAGCGTGCTTTTAAGGAATTACACTTGGCAATCTTAATGCACAAACTCTTGTCATTCCCATTAACCTTATTAAAGTCGTTCAAGCCTAACTCCCATCCTTTTTAGTTGGTCCGCTGCCAACTCTAATACAGATCAAGGCCTAGCCCTTCTATCACGTAGAGGAGTTGTCAAACTACGGGCCACTACTAACTCTGTCTAATCCGTCTACTATCTTTAGTTTTCACACCAACACATGACCCTATGATAATTAACATCTCACTTGGAAGAGGAAAACATTTAGGTGAGCTAAGACTCATATTCTAACCACACTGGCCCGCTGTGGCGGGATCTATCCTGCTCTGGCAGCCTTGCCACAGCGGGATTCCTCCTGCTAGAGCGGTTTGTCCTGAGGCAAAAGCTCTGAATTCTCTTCAACTCCCCCATTTAACATCTGTACTCATAGGACATCAGCAATATCTGACTTTAAGTCACTAATTTCACTTAACAATGCATTGATTGCTTCCACTTATTTACCCAAGACCTCATGCCTACGATGCGGACAAGTCTAACAACTTTAACATAATCCAAAAGGGCATATACATGAATACATTATCAATTTATCATTTCAGAGCAATATACAGTTTCACAATGTAAATCTTAGATACAACAGTCAACATAGTAATACTTGGACCTTCGGTCCTTTCATATCAATTATTACATAAGATGGGCATGCTTAATTATATTCGGGTCAGTTTCTCTATCATCACCCACATAGTCAATGGTTCTCTCATGGAACCCATACCCAAACTATATATGTGTTGGAATGTGACACCCGATCCAATATATATGTTAGAACGTGACACCCGATATATGTGTCGGAACGCGACATCCGATCTAATATATGTGTCAAAATGTGACACCCGATCCAATATATGTGTCAGAATGCGACACCCGATCCAATATAACAATCACAATGCACAATCACAGTCCACAACAAATAATTCACATACTTGCACAATCAAGTAATCAGGATCATTGCATATAATTGTTCACAAATAGTCATTTCATTAGTTTCATTCTATCTTTCCCTTCATTAACAATATTTCATCAAGCTTTCTTTATTTAAGACATCACTTTTCGGTAGAAAAAGTTCAAGATTATGGATTTCACAGTCTTAGGATTGTAGACCCATCACAACAACATATCAATCATCCAACCACAACAATTAAATGCATGGTAACATCACAATATTACTCAGTCACTATTAAGGGTCTCTCTATGATATAGACTAACCCATAACCTACAACCATATATAATCAAATAGGTTCATGACATGAGATCTATCAACACTAAGTCATTGACATCCACCCTTTTATTTCATGATTACTCAAGTAATTCACAAGGAATAATCAGCATAAACACACACAATTATCGGTATAATCACATCTGTTTATATACATCAATAACTCATAACCCACATATCTCAAGATCTCCCAAGAACCCAGCAATAGTCTACATTTAATCCTGCAAGGATCATTAGCCTTCTAAACATTTTTCACTAAGGTTAACATTCAAATATTAGACCTTTATCACTAGTCACATAAAAATCATGATCCACAACATACATTCCCACTCTAAACATCAATTGACAATCATTTAATCATCCAGACTCCTCTCCCGAAGGCCTAGGCATGAAATCTCCCATCAATCTACATTATATTAAGCAATGGGAATGAATTTATAACTACTCAATTGAGAAAACCTAGTCTACTTGGGCACCAAGCAATTGTAGAAGGATTATAGTATGATCCTTGACTTTCGGAAGGAGAAACTATGGTGACGGGCTTGAAATCCGTGGGTTGTAGCCTTTCTTGCGGTAGGAATCTCTTCTTCCCTTCTCTCCAAGCCTAGAGTGGCTTTTTGGAAGTTTCTAGGATAACCCTCATCTATTTTAGCACCTAAGGGAAGAATGAGATAATAAAAATACACCATCTTTTCATTCTTCCCCGTCAAATCCCGCCATAGTGGCCTAGTTCCCGCCACAGCGGTCCAGCATAGACAGTGCTCAGTAAAATGGCATAACTTTTTACTCCGAACTCCAAATGAGGAAAATTCGGAGGCGTTAGAAAGATGACTCATAGATCTTTAATTTGATAGGTTTACCTAATTCAATATAGGTTGAGAGATATGGTATTTTGAAGTTGACCCTAATTTGAACTCAAGACCAAAACTAAATCGAAAAGACACTTTAAACTCAACTTTGAGATAAGAGCATAGTACGACCTTAATTCACAACTAATGCACTCGCATACCAAGGAATTGATCCTAGTCTTATGACGAATGAGATTCGTATACCTTTATCGCAGATATTTTTAGTAACAACGGGCTGGGTCGTTACAATAAACTAAACAAAAGCTGGATGAAGTAAAATTATTACCGCTGTGAAGCATGTTTTATTCCAACTCAATGTTGAGTTTGTTTTGATGAAAACTATTTTTTGATACATGTGTTTTTTTGTAATATGTTAACTTTTTTTTTGGTGTTTCGTTGTAACAAAGTTCGTTCTTAAAGAAAACCTTTTCCATTGGTGTATTTGGTAGGAAGAAAAATATTTTTCAATTATCTTATGTTTGGTTGACTTAATTGTTTTGGGAGATGTTTTTCAAATAGACTTTTTATTTTGAAAACATTTTTCAAAACTCTCTTTCAACCTCACCACCTGATTTCGATCTCAATTCGGCTCTTGACCTAGACTAGGGTCAGGGACGGGACCTAGGTCGACGCCGACGTCGAGAGTTGGATCTTATGTCAGAATTGCTGGTCTGGTGAGTCAGGGTCGGAATTAGGTGTCGGGGCCTATGGTCTCGAGTCAAAGTTGGGTTGAGGTCGAAAATTGGATCTCGAGTTTGGGGAATCGGGATCTTGGGTTGGAGTTGGGTCGCAGTCAAGTCTTGAGTTAGGTTTAGGAGCTGGGACCCGAGTCGGGGTTGGGAGTCGAAGCCCAAATCGAAAGTTAGGTTTCAAATTGAGGTATGATCTTGGGTCCCAGGTCAGAGTAGGGAGTCGGATCTCAAATAGGGATCGAGAGTTGGGTCTAAGGTTGGAGTCTAGGATTAGGTCTCAGAATCTGGGTTGAGGTACAAAGTTGGGTCTTGTTCAGTTGGAAATTGGGGTCTAGTTCGGTGTCATATCATATGTCCAGATTATATCTAAATGCTCCTGGGATTATATATTTTTCTTACTAATCAAACACAAAAAAATAAGTAAAAAAAATATATTTTTTTCAAAAACAATATATTTTCTAGAATTTTTTTTTTGTGAAAAAATAATTTTTTTCATACTAAACACACCTAAAAGGAAAAATAAAATAAAATTATTATCTCTTATTTTAATCTTTGCCAAATAATAGGTAGTAAAGAAAAAATGTTGAACAAGACATGAATCTAAACAACAGGTTACTGTTCTTCTTGAAGTTACCAAAATTGAAAAAATCACATGGCTTGTATTAATTCAGTAATCAGGATGCTTAGTACTACTAATTAAAAAAGTGGAAAGATTCACATATGCTATCGAACTTTGAAAAAAATTCTTATTTATGTTATTTATTAAAAGTTTGGCTCATTTATAACATTGCCGTTTGGAAAAAACCTCATCGATGTCATTATTTTTAACTTCGATTTTGCAAAATCATTTTTACAAGACCCCAAATAATTTTTAACACTTTTTAATTGGGGTTTTGAAAAAATGTACTATTTTTGCTTCTTGGAACAGATGAAGAATATCAAGAACTCTCAAATTTTTAACTTCTTCAATTCTTAAAGAAATCACCTCAAATTTTGGCTACGTCATTATTTAGTATTATTTTTAAAAAAATCCAAAATTCGAAAATCATTTATGGATTTTAAAAAAACCTACCAGTTTTAAAAAAATATTCCAAAAAAATGGAAATCAGTCCCAAAATTTCAAAAATCAACTTTGATTCGTGTTTTTGTTGTTGTTTTTGACACTAGATCTTGTTCTCTAGTGTTTTTTGAGTCTATATTCAAAATTTTAAGTGATTTGGAGCTGTGAAGAAAATTCTACCATTAACGGATATTGAAATTTTGAAACTTTGAAGAGATTTCATGTGAGTCTTGTTGAGTTAGGTTGAATTCGAGCTCAAAAAATATTGAGTTTTGATAACTAGCTCGGAGGAAGCTACTATTGAAATTAATTGGAGAATGAACAGTTAATATCAAGGATAAAATATGAAAACTTTTTCTCTTTATACGCTAAAGTGAACAAAGTATAAGTGAAAATTTATTTTTATTACAATGAAAAAGTAAAAGTAAACTTAGAGAGTAGTAATTAAATTTAGATTTTCAAAGTATAATTAGTATAAATAATTTAGTAAAACAAATTTTTATTAAATATTTTTTAATAGAAGTATCCAATCAACAAGTGCTAAGTAAAATAGAGGAGGTACATTTGTTTATAATAGTCAACCAAATTACCCTAATATTCATTCTATTCCATTTTTAATTGTTAAATATATTTTTTTTAATTCATCCACTTTAGTAAATTAAGAAAAAATAAATTATTTCATCCTTATCATTAAGTAAGTAATTATGTCATGGGATATTCTATTTGGACATGGTTATTTAGCTTTTTTTAAAAAAAATTTTTATACATATTTATCTACTTGGAAATAACTTAAGACATGCAATATCAAATTTAACTTCATGTAAAAATGTTTGAAATCACATTGCTCATCCTGTGTATGAACTTTAGATAAAATTATTCAAATTTCAAATAAAAATAACTCAAGTTATGACAGGAATGAATTAATTCAACAATATATTACTGAAGTTCATATAACAATAATGTAACTTTAGCCATATAAAAATTCATATACTTCATGTCTAAAACTGTTCAGAAATAGGTAGATTTTTTTTCCCCTTCTCAATATTAGAAGTAGGGGAAGAGTAAAATGGGGTAGGAAATTATAAGGTTAAAAATTTAACTGTCACAAATAAGATAAAAGTTCAGATAATCAAATGTATCAAATTTCTCTTTACTCTCTATTTGGATGATTGTTATCTATTGTTTCGTAATGTCTCGTATTGTACTATGTTGTATTGTATTATCTAATGAATATAATATTTAAATTGTATCGTTCTCCATCGTCACATAATATCACATATCTACAATTTGAATGATAAATCTATAAAATAAATAAGGTACGAGATAAAACTACTATAAAAGGTAGAGTAAAAGATAAAAGATAATTATTAAATAAAAAAAAAGATAAAAATAAGAAAAAGAATATTAATCTAACGATGCGATCATACCAAATCGATTGTTCCTCAAATTATAATAAAAATTAAGTAACAATTAAAACAAATATTATATTTAAACTAACAATATACTCCCTCCATCCCTATTCACTTGTCAAATATTTCCTAATTGTCGGTTTTCTTTATACTATGTCAAAATTTGAGAAGCAGAAAGAAAAGAAAGGGAGGAGTAATAGAGAGAAATGGAAAGTAGGCAGTAACATTATTTTGTGTTGAAGTTGAAACAAAAAATAAAGTGGAGTAGTGTGTGTTGCTTGGCCTTAGGGTTCATATGAGTTTGGTTTGAAGTATCCCCTAGTAGTAGTTGGGCAACCACCCACGTACCTACTATTTCTATCCAATAACACATAATAATTTTATCATTCTTTTAGTAATTGGATGTCACATACTTCCAATTATTTTTTACAATTTCTTATCAGGATTTTCTGTGTGTGCCCCATTATGAACTATTTTTCTTGTTATTCATCTTTCCTTTTCAGATATTTCAGTTATCGGAAGGTGAGCCTTGGAGTAACTGGTAAAATTGTTGCTATGTGACCAGGAGGTCACGGGTTCAAGCCTTAAAAACAGCTTCTGGCAGAAATGCAAGGTAAGACTATGTACAATAGACCGTTGTGGTCAAGCCCTTCCCCGGACCCCGCGCATAGCGAGAGCTTTAGTGCACCGGACTGCCCTTTATATTTCAGTTACCGAACTTCTGAGGGGAAAGTAATCCTGTAGTTGTTTGTTAAAGTTATTGCTTTTATGGGATGTTAATGTTGATAGAATTGGCAGTAGGATAGGTATGGATATTATAGATAAAGGGAATAGTAAAGAGTGAGCCACAAAAGGGTACGGAATTTGAAACAAAGGAGGCTGCGTATTCTTTCTATAGGGAATATTCGAGGTCAGTGGGATTTGGCATCACGATAAAGGCTAGTCATAGGTCAAACAAGTCGGGACAATTTATTGATGTAAAGATTGCATGCTCTAGGTTTGGGACCAAGCATGAGTCTGGTAGTTCTCGATCATGTCCCAAGACTGATTGCAAGGCTAGTATACATATGAAGAGAAGGGAAGACGGAAAATGGTATATACATAGTTTCGTGAAGGAGCATAATCATGATATTTGCCTGGATGGAGCAAGAAAAAAGGACTGCAGCTTGCATTGGATGAGGGGATGTGGAACTGCTGCTAGATATATTGGCACTTATGAAAGTTGAGAGACCCAATTCTTACTATGCTGTAGACTTCGACAAAGGAAAACGTTTGAGAAATATTTGATGCAAAAGGTAGAAATGATTATGGCCATTTTTGTGATGTTATTTATTTGGATACCTACTACATCAGAAACACGTATAAAGTCCCATTGTTACCCATCGTAGGAGTCAGTCATCATTTCCAATTTTTGTTGATTGGATGTGCCTTGGTTGGGGACGAATCATCATCAACACTTACTTGGCTTAGAGCTGTGGGTGGCCAGAGTCCTAGAGTGATCATTACTGATGATGACATTTCCGAGGTCTTCCCTAAGGCACAACATTGCTTTTGTTTGTGGAATGTAATGGGAAAAATTTCTCAGAATCTTGGTAATAAGATAACAAAGCCTGAAGATTTTGTAAAGAAGTTGAAGAAATGCATGTGGTTTCCACTTAAAGAAGAAGAATTTGAAAAAAGATGGTGGAAAATGGTCGATTCATTCAAACTGAGGGATGATGACTTGATTTGGTCATTGTTTGAAAACAAAATGGGTTCCCGTGTACATGAGGAATACTTTCTTGGCTGGACTATCTACAGTTGAGCGGTCTGAAAGTGTATCCTCCTTCTTTGAAAGGTATATTTCCTCTGAGACTACGTTCAAAGAGTTCATTGAACAATACAAACTATTTGTGCATGAGATGTATGAAGAGGAAGCAAACGCTGATATTGAAACCCGTCACAGACAACCTACAATAAAAACTCTCTCCCCATATGAGAAACAAATGTCTACTGTCTATACAAACTCGGTATTCATGAAATTTCAAGCTGAGGCTTTTGGCGTTGCAGCTTGCACTATTCTGAGTGAAGGTGATGAGGGAACAGAAAAGTTGTATAGAGTTAATGACTCTGAAAAACACCATAGTTTTATGGTATCCTGGTGTGGAAGAGAATCTTGCAATATCATCTGTTCATGCCATTTATTTGAGTATGCAGGTATTCTTTGTAGACATGCAATTACGGTTCTTCAAGTATCTGGTGTCCCCAATATCCCGGGGGTGTATGTATTAGAGCGGTGGACACGAGAGGCAAAAATGAAAGGGAGAGCATATGGGATTCCAAGCAATCCTCGTTACAGGATCCAACGTCTCAATGATCTTTGCAAACTTGCTGCCAAATTCGGCGAAGTTGGATCGTTATCCCAGGAAACCTATGAATCAGCTGTGAATGCACTCCAAGCTGCATTGCAAGACTGTGTCAATGCAAACAACTCAGTGAAGAGTGCATTAGTCTCAAGCATTTCATTTTCTCAATGCAATCCTAAGGTTAACGAAGAGATTCAAGGTGGCAGCATGGAGAAGTCATCAAAGAGAAAGAAAGTACAGAAGAAGTACAGAAGAAGCGTAAGGTAGTATAAGCTCTGATTTCAGCAGATCCAACATTAGTTCCAAAACAGACTTTTTAATAGTGGAAGTCTGTAGGTTCAATCTAACGTTGAAGTACTTTCTACCAGGATCCAAGATAGCAGCCTGCAGATGGTATATGTTTTGGCTTATAATCTTTTGCACATACGTCGTAAGCTCGGTTACATATATTCATCCTGTTCCGTTCTTTTGTAGGATCAGTCAAACTCAAAACTACCAACTCATGAAGATTCTTTCCTTTCTCAGAGGCACGTTCAAGGAATGGTATGAGATATCCCTTGCTAGACCATAATTTACTTGCGTTTGAGCTCTTTTGACCCTTCTTTGTACGACTACAGGATCTTGGCTCCCAAATGGCAACTATTGAGGGATACTATGCTCCTCCTCATCAGAGCATTCATGGATTGGTGCTGCATCCTCTTTCTGTGTTCATGCTTTGAAACAATTGCCCATAATGTTAATTTGCTTAACAGAGCTCATTCAATGATTTGGTATTTTTTCAGGGCCAGTTGAGTTCATTTTCTATGTTACAAGATAGCTATTGCAGCAATCGTCAAGCCTCACACAGTGTTCTGGTAAAGGCAACTATTTTATTAGGAACTTGATGATGAGAAGATACTTGGACCGGACTAAATTTTTGGTTTGATCTTTCACAAGTACGAATGGCTTCATCCAATTATGTTTAGTTTTACCTCCCTCCTCTCACAGGGAAACTTGAATTATATATCAGCCCACAGTGGTCACTACACTCCTCAAAGTATTCAAGGGCTGGTATGAACACAAAGGCCTAAATCTCGTATCTTTGTTGAATTAAATCTCATAGTGAAATGCAGTTGCAGGGGCAGATTAGCTTCAGAGCACCACTAATGCTTACTTCTTTTGACATTCAAGGAAATTCATCTGATATGCTACGTTTTAGTTAGTCAATGTTTGGTTATTTCGTGTCTAACGTGGGTTCAAAATTCACTCTCGCTCCCAACTTTAGGACAATTCAATGAGTGTCACAGGAAAACGTTTGCAGGATTAGTGTTTCTCTCTGCAGGATTGGAAACAATGCTTAATTTATCGCCTTAGGAAGTTAGTTAGCTGAATAGGAGGAAACTAACATTACTTTTTTTCCATGTTTAACATTGAAGGAAATGAATGTACAGTACTGAAGATCAGTAGATAAATATCAATAAGGACTTCATTATTTCTGGAAGCAACATGTAATCCCGTTATATGAGAAGAAATTTTCGAACGTTTATGAAGAGAATTCTGTCTTCTGCCCTTGTGTCTGAGAGTACGTGTTGATTCCATTCCGGAATTGTAGGAGGGTTGATTGATTTTAACATGCATTTTGTGGAATAGCGGAAGACCAACAGTTGAATACTTTGAGTATGGGTTTCTATATCTTGACTATATTCACAGTTGAGTGGTCAAGCATCCAGAATGTAAGGTCTCTTAAAAATGCAAATTTCCTTGGAAGAATTTAATTGGTAAAACCAACAACTTGGGATTAAACGTACACTATACCCCCAAAAGCATCATCTAGGGGTCAATTTGGGCACAATCCAAGTTGGGCAGCTAAATATGTAGTTTAAATTGACCTATAAGATAAAATATATTTTGTTTGATATAATCATGATAAAGAAAAAGTATTAATTAGTTTTGTTTGGTAAATAAATAAATCTTAAAAAAGTAATTACTATAATTTAGTTATAGTCGACACTTGACAGAGTTGATTTATGAGTTATGACCTATTGTATAGTTCATTTTAGCGCAATTAACATTTGAGTTGGTTAATCTACATATTTATTGATGGAAAAACTACATAACTAATCAAATATCCTTATCATAACTACTAAATCACATGCTACTTGCTAATTTCCTAGGTTATTGCACAACATATATACTCTCCTTATTTTTAACCTACTAAAGTATCTATCACTAAAACTCTCCCCCCAAATCACGCTCCTTATAAACTCTCAAATATTCCTTACTACTTCATCCTTTTTCGTCCATTATTGAGGTTTTCCTCAGTATTCAGCACCATCAATTTTTTTGATTGAAAACTTTATCTATGGTGTTAGTTTCTACAATTTACTCCAGCGAGAATTATCAGTATTTTCTGTTAAGAGGATTGCAAAATAATTTACTAGTCTTTCATTTTCTATATTAATTATCCTACAAAAACTTTTTGCTATATGATATATATATATGTGTGTGTGACAGAGAGAGAGTGTGTTTGTATGTGTACGATTAGGGGGAAAACTAAAAATTCGATAAAAAAACACACACTAATTTATCTTGGTTTATATATTCCCAACCATCATTCGTAGTTGGTTTGATTTTTCTTTAATAAAAGGCCAACTTACATCAGGCAGTATATTATATTTTGAGCTCGAATTTTAAAATTTCTAATAAAACAATAAAGAGATGTCAATTATCGCAATCCAATTTTGTTGTGTCTCTATGTGAATTGTGTGAGTACATGTTTGGGGAATGTATCTAGTCCTGGTCATTTGTATCGTCACACTCTTCTCGGAATATAAATGTAGATGTAAAGACCTATTAAAAAAATTAAAATATTAAACTTAAACTCATAATTTAACATTACAATAAATGCAATAATAATTTTTTAAAAAAAGTTATATCCATTAAATTTATTTATTTTTGGATCTAATTCTTAAAAAAAGCTAAAATAAAAAAAGAAGTCGGCCACTGCCAGTAGTATTTGTTTGGCTTTTCCTATAATAACTGCCTCACCATATAATATATGTCTCTTCCTCGTGCAATACAGGGGGCGCTGCCAAACGTGGGTGGTTTGAATTTCAAATTTATCCTCATTAATTAATAGCTTTATAGAAGACGGGAAATTTAGTACTACTCTTTATTAGGGAAAAAGAACATATTAGTGGTAACTAATAGGGGTGTTCATGGTTCGGTTATTGATGAAAACTATAACCAAATTAATTTAATCGGTTATTAAATGTCTAAAATCATAATCAAACCAAGTAAAATAATAACTACGGGTTTGGTTCTTGTCGGTTTGGTTCGGTTTGGTTCGGTTATTCGATTTATAACTAGCCGAGACAATTCAAATATTCTCTCCCTACATTCTTCAAATTCTTACGAAGCTCTTTTTTCCTCACGGCCCACAGAGGTTCGAAACAGAAAAGGAAACAACTTAAACATTCTAAACAAAAAAGAAAACAACTCAAAATCAATTTAAAATTTGAAAAACTTCTTATAAACCTTTTCAAAATTTGACAATCTTGTACTGGAGTTGAGGTTGCTTTTGAGCCTTCACTGTTAGTGTATGACTGTGAGTCTGTGACTTTGTGAGAAACCAATGTGAGAGAAACGGAAATATAAAAGAAAAATAGATACTAGGGTTTTAAAGTTTTAACTTTTACCTTATGTTGCTGTTTAAGTGCTTGGTGCTTATTAGGAATTTAGGATTTAGAATTGGGTTTGAGAGTTGGGCTAATGGGCTTGGATTGTTGGACTTGGACTGCTGTTTAGTGTTTAGTAGAATTTATAATTTGGCTTGAGAGTTGGACTTGAATTGTTGGGCCTTAAAAATAAGTAGATTAATATTAAATTAATAATTAAAAGGTATAAAATATCTTTAATTATTTATGAAAAACTAATATTATACATATAAATAATTATAAATTTTATGTATATCATTATCGGTTTGGTTCGGTTATTTATTCGATTATTTTTTCTATAACCATAACCAAACCAAATATTATCGGTTATTCAAATTTAAAACCAAACCAAACCAAACCAAATGTCGGTTTTTTTATTCGATTTGGTTAAATTTTCGATTTGGTTTTGGTTTTAATCAAAACTGTGAACAACCCTAGTAACTAATAAGAAAGTTCACTATAATAAATAAAAAGGTGTGCGACAATTATTTAACGATAATTACATAATTATTGTTATATTACATATTTTATATCAATATACAATATGAGTATTTATAGCCGGACAAAAAAGAGTTGCTCAAATGATAAGCACTCTTAACTTTCAATCCTAAAATTGTGAATTTAAGTCACCAAAGAACCAAACTAAATGTGAATTCCTTTAGTATTTTCATGTATTTGATTTATATATATATAATTTTAATCTTATATACAACAATGTAATTTTCATCGAACGAGATTCAAAAAATCCTTTGTCCCTATATGATTCCAACTCGGTATGGTCAATGATTAATATCACGGAGCTTATAATTTTAAAACTAAGAACATAAGGATTTATATTTGTGTTTGTGATTTTGTATAATTTACAATTCAAGAATAGAGTAACGGAGTTGGTGGTTCTACAACTGAGAAATTAAGAGATAAATGAATCATGAAATTCATGGTTCTATAAGTGAGAACCTGATGAAAAAGTCACGACTTTAGGAGTTACTTTACATTAAAGTAATAAAATACTAAATGAATACATAAAGAAGGGAAAGGGATAAAATCTTTCAAGTGTTTCAAACCCACGTGGGTCTAAATATGATCTTTAATTTTGGGGAAAACATTTTTATTGCTTTACTACTTGTCACAAACCTTCCAATTTAAAAGACAAAACAAATATATTTCTGCAATGAACACTCTAAAGTTGGCCAATAAAGAGTTTGCAGTAAAGTGTATGTATTAAAATTTTCTAGTGGCCGAATTGTTTGGTCAGTGGAGTAAGAAATAATAATTTATTTTAAAATAAAATACAAAGTTATTTTATCTCGCTCTTAATTATGGGTATTTTTCTCTCTCTAAAACTTGTAGCTGTCACAATTTTAAATAGGTATTAAAAAATTATATTTTCAGCAAAAATAATCAAGAAGATTAAGTAAAATGATAATTCGACAAATAAAAATAAGTAGACGACTTTAATGATCAATTACTTAAGTAACCATTCAGACAATCAACTCTCAGATTCTTTGTAGATCAAGCATGTTCTTTATGAAGGGCCCAAGATTTTTAATTATCCGTCCATCAATTATAAGTAATTAAAGCATCATCTCGATCTAACTTTGGAGAAGTAATTTTCATTGCAACAAGGCAATAAATATGCACGAATGTTAAAGTCTTTATTAATATTAATTAATTTTCATTAGAAGATAATTTTATTAATTTACTTCTTTAAAAACTTCTTGGGAACTTTACAAATAAATGTAAACACTTTTTAAAAAAAAATAATTGCAAGGGTAATATATATAAAAAAAATTAATTAATGCATTATTAATTTAATAAAATGGATAATTAATATAAGATAATTATTTTTAATATAAGAATCCACTAATATAAAACAAAAAAAGTAATTACCTCATTAAAAAATATATTTAATAATAATTAAATTATTATCGTTAATTAATAATCTGTAAAAATGAATTTTGATGTAATGTCCGTAGTTCCCACCGCTCCAAAATTTAGGTCAAAGAAATGCAAGGGAAAAGGTTGTTTTCGTCGAATAATCACGACTTGGCTGGCTGTAGCTATAGATCGTAATCCATGACGATGTGTAGGAAGTAGTATACATTGACTACTATGCGTTTTTTGTCATTGCTATACAGACAAAAGCCAAAAAAAATGCGTGTTACCGTCTTTGTGACATCCATGACGTCTAATTATAAAGCATCATCAGGTCACAAAGGGTGGTGGTCCTGCAAGGAGGAAAGAGAGTCCGAATGGTGGAAGAGTCAGGCATTTGATGAAAATAAAAGGCTTTTTCCTATTAGAGTGGTCCGATCCGATGGAGTCAATACTTTGAGTTTATGAATTTTAAATTTTAAAAAAGACAATATATATATATAAAAGTGGATTTTAAAATACAAATACAAAGTCTAGATAAAAATTAATGGATGATGACAAACCCGGCAAACAGGCTTATAACTTCACCCTTAGTGAACAACCCACGAGTACATATTTTTTAATTCGGAAAAGGGCCTAAAATACTCTCGAACTATTGGAAATGGTACAAAAATGCATTACATTCATCTATTGGATCTAAAATGCCATTGATATCCACCTTTAGGTTCAAAAATAACATTTTCTTTAATCGAAAATGACATTTTAGGCCCAATATATGGATGAGAGACATTTTTGTACCATTTTCAATAGTCCGAGGGCATTTTAGGCCCTTTTCTGTAATTAAAATTCTGTTAAATAAATTTTGATTTATAATTACTTTCAAATAATTAAATTGTAACCAATAGATGTCTGCTACGTGTTTAAAAAAATTATTCAATTTATTTAATTAAAATTTTGTTAAATAAATTTTGATTTATAATTAATTTTAAATAATTAAATTGTAACAAATAGATGGCCGCCACGTGTTTGAATAATTTTTTAATTAAATTCAATTTATTTAATTAAATTGTAACTAATAGATGGCCACCACGTGTTTGAATAATTTTTTTAAACACATGGCGGTCATCTATTGGTTCCAATTTAATTATTTAAAATTAATTATAAATTAAAATTTATTTAACTGAATTTTAATTACGAAAAAGGGCCTAAAATGCCCTCGAACTATTGAAAATGGTACAAAAATGTCCCTCATCCATATATTGGACCTAAAATGCCCTTTTCCGTTAAAAAAAATATCATTTTTGGACCTAAAGGTGGATATTAAGGACATTTTAAAAACAATATATGGATGAAAAATATTTTTGTATCATTTCCAATAGTTCGAAGACATTTTTCATTTTTAATTTAGTTAATTTTACACTACTAGTAAACTTTTCTTTTCTTAATTTAACATAGCGGTACAAATGAATAAAAGTCCAATGAATTAATGAATGTACTAGTCAAATGTCATTTTAATCATCAAAATCATATATAGCTAGCAGTGTGGAAAGCTAAGTTCATGTAGGTTTCGTCGAAGAGGGAAAAACGTTGAGGAGCAAATTAAGCAAGACAGACCTCCAATTCCAAAAGTCCTTGCAACACACATCCAATGAATCATGACCAATATAATTTTTTGACTCCCTTTCTACTAATGTTATTAGGTCACTCAAAATATTAATAACTATTATAATTTTTTTATTATATATAAAACAGAAATTAATAAATTAAAAGATAAAATTGATAACTTATTATGACATAGTGTAAACGAATCATATTAATATTTTTAATATTATCAATATCTTATTTTGACATATTCCGTAAATGAATGATGTTGATATTTTTAATATTATCAATATAAGTAAATGAAAAAAAACATTGGTGTAGGATACTATTAGGCTTTATTTGTTTTTATTAAAATTAAGATGTGTATATGAATCTGAATAAACATCTAAATGAATAGGATGTTATTTCTAGATCAGAACATTGAATTATTAAAACGGTTTATTTGTTCAAATAGTGAATGTGTATAATTTATTTAAAATATACCATTCAAATAAACAAAAAGTAACTACATATTAATTAGAAAAAAAATATGAATTCAATAAAATTAAATTATTATTTGATAAAAAATGAAACGTTTATGTTTGGAAGTAATAGTGTAGATGGTTTGTAGTGGTGGTGGTGATAATAGTTAGTTTTAGTGACTAGTAATTAATGGATGGTGGAGATGGTTGGTATTGTTGTAACTGGCGACTGGTGTGATGATGGTGGTGGTGAATTGGTTGATGTTATTAGTTGACGGCGATGACTGAAGAATTAATGTATGATGATTGATGATGTGTTGGTGTTTGTGCCAGTTGTGATGTTGAAGGTGATTAATAGTAAGGATCAATCGACTGCAACCGTGATAATGACTGATAGTGTGGTGGTTGAAGTATTGACGATGACGATAATAAATATAATTATAATGATGAAGATGGTAGATGTAATAGCGACGGACAATAATGATCAACAAACTGTGATGGTTGCGATGGAAAAGCCTTTCACCACAGCATGTTGATCAACAAACTGTGATGGTTGTGATGGAAAAGCCACCCTTGTGGTTATTTGATTTTCACCACAGCATGTTGTTTCTTGGAAATTGCCTTGTTTAATTTGATTTTCTACATGCTCTCACTTTGATTGACTACTGCATCTAGAAGATTTAACTCCCAACAACTGCAGCCACTCATAAAACCTAATCCGTACTGAGTAATGAGTTTTTTTTGATCCTCCAAAATTATCTTCTATCTTTTTCTCTTATTAATTATATATAGTACTATACATTTGAGTTTACTTTTATATTAGTTGAACGATTATTAATCTTTCGACAAGAATTTTTTTATTATTAAAATGAATTGGAGTATTACTTTTTGAATGTCATTTCTCTAGACTTTAATGGAGTTTTCTTTTTCAAAATTTATTTTATTATGTTGGTCCATTGTGACTAGACATGAATTCCTAAGGAATAATTTAGCTTTCAAAAGTTATTTTGACTTTAATAACTTTGATTAATTTCTTGTGGATTGAACCACTAATTACGATTTAGTTTTCACAACCTCAATTCGGGCCAAACCATATTTCCAATCAAATCTAAAAAAGGGGGGCCTAAAGACTAAAGTACTCCTTATAGTCCAAGTAAATTGTTAGGGTGTGATACATCTTTAAAAAAGATATTTAAAGAACAAAAAAATTAAAGAGTAATTTTGCAATTATTCTTTTGATTCTTTTCCGATTCTTTGTTAAAAGTAAAAAATAGTGATTATTTAAAATTTGATTACAATGATTAATAGTTAATAAAGCAATAGGAAATTTCAACGTTGACATAAGCTTTACACATTGCTTGACATCAAATTTTGGTATCGTATTGAAGCCAGATTTGGCATTAGTATTCTGCTAAAAAAGTTTGTATAATTGGAATCAGATTTTTAATACTCTTAATTTACTTTTCAATTCTTTTCAAACATAGATATGGAGATGGAGGAGATAAAACAATGAAATTTATAAAATGGTACAATTAACCTTTCTTGAAAATTTCAGCCGAATGAAAAATATTTAATGTCAAATCACAAATATAATTTTATAATTTATGAAATTAATCTTCTAAAAAATATAAAATCATTAATTTTTTTTATTATAAAATGATATTTTTTTAAAAAATAATTAATACACTCTTGAACTTTAAAAAATATATTTAGTTTGAACTATAAAAAAATCCCATCACTTATATTGACCAAAGAGAGAAATACATATATTTAGTAATTTTAAAGAACGTGTTACAAAACTTATCATTTAAATAATACAAAAAATTACGATCTATGTAAGTTTGTTTTTTCCCGTTGAATTGTCAATGTATATCTACTTCACATGATGAGAAATTTAAAAAGGAAAAAAGAGGATTATTCACCCGAAATAAAACATATTTTCACTTGCCGCAAACCCACGTGTCAATAGGAGCCTGGCTATGGGGCAGCAGTTGGGTCATAATCAGAAGAATGAACCCCATTTTCAAGTTTATGAATTTTCAAAATTTTTAAAAATTATTTTTAAGTATTAATAAATGGATTCAAAATTTATTATTTTTATATATTTAATAATTTTTTTACGTGATATGTTTAAGATCATAAAATAAAAAAATATTTTGATAAATTTGATATAACTTTAATTTAGGATCATAAAATATATTTTTATAAATTTTGTAGAATGAAGTATTTAAATATAAATTATTGAACGTATGCCCAACTTCTACCTCCACTCCTGGTCATGATCAGACTACCACTAACTATAGTACTAGTCATTTACTTGACCAACCAAAATTATGTACTACTATAAATTCAAAGGATCATCCCATGCTTTTATTTCTTCTTCTTTACATAAGCTTTTAAAAGAAAAATAACTCTCATTTCTTTTCCACTTTTAAATTATTTTTATGGGCATGAGTGAAACCATGCCAAATAACCCTACCAATTGGATGCAATTCTATCAACCTCAAAGATCTCCACAAACCACTATGTTCTCCGATACCACGGTAGTCACCACCACGGCCACTTCCGTAGGCCGTGCTCCGGATCACCAACGCGGTACTGGTCCATCTGATGGGCGTGTTTCCAAGCCCATCAGACGGCGATCAAGGGCTTCTCGGCGTACACCAACCACCGTGTTAAATACGGATACAACTAATTTCCGTGCCATGGTGCAACAGTTCACTGGTGGATCTGTTGCACCATCACAGGGGGCCTACATGGGTTTTGGTCCAAATAATCAGCAAATTGTGAACCCGTATACTTACAATATCCAATTTCAAGCGCAGCCAGCGCCACAAAATCAATTGCCTTACATGTTCAGTACATTGGCCAGTTCTACTATTCGACCACCTGCTTCTGTTCTTGGTCGTGTTGATAATTTTCTCCATAGACTTGATGACAATACTTCTTCTCCTTCTAATGAGAACAAGTCTGAAAATAACTTCACGTTCTGATTAGTTAAGAGAAACTGACAAAAGTGATTCCGTCGCTTTTACTATAATAATATTCCGATGAAAGCTGAGAATTTTTTTACTTGTAATTTTTCTCAGTACTCATACCTGTGTACATAACTTCTCAACAACAACCACCACCTTCCTAGTTGGTTTCTTTTATATTTTACATAGTCTAGTTTCAATTTTGTTGTATTAATGATATGTAATTTTCTTGATTTCTTTATTTCTTTCCTTTTGACAAAATACTGTAATTTGAGAGTAATAGAGGTTTCAAATATAGACAATTCAAAGGGATTTTTTTTCTCTGTGCGTATGTATTAAATTCAGCAAGCTATTACTGCCCAATTATAATCAATTAAGCCTACTGAGCTTTAGTAGATGTCTTTATTTATTTCAAAATATGAAATGACAAATTTATAAATTTAAAATAATTAACTTTATATTTTTTTATTTTATTCTTAAATAAAAATTTTAATCACCACATAAACATACCATAAATTTCAAAAGTTTTTCCTATTCACATAAAATAATATATGACATGTTTTTGATAACAATGTCAAAAGTTTTGTTTTTTTTTAAAAAAAAGAAGCTTCATTAATTAAAATGAAGGATATATATAAATACTTAATATTTGTTCGATCCTTTTACATTTTTTTTCCATATATATTTATTTATTATATTTCATCAAACAGGATGAACAAAAATGAAACGGAGGTCATACTATTAGTACTTATTAGATAAGCAAGTAAGTATATAGATAGAGACCACCCTAGGATGCATCATCATATTCCTACCAGTCGGTTCATTTTCAATTCAAAAGATCCTATAAAAGCACTATCGTAGTGTGGAAAATTCAGTACCTAAATTAGATGAAAAAAGACGAAATAAAATTGATTTCCCACAAGCTTTATTTATTTACTTATTTTAAAAAAACCAATACAGAGAAGTGTTTTTAGCATGACAGATAAATTAAGGTAAGGAATATACAAACACAAAGAAAAACTTAAAAAAGGGTGATAAATGTCGACTCATGATATAATTTCTTTTCTTTTTCCTTGTTCTTCTATAAGAAAAGCAAAAAAGAAAAGAGAGATAAAAGAAATGTTCAACCATTAATTAAAACATGCAAAGGTGTTGAATTCGAACTATGAATATAATTATTTTTTAATAGAAAATATTATTTTTCAAGTGAAACGCAATCTAATATAAATTTAAATTAGTAAAACTTTA
This sequence comes from Solanum dulcamara, assembly GCF_947179165.1. Lineage (NCBI taxonomy): Eukaryota > Viridiplantae > Streptophyta > Magnoliopsida > Solanales > Solanaceae > Solanum > Solanum dulcamara. Next base: position 16,648,538 of record NC_077242.1, read on the forward strand.
ATTTAAAAAGAAAAAAGAAAAAGAAAAGGAATGTTCAATAAAGTGAAGCGTGTCTGCGGGGGCATAACGCACACTTTCTCTTATTTGTGGAATATTCAACTTGGAAAAGGATTGGCATGGGTGGGAAAGAGGCCAGAGGGGTTGTATGGGAGTTTAGTAGGTCCCCACTCAACGTGTAAAGTAGAAAAAATGAGATACAACTATCTTCACAAAGTCAATTTTCCACACTCCCTAGCCAATCTTTGTTTTATTCATGTAATCCCACTAATTCACAATTCCTCTTATTTATTCACTACGGCTAATCTATTTCATTAGATTCCTTTTTGGCACCAAGAAGAGTCCAAAAGGATTTATATTTGGTCTTTGGTAAAATTGGTCACTGTAAATTAACTTTAAAAATAAGGTGAGAATAAAAAGAAAAATAGAAGACGGAGAGAGAATTGAAAAAAAAGTATATATTTTCTTTTATCTGTGTATTCATTCATGTTGTTGAAGAAGGCAATTTATAGCAAAAAAAAATGAGGTAAATTGGACAACTTGCCTAGTGCTTTGCCTAGTGCTCATCAATTTAGTGGTGAGTTCTACCACTAAAGTGACATCCATATACTTAACACTCCCCCTTGGATGTTCACGTGTAAAAGAAAAATTCTAGTGAAAGAATAAATATCTTGAACAACAATAGATGTTGTGCCTCGTTAAAACCTTATTAGGAAAAATTCAGTGAAAAAAAGCCTAATGAAGAAAAAAAGAGTACACACATCTGATAATACGTCTTGAGTGCTGCCTCATTAAAAACCTTGCTAGGAAAATCCAGTGGGATAAAACCTTGGCTAAGGAAAAAAGCATACAGCGCGTATTTTACTCCCCCAGATGAAAACATCACTTAATATCTCGAAGAAGACGTATTCCAATTTTGTATCTCATTTTCTCAAATGTTGAAGTTGGCAATGCCTTGGTAAACATATCTGCTAAATTGTCACTTGAACGAACTTGTTGGACATCTATTTCACCATTCTTTTGAAGATCATGAGTGAAAAAGAATTTTGGTGAAATATGTTTTGTTTTGTCTCCTTTGATGTATCCTCTCTTCAGTTGAGTTATACATGCAGCATTGTCTTCATACAATATTGTTGGAGCGTCTTTTGTCAAAGAAAGGCCACATGTTTCTTGAATGTATTGAGTTATTGATCTTAACCAATATTCTCGACTTGCTTCATGAATGACTATTATCTCTGCATGATTTGAGGAAGTGGCAATCATAGTTTGCTTTTTTGAACGCCATGATATAGGTGTATCATCACATGTAAATAAATATCCTATCTACGACCGACCTTTATGGGGATCAGATAAATATTCCGCATCTGCATAACCGATCAATTGTGACGTGAAATCATTTGAGTAAAACAATCACATATCAATGGTACCTCGAAGATATCTGAATATATCCTTAATTCCATTCCAATGTCTGCGTGTTAGTGAAGAACTAAATCTTGCTAACAAGTTTACTAAGAAAGCTATATCTAGTCTAGAATTGTTGACAAGATACATTAATGCACCAATTGCACTAAGGTATGACATTTCAGCATCAATAAGTTCTTCATCATTTTCATGAGGTCGAAACGGATCTGTATTAATATCAAGAGATCTCACAACTATTAGGGTACTCAATGGGTGTGCTTTATCCATATAAAACCTCTTTAAAATATTTTCAGTATATGTTGACTAATGGAAAAATATTGCATTTGCAAAATGTTCAATTTGTAGACCAAGACAAAATTTTGTCTTTCCAAGATCTTTCATTTCAAACTCTTTTTTTAGACTTTTTACTGCATTTGAAAGTTCTTCCGGAATTTCAATAATATTTAAATCATCAACATATACTGCTATTATGACAAATTCAGATTCAGACCTTCTCATAAAGACACAAGGGAAAATTGGATCATTTTTATATTCTTCTTTTAGCAAATATTCGTTAAGACGATTGTACCACATTTGCCCTGATTGTTTCAATCCGTACAAGGATTTTTGAAGCTTTATTGAGCAATTTTCTCGAGAATTCTTGTATGCTTCAGGCACTTTGAATCCTTCGAAAATTTTTATAAAAATATTGTGGTCCAATGAGCCATATAAATAGGCAGTGACCACGTCCATTAAGTGCATTTCAAGCTTTTCATGAACTGCCAAATTTATTAGATACCTGAAGGTAATTGCATCCACCACAGGGGAATATGTTTCCATATCGTCAATGCCAGGTCTTTGCGAAAAACATTGGGCTACAAGTCGTGTTTATATCTTACGACTTCACCCTTTATATTTCGTTTACGCATAAAAACCCATTTGTACCCTACTGGCTTGACACCTTCATGTGTTCCGATTATTGATCTGAAAACTTCATATTTTTCAAGTGAAGTTAACTCTGCTTGAATTGCATCCTTCCATCTTGGCCAATCATTTCTCTGTCTGCATTCATCGATAGATTTTGGTTCAAGATCCTTATCTTGTTGCATTATTTCAATGGCAACATTATAAGCAAAAATATTATCGACCACAATATCATTTCGGTTCTATCTTTTTTTTGTCGAGACATAACTTATTGAGATTTCTTCATTCTCATTATTTTCAGGTACTTGGACCTCCTTGGTGATATCACCATTTGTTGTGTCTCTGGGCTCTTCTTGAGCACTTGCCTCCAAATTATAATCATCTTGATCATTTAATCCTTTCCTTTTTCGAGGATTTTTGTCTTTGGAATCAATTGGTCTTCCACGTTTTAAGCGTGACCTAGACTCATTTGTCTGAATAAATTGTCCTACCGAGACATCAACTCGAACTTGAGCATTAGCAGCTGGAATATGCGATTTAGTAACCCGTGGAAGGTTAGTCAATGCATCCGGCAGTTGATTTACAATATTCTACAAATAAATCATCTTTTGAACTTCTTGCTCACATTGATTTGTTCGAGGATCTAAATGAAATAGTGATAATGAATTCCAATCTATCTCATTTTTCAACTGCTTACGTTCTTCCCCTAATGTTGGGTATACTGATTCATCAAAATGACAATCAGCGAATTTTGCCATAAATAAATCTCCAGTCATAGGTTCCAAATATTTTATAATAGAAGGAGATTCATACCCAACATATATTCCCAACCTTCTTTGGGGACCCATCTTTGTGCGTTGCGGTGGAGCAATTGGGACATATACTGCACACCCAAATATTCTAAGATGGGATATATTTAGCTCCCTTCCAAAAGCCAACTATAATGGAGAAAATTAATAAAAATTTGTTGGCCTTATGCGCACAAGTGCTGCTGCATCCAAAATAGCATGCCCCCATACTGAAATAGGAAGTTTTGTCCTCGTTAGCAATGATCTAGCTATCAATTGGAGGCATTTAATCAATGATTCTACTAGATCATTTTGAGTATGGACATGAGCGACTGGATACTCAATTTTTATTTCAACCGACATACAATAATTATTAAATGATTGAAATGTAAATTCACCAGTATTATAAAGACGAATTGTCTTTATTGCATAATCTGGAAATTGTGCTCTTAACCTTGTAATTTGAGTTAACAATCTCGCAAAAGCCATGTTGCGAGTTAATAATAAGCACACATATGACCATCTTGTAGATGCATTTATCAAGACCAATAATATTTAAATGGTCCATATGAAGGGTGAATTGGCCCACATATATCAACTGTATACGTTCCAGAAACGCAGGGGATTCAATCCCAACCTTAGTTTCTGATGGTTTGATAATCAGTTTTCATTGGAAACAAGTAACACAAGAGAATTCTTTAGATTGAAGAATTTTCTGATTCTTCAAAGTGTGTCCATGTAAATTCTCAATAATTCTGCGCATCATATTATAACCGGGATGGCCCAACCGGCCATGCCAAATGATAAAATCATTAGAATCAGTAAACCTTTTGCTTACAATGACATGTGATTCAACAGTACCAATATTTGTAAGGTACAACCCAGAAGAAAGTGCAGGTAATTTTTCGTGCATAATTTTCTTCTCCATATTTATTGTAGTAATATAAAGATATTCAACCTTTCCTTCATTTGCAGTCTCAATATGATAGCCATTTTGACGAATAACCTTGAAACTTAACAAGTTTCTTTGAGACTTACTACAATACAATGCATTATCAATTGCCAATATCGTTCCTCCAGATAGTAATAAAGCCGCTTTTCAGAGCCTTCAATCAATTTTATACTACCAGATATTGTATTGACACAGACCTTTTTCATAATCAAATGACAGAAATATTTCTTTTCTTTTAATATCGTATGAGTTGTGGCACTATCCAAAAGGCACATATCTCTATTATTCATCTTGAATTCAATTGTAGACTGAGAAATTTATTTATCTTTATAAAATAAAAATGTATTATAAGAAATAAAATAAGTAACAATATTGCTAGAAAAACATAAGTCCCTTTTTTTAAAAAAAATAATTAAATTATGGTAATTTAGAATTTAAAAAAATTTATATGATTCAATTATGATGAATGTTACAATAATTTAGTTTATGGAATTATATTGTAATGAATTTGTAACACAAAAAAATGATTGATAATATGAACCTAACGTACCAAATTATTAGAATAAGAATTAACAAACTGAGGTGTGACACGTTAATAATAAACATAATTTTATATAAATTAATAATTTACTAGTGAATTAGTTTAATGAACTTAAAATTCAAAATGTTTATGGCAAAATATACTTATTAACCTTAAATAAATATTATACATAAGTATTAAAAATAAATATAAAATAAATAAAATTATAAAACATTAATTTAACATTATTCATCATGTATAGATAATTTATTTATTGGCAAAAATAATACAATCATTATGTAGTATTAATGTCTAAAACATTAACAAGAATAAACAATTAGTATAATGACATTAAATAAAGCGAATATTATTTTTAGTAACAATATGATATTAAGATTAAATAATAGCACACCAATAGTAATTAATTACAACATTGTAAAATAGCATAATGTAATAAACAATATACAATTATCATAAAAATGTGGCCCTGATTTTTTTTTTTTTAAATACATAAACGTAAAAACACGATAATTCAAAGTACATAAAAATGACAACATATTGAAAAATATGAAATTAAACATCAATTAAGATCTTTAAAAAAATCTTCAACCTCCAAATGAGTAATATCATTGAGGCCATTAAAATCATCATTCCTCAAAGCCAGATTTGCTTCAATATTATCATTATGCAAAGGCCTTGCCACAATATTATTTTCGAACGCCAAGTGTGACTCTATCCGAGCATTAGAAGAAGAGGCACCACCTCTATTTGCCTTTCTTTTGAAAGAATTTTGATAAAGTCTTACAAAATGCTCAGACTTCCAACATTTATTTTTCCAGTGGCCTTTCATGCCACAACGATGACAGTTACTTCTTGAAGGGCTATTTTGATAACTGATATTGTTCTCCCTTTTATGTTGACCACCACCACGATGATTATTATATCGTCTTCTATCATTGCCACGTCCACTCACATTATTGTGGCCATGATTTTTATTTTGTCTTCTTTCAGATTGACCATGTGCTTTTACCATATTTGCCTCCGGTAACGGAGCAGTTCCAGTAGTACGGGCTTCATGATTTTTTATTAAAAGGGCATTATGTTGCTCAGCCACCAGAAAGCATGAGATCAATTCAGAGTATTTTTTAAAACCCTTTTCACGGTATTGCTGCTGTAATATTACATTAGAGGCATGAAAAGTAGTTAGTGTCTTTTCTAACATGTCCTCATCATTTATAGTTTTTTCCACATAATTTTAATTGAGAAGTTATTCTAAATACAGCAGAATTATACTCAATTACATTTTTAAAATCTTAAAACCGTAAGTGCATCCACTCATAACGAGCCCTTGGCAATATTGTTGCACTGAGGTGGTCATACCTCCCTTTTAAGTCTTTCCACAATTCAAGTGGATCTTTCACTATCAAGTATTTCATTTTCAGTCTTTCATCTAGATGATGACGAAGGAAAATCATAGCATTTGCTTTATCCTGACTTGATGCTGTATTTTCTTTAAATTATAACATCACCAAGATCCTTAGCGGTAAGGTGGATTTCAGCACCAAGTACCCATGAAAAATAATTTTTACCAGAAATATCAAGTGCCACAAATTTCAATTTTGACAAGTTTGACATGATGAAAATTAATTTGAAAGTAACAAAGACAACTTAAAAATTAAATTTCTTTAGTAGATATACCTGATATAGAAGTTAATTTTCTGAAAATTAGAGCTTCGTGATGATAACGTGTTATAAAGTAAATTAACTTTACAAAATAAGGTGAGAATAAGAAGAAAAATAGAAGACGGAGAGAGAGTTGAGAGAATTGAGAAAACAATATATATTCTCTTTTATCTTTGTGTTCATTCATGTTGCCGAAAAAGGCAATTTATAGCAAAAGAAAATGAGGCAAATTGGACAACTTGCCTAGTGCTCATCAATTTAGTGGTGAGTCCTACCACTAAAGTGACATCCACATACTTAACAACTATGTAATTGTTGAAAAATATCACACAACCAAAGCAAAAGCGTTCATGAATTTTGTTGCTATTGCTTATATGAATTATAGATAATAAGCGTTAATATGTTAAAAAGTCTTTAATATTGAGAAATTATCTACAAAATTTATTGAATTTTATATTATATTAATAAAATTATTCAATTTAAGTTTTTGTATTAATAAAATCACTTAACTAAATTTATCATTTAAAAAAATTTGACATGACAAACTGAATTATTCTTTTAAGCGATGTAAACATGAACGACCCCACAAATAAATAAAATTAAAAAAAAAATGAGTTTTTACGAGCAAACTTAATTAGGAAAACAAATATTATGGTATTATTGTTAATATTATGTCTTGATTTTGTAAATAAAAAGAAAATCTTTGTTAGTGAAACAAATATTATGATATTACTGTATATTTCATATCCTTAGGAGTAAGGATTCTTAATAATTTAAAACATTTAACGTTTTTAAAACAGCTGTTGTATATTTATACCAACTAACTTAGTAGATGTATTTTGTGTTTCGTGTCAATCAATAAAACTATATATAAGAAGAAATAAATTATTTACGAAAAATAGAAATTTATATTAAAATAAATTTGTAGCTAACTAATTAAATGATAAGAATTTCATAAGGAAGGTGAACAAGTTATTTAAAAATGTGAATCTCTTTCTTTAATATTTTTAATTAATTTATTTATTTCATTTATCATAATTTTAATAAGACTTATATAAGTAAAAATATTGACTTTAAAGTCTTAAATGTTATAACTTTTAATATAGTTCAAATAAGAAGAGATTTAAGAAACAAAATTTTAATCAATTTTAAAGTACTAATTATTATAAGTTCCTACTTATTACAGATAGATAAAGATTTGATACCAAAACATTTAATTAATTTTAAAATCCTAAGTACTAGGATGACAATTAAATATGTAACAATGTTTTGAGGAAAATAGTAATTGACAATTTTATCTATTATAAAATTTGTTAATAAAGAACAAAAAATTCAATCAACATTTTAAGGACTTTCATGCTTTTTGACATGTCTACCATAATTCCGTCATAATGCTCTTTATCTATATTACTATAAAAGTGGTAAGTCTTAAATTGAAAAGTTAAATTGTTTAAATACTCTTTTTTAAAACTAAGTACCCTACTTAGAAATATTTTTTTTTAAAAATAATATAAAAACTTACTCCATTCTACTAAAGGACAAAAATGTTACTCTTGACAACCTTAAACGAAGGTATGAAATCTTCCCGATAAGTTTTGTCCCTTTACGCACTTTAAAAATCATCTTTTTATCTTTTTAGTGTAATTTGTGTTCTTGATCTTAGTACGTATTTTATTGATAACTATTCACTTTTCTCTTCTTCTTTTTTTTTTTGGAAGAAAAACACCCATCATGATACATTGTAAGTTTTAAATATATAGTAATATCGTAATATTTTTTTCACTAATTAAGGTCGCCCGTAAAACTCCTTAATGAGTTCTCTATAATTTATTTATATGTGGGCTTCATGTTGCATAACATAAAAAATACTCGATTTATTTGTCATGTTAGATTTTTTTTAATGATAAATCTAATTGAGTGATTTAATTAATACAAATGTTTGAATAGAGTGATTTGATTAACACAAAATAAAATTTGTATTGGTGGGAGTGTTGGTGTCCAAATTTGTTTCAAGTCTATGGTGGAAGTTTATCCACTTTAAAGTTCACAACTTTGTCCACATTGATTTCTTTATTTCTTCCTCAAAAGCCCGTCGTATCGTCGTATCATCCCTTAGTTCGATTGAAATAATAAAAGTCCTTATAAGCATGTTGAAATGGAGTTGTACATGACCTTAGCATAAAACTCGTTTCTTCACAAGAAATGGAGTCAAGTAAATATCTTAAAGAGTAATATTATCATTTTCATAATACTTCAAGTCTTGCCATCAAGTTTCGACAAGCCTACACGTTGATAAGTTTCAAAATAGAGGCATCCGTAGACATACAAATTTTATTGAATTAAATTCAAATAAAATTTAAATTTAATCTATGTTTGTTTGGGTTGACTAATTAATTTTGGCCTTACAAATAAACAAGTCTATTTTTATGGAAAAATTACCTATTTATACATCCTTATTTATGATATTTTCTATTATTCCCCATCATTCCAAAATATTTCAAAAATTCCTCTTTTTCCTCCAAAATCCCACTCATCTAGATACATTAGTTCCTATTTTCTCTCTTCCTATGTTTATTCCTCCAATCTCTCCTATTTTTACTCCCTCAATCAACAGTTACTTTATTTATTACAATTTTGAATTTCAAATTTATTCTCTCTTCAGTTAATCGATTTCAACTTTCTCAATATGTAGTTTTACGTCTTCTCCATCTGAAAATTCATCCATCTGTGTTCTCCTTTTTTTTTTTTTTTAATTTTGCATATTCAAAGTCCTAATACATATGGATGATGCTCTTTCTTTTAGCAATGAGAGTACCCAGTTAAACTTAATATTGATCGTGTTTATGATTCTGACAATGAAGATTAGGCTGAAAACAGATCAAACGATTGCACGATCTATTATCAATGACGAATCAGAAAGTTGAATAGGCGAAGCCGAACAAGGATGTACCTTGGTCTTCTAAAGTGACTGTGGAAAAAATTCCCCAAAAGAGAGGTAGAAATGTTAATTCTTTTTTTTTTGCTTTCAACAGATCAGATTGTTGTTTTTTATTTTTATTTTTGCTGTTCATATTTTTATGATACATATAGATTCAACTTTTTAATGTATCTAGTTGTTTTTGTTTCTTAAATTAATGTATAATGCCTTTGTTTCAACATTATGATACATTACATTTGAATTGTATTTTCGAGATGGATAGCTTTATCATGATACATTACTATTTATGTATCTTGTTTAAATTGATAAGTACTATATTTTTACTAGATACATTAAATAAGTAATTGTTGCCTATAAGATGTTAGATTTGAGATAGATATATTACCGTGTGGTGGTCACTATGTATCTGATATATTTATTATAAATTTGAATTTACGTATCATGCCCCAAAAAATAGTACATGATACATTACTATCTATGTGTATTTATTTTTGAGAAATACTATATTTTAAAATAGATACATTATAAATGTAATTGTTGCCAGTAACATTTTTTGTGTGTGTGATACATAACACAGTTGTGAGTTGATATGTATATGATACATGTAATAAAGTATAAAAACTGTTGAATTTTGATATATATTATGTATCATGTACATATCAATTAATTTGATACACAGTGCTTTAGCTATAGAACATTAGGGTTTATGTATCAAGTTTATTTATTGGGTAATGTGCATGGACACCTAACCTTCTAATTTGAATGAATATGAACAAAAATTAAATACTTCAGATACATAACAACAACTGATACATGGTAGATTATACAATTTTTAGTAATTATGTATCAAATAAATAATTAAAGGAATGAACACACAAGTTTAGATATGAAAATAGACCAGAACTCATATGTATTAGAAAAAGATTAACAATAAAAAATCACAAAAAAATTAATCAGTTGTTCTATCAACGTTGTATCATATACATAACTATTAATATGAGACAAACTGATATTGTTATAAAAATATTAATGTTTATGTATCAATAATTATATTTGATAATGTCTATAAAAATACATAATATTCTAGTTGGATAAGTTTGGGTGTGTGTATCGAGTAGTAAAAAATAACAATTTTTTTAATAATTATATATCAAATACATAACTTTAAACATGATACATACTAATTTGTTTTCTGTTGTGTGGCTCATTGTGCAGGTTTAATGCTACTTTGAGCCTGGGGTTGGAGTTGCAGCAGCTGAGTTTGAAGTTCTTGCACCAGCATATCAATAACATCATTTGCATAAGCCACATTACAGAAGCAGCAGTGACTCCAATTGATAAACAACAGCAGCATTCTAACAGCAACACCAGAGGCCAAAAGCAACTAGCAGTACTTAACAAATACATCATGCATCACCAAAATGCCTCCATATTGTGCAGGATTACTGCAAATACAATTCCTGAAGATCCCATGGAGTTTCAACTCAAACGGATAATTGGAGACGTTAGTCGAGCGACCTTGAAAAAGTTAGCAGAATTAAGTCCCCAAATAGAGCATTTCACAACTTGGAGCCTCCAGCCTGTCCAAATGACCTCCAAATGTTGCAAGAATACAGAAAATACAGTATTTGCAAATCCCAAGAAGTTTCACCTCCAACAGATAATTGGAGACGTTAGTCGAGCGACCTTGAAAAAGTTAGTCGACTTAAGTCTCCAACTGGTGCACTTCACAACTTGGAGTTTCCATCTTGTCCAAAAGACCCCCAAATGTTGCAGAAATACAACAAATATAGTAGTTGCAAAGCCCAAGAAGTTTCACCTCAATCGGATAATTGGAGACGTTAGTCGAGCGACCTTGAAAAAGTTAGCCGATTTAAAGCTAACAAGCTCCAAAGCACTCTTTGAGGTAACTTGCAACAACAAACAACTGAGCACTTCCACTATGAAGGCACCAGGAAGCTGGCTACAGGTTTGCAGCAGCCTATACTTCTCCCACATTCGTTTGGTTCTTTGTCTACTTGTTTGTGCAGGTCCACAGAGATCCAAACAAAGGGAGACAAATGCTAGAGATGCAGGAGCATCACCAGCCCTCACCAACAATCCAACCATGCCAGATTCCATCTTTTATTACCTGCATCAACCCCATTATATCCAAGCTACTTGGAACTCCTTGTTTGTTTATTTATTGGTGTACAGACATATAATACAGCAGCAATGGAACCTTCCAAAATGCAAGGCTCCATCAGTTAAACACCCAAGCCAAGGCTACTTCTCCTACAAGTTGCAATATACAACAGCAAAAGCATGGTGCAACAGGTACAACTGCTTCAACAACAATAAGAACATGAGGAGCTACAGTCACAGCAATTGGTCCATCCACAGCAATTCTACAGTAACCACAGCAACTTGGGGAATTCCAATTCTGTTTGTGGATCTTTGTTTTTGGTCTTGTTGGCTTGGTTTTATGCATTTGCAGGTAGCTGGAGATACACTAAATCAAGTAACATTTGGGGATACAAGCCTCAATACACAACACCTCTAACAACATGCAGCACCCAAAAAGCTTGCAGAACTGCAGCATGAATCAGCAAAATTGCACCTCTTAATAAGCATTTCTACTACAGGATACTACAGCTTGCACAAGCATGATACTCTACACAGCTGCACACTAAAGAAAGGCAACAGGAAGTTGAAGCCTCCTTTAAACCTCCTACAAGATTGCAGGTGCAGGGACCATGTTATTACACACGCAACAGCCCTCCTAGTTTGTGTGCAGGCACATAAGAACTCTTCAATGTGCAGTTGGATCTCCAAGCAGTAGTTCAGTCACAGCTGCACCACTTACATCTGCCACATACAGCAACTCAGGACCATGTCATCCTCCACAACATCTCCAAAGCTGCTGACTAATACAACTCCAAAGCGGCTGACTGATACACTTCTTTCCATTTTTCATCCTTCATAGCTGCTATAATCATGATATTGAAGTTGATGCATCTCTCCATTTGGACTTACTTGGTATGACAAGACTAAAAAGGGCAAAGATGAATAGAACTTTCTCATCCCATGCGAGATAGAAGTTTCGTATACTTGTTCTGCTTCAATTTAGCTATGTGATTCGCCGCGTAGTTGAATAGGACTAGTGTAGGTTACTTTCTTGTTTTCTCATGGAAGGGGAGAGTCTCCCTCATTTATGCTTACTTAGTCGACTTATACCGGAAGGAGTCCTCCCATAGGTTTAATGCTTTCTAGTTTTAGTTAGCCCTTTTTTGTAACGGGAATGAGTTAGCCGACCTTAGTAGGTTAGCCGACTTATGAATCAACATAGGATCGGAGGTAAGGTTTATGTCCCCCTCCGTGTATTTTTACTTTATTTTATTTATGTTAAGGCTTGGGGGTGCTGCTCAACCCCTGACTGTGCACGAGAGGTGGGAGCCTCGTGTAGGGTCTGTTCCCCTAAAAAAAAAAATACATACTAATTTGTGTTTCAATAAATTAAGATTATGTATCAAAACTAATATTTAAACATGATACATTGTGCATGTTAAAAATATAATATATCATAGTGTTGAAATGAAGGCATTATACATTAATTTAAGGAAAAGAAATAACTAGATACATTAAAAATCTGAACCTATATGTATCACAAAAAGATGAACAACAAAAAATCAAAAAAATAATAATCAATAATCTGATTTGCTGAAATTGTAATGATATGTCTCCGTCGTTATGGATAGGCCAATGGGGAAGGATTTTTGGCCAGAAAACTCTTCGAAAAAATTTAGCGTAGGCCAGACTTGGACGAATTCTGAGTCACGTGAAGTAAAGGGTGATCATGTGAATGGAGGGGGATCGAATCTCTAATTTCAGTGGGTAAGCTGATTGCCAAGACGATATGAAATGTTTATAATTTTGCATAATCTCATTCGGGCGAGTAAAACTCCTGAAATTAGACTTGGCGTGAAGTGTAACGCCCCTAATTATTTAAGCTAATTTTTGCATTAAAGTGGTTATTTCTTGATGATATGATCAACTGCTACTGACTCGAATTTTGTTACGGGGAAAAATGTTTGTTTGTTTAGCTAGGTTTTCGGGTAATCGGACTTAGGGAGGCCATAAACCCATTAGAATTTGGAAATTTGGAAAAGATCATAAAATGAAAGTTCTAGATAATTGAAATACCTTTCCAACTATAGGTCATGGGATTATATAAGATATTGGTATAAAATGTTATGGATGTTTTAACGCAGAAAGGTCAAGCAGAGTGATGATTTTGGCCCCAACCCGAATCCAAGTCGGGTCAGGCCCATTTTCTTTGATATTTAAAGAATAAGTTCAGCTTATCTCTTCCATTTTAGACCATAACTTTCTAGAACATCATAGAGAAAGAGGGAAAGAGAGAGCTTCTAGGCTAAGAAGCCATTTTCTACCCAAATCCGAGTCCCGAATTCTGAAGCTCGTGAAGAGAAAGGCGTTGCACGTTATGTTGTCTTCACTTTGAGCTAAAAATCAGCTAGTAAGGAGTCTGTTGTCATAGTTTCTTCACACCTAAGGTAAGATTGAGGTTCTTTTTCTTGTTAACAAGCTTGTTTAGAGATTTAACGGATTAAAACGAAGGAAGTAGTGTTGTAAACTTGTTTGTTGCTTTGTTGAAACTTATGGATTAGGGGCTGGTTTGGTTGGATTAAATGAGTGGAATTAGTTAATTTAGGATGTAGAATTATTGTTGATATTGTTTTTGATGTTGTTGATAAGTAGTTGTTGTCGAAATTGGGGGAATAAACTTTGTTTGCAAACCCATTTTTGGAGGGTACTGTCGTTAGTGCGTTGATGATATCTTTTTGTAAAAAATGAATTTTGTATTGATTTCTTTTGTATTAGAAACTTAAGACATATATCTAAATGTTTTATGAAGGGAATAAAGTCCAATTTTTCCATTTTCAGTGTGCAAACTTAGATACAACCGGACAAGTGTGGCTGTCCAGATTTTCGTTTTTAAGTAGCTGTTAGTATTTGGATGATATCTTTTTGTACAAACTGATTTTTGCATTGATTTCTTTTGGGTTGAAAACTTAAGACATAGGTCTAAAAGTTTTATGAAGTGAATAAAGACCAGTTTTGCCGTTTTCAATTCCAAAAGTTAGATACAACCTGAAGTGTTTGGCTTTTCAAATTTACTGTTTTAGTAACATAGTTCGGGTGGAAATATTTTAGGCTTATTTTTAATAAGAAATCTTGTTTTATGTCAATATTATGGAGATGATGAGAATTAAAGAGGGCATTTAATGGTATTTTCAAGGTTATTTATATCGTGTACAAATTAAGGAACTTGAGACACGGGTTGGTCTACGGTTGGAACTCCTGAAGTCGTATTGGATTATGGTATTCTAAAAGGCTGAGGTTTGTGTATAAACTCTTATTTACTACTAGTATATTAAAAGCCTATCTTGGTATGGTTGCTATTGTCTTGAAATCTGTCTTGTCATGTTGGTATCTTTGAAAATTTGCAAGACACTTGCTTAACTCGCCCACTTGTATGGATTGCTCGATCACTTGACATTCTTATGGACCTTGTCCTTCTTGTGGCTGTGACTTTGTCACTATTGGCATGCTTCTTGTTTCGGACCCTTTACCATCTTGATTATGGATTTTTAGTTCGTCTTAAGTATGGAAGTTGTCCATTTTAAGTACGAATTAGGAAGCCATTTTTAATATGGTTCTTGGTTCTCTTGATTATTAGGTCTTTACCCTTCTTGATATAGGGCTCCGGTCCTTCTTGATACTTGATCATGTTGGTGTGACGGCATGACGTACATATTGGGCAAAACTTGGTGCTAAATCTTTTAAATGTACTTCTATGAATTATTTACACTTAAGCTTTTACATTTAGAACTTGATACTCGTGATATAGTTGCTGGCTTGATTTAATTATTATTGTACATTGGTGCGGCTCATGACTTGAAAAGAATATGGTGGAGAACCTAAATGCTTCAAACTTGTAATTTTGCACCACTAAGCTTTATGCTTAGCGATAGTTGTTTCTATCGTAGGAAATGTCCGAGAAGATGCTTGAGGATTGGCCATTGGAGATAAAGTTTTTGGGAGTTTAAAGGAAGATCACATTTGCATATAGGCATCTATATTTTGTAATATGTTGGGACATGTATATGATCTATGGGGTGCTTGTGTATATGTATTTATGTATTTATTTGTGAGGGTTGATTCAGTCATGACGCCATGGATTGTAACTCAAAGTTGGTTGCTTGTTTGGTTATTTTGGGGCATATGTAAATTACCAAGTCTGATGTACTAAATTATCTTTGTAGTCGGAATATTTGGATGACGCATGAGTTAGCTAACCTTGAGTACTTATTTGTTGGTAATAATTTATAGCATGAATTGTAGTGATAAGGAATAATACATGAATGTCTCGTAAGTTAGTTTCTTAAATTATTTTGAAATGTCACTCCATCCTAAATTGGAGCTTTTATTTGATTTAATTGGAATCAAAGAATTTTTAAACTAGCAAAAAAAAGAAATTAAAAAAAAACTTACTCCTTTAGCTTTTTATTTTTTTTCTTTTGTGTCACGAGCCTTATATACGTTCTTTTTAAAAGTAGTAGCATCCTCCCTGGAGGGTCGCTACAAGTGTTGGTATCAGAGCCTAGTTTTGTGATTTTAGGAATTTTGCTGTGATTTACTTATACACTTGTTTTTTTGAAAGTTTTGGGCTATATTATGTGATCATTATAGGGTAAATAGCATATTTAATTCATAAAGTTGCAAATGCATCATATTCATGTCCCTAATGCAATGTGATCTTCACTTTTTAAGGAGTTATATTATGGCCTCTTCTTCTTGTAGACCTATGGAAGCCGCTCGTGAAGATACATGTGACTCTTATTCCCAACCTTATACACTAGAAGGGGTTGGCGAACAGTCTTCGGGTCAATTTATTCCCCATACTAGTGGGTTCTGTATGGGAAATCAATAAGGTGTAAGAGTTGGTCCGCATTCTCACAGAAGCCCTGGTATTCAAGTTATGAATCCTCCTTTTTAATAGATGGTTGAATTCTTTCACCATATGACTGAAACGATTCATGATCCCAATGGGTTGAACTTTGAAAAAATGAGAAAAATGGGTGGAGTTGAGTTTGAAGGCACGGTTGATCCCACTGATGCTGAATAATGGCTTGAGCACATAAAGAGGGAGTTTGAGCAGTTAGAGTGTTCAGATGTTGCCAAATTCAGGTATGCCATCTCGTTATTGCAGAAGGATGCTTATGACTGGTGGGTAAGTATGCCAAATGCAAAAGCAAAACCTCCAGTTCTTACCTGGGATGATTTTGTTAAAGAATTTCATATGAAGTATGTCCCACCTGCTTATTGTGATGCTAAGAAAAAGGAGTTTTTGAATCTAAGGCAACAGACATGTCTATCGCTGAGTATCAATAAAAATTTCTTAGACTTTCTCATTATGCTGGAGGCATTATTAATGATGAAAAAGATAAATGCAGGAGGTTTGAAGATGGCCTGAACGATTCCATCAGAAAAACGTGGCAATTTTGCAACATGAGAACTTTTGTAAATTAGTTTCTGCTGCTTTTACTTGGGAAAGACTTGATAAGGAAGAAGCTAGTAGACATGAGAATATATTCTGGAAGCCTAGGTCAGAATTTGGTGGTCCATCCAAAAAGGGAAGGTTTGATGATTCTAAGGCTGGTAGTGTCAACAGGTCAGATCAACAGAAGCAAAACAGACTAACTTTTTCTACAGCTAGTACCCCAAGTTATAGCCAAGGCAAGAATCGCGTTCCCACTTGTGAAGAATGTGGAAAGAATCACTATGATGCTTGCAGGAGAGCTTCTGGTGCATGTTTTAATTATGGCAGCTTTGATCATAAAGTGAGGGACTGTCCTAAGCCTAAAAATGTCCCTTCCTTGCATACTGAGGGTTCGGTTCAGAAGTCTTCTAATAATCCTCCTCAAACCAATAGAGGTGCAAGGCCTAAAAACAACCAAGCAGCGGGGATAAGTGGAGTAACTCAAGCTAGCGGGTCCAGAGCTACTGCACGAGCTTATGCTATGAGGCAGAGAGATGATCAAGAGGGACAGGATGTGGTTGTTTGTAAATTTCACTTATATGGCTTATCTGTGTTTATACTATTTGATCCTGGCTCTACACATTCCTATATTTGTTCATCACTTGTTCTTCCTGAAAATGTGAAATTTGTGAGACTTAACTTTGACGTTCTAGTTGAAAGTCCTTTGGGTTACCAAGTTGTTTGTAATCGAGTTTACCAAGCTTGTCCCTTCATGATTCAAAACCTGGTCTTTTCTGCTGATTTGATTGAAATGTCTTTCCACGATTTTGATCTTATTATCGGTATAGATTGGCTGTATAAATATCATGCAGTAGTGGATTGTAGGTCCAAGCATGTGACTTTTAAGGACCCTGCGTTTTCACACATTATTGTACAAGGTGAAAGATCATTATCATCTAGTATTATTTCTGCAGCCTTAGCAAGAAAGATGATTCATCAAGGTTGCAGTGCATATCTTGCTCACATAATTGATACACGTGTGGAGAGTCCTAGTCTTAAAGATAGACCTACTGTGTGTGACTTTCCGAAAGTGTTTCCAGAAAATCTTCCTGGGTTTCCACTAGAAAGAGAAGTTGAATTTCCGATCGAGCTCATTCCTGGATCTACTCCTATTTTTATCACACCTTATAGAATGACACCAACTGAATTAAGGGAATTGAAAACTCAATTGCAAGAACTTCTTGAGAAAGGTTTTATTCGTCCAAGTGTTTCTCCTTGGGGAGCCCATATGTTATTTGTGAAGAAGAAAGATGGTACTCTTAGACTTTGTATTGACTATCGACAATTGAACAAAATAACAATCAAGAACAGATATCCACTACCAAGGATTGATGATTTGTTTGACCAGCTTAAGGGTGCCAATTTATTCTCAAAGATTGATTTAAGGTCTAGGTATCACCAACTGCGTGTTAGAAAGGAAGATGTTCCTAAAACTGCTTTTAGAACTCAATACGGTCATTATGAATTCTTAGTGATGCCATTTGAATTGACTAATGCTCCTGCAATATTCATGGATTTAATGAATCGAGTATTTAGGCCTTATCTTGATCAATTTGTGGTGGTTTTTATAGATGATATTTTAATATATTCCAAGAGTAAAGAAGAGCATGATAAACATCTTCGGATTGTTTTGCAAACTTTGAAGGAGAAGGAACTTTATGCTAAACTTTTAAAGTGTGAATTTTGGCTTAATGAAGTAGCTTTTCTGGAACATGTTGTGTCAGCCAAAGGTGTGAAGGTGGATCCTAGTAAAATTGAAGCAGTTGTTGAATGGAAAACTCCTAAAATTCCTACTGAGGTAAGAAGTTTCTTGGGTTTAGCAGGATACCATAGAAGGTTTGTGAAAGGCTTCTCTATTATAGCCTCTCCTTTGACTAGACTTTTAAATAAGGAAGTGAAGTTTACTTGGGATGACAAGTGCCAAGAGAGCTTTGAAACACTCAAATCCTTGTTGACACAAGCGTCTATACTTACTCTACCAATGGAAGGGAAAGAGTACGTGATATATAGTGACGCTTCACATCGTGGTTTGGGATGTGTGTTGATGCAAGAAGGGAAAGTTATTTCTTATGCCTCTTGGAAATTAAAACTATATGAATTGAATTATCCTACTCATGATCTAGAACTTGATGCTATAGTGGTCGCCTTAAAGATATGGCGGCATTATTTGTATGGAGAAAAGTATCATATATTCACTGATCACAAGAGCTTAAAATACTTGGGTACACAGAAAAAGCTAAACTTAAGACAACGCAGATGGCTTAAACTCATCAAAGATTATGACTGCACGATTGACTATCACCCAGGTAAAGCAAATGTGGTTGCAGACGCCTTAAGTTGCAACTCCTTTGCAAGCTTGCATCTGAATCCTTTGCCTTTGCTTCTAGAGTTAAGAGCCATGAATGTCTATTTTACACCTGATTCGTATGGTTCAGTGGTTGCTAATTTGCGAGTCAAGCCAACATTGCGTGAACAGGTGAAAGAAGGGCAAAAGTTAGATGAGAAACTCATAAAATTGACCAAAGAAGTTAAAAATGGGGGAAAGAAAGATTTTACATTAAAGGAGGATGGTGTCTTGTTATACCAAAATAGGTTATGCATTCCTAATGATGACAAATTAAGGAGAGAAATCTTGAATGAAACACATACTTCACCATATGCAATGCATCCGGGAGGTACCAAAATGTATCAAATCATCAAAGAAAATTACTGGTGGAATGGTATGAAGAAGGACATTGCAGAATATATTTCTAAATGCTTAGCTTGTCAACAGATAAAGGCCGAGCATCAAGTCCCAACAGGGTTACTACAACCCTTATCGATACCTGAGTGGAAATGGGAAAGGATAACCATGGACTTTGTTTCTGGGCTTCCACGCACTGAAAGAAATCATGATGCAATTTGGGTTATAATGGATAGGCTAACCAAAAGTGCTCATTTTTTGGCCATCAAAATGGACTACTCACTTGAATATTTAGCAGAATTATATGTTAATGAGATTGTAAGGCTACATGGAGTTCCTGTTTCTATTGTATCTGACCGAGACCCAAGGTTTATATCTAGATTCTGGACTAGCTTGCAAGAAGCTTTGGGCACTAGGTTGAACTTTAGTACGTCTTTCCATCCTCAGACAGACGGCCAATCCGAGAGGGTGATTCAAATCTTGGAAGATATGCTTCGAGCTTGCATTATGGAATTTAAAGGTAGTTGGGACAGACACCTAGCCTTGGTAGAATTTGCTTATAATAATAGCAACTAATCAAGTATTGACATGCCTCCCTACGAAGTCTTATATGGGAGAAAGTGTAGAACTCCTCTTTGCTGGAGTAAAGTTGGTGAACGAAAACTGATTGGTCCTGAGATTGTGTAACAAACTAAAGATAAGGTAAAAGTTATCAAGGACCATCTAAAAATTGCTTCAGATAGACAAAAATCTTATGCTGATCTTAAGAGGCATGAAATTGAGTACCAAGTGGGAGATAAGGTATTTTTAAAGGTTTTTCCATGGAATAAAATTATGATATTTGGCCAAAAAGGAAAACTTAGTCCTCGATTTACTGGACCATATGAAGTACTTGAGAGAGTTGGTCCAGTTGCTTATAAACTAGCTCTTCCACCGGAGTTAGATAGAATCCACAATGTCTTTCATGTCTCTATGCTTAGAAGATATCGCTCAGATCCATCTCATATTTTTCCTATCGAATCCATTGAGATAAGTCCGGATGTGACATATAATGAGGAACCTATCTAAATCTTGGCCCATGAGACAAAAGAGTTTAGAAACAAGAAAGTTCCTTTAGTAAAAGTCCTTTGGAGAAATCATTCTGACAATGAAGCAACCTGGGAGTGAGAAGAGGATATGCGAATTCAATATCCCCATTTGTTTTGAGACTAGCATAAGGTAAATTTCGAGATGAAATTTTTTAAGGGGGAGAGAATAGTAACACTCCTAATTATTTAAGCTAATTTTTACATTAAAATGGTTATTTATTGATGATATGATCAACTGCTACTGACTCGAATTTTGTTATGGGGAAAAATGTTTGTTTGTTTAGCTACGTTTTTGGGTAATCGGACTTAGGGAGGCCATAAACCCATTAGAATTTGGAAATTTGGAAACGATCATAAAATAAAAGTTCTAGATAATTGAAATAACTTTCCAATGATAGGTCGTGGGCTTATATACGACATCAGTATAAAATGTTATGGAAGTTTTAACACAGAAAGGTTAAGCAGAGTGATGATTTTGGGCCCAAACCGAATCCAAGTTGGGTCAGGCCTATTTTCTTTGATATTTAAAGGATAAGTTAAGCTTATCTCTTCCATTTTAGACCATAACTTTCTAGAACATCATAGAGAAAGAGGGAAAGAGAGAGCTTCTAGGCTAAGAAGCCATTTTCTACCCAAATTCGAGTCCCGAATTCTGAAGCTCGTGAAGAGAAAGGCGTTGCACATTACGTTGTCTTCACTTTGAGCTAAAAATCAGCTAGTAAGGAGTGTGTTTCCATAGTTTCTTCACACCTAAGGTAAGATTGAGGTTCTTTTTCTTGTTAACAAGCTTGTTTAGAGATTTAACGGATTAAAACAGAGGAAGTAGTGTTGTAAACTTGTTTGTTGCTTTGTTGAAACTTATGGATTAGGGACTGGTTTGGTTGGATTAAATGAGTGGAATTAGTTAATTTAGGATGTATAATGATTGATTATATTGTTGTTGATGTTGTTGATAAGTAGTTGTTGTCGAAATTGGGGGAATAAACTTTGTTTGCAAACCCGTTTTTGAAGGGTATTGCCGTTAGTACGTTGATGATATCTTTTCATAAAAAATTAGTTTTGTGTTGATTTATTTTGTATTAGAAACTTAAGACATAAATCTAAATGTTTTGGAAAGGGAATAAAGTCCAATTTTGCCGTTTTTAGTTTGCAAACTTAGATACAACCGGACAAGTGTGGCTGTCCAGATTCTCGTTTTTAAGTAGCTGTTAGTATTTGGATGATATCTTTTTGTACAAAATGATTTTTGCATTGATTTCTTTTGAGTTGAAAACTTAAGACATAGGTCTAAAAGTTTTATGAAGTGAATAAAGACCAGTGTTGCCGTTTTCAATTCCAAAAGTTAGATACAACCTGAAGTATTTGGCTTTTTGAATTTACTATTTTAGTAACATTGTTCGGGTGGAAATATTTTAGGCTTATTTTTAATGAGAAATCTTATTTTATGTCAATATTATGGAGATGATGGGAATTAAAGAAGTCATTTAATGGTATTTTCAAGGTTGTTTATATCGTGTATAAATTGAGAAACTTGAGACACGGGTTGGTCTACGGTTGGAACTCCTGAAGTCGTATTGGATTGTGGTATTCTAAAAGGCTGAGGTTTGTGTATAAACTCTTGTTTACTACTAGTATATTTAAAGCCTATCTTGGTATGGTTGCTATTGTCTTGATATCTGTCTTGTCATGTTGGTATCTTTGGAAATTTGCAAGACACTTGCTTAACTCGCCCACTTGTATGGATTGCTCGATCACTTGACATTCTTATGGACCTTGTCCTTCTTGTGACTGTGACTTTGTCACTATTGGCATGCCTCTTGTTTCGGAACCTTTATCATCTTGATTATGAATTTTTAATTTGTCTTAAGTATGGAAATTGTCCATTTTAAGTACGAATTAGGAAGCCATTTTTAATATGGTTCTTGTTTTTTTTGATTATTGGGTCTTTACCCTTCTTGATACAAGGCTTCGATCCTTCTTGATACTTGATTATGTTGGTGTGACGGCATAACGTACATATTGGGCGAAACTTGGTGCTAAATCTTTTAAATGTACTTCTATGAATTATTTACACTTAAGATTTTACATTTAGAACTTGATACTCGTGATATAGTTGTTGGCTTGATTTAATTATTATTGTACATCGGTGCGGCTCATGACTTGAAAAGAATATGGTGGAGAACCTAAATGCTTCAAACTTATAGTTTTGCACCACTAAGCTTTATGCTTAGCGATAGTTGTTTCTATCGTAGGAAATGCCCGAGAAGATGCTTGAGGATTGGCCATTGGAGATAAAGTTTTTGGGAGTTTAAAGGAAGATCACATTTGCATATAGGCATCTATATTTTGTAATATGTTGGGACATGTATATGATCTATGGGGTGCTTGTGTATATGTATTTATGTATTTATTTGTGAGGGTTGATTCAGTCATGACGCCATGGATTGTAACTCAAAGTTGGTTGCTTGTTTGGTTATTTTGGGGCATATGTAAATTACCAAGTCTGATGTACTAAATTATCTTTGTAGTCGGAATATTTGGATGACGCATGAGTTAGCTAACCTTGAGTACTTATTTGTTGGTAATAATTTATAGCATGAATTGTAGTGATAAGGAATAATACATGAATGTCTCGTAAGTTAGTTTCTTAAATTATTTTGAAATGTCACTCCATCCTAAATTGGAGCTTTTATTTGATTTAATTGGAATCAAAGAATTTTTAAACTAGCAAAAAAAGAAATAAAAAAAAAACTTACACCTTTAGCTTTTTATTTTTTTTCTTTTGTTTCACGAGCCTTATATACGTTTTTTTAAAAAGTAGTAGCATCCTCCCTGGAGGGTCGCTACATGAAGGGTATATTTTAATACTTCTTTGGAAAGGGGTGCGTTGCGAAATAAGGGCTTGGAGCTCAAACTCCAAGCTCACTGTTTCCGCCAGAGCGGGATTTCTCCCACCAGAGCGGGGCCTCTAGAGCGGGATGGTCCCGCCAGAGTGGGACAGTCACGACTAGTCAGAAAAAACCCCAGCAATGGTATTTTTCTGCAAAAACAGTTTCTAGAACGACTGGAGGTGACCTAGGCGATTTAAATCAATTTTCCACGAATTTCCACGCTTAAGGTAAGAAGTTTACTTTCTAAACTCATCATTCAATTCCTACTACTCATAAACTAGGATGAGTGATTGGTAGGGGAAGTTTGAACTGAAATTAATGGTGGAAAATAACCCTAGGGTGGGGTTAGGATCATAAATTTTAGCCTAAAAGGGAACTATGTTATAATTCTTGTGAATTAGGATATTTAATTGTTCCTTGTGTATATATGACTTGTTTTTAGACCAAGAACTAGTAGAAAGAACCTGAAAAAGGAAAGCTCTTGCATCTTAGAGTGGTTAAAGCTCGAATTTGCGGTAGGTGATGGTTTGTTTCCCTTATGTGTTTCATTTACTTGTTAAATGGCTTCATGATATGCATATGTGTATATTAATAGGGGAACATGCTAGATTATATGTGAAATAATCACTTGTTGTCCTGTTTTATGATGATCCCGTTTATGGTGATATAATGTTAAATACTTAATGTACTTTTGGCTGTTTTTATACGTTGGGATCGGGTATCGCGTTCCAACACAAATTTTGGATTGGGTGTCACGTTTCGACATAATTTGAGTATTTGTTGGTCCCATAAGAGGACCCTTATGTGAAGTTATGTGAGTTGAGGTTATTGAACTGTAATCTTATTGAGTATTGAATTGAATGAAAATGGTTAACTTATTCTGTATATATGTGCTTATTGTGTTGGGTTTACTTATCTATGATACTGACTAACCGCATGATCATACCAATACACTATTGATTTTGTGTACTGATACTGTACTTTCTCTATCTTTGTTGATTACAGGGCATATTCAGCCAGTTGTAGAGAGACCTCGCCTAGAGAGGTAGTGATCTTGTTCGAGTCCAAGGGTGAGCTATTATGTCATGCTGCCGTGGACTTTTCTGCATTTATCTTAGTCCTCCATTCGGGACTTAGATGTTCAAATATTGTTTCATTCGTTAATGACTTTCTTATGGGAATTATATTCCCTCTTCTAGACTTGCTTAGTTTTAGAGTTTTGGTACGATGAATTTCAGTTCCTAGGATATTTCCGCATGTTAAGTTTGATTACTAGATTATTTTCTGAGTTTATAGAAACTAAATATTTATTTCTATTTAAACCTGCTTCCATATGTTTAAATTATGTATATCTCGTAAATGTAGTTAACTTGGGCTGTAAGAATGTTCTCCCACCGGAGGTTTAGTGTAGGTTCCAGTCACGATGGATCGAGGTCGTGACAAAGTTGGTATCAGAGCCTATGTTAGTTGATCTCGTTGTACCAAAACGAGTGTAGTAGAATCTTATAAAATGATATAGAGATGTTTGTATTTTTCTTTGAGAGGCTACGAAATTTTAGGAAAACTTTTGATGTCTTCTTTCCTTCATGTTGTAACTTGATTCCAATTGGTATCTAGTGATCCAAATTGGTATCTAACCTTTTTCACTCTTTTATCCGCAGATGGTTTAACACACGCTATACCAGTGTACGATGTATAGCTCCGGGGGAGCCATAGAAAGAGCCCGATGTTTAAGAGAGAGGCTGAGGTAGGGGTAGGAAATATGTTATACCCCGTACCTTTGCACCTTGGAACATGGTCTTAAGCCTCTTAAAAAGTGTCATGTGATCTAGATTATCTACCACCCTATCAAATAACTCTAAGAAAAGGAGAATGTGATATCCCACCATAAGGAAGGTTGGAAATAGGGTTATAAGAGTTCGAAAGGAGTTGGAGGCCAAGTAATGAATCGTAGGACTCGAACCACTTACGTAAGCTACCAACTTGAAATCCTTATATACTTAAGTTACTTGAGTACACGCTGAGCTTACGTAGCAAGGATTACATAGGTTTTCAAAGAGAGACAGGATTACGAACCCACAAAGGATAAATAAGTAGGTGATACACCTACTTGGACTAAGTAGGTAATACACCTACTTGACACATGGCAACGGGGGATGAGTACACATGTCAGCACATGGGATAGACATATGTCCTCAAAAAGGAGGCACCATATGGCAACAGGAGGAGGCGCCACGTGGCAGCAAGGGAAGCTGACATATGGCAGCAGGTGATGCACCTACTTGGGGGCAAGTAGGTGACCCACCTGCTTAGGATAGACCCCATCTGCCATATGGCAACCCAGGAGAGGATGCATGGTTGCGCTGGCCCAATGAGGGTTAGACATGTGTCACCCTAAGAGGCTGACACGTGTCACCTTCTAAGGTAGCCTATATAAGTATGTAAGATGACTAATTTTCAGTTCTTATCACAATTATACTTAGAACTTGAGAGAAAATTAAGGATCAAGAGAAAGAGAGCTACGACAGCCCAAGCCCAAGGTGAGTTTTTAGAATTCGTTTAGTGAATTACTTATCTAGGGTGTTCTTCTAACACTTGAAGGTGTTTAATAACGTAACTTACCTTTTGGGCAGCAAGAATGTGTAACAAGCAGCCACAATATTTCAGCCAGAATAAAAAAACCTTTTAGGCAAGTTTTGCAAGGTAAGGTTCTCCCTTTTGAGTTGGAGTTAATGATGTTGTTATGGAGTATATTACATGTATTAAATGAAGCTGGAAGTAGGAAAATTTCATAATTACACTTGACATGAGAAACAAACTAAATTGGAGCCGTTCTAGTTAAATTGAAGTTGAGTAGTGTTGTTGTGATTGTGGTGTTGTCTTTGGAGATGGTTTAATGGCGTGTTGCAGGGATGGAAAGTGTTCCAAAAGGGGTGTGGGTTCTTCTGATTGCATCCAAATAGCCCTCCGGTTCGTGTGGTTAAAGGTTTTACGAAATAGAGATAGAAAACCTTATTTTGGTATCGTGGTTTTGGACGAGTTATGTAGAACTTGTATTATGTCGTATTTGAGTTATTTAATTGTATATAGATGCTGGTTGTTATTTGTAATATGGTTTCTAAGATTAGAATTTGGGTATGACAAGTTATAGGGAAGATGCTGTCCGATTTCCGCTAACTTCGGAACTAGTAATAAACTAGTCAAAGGAAATGAAAATGATTCCTATGGATACTTGGTTGTAGATTTGGAAATTGGAAAGTGAAAGGTTATTAATCTTAGTATTACTTTCATGTTAATGGGTTAAGGAGATAACGAGATAAGCTAGATTACAGTTAATCCATAAAAAGGTACGTAAAGCTACCCTTCTTTTCTCTCGATATGTCCTTGACGTAAATAGAATGTTATGATGAGATATTTATGGTACAGAGTCTCTTGATGGACCGGGTATGGTATATATGTATAAGGATCGGACTGAACATTCCTCGGCATATGTTACTATTTAAGGATCAGGCCGTACGTTCCTCGGCACCTATGTATATGACGACTACATGAAGGAAAGTGGAGACTATGTAAAGCTTATCCTCTTTGTTCTTTTGGCATGTCTTATATGTAAGTAAAATATGATATAAACTCTGGGGTAACTCCATTCCTAAGTCCTGAATGTAGTTCATGTCTCTTATTCACTTCAGGAGGTCAAACCATCATAGTAACTGAACTACTTCCCGTAAACCCTCTATATGTTAAGAAGTAATGAGTGTGTAAGCTCATAGTCCTAAGGACTATATAATGACAAGTATCTCTGTTTCCATAAGATAGTAGCATTATTATGGTACATGTCTATGGTCCCTGAGATCCCAATTGATATGGCCCCTATTGGCATTTAGAGGGCACGTGAGATGATTACATTACTACCCTGGTCCTCAGACTATAACTTACTCTTCTGGTCCTATTGAGTCTCAAACTATGATTTAAATTATGTATGGTTTCTCACTACTCTACTCGTGCATACTATAACACCTCTTTCATCAAGCCCGGGCCGAATACATAATTATGCACGGTTCACTACATTGTTTATCGAGCACCTCACTAGAGGGCCGAGTATGTATGTATATTTATGATTATGTGATGTGATAAGGTGATGATGGTCCTATAGGTATGTGTTTCACCGAGTCCCTAAGGGGGCCGGCTATAATATGTGATATGAGCATGCATGATTTTATGATTCACAAGGTACATGTGCAATGATTCCTTAGATACCACATTTGACTCCTGAGCCTCTACTCCAACTGTGTTCTCATTTATGATATGTTATGTTTTATATACTTAGTACATATATCGTACTGACCCCCTTTTCTCCGAGAGGGGGTGCTGCATTTCATGCCCACAGGTACAGATGCACGTTTTGGAGACCCACCGGTTTAGGACTCCAATTAGCAAGTTGGGAGAAGCTCCATTGTATCAGATCCTAGTTTGGTATTGGTCCCTTGATGTATATATTTATTTTGTTATTCAGGGGTACGGCGAGGGCCCTATCCTGCCATATGTTATCGTTCATACTCTTAGAGGTCTATAGATATGTGTGTGGGTTCTTTAATAATTTGTTTCATATGTGTCCATATGACGTATTATACATGTTGGTACATTATGGCAGCCTTGTCGGCTTGCGTGCCCTTTCATAGTGAGATGCAAATGAAAGAGGCCATGTGTATATGAAAGTGCGATCACCACTGGAGTTCTTGTATACTGTACTCATATCTGATAGTTAGGTATATGGGGGTCCAAGTTGGACCCCAGCCACGACCTACGGGGATGGGTCATGATAAAAGAGAGATGTGGTAGGGGCAAAGAGAGAGCATCACCTATAGAGTAGAGGTTCCGCATGTGGAGGACACCCAGACTAGGGCTGCTGGTTTTCCCCCTTTGGACCCTATTTTGGCACAACAGATTATGACCTTTTTGAGTGGGCTAGCTGGCACTGGCGCCATTCCCACCATGCATACAACACCAGCTCTTGTTGCTTATTTGTTTTCTACTGCAACTCTACTATCAAATAAGGTGGTAGGCACAGATCCCTTCTCCAGACCACTAATGGTTCCTGTGATGACCGGTACTAAGCATGACATGCTCACCAAGTTCCTAATGCTCAAGCCTCTAATTTTTTATTGCATTGAGAATGAGGATGCTTATGAGTTCATCCTTGACTATTATGAGAGGTTGATAAGATGGGCATAATATATCAGCATTGGGTGGAGTTTGTAACTTTTCAGTTATAGGGTGAGGCTAAGCAATGGTGGAGGAAGTATGTGGAGTGTAGCTCGCCACTGTTTCCCCCACTTACTTAGTTTCAGTTTCATGCCCTGTTTCTAGAAAATTATGTGTCCTGTACTTTAAGAGACCAAAAAAAAGATAAGTTTATAGCACTAGACCAGGAAGGGTTATCAGTGGCTGCTTATGAGGACAAGTTTCATGCATTGTCCAGATATACTACTCATTTGGTCACTATAGATGAGAAGAGGATCAAGTTGTTTGTAAAGGAGTTGAACCCCGAGTTGCAGGTACTGTCCGTCCATATAACTTCGTCAAAAAAGAGTTTCAATGAAGTCACAGACTTTGTGAAAAAGGTGGAAGTTGTGAGAAGAGATGGACAGGCCAAAGCTTTAGCTAAGAAGCCCAAGAACGCGGGTAGTTTCTAGGGATCATATTCTAGAGGGTCAGGAAGGTCGGTAATTACAGCTCGGCCCATTTAGTCAACGCTTCCCGCTTCTACTAGTAGTTTTTCAAGTACTCCACAGTAGCATCTGGTCCATGAGGGTCAGGGAGCATCATTCCCAGGTAGCCGTCTGTATTTTGATCAGGGATATTTTAATTGTAGAGAGCTGGGATATATATAAAGGGAGTGTCCTCACCCCCGCGGGACATTGCAGCACCCCAGCAGGTCAAAGCAGTAGTACCAACGGCTAGGGGAAGCAATGGTAGAGTACGTCCATAGGGTAGGCGAGGAGGAAATCCAAGAGGCCGTGGGGGCCGAGATAATGGTACTGCAGGTCGAGGAGCAGCCTAGCCTGGCAGGAAAGTAACCCGTCAGGATGACCGGGCATAGTTTTATGCATTTCCAGGCAAGATCGAGGCAGAGGTGTCAGACGCAGTGATCAGAGGTATTATTTTTTTCTGTGACTGGATGGCTCCTATTTTATTAGATCCAAGTTCTACTTATTCTTATGTTTCTATGAATTACGCCTTGGGATTCGATGCACTATATGATATACTAGATGCCCTTGTTTATGTTTCTACCCCTATTGGAGAGTCAGTCATAATCACTCATGTTTATTGTTCTTGTTTTGTGATATTTATGGGATAACAAACTTGGGTTGACTTAGTGATTTTAGACATGAAAGATTTTGATGTCATCTTAGGTATGACTTGGTTGTCCCTTTATTTTATTATACTTAATTGCAATGCAAAAACTATGACTTTAGAGATCCCAGAATGAAAAGGTTAGAGTGGGAAGGGGTGTACAAGCCTAAGTCAACTAAAGTCATATCTTTTCTCTAGGCTAGAAAAATGGTGGGGCAGGGTTGTTTGGACTATTTGGCATATATACGAAATGTGGATGTAGAGTCTCCTTCTATTGAGTTCATCCTAGTAGTGTGTGAGTTTTTGAAAGTGTTTCCTTCAGACTTGCCTGGTATGTCTCTTGACTGAGATATAAATTTCTGCATTGACTTAGAACCAGAAACTTGTCCAATTTTCTTTCTTCTTTACTGTATGGCCCCGTCAGAGTTGAGAGAGCTTAAAGATCAGATTTAAGAACTTCTTGATAAAGGATTTATTCATCCCAGTGCTTTTCTGTGGGGTGCTCCGATGTTGTTTGTCAAAAAGAAGGATGGTAGTATGAGAATGTGTATTGACTATCGATAACTTAATAAAGTTACCATAAAAATGAATACCTTTTGCCTCGTATTGATGACCTTTTTGATCAGTTGCAAGGTACGTCAGTCTTCTCAAAGATTAATCTCAGATTTGGGTACCATTAGTTGAAAATTAGGCTTGAGGATATGCCTAAAACAACTTTTAGAATTAGGTATGGGTACTATGAATTTTTGGTGATGTCTTTTGGGCTAACCAATGCACCTGAAACCTTTATGAGTTTGATGAATGAGGTGTTCAAGCCATTCCTGAATTCATTTGTGATAGTGTTTATAGATGATATATTGGTATATTCAAAGAGTGAACAGGAACATGCAGACCATCTCCAAATTATCCTAGGTGTGTGTTGGAAAGACAAAAGTTGAATGCAAAATTGTCTAGAATTCTGGCTGCCTTCAGTTGTCTTCTTAGGCCATGTGGTTTCGAAGAAAGGAGTAATGGTAGAACCACAAAAATTAAGGCAGTTAGGAACTGGGCTCGGCCTAGTTCCTTGATCGAGGTTAAAAGTTTTGTGGGACTGACCAGTTATTATCGCCGGTTTGTGAAGAATTTTGCTTCTATTGCAACTCACTTGACTAGGTTGACCAAAAAGAATATGCCATTCAAGTGGATTGACAAGTGAGAAGAGAGCTTCTAAAAGCTTAAAACTCTTCTGACCACAACACCAATCTTGACCCTGCCGATCGAAGGTAAAAACTTCATTGTTTATTGTGATGCTTCACATTCAGGTTTGGGTGTTGTGTTGATGCATAATAAGAACGTTGTAGCTTATGCTTCGCGATAGTTGAAGATTATTGATAGGAACTACCCAACTCATGACTTGGAGTTGGCAGTGATAGTGTTTGCATTGAAAATCTGGAGGCATTATCTGTATGACATCAAATGTGAGGTGTTTACTAATCATCGCATCTTACAGCATGTGTTCACCAGAAGGACTTAAATTTGAGATATCGAAGATGGATGGAGTTGCTCAAAGACTATGATGTCACCATTCAATATCATCCAGGTAAGGCTAATGTGGTAGCAGATATATTAAGCCAAAACCCGGTTAGCATGGGCAGTCTAGCTTGTTTGAGAGCCTTTAAGGGCCTCTGGCTAGAGAAATTCAGGCCTTGGAGGCCAGGCTCATGAGTCTAGGCATCTCATAGAAAGGTGGGATAATGACCGATGTTGATCTAAGGCCCACTTTTATAGAAGATATCAAGGTCAAGGAGTTTGAAGATGTTAACTTAATAAAATTAGAGGAAAGGTATTGATGAGCAAGGCTCAAGATTCAACTTGATGCAGGTGAGGTGCTCCACTTTAAGGGAAGGATCTATGTTCCCTTGGTGGATGGCTTAATTTAGAAAATTCTATCTAAATCTCATGGTTTGAGGTACTCTATTCACCTTGGAGTAACTAAGATGTAACAAGACTTGAAACGTCTATACTGGTGGCCAGGTATGAAGAAAGACATAGCTGAATATGTAGCCAAGTGCCAGAATTTCCAGTAAGTGAAATATGAACACCGAAGACCTACAGGTTTGCTCAAAGAATGTCCATTCTTGAATGAAAGTAGGAAAGAATAGCCGTGGACTTCGTGGTGGGAATTCCCAAGACCTTGGGAAAGTATGACTCTATTTAGGTGGTGGTTGACAGGTTAACAAAGTCACCACACTTTATCTTGGTTAGAGTAGACTACAATGCATAATAGCTGGAAAGGATTTACGTGAAAGAGATAGTAAGGCTGCATGGGATGCCCCTTTCTATCATTTCAGACGTGGTATGCAGTTCACCTCTAAATTTTGGGGGAAGTTGCATGAAGAGTTGGGCACTCAATTCACTTTCAGCATATGTTTTTATCCTAAGACAAATGGGCGTTCGGAGATGACTATCCAAGTGCTGAAAGATATGTTAAGGGCATGTGTGATCGATTTTGGGTGACATTGGAACAATTTGTTATCTTTGTGTGAGTTCTCGTACAATAATAGTTACAACTCCAGCATTGACATGGCACTATTTGAAACCCTTTCTAGAAAGAGGTGCAGGTCTCCCATAGGGTGGATTGAAGCTGGACAAGTGGAGCCATTGGGGGTAGACTTAGTGAGGGATGCCAGGATAAGGTAAGGAACATCCAAGATAAGCTTCTAGCGGCTCAAAGTCGTCGAAAAGAGTATGCTGACCTTAAGATGAGGGATATGGTATTCAAGGATGGTGATCAAGTACTTCTAAAAGTGTCACCCATTAAAGGAATAATGAGATTTGGTAAGAAGGGCAAACTCAATTCTCGTTATATTGGCCCTTTTGAAATTCTTGACTGTGTAGGGCAAGTGGTGTACATATTAGCCTTACTACCTAGATTTTCTGGGATATACCCGGTATTCCATTTATCAATGCTGAAGAAGTACCATGGAGATGAGGACTACATCATTAAATGGGACTTAGTGTTATTAGACAAGGAACTTCAGTATGAGGAAGAACTTCAGTATGAGAGAGAACCAGTTGCAATCCTTGATCGTGATGTCCGGAAGTTGAGGACTAAAGAGATCAATATGGTTAAAGTGCAATAGAAACATCGTTCGGTGGAGGAAGCTACTTGGGAGGCTGAAAAGGACATGCGAGACAAGTATCCTCAACTGTTCGACAAAACAGATACTACTCTATCTGTACTTTAGCCCTATTTTTCCTAGTTAGTCACTCGGGGATGAGTGATGGGTAAATTGGTATCTATTATAAGAACTTGTATCCATCATTATAGATAGGCAATGGGTAAGGATTTTGGGCCATAAAACTCTGGGTAGTAACTTCAAATAAAATTAGCCTAGGGAAGACTTGGACGAATTCTGAGTCAGGTGAGTTCTAGGGTGATCATATGAATGGAGGGGGATAGAATCTATAATTTGAGTGGGTAAGTTGTTAGCCAAGATGATATGGAGTATTTAAGGCTTCGTGGAATCACATACGGGCGAGTAAAACTCCCAAAATTGGACTTGGCATGAAGGGTATATTTTAATACGTCTTGGAGCTCAAATTTCGAGCTCACTATTTTTGCCTATCTCGCCAAAGAGGGATTTATCCTACTAGAGCAGGACAGTCACAACTTAAGTCAGAAAAAACTCCAGCAATGTTCTTTTTCTGCAGAAACAGTTTTTAGAATGACTGGAGGCGACCTAGGCGATTTAATCAATTTTCCATGAATTTACACGCTTAAGGTAAGTATTTTACTTCCTAAACTCATCCTTCAATTCCTACTACTCATAAACTAGGATGGGTGATTATTGGGGGAAGGTTTGAACTGAAATTAATGGTGGAAAATAGCCCTAGGGTGGGGTTAGGATCATAAATTTTGGCCTAGAAGGGAACTATGTTATAATTCTTGTGAATTAGGCTATTTAATTGTTCCTTGTGTATATATGACTTGTTTTTAGACCAAGAACTAGCAAAAAGAACATGAAAAAAGAAAGCTATTGCATCTTAGAGTGGTTGAAGCTCGAATTCGCGGTAGGTGATGGTTTTGTTCCCTTATGTATTTCATATATTTGTTAAATGGCTTCATGATATGCATATGTGTATATGAATAGGGGAACTAGGTTATATGTGAAATAATCACTTATTGGCCTATTTTATGATGAACCCGTTCTTGGTGATATAATGTTGAATACTGAATGTACTTATGGCTATTTTTGTATGTTGGGATCGGATATCACGTTCCGACATAAATCTTGGATTGGGTATCACGTTCCGACACAAGTTGAGTGTTTGTTGGTCCCATGAGAGGACCCTTATGTGAAGTTATGTGAGTTGAGGTTATTGAACTGTGATCTTGTTGAGTATTGAATTGAATGAAAATAGTTAACTTATTCTGTATATATGTGCTTATTGTGTTGGGTTTACTTATCTATGATACTGGCTAACCGCGTGATCATATCAGTACACTATTGATTTTGGGTATTGATACTGCACTTGCTCTGTCTTTATTAAGTACAAGGCATATTCAGCCGGTTGCAGAAAGACCTCGCCAAGAGGAGTAGTGATCTTGTTCGAGTCCAAGGGTGAGCTATTATGTCATGCTACCGTGGACTTTTCTGTGTGTATCTTAGTCCTTCGTCCGGGACATAGATGTTCAAACACTGTTTTATTCGTTAATGACTTTTTTGTGGGAATTACATTCCCTCTTCTAGGCTTGCTTAGTTTTTAGAGTTTTGGTACGATGACTTTTAGTTCCTAGAATATTTCCGCATGTTAAGTTTAATTACTGGATTGTTTTCTGAATTTATGGGGACTCAGTATTTATTTTGATTTAAACATGCTTCTATATGTTTAAATTGTGTATATCTCGTAAATGTCATTAACTTGGGCTGTAAGAATGATTCTCCCACCGGAGTGTTAGTGTGAGTGTCAGTCAAGGCGAATCGAGGTCATGACAGAAAGCAAAACAAATATGATGGCGAAATCCTTCTACACTTTCTTCTTGCTCTGTATCAACTCCCATAGATTATTTTTCACTTTCAACAATGGCGGCATCCATGGATCTCGATGCAAAACCCTTGCCGCAGCTACCAGCAACAAAACTCTTTACAGATAAAACTTTGTTATCATACGATATAATTAAGTTTCTAAGTTAATTCAAAATATTATTTCTAGATACATAACCAAAACTTATCCATTTTCGTAGAATTGGAAAATGGGTATCGAGGAAAACAATGTAGAATTGAAAAATGTAGCTAATTTCGTCATTTTTGAGCTCTGACAAAGTTGAAAATCAAGATCTTGATCAGATTCAGTAATATGAAAAAAGAAAAAGGTATATTTGCATATTATCAAAAATTTGTAGATGAAAAACTATTTAAAAAATTAAAAAAACTGATAATTAATGACTGGAAAGAAAAAAATGGATGAAGAAGAAAAATTATTTTGATTTGAGATAAATTGGGGAGAAGAAAATTTGAAATTTGAATTGTTTGAAGTTCCTAAAATTTTGGGAGAGATTGATATCAATTTATTTTGCATGATTTGTGGAATTGACATTTAATTTTACCTTTAATTTTCTTTTTAAACATAACAATCAAGTTGTCTAATGTATCAGAATTAATGTATTCGAATGGATTCTATGTATCCGGATGACACAAATTTGAAGGAATTTTTGTAAATTGAAAAAGAATATGGATAAGATGTAATTTGCTTCTAACACTATGAGATTTATGTAAGTTATATTTTTTTAATAAATTCAAATCAAAGATCCATTTTACTTTGAAGCCCAAACTCATGTCACATGTTAAGGTGACTTGGCATTCCTACCAAATTCAATACCAACAAGGTAATGCCACGTGTTCAAATGATGCGACAATTTCAATTAACTTTAACAACTAGTCAAAAGCCGCAAGTGTCCAAAATGACGTTCGTTAACCAATTACAAGTAACCTTATCTATTCCCTTTTAATATAAATAGGGGGAGTTACATAACTTCCTAAGGGGAATTCAGCTAGCAATGGACAAACATCAGCATCGATTACAAAGTTCTTTGAATTGAAGGAGTGGTCAACAAATTTCTTTCGGGGATCAACTCGAAACAATGAAGTGATGTCTGACGTTTCAGAAGGTCAAACACATTTCAAGGAGGTCAATTATTCTACACATGAGAAACACACTATAATGGTCCTCAAATTATGAAGAATATTAGAAAAGAAGAATTAAGAGGACAACAAAATTGTAGTACTCACAAGATTCATTAATAAAAATATTTTTCATTTTATTTATTTTAATTACAACTAATTTTGAGCATTCCAAAATTTATTGCAAACAATAATCAAACTCGAATAGCGCAACAGAAACATAATTCTTGTAAGATAGAACTTTAATTTTACACTCATAATATTCCACTTTCCTTGCTAATTAACTATTCTATTCTTCAAAACATTGCCCAACTTGGAACTGACTTTGAAATTTAACTACTATCAGCCAAACTGTCTTTGAGTTGCTTCCAAGTGTAGAAATCTAATCTCAAAATTACATTTCTAGCAATAATAATATATAGTTGCAACTAGCATCCCCTCTCTTTGATAGATGGATTCAAGAAAACTTCACGTAACGTTTCTCACGAAAGAAGATTAGCAAGGAACTAATTAACGGGCTTCACATTAAATTAACCTTCCGACCTTTCTGCTACTATTCATAACTAATTTATTTCAGTTGTGTTTCAACAGATTAGTATACTATTATATTTAAGTGGGTTTTATTATGTCATTTCGATATAATTAATCAGCAACAAAATAAAAATAATCTAACTGCCATCACAACTAGTTTTTATACTATGTTTCATCAAACAAATATTTTTTACATGTAAAATGAAGATTTTTTTGGTAATATATCGATGTGTAATTTAATTATTATTTTATTTAAGTTTTATATTTTTTATTTTTAAAATAAAGATAAAATAACTATTTTCAGATATTTAGAAAACAATATCTGTCTTTATTTTTCAATACAAACATATTTGTATTGAAATAATATTCTAGCTGAATCTTTTAAAAGAAAAAGAAAAACATAACGGTTAAAGTCTCTTAAGTTGCTTTCTATTAGCAGAGATTCTTGATTTTGTTAATTACTTCATTTGATCCATATTATTTGGTGTTTTTATTTTTTACAAAACCCTTGAAAACCTATCTACTCCTGCAAACTAAGAAGGATTTTGACTATATTAATCTTAATTAAATTTGCATCTTTCTAAGTTGACAAGTACAAAGAGAATGTGCATATCTAGCACGTAAATAATATGGCATAATTATTTATGCATATCAAATGCTTTTGCAGAAATAGAAAAAATATCTATTTAATTTACTCAATAGAAATTGTAATTGAGAAAAATTTCTTCGAAATACATAAATTAAAGTAGGTAAATTTGGATAAATGAAATTAATAGTTTCATAATTGTATAAAATACGAAGTATTTTGAATCAAGATAAAATGGTAATAAATAAATAAATAATATGAACTAGAGGAAATTAAAAAAAAAGTCCAATCAAGGCGATAAACCACTAGTAGAAACAAAGGTTTTTTCACTGCGATTTAATGGAAAATTTATGCTATAGACATGCTTTTTTCCACTCATTTCCCATGGATTCAACTCATTGGCAAAATGTACGGTTGAAAACAGATTCTCACTGAAATAGTGGGAAACTTTCTAATTTTTTCATATGAAAACATTATTATTTTTTATTTTCTCATCGATTCAATTAAAATATTAATAAAATTAGTCACTAAATATTTTTTCAATAAAAAATTTAGTGGAAAAATAGTGATTTTTTAGTAGAGAGAATTCATCATCCATTTGATGTGTTGGTAGTTATTGCTTATGGAATTATCCCAAAAAAGGAAAGGGTAATTTGCAAGACATGCCAACCATTCTTCTACTTCATTCAAGTATAGTACTCCCATTTTTTATCACAAGGTTTTCTTAAAGGTATAATCCACTAACTCCAATTTTTGAATGTCATCCTTCTCTTATTTATATGTGTGTGTATTATTGTCACCTTCGTAATTATTTATCGTTACGTTCCAGCCAGAAAAAATGAATCCTAAGGCCATTTATTTCCCAATTTTCATAGCAATCTTTGCTGTTTTAGCATCGACTCATTTCATGAATCTGCCACGAACGTACTTCAACTCCATTCTTGATCGATGCTCTACAGCTTTATCGTTATGTCCTGTTAATCGTCATCACCATCATCATCATCGTCATGATACTGACGATGATAAGGCCAAACAATCAGCTTGTGACAAATTTACTCCTAATTTCCCCACTATAGACCCTAGTAACACGTCCATTCTCTGCGTTGATCGTAATGGATGTTGCAATTTCACAACAGTGCAAGCTGCAGTTGATTCTGTTGGGAATTTTAGTGCCAAAAGAAGCTTAATATGGATAAACAATGGCATGTATTTGTAAGTAGAGTAGTTATTACTCCCAACGTCCCATTTATGTGGTACAATTCAAATATTTGAAAGTCAAATTAACTTTTAAATTTTTGACTAAGCATTAGGACATGAAATTAATCTTTTAATTTTTAAAATAAAATTTACATATTTGAAATCTACGTACGTAAAAAGTACTATAAACCACAATAATTGATAATTTAAAATATTTTCAAGGCATATAAAAATTTACGATGAAAAAATGCTCGTTTGACTCTTGAAATTTGAAAAGTACACACTACATAAATTGGGATGGATGGAGTAAATTAATTAATTGGGCTGGAAGTAACTTTTGTTAAGTTCCCTTATATTATTATGTAACGGATTTTTGTTTTGCTTGATTCAAAAAAGGGAAAATTACATCAATACACCATTTGTTTTATCATATTCTCTAAAATCTTCAATCATTTGAAAAAATTACAAAAATTTCTACTCTTTCCTATTCTCGGATACATCACTTTACATGATGTATTGGAATGCCGGATACATCACTTTACGCGATTTATTAATCGAATATACTACTTTACGTGATGTATCAGGACATTTTGAGATGTATACGAATTCCACCAAATTTAAGAAATTTTTATAATTTAAAAAAAAATTATAAATAGAATATAATTAACTTTTAAAACTATGAGATTTGCGTGATCTTTCCTTTAAAAAAACATGCAGTGAAAAGGTGATTATTCCAAAAACAAAGCCTAACATCACATTTCAAGGGCAAGGGTATACGACAACAGCAATCATATGGAATGACACAGCCAATTCTGCAAATGGCACATTTTACAGTGGCTCTGTCCAAGTTTTCTCTACAAACTTCATTGCCAAGAATATAAGTTTCATGGTATATAAATAGATCATCATAAACCCTTCTCTTTCTTTTTCATTTTCACGCAGAAAAACAGTATAACTTTTACTTTCTTTTCTTATTTTTATTCGTAGACTATCCTAAAAATATATATCAACCTTTACTTGTCCAGTTTGAAAAACAAAAAAATAATTAGTTTGTCATTTTATACTTATTTTATTTTTATTATTAAATACTATTCATTTTTTAATATTTAGATATCTTATAATAATTAGGGGTGATATAGTAAAATAATTATTTTTAAAATTTACTTTTTAAGTGATGTGTCACATCAAACATGGACAAATAATTTGTGATTCCATTGTCCACAATATATACTTGCTGGCAGGTCAGAAATTATAACAAGGAGATTCAATTACACACTGATCTTGAGAAGTAAATTTGTGTCACTACATTAGAAGCTTTCTTATGTCTCAATAATTTATATATGTACACAAAATTGAACAATTTATTTCCACATTATATATAATTTTTAGATGAACACAATGACATTATTTAACCTCAGCTACACGTTTGCTCGCACCCATAGGTGTTCTAAGTTTTTCAGTAAATACAGAATGTAGCACCAATGCCGGTACCCGGGGCAGTAGGAGCACAAGCAGTGGCAATTAGGATAGCTGGAGATGAAGCTGCCTTTTGGGGTTGTGGATTTTTCGGAGCTCAGGATACCCTTCATGACGATCGTGGACGCCATTACTTTAAAGATTGTTACATTCAAGGTTCCATCGACTTCATTTTTGGCAACGGTAAATCAATCTACGAGGTATAGTACTATTAATTTCACCTATACGTACATGTTATCTTTTTAGAAATTTTAATAGTTTGAAGTGCGCGCGCATGCAGAACTGCCAATTGATATCAATAGCAAGTCCCGTAGCCGCAGGAGTGAAGTCGATAAACGGGGCGGTAACAGCACACGGAAGAGCTACCAAAGACGAAAACAGTGGCTTTACTTTCGTGAATTGCACTTTAGGAGGCACTGGTAGAATTTGGTTGGGGCGTGCATGGAGGCCTTACTCCACCGTCGTCTTTGCTAACACTTTGATGACGGATATTGTGGCTCCTGAGGGTTGGAATGACTTGAATGACCCTTCAAGAGACCAGTTAAGTAACAGTATATATAATCATTTCATCTAAAATTTTTATTAATTTATATATTGCAATGAAATTAATTATTTGTTTAATATTGATTAATACTACAGGACAATTTTCTATGGGGAGTACAACTGCTCCGGAGCAGGATCCAATATGGCGCTGAGGGCGCCATACGTTCAAAGACTAAATGATACACAAGTTCTTCCCTTCCTCAACTCCTCTTTTATTGATGCTGATTTGTGGCTTCAATCTTTCTCCTCTTAGCATCTTCTCCTTTTTCGTATTTTCTCTATTTAATTATAACTTCATGCATAATATTCCAAAATTGAACAACATTGTTGTAATATTATTCCGGATTTGTCTTGTATATATATACATCTCAATTCACACTATTATACATGAACTTTTACTTAATTGTTAGTGTAATTTAATCTGGTGTATAAAAGATTATTTATCTTATTTTCCAAATTATTAATTGATCTACTAACTATAGAGAGTTATCTAATTACCTTTATAGTGTACACTATCAAATTATTGTGAAGAAGTTAAACACAATATTATAGAAGAAAAAATCCAAAATAGTCGTTTATCTTTGGGCTAAGATTCAAATTTTTTATTTTTTCATATACCACTAATAGTTCCTCATGTTTGTAATATTGGTACACTTTTGATCCTCCCCAAGCTTCTCTCTATTGATTAGCATTGGTTTTATCCATAATTTAGTGTATGAAATGTTCAGTTGTCTTCCTCTATGTTTAATGGAAACAATAATTCCACGAGAGATAAAGTGAGAAGAAGAGTGCTCTTTTTTTTTGTACCATCCAAAAATCACTACAGCCAAACCAAAAAATATGAGGTGATAAATGTCTCAATCTCAAAAAAAAAATATTTTGAGGGAGGACTATTAATGCTCCATATAAAACAACAAGAATGACTGAGCCTAAACCAAAAGATAAAATGACTATTTTAAGCTTTTTCTCCAGTATTACACATTACCAAAGAACAGCAACATGAGGATAAATTGCAGACGAATTTTATTATTATTCCTTAATCAGTAAAAGAAAGGAGTTCTCTTCTTCATTCATGTATATCGTAGTCTTTGGTAGCTTGGCTTCTATTCCTTTCAAGTGTTAAAAGGGGAACTTCGTAAGATAACTAAAACAACAGTACTATACAAAGAGCAAAAAGTGCAAGAGATGTTGTCTTCCTAAGATTGGC
Organism: Solanum dulcamara; assembly: GCF_947179165.1. NCBI lineage: Eukaryota > Viridiplantae > Streptophyta > Magnoliopsida > Solanales > Solanaceae > Solanum > Solanum dulcamara. The sequence continues at coordinate 16,690,064 of NC_077242.1, forward strand.
CCCAATATTTAAAATTCAGTTCAATAATCCTTTAACGATATATGAAATTCTTGTAGCTATTGGGGGGAGTAAGTATGATCTTTCAATGTTACTTGTTTAAGATTTGATTCATTAGGGAAAAAAAATTAAAAAAGATTTGCAGCAAGCATTAGGTAACAAAATCCTGATGAATCGTCAAGATTTCAAATTAATTAGCAAAATTTGTCATAAAAATTGTCAGGATTTCTGGTCAAATTTTGATGATCCATTGAAATCGTCATAATTTTAGGCAAAATCCCGATAGATGACCAAGATTTGTAGCTAAATCCTTATGAATTATTGAAATGTTGACCCCTAAATTCTGATGAATTGGCAGAGTTCGGCCAAAATCTTGATGGATCGCCATAATTTATTGTAAAAAGATTTCACCAATACATTTTTGCTTCAACGTTGTTCAAGATCAACTCCAAATTTGATATACGATATTTTAATAACAACCTCAATAATTTTCAATTATTAGATTTAACTTAAATCTTCAAAAATCAATAGATCGATATTATCTTCTTCAACAATTTTTTTCAAATTCAACAAAGTATAGCTATTAACGATATTCTTCAATTTTTCCAATCAAATCAGTCGAAATCATTAAGGATAGAATATAAGCTCATTAATGGAATATTACCACTCAATTATAATCACAAATAAGCAATATCTTTTTATTTTTGTATAACACATCTTATTATTTGTCAATTTTTGTTTTGTGCTCATAATTTATCAAAGAAGATTAAAATGAAGAAGGAGAAGGAGGAGGAGAAAGCAGAGGATACATACACTATATGTGGGTGGGTGTATCTACATAGATATATATAAAGAGAGATAAAACATAGCCATATTTTGTAATTATATAAAAATATCGCTATAGAGTATAGTTATATACATAATTGGTTACATTAGGTAATTTTTTTTTAAATTATACCTGATTAATAATTAAATTCTTCATGATAGCAAGCTTATGCATGATATTGAAGAGATGGACCATTAAGACATGGGCTTTCCATGAAAGTTCTTGAATTTTCACATAAACAATGTATATTAGCATCATAATTACCACTTATAATAGTGAAATATATGTCTTACAATTTATAGCATAGATTTTTTAACAATCTATCTCGCTCTCCCACGTCCTCTCTTTGTCCGTCTCTCCTCTCTCCCTTTCAATAAATATTTCGAAAAAAAAAAGATTTTTCAGAAGCTGGCATCGCTAGTTGACTCTTCTTTGTCGACAGCCAGCAGCAACTAGAGCATCCGATCTAACGGGAATCTCTTTTCTGTCTCTCTCACTCTCTCTGTCTCCTCCTTCTCTTTTTCTTTCAGTCCGTCTTTCTCTCCTTGTTCCCCTCTCTTTCTCCTTCTTCTTGTTTCCTTCTGTCCGTCTTTCTCTCTCTTCCCGCTTCTCTTTTTTTCCTCTTTCTCTCCCTTTCTCTTTTGTTTTAATATTTTTTAATTATCCTAATTTAAAACTTTATTTTTGAATTGGGGTACTATTGCAAATAATTGACATACAGTTAGCTAGCCTACACATATAGCATAACATATACAATTAATATTTTCACATATATACAGATATATCCAATTTTTGCTTAAAAATTTACACATACAGTTAAAATTAGATAACGTATTTGCGCGATTTTGAGTTAATGATTAATAGATATTGTACGTACGTGAATACATTGTATTGTGCTATATTTTGAAAGGAAAATACAACTTCATTTTTAATACAAAAAATCGCTATAGATTGCAAAAATGGGCTCTTATAGTGCTGATTACAAAATTGGGATAATTTCATATATATACAATAAAGTAATTAATTTACAATAAATATAGTCATATTTCTATTTACATAAAAATAGTCAAAAAGAGGTCATGAGTTGAACATTACAGGGCTCAATTCGGCCAGGGCCATTAGGCCTTCTTTTTTTTTTTTGCTTCATTTCCTTTTCTTTTTTTTTCTTTGCATTAGTGATTTTTTTTTAAATAAAAATTAATTTGCTGTTGTTTATTTTTGCTGCGTTTTTTAAAATAAAAAATATCCTTTTTTAAAAACACTTTTTTCATGAAATTTTTTTCATCTATCAATATTGTATAAATGGTGTAAAAATATGTATATATAGTATACACACAATTATGTAGTGTATATGTAATGTATTGATATTGTATAAATAGTTATGTAGTGTATATGTAATTTATAAATCATGTATAAATATATCAATATTATGTAAATGGTATATAAACATGTATATATAATGTACAAATAATTATGTAGTGTATATGTAATATATTAGTATTGTGTAAATGTGTATAAATATGTATATATGATGTTTAAATAATTTTGTAGTGTATATGTAATATATTACAACAACAACAACAAACCCAGTATAGTCCCACCATGTGGGGTCTGGGGAGGATAGAGTGTACGCAGACCTAACCCCCACCTTAAAAGGTAGGGCGGCTGTTTTCGAAAGACCCTCGGCTTAAGAGAGAAGAACAAGGGAGGAGAAACAAGGAAAATAAGACATAGGTCAGTAGAGCCAGACATATAGCAAACAATATAAAAATATGAATAATGAGAGCGATAAAGTCAGGGTAGGAAAGATCGGGGATAAAGGAGCATTAACTACTATAGATAAAATATGATACACAAAGTAAACTGGGTCAACTAATATAAGTAGTAATCCCATGCAAAAATCATATGGTAATAAACAAATGAGCGCGACTACGACTACTATGGAGAAAAGATAGGCCACCTAATCCACTATCTTAGTCTGAGTCCGCCACAGCCTCCTATCTAAGGTCATGTCGTCGGTGAGCTGCAACTGTGCCATATCATGTCTAATCACCTCTTCTCAATACTTCTTTGGCCTCCTTTTGCCCCTCCTGAAAACGTCCATAGCCAACCTCTCGCACCTCCGCACTAGAGCATCCGTGTCTCTCCTCTTCACATGCCCAAACCATCTTAGTCTCACTTCTCGCATCTTGTCCTCCACCGATGCCACTCCCACCTTATCTCGGATATCTTCATTCCTAATTCTATCCATTCTAGTGTACCCACATATCCACCGCAACATTCGCATTTCCGCGACTTTCATCTTTTGAACATGAAGTTTCTTGATTGGCCAACACTCCACCCCGTACAATAGAGTCGGTCTAACCACCACTTTGTAGAACTAGCCTTTGAGTTTTGGTGGCACTTTCTTGTCACACAGCACTCCGGAGATGAGCCTCCATTTCATCCACCCTGCACCAATACGGTGTGAAACATCGTCGTCGATATCCCCATCTTCCTGTATAATAGACCCAAGGTACTTGAAGCTTCTTTTCTTTTGAATGGCCTGGGTACCAAGCCTCACTTCCCCGTTAGCCTCACGAGGCAGGCCACTGAAACTGCACTCCAAGTATTCTGTCTTGGTCCTACTCAATTTAAATCCTTTAGACTCCAACGTCTGTCTCCAGCCCTCCAGCTTGTCGTTAACTCCGTTGTAAGTCTCATCAATCAGGACTATGTCATCCGCGAACAACATACACCAAGGCACCTCACCTTGTATTTTTTTTGTCAATTGATCGATCACCAAGGCGAATAGAAATGGGCTAAGAGTCGATCCCTGGTGCAACCCCATCATAACAGGAAAGTGCTTTGAGTCCCCTCCTACCGTCCTTACCCTGGTCTTAGCTCCATCATACATGTCTTTAATCGCTCTAATGTACGCCACAGGTATACATTTCGCCTCCAAGCATCTCCATAGGACCTCTCTTAGAACTTTGTCATAGGCCTTTTCTAGGTCAATGAATATCATGTGTAAGTCCCTCTTTCGCTCCCTATACTGCTCCACCAATCTCCTTACAATATGAATGACTTCTGTAGTCGAGCGCCCCGGCATGAATTCAAACTGGTTCTCTAAAATAGACACACTACTCCTCACCCTCATTTCTATCACCCTTTCCCACACTTTCATAGTGTGACTTAGCAGCTTGATACCTCTATAGTTGGTGCAGCTTTGAATGTCTCCCTTGTTCTTGTACACGAGAATGATTATACTCCACCTCCATTCTTTCGGCATCTTCGATGTCCTGAAAATGACATTAAACAGCGCAGTTAGCCACTTCAATCCTACCCTACCTGCATTTTTCCAAAATTCCCCAAGGATCTCGTCAGGTCCGGTCGCTTTTCCCCTGCTCATCCTATGAACAACTCCCTTAACCTCCTCAAACTTTATTCTCCTACAATACTCAAAATCGCGACGCCTATCCAAGTGCTCCAAGTCTCCCAATACAAAGTCTCTGTCCCCTCCTTTGTTCAAGAGTTCATGAAAGTATGACTGCCATCTCTGTCTAATGCGGGATTCATGTACCAGTACTTGACAATCCTCGTCCTTGATGTACTTTACTTGATCCAAGTAGCGTACCTTCCTCTCTCTCGCCTTGGCAAGCTTAAATAGCTTCTTATCCCCGCCTTTGTCCTCTAGTTCAGCATAAAGGCGTTCAAAGGCTGCCGTTTTAGTCGCCGAAACTGCCATCTTCGCCTCCTTATTCGCCATCTTATACATTTTCCTGTTCGTTCGCTTCTCTTCATCATCCTTGCTATCTACCAACTTTACATATGCCTGCATCTTTGCTTCTACCTTTCCCTGGACTTCTCTATTCCACCACCAATCCTCTCGGTGCCCACCATGGCGGCCTCGTGAGACCCCCAGTACCTCTCTAGCTGTTTCCCTAATGCAGCTGGCCGTCCTATCCCAAATACTGCTCGCCTCCCCCCTACTATCCCACGCCCCCATAGCTATCAGCTTCTCCCTCATCTCTAGGGCACTAGACGGAGTCAAACAACCCCACCTAATCCTCGGTCGGTCATCCACGACCCTCTTCTTCTTCTTCCTTCTTATCTCCAAGTCCATGACCAATAGTTTATGTTGGGTCGTAAGATTCTCACTTGGTATGACCTTGCAGTCCTTACAGAGGCTTTTATCATCTTTTCTAAGGAGCCAGAAGTCTATTTGCGTCGCCGCCCTCGAGCTACAAAAGGTTACCAAGTGCTCCTCCTTCTTTGGGAAACTCGAGTTGGCCACCCTTAAACCAAAAGCTTTTGCAAAATCCAGGAGTGAGGCTCCTTCACTATTCCTGCACCCGAAGCCAAATCCTCCATGCACCTCGTCATAGCCCGTCGAAACAGACCTAATATGCCCATTGAAATCTCCTCCTATGAATAACTTCTTAGTAGGCGGTATACTGACCACCACTTCGTCCAAGTCCTCCCAAAAGCGCCTTTTTGTCTCCTCGTCCAACCCCACTTGCGGCGTATAGGCACTAATAATGTTCAAGGTGGGCCCTTCAATGACTAACTTAATCATCATCATCCTATCATTGGTCCTCCTAACCTCTACCACCTGATCTCTAAGCTCGCTATCTACTAAGATCCATACTCCATTCTTAAACCTCGACTTGCCCGAAAACCAAAGTTTGTACCCATCCACCTCCTTAGCTTTAGATCCTACCCATTTAGTCTCTTGGACGCAAGCTATATTAATCTTCCTCTTCTTAAGAATCTTAACTAACTCTATGGACTTTCCCGATAAGGTCCCAATATTCCAAGACCCTACTCTCAATCTAGAAGCTCCCTCAGCCCCCTTAGCCCTCCCAACCCTGGCCCTCGATCCCAACCGAGAACATGACCTAGTCTACCATTACTCACTAAAGACAGAAAAGCAGAAATACACTACTGAAAGGGTACTCTCAGATAAACGGACGACCTATAGTATAGCACAAGTTAGCAATTGTTTAATAACAATGAGACATGTACTTAATTTGGCACTGTAATAAATATTTATAGGCTAAAATATCAGAAATGGGCTATTGGAGGTACCAACTCCAAGTTAGAAAAACTTGTTCACTGTCGAAACACTGTTCACTGCCGGAAAAGCACTGTTCACCATCGAAGCACTGTTCACTCACCGAAAATATAGATACAAATATATGGTCAGCCTCGGAATGCAGAGGCGACCACCCTAGGAGAAAAAATAGAGTCGAAAAATGGCCGAAAACTACCACACGCGTCGGCGCGTACAGCGCGTGGCGTTGCAGATCTGCAGCTTCTGGCAGGGCGTGACGGTGCGTGGCTGAGTAGATCTCAGAGAATCTAACTGGGGTTTGCTTGCCGGAGTGTTCCATACCTCGTGGTGTTGTTGGTTTTGGCAACAAGCGCAGATACATGATTATAAATGTGTATAATCATGTATCTATATTATATAAATAATTATATAATGTATCGATATTTATTTGACTATCATGCATTCCTACTTTAATATGAGCATCAAAAACCGGGTGGTCCTATGCAAAGGATGCCCATTCCTGAGTGGAAATGGGAGCGTATCACTATAGACTTCGTGTCTGGATTATCCATGGCATTGGGTAAGTATGACTCTGTCTGGGTGATTATGGATCGATTGACCAAATCAGCCCATTTCCTTCCGGTGAAGACTAGCTACAATACGGATCAGTTAGCTAGGATCTATCTTTGTGAGATTTTTAGGCTGCATGGGGTGCCTATCTCTATTGTGTTGGATCGGGGTTCAGTGTTCACCTCTCATTTTTGGAAGGCATTACAGCGTGGTTTGGGTATGCGGCTAGAGATGAGTTCAGCATTTCATCCCCAAACCGATGGTCAGTACGAGCGGACTATTCAGATGTTGGAGGATATGCTTAGGGCCTGTGTGATTGATTTTGGTGCCCGATGGGACCAACACTTGACCTTAGCAGAGTTTACCTATAATAACAGTTATCACTCCAGCATTCAGATAGCACCATTTGAGGCATTGTATGGTCGTAGGTGTCGATCACCCATTGGATGGTTTGATTCTGTTGCGGTTGATGCATTGGATACTGACTTACTTAGGGATGCTGTGGAGCGGGTATGTTTGATTCAGGGTCGACTATTGACAGCTCAGAGTCATCAGAAGAGTTATGCTGACAGGAGGGTCCGTCCCTTAGAGTTCATGGTGGGTGATTGTGTGTGGCTTAAAATATCATCCATGAAGGGTGTGATGAGGTTCGGAAAGAAGGGCAAGCTTAGCCCAAGGTTTATTGGCCCATTTGAAATCCTGAGGAGAGCAGGTGGAGTGGCATATGAGTTGGCCTTACCCCATAAATTATCAGCTGTCCATCCGGTGTTTTAAATTTCCATGCTTCGCAAGTACATACCGGATGAGTCTCATGTGATTTCTTATGATGAGGTAGAGTTGAGTCCGGATTTGACTTATGAGGAGGAGCCGATAGATATTCTAGATAGGCGGCTTCATAGACTCAGGACCAAGGAGGTCGCTTCGGTTAAGGTGCAGTGGCAGCATCGGCCTGCTGAGGAGGCGACTTGGGAGTTAGAGTCTGATATGCAGGCTTGGTACCCTCAGCTTTTTGAGACCCCAGGTACTTTATTTTATCTTATATTCGAGGATGAATATCCTTTTTAGTGGTGGATATTGTAATGACCTTGAGGGTGATTTTCGAAAATTTATACAAAACATGCGTGAACAGTAACTTTTTAGGCAAAAAATGCCCTTTTCTTCCCATTTCAATATTTTCATCAATTATTTGAGTTCTTAAACTCCTTGAGGTGATTTGAGAAGAGATTTTTAAGGCAAAGTGTTGGGTAAGTGATTTTTGACCTAAAACCTTTCCTTTTCATTAAGTTTTTGATGATTTTAACCCCTTAAGTTTAGTTTCAAACTCCAAAAATCTTTGTTTCTTCCCTAATTCGAATTTAAGGAAAATGGTGATTTCTAACTCGTTTTGAGCTCTATTTTATGGATTTTCAATCATGAGTTCCTTATTACAAGTAGAATTTGATTGTCCAATAAATTTCTAGATTGACCTTTTTCGAAAATAATTAATTTTTGGACTATTTTACCCTCGGTTCCGAAACCTATTAATATGGGTGTCATTGGACTCCTTGTGATGTGTATATTTTATTATTGATAGTGGGTTGTCAGTCCAGATATTGAATTCGAAAGTTGCTTTTTCGGTGGAGGTGTTCGAGTGTGGTTTCGGCAATTAAGGTAGGTTTGACTATCCTTCTTTGAGATTGAGATGGGGTAATTAGTCATTTATATGTTATAGAATTTTAGATGAGGTCGTAGTATGAGTTGAGAATGTTATATATATATTGTGATGCCCGTGTGGGGGCTTATTTATTAATGTATTGCCATGTGGGGGTTTATTTGTATTACATAGCCCGTGTGGAGGCCTTATTTGATATCTTATTTGCTTTGAGAGCATGTGATTCATGATTTGCCTAAGAAAGAGGCTTGAGTATATTGTTTGACTTGTGATGCTCGCCTGAGAGATTGAGTTGGGGGTTTTGAGAATGCTTGAGTATTGAAATATTGTTGAGAAAGGGATGAATATTCCTATTACTATTTATTGAGGGTGAATATCATGTGTAGGTTAAGTTTTGAGAACTTTGAACCTTCTACCACATGTGAGTTGAATATTACTTCCATGTCATATGTGTTTTGATGCATTCATCCTTATTCATCATAGAAGTTGAGAAATATGGAAATTCTTTTTGAGAAAGAAAATGAAACACCTTTAAACCTTTGTATCTTGAGTCCCTGTCCGAGGCAGTATTACGGCAGGGTAGTGGATGCATTGTGATCCTTTGACCATGAGGAGGTGGCAAGGATAATGAGATATTATGATTGAGGTATATGGTCTGCGAGACCCCCATGGGTCCTACTTGGTAGCACAGCTCGGCATGTGTATACGACAGGCTGTGCGATAGTCTTGATTCCACCGTACTACCATATTATTGCATCATCATATTGCATTGCATTGATATCTGTGCTGCTTGAATTATCTGATTAATTGTGATTATGAGCTGTTATTATGGATCTACTTTACTCGCGCCACTATATATATAAACTGGCGGCACCGATGCCGAAGTGGGACTTTTCTGTATGTAGGTGGAAGCGTTCCTTAGTTTATTTCATAGGTTTGATTAATTCCTAATACTCAGTCAGCTAAAACCTACTGAGTACATGTGAATTATACTCACATCTACTTCTGTATCCCTTTTTGATGCAGATACTAGTCGGGGTACCTTATGTGGCAGTTGATAATCTGGCGGATTGTGTATTCTCAGATTAGTGGTGAGGTCCCAGAATTTGGATCGTCACTAGTCTATCCTTATTTTTCAGTCTTTTGTATCATTCAGAGACTTATGTTGTATCTTCGGATTCGAACCTTGTATTAGATGCTCTTTATACTTATGACACCAGGTTTTGGGATAATTTTCTCTTTATTGTTTTTCTTTTTATTTAAATTGTGGCATCACTTTCCCCTTTGGGAGTCTGGTATGAGTTTTATTTTTAGGGTTACACATCAGATTGGGTTTTGAGATGTGTGCCATCATGACCTCGATTTTTGGGCTGTGACACCTAATCATCAACTTCAAACTCAAGCTCTCTTATCCTCACATCCGAATAGGACTTTTATCGGCTTTGGACAGTTTTCAACCTTTCTCTAATGAGTCAACTTTTTTGATAACCTCACAAACCAACTTAGGCCCTATCAAAGAAACCTCACCAACCTCGAACCATCCAATAGAAGAGCTACACCTTCTACCATATAAGGCCTCAAATGAAGCCATTTGGATACTCGAATGATAATTGTTATTATAGACAAACTCAATCAATGGAAAATGGTCATTTCAATTGCCTTTGAAGTTGATTACACAAGCTCTCAACATATCCTCCAAGGTATGAATAGTCTGTTCGGCTTGATCATCGGTCTGAGGTGCAAAGTTGTACTAAGCTTGACTTGAGTATCAAGATTTTTTTGAACTGACCTCCAAAACTAGATATAAATTGAGTACCTCTGTCCAAAATAATAGACAACAAAATTTTATGCAACTTCACCAACTCTCGAATGTAAAGTCTAGCATAATCTTTGGCTGAATAGAAATTTTTAGTGGAAAGAAAATATGTCGACTTTGTCATTCGATCAACAACAACCCAAATTAAATCATGTCGCCTGCGAGTATGAGGAAAACCTGTAATGAAGTCCACATTCAAGTATTTCCACTTTCAAGTAGGAATCTTAATGTCCTGAGCTAAATCTCCCAATTTTTTATGCTCAACCTTAACTTATTGATAATTTGGACACTTAGCCACAAACTACGCAATATCAATCTTTATTCCATTCCACCAATGTACTTTTCTCAAAGCACGATACATCTTTGTAGAGCTCGAATGAATAGAATACCGCAAACTATGGTATTCAAACAATATTATCTCCCTCAAGCCATCAACATTAGGGACACATAATCGACCTTGATATTGAAGTATACCATATCCCCCTTGGGAGAAAGCCTCAATGGGTTTTTCAAACAACTATTTTCTTTAACCCAACCAAAGTTGGATCATTCTCTTGCTTTTCCTTCACATCCACCATAAGAGACGATTTGGAACCATTTTGCACAACAACACCACCATCCTTGGAATCAACTAAGCGAGCACCCAATCAAGCTAGTCTATGAACATCAGAAACTAACTTTTTATTTTCATCCTTAATATAGGCAATACTATTCATGGATAACCTACTAAGAGCATCAGCAACCATATTTGCCTTTTTCGGATCATACAACACACTCATGTCATAATTATTCAACAACTCAAGCCATCTCATTTGTCGAAGGATCAAATCTTTTTGGTTGAAAATATATTGCAATTTCTTATGATTGGTGAACACATCAACATGGACACTATAGAGATAATGTCTCCAAAGCTTTAAAGCAAACATGACTGCCATCCAAGTGGTGAGTCAGATAGTTCTTTTCATGCACCTTAAATTGCCTCGAAGCATAGGCTATCACCTTACCATTTCACATTAAAATACAACCAAGTCCAATTATGGAGGCATCACAATACAACACAAACCATTGGACCCTTCTGATAAAGTCAACATCGGAGTGAAAGTAAGTCGATCTTTTAACTCTTGAAAGCTTTTCTCACATACCTCGAACCATTGAAATCTTACCTTCTTCTAAGTCAAAGTAGTCAAGGTCGATGCAATGAAAAAAAACCCTTTCATAAACCATTTATAATAGCTGGCTAAGCCCAAGAAACTTCGAATGTCAGAAGGAAATAAAGTTATAGGCCAATTTTTAATCATCTTGGTCTTCTTAGGATTAACTTGGATACCATCACTGGAGACAATATGGCCTAGGAATGCAACCGACCTCAATAAAAACTCACATTTTCTAAACTTAGCAAATAATTGACGATCCTTAAGAATTTACAAGACAATCCTTAAATGATTGGCATGCTTATCCTCACTGCGAGAATAGACCAAAATATTATCAATGAACACAATAACGAACATATCCAAATATTACTTGAACACCCTATTCATCAAATTCATAAAAGTTTTAGAAGTATTTGTTAATCCAAAAGACATAATCAAAAATTCAAAGTGACTATACCGAGTTCTAAAAGTCATCTTCGAAATGTCACATTCCCTCACTCGAAGTTGATGATAACACGATCGAAGATCGATCTTTGAGAAATAACTAGCTCATTGAAGTTGATCAAATAAGTCATCAATCCTTGGGATGGGATACTTATTCTTGATTATGACGTTGTTCAATTATCGATAATCAATACAAATATGAAGAGAACCAATCTTTTTTCGAACAAAAAGAATCAGAGCACCCCATGGAGAGATACTCAATCTAATGAAACTCTTATCCAACAAATCCTTTAACTCTTTAAGTTTTACCGGAGCTATTCTATAAATAGGGATAGAGATATGCTGAATATCAGGAAGAAGATCAATATCAGAGTCTATCTCCCTTTCAGAGAGAGGTGGGGAGGATACCCAAAAAATCATTGGAATACACCTCTAGAAACTTATTTACCATCGAAACTAACTCAAGGTAGGGGCTTTGGAATTCGTGTCCCTAACTCGTATAAGATGGTCGATACAACCCTTAGAAATCTTTTTTTGACCTTTAAGGCATGAGATGAATTGACCGTTAAATAACGAAATTGTTACCTTTCCATTCTAAGACTGATTAGGAAATTAAAACTTAACCACTTGAGTTCTATAATCAATAGAAGCATAATATGCAAGAAGCCAATCCATATGAGAATAACACAAAACTGGTTATATCAAGCTATACACGATCAACTGATATAATTTTATAAAAAATTATGACTGGACTATTTCTATAGACGCTTTAGCCAAGACTGAATCACCAGAAATTGAAGGGCAATCCGCCACTTTGTGACCCATTTTCCCACAACAAAAACAAGCATCGATATCAGCTAGGCACTTTCCCATATGACTTTTGCCATACTTTTGACAAGTGGGGATAGAAGATCCACAAGAACCACCTCTTTAAGGTTTAGGGTTACATACCCTATCATTGTTAAACATTTGACCTGAAGCATGGGATGAATTTGGGCTAGAGAAATTTTGTCGAAATTGAGACTTTTCATTCCCATCGGACCTATGAGAAAAATAACTACCCGACCTCGGATGAGAATAACTACCACTATCAGTCCGAGCCCTCTTGGACTATCTAGTCTTCTTCTTGAATTTCACCTGTTCAATCGGTTCACCATGTGTCATTAGCCTTGAATTGTCCATTTCCTTGATCAACATGGCTGTCCTACATTCCTTGACAACCAAATTTGAGACACCCAAAATAAACTTGCTCATAAGAGCTTTAGAGTCGGCAAATATAAATGGAGCATACTTTGACAATTGAATTACGAAGGGAACAAAGCTTAGGGCTCAAAGAAGTCCCCTTATCTTGAGGTGAATGAAATTTAATACATACTCTTTCACGCTCATGTTACCTTGCCTTCGATTGATGAACTCTTGAATCCTAGCCTCCATTAGTTCAAAAGGGAAGAAACGGTCAAGAAATGCATCTTTGAACATTTCTTTATCTAAGGTACCCACATCCTTAGCTCTTTCATTCTTCCATTGTTCGAACCGAATTTAGGCCACACCTTTTAACTAATTTGTGGCTAATTCCAGCCTCTCTACTGGACTAACTCCCATAATATCAATGATCTTGTGTATAACCTCTATGAACTCTTGTAGATATTTATCCACCTTTGAACCATGGAACTCCAGAGGGTTCATCTGAGTGAAGTCACAAACTCGACTAGCCATCGTACCTACATTTGAGTTCACGAGAGTAAATACTTCTCGATTATCTTGTGCTGCCATAGCTTGGACAAACACTAGAAAAGTCACTCGAAACACGGCATGTGTGACTTGCTTGGCTAGAGAATCATTAGGCAATTGTGGAGCTTGTTTCTCCTCATCAAAATTAGCATTAACATTCCTTCAAATGTAAGCTCTTCATGAAGGCATGATTCTTTAATCACAAAGAACCATTGTTAGAAGGAAAACTTAAAGAGTTCAACTCTATCGCACGACTTAAGAATGGTGAAATGAGTGAAGTTTTCTAAATGCCTCATAGCCTCTCATTCATAGATATGGCGCGAACATGTCTAACACTCTAGGACTCTTGAACCGTTTGCTCTAATACTAAGTTTGTCACGATCCAAGCTAGACCCTAAACGTGACACAATGAATAGAATCCTAAGAGACTCTAACCAAACCTCTTAGCATACATAGCAAGACATAAACCATATGAAATCAAAATAGACATAATATGGAAAGTAGTCTCGACATAGAAAACTCAAAATAAAGAGAATTCAAATATAATAGTCAACATGAATGAAATATAATTTTAAAGTCTAGACATGCCTCTACTAAATTAGATGGGGGCATAGGACAAACCCTAGCTCACCCAAACGGTGAAAGTAAAATAGCATGAACATAAAAGAAAGTCATAGTGGTTATACCCATGAAATATGAGGACTTACCAACAATTTGCAAATCCAAGTACAGAATAAAAAACTATCCATATGGAGGAACGGGAGTATCGTGACCTATATTATGAGACAATGTAGGCAAAAATATGTGTTAGTACATGAAATATTTAAGTATGTGAGAAATATGCATAACATGAATAGATAGAAAATTAAGCATAAACATGTGATGCATGACCAAATAATTTGAAAAGAGTGAAGTAAAACATGAAATATATGATAAGGTCATTGCATCATAAAACATCATTTAAGGACTTATAAAAAAATACAGTCATTTCTTGGATATGGACCGTAATCGATACTAAAATTATGTGAGTTATAATATCAAGTCCGACGTAAATCCTACACCAAAAGAGGAGAGACTACTTGCCAAGGTAAACTTCGTATCATAACATCATGACCTATATGTTGATCCACTAGGTAAGTCAGTTAAGACAACCTATGGGGCAACATAGTTTAAAACTAGAGATTTGGAGAAGTAAGATGAATGGAATTTATAGCTCCAAAATCATACCAGTATCTAATTTCCTGTGGAGATGTATGCTACTAGATATTTCCTTACCAAACCTCCACCTCAAAGTCCTCTCGGTGTTAAGTCAAATACCAATGGAATAGGTAAAACATATCATAAGGAAAGACACTTATCACATATCAATCCACATTCATAAAATATCATAAGAGTAGCTCCTTGAATTATGATTTCATAACTTTTTCCATATAGATACTTACCTTTCTAAGCATCTAAATCATGATTACATTCATATTGTGAGAAAACCCTTCATAATTTATTCATTCATGGTTGAAAACATACTTGAATCATCATTCATAGCTTTTTGTAAATCATTCGTACATTCTTCATAAAATTCATGATCATAATTTCATAGTTCAAAATGAAAATCATTGACATAATGCATGGGTCCATGTGAAAATAATTTAAAATCACGTATCATAGTAAATTCATGCATAATGTAGTAGAATAAAATTAATTGAAAAAGACCCACGAAGAATTGACATGAAAACCTCATTGAATTGGGTGGAAATAACTTTTGAGAATTGAGTTCTTTTGGGACCCAATTGATGAATGAAATCTATTGGTGAATTTCTACATAATGGGTAATCAAAGCCCTAATGCAATGGATATTGTACTTGACTTGAAGCTTGAACCCTAACTTGACTTGAAGAAGAAGCTTTAGAGAGATGATTTTAATTGGGAGACACTACAAGAAAAAGTCTTAGTTATGACCAATATTTAGGGACGGGCTAATAATCTTGTCTCTTAAAGTATATCTATTGGGACGAGATTATATTGTGGTCCTTCTTTGTATATTCTATTACAAAAGTATTAAATCTGATCACGAAAATACTAACTAGTCCCAAATTGTAATATAAGGTCTTTGAGCGGGAGATATTTCCACCAAATGTTAAAAAATTATTTTAACAAAAAATTAGGTGCCAAACTTTTTATATTGAGAGTGAAAAACCGCTGTGTCTTCTCAAAACAGAGCGTGCTATCGTCGCAATATTGCCCTTGTCTCTCTTCTACGTCGCCATCGCCTGGCGCAATAGTATTGCCCGTAGAAACTTTCTGCCGTAATATCAACGTTGCCACTCTATTTTCATCGTAGCTCTGCCCTTAAATCAAAGTAGGTGCCATTTTTTCTCTGCTGAAGATAAAATTTCATAACAGTTGCAAACTTACAGGCTAGTTCCTCTACCCATTGAGTTGCTCTGTTTGTTCCATAAGTTGTTTTGATGACGTTTTTTTTCTTGTTTATTGAAGTTACTCTTCTTTTTCCTCCTTTTTTCTAACATTAAATAGGTTACTGATTTCATAATCTTGTCTTCTTTTTTTTTTTTTACAATCACTGAAAGATTATTGGGTTAAGATTTCTAATAGATAATCTGATTTCATAATCTTGTATGAAGATTCATATTTCATAAACAGTTATTAGCTGATATTTATGTCATGATAGTCTTGATGGTTGAGCTTTAATTTCCGAGCAGATCCTAGGCATGTTTTTATTTTAGGACTGAATAGGATGTCTTCCTAAATTTACTTGACATTGATTAGTTCTTTAAATTCGGAAACTCGTGGTGAAACACCTGACATTTGGTGAAGCCTACCTGCAACATTAGATTCCGCCATCTAGTGCAACTGCCCGTTTAACTGGCACTAGTACTATGGAGTTCTACTAGTAATTCATTGCCAAAATCTACAAATTCTGCTTAGCAATGAAATTAATTAATAGAAACCTTTAAGGGTTGTCTTATCTATAGAAAATCTGGTTCATAAATGTATGTCTGGTATGAACCCTAAGGAGTGAACTAGTAATTTAGACTTAGATTATTGACTTTGGGAATCAAAATTAGGAATTTCATTAGATGTGACATTAGATGAATTTTCTCATCTGCTTAAGCCTGGGTGAGTAGAGGTATCCATGCCTGTATTGGTGGGAGGTAACGATACCCATTCAATTACTCGATGTGCACGTAAGCTCACATGGACACCAAATCCAAGTCTTGTAGGTGCTAGTCCAAATTTCTTTTTTTGAGCCAAATAAGGACTAGTCCTATTATTCCGATTGAAACTTTTATTTAACATCTGAAAAGCTTTCGACTAAACTGTAATTCCTCTTCTTCATGTTCAAATTTATATAAATGTACTGTTTAACTCTAGTTACTGTGATTTACTTAGGAAATTGTAATGTTTTGAAATTTGGACATATAAACAATGTAATATATAAATAATGATTCTGCTACTCAAAGGCAAGAGTGATATTATTTATTAAGATTAGCAATTTCTAATTTTCTTGGTTCTTTCATTCTGCATTACTTTGAGGTAGCGAGTTACTCATTTTGAACTATTAGGAAACGCGAGTAAATCATCCTGAACTATTGAAAAAAACCACAACGATTTGCCTACTGATATTTTTACATGAAGTAATTCCCTATAGTTTCCAGAAACCTGCCTGAAGTGATCATCTGTTACATTGGTATCCAAGTTTCCAACGAAATAGTCATATTAGAGTCATCTTATTGAGTTCTAGTACATTGATATGAAGCTTGCATCTGTTCATCAGCATTCTTCTTAATAGCTTCAGGACCAATGCACAGCCTAGTGTAGCAAATCTTTCCATTCATCTTTATCATTGCATGTAAGTGCTCACTCTCATCTCCAAATCTAACAAACGTGTAGTCCTTTGTGTGTCCTGTAGCCCTATATTTTACAGCCTTAGCACTTTGATTAAGGGATAATTGGCCCCGATTGTCTCCTCAAATATGTAACATGTGATATCACCTGCCAAATATTTGACAAATATAGTGTATTCATGAGTATTATCTGAACGTTTTTCACCCGAACAAAGTGATGTCCAGTTAAGCCTAAACCTTTGCTCAATATTAGGCATTAAGGTAGCATTGTATGCTTGTAGATTCATTACCACAACCGAATGACTATTAAACTCTAGTTATGTACTTCACTTTTATGGTTCCTTCTCTCATAGCGACCTTCGGTGCTATTTGTAAACTAATATTTCATATAGAGTGCATATCGAATTTAAAAAAGCTAATTATTTCATGAATAACATATTCTTCAAACAATTAAAATGATTAGTATTAAGGATCAAAAATCAGCCAAGCAGGTCTTTTTCTTTTGGTTCTTACCGAGGAAATTTTCCATCTATCCATATTAAAAAGTCCGTTGATTTATTTTGGGAGTATGTTGAAGTTAGTGTATATGCAGACTTGGTTTCAATTATGTCAATATATCAGGCACTTTGTTAGCTTCAGCATATATAGTAGTGGCTTGTAATCATGTATTGGTTCAACCTCGGCCTAGTTACTAGTGCCATCTCCCAAAGGTTCTGAGAATTCCATGATGAATCTATCTGTGTGCATTGTAACAAGTTGTGTGGATCTTATTATTTTTGTTATCCTTTATTTTTTTAAATCTAATTTGTATGTACTTTTCAAGGTTATGGCTCCTAGTAAGCCATGATTGTAACTGGTTGATAATCGGCTGGATGAAACCTACTTAGTTGGTGTTCAAAACTTTTTGGATTATGCTTTTCGAAAAATAGGAGAAGAATATGAAATTCGATGTCCATGTGTCAAATGTTGCAATACAACTTTAGGAACTTGTAAAACAATTGAGTCACATTTGCTAGTATATGGAACAATTCAAAATTATACTTTTTGGTATCACCATGGAGAATGTTTTGGTGAGCCATTTTCAGAATCTGAATCTGTATATGAAGATGAAGATGGTGATACAGTAGAAGAATGTGAGAGTGAGGATGAAGTTGAAGAAATGTTGAGAGATTTATAACCTAATCAAGATGGAGGAACTACACACACTGATTGTGACGATTTACTTGAGGAGGAACCAAATGTTGAAGCAAAAAAATTTGCAACCTAGTGAAGGATTTAGAGCTGCCACTGTACGAAAAATTCAAAAGCTTCAAAGCTTTCCTCTTTGATTATATTGCTTCACATCAAAAGTATGCGTCGTTGGAGTAATGCATCATTTACAATGTTATTGAAAATGTTGAAAGAGGAGTTGTTGCCTGATGGAGCCAATTTCCCAAACTCTTATTAAGAGGCGAAGAAGCTAATTCAAGAACTCGGGCTTTTTTACAACAGAATTGATGCTTGTACAAATGATTGCATGTTATACCTGAAGGAAGATAGCCTACTCGATTCTTGCCAAATTTGTGGGGCATCCAGATGGAAAATAGATATACATAGCGGGGAAAGAAGGAATAAAAAAGGCAAAAAGATAGCATCAAAGAGTTTACGCTATTTTCCTTTAAATCCTAGACTTCAGAGGTTGTTTATGTCTACAAAGACATTTACTCTTATTACATGGCAAAAGCATAAAAGAGTTGATGATGGATAATGAGGCACCCAACTAATTTCGTGGCATGGAAATCATTTGACGAACTTCATCCTTCATTTGTGATCGAGCTTTGTAATCTTCTACTTGGAATTGCTAGTGGTAGATTTCAACCATTTCAAAATTCAAAAACCTCACATAATATTTGGCCTGTGGTTCTTATTCCTTATAATTTACCACCATGGTTGTGTATGAAACCAGAAAATTTTATCTTGTCAATGCTTATTCCTGGTCCAAATGGTCCAGGAGATGCAATTGATACATATCTTCAGCCTTTAATAGAATTGAAGAAATTATGGGAAGTTGGTATTAAGACCTATGATGCATCAGCTAGACAGAATTTTAAGTTGCATGCTACTATGTTATGGACCATCAATGGCTTTCCAACATATGAAAATTTATCTAGATGGAGCACTAAAGAAAAATTGGCATGTCAGTGTTGCAATAAAGACACTTCCTCAACTCGATTGGCAAATAGTAAGAAGCAGTGTTTTATGGGTTATCGACATTACCTTCCTCATAATCACAAATGGAGGAATGAGAAGGAGTTATTTGATGGTACATAGGAGAAAAGGCTCCCACCAAAAATGCATTTCGGTATTGAGATACTTAATCAAGTGCAAGATCTTTAAGGGCTACAGTTATCAAAGGATCCAAAGAAAAGGAAGAAGATATCACATGAAATTCGAGAGGATAATTGGAACAAAAAGTATCTTTTTTGAACTTCCATATTGGAAGTGTCTTTTATTGCGACATAATTTGAATGTTATGCATATTGAAAAAAATATATGCGATAACATTATAGGGACAATCATGAATGTCAAAGGAAAGACCAAGGACACAATTAAAACTCGACTAGACTTGTAAAAAATGAACATTAGGCTGGAATTACACCCCATTCAAAAGGGGAAGAAAATTGAAATTCCAACTACATGTTACACAGTCTCCTGAACATTAGCACAAATTATGTCTTTTTTAAAAAAAAATCTAAAGGTTCCTGATGGATTTTCATATAATATTTCTCAATGTGTGAACCTGAAAGACCACAAGATATCTGAAGCCAGGAGCGGAAGGAGGGACTTGAACCCTCAACCTCAGCCTTGGCAAGGCTATGCTCTACCATTAAGCTATTAGTCAACTAAGTAGGGCCTGAGGCCCCCTGCGAACCCCTAAATCTGAGGAGCTTGAAAAGTCATGATTGTCATGTTCTTCTACAACATCTACTCCCACTTGTACTTCATGGTATGTTGTCAAAAGAAGTGTGTGAACCACTTATTAAGTTATCTTTATTTTTTAGTGTGCTTGTATCGAAGGAGTTGAGAATTGATAACTTGAAACTCATTGAAGCTTCAAATTCCCATAACATTTTGCAAGTTAGAAAAGGTCTTCCCTCCTTCATTTTTTGATGTCATGGTTCACTTACCTGTTCATTTAGCTATTGAAGCTAAGATTGCTGGACCGATTCATTATCGATGAATGTACCCCGTGGAACGATGGTTATATTTTTTGAAATCTCTCATTGGTAATAGGGCATGTTCTGAAGGTTTTATTGCAGAGGGCTATATTGTAAATGAATGTATGACCTTATGTTCAAGGTATCTGCATAGAATTGACACAAAATTCAATCAGCCTAAACAAAATTATGATGGGGGTTTAAGACAATCTACTGGAGGCTTATCTACGTTTTGTCAACCTGGAAAAACTCTGGGAGCTAAAACTCCATTTGAGCTTGAAGCAAATGAGTTAGAACAAGCACATATATACATACTAAAGAATTGTGATAAAGTCTTATCATATCTCGAGTATGGAGATTTGTTTCATATCATCTCATTATTATTGTTTTCTTTAGGGTATTTTTTTCTATATGAGATTTATGGTTCACTTCAATTTTCTAGAGAGTTTGCACAAACTCATAAGAATGATCGACACTTGTTGGATGCAGAATGAAACCGTCAATTTATTGAATTATTTAAAAATAGGGTGAGTAATACATAAATATTAAATTTGATATTTTAATGCTGTAATAGTAATTCTAAAGTATTCAACATAATCTTGATGATAGGTTTCAGAATTGCATAAAGGAGATGATAGTCGTATCATTGAAGATCTGCTCTCACTTTTACGTGGTCCTACCCAATATTCGTCGCGTTCTAATGGTTACATTGTTAATGGATATAGATTTCATGTAGAAGATTATGATAAAAAGTTAAGAACTAAAAATTGTAGTGTTGTTGTATTGAGTGAGAATGATAAAGATAGTGAGAACCTTGATTACTATGGAGTTTTAATTGATGTGATTGGATTGCAATTTGCAATGGATAGAAAAGTGATTTTATTTCGATGTAATTGATTTAATGTGTATGAGATGGAAGCTTTCAACAAGAGTGTTCTTTATGCTTATCAAAAAGTGCAAACTACTTCTAAAAAATCAGGATCGAATTCTCCCATGTCTTCTAGTCAAGAAATGCAAACAATGGATAAATTGGTACTTCATAATGTGAATATGCAAACCAATATATCATTGCCTCATCTATTGATCAAGTTATGAAACACTCTCAAACAACTAAAAAAGGTATGATATTTTGAATTCATAACTTGTAAAACTGAACTTTATTGTTATATTTTTTACCAAATTATGCAACTGTAGGTTCATCTAATTCTAGAAAGAAAAAAAGAGTTCGAGGGAGCAACAAGTGCAAAGAAGTTGCTTCGCTTGAAAACGGACAAAAGATGAAAGTACCCTTTACAATAATCGAACGGTTGGAACAAATAGCAAACTGTTTTTGCAGCATTTGGGAAAAATTGTTTGTGACCGGAATATTTGTCTGTTGAGAGTATCATCATGGAATGATATTAAGCAAGAAAAGTTGGATCACATGTGGGCTGCCGTTGAGGTAATAAATGTACACTTGATTCAAATCTTTCATTAAATGAAATTTCACATCGTTTTACAAATAGCTCGCGCTTTAGATTTGACAAGTTTCACATCCTTTTTATATGCTACTGAAATTTTGTTTTCCTGATACATCAAATTTGTTACATCAGACAAACTTTTAACACTGATTTTGAATATAATACGGCTTCAAAAGAGAATTCTCTGTTCTCTAAACAATTCTTCTATTAAAGCCAAGTTCAAAATATTTTATTTTAGTTGGATTCATGGAACTACTCCTCTTGTTGACTTTGATCTATATCACATGATCCAGCGCTGTAGATTGTCACATGATAGGTGATGAACCAAGAATCGTGAAGGAAAAAAAAGAATTGCTTTTGCTTAAAAGTTAAATGAGGAGTCTGATCCTTCTCTACATAACCCACCAGTTGATCTCAGCTAAAAAGGCGAGAAAAGTACTTCTTAATCTTACATAGTCCACAACCTAATAAACTTAGGTAACGAAACTTTCCTTTCTTTTTATCTTCTTTGCTATAGAGAAGCTCTGCTTATCCTACTAGAAGCAGAGCTCTTTTTAATATTGTTGTCCATTCTTGGTATTTCTTTCTTGGTAATAACTCAACACATGTTTCAATTATTATAGAATAAATTTGAGAGTGTTGACATGAATGATTATTGTGATCATATATTGGTATGGATGAATGAGTTATGACATAAATGGAGAGGATACTGGCATCTTAAATATGTGAAGGATAAGTCAATCCAACTGTCTCTTAAAGTTATACCAAGGGGAGTAGAAAAAAAATGGGAATGATTAGTAAATGAACATTTTATTTCTGAAAGTTTTCAGGTATGATTCTGAAAGAAACATGAGATCCCAGATGTTTTCATAATTTTATTATAATTATTTTAATTAAGCTTATTGTTTCACAAATACAGGCAAGAGGCAGCAGGAATTGAATAAACCAAGTTAAGTTGAAGATGTTTCATCATATTGGTAGCAAGCCTATTCGAGAGATTATTTATCAAAAGGTATTATCATAAAATTATTTTTCTAAATGAAATACTTATGAGGTATGTGTTATTTGACATGTTTGATTTTGACGTAAAGGGCGAAAAAGATGGCAATCCACCAGATTTGGCGACTATTTTCTTTGAGACGCATAAGAATGATAACAAGCTTGTTGAACCTGAAGCAATTGAAAAGCATCTGCGTTTGGTAAATTGAATATGTTAATTACTTTAAATTGTTATATGTTTTGATAGAAAATGTTCTTTTATAATGTAGGCTCAACTCGAAGTAATGGTTCAAGCTGATCCATCTATGCCTAGCATAGAGATTGTTGAAAAATGTTGTGGACCTCAAACTTGTAGACATGTATTTGGATTTGGGGGTGGAGTAAAGGTGAAAGACTTAAAAGGTGTAACAACTTCTAAGGCTGAATTATTGTCTGCGCTACGTTCAACTCGAGAGGATAACAAATTATTGAATGAGTTCTTCGCTGCTCAACAATCACATGTCCCACCTGTGACATCGTCCGTTTCAACTGAATGACCCAGTATTGTGAAAAAACGCTAAAGCGCTCGCTTTAAGCGTGAAGCAAAGCGAGGCGAGGCACTAGCGCTTCAATACCGTAAAGCGAAGCGATATCAGAAAAGCGTGCGCTTCATTGAAGAAGCGAGAAGCACGCTTCATGTAGAAGCGAGAAAAAAGCTTGCTTATTTGTTAAAAGCGGCACTAGGGTTTATTTTAAAAGAACAAATCTGTAAACTTACAATTAATTATTCCAAGCTGCCGTGACTTTTTTGAGACTTCGTCAGTTCAAACTTCAACCTGGTTAGTTTTTCTTCTCTTCTTCTTCTCTTCTTCTCTTCTTCTCTTTCTCTTTCTATTTTTATTTCTATTCAGCAGTTCTGCCGTCTGCGCAACTGCTGTGATGTTCTTCTCTTTTTCTCTTCATCACTTCTTCTCATCTTCTTTTTCTATTTCTATCCAGCAGTGCATTTCTGCGCAACTGTTGGTATGTTTTGGCCATTTTTTTTTTGATTTGGGTTCTCAGTGGACCTCTGTTTTGTTAAGCTATGCTCTATTTTTTTATATCTGTATCATGATTTTCTTTTTCTCATAAATCATTTTATCATATAATATTAATTAATTTGTTGAGCTGAAAAATTTGATTGAATTTTTTATAGTGATTTTATTACACAAAACAAGGGCTGCTTTATTACACAAAACAAGGGTTGCTTTATTACCCACTGCAGCTGCTTTATTTTTTTTAATACTGCTGCAGCTGTTTTATTAGGCTAGTGGGCTGGTGATATGAAGTGGAGAATGATTATTGGATGTTTAATTAACTGCATAAAGGGAATTTATCAAAAAGTGGAGGCCATAGACCACTTTCATGGCCAATTTTTGACTTAAAACCCACTGCAGCAGGCCAGCCGCTTTATTTTTTTTTTAATTTTTGCTCAGCTGCTCTATTACTGCTTTATTAATTTTGTTGCCATCTGTCAACTGCTCTATAATTATTTTGACAATTTGACTTGTGTAACTGAATTATTATTCTATTTTTTCTTTATAGTAAGTTGTATTTTCTTAATGGCACAAAAAAATGATCCAGCTTGGGCATATGGAATTGCCATGGGAAGTAACACAAAAATCAAATGTATTTTTTGTGATATGACATATAATGGCAGAATATTTCGTCACAAAAAGCATCTTATTGGTGGTTATAAAGATGTTAAAGTGTGTCCAAAGGTCCCGAGTAGTGCGAAGGAAGAAATAAAGGAGTATTTTGCGAAAAAAATGAATTTAAAACTCAAATGAATCCTGAAGCATCCATGGTTAATCTTGTTGATAATGATGAAATGGATGATGAAGTTGAAGTGAATATGCCGATGGGACCTCCCTCAAAAAAGAAACCTTCAACTAGTGAAAGTGGGTCATCCACCGCTAGCAATGTCAAAGGTCCTCTTAATCTCTATTTCTCGCAAAAACCAAATGAAAAAAGAAAAGGTGGACCTATTGATCTTGTAACGCCTTGAAAATTTCCATGTCAAGACCCGAACCATTCTTCATAGCCATATAGGCTTGAAACCGATGACTACTAATTTCATATATGAATTGGGATCAATTCCTAAGTATTTGAAATGTATTATATGTGTTTAGGGGTCATAAGGGACCTCTAACACCAAGCCAAGTCCAAAGAACTTCCACCGGCTAAGTTTTCGTACGAGTCCGGATTGAGGTCAACTTCAAATGACCATATCTCCTAGAATATAACGAATTGGGTGGACCATGACCTATCAAATTAAAGTTCTTTGAGTCTTGTTTCCAACTCCACCAAGTTTGCCTCATTACGAGTTCAGAGTCAAAAGTTATGATCATTTTATGACAAACTATCACTGCAGAAATTTTGGCCTGGCGCTTCAGTGGCGCCCGACGCCACTATAGTGCCCGAAACTAGCCTTAGTAGTTTGGGTGCTGGCGCGGCGCGCCAGCTATTGCGCCAGCAGGGTTTTTAGCTCATTTTCCAGATTGTAAGGTCATTTTAGTCTCTTCTTGTGTTTTAAACCAAAGTGAAGTCCTTTTGGGGACTAAATTGACCCTATCTAAAGATCCTAAACCTTCTAACTCTCTCATTTTCTCACAATTAGACTAAAACACTAAATCCTCTCCTCTCAAAGTTCTCCCAAGGGTTTCAAGAAGAAAACCTAGGGTTCCATTCAAGGTTCTTCAAGTCTCCATTACTCTCAAGTTTGCATTTGGGAATTTGTTCTCCAAGGTATGTGGGTTTTCATCAATGGGTTTTTCCACCCATGGAGCCCAAATATTTTCTCAACTTAGTATACCAATTTTAAATGATGAAATCCTATGGTATTTTACATAATGATTCCAAATGCATAGATTATGGTATATTTTAAGTTATTTACTCCTATTGATATATATGTATATTGACTCCTAATTTCAAGTGATGAGAAATTTTATGGATTTTCATACTACAATTTCAAATGTATAGATTCTTGAATATTTGAAGTTTGTTTGGCTATGTTGACTTATGGTGATCCTTATTTACATGAAAGGGATGGTTTATCAAGGTACTTATATGAAGGTTTGAAAGGTAGTTTTAAAGTGCATATGGTGGGTTGTTTTTAAGATGTTTGATTGGATGCATTCATATCATTCTCATGCATACAAGTATCCTTTAAATGTCTTTGAATGTCTCTTTTTGAAATGAACCCACCTAGTTTCCTATAATAAAGTAAAGTTGAAATGAAGTTTGACTCCAATGAATGTTATGAAGTAAATGTTTACGAAAGGGAGTCTTTATGAAATGATTGATTGATAAAATGGCTTCTTAGCCAAGGAATGGATTCAAAGTGACAGGATAATTCTCACATAGTTGAATCAAATGAAATATTTAATGAGCTATTCCACCGACAATGATTTGATGTCTAAAGTTATACAATGCTTGTGTTATTATGATATTTAAATGTTATTCCGTGGGATTGGCCTAACACCGAATGAAGCATGTAGATAGGGACTCGACCTAAGGGGTCCTTAAGTAAAGTCTCATGATGCATTAACTATGCGCCAACATAGGAGCCCTTGTAGGCTATTTAGGCTAGTGGATCCACAATAAGCCAATAACGTTAAAGTTAAAGAATGCTAAAGTTAACGGAGTTCTACCCGGCAAGTAGTCTCCCCGTGCCAACGTAGGGGGTTATGTTGGATTCCATGTAATAGCTCTCATGGTCTTAAATGTCGGTTAAGGTCACTTCCCCACAAAATAAATGTTTTAAGGTTTCTTATGATGATGTCTAATGCATGCATTCATTATACACATTGCTTATTCATATTCCTCTTATGTTCTTCATTTCATAGCATACTCACATACTTAGTACATTCAAAGTACTAACACATACTTTTGCCTACATGATATCACCATGTAGGGACCGACGTCTCTCCCCGACCTCCTCTATGCGGCTAGCTCAGGTCGATTGAAGATTACTTGTGGTGAGTTTCCATGTTCCGGGAACAACCTCATTTATATTCTAAGCTCGTGTTTTGTAAAACATTAAAACTTTTATGAAGACATTTCTTGATACTATTTTGAGGGTGAGCTGGGGACATGTCTTAGCCCTCGCCAAGTCTATTAGTAGAGGTATGTTGGGTCATGAATGGAAAATGTTGTGAAGTCGCTAAGGTCTATTATTCCACGATATTCCCCTTAGTCCCGATTCCCTTTTTATTTATTTACTTTCCGCTTGTTATTGTATGCCATTACCAATGAAATGCTTAACGAATGCTAAGAGGCTTGGGTGAGGTACCTTCGGGTGTCTCATTCGCTGTGTCACGTCTAGGCCCTAGGCTTGGGTCGTGATAGATCTAGAGGCTTCTAGCAAGATTTTACGGGATCGTGCTATATCTGCTTTTTCTAGGTGGATGCATGATGCAGGATTGCCTTTCAATTGTGTTAACTACACCGAAAGTTTTGGTGAATTCATTGAGTTCGTAGGCCAATATGGCCCTGGAATGAAGCCCCCTACCTATCATGAGGTAAGAGTTACTTGTTTAAAAAAAGAGGTGGAAAAGACAAACAAAATTGTAGAAGATCATAAGGTTCAATGGAAAACGTATGGTTGTTCCATTATGATGGATAAATGGACAGCAAGGAATGGGAAAATGATCATCAATGTTTTGGTGAATTCTCCAAAAGGGAGTGTGTTCCTTGAATCTCATGATGCTAGTAACTCTTCTACTGATTCTAATAAGATGTTTAACTTGTTTGAGAAGACTATGTTGAAAATAGGCAAGGAAAATGTGGTACAAGTTGTGACCGATAACGCAAGTGAGAACAAAAAAGCGGGTGACATGTTGAAGGGAGTATTTTCGCATATTTTCTGGACTCCTTGTACTGCTCATTGTATCAACTTGATGTTTGGTGACATTTTCAAAGAGGCCCCGTATTCTACAGATGAACTTGAATCTTGATATTTATTTTTTTTTATGGGAACAGACCCTACACGAGGCTCCCACCTCTCGTGCACAGTCAGGGGTTGAGCAACACCCCCAAGCCTTAACATAAATAATCAAAATAAAATACAAGGAGGGGGACATAAACCTTACCTCCGATCCTATGGTGGTTCATAAGTCGGCTAACCTATTAAGGTCGGCTAACTCATCCCCGATACAAAAAAGAGACTAACTATAACTAGAAAGCATTAAACCTGTGAGAGGACTCCTCTCGGTACAAATCAACTAAGAAAGCATAAAGAACATTAAATATCAAGATTCATGATTCATAAAGGGGTTCATGAATCTTGATATTTAATGTTCTTTTTTAATCTTTATGTTAGTTTTCTTACTTATTAACTATTAATTTTTTTTGAATAGTTTTTGGTAAGGCTGTTAAGATACATTCTTATATCAGTCAAAGGGCACTGTTGTTGAATATGATGAGGAGATACACAAAGCAAAGAAACTTGGTAAAACCTGCTAAGACAAGATTCGCAACAACTTTTTTGACATTGCATAGTTTTTATATGCAAAAGAAAAATTTGAGAACCTTGTTTATGTCCACTGAATGGAATGAGAGTGTCTATGCAAAGGAAACTCTTGGGAAAGAAGTTGCGAGACACATCATCAGTCCATATTTTTGGAATGACACTGTTCAAGCACTTAGAGTTGGTGGTCCTTTAATTAATGTACTTCGTATGGTGGATGGGGAGAAAAAACTACCAATGGGCTACATTTATGAAGTCATGGATAGGGCCAAAGAAAGTATTGAAAAGGCATTCAATTATGATGACAGAAAATATATGAATGTTTTCAAAATCATTGATGCAAGGTGGACGGATCAACTTCATCAACCTTTACATGCAGCTGGACATATTTTGAACCCGAGGCTCTATTATAAAAACAATGAGATGAAGACTTTAACTGAAGAAGTATGGTTGGGATATCATGCATGTGTTGAGAGGATGATCCTAGATAAAACTTTGCAAGACAAAATAGGGGATGAGCTTGGTGTGTACATGAAAGCTGATGGGCTACTTGAAATTGAGTCGGCCATTAGAGCTTGAACCTTAAGGTCACCAGGTGAGCATTTCAACATTTAACTATTAGAGCTTTAACTTTTAAGTTATTACATATTAACTTTTAAAATAATTCTTCTACAGTTGAATGGTGGATGCAATATGGTCATAATGTCCCAAACTTGCAATAATTTGCTATTAGAGTGCAAAGTTTAACTTGTAGCTCATCCGGTTGCGAGATAAATTGGAGCGTGTATGAACATGTGAGAACCTATATTACGTTATTACTAAATTAAATGGTATCTTAGTTGTCCAAATTCCTCCCATTAATTACTTTCTACATATTCTATGCAGATTCATACAAAAAAGAGAAACAGACTTGAGTTAAAACGCCTGAACCCTTGTTGATGGCACTTCAAGAGTTTGAGGATCTTGTTGAAGAATAAGATTTTGCTCTCTTTGTGATTTGGTTATGCATTTGCTTTATATGTTGTTACTTATGAGGATTATTGACTATCTAGTTACTTTTTAATCTAAGTCTTTTGAGTTCTTGATTATTTATCTATGCATATTTTATATTTTATATTTTTATACTAAATAGCGCTTTTTCTGAAAAAAGCATGCGCTTCGCTTCACGCTTCTCGCTTCTGTGAAGCAAGCCCCCGCCGCTTTTTTCCGCTTCTCGCTTCTCAAAACAGTGGAATGGCCAATATTGTTTTTCTAATCAAGTACGTAACAGTATACTTTGACTTTTTAATTTTGTTTGTTGATTTGTGTAGTCATTTTCTACTTAAACTTTCCAGTTAAGGACAAAAAAAGCTATAAGAAAGAGAGAATATTTGAAAAGGGAACCCTTTCTTATCAGCCAAGCTACCAATACACACAATATTCGTAGGACTCAATCTATCGAAACTAATATTCTCCAACCATAATTTTATAAAATGAATTCACTTGATGACAAATAAGGATCCCTGCTGTGTTTGTATAGCATAATGAGATGAAATATCTGACATAAAACTTGTTCTCACAGTTAATACTAAACTGGTATTTTTCTGTTTGTGTTAGAAGTATATTGCACTATATGCTATCATCACAGTTAGTACTAAATTGGCCTGAACAAATTTATACTGAGCTTCAACTTAGCTTAGAACCTGCTTGTGAAAGCAAGGAATAGAGAAAATACAGAAGAAAGAAGAAGGAGAAGAGAGAAGAAGAAGAGGAGAGATGTGAAAGAGAGAAGAAAAAATATCTTCTCACACTTTCTATTATTCTCTTCTTTCATCAGTATACGTGTATTAATACACATACACATACACATTGCTAATGATTTTAACAGCCAATCAGTTACAACCAACTCAACTAATTAACTAACTAATTAGTTTTTTTAACAGATCCTAGTCAAAGACTAAAAAACCCCTAGCTTAACTTCTTAACTTCTAACACTCCCCTTCAATCTAGGTGGTGTAAAGATGTTCAACACCCCTAGCTTGGATAAAAGATGTTCATGCTAAGCTTTAGACAATCCTTTAGTTAGTATGTCTGTTGGTTGTTCTTGAGTTGGAAGGTAGTGTACTTGAATTAAGCCTTGTTGTAGCCTTTCTCTAATGAAGTGACAATCTATTTCTATATGCTTTATTCTTTCATGATACACTGGATTGGCGGCAATCTGAATCGCAGCTTTGCTATCACTATACACTTGCACTGACATCTCTACTTCAGCCTCCACTTCTTTCAACAATCCCAGCAGCCAGACCAACTCTGACACAGTTGAGGCCATACTTCTATATTCAGCTTCAGCTGAGCTTCTTGATACTGTGGACTGCTTCTTGGCCTTCCATGATATCAGTGACTTTCCAATCTTTATCATGTATCCAGTGACTGATTTCCTGGTTAGAGGTCAAGCAACCCAGTCTGCATCACAATATACACTAACCTGGTTGTCTGAGTGGCTTGAGAGTAGTATGCCCTATCCAGGTTGTCTCTTTAGATACCTGACTATTCTTAGTGCAGCATCCATGTGAGATTTTTTTGGTTGATTTAGGAATTGACTCAATGTCTGAGTGCTGAAGGATATGTCTGGCCTTGTCATGTTGAGATACAGTATCTTACCTATAAGCCTTTGATATGCTGATTGATTTGTCAGGGGATCATCTGATTCCTCTTGATTCTTGTTCACATGTTCATCATACTGTTTGGATGTCAATTTGATATTTACATCCATTGGGGTGCTTGCTGGTTTGGCTGCTGTCATTCCCACTCCTGCTATGAGTTTAAGTGTGTAATTCCTTTGATGCATAAATATTCCTTCTGTGGACCTTGTAAATTCAATTCTAAGGAAGTACTTGAGCTCCCCTAAGTCTTTCATCTTGAAGGCCTTTTGTAAAGCTCTCTTAGTTTCTTCTATTAACTTCAAGCTGCTGCCAGTGATCAGCATGTCATCTACATACACAAGTACTATTGCAACTCCTTCTGATGATTTGTTGATGAACAAGGAGTAGTCATATTGACTCTGTTTAAACTTCAGTCTTAGGAGAGCTTCAGTGAGTTTTTGATTCCACTGTTTTGGAGCTTGCTTGAGGCCATACAAAGACTTTGTCAGTCTGCACACATTCTCCCCTTGACTGACAAAACCTTGAGGAAGCTGCATGTATATTTCATCTGTTAAGTCTCCATGAAGGAAAGCATTAAAGACATCCATCTGATTGATGTGCCATTGTTTGGATGCTGCAATAGACAGAACAGTCCTCACTGTTATCATTTTAACCACTAGAGAAAATATCTCTGTGTAATCAATTTCTTCTTGCTGTCTATACCCCTTTGCAACTAACCTAACCTTGAATCTGTCTATCTCTCCTGTGGATTTATATTTGACTTTATAAACCCACCTGCACCCAATATCCTTCTTGCCTGCAGGTAGTGGTGTAATCTCCCAGATATGATTGCTCTCCAAGGCCTGGATCTCTGCTTGCATGGCCTCAATCCATCTAGGATATTTGATTGCTTCAGCATAATTGGTAGGTTCTATCACAATAGATGTAGCTGCAATGTAACATTGATAAGAGGGGGATAGATGAGGATAAGTGACATAGTTAGATAGAAGATAAAGGAAATCTTTAAGTGTATTGAATGGGACAAAGTCCTTCAGCCAGACAGGGGGATGCTTAGATCTTGTAGACTTTCTAGTAATTTGTGGAACCACTACAACAGGAGGCACCTTAGGGACAATGGGATCATACTGCAGCTGCACTTCAGGAAAGTCTGAGTTACCTCAGTTTGCTCAACATCTGCATGTATAGAAGAAGTCTGATCAGCACCTGGTGATATAGCAGTCTGATCAGGACTTGGTGAGATCACAGGATCCAGTGTATTGATAACTTATTCTTGTAGGGTATTTACAAACAGCTGCTGATGAGTAGACCTATCATCTGTGGCAAATGGGAAGATATCTTCCCTAAAGAGAACACCCCTACTCACAAAGAAAGACCTGTTGAGCAAATCAAATAATATATACCCTTTATGCACTTCAGAATAGCCCATGTGGACAACAGACCTTGATCTGGGCATGAGTTTATCATGTTCAGTGAGATTTTTTGCAAAAGCCAAGTAGCCAATTATCCTCAAGTGAGACAGTACTGGTTTTACACCATATAGTCTTTCATAAGGAGATTTAAACTCAAGCACACTACTAGGAAGTCTCTTAATAAGATAGGTCGCAGCTAGTACACAGTGACCCCAGAACTTAATAGGAATTTTACCTTGAAATCTTAGTGCTCTTGTGACTTCAAGTAAATGTCTATGTTTCCTTTCAGCAACACCATTTTGTTGAGGAGTGTAAGGGCAGGATTTTTGATATATGACACCTAGTTCTTTAAACAGATTATCACAAACTGAGTTAACAAATTTTGTACCATTATCAGTTCTTATAGCTTTGACAGGCTTCCCAAACTGATTCTGAACATATTTCAGAAATATTAGAAGTGATACACAAACATTTGATTTCTGTTTAAGCAAGAATAGTCAGGTCATCCTTGAAAAATCATCAACTATTGTAAGAAAATATTTATTGCCATCAAAGATAGCTGTATTGTAAGGTTCCCAAAGGTCAACATGTAACAATTCAAAGCAGTTACTACTTTTGATACTACTAGAAGGAAAAATAGACCTGGTTTACTTTGCCATTGGACAAACTAGACACTGAGAAACTTGACACATAATGTGTTTAGTCATAGTAAACATTTTAGCAAGTACTGTTGAAGAGACATGTCCAAGCCTTTGATGCCATAACTCCATGTCTGTAGTTGAATTCTTGACTTTGGGATGAGCTGAATCAACAACAAGAGCAAACTCCTTACTGTTGCTTTGAGATAATTGCCTCCATAGTAGATACAAGCCCCCTTCTTCTTTACCAACTTCCTTTGTTAGTTTGCTGACAGACAGCAGATTATATTTGAACTCTGGTATGTGGAACACATTAGTAATAAGACTTCGAGTTGACAGATTACATGAACCAATGTGTGTTACTTGTGTGGTACCTCCATTGGGTAAGGATACCTCCTTAGGAATATCTAGCTTTAACACAGACTCCTTTTTCAGCATATCCAAATTTGATATCATGTGGTTTGTTGCACTTGTATCTATAATCCAGACATCACTATTTTCAGTGACAAACAATGCTTTACCTGCAACATTTGTCTTATTGCCATCAGATGCAGTAACTCTTGATTGTGACTGTTGATTCAGCATTTTCAGGATCTGATCATACTGTTCTTTTGTGAATGTGCAGCCTTGAAGTAATTGTTTGACATCCTTTTCAGCTTGACTAGTAGTGGTAACAGGTGTGCTGGCTTCAACTGGGATTGTATCTGTGTTATGCTGTGCTTTGATGTTCCTTTCCCATACTGATTTGTCATGTACTTTGGTGTTCAATCCATAAGAGAAATGAGCATGAGCAGGATGCTGACTGGAATTCACAGAGTCAATGTATGCAGTGTTTGCACTTTGTATCTTCCTCTTTGACTTAAGTCTGGTGGATATCCAACAACTTTGTAACAGTATTCTTTAGTGTGACCTCTACACTTACAAAAGTCACAGATTAGCAGTGTATTTTTCTTGAACTTATGATTTGCACCTGAGCTGTTCCCACATTTAGAGTACATTGTTGCTGACTCTAAGATGGAAGAACTTAGGCCCAAAGTATTGATGCCTGTAACAACAGACTTTTGACTTTCATCTCCTACTACCATAGCATAGGCCTGATTAACAGTTGGTAGTGGATCTATCATGAGTATCTGGCTCCTAGCCTGATGATACGAATCATTAAGCCCCATTAAGAATTGGTATAACCTTTGTCTATTCATGTGAGCAACAAAGCCTCTGGATTTCTCACAGTTACAACTAGGTGCAAGTTCTAATACCTCAAATTCATCCCACAGAGCTTTTAGCTTTGTGTAATATGTAGAGACTGAAGTTGTCCCCTGCTGTAGAGTTGCGATTTCTTTGTGCAGACTATAGGTCCTTGAACCATCCACTCTATCAAATCTCTCTTGTAGATCAGTCCACACATCCATTGCACTTGAAGCAAATGCAATTCCACTGAGCAGACTTTTTGACATTGAATTCATCAGCCATGATAAAACGATAGCATTTACCCTTTCCCATTGACTCCACAGTTCCTCACCATACATCTCCTTTCTGCATGTACCATCAACCAGCCCTAATTTGTTCCTTCCTAGTAGAGCTAGTTTGATCAATCGGTTCCATAGGGTGTAGTTCTCCACACCAAGCAATTGAAACGAAATAATACTGATTCCACTTACATCTGTAGGACTTAAGAAAAGAGAGTGGTTGTAGTCAATACCTTGCCCAGACATGGAGGGATTCAGCTGAACCCGTTGACCTAGGGTTTTTTCACCTGTCATGTTTCAAAATTTCTTCCTGATTTTTGTAGTTGTAGGGACGATCTGAGCTTAGACCTGTAAATCGACCTCAAAAAAAACTTTGATGAATCTATGAATCTAACTAGATTCTTTGACTCAAAAAACGGAACACTTATCACAGTAAATCACTGTGATACAGGCTCTAATACCATGAACAGATTCATACTGAGCTTCAACTTAGCTTAGAACCTGCTTGTGAAAGCAAGGAATAGAGAAAATACAGAAGAAAGAAGAAGGAGAAGAGAGAAGAAGAAGAAGAGGAGAGATGTGGAAGAGAGAAGAAAAAATATCTTCTCACACTTTCTATTATTCTCTTGTTTCATCAGTATACGTGTATTAATACACATACACATACACATATACATTGCTAATGATTATAACAGCCAATCAGTTACAACCAACTCAACTAATTAACTAACTAATTAGTTTTTTTAACAGATCCTAGTCAAAGACTAAAAAACCCCTAGCTTAACTTCTTAACTTCTAACATGGTCATTTTCTGTTTATGTTGGAAGTAAAATCGTTACTTTGTTTTGGTCAAGTCTTCTTCGCTTCTTTGTTCATTTTCAGCTTCTTCCTCTCTTCTAAGTAGCTTTGTATTAGCTTCATTATTACTTTGGATTGGATTTATTGTTCGTTCTTCCTCTGTCTGGATTTGGACTTTATGATTCTCTTTTTTGCTCTTTCTTTTATCGAGCTGGTAGATGAAATATCTGGACCAACATACATGGAGCTTACTTTGTTTAAACAATTATTACAAGTTCTCGTCGCCTTAACAATTCTATAGTGTCTAATGTACATACAATCCACTAAACATCTTCGAGTGTCTTCATGTTGAACTTGAACATTAGTATCCCTATAATTTTAGATTTGGCCATTGCATCTCTTTACTTGATAGTAATTATCTGACCATCTGAACTTGAACTTAGAACATTAGTATGCATGTGCAAGTGGCTTTAAGAAACACCATTTGACCATCTGAAAAGAAATAGTACTTACATAAGCAGTATTGGTATTTCTACAAAGCATGCCTTCATAGAGCGTAAGGTCATCCATAACTGGAACATAGATATTGGTATGTAGCTCTGAGGAATAACATGATCAGCAGCTGTAATCAGAGAGCAATCCAGTATTGCATTCCTCTGAGGTATGAGCCTAAATGCAAGTGATGTCCTACCTGATGTCGCCGAATAGCTCAGTATTTAAGTAAACTAAATTTTTAAGAAACTTAAAAGCTCTACAAGCCATGTATACCTTCCACCACAAGTAGTGCCCTCATAGTTATCAGCTTCATCCATGTATATAGTTGCAGGACACAACTTATTCCTCCTTGCTTTTAATTTTCTGCACAGCTTTTGTTCTTCAAGTTTCTGACAGCTGCACACATCTTCTTACTCTGTTATTATTTTTGATGCATTGCTGCCCACAATTTTTATTTTCAACATTAACCATAACTCCAATTAATTGTTGGCTTTTATTTTGGTTCATCAGTTGTGAATACTGGGAAAATGCTGGCAGCATTGATCGTTGTTGATAGCTGCATTTTTAGCTAGCATGAATGACCTGAGAAAATGGAATTATCAGTACGGACGTCTTCTTTTGAATTTTGAGTCCAATATTAACTAGCAAAGAAGGTAGTAAGCGAGTCCACCATTTGGCTTGCGACTTTGAATCCAATATTAACTAGATGAAGTTGTAGAAAGTACAAAAGCATAATTTGTTCTCATTTGGATCGATGTATAGACGTCGACAATTAGTTCTAGAAGAGTTTGTCACAAATAACAAAATTTTGCCTAGTGTGTTCATTCAATTTGTTTCTACCCAATTTCAGTTCATTCCAGCTC
Source organism: Solanum dulcamara (assembly GCF_947179165.1). NCBI lineage: Eukaryota > Viridiplantae > Streptophyta > Magnoliopsida > Solanales > Solanaceae > Solanum > Solanum dulcamara. Next base: position 16,726,603 of record NC_077242.1, read on the forward strand.
GTCTCTAATGCTAATTAGTTTCTATTATCTGCCAAATGACATTTAGTTATAGTTCTTCAAAATAGATTCTGGATCTTGGTAAATGTATCTCATAGTTTTTCTAATTGATTTTTCTTAGTTTCTTGCAGCTTTTTTTTATGTTTCTGGACAACACTTGATGAATTGAAGATTGAAACTTTAAACTTATTGCCTAACTTTTGTTCAGTCGTTAGTCAAGATTAAGTTTAGAAGAAGATGCATGAGCTCTTTATTAGTTTGCTACGAATTAATCATATGCAAAACTTGATTTCGTGGTATAGCTCGGATATTAGCTAAATGTTTTTGTCAAGCAAGTATTGAAACTAAAATCATGGAATGTTAACTAATTTATTGTAATTAATCGCACACTCTTTATCTCTATCTTCTTGTCTCTTCTATATATATATACCCTGTACAGAAAATTTTAGTAGAAAATTAATATTTGTTGATGAATTTTTATTCTAGTGACCAGAATTATTGTTCGTCTCTAAAGGTCATTCTAAGACCAGAAATGTTGCTCGTCAATGATTAATCTAGGACTAGAATCATTGCTCGTCTCTAAAGCTATTCTAGGACCAAGTCATTGATGGTTGCTAAATCTATATTAGGACCAGATTATTGCTCGTCTCTAAAGCTATTCTAGGACTAGGTCATTGATGGTCGCTAAAGCTATTCTAGGACTAGTTGTTCATAGTCTCTAAAGATGTTTAATGACCTGAAAATAAGTCTATTTGAGACAATAAATGCGGTCTCTAAAATTACTTAGCGACTAGATATTTTTTCCATCCCAAAATCATTCAACGACCGGCTTTTTGAATTCATCCTTATTGCCCTATTGCGGCGGAGGCTATTAGGATGGATGGCGACCGACTTTTCCTAGTCCCTAAATTTGGACTAGATTTGGACTTAATAGGAATCATATTTCCCTTCCTTGGAGGCAGTTTTTCTTGTAGTGAAAGCGTTTGAGAGAATGAGGGTCTTGATGTTTTAGAAATCATTTATAGTCCCTTAGTAAGACTCAAAATGACCAAGTCTAGGAGTTAAATAAATAGGAAAAGACCCAAATACTGCTGACCTTAAAACTGGCGGGACACCTTCGCGGAGCATTGTATGGTCTGTATAGCCCACCACGGACCATATAGGGGTCCGTAAAGGTGAGGGTGAACTAGATCATGGGGAGGGTGGCTTAGATAGAAGAGTCTACGGGTTGTGAAGGTCTCTACGGACCGTACGATGGGTTGTGAACTAGCACCCCAAGGTTTTTGAACCTTCTCCCCAAACAAACCTTCCTATTGTCTGTAAACTTTTCCACAAGCCGTAAAGCTCCTCTCGCACAACTCCCTTTGAGCCATTTATGTGAAGGAGGTTTATGGCAAGATCTGCGGTCCGTGAAATTTTAGACGGATTATACAACCGTCTGTAATCCTTGCTTGAAAACCCTTTTTGCCTAGATACCTTCCATGGAGACCTTCCACGGACCGTGGAGCCTAATACGGTCCGTAAAGGACCTTGTAAAGAATCAAAAAGCTACAACTTCTGAGTTTTATCTTTACCTTAACTTTCCAACTTCCGGAGTCTTACCCTCTTCGTGACAGATCTCGCTATTATGTAAGAGGCCTTGTTCTTCTAAGTAGTGAAGCTTCTTTGGAAGGAGAATTAAATAACAAAAGGACAATTATGTAATATTAAAGAAAGGCCAAAAAAAAATGGTAACGTGATGAGAGAGAGTGGGAAAGGTGAGAGATAGAAGCTTATTTTTTGGTGTGTAATTGCTGATGGTTTGAGGGATTATTTATAGTTAAAAAGAGTACATTTGCACATGACAAGTGTTGGGAAACTTGTCTTCCAACGATAATAGCAAATGTCACTATTAGTTAACATATACAAGACAAGTGAATTCATTTGACTAGAGCTAACTGTTTAAAATCTTTAAAATAACACTATAAATTTATAATTATATGGTATTCTAATAATTAATAAATATTGTGCAAGCAAAAATCTATACAGAGAAAAAAGATTGAAGAATGAAGAATGAAGAATGAAGAATGAAGTTCAAGAATCAGATCATTAAAAGATCTTCATGACAAAGTTAGCAACTGTGCCAGAAGAATTCACTAGAGAACCTTCTTCTCTAGCAGAACTGGACGTTGTCTTGAAGAAGTTGTTTCGTGAAGACTTGAAGAATTGGAATTATGAGTCAACTAGAGTTTAACATATAAAAATATTAACATAAATTGAATGCATGAAATTAGCTTGAAATTAGGAGGAAGAAGCCTAATAAGGGAAGAAGATTCAAACTAAGTCAAATTAGGGTTGGATTCAAGAAAAGACTTGAATCAATTTGTCTTTGATTGGAGAACTACAAGATAACTGTTTACTCCTATATAAACAACAGGACATAAAGCTTTGGAGTTTGACCACACCCAAAGAGGGGTCAGGGTGAGAGAGTCAACACAAATAGTGTTGAAGAAGAAACTACTACAATCAAAGAATTTGGTCCTATCGAGAGATATATATACAATTTTTGTGTTGTAATAGTTAAAGCTCATTTGAATTGACTTATAATCTATTTTCAGCTTTTTTGAGTGTGGCTGACCAACTTAAATTCATTTTGTGCTTAAAATAAGCTCAAAAAAATAATTAAATTTATTTGGCTTAACTTATCTAAAGTAGCTTATAAGCTGAAAAACAACTTATAATCCAAAATAATAAGTTGGGCTACCATAAGTTATTTATTTTTAGCTTATAAGTTGTTTTCAACTTATAAGTTGTTTAAAATAAGTTAAGCCAAACAAACACTTAGTCTCTTTCTGTGGTTCCAAAACAAGATCTTGATTACTTTCTTAATTTATTGCAGTAGGTGTTGTTTTGTGTTGTAAGAAAATTCATTGACTAGATAAAGCGGGTAGATATATGGGACTGTTAGGACAATTCCATAAATGTTATAAAGGCAGTTATAAACCTTAAATTGCTTGAATTTGGGGAAAATCTTACGAGAGGAGATCGTGATTTTTGCCTCTTGAGCAAGGAATTTTGCACGCTAAATACTTGTGTTGATTTAATTTATTTTGCAATTTACCTTCTAGTATAGTTAGTTAATAAACCTGATTCATTGGTACAAAACTCACATCCAAACTGATAATCGATATCAGAACCAGACTATCAATAAAGGTCAACGTACACCTTGAAGGATCAAAGATGGCCATACCTCCAAAAGTACAAGACTATCTACTAAAATGCCATCAGACTTCAATAACAAATATTACAATTGATGGAAGGTAAGAATGAAAGATTTTATTATTGGTGAAAATCTCAAACTATGAAATGTTACTCAAGAAAAACAAGAAAATTCCCTAGACCAAGAGAATCAATTAAAAGTCAAATCAAGAAAGATACAAATATGTGGTAGTAGTCTTAATGAGTTCAGCAAAATCTTCTCACGCATCACTATTAAAAATAAATGAGAAACATTTTAAACAGCTATAGACATCTCGAAAGACAAATCTAGGACTGCAGTATTAAAGGAGGATCACAAAAGACAAAAGAAAATCTCAAAGAAAGAGAAGGATAACATTAAGAGCTAACTCAATTCCAAAAAGAAGATGAAATCAATGCAAGCTTCGAAAAAATCAAGGATGTAATCCATTTCTACTCCAAAAGGAATTTGTAGTATATGGCTCACATGGTAATGGAAACTCTTGAGAATATATATATATATATATATATATATATATATATATATATATATATATATATATATATATATATATATTGTTGGGTATTGATTCAAACATAATTAGTGGTTCTTATTTAATTGGAATAGTAACACGTTTGTTAGGAGTCCTAGTTGAGTCAAAGGAGATCTTTATTAGTTGCTAATATTTAGCTTAGTGGATTATTATTGGTTAATTTAGTGGGTCATATATTCCGTAAGTTTCTCTAGTTCGTTGAGTTTTTTAATTCCTATTTAAAGAGTCCTATGTAACTTTGTTTATCAGAATGAATGAAACGTACCTTCTCTGCAATTGTCGTCTTCTCATACATTGCTCTTTCTTTCTTCTATTCCCAAACAAGTTTGATATCAGAGAGAGAGAGAGTTAAACCAATAGTGTATTTTTAATTTTTCTCTCTATCCAGGTTAGGTTAAATTGGGAGGTAAGGCAAGAGCAAGAAGAAAAATCAAGATTGAGGGCAAAAAAATTGGCTACCAATGAGCATCTACCACATTTCAGCAACTACTTCCCATCTTTAATGGGGATAAATATGAATTCTGGAGCATAAAGATGAAGACTTTGTTCAAGTCTCAAGAATTGTGGGATTTGCTGGAGAATGATTATGCTGAGGAAGATGAAGCACAAAGGTTGCGGGAGAACAAAAAGGACTCCAAGTCTCTATTTTACGTCCAGCAAGCGATGCATGACTCAATCTTTTCTAGAATAGCTGCTGCAGAAACCTCAAAGCAGGCTTAGGATATTCTGAATAAAGAATTCACGGCTCGACAAAGGTAATGACTGTCAAACTCCAGCCATGAAAAGTAGTGAATCTGTGCAAGGCTACTTATCTCGGGTGAGTACAATTGTTAATCATATGAAGGCATACGGTGACAAAATTATTGATGAAACTGTAGTTTCTAAAGTTTTGAGAAGTCTTAATATAAGATTTGATTTTGTCGTAGATGTCATTATGGAGTCCCATGATTTATCTAATTATTATTTTGATGAATTGATGAGTTCATTGCAAGTTCATGAGGATAGACTGAATGTTTCTCAAGAAAAGGGTGAAGAGAAGGCATTTCTGATCAAGGGGGAGTCTTCTTTCAAAGGCAAATCAAAAGTTTCAAATGTTAGAGGATACAGAGGCAGAGTTTCTGTGGTCAAGGTCATGGCAGAGGATGAGCTCAATTTGGTGGTGACCACCGGCAGTTTAAGAGCAATATTTAGTGCCGCTATTGCAGAAAAATGGGGCACAAGGAAGCTGATTGCTGGACTAAATAGAAGGATCAACAACATGCCAATTTCACTGAGTAACAACAGAAGGAGGGTAATTTGTTTATGGCTCTCTCCTCAGTAGATGATGGTTCCGATGATGAATGGATCATTGATAGTGGTTGGTCTAATCACATATCTGGCAAAAGGTCACTGTTCAGAGAACTTGATGAATCAGAGAAGTCAGAAGTTCGTTTTGAAAATGACAAGGCAATGAAAGTCAACGTAAAAGGTACAATCTCTCTAAAAACTTCTCATGGTAATGTAAAACTTCTCCATGTTGTGCAATAAGTTCCTTGTCTGGCCCATAACTTATCGAGTGTTGGGCAATTGATGACTTGTGGATCCTCTATTTTGTTTGATGACAATTCCTGTAGCATTCAAGATAAAAATTTAGGACACAATTGTTGACATTCAAATGACTCAAAATAGAATGTTTCCACTTGAAGTTTCTAATTTTAAAAGTTTTGCATTAATTACCAAAGGCAGTACAGAAGCTAATTTGTGGCATTTGCGGTATGGTCATTTGAACGTAAAGGGGTTGCAATTATTAGGTCGTAGAAATATGGTTTTTGGTTCGCCTAGAATTGATGCTCTTGAATTTTGTGAAGGATGTGTGTATGGGAAGAAAAATAGAAAATCATTTCCTGTAGGCAAGTCAGAGCTTCTGTTTTTCTTGAACTGGTGCATGCTGATCTATGTGGTCCTATGAGTGTTGAGTCCTTAGGTGGAAGTCGATACTTTCTGCTTTTTACAGATGATTATAGTCGAATGAGTTGGGTATATTTTTTGAAATTCAAATCTGAAACATTTGATAATATCAAGAAATATAAGTCTTTTGTTGAGAGGCAAAGTGGTTTAAGAATCAAGATTCTTCAAACATATAGAGGTGGTGAATTTATGTCAAATGAATTCAACACCTTTTGTAAGGAAATGGTATTCACAGAGAGCTCACAGCACCATATACACCGGATCAGAATGGTGTAGCTGAACGAAAAAATCAGACAGTCGGTGAAATGGGCAGAAGCATGATGCAAGCTAGAGGTGTTCCTAGCCTGAAGCTGTTGCTATTGCTGTCTACGTACTGAACATTTCACCCACCAAATCTGTTCTTAATCAAACACCATATGAAGCATGGAGAGGTAGCAAGCCCAAGGTAAGCCACTTATGTGTCTTTGGATATATAGCTTATTCTTTGGTGAATTCACATGCTAGATATAAGCTTGATGAAAAGTCAAAAAAATGTATCTTTGTTGGATATAGCACACAATCCAAAGCTTATAAGCTATATGATCCACTGAGTGGCAAAATTGTGATCAGTAGAAATGTTATGTTTAATGAAGATGCTAGATGGAACTTTGATTCTGGGAATGTTAGTTCGAATATTAAATTGTCGCCTACTGATGAAGTTTTTGAGCAAGAACCTGCAGCAGTTTTCATTCCAGGGAACTCATCCAGTTCTTCTCCAGCAAGTAGCAGCCTTTCTATTCCTCAATCAAGCACCTCTGCTCCAGCAAGTGATCATTGCATAACCCCCCAAAGAAGTAGCAGCAATTCTTCTTCAATAGACTCTTCAAGTGAGACTCCACTAGCGAAATTCAGATTGTTGAGGAAGATTTATGAAAATTGTTCTTTTGCTTTGTATGTTGCAGAACCCACTTGTTTTAAGGAAGATGCAGAGAGTCAAGTATGGAAAAATACAATGATAGAAGAGATGCTAGCAATTGACTAGAATCAGACATGGGAGTTGGTAAATCTACCGGAAGGAAAGGAAACCATTGGACTCACATGGATGTTCAAAATCAAGTGTCACGCAGATGGGAGCATACAAAGATACATAGCAAGGCTCGTAGCTAAGGAATATGCACAACATCAAGATATTGATTACGATGAAACGTTTTCACCTGTTGCTCTCTTTGAAACAGTGAGAATACTCTTATCTTTGGCTGCTAACTAAGCTGGCCCGTTATCAATTTGATGTTAAATCTGCATTCTTAAATGGGGATTTGGAAGAGGAGGTTTATATTTCCCAACCTGAGGGTTTTGTTACTAGTGGCAATGAGAAAAAAGTATACAAGCTCAAGAAGGCCATTTATGGGCTAAAACAAGCGTCACAGGCATGGTACAACAAAATTGACTCAATACTTTCTGAGGAATGGATTTTAAAGGAGCGAAAATGAGCTTACGCTATATGTAAAGAAACAAGGTATGAGTTATTTCTTGATAGTTTGTCTCTATGTGGATGACATAATTTATAAGGTTCATGTGAAACTTTAGTTGCTGAATTTAAATCTTGCAAGATGGAGGAGTTTGAAATGTCAGATTTAGGTATTTTGCAATATTTTCTTGGTCTTCAAGTGAAACAAGTAGAAGATGAGATTTTTGTTTCTCAAATGAAGTATGCAAAAGACCTCTTGTTCAGATTTGGTATGCATAATTGTAAAGTGGCTGCCACACCCATGAATGCAAATGAAAAATTTCAGCTTGAAGATGGCACAGATCTTGCCGATCCTAGTCACTATAGAAGCTTGATAGGAGGTTTGAACTACCTATCACATACTCGTCCTGATATTTTGTTTTCTGTTAGTATGTTGTCTAGGTATATACATTGTTCTACCAACCAACATCTTGGTGATGCCAAAAGAGTTTTGCGTTATGTTGCTGGGACCGTTGATTTCGAAATTTGGTACTCCAAAGATGTGGATTTCAGCTTGAAAGGGTATAGATAGTGATTGGGAAGGAAGTATAGATAACAGAGAGAGTACTTTCTGAAAATGTTTTCAGTTTAGGATCTGGAGCGATTCCTTGGAGTTCAAAGAAGCAGGATGTGGTTGCATTATCATCATCGAAAGCAAAGTATGTTGTTGTAACTTCAGCAGTATGTCAGGCCTTATGGTTACGAAGATTATTAGTTGATGTTTTCCATCGGCAAGAGGGTGCGATAAAAATATTCTGCAATAACAAGGCAACAATTGCAATGACAAAGAATCCGGATTTTCACAGCAGAACAAAGCACATCGACATCCGTTATCATTTCATTCGTGACCACACATCAAAAGGTGATATAGAGTTGAAGTGTTGCGGTACAAGGGATCAAATTGCAGATGTTCTCACCAAGGCACTCCCACAAGCCAAGCATGATCATTCAGGCAGAAACTTGAAGTTTGTTAATTTGAATCAAGGGGGAGTGTTTTATATTGATTCAAAGGTAATTAATGGTTCCTATTTAGTTGGCAGAGTAACACGTTTGTTAGGAGTCCTAGTTGAGTCAAAGCAGATCTTTATTAGTTGCTAATATTTAGATTAGTGGATTATTATTGGTTAATTTAGTGGGACATGTATTTCGTAAGTTTCTCTAGTTGGTTGAGTTTTTTAATTCCTAGAGCCCGTTTGGATTGACTTAAAAAAAGTAACTTTTATGTATGAAGTGCTTTTAGAACTTTGAAGTGCTGAAAGTTATTTTTATAAATAAGCAGTTGAGTGTTTGGATAAAAGTGCTTATGGTGTGAATTTTAGGGTTAAAAGAATAAAAAAAAAGTAGTTTGGGAATTTAGTTAAAATACAAGGGATATAAAAGTAAAAAAAAGTTAGAATCCTAACTTTTCATTTTTGACTGACTTTAAGAACTTTATGGCTTAAAGTCAGCATTAGGCAAACACGTCCAAAAGCTAAAAAGGGGCTTTAAGTTGGTTTTGACCAACTTAAAGCCAATCCAAACGGGCTCCTATTTAAAGAGTCCTATGTAACTTTGTTTATCAGAATGAATGAAAAACGTACCCTCTCTGTAATTGTCTTCTTCTCATACATTGCTCTTTCTTTCGTTAATTCCCCAACATATATATATATATATATATATATATATATATATATATATATCAAAGTTGCTACAAGGTGACTCGGGGGTAGAAAAAGGCCACAAAAAATACTCGTAGCAAAAAAAGAAGAGAACCTGAAGGAGAAAAAGGCTAGTCTAAAGGAACAGGTTCACACTCAAAAATGTGAAAATTCAGAAAATAAAAGAAATAAGGAAACATCAACCCCTACTAGAGGTATAATTCACCCAAAAATTCTGAAGAAAGGATGGAGAAAGAAATCAGACATCACATCTAGTGCTTTTCATGATTCTAAGCTTATAAAGAAAATGGCACTTCAAAAGGAGCTAGCCTGAGAGAAACCCATTAGAACACACAAAAGGAACAGGTCCTCAAACTGTTAAACATGTTTACACGATAAAACCAAGACATAGAAGAAAAGAAAGAAACAGGCACAAGAACTAGAATGTTCACACGATAAAATACTAGATATACACCTAGCATGATAGCACAAGCTAAGGCATGCTGTGGGATCGGTCAGTTCGGTTTGGTTTTATGTATTATCGGTTCGGTTTATCGATTTTTGGTTTTTAAATAGGCTAAACCAATAAGATATTTTTTATCGGTTTTTGATTGTTAACGATTCAATTTTCGATTTACCCAATAAAAAAATGGTCATAAAATAAATATGTGACTTCTCACTTCTCTAACAATTTGACGCGATGCAGTGAAACAAGCAAATCAATTATAAATTCTTTGATCTAGTAAAACAAGAAAGATAATGAGAAATTGCATCAATAAGAGTAGAGCTAAAACTACATTAATGGAGGTTAAACTCAAGCATTCATTCACGGAGGAAAGGAGAAGAGAAGAGAAGAGAAGAGAAGAAGAGAGAGGAAAGACTGAATGAGGAGAGAGGAAAAAATATCTCATCTATTTCTTTTCATCACATAATACATGTATATATCAAATGCCTCTTATTTGTGTATTGAGTATATGTACACTACTAACTACTTTTCTAACAACCTACTAACCACTTAGTTTCTAACAACCTACTAACCACTTGGTTAGTTTAATTACCATTAATTAGCCATGGTAACTTGACTAACTAGACCCTTAGTCAACACTCCCCCTCAAGCTCATGGACTAAACAAGTCCATGACTCCTAAGCCATTTAGAAGTAGTTGATGTTGTGCTTTGCCAAGGCTCTTTGTGAGTATATCAACAAGTTGATCTTTAGTGTGAGTGAATTCAGTTTTCAGGATTCCTTGACATATCTTTTCCCTTACAAGATGACAATCTATGTCTATGTGTTTGGTCCTTTCATGAAATATTGGATTTGCTGCAATTTGTATTGCAGATTTGCTGTCACACACCATTCTAACAGGAAGATCAACTTGAATGCCAAGTTCTTTGAATAAGCCAATCAGCCAAGTTACCTCAGCTGTACAGTTTGCCATGCTCCTGAATTCAGCCTCTACTGAACTTCTAAAGACTGTCTCTTGTTTCTTAGACTTCCAAGAGATGAGAGCTTCACCAAATTTGATTAAATAACCAGTGACAGACCACCTAGTCTCTAGACATGCACCCCAGTTTGAATCACAGTAGGCAAGGAGTTTTTCTGTGGTTTCTGATGGCATGAAGAGTCCAAGACTTGGAGTTTCTTTAATATATCTGACTACCCTGAGTGCTGCATCCATGTGTTATTCCTTGGGGCAATGCATATATTGGCTCAACTTCTGAACTGAAAATGCAAGATCAGTCCTAGTCATGGTAAGATAGATGAGTCTTCCTACTAACCTTTGATATCTATCAGGATCCTTCAGTGCAGGGTCTTCATGTTCTCTTTTAGGAGCAACAGCTTCATCATACTTGACAAAAGTTAATTTCAGATTTTGTTCAAGTGGTGTAGCTGCAGGTTTGGCTCCCCCTAGACCAGTCTCAGCTATTAGCTCTAGTGCATATTTTCTTTGAGACAAATGTATTCCTTTGCTTGATCTTGCAACCTCAATTCCTAGGAAAAATTTACGTTCTCTTAGGTCCTTCATCTTGAATTATTTTTGTAGGTCCCTCCTTGTGCAGTCTATCAGATTTTGCTTGTTGCCAGTGATTAAGAGATCATCTACATAGACCAGTACAATAACAATGTCACCTTCAACTTGTCTAGTGAACAATAAGTAGTCATATTGTCTCTAAATGAACCCCAGCTATACCAAGGCTTTTGTTAATTTTAGATTCCATTGCCTAGGAGCCTGTTTAAGGCCATAGAGTGAATTGTGGAGTTTGCAAACTTTACCCTACTTCCCCTGTCTTGCAAAGCTAGCAGGAATAGTCATGTATACCTCTTCCAAGAGATCACCATTGAGAAAGGCATTGTGAATACCCATTTGGTGAATGCACCAGCCTTTGGAAGCAGCAAGAGCAACAATGGATCTAACTGTGACCATCTTAGCAATAGGGCTGAAGGTCTTAGTGTAGTCAAGACCTTCTTGTTGACTGTACCCTTTGGATACTAGCCTTGCCTTAAACCTTTCAACCTCACCTAAAGCCTTGTACTTCACTTTGTATACCCACTTGCAGCCAATATGTTTCTTGCTAGGGGAAAAGTCCACCACACTCCAAGTATGATTACCGGCAAGGCAGCAATCTCAAGTTCCATAGCCTGGATCCATTTAGGATCAAGAGAGGATTTAGAGTATGAGGTAGGTTCAGTGATAGCTGAGTGGGCAGCCAGAGCATGAACATAAGGTGGAGACAAATAAATATAGGACAGATGATCAGACATGGAATATGAAGAGGAGGTGCTATGGTGAGTAGTGACAAAGTCCTGAAGCCACATGAGAGGTTTAGTTTGTCTAGAGGACTTCCTAGGAGGAAGAACTGTTGGAGTAATAGAAAGATCAAAGGGAGGTGAGGAATGGTCTGAGCAGGATTGATGAGGAGGTGAAGGAGATTAAGATAATAAAGGAGAGGGAGACTGTGACTCAGGAGGAGGATCAACAATTTGTGTAGGTAGAGTAAGAACAGGAAAGACAGGATTAAAGGAGGCTTGCAAGTCTTTGAATGGAAAAATATCCTCCTTAAACATTACATTTCTATTAACAAACATAGATTTAGAGTGCAAATCATATAAGAGATAACCCTTTTATGACAGAGAGTATCCCATCATGACTGCAGAAATGGCTTTAGGTGCAAATTTGTCTGAGATCTTTGGGCATGCAGCATAACATAAGCAACCAAAAGTTCTTATATGTGAGAGGGAAGGGGTGATGAATGTAGTAATTCAAAGGGCGATTTGTAGTAAAGAAGTTTGGAGGGAAGTCTGTTAATAATGTAGAAAGCAGTAGTGACACACTCACCCCAAAATTTCAAAGGTATGCTAGCTTGAAATTTGATGGCTCTAGCCATATCTAGGATAGTTCTATGCTTCCTTTCAGCAACACCATTTTGTTGAGGTATATAGACATAGGTACTCTGATGAAGGATACCAAGAGTAGAAAGTAGAGATTAGAAGTCATGACTAAGAAACTCACTGCCATTATCAGTCCTAAAAGTTTTAACAGTAGTAGAAAAAAGATTGAGAACTTGTCCAAAAAACTTTCTCAACACCACTATAGTATCAGCTTTAGAGGTAATAAGAAATAGCCAAGTAAATTTGGAAAAATCATCTACTATAGTAACAAAGTACTTCATTCTAGAATGAGTTGGTACTCTGTAAGGGCCCCAAATATCACAATGAACAAGTTCAAACACTGATTTAGAAATATGAGAGCTAGCTAGAAAATGGAGCTTAGTTTGTTTAGCTAAAGGGCAGACAGTACAAGGTAAATGCATAGTAGTATGAACAATATCAAGAACAATGGACTTCTTTATTATGTCTATAGGAGCATGACCTAATCTTCTATGCCACAAGGAAACAGATTTAAATTTACTTGCTGGAGCAGAAAAAGTATTTGTTGAATGTGCTGAGGGAGGAAAGGCAGGGACTGAGTTGATGAGACCTTCCTTGAGGATGTAAATACCTTGATCTTCTCTACCAATCCCCTTGACCAGTCTATTAGAGAGATTCTGAGAAATACAAAAATCAGGAAAGAAAGCTACCATACATTGAAGTTCTTTGGTAAGTTGTGACACAGACAGTAAGTTACACTTGAAGTCTGGAACAAACAACATATTACTAATACTTTAACTACCAAGTACTTTAGTTCTCGCAGTGTGTGAAACTAATGCTACATTACCAGTAGGGAGGTAAACTTCTCTCCTCTCAGAGCTAGGCACAGGTTGAACTGTATCAAGCACATCAAGATTAGCTGTCATATGATCTGTGGCTCCAGTGTCAACTATCCAATCCATAGGAGCATATTTGGAGACTAAGGCAGACAAGATACTACCTACAATAACTGCTTTAGCTGAGTGCTCCCCTGCATTTTCACTTTCTTTTGACAACATCTGGATAATCTGCTGATACTGATCTTGTGTGAAGAAAGTTGCTGGAGCTGAAGGATTCAGAGTGGACATGGCACAGTTAGTAGGTTGAGAGACTTCAACTTGATTGGCATAGGAACTAGTGCCTCCACCTTTCTTCTTTGATCTCCACCCAACAGGATAGCCTTTGGAAACAATTCTCCTTAGTATGTCCCCTATATCCACACACTTCACATACAACTTTCTGAGGCTTCTGAGACTGGGGCTTGTATTGAGAGTCATAATGTCCTTTATGTGGATGACCATCACCACCTCTTTATTGATATCCAAAGTTACCACTTCCATGAGTAGATGCTTTCTGGCTGAATAAGGATGTACTTTCAATAGTCCTATGAAGAGAAGCATCTGAACTTGTATGGACCAGGTTTCTCTGACTTTCATAATCTAAGATGAGTAAGAAGGCTTTGTTTAGATTGGGAGTAGGAGTTTGAAGCAGAATTTGTCCTCGAGCAGCTGAGTAGGACTCATTCAATCGCATTAGAAATTGAAGTAGCCTTTGATACTCACAGTGTTCTTTGAATTTTCTGGACTCATCACAGGAGCATCCTAGACAAGGAATGAGGAGTCAAACTCATTCCACTGACTCTTAAGTGTGGTATAGTAATTAGTCACTGAGAGAATTCCCTGGCTTAAGCTGTGAATCTCCTTATGAAGATGGAACACATGTGCGCCATTAATCTTGTCAAACCTCTCTTTTAAGTCAAACCACACTTTGTGAGCGTCATCACTATATACTACACTACTGAGTAGGCCTGATCTCATAGAGTTCATAATCCAGGATAAAACAACGGCGTTGCATTTTTCCCAAATATCAAAGTACTTTGGGGCAAATTTTGACTTAGGGTATCTACCATCAACAAACCCTAATTTACTCTTACCTAGCAGTCCAATACGCATGGACCTACTCCAAATTGCATAGTTCTCTGAACTAGTAAGTTGCAAAGAGATTAGAGAGCTTCCTAGAGTGTCACTACGTTGAAGATAAAGTGGATGATTGTGATCTATCACTGGAGTGTTGACTTGTGCTGCTTCAGCGGTGGTGTTTGTGTTTAGGTTGCTGGTTTCCATAGATCCAGCTTCAAACTCAGCTGTTATGGCCATTTTTTCATAGCTTTGAGCTTTGTTTTTTTCTTCTTAGCTGCTGACTTCCGATTCTACTGCTCCTTCGCTTCGAATCTCAGCAGTAGAGTGCACTACTTCGTACATCGTAGAGTAGGCTCTAATACCATGCTAAAACTCCATTAATGGAGGTTACACTCAAGCATTCAATTACGGAGGAAAAGAGAAGAGAAGAGAAGAGAAGAAGAGAGAGAGAAAAGAGAAAAGACTGAATGAGGAGAGAGAAAAAAATATCTCATCTATTTCTTTTCATCACATACATACATGTATATATCAAATGCCTCTTATTTGTGTATTGAGTATATGTACACTACTAATTACTTTTCTAACAACTTACTAACCACTTAGTTAGTTTCTAACAACCTACTAACCACTTGGTTAGTTTAACTACCATTAATTAGCCATGGTAGCTTGACTAACTAGACCCTTAGTCAATAGATGTAGTATGAAGGCTACATCAATTACATGTTACATCCAAAATATAATATGGTATTTTTGATGTTAATCAAATTACAAATGTTTAAAAACGTGCAAAAGCTATTATTACAAACTAATCTTTAGGTTTTGAGAAAAGAGTAAAGAATAAATAGGTGTGAAGTAGTACTGTAAAATAGGTAAACTATGTAGAGTGGTGATATAGACATATAGTGTCTAGTTAGGTTAATTATTAATGTTTAATATTTGGAAAAGAGCCAAAGCTACCCTTCAACTATTCGAAATAGAGTACATATACCCTTAAACTATATTGTGGCTTAAAAATACCCTTTCCGTCATACTATTGGCTCACTTTTACCCCTCCGTTTGACAAAATGAAATGTGGCATTCTATCACGCCCTGAGAGGGTACCCTAGGCGTGGTCGGCACTCAAAAACCATCTCTGGCCTCCAAGAGAACCACTTGATCTCATCACTCATTCGTTCATCAACGAAAGACTTAAGTGAAAATAAGAATATTTATGTGCGCTCGCCATCATCAACATCAAATGAAAGAAATAATTCTTAGAAGAAATAGTTTCAAAGGAGAACTACTCCAATGACATTATCAAACTCTGTTTATGAAGCCTCTAACACTATCAGACGGTACCAATGACATGTCCATGACTACCTCAAAAGAAACATAATACTCAACAATAATAAAAGAATAAAGAGTTCCTCTGAATACAAGGACTCACCAAATAGCTGGAAAGTAATGATCTTCAATGATGCACCTGTTGAGGATCTCTAACACCTGGAAGGAAAGTAAGGATAGATGCAGGTCGAATGACGTCAGTACATGAAATGTATGAATATGTAAAATGGAAGGAAAATAAGGACAGATATCAAGAAACTCCTTTCAGGGTGACTCGGCTCAGAACTCAACATCAATATGTAATGTAAGTTTAAAAATAATAATAATAAACAATGCTTACTCAGTTGAGAGTTTCTCTAACTAATAACCATCACTTATGAGCAAGTGATGATACAACGAAGCGATGCCGTTGCCACATCCATCCAATACCTTGCTAGGGTAAAAGATATCACCATCTTGGATCCAATCATCAAAGTCCTCTTTTTAGGACTTAAGAGGTATAGCCTCTATCCTACGATGACTACGTAGTTCTGGGGTTTGAGTCAATTAAACTCTAACCCAACTCAGTGCTCAATACTACTCCCAAAATATGTGCTCATATTAACATCATCATCTAGTCTTATTGAAAAAACATCAAACTCATCTTATTACCTTTTCATCAATCATTACACTTCAAAACATTATTTACATCTCATAAAAATATCTTTCTCAAAACATCATTTACTCAAATTCATTTAAACTCAATTCTTTTGCTCTTTCAAAACTCAATAAAATACATATATAGTATTAATTCAAATCACTCATTTTGTCAATAAATATTAAAAGCCAACATCTTTCTCAAAACACATGTAAAAATATTCATGAATATCAAATCAATTCTTTGTGCTTTTCTCCTTTCAATCTTCTATCCCTCGACTTTGTTGATTAGTATTGAGCTCTGATGGGCATGCTTCCTTTAATTGTTGGGAAGCTTAGAAATGGAGAAAGGGACGGAAATTATGTTTAATGGGTGGGGTGGGTTTGGGTCTTTTAATGGGTTGATTTGGGTCTTTTAATTGAGGAAGCGGGGTGGGGTACTTATGTGGAGATCTTATGAGGCGCAAATTAATACACATTGATGTCACATTTCATTCCGTCAAATCGAGGGGTAGAAGCGAGCCAATAGTATGACGGAAAGGGTATTTTTGAGCCAGAATATAGCTTAAGGGTATATGTGCTCTATTTACGTTTAATATTTAATATTTATGAAGGGTAAAATAGTAAATTACTACTGTCTTAATGGGTTATCGGTTTACCCAATAACCCAATACTAAAAACCGAAACCGAACCGTTAACCCGGTAATAGTTTTTTATAAAACTATTAAAAATTTGTTAATCCAATAACCCACTAGCAATAACCCAATAATATTTTTTCGATTTAATTTATCGATCGGTTCAAATTTTGCACACCCTAAACTAATGAAACGCACATAACCAAAGAGAAGACTATGCGAATGAATACCACCCATAATGGGAAATGGAAAAATAAAGGACCTGGTCCTTCACCAAAAGGAAAGTAATATAGTTGGACTAAGAAGCACCTCATTCATCCAATATCATAGAAATGAAAACTCAAAGTAGTTTGGATTTCGAAGGTCATCCTCTAAAAGGGCCTCAAAGCTTTGGTGAGAAAACGAAATGAAAACTCAAATTAGTCTATTACCATCTTATTTTTTGTCTACCTTGGACTCACACTCGGTGGCGGATTCAAAATTTCGAAGGAGTTAAATTTTAAAAAGTAAAATCGTATAGAGGTCAAAAAGTGTCAATATAACATATATATACATAAGAAAATATTTTTATGAACCTCAAATGCATGTGGCTCTGCCACTACTCACACTTATTATAAAAGATGAAAGATAAAACGAAAAGGATATAATATACTCCTCAACTTTATAATTTAGAATTGATATATTACTTGTTACAAAAATGATTCATATATATTTTTATTGTTATACAAATAATCTAAATATACCTGTAGGTCTAGGAGTGAAAAGTACAATAATATCACTACAAATAAACTTTTTTTCTTTATAAACGAAAAAGAAAGATGATTACTTTAAATTGGAATGTCAACCATGTCAGGCTTCATATCCATATCCCGGCGGAGAAAGATTAAAAAATACACTATTATTTCAGTCAACGACTTTCGGTCATATTCGTCTAGCAAATCATTTTGTCACTTCTCAACAAAAAAGCTGCAAAATAATGACTCCATATATATATATATATATATATATGACCAAATTAAAGAACGTTGAAAGAGATTTTGGCCACTTCTGTGGACTTGCTGCCCCAAAAGTGTCAATTATTCCCTGTTTACTTCTGTTTTTTTTTGGCTCAGCGTTGCAAGACGAAAAATAAGAAGCCGTTCGATCATATAATTACTTTAGGTAATTAAAGTTTTTCAAAATTCAAATTAGATAAAATTTGATCAATATTTTAAAATGTATTTTTTTTAATATAGTGACATGAAAAAAGTTGCAAATTATAATACTTTTTATATAGTTTTTTGAATATATAATAAATTTTAATTTCACACAGTTTTGTAATTTATGGTCAAAATACCCCACTTACAATAAAAATTCGTTATCTTCGAATATGGCTGATAAGTATTGCAAATGAATGTTTGAAAGGAGAAATTTTAGAGTGTTTTCTTATTAAGCCCAATCACTTGCATGGCTTAGTTGATTAGTAATAGCAAATGAATGTTTACCATGAATTATATTTCTGTGATGGAAAATTTGTATAGAGAGAAATAGGTATTCACAAGCGACAAATATTTTTTCTTATTCTTCCATCTTTTGGGTCGCAGTAGTCTTTTTTTTACAAAAAAACAATCCTTTTTCACTCTTTAATAAGGATCTTCATAGACTCTTTGAGCCTCTTTTTTTTTTTTGTTCGTTTGTAATGGATATTTTTCGTATTTGTGACAAATACAAAATAAAAATGTTGTTACGGATTTGCAACAAATGATTTGTATTGCCAAAAGAAATGTATCATATTAGCGATAGATTAGTGATTAAAAGTATTCTATGAAATGACTTACAGATTCAACTACAAAACTAATGCAAATATAGTGACGGATTATTTTTGTCAATATACTTGACAACAGATAAGATATATCGCAAATGGATCGCCAACCTTGCAAAAGATTAATTCTTTTGTCAGGAAGAAATTAGCTACGAGCATATTAGTGACACACTCCATTTTGTCGCAATATTGGTTTAGCGATGAATATATGTTGTAAAGCGGCAGAATATCCCATTATTTGTGATGATGACTCCATTAATTAATAATACTTTTTGAGTAATTAACTTTTGTCGATACATTCCTATTATTTCCTTAACTGATAGTTCGATGTACATGGATCTCTTCCTTTCTTCACTGACCATTCTTGCATCAACCATTGAAAAAATACGTTCATGCATTTAATTATTGAAAAACCTAACATAAAAGTCTACTACATATTTCACTTTTGCCTAATATTCAACTTTAATTCAAACACTTTATATCAGTTGGACACAAGCTACAAAGTGTTATTGTGTTGATCTTGTTCCAATATTCAAATACCAACTAGGCACTGTTTTTATTTATTACACAATGTACTGGTTGCTCTCAACCAACATTTTACGAAGAACACTTCACACGAAGAAAGCAGAATCTACCATATATATAAACAAAACAAGTCAATCAATGTAGTTTTAAAAAGATTTATAATCGTATACTGTAGAACCAACTGTCAAAAGAAGATGCAAAAAAAAAAAGATGTGAAATTGATATTGCTCCATATTGATCAATTAAGCCCATTTGGCTAGCATAGACATGAGTCCAGCACCAAGAAGAAGTGAAATATTGGCCCCTAATTGAAGCTTTCCATTGCCTTGCATTCTTGGATGCATGAAATCGGCAGCTAAGAAATCAACCAGTGCCATATAAATCAAAATGCCAGCTGAAGCCGAATTAAATGTTCCTTCAACAATAAGAGCTGTTGGACTGTTCTCATCGTAAACGTTTGTTATTATCAGCCCAATTCCTATTCCGATTGGGGTTGTGAGCGAGAAAAATAAAACCATAATTGCAATTGTGCGGGTCTTCAATTTTGCCTGCAAAAGACCCAAACGAGAGTTTAAGCTTTGTTTGCTGCCCACATGAATATTTATATAACGAGATTATATAAAAAGTAATTTAAATATATAGGGTTAAATTTTTAGTATATATATATATTAACCTAAAATCGAATACTTAAGCACATGAAATATAAATAAGAAATTAAAAGTACTAGCACTTGAAAAGATCTCTTGATCATTTACGAAATGAATATTTTAAAATCTCATATATATAAAAATGCAAAAAGAAAAAAAGCAATTATAAGTAACCTACGATATCAAACTCCTAAAGTTTTGCAATGCATAATTAGTAGTAACATATCCACTATATTGTTTTTCATTGACTTGGCGTAGCATGCTTTTTCTGACTTTGAATGGCAAATTTTTAGTAACTAGGCATTTGGACAAAAAACCCATAACACTTCACGTTCAAGACTTGGTCAAAATCTAGACAAGAATACTCCCTCTGAGTACGTTGCCTTCAATTCACATAAATGCAATGGACCCAAAACAATCCACTAGTGCCCCCCACCCTCCTTTCCCATTATATATATTCTTGTTCCAGGTTATATCCCGCATAATACATTAGTTATATGACCATTATTAATTATTTTTTCCATGCAGCCAAACAAATAATATACTTTCTTATACAAGATTTTATGTTATAAACCCTTACATATGATTCACTATCGTATTCATCTCATATTTAACTGCGTTAAATGAACGGATTACGTAATTAAATTTAATCATGAAAAACTTAGTCTTAAGGTGACTTATGGTTAGGACTTAGGCGCTATTCCAATTATAATGACAATTAGTAAAGAAAAAAAAAAGATGAAGTGTAATTACCTGAGCAATGCATCCACCAAGTCCCAAGCCTTCGAAAAACTGATGAAAAGTCAAAGCAGCAACAAGAGGCTTTATGGTTTTGGGACTTTCAGAAGCACCCAAAGCTATTCCTATTATCACTGAGTGTACTATTATTCCCAATTCTAAAACCTGCATCTCCCACCACAAATGTTATTATTCACACACAAAAAAAATTATACAGACTTTCTCCGTTTATTTTAATTTGTCTACTTGTTTAAAACAAATTTTTTATTTATATTTGTCATTTTTAACATATTAAGAAAAGACAATTACTTTTTTCATAATTTACTCTCAACATTGATTACTTACTTTTAAAATCATTTTTATTAATCATTATTTTTAAAAAAAGATATAAAGTACAAATTATAAGTGGACATATAAAAATAAATTCTTTTGTTTTTCTTTTTCTTTATACGAGAATAAGGACAAGTATGGTAGCCGCGACAGCGTCACTATTAAAAAAAAAACAAACAATGAAACAAGAAATATCAGGAAAAATCTTTTCACGAATCAATGATACATTTGACTATAATTAATATATGCCATTGGAAATTGTCCAATGATAGTATTTTTAGTTAGGTACACCCTTTAAAATAACTATTCATTCCTAGAAAATAAAAATCTATTTTATTGACTTATCCTTGATGAATATCTTTAAAAAATATAATTCTTTAATAGTTTATTCGTTAGATAATAAAACTCATGTTAATTTAAATAAAAGGTAATATTAATGACTTTTTGATCATATGAAATATGGCTAACAAAAAAAACTTATTTTGTAGATGTGTACAGTACAGCTAAAGAAAAAAACTAGATACTTTCCTTTTACTTTCTGAATAGTGAATCTATCACACAATAAGTGAAGATTCAATTCTCATATTACCTTTTATTAAAAATCATAAAGAATATTTACATTATTAAGTCATTTAATATTTAGTAATATATAATGATTAGTAACCTAACTTAAATTGCATAATTTTCTTTTACACGGTAAGTATATATAACTTAAAGCCTTACCTGAGAGATAACACGGTAACGAAGTAGTTCGGACTCAGAATTAGCCATCATTGATGCTGAACCATGAGAGTGAGCATGATTAATAACTCCTCCTTCCTCTCCAGACTGAGCCACCACTACACTTTTCAAATTTTTCTTATTATAATAAGAAGTAGCATAAGTATCCACCATCAGAGTCGCCATTGCGGAAACCATAGCAACAAATCCACTAAAAGGGAAATCTCTCCAGGGATGCTCTTTCAAACACGGCGATGTTAGGCTTTCAAATGCATCAGGGAGCACGTGTATAAACCCCGTTGATAGGATCACACCAGCTGCGAAAGCTTTGATTATGAAGAAGAAATTCCTCTCTGGACTTAAGGTGGGAATCACCTTGCCCAGCACCGGAATACACACCCCAATTGTACTCGCAACCAAAATGGATGCGAGTGCTGCCATTTTGTACTTGAGCGCCTCTTTTTTATTTCTTCCCTCGTCATCGGGATCGCAAGTACACTTGCCTAACACTATGGCGGGAAGAAGCAATAGAATGTACCAAAATACCACCTTTTCTAACTTTGCCATGACTAAGATTAATATGCGTAAGGTTTCTATTATGTGATCCCAATGATAATTTAGGGTGTTTCCCAATGATAGTTTAGGGTGTTTTATGGAGTACTATTGACACATATCAACTATTAAAAAAAGAGAAAATGATGAGACAAAACCAAGAAAGATTTGCACTATATAGAATACAAAGTCATACAACTTGAAAAAGAAATAAAATATTACTTCCGATATTGTCCAAAAGTATTACTATTTGGAGTTTCTTTTCTTTGACTAAATTAAATAATTGGAATATTTAGCTATATATGTTGACTTGTAGATATACAAATTATATTTTATTTTATTTTTTGAAAAAAATACTATGCCCAAATTAACATCTAAAACTAAGTATTTTTGACCCTCTTGCCCACATAAATTAGAATAGAAAGAGTATTAAAGAAGGAGTCATTTACATAAATTAGGATAGAAAAAGTGGTGATAAATAAGGGAGTCGTTCATATAAATTATAGGGAGTCAGTCATTAAAAAGGGCAAAAAAATGAAAACATAATGTAGTCACAATGCTGCGCGGACATAGACGTATAGGGAAAGAATGAAGAGAAATATAGCAAAAGATCAAGTCTTACCCTTACAAGAGTCAAAAAAATGTCGACATATATTCTCTATTCACCAAGAGGAGACCACAAGTTGTTGCTCTTGCGGCAAGTTTTTATTAGTTTTCACATCCTAGTATTTGGATTTTATGTAAAAGTTACTCTTCTTTTTATTACTTAAAATTAGATTGGTTGGATTGATACTTTCTGATTAAATTAACTAATTCTATATGGAGCTAAGATATTCTTGTCCATTCTTCTTGAAATTGACATTTTTTTTTTAAAAAAAGGTGTGAATTCAGTTCACACAGATTTATAGATGGTACTCACATTAAAAGAGAAGAAAAAAAAGTGACGAACATAAAAAAAACACATTTAAACAATTCCTTTTTTTTGTGATTTCATCTATTTATGGAGAAATATGCCTAAGAGGGAGAGTAAATCATGTGATATGCACGTGAAGTCTTTCGTTAAGAAAGTAACGGTGTTTAAGGCTATGACTAAAAGTGCACCATTTTATTAAAGAAAGAGGACTATTAGTGCTTCATATAAAAGAATATGTATTATTTTGAGTCTAAAATCAAAGAAAGTGTATGATTTTGGACATTTTCTCTCTCTCTCTCTCTTTATAGATCTATTTGATTACCATTATTTAAATTTTTTATTCTTATTTCATTTTAGTGTGAAAATGAAACATAATTGTGATTTATTTTTTTATAATCGCAAAAATAATCGGACATCTATGATAAATTCTACCAGAAGATAAGTGAAAACAACACGTAATGATTATTTTGAAACAAACTAATAATACTATAGCATGGAGTTTACTAGTAGAAATTGAAGTTAGTGCAAATTAACAAATCCTGTTAGGAGTACTTAACAAGAAATAAATTATTATTGAGAATTAATGTCAACTCTACAATAAGGCCAGAAGACTTGACTTTCATAGAGTTCCAAGCGATTCTTTTGTCAGAACTGTGAGTGTCCTTTGTGGACCAAAACGCGTTTGTCTCAATCAATTATGAGATTTTTACGCAAAATCCTCGGAATTTAATAACTCTAACAAAACTAAATTTTGTATAGATTATTTTTCTTCATGAAATACAAAGTAGGGGACAAACTGCGAAAAATAACAAAAACACTTGAAATCTTATGACACAAGTGCAGACTTGTAAGATTCAAAGGGAATAATAAGACGGGAAATACAATAAAGATAGAAGAAATCTGGCAAAACAGCCAAACAACTACCTCTAGACCGTGAATCACCTACAACTTGAGGTACAAAAAAAATAAGGGTGTGTACCAAAAAAAGGACTACTCGACATCATCGTTGACTGACCTTAACATGAAAGCGATGACAAGAGTCGATCTTATACTTCCCTGTTCAGTTCTCAAAACACAAGTAATCTTCTCTCAAAACCCAGACTATCCGCTAATAACAACAGTCGATTTCAATATAAAATAAGAATCACACTACCCTTTCAGAACCTAAATACATAACAAATTACAATAAGAGATAATGAATGAATGCACATATTGAGTATACACTTAATTTTTTTCATTGAGTAGTCGGGGCTCATGAAGGACTAGCGAGATCTTTAAATGTGTACTTCGATCCCTGTAACATATTGTGTAGGCATGCACTCTAATTTAAATGAAATGCAGGTCGCAATACTGATCTCAGAACAACAATTATAGATAACATACATACAACTCATAGAAGTCAATCAATTCATTATTTTTACATAAATAGAATGGAGACGTGCAATACCAATTTCAGCAAATGCATTTTAAGACACTTTCAACCTTCCCAATTCACACATAAACTTCATATCAATTCAATATACAACTAGAACAATAATCACCACAAGATATCATCATAATCATACTCTGAGTTAATAAAGAAAAGTAAAAATCATCAACTAGCATTTTCATGAATTAAATAAGCCACATATTCTTTAAAGCATACTCACAAGCCATAAAATCATTCCAAACAAGTAAAATAGTCAAATACTTCCCCCATTTTAAAAAGTATGACCTACTTTCCTTTTTAGTTGTTTAAAAAAGAATGTCTTTTTTCCTTTTTTGGCAACACTTTAATTTCAGCAATTCACGTTCCATGTTTAAGGCCATAAGATTAAATGAAATTTTGATACTGTAAATATTAAAATTATTTGATTTAAATCCGTACATTAATTTGGGACTATATTAAATTCAAAAAAATAGTCCAAACAATGTGGCAATCCAAGTAAATTAAATAAGCCACTAAAATTATGTCACGTGTCAAAGTTATGTGGCAATCCAAGTCAAATTAAATAATCCACTAAAATCATGCCACGCATCAAAGTTATGTGGCAATCCAAATCAAATTAAATAAGCCACTAAACTCATGTCACGTGTCAAAGTTATGTGGCAATCCAAGTAAAATTAAATAAGCCACTAAAATCATGTCACGTGTCGAAGTTATGTGGCAATCCAAGTCAAATTAAATGAGCCACTAGAATAATGACACGTGTATATGTGACATGTTCTGACCAATCAAATTGACGCTCTTCACCAAAGGCATCTGATTTGTTAGTTCAAACCAACCAATCAAATCACACAGGGATACCACTCCCTACAACTATAAATAGGGGTCTTCATTATTCTCAAAGTTTTTTTTTTGAAAGAAAAAAAAAGTAAGAAGAGAGCTCGTGGATCAAAGGCCGCAAATTCTCTATAAAGCTACAAAGTTCAAGTAATCAAATTCAAGATCAAGAACAAAGGCAAATATTAAGAAGTTCAAGATCAAGTTACTTGTTCATATTTATTATTCGTCATAACCATACAAGTGTTCGTAACAAATAATTCAAATTCAAATTTGAAGACGAAGATTCAAGATCAAGCTATTCAATCCCTTGACTCTAAATCAAATTCAAGTTCAAGAGATTTCATATTATTTGAAGAATCAGAGAATTATCATAGAGATTGTAACACGCACTACATTTTGAAATCAAATATTACACTTTGTTACTCCAATTTTTTGGTCTTGATTATTTATTTTTCTCGGTTCAAAAATTTATTGTTTATAAATTTTGACACGCCCAGTGGGACCATCTCTACCTCTCATCTCTTTTCATCGATCATCAAACTTCAAGAATACTTAAATGACATCTAAGAAGTTTGACTTCAGTACTATTGTTGCTAAGGCTACTGATTTCAAGTTTTTATTTGAGGTGGAGAACATACTGGATGCTACTATGGGAGGTTTGGGACATCACTAGAAACAAGGCAAACTTGCTAGGACAACAAGCACTTCAATTGTCGACTGCATCCATTCTTATTTTTGATCTTTCATCTTCAAAGGGGGGCAATATTATTTCTGAGTGAATTGGAAAAAGAAGAGAATATAGCTGATATTATTGAAAAGACATTGGCTCGACTTAGTCCTTTTAACACATGAAATTGCACTATTCAAGATAAAGATGATGTCTTGATCACTAGACCTACCCCAGTCATTCCACGTAACTTGTTCCAAATAAATTTTAGTTTGAGGAAAAATTTGTGCTTTACTCCATCATCCATAACAGCTATCCAAGCGATGATGACTAATGCATCAACTATTGAAGAACAACTGGCGAGTTTGACAAAGGCAATTGAAGGTCTAACAAAATATGTGCAAGATCAGGATAATCGAATCGTCAATTTGATAGACAAAGTTAAAAATGTTATGGAGGGGGACTCAAGTCATGCACCTGAAAAACGTCCCATGGTACAATAAAGGGAGATTCAATTACAAAGCAAATACATGTAGGTGATAAACTGCAAGTATCCGCTGAAGGAGAAATTCCCATTCATCAATTGAAGGACTTCATTATGGAAACTATCATAGATAAGTATGGCGTGTATTCAAAGTCACCATTTACGTATGCAAAGACATACACTTCAAGAATCGATGTTTTAAAGATTCCTGCATTAATCAACCTCCAAAATTTCAATAATTTGACGGAAAGGGAAATCCAATCAACACATCGCCTATTTTGTTGAAACTTGGAATAATGGTGGAACATATGGAGATTATCTGATTAAATAATTTATGCTCTCCTTACAAGGGAATGCCTTTGACTAGTACACGAATCTCGAGGCTGGCTCTATTGATAGTTGGAAACAACTTGAACATGAATTTTTCAATTGTTTCTATAGCACAAGGCGTACTGCGAGCATGTTTGAACTCACAAATACACATCAATGGGAAAATGAACATGTCATCGAGTTTATCAACCAATGGAGAAATGCAAGCCTCAATTGTAAGAATAGGCTTAGTGAAACTTTCAGAATAGAAATATGTATTCAAGAAATGCGTTGGGAACTTCGTTATATTCTACAGGGTATTTAACCCAAATCATTTGAGAAACTAGCCATACGTGCTCATGATATGGAGTTGAGCATGTCCACAAGTGGAATTGAAGGACCACCTATTTATGAGTCTCGCAAGGGATAAGACAAAATAGAAGAAAAGAAAGAGGGAAATCAGAACCCAAGTTTGGAAATAAGGAGTCGATGAATGCTAATGTCATACCTTTGAAAGTGGCTACAAATCTAAGCAGAAATAAAAGGGTGAAGACCATGACTTTTTAGAATAACACTGGTACAAAGCTGACTTTGAAGGAAATGCAGGCAAAAGAGTATCCATTCTTGGATTAAGATATTCCAGCAATTTTTGAAGAGCTTCTACCATTAAAACTCTTTGAGCTACCTAAAATGAAGCTCCCAGATGAGGCTGGGAGGACTAATGATCCAAATTACTGCAAATATCATTGTTTGATGGGCCATCCTATTGAAAAGTATTTTATCTTTAAGAAAAAAATCATGGACTTGGTCCGTGAAGAAAAGATATTGCTTGAAGACGAGAAGGAGAGTTCAAATCAAGTCTCTGTCACTTTTGGTTCACTTAATCCTATAGTTATTTGCAAATTTGTTGAAGTACATGATTGTGGCGATGTACTAGCCACATCACCTTAAAAAATGATTAAATTTGATAACTTCGAACCGATAAATATTAAAACATCATTGCTCGTTCCTTTGATGAATGAAGTAATAGGGAAAGATAAACCTCTAGAGGAAAATCAATCTACTGGTGCTTATACTGATGATCAAATATGGATTTTGGTGACACAACGAAGGCGTTGTAAAATGAGCCTGCAAAGAGAATCAAGTAAGCAATAGATAAGAGTTAATATGAAGAAACTACCCAAAACTCAAAGGGTAAAGAAGAATGTGAAGAAGTCAAGACTTGGGGGAAATTACTATCAAAAGCAATGTTCTCTAGTGACATTAGAGGAATTCTTGCCAAGTTGGTTCCATGAAAAGATTTCTCATTGTGACACCAAGGCCTCGTGTTATAACATTGATAAAGAAGAGACAACGGGAGAAGACTCATCGCCATCATTACTTCCATCACATGAAGTCCCTATCAAGTCTCACTCTGAAGAAGTGGTCACTTGCGATGTGAAGTTTACATTCACTAATGATGATCTTTTATTGGGTGAAGTGTTGCATAATCATCTTTTATATATAGTAGGTTTTGTGCGTGGACATAAAGTAAATAGGATCATGGTGGATGATGGATTTGGGGTCAATATTGTCCCGATTTGCACTGTGAAAGAACTTGGAATCTCTATAAATGAACTATCGGAAAGTCATCCGATGATTCAGGGATTTAACCAAAGAGGGCAGAGAGCCATTGACGCTGTCAAATTAGATATAACGATGGGAGATATGCGTTCGAGTGCATAGATGCATGTTATTGACTCAAAGACCTCATATAATATCTTGTTAGGAAAGCCATGGATACATGAGAACAAAGCGGGACCGTACACCTACCATTAATGTCTTAAATACTTTGAAGATGGGGTTCAAAAGAAGGTAGTTGCTGATGATGAACCTTTCACCGAGACAGAAGTACACCTTGCAGATGCAAAACTCTACTTAAAGAATCATGTCTCAAAAAAAGTCAAAGTTGATAACGCGATACCAATTAAAAAAGATGACATCACAAATAAGGTTGATGTAGCACCTGATAATGCGGGGGTTATGATTGAAAAGAATAAAACGCTTTCAGATATAAACAAAGTACCTAAGACAAGTGAGGCATCTTCAAGTAAGATAATGATTTGTATTTTTCACTATGTCCCAAAGGCAAACAAGGTCAAGATCCCACCCTCTGAGTTGCAGAGTAGTAAGTTGACATTTCTTATCAAGCAAATTAATCCAATCAAATCACCTTCAAAAATGATAAAAGGATTTGTCAGAATATCAAACTATGATTCATATGAATCACTTCCTAAAAAGCGTACAAATAAGGTTTTTGACCCAAATGCTTATAAGTTGTTGGTGAAAGCAGGATACAATCCCAATAAAGCTTTTAAAGTAGGAAAACTTCCAAATAAAGTTATTGAAAAGACAAATCATGGCCTAAATACTACTCAAAGGATGATGATATAGAGAGGGTATGTTGTTAAGCAATCATGCGAAGGCTTGGGTTACAAACAACCATCACCAGTTCGAATCTCTATAAAAAGGATGAGCATCAACTACATTACCCCTGTGGAAGAACCTATGATGTTCAATAAAAAACCTTTTGTGTTTGATCGACTTAGTGGCATGACTCCTAATATTTCTGCATTTGATCGGCTTATTGAATCAACTCCAAAAACTTTAGTTTTTGATCGGTTGGGACCAATGAAAAAGAAATACAAGCGCCAAGAAAATTATAGAACAATTGGAAGAATGGGTACACGCTCAAAAGCATAATTTACCCAAAAATTGCCCAGTTTGATTCCTTCTAGATTGAGGCGAGAAACAAAACTTATAGTTTTATGTAGGGATGTCCTGAAAGTAAGAACTCATACCATAGTTCACACTAGGGAGCGAGGTGAAGATGAAGAAAGTGTGGGATCATCAAATCATATCACAATTTGTGACGAGGAAAGTACTTCACTATATGCAAAAATTGAAGATGAATTTGTAGATATTCATGCATGCCATCACATATCTTTTAATGATGGTGATCCTCAAAAAGATGAGGATGCTGAAGATACACCACCTAAACTCGAGAAAGGGGTAAAGAATATTTTTGATGCATTGAAGGAAGTAACTCTTAGGGTTGATGATGATATAAGGCCTACATATGTAAGTGCTTCACTGAATGACGACAAAGAGAAGAAATATATTGAGCTGCTTATGGAGTTAGGGATGTATTTTCTTAGAGTCACAAAGAAATTCCAAGATTAGACCCTAGAGTTACAGTTCATTGTCTTGCTGTGAAATGAGGTACTCATCTTGTTAAACAAGCTTAACATCGCTTTATATCTGAATTGGTTCCTTTGACCAAAACTGAATTTAACAAGCTCATTGAAGCACGTTTCATTCGTGAAGTCAAATATCCTACATGGATTTCAAGCATTGTACCTGTAAGAAAGAAGAATGGCCAAATCCAAGTTTGTGTTGACTTTAGAGATCTTAATAATGCATGCCCTAAGGATGAATTTCCTTTTTCAATCCCTGAGCTAATGATTGATGCCACGACTAGATACGAGACA
The DNA here is from genome assembly GCF_947179165.1 of Solanum dulcamara. Taxonomy (NCBI): domain Eukaryota; kingdom Viridiplantae; phylum Streptophyta; class Magnoliopsida; order Solanales; family Solanaceae; genus Solanum; species Solanum dulcamara. Next base: position 16,756,843 of record NC_077242.1, read on the forward strand.
ATTTCCTTCATGGATGGTTCATTTGGATATAATCAAATTCTCATGGCACCATGGTATGAAGAACTTACTACATTTCTCACTTTTAAAGGCATATATTGCTACAAAGTAATGCCTTTTGGCTTAAAAAATACTGGGGCTACTTTTCAATGAGCCATGCAAAATATTTTTGATGACATGCTTCATAAAAATATTGAGTGCTATATTTATGACTTAGTGGTGAAATCAAGGAAGAGTGATGACCACTTATAAGATTTGAGAATGGTGCTCGGACGACTTCAAAGATACCAAGTCAAAATGAACTCTTTAAAATATGCCTTTGGATTTACTTCGGAAAAGTATCTTGGTGTTATTGTTCAACTTTGAGGGATCAAGATTAACCAAGATAAGATAGATGTTATTTTGAAGATGCCTGAGCCAAAAAATATTCATGAGTTGAAAAGCTTGCAGGAAAAATTAGGATACCTTAAGAGGTTTATCTCAAGTCTAGATGGGAGATATCAACCATTCAATTGCCTTATGAAGAAAAATGATCCCTTTGAATGGGACCAAGCTTGTACCACTTCTTTTGAGAACATAAAATCTTATCTGATTAAGCCTTCAGTACTTGTATATCCTATACCTGGAAAACCATTGATATTATACATTGCAGCACAAAAAAGGTTAGTAGAAGTACTTCTTGCACAAGAAAATAATGAAGAAAAAAAGTTGCCCTATATTACTTGAGTAGGATGATGACACAAAATGAGATCAAATATTCACCTATTGAGAAGTTATGTTTGGCACTCGTATTCTCGATTCAGAAGATGAAGCATTACTTCCAAGCTCATGCTGTACAACTTGTCTCTAAAGCAAATCCTATCTAAGCCTGTCTTAAGTGATCGACTAGCAAAATGGTATCTCCAATTTCAACAATTTGAAATTGTGTATATATCTCAAAAGGCAGTAAAAGGACAAGTGCTTGCAGATTTCTTGGCCAATCATCCAATTTTGAATGATTGAGAGTTATCTGATGAATTACATGATGAAGACACAATGCTAGTAGAAATTCAGGCAACTTGAAAGATGTATTTTGATGGTGCTGCACATCGTGAAGGAGCCGGTGCTGGATTGGTATTTGTCACTTCCCTTGGAGAAGTTTTATCGTACTCCTTCACTCTAACACAACATTGCTCCAATAATATTACCGAATATCAAGCACTCTTACTTGGGCTTAAAATGGTTGTTGATATGAAACTATTGCAACTAAAAGTTTTTCGGGATTTCAAGTTGGTTATCAATCAAGTCTTGGTTAATTATGAAGTAAAGAAGCTTGAGTTACTCCAGACTGCAATTATGCTCAAAAGATGATAGGTTGGCTTGGAGAGGTGATTATTCAACATGTCCCTAGAAAGGAAAATAAGAAGGCTGATGCGTTGGCAACTTTAGTTTCTAGATTAGTATCGTCTGATTAAATACAAGTTGTAGTTTGCCAAAGATGGTTAACTCCGCCTCCAAATGAGCATGAAGAAGAATTTCAACAAGTTATCGCCACTTCGGAGGCTGAAATTGAAGATTGGCAATAATCAATAATTGATTACTTGTGTTATGGAATATTGCCAGAAAATCTTCGAAGAAGGACTGAAATCCGACGATGAGCCCCTCATTTTCTTTATTATCAAAATAAACTCTATAGGCAATCATTCGATGAATTTCTCTTATGATGTTTAGGGGAAGATGAATCTACTCAAGTTATGCAAGAGGCACATTCTAGAGTATGTAGAGCGCATCAATCTGGGCCAAAACTTCATTTTCACATAAAAAGGATGGGATATTATTGAGAAACCATGGTGAAAGATTATTTGGATTACGTCTGAAGATGTAAAGCTTGCCAATTCCATACAAATTTTATACATCAACCCCCATAAGTATTGCCCCCAACTATTGCCTCATGGCTATTTGAATCTTGGGGTTTGGATGTTGTTGGACCATTGCCTAAGTCCTGTGGTGGACATTTGTACATCCTGGCTGCAACTGACTACTTCTCAAAATGGGCAGAAGACATTTCTCTTAGAGAAGTGAAGAAAGAGAATGTCGCTAACTTTATTCGAGTTAATATTATCTACCATTTTGGTATTCCTCGATACATATTGACAGATAATGGCAAGCCATTTGATAACAAGTTAATGATGAAGCTATGTGATCTTTTTGGCTTTAAGCAACACAATTCCTCTATGTATTATGCTGCTGCTAATGGTCTCGCTGAAGCATTTAACAAGACACGCTGCAACTTGTTGAAGAAAGTTGTTTCCAAGTCTAAGAGAGATTGGCATAAAAAAATGGAAGATGCTCTTTGGGCATATAGGACTATGTATCACACGCCAACACAAACGACTCCCTATTCTCTTATTTATGGAGTTGAAGCAGTCCTTCCACTTGAGCTTAAATCCCATTATTGCACCTTGACATTCAAGAAGGACTCACTGATGAAGAAAATGCCCGGTTACACCTTGAAGAATTAGAGGCTCTTGATGAAAAAAGACTAGAGGCTCAACAAAATCTAGAATGTTATCAAGCTCGTCTAGCTCAATCTTTTAATAAGAAAGTTCGTCTTAGATTCTTCCAAGTGGATGATCAAGTTCTTGTTGTAAGAAGGCCCATTATTACTTCTCGTCGGTCTTGAAGCAAGTTCTCCGCTAAATAGGATGGACCATATGTGGTACAAGAAGTATACTCAAGTGGCGTTTACAAATGGGTTGACTCAGAAGGATTGCACATTGGCCCCATTAATGGAAAGTTCATAAAGAAATACTATCCTTGAAGAAAAGAAATATGCTTCTTAAGGTATAAGCATAAACTACATGTTACTCTTGTCCCTTAAGAGTATAAATTGTGCACGACATCCAAAAAAAATTAAAAACAAATATCACTACTTCAGAACTACGTTATGACTTGATCCTCTTCACTAAGGTACTTAGGCACTTGGAATTACATTCTGAGTTTAGTCGTAGTAAGAGAGGGAATATGAATGAGAGCCATTTTCATACATGGCCATCTAGGCCAGCTCCATCATCTACTAGTGCACCTGTACCCATGATAAAAAATGAACAGGGGTCCCAAAATTTCAGAGTCCAAGGTTCCCAGTCACAAGCTAGTGTGGCTCAAGGTTCTAGAGGTAAGCCACCATGAAGTTCTTCAAAGGAGAAATATCCACCCCCATTTCATTTACATCCTTAAGAATTACTTAGACCTCATCCTTAAGAGAAGAAACATGTTCGACAGTTATATCGGCGAGTTTAGAACGAACTCCAAACTCCCTGACAAAATTCATTCGAAGTTCTGATATGACTTGCTTTCCATCAAAATTAGACATGAACATTGTCAATTTCTTATGAGGAGAAGATTCTAAATTTGATGTAGTTCTTTCATATGGGATGAAAGTAGCCTCTCACTCTGATTTGGGTAACACAATTAATTTCTTGAAGTAGGCTCCTCTACAGATTTATTAGTATCTTGTGGCTTGCTTTGGTCAGAAGTCGCCAGCATGCTAACATTGTTTGCCTGCAAAAAAAAAGAAGAAATAATATATATATATATATATATATATATATATATATATATATATATATAATTGAAGAAATATCATAGTTAGTGGAGTCATGTGGTATCATGGAATGAAAAAAAATCACTACCTCTTTAATAGCTATCAAAGTCCTTGAAGAACTAACATTGTTGTCGGAAATCTCTACTAGATGTGAACTAGCATCGTTTGGCATATCAGAAGGTAGTTTCAATTTCTTCCAACAACGATTACTATGGGTGCTATTACTTTCATCTTGAGATGACCGCTTGTGAGAGGTCCGTTGAATTTGAGTTGAATACTTTCTTTTTGAACTTCTTCATGGGAAGATCCCTTGATCTTGTCTGGAACAACAACTTCAGACTTCAAAGTAGGAGGTTGACTCACAATTAAGACCTCCTCTTCTTGCTTTTTAACAACATTAGTATCCGAACCAACAAAACCCACCAAGGACTGTATATAATTTTGAAGAAAATTTTCATGCATATTTTCCCATCAAGACTTGTAGTTGAGCGAAAAAAATTTCTTCAAGTTGGACCCACTAGGAGAAAATATTTCTCTTGCCCTAGATTTTGTCAGCACATAAATTTGTGCAAGCCTTAAATTCTTGGCTAACAAAGCTTCACAAAAATCTCCATCTAATCGCCTAGGAGCATCTTGAAAAAAGCCAAATTGACGTCTGAATCTATGGGGACTATAAGGCTCCACAATAAAGATATTTTCATCCCTTAAAGTGAGATAGTTTGAGTAAAGGCTCATAAAAAATATAATTCAAATTCTTTTTTGGTGCCATTGTCACAATAATGGTGAGCATTAGGCCTTTTGATCAATATTGCATCCCAGGCAATGGTTTCCCCTCCATGTCTACGCTTCCTTGCATCCTCTTTTTCATAATACCTGGCAGCATCTTCGCCAAAAAAGAAAGCCATAAGAGGATCAGTCATTCTACCTGTTAATGGGTAATGAGTCTTGAAGTAATAGGCCAATCAACCATACACATAATGAATTGGAAAACAAGTATGGACGAGATCAAGTCGTGAGCATCTTGAATTTATGTTTATACCTTTGTAAATGCTAGCTAAGACTGGAACTGCAAGGCTAACTCTTTGTCCACATGCTAAATGACAGGCGATTCTGAAAACATTCGTACGAATAAAGCCATCCTCCTTTGTAGGAAGCAGACATCAAATAAATGCTCACAAGAGTGAGGGAGAAAGCTTTTTCCCTTATCAAATGTGCCTAAAAGTTCTGCAACATTTGGCACAACTTCCTCATAAAGACTTCCCATTATGGGTAGACCACTAATACGTGTAAATCCCAAAGTGATATACATAGTTCTCTAACTTAGGTAAGCAGTGTATTTGTAATAGGACATCGTGCTTCACAGAAGGATTGCAAGATGTTAGTGTTACAATCATAAGTAAAAAGCGAATCATACACAACATCATATGTTTTTGCATCCTTCAAAGTCTAGCGATTCTTACTAAGGATATCTTCAGTCCACTCCCAATAGCCTGGAATATAGCGAAACTCTCCATCAAATGTGAAAGTTTCATCTCATCGAGTCTCTCTATTTATGATTCTTCACCCCAAACATGATAAAAAAGTTGCAATATTTTTGGTACAATGATTAGGAGTACAAAGTAACCACGTCGTAGGAGGACGACTGTTATATTCAAGATTTCAATCGTCTAAACCAGGAAGGTCCCCCAAAGATGGACATGGAGCAGCATATTGGCTAGCTAATAGCGTACCTACAAGCAATTTGGTCTCCTCCTCACTGTCCTTATGATCTGATATTACAAGGCATCACAATTCTGAACAAGAGGACGTCAAATCTCTAAAGTAAACCATGATTCAATCTACAAAAATAAAAAAAAGGTATTTTATTAGTACTTAAATTAGTAATTCAATAATCATGGTTATGAATCTCAATAATGAACAATTATATTCTTTCAGCTCAAAATATGCCTAATCTAGATGGTGTAAAGTCTTTATCGATTAGGTAAAGTCTTTTCTTTAGATGGTGTAAAGTTTTTAGCTCAAATGATGTGATTCCTTAGGTTTTAAATCATGTAAAGTCTTTTTCATAGATGGTGTAAAGTATTTGACTTGGACGACGTAATTCCTTCAAGCCAAATCATGAAAGGTCTTTGTCATAGAAGGTGTAAAGTCTTTGTCTTGGACGAGGTAATACCTTCGACTCAAATCATGTAAGGTCTTTTTCTTAGATGATGTAAAGTCTTTGTCTTGGACGATATAATACCTTCGACTCAAATCATGTAAGGTCCTTGCCTTAGATGGTGTAAAGTATTTAACTCGGACGACGTGATACCTTCAATTCAAATTATATAGATTCTTTGCCTTAGACGTTGTAAATTCATTGATTTGGACTATGTGGTGCCTTTGACGTAGATAGTGTAAAGTCTTTGCCACAAATCATGTAAGGTCTTTGCATTAGACGGTATAAAGTCTTTGCCACAAATCATGTACAGTCTTTGTCTTAGATGGTGTAAAGTCTTTGGCTTGGATTATGTGATGTCTTTTGACTCAGACAGTGTAAAGTCTTTGCCACAAATCATGTATTGGCTTGGACTATCTGATTTCTTTGACTCAGATAGTGTAAAGTCTTTGCCACAAATCATGTAAGTATTTGTCTTAGACAGTGTAAAGTCTTTGACTCGAACAATGCGGCACCTTTGGGTCAGACGATGTAAAATCTTCACCAAAAATAATGTACAAGTATTGGCTCAAACAACGCAGCACCTTTGGCTCCAATAGAATAAAGGTTCATGAAGTAATATTTTTACATACAAAATAAAAGGATGAGGAAGAAAAGTAATGAAGTGCACAAAAAGAAAACAAAAACACGTTCACCATACGTTGACGCCTGCTCATGGAAGCTCCAAAGAATCTATAAAAAGAAGCTTACAGTGGCTAAAAGTGATAATGAAAAAATAAATAAAGAAGAAGCATCTATTTATATATGGATGTGACGGATGGTAAGGGAGTCCTCTCCTAGATCAAGTACAAGTCCTTATTTGACTAGAATTCTAAGGAGGAATGATGGGACAATTTTTTTTAAGAAACTAAAATCAATCCTTATTGGTTTACTATAAGGTGAATGTTTACATTCTCCTACTTTAAATTGATTTAGGATAATGGTAGATAGGCCACGTAAGGTTGGACTCTATTTTCCACTCCAATTATGTTGGAGTGGTATATTAATTAAAGATATTTAAAATATATAATATATAATTATCATATAATTAATACTTCAAGCCTAGTCTTCAATCAATAAAATATTCTGACAAGACTTGAAGCAGGGGGTATTTGTAAACATTAAAATTATTTGATTTAAATTCGTACATTAATTTGGAACTATATTAAATTCAAGAAAATAGTTCAAACAATGTGGCAATCCAAGTCAAATAAATGAGCCTCTAAAATCATACCATGTAATGAAGTTATGTGGCAATCTAAGTCAAATTAAATAAGACACTAAAATCATGTCACGTGTCAAAGTTATGTGGTAATCCAAGTCAAATTAAATAAACCACTAAAATTATTTCACGTGTCAAAGTTATGTGGCAATCTAAGCCAAATTAAATAAACCACTAAAATTATGCCACATGTCAAAGTTATGTGGCAATCCAAGTTAAATTAAATGAGCCACTAGAATAATGACACGTGTATATGTGACATGTTCTGACCAATCAAATTGAAGCTCTTCACCAAAGGCATGTGATTGGTCAGTTCAAACCGACCAATCAAATCACACATAGATACCACTCCCTACAACTATAAGTAGGGGTCTTCATTATTCTCAAAGGTTTTTTTTTGGAAGAATAAAAAAAGCAAGAAGTTCAAGATCAAATTACTTGTTCATATTTATTATTTGTCATAACCATACAAGTGTTCGTGATGAATAATTCAAATCCAAATTTGAAGACGAAGATTCAAGATCAAGCTATTCAAGCCCTTGACTCTAAATCAAATTCAAGTTCAACATATTTCATATTATTTGAAGAATCAGAGGATTATCATAGAGATTATAACACACATTACATTTTGAAATCAAATACTACACTTTGTTTCTCTAATTTAAGACCACAAAATTGAAAAATCTTCTTTATTTTCTTAAACTCCGTGTCAAGTCAAAGTAGGTCATTGTTTTTGAAAGTAACTCATAATCATGACACCTATACCTATATAAATACTCGTCATTCCAAATTATATTTATATTCATTTGCATTTGTATTCATCTAATGCCTTGTGTATTGTATTTATGTGTTACCATGTGTGTTTACATTAACATTTGTATTTGTATCATTGACTATTACTATTTGTATTTGTATCACTGAATGTTACCATTTATATTTATATTGTAGAGAGATAGAAAGAAGAGGCGAGAGAGAGGGCGGAGAGAGGTGAGCGAGAGAAAGGAGAGAGTTGGGAGAGAGAAAGGCGAGAGGCGAGTGAGAGAGGAGAGAAAGAGGGCATTAGCATTGCCATATTTATAAAGCAATAGCTGCGAATGATAATTATTTCAAATTATAGTGGTGTATAGTAAATACATACCATATGTTTGACTTACTACACAATTTATTCTAAAAGAAGAGACATAAGTAAAGAAACTAATTGACAATAATAGTTATAATATTAACGTTAAAGGATTAATTACTTGAGTGAGTATCTTTAAATAAATAATTAATATTTTTAAATATATTTTTTATTTACTACCATCTATAACAATACATAGCAATAATATGTATTAAAAGCAGATTTGTTTCTATCTCTCTTCAACACAATGCTCACTCTTTTTTTTTCTTCCTCTCTTTCTCTCCCTCTTTCCACATCGGCTCTCTATGTCTTCCTATTGTCCATCTCTATTTGTCTCTTTTCTTTTTTATCCATGCCAATCATTAACTCTTTGCAATTTATATTAAAAATCTTCAAAAAATTAATTTTAAATTTAATTTTTAAAAATTGTTAATTTATTTTGGATTGGGTGTTATTGCAAATGATTGAGTATATCATTTGAAACTTATATCTCAATGTTAAGGACATTTGGTGAAGATTAGAATTGATTTTGGTAAGATTTGAAGATATGAATAATTCATGATCTGAAGATATAGAAAGATTTGAATATATAAATATTTGAAACTGTGAGGATTTGAAAATATGAATATTTGAGATTGTATTAAAGTTAGAATGATAGCTGCAATATATATTAAAAATGAATTGTGCCTTTATGAATGTATTACAAATTATTTTGTTGACATCACTAAAAAGGAAATAATGTATGCAACATGTATTATAAATGTATTGTCAATATATAAAATGTGTATTATATATACATGTATTATAAATTGTTGTGGTTTATATCACTAAAAGGAGAGTGATTCCTGCAATAAGAATTAAATACGTATTTTAACTATATAATTGTTTTTGATTTTGTATTCACTAAGACAATGAGTGATGCACGTAAATTATATTAAATATTTATTGTTCGTCAATTAAGAATATTTTTATGATCAGTACCACTAGAAAATGGAGTGAAGCTTGCAATATATATTAAATATTTATTAAAAGTGTTGTAAATTTTGTTGTCTGTAGCACAGAAAAAGAGCCTGCAATAAGTATTAAATATTTATTAAACATGTATTATAAATGTTGTGAATTTTTTGGTATATGTTCCTAGAAAAGATAATGTAGCTTGCTATATGTATTATAACTGTTGTAAAAAATATTATAATTGTCTTGTGCCAAGAATTAAACCGTAATATATAACATTTATCAGCGGATTTGAATCAAAAACAATAATTGTATATATAACTTCAAACAACTTTAATACAATTTTCAAATATTCATATCTTCTCAAATCTTCAAACTTTCAAAGCTTCAAACCTTTAAATCTTTAACTCTTTAGACCTTTAAACTTTAAATTTTCAAATCTTCAAATGTAATCCTTCACATATTCATATCTTCAAATCTTTAAATATTTCATATCTTCAAATATACTAATTTCAATCCAATTCCAAAAAGGGTTCCAAACTTGCTTTTTGGTTGATAAATTTATCCAAAAAAAATAAATCTTCTAGGTCTAGTCGTGAACAACTCAAAAAAAGAAACCTAGAAACTCGTGAAGTTTCTACTTTAACAAATTTCCACCTAATTTCAAAAAGAGTTCAAGTTTCACCTTTTGTATCGATGAATTTATCAAAACATACATGTGATCAGTTCAAATAGAAATTTCTCTCAATTGAAAAATTGAGAATCCTAATTGGAAATTACAGGAACCCATTTGAGAAGCAATTGATGAAATATTTGGGTGAAAATCATGAAAAAGAAGAAGAAGAAAAATAGGAGAAATCATACGTGTGAGAGAAAAATGACAAAAGAAAAAAGAGATAAGTTGTAATGACCCTGAAGGTCATTTTTGAAATTTTCATAAAATGACAGTTTACTCCTCTCGATTGTTACCCCGAATCATAATTGTTCAGTTTTTGGTGTTGGTTTTGGGACTTCTTTGAAAAGTTTAAAATTTTGGAACTTTTTGAGTTTTGAAAGCTTAAGTTGTTGAAAAGTGGTATTTGGTACCACCGGAGCTACGAGTCTCAAAATGAAATTTCACCAGTTCCATCAACTCCTTAATGTGGAATTTGGTCTAGGAGAGTTGACGGACTCAAATTTTGATTGGTATCATGGATTTGAGGTCCTAAGTTGGAATTTGTTGAATTTTGGATTTTAGAGTTGACTTTGGTTAGTATCCGGAGTTCGGATACTCAGATTGAATTTCTGATGATTCACTTGGATTCAGGAGGTGCTTTTAGGTTCAGTGTATTTTTTTCGAGAATCCGAAGGCATTTTTGGTCTTTTTGAGTCTTAAACTAGTTTAGTTGCGACTAAATAGATTCTGAGTCAAGGAAATCTCTAATTCATATTTTGACGGTTCCATTGAGTTTGAAACATTGATTTAGTAGGGTAGCATGTTTGTTTTGTGCGCTCGGGGTTATGAATGAATCCCAAGAGTCAATTCGGTGAATACTTGAAACTTGTATTTTTCTGTGGTCTCGTTCCTTCCCTATCGTAAAGGGAGTGCCGCTTTCACGAGCTTCGCATTTTTAAGACCCCGGAAGTCGAAAAGTTGGAATCAAGAAAAAATCCTTTAAAATATTGACTAGACCCAAGTTTACGACCCACTCTACAAATCGTAGAGATTCCTATGACTCGTAGAATCGAGTCGTAGAGTGAATCCCAAGGGTCTATCCAGAGCAAACCTCAGATGACACCCTATGACTCAACAAGACGAGTTGTAGGAGTGTCTACGATTCATCAAACTAATCATTTCAAAATTTCAGAGACCGTCAATCTGCAGGTTTTGAAAACCCGCAGGACAAATGTATAGTAAGATTCATAAACTAGAAAATGAGCTGTAGACACGACTCGTACAAAAAAATCAGAGACTCAAATTTAAAATATTTTCTCAGACTTGCAAGACGAGTCTTATTGATGACTCGTAGTCTTGAAGACGAGTCGCAAACACGACTCATAGACCCAACTTCAGAAGATCTTGAAATCCCCAAAACTAAATACCTACACTATGACTCAAGTCTACGAGTCGTAGACTTGAGAACAACTCATAGGGTCAATCCGTATGAGTCAAATTCGGGTTTTAATTAAGGATATTTGTGTCATTTCCCAAGTTTGGTTGAATGAACCTAGACACAATTATGGATAAGTTCAAGCCTATAATTATTTAATTCTTTGAAATTTCCATCATTCTAAAGTCATTTATCCAAATCCTCCTAAGGAAAAAACTCAATTCTCTCAAGGTTCCTCTCCAAGTTTCAAGCTAGGGTTCCATATTTTCATAATGGTTTCTTCTTCAATTCTAAGTGAATTCAATAAAGGTATGTGGGGATTGATCTATGGATTCCTTTCACCCATGGAGTCCCAAGTTTCTCCAAGTTTTCTTTAGTTTTCAATTATTTATGAACCCTAGTTTTGACGAATTGCATTGAGCTGGTTTAATTTCATTTTGAAATATTATCAATGATTATTTTAAGCATGTATCTACATGAATTGCATGATTTTAATTTTAATTATGAATGCCCTTGCATAAATCTATCTCAATTATAATTTTTGAGGTTCAAAGTTGATTTTTCATGAATTAATTTGTGAATTCAATGATTTTCAAGGAATATTTTATGATTTAAAGTTGAGATTATGATTTAATGATAAAAGTTATGATGATGATGATCAATTATGATCAAAGATAATTATTATGGTGTGATAAGTACAATTCTCACACAATCATGTTTAAAGGTGGTGATAAAGACAATTTTCACCGAAGTTATGGATTCTTATGAATCATTAAAGTTAATGAGATACCCTTAATATGTGTTAATAAAGATGGATTGATAGGTAGTTACTATCTTTCCCTATAATGTTTATGATCTTGTTTTAATGAATTCCATTGGGATATTGACTAAGCAATGAGAGGACTTCTTGGTGGGGTTCGGTCTGGTAATGTAGTTAGTTATCCAAGTAAATCCTAAAAGCAACCTAAAGTCCCAAACTACGTTTCCCAAGTAAGATTGCCTTTATGGTTTAGCTAGTGGATCCACATATAGCTCACAAAGTTAAAGTTTTTTCTCACGGAGTCTACCTTGGCAAAATAGCCTCTCTCTTCTCGATGTGGGAGTTACTTGGATTCCATGTTATAGTTCGTATGGTCTTAAGATGCCGGTTAAAGGTGTTATACCACACAAGTTGCATGTAAAGATGCGATATTTACTACTAATTTTTTATGATTTATTGAGCAGAAGTTTCCATATGTTTGTTTTAAAATATTTTTAAGCCTTATTCATGTTCATTATGTTGGTCATGCATCTTATATCATGTTGCTCATGTTATTTTACTTGTTTATGCATATCTCACATACTTAGTACCTTCTATGTACTAACACATATTTTTCCTACATTGTCTCATAATGTAGGGGAGGACGTCGATCATCCCATTCGTGGCTAGAGTTGTTTAGTTCTTCAAGAAGTTGGTGAGTCCTCATACTATCGAGGACATGACTTTTCTTTTCATTACTATCTTGAATTTCTCTCATGAATCGGGTGAGATAGGAGCTTGTCCTAAGCCCCCATAAAAGACTAGAACAAATGCATGTTTAGACGTTGTTTTGATGTAGTCCAGTTTGACATTTGAGTATTTCTATCCTTTAAAATTCACTTTAGTTATAACTTTCGCTTTCTTTATCATATTTCTTTACCTTATGTATGCGATGTATGCTAATATGACTTGATTGAAATATTTTGGGTTCCCAATCTCCGTATCACATCTAGGCCCTAGGCTTGGGTTGTGATAAATTTGGTATCAGAGCACAAGGTTTAGGAGTATCCAGGGAGTCTAACATGCTGCGTTAAGTATAGTTTTGTTCATAGGTGTGAAACACGCCACATCCATGAATAGGAGGCTACGCAATGTCTTTGGAAAATCCCACTTCTTTCATAATCTATGTAGTGCAGTAGAGTGGTACTCTAAGTCTTTTCTTCTAATGCTTGTTCTTTCCGATGTTACGAAAATTCCTCCACAAAGATACCCCATTTCTAGAAATATGGTTGAAGAGGAGAAAGAAGCTCTGAATGAGTCTTTGAATGACCAAGTCTCCAATGCCGAGTTTCGTGCGGCTTTTCAAGTACTTGCTAAAGACGTTACGACTCAAGTGAATCATGAGGTGATTGCTCCCATAAACCCAAATATAGGTACGGCATCGACTAGAGTTCTTTATTTTATGAGGATGAATCCTCCATAATTTTGGGTTTCCAAGGTGAAAGAGGATCCACAAGAGTCATTGCTAGCATTCATAAGATTGTGGATATTATGAGGACTAACCCGATTGAGTGGGTAGAGTTGGCTACGTACCAATTGAAGGGTTTTGATCATATTTAGTTTGATCAATGAAAAAGTGAGAGGCCTAGAGAGGCGGATCCTGTGACTTGGGATGAATTCAAGGGGTGTTTCTTGATCGCTTTTTCCCATTGGAGTTGAGGGAGGCCAAGGTACAAAAATTCATCATCCTCAAGTAAGGTGGTATGATGTGGTTTCTAAGGAGTGCAATACCACCATGTTGAATCAGAAAATGGCCATATCTAGACTTATGACCTATGCGGAGCAAATAGAGGGTGAAAAGCTTAAGAAAAAAAGTGTTAGGGAGTCCAAGAGGGCAATGACCGATGGTGGTGATTCCTCTCATGCTAAGTCTGGAAGTAGTAGGTGTTGACACCCAATTTTGGCCGATCTATAATTTTTTTTTTTTTGAATCACTATCTTAATAGATAGGCATTTTTTAAAATTATTTTCTTGAATGATATATATATGTATAAAGTTAATTATTTTTAGTTTTTACCAAAAAATAATAATAATAATAATAATAGTAATAAAAATCATATATTTTGGATTTCATAGCTTATAATATTTATTTTTTTTATATTTTTGTTAATATTATTAACATCATTTTTTTTATCGTTTATGAAAATAACAAGCTTTGTACATTCAAATATATTTTTTTCACATTATTTAGTATATATTATTCGTGTGTGTGTGTTTTCTTTGTATAAATATTACTCAATTAAGTTTATTGTGAATTTTAGTTAATATGTATGTCATATCTATTTTGAGTATATACATAAGTATTTCTTTATAAAATATGTTACTTACTAAGTTTATTTTTGTAATTTTACTTATTCATATTAATATATACGTATTTTAATAGGTCTTATGTACATATATATATATATAAAAGGATTATTATTGAAGTTTATTATATATTTTAATTTGTTTATGTTAACATACCTATTAAACATCTATTTTAGTATGTATTATATACATGTGGCATTTATGTGTATATACACAAATATTTATATTGTATGTACATGCATATTTACTTTACATATATAATATTATAATTTTATAAATTTATGATTTTACTTATTCAACATGTATTTGACAATTAATTAAATAACATTTTATTTTTTATAACTACTTATAATTATATTCTAATCAAATTTTAATGTAGTCTATGTTTAATCTCAATTTCAATTTCAACCGTAGATTGCATTTGATCGGACGGCTCCCATTCATTCTCATCTTTTTCACACCCCCAAAACCCTAAACTATCTTATTCTTCCTCTTTCTAACAAAAACAAAATGACTCTCTCTCTAAACTCTCAACCTAACTCCCTCTCTCTACTCTTCATCTTCTCTAAAGAGAAGAGAAGACACACCCGCCGCCATCATCTCTTCCGCTCCACTCTTTCTTCTCTTCCTCACGCTGCAACCAGCAGCCCCTCCTAGCATCATCCGCCGACGTATCAGCCACGGCGAGATGCTGTCCAGCAGCCAACCGCTCGAACCTGCTGTCCAGCGCTACTCCTTCAGCTGCGACAACGCGCGCAATGGCTCCTCAACAACAAAACTCGTCGCCGGAAAGAACCACCGGTGAAGAGCAAAACGCAGCAGCTAAGCGCTGCTCTTCTTCTCCACACCGCTGCAACAACGAACAACGAACATCAGCAGCCATGGCGCACAGCATCTCCTTCAGCTGCAGCAACCAACGAACTGCAGTTGGAACCTCCGATCGCCAGCAGCCCGCAACGACAAAGGTGGACAGCAGCTCCTCAGCGGCGACCTCACGCACAGACGCCGACGAGATGAACAGCAGCAGCGACTCCATCGATGACTCCTATCTTCTCTCTTCTCGCCGTCGACGAAGACGAGAACCACCAACTTCGAAAACCACCATGGACAGATCTTAGTTTGCTAGAAGCTTTGAGATTTGGTTTGTTAAAGACGGATCTTAACAGATCCGTCCAGGTTCGTTTCTTTAAAGTTTGATTGCCATCTATCTCATTTTTTTTGTTTTGAACATATTTTTTATTTTTGCCTATGGTTATGATTCAAAGAGTCTAATATGAAAAATCTTAAAATTGCAAAATCTATGATATGTTTGTATCCCATTAAATTCAAATCATTTAATTATTAATTTGTATGTGATGTGAGTTTGGTGGTTAAATCGTTTGTTCTTCAATTTCATACTCACTGATATGTGATCAATTGGTCAATTAACCATGCCTATTTATCTCGGATTTTAGAGTTGAGTTGTATGTTTATGTCTTTAAGAATGTAAATTATCATATATGTTTCTTCAATAAGTGGAAAATCATATCTAGGCTTGATTGTGTTAAAAAAAATGTACTGAATTGCATAACTTTACGAGTTTCAAATTATTGTGGCTTTAAATGTTTAAATTTAAGAATTTGTAGCGAGTTGTGTGGAGCTATTTATTTATTTCTTTCCCTTTGTTAATATTGAATTGGTCCTCTGCTTAGATTGTAGATTGATATTTCCTTTTGCCTTGATTTATTTTGAAACAACCAGTTTGAAACATTAACATTTTCAGCAGTATGAATATGATTTGTTGTTAGAATTGATAATTCTTGCCTTAAGTTGATGGATGTGGATTTGATAATTGTAGTCATAATTTATTTCCCGTTGAAATTAATTTATTCTCTATAATTAGTTTCTTCTACAATTAATGAGAGTAGGTCCCTCTTGGCATGATATTTGAGACTTCTTTTTGACAAATGGAGTTGTTCTTTCTGACTTTTTCATTTGGTTGTTTGAATTTTGATAGATTTCATTGTTGAAATCTTAATTGATTTGTTTGTTGAAAATTTTATTTGACTTTATTAAAATTTTGTACCCCTTTTGAAATATTTGCTCTTTTGTTTGAATTATTTGAAAAAAGTTTTGACTAAGAATAGTGAAGCTACTATTGTTGATTTTCTTGTTTATAGAACATATTCCATCATTATAAAAAGAAGACTCACATCTTCATTTGAAAAGACAGAGAGAAAAGACAACAAACAGACAAAAAAAAAAAAGAAGGGACGAAACACATAAGAAAAACAAAATACATTAGAACACAAGATAGCGCTTTAACAAAAAATACTTAATTGCTTTTGAGTTCTTTCTTTTGCCTCTTTGCTACTTCAACTTGTTTGGATCTCGGATATTGCTACCGCTTTTCATTGACATAAAACTCATATTAACCGGTTAGTACTTTCTTTTCCTATTTCATTGTACTGTCTTCACTTTAGATTCTTACATATTATATCTTGTCAAAATAAATACATGAAGTATCCAGGTTAGTTCCCATTTTCTTCAATATATTAGTTTATTATTTTGAAATATGTTCTTGCTTTGTTTGTTTGCTTTGTTGTAGTAAGATTGTATAATCATGATATATCGCTACATATTTGTATATTGCTTGTATTTTGCTTATGCTTTAAGCAGGATTTGAACTTTAAAGTTCAAGACATGAAGAGTTCGCCTGGACCGGAGATCTGAAATTTTATTACTCTACTTCGATTTTTTTTTTATTTATAATTTATGTTACTTTATTTATTTGCTTCTCTATGCGGTTTTGTAATAATTTTGTAAGTAACTCTCTATATAAATAATGAAAATTGGGGAAAATATATGGGGAGGGGATATACTTGCTACTTGCTTTATTCATTTATTTTTTTAGTTTATCATAAATTTATGTGTTTGAATGCATGTGATATAGTTATACTACTCATTTCCACATGCTTAGGTCCATTTATTCACGATATAAAAATTTATATGTTTTACAAGATGTTTACTTTATATATATATAAAAATAACAATAAAAATGATCTAAGAATAGTTCGTTAAATATCATTTATCATCATACATGTTTAAAAAATAATTTGTTTATTTTTATGTGTTATCTTTGTTTATGAAAAATCTCATTTAATAATTACTTTGATGATATTTCCACATTATAACCTGTACTTTAAGACTAAAACCATGAATATAGTTTCAAATAATAGCTTTGTCATATTAATTATTTAGGCATTATATATGTAGGATCTACTAAATAATTTTGAATGTAGTAATAATCATATTCAGATTTAAATGTCATTTTATGTAGACATTATGTTCATTGGATCTACAATTTTAATTACATCATATTTAAATATTTTAATTAATATTTTTAACATGCTAGTCATTTGGAAATCATGTGCATGAGATTTTATGTTGAATATCATATAGCAAATCATGTCTATAGGACTTAATGAATATTTTAGTATTTTTATAGGAATTAAGTTATGCTTATAAGATGTCAAATATTTTCATTATATTGATTCATATAGAAATCATGTCTAATGTAGTGTGTTGTCAATCCATAAATCATACCTATAGTTTTAATAAAATTTAGAAATCATGCCATTAATATCATGTTTAGATCTAATTTAAAGCAATAGTTTGTTAATAAGGTCGTTGATTTTATGTTTGTTAGGACGATGAAAGACCAAATCTTAATTTACTATCCTTGTTATGCATTTAAAACGTGTCATCTAGTTTAATGTTTTGAACTTCCTTTAAATATACATATGAAGTAATAATATGCCCAAAATCTTGCCTCATTTGAGTTAAAATTACCAATCCTCATACTATTTGAATAATTGTTAATTAATCAATTTTATATTAGAACATTCTCTTTATTTAAAATCATATTATTCCATATTTATAAACTTTATCCAAGATTTTCAGCAAAGTAGTAAAAAATGTATTCTAAATATTAGGAAGAACTCACACGAGTTATTGTAGTTATCATGCTTATAGTTTCTGCGCCTTTAATAAATATTTCATCATATTTCTATATTTTAGAAATCATGTTCATAGGTTTAAATAATAATTTCAGCATATCTTTTGATTGTAAATATTTTAAGAACATTGTTTCATGTAGAAATCATACTCATAGATAAAAATTAATTTTGCCGGTTAAAATCATATCCCCTGTAATGTGACGTTATTATGTATAAAAATCATGTCTATAAGATTCTAACAAATATTTATTGTATTATTTCATTTTGAGGCCATGTCTACATTTTTAATAAATTTTCATTTCATTTAGAAACCATATCTATAGTATTTTAATAAATCTTCAGCATGTTATTAACTAACTCATATTAATACGATTTATAAATACTATTAGTTAATAACTAAAATTATCAAGCATGCCTTCTTTATTACAATCGCCTTTGTAATTAACATTGCCTTCATATATTAAAATAATGAAATTTATCGTCTATCTTATTCAAGTTTTATATTTTACAATATCTACGTCTGATTATATGCATACACATAATTATTATGACCTTCACAACTTATCTGTGTTTTCAAGCATGCTAATTAATTAATCTAGAGGCTTATTTGAGATTTTATGTGCTAACTGCTTGTCCTATCTGTTTTGTTTGACGATGGGTCTAATTAGGACGCCTATATTTTCTTTGGTCTAAAACCTACCCTAATAGTATATCCAATGCCTCTTGGACATTAAGTTGGGTCGATAGACACGCTTTAGGACGTTAGTTATTATTTATTTTAGATCGCTTTAGGATTATAATAATAAATAAACTTAAGAGGGGTAGGGGTAATTAGGCCCTTCGGAAATGATGGAAGTTGACCCGAGCAGAAAAATGACAAAAACTTTATATATTTTGTCTTCCGATTAATGAGCCGGCGCTGATCCGAAGAAAATAAGAATGTAGATAATTTTATTTCCTGTCGACTTTTAAATATTTTTGTTTGTATTTGGGGTAGTTTAATATTTTAAAACTCAATGATTTTTCGCATCTTTAATCTTATTAGAGATTTCACCCAAATTAGATTTACAACATATTATATATTCATATATCTACACTTGTCTATTATCTTATTCATTTTTTTTTTCTTTCTATTGTGGCTACAAATAAAATAACCATTTGCTAATACTAGACATTTATTTTACCATAAATTAAGTAAGTTAATTATTTAAATGATTTTAAAATATACATTTGTATTTTTATATATTTTAAGTATATTATTTATTGTTTATTTATACAATAATCCCCAGACCCCATGTTGTGGGATTTCACTGGGTTGTTGTTGTTGTTGTTGTTGTTGTTGTTGTTATACAATAAATATATTATTATTAAATTTGGGTCATTCATATATAAGATGTATATATATGACATACCTTATATTTTCACTATTTTTTCAAAATTAATAAAACTTTTCTTCTTAATATTTCTAAAACAAACAAAATGAATAAATATCCCTAATCATTTTTCTAAAACTAAATTTAAGGACTATCTTTGGATAGGCTTTGAGGGATGCCTAATACCTTCCCCTCGAGTAACTAAAACCCTTACTTAGAATCTCACAGGTTTCGCAAATCCAAACAGAGTTTACATTTACAATGGTTTTCCTAATATTTTCCTTAAAATTAGGTGGCGACTCTAAACAAACAATTTCAAAATCAGAGGCATAGCCACTTTTATGTTGCGAACTATTTCGACCCGCTCGAAAATAGGGTGCGACAGCTTGGCGACTCTGCTGGGGAAACCCCATGCACTTAGCATTTTAGGTTTTAACCTTAGTAAAATTTAGTTTTAGAATTATGGGATATTCATTTTATTACTTGCATTTATTTGCTTTAATTTATTTATTGTGATTTGTTATATTACTTGTTATTTGAAAGGACGCAAGCTAAATCCAAACTTGCGCTCCTTATTTGCTTGAAAAACACTACATGTTATTGCATTTCTTACACTGTCACTTGCATTTTCTATCGAGTCTTTGGCCGTACACAATACACACACTGGTTCACGCGGGGAGTGTCTCACACTCCCCCAAACCTTCTTTTGGATTCTTTAGTTTCAGAGTTTGCACAATAAGATTAGTGTGCCTTCTCGCAAAAATTCAGTTCACTCTTGAATATCTAGGAAAAAAATCTTACTCTAGAAAATAGGCCATGATGCATACACCTTAGGCGAGGCGATCCAATGCACCGTCTTCGCAATTAGGAAATCCACCCTTTGTCAAAGGTTATACACCTAACGACATATTTGTTTTGTGAAAGTTGTTATGAATGATCCAAAGAAAAAGAACACATGACGGATTTGGAATAAACATACTTATCATACCCTTACCTTTCTTTCAGATGAATATCAACCAAAACCTCCCAAACATTCAGATGGTTGTTTCGGCCCCCCATACAATACAAAATTGGTGGCAAAACATTCGTAGGGCGCATGGTGTTGAGATCAGAAGGCATTTAGGTGCTTTGTTGTCGCTCATGGGAATTCGAGCCAACAAGATCTTCATTATATTACTGATGGAGTTTTGGGACCCAAGCACTGTGACCTTTAAGTTCTTGGATTTTGAAATCACTCCAACACTAGAGGAATTTAGTATTTTTCTTGAATTACCAATAAGAGGAAGAACACCAATATGTCCATCAACCATAAGTACAGAAGGTTTCCTTGGGTTGTTGGGGCTGCGTGTCTTGCCATCACTAAGGCGTGCAGAAAATGGGAAGGTAAAGTTGGACTATCTTTTCCAAAGATTTGGTCGTCTCGAGAGCTTCGATAAGCACCGAGATGAATTTGCATGCACTCGTAGACAATGGATGCATATGAGACCAAGGGTATTTGTGATGGCCTTTTTGGGGGCTATGGTCTTCCCAATGAGGTTTCATTCGATAAATATCAACATTCTGCCAATTGTAATGGAACTTTTTGCGGTACCGCATGACTATTCCTTGGTGCATATAATTCTCGCTGAAGTATTTCGATCATTGTCAGCATGCACAAGGGGGAATAACTTCTTTGGGGGCTGTAATTTATTATTACAGATCTGGGCAATAGAGCACTTCTATCGCCGAGAACCACAAAGGGACTACACAATAGACGCCCGCAATTTGATCCAAAGCCACAATGATCGTCTTAGGTATTGGGACGCACCTATGGGAGAGGAAGAATGGCGTCCGTTTTTGACCAACCTCACAGGAGATTCCATCCACTGGAAGTATTTTTGGACGAGAGGATCGGTTTTTGTCAGGACGCAATACCTCTATTTCATTAATCTGGTCGGGCTAGGAGGTATTCAGCCATATGCTCCTCTCCGAGTGTTACGACAATTCGGAGTTGTCCAAGACATACCATTATGGGCAAATATGGCACTACACGAGGATGATCTCACTTTGGTCCCAGCAGGGCGTATAAGGAATTTGCAATTAGAATGAGATCACATGATTACGATAGAGGCAGGAAATGAAAAATGGTGCACGCCAGAATATTATGTGTGGCGTACCACTGTGAGACATTTGGCTCGGCCAAGTACGAAGGGGATTGTGGGTGTTGCGGACAACCAATGGATTAATTGGGTTAAGCAAGGAGTACTCCCTCACATTGAATTCACAACACCAATGTACAATCAAATAATTCCAGGATCAGTAGATCATTTGATACCAATGATCGAAGAAGATCCAGAGGAAGATCCTGAAGAGGATCCAAGTGAAGATCCTGAGGAGCCGGAAGAGGAAGATCCGGAAGAAGATCCAGAAGAGGACCCAGAGGAAAAAGCTCACTCTGAGTATGGTTTGATAGGGTTCGATGAAGAGGTAGGATCGAACCAGATTGACGAACTGTCGGAGTACTATCCAGGGCCCTATTATGATTATGATGATGATGATGATGCTCCAACATGGCCTTAGAGTTTCATTCTTATCATGTGCTTTCTCATCCTTTTGTTCGCCTTATGGCCTCCATGTAATTTCATTTTTTAGATTTCTGCCCATGTACTTCATTACAAAGATCCAAGGCATCTTTGATTAATAAAATTATGTTATTCCAAATCCGAAATGTGTTTAATGGATCATTTATCATCAAATTGATTGCAATATATGTCATCCTCTAGCAAAAAGAGGCTATGTATAGGACACATTTGAATGTCGTTAACTTGGCGTGTATGTGTATTATATACTTGTTGTACTTTTAAATCTTTCCCAAACTAACATACTTTCCTTTTTCTTTCTTTTATTTTGTTTTGTTAATCCCTAAAAGAACGTTGATTTGTGTCGACTTGCGAACTGGCTGACTCACGATACAACCTTCGATCAAGGGGAAGGATGACAGGTGGAGAAGAATTTAATGCTGCTGCAAACATAATGATACCAGTAGAAAATCCTGAAAGTTCTCAAAATATAGCCGACATCCAAAATGACGAGAAGATGGCTCACATGGCGCAAGAGCTTGAGATTTTGAGAGAGGAACCACGTCAAGTGCGAGACTTGGCCAAGCTTTCGGCTACTACCTTCCCAAGTTTCAAGATGCCCAGCTACCTCCCTAGAGCTGACCTGCCTCCTACAGATTCTCCAAACATGCCTAAACGTGCTCCCGTTCATGGTCAAGCACCATTAGCTCATCCGTCTGCAATCAGGACTGCTCCTGACCTTCCCACTCAAGACCCCGTCACACCTACCTACCCAGTGACAAACCAGATATTTGGAGCACACACCGTCGCTCCTTATGATTCACAGATCCCACCTGTATATGCTGTTGAGGCCCCTACTTTCATGACACCGGTTAGGGTCAAGGTCTCGCATGAGGTGGACCAATATGCAGAGATGGAGAAGGATGCCCGATTGAAAGAAGATGAGTCAATAGACGCTCAACTTCGAGGTCTAAGAAAGGCGTTGAAAAACCTACAAGTCTCTAGGGGAACAGAGAGCCTAGATTATGATGACTTATGTATCCACCCAGATATTGACATGCCGGTAGGATACAAGCCCCCAAAGTTTGACATATTTGATGGAAAGAGCGATCCTCACGCACATCTGAGGGCATACTGTGACAAGTTAGTCGGTGTAGGGAGAAATGAGAAACTAAGAATGAAGTTGTTCATTCGAAGTCTATCTGGAGAAGCGTTGACCTGGTATACACGCCAGGATCCTCGCAAATGGTATAACTGGCAGGAAATGGCTGAGGATTTCATGAATCGTTTCAGATTTAATACTGAAATCACTGCGGACAGGTTCTCATTAGCCAACATACAAAAGAAACCATCGGAGGACTTCCAGGAGTATGCACGACGTTGGAGAACCGAGGCTGCAAGGGTTCAACCACCGCTCGATGAGAGTGAGCTCTCAAAATACTTTATTCGAGCACAAGAAGGTATCTACTTTGACAAGATGATGTCAATGATGGGCCAAAAGTTTGCAGAATTGGTCAAGATGGGAGATTTTATAGAGGAAGGCATCAAATCAGGTAAAATTCAGTCCATGGCTGCATTGCAAGCTGCAAGTAAGGCCATACAATCAGGATCCATTGGTGGCATCAAGAAGAAAAGGGAGGATGTTTCAGTCGTCAATTACCAACATAGAGGACAATCCCACCAATACCCAAACAATCCCCAAATTGTTGCACATACTCCATACACCTCGTATCCAGTGTATAATACCCGACCACACTATAATCCACCTCGAGCACCAACATACCAAAGTCCAACAAGAACACATGTCCCACTCCAAGCACCAACCCACCAAAACAGACCAGCATATGTGCCAAGACCACGTCCAAATCTCGAAGCCAGAAATACTCGCACCTATACACCCATTGCTGAACCTTATGCTCAATTGTTTGAAAGGTTAAGGATAGCAGGAGTACTACAGCCAGTTGAGGGAAAACTCCCCGACCCAATCCCTTACAATTTTGATGGAAACAAGCGATGCGCTTACCACTCGGGAATCCAAGGGCATGACACAGAAGATTGTTATGGCTTGAAAAACCAGGTTGAGACGTTGATCAGAAGAGGAATAATAAAATGCACTCCAACACCTCCGAATGTGAACAACAACCCTTTGCCAAATCATGAGAATTGAGAAGTCAACATGATTTCTCTAGAAGAAGAGTACAACTTGGGAGAAACCATCACGCCTGTCTGGAACGCCGAAGAAGCTGCCACTGCATCTCCAGTGCAACCTATTATCACTGTTCAGCTAAAGGAACCTCTTACTGTCCAAACATATCTCCCGAGAGTTGTAGTAACCACTACAGTTGCTAGAAAGGCTGAGTTTGACACCAAAGAAGTCCCATGGGATTATAAAACAAAAGCCAAGGGCAAGATGATTGACACCGCTGTGGCTCAGGGGATGACTAGATCAGGAAGGTGCTATACTCCCGAGAATCTGAATCAAGGAGTTATTGGGAAGGAGCCGAATCCCAAGAAGAATGTTACGGATGCTGAAGTCACAGAATTTTGGAGAAAGATGCAGCCGAAAGACTATTCAGTCGAGGAGCAACTGAAGAAGACATCGGCTCATATATCCATAATGTCTTTGCTAATGAGTTCTGAGGCTCATAGGAATGCTTTGATGGAGGTGTTAAATGGGGTTTGCATTCCAAAAGAGACCGCAAGTGAAACCTTAGCTGCAACAATTGGACAAGTGTTGGAATCTAACAAAATCTCTTTCCATGATAATGAGCTACCAACGGAAGGGACTGGACACAACAAAGCACTTCATATCGCGATCAAATGTCGTGATAAGATTGTGACCCGAGTTCTGATTGATGGCGGTTCTGGATGTAACATCTGCCCTTTCACAACTCTGAGAGTTTTAGGCTTGAATATGGGAGATATAGAGGAAAGTCGTGTAAAGGTTAGAGCTTTTGATGGAGCACAGAGAAGCGTCATTGGAGAAATCCATCTCACATTGCAAGTGGGACCAGCAGAATTCCCTATTTTATTTCAAGTGATGGATGTGTCATCAAACTACAACCTGTTGCTGGGAAGACCATGGGTCCATATGGCAAAAGCAGTTCCTTCAACTCTTCATCAATGTGTAAAGTTTGAGTGGGGTCACACAGAAGTTACTGTTCATGGGGAGCTCAATCACCCCATCTATTCTGTCAATTCTGTTCCAGTAACTGAGGAATTAGATGGAGCCACTTTTCACACTTTAGAAATCATGCAAGCTGTGAGGATTGACGAGAAGTTAGAGTCGGTTGGTGTGAAATTGTCAGGGGCAACGAAGATGGTCGCAGCAAAGATGTTGAAATACGGGTATCAGCCTAAGACAGGACTTGGACCCAGGGCCAATGGCATAGTTGAACCCATCCAGTTGAAGCATCAGAAAGGTACCACTGGACTCGGATATGGATCTACATCGGGACGAGTCCACAACAGGGGATCCATTAAGACAACGTTCGTACCAGAGCAAGTTTCGATTCTAGATCACGCATCTGACGATGATATAGTGGAAGGAATAGGAAATTTGTTCGTGGCCATGATTGGAGAAGAGGAAGAGATAGATCTCCGCAAATTGAGCATCCGTGATTCCAAGCCTGGAGAAAGCTTGCAGAATTGGACCGTCAGTCCTTCCCTGTTTCGACAAAAGTCCTGGTAGTGTGGAACGTAGTTTTGTATTTTTAAATTTGAATGATCAAAGCTGAGGCTTGTATCATGCTTGATCTTTGTTTTTGGTTGCTTTTTCTAAAAAAGCTAGAACGCTTTTAAATAAAAGTCTTTAATTTCTTTAAAAAATTATCTCATTATTTCTACCTACTTATTTATTTTTACTCGCCTTTTATACGTTTCAGCATTCATATTAAAAATCCTAGTTCAACGGTTATGACATGTAATGAATCCATCGAGCAAAGTGAAAAGAATGAACACGATCAAGAAGAATATGATGAAAGCATGATGCCTGAAAATCTACCACAGGAGATCGAGAAGTTTGAAAGTCAGGAGAAACCTAATATGGATGAAACAGAGGTTGTCAATTTAGGAGATGAGGAAACTGTGAAGGAAACCCGAATTAGCATATATTTGGAGGCCGAAAGAAAGAAGGAGTTAATAGAATTGCTTAGGCAACATGTCGACATATTTGCTTGGTCTTATGACGATATGCCAGGGTTATGTACCGATATCGTTTCACATAGACTACCAATTGATCCCACCTGCCTACCCGTTAAACAAAAGACAAGAAAGTTCAAGCCAGACTTGAGTCTAAGGATCAAAGAAGAGGTAACCAAGCAGATTGAGGCGAACATTGTAAGGGTCACAAATTACCCCACTTGGTTGGCAAATATAGTACCAGTGCCAAAAAAGGATGGAAAGATCAGAATATGTGTGGACTATCGAGATCTCAACAAAGCTAGTCCTAAGGATGATTTCCCTCTCCCAAATATCCATATACTCATTGATAATTATGCAAAACATGAATTGCAATCATTTGTCGATTGTTTCGCGGGATATCACCAGATATTGATGAATGAAGACGATGCAGAAAAGACAGCATTTATCACTCCATGGGGGGTGTATTGCTATAGAGTAATGCCATTTGGCCTAAAAAATGCTGGTGCAACCTATATGAGGGCCATGACCACCCTCTTTCATGATATGATCCACAAGGAGATTGAAGTATATGTGGACGATATCATTATCAAATCCAAAAGGAGTTTGGACCACCTATATGATTTGCGAAAATTCTTTGAGAGGTTGCGAAAGTATAATCTAAAATTAAATCCAGCAAAGTGTGCATTTGGAGTACCTGCAGGAAAACTGTTAGGATTCATTATTAGCAGGAGAGGCATAGAGTTGGACCCCTCTAAGATCAAAGCAATTCAAGAATTACCTCCCCCGAAGACCAGGAAGGACGTGATGAGTTTCTTGGGAAGGCTTAACTACATCAGTCGGTTCATAGCACAATCCACAGTAATTTATGAACCCATTTTCAAATTACTTAAGAAGGATGCTGCCACAAAATGGACGGAGGAATGTCAAAGGGCTTTCGACAAAATCAAAGAATATTTGTCCAACCCGCCAGTATTAGTCCCACCTGAGCCTGGGAGGCCGTTGCTACTATACTTATCTGTCATGGATAATGCATTTGGATGCGTATTGGGACAACATGATCAGACAGGTAGAAGAGAGCAAGCCATTTATTACTTGAGCAAGAAGTTCACACCGTATGAGGCAAGATATACCTCGTTGGAACGAACATGTTGTGCTTTGACTTGGATCGCGCAGAAATTTAGGCATTACCTGTCTGCGTACACCACGTACTTAATCTCAAGATTGGATCCACTCAAGTACATCTTTCAAAAACCAATGCCTACAGGTAAATTGGCAAAATGGCAAATTTTGTTGAGCGAGTTCGACATTGTGTACGTGACACAAAAGGCCATCAAAGGACAAGCCTTGGCTGACCACCTCGCAGAAAATCCAGTGGATCAAGATTATGAGCCTCTAAAAACTTACTTCCCTGATGAAGAAGTATTATTTGTAGGAGAATACGTATCAGAACGATACGATGGTTGGAGGATGTTTTTTGATGGAGCATCAAATTCCAAAGGGGTTGGAATAGGAGCGGTTTTAATTTCAGAAAAGGGTCAATATTACCCAATTTCAGCCAAGATTAGGTTTGATTGCACCAATAACATGGCAGAGTATGAAGCTTGTATTCTCGGACTTAGAATGGCCATAGACATGAACGTCAAAGAGCTTTTGGTCATAGGTGATTCTGATTTATTGGTTCATCAGGTGCAAGGAGAATGGGCTGCTAAGAATGTGAAGATCCTTCCTTATTTGCATTGCATAAAGGAGTTGAGTAGGAGATTCACAAAGATTGACTTCAAACATGTCCCTCGAGCTCAAAATGAATTTGCCGATGCTTTGGCAACAATATCCTCAATGATTCAACATTCGGACAAGAATTACATCGACCCTATTGAAGTAAAGTTATATGATCGACATGCATATTGTTTTCATGTTGATGAGGAATTGGATGGAAGACCATGGTACTATGACATCAAGAGATTGATAGAAGCACGAGAATATCCCGAAAATGCCACCAGCAAGCAAAAAGGGACTCTGAGAAGGATGGCCAATCATTTCTTTCTTAATGGAGAAATTTTGTATAGGAGGACTCCAGATTTAGGATTGCTAAGATGTGTTGACGCCAAGGAAGCGACGAGACTTTTAGAAGAAATACATGCAGGAACATGTGGACCTCATATGAATGGGTTCACTCTAGCTAAGAAGATCTTAAGAGCTGGATATTTTTGGATGACCATGGAGAGAGATAGCATTCGATACGTGCAGAAGTGTCATCAATGCCAAGTGCATGGAGATTTTATACGAGTTCCACCAAATGAGCTCAATGTTATGGGTTCCCCATGGCCATTTTCTTCTTGGGGCATGGATGTAATTGGACCCATAGAGCCTCCCGCATCAAATGGACATCGTTTCATCCTTGTAGCTATTGATTATTTTACAAAATGGGTCGAAGCTTCTACATATAAGGCAGTAACTAAGAAAGTCGTGGCAGATTTTGTTCGTAACAATATCATTTGTCGATTTGGGATTCCAGAATCAATTATAACAGATAATGCGGCCAATCTCAATAGCGATCTTATGAAGGAAATTTGTGAGCGATTCAAGATTGCTCATCGAAATTCCACAACTTATCGGTCACAGATGAATGGAGCAGTTGAAGCAGCAAACAAGAACATCAAGAAGATTTTGAGGAAAATAGTGGATGGTCACAGACAATGGCATGAGAAGTTACCATATGCTCTGCTCGGTTATCGTACCACAATCAGAACTTCCACTGGGGCAACTCCTTATATGTTGGTTTATGGTTCAGAAGCAGTAATACCTGCTGAAGTGGAAATACCATCTTTAAGGATTATTCAAGAGGTCGGTTTAGATGATGCAGAATGGATTCGCAGCAGGATTGAACAGTTGATGCTCATTGATGAGAAAAGAATGGATGCAGTTTGTCATGGTCAACTTTACCAAAACAGAATGGCCAAAGCATTTAACAAGAAGGTCAAGCCTCGACAGTTCACACCAGGACAATTAGTATTGAAGAAGATATTTCCTCACCAAGGAGAAGCTAAAGGAAAATTTGCACCAAACTGGCAAGGTCCTTACATGGTTCATAGAGTATTATCTGGAGGAGCAGTAATCTTGGCAGAAATGGACGGTACAGTGAGCACAAAGCCAATCAACTCAGACTCCATCAAGAAGTACTACATCTGAAGACATCAAGACTAGCTTTCATTTTTTTTTTACTCTTACATTCCATATAAACAGAACTACGTCTCGACCTGACTTCCCACGGTGGGGTACGTAGGCAGCCCACATCGGGTTCGGTCCTCTTTTAGAAAATCCAAAAACATCATTTCCATGTATTTAGAACTACGCTCGACCTGACTTCCCTCGGCGGGATAGGCAGGCAATCCTTGCCGGATTTGTTCCCTTTATAGTTTCATTTTTGTAATTGAACTACGTCCTGACCTGATTCCACTTGGACACGTAGGCAGCCTGAGTCAGGCTCGGTCATTGTATTGCATAATACTCATTTCTTATCCTCGAACTACGTGCAGACCTGATTCCCATTTGGGGATACGTAGGCAACCTTAAGGGTTCGGTCATACCTTAGAAAACTCTCCTTTAGTTAGGTATCATTAGAACGTGAAGGATCTCACGAATAAGTCAAGAGAAGCATCGTCAGAGAACAAGACTACAAGAAAGATTACATTTGGATATGGAGAAGCATGATGGACTCCAAATCATGTCATAACCTTAAGATGATCCAGGATTACACTCTCTCTCTCTCTCTCTATATATATATATATATATATATGATGATATACTCTTTTGTCTAAAAACAAACTACTATTTTTATTTATTTATTTTTTATTCATTTGTTTTCTTATTTATTTATATTTTTTTTTTAAAAAAAAATGCTTTTCTACTATTCCACCTACTAAGTCTCTAGGTTAAGATACTACGGACGGACTATAGAGGTATTGGAGGTTCCCAGTGACGAGGCCTGAATCAGCGAGTCGATACAAATCAACACCCCCTCCCAAACTAAAATTTTCTTTGAGCGCAGGAAAACAGAAGATCGAGGAAGACAACCTCAAGTCTAGAGGATGACTGCAGACGCCATTCGACTTCTCAAAATCATAAGCCAAAATATTCTTCCCTTACTTTATTTATCAGAAATACTTTATACTTCGATGTGCTGTCTAAAGGATTTCCCTTTAAATCTTTGCAGGTACGATCGAGATCCGGATCAAAATACTGAAGACAAGGGGGGCCCATATGATAAATAGGATGGTTTAATTTTGTCAAATATAACTCCATCAATTGGAGCTTGTCTTCTAACTTCATCAACAACTCCTCCGTCGGAGAATATCGTCTAACTGCGTCAAACAAGCTCCCTCGATTGGAGAACGCCATCTAACACCATTCAAAACTCCGCTGACCGGAGGCTGTATATATCCTTCACCGTTCGATTGTATATATCCACCGAATATTGTATATAGCGAACATCATTCAAACTCCGTCGTCTGAAGACTGTATATAACAAATATCGTCCAAACTTCGACGTCTGGAGGCTGTATATACCAAATAGTCCAAATTCTACCATTTGGAGGTTGTACATAGCAAACCCCATCAAACTTCTTCGATCAGGAGCATGCATACTACAACGTCGTACATTTACAGTTAAATTTACATTACCAGTTTTACACCGCCGGATACAGGCGTCACTTTACAATCTCTACACTGCCGGATACAGGCGTTACATTTACAATTTCTACACCGCCGGATACAGGCGTTACTTTACAGTTTTACACCGCCGGATACAGGCGTTACATTTACAATTTCTACACCGCCGGATACAGGCGTTACTTTACAAGTCTTACACCGCCGGATACAGGCGTTACATTTACAATTTCTACACCGCCGGATACAGGCGTTACTTTACAAGTCTTACACCGCCGGATACAGGCGTTACATTTACAAGTTTTACATCGCCGGATACAGGCGTTACTTTACAAGTCTTACACCGCCGGATACAGGCGTTACATTTACAAGTCTTACACCGCCGGATACAGGCGTTACATTTACAAGTTTTACATCGCCGGATACAGGCGTTACATTTACAAGCTCTACACCGCCGGATGCAGGCGTTTACATTACAATCACTCCACTAGACGGAGGACACTAACATTACTACATGGAACTCCCGTTAAGCAACAAACTAGAGCAAGCTAGTGGAAGGTCAAGCATCCCTAGCTACGCCAATGATTCTCTTTCAAGACTTAACTAGACTCGATTTTCCAAGTTTTGGATTTGAATTTTATGCATGACTCTTTCATGTCTCAGCATCACCATGACTCGATACTGGGGCAATTTGTTTCAAAAATTCATGTTCTTTTCTCTACCATGGGTCTTTAGTAGAAATTACTATGGAGCATTTCTCATTCCGAGTTTGTTTCTTAGAATTACCTCCAACCTAATTTTCCACATACTAGAATATGCTGATAACCTCAGTTCGAGCGTGATCATATTCATTTTATTCATGCTAACATCCTCATACGTTCATCACTCTTAAGAACTCGGTGTCACCATAATCCAACACTGGGCAAATTTTGATTTCGATCAAAATTTGTTATGATTCTACAATCCAAAACTACACATGGCCTGATTCTCCTATAACCAGAGATATGTAGGCACTTCGAAACTGAAGTCTCGGCCGCAATATTTTTTGCAACTCCCACTCATTTCATTAGGACCCTCCGAGGTTATCTCATCGGTCGGACAAAATCGGCTACTCCGTCAAATTTCTTTGCTCGTCAATTCATCCCTCATTCCCAAGCAAAGAAGGGGCAAGCTGTTGACACCCAATTTTGGCCGATCTATAATTTTTTTTTTTTTTGAATCACTATCTTAATAGATAGGCATTTTTTAAAATTATTTTCTTGAATGATATATATATGTATAAAGTTAATTATTTTTAGTTTTTACCAAAAAATAATAATAATAATAATAATAGTAATAAAAATCATATATTTTGGATTTCATAGCTTATAATATTTTTTTTTTTTATATTTTTGTTAATATTATTAACATCATTTTTTTATCGTTTATGAAAATAACAAGCTTTGTACATTCAAATATATTTTTTTCACATTATTTAGTATATATTATTCGTGTGTGTGTGTTTTCTTTGTATAAATATTACTCAATTAAGTTTATTGTGAATTTTAGTTAATATGTATGTCATATCTATTTTGAGTATATACATAAGTATTTCTTTATAAAATATGTTACTTACTAAGTTTATTTTTGTAATTTTACTTATTCATATTAATATATACGTATTTTAATAGGTCTTATGTACATATATATATATATATAAAAGGATTATTATTGAAGTTTATTATATATTTTAATTTGTTTATGTTAACATACCTATTAAACATCTATTTTAGTATGTATTATATACATGTGGCATTTATGTGTATATACACAAATATTTATATTGTATGTACATGCATATTTACTTTACATATATAATATTATAATTTTATAAATTTATGATTTTACTTATTCAACATGTATTTGACAATTAATTAAATAACATTTTATTTTTTATAACTACTTATAATTATATTCTAATCAAATTTTAATGTAGTCTATGTTTAATCTCAATTTCAATTTCAACCGTAGATTGCATTTGATCGGACGGCTCCCATTCATTCTCATCTTTTTCACACCCCCAAAACCCTAAACTATCTTATTCTTCCTCTTTCTAACAAAAACAAAATGACTCTCTCTCTAAACTCTCAACCTAACTCCCTCTCTCTACTCTTCATCTTCTCTAAAGAGAAGAGAAGACACACCCGCCGCCATCATCTCTTCCGCTCCACTCTTTCTTCTCTTCCTCACGCTGCAACCAGCAGCCCCTCCTAGCATCATCCGCCGACGTAGCAGCCACGGCGAGATGCTGTCCAGCAGCCAACCGCTCGAACCTGCTGTCCAGCGCTACTCCTTCAGCTGCGACAACGCGCGCAACGGCTCCTCAACAACAAAACTCGTCGCCGGAAAGAACCACCGGTGAAGAGCAAAACGCAGCAGCTAAGCGCTGCTCTTCTTCTCCACACCGCTGCAACAACGAACAACGAACATCAGCAGCCATGGCGCACAGCATCTCCTTCAGCTGCAGCAACCAACGAACTATAGTTGGAACCTCCGATCGCCAGCAGCCCGCAACGACAAAGGTGGACAGCAGCTCCTCAGCGGCGACCTCACGCACAGACGCCGACGAGATGAACAGCAGCAGCGACTCCATCGATGACTCCTATCTTCTCTCTTCTCGCCGTCGACGAAGACGAGAACCACCAACTTCGAAAACCACCATGGACAGATCTTAGTTTGCTAGAAGCTTTGAGATTTGGTTTGTTAAAGACGGATCTTAACAGATCCGTCCAGGTTCGTTTCTTTAAAGTTTGATTGCCATCTATCTCATTTTTTTTGTTTTGAACATATTTTTTATTTTTGCCTATGGTTATGATTCAAAGAGTCTAATATGAAAAATCTTAAAATTGCAAAATCTATGATATGTTTGTATCCCATTAAATTCAAATCATTTAATTATTAATTTGTATGTGATGTGAGTTTGGTGGTTAAATCGTTTGTTCTTCAATTTCATACTCACTGATATGTGATCAATTGGTCAATTAACCATGCCTATTTATCTCGGATTTTAGAGTTGAGTTGTATGTTTATGTCTTTAAGAATGTAAATTATCATATATGTTTCTTCAATAAGTGGAAAATCATATCTAGGCTTGATTGTGTTAAAAAAAATGTACTGAATTGCATAACTTTACGAGTTTCAAATTATTGTGGCTTTAAATGTTTAAATTTAAGAATTTGTAGCGAGTTGTGTGGAGCTATTTATTTATTTCTTTCCCTTTGTTAATATTGAATTGGTCCTCTGCTTAGATTGTAGATTGATATTTCCTTTTGCCTTGATTTATTTTGAAACAACCAGTTTGAAACATTAACATTTTCAGCAGTATGAATATGATTTGTTGTTAGAATTGATAATTCTTGCCTTAAGTTGATGGATGTGGATTTGATAATTGTAGTCATAATTTATTTCCCGTTGAAATTAATTTATTCTCTATAATTAGTTTCTTCTACAATTAATGAGAGTAGGTCCCTCTTGGCATGATATTTGAGACTTCTTTTTGACAAATGGAGTTGTTCTTTCTGACTTTTTCATTTGGTTGTTTGAATTTTGATAGATTTCATTGTTGAAATCTTAATTGATTTGTTTGTTGAAAATTTTATTTGACTTTATTAAAATTTTGTACCCCTTTTGAAATATTTGCTCTTTTGTTTGAATTATTTGAAAAAAGTTTTGACTAAGAATAGTGAAGCTACTATTGTTGATTTTCTTGTTTATAGAACATATTCCATCATTATAAAAAGAAGACTCACATCTTCATTTGAAAAGACAGAGAGAAAAGACAACAAACAGACAAAAAAAAAAAGAAGGGACGAAACACATAAGAAAAACAAAATACATTAGAACACAAGATAGCGCTTTAACAAAAAATACTTAATTGCTTTTGAGTTCTTTCTTTTGCCTCTTTGCTACTTCAACTTGTTTGGATCTCGGATATTGCTACCCGCTTTTCATTGACATAAAACTCATATTAACCGGTTAGTACTTTCTTTTCCTATTTCATTGTACTGTCTTCACTTTAGATTCTTACATATTATATCTTGTCAAAATAAATACATGAAGTATCCAGGTTAGTTCCCATTTTCTTCAATATATTAGTTTATTATTTTGAAATATGTTCTTGCTTTGTTTGTTTGCTTTGTTGTAGTAAGATTGTATAATCATGATATATCGCTACATATTTGTATATTGCTTGTATTTTGCTTATGCTTTAAGCAGGATTTGAACTTTAAAGTTCAAGACATGAAGAGTTCGCCTGGACCGGAGATCTGAAATTTTATTACTCTACTTCGATTTTTTTTTTATTTATAATTTATGTTACTTTATTTATTTGCTTCTCTATGCGGTTTTGTAATAATTTTGTAAGTAACTCTCTATATAAATAATGAAAATTGGGGAAAATATATGGGGAGGGGATATACTTGCTACTTGCTTTATTTATTTATTTTTTTAGTTTATCATAAATTTATGTGTTTGAATGCATGTGATATAGTTATACTACTCATTTCCACATGCTTAGGTCCATTTATTCACGATATAAAAATTTATATGTTTTACAAGATGTTTACTTTATATATATATAAAAATAACAATAAAAATGATCTAAGAATAGTTCGTTAAATATCATTTATCATCATACATGTTTAAAAAATAATTTGTTTATTTTTATGTGTTATCTTTGTTTATGAAAAATCTCATTTAATAATTACTTTGATGATATTTCCACATTATAACCTGTACTTTAAGACTAAAACCATGAATATAGTTTCAAATAATAGCTTTGTCATATTAATTATTTAGGCATTATATATGTAGGATCTACTAAATAATTTTGAATGTAGTAATAATCATATTCAGATTTAAATGTCATTTTATGTAGACATTATGTTCATTGGATCTACAATTTTAATTACATCATATTTAAATATTTTAATTAATATTTTTAACATGCTAGTCATTTGGAAATCATGTGCATGAGATTTTATGTTGAATATCATATAGCAAATCATGTCTATAGGACTTAATGAATATTTTAGTATTTTTATAGGAATTAAGTTATGCTTATAAGATGTCAAATATTTTTATTATATTGATTCATATAGAAATCATGTCTAATGTAGTGTGTTGTCAATCCATAAATCATACCTATAGTTTTAATAAAATTTAGAAATCATGCCATTAATATCATGTTTAGATCTAATTTAAAGCAATAGTTTGTTAATAAGGTCGTTGATTTTATGTTTGTTAGGACGATGAAAGACCAAATCTTAATTTACTATCCTTGTTATGCATTTAAAACGTGTCATCTAGTTTAATGTTTTGAACTTCCTTTAAATATACATATGAAGTAATAATATGCCCAAAATCTTGCCTCGTTTGAGTTAAAATTACCAATCCTCATACTATTTGAATAATTGTTAATTAATCAATTTTATATTAGAACATTCTCTTTATTTAAAATCATATTATTCCATATTTATAAACTTTATCCAAGATTTTCAGCAAAGTAGTAAAAAATGTATTCTAAATATTAGGAAGAACTCACACGAGTTATTGTAGTTATCATGCTTATAGTTTCTGCGCCTTTAATAAATATTTCATCATATTTCTATATTTTAGAAATCATGTTCATAGGTTTAAATAATAATTTCAGCATATCTTTTGATTGTAAATATTTTAAGAACATTGTTTCATGTAGAAATCATACTCATAGATAAAAATTAATTTTGCCGGTTAAAATCATATCCCCTGTAATGTGACGTTATTATGTATAAAAATCATGTCTATAAGATTCTAACAAATATTTATTGTATTATTTCATTTTGAGGCCATGTCTACATTTTTAATAAATTTTCATTTCATTTAGAAACCATATCTATAGTATTTTAATAAATCTTCAGCATGTTATTAACTAACTCATATTAATAGGATTTATAAATACTATTAGTTAATAACTAAAATTATCAAGCATGCCTTCTTTATTACAATCGCCTTTGTAATTAACATTGCCTTCATATATTAAAATAATGAAATTTATCGTCTATCTTATTCAAGTTTTATATTTTACAATATCTACGTCTGATTATATGCATACACATAATTATTATGACCTTCACAACTTATCTGTGTTTTCAAGCATGCTAATTAATTAATCTAGAGGCTTATTTGAGATTTTATGTGCTAACTGCTTGTCCTATCTGTTTTGTTTGACGATGGGTCTAATTAGGACGCCTATATTTTCTTTGGTCTAAAACCTACCCTAATAGTATATCCAATGCCTCTTGGACATTAAGTTGGGTCGATAGACACGCTTTAGGACGTTAGTTATTATTTATTTTAGATCGCTTTAGGATTATAATAATAAATAAACTTAAGAGGGGTAGGGGTAATTAGGCCCTTCGGAAATGATGGAAGTTGACCCGAGCAGAAAAATGACAAAAACTTTATATATTTTGTCTTCCGATTAATGAGCCGGCGCTGATCCGAAGAAAATAAGAATGTAGATAATTTTATTTCCTGTCGACTTTTAAATATTTTTGTTTGTATTTGGGGTAGTTTAATATTTTAAAACTCAATGATTTTTCGCATCTTTAATCTTATTAGAGATTTCACCCAAATTAGATTTACAACATATTATATATTCATATATCTACACTTGTCTATTATCTTATTCATTTTTTTTTCTTTCTATTGTGGCTACAAATAAAATAACCATTTGCTAATACTAGACATTTATTTTACCATAAATTAAGTAAGTTAATTATTTAAATGATTTTAAAATATACATTTGTATTTTTATATATTTAAAGTATATTATTTATTATTTATTTATACAATAAATATATTATTATTAAATTTGGGTCATTCATATATAAGATGTATATATATGACATACCTTATATTTTCACTATTTTTTCAAAATTAATAAAACCTTTCTTCTTAATATTTCTAAAACAAACAAAATGAATAAATATCCCTAATCATTTTTCTAAAACTAAATTTAAGGACTATCTTTGGATAGGCTTTGAGGGATGCCTAATACCTTCCCCTCGAGTAACTAAAACCCTTACTTAGAATCTCACAGGTTTCGCAAATCCAAACAGAGTTTACATTTACAATGGTTTTCCTAATATTTTCCTTAAAATTAGGTGGCGACTCTAAACAAACAATTTCAAAATCAGAGGCGCCACTTTTATGTTGCGAACTATTTCGACCCGCTCGAAAATAGGGTGCGACAGTAGGCGTCCTCATTTTCACCAAAAGTACTCTGGTCAAGGTTCTTCGAATGCTACTACTCCAAGGTTTGAAGATAGGGTGCCCAACCCTAAGCCTCAAAGAGGTGCTCTTATTGGCCAAGTTACTCTCGCATGCAAAAAGTATGGGAAGAACCACAAGGGTAAGTGTCTAGCGGGTTTGAATGTAAGGTCAAAGATGGTCATCCTCAAGGCCAAGTTGCTCAAGGTGATCAAGTGCAACCAAAGGGTGGTCAACACAATAATTGATTTTATGCTCTTTAAGGTAGGCAAGAAGTGGAGGAGACTCCCGTGTTGTTACCAGTATGTTATGGGTCTTATACTGTGATGTTTATGCCTTACTTGATCCGAGTGCAAATTTGTCTTTTGTTTCCCCTTATGTGGCTATGAGATTTGATGTTAGCCCCGAAATATTATTAGAGACTTTCTCCATTTATACTCTCTTTGGTGAGTTGATTGTGGCTAAAAGAGTCTATAGAAGTTGTCCAGTTATGGTCTTTCATAAAGTTACTCTATATGATCTAGTTGAGCTTGAGATGACCAATTTTGATGTTTATCCTTGGTATGGATTGCCTATGTGCATGTTATGCTTCTATTGATTGTAGAACCCGAGTGGTTAAGTTCTAATTCCCAAATGACCTGATCCTAGAATGGAAAGGCAGTAATTTCGTGTTTAAAGGTCAATTCATTTCGTGCCTTAAAGATCAAAAAGTAATTTCCAGGGGTTTTATCTACCATTTTGTGAGGGTTAGGGATGAAAGTTTGGAAGCCCCTACTCTAGAGTTGGTCCCTATAGTTAATGAGTTTCCGGATGTGTTTCCCGATGATATACCCGTTGTTCCTCCTGAAAGAGAGATTAACTTTGGTATAGACCTTCTTCCGAGTACTTAACCCATTTCTATTCCTCTTTATCGAATGGATCCGACAAAATTAAAAGAGTTAAAGGATAAATTGAAAGACTTGTTAGACAAAGGTTTCATTAGACCAAGTATATCCCCATGGGTTGCTCCTGTTTTGTTTGTTAGAAAGAAGGATAGGTCTCTTCGTATGTGTATTAACTACCAAAAATTAAAAAAAGTAACCATCAAGAATAAATACCTAATTTCGAGGATAGATGATTTGTTTAACCAATTGCAAGGGGCAAGTTACTTATCTAAGATTGATCTTATAAGACCCTAGAAGTCAAAAAGTTGGGACCAAGGAGAAATTCTCAAATTTTTGGACTGACCTTATGTTTACTAGTCACTCTACAACTCGTAAGAGTGAGTCGTAGAGTGACCTATTGAGTATTGTTCAGCACCACCCTCAGAAGAGGTTCTATGACTCAACAAGAAGAGTCGTCGTCTTGTTGATGAGTCATAAGAATGAATCATTTCAAAAGTTTAGAGACCTTCGAACTTGTAGGTTCTCAGGCCTGCAAGATGATTCTAGATGACGACTCGTAGGCATAATGATGAGTTGTAATGACGACTCGTAGATGCCATTTAGAAGCCCCCTAAAATCTCAGAAAATCAGACCTGCAGGTCGAATTAATTTGATGATTCATAAACTTTTCGACGAGTCATAGACACGACTTGTAGGAAAAGATCAGAGACCTTAGGATCTTCTCAGAAACCTGCACTACGACTCTAGTCTACGACTCGTAGACTTGAGGACGACTCGTAGAAGTATAGTTGTAAGTCAAAAATTCCAGTTTTAATGAAGGTAATTTTGTCTTTTTCCAAGTTTCGGTTCAATGTACCTAGACACTATTAAGACCAAGTTTAAAGTCTATATATAGCTAACCTGTTAATTTTCCTTCTATTCTAAATCACTCTTAAAATTGCTCCTAAGGCAAGAATTCAATTCTCTCAAGCTCTCCTCCAAACTCCAATCTAGGGTTTCAGATTTTCATCAAAGTTTCATCTCCAATTCTAGGTGAATTCAATCAAGGTATGAGGGAATTGATCCATGGTTCCTTTCACCCATGGAGTCCCAAGTTTCTCCAAGTTTTCCTCACTTTTCAATTATATATGAACTCTAGTTTTGATGAATTGCATTGGGCTGATTCAATTTCATTTTAAATTATTATCAATGAACATTCTAAGCATCAATTTCATTTTAAATTATTATCAATGAACATTCTAAGCATGTATATACATGAATTCCATAATTTTAAGTTGAATTATGAATGCCCATGCATAAAGCTGCCTCAATTATGATTTTGAGGTTCAAAGATGATTTTCATGAGTTGATTATGAGTTCAATGATTTTCAAGGATAGTTTTTTGCATTAAAGTTGAGATTTATGATTTAATGATAAAAGTTATGATAATGATAAATTATGATCAAAGAAATTTATTATGGTGTGATAAGTACAATTCTCACACAATCATGTTTAAAGATAGTGAAAAGGACAATTCTCACTGAATTTATGGATTCATATGAATCACTAAATTTATTGAGCTACTCTTAATATGTTTTATAAATATGGATTGATAGGTAGTTACTATCTTTTTCTATAATTTCATGATCATGTCTTAATGGATTCCATTGGGATATTTACTAAGCACCGGGAGGACTTATAGGTGGGGTTCGGTACGGTAACGTAGTTAGTTACCTAAGAGAATCCTAGTAGCAAATTAAAGTCCCAAACTACATTGCCTATGTAGAATTGCCTTCATGGACTAGCTAGTGGATCCAGATATAGCTATTGAGTTAAAGTTGATTCTCATGGAGTTTACCTTAGAAAGTAGTCTCTCTCTTCTCGATATGGGAGTTACATCGGATTTCATGTTATAGCTCGCATGGTCTTAAGATGTTGGTTCAAGGTCTTATCCCACACAATTTGAATGTAAAAGATATGAGATTTACTATGAAGTTGTATGATGAATTGACCATAAGTTTTTCATGTGTTTCAAATGCTTTTAAGCCTTATTCATGTTCATTATGTTGGTCATGCATCTTATGTCATATTGTTCATGTACTTTAATTGTTCTTGCTTATATCACATACTTAGTACCTTCTATGTACTAATGCATATTTTGCCGACATTGTCTCATAATGTAGGGACAGACATTGATCATTCGATTTGTGGCTAGAGTTACCTTAGTTATCAAAGAAGTTGGTGAGTCTTCATTTCATCAAGGACATGACTTTTATTTCTCATTTTTTACTTTACTTTTCCTCATATTATTTGGGTGAGATAGGAGCTTATCTTAAGCCCCCCATCAAATACTAGAATGAAGGCATGTTTAGATGATATTTTGATGTAGTCCATTAGGACATTGATTGAGTATTTCTATCCCTTAGACCCATTCCCTCGAGTTATTATTTCCTCTTATTTTCATGTTTATTTACCTTATGTATGCTAAGATGGGTTGGTTGGGATTCCTCATAATCCTGATCACCATGTAACGGCTTGGTCCTACTTTGGGTCGTGACAAATCTTCGTTCCGATTATCACTAAGGGTGAGGGAGTGTGATATTCCCAAGATAGCATTTCGTACAAGGTATGACCATTATGAGTTCTTAGTTATGTCATTTATTTTAACCAATACCACTGCAATATTCATGGACTTGATGAATAGAGTGTTCAAACATTTTTTTGGACATATTTGTAATTGTGTTTATTAATGACATATTGGTTTATTCTTGAAATGAGGAGGAGAATGCTTATCACTTGAGAATTGTGTTGCAAACTCTAAGGGACAAGTAATTATTTGCCAAGTTCAATAAGTTTAAGTTTTGGCTAATGGAGGTGACTTTTCTTGGACACATTGTGTCCGGTGAAGGAATCATGGTTGATCTTAAGAAAATTGAGGCAATTAAAAATTGGCCTAGACCATTGTCTCCTTTGGATATTAGAAGTTTCTTGGGCTTAGCCAAATATTATAGGAGGTTTATGGAAAGTTTTTCATCGATCTCTTGAACTTTGACTAAGTTGACTCAAACAAAAGTGAAGTTTCAATGGTCAGAAGCTTGTGAGAAGAGTTTTCAAGAGTTGAAAGATCGTCTTACTATCGCCCCTATTTTGACCTTGCCAAAAGGGTCTGATGGTTTTATTATGTATTTTGATGCTTCAATGGTAGGACTTGGTTATGTTTTGATGAATATGGTAAGGTGATAGCCTATGCTTCTAGGCAACTTAAGGTGGATGAAAGAAACTATCCAACTCATGACTTGGAGCTAGCGGTGATTGTGTTTGCCTTGAATATTTGGAGACACTACCTTTATCGTGTCCATGTGGATGTGTTCACCAACCATAAAAGTTTACAATATATTTTTAACCAAAAATATTTGAACCTTCGGCAAAGGTGATGACTTGAATTGTTGAAGGACTATGATATGAGTGTGTTGTACCATTCGGGAAAAGCTAACATAGTTGCCGATGCACTAAGTAGATTGTCTATGAGTAGTGTTGCTCATGTT
The DNA here is from genome assembly GCF_947179165.1 of Solanum dulcamara. Classification (NCBI taxonomy): domain Eukaryota; kingdom Viridiplantae; phylum Streptophyta; class Magnoliopsida; order Solanales; family Solanaceae; genus Solanum; species Solanum dulcamara. The sequence goes on from NC_077242.1 coordinate 16,799,547, forward strand.
GAAGAATGTAAGAAAGAATTGGTTAAAGATGTTCATAGATTGGCATGTTTAGGTGTACATTTGGTTGATTCTAATAATGGAGGTATTCTTGTTCATAATGGTTCGAAATCGTCTCTTGTGATGGATGTTAAGGCCAAACAAGACCATAATCCGGTGTTGGTTGAATTAAAGAAGTCGGTTACCGAACAAGCCATTGAGGCTTTCTCCCAAGAAATCAGTTGCCAAAAATGCCATTGAGGCTTTCTCCTAAGAGGGAGATGGTGTGCTTCGTTATCAAGGCCGGTTGTATTTACCTAATGTTGAGGGGTTAAGATAGTTGATATTGAATGAGGCTCATAATTCTCAATATTTGATTCATCCGAGTTCAACCAAGATGTATCGTGATTTGAGGGAAGTGTATTGGTGGAATGACATGAAAAAGGACATACCGGAGTTTGTGTCTAAGTGTCCAAATGCCAACAAGTTAAAGTTGAGCATCAAAGATAGAGAGGTTTAGCCTAAGACATTGAAATTCCTACTTGGAAGTGGGAGGATGTGAATATGAACTTTGTAACAGGTTTGCCTCTTACTAAGAGGCAATATGATTTCATTTGGGTTATTTTAGATCGGATGACTAAGTCAACTTATTTCCTACCGGTTAGGAATTTTTATGGTACCAAAGACTATGCTAAGTTGTATGTTTGTGAATTGGTAAGACTTCATGGTGTTCCCTTTTTCATTATATCGGATCGAGATATTCAATTCACTTCACACTTTTGGAAGTCATTTCAAAAGGGTCTTAGCATAAGGATTAAGTTAAGCACTGCTTTCCATCCTCAAACTGATGGTCCAATTGATAGAATGATTCATACTCTAGAGGATATGTTGAGGGCGTATGTTATCGATTTTAAAGGGAGTTGGGATGAACGTTTACCTTTGATTGAGTTTGCCTATAATAACAGTTATCACTCTAGCATCCAAATGGCTCAATTCGAAGCATTATATGGGAGAAGATGTAGGTCCCCAGTTGGATGGTTTGAAGTAGTTGAGATGGCCTTGATTGGTCTAGAGTTGGTAATAGATGCCATGGAAAAGGTGAGACTCATAAGGGAGAGATTGAAGATGGCTCAAGTCATCAAAAGTTTTATTCGGATGTTAGAAAAAGAGAGCTTGAATTTGAGGTTGGTGATTGGGTCTATTTGAAGGTTTCACCCATAAAGGGTGTAATGCTATTTGGTAAGAAAGGGAATGGTATGTTGGACCTCATAAAATATTGAGGCGTACTGGCAAGGTGGCTTATGAGTTAGATTTGCCATTCAAGTTAGCGATGGTTCACCCGATATTTCATATATCTATGTTGAGAAAGTTCATAGGTGATCCAAATTCTATTGCATCATTGGAAGATGTAAGTGATGAAGAAAATTTAACTTATGAGGAGGTTCCAGTGGAAATTTTAGATCGGAAAGTGAATAATCTAAGGAACGAATAAGTTGTGTCCATATAATTATTATGGAGGAATCAACAAGTAGAGAGTGTTACTTGGGAAGCGGAAGGGGATATGATGAAATGATACCCGTACCTCTTTCCCTCTACTCAAGCCTAATGTAGTAAGTTATTCTTATTCAAGTTAGTTGAACTTCCGTATGCATGTATATTCATGAAAGTTGATTTTAAGTCATGATTTATGTTAAGTTTGAGATTTTCATGTTCTATGCATTTAAAGGTTTCATTATATTAATGATGGGTTGCTAGTCCTCTTTCTGTGTCTTTCATATGATAAGTTAATCTCATTCGATGACGAAAGTTCCCAAAGAGGATCTATTGTAGGACCCGAAAAGTCAAAAAGTTAGAATCAAGAGAAAATCCTCAAAAATGTCGACTGGACCCAAGGTTACGACCTACTCTACGAATCGTAGAGATTCTACCGACTTATTGAATTGAGTCGTAGAGTGAATTGCCAAGGGTCTATCAGATAAAACCTCAAATGACACTCTATGACTCAACAAGATAAGTCGTAGAAGTGTCTATGATTTATCAGAACTAATTATTTCAAAACTTCAGAGACCCTCAATGTACACCTTTTTAAAACCTGCAGGACGAATGTATATTATGATTTGTACACTAGAAAATAAGTCGTAGACATGACTCGTATAAAAACTTTAGAGACTCGAATTTAGGACCATTTCTCAGACCTGCACGATGAGTCTTATTGAAGACTCATAGTTTTGAAGATGAATCGTAGGCACGACTCATAGATCGAACTTCAAAAGATCTTGAAATCCTAAAAACTAAGTACCTCCACTACAACTCAAGTCTATGAGTCGTAGACTTGAGGACGACTCATAGGGTCAATTCGTAGGATCAAATTCATGTTTTAATGAAGGATATTTATGTCATTTTCCAAGTTCGGTTTAATGAACCTAGACACAATTATGGCTAAGTTCAAGTCTATAACAACCTAATTCTTGGGAATTTCCCTCTTTCTAAAATCATTCATCCAAATCCTTGTAGGGCAAGAACTCAATTCTCTCAAGGTTCCTCTCCAAGTTTCAAGCTAGGGTTCTAGATTTTCATCATGTTTCTTTTTCAATTCTTAGTGAATTCAATCAAGGTATGTGGGGATTGATCCATGGGTTCCTTTCACCCATGGAACCCTAAGTTTCTCCAAGTTTTCTTTAGTTTTCAATTGTTTATAAACCCTAGTTTTGATGAATTGCATTGGACTAATTTAATTTCATTTTGAAATGTTATCAATGATTATTTTAAGCATGTATATACATGAATTGCATGATTTTAAGTTGAATTATGAATATCCATGCATGAAGCTATTTCAATTATGATTTTGAGGTTCAAAGATGATTTTTTCTTGAGTTGATTATGAGTTCAATGATTTTCAAGGAAAGTTTTATGATTTAAAGTTGAGATTATGATTTAATGATGAAAGTTATGATGATGATGATCAATTATGATCAAAGATAGTTATTATGGTATGATAAGTACAATTCTCACATAATCATGTTTAAAGATGGTGATAAGGACAATTCTCACCGAAGTTATGAATTCTTATGAATCACTAAAGTTAATGAGCTACTCTTAATATGTGGTAATAAAGATGGATTGATAGGTAGTTACTATCTTTCCCTATAATGTTAATGATCGTGTTTTAATGAATTTCGTTGAGATATTCACTAAGCACTGAGAGGACTTCTAGGTGGGGTTCGGTCCGGTAATGTAGTTAGTTATCCAAGAAAATCCTAGTAGCAACCTAAAGTCCTAAATTACGTTGCCCACGTACGATGGCCTTCATGGCCTAGCTAGTGGATCCACATATAGCTCACAAAGTTAAAGTTGTTTCTCACGGAGTCTACCTTGGCAAAGTAGCCTCTCTCTTCTCGATGTGAAAATTACATCGGATTCCATGTTATAGCTCACATGGTCTTAAGATGTCAGTTAAAGGACTTATCCTACATCAGTTGCCTTTAAAGATATGAGATTTACTACGAAGTTTTTATGATGTATTGACCATAAGTTTCGATATGTTTTTTTTAAATGTTTTTAAGCTTTTAAGTTCTTATTCCATATTGCTCACATTCCTATACTTGTCTATGCATATCTTACATACTTAGTACCTTCTATGTACTAACGCATATTTTACATACATTGTCTCATAATATAGAGGCGGACATCGATCATCCCATTCGTGGATGGAGTTTTTTTAGTTCTTCAAGAAGTTGGTGAGTCCTCATACTATCGAGGACATGAATTTTCTTTTTGTTACTATCATGACTTTTTCTCATGATTCGGGTGAGCTAGTAGTTTTTCCTAATTCCCCTTAAAGACTATAATAAAGGTATGTTTAGACATTATTTTGACATAGTTCGGTTGGACATTTGAGTACTTCTATCATTTTAACTTTACTTGAGTTGTTACTTCCGCTTTCTTTATCATTTTTCTTACCTTATGTATGCGATATATGCTAAGATGGCTTGGTTGAGATCCTTCGGGTTCCAGATTGCCATGTCGCGTCTAGGCCCTAGGCTTGGGTCATGACAGCTTTAGCGGAGACCCTTTACTTTAGCGAAGGGGGGTTTCCTAAGCGGGCTTTGCGATCGCGATCAGGGTTTCTCGAAAGTGAGCTGAGCCTCACGATTATGACATCTGGGAGGGTCAAGATGAGATTTCAACATATTGATACACTGATTTACCATAATAATAAATAGAGTCAATGGTGACCACCATTTCACCATTTCACCATTTTTGGACCTTAGAGCTTGGGAAAGGTGATTTTGAAGTGATTTTTTAAGACTTGTTTGATTGGGTAAGTTTTTTAACTAAGAATCTTCAATATCCATCGATTAAATTGTGATTTTAATTTCAAATTCTTGATTTTTAATTCCAAAAATTGTGGATTTTCTCAAAAATTTGATTTCTACCAAAACTGGGGATTGAAGATTGATTTGGACTTCGTTTTTTAAAATGTGTTTCATTAATGAATTCCAAATGCTTTGAGATACATTTTCGCATAAAAAATTCAGATTTGAGTCTCATTTTTGGAATCAAATTTTCAAGTCGTTTTGACCCTCTTTCCCAATTTTTGTGATTTTGGTGTCGTTAGTTTTGAAATTTGATTGTGATTCATCATTTGATTAGATTGTGGTGATTTGGATACTATTCAAAAGAAGAAGGCTCAAGTGTTTGACTGATCGTGATTTGATTAAGACAAGTAAACTTCTAAAACTCAGTAAATCTTGTAGAATTCTCGAATTTTCTTTCGTATGTGTGTTGTGGAGTAATGATAATGAGGTACGGGACATTAATCGTGTGAATTAACCTTAATGAAAGAACATAGTTAATAAAAAGGCAATATGTGCTATGGTTGTGATCGGAAATGTGAAGTTCTTGACCTTGAAATTGATGTGAATTTGATGAAATGCTATGATAGTCCTAATGTGACTGTGAACTTGATGAAATTTTCATTTACTCATTTTTGATAGTGGGATTTGTCTTGAAGTATTTGCTCACCGGTTGATCTTAATTATGTGATAAAGTGATAATCAAATAGAGAATTTTAATGACTTATATTGATGTAAATGATATAAACATTAGTGTTGATGTACTAGTGACATTGTGACGTGAGTTGTCTTGATTTGAATTGCATTGTGTTTGTGGACATCATTATATTCTCATTATTTGTGCAAAAATATTTATTTGCATTGGTTCTGGAACACTGTGATGATACCCGATTGATGATTATGTCGACGAAAAATGGTTACGACGATTGATGATTATGCCGATGAGAAATGGTTCCGACTGATACATGGTTCTTATGCGTCTTGATACGGTCAAATGTACACTTCAATTAAGAAGTATAAAGAGGTCACTGTCAAATATAGAACCCAACTAGATTGGGGTCGAACCCACAGGAAATGCAGAAGAAATAAGTGTATTAGCACTTAAACTTAGTTGTAGTCAATATTTCCAAATAGGAAAAATGCATAAAGTAAATGGGTGGCTTTGTTATTTAAATTAGTAAATGATTTCAGTAATAGATTAAAACAGATTGAAGGTTGTAAACAATATGAGAAGTTGACTAGGACTGTGTTCCCCATGATATGTAACTCAGTAGTCGTTAGGTATTGATGATATCGTACCAATGCGTCTCATGCAAAATCTAGCAAGTTATGTACCTATAAACACCTCCTGGTCTTATTAGATGTATTTCACTCATCACCTCCCGATCTCAAAGTGTATTATCAACTAACCCTTTCTTTTGATTTCAGAAAACTATCCCCTCCCGGACTCAAGTTCTTAGATGAAGGTTTAGACCTCAAATCTCTGTTGTAGTTTTTTTTTCTGAAGCAAGTAATGAATACAGGAAAGTTTTAATGCGTGGACTCGTTAGAAGGAAAATAAGATGAAGAAAACTAAAATACAATGCTAAATCCTAAACAACAATCACCTATACATTTCTATACTTCATTATTGTGTCATGACTCCCACAACCCTAGTTATTGAGTTTAACTACTCATATTCACAATGAATGAATCAAGTGTTATACCCCATTTTAACTCGAGGTCAAACGGTGTACAATATATTGATGATTCCTAAATTATTTAATTTAAGGAGTCGTCACCTAATTATTTTTAAGGTAAATTAGAATACCCAAATATTTAATTAATTTAATATTAAAAATGAACTCCAATTAGTGGTCTACTTAACTTATGTGATTCTAGGTAAGGATTCTAGTTATTCTAAAGGGAAGGAGTTAAGCATTCTTTAAAATTCGTTAAAAAATGATTACCGACCAAACTTAGGTTAAATAATAAAAACTAGAAAGATTGTTCAAAAATTTTGAAACAAAATTGACCATGAAATATTATACGAAAAAAATACACTAAAATATAAGTTTTACGCATGAAATAAGTGCATGTTTTGAAAAAATATTTTTTATAGCAGCAGCAGCAGCATAGTAGTAGTACTAATAATAATAATAATAATAATAATAATAATAATAATAATAATAATAATAATAATAATAATAATAATAATAATAATAATAACAATAATAATAATAATACCAATAATAATAATAATAATAATAACAACAACAACAACAACAATAATAATAATAATAACGATAATAATAATAACAATAATAAGACTCCATTTTTTTCTCCCAAAGTGTTAATGCAAACAAAAAGAAAGTGAATAAATTAGTAATATGATTCCACTTTAAAAGATAAAAAAATATATCCAAGTGAAGTCATAAGATGACGTGTTTTTTTTAAGGAACACATGAATTAAAAGTTTCTTCCACATATAAAGATATTGAATAAATTAGCAAATTGAAAAAGAAACCAATTTCACGTGAATATTTATTTGTAAAACGAAATAAGCAATATTTAAACTCGTGATGGCAAAAACGTGGAATAAACACAACTTTGGGCATCTGAAAGACCAGAACTAAATCCAAATAAATTTTAAAACATTGCTTTTAGTATAGCTAAAGTGAGCAGATACAACATTTTATCATAATGACAATGAAAACAGAGGAACATGGAGTTAATATTACCTATTGCAGCGCAGTGAACGGAGAAATTATTGTCCTGCAATCCACCCTCGTTTTAAAGTAAAGTCAAGTGCAAATTGAGGAAAAATTCGAGAATTTTTGTAAGATATATTTGAATCCAAGTGTTAGGATTTGTTTTGTGCCAAAAACTTATCCCAATTTTGTCGCCCCTTTTTTTTCTTCGTCCGTCCGCTCCCTAGATATAGAGATATGCGGATGAAATAAATAATAGGAAATGTCAGATGAATAAAATAATGCGGAATGAGCAGATGAATAAAATAATATGGGATGAGCGGATAAATAAAATAAGACGGAATGAGTGGATAAATAAAATAACACTGAATGGATGGATGAATAAAATAAGACAGAATGGGCGGATAAATAATATAATACGGAATGGACGGATGAATAAAATAATACAGAATGGATGGATGAATAAAATAACGCGGAATGAGACAACTAATAATATATTGAAGAACGAATATAATTATATTATTATTTATTTATTTATTTAATATAGCGGATGAATATATATATATATATATATATATATATATTGAAGAGGGGACAAAGGGTGATGAGTATTTAATATAGTGGTATTTGGGATATGGGGGGGGGGGCACGGGTGGAGTAGATTAATATATATATATATATATATATTATTGATGAATATAATATTAGTATAGGGATATGGGGAGACACGTGTAGGGTGTTTGAAAAAAGAGGGATGGGAATAAAGTTATAGTATGGGGTAAGAAATATAATAATGTACAGGGTGGTTAGGTATACTTAAAATGATTATAAAAATGGCTACAAGGATTAAAAAAAAGAGTAAAAACATGTAAATAAAATTAAGTAGTGAGGTAGGCTAAAATTTAAATAGGATGAATTAACACTAATTAATTAACAAACTTCTTAATTTTGACAAAGTAAAATAATTAACTTAAGTTTAAACTAATTAATCTTGAAATATGACTCTATTAATTAAGCCAAACCGATTAACAAAATATTATTTTTTGAGATGATTTTTGAATAATGATAAAAAGTAATAATTATATAAGTAAAAAAATATATATTATGTTCAAGGATTATTTTAACATATATATATATATATATATATATTGGATTTTTTAAAATTTATTACGTTGTGGAGTATCAAAATTGGGTGTCAACATTAAGAATCAATATAGAATTCATAAGACAATACTTACTTTTATGCAAAAGTAAACCTTGAATCACACGACGAAGAACAATTCAAGAACGAACAAAGTATTAGATTGCACGTTTGAATCTTGAAAAGTAGTCGAAGTTATGTTCTCACATTATTCACAATACTCAAAAAATAGTAAAAAAAAATATAACCCTTAAAATAAATTGGGCTTAGGTATTTATAGAAATACAAAACCCAATCCTAAACCAACTAGGAAAACTAAAGTCAACAGAGTTCACGCCAAAGCATCACAAACCATATTCACTTTCAAGCCCCATGGTCAAGCTCCGTGGTGTTTGACTTAGCTCCACAACTTTGTGGGCCTTTTCTCCTTCACGGGCTATTATCACATCTCGTGGTCTTCACTATGCTCTATAGTGGGGTCTATGGTACTTTTCTTGGGCAATTTCACTTCTCCTCAGTAGGTCCTTCACGAGCTTCGGTAATAACTCGTGGTGGACTCAACGGCTTATGAAGGGTCTCATGGAGTTGTACTTAGCCAAAATTCTATCAGCTAAAAGCTTCAAACACATCAACATAACGCCATCCACCACAGCCAGAAAAAGGCACCACGGACCGTGGTGGCACTCGCAATCATTTGCCTGTAACATTTCTCCAGAAAAACTCCTTAAAACTTCAACATCATCCTAAAACTCATGCGCTGTCACAATCCAAAATCACCATGACTGGCACCCAACAATTAACTAACATAGTAAATAAATAAGATAAGGATGCCGAAGTAGTCTTAATCAATAAATAATATCGAGTTTTCATAAACTCAGAAACAATCCAGTCAACAACCCAACATCTACGCGGAATTTACCTCCTACGAACTGAAAGTCGAATGTACCAAAAATTTAGCAACATCAAGTCTAAGACAAGGGAATGCAATCCCAAAAACATAGTCATGAAACTAAATTAGTGCTTGAAATTTAAGTCCTGGAAAAAGGACTAGAATAAAAGAAAGAGTCCACGATAGCCTGAAAGAATAGATCACCTTTGAACTCGAACACAATCACTCCTTTAGGTGAGGTCTGTCTACAACTGGCTGAATATGACCTGTACTCAACAAAGATAGAGAAAGTGTAGTATCAGTACACAAAAGCAACAATGTACTAGTAGGATCACACGGCTAGACAGTAAGTGTATTATTTCATTGTGAACTTAATGAAATCTTCATTTGCTCATTATTGATAGTGCGAATTGGATTGAAGTACCACATTAATGGTTGATCCTAATTATGTGATAAAATGGTAATGAAACAGAGACTTTGATGACTTATATTGATGTGAAAGATATAAATATTGGTGTTGATGTACTAATGACATTGTGATGTGAATTATCTTGCTATAAATTGCTTTATGGTTGTGGATTATTATATTCTCATAAGTTGTGTGAACATATTTATTTGCATTGATTTTAAAATACTTTGATGAGACTTGATTGATGATTATGCCGATGTAAAATAGTTCTAGCGATGCCGATGGAAAATGGTTTCGGCGATTTATGATTATGCCAATGGAAAATTGTTACGGCGATTGATGATTATGTTGATAGAAAATAGTTCCGGTGGATACATGGACTTGTGAATCCCCCATGGGTTCAGGTCTGAGTTACAATAGATGTCTATCATTAGGATAGACATGCATCAAATTACTTGACATCACATTGCATTGTATTATGTATTATCTGTTATTATGAACTTGTGTATATACCCCTTGTTATCTCTATACTTGACATACTTGAAGTTGATGTGACTTATTTGGTAATGTCGATGATCTATTGTTAATTTATATGCCATATGAACTGTGTACTCTAGATTGGGCTGATTTCTGTGCAGATTTGTAGCTGATCAGGAGGTTCAATTTGGATGAAAGGAGGTCTAGTGTTCTATTAGATTTTTCTTGTTTTGTTAGTTGGCTTGCTGAATACCGTGTTGTTTGGTAATTACTCTTTGCTTCTACACTTGTGTAGGTTCCGAGTTTGGATCATGTTTCTGTATTTCTTTTTCCTTATCCGAGGCTTCGAGGAGACTTGAGAGGTAGTTGATTGATGCCCAGTGATCTGTCTTGTCCCTTTTACTTATGTTTTGTTCTATTTGAGAAACAAAGACATTGTAACTTGTATTTATCTTTCATTTTTGCTTTTATTAGAGTCTTATACACGTGACAACTAATCGTGAGGATGAGTATGTTTATCAGTTTTTGCTTTGACCATATCTTGTACTATCATATTTTCTTCTGCATTTACTTATTGTTCAGTTATAGACTGACTCGTCTCGGTGGGTTAATGTGAATGCCATCATACCTGGATTCGGATCGTGAAAAAAGAGGCCATAGAGGGAGGAGAAAAAGAAACACATATTTTAAACTCTTTTAAAAATTATTGCTATTGCTATTGCTATTGATAAATATTTTCTTAATATACAATATCGGGGTGATCCAAATAAGCACCAAATCTGAAAGACTCACACAAGAGAAATGAATTCCTAAATCATGAAATCTATCACTAGATAACCCTCAAGAGAAATGGTCCTCAAGCAAACAATTTGTTCAACATTCAATAGCAACAAAGGCCTCTCACAAGAGTATCACTTATCAAATTCATATCATCAAAATCATTTCATAATAATCTAAATCTAAAATAGTTATTCTCTACTATTTATTGCACAATCTAGCTATTACATAAATATCCTAAATGAGACAAGGGTCTTCTTAAGCATGAAGGCTTGTGTTTGAAGAATAACCTTTTGCACACTTATTCTTTTTCTTCTTTCTTTCTTGTACTTCCACTTTAGCATGTTTTCGATTTTCAAGCCTTTACTCCAAATCCCTTCCAAGCCTCCAAAGTATTACCTTGATGCAAAGCTCTTGAACTCCTTATCTTGGCTTGATATGTATGCATCACATAGATAAATTTATTTTATTATTATAATTTTTATATAAATATACGAATTATAAAAATGAAACTAATGATCTTAATGGGTCCAGAATTTGTGGAAGAAAGATTTTTCTTACCAAAGTGACAAAGTGCTTTACTCAAATATAGTATATCCTTAGAAGCTTAAGTTAGTTTCACTTTACAAAAATGGAATTAGTTCAGAATTCGTCCCTTATTCATCATTAAATTACTCGCACTTATTTTTTTTTAATTACCGCTAATAATTGAATTGAGGTAGCAAACTTTTTGTGACTTCACATATGGACAAATTCAAGAGTTTGTCAAAAGCTAGACAATAGTACAAGTGGTGAGTAGTCTTTCAATTCTCATACAGTACATGGGATGGATCAATTATTATTCTTGCCTAGATTATTTATATTAATATTTTAATTTCTTCCTCTCATATTAGTTGTTACGGTTGCTAGAAATATTTTTAGTTGTTATTTTAGAAATTAAGATAAAATTAGTTATTTTTATTCTATTTTATATGTAATATAAAATGTTCTTGAAATAAATTAATTAGTTTAATCTTATTCTTGAATAGAGTGTAATTTATTGGAGAAAGATAAGGATAAAATAGTAAAGATATTTGTTTTATTTTTTATTATTATTCCAATAAATGACAATTAGAAAAGAAACAAAAAGAAAAGGCTTCATACACAATCAGTTTAGCTAGTCAGAATATTTGTTTAGACACTAACATTAAACTTTGTTTTAAATGAATACCCCAACTCCTAATAAAGTGTTTTAACTAGATACTTTCGATTCAAATTTTGATTTTTTTTCATGCGTTTACATTCATCTATTGGATAGTTAAGTATAACGACATGTCCCCGTCTTTATGGATAAGCAAATGGGGAAGGAATTTGGGCCAGAAAACTTCGGATAGTAACTTCGAAAAAATTTAGCCTAGGTTAGACTTGGACGAATTCTGAGTCAGGTGAGGTGTAGGGTGACCTTGTGATAGGTGGGGGATCGAATCTTTAATGTGGTTGGGTTAGCTGATAGCCAAGAAGATATGGAGCATTTACGACTTCACGGAATCGCATTCGGGTGAGCAAAACTCCCTGAATTGGACTTGGTGTGAATGATATAAATTAAGACGTCTTGGGAAGAGAGTATGTTGTGAAAAGGGATACTTGAAGACTCTTTATGAGCTCTCTCTCTCCTCCTATCCCGCAAGAGCGGGATTAGTGCTGCCAGGGTAGGGATGCCAGAGCGGGATGATCCCGACAGAGCGGGATAGTCTCGACATATTACGAGGTAAAAAAACCCCGAAATAGTATTCTTCTACAAAAACTCTTCAGACATTAGGAGGCGACCCAAGGTAATTTTGATCACTTTTTCACATATTCTCATGCCAAAGGTAAGATTCATTCTCCCTAAACTCATAATTCGATTCCTAGAACCCATAATGTAGGGTGGGTGATCTTGTGGGAGGGTTTTGTCTTGAAAACTAACTGTGGAAAATAACCCTAGAATAGGGGTTAGGATCATGGGATTGGTCTAGGATGAGAATTGTGTTATAATTCATATTGGTTAGGCTATTTTGTTGATCCTTTGTGTGTATTTACTGTTTTTAGACCAAGAACAACCGGAACGAACTCGAAAAAGGAAAGCTCTTGCATCTTAGAGTGGTTGAAGCTCGAATTTGAGGTAGGTGATAGTTTTGTTTCCTGTATTGATTTCATGTACTTGCTAAATTACTTCACGATATGCATATGTGTATATGAATAGGGAAGCATGCTAGGAATTATGTGAAATGATCATTTACTGGCCTGATTTGTGATGAACCTGTTCATGGTTGTATAATATTGACTACTGAATGTAATTATGTCTGCTTGTATATTTGGATCAGATATCGCATTCCGACACACCATTAGATCGGGTATGATGTTACGATACACATTTGGATCAGGTTTCACGTTCCAACACAAAAATTAAATCGGGCGTCATATTCCGACACAAATTAAGTGTTTGCAAGTTCCATGAGAGGACCCCTGTGTGAAGTTGCATGATATTGAGGTTATTGAACTGGGATCTTGTTGAATATTGTTTGCGATAAAAATGGTTAAGTTATTTTGTATATATGTGCTTATTATGTTGGGTTTACTTGTCCATGACTCGTTTATAGCTAACCACATAATCCTAATAGTACACTGTTGATTTTATGTACTAATACTACACTTGCTTTGTCTTTGTTGAGTACATGACATATTCAACCAGTTGCGATAGGACCTCGCCTAGAGGAGTGATTGTGTTCGAGTTCAAGGATGAGCTATTCTTCCAGACTTCCATGGACTCTCTCTTTCGTTCTAGTCCTTTTACCAGGACTTAGATTTCAAACATTGGTTTAGTTCATGACTACATTTTTCTTTGGGATTGCATTTCTTTGACTTAGACTTGACGTTGGTAGAATTTTGGTACATTTGACTTTCAGTTCCTAAGAGTTAAATTCCGTGTACATATTGGGTTATTGACTAGGTTATTTTTGAGTTTATGGGAACTCAGTATTAATTATTGATTAAGACTAATTCTACATCCTTATCTTGTTTATTTACTACATTAGTTAATTGTTGGGCCATTGAAATGGTTCTTCCACTGGAGGGTTAATTTAGGTGCGCCAGTCATGATAGTTCGGGGTTGTGACAAAGTGGGTATCATATCCCTAGGTTCGTTGATCTCGTCATACCAAGAGGCTACAGGACTATAGGAAAGTTTCTCTATCTTCTTTCCTTTGTGTTATAACTTGATTCCAATTGATATCTGGTGATCTAAATTGATTGCTAACCTCTTTCACTCTCTTCTCTGGGATGGTTAATACCCGCTATAATGGTGTTCGGAACGTAGCTCTAGTTGAGCTAGAGGAGGAGTCAGCCTTTTGAGGGCACGGTCGAGGTAGAGGTAGGAGAGAGAGATGCGGCATAGGGAAAGGGAGAGCAGCAATCGCCAGGGTGAAAGTTCAAGTTGAAGAGGTGCCAGTAGGTGAGGGCCCTCTCACTCCCCAAAATGAGTTAGAAGAGAATCTAGAGGTTGTAGGGTCAGAGAATATTAATCATGTGGAAGACAACCAAATTGGGGTTGGCGGTCTTCCCCCTCTGGACCTCATAATAGAGCAGTAGATCATGATCTTTCTGAGTGGGTTGGCTGGCATTGCAGTCATTCCCATCATGCTCGCAGCACCAGCCCCTGTTGCTCGTCCTTTTGCTGTAGCTCCACTAGTAAATAAGGTGGTAGACACTGATGCCTTCTTCAGACCACTTATGGTCCCTGTTATGACTGGCATTGAGCATGACATGCTCACAAATTTCTAAACCTCAAGCCTACAGTCTTCCATGGTACCAAGAATGAGGAAGCTTATGAGTTCATCCTCAATTTCTATGAGAGGTTGCAAAAGTTGGGCATAATGCATCAGTATAGGGTAGAATTTGTGACTTTTCAGCTGTAGGGTGAGGCCAAGCAATAGTAGAGGGGGTATGTCGAGTGTCACTCGCCAATTTTGTCTCCACTTACTTGGGTTCAGTTTCACGCCTTATTCCTAGAGAAGTATGTACCACACATCCTGAGGGACCACAAAAGGATGAGTTCATGGCTTTGGAACATGGTGGTATGTTGTTGGCTGCTTATGAAGCTAAATTTCATGCGTTGTCCAGGTATACTATGCAACTGGTAACTACGGAGGAAGAGAAGATCTACTTGTTTGTGAAGAGGTTGAACCCCAAATTGCAGGTGTTATCAGTTCACATGACTTTGTCAGGTAGGAGTTTCAACGAAGTCACTGACTTTGTGAAGAAGCTAGAGGGTGTGTGGAGATATAGGTAGGCCAAGGATTTTGGATAAAAATCCCAAGAGCATAGGTAACTTCCAGGGATCTTATTCTAGAGGGTCAGGCAGGCCGATAATTACATCTCAGCCAATTCATCAGCTCTGACCGCTTCTACTAGTAGTTTTTTAGGTACTCCGTAACAGTATTAGGCCCATAAGGGTCAAGAAGCATCTTTTCCAAGCAGTATGCCATCTTTTAAGCGCGACTGTTTTAATTGTAGAGAACTAGGGCATATAAAGAGAGAATGTCCTCACCCCTACGGGCCAATTTCAGTACCCCAATAGGCCAGAGCAGTAGTACCCACGGACGGGGGAGGAAATGGTAGAGGACGTCCACAGAGTAGGCGAGGCAAAAACTAGAGAAGCCGTAGAGATGAGGTAATGATAGTGAATGTCGATAAGCAACACAACCAGGTAAGAAGGTAGCCTATCAGGATGACCAGACTCAGTTTTATTCATTTTTGGGTAAGACCAAGGTAGAGGCATATGATGCAGTGATCACATGTACTATTTTTGTCTATGTATGGATTGCTATTGTTTTATTTGATCTGGAGTCTACTTATTCATATGTATTTGTGAAATATACCTTGGGTTTTGATGCATTATGTGATATACTTGATGCCTCTATCTATGTTTCTACTCCTATTGGAGAGTCAGTCATAGTCACCCATGTTTATCGTGCTTGTTCAGTAATGTTTATGGGATTCCAGAATTAGGTTGACTTAGTGATTTTAGACATGACCGATTTTGATATAATCTTATGCATGACTTGGTTGTCCCCCTATTTTGTTTTACTTAATTGTAATGCAAAAATTGTGGCTCTAGAGATCCTAAAGAGGGAAAGGTTAGAGTAGGAAGGGGTTTACAAGCCTAAGCCAGCTAAGGTCATATCCTTTCTCTAGGCTAGAAAAATGGTGGGGCGGGGTTGTTTGGCCTATTTAGCATATATTTGGAATATGGATGTAGATTCTCCCTCTATTGAGTCTATTCCAGTAGTGAGCGAGTTTTCAGAAATGTTTCCTTAAGACTTGCCTGGTATGCCTCACGATAGAAACAAAGACTTCTGCATTTACTTAGAGTCGGGCACTCGTTCAATTTCTATTTCTCCCTACCATATGGATCCGACAGAGTTGAGAGAGCTTAAGGCTCAAATCTAAGAACTCCTTGATAGGGGATTCAACCATCCTAGTGCTTCTTCGTGGGGTTCTCCCGTGTTGTTTGTTAAGAAAAAGAATGGTAGTATGAGAATGTGCATTGACTACTGATAACTGAATAAGGTTACCATTCAGAATAAATATCCTTTGTCGTGTATTAATGAGTTTTTTAATCAGTTGTAAGGTGTATCAATCTTTTCAAAGATTGATCTCAGGTCTAGGTACCATGAATTGAAGATTAGGCTTGAGGATGTGCCTAAAACAGCTTTTTGATCTAGGTATGGGCACTATGAATTTTGGTGATGTATTTTGAGTTGACCAATGCACCTGCAGCCTTCATGAGTTTGTTGAATGAGAATTCAGACTGTTCCTGGATTCATTTGTGATCGTGTTTATAGATGATATTTTGGTGTATTAGAAGAGTGAACAGGAACATGCAGACTATCTTCGTATTGTTCTAGGTGTTCTAGGAAAGTAAAAGTTGTATGCAAAACTCTCTAAGTGTGAATTCTGGTTACCTGTAATTGCCTTTTTAGGCCATGTTATTTTAAAGAAAGGGGTAATGGTAGAGCCACAGATGATTGAAGTAGTAAAGAGCAGGGCTCGGCCTAGTTCCATGACTAAAGTTAGGAGTTTTATAGGACTGGCCAGTTATTATCGGGAGTTCATGAAGAACTTTGCTTCTTTCGCTACTCATTTGAATAGGTTGACTAAAAAGGGGGTGCCATTTAAGTGGAATGATAAATGCGAAGAAAGCCTCCAAAAGCTTAAAACTCTTATGACCACAACACCAATTTTGGCCCTGCCGGTTGAAGGTAAAGACTTCATTGTTTATTATGATTCTTCACATTCAGATTTGGGTATTGTGTTGATGTAAGATAAGAATGTCATAGCTTATGCTTCACGGCAGTTGAAGGTGCATGAGAGGAACTACCCGACTCATGACTTGAAGTTGGCAGCGGTAGTGTTTGCCTTGAAAATCTGGAGGCATTATCTCTATGGCGTCAGGTGTAAGGTATTTATTGACCACCACAGTTTGCAGCATGTGTTCACCCAGAAATACTTGAATTTGAGACAACAGATTTGGATGGAGATGCTCAAAGACGATGATGTCACCATCCAATATCATCCAGGTAAGGCTAATGTGGTAGTAGATGCATTAAGCAAAAAATCGGTAAGCATGGATAGTCTAGCCTGTTTAGGAGTCTGCAAGCGGCTCTTGGCTAGAGAGATTCAGGCCTTAAAGGCCAGTTTAATGAGGCTAGGCATCTCAGAGAAGGGTGGCGTGATGGCCAGTGTTGATCTAAGACCCACTTTTATAAAGGAGATTAAGGCCAAACAGTTTGAAGATGTAATCTTGAATGAGATTAGGGAAAAAGTGTTGATGGGCAAGAACCAAGATTCAACACTTGATGCAGGAGGAGTGCTCAACTTTAGAGGAAGAATTTGTGTTTCTCGGGTGGATGGAATAATTCAGAGTATTCTATCTGAATCACATGGTTCAGGGTACTCTATTCACCTTGGAGTAACCAAGATGTATCAAGACTTGAAACATCTATATTGGTGGCCGGGTATGAAGACAAGCTAGGTGGTTAGAATGCCCCTCTCTAATATTTCAGATCATGGTACACAGTTCACTTTTAAATTTTAGGATAAGTTGCATGAAAAATTGGGCACTCAACTTACTTTCAGCACTACCTTCCATCCATAGACAGATGGACAATCAGAGAGGACTATCCAAGTGCTAGAAGATATATTGAGGGTATGTGTGATTGACTTTGGGGGACATTAGGATAAGTTCTTGCCCTTGTGTGAGTTCCTATGACAATAGTTACCACTCAAACATTGAGATGTTATTGTCCAAAGCACTTTATGGGAGGGGATGTAGGTCTCCCACAGGGTAGTTTGAAACTGGAGAAGTGGAGCCATTGGGGGTGGATTTAGTAAGGGATGCTCAGGATAAGGTAAAAAACATCCAAGCTAAGATTCTAGCACCTCAAAGTCGTCAAAAAGAGTATGTTAACCGTAAGGTAAGGGATATGACATTCGAGAATGGTGAGAAAATGCTTCTAAAGGTGTCACCCATTAAGGGGGTGATGAGGTTTGGTAAAAAGGCCAAGCTCAGTCCTCTCTATATTAGCCCCTTTGAAATTCTTGATTGTGTAGGGCCAATGGCATACATATTGGCCTTACCACCTAGCTTGTTGAGGGTATATCCGATATTCTATGTGTCAATGCTAAAAAAGTACTATAGAGATAGGGGCTACATCATTAAATGGGACTTGGTGTTGTTAAAAAACGATCTTCACTATGAGGAAGAGTAGTTGCACGGAATCACATTTGGATAAGTAAAACTCCCTGAATTGAACTTGGCGTGAAGGGTATAAATTAAGTTGTCTTAAAGAGAGGGTATGTTGTGAAAGGAGAGACTTAGAGACTCTTTACGATCTCTCAGTCTCCGTCTATCCTGCCAGAGTGGGATTAGTGCCGCCAGGGCAGGGCTGCCAGAGAAGGATACTCTTGACAGAGCAGGACAGTTGCTACATATTATGTGGTAAAAACCCCATAAATAGTATTTTTCTACAAAAACTGTTCTTAAGATGTTAGGACGCGACCCAGGGCAATTTTGATCACTTTTCCACGTATTCTCAAGCCAAAGGTAAGATTATTATTCCCTAAACTCATAATTCAATTTCTAGAACCCATAATCTAGGGCGGGTGATCTTAAGAGAGGGTTTTATCTTAAAAACTAAGATTGGAAAATATCCCTAGAATGGGGGTTGGGATCATGGAGTTGGCCTAGGATGACAATTGTGTTATAATTCATATTGGTTAGGTCATTTTGTTGATCCTTTGTGTGTATGTACTGATTTTAGACCAAAAACAAGAAGAACGGACCCAGAAAGGGAAAGCTCTTGTACCTTAGAGTGGTTGAAGCTCGAATTCAAGGTAGGTGATGGTTTTATTTCCTGTATGAGTTTCATGTACTTTCTAAATTGCTTCATGGTATGTATATGTGTATATGAATAGGGCATCATGCTAGAAATTATGTGAAATGATCACTTACTGACCTGATTTATGATGAACCTGTTCTTGGTTGCATAATGTTAACTACTAAATGTAATAGTGGCTTCTTGTATGTTTGGATCGGATGTCACGTGCCGACACACAATTGGATCAGGTGTCATATTTCGACACATATTTAGATCATTCCAACACAAACATTGGATTGGCTGTCACGTTCCAACACAAATTAAGTGTTTGCAAGTCCCATGAGAGGACCCTTATGTGAAGTTGGATGATATTGAGGTTGTTGAACTGTGATCTTGCTGAGTATTGTTTGAGATGATAATGGTTAAGTTATTCTATAGATATGTGTTTATTATGTTGGGTTTACTTGTCCATGATTCGCTTACTAGCTAGCCACGTGATCCTACTAGTACACTATTAATTTTGTGTATTGATAATACACTTGCTATGTCTTTGTTGAGTAAAGGGCATATTCAGCCGGTTGTGGAGAGGCTTCGCCTAGAGGAGTGATTGTGTTTGAGTTCAAGGGTGAGCTATTCTTCCAAGCAGCCATGGACTCTCTCTTTCGTTCTAGACCTTTTCCCAGGACTTAGATTTCAAACATTAGTTTAGATCATTACTATGTTTTTCTTTGGGATTGCATTCCCTTTTCTTAGACTTGACGTTCCTAGAGTGTTGGTACATTTGACTTTCTGTTCTTAAGAGTTAAATTTCGCATACATGTTGGGTTGTTGACGAGGTTGTTTCTGAGTTTATGGGAACTCAATATTAATTATTGATTAAAACTGCTTCTACATCCTTATCTTGTTTATTTACTGCATTAGTTAATTGTTGGGCTGTTGAAATGGTTCTCCCACCGGAGGGTTAGTGTGGTGGTCAGTCAAGGTAGTTTGATGTCGTGACATTAAGTTAACTACATAAATATGTCATATTCTTTAATTATACACATCAACCTCAAGTATAAAATATTTGAGATTTTACGTATTGAGGCGAATGCGTATATTAAAGAAAATGACATATTTTATACGGTTAACTTAACTTTCTAATAAACGAATGAAAACACATGTGAAGAAGTTTTCAAAATATGAACCAAAAGTGTCTAACTGGAATACTTTAGTAGGAGTTGAAATCTTCAATTGAAACAAAGTTTAGTTTGAGTGTTTAAGTGAAATATGATCTTTATAAGCTTAAGGGGCTGATTATGTATTAAAAACAAATGAACAGAAGAAAACTGATACTATGTTCTAATTTAGGTGAAGTAATTTGACTTTACATAAAATTTAAAAAAGAAATAAAGATTTTTAAAATTTGTGGTATAAAAATAAGTTAAAGATATTTGTGTGACTATAAATTATTTTATTAAGGATAAAATTAATATTTTATAATTAAATATAAAAATATATCATTCTTTTAAAAGACTAATAAAAAAAAGTAAATCATATAAATTGTACCTTTGCCATGGATCCACCAAGTCCCATGCCTTCGAAAAATTGATGAAACGTGAGAGCAGCAAAAAGAGTCTTTATGGTTTTGAGATTTTCAGAAGCACCCAATGCTATTCCAATTATCACAGCGTACACTATTATTCCCACCACAAATTAACGTTACATAAGCAAAATAAAGTGTACGTACGTGATAGTGATCAATCTTCTTTTTAATTTTATAAGAGAATAAGGAATAGTATGGAACAATTATTATCACTGGAAAATTGTCTCTGTCGTTTGTCCATGAATAATATGATATTATCATATTACTGAAGATTGTAAAGAAACCATGCTTTCGGAAATTCATCTTTTGTTATACTCCTCCCGTTTCAAATTTGATTGTTCGGTTTTGATTTGACATGGTTTTAAAAAAATAAATTTTAAAAAAAATCTTGTGGTCTTAGATTAAAGATATATAAAATATACTAAAATATTTTTATTTTTGTGGTTTTAAACATGTCACGTGTAAAGTAAAATTAAAAAAGAGACATTATTTTTTAAACTTACTAAAAAAGAAGTAAGACAAACAAATTGAAATCGAAGAAATATATAATTTGGTTAATATTCTAAATATGGGTTGTAAAAAAATGGGAAACTTACATAAATCCCACTAGTTTAGGAGCTAATTCTTAGATAAACTCTAGTTTGCAATATTCCTTATCTTACCATATTTTGGTGCGTCCAGATACATTCAGATACGTCCAGATAAATGTATCTACGAATACATGTGGTCAAAATTAGGTGTGATTTGTTTTAGATACATTGTATCCAAGTGATTTCGCATGTATCTTGGATACATAACAAATCTTGTTCGCCTCTCTCCCATCTTGCTCGCCACTCTCGCATGTATCTGATATCTCAGACACATGTGAATCACGCAAGATACATACAAATACAAGTATTTAGTATGTATTTAGTGTGATTCGCATGTATTTACTCACTCGCCTCTCTCTCTATATTAGTATATCTGGTAGAAAAAATATATCTAAGCATATGTTCCTCAATATATCATAGAAAATTCTTAGTATATCTGGTAGCAAAAATACACCTATTTAAGTGTATGATCCTCAATATATGCTAATAAATTTTTAATTAGTGATAAAATTCATAATATTTTAAAAAAATATAAATAATAATAGTAAATATATATTGTAGTGAAGTATGTGTATTATTCCTAAAAAAATTCACACAGGATTAAATAGAGGAAAAGAAAAGGACAATATTTAACCTTAGATTGTTCAAGAAATATTATTAATTCCAATAGAGAACGAAAAATTAAAATAAATGATATCCCTTTTAAGATTTTAAGTTGAAAATTTTCAACATCAGTATAGCTAAAGAGAAAAAAAGATGTTCTTTCCTTCTAGTTTACTGAATAATGAATCTCTCACAATAACTGTATAAAAAAAAAGAAGATGTTCTTTCCTTCTAGTTTACTGAATAATGAATCTCTCACAATAACTGTATGTTCTATTCTTAAAAAAAGACATTCCCTTCCCTTCCTTGATTGATCATTTTGCAACATATTCCTTTTAAAAATATCATGAAATTTTGGACTTATTAAAATTATCATTACCCGATTTAAGTTCTCTCTATATTGATAGCTTTAAAAAGATTTACACTATCAAATCACTTACTATATTTAACTATAATAATAATTAGTACATCAATGTGACATGGTGAATAATATGAAGCTTTTTTTTTTGGATAAAATTAGCAATAACCACTTTTAATAACGATTATCAAATATTAATCATAATTATGAAAGCAAATAATATTTACACACTTTTCTTACACAATTTTATTTAGATAAAAATACACTCAATGAAAACACGGAATTAACAACTCCAACAATTGATACTTAAGTTTGAAGCTTTGACCATTGTAATCACAGTAGAATATGTTGAAGTTTCAAACCCCATAAATAATTTATGGACTTCAAAATTATACAAATTCAAACTCCAAAAATGATTCAGGGAATTCAAAATTGTGTTGATCATATTATACTATAACGACTGGGGATATCCTCCAAATCTTCTTTTATTTTCAATAATTGATTTTGTAACTTGAACAAACTCTTAAACCTTTGCATTTGATACTTCACGAACCATTGGGAAAACAACACGAGCTCCCATATATTGTGCTAGAGTATATTGGTAAAGTTTCAATTTCAGCACATTAAAGTAGAATTTCATCCGTAGGAATTTCCAATTTTCAGCATATATTATGTCACGACCTAGACCGTCGTGAGTGACACCACACTAAATATCCGGTGGGAGAACTAATCGCTAACCCAATAATTAATCAGTTAAGTTGTTTAAAGAAGCAATCTCATTAATTTAAACAAGAATACATAAAACTTAAGTAAAACCATGCGGAATAATCCCCTAGAATTTGAAAGTCGAAGTACCAAAACTCTAAGATAGTCAATAATAGGGGCCGCAACCCCAAAACAAGAAGTAAAGAGTCTAAGATGTCTAAGTCCGAGCAGATGGTCTAAGAGATAGAGAGGAATCCATGGCAGCCTAGAAGAACTAGCTCACCCTTGGATTCGAAAATCAGAAGTCTCACAATTGAGGTCTCGAAGACCGCATGAATATACCATGTACTCAATAAAGAAAGAACAAGTGCAATATCAATACACAAAATCAACAGTGTACTGGTCGGATGTCACGACCCAACTTACCGGGGCCATGAGGGTACCCACTCTAACACCTAAGCAGGAGAACCCTTAATTCCCAGACAGTTATAACAAGCGGAAGTTCTAACAAAAAAAATAACGGCCTAAAAGAGTCATGAAGACACCATATACTAATTAAAAACTCTAAGGTTAACTACAAAAGTATTTTAAAACCCCTAAGGATACTAGTCTAAATAGGTACAAGAGCTTTTAGCAATACGGTACATAAGTAAAGTAATGACACAACTCCCACCAATAGGAAGGAAAAGTAGAAGCTGCCGGAGAATTATTTTCATCTGCACTTATGGAACATCACTGACCCTGCAATAGACTATGCCAAGTGGCATAGCAAGAGTAGTATTAGTACAAACAACATGTACTAGTAGGCATCATCGGTCAACCTGATACCCAACACATAATATAAATAAATCAACCAAAAGAAGAATATGCTAAAACAGATACCCTGAAGCCAGCCTTTATACCCACACTCTGATCACTTGTCTTGCCTGGGTCATCACTAGTGTGTATTATGATATCAGCCTCCTAATTGGTCCACTGCCAACTCTAATAGAGATCATGGCCTAACCCTTTCTATCAAACATAGGGAAGTTTCCGACTACACACCCCTAGGTCCATTTAAACTAGTATATTACTTTTCCTTAAGCTTTCACACCAACACCTATGCTTAAAATATTTAGCATCTAACTTGTAAGAGGGAACATTAAGGTGGTATAAGGTTCCTATCCACCCTATCTGTACTAGCCCTCCATGATGGAAACTAACCTACTATGGCGGCCTTGCCATAGTGGGATTCTTCCCGCTAAGTCTGCCTGCCCAGAGGCAGAATCTTCAAATTCTTTTTCAAGCCCCAATTAACACACACACCAACACATCACTACCAATACTTGACTCTAAGTCACTAATATCACTTAACAACAGATCAACTACTCTCCACTTGCTTACCCACGACCCTATACCTACGATACAAATGCATCTAGAAACCATAACATAATAAAAAAAAGCATATAAAGAAACACATTACCAATTTACCATTTCATGAGCAATAAACAGTTTAACAGTATCAATCTCAAATACACCAGTCAAAATGGTGTTACTTGTACCTTCGGTCATTTCATATCAATTATTACACAGAATGGTCATGCTCAATTATAATCGTGCCAGTTCCTCTATTATCACACATATCATCAAGATCAATTCACAAATAATAGCCATATAATGGTTCTCTCATGGAAATCATGCCCAAATTTTAGTGTGTCAACGTGACACCTAATCAAATAGTTAATATATCAGCATGACACCCAATCCAATATGTAATAATGTGTTACCTTGTAATAACCTATTTTCATCGATATGTGTAAGCCAATTGAGAAGGGATATGGGCTAGAAAACTTCGGGTAGTGACTTGGAATTTTTTTTTCTAGGCCAGACTTGGACGAATTCTGAATCAGGTGAGGTCTAGGGTGATCTAAAATTGGAAGGGGGGTTGAACTTATAGTTTGGTTTATTTAGTTGATACTCAAGATGATACAAAGCCTGTATGGATTTATGGAAGTGCATTCGGATAAGTAAAACTTCCGAAATTGACTTGTCGTGAAAGATATATTTTAAGGCGTCTTGGGGCAAGGGTGTGTTGCGAAAGAAGAGACTTTGAGATTCTTTACAAGCTTCCTGTCTCTGCCTATCCCGCTAGAGCGGGATTATTCTTGCCAGAGCGGGGCCGCAAGAGTAGGATGGTCCCGCTTTGGCAGGACAGACGTGGCTTAAAGTCGGGAAAAAAACCCCAAAATGGTATTCCTTCTACAAAATTATTCTTAAGAAGTTAGGAGGTGACCCATGGATCTTGTGATCATTTTCCATAATTTATCACGCCAAAGGTAAGATTATTACTTCCTTACTCCGTACCTAGACTTATGATTGGTAATCATTGGGGGAGGGTTTTGGCTTGAACTAATAGTGGGAAATAGCCCTAATAGGGGTTAGGATCATGGGTTGGTCTAAGAAGGGGAATTATTCTATAAATTGTATAAATTAGACCATTATATTGATTCTTTGTATGTATTTATTATCTTTAGACCAAGAACAAGCTGAACGAACCCGAAAAGAGAAAGCTCCTACACTTTAGAGTTGTCAAAGCTTGATTTCGAGGTATGTGATGGTTAGTCTTCCCGTATGTGATTCATGTACTTGCTATATTATTCCTTTATATGTATATGTGTATATGAATAGGGAAGAATAAAATGAATTATGTGAAATGACTACTTACTGGCCATGAATTGTATTGAACCTGTTCTTGATAGATAAGATAGTTGGACTATTCATTGTGATTGTCGTTGCCTTGTATGCTGGATCGGGTGTGTCACATTCCGATACACATTTAGATTGAGTGTCACAGACCAAATCATATTTGGATTGGGGTCACATTTCGATACAAACCTTGGATCGGGTGTCACATTTTGACACCTAAATAAGTGTTTATAGGTCACATGAGAGGACCCTTATGTGATATTGCATGATAATTGAGATTGTTGAACTGTGATCATGTTGAGTACTGGTTATGAAATGTTAATGGTTAAGTATATTTGTTATATATATATTTACTGTGTTGTAATTTTGTATTCATGTCTTAGTTACTGGCTAGCCTCATGATCCTACCAGTACACTATTAGATTTATGTACTGATACTATACTTGCTCTGTCTTTGTTGAGCACATGACATATTTATACGTCTGTTGAGAGACCTAGAATAGAAGATCGATAATTGTCAGAGTTCAAGGGTGAGCCAATTCTTTTAGGCTGCCATGGGCTCTCATTATTCTATTCCTTCCTTCAGGACTTAGATTTCAGACATTGTTATTATTTTATGACTTTTGGGGGTTGCATCCCCTTTTCTAGACTTGTTGTCTTATTTAGAGTTTTAGTACATCGACTTTCAGTTCCTAGGAGTTAAATCCCAAATGTTGGGTTGTTGACTAAATTGTTCTGAGTTTATGAGAACTCGTCCTTATTTTCTTTATTAAACCTGTTTCCTTAACTTTAATTCTTTTTATCTCTTGCGATTACTGTTAGTTGGACTGTCATAGTGGTTCTCCCATCAGAGAATTAGTATGAGCACCAATCACTCGGGTCTGGTCGTGACAAAATTAGTATCAGAGACCTAGGTTAATAAATTTCGTTGTACCAAAATAATTCTAGTAGAGAATTGCGGAATAGTACGGAGACATCTATACTTTTTTCGATGGTCTATAGGAATTTAGGAAAATATTTCTCTATCTTTTTTTTCCTCGTGCTATAACTTGATTTTGTAGCTCCTATTAAACCAGAGGAGGATCCAATCATGAGAGAACGTAGCCGAGGAAGGGTTTGATAAGAAGGCGCAGTAAAGGTTGGGGGAGAGCAACAACCGATAGGGGTGAGGCTCTGATTGAGGAAGTACCTAGAGAGGAGGCCTCTCTCGTACCCTATTATGAGATAGAGGGGAACATAGATGTCGAAGAAGATGAGACAATTGAACAGTTTGAAGACATCCAAGATGGATTCTGGTTTGTCCCCACTGGACCCTATATTAGCTCAGTAGATTATGGCCTTCTTGAGTGGGTTGGCCAGTACTGGAGCCATATCACATAGGGTAACCTATACGTGGTCGATACTCAAAAACTATTGCTAGCCCCCAAGTGAACCACTTGTCCTATTCACACAATCATTCAATAACCTCTTTATCAGCGGAAGACTTACTCATCAATAAAATAACTGATAGAATAAGGCCAAAAGCCAACAATCTATCTAATCCAATCAACAAGACTAGTTTGAAGGAAACTAGCAAAAAGACAATATCAAATCAACAAGTCAATAATCTAGTCTATAAAGCCTCTATCAACAATCCTAGTGGTACCAATGACAGGTTCATGTCTACCACAAATGAAATAAAGAAAAGCTAACTAAAAGTTGGAACGATAACTGTGGTATCCTCTGAAAATAGGAAGGACTCACGAATTAGCTGAAAGCAAATAGATCCTCAATGATGAGCCTGTTGATGATCTCTAGTACCTGTCTCTACATTATGAAATGATGCACACCTAAATGGACGTCGGTACATTGAATGTACGATTATGAAAAATAACATAAAAAAACATGCATCAGGGTAGAATCAAATCAACTCAGAATCTCAAATCGGAAAGGTGAACAACTCGATCAAGATGTCTAAAGTCTAAACAAGAATAAGATTTAGACAAAGACCAATCATATACAATCCAATCCAATCCAAATCAAAGTACTGTCTAGACCTAAATTGGAGTTTCTCTTATCCGATAACTATCACTTATGAGCCAATGACAGTACAACAAGCCGACGTTATTTCCATGTCCGTCCATTACCTTGCCGAGGTAAGAATGAATCAACAATCATGCCATAACCAATCAACTTATATCATGTCAGGACAATAATCTTGGAAAAAATCGACTTTAACAGTTCAATCCTCTTCTATGTTTGGAAATGTAGTTATTGGGTTCGAGTTATTACTTACTCTTATCTAATTCGGTACTCGATACTCCTAAGACAATCAATCCAAATCAAACCAAATCAGTAAGTCTCTTTTGGACTCTTTTCAACTCATTCGTTCTATCAATCAATCCTTTCAACCAATCAATTTCCCAATCATTCTCAATCATTTAGTTAAAAGAGATTTTAGATAATCATTTACGACAACATTCAAGACTATCAACTCATCAATACTATCAATACTATCATCATACTCTCATTTCAATCACAATTATGCATTCGCAGTTCAAAGTTCCAGACTAAATCCTTAATCATATTCATCCAATCATTAGTCAACATATCATGAGGATTTATGAAGTAAATAGTCAAAATCATTTGTTCAAGAACAAGTTTATAGAAAACATCTATTATGCAATATTATGTAAAAATATGTTAAGTTTAGGGAAAATTCTCAAGAAACACAATCATGGGGACTCAATTCATTCACAAATCAACCTATCACAATCATGGGGCACATGGAAGAACAATATCCATGCTTTAGTTAGCCTTAAATACTTGGGATTCGGATGAAGACAGGACAATCAATCTTGCAAGATATTGCTTGAATCTTTTGAACCCTAGCCTCTTCTCCTCCCCTTAGCCCTAGCTCTTAAGTTAACTTGGTGTAAAAGACTTAGGAATGCATTTAGGAACTCTTTTAAGGTCAAAAACAACCTATATCAGTCATGGGTTAAGTATAGAAGGGGTGGGTAAAAGAACAGAATGCCCCTTCTTAAACTTAAAAATGGGAAGAAAAATTGGCCTGTGAGGGACCAGGTCCGCGTTGGGGACTGGTTCCCGCATAGTGCAATTTTTTCAAAAATTTATCCAATAGAATTCTAACCCCGTAGAAAATAACTAGGATAAAATTAAGTCCAAGTCCGCGGCAGGTCCGCGGCATGGACCTGTCACCCACTTCTCTATTTTTGCCTCTTCACTCCAAAAATTTATCTTTTTGATCCGGTTGGCCTAAAATTCAACCAAAACCATTTCCCCACAAAAATTTTCATCTTGATTAATATTCCAAACTCGTATTGACTGAAAAAGTTAAGGAAGATGTGTTGTGCGAGCGTTCTTTAGTATAGGGGTATTTTTGTAATTTTATCGGGTGTAACATTATCTCCCTCTTAGAATCATTCGTCCTCGAATGAAGAGCCATTAGAAATGAACTGAAGGCATGAATAAAAATTGAGACTCAATTAAATTGATCAATTAATCAAATTAGACAATCTAGACAATCAACTATTCAAACTCAAGAATAGACAAATCAATTCAAATCAAGAGTAGGGACATTACCTTCAACGTTCTCATAGTTGGACAGGAATAAGTGTGGGTATTTAGCTTTTATATCATCCTCAGATTCCCATGTGGCTTCCTCAAAAAATTGATTTCACATAGGACTTTGATTGAGGCAATCTCTTTGGTTCACAATTTGCGAACCTAACGATCAATAATTTGAATCAGAATTTCTTCGTAGGAGAAGCTATCTTTAACTCCAATACTATCAATGGGGACTACCAATAAAGGGTTTTCCAAACAATTATTCAACATCGAGATATGAAATACTGGATTAATAGCGACAAACTCAGTAGGTAACTCCAACTTATAAGCGACACGTCCAATCCTTCTCACAATATGTTAAGGACCAATGTATCGGGGAGTAAGCTTTCCCTTCTTCCCAAACCTCATGACACCTATCATGGGTGATACTTTTAGGTATACCCAATTATTTACCTCAAACTTTAAGTTTCTCCTTCTCAAATCAGTATATGATTTCTAGCGGTTTTGGGTTGTCTTCAGCCTCTCTCGAATAACCTTCACCTTCTCTATAGCTTGGTGAACAAAATCAGGCCCAATCAACTAACTTTCACCAACTTCAAAATTAGTGATCTACATCTTCTCCCATACAAAGCTTCATAGAGAGCCATCTGAATATTTGCATGATAGCTATTGTTGTGCGCATACTCAATAAGAGTTAAGGTGTCATTCCAATTATCTTTGAAGTCAAGTACACATGCCCTCAACATATCCTCCAATGTTTGAATGGTGCGCTCTGCCTGGCCATCTGTCTGGGGATGAAAGGTTGTACTAAGATTCACCTTTGAACCTAGTCCTTTATGAAAGGATCTCCAAAATTAGAAAGTGAATTGAGCTCCTCTATATTAGATGATAGACAAGGGAACTCCATGCAATTTGACAATCTCTCGGATATACAATTTTATATATTCCTCTTTAGTGTCAGTAGTCCTAAGTGTCAAGAAGTGGGATGATTTAGTCATCTTATCCACAATCACCCAAATTGAATCATGTTGCTTATGGGACCTTGACAAAACTGTAATGAAGTCCATATTGATCATCTCCTACTTCCACTCCAGAATCTCTATGTTCTGAGCTAACCCAGATGGCCTTTGATGCTCAACTTTAACCTATTGACAATTCGAACACTTGGAAACAAATTCATCAATATCTCTCTTCATTCCACTCCACTAATAGACTTCTCTCATGTCATGGTAAATCTTTGTAGAACCAAGATGAATAGAGTATCTGGAACTATGAGATTCAACCATAATCTTTTCTCGGACATCATCAACATTCGGGATGCATAATCTATTCTAGTATCTCAACATACCATCTCCCCCTTTAGAGAAAATCACTTGAGGAAGGATAAGATCTTGGTATTGCATCTCTTTTACCTCTACCACAAAGGATGATGTAGACCCATTCTGAACATTAACACAACCTTCATTATTCTCCTCAAGCTGAACTTCTAATCGAGCCAATCTATGCACTTCTTTAGCCAATTATTTCTCTCCCTCCTTTATATGGGAAGCGCTACCCATAGACAACCTACTAACAACATCTACGACAATATTAGCTTTACCAAAATAGTAGAGAATACTCATGTCATATTCCTTGAGCAACTCTAGCCATCTCATCTACCTCAGGTCGGTATTTCTCTGATAAAAGACATATTGCAGGATCTTGTGATCAGTGAACACATCAACATGCACTCCATACAGATAGTGGCACCAAATTTAAAGAGAAAATACCACAACTGTTAGTTCAAGGTCATGACTTAGGTAATTACTCTTGTGTTTTATAATCTGTCTAGAAGCATAAGCTATTACTTTTTCCTTCTGCATCAATATACAGCCGAAACTAACTCTAGATGCATCACAATATATTACAAAACCCTCTGTTCTATTAGGCAAGGTCAAAACAAGAGCAGTGGTCAGTTTGGTCTTTAAGTTCTGAAAACTCTCCTCAAGAGCACGGACCATTGGAACTTTGCCATCTTTTGAGTCAGCTTAGTCAATGGTGATGCTATGGATGAAAATCCCTCTACAAACCTTTGATGATATCCAACCAAACCTAGAACGCTTCTTATATCAGTTGGGGATGTAGGTCTGGGATAATTCTTCACTACCTCAATTTTCTCGATATCAACTCGAATACCATCTCCGGATATAATGTGGCCTAGAAAAGCCACTGATACAAGCCAGAATTCACATTTGGAGAACTTTGCATACAACTCCTTGTCTTTTAGAGTCAGGAGGAAAACTCTAAGGTGATAGGCATGCTCTTCCTCATTGTTAGAGTAGACCAGAATATCATCAATAAACATAATCACGAACATATCAAGATATGGATTGAACACCCAATTCATGAGATCAATAAAGGCTGCAGGTGCATTAGTAAACCCAAAGGACATGACCAAGAACTCAAAATGGCCATAATGGGTCTGAAAGGCTATTTTCGGAATATCATATTCTCTTACTCTCAGGTGATGGTAACCCGATCTAAGGTCTATATTTGAGAAATTAGAGGCACCCTGAAGTTGGTCAAACAAATCATTTATTCTAGTAAAAGGATCCTTGTTCTTTACTGTGACCTTATTCAATTGCCTATAGTCAATGCACATTCTAAGTGATCCATTTTTATTTCGCACGAATAGGATAGGAGTGCCCCAAGGGA
This sequence comes from Solanum dulcamara, assembly GCF_947179165.1. Lineage (NCBI taxonomy): Eukaryota > Viridiplantae > Streptophyta > Magnoliopsida > Solanales > Solanaceae > Solanum > Solanum dulcamara. Next base: position 16,831,447 of record NC_077242.1, read on the forward strand.
GACACTCAGCCAAATGAAGCCCTTATCTAACAAATCTTTCAGTTGCTCTTTGAATTCTTTCAACTCAACAGGAGCCATTCTATAAGGCATAATAGAGATAGGCTACGTATCAAGAAGAACATCAATTCCAAAGTCAATCTTCCTATCAGGAGGGACTCCAGGCAGATCTTCAGGAAACTCAATTACAATCGGGACTGACTCGAGAGTAGGGGACTCAACACTATCATCTTTGACTCTAACGATGTGATAAATACACATTTTCAAGATTAACCTTCTAGCCCAAAGGTAGGAAATAATTTTATCCTTTGGCACAACAGGACTACCCTTCCACTCTAAGATAAGCTTGTTTGGGAATTTAAACTTAACAATTCGAGTCCTATAATCAATAGAGGCATAACAGGAATAAAGCCAGTCCATGCTAAGAATCGCATCAAAATCAACTATGTCCAACTAAACTAAGTCAGCTATGGTATCCCTATGATAGATTAACACAGTAAAATCTCTATAGACCCTTTCAGATAAGATAAACTCACCAACAAGAGTAGGTATACTGAAAGGCTCAAGAAGACACTCAAGAATTCTATCAAATCTACCAGCCACAAAAGGAGATACAAAAGATAAGGTGGCACCTGGATCTATCAAAACCAAAAAATCAAGAGTAAAGACTCGAATCATACATGTACAACATCTGGGGAATTCTCCTGATCCTGGCGATGACCCATGGCATATAGACGATTCGTACCTCCACCTGTACCTGAAGTAGTACCTCTATGATTACCTCTAGTTGGGGGTGTTATGGTAGAGGACTGGGCTTTATTTCCCAAGGTGGGACACTTTCTCTGAAAATGACCCACTTGGCCACATTTATAACAACAATTATTTCCCTTTCTATACTCTCCCAAGTGGAGCTTACTACACTTGTTATAAGGCGACTTCCCTTTGACCCTTGAGCAACACTAGCCTGGAATTGAGAACCCTAGGCTCGGGAATTCTGGTGACTCTGTACCTGTTGATCATACCTGTTATACGGTGCATGTGCACTTACTGCTGATGGAGCATAGTTGGAAGGACCTGTTTCCCTTACTCTGCCTCTGATTATTCTCATGTCTAGCTGAATTTTCCTTCTTGCTCAAGTGCCCCTCCTTGTCTTTCCTCTTATCATCCTCTATTTGCTGAGTATACAGCATCAACCTGGAAATATCGATGTTAGAAATCAATAGTGATGTTTTGCACTCCTTTTTCATAGGTTTTCCCAAGCCAGAGACAAACTTCCTCATCTTTGATCTCATATCGGGTATCATCTCTGGAGCATATCGGGACAGTTTGATGAACTTCAGACCATACTCTTTTACTATCAAAGCCTCTTGTTTCAAATTTACGAACTCTTCCACTTTTGCTTCCCTCAATTCTTTGAGAAAGAAGTGATCAATGAAGGCTCTCTCAAATTCATCCCAAATGAGAGGCTTAGCATACTTACCCCCATCTTCCTCCTACTGGTTATACCAGACATTAGCAACATCCTTGAGCTGATAGAAAACCAACTCAACCCCCTTATTCTCAATGGCATGCATAACTTTCAGTATCTTCCAAATCTCATCAATGAAATTCTGGGGGTCCTCCTCAACTTGGGAACCCGTGAAGATAGATGGGTTCATCATTAAGAAGTCTCAGATTCTCACTAAAACTGATGGCTCTTGAGAGCTAGAGTTGGGAGCCGATGAACTTTGGTTACCCCTCTAGCCAGTTATCAATTAGGTGAGCATAGTGATGATACCTCTAAACTCAGCTTTTGAAGTAGGAGTTGGCTGAGTAGTAGGCTTTTGTGGTGCCTCAGTAGAACTTGTGGGCCGGCCCTTTATCCTCACTCTAGATGGTGGAGGTATCTTAGATTATAAAACATCAGTATTGGCGGCGTTCCTCCGATCAGCGATGCATTTAGAAGGCATTATGTGCAAACATGTAACACATGAATTAGGAAGGAACTTCCACAGAGTTAAACTCTATCGCACAAACTTGGAATATAAAAAAGTGAAATAATTCCTAATGTCCTATAGCCTCTTGATTATAAGTGAGGTGCACGACACACCCATAAGCAAGACTATATTACACACGGCTTCATACACTCCCTAGGGCTCTTGAATTTTGTGCTCTGATCTAAGTTTGTCATGACCATAGAGGGTACCCTAGGCGTGGTTGGAACTCAGAAACTATTACTAGTCCTAGGGCAAACCACATGGCCTGTTCACACAATTATTCAATCAACTCTCTTTCAGTGGAAGACTTACTCATTAATAAAATAACTTATAGAATAAGGTAAAAAAACAACAATCTATCTAATCCAATGAACAAGACTAGTATGAAGGAAAATAGACAAAAGACAATATCAAATCAATAAGTCAACAATCTAGTCTATGAAGCCTCTTTTAACAATTCTAGTAGTGCCAATGAAAATTTCATGGCTATGATAAATTAAATAAAGGGAATCTAACTCAAAGATCAAAAGATAACTGCGGTATCCTCCGGAAATAGAAAAGACTCACCAACTAGCTGAAATAGATTAGATCCTTAATGATGCGCCTGTTAATGATCTCTAATACCTATCACTACATCATGAAATGACACCAAATGAACTTCTATACATGGAATTATGAGTATATAAAATAGCAGAAGGAAACATGTATCAGGGTAGAATCAAATCAACTCAAAATCTCAAATCGGAAGGGTGAACAACTCAATTAAGATGTCGAAAGTCTAAATAAGAATAATATTTAGACAAAGACTAATCATATATAATCCAATCCAATCCAAATCAGAGTACTATCAAGACCAATATGGGAGTTTTTCTTATTCGACAACCACCACTTATGAGCCAATGATAGTACACCAAGTTGACGTTGTTATCACATCCGTCCATTACCTTGCAAGGGTAGGAATAAATCAATAATCATGGATCCATAATCAATGAAGTCATATCATATTAGGACAATAATCTAGGAAACATCCTACTTAAATGGTTCAATCCTCATCTACGTTTGGCGATATAGTTATTGGGTTCGAGTTATTACTTACTCGTACCCAATCAGTGCTCGATACTCCTCCCAAGACTCAATGCTCATAAGACAATCAATATAAATCAAACCAAATCTGTAAGTCTCTTTTGGACTCTTTTCAACTCATTTGTTTTATCAATCAATCATTTCAACCAATCAATTTCCTAATCATTCTCAATCATTTAGTTAAAAAATATTTTAGACAATCAATTATGACAATATTCAAGACTATATATTCGCCAACAATATCAATACTATCATCATTCTCACATTCCAATCACAATCATGCATTCGTAGTTCAAGGCTCTAGACCAAATCCATAATCATATTCATTTAATCATTAGTTAAAATATCATGAGGATTTATGAAGTAAATAGTCAAAATCATTTTTTCAAGAACAAGTTTATAGAAAACATCCATTACGCAATATTATATAAAAATATGTTAAGTTTAGGGAAAATTCTCAAAAATCACAATCATGGGGACTCAATTCATTCATTCACAAATCGACCTATCACAATCATGGGGCACATGAATGAATAATATACATGCTCTTAGTTTACCTTACATACTTGGGATGAAGACAGGACAATCAATCTTGCAAGATATTGCTTGAATCTTTTGAATCCTAGCCTCTTCTCCACTTCTTATCCCTAGCTCTTAAGTTAATTTAGCGTAAAAGACTTAGGAATGAATTTAGGAACTCTTTTAAGGTCAAAAATAGCCTATATCAGACGTAGGTTAAGTATAAGAGGAATGGGAAAAAGATCGGAATGCCCCTCTTTAAACTTAAAAATGAGCAAACAAATTGGCCTGTGGGGGTCCAGGTCCGCGACGCGGACTGGTTCCCACATAGTGCAATTTTTTTAAAAAATTTTCCAATCAAATTCTAACTCCATAAAAACTAACTAGGATAAAATTAAGTCCAAGTCCACAGCAGGTCTGCAATGCGGACCTATCACCCACTTCTTTGTATTCATCACTACATTCAAAATTTTTATCTTTTGATCTAGTTGACCTAAAATTCAAACAAGACCATTTTCCCACACAATATTTCATCCTGATCAATATTTTATCTTTGGATTGACTAAAAAGGTTAAGGAAGATGTGTTGCAGAAGCATTTGTAAGTCTAGGGGTATTTTGGTAATTTTACTGGATGTAACAAGCCATTCCCACCATGCCCGCAGCATTAGCTCCAGTTGCTCACCCAATTCTTCTGGCAGCTCCTCAGGTAGATAGGGTGGTAGGCACTGATGCCTTCTTTACACCACTCACGGGTCCAGTTATGATCGGTATTAAACATGACATACTCATCAAGTTTGTGAATCTTAAGCCCCAGTCTTCCATGGTTTTGAGAGTAAGGATGCCTATGAGTTCATCCTTGATTATTGTGTGAGGTTGCACAAGCTGGGGATAGTACACTAGTATGGGGTAGAATTTGTGACCTTCCAGCTGTACGGTGAGGCCAAGCAGTGGTGGAGGGCTTATGTGGAATGTCGCTCACCAGTGTTTCCCCCACTTACTTGGGTCCATCTACATGCCTTATTTTGGAGAAATATAATTCACGTACCTTAAGGGATCGCAAGAAAGATGAGTTGATGGAATTGGAGAAGAGTAGCATATCAGTGGCTGCCCATTAGGCTGAATTCCATGCATTATCCAGGGATGCTACTCAACTGATAACCAAGGTATGCTACTCAACTGCTAACCACAGAGGAGGAGAGAATTCAGTTGTTTGTGAAGGGGTTAAACCCCAAATTGTAGGTCTTATCTGTTAACATGACTTTATTAGAAAAGAATTCCAATAAGGTCACAAATTTGTTGAAAAAGTAGAGAGAGTATGATGAGATGGGTACGCCAAGGCTTTGGCTAATAGGCCCAAGAGTACAGATAACTTTCAAGGATCCTATTCTAGAGGGTTAGGCAGGTCGACGATTACAGGCCGGCCAATTCAATATGCATTGCCCGTAGAATCAGGAAATTTTTTAGGTACTCAACAGCAGCATCCGGCCTAAGAAAGACAACTGTGGGATGCTCCAGCCTTATTTGTTAAGAAAAAGGATGGTAGCATGAGATTATACATAGATTACCGGCAACTGAATAGGGTCACCATTAGGAACAAATACCCATTGTCGTGCATTGATGGCCTTTTTCATCAATTTCAAGATGCATCAGTATTTTTTTAAGATTGATCTCAGGTCTGGTACCATTAATTGAAGATTAGACCCGGGGATGTGCTTAAGACAACTTTTAGAATAAGATATGAGCACTATAAGTTTTTGTGATGTCTTTTGGGCAGATCAATGCACCTACAGCCTTCATGAGTTTGATTAATAGGGTTTTCAAGCCATTTCTAGATTTATTTGTGATCATGTTTATAGATGATATTATAGTATATTCGAAGAGTGGACAAGAACATGCAGATCATTTTTGCATTATTCTAGGCGTACTAAGAAAGCAAAAAATATATGCAAAATTCTCTAAGTGTGAATTATGGTTGTCTCAGTTGCCCTCTTGGGTCATGTTGTCTCAAAGGAAGGGGTAATGGTAGATCCACAAAAGATTAAAACATTTAAGAACTGGGTCGGCCTAGCTCTGTGACTGAAGTTAGGAGTTTTGTTGGACTTGCCGGTTATTATCATTGGTTCATGAGAAACTTTGCATCTATTGCTACCCATTTAACAGGGTTGACTCAAAAGAATGTACCATTCGAGTTGACTGACAAGTGCAAAGAGAGCTTCAAAAAGCTAAAGACTCTTCTGACCACAACACTTATCTTTTCCCTATCGATTGAAGGTAAGGACTTTATTATTTATTGTGATGCTTCACATTAAGGTTTTGGTTCTACGTTGATGCAGGATAAGAATATTATTGTAACACCCCAATTTTTTAAAGCTAAGATCGAGCCATCCTTCATATGTGTATGGAATTATACCGAATGATTCATAATTATGTGCATGTGTAGACATTATTGCTTTAGTGTGAGAATAGACTTGGAGATGAATTAAGGTCATAAGGATCCTCTAGCACAAAGTCGAGTTGAAAGCTTTCTCACTGATTGAGTTTCGGTAAAAGATTTTACTTGGATCAACTTTAAATGACCATATATCTCAGAATACAAAGATTTAGGTGTCCCATGACCTATAAAATTAAAGGACTATGAGTCTTCTTTCCAATGCCATCAAGTTTGCATCAATTGGAGTTCAGAGTAAAATATTATGACTATTTTACTACGTACTATCTTACCGCATGCCGGCCACTCGCTCGAGGCACTTTCCACGTGCTAGTGCAATGAGGCAATGGCTACTTCCCTCTCCGTGCGTTTCCCATGCACACAAAGAGTTTTCCATGCTCTAGCAATGACTTGAGGCTTTTTAATAAATCCCCAAAGATGTAATTCATCTTTCTAGTTTATATATTTACCCTAGAAAGAGAAGTTCTCTAGAAACTAACTCCCTCCAAGGTTCATCCATCCTCCAAGGTAAGATTTGACTATGGAATTCCACAATTTCTTCATTTTAACACCAATTAATATCTTTTACCCATGGAATCTATAGGTTTTAAAGAAAATCCACCTCTAAGGTTCAAAAAATAGATTTTTGTCATTTTTTCCTCCAAAGATCTCATCCTTCTCAAGAATTAAGAGCGTATAAGGTATGTAAGGCTAATCATAGCATTGGTTTGAGTTTATTCACGCGCCCAATATATAAATTCCATTGTTAATTAGTTGAGTTGAGTTTTAGCCCTAGTTTTCTATGTTTCGAATGAGTAATTTCTTCGTTCATTGAGTTCTATATAATTATGCATCGACATTATTATTGATTTATACCTTGAATTTTTTAGATTTTTGTACATGGTTTCATTCACATGAACCCTAATTGAGTTTCGAAGTTCCATGAATTGAGTTCTTGAATTATTTATAATGAGTTTTGTATATAAATTCCATTGTATTTTTGTATATGTTATAATATTCCGTGATGAGTTTCTTGAGTTGAGTCTTGTTGAAGAGTATGGATTCGTGTTTGCACTCACATTAATCCTAATTGAGATTTTATTTTATTTTATACATTGGAGTCTTAAAGAATGATTTATGAATGTTTTGCAATAATTGTTTTAGGCACATTTTGAATTTAAAGAATGAATATTTTTATCTTTGATTCAAAAAGATTTTGAGTATGAGTTGAGTTTGAGAAGTCTCTTAATTATTATTTTGAACATGAATATTCTGAGTATAAACGAATTGAGCATTATTACGTTAAAACATCTATTTTGAGACTAAGTTAAGAAGTTAAATTGTATTTTTATTTTAAATGCATTCTTTGAGTTGAGATTAGTTAAATTTTGAGCTAAGTCAAAAGGAGACTAAATGATGTACTTTGAGTATTTTCTCACTTGACGTATATGAGCATAATACAATATTTTGGTAGTAGTGTTGAGCACCTATATGGGGTGAGCCCATAAACTACAAATCTAGTGTAGGATAGGATCGTGACCGTTAATTTATGAGACTCCAAACTAGTCTCAAAATGATAGACTTTGAGTAAATTTTGGATCCAGTGAGTTTGAGCGCCCTTTCCATTGGCAAGGTATTGGACGACTGCGGCAACGGTAGTTCTTAAATGTTGTATCTTCACTAGATCATAAGTGATCGTTGTCAGTTAGACAAACTCCCTAAGAGTAAAATATTATATTTTAATATATTGAGTTGCGTCTATTATTGCATATCATTTAAAGCATTGTATTATTTTATTTCATGCTTTATTGAGTTTAGTCATTTCAGAGTGAGTCCTTTGAGTTGACTTGAGTTGAGTTGAGTTGAGTGTCTTTGAGTAAGTTTCCTTTCAGCTAATTACATACTCGTACATTCCATGTACTGACGCCATTTGGCCTGCATCATTTTATGATGCAGGCACAGGTATTAGAAATCATCAACAAGCGTATCACTGAAGATCTATTTCTCTATTTTTGGTAAGACCTCTTTGAATTTGGATGAACTCCTTTCTTGCCAGCCATTCTTTTATTATGTAGTAGTTCTTTGAGGTAGTCGTAGACTTGTCTCAGCACCTTATTATGAGTTAGTTAGCAGATTCATAGATAGAGTAAAGTTGAGTAGAAGAATTCTTTTAGAGTCCTTTCTAAAACCATAATTTCATTATTGAGTTTATGACATTGAATTACATTATACTTTAAGTATTTTTAATCGATTATTTATTAATTGATGATGACATTTTTTGAATGCCAATTTTCTATTGAGTCAAGTCTTTCTCTTAGTAATTGAATGAGTGATCAGACCATGTGGTTGACTTGGGGCCTAGAAATGATCTCCAAGTGCCTGCCACGCCAAGGTTATATTCTTAGGGCGTGACAAATATGGTATCAAAGCACAGAGTTTAATTTTTCTAGGGTGTCTATGAAGTCATGTCAGTAGGGTCTTATTTATGATTGTGAGGGCCCCACTATTATAAATGAGGGACTATTGGCATATAAAAAAAGTTTCCCTTCTTTCAAATCTTAAATCATGCAATAGAGTTATCCCCTAAGAAACTTATCCAAATTCTTGCATTCTCAAATTCATTCGACTATCCCTCATAATCAAGGTGGTTGGAACAGTAAAGCTCAAATCCCTATTGATGAGTTACTCTCCGATAAAGTTTTTGAAGTGTAAAGACACTACACCAGGCTTGAGAGGAGCCGATTAGTGTGCCCAAGTCTATTATTTAAAAGAATGCACCCTCATTAATATGAATCATGCGTTGATCTAGGGCAAGATGTATTCCTATGCTATCTTCTCTAAAATCTTGCTTTAGATGTTAACCATGAGAGGAAAGTTATATCTCTAAATTATTAGTGTCACCATCCGATGGAATGTAATTTGAGGCATGGTAATCTATGATTCGTAGAATGATCCTAGAGCTAGAAATATGGAGTTAGAGGAGTAGAAATCAAGTAGTGAGAGGTGGTTGATTTAGGCATGTACCCAGAGTTAGGTATATATAAGGTAAGAAATGGGGTTAGAAGTCAAGTCCCTTTGACTTTGACTAAAGAGTAGTAAGCATCTTGTAGCTTTCATGGTTGAAGGTAGAGGAAGAGTTGTTGATTAGAATGAGTTAGAGTATACTTGAACCTAGAGAGGAGATATATTGATGTGTCAGTGTGTTAGTAAAGACCAAGTATAGGTTGAATGGAAGGGATGAGTAGTCATGAGTTGATAGATCTAAGCTAGGCTTATGATTCTTTTGGGGAGGTCCCGTGATATTTATAGAGTTATAAACTTGACTAGGTAAGGTGTTATAATGATGGATAAATAGTACTTAGGTTGTAAAGGGAGACGAGGTGATAGATTGAAATTAGATAAACTGTGATATAAGAAATAATTACTTTTTATGAGGTTTTAAGTGGTGTAATGTTTCTCAATTTTACCTAGTAGTTGTAAGTCAGTGTAGTATGCGAGGAGTGTGGGTATGTGCATGTTTAGTACTAGTCACTAATATTGAATTTTAGAAGAACATTGTGAAAAAAAAGGATACTACTATAAGAGTGATAGTGTTGGTTTTGAGATTTGCTCTAGTAGGCTTGGCCTAGCGTATGTGAGAAATTAAGGTATTGACTTACAAGAAGTGTGATTCTATGAGTATGGTGTATGTGACTCTTTGATGAAAATTATGAAATGTGGCAAAGTCATTAGGTAAGAAGAGGCTTAAGATGTGTATACGAGATAGTATATAGTTGTATAAGGCTCTAAGTTTATGAATTGCTATTGGTGCCTAGTTAGTATTCGTTACTTGCCAATGGGGAGAAGGTTGAGGTAAGAACTATATTTTTATATGGTATCCATAAGAATTAGATGAAAGGATTATATATTGATGATGATAAGTCTCCCATTATAGTTCAAGTTTCCTTTAGTTAGGTAGATATGAACTTATAAGGACGGTATTAGTAGGCTAAGAAAGGGAATTTCAGACTATTAAGAGTTTGGTAAGGCAGTTATGTGTGCCAATAAGAGTAGTGATGATAGAAAGATTCCTATAAGATAGAAAGAAGTTAAGAGAAGTATGTATGAAGGAGGACCTAGTAACGGTTTTGTACCTTCGAGTATAGTGTAACTGGGTGGAGTAGTATGCTTATAGCTTAGCTTTGTGTAGAGAATCAATTCACAGTCTTGGGATACTAACCTTCGATCTAACGGGGAGATGATGAGGTATTGAACCAAAGTGGGTTTTGAGTTTTAAGAAGTGATGAGTTGACCAGGATGAGACATCAGCACTTTTTTTCCATCTCTTATATTCCTTACACTTTAGTTGAGGTGATACCCTACACCTGTCTGTGTATGAGAGCCATACCCATGGCCCAGACCCATGCAATTTATGTTGATTCATGTTCAAGCTCAGTTTCTAAAGAGAGAAGTGGTAACTTCCTTCAGTAATCTCGATCTTATTCCTTGAATCTACGAATTCCCAGCCATATGTTATAAGGGACATGATATAATCTTTCATGTTTTAGAGTATGCTTAGTTTTGATAAACCCATGATAGGACTTAAAAGGCTTGTGAGATCATGTTACATTATGAATGCACTCAGATCAGTTTCTTAAATGAATCATACTTATGATCTGTCACTCTAAGCCCTTCCAGTGATCCTTTATTTTCAATCTTGATAACAATGTTGACGATACTAGATAATTAATGGCAGATGGGAGAGAGTGGGTATTTCTTATTATTATAGTTGTGGTATGCTTATTTCATTTAACGCTATATATTTAGAGGAAGAGCGAGATGGGATCTTGTTGTGTGAAATAGATAGGTAAGAGTATTTTGGTGTACCTGTTGGTAGAAGTTAATGCAATTATCGGTGTAGAGATGCTAAGTTTGGCATGAGAATTCTTAAGAGATGTTTGAATTCAAAGAATCCATAAAGTGGTTAGAATGATAGACTTGCATGTGTAGTGGTCATTATGTGAGTGATTGGAGTAGGCTATTGATGATTTCTCTTTGAGGGTTTTAAGTAAAGGTATTTGGATGGTTATAGAACTAGGATTGAAGGTGGTATTGATAGAATGTAGGTGAATGCATGACGCATTAGGTGCTTTTTGATTTGAACTCGAGGTTGGTTGAATATAATGGAAAAGAGTAGTACTCTTAAGATGAGCTTCTCTATAGAGGTGTAGAACATGAAGCTTGTGGTATAGATTAGAATAATTATATTATGTGTAATACCCTATGATTTAGCATTAGTCTTGAACATAATAAGAGCATGCAGTTAGACTTGGAGTCCTAGTCCTTGGTGAAGGTAGTCATATGTATCCTTCTGGAGCTACGAGTTGCAGCCGAGAAAGAGTTGTATGTAGAAAGAAGAGTATTTAAGCTAGAAAGCTATTGGTCATGTCATTTAATTCATAGTGTACATACTTTTATATCAGGCTCATAAGCCTCTTTCCCGAAGTTATGTGAAGTTTCGATGGAAACATTGGAGATTATAGCCCTGCTCTTATTTTTTCTTCAGTGTCGATGTTGAAGGTAATGTTCCTGTTCCTATATCTGAGATAGTACCTTCTTAAGTTTGAGTAATTGAGTGAGTTATTCACGAGCTTGAGTCTTTGAATTCTTGTGTTGCATTCGTGCCTTCCAATGAATATATTGATGGTAATATTAGTTTTTCCTATCCTAGAGTTGATGTTGACTTTAAGTATATGATGAGCATTCTTAAGTTCGAGTAATCATGGATTGATTGTAAGTGTTTGATATCTGAATTCTTGATTTGCGCTCGTGCCTTATGCAATTCCCTATCTTGGTCATCATTGAAGGATGAATGATCCCAAGAGGGAGATATTGTAACACCCTAATTTTTTTAAGCTAAGATAGAGCCATCCTTCATATGTGTATGGGGTTGTGCCGGGTGATTCTTAATTGTGTGGAGGTTAATTCTTTAGAGTGAGAATAGATTTGAAGATGAATTAAGGTCATAAGGATCCTCTAGCACAAAGTCGAGTAGAAAGCTTCCTTACTGATTAAGTTTCAGTAAAAGAATTTACTTGGGTCAACTTCAAATGACCATTTCTCTGAGCAACAAAGATATTAGTGGCCTATGGCCTATTAAATTAAAGGCCTCTGAGTCTTCTTTCTAATGCTACCAAGTTTGCATCAATTGGAGTTCGGAGTAAAAAGTTAGGACCATTTTACTGCGCATTGTCTTGCCGCACCACCGGTCATGCACTTGAGGCACTTTCTATGCACTAGCACAACGAGGAAGTGGCTACTTCCCTCTTCGTACGTTGGCTGCACGCCTGAAGCATTTTTTGCGTGCTATCGCGGACCTTAAGCTTTTTAATAAAATCCTGAAGATGTAATCCATCTTCCTAGTTCAAATATTTACCCTAGAAAGAGAAGGTCTCAAGAAACTAACTCCCTCCAAGATTCATCCATCATCTAAGGTAAGATTTGACCATGGAATTCCATAATTTCTTCATTTTAATACCAATTAATATCTTTTACCCATGGAATCTATAGGTTTTAAAGAAAATTCACCTATAAGGTTCAAGAAATGGATTCCAACTATCTTTTCCTCCAAAGATCTCATCTTTCTCAAGAATTAAGAGCGTATAAGGTAAGTAAGGCTAATCATAGCGTTGAATTGTGTTCATCCACGCTCCCTACATAAATTCTATCGTTAATCAGTTGAGTTGAGTTTTAACCCTAGTTTCTTGTGTTTTGAATGAGTAATTTATTTGTTCATTGATTTCTATATAATTATGCATCAAGATTATTATTGATTCTACACCTTGAATTCTTGAGATTTTTATTCATGGTTTCATTCACACGAACCCTAGTTAAGTTTTGAAGTTCCATAAATTAAGTTCTTGAATTATTTATAATTCCTATTGAGTTTTGTATATAAATTCCATTGTGTTCTTGTATATGTTATAATATTCCTTGATGAGTTTTTTGAGTTGAGTCTTGTTGAAGAGTATGAATTTGTGTTTGCACTCACATGAACCCTAATTGAGATTTTATTTTATTTTATGCATTGATGGAGTCTTAAAATATGATTTGTGAATGTTTTGCATTAATTATTTTATGCACTATTTTGAATTTAAAGAATGAATCTTTGATTGAGAAAGATTTTGAGCATGAGTTGAGTTTGAGAAGTCTCTTAATTATTATTTTGAGCATGATTATTCTAATTATAAACGAGTTGAGCATTATTACATTAAAAAATCTATTTTGAGATTGAGTTAATAAGTTAAATTGTATTTTTATTTTGAATGCCTTCTTTGAGTTGAGATGGGTTGAGTTCTAAGCTAAGTCCATAATAGACTAAAAGATGTACTTTGAGTATTTTCTCACCTGACGTATATGAGCATTATATAATATTTTAGGAGTAGTACTAAGAACCGATATTAGGTGAGCCATAAATTACATAGTCAGAGTAGGATAGGATCATGACCGTTAATGTGGGCAACTCCATACTCACCCCAAAATGATAGACTTTGAGTAAATTTGGATCTAGTGAGTTTGAGCATCCTTTACCCTGGTAAGATATTGGACGGCTGCAGCAATGACGGTTCTTAAGCGTTGTATCTTCACTAGCTTATAAGTGATGATTGTCGTTTAGAAAAACTCCCAAAGAATAAAATATTATATTTTTATATGCAGAGTTGCATCTACTATTACATATTATTTAAAATATTGTATTATTTTATTTCATGTTTTATTGAGTTGAGTCATTTCAGTATGAGTCCATTGAGCTGAGTTGAGTTGAGTGTCTTTGAGTAAATTTCCTTTCAGCTATATTACATACTCGTACATTCTATATACTGATGCCATTTGGCCTGCATAGTTTTATGACACAAACACAAGTATTAGAGATTATTAACAGGCGTATCGTTGAGGATCTACTTTTTCAGTTTTGGTAAGACCTCTTTGCAATTGGAGGAACTCCTTTCTTGCCTGTCATCCATTTATTTTGTAGTAGTTCTTTGAGATAGTTGTGGACTTGTCTCGATACCTAATTATAAGTCAGTTAGAGGCTTCATAAGTAGAGTTGAGTAGAAGGGTTCTTTCAGAGTCCATTTTAAAACCATAATTTCATTATTGAGTTTATGACGTTGAGTTACATTATACTTTAGGTATTTTTAATAGATTATTTATAAATAGATGATGGCGTTTTCTAAATGCCTAGTTGAGTTAATTGTCTATTGAGTCCATTCTTCCTCTGAGTAATTAAATAAATGATCAGACCAAGTGGTTCACTTGGGGGACAACAATGGTCTTCGAGTGCCGGCTATGCCTAGGGTACCCTCTCAGAGAGTAACAGTTATAGCTTATGCTTTGCAACAGTAGAAGGTTCATGAGAGAAACTACCCGACTCATAACTTAGAGTTGGCAGCGGTAGTGTTTGCTCTGAAAATATGAAGGCATTACCCCTATGGTGTCAAGTGTGAAGTATTTACTGACCACTGCAGTTTGCAACATGTATTCACCCAGAAAGATTTGAAATTGAGATATCGATGGTGGATGGAGTTGCTCAAGGATTATGATATCACCATCCAATATCATCTAGGAAAGGCTAAGATGGTGACAAAGGCATTAAGCTGAAAACCGATTAGCATGGGCAGTCTAGCCTGTTTGGAAGCCTGCAAACAGCCCCTTGCTAGAGAGATTCAGGCCTTAGAGGCCAAATTCATGAAACTAGGCATCTCAGAAAATGGTGGGGTGATGGCCATTGTTGATCGAAGTCCCACCTTTATTAGGGCCAAGAAGTTTGAGGATTTAAACTTGATTGAGATCCGAGAAAAAGTGTTGATGGGCAAGGGCCAAGATACATCCTTTGTGGCAGGTGGGGTGCTCAAATTTAGGGAAAGGATTTGTGTTCCCTGGATAGATGGCATAATTCAAAAAGTGTTGTCTGAATCTCATGGTTTGCGGTACTCTATTCATCCCAGAGTGACCAAGATGTATCAAAACTTAAAGCATTTGTATTAATGGTCGGGCATGAACAAAGACATAGTTGAGTATGTAGCTAAGTGATAGAATTTTCAGCAGGTGAAATATAAGCACCAAAGACCTGCAGGTTTTCTTCAAAGAATGCCCATTCTTGAATGAAAGTGGGAAAGGATAGCCATTGACTTTGTGGTGGGACTCCCCAAGACCTTAGAGAAGTATGCCTCCATTTGGGTAGTGGTTGACAGATTAATGAAGTTAGCCCACTTCATCCCAGTTAGAGTGGACTACAATGCACAACAATTGGCAAATATTTATGTGAAGGAGACAGTAAGGTTTCACGGGGTACTTCTTTCTATCATTTTAGATTGTGGTACCCATTTTACCTCTAAATTTTAAGGAAAGTTGCATAAAGAGTTAGGCACTCAACTCACCTTCAGCACAATCTTTCATCCACAGATAGATGGACAGTTAGAAAAGACCATCCAAGTGCTGGAAGATATGTTGAGAGCAGATATGATCGACTTTGGGGATATTGGGATAAGTTCTTGCCCTTGTATGAGTTTTCCTACAACAATAGTTATCACTTCAGTATTGAGATGGCACCATTCTAAGCCCTTTATGGATGGGGATGTAGGTCTCCCCCATATGGTAGTTTGAAGTTGGAGAAATTGAGCCCTTGGGTGTTGAATTAGTAAGAGATGCTTAGGATAAGGTAATGAGCATCCATGTTAAGATTCTAGAAGCACATAGTCGTCAAAAAAAGTACGATGATCATAAGGTAAGGGATATGACCTTCCATACTGGTGAGCAAGTGCTTCTAAAGGTGTCCCCATTAAGGGAGAAATGATATTTGGTAAGAAGGGCAAGCCCAATCCTCGCTATATTGACCCTTTGAGATTTTTGACCGTATAAGGCCAGTGGCTTACAGATTGTCCTTACCACCTAGATTTTATGAAGTACATCCGGTGTTCCATGTGTCCATGCTGAAGAAGTAGCATGGAGATGGATATTACATTATGAAATGGGACTCTATTTTATTAGACAAGGATCTTCAGTATGAGAAAAAGTTAGTGGTAATCTTAGATCGTGATTTTCGAAAGCTGAGGACTAAAAATGTCACGCCTCGGAAGGGTACCTTAGATGTGGCCGGCACTCGATGACCACTGCTGGTCCCCAAGTGAACCACTTGGTCCAATCACACATCTAACTCTTAGCCAAAGGTTTAATATAACTCAAAAGATAGATAAGTCAAGTGGGCACTCAAAATATCATCAATAAAGAAATAGTATGCTAAAAGTTACTCAAGCATAAAGTGACTCAATGTCATATACTCAATAATAAAATTAAGTTTTAAAAAATAACTATGAATGAAATCCATTTAACTCAACTCTAACTCTATCCATGGAGCCTCTAACTCAATACTAGAAAGGTGCCAAGACAAGTCCATGGCTACCTCAACTGACTATCAAAAGATGAATGAATGAAAGAAATATAAATGAAGTCTTGTGGATGCAAGGAGGCCTCACCAAAAGCTGGACGGGGTTTAGTCTTCAATGATACGTTTGTTGAGGACCTCTATCACTTGTATCTGCATAATAAAATGATGCAGGCCAAATGGATTCAATACATGGAATGTAGAGTATGTAAAATAGCTTAAAAAGGAACTTACTCAAAATACTCAACTCAACTCATAGGGCTCAATTCTGAACATAGCTCAACTCGATAAAACATTCAATATGTATAAAATGCTTTATATAACATAATTAAGTGAATCCAACTCAATATATAAAAATATAGCATTTTACTCTTGGGGAGTTTCTCTAACCGACAACCATCACTTATGAGCTAGTAATGATACATCACTTAAAATTGTCGTTGCCACAGCCGTTCAACACCTTGCCAGGGCAAAGAACGCTCAACCTCATGGATCCAATATAAAAGTCCTCTTTAGGACAAGAGAGGCTTGGCCTCTATCCTACGCTGGCTATGTAGTTTATGGGCTAACCCCATATCAGTGATCAATACTACTCCTAAAATACTCTTATTATGCTCATATATATTAAGTGCAAAAATTAACTCAACTTATTTATTCTCTTTGGGACTTTAGCTCAAGACTCAACCCACCTCAATTTAAGGAATGCATTAAAATAAAAATTTTAATTTGACTTCTCAACTCAATTTAAAAATAAACGCTTTAGTAAAATATTACTCAAATCGGTTATACTTAGAATACTCATGCTCAAGATACTACTCAAGAGATTTCTCAACTCATGCTGAAAATCTTTCTCAATCAAAGACGACACCTGTCATTATTTAAACTCAATTTAATGCAAAATATTCACAACTCATTCTTTAAAACTCTGTTAATGCATAATGTATAATGAAATCTCAATTAGGGTTCATGTGAATCCAACCCACACTCTCAACAAGACTCAATTCAAGAAACTTATCAAGGAATATCATAATACACATACAATAACATAATGAATCTATATACAAACTCAATAAGAATTGTAGATAATTTAAGAACTAGATCCATGGAACTTTGAAACTCATCTCAACTAAGAAAACTAAAGATGTAGGGCACGTGGATGAACTCAATCCACATTATGGGTAGCTTTAATTACTTGAAAATCGAAGGAACAATCAAAACTTAAATGGATGCCTTGAAACCTTAAACCCTAGCACTTTCTCTTCTACAATTCTTGCCCTCAAATAATCTATGTTTTAAATATGGTTAATATAATGACCTATCCCCTTCTTTAGGAATAGGCCAATGGAAAAGGATTTTAGGGTAGAAAACTTTGGATAGTAACTTCGAATTTTTTTTACCTCGGCCAGACTTGGAGGAATTCTGATTCAAGTGAAGTCTTGGGTGATCATGTGAATGATGGGAGGTGAAATCTCTAATTTATTGGATAGGATGATAGACAAGTTGACACAAAGCATTTGTAGCTTCGCAGAATCGCATTCGGGCAAGTTAAACACTCGAAATTTAATTTAGCATGAAGGGTATATTTTCATACGTCTTGAGAAGAGGGTATGTTTTGAAATAGGGGAATGGAGCTCAAACTTTGAGCTCTCTATTTCCATGCAACCCACTAGAATGGCCCCGCTAGAGTAGGATGGTCCCACCAGAGTGGGGTAGATGTGACTTAAGTCAGGAAAACCCCCCAAAACGGTCCTTTTCTACAAGAAAACAGTTCCTAAGACTTTAGGAGACACCTAGGGGGATCAATTTTTATCAATTTCCCATAAATTTCCACCCTTAAAGTAAGGATTTTACTCTATAAATTCATTCTTTAATTTCTAGAACCTAGAAACCATGATTGGTAATCATTGAGGGAGGGTTTGAATTGAAAACTAATAATGAGAAATAGCCCTACGGTGGAGTTAGGATCATTAGTTTGGCTTAGGATGTGAATTGTATTATATTTTATGATAGTTAGGCCATTATTTTGATTCTTTATATGTATTGACTATTTTTTAGACCAAGAACATGAGGAACTAACCCTGAAAAGGAAAGCTCTTGCATTATAAGGTGGTTGAAGCATGAATTTGAGTAGGTGATTGTCTAATTTCTTGTATGTATTTCATATACTTGTTAAATTTCTACATGATATACATGTGTGTTTATAAATAGGGAAACATACTAGATTATGTGTGAAATGATCACTTGCTGGCCTATTTTTGTGATGAATCGGTTCTTGGTGATATAAATTCTGTAAATATTGAATGTATTTTTGATTGTGGTATGATTGGATCAAATTTCACGTTTTGACTTATATTTGGTTCGGATGTCATATTCCGATATATATATTTGGATTGGATGTTATGTTCTGACACATAATTAGATCGGATGTCACGTTCTGACATAAAATTGATTATTTGTAGGTCCCTTGAGAGGACCCTTGTGTCAAGTTATAGTATGTGAAAGATATTGAGTTGTGATATTGCTGAATATAGTTGAACTTGAGATTAGATGACTTACTCCACTTACTGGCTAACCGCATGATCCTACCAGTACACCATTATTTTTATGTACTAAAACTACTCTTACTCTGCCTTTTGTTGAGTACATGGCATATTCATCCGGCTGTAAAAACACCTCGGTTAGAAGAGTAAAAGCTTGTTTGAAGTCCAAGGGTGAGATATTCTTTCATACTGCCGTGGACTTTCTCATTAGCCTCAGTCCTTCTTTCGGGACTCAGATGTTCAGACACTTGTTTAGTATTTTGACTTCTTTTGGAAGTGTTTCCCTTTTTCCTACATTGACATTTGGTTAGAGTTTTGGTATGGATGACTTTAAGTTCCTAGGATATTTTCACATTTTGTGTGTTGTTAAAGTTGTTGGTTGAGTTTATGGGAACTCGATATTATTTTTGGCTTTATTCCTACTTCTGAAATTTTTAATTTTTATCTCTTAAGTTTGATAAGTTAGGCTGTAAAATGGTTCTCCCACTGGAGGGTTATTGTGGGTGCCAGTCACGGCGGATCGGGGTCGTGAAAGTTATATTCGTATAGGTTACTAATAAGGGACTCAAAATAGTCCCAAAATATTAAGGTTTTGATCTGGAAAGGACGGGAAAAGACTAAACTATCCCTCATAAAAATCTGATCGGAAGACCCTATGAATCACTCTTACGGGTCGTCAAAATATGTACCGGTCATAGACCCAATTCATCCTGTTAACCCTTGGAAAAGGCTAAAAAAATGAGCCTCTAATCTATGTTTACGACTCATGTTTACGAGTCTTAAACATTTCTACGGTTCGTAACTCGTTCCTACGGGTCGTAACTCAAGGTCATCATATTTCTTATTTGGCAGTCTTTTATAAAACTATCATAACTTTTTACTCCAAACTCAAAATGAGCAAACTTAGTGGCGTTAGAAAGATAACTCAAAGACCTTTAATTTTATAGGTCATAAGATACCTAATTTGTTTTATTATAGGAAATATCATTATTTGAATTTGACCCAAAGTAAAATCTTAGAAAAGATTCTAAAACCTAATTTTTTTCTAAGTGTTCAAAGGTTCTACGACTCATTTTTATGAGTTGTAAGAATTTCTATGATTCATAATCAAGACTAGTAAGGAAAAGACCTTAAAGACTGAAATTTTTCTAAGTGTTCAAAGGTTCTACGGGTCATTTATATGACTCGTACAAAACTCTACGAGTCATAATGTTGACATGTAACCTCTAAAGATCTGACAGCCTATAGTAAAACAACTATAACTTTTTACTCTAAACTCCAAATGATGCAAATGTTGTGGAGTTAGAAAGAATACACATAGACCTTTAATATGGTAGGTCGTTGTCAATCCAACTCCTTATATATTAATAGATATGGTCATTTAAAGTTGACTCTTATATGGACTCATACTAAAACTTAGCCAATAGAAATTCTTTAGACTTGGTTTGGTGTTAGAGATCCCTTATGACCCTAAATTTCATCTAATAAACTTTCAATACTTAGGAATTTGTCCTAACTCATATATATATATATATAGTTGGGAGTCATCGAGTTCAATCCTATATGCATATGAAGAATAGTTTGGGGATTTGCACAAAAAGATCTGGGGTGTTACAAAAGAAATTTGGGAAATCAAAAATGACATGTGAAGAAAATATCCCCAGCTATGCGTCAAATCAGGTACTACTCTATCCCTGTCTTAGCCCTATTCTTTCTAATTGGTCACTTGGGGAGGAGTGATGGTTAAATTGATATCTATTGTAATGACCCATTCCCGTCTATATAGGTAAGCCAATAGGGAAGGGATCTAGGCTAGAAAACTTCAGGTAGTGACTTGGGAAATTTTAAGCCTAGGCCAGACTTGGACGAATTCTGAGTTACGTGAGGTCTAGGATTATCTAGAAATGTATGGGGAGGGGGGGTTGAACCTATAGTTTGATTTATTTAGTTGATATCCAAGATAATACAGAGCCTGTACGACTTTATAGAATAAGTTCGGGTGAATAAAACTCCTGAAATTGAACTTGGCATGAAAGGTATATTTTAAGGCATCTTGGGATAAGGGTGTATTGTGAAATAGGATACTTTGAGACTCTTTACAAGCTTTCTGTCTCCACTTATCCTGCCAAAGCAGAATTATTTCTGCTAGAATGAAATGGTCCCGCTGTGGCGGGATAGACGTGGCTTAAAGTCGGGGAAAAGTCCCAGAAATAGTATTCCTTCTACAAAAATGTTCTTAAGAATTTAGAAGGTGACTCGGGTCTCTTTTGATCATTTTTCTATGATTTCTCATGCCAAAGATAGGATTCTTACTCCCTTAATTCGTAATTCAATTCCTACAACCTAGATTTATGGTTGTAAATCACTTAGGGGAGGGTTTAGGCCTGAAACTAATGGTGGGAAATAGCCTTAGATAGGGGTTAGGATCATGGGTTGATCTAACAAGAGGAATTATGCTATAATTCATGTAAATTAGACCATTATATTGATCATTTTTATGTATTTACTTTCTTTAGACCAAGAACAAGATGAATGATGCCGGAAAGGGAAAGCTCCTACACTTTAGAGTTGTCAAAGCTTGATTTTAAGGTAGGTTATGGTTTGTCTTCCCATATGTGATTCATGTACTTGCTAAATTACTCCATTGTATGCATATATGTATATGAATAGGGAAGAATGAAATGAATTCTGTGAAATGACTACTTACTGTCCATGAATTGTAATGAACCTGTTCTTGGTAGATATGATAGTTGGACTATTCTTTGTGATTGTGGTTGACTTGTATGTTGGATCAGGTGTTATGTACCGACACATATTTGGATCAAGTATCACTTTCTAACACAAACCTTAGATCGGGTGTCACGTTCTGACATATAAATGAGTGTTTGTAGGCTCCATGAGAGGACCCATATGTGATATTGCATGATAATTGAGACAGTTGAACTATGATCATGTTGAGTACTGGTTATGAAAGATTAATGGTTAAGTCTATTCGGTATATATGTGTCTAAGGTGCTGTAATTTCTTGTTCACATCTCACTTACTGGCAAGCCGCGTGATCCTACAAGTACGTTGTTGTCTTTGTGTACTGATACTACACTTGGTCTATCTTTGTTGAGTACATAAAAAATTCAGACGGTTTCTAAGAGACCTATAATAAAAGGTCTTTACCTGTCAGAGTTCAAGGGTGAGCTAATTCTTTCAGGATACCATTGGCTCTTCTTATTCTAGTCCTTCTTTCAGGACTTAGATTTCAGACACTATTATTATTTTATAACTTTGGGGGGTTGCATCCCCTTTCCTATACTTGTTGTCTTATTTAGAGTTTTGGTACATCGACATTTAGTTCCTAGGACTTAAATTCTACATGTTGGGTTGTTGACTAGATTGTTCTGAGTTTATGGGAACTCAGCTTTATTTTCTTTATTAAACCTGCTTCCGCAACTTTAATTAATTTTATCTTTTGTGATTACTGTTAGTTGGACTGTCATATTGGTTCTCCCACCGGATGTTTAGTGTGAGTGCCAATCACAATGGGTCAGGGTTGTGACATATTTGATCCAATATGTGTTGGCGTGGTACCTAATCCAATATGTGTCGACGTGACATATAATTCAATATGTCTCGGCATGACACCCGATCCAATATATACAATCACAATGATAATCAATAATGAATAGTTCACATACTTGCATAATCAAGTAACAGATTCATTGCATGCAATTGATCACGAATAGTCATTTCATTAGGTTCATTCCATCTTTCCCTATTCACATACATGCATGCAATACTATCAATGTAGTTAATAAGAATATATAACACGGACGGAGAAATAAACCATCACCTACAATAATCAACCAAAGCGTACCTACATGCACACGCACACATAAATACATATAACCCAACACTGAACCCCTTGGATTATCACGAGTCTCAAGGCCTTATTATAACCAACAATTCCCTTACACATAACCTTACCCAACCATCAATCATCTCGACAAGGAGAAACACGGTTAATATCTAAGAACTAGACTCTCACCACTAGGCACAAACTATTTGCAATTCGCATGATACACCTTACTCAAGTATTTCACAGGGAGTAATCAGCATGAACACACACAATTATTTATATAAACATATCCCTCTATATACACCAATAACACATAACCCACAAATCTCAGAATCTCATAATAACCCAACAATTGTATACATTTTGTCTCACAAGAGTCATTGACCTTCTAAACAATTTTCACCAAGATTTACATTCACATATTGGACCACTATCACTAGTCACAAAGAAATCCTTACCCACATCATACATTCCTTTCCTAAATAGTAATTAACAATCATCCAACCATCTAGACTCCATGCCCAAAGGCCTAAAAATGAAATCTCTCGTCAATTACCATTATATTAAGCGATGGGCACAAGTTTATAACTACAAAATTAAGACAGCCTAACCTACTTGGGTGTCAAGCAGCTCGAGAAGGATTATAGAATGATCCCCGACTTTCGAAATGAGAAACGATAGAGACAGGCCTGAAATATGTGGGTTGTTGCCTTCATTGCGCTAGAATTCCCTTCCTCCCTTCTCTCCAAGCTTAGAGCGGCTTTTTGAGGTTTTCTAGGATGACCCTCCTCTATTTTGGCACTTCAGGGAAGGAGGAGAAAATAATAATTCGTGTCTTTTAATTCGGTCCCGTCGATTTCTCTATGGTGGGTCCCGTCCCTCCATGGGGGTATTCCTGCTATGGGCGGAATGGTACAAGCCCAGGTCAACTTAGTTCCCAAATATTTTGCCCATTTTAGATAACGAGGGTTTGGGTAGTTAATTACATAGGATCATCGGCCAATTCCAAATATATGAATATGAGCAAGTACTCGAAACATAGTAATATAGAACAATCACATGCATCGACAAGTGAACAATGTAATAAGGCTCGCAGTTACCAAACCTGACTTAATAAACACATGAAACATGTCCCACATGATCACAAAACACATTCATTCATTTAAAATACTAATTAATAATTTAATTTAAACAAACTCCCAACACTTCCTTCGTTTGTTTTGAAAATAAGAAGGAAATTCTTGGCCAAATAATCTATCAAGTATTGAAGGCTAGCCAATTAATCTTATGCAGCTGGCTCGAATACCTTTTGATTGATAGATTTTGTAACAAGCTTACATTTTTTCCCTTATGGGGAAATTTTTTAAATTTACAATCTTTAAATTTTCTTTTGAAATCTTGAAAGGGAAAGTAAACTTTTCTTAGCAAAAACCTGTCAACAAACACAATTTCAAAACCTTATTTGGCAAAAAAGAAATCACCTTATTTATGAAATCAAAAAAATGTCCTGCGCATGCTATGCTAGCATATGGTTTTTTGAGTTATTGAATCATAGTTAGTTAGTTGACAGTATTCAACTTGTGTGGTGCATAATAACCAAATAAGATACTTGAAATAAATCAAAAAAATGGTACATTGAGGGGAAAATAACAAATGTATTTAATGAAGAATATTTAAATTCATATTCTCTCTCCCCATGAAGACAAACTATGATGTGACTTAGGTACTCTTTGACATTATATGGAAGATTTTACTCACATTTTCCTTTGTCTTGTAACCCATCCAATAATTCGGTTATTAACAAATACTCAGTTCGTTCAATTTTAGTTGTCATGATAAAATTTTACACAATTCTTAAAAAAATATTAATTAGGAGTGTTATTTAACTAATATACCCCTTATTAATTTTTTAATCCCTATCTATTTACGTTCTTCTTAATTCTAAAATAATTAATGTTAAAGGCAAAATTGAAAAAACATAATCAATTCTCTCTTGATTGTTAAAATTGATAACTATTTTGAGATAATTTTTTTTAGAAAACATGACAACTAATATGGGACGGAGGAAGTTATAATGAATCATTAATTTTTTTATTTGACCAATGTATATTTTTCCACATTTGTTAACTTGGCTCCATGCCTTTCTACTAAAAAGAGTCCAAAAAGCGACAAGAACAAAATGCAACGAACATCGTCGCAAATAAATTATGACGGATAAAACGACGTTGTCCGTCGTTTTTATTTTTTTATTTTTTATTTTACTAAGAGCGACGGACAGGGACGCCTAGTCCATCACTTATTTTGGCGATTTTTTCTGCTAAAAATAAATATTATTTTTATATAAATATTTTATATATTTTATTAAAAAATAATTATTTATAAATTAAATGTTACGATACCGTCTATCGCAAGTATTTATTTTTTATTTATTAATATTTTTTTAACATAGCAACGGACAGGGTCGCTAAGTCCGTCGCTATTGGTCAAACGATTTGGTCAAGAAATTTAAAATAGCGACGGACTGGGGCGCTTTGTCCGTCGCTTTTTGATCAAAATGGTGGTCAAATATTTTTTTAAAAGCGACGGACTTAGAGACACTGTCCGTCGCTTTTATTAAAATAAGTGGGACACAAAACGTATTTTTTCTGTTTTGTCTCTCTCTAAACTCTCTCTTCTCTCTCCCTTCGCTCTACAAATTCACCACCTTCATCGCCGCCCCGCCTCCCACCGCCGTCTCCCCACCACCGTCACTGTCCCCCGCCTCCGTCTCTGCGTCGCCGCCGTCCTGTGGTGCTTTAGGAGTATTATTCATCTTTAAGAGGTTAGGGCTTAAACCTTATAAAAAAATTTAATTTTATTTATTTTTCATTTGTTAGTTAGTTAATTAGTTGATTACATTTAGTTTGTTGTAGTTCATTTGTATATTGGATTGTGAAATTAGTGAATGTAGTTATAGTTTAGATTTTAGGGCTTAAGTTGGATTTGGGTTGTTGAATTAGATTGTAAATTTTTTAGTAATTTGTGATGTTAGTTAGTTAATTAGTTTATGCCATTTAGTTTGTTGTAGTTTATTTGTTTATTGGATTGTAAAATTAGTGAATCTAGTTATAGTTTTGATTTTAAGCTTTAAGTTAGATTTGAGATTTTGTATTATATTGTAAATTGGATAGTAATTTGTGATTTAGTAGTTACTTAATTAGTTTATTCTATGTAGTTTGTTTGTATATTGTATTGTAACTTAGGAAGTTTTGAAGTTTGAAACTTAGAGAAAAATATTGGAACTTAATTATAGGCTTGACTTTTAGGACTTTAGAACTTATAATTAGAATAATTTAG